>NC_137742.1:99851007-102493507 GCF_963264785.1 Psittacula echo | reverse complement strand
ATTCTGAGCTAAATGAAAACCTGTCATACTAATGAATAACTGTATTTGGATTCTCATTACAAAAATATCTGTTTGCCTTATTGCTTCTACACACGTATTTGCCTGATGAGAGAGATGAAATGACCTTATTTCACAGGTGGAGAACTGGGACAGGAGAAGCTAACAGAAAGGCAGTTCAACTCAAATGTATACTTGTAAATGAGTTACCAAAATACAACACAAATACTACTGCTTGTGAAACCATAACCTAATGTAATCTAGGGACACTTTAGCTGGGCACTAGAGGGCAATTTTTCACAATGAGAACTATCAGCCACTGAAATAATCACCCCAGGAAAGTGATGGGCTCCCCAGAACTGGGTACTTTTAAGATTCATATGGACAGGGTGCTGGAACATCTTGTCTACACTGTGCTTTTGCCAAGAAAGGTTGGACCAGATGATCCCTGAGGTCTCTTCCAACCTAGTGTTCTATGACTCTCTGATTCTCCTCACTCTTATCCAACATGCCATTTCAAGAACTATTCCATGTAGTTTAGAAGTTGGTGTGCAGGGAGGGACAAGTGGTATGAATGAAGGCACAGAATCTTGTTCATGAACTCAGCTGCCTTCAAAATTAATTTTTGTTATACTCTATTTTTGTTTTCTCTTTATCTTTAAAAATGACACTGAAAGAAGAAGGTAAAGTTTTTATCAACTTCACATAATAGAGAAGCAATGCAGGTTTGGCTTACATTGGTAAAAAGTTATGTTTATTTAAGTAAAATATTCATAAGAGATTTTGCATTTCTCAGAGCTGCTTAAATAGCTCAGAAAACCCATCTGATTAGGCATTTTGCTAATAAAAAATTACTGTTTGTTTAAATAGCTTTTAAATGTCAAATCAAGGATTTATGAATTAAGAATTGAATGCAAATAAATAGTTGGCTGAGCATTTGGAACAAATTCTTTTTTATTGTGCAATTAATATTGCTGAGATTGCTATTTAAAATGTGAATGAATTTGTCTTTCTGGTTTGCACATTATTGGTAGTGATGGTGAGGACAGAACTGAAAACACTTGCTGAGATGTAATTTTGGCAGAGGGCGAAAGCTGGGATGCGAGGGGCTGGTTGAATACCCTGTGCCCTTGGAACCAGTCTTACTGCACTGAAAAGCACTCGGTTCTTCCAGCCAACGTGATCGTCAGTCCAATTCCATCCTGCTTATTCAGCTAGCAAATATGTAGCTCAGGTGGGACTGACTGTGATATAATTCTTCTGAGGGAGGCTTGCAAAACTATTGCCAAAAGAAGCAACGAGAGGCATTATCACCATTAAGAGCTGGTAAGTCCTTTGTTGGTTGTACATTGATTATCTTCTTGAATAAACATACAAACCAGGTGGATGCTTCCCTCAAGGTCCCATTTTAACAACACTCAGGCACATACCTGAGGCTTAAAGGTATGTTCAACCATTTGCAGTTAAACATGTGCTTAAATAATCTTCTGTCTGAAGATAGCTTGCTGAATTGGAGGTCAAAAAAGGTCAAGCTGCACTTCTAGCGTGTTTCTGGAGAAACAGAGACAGATTACGCAGGAAATTAATTGATAACTATTTCATAAGATGCAGTCAAGGATTGCAGCTGATATAAATCAGCATTGTTCCACTGGTTTTGGGGATGGACAGGTTGGCTCAGTCTTTCAACTAGTTTATCCACCAGGGATAATTAAGAACAAAAATGGCAAAGCTCTTGGGTCTCTCATGCGTGAACATGCAGTTGCTTTAGATTATGCCTTTTTATGTTATAATGCATCTGCAAAATAAGGTCTGTAACAAATATGGTTTTTCATATTTTCATTGTATTATCCATATAGAAATTCATCTCAACCAAATGTAATTTAGAAAGTGGAGGAGGATTTCATGGTTATTGGTTACATCACACAAATCCACTTGAGAAACAGTTTGTGAACGTCAGAGTTTGGCACAGGTTTGGAAAATTTCATATCCTTTTGGCAGAGGAAGCTGATTAGAAATACTCAGTGATCAGATTTTCAAAGACGTTGAACCTCTACAGCTCTTCACATTTCCATAGCTGTGCTCCAGGTTTTAACATGGCTGAGAATCTGTTCGTTATCATCTATGTGTTTCTTTTATGACTGCCTTGGAAAAAATGAATCTCTGTAAAAGGTATCTTCCAGAGAAGAGTCTGGCCAACTTTGCCTGTGCCCTTTAGGAGTACACGCATCTTAAATCCGTCATCATTCCAACCTATACTATTGGCAACCCAAAACTTCACAGCCTCTACCAGTCAGAAACTTGTAGGTCTGTCTACACTTTGTTTATGTAGCTGTTTTCAGAGCATGAATTTTTATGAGAAAATTTAAAAATTTGTTCTGTGAGCTTAATTTTTTTGCCCTGTGGACAAGACATGCACATCCACTGAGCTTTAGCTTTAAAGAGGACATTAACCCAAAAGTCTGCCTTTATTGTTATGAAACATGTAGGGAGTTAGCATTTTGGGATACTTCAGCTCATTGATCAAATTTGACAGATGGATACACAGATACAACACACAAAATGATTGCACAAGTCTTAAATCCCTAAGGAGACCAGCTAAAAAACACTTTGAAAGGGACAGACTCACTTACAAGCAGTTGCATAATTGAAGGTGGGATTTCAGATGGACTGTGTAGCTTCGGGTTCAGCCAGAAGTGGTTTGCCTGTATATATGAATGCCAAAATAGACTTTAAAAAGGTGTGAAATGGAAAAATCAGAGCTTTCAGTAATATATAATTAGGCTAGAAGAGATGATTATACATGTCTGATCTGCCTGCTCAGTATGCTACATGCTCTATTTGTCTGGGACATATGTTTTGAAAAAACACACCCAATCATATTTGCAAATGTCCACTGATAACTTTGCCTTTTCCTATTTAATTTTTTTATTTTTCATCATAATAATTTCTTTCTTTTCTATTATGTCTTGATTATAAATACGGCATTTTGGCGATAGGTGACAGAACCACTCTGTGCCAGATGTGTTGGCTGCCTATGAAGGGCTTGGCCATAGGATGTTAGTGGTTTAGAGTAACAGGAAACCTGAGGAATATCATAAATCAGGCTTTTCTGACTAGGTTTTTGTACAGAGTATAACAAAATGTATTGAATAACTTAAGTATGTGTTAGCCTCCTGCCTACCAAATTACTGGGGTCTGCCAGTGGAAAGCACACTAATTTGATGTTGGCCTCAAACAGAAAAATGTTAAACGAAAATTAGTTTTCAGCATTTTAACAAAAAATCAACATAGAGTTCAGTGTTAACAGGAGCCTAAGGATTTAACTAACCGTAATGAAAATAAAGAGAGACAAAATTCTTGACTTTCTAAGCCCCAGTATTGAGAGAAGATTTCTGCTTCTGGATCCCAACACAGCATGAGGGACAAAGAATGTACCAAAGGGTGGGTTTTCGTTCTGTTGTCTCTACTGTCACAGATTTCATAAGGTCATAGGTTGACATTTTGTACTTTTCCACGCTTCTATTGACTTTTATTAAGAATAAACAGAAGGTTCTGGGCCAAAGTTATCTAATCCATGACAGGGCTTTAAAATATTCAGCCTCCTGCATGTAAAGACATCAAAAGGGGCTCAGCTCAGAAGTCCTCTCACCTGGTCTGCTGGCTGTGCCCTGGACAGTGCAGGACACATAAGGAGAAGTATGAGAACCACATCTGAGCTATTCCCCATCTGGGAGCTGTTTCCAACCCTGGCTAATGTAAGCAATCACATTTCAGTGATGCCCTCGGAGATAAACCTGCCTATTGCAGTGCAGCTTCCAGTCTAACCAGCTGAAATTAGTTATTGCTAATTGATTCACCTATGGCTTTAATTAAAAGATTATCTATTCTCATTATGCAATTAAAGGTCTTAAAAGGTTGTCTGTCTTTCTCCCAGCTCTTTTCTACTCACTTACATAAAGGAAGTACAAGAAGCTGAATGCCTTTTTTCCACCTCTTAATAATTTATTTTTTTGGGAAGCACTAATTCTAAACTTCCCTCAGTCTCCTCCTTTTGACCATTTTGTGGAAGCAGTCATGACATGCTGATGTGTTCTTGTTCCATGAAGTATGGATCCTGCATCAGTGCCTCAGCATCTACACCTTCTCAGATGCCCGTGTTTTTGTTTTTAGAAACCACTGCAAAGTCACTTTCAAACTTATTAAGTTAATAGATGTACAGTGGATTGGCCCAGGTTTTACCATTTCCTCCATAATGTAGATGAGTTTTGGTCAATCTGACGCACTCTGTTTCCTGCCCTTTCTCCATGGTGTCGATATATGATACACATGTACATGGACCTCCTCCTATACCAACTTCTTACAGCTGTGAGGGCAGTTAATACATTAAAGTTTAGAGAGAGCTCCTACTTGAAATGCACCCACAAACCTTAGTCCTGGGCCATATTTCTTATACTTCTTTTTAAATATATAAATTGGTTTCTGGCAGAGATACAGGGAGCGAGTGTGGCGTGCAGCATGCAGAGTTTACCAGACTGTGTAGCTTGGCACCAGAAAATAATTTCTCCAGAGTTCAAAACCTGTCAGGATGCTCTCTCAAAATTGCTCTACATTTAAGACGTGTAATACTAAAATGTCACTTTCGGAGCTCAAACCAGAGTCCTTCAGCTTTCTGATTGGCAGAAAACTGACTGTTAAGCTCCAGGGAATTTCTACTACAGCTGTAAACTTTCAAAAATACTTTGCTCCTGCAAAAAACTATAGAGTGTGGTTTAAATGAACAATATGCCCTCTTCATACCTCGTCATCAGAAAGAACACGCTTTCAACTTCAGCATGAACAACTGGTGGCTTGATTTCTAATAGTTTTTCACCCTCCACAAAACAGGTTAAGCAGTCTAGCTCTGTTTCTACCTGTCACACAGAAAGGACGATAATCCAGACATTTTGGGAAGAGGAAGAGGTGGTACAGATGCTTGTGCAGATTCTTGGATCCTGTTCTCCTAGCACTCCATGCAGGGCAGATTTAACTTCCTTGTATGCATCACAAAAGACTAGATTGATCCTATTTCACCCTGGGATCTCAGGGAAAGCCAAGTCTCTAGCTAATATGTTTATGTGACGTTCTGAGCTTGGCTCTCCTCTGCCCTCGTGGGCCAAATCCTAATATGACCAAGTGCTCTCGCACATCAACTGGAGTTTTGCCTGAATAAAGAATAAGTTAAAACTAAGCAATGCCTCCAGGTTTGAGGCCAGTGATTCCATTTCACAAAACCTCTTTGTATTATGAGAAGATATAGCAGCTCCAGCACACTGCGGGAGGGTTGTTTCTTGGGATTTCTGCTTGGTGTTGGGGCTTTTTGCTTGTTTTGTTTCTAAATGATTATTCAAAATCTGAAATAGAAGCAGGCAGGTCTTCTCCTCCCACTCCTGAGGCTACACCCTTCCCTGAAGAAACCTACATTCAGTAGGACCTGAATCCTTCCTGAACCAGTTGCCTCTAGGGGACCAGAGCTGGTTGACACCCTGCCTTATTGCACTCAATAGAAACATGTCTCTTAAGGTTGCCAGGGGCTGGGTCAGGTTCTATTTACTTATAAACAAACCCCAGCTTTTATTCCAGTCTTTTTCTCTCCCTGCACTTCATTCAAACCCAAGGAATGACAAATGGTTTTATACGAACTATCCCAACAAGCAACATAGGAAGAGCTAAACAGTCTTGGAAAAGGAGATGACAGCTCTCCAGCAGAAGAAAGGCTACTGGAAAATGGGCAGGCTCAGGGAAAAACCTCAAGCATGGATTCTTAGTGTTCTGGATGCCTTGGTTTGGCTCTGTGGTGTCCACACTTGTACAGCCATGTCTGGCTGTGCATCTTATGGTTCCTAGAGTTGAGGCTGGGGCTGCTGTGGGACATCTGGGTTGTCCTTTGCAGGGAACTATAAGTAAACTTGCTGGGGGACTCTCTGACCCTTGCATGATTCATCAATCCCAGTCCAAAGTAGCAGAGACCCCAAGCTTGAACCCACTGGCTGGATGAGATGGTTTTGGTTGTAAGGGGTAACAGCTTCAGCTGATATAATCTCTGGATGAACCATGCATCTGTAAGCCAGGAAACATTGGGTGCATGGAGATATCCCTGACATCTTGGATATAGTCTGGCTATATGGCCTCTCTATGGGAAGATGTGCCCCTTTGCATGGGGGTCTGCTTCCGCTGAGGTTGGATGGCGCAAAGCTTTGCCATTTTCTGAGCTCTCTTGCCAGCAATATTTGAAATGATTATGAGCCCAATGAAGGCAAGAAACCATTCAAATTAATCTTTGATGTCAATCTCTCATACATATATTCTGGAGGTGCCGTTGAGTCTCTAACCACAGTGCTTTAATTGTGCCTTTTGCTTTTGAAACACATTACAGCCAAATGACTGAGTAATCATCACAATCCCATGAATGAGCCGGATAAGTAAGATTGTGCACAGAGAAACAGAGAGGAAGAGAGACCACACAGCAAGTAGTGTGAGCCTTGGGATTAGAAATTGGGATTTCTTTTTCTCTATGCACAATCCACAAGGCCAAGCTACCCTGTATGATCTCATGAAAGAAGTATATTTTCCATCTGCAAGGAACTATGAACAGTATCAGCTAAGTGCAAATTAGGACGATCATTAGCCACTCTCTGAATGAGACGGCTGCCAGGAAGCCTGTGTGTATGTTTGAGGAAGAATTCCTAATGTCTGTGTGTCTGGAGGAGTATAAATTCTTCTGTTCCCCTTCAGTAGCCTAATTAGATTTTACTCTGTTTATTAGAAGAGTTCAGTTGCTAGCTTAACATGAAATAAAATCTGCATGATTTAGAAGTCGTGAGCAGTAAAGCTTACAGTGTGCTGGTAAAAATTTTCCTGTCATATCAGCAACGAAGAAATCCTCCAGTGTTAAATAAAGTATGTTTAGATCCAAAAGCCATGATCAAAACAGTGTCAAAGATGGAGGGAGGGTGGGAAGATGGTAGGATACCATACAAATGGTGCCTGAAATGAGGGAATTAGTGGAAAAGCTGCATTTTTAACCACTTATCAGACTAGAAGAAACATCCTTCTTTATGGATCTTCACCATAAAACAAGAATAAGAAAGATGCTCTTCCATGTGAAAATGTTATTTTGCTCTCCTTACCACCTTCTGTAGACACAGCAGTACATCAAGAGCCAAGTGTTATAAGAAGGTGGAGTAACACACAGATCTAAGTTTATTTGAACATCCTCAATAGCTGTCCAAATCTAAGCCCTTCAGGGGTTTATGTGATATAAACCAGCTTCCAGGAGTAACTATATCCATTGGATATTGAAGTGATACCCAGTCTTGACCTTGGAATAAAAATCCACTGAAGGCAACAAAATGTTTGGGGTTAGGATTAGATCCTTGCATGAAGAATGCAGAGGTGTATGATAAACAGCTAACAACCACTGGGATTTCTGAAGTTCTGAGATTTCTTCCCAGTTTCCAGGTGTGAAGTGGCACTGAAACCCAAGCATGCATCCCTCAGGACCTCCATGTAATATTTTAGGTCCTGAAGGCTGGAGAACCAGAAGATAGATATGCTGTTTCCACGGACTTTGTTGGGAACAGCTCGCAGTGTGTCATACGCAAAGTCATTGGCAACCTGCAATAAGGAATTTTCCAAATTTTTTTTGGAATTTGATTTGATGACCCCGAAATCCTACCCAAAAAATGTCTCCATATTCACTTACCTGTGGAAAGAGAAATATGGACTGTTTTTTCTTTCTCCTAATAACGTGAGAAAGAAGCCCTTAATTGCAAGGTAAGTTATGCTTCTAGAGGACCTTCATTACAAGAAGCAGCTGTGTCTAAAGTAGGTTCACACCAATGCTGGGCTACACCCACAACCTCTGAGTCCAGGCTACCCCACTGGTGGTGGTAACCTGGTCTATAGCCACAGGCATGATGAAGTCCTACTTCTTGTACATCATTTAGAAAAACATTAGGATTTAGAATCTGGGTGCGAATCTGAAGACAAGTTAGGAAGCCTGGTGTAGAAAGTAAGTTCTTGAAGCCTGAAAGGGAAAAGAGCAAGCCTAGAGGAGCCAGTTAGGAGTCAAGGGAAGGAGACTTGAAACTTCAAGCCTTCCCCAAAAAAGCAAAGGGATTTGTGTAACCCAAGGGACTAAAAGTACATTTTGGCCCACGGTTTGGTTTTCCTCAGCACGTGCCCAGCCACAACAGTCCATGTGGTTCTTCTGTTTTCCCAAGTCTTTTGAAATATAGATGCAAAGAGTCTCGAATCCCTGCACTTCCCCGCATTCCTCAAGATATTGGCCCACCAAGCAGTTGTAATTCAGGATACCACCATACACCCACGTGCAAGATTCCTTAACAACTATGCACATTTTTAGTCTCAAATATTTTAGAATTGTTTTCACTGTGCCTGAGCTGTAATTGGCTCAGCTTCCCAAGTGTTGGATCATCTAACTAGAGTGATTTTTGACTCAGAGCCCAGGCACCATATCAAAACATTTATCAATTAATCATAAAATGTAACTAACATTGTTGTCCACCCAAGAAAAACTGTCACTTACAGACTCATGTATGTTATTCCTTATGAAAGAGCTGCTATATAGAAGTTGATTTCCTGCACAGACCAGGTGGAAAATCTGCTAAAGGCAGAGGTCAAATCTAGTTTAATTTTATACCCTTTGTTAAGAATGTTCTCCCTCTCTCTCTCTAAAAAAACCCCAACCTAAGAAAAAAAAACCACCCCTGTGTTCCTTTCCAAGTTTTCTAAAGTTAATTCATGTGGAAGAAAAAAAGATTAGGATAAAATTTCAAATATTAAATTCAAATGCAGGATTAATGAGTTTTATTTCAAAGCCCCAGAGGTTGTCTGGAATTTAGGACATTTTTTTAGTAGCAGACATGAGACATAGCCAGATGCAGTCGTGTTTTGGACCAGCTCAGCACAAATTTAGCACCTTGAAGGAGAAACTTTATGTCTGTTTTGTAAAGCAAACATTTCAACTTTTCCAAAATCTGTTGTCCAAAAGATATTACTGTTGCGCTAGATGAAAGAATAGATTTAAAATAATGTTGATCTGTTGCTCTAGTGCTTAAGAATTGTCACCCAGCTCACCATCACTGTAGGTGATGTAAGTCCTCTGCCCCATGCAACATGAGCGTGTGATTATTGGGGTTTTTTAATAGTGTAAAGCAATCCAGATAAAAAAATGAATAAAACCTTTTCCTGAAGCCAAATTTAAGACCGTCCTTGCAACACTCTGCAGGAAAGATCTTTTTGCAAGTTGGTTTCTTAAAGACCAGCAGGGAACAGCTTGGCAGAGGTACAAACACAATTCTTCTCACGCCCTTACAGATAGCATGGCAAACCCATGGATGATGAGCTACTTCACTTCACACCCGGTCCCTGAGGCAAAGGAGTCGGAGGCCAAACCTATCTCTTCATTAAGAGATCTTTTTTTTTATCCTCAAAAAAATTATCATTATTCAACTTTCTTCTAAACAGGGTTGCACCAAAGAAGCACTAAATAACAATAGTGTTTCAGGTCAACGTTGCTAGCTTGTTCAACCAAGAGAGAGAACTTCTCTTTTCAGTCAAGATTGCACTTCACTGATGACTCAGGAAAGTCCAGTAATACCTGCAAAGCACAGCCTGCAGATCCAGAGCAGGATATCTGGACCACAGCATCTTTTGGACAGCCAGAAGAGTTTAGCATTGGCTTGATTGTGCTTTGCCTGAAACCAAAGAATAAAATCCCGTTTGAGCTCAATAGAAGACGGAAGCAGCCAACATTGAATTTAATGCTTTGTACATCAGCATTGAAACTTCGTGGGAAAGGACCAAAGCCTTGCAGTGAACACCTTCAAACATTGGAATCTTGTCTTGAAAGAGTCCAACTATAGCAAGAAGAAAACACTGGTGTTTCAGTTTCAGATTCTGGCTTTTCTTCAAATTGACATACCACAGTCTGTAAATAGAACCAAAACTGAAAAATCATTCTGTTTAAATTCCTTCATTGCTTTAGAAGTCCACCTCATCTATGGAGAATCAATGCAATTGGCTGTAACACGAACAGGTAATTAGGATCTTGTGACAGGCAAGCTTCGATGAACTATTCCATTTATAAAAGCACTCACATATTTTTTTTCTTATGTCTTTTTGAGCTCGAAAACCTACAGAAACAGGTTTTCTTTTCTATCCCTTACTTTCTCCAGTACAGAACAAAAATAGTCCATGGAAATAGCTTTGTCTCACTGTATGCCTGTTTATGGTCCCCATCAAAATCAATAAATGTGATGGCACACAAAAATATTATGCAAAGCAACAAAGGTACGTAAAGCTCTTTAAAAGTTTTGTTGGAGTTGCAACTAAATTTTGTGGTCAACCACAATTTTATCCCATCCAATTGCTCAGAATCACATCCCAGCTCTAACCCTTTTAAACAGTGATGAAGTTTGGATTTGAAGCTTCACTTTCAAATCGGTTTATTTCATCCGTTTGATTTTGGTCAGGATGAGAGAAGATGGGTGCAATTGTCAGGAGTTTTAGATTAAAACTGCCTTGAGCTATTCTGAAGGCAATGCTGAGCCATCACCAAAGGAAGGGAAAGCTGTGCAAGGCAATGGCATCTGCACTAACTTCAACCAGATTTCACTCATGTGAAGATAATGCTCTTTTTTGGACTGTCTTATCTCTGAACTCAAACGCTGATATTTTAAGCTGAAAAATATATTGAAAATTAAAAATTTCCCCAAAATTTGGTGAAGACTTGGTGTCTTGCCTAATTTAACGGCAATGCCTTACTATGTGGTATCGGTGGCACAAGCCAATGTTTCACTTTTGGTACACCAAGAAATATTTTATTCTTAAACACTGTTTTGCTCGTATATAATCAGCTAAACTGGAGACTCAGCTAAGGGAAATGTTAACCAAAGGGAAACAGCAATAGCTGAAACATATCCGATGCTCTAACAGGATATGAACCCTACACAACATCTTCCTTTCTGAGACTATATACTCTTAGCACAATAAAAATATTGAGCTCTGCTCCCACCTGGAATGTGCGAGTGCCTCATGAGGCTGCTTAGCTGAATAGATCTGATGGTTTTCCATTCTTGGCCTGGACTTCAGTGTGAGATATTCCCACGGTCAGATGCTGATTTCACAGTGAACAAAGAGTGAAGCACCCCAGTGACCAGAAAATAGACATATGTGAGCCAAATCTTGGACTAGGTGGAAGCCTGCTCGGTGACCAGTTGCTCCACACCTGGCTCGGGGCTGGGGGATTTTGTATATGGTGCCCTGAGGTTTTATGGGCACTTCATCCATCATTGCGTTGGGTAGAAAAAAAAAGAAAAAACCAGCAAAAAAGTGCAAAATGAAGGTTTTTATGGGCCTAGGAGGAGCTAACCTGGAAATATCATTGGCACAAATAGAGCTGTTCAGTAGACAATAGCACTCTGGTATTGCCACAGGTTTGTTTACTTAAATGTGGCCATCCTCATTGTGTAGCCCCTGTTCTGGTCCCCAGCCTGGTGAGTGTCCCCACCACCCTGCGGCTGGTGGAACACAATCACCACTGATTGTCATGCTGACAGCTTTATTGCCTCCCTGACCTTGCTATTTTTAAAGAAACAGGTTATCTCGGTGATGGAAACAGGTCTTCCTCATGCAGTTATGTCATCCCCACTGCAGGGAGCTAGAGCCTTTGGTCTGCACTCACTTGTACTGTCAAGTCAGCTGTTTCAGGTGCTGGGAGCTTATGGCATTGGTTTTACTGAAAGCTGCCCAAGTGATTTTGTTTTCCCAAATTACTCAAAACATGCAGCTTTAGATCTCTCCTCCAAATCTAGTTAACCCAAATTTCTAGAAAGGGTTAAACTACCCGGATTCTGAGAACCAATGCTTAGAAGTACACCAGTGCAACCTGGCTGGGGGATGAAGGGAGATCTTTACATGAGATGCTGGATTGAGCAGGAAGCAGTTAAATGTATCTTGTTACAAGTGAGAAAATGCAAGTACAAGTTTTAGTGCATAAATGATTCTTTGGTATAAGAGCAATAAGTAGGTAAATGACAACTATGGCCTTGTAAAAAATGGCATTGCCCTCTTGCTTTGAAAGTGCTTATTGCAGAACAAGAGTAGGCAGCATGGACGGACCCTTAGGTAGGGAAAATAAAATATTTCAGTTGAGTGTTAGAAATTTATTAAAAACTTAGTGTCTAGATTATCTTTTCTGGGGGAGAGATGGACATAGTTATGGAAAATGTTAAAAGTGTGGGTTAAATTAAAAAAGCATTGATGATTTTGTAACAGTTTTTTCAAGATTCTTTGTATATGAACAATATGTTTAGAATCAGGGGACTGAAGCACCTCCCGTATGGAGACAGGCTGAGAAAGTTGGGGCTGTTCAGCCTGGAGAAGAGAAGGCTGCGTGGAGACCTCATAGCAGCCTTCCAGTATCTGCAGGGGGCCTACAAGGATGCTGGGGATGGACTCTTCATCAGGGACTGTAGTGACAGGACAAGGGGTAACGGGTTCAAACTGAAACAGGGGAAGTTTAGATTGGATCTAAGGAAGAAATGCTTTACTGTGAGGGTGGTGAGGCACTGGAATGGGTTGCCCAGGGAGGTTGTGAATGCTCCATCCTTGGCGGTGTTCAAAGCCAGGTTGGATGAGGCCTTGGGTGGCATGGTTTAGTGTGAGGTGTCCCTGCCCATGGCAGGGGGGTTGGAACTAGATGATCTTAAGATCCTTTGCAACCCTAGCTATTCTATGATTCTATGATTCTATGATAATGAGTAAAACGGAAAATGTCAGTCTTTATGTCTAAAATTCCTGCCTCCAGTCTTAATTCCATAAACAAAGAAGAGCCCACAGCAAAGGTTAAACCAGCTCTGTCACGAGGCCTTTCTTCAGCTCACAGTAAACAGAACATCCTTTTCAGTATTAGCTAGAATGAGGAAAAATAAAAAACAGAAGCTTTCTTGAGCTAATGCAGTCCAAATATGGCCTGAGGTACCCAAGCTGCTCCAGATCGTTTCACCAGTCTCTGTTCTTGTTGGTCCCAGTGTCAAGTAGGTTGTGAGATCCTATCACAGAACTGCCTGGAACATTTCCTTGGTGCCTCTAAGCCTGCAGGCAAACCTTGAGGGGCATACATTAGAGGAAGTGGTGTCCTTTTCTTCACAATTGCTATTGCTTAGCCATTGGGAATGGAAAGGCAGGCTTATGGGTCACTAAACACCTATATTCCCTTGAGAGGTGATGGAGAGAGGTGAATCTGAGGCCTCCAGGGAGTAGCCATTCGGTGTAAACTGCACAGTGACACAGTTCCCATAACGTCATAGCAGGAAGAAGTGAGTTAGTTGGAGTGAAAATGCAATTTAGTTGCTCACCAGTCACACTGCTATTTTGGAGGACTTCAGATAAGCAAATTGAAAATGATGTCATGGCTCCCATAGGACTTTGCAATACTTTGCCAATTGTCCAGCCAGAGTACAACTCTTATTAGTATGATATAACACAGTAGTTGAGAACTCAATAGAAAAAACAAAGTTGGAATTTCATAAAACCCTATAGCTTTTAACTCATTGCCCTTAACATGCAAAGCTACTGTAAGTGAGCGCCTTAACATGAAAGCTCTGAAGACTAAAGAATGAAAGTAAATGCAATCAGCAGATTACTAAATACCAATGGGAAATTTAGAGCTGTAGAGCAAAATCCCAGAGCATTAAAGGCTTTACCACTTGGCATTGATGAGAAGCAAATCTTTGGGTTTCCATTTCTATCCTTAATTAGTAACTTAGATTTATTTTAGTCGAAAATTAGTCACAAAAGATAACACACCCTGAAAGAAAATAGAAACCAATGCAATAAACTTATAAAATCTTATTAAAAATAAGAAGAAAAAAGAATAGATTCAAATGGAAAATCAATTTCCAGCGCTTCCATTTCCTTTTGTTTTCTTGTCTTCCCACCCATACTCAGCTCTTTTGTAATAACATTCAGCTCTTTGCTAAAGAGGTTACGGAGGGTGGTAACAAAGATAGCATTTTAAACTCAATAGGGAGGCTCCCTTTTAGAAAGGACATTTTAGGAGTGTTCTTGCTCCTTCACAGCTTGGGTTTTGAAAGTTTGCTGTCTGCCTGCCCAGTTCCCAAGGCCCTTAAGTGGAAGTAGGACCAAAAAGGGATGATCTGTGCCTCAACATGGCTTTCAGCTCTGTGAAAAGCAGCTGTGTCAAACGGAGTATTTTTTGCATAGATGCTTTGGGACATGGGAAAGATAAGGTTAACAAAGAGATCCCCTGCTTGGTTATCCCATGTCTTGATCTGCCACTACCAGTGGTGTGCTCACAGGAGATGGAGAATCAGGAGCACTCTCATTTGCCAGGCGCAGCTTGGCTGGTCTGGAGTGTGCCCAGTTGCCAAGGCGCACCAGGGATTTGGTGTCTGATTTCCTGAACTGTGATACAGACTCACGCTGCAGCATTTCCAGCTCAGCTTTTGCTTAGGCTTCAAGTAAAGCTGTGAAATATAAGCAGCTTGCTCCAGAACAGGAAAAGAAAAAGAGCCCGTGAGTTAAATGTGAAGAAATACATAATAAAGAGCCCAGTCTCAAACAAGCCGCATGCTTCAGTGAGAAAGAAACTGAAATGCCATCTTCCTGCTCTTAATCACTCTCCGATTTCCTCCCTTCCTCAGTGAACCCAAGGATACATTTGGTCCCTGTAAACATTTATTACAGAGTGGTCTGCATGAGTTTCCCGGGCTGAGATTGAAAAGCGATGCCCAGGCATGATGGAGTAATGAGAGGGTGGTATGCTAGTGAGGCCAAGACAGGGAAAGTAGACCCATTTAAGGGGAAAGGTCTTAGGAAGTTTCCCTGTCTGTGTAGGTGTAGGCTGACTGTGTGCCTCGAGTACGAAGACTGCAGCAAGAAATGTGTGAGCTGCTGGTTTCTTTGTCTTCCCTGGTCATAGGAAAGCAGAACATGGGACTGAAAGGGAATACTGGAATCATTCGATTACACCATCTTCTATGGCAGGTGCTAGGTGAAATAATTCCCATCATAAAATCACTAAACTCCTATTACAAAAAGAAAAGAATTTAAATTTGCACTGTCTTTACCTACTGCAGTTGCTCCAGAGCTTCATTTCAACATCTTCTACTGATTTCTACCCACCTAGGGAGATGGTTAGGAAAGCTAATAGAGACATGAGGGAATCTTAGATGAAAGGATTAAATACTTTCAACACAAAAGCCAAGGTCAGCAAACTATGTCCAAGAGTTAAAATACTCATAACAGGTTAGTATGTGCAACAACATAACCTCTTGATTTATCTGTTTAGATTGGGATGCATCATGCTGAATGCCAGTGGGGTCACTTCTGTGCTAAGCCCAGTAGATAAAAGATTATCTCCTGCATGAACCATGACTTCAAGGTCCACATCTACAGATCTGTCCCTCCAGCAGCACAGTTACATGTTGCTTCATTGTCAGGGTTTCAAGTCAAATCTAGTCCCAGCATCAAATAGGTCCTCTAAGCTTATGAATCAACTAATGAACAAAATCGCACTGGGTACAACCAACTCCAGAAGTTTCAAAACTGGTATTTAGGACTGAGAAATAGTTCTATGGCTTAAAAAAATAGTCTGAAAAAGCTACTTTGAATTAATTTTGTCTTGTAGTTTCCATTCCTTTGGGTTGAAAACTGGGCACTAGATGCACATTGTCAAAGATTTCATTAGAAGCGAAAAGAATTAGAGACATGAATCTGAAAATCAACACAGAGTATAGTCGTACGATTGCAGGAGCTGATGCCTTTAAGACAAATCATCAAATATCATGCAAAGTGAAATCAGAAGCAAACTCCTTTTCAACTAGTTAATGGAAAAAATAGGAAAACAAAATCAAACCAAACCAAAACACAGACACACACGCGAAACCTCCACAACTTGTTTAATGAATCACTTAACAAGTGGTGATATTTCAGTTTATGGTTATTCACTGGATCTTTACTCTCATTGTGAATTGTGGTGTACTCATTTCAAGGCATTGATGGATATCTGCCCATCTGACTTAGCATTCCTCTTTATCTCAGTGCTTGAGGAGCTCACAGACTTTAATGTATCTTGGGTCTTGTGACACCTCTGCTATCACTAGGAGGAAGGCTGCAGCAGGGGAATGTGATGGGGGAGTGTGGCAGAGCCATGAACTGGGACTAGGGTGCCCTATGCTAGATCAGAGAGAACAGGGAAAGCAACTCCCTCCCCTGTTTTTTTAATTTGCTAAAATAACAGCTCCGTATTCCCAGGGGCAAATGTCAGGAATAATTGCATGCAAATTACACCAAAGTCTTGCCAACCCACCCCTTGCCACCCAAGGGCTCCTGAAGAGTTAATATTGAGGGCTTGCTGGAGTTCAGTTAATTTACAACTGGAGACCTTTATCATCTCACACTGACATTGAGAGCTCACATTTCGCACTTAATTACTTGTTCAGCAATCACGCCTGGAAGAGATAGATGTGTTTCTGTGTTTAGCCCATGCAGCTGTGAATTGTTTATTTACTTATCGTCAGGCCGGGAATGGCTGTAATTTAAAGGTTCAGATCTCTGCTACCCTGAGCAGCGCAGGTCTTCCTTTAAACACTTCCATATTGCCACGGTGGAATTTTGCTGGAGATGCCCGCCTTCTCCTCCTGTTCCGGGTAATGGGCCAGCAGGTGTTCCTGGTTATCGGTGACTGTGATTATTTACGCTAAACAACTGCTGCCAAGTTCACAATCATAATGAAGGACCTGCGGAGATAAGTTTTGGAAGGTAAAAAGCAGGCCAAAGGGATGAAATGAGATGACTCAGCTTCTGGGGAATGACTCGATCCCTATCTCGGCACTGGAATAGCTGAATCACGGCAGCTTCAAACAGTGGCTCACAGCAATTCATAGGCCAAATGGTGTAATTACAATTTAAGCTGTCAAATGGTGACCAGATGGCTTTATCTTTCACACCAGAGGCCTAAGAAGTTGGTAGGTGTGACCTTTCCACATACCAATCCACCTGCACAGCACATGAGGTCTGCAAAAGCCCTCATTCCCAGCACTCGGCTGTGTGTGCTGATGTTCATCCTTGACTTAGATAACATTTGAGCAAAGCTGTGTAAAATCAAGAGCATTAGTTTTCACAGGGCTCCCAGGTTATTATTAAGGCACACTTAAATGCCAAGACACAGCCACCAGCCACATTGTTCGGTTACTTCACCGCACATGCATGCTGAGGGCTACTGGAATACAAAGAAGGGGGAATGGTCCTTGCTATTCTCTCGGGGCTCTATTCTCTCCCACATACAAAGGAAAGAATGAGTTCTGCAGGGTAAGTGAATCTCAGATCAATAGCTAGCTAGCAAAACATGCCTCATAAGGAAAACTGGAGAAAATCCCTTCCAAGAAGGACATTGGATAACCAGGCTAGGGATCTCCTCATTAACCTTATCTTTCCCCTGTCCCAAAGCATCTATATAAAAAATACTCCATTTGACACAGCTGTTTTTTATAGAGCTGAAAGACACGAAAGACACATTGAGGCACAGATCATGCATTTTTGGTCCTACTTCCAGTGAGGGGCCCTCTCCTCATGTCGAAGAGGACATGCTTCACCAGCCTGTGTGTAGGCAGAGCTGCAATGCAAGAATGCCGTATTGCAGTTGTCTTTGTAGCGTGTGTGATGGAGGAGAGGTCGGTGGTGAAAGGCTGGGCACATCACCTAAAAAACATAGTTCCAGGCAAACCTCAGCCCAATTTCCCAGCAGAGACCAGCTCCTGAGGTTAGGTGCTCTGGAGAATATACTTCAGGACCTGTCCCATGGTGGAGACAGCTCCCTTCAGCCTCCAGGAAAACCCAGCCTGGTCCTGCACTGACCAGACCCCATAGGAAAGCACACAGTTTTGCAGAAGGTTTCAGGTTAGAGCTGTATTAAAATGAAGGACTTTGGGTTTGATATTAACCGCAGAGAATTATGCCTCTGGGCAAATGGAAGGGCTGACATATACCATCCACGGCAGAGTTTCTGCCTTAAGACTTGCAAAAGCCAACTGTTTTCGATTTCAAGAAAAGGCTTTCCTGTCCCGCGCTCCTATGAGAAACACACATTTCTCCCACTCCCAAGGTTATTTCTATCTCCCAGATGAGGAGAAGGTGATGAGGGCTGACAGGGAACATGGCAAGGAAGGCTAATGCAAAGAGGTAGTGCTTCCTAATATTTTTTTCCATTATCCTCAGCGCTGCTGCTCTAACAAATTACTGATCTCTGAAGATGGAACACCATGTAAGTTGTTTCATAAGGATATGTAACCAACTCTCTGTTTTTGAAGAAATATAAGAGATATTATTGGACATGAACGATACAGAAGATCCCAGGGTGATCTGAATTTTCTCAGAAACAGATGCACAATCTGTTGTGTCACTTCAGTAAAGCCAAAGAAAGAAGAAAAGAACTTAGACAGGTATAATTGAATTACACAAAATCCTGGAATTTGATCAGAGATAAAGTTACCACTAATTCTTTTAAAAAAAAAAAATCACAAAAAAGGAGATGAAATTAAAATGTCAAAAGAGCACAGTGAACTGCTTAATTGAACGTTCAGGGTTTGGGTGCGTTCACAGTTGTGTTGGTAGCACATCCATGTATGCACTGAAGTAAAAACACTTCAAAATGGAAAAAAAAAAAACCCTAAACAGCAACTTTTACAAAGGACTGAAAGGAACAGCTCAGAAATGCTGCAGGATTTACGAAAGAGCATTGCGAAGCAGGAATGACTACAAGCAAAATCTGAGCCAGTAAGAGTCCTTTATGTTCAGGTATGCTGGCGATGAGAAGAGCTCTGTGAGTTGAGTTGGTGCGGGTGGCATGACAGAATCAGACCCAGCCAGTTGGACCCAGGGTGACCACCATAAAGACCTACTGACACAGAAAATGAAAAGAAATACTTGTTTCTTTCAGTATTTTGCTATTTTTCCTCATTTTAAAATTTTTGCTTCTCCTGTCTCTGGTCTAATGCTTAGCAGCGGCACGGGTGCTCATGGTCACAGCCTCAGCTTAAGCAAATGGGGCTTTTCAGTGAGCTATGAAAACTTAACTCATACGAATCTTGCCCCGATTTAACAGATCCAAAATGACAGGAGGTCATTTGCTATAAATAAGCTTCCCAGGCCACCGGAGGAATTATTGCCTAGCTGCAAATAAGCTGTGAGCTCAGAGATTAAAAGCAATGGGTGCAACAAGCCATTTCAAAGGCAAATAGAGAGCGGAAAGGGAGAGCATCCCTTCTGCCGGCTCCCCAGCACTGCCTCTTTGGACGGGCTTTTCCTACACTTCATGGGAAGCAAAAATGTTCACCAGGAGACTGAAGGTATCCAAGGAGGCAAGGTGGGATAGGAAGGATGTGCCCAGCGTCCCGCAGGTGGGAAAGATGTGCCAGGGTCCTGCTGGGTGCCATAGGATGCTTGCCCAGACCTAAAAAGTACAGGGAAAGAAGGAGGACTCACAGTGGCTTGCCCCAACCCATATGGCACTAGCTGTTGCAATTAAATGGCTGTGCAATATTGTCCTCAAGTGTATTTCTTGCACAGGCCATTTGTAGTAGAGCACTGGCGAAGATGTACTTCTGCAGGCGATACCTCTTCAGCCCTGGAACCTGAGGGCAGAGGGGAGATCATGTACTCTGACAGTTGCTCTTCACCACCCCACATTTCAATGAGATTTTATCTGCCCGGCATAGAAGATTTCCCAAACTGTTTATATTAAGAACAGCTTTTGATGCCAGCAATGAATATTACTATATTACTGAAAGGAATCAAAAGCTAAAGTGCCTGCGTGTACAGTTAATCTATCCAAACACAAAATGTTTCTTAAAAAATTACAGCACTATTTTTATAACAAACCTCAGCCAAACTCAAAACTGAATAAATATAATATGTTCTTTTAAAAAAACATTTGTTTTTTTTAATCACAGGCAAAAATGCTTTCCTTGCTTTCATTCATCAGCTAATACCTCACCCCCTGCCCCATAATCGAGCCCGGAGCTTTGCCTGTGACGGGATTTCTGCTTCAGAGACATTCGTATTGAAACACCTCCTGAGGCGGGTGGGAAGGCGGATGCGAGCACATTAAGTTAGCATCATGGCCAGTCTGAGGTTTCTATCTCTTTTTAAAAAAAACCCTGAATAAGACAAGAAAATGCCTCAAAAGTGCCAGTAGTGATGGGAAAGGCAGCCACCCTAGAGCCCTGACAAGAGCCTAAATAAAGGCAGAGCCACATGTATTTTTATAGGATTATGCAAGGGCATCTATTTCTACTGGCATGCTGTTAAGACAAGAATACAAAGTCGTGTCTTCATGTTCTTAAAAACAAGCAGTATAGCCATTACCACAATGCAATTTTCATTAGGGTTGTTTATAGCAGTTTGGACCTCCCATTTTAATTTTGTTAATATATTATTATTACCACTATTTTAACTAGAAGGACTGTGCAGAACTTTTCCTGGAGTTTTTAAGCATTTATTTAGACTTGCATCATTGCCTACAGACCACAATTTGAATCTGTCAAGCCTCATCCCACAATCTTTTACTCCTCTAAACGCTGCTTATGTTTGATTCTGTCCTGAGAAGGAGTCTAACCAAAGAATTTGCAGCAAGCAAGCACCCTAAAATGTAGTTAAAAATTACCGGAGAAGACAGCAGTGGGTGATGAATAGGCAAACAGGGTAACTTGACCCCTGAGAGCTTACACATCCCCTTCTTGTTTGTTTGTTTGTTTGTTTGTTCTGCTGAACTTTCCAGGAGTTTCAGCTACAGGAAAACCCTGGGCCTTACTGTGAAAAGTCATGAAAATGCTTTAATTCCTATCACCACTTTGATCGTTTGTGCATGTATTTTCTGACAGGAGATTATTCTAGCTGCAAGCTGTCATAGAGAAAATATGTTTAAGTTTCTTCCATACGATTTTCTTCTATGAAAGAGAAATTGTGCTTGGGTGTCGTGCTGTTCCCCCTGCTTTTGCTCACTGCTTATCCTGCCGCTCTGATAAAGGTCAAAACCAGGTAATATATGTTGAAATTTCCACAGAGCAGGGTAAGCTCTGAGGTTGTTGACTTTGATATCAGTTTTCTTCCACCTGGGGGGAAAAAAAAAATCACTCCAGCTTCTCATTGATTTTCATGGAAATTCACCGATTTCTCCTAGTTTAAGATCTAGTTTCTGATTTCTTCCTGATTATCATATCCCTCTGCCCCCCACATGAAGTACTGCTTTGTTTCAGATCAGGGTGATGATATAATTATTACTGCACTGAGCACGGGGCAAAAAGCTCAATTTGCTAGAATGCTGGTGCTGAATGACAGAGGTTACTTCAGGAAAAAACAAACACCAACCCCTAATGAACACACCTTAATAAAAAGGGAAAATAATGAAAGGAAAAGTTGCACAAAGCTTGAAATGGGAATGCAATATGCCTGTACCTTGTGCAGAAGGTGCTAGTAAGCTCAGGGTTGTAGAATTAACCACTGTCAGGACTTTAAATACTGCTTTTGGAAACCACCCTTTCTTCTGCCTGTGCTGTTCTGTTTGAGCTTTCTCTTTCTTCCCCGCCTTCTGCCCTTCTGCTTTTAGCTGCAAACTAATACAAGGAGGTAAAACTTGTTTGCATTTCTGCAACTTTAGATAACACAACATGAACTGATGGAATGAGCCACATAATTTTATGGCCCCCTGTGACACTGCAAGGGGCAAAAATAACTTTTAAACAAACCGAATTCTGGTTGTCAACATGCTTAATTAGTGCAGAATTGGATTAGGATGTTTCTATTGGGCTCCCAAGAGTTAAAGTCAATTTTCTCCAGGTATATTGGTGTAGATGTTGGCATTAATTCACCCTTTCGGGCTCTTGCAAATGTTATGGTGAAGGTATTTAAAACTTACTCTTTAAGATATTTCTGGGACATGAACTCTTAATTTACTATTGCTGGAGTCTAGAAATCTAAATGAATCAATAAAAATCCTATTATCATTTACTCACATATTCAAGTAGAAGCACTGATATGCGATCACTACATTTAAGAAAAGAAAAAGAAAAAGAAGAAAAAAAGACTTTGAAAACTTCAGTTCTCAAAATAGGCTGAATATTCACTCCCATGAGAGCACAGGAAAGCAGTTGGGTTATTAAAAGAAGTCCAACAAACCAGACTAAACCAGCCAATTAAACCAGAGAAAGAAAGGTACAGTAAAGAAGACAAAAGGGGGGGGGGGGGGGGGGGGGAAGTGCTGTAAGGAAATTTCATAGCCTAAAATAAAAATTACGTTTTTCTAGATAAAACAAAACAAATGATTTAAAATCTGTTTAGCCATTCATATGTGAAAATATTTCATCATAAGATAGACATAATTTTTGTAGATATTTCATCAAGCTAACATTTCTGAGACAGCTTACCTGTCATAACTTTGACAAATACACAGTTCATCATTTGTGAATGTTTTAAAGCCATTCAAGTGAACTCTTTCTTTAAATACAGATGAAAACACAGATTTAATTCTTTAGAGCATTTTTCCCAAATGAATATAAATGTGAAGTCTGCCCTTTAAATTAAATGACAGCGAGAATTCAGAGGAAAATAAAACAAAACAAAACAAACACTAGCAAACAGTTCGAGATTGATTCTGCTCTTGCTAACCTCATTGTAAATAAGAGACTGGCTCTAATTTAGGTAATGAGATTTCACCAGTGTCAATTGAATTAGACTAATTATTTTATGATTAAAATGATCCCTATCTTTGCAAACAAAATAGAGGTTTGTTTTTTGGTTTTTTTTTTTTTTTTTTTTTTTTTTTTAACAATAGCAGGATTTTTCAAATTGAAAAAAATAAAAAAGAAAATTGGCTTGAGATGTAGAAGCAGAACTCCCATGGACAGAGTGTTACTGTGAGAAGGAAAAATATTTTTCTTAATTGGTTAATATGTAATTCTTTATTTTCAGAATTTAAATTAATTTTTAAAATGTCATCTATAATCTCTCAGATCAAAACCAATTTAGGCTATATATATTTTAAAAGTGTTTATTTCTTATTGTCATAATTCCTTTGCACAGCAGAGAACATATCCACAGTTTGCAAGTGTGTAAAATTAATTTGCCAACGTGTGCAAGTATCTCAAAAGATAAGGGCTGAATTATCAGGTGTTTGAACCTTTAGAAAACAGGAAAGGGTCTTGTTTAATCTGTTATACCTCATGGTTGTTATGTTTTTTAAGTGTTCTGTAATAACCAATTATTTTTATAATGCCTCTAATTGCACAAAAAGCAGATATGATGTGCACAGTTCAGGGCAAGAAAGTATTGATTTTCATTCTTGATACAGAAACTCACCCGATAAAGTTATTAAGCTGTGTGTTGATGAAACAAATTGTGCTATAAGTATATAACAAGTGCTGAAAAGATAAATAGGCTTTCAATTGCAAGGCAAATACAAGTCCCTGCAGCAGTAGTTGACCACTACATGAAGCCGCTTCTCCCTGCACGGCCAAAGTAGCAATGCCACCTAACGGGGAGCCAGCACCTCGCACAACACGAGCAGGCGTTTTCCTTGATAGTAATCTTTGCTTTGCTTTAACAGCTTTGAAAAAAGCTTTACAAAGCAATAGTTTCAGTGGAAGAATCACATAATGCTGTAGGAAAGGCTGGGCAAATATTTTGATTGTCTTGTTAGATGTCAACACTTGAAATGAGTAGCATCGTCTCAACCCATCCCTCTCTCACGGGCAGACACACGTGGCTCCTAGAGTACAAGTTTTCGGGTTTTTATGGGGTCCACAGCTTAGACTTACTATCTTCATAGAAATCCCCCATTCCTATTAGGCAAAAACCTTGTGGATGTGACCAGGTTACAAAGCGATAGTACACTTGGATGCACTAATGAAAATACACACGGATGTACTAATCCCTGCTCTCTGACGCATGGTCATGACACGCTTTCATCTTCCCCATCACTCTCCCCTCCATGCTCCATCTCACGCATCCCAACATGCACAGGCACACGCATACACGGCTGCTCACACATGTCCATTTGCAACCAGATGCACACACAAGAACTGAAGGGTGCAGAGACGGAGGATAAATATGCCCTTGTCTTAAGATGGTCTTTGTATCTGCTTTCTGCAGTATTGGAATGATGTGTGTATGCACCCCCCAGGAATGCTTTTATGTATATATCCATTAGCAGTCATGCACCACCAACACATGCATGGTTACCTATACACCCATATACATATATAGGGGTGAATTATGTTGTGTTTTCACTGCTGCAGCAAATGAAGTTTGACCAGCTTTTGGGAATGACTCCCAAACCAGGCCCTAATTTGAAGATGATCTAAGATTTCCACCCTAGTTAAATACCCTTGGATGTAAGACTATTAGAAAGCAGTTTGGATTTTGCTCTCCCCTTTCCTCACTGCAGCTGAACAAAGCACCGTTCTCTCTGACTTGTCTGTATTTTCCTTTACACTGTACCCAGGATTTTCCCCTAATTTATTTCTGTAGGGCCTGATCCAAAGCTCCTGTTGATTTCAGGAGGTTTGGGATAGGGCCCTGTGCTTCTTCAGCTCTTGACCTGCTGCAGCCAGTCTGAAGTCAGTGCTAATTTGAATGATAAACATCAGGCCACACACACAAAAAAAAATAGTTTAAACGAAGGCTTTGGGGTGGGGGAAATTTCTATAACTTTTTAATAGAATGTGCTCTGCATATTGCCAAGGTTTGCACCCCACACTCAGCTATTTAAAGCATATTTTAGTATGTTAAGCTCAGGGATAAAAATCAACTATAAGGTACAGTTTTAAAAGCAGCAGGATTAAATGCAGCAGTTATAGACATTGGAGCTGAAAAAAAACCCAACCCCAACCCAATAACGGTGCAAAGGGTAGCTTTGTTGAGCTAAAAAAAAAACAAAACAAAAAAACAGAGAGAGAAATCGAAATAATAGCAAAATTAACTCAAACGAGCCCAACAACAGAAAACCCGAGGCAGATAAATGTGAGGGGAACAGGTTTCCCTGTTTGCTTTTCTTTTTGCACTTGGATCACTTCTTGTACCCGCAAGAACTGCAAGGACAGGACACAGAATGGGAAATAAAAGACAAGAAAAGGGGGGAAAAAAAGCTTGTTGGTTTGGGTTCCTTTCTTTCTTTCTTTCTTTCTTTCTTTCTTTCTTTCTTTCTTTCTTTCTTTCTTTCTTTCTTTCTTTCTTTCTTTCTTTCTTTCTTTCTTTCTTTCTTTCTTTCTTTCTTTCTTTCTTTCTTTCTTTCTTTCTTTCTTTCTTTCTCTCTTTCTTTCTTCTCTTTCTCTCTTTTTCTCTCTTTCTCTCTTTCTCTCTTTCTCTCTTTCTCTCTTTCTCCTCTCTTTCTCTCTTTCTCCCTTTCTTTCCTTTCTTTCCTTTCTTTCTAAAGGGCGATTTAAGGCTAAGGACGCAAACGGGAAGGTTCCAGCACGGGAGAGCCCCGCTCTGCAGAGCAGCGCTGCCGCTTCCCGCTGCCCAGGCTCGGTCCCAGGAGCCGGCTGCTTTTTTTTTTGCTAGGCAGAAAGCTGGGAGCGAGGAAGGGGATGGCGCAAATCACGGGCTCGGAGGGGAGGAAGAGGAAGAGGAGGAGGGTTTGGGGACGGGGAAAGGGAAGAGAAAAGTTCCAGTACATACAGCTCGATGAGTCCACCAGCCCCCAGCCTCCGCTTGTCTCTCTCCCTCTGCCTCTTAAGTCAAAAAGGAAATGCGGTTCTCTTTTTTTTTTTTTTTTTTCAGAATCAGAAAACGAACCGTCAGGAAGTTGGCAAAATCTCTAACTAAACAATCAATCGAGGAAACGCAACAACTTCGCGCGGGCCGTGCGCTTTGGCAGGGAGGGGAGCGGGGCCGGAGCGCAGCCCCGCGCAGAGCAAGCAGCGGTGCCATCCCCAATACCCTCTCATTCCTGTGTTTTTACCCCACGGAAACTCATCATCCTGGGCCAGTTACGCGGCCGCGGACCCCCAGCATCTCCTGCCGCACAGTTTGGGTACGGCAAAGCGCAGGGCAGGGGCGGGGGCTGCCGGACAGTGTACCCCCCCCCCCCCCCCCCTTCCTCGGCTCCCTAGGGCTGTCTGCCCGCAGAAACACCGACATCAGCCCATCTGTCCCCAAAACGAGCTGACAGACACACCCGCGCAATTATCTGCGGAGTTATCTTCCCTTCTCACGGGCTGCGACAAGCTGAAGGGAGAAAGGAGCGAGCTCCGTGCTGGTGTTCCTTCTAAGTGCGTTTCGCACAAGGATAAATGTAGCAAGGGGAGGTTTGGGTTTGGTTTGGGTTCGTTTTTCACAGCTATCGCCCCTGCTTTCCCAAAATTTTCCCTATTTCACCCGTTCCTTCCCCTTCCCGTTTAGAAATGCCGGTCTGTGCTTGCTAACCCGGACCTGAGGGCTCCCGCCTCCTTACGCGAATCCAACAAATACATGAATAAACGGGCTACGGGAGCGGAGCAGCATTCCGGGGAGGAAAGTTACTTTGCTTGGGCGACAGTAACCCACCAAAGCCCCGCAAGGGATCTTCTCCGAGTGGGGGTTCATCCAGATGCTGCTGAAAGCACGGGGAGACCCCCTCCTTGCCCTTCTGCTGTTGTCCCCCGGGGGATGCGGGGCTGGGACTGCGGCACCCCTGGGCAACGGGGGTTGTCCTTCCCCAAAACTGCGGGAGACGCTCCGGAGTCACTGCTAAAAGCAGCACAACTCCGTGTTTTTTAATTAAGAGCGTTCTCTTGCGTGCTGGCTGCCTTCCACCCTCCCCACGGATGAGCTGGCTCTGTAAACACGGAATAGCAGATTAACGCTGCTGTTCTAAACTCGGGGAGGTGGACAGACCCGTGGCATGCCAAAGCTTTTACGGCTGCTGATCTATGGGCTCCATAAAAGCCCTTTTGTTTGGAGGGTGACAACAGCACCGAGTCCTGCCACCACACCGCCATCCCGAGCTCGGCTTTGCCCGGCCCGGCCCCTCTCCATCCTCCATCTCCATCCTCTCCATCCCCATCCCTTCCCTGCCCGTGGCTGGCCGGGGCTCCGGGTATTACCCGCAGCACCACCGGTTGCAAAAATCGTGCAGAAGGAGGCTTTTTCTTTAAATTTTATGTTTTTAAAGCATTTTTTAAATGGGTGATGGCTTTCATTTGGCAGCGCAGAAGAGCCCGTGGCAAGTGGCAGAGCGAGCTGCCAGCAAGGGGAGCTGCTCTTTTATAAGCTTTTGTCAAAATACCACCGGGCTGGAGGGAAACGAAAGGGGGGGACAGGGTACAGAACGAAGGGGAAATCAGGGAAACAAGTACTGGAAGAAGAGCCCGGGGGAGAGCTGAGCACTGCAGCCACCCCGCAGCCTCCCCGCAGTCTCCCTTCAGCTCTCACCATCACCCGCCTGCAACCGAGCCCAGCCTCCAGAAAGAGTGGTTTGCTGGCAGAAAAGAAGTTGAAATAAAAATAAACGGAGGGGGGGAGTGGGGTAGGGTAGGTGGAGGTCGGGGGGGGGGGGGGGGGAGTTGGAAAAAAAGGAAAAGAAAAAAAAAGAAAAATCAATATTTTAAAGAAAAAAGAAAAAAAAAAGAAGAAAAACTAAACAAAATCAGAAAGAAAAAAGAAATAAAGGAAAAAAATAAAGGAAAAAATTTAAAAGAAAAAGAAATAAGAAAAAATAAAGGAAAAAAGAAAAAGGAAAAAATAAAAGCAAACAAAAAAAAAAAAAGGAAAAATAAGGGGGGAAATAACAAGAAATGGTTCTGCTTTGCCACTCGGAAAAAAAACCCCAACAAAACCCTTTAAATTGTGAAATATTTCCCTGAGTAAGGATTTTCCCCCGTATCGTTTTACTCTCTCAATCCCTTTTGGTAAATCCCTTCCATGCACGATACATTTGGGGTTTTTCCCCTCTGTTTGCCCTTTCTGTGTAACACGGGCATGATCTCGCTTAATGGTTTGACTTGATTTGGCCACATCCCCTATGAGAGCGAGACGGGGGCATTTAAAAACTATATAAAATCGGAATAAAACAGCAGATGGAATGTGGAGTACCCGGAAAACCTCTAGACAGAGTACACTGTAGCCAGAATGGGCTTTACCTTTACGAGACGCTACAAACTGCTGCTATGGACACTTTGGAGACCTTTGAAATCCCTTCATTTGCTATTTGATGCATTTGACATCCGAGCTCATTGTACCCCCGAGGCGTCCAAAACCTTGAAAATCGGGGTTTATTAACCTAATAAAATGCACGCACACAAAATTCGGAGGGAAATACAAGAATCAAAAAAAGGAAAACAAACAAAAAACCCCAAAACACAAACCCTCAAACAACTCTCTGACGAGTTTCTGGAAGTGTTTCAAGGTTGGGTTAAATGTGGAGGAGGTGAACCATTTATTTGTCAGAGTAGGATTTTCCATTTTATTTATTTATTTATTACAGAGACGATTAGTTTTATAGCAGAATCGCTTTATAGAAGAAATTGAGCATCCCTTTACGTTTATACCTGGCAAGCTGTCTTCGTTTCCATCTTTATGATATATTTCTTCTCTTCCTTAATTCCTGCATTATGCAATAACTCAGTCATTTTTATGAATAAAGGGGAAATATAATGAGAACCATTACAGCAGCAGTATGCATTTTCTGCTTCGCTAGCAGAGGGGTTTGCATGCAATATATTTTGTTTCCAGCCCAAACTAACGATCTGTTAAGGTCTTACATGACGGGAAAGGATGCATTCACAGTGTGACCGTTGTTTGCTGAGACATTGGGACTTTATGGTGCCATAAGCATCACCTGGCTGGAGGTACCAGCTCCACTTCGCTCCCCTTGATGGACAGCATCCCTCCTCCTGCAGCATCAGAGAGAAGGAAGCCAGATGTTCCCCTCCTACTCTTCTTTTCCGTAAAGAAAACTGTTAACGAAAAACCGAATTAATAATGAATAAGAAGGAAAAATAATAAAAAGCCACCTTTGTAATCGCTATGACTCCCAAAATGTAAACAAGTTCCAGGTTCCCCTGAACGCAGCTGGAATTTTGCTGCAGCCGCCTCAGGCTCTTAATGCTCCGGGCACGTTGCTCGCTTAAAGCAGAGCCTGGCGTTAGAAAAAAACCTACCTTTTTCTATCAGACTCCGCTCTAAAGCGCTTGTTTCCACTAAAAAAAGAGTCCTGTTTGGGGCTCTCTGGGGCATGGCTGTGCTCACGGGCACCTGCCACAGACAGCCGGGGCTGTTCTCACTCTAACTGAGGCACAAGTGCCATAAACCCAGCAGCAACTAGCAATTGGTAAATAAGCGTGCAGACTATAAAGCTAAGTGTTGCATCCCTCAGATAAGGGCTTATCTATATAGCCATTACACCCACGGTTGCCTCTTTACCATCTAGAGAGGCTGGGGATGTTGGCTCTTATAGGAAAATATTTATCCAGTCCCTTTAGGACAGGAGGTTTTTAACCCAGTCTGACTTTATTTGCCAGGAGAAAGCCTTTTCTTGTTTTTGTTTGTTGGGTTGTAGTGCCATGGATTAAAATCCTTAAAAGCTTGTTGTTAGCACATAAACCAGATAATCTGGGTGGAGCAACAGGAGTCTTAATCAAGTCTTCAGACAGGTATCATCTTCTGCCATTCCTTCTTGTAAAGTTCATCGTTTGACCGTATACAATGGCTCTTGGTAAAAACAAGCTGTATATATATTCCAGAAAAAGAAAAACAAGACAGGAAAATAGAAGCCAATCCCTGAAGCACACTGATCCATGTGGTCCTGCTGAGCTAAAAGCAAAGCAAGCAGCAAGCCTCCCTTGGATCTGGGTACCACTCAGATAGGGCCCTGGAGATGGGCACAGGAAGGAGCATCTGGAGGGAATCACTCCACATTGGCACCAGTGTATACCACTTCTCTGATCCAGGGTGTTAGGCTGGTTCGTGAATTACTGCGTGGATTAAGGAGAATTAACCAGATTTAGGTGCTGATCCTTTATATTCAATATTTCTGCTTAGCAGAGTTTTATCTACTTTAGAATGCTCTGATGCAGGATGGAGTGCAGCATGCTAGAGACCTTGAATACCAGACTTTTATTAATATTACAACAGCAGCACAAACTAGAAAAATGTTCAATTATTTTTCTTTGTAAATTTCAAGGTTTAATACGAAGAGTAGTACATATTTTTAAAAAATTTTTATTTTTTTTTTCTTTTTAATAGATGAGGAAACTGAGGCACTAGGAGAAAAAGGGTTACCCAAGGTGTGTTTTCAGTGGTAAAGGATCCCAACACAGGTTATTTGCATTCCAGACTGGTGTGTTTATACCAAAGCTACTCTGACTTTCAGATAAGAGTCTTTGCCTGGTTCTTACTGAAGTGGATGGACATTTTAGCACCGCTTTCAAAGAAGAGCTGAGGAGAGTGGTAAATGATCATTCCCTATTGATCCTTTCTAAACAGCTCTCTGTTTCTTTCTTCCTTTTTTTTTTTGCTTCACATAGGCAAATCTCCCAGTCCCGGAATTCAGACTGGGGGGGTCTGTAGAAAAATGGGAGCATTGGTATGCTTTGGTCCAGAGGGAAGCAAAATAATCAGTCTTCCAAGCAGCATTTTCAAACAGGGGAAAGCTGCAACCTGAACCCTTTCTCTCAACTAAACCTGTCCATTTTTAGAAGGGTACCCTTTCTGATCCGTCTATAAAATCCTAAAATATGACAATTTTGCTGGCAGCAGAATGCATAAGAGCAGCAGAGTAAATTTCACATGTGAAAGCCAAGTCATAACTTTTCATGATACTGCACACACAAAACTCAGGGTTTAGACGAGTAGTAATCTTATACGCTTTAACTTAATCCCAATATAATGGAGCCAGATTACAAGAAAGAAGGTTTTTCTCAGTAGCTTTGAGGATAAAGCTGTGGATTTCATCTCACTATCTTCCTATCCCCATGGATGAAACTAAAATCCAGAGCCCCAGAAATAGGGGGAAATTTTGCCACTGAGTTAAGTGAGAAGAGATGAAATCTCTTGACATAATAACAGTATTCCATTGTAGCTGTTTTTGGCCAAATATTGTCCTGTGTTTGTAATTTGCTTCTTTTCAGCAACGATCATTTGGGTGCAGGAATCTTGTTAGCTTCACCAGCAAAGCCATGTAAGCCAGAATTGCAGCATAAGGGCACTGTCAGTCCTGGCTGTGAGATATGAAGGCACTGAGTTCTCTGCAAGAGAAGCTTTTTTATGCCTAACCTTCAAAAGTGTCCTCTGAGGGCTATGGGAAGTTAGAGGCCCCAAGGAGGTGGCCACAGCCATGTGGGTCTGATTACCCCATGCCTACATTTGCAGGTTGTTGATGCTGTACCTTCCATGGGGTCCCATTGGTGATCTCACAGTGTTTACCTAGCACTCTCATTGCAGTCAACTGGATGATTGACTGAAAGGCTGAACTACAATAGGATTTTCATGCCCAAAATGTTATTCCTGGGGGCCTCTGACAGCTCCCTTCTGTGATGCCATAAAACCCCTCTCTCCCTGTTCTGATCCTCTCCTGCATTTGGTCTTGGCAAACCTGCTAAAAAAGAAATGAATGGGCCAATAAGTATTTTATTGCTGTCAGTCATTTGGGATGCACAATGACCCTGAGTACCCCCTGCCTTGTAATCACATTAAATGGTGCTAGCCCTCAGCCTACCACAGAAAGGTCTATTCCATATATTTCTGTGCTTTCACCAAAAAAAAGTGCCAAGGTAAGACCTGCCACTCAATATTTCAGGCTGTAATTGCTGACCTGTTGAGTGCAACGCAAGCCAGCAGTAATTCCAAAGGCTCCAGGTGATTTTATGGTTGTTTTTTTTCATTATTCTTCTTTTTTTCCCCGATTTACAACAAAAATGCTCAAAACTAAAACAAAGCTGGGTCTCCACAGCTGAAGGTTTAAAAGACTAGAGAGCTTTCTAAGCAGCTGAAGGAATGAGCAGGAAGGAAAAATAAGCATAGTCAGAGGGACCTTAGGGTTCCTGTAAACACCTTTCTTCCAGGAGCATCTTATCAGTATGAATCAAAGAGCAATTGAGCCCTTTATAATGATGTGGTTTTCGTTTGGATAAACTTCCTAACTGGTCTCTTCCTTTCCTCCTGCTGCAGGTGGTTTCTGACCTGGAGATGGGGCTCAAGCAGCAAAGGCTCTTTTTTTTCCACCTGCCAAGGCCAGCGCATCCCGCCTGGATGCAGCTGCTGTGCACTGGCTGCACATCTCCCGGCTGTACCCTCTAGTGGACTCTGTGTGCATTTTCTCTTGGAAAATGAGGAAAAGTGTTTTAATGCAGCTTCCATCTTCATCGAGCATACTGCTGAGAAGCTTCGCACCACCTTCCCTGCTGTGTTGGAGGGTATCCTCATTGTTCTGATATCTTACACACTCAATAGGCTCTATCCTGACCCTTTTTTAAAAGGGATCTAAAAAACACAGAGCAAGAAAGAAGCCCTCCAAAGCAAACACCTTTTTCCCTGTGGAAAGAAAGCTGAACATCTTCCTAATATTCCAGGCATGAAAGGGCAGATAATTCCAGCCTAAAGCAAAGGACTTAAAGAAGTGTTAATATATTTTGATTACATTTTATAACTGTATGGATCTTATTAAAAGCAATCTTCCTAAAATAATTCCCAGGCTGAGCACTCATGGGGAAATATATATGATAAATTAGTCTTGTGAACAAAACTGGTTCTCTTATTCAGGCATATGAAATTTAAATGATGAATGAAAGAAAGATGAAAAACACTTCCAATTTGCTCTTTACCATCATCACACTGACTTTTAAGCCAGACACAGTTAAAAAAGAAATATATAAAGTTATGAAAATTCTATCCAGATTTAAAACAATGATAGTGACAGCACTTGGCTCTAAAAAGGAAATCCAGCTTTGAGGGAAATGTTTATATTATGTGTTAAAATTTCAAACAACTGCTTTTTTATCTAGAACTGCCTTGGGGTTTACTTTCCTTTAAATAGTGCAAGTTACACATATGACAAAAACAGTCCAGAGCTGAGCACTTCAAAGTCTACTGTGGGAAGAAGGAGAGAGGAAAAGAGTGATAACTTATATCCAGATTAAAAAAAATCCTACAAGCAAGACTTATCACTTCTCAATCAGACAAATGCTGTAAATTCCTCATCCCTTGGGCATAACCAGGTATCTCAGCTCTGCAGACAGCCCAGACTGGTGGCAGGTCAGGAAAATGTCATTGTCGGCTTGCTCCAGGTCAGAAAAACCCAAGAATCAAACCAGGTTGAGATGTTGATAATGATTTTCCTGCTTTTCCGTGCTTTGCAAGCGCCAGGGTCAGCTTGTGCCCGTGTGTTGGTCCGGGATTGTTTTAGATTTTTTTTTCTCTTTTTTTGACTTTTAATATCAAATATGTGCTTAGCAAATAAGACACCACGTATGTGAGGCAGGTGGGACTCTATCCATGGTATCACCTGCAGGGCACCTCAACCACTCCTTCCCTTCATGACCATATAGCCTTAATGCCAGCCCCCAGCCCACATGAAGCACCAAGTTTCACTCCTATTGCAGCTGTACTGGAGATGTCCTCCTAAGAACCAGTGCAGGACAGACCATGTGTAAAGGTGGCCAAGAGCTAATAACCCAGCTCTCCTCCTGGTCATCTCTTTGACTTGCTGAGCTAGCAAAGGAAGGAGGCAACACAGAGGCAGCTTGCCCTGATTCCTAGCTCTTCAGTGTTCCTGGCAGCTATAACTTGAGGAATGTTCTCAGAATAGTGAGATGCACCAAGCCTGGAAGTTACATGACAGTAGCAGCAGAAGAAATTGTATTATAACCACACCACCTTGTGTTTGCAAAGGTCTCCAGCCCAAAGCAGCTCTCCTGCAGCCTTTTGGCATTAAACATTCATATTAATTTTATGCTTTGTTTCTTTAATTGTAGGAGGAGGAAACCAGTGTTCTTCCCCATGGAAGGGACTCTTTATCAGGGACTGTAGCAACAGGGCAAGGGGTGATGGGTTCAAACTAAAATAGGCAGACTTCAGGTTAGACATAAGGAAGAAGTTCTTCACTGTGAGGGTGGTGAGGCCCTGGCACAGATTGCCCAAAGAAGTGGCAAATGCTCCATCACTGGCTGTGCTCAAGGCCAGGTTGGACAGGGCCTTGGGTGGCATGGTCTAGGGTGAGGCATCCCTGCGCATGGCAGGGGGTTGGAACTGGATGATCATAAGGTCCTTTCCAACCCTAACTATTCTATGATTATCAAAGGAGAAGGAACAGTTGGAGGAAATCAGGTCGGTGAAATTACCCTGCTGTGCAGAGAACGGGTTTTGTTCCTTAAAAAATTTCCACTGGAGAAAACAAGTATCCCACGCAGCAAAGCTGCCTCCTTTGTTTCATGTCAAGCCCCCTTCCCGGCTCTTTGCCATGGATCCAATTACCTTTCCCTGGGAACAAGATGTGGCACTAAATTAAATCAAACCAGTTATTTGTCTGGGGTAGCTTGGCTAAGATACATCATGTGGTTTTCAGAGAAGTTGCTGCCGTCTGAATGTATGTCTCTGCAGTTGTCACTCCTCATCAAGAAAAGGAGAGGCATGGGTTCCTCTGTCAAATTAGCATCCTTATTTGTGAACCTTTTCTTATTCCCCTCAAGGAAAGACCTACGATGGGTCTTCTTTTCTTTATTGGTGCTATTTTCCTGTCTCCATTCACAATTTTTCTTTCTGAAAATACATTTTTCTATGTTGGAGACATGCAAATTTCAAGGAACCCCAAAACATCTTCTTTTCAAAGTTTGATTTCTTCCAGATCTCTCAAAACAGACTCTACACATGCAAAGACCTAAGAAGTGCGTTCTGGGGAAGAATCCTGTGAATATAGCTATATTTTTTTCCAGGCCAAAAGGAAGGTGGGAGTTTTCTGTCCACTTTGAGACTGAAATAATCCTCTCAGTGCCTGTCTAGCCTTTTTCCTGTAAGGCCCCTTCACCAGGGAGATGCCCCAAAACCACATCAGAAGGCTCTTTTAGGACTTTAAAACTCCCACATTTTATTACACATGCCCCCTTTTTGATTTGAACTCATCCATAACAGTCTTTGGGACTGAAATGATGGTGTTCTCTCCCTGTTTACAGTTTAGAATGGGTTTTACGGTATATATATGTAAGACACTTGTGATGGTGGGCTGCTGAAACAGCCATAATAGCCTATGGTCTTAGGGGCATACAAGGGAGCTCATCAGACCCTCTTAAAGGACGACTCCTTGAGGAATGAGGTGCAAGGAAGTAATTCAGGTTTCTAGGGATGTGTTAGTGGACATAAGGCACTGTTTATGTCCGGTCTTATGTCTCACCAAACAAGCAATCACACAAAGAGACCTTCAAAAGAATTCAAATCTTTGAGCATTTCAGTGTTCCCCATGATATGTTGAAAAAACTAAGTGCCTCAAGGGCACATGGAGAAAGAAAGTCCAGAAAGCAGCTTTCTGATAAGCTAGAACCATCCTGAAGGCAAATAAATAAATCAGAAAAAGATGGGAGACCTACAGCCAAAAGGGCTGGCACTTTAGTAGGCAATTGACCTCACGGGCACTAGGGCACATGTTGGCAGGAGATAACATCCAGTTCTGTATTTCCATCAGTGATTTTCCCTGTCCCTAATCCAGACTTCTGCAGACTTTCAGAAAGGGTCCCCCAGTGGGACCCTGTCCTGGCAGTGGGTCCTTGCCACAGCCCCTGCTTTACACACGATCCATTGTACCGCTGTAAACACGGAGTAGTGGTGAATTAGAGACACGTTTTGGGAACAGGCTTCTGCTTCTGTGTTAGGTTAATTAGTGGTTTGGTAGTATGTTAACTGCTCTGCACATTGACCTCAGGCTGGTTTGTCTGTAATGAACAAAAGCAGTTCTCCAGCAACAGGTAACCACCGATTTCTCAGGGACTATAACTTAACTAACAAGCATTGAGTTACTGAGTCTCCCATCTGGCCAAGAAGTGAGAAAATCCTTCTTAGGAAATTCACCGTCTCCATCCCTTAAGGAAAGGGGTTACTAAAATGATCTTGAGTATAATTTAAAACCCAAAGCCTGGGATAGTTTGAAACCTTTGTTGTTTCTTGTCAATAAACTCCTCCAAAGCTGAAGTGACTTTTTGGGCCGTGATCTGATGATTGCCAATTTTGTTTCTATGGTAAAGTTCATCAAGAAAAAATTCACCTTTTGTAGGAAACCCCATTTTTATCAGGAAATGTGGTTTTTGCCGGTGTTAGGTCCAGCTAGACAGGCTATTGTCAGGGAATAGGGTAGGGCAAGGGTGAAAATCCAAGACTTTTTCCCTTTGCTGTTACGATGTCCTTGCTTTGGAAGATTCTAAAGCTAAAACCTGCTCTGAAAAAAGACAACAAACCTAAACCATCAGCAATGCACAGAAATGGGTCTTGGGTGACCAATAGCCTGGTTCCTGTTCTTTTTTTTCCATGTCATTTAGGAAGAATTGCAAATGTTGCAAGCCTTTACAAAAGAAATGCTGGAAATTGCAAGCAATGTTGAGTGCATTGGCTGCCAGGAGTTTCGAGATGATCCCTGGAAACACATTTGGTTTTAATCAGGCCCCTGCACTGTGGAACATCCTGTTTGTCTACACTTATTATTACTGACAAATTATCCTCCTCCAAATCTCAGGGAGCATTCACTTTATCCTCACATTAAACCTGATTGGAAACAGTAGGTTTAATTTGACTCAGCATGAGGCCCAGTCGTAAACTGCACCAGTTCCCTTTTTTATTGTGGCATTCACTAGATGTGTGAAAATACTATATTTCATATACAGAACCCAATTTGCTGCTGCAAAGGCTGTTAAAGACGATGCACAGATGCCCTGTGTTGCATGAACAACCTCTGCCCACTCTCAGCATACCTAAGGCCAGGAAAACTTTGCCATTCTCAGCAGTCTGTGAACACAATATGTTTTTCCAGAGGAAAAGATCTGGCCCTACAAACCTGAGAGTTGTCTTCCATCACTAACTGCACTTTGTGGTTTGCAGGACTGTAAGAGTCTGCTCTGCTTCAGCTGAGGTCCAGAGCTTGAGAGAGATGGAGATGCCGGTGCAGGGTGTGAAGGCTTGTCCTCTCCTTGGTCTTGCTGAGAAACAGGAACATCTATTTCTCCCATTAGGTGAAGACTTTTTCCTAGATAAAGCCTACTGCAGTAAGCAAACCTGCAAGGTAAAAGGTGCATGGCTTTAATATATTGACAGCTTGTGAGGATGGTTGATTGCATGGGAGAAGAGCTGAAACCCTTATGTCTGCTGGAGCTCACTGGTTTTGGACTGGCATGAGGGTAGAGTTACATATTTGGCTAATGCTCTGAGACCTTTCCAATATCTCTGATTTTCCCTTTGCCAGGTGCTGAGCCAGGTGTTTCCACATCAGTGAGAAGTCCAGTGAGGTGTCATGTAGTTGCAATCTTGGGTAGGAGCCCAGAAAGTGAGCTTGTGTCCCACGTTGTTGGGAGCTGCTGGCAGGAACTGGGCTATTAAGTAACTTCTTTCCAATGTCCTGGCTGTAGAAAAGCATGAGACAGCATGATCAGTCTGGGTTTCAGAAAAAGAGGAATAAACAAACCAGCAGAAGACAAACAGAGAACCCAACCTCCTTGCTATTCATGTTTACACAATTGGGAATTACTCATTAGGAGCTGAAGGTGGGAAGGCGTGTGATCTGCTGAAATGAAGCTTTTAATGACAGTACGGTGTCTCCTAGGTGAGTAGAAAATACTATTCAAGGCATTATCCTGTGTTGGATTTTATTTTTAACTGAATTTAAATAGCATTTCCATGTGCTCTGGAATCAGATCTAGAGTGCATTTGCTGTGCTCCCAGTTTGTAAGATGCTTCTTTCTGTGTTTTGCCAAAAAACCTCTTGGAGATCATAAAAGCTTCCCATGGGCTGTTGATTAAGGCTTCTTACTAGAAAAACAAATAGAAAAGCAATTCCAAAAGTAATGCGTATACATAAGATGGAGACCTGTCCCAAGGTGTGCCAGAGCACAGCTCTTTCTCCAGACTGTGCATGGGAAAATCTGTACATCATGCTATCTATCTGGCAAATAGTGTCATTGTGATGCTCCTCACATCCTTTAACCATCATTCCTAACACTTTGGCTTGCACTTTAAATTGCTTGCTTGATCAGCTGCTGGTTGCTTTCTGGAGACTTTTATTGATATATTTTTAGAGGAACTTTTAAAGAAGTCACAGAGGAAGGCTTTCTTCTAGGTGCTTGTGATGCTGGCCATGTTCAGCCCATCTGAAAATAATGCTCGTCTGCTATTAAATATCAGCCCTGTAAAGGTATAAGTAGATGTGTCTTCCTGGAGTACTGAATCCTCAGTGCTTTCCTGAAGGCCTCATGAATGCAGCTCTGGAGCTGATCCCTGCTGTCCTTCAGATCTAAGTCAGGAGATGTGCAGCCAGGGTTACCCTATATACATCCCACCAAAGCAGGGTCAGCAAACCAAACATGCAGCCTTTTCCCCCTTCTTCTTCTCCTAACCTGGAGTATAAATTTCTACCACGCAATTTTTGGGTGCTTTCTTCTTTCTGCACCTTCTTTACTTTGGTTTAATTTCTGAGGTATGCACCCGGCATGTGTTACTTTTAAACAGACAAATACACAAGAGAGTTACGGCTGAGATACCAACACACGTTACAGAGTCAAGGCACCCGGCTTGCGTTGAAAATTGCTTATATCTTTCTTGATTCAGTATGTTTCCTGTATGATATTTTGAAAGAAAACACACTGCAGTGGTTATAAGAGATGGTGGAGCTTCTTACCAGATGGAGGTGGCCTGACAGCTTGTAAAAAACCCTTTGCAAACAGTTAGCAGTAACAACAACTGACCTCAATTACTGAAGCCTTTCATTTCTCCATCTGGGTAGTGCACTCATGACTGTGCAATGCTGGGGTGATAAACAGGCTGGAAGGCATACGGAAACAGTCTGTGTAGAACCATGGTGCTTTTGAAAACATATCCCACAAAACAAACCCTTTCTCATGCTGAATTTTTCCCCCAGTTCAGCTTTGGTGCTGAACTTTCCGTTTTCAACTGACCAACATAAATTAAAGCCAAACATTGGCATAGAGAGGAAAGATGGAGAAAGTTGACCATTTCCCTCAGGAGGTCAGCCACAAATTCCTGCTGTTGTCTGAGAAATGATGAGCTACTCTTTGGAGACATGACTTAGATCATTTAGTGTCACAGGGAAACTTTTCAGGCGTTTCAACAAGCGTTGAAATATGTCATGTTCCCTTCCCCCCCCTTTTATAAATAGTTTTAGACTATGTGTGCTCTTTTTTTTCTCTCTTTTTTCATTTTAATATGGGCTTCTATGAAAAGTCAGTTGCAAATGGTGCTATTTCCTTTGGGCGATCTTACAAGAAATGTTCCCAGCTTGCTTCATGCCACTACAATTATCTCTTTACCTCAGAGAAAAGGGCACATCACTCACTTTGCAGCCCTAAACAAATTTGACTGCTTACAGCTCTAACAGCTCTGGGTGACAAAATACGTCAAGGAAAATATGCCATTCCCCCTTCATCATAATTCTCACTTTTGTTATTCATAAATATAAGATATAAATCCATTGCCTCTAAAAGGGCTATCTGTCATTGGAGACAAGCTAGCTGGCTATTGCCTCCTAGTCTACCCCTCTGAGTTTTGAGACAAATTTCCAATCAAATGGAAACTCAAAGTGCTAAGGAAGGAGGATTTAGAAGATCTTGTAGGTGACATTTCCAGACAGAAGGAAAACAAGCTTTCAATTTCACCTAAAATGATAAATATGGAGAAATGGTTTCAAAACTTCAGCAGAGGCTTTTCTGGTTTTCACATTTACGGCGGCTCCTTGCTGACTGACTTAACAGATGCAACAACCCCTATTTAGCAGGGATGAGTAAAATGGTTCAAGACGCCATAAATGTTCATCAAAAACTCACACGAAGCCTGAAATGGGCTTTCTGCTGAGGTTCTCAAAACTAACTTTTTTTAATTCCTCGTCATCATGTAACGGCTCTGGCCCCGCTTTCATCCCTGGATTTCATCCAGGGAAAGAAGTCAAAGACATTTCTTCTGCTGAGATATTTATTACATTTGCTGTTCTAGGAAGTATTTGTAACTTGTTCAAAGTTCAAAAAATCACCTCAAATCTTGCAGACTGACCTATGAACCTGCTACAGATTCATTTCTGAGGGCATAAAATACAGGTTTGAAGCTTTTACAGTTTTTGAGGGGGAGGGAAGAATGGTATAAAAAAATTCTCTCACTACTAATTCTAATTCTCTACAAACGCCTAAAACCAAATAAATTACTCCCCTGTGGCATCACTTTTATGCTGGTCTTTTGCTAAATTAAATAAAATCTTTCTTTTCACTGTCTTTTGCAATTAGAATGGGCTTCTTCTACTTGACACAAGGGATTTGGATGCCAGTTAGGATCACCTTACTTTTTATCTACTGGTGAACTGTTGTAAATGCCACTAGTAGGATGCTGGAGGATTAGCCAACAGTATCAGCATAGTTCTTATACACTTGACTTAAATAATAGTTTTCAAGGCAGGTGCTGTAGAGTTTTCTTTTTTGCATTTTTGCTGTTACAAATTTACACTTCACACCTCACTTTTTTTGATTACCCACAGCCAGTGTAATTTAGCGGTATGTAAATCAACCAGCGGTTTCAGAGGCTGCAGATCATTTAATTGAAAGAAGCATCTGGGGACAAGGAGAAAATTCCTCCATGAACTCCCAGGCCCTGCTTCCCGCTGTATCACATCCACTGAGACCCAGAAAAGAGGCGCTGAAACAAGGAAGAAAGTGTCAGGAGAAGGTCTGAGCAGACCACCCTGCCTGCATCCAGAGGTCAGTGATTCAGCCTAAAAGCTGAAAGCAGAGCTGAGCACATTCCCAAGCAGTGAGCACCAGCAGGGGCTGTGTTTTACCTGATTAAGACCATCTCTGTAACACACTTTTCTCACTTCCTTTCTGGAAGGAAAAAAGGCCTTTCAATTATATTTCAACTATAGGCATAGTATTAGTAATGGTAACAACATCAGCAATGATAATTGTGGTCACAAATGACATACTGGCTCGTGGCTCCCCCAAAATCCTGCTTGGAGCAAAGGACTGGTACCCACCTACGATAGTAGGTTTGGAAATAAATATTGACCATCATCAGTGCAAGGAGATGAAGGTTCTGCATCCCTAAACATGGTTTAAATTATTAAACATGGGTATTTCTTGGAAAGATTTCCCCTCCCTCCCTTCATTAATATTTTCAGTATATTTGCTTTAGAGATGGATGCAGCATTTTCTGCAAATAACATTTCAAGGAATACTTTGTGATGTCTCATACCTGAGCATCACTGAATAGACAGAATAAGGGAGATGGATGTTTTCTGTATCAGTTGTGAAAAAATTATGCTTGCCCTGTCAGGATGTACTGTAGCACTGGAGGTGTGAAAGCTTAATCATAATAAAAAGGATTAGCTTAATGAGCATATCAATACACAGCAGAGAGTGAGCCTGTGGTGGTAAACAGCAAAATCCTAAGATGTGGGACCTACTTGTTTTTTGGTACAAGAACACAAACTCTCTGCAAGAAAACTTCATTTCTTTTCAACATAACCCTTTAGCTATGAAAATATGGGTTCAATTTGTTTTAAAGGTGCATTATGGAGCTGGAGTTTGAAATTAGGCATTCACAGTTTCAAAGAAAAGACATCTTTGGGCAGGGAGGAACTTGTAATTTTGTCAAATTACACAGAATATGAAATTGGAGGAGCAATAAAGTGCCTGAAATGAGGTAGTGAAAAGTCCCACAATGAAAAACCCCTATGTGCTGCACATGCAAAAAACATGTCTCCGTCGCCTTTACTTAATTCTGCACATTTCTCCACAAGCAATAATGACACAGTCTTGCTTTCACTCTTAAATACATGGCTCTTTGTTTAACTGTTTTTATATTAAAATGGGAGGATAACCATTCTCAGTTGCATTTTGCCTTTCCCTCAACCTTAACTGTTCAGATTCAAACAACATAATTTGATTCAGACAGGTAAATAGTCCTTAATCTTACAAAAAAAAAAAAAAAAAAAAAAAAAAAGGAAAAGAGAAATCAGCTGTCATGAATTAAAAACCATTTTTCCCTAACCCCAAATAAACATTAGTCAGCCTGCATTTGATTGTAATAACACAGTTGTCATTTCAGATGTAGCATGTTGGAGGTTTTTTTCCTAAAGGCTTTATTGGAATTCCTTGGACTAAATTTGCTGTGGGTTTATGATGGCTTCATTAAAAATCAGAAACCAAACGGATGTGAAGGACTCCGAAGAGTTTGTAGTACAATCATGGAACAGAAATAGCTTGCAAGATGTTTCATTTTGAAGCTGCTCCTGTTTCAGAGGCGCTTGAAATTTGTCACATAGTAGGAATTTGGGGCCAAATGTGAAGTGCTAAAGCTCTTACTGTATTTATTTTGGGTTGCCAGCTATAGCTGGAATTCATGTGCAATGTTGTTTCTGTCTTACTTACAGTAAATCCAGGGTAAATCTGCTCAAATGCTAAAGTTTTCACTGATTTTTACATCAATACAGTGAAGATCTCAGGGAAGATCAGAATGGAAATCCCACTCATTAAACAGTGACATACCTCCAGAAAAGAGTTCTATTTCAATTATTCACAGCTTGTATTTAAAACTGTCCTGATGCAAAGTTATAGTCACTTTTATGAAGTGGGATCTTCAGGTTCTTCCTTGTTTTAATTGCAGAGCAGAGGGGCAAGCACGGGCACAGAATCTGAAATTACGATTTCTGGTTGCCTTTTTCTGGTAACTGTGGATCCAAAGCAAATTTCAGGCTTTGGCTTCACCCTGAATCTAGTTAAATCAGTAAAAGGTGTCTGTTAATTATAATGGGACTGTAATCAGGCTATTTTCTATACTAATAGTGTTTTAAATCTGAGTACCTGAAAGCTGCTGCAGAGTGGATGGAGTGATATCTTCTCTATATCCTTGGGCTGATAGAGCAAGAAGAAATAGGATTGTGTTACAGCAAGGAAGGCTCAAATTAAGAATTAAAAGACCTTCCAAACAGTGAAGGTGATGAAACATAGTCCTGCATGGCTCAGGGAGGTAGGGTTCCATGATGGCTGCAGAGCTTTGAGGAAATGCTGCATGTTTCTTCTGATCGAACATTTTTATTTTGTCTTTTCTGGGTCACAACTTTTGGCTCTGATCATTTTTTAGCTCAGTTCGACCTTGTTTTCCCATTTTGCGATGAAGTGGCAAAGCAGTATCCAAATACACTCAATGACCAATGAGTAATAATGTGAGTTGTAGCTCATTGTAGGTATTTCGATGGCAAATGGTCATGACATGAAGCTTTCAAAACATAATCAGTAGAGGTAGAGGAGAGCAGAAATGGAGCAGAAGTTAAACATGTTACCTTCTTCCTCAATTACCTCCCAAATCCTTATGTCCGGTATTCACTAGCCCTCATTTACTCTAGAAAAACCCATTTTACTTTCCCTTTCATATTTTACCCTGCTGGAAGGTAGCCCACTCTCTTATGTCAGACCTGACAGGATGTGAATTATCTCCATCCAGCCTTGACATAACTTTGTGCACGGTGATGTAATGCTCCAAAAAGTCTGGTTACAAAAAAAATAAAAGAGACGGTACTTATTAACAGGAAAGGAAACAAGCCTCTGTTTGACATCCAGTGGCTGAATATCAAGGAGAGCTTTCTTAGGGGAAGAAGAGAAAAAATCGTTTATGACCATATGAATTACTATTATTTATTCATAGGGAAGAAATGGCTATTGAATTTTTAACTGGAATCAGCTGGCTAAGCAACCTACAAGGACCAGGTATTTGGGCATGACTTCCAGGTACATTCAGACAGGAAAGGCTCAAGTCTGCTCCCTGTGGGATCAATAAGACTACCACAACTTGAGTGTGAGCGGGAGCAAGCATAGCCTGAAACAGTTTCCCTACGCTCCCCTTCCTCTCCCCCTGTGGGAATGTACCAGAATAGCATTACCCCACTCTAGCAATCACCTTTTCCTCCTTTTTTTTCCCCATCTCCTGTGACTGCAATACTCTCATGTGAAACCCCAGCTCTACCACCCCCTCATCCCTTCTGCTCTGAGCCCTTGAAGCCAGGACTGCATTCCAGCGGTGTGATCTGAAACCATATCCCTCTAAGTTAGTGAAGTATTCGGCATGTATGCGTGTGGACTTGTGAACTTTTACCTTTTACCTATCAGGAAGGCAGCTCACTTCACCCTTTCCTTCCCTTGAACTTGCTGGAAGTGCTGGAGACCTGGTTCACACTGTGTCATGGAAAGGTCTCCAGCATAGCGTCATGGCAAAGTAGCTCCCTATCTACACGATTTCCTTGCTGTGTTGCTAACCCTGGGCTAACACTGGAAATATTGGAAAGTATTGCAGGGAACTCTGATGGATTTGAAGATTAAAGCACATTTTGCACAGTGGGTGAGTCTGGCAGCCCCAGAAGGTACCAGCTAACGCAGCATTGCTGCAGGTGATGGTATCAGGCAGAATAGGAGACCAGAGACTCCAAGAGGAGTTTGATATATCTAGGGTCAATAACTTTTGTGGCAGCCAGAGCTCAGGCTAAGCTTGCATGAGCAGTACCCCTGGTGCTGGGCCTAGGGAATTCAGCATGGGGAGACATGGGGAGATGGAAGGAATTGATCTTTTTTTTTCCCTTTGCTGGGATAAACTACACACTAGGTCTGAGCGCAATGTTTTGAGAAGTGGGAATTGCAGGGTGTCCTGACTCACAGCCCTGCTTGTGTGAGACACAAGACCCCCTGTTTAGTGACCGTAACCCAGGGATGATAAAAAACCATTTTGTGTCAGCATTTTGCTCACGTTTCTTTTCTAACCAGCACAGTGATGCTTGGGGACAGTGCATGGAGCAGGCTATGGAGTAGCAACAGGAGCTTGAAGCAGCTTCTTGAGCTGGCCTGTGCTTTTCCAAGCACACTTTTATTTCCTTTCTGTTTGGTTTGCCCCACTGCAACCCACTGCTTAGCTAGTTGATGGCAGTGTGCCATCAGCTGTGTGTTCCAGCTATGCTGTCCAACTGTGTCCACAGGTCCCAAGGGAGATCCCCACCAGAACTCGTGAGGGCATGGTGGGATTGCAAACCACTGAGTCAAGTGCTGGGAGTAGAGAGACTCTCAGCAAAGGAGTAAGTAGGCCATGGAGGTGGCAAATGAGAATGCATTTTACGAATGAGGGACACGTGTAAGATACACCTAAGTGCTGCTGTGCATTGCTGCAACCCATCTAGAGCTACATTAAAGGCCTCAGAAAGAAAGTAATGCCTTAATGAATGTTTCTGTCCTTGTCTTTAGTGAAGTGGTTTTCAACTCAGGTTTTTCAAGCCTTTCAGCTAACATTATAATTATTCAAGAAAGGAAGCAAAGAACTTGAACACTATTTCTTATTTACCTATATCACTTCTATTTCTGCAAACCATGTCGATGCTTATTCATATGTGGTTTTTGTGAAACAGAGGGCATGCATGTCTATATATGCCAATATATGATTACATGTTGGACTTTTTGTTAGCTGCAAACTTAGATGCCAGTTTACTTTTACTATCCCCTGCTTAATTACAAGATGAATTTGGTTCCTGGGGAGGTCAGTCTGACTGCAATGGTTATAGCCAGACATATCGCAATGTCAAGCTTTCCCACGCAGAGCTCTGCCAATGTCTCCCAGCCTTGACCTTGAAACACCCTCTGCCATTCCAAGCCCTCAGTGAAAGCTGAAAAATGTGCTGACACTGAAATCCCCGCTGGGGATATGCAATATTCGGGGACATTGCAGAACTATCACGTTCGTTCTGCAAACCTGCTCCTAGGCTCAAGCCGCTGGGTGAGAGCTGAGTGCTGTGATAACTGTGTTTGTCAATTACACACTAATGACACTTAAATCCAACTGAGCCCTATTTATCTCTATTATAATGTAAAGTGGGCCAGTTAAATCTCAGGTCCTTGATTCCAGTTCTTTGTTATTCATGGAGAAGCAGAAGAGCTGCAAGTGTGCTCTGACTCCAGGGTGACTCTGGTGATTTGGGAACCTGGGTTGTTATCTCTTGTCAGTCTTCCACAAACGCATTTGCAATCTCAGGGTCCAACTGGAAACATTTGTCAGTGCCCCTTACATAATACTGGGTTTTATGGAAAAATTGAACCCTCCAGTACATGCAGAGGAAATTCCAGAGTGAGCTTACTGACAGACACGTCTTGGAAGTTAGATGGTTATTTTGGCAGAGACCCAGCACTTTTCTTCCTTCTTCCCCATCACCCTTAAAACTAAAAAGGAGGATATAATCTCTTTGGAGCAGAGGGTCTGGAAACCCAGGAAACCCCTCTGGTGCTTCACTTTCAACTCTCTTGAGAATATTTGGTGTGAGTCAAGATGGTGCATGCAGAAAAACAAAAGTCATTTGTGAGACAGCAAGCTGTCAGTAAGAGAAACCTTTAGAAAGCTGGCTTTTTGATGTTTAATGTATGAAAATTCTGTGGCTTCTTTGATAGAATTTAATAGTTACTGAAATACTGCAGTCTGGCTGATAAGTCCTCTGCAGAAGTGGGCCATAGAAGCTTACTATGTGTTTTAAGGAAAACAGAGATCTGATTTTGCTGTGCAAGAGAAGGAGCCTGTGACCAAAATGCTGTCACCTGATGTTTAACCCAGAAACTGAATTGACACAGGAATAAGTGCCAAGACCATTGGGAAACTGAGTCAGCAACAGCTACAGGCAGAATGAATTCCTGTGGATGGGTGTCCAGTGAGGCTCTGAACTAAAACAGGAAAATAAATGGCTGTTAATGTGAAGTGACAGAGTTCTGTGCCTGTGTTAAGGCTGTAAATGCACCAAAAGTGCATTTGTTCAGATGTTTTGGAGAATAACCTAAATTCATTTATCTGTAGGAGCCTTTGAAGGTGATGTCCCTAAAACTTTGGTTTAAAAGAGCCTTTTGATGGAATTCCCGTGGACTTTGATATAGCACCCAGCTGCCCTGTAAACAGGAATGAGTCTTGCCTCGCAGTCCCACCATCCCAAAACACTCACTCATTCAGGTTTCCCCATCTTTCAGGTCAAGGAAGTGTGTGCCTGAAAGCTGAATACACTGTAGGTACTTCCAGCTGAAATGGACATTTTCATCCTTCCCTGCTCACACCATGCTCCTCAGCTTAACCAGGAAGGCTGAAGGCAGCTTTGTGTCCCTCCACTACCCCCTGACAATGCCTGAGGTGACACTGGTGTGGCTGGCACCCGCTTCTGGCTCTTACAAGGGACCAAGTGTTGGAGAAAGTGCACAAGGCGTTTTTCAGAGCTTTCTCCTCCACTCCACTCCTGGCCTGTGGCTTTTCTGAGTCATCTTGTAAACATCAGTCTCTGCAGCAAGCAGGACCAACAAAAAAGAAAAAGGAAAGAAAAAAAAAACCAACTAAAATACAAGAGAAATGGAGAAAATCGAACCCCTCCTCCTGCTTCCCACCAACGCCCCTCACATTTGTTATTACATAGGATCTTCCTGGCCAGACTTGACCTGCAAACAGTGGTCACCAGTGAACCATCAAAGGCCTTTCACATCCCCAGCAGCTGCAGGGAGGGTTCCTGTAAGGGCTCCTATCACTTTGACACCTCCAAAGCCGACAACGCCAATTGTACACTGTCATGGGCTGTGTTTCAGGGACCACCTTCAATGCTTTGGCTCCAAAGAGCTGCTTTTTTTCCAGTTCATTGACACAGGGGGATATATATCTAAAAACTTGGCTGCAGCAGTGAGTGCATGCCTTGAGGATTACATAGCAAGTGAACTTTGTCAGTGTAAGCCCTAGTCAATAGGAGGAATTAAGTAGAAAGACCTCTATTGTTCCAGCCAGCCTTCTGAAGGCACTGATTGGCAGTAAAATGTCTTAAGTGACAGATGTAAAGTAAATATTACCTATGCCAAGTCTCTATATTACTTTGATTACCCACCATCAATCAATTTGTTCTTTGCCTTGTAACAATAGCAGCTGCTGTTATACTTTAGAGCCCTCCGATGAAGCCCAAAGTATAATTGATTAACAAACTGAAAAGAAAGGTTACACAAATGACAGCAAAATGTATATCAGAAGAAAAATGAGAGCATTGTCTCCTTGCACATGTGTGCGTCTTAAGTACCTTACCTTGTGGAAACTGAACGTTATATCTTCAACAAAATACATATATATACTCATACACACACATGCGTACACAGACACATGCACATGTATATCTCTTTGAGCCAGACAACTCCCTGTTAAACGTAAGGTCAATATTTGTAATATCCCCATGAATTTTACAATGACAAAATGTCAGGAAGGAAAACTGCAGTACTGAGGTTATCTCGTGAATGAAAGCAAAACTGGAGGTGAAGATGCTGTACAAGCAGGAAATAGATACCTGGTGCATCTGATGTACAGCACAGTTACACACATTAATACCGTTTCTTGCTTCCAGGGGGTTATTTGGGGTTCACTGCTTTACCCCTTCATTTGTTTTAAAATTAACCAGTGCTCACAGCATTGAAGGTCCTTTTGCATTTCTTACATGATAGGAAATGGCAAAGAATTTTCAAATCCCTCAAGGTGAAGAAAAACAAGTTTTTGGAAGTGAAGAGTGCACACTTGCATGGGGGCTTCGCAAGGCTGCCCAGGTTTGGCCATGCTGAGGCAGAGTGAGAAATACTCTGCACACACACTGTCTTAACAGAAGTCCCCCAATGCCCTCAATCTTCTTCCCACTAGCCATGACAGCAAATTTAAGACTCAAAGCATTTGTCCATCTGGAACAATGTAAGAATGGCCACACAGGATCATGTTTCCTTCCTCTGACAGGACCCGTAACAGGCACTAAGGGGAATACCACAATAAAAACATTAAAACTAAGAGTAGTGTCTTCAATATTCTCTCAGTTTATGGCTAGCACCAGCACAGGGATATCCTCATCTGGAGGCTGCATGTGTGTCATTGCTATTCATGGTCACTGATGGATATGTCCCATGGGGATTCCCCTAAACTCTTTTTCAAGCCATGTCTTCTGTCTGATATCCTGCAGCAATGGGTAGCACAGGATTTGCACAGAACAACACTTCCCGGATTTGTGCTTAAGCCCTGCTATCTGCTAATATCACTGCATGCCCCAAGGTCAGCATGAGCCCATGAGGCTCCCGTCCTGCTCCAAAGGTGGGCACAGCTCCTCCAGTGACCCAGGGGTGGGCCAGCAGCCTTGTCCTGGGGGCACAAAGGGTTCTGGGCCATCATTTGGATTACCAATAGAAGTATGTGACAGAGAACTGTGACTTTGAAATGTAAGGAAGGTATAAGCAATAGTTTCAAAGGGCTGCTCCATCCCAGAAACCTCTCCGCAATGAGAGAAAGCCCACCATGCCCTGTTAATAGCTGGTACTGGCTAGTTTTTGACTCCAAATTTGTGTTCAAGGTGTGTTGCAGCATTTTATCATCCTGTGAATCTTGACAGTCAAGCACTTTGCTTAATAATACCGAAAATTAAGTATATCACAGGATTCACTTTGCATGGTCCCTTTCATGAGTTGGTTTGGGATGTGCCTTTACAGACAGTGAAACCAAATTATATGTGACAGTGATTTTATACCTCTTCTCAGCTCTAGCAGCCTCGCTTCAGCATGTGCCTAAGTAATGGAGATAAACTCTTTCGTATTTCCAGACATTTTTGCTTTTTTCTCAGTTTGTGTCTGTGGGGTTCATACCATTGTCTTTGATAAATAGGTTTCCTATTTTCCCTCATATGTGGAGACCAGGCCAGTGACAGGCTGAGGAGATAACATGGTAAGAGGGAGATTTAATTTTGGGAATATTAAAAGATCAAAGAGGAGGAGAAAGTAGTCATGGAAGAGCCATTTGGAAACAGGATTAGATGCTCTCCTAAAAGTCGTGCTCACGCTTTGTGTCTTGGTCCCCATGGGGACTTCCCACAGCTGTTGTTAGCAATGTGGATCTTCATGGTCCTTTCTGTCCTTGAAGTCTGTGAACCTCAGAATTTTCAATAAAGCTTCAAAGCTTCAGGAGAGCTATAAAACAAAATAATCTCTGCATTGCAATATCATCCACGCAGTTGTGGGGGTGAGCATATACTGTGGGGGAAAGGACCCGGGATAAAATCCTATGAACCTACAGCACATTCTGTCTCCTTGGCTTTTTGTCTGAGAGGAGGTGATGATCGAAATGGCATAAAAATCAAGCTTCCTGTGTGACTTTAAGCAAGGACATCACACTGGCATTCATGCCAAGAGAGTTTTAGTAACTTTAATACTGCTGCTCTACCACTAATAACTGCCTGGTTACTATATTGGTTCATGCATGACAAATCTAGCTACAGAATTAGCTGGAGCCCCTGATATGTGTATTTTTGGAATTACTTTTATGGTAAAATCATTAAGGCCACCCACCAACCAACATATTATCTCCCTATTGGCTCGGCTTTGATTAGACATATTGCCAGTAAGAAGCTAAACATTTTCCTGAAAATAGCTATTGTTCAGTGGCCTTCAAGCAGCAGATGGCCACAGCAGCAAGCACTTATTTATGGTTGCTGTGTGGTAACTCTACTTAGTTAACTTGTTGAAAACCTATTTTCCAGCCAAACTGGGAGCCCAAATGGCTATAGAAATGGTTGATTAGGTGGCCCCAGCCTTGTTTGCTGGCAAATGGCTTTACTGCTGCCTGGCTTGCATAGGTGACAACCCAGAGAGATGTGAAGTGCAAAAGAATAAATCCCTGAGCAGTTTCATTGTTGGTGGATGGATTTCTTCTCACCATTTTGTGAGTGGCTGAAGTTTTCATAAGGCCTATATACCAAAAGGCAAATTAGGGGAGGGAGGTAACATGACAGTTTTCATCAGAGTTTAGACAGATTTCCTTCTGAAATAGACTCTCTAGGGGATGGCCCTGCACTGTGAAAAATGACTGCAAGTTCATATAAATAAAAAGGCAGCATGCCAGAGCAAACAGGGTCACACAGCTCTGCTTGTGACAAGAAATTCTGCCACCAATTCCTGTTGTTCTCCTTCTCCTGTTTGTTGTAAAATGAAACAACTAGCATGGTTTACATGTGGCTACTCATGTAGTGTGGGACCATGGTGGTCACCCTTGGAGAGATTATGGTGGACACTGGTTATAGACCAAATGAGAATGAGAGTCATGCCAGTGATAGATTCAGAATGAACTCATACAGACCAAAGACCTATTACACCAAAGAAAAACTTCATTAACGTTATTTCATATTCACAGATCTTCAGTGAAGTACCAACATTTATAGACAGTCTAAACATTAGGACACCTGGCTGTCCAGCTATGGTAGGGTGACAGAAGAGCAGGCTTAACACCATGTCCCCACCTGGCTCAATGGATGGTTTAGGAAGTGCTATTTCAAACCTTACTGGATCTACTAGGAAATAAGGAAGGGTTTTGTGAAAACAAGTTTTAAAAAATTGCAGATTTTGTAGTTGTTGGCAAATGAGCTACCAGGTTTTGACTGTAGCTCCATTACATCGTGGCATGTATCATTTCTCTGCCTTTATTTTGCCAGATAGCAATCTGTTGATCTAATTTTACGTTATAACCCTTCGTTATACCTAAATATATCAAGAACATGGACCTCAGCGTTCCAGAATTGTAACTCATGTCAAGCTAACCAAAGTAAGCATATTTAGCTTCTGATGGCCCACAATCTATCTCAAAGGTCACCACAATCTCTAGGGTCTGAGGAAACCCACAGTTGATGCAATGCCTGTTTTCTTTGAAATACAGAAAAAGCCTCTTCTTCTGAAAAATAAGTATTTTTTTATGATTTCTTGCCCACCCTTCCCAGCCCAGGTGATCTGTAATCCCAGTTTTTTGGGGGAAAGTAAGAACAAACAGAAGAATAAGCATCAGATAAGTCAAGCAGCCCAGTCTTCATTAAGTGCACCAAGTTCTTTCAGTTGCATCTACTCCATGAAGTGGTCTGAAATTCAGAACAGCAGAGTGGAAATGAAATGTGAGCTGTAAATTTACTCTTGGTGCCAGTCAAGGAAATTAATACAGCTTGGCTTGTCAGGGTTCTATGTGTCAAGGGCAACATGAAAATAAAAACGTGAGCATGGACCAGAGACTGCTTGTTTTTCTGAAAAAAGTCCTCAAAATATGGTGCTGATTAAGAGTTCTCATGTGACTCCTCAAGAGGATGCGTAACCAGAAGGGTAAGGGGTGTTTGTGCTTCACAAGGAAAATATTTAGACCTTGTACATAACCATAGCTGAGAAAAATTATTCAAGGTCTAAATAGCGTGACTACATGAATTAGATTGATGGCTGTTGTGGTGAGCAAAGGGGATATTTGGTGGAGCAAACCTAAGACTGCAGTAGATGCATTACTGCAGCACAGAGTTGTGTAGAGCATGTGGCTTGGTAAAACAGACCCGAGCTAGGGCAAGGTGAGTATAAAACTTTGCCTTTGTAGTAAAGCCATATGCCACTGGGAATTGTCAGGTTTTTGTCGATTTTTATAGAAAATCACAAAAATAGTTCTTTTTTCCTCTTCTCAAAGGAGGTTAGCAAATGCTCAGATATTACTTTGTTTCTAGAAGAGCAAGTACTTTAAAGCTCTGTATCTAAAACGAAGATCTGTGGTGGAGTGAGTGATGTAAATTAAGTATTATGCGTAAATATAAAGGGGGAGACATGTAAATGTGTGAATGACTGAGCAGCAGCATCATCTTTCTGAAACACTGCCACTCTTCATTGTCTCTTTTACATTGCTCCTCACTTTTACTGGGCAGCGGCTGGGGAAGGTGAGAACCTCTCCACTGCAGAGGCAAAAAAAGAGGGTCTCAGAGGGAAAGATGAAGAAGAAGCCTCCCTGTTTGTTAAGCAAAATAAATGTGGATATGAGCAAGATGGGTTTGTGTGCAAATTGTATCACTGGCAAACAAAGGATTGCCCCCTGGTTCTTGCAGAGGGGACTGTTCTGTTGTGTGGCCCTTCATGATGTTGACAAATCTATAGAAGAAGAACTGTAAATACACTGGGGACTCAGGCAGATTTTAAACACCAGCTCTTCAAGTCAGAGAATGATGGGGAGTTGAAATTTGTTCCCCAGCCCTGTGGCTGCGTGATAGCACACACTTGACCCTCACTGATACAGCTGGAGGAGTATTAATCACCACTACTTTGCAGCAATGACTAACCCAGAGGCATTGCCCTTGAATCAATGATTTTTGATGCTAATATGCCTGCTGCACTTGTTAGTTTAATGGTAATCCTTGGCAGGAAGACAAGTAAGGGTCAGAGAGATCTCAGACAGCAAGAGCTAAACTTGCCAGAACTCCTCCATAAAGCTTTTCCAGTGGTGGTCACACAAGAATTCTTTGCTAAGGCTGTGACTTGAGTCAATCCCTGCCACTAGCTGAATAGCTAGCTGCAGCAGCTCAGTCTCCTTCAGCCCTGCACTGCTTGGTCACTGCTCTCTACTGCTGCACCAGAACAGATTCCTTCTTTCCACAGAGTCCATTTTTCTTGTGATTTCCTACCATAAACCAGTCAAACTTTGTTCTGTGTCAGGTTAAGCAAAGCAGCCACACTAAGACAACGTAAAAATGAGTGACACATTGCATATATATGAATGCATACTATAAAAAGTCTCAAATGGACTGAGATTTTCATTAAATAAGACAGTTACAAAATTTAATGGCCTGGCAGTGTCCATGTGCTGCTTTGCTCTGCAAGTTGTAATTCAGAGGTTTAGTCATGGACAAAAGTATTACCAAGCAGGAGTGAGGGAGAGAGAATCCAGCCTCTGCTACCCTTAGGTAAAAGGTTGTGTGCAGTGCAATTGCAAAGTATCAATACTGTTGTTTCAAAAAGCTTCAGTCACCCACTGCTCCTTCCCATCTGTATTCTACAGGATCCCCTGTTGGAAGAGGTCCCTTTTCCTAAGCAGTAACGTCAGGCTTTAATCTTTTCCAGTCATGGTTGAAATAAGAAAGAGAAAAAAACCCAACCCTGTTACAAGTATTGAGATTGGGAATAAGAAAAAGATACAGATGCCAAGACATGATGAAAAAATTCTGTTTCTTCTGCTCACTGCTTGTACTGAGACTCATGTTTCTCCGAGATTGGAATTGAAGATAATTAAAACAGGCTTCAAACATTGACTTCACAGCTAAGGCTTTCAGGACAAGACATGAAGATAGCATGATGCAGAGCCTCTGTGGTAAGCATCACACTCTACATTGAGGCTAATGTAGATTAGTCTCTACTAATGTAGAGTGTCCCAGTAGTCATTGGGAATCTTTGCACTGATAGCTGAGAGAGCCTCATCGTAGGAAACTCAATGCATATGTGTCATTCCCAGTGAGGGAGCACTCCTTGGGATCTCTGGCACCATGGTGGATTCAGGAATGATGTCAAAAAGTATGTTTCTGAGGCAGTAACTCAGGTGTTTGCACAAAGGACTGACTATGTGTTAATGTTCAGACTTGAGTAAAGGAACTCAGCAAGAATCCCGCCCTCCAAGTTCACTTTTCATATGGCCCAATTCTTGTCAGTTTGTCATCTTTGTTAGAAAAAACTTTCTCATCATCCTAAAGACGCTCGAGTGAAGAGGTCGACAGGAATCAAGGATTACAGAGACATCTGGCTTTAAAAAGTCCCAAACACTTCAACTTCAGCCTTGGCAGAAAGCTGGGGTCCACTGGGGAGGATAGTTTATACATTGATTGCAGAGCCTGGAGTCACAGCGCCAAGACCCGATGCTACAGCTTGGCGGTGTACAGAATATTGTACAAGTGTTTGAGCAATCAGGAGGTCAGCTTGCTTGTGTCCTGAACAAACTTATTCTCCTTCTTTGTCAGAAAGCTGCTATTTAATTACACACACATGACAAAAAATTAAGTTTGCCAGAATGTTTTCTAATCTCCAGTGTGTTCCAAACAAGATGTCTGGGAGACTTGCTTCACTCAGTGTTCTGTACCTGTTCCTTTGCTTCTCTGACGGAAAACAAAGAGAGTCTAAATGCTAAGGATGAAAGGCAAAGAGCAATCCCATTTAAATTTCTTTCAGTGTTGTTTTTTAACTTCCTGTGCTAGCTTAAGCAGTTCCCATAAGAGCTATGTAAATGTAATGGCTAATTTGACAAGCTTGAATGAGTCATCTTTCAAAAGCATTATCATTCAAAACGTAACATGGTTTGGAACTGTCTCCTGTCCTGTAAAGTGATATTGCTTCTTTTTGCCATTCTCTTGAATCAAAGGCAGATGCAGATGTCAATGTTTCTCTGCCTATACAAATGCACACATGCGAGAATAGTTCCTTATTACCCACTGGGATTAGCAGTTGAAGCTACAGACTCTTTGCAGACAGTGATTCATAGGTAAAGACCCACTCAAGCTTCTCTTCCAAGGCCATCTTTTCAAGGAAATAACTGTAGAAGAAAAGCACACAATTTATTTTTCAGTGTATTTTGCCATTACTACAAAAATAAATTGTGGTATATAAGTAGACCATGCTGGAGAACAGGTGGTGCTAAAGCAGCTGGTTAAACCTACTGAACACTAAGAGGTATTTCATTGCCACCAATCTATGATGAGCCCAATGCTACATTAGTGTTGTGTAGCTTTTGGACCTCCAAAAAAAAGTGTGTAGAAAATTCCTCATAGTTGAATGGAATAAGAGGGAAAAGGAGGAAGTGCTGAGTGTTTGGTAGAGAAATGCTGTTTTTCCCAAGAATAAAAAGAGAAGTCAACAGGAAAAGTGGACTTGCACCCTTGCATTTCAAAGGCAGTGGGGCAGAGATATTTTACACTGAATATCTCAATATAAAATGAAGTTCTGGCTTGCACATTGCCCCTGCCAGATGTTTAGTGCAGAAATTCTAAGTTGGTAGAGCAAGAACTACGAAATCACAGAGCCGCTTAAAAGGCAACCTTAAGGTTGAAGGTGCTGACAGAAGGGTTGCAAAGACAGAAGTAGAAGTAGAGCCCTGGGAGAGTGGATTGAGAAAGAAATGAGTTTTATTGTGTGGCATATGACCAAGACCTCAGGAGTGCTGGTTTGAAAAGAGCAAGTTGGACTTGATGACCAACTGCTAAATGGGAGGAACAAAGGAATAAAGAAGAAAAAGGACAATAGCAGATTAGGATATTTGCCCACACAGGAAAACATGTGACCAGGCATGATTTTCAGGCAGGAAGCATATCGAGAAAGACGAGGACACAAGTTACAAGGCGTTAGCAAACATCGTGAAGAAGGACGCGAAATAACTCATCTGAAAAATCCTGGGAGAACCTGAAAAGACTGAAGAATTGGTTAAGCAGTTCCAAGAGAAAAAAGCCAAAGTGGAGGTCAATGGTATGGAGGAAAGGAGGTGCCAGTGGTAGAAATGGCACAACAAGGAAACATTTCCATGTCCAAAGCTATTTCTGAGAAACTCAGAGTGAGAACAGAGTCAAGGCTGCAGAATAATTGCCTACAATATATTATCCCTATGGACAGTTAACCACAAACATAGCAACGAGGGTATCTGAGATACAAAAAAATGTACCCACTGGCCTTACGTCCCCATGCCCTGCTGCCCAGAGAAGAGTGGTTTTCCATTGCAGGATGCCAGTTGGGCCTGGTTGTTATTCTGTAATATCTGGAAATCCCAAGGAGTGGTACTTGAGGGGTTAATCCATCCTTCTTTTTTGAACTGGATTAGTCAGATCAGTTTAGCCTTGTCCCCATACCTCCCCAGTGGTATTGTAGCATGTTTATAAAGATAGCAAACAAATCATTTGACAGCAAGGGCTGGAAGTAAAAATTAAAAAATGCCATACTTTCCCTATTAAATTTTGATAGTCTCCCAAAGGCCTTCAATATATTGCACACGTCCAAGCTCTACCGCAGAATAATTGAATCATAAAGACTAATACCATGTGTCTTTTGAGCATATAATGAGTCAGAGAACGCTGCAAGCAGGAGCGAGAGTACAGGAGGATATGGCATTGTTACCTTTGAATTTGTCCAAGTGGAAGGGAAAGCAATACATGTCTTCTTGCAGTCAAAGGGACATCTCTTCTCCAAGAAGGGAGCTTTGCTGTGGGTTCAACCATGTTTTAAAAACAGTGTTTTCTTTGCATGGCTCAGATATTAAAAATAGCTCCTTGCTGGCTATTTCTGGGGGTACGCTCAGGTGAGGTGAGCTGGCATGGGGCAGCAGCACTACAACCATTGAAGAGCAGTGATCTACAAACTGCCCGTGGCTGTCCTCCAATGTTTCGGTTTTGGAGATAGTGGACTGAGCTCAGTTTCAGACTCTGGAAACTGGTATCTCAGTCAACAGACCCAAGTTCCCAGATCTGCAAGGAAAAGTTGGCTGGATTCAAGCATGTTTAGGCCTGTATTCCATGTATTCCTATTGAAAATAACAATGGCACGTTTGAAAAAACCTGCCATAGCTATGTATAGCAATGTTGATGCCAGTGCAGTGACACCAGTGGGAAGCCTGTGTGAAAGAGCCTTCCACAGGGATATTCCACTGACAAACAAAGCTCACTCACCCTCGTAGATTAACTTGTTGGTTCTGTAAAGTATGATAAATAAGAGAAAATAAAAGTAAGAAAACATTTAGCACTTATGTTACAGTCAATGAGATCATGTTCCCTAAGTCCAAGTTTTGTAGATTCAAAACCAATGCAAGGAGTGGGACTTCCCTTCACTTAGACCCCTAATAAAGTAAAGTCCTGCAAACATATCCAGCTTCTGAACTGCTCTAGACTTTCCTTAAAGAAGGAGGGGGGCATCAGTTTTTGCAGGCAGTGCAAAAGCTCTTCACATTAGAAAGTCTGAGGGAAGCTTTGGCTTCAGTCTAAAAGCTTCAGTGCTTTATTCCAGAGATGACAACACCCAAATACAATGTGTTTGCAATAGCAACACCGCTGGTTAACGGGACAACTAAATTCTCTCTCTGGAGCTGACCTTTTTTCACTGATTTCACTGAGCTAAGAGCATGGAACAACAAACGGATCTTTCTGAATGTCTCTTTCTTTAAAATGTATTTCTGAATAGGAACAGCCCAGACTTGATCCAAAAACCTTGTAGATTTTTTTAATGTGCCTTATGACTTTATGATCATTCAAATAAATTTTACCTGTAACCACTCACTGCCTGAGGCTGTAAGTGTTGGATGCTCCATTGTATACATGGTTACACTTTGTCTACTAAAGCATTTATCTCGATTGGATGCTGAAATGTAACCTAGACACCACTAGTTTTCACAAAAGCATGGGTGCACTCATCCGATTTGGTTTCTGCATTCGTTATCATGCAGTGTAAATAATTATAGCTTTGACCTTTTGGGTAGGGGCCAAGCTTTAAGTGTAAGAGGTAAACACAATAAATAAATACATGTAAAATACAATCCCCCTGCTCTGAAAACAGTAAGCGTTTTCTGCTTTTCCAAACTAGTTGTGAGAGAGTTAGCTAAACACTCATGCACTTCATAGAGGCACTGGTTTTAGTTACTAGAATAATAATGCAGGGACTGTAAATAGGGTTTATGACTTTTTATGAGAAAGCCATGTGATGCTTTTACAACTCTCACAAGTAATAAATGTCTACATCAATTTGATTGTTTTATGTGGGTTTTCTCTTGCTTTACACCATGGAATGGGTTGAACTTCACTGGAAGTCCATGTGAAATTCTGACATTTTAAATTTGGTTTAGAGTCAAATCAGAAAAAAAAATCCCAACCTCTTGAAAACCATATTTTCTTTTCAACCACATTAAAAAAAAATATTTGGGATGAATTAAAATAGCTTATTCTGAAAAAACTAAATCAGAACAAAATTTCTTCTTTTTCAACATATATTATTCAAAGCATAAAATTAAATCACTTTTGTTATGAACAGATACTTAGGACAAAAAAAAATCAAGTAATTTCCAAGGTCCAAAGACAATACTTAAACCTAGTCAAAACAATACTTTTTAAAAATCTGGAACAACACTTCATTGACAACAACCTATCGGAAGTCTTGATTTCAACTGGATGGCATTTTCCATTGAGAAATTGCCAGGGAAAGTTTTTTTTCCCTGCTAGCTCTAATCTGATATTATCATGTAAACAGCACTTGGAGTTAAATATTACAGCACACTTTGAGGTCTCCCAGAACATATTTTCTTCAGCTCCAGCAGCACTGCTGGGCTTTGCCAGCTGCGAGGTAGAGCACTAAGCAATGGAAACTATCTGTCAGCAGCTAAGGTGCTCTGACAGATGGCTAATTAATTGGTAAGCATCACAGCGCAGTGGCATGAGTTTAGAAAGAAGCTTTCCAGGAAGGTCCATGCTTTGTTCCACAGGAGACAATCTGTGGATACCCTCTCAAAACACCCCTAACACGCAGTTTGCAGTCCTTGCTGTCTTCTCCTGTGCTATGCCCCAGCAAACTCCCTGTAAATAAGTAGGAAATGGGAACACAGCCTCTGGAAAAACAGGAACACAACTTCTCTCTTCCCTCCTACTTGGTGAAACCCACTAGATCTGCTAGCAATATGGCATTATGTGCATGGGATGATGACAGGTCCTAGAAAAGGTTTGTTATTCATTGCTAGAAACTATGCAATGGGCTTGCATCAGTGCTCTGCAGCTCTGAATAGGCCGACCATAAAGGGACTTCATCTTTAAATCACAACTCATTGAAATTGGTGGGGAACGTACAGTTGTGCAGATAGAGACGTGTACAGAAAAGTTATCAGGGTCTGTATAAAGAGATTTCATTATGGTTATATCAGAGAAAGTAATATCAAAGTAGGGATTATATAGTGGACCAAGACGAGTAAGGTATTTGGTGGTCCTTAGCCCCTACAGAGTTATAACCCCATATCACTCATCACTAGATACATCTGTCTCTGTCTGGGAAGGAGACACAGCTGTTTTTATAAGCAAACTGCTGTAATGCTGAAGACAAGTCCAGGAGTTTGCAATCCTCCGTATAACTCTGAGCACTTGCAGCAAGCACTCTTGGCAGCATCGCTGCAGAGGCAGGTCTCGTTTCGCACATTAGTCTGAGTCCACACAATGCCAGGTTTGAGACAAGAGTTTACTATCACAACTTGAAGCCTTTTTGTATAGAAGTTAAACTCATTCATGCACACAAGGAGCTGGAGTCGTTCTCTGCCTTTTGAGATCAGAGTTTTCTGTGCTAAGGGTGTTAGATGAGGCGACCTGGCAGTGTGCTGGCATAGCTCCTCTGGTCTTGTGGTGAACCTGCTGCTCCACAGCATCTTTCACACTACTCAAAGGCACAAGGGTGCTTGGAAACACCACAACTGCCCCAGGTCACTTGATGAAATAGCTATCCAGAAAATATCCTTGGAAGAGTGTGGTAGCCCCAGGTGACCTGTAGGATCACACATGTTCATCAGTATCTCAGCTACTGCTCAAATCAGAACTTTAAAGAAGCTATAAAAGGCAGCAAAGATCACAGGGAAAGATGCCCGTTGTAAGAGACAAATAACCCCAACAAATGGTAAAACCTGCCAAAAGATTTGATGATAATTCAGCTAGGGTGGGAAGGATGCATTTACAGATAGCATCTCTTTCTCTCCTCACTTTTCCTTACAAGAAAACAAACGATGAACTGAAAAGGCGAACAAGCGAGAGAGTAAGTTTTGGAGAGAGTAGCCAAGAGTTTTATTACAAGCCTGTTCCTCATTAAGGCCTTAGCAGCCTCACACACAAAAGCTAATTACTGTTTTTATGTCATGTTATTTTGATTCATATTTCCTGTCTGGAAAACAGACGGGAGTTTCAGGCAGCCAGCCAAGGCAAGGGCCACGGTATAGAGCAAGCGGGAACCTGCCCCTGCCATGGAACAGAGGAGACAAGAGCCTTTTTTTTTTTTGGTTTGATATTTTTTTGTTGTTTTGAGGAGGAAATGGGAACTTTCCGTGCAGGCGTCGTTTGCTCCCAAAAAACTGTTGTTCTCCAGGGGTAGTGGAAAGAAAGAGATGTCCCACCATTCGTTTCTGGTCAGGAAGTGCCCCTGCAGGCAGGGACGTGTGGCTTTTCAGTCCTGGTTACCAATGCTTGGATAAAAAGGAAAGTGATAGCTTCACAACCAGTGCAGGCTTTAGGAAATAAATTAATTCTATGAGGACTGAAATGCTATTCTTGTCCTTCTTATCGACACACAGATACCATGCGGTGCTCTCCACCAGCTCACGTCTAAGTGCTGTGGGGGAAAGAACAAAAACAAATCACTGCTGATGCCCTGGGCTTCCATGAGGTGGCAGCAAGGAAAATAGAAAAGGTCCAGTGAATTACTTGTCCGCAAGAAATTAATCCCAGGGAATTTTCTACCTACGGAAATAATTCACCGTTATTTATACCATCATTTCAATTGCATCGAAGCGCTTCACAAGCAGATCTGAAGCCAACCTCCTTCCCCCTCTTCAGGGAGCAGAGTGAAGTTGATTTACAATTTGGGAGAGAAAAAACGATCTAAGTGAATTGTCCAAGGCCACATAATTTTGTTTTCCCCTTGATCAATAAAAAGATAATCTTGGCCCCAGCATCAGTGGAGCGGTTCTTCTTCTGGAGCTCTTCTTCTTCAATAAAGTATTCCAGAATCTCTGTAAATGCAAAGATATTGTGTGCATTTTTAGAGCTCTGAATTTTAGTTGAGAAATGGTAATGGCTAGGAAATTACTGGTCAGAGCTAGTACAGGTATCTGCTATAAAAAAGGTAATCATAAAGAAATCTTCTATGAAAAATTAAAAGATGATCTATAACCCATAAATAATCATTCCATTTCTGAATGTCACCTCCATTTCTGTTTGCTTATTTTCTGCGTATTTCTTTATGTTAAATACTTAATTATTCTTTCTAAGTTAAAAAAAACTCCAACAAAACCGTTTAAATATATTATTTAAAATTTATGGGGTTTTAACAGCACAAATAGATCACAAGACAGCTTTGACTTTTTTCTCATGCGAGAAGCAGAATTCTAATTCAATAACTTCTAGATTAAAATTTGCCTGTACGTATTCATCACTACCTATTGCCTTGCAAGACCTATGGCCTGGAAAATCATCCATTGGGCTGGTGATGAAGACCAGGCGTACGAGCAATTTCTAAGAGGATTCTCCTTTTAAAATGTAGTTAATATGGGAGTTTTTCACTGTTTTTTCCCAGAAATTGTGGCTCCTGGCATCCTGGACTTTTTGGCCAGCCAGTTGGGTTGATGTCTTATTCTCATCGCATGGCTCAGTGGTGCTGCCAAATTTCTACCTTCTGACCAACACATGCCAACAGGAAAAAAAAAAAAAAGCACCTAGAAGGACTTTTCTGTAATCTGTCTTATTTCTAGAGGAATTTACCCTTATTTTATTGAATCCTCCACTGAAACGCTTCAGCTCTAGGTTGGAGCACACCAGCTTTTTGAGCAGTGTTGGAAGAAGTGTCCAGCACAAACCAAGATGCAAATATTTGATGGGCAAAGTATCCTATTACCTATATTGGCTCCTAGTCAAACATCAGGTGCCATATCCTCACCCTTGTCCTAAAACACATGGGGATATTTGATGCTTTGTAAGGAGGCAGGATACAAGCTTTATTTCTGACTTGAGGCAGGGAGATGCAATCAGTGTGTCACCTCACCGTGCTCACTTATTGGGAGTGAAATGTTATGACTCTGAAGCTCATCCTTCCCCTTGGGCACTTACATCTCTGCCTGCTTCCTGCCAGGCTCCTGCCAGCAGCGAGAGGTAACTGCCATGGGGAGAGGAGGCGTCCCAAAGAGATGTTGTGGATATCTTGAGGGTAAAAAGGAAGAAACAAAAGAAATACTACAAAGATTAATGCTGCAAAGATTACATTGCAAGGATTAATGTTTGACCCTTGTGGCTGTTTTCTGGAGTCTGAACCCTCACCCCCTTTGGAGACACCACACTCTCTTTCAGACCCCATCCCTGTGAAAGCTGCGGGGATGCCATGAAGCTTAATATGAAAATTGGAATGTTTTACATCGGAGTAGGAAAACAGTCTCTTTTTTCCCTTCTTTCTTTTTCTTCTCCATCTATTTCTATTGCTCATTCCCCCTTTCCCTTCTTTCTGTCTCCCACCCTGACTGTCCAGGTATGTTGCATCACTTTTTCCAGCTTGAGCACTGCCACTGCACTGGTTAAGCAAGTGCTTTATGAGTGAACTCCAACACAATGAAACATGGGCCTGCACAAAGAGAAAACTCTGGTTAACTTTAATTAAGTTTGCATTACTTTTCCCAGTAGGACCTCAAATTTAATGGTATTACGGTTTAAGCTGTTTGGCAAGTCTTGAGAAAACAGTTTAGTGTATTTCGCTAATAAAAACAAAAGCTGTGTAATAAACCAGGCCTCTGCTGAACCAAAATAAGAAGACATTGATCCTTTTGAGAGTGCAGAAATTTCTTTTGAAAGATGACACTGTTGACTGTGTGCTGGGACTGAGGCTTCTTTCCCAGATTGTCCTTATTTTGTCCTGACTCAAGCAAAATTGTCATCTGCTTCTTTGTGGACCTGATTTGAGAAACTGGGCAGAAATCTCACCAACACCTTCTAGAGGCTGTTTTTACTAAAACTTTGTTTCCTTATTTGCAGCCTCCCTAAAAATTATTCCCTGCTTGGAATCATAAGAAGGGGATGAGTAAGGAAAGATGCATCTCTTGCAGCCTGCTCCCCTCCCTCCTGCTTACTGGGTCATAAAGCACAGAGCCCTGCATATACTGGACTGGGATTAAGGAGCTCATTTAGAGGTCAGAAACACTAAATGTAACCACTGGATGACACCCTACCTATCACCACTTGCCCTATACTGGGAACAGGAAATAGCTGGAAGCCTCAGATATCACTTCTCGTAAATGCTGACTTGTTAATGGTGAGTAAGAACCTGGTCCAAAGCCCATTGAAGTCAATAGAAAAGGTGTCTCCTGACTCCAGTGACCTTTGGATGAGTCTCTAGCACTCCTGTGTTGTAATTCTTACAACTCTGTTGGAAAGAAACGGGAGATATACATTGGCAAGAACAGACTGCATCTCTGGCAGAGGCTAGGTGCAGATTTAGTGACCTCATTAGCAGGTCAGAATGGCCTCAGCTGTTGAAAAGGACAGAAAAGGAGATCTCAGAGCCTCAGTAATTATTCAAAACTAAGGCTGAGTAGTAGCAATGTAAGATGAATAAAGATGACTTAGTTTTTGCTCTTCGTTGGCTTGTCCATGCTATGCAAATGCTTTCATGGTCCATGGGATGTAAGACCTCAGATAACACTGAGCTAAGGTTTTCTCCTGCAGTGACCTTGGGTCCATCCTGTGAAATGAGATAGGCAAAGCCATGCAGGGCCTGATCCAAAGCTCACTGAAATGAACAGGAATGTTTCCATTGGCTTGCCTGGGCACTCGATCTCTAAATATTTGGTAATTCAAGTCTAAAATGAAAGCTTTTTTTTAAGATTTAATTAAATTCCTGGGCTAATTCAGAAAAAGGATCATTTTGAGGTCAAGGACATTGCAATTATTTTGTTAAAATCTTGTTATGACTGTTTGTGGGGTTGACTCTTCTTTTTCAAAAAAATTATTGCAAAGATCCTTATTTAAACTATAAATTGAATTAAAACCTCACATTTAATATTTAGTTATGATGTGGTTAAAAATGTTATGTGCCAGGCAGTTGCTCTTTTATTTGCTTACAATGTTGTCTTTAATGAATGCCAAAACCATGCAGCTCAAATGAGCAAGCTGATGCCAAGTTATTAACAATTATTACCTTTACAGTAATTTTTGGCAGCTTTTCACTTTTTTGGTGGTCTAATAATTTCCAAATAGGGGACTTTGAAATATTACACCAAAACCAAACAGCACCGTGGATTGGTTGACTTCCTCTTTTCTGACTTATTCCAACTTGTTTCCTATTGTGAAATATTTTTCCACCCAACATTTGCCCAGCATGGAGTGAGGTTTACCCCTGCAGCTAAAAGCCATCTTCTTGATGAAAAATAACAACTGCAGAGGTCTACAAACCATGTCCAACTACTGTGTACAGCATACAGAAAGGGCAGTCAAATGCACAGTACAGGACTCAAAGGGAGTCCTGATCTCACTCTCAAAGTAAACAAAGGTGTGTGAAATTAATGAATCCTTCCAAATCAGGATTAACTCTGCTATGTCAAAGGCCAGATTTAGAGCGCTGGGAGAGGCCCCTTTATTCTGCTAAAGCAAAGCAAAAAGTCCAAAGGCCAGCACCAGGGGTGTTGCTGAAAGCCTGCATGCTTTTCAGGAGAGATATATGGTTTAAAGCTAGGTTGAAGCTAATCAATGCTTAAATATTTGGTATAGGAACACTATCGTGTAGTACTCTGTCATCTGCAGAGGCTCTGAGGATCGCTTTTCCATTCTAGGTCTTCTAATGCTCTTGATGTGGTCTTCAGACACATGTTTTGACAATACATCAGTGTGATGGCTGAAAGCAGGCAAGGCTAAGTCATGCTGCACCCACCTGTGACATGCATCTCATTTTCTACTGTGCAATTAAGTTGGTGTTAGTTCCCCCCTCTGGTTCTCAGTTCCTCACTAGTAGCAATGTCTCCAGTTTTCTTGTCTTTTCAAGGGTTTTTCTTGGTTTGTTTGTGGTTCTTGGATTTGATTGTGGAAACAACCATGAGTAACCTTCACACGTCTTCTGTTTACTTTCAAGTGTTGCATCTTCCTAAAGTAAACCTTTCACTCTTCATTTCTTCTTGGGGAAAAAAACCATGTTTAACTGTATTTATTAAATTACAGTCAAAACCCATTTGTAATTATGCCATTTTATGAATAATATTATTGATAATGTTCAAAACCTATGAAAAAGGTGGAAAAACCCTGGAAGGCTGTGCTGGTGGCAGGCTCACTGTGGGGGAGCTCACACGTATATATTTGTGTGGGCAGTGGTATTTAACAACTGGCTTTTCCTTCCTTCCTCCCTCCAGTCCTAAACAGCAATTATCATCCCCTTGTCTAGGGACCCATGCCCAGAAACCTTTCCTGTGAAGCTGCAGCAGAATGGAAAGCAAGACCAAGTGCAACAGTGACTGTCACAAAAATAGTAGAGCTCACTCACGAATGGCTGAGGAGCTTGTGCTTGCTTCTGAAGTGCTCAAGAATCATTCAGGCTTGGTCTTGATGGGGGCACCTCCTGCTTTTCTTAGGTTTGAATTTGATCTCTACTGTTTATGAATCATGGCTATAAATTTAGTTTGGATTTGCCAATCTTTTTATTGTGATTTTCATTCATTTCAATGCTGTGTCTTGGTTTCCATAGGGTGATCAGTTTTCCATCACCCTCTGGAGTCAGCACAAGTGCTTGTTTCTTCATGGTGAAAACCAAGGCTTTCCAGTACCACAGCCATGACTATGAACATTTGTGGTAGCAGTTGTGGAAGGCAAAATGGGCTCATCCAGAGCCCCAGAATTTATCACCATGCTGGCAGAAGTAGCTGTTCAATTTGTGAGCAATAGTCACCTGCTATGGAACTAACAGAAGACCGCAGAAGATGACCATAGGAGATGACCATTGGGCTTTAAAGCTTTCTATTTCTCCTCATCTTCAGGTCCTGGGCACTGTACTGAAAGTCTCCTTCTGGGGGCAAGTCTTGTATCACTGTTGAAATAACTTGATTTTTTTTCTTCTTAATTCTTGGACTAGAAGAAGATTTCAGGGCAAAACAACTTTTGCAGCACTTCACTTTTTTAAGTTAATTTTTCAGTGTCATAGATACCAGATTTTTAGGACAAAAACCAGCTGCTGAATAAAATGAAAATGAAATACTGACCCTTATTATCAGCTATCAAAGCTGCTTGTCTCCCTTTTGTGTGTATCGTATTTCATTTTGAAGAGAGGGTACATTTTATTTATTTATTACACTTTAACTTGAGTGGATTAAATTCTGTTCCTCTAACCTAAACATTTGAAGGATGTTTCCTATTGCAAGATGGTGTTGCATAACCAAAGCAAGATTTAAAAAGTCACTGGGGTAAAGTCTGTAAAATTTATGGTGTAATTTATTAAAGGGACACAGTCTGCTACTTTTTATAGTGGTGTGAGTATGTGCTGTGTGCAGGAGTAGCAGTACGCTGGTGAGCAGCTCTGTGTGGGTATTGAGAGTCAGTGAACAGTTAGCATTTACATATGGTAGCAGTTTATTAGGAAAGCAGTTTATTAGGGAAAGAGATTCAAATATTTAAAGTTCCACTGGGGGAACCCCCCTTCCCCAGATTTAGAAGAAAATCAGGGAGGCGAGCTCAGTCCCTGAGCTTTCCCATCCTATCTGGACCATGCGTTTTCTATGCAAATCTCTTCTTCTAACAGCATTCTTGCAGACATCAGGACAAGCAGCCATGGCAGATTTGTTTTGTCCAGAACAAGCTGTGACCAGTGCAAAACTTCTAAGTGAAATCCCAGAAGAAAAGCAGAAGTGGCAGTCACCTTGTTCATGATGCAGTGCTGGATGTTTATACGTTTTTGCTGCCTGTAACAGAAGCTGCATGACCTGAATTCCTGAAAAACTCCTTTCAAAGTGAAGCTTTTCTACCTAATAATCCCTGACTAACACTGTTATTTTGACTATCGTCATGTTCATCAATAATAATGCTTCTACATGTGATGCAATTAGTTTCTGTGTTACAGTATCACCTACTTAATCCAGGATTAAGGCCTTGTTGTGCAAAGTGCTGCATGTACAAATAACAAGGAGGTCCCTTGTAACAATTCAATTGAAAACGTTTCCTGTTTCTATGCTGAACAGAAATGAGACCACACAAGATTTACAATGAGGGAAGAATTGATTACAGAGCTTAGCAGCCATTTTAATTTTTAGGTTTATTTTTATTGTTATTATTAGTTCTAGGCTAAATCATTCAGGATGAGTGTATTTCTCACCCGGACTTTCTAGATCACAAAGGGCTTTTCATAATACCATTATGATATAATGTGGAAGTTTAAGAACAAACTACACACAGTAAAATACCCTCGCTTCTTTCACATTTGGTGTTTGCACCCTACCCTGTGCCCACTGGAGGCTTACAAGAGGCCAGATTTGGTCTTGGGTAAGTTCTTTAACTTTCATAACCACTTACAGCTCCGGAAGACACCAAGATTATAACCTTGACAAGCCTAGAAAACACTTTTTAGACATTTTTATTGAAATTGCTCTTTCTGTATTTCTGAGCCCTTTATACTTATGGAGTCATGAACTCCACTGCAAGCAACAAAAAATTACCACTGACTTCATTAAGAGCAGTATTAAATCAAGGGTTACTGGGGGTGTTGGCTCTCTTGGTAATATTAACTAAAAAGTAGCTCTGCAGCAACCTTAAAAATCTCCTTAGAAAGGTCCTGCTGTGCATGCTGAGGGCACGCGTTGGTTTGTTGTGGTGCAGGAGGGTTCTGTGCTTTTTACATCCCTCCATACCCTCTGGATAGCTTCAGTGTCGTAATATACCTTTCCACATCCTTGTCCCTAGAGCATGCCAAACCCATACCCTGGTATTGCTGCATCCTTCCAAATACCTGATACTCACTCTTACCTGTAAGAATACACCCTTTGCCTCTAAGGATAGTTTTGAGTTCCACGTTATGTGAATAATAAATAATTTATGCTGTTATCAGAATCATAGAATGTGAGTTTTTATTTTAAATTTCTATATTCACGAGAACAGTTGTTTCTCCCCTTCTCATCTTTGGGATCATTTCAGGCAGAGGAGTCCACCAAGCAACCTGAGCTGATCAAATTTTCTTGAAGATTTGAGATTTGAAATGTATGTACTCGGAGAGAGGCACATTAAATTCCCTGCAACAGCACAGGATGGTAGCAGGAGGAGATCTAGTGTTACCTCTGTTACCACAGAGGTACATAACACAAGAAAATCATTATTAATTGCTTTATTTTTTATTCTCTTGCCTATTTTTGCCTATTTTCTGAGGGGAGGAGCTAGAGGGGAAAAAGGGGTTTTCTAGCCATCAAAGTATGTCACACGTCACTACATTTACAGGCGGAAAGGGAAGCAAAAAACCTGAGCCAATGCTTTCATACAGCTACTTGCAAGATGCAGAGTCAGCCTTTCAGGTTCATTGCACCATCTCCCTCCAGTGCTGGCAGCATGTGTGGGGGATGCTCCCTGTAAGGTTCATGTCTGCAGCCATGGAGAGGGGAGAGAAATGAAAGGGGAGCCCTTGGGGGTTGTTTGGGGGTCTGTTAAGACAGATTTCTCTGGAACTGGGTGGTAAATATCTTATAATGTTGTATGATGGTGGAAAACTGCTTGAGGGCCAGATGGAAGCATCCTACTGGCTGCATGCAAAGTAGTAGCTGCCAGATGGAAAAAGGCTGGCTGCAAATACACCAGCACAGTTAAAATGGAATAAGCATTCCATACAAGCAGTTATATCTGCAGAGATTAAACATGAAAACAGGAGTAAGATGTTCTGGTGTAAAATGCGTATAAAACAGCTCAGACATAGTGAACTTGCAAATGCAGCTCTGGATTGTCAGAGGTTAGGGAGAGAAAGTGGAGATGTTGAAATGTTGTGATGTGACCTGGAGATTGAACTGATGTTAATTGGGGGAATTAAAGTCACTCCTTTCCCCTGTAAAATGGTCACAGCACATTGAAGCTGCAATATTTTTATAGCATACTGGTATAAATTTGCACATCCATAACCAACAATATTGGCACAGAGCCACAGATTACTCACACTTCAAATGTTGCATTAATCCTTTTGTGTTGGGACTGTGTCCTTCAAAGTAAAAAAGTAATATAGAAAAAAAAGGTGTGCTAGTTCTTTTAGAAATGAGAGCACAGAGCCAATAAATTATTCAGGTATCTGAAATCTGTATGCAGCAGTCATATTTTATAGTATTGCTTCCCTTTGCAAATGACTTATAAATGGTAAATAAATATTTAAGAGATTTTTATAAGAAAACTGCAAACATGACTAGAAGGTGTCAAACATCAGCTACAACACATCAATCCGAGTTTTTATAGCTAGTTATAAACCAGAGTTATAAGCAAGCTTCTGGTCTCTATAAAAATGATTTGCCATTTATTAAAATGGCTATTTCCTACAGATAAATAAACTTAACCTTTATGAACTATTTATAAGTGCATCATTAATAGAGAGGGTTATTATAGTATACCAGAAACATTGAATTTCTGACTTGCTCCCTGCCAACACTTGTAACCCGTGAAGAAGGGCAAAGTGTATCCCCGTGCTCTAAGTGCAGCCTGACATCTTTCCACCAAGTGTGTAAATAATCCAGCCCCAGTGGAGGTTACAGGGTTGAAACCGAGGGACAAACATCTTTGGTGGGCATTTTGCTTAGAAATAAAACATTGACCAGCAGCAATCTGCTAAGTAATCTGGTTATTTGTGTGTCATATTTTAGGACTCCAAAATTCGCAGTGCAGGGGCATATAGGTATAGGGTATTTATCCTAGGTCAGAATTCCATCTAGCAAGGATTTATTCCCTCTGGCAACAATGGCCAGATACCATCAGCTGCTGTGTTTTTGAGCAGATCTTGAGTGTTTTTGCCAACCTGCCTGGCTGTACATGCAGAGGAAGGGCTGTAGATAGGAGCTCACCCGTGTATTTCAGGGCATATCTTTTGCCTCTCCCTAACCCCCTCGTGATCTGGAAAGCAGCCCTAAGGGCACATACCATTGTTCTGAAGTCAAGCTTTATTATTTTTTTTTTGTTAAGAACAGGCTACTTGAGACCTCGTTTTCTTTTGAACTAGGGAGAGCCCATTCGTGAAGTAAAAAGATCCTATATATCACCCAGCTAATAAGTTTTCCTCAGCAGTTGCTAAAGTCAAGTGTTAGTCTTCAGCTGGAGTCTCATTAAGAAGGAATAAGATCAATAAATAGATACCACTGGCTAGAAGATGAGAAGTATCCTTTCAGCCACATTATAAACTTACCTTTTGCCCCAAGAAGAATTAATATTTCAATTCATGTACCAAAAGGATTTCAGGGCTGCATGCGCAGAGGAGAGAGGGTTTGTAGGGGAAATTGAGATCTTTTTAGCCACTGAATAAAAATACCTTTTGTTGGCAATTCTACGCAGCAAAACAGTTAACACTATATTAATGCAATGGCTTCTCCTACAAATCTACCATGTGAAATAACTGAGAGAAAACACTTTTATGATGAGCAGCAGCTTCCAATTCAAGGGAGAATAGGAAGGTCACAAAAGAATATTTTCTTGAAGATGTTGACACATTAAATTTACAGGCTGGACACCAGTAAGAGGGAAAGATTGAAGCCTTTTTTCTTCAGAGGACCTTGCCACCATCTGATTTCTGATGTTAACACAAACACGGTTTTGATCTCTTTGATATCTTTTTTCTCTCCTCCATTTTCTTTGAGGGAAGTCCAAGTTTTTAGTGCTGGGCTGTGAATTAGGACTCTGTTGTTATGTGAACTGCAGGGAAACCTATGGAAAGGCTTAGTGAAGTCTCCAGGGTCATAAATCCCCCTTAAGCCCATCTTAAAAAGTCCTCATCTTAACATCTCGTGCTTCATGGGTTCCCAAGGCCTAGTCTGAACCCCCTGGAAGTGGAACACATTTCATCACACTCGTTCAGCTACCTCTATGATGATGTGCTTGAGCTGGTCATCCTTCCTAGCTTGCTTTCATTGATGCAACTGAGAAGTGCAACTGAGAAGTGAGGTTATTACCTTTTTTCATGCATTTCCACTACAGAGAACAAGAGAACTGAACTGATCTTGAAAAGCAGTTTGGAAAATGGGATTTTTATATAATATATTAATATTCATACACAACCTCTGGAGAAAAGGACCATGGTTTCATCAGGAACTGAAGGTATTCCGAAATGCAGTTTTTATTAGGGATCAGGAACATTGTGTACTTCAGCAATATCTCATCAGGCAGATCTTCAGATGATCGTACACTGTGACATGCATCCCATGCTGAGGACTCCTAGGCTGCTTGTGCAGAGATTTTTGCAGACTGGGATTTTACTGCCAAGGGGCCATTTGGAGCTAATCATCCATGTTATCTCTGAGAAGAAATATGGAACGTATTCCTTCCTGTGCCCTGTGTCTGCAATGTCCTCCCCAGGCTGCTTTGTCTCATCTCTACCCTTGCTGTCGCTGGACCTCCTTCAGGATAAACTATTGCCCATAAATTCAAGCTGGAAATTTCTAACCATTACAGCATGACCTGCATTTCAGTGGGATGCTTGTGTCTTGCTTCCCAGACGACCTCAATATTAAGGATGGTGCTGTGTGATGTAGGGAGGTTTCCTGAAGCTTTGGATTTGTTGACTCCAAAGAGCAGCAGATCCAGAGGGCTTGTCCATGGCTGAATTAGGACTTTAATTAAAACACCATCTCCTACGCAGTACAGTCATATAATTACTGCTTATAGACACATTTAGCCATGGTTCATGTCAAACGTATAACATGCACAAACCCCAACAGTGACAGGAGGCATTTATAGCGGCTTGTTTGGCTTTGAAAATGGAAGATGTTGGGTAAAGTCATCTCTTCCACCGCAAAGGGAACAAAGCAATAAATAATATGATGAAAGGAGTGGAAAGTTTTCTGGTGGGATATGCCATCTGTCGGGCACTGGAACAGGATGGACGTTTTCCTGGTGGGGGGCACTGAGCTTTCTGGACAGGCGTTTGCATGAAAGGAGACTTGTTTGTGCACGCAGCCTAGGAAAGGAACCCTCTGCTCAGCTTAACACAGGGTTTGCTGTCTGTTGCAAACAGGTTTCCAACCCATGTCTCTATCTGTCTCAGACACTGACCCAGGGGCCCAATCCACTCTTGAAACACCCTTTCAGCTGGGGTGGACCTGACGTGTGATGTGGTAGAGCTCATCCTCAGTCTTCTCGGTACCAAAATCTCCCAGACTCAGGATAGGGAAGATGAAGGACTGTGGTTTCTCCCTGTTAAGTGGCTGCAGGGGAGAGGAGCTATCTTAGGGAAATAATATGTGCCTTTTTCTCACTAAATGTCTAAGTTTCTTTACTGGTTTACTGTTATGGAGCTGCCTGGTCAGTGGTACCATTCCACTTCTGGAGTACCCCAAATTGTCATGGGGTTGCACACACATCAATAAACTTCTTTTCTCACCTTTAATGCATATTTATTTGAGTAGGAACACAGCAATATTGGGACATAAAAAATACCATCAGCTGTGCTGTGTAGAAGGCCACCTAGCTCTTTTGGCAGGCTCCTCTTGCTGTTGGCTGAACCCTGAGGTCCCTGTTAATAGGATAGCACTGTTTATTATCTCATAGAGATCATTATAAATAGATGCTGTTAAAGATAATGCCATATTGTAAATAAAGGCGCCATATGAAATCACAATATTTAACTAGTTGCTGTTGAGGTATTTCTTTTCAAGAGAAAAGGGTTCAACAGTCAACATTTTGCTGAGGCGAAGCTATCCAAATCATCTTGGTGACAGATCCTTTGTAAAAATACTTAAATTTATACAAGAAATAGCTCCTTGCATGTGTTTTTTTAATCTAGTTCAGTGGATGTATTGGTTTGGGACCCCTAACTGATCTAAATGCTGTCATTTTAAAACCCCACAAAACCTTATAACAGAGGGTTTGTTCCTCAAACAGAAAAACTGAGACATGGGAAACATAAACAGGTCATGTTGGCACCATTTTTTTTTACCAGGTTGGGCATTCAGATTTATTAGTCTGGAGACAAACATCTCTTTGGGGGAATGGACACCAAATGTTGGTGCTGGTATTTTAGGTATCACATTCGGCACAGAAAATACAAAGTTAGCAAAAAATAGGAAATGTACCCCCCAAAAAATTTGTTACTCCATTTACTTCAGAAGTGCCAGACTTCATCATAGTCCCAGCACACATCCTCACTCTTCCCCCTGGTTCCTAAATGAGTGGAAATGAAAAATTACTTGTGAATTCCCCCTTCCCCAGGACATGTTAGCATCCCCATTAGTACACTCATTGGCCTGGACCAGCTAGCAGCTTGGTCCCTTTGCTTGCCAACATGAATGGGGTGGTTCAGCATCACAGGGAGGCCATGCAGCTGAGATGTGATGAGGATTCATCCTGTGTTGTACAATTCCCCCTAAAGGGTCTCCATAACAATATCTTCTTTAGGAGACTGGGGATAGGGAAGGTTAACTCTTGCATCACCTGAACCAGCTCTGGAAACCTCTTTTGTGTTAAGAGAAGACAAAATCTTGTTTGCATTCAGAGTATTAATGTTTAACTTGAGCAGCACTGGTGGCACAACACTCGGTTTGCAATAATGTGCCATGTGAAACATCCAACTCCCAAGAAAATGCTGGATCTTGCACTTCTGGCCCACATTGTAGCTTTGGTGTACATTGCCTGGAGAAGACAGTTGATCAGTACCTGCCTTCTATGTCAAGAAAATTTCTATGGCAAAGGAATAGAGCCATGGAAAAGTGCTCTGTTGCTAAGTGAAGAGCTATATATAGGTAGGACATATCTCAAACTTTTATCACAGAATCATAGAACAGAATATCCTTGCCAAGTGATTCCCATATCAACATCTGCAGAGATCAAAATCTCCAGCTCACATTCTTTGAGCTGTCAAAGCAGCCCTCAGCATCAGGATGGAGTTATAATTATGCAGGATGAAGGATTTTGCTTAACAGACTCTAGAGGAAGCCTGACTCGGGCAGAAGCAGCAGTATGATAAGTCAACCAGGGCAAAAGGTCTGATTGCTATTTCCCTTCCAGAGAATGGGATAGTCATCTGCACAGGGAGAAGTACTTATTGTCCTGAGTCAGCCTGCAGTTTTCCCTGTAAAATACCTACCCAACAAGAAAAGACAGATGTTTCATGTAAATCTGCCGTAGGACAGAAATGCCCAGAAGGTCAGATGTACAGATAGGGATGGGGAGATGGAGGAAACTGCCTTTCCCCTGGAGGAGTACCAGGAAGGAGTTTTCATTAGTGCTTTGGATGCAGGAAATGCAAAGCCTGAGAACTATTAATAGAAATGGCCTTATACATGGATGCTGGAGAAGAGTGGGCCTCTAGGAATGAGGAAATGACAAATCATAGATCTACAGAGGCTATTTCACCCATGAGTGAAGCTGCAAGAAATTGCTATCCATGGCAGGGTGGTTGCAACTAGATGGTCTTAAGGTCCTTTCCAATACTAACTATTCTATGATTCTATGTCCTTCCACCAGGAGCAGTAGACCAGGCTCCTGCCATTCAGTTAACTTTATAAACTTTCCCACTGATTAATGTGTAGGAAAGAAGAAATAGATGCAATCTGGCTGTGGAAATGCCTATGCGAGCATTTATCCAGAGTCCATAAGGCTGATTGGGGCTCATACAGACAGGCTTTTCAAGAAAGGTGGCTGTCTTTGGGGAGTGAAGAGAGTGTCTCTGAAGATGCGATGTGAATTTGGAGGGAGTAGAGGATGGCTTTCTGGGAGTCTTATCATGTGTGCCAAGGTCTTGCTGACCCACATGCTTTCTACAGTGCTGGATGACTTTGCATGCTGACCATGAAAAGAATTTAATACAGGTTCTTGAAAACTGAATAAACCCTCTTGTTTTGTCATGAATATGCCTGTAATTGATGAGTCTGTTGGGGAGAAAAACACTGATATGTTTGGTGGTAGCCAAAATCACTATGACCAATAATTCAGGTACTTTTATAAACCATATAGTCTCTCACTGCCTAGATTTCGCTTCACACAGAGGTGTGAGAGTAGATGCATCAAACATAGGTTATCAATTGCACAGATCTGCAGAGGCCAGAGGACTCCTCATGCATGGCCAGTATCATCCCTGTGAAGATCCTGAAGTGGGTTGATATGCATGTGTAAAGTCAAAAAAAAAGAAAAGCCAAAAGAGTATTTTAGCTTAAAAACTGCATAAGGAAGTAGAACTTCCCTGGGACTTGTGTTTTAGTCCCACAGGGAGTACTATTTGCCTCCTTTCAGCTGCACTGTAGCACTAATGTTCTTTATGATCCCAGAGATTTACTCATCTCCTTACTTTCCTAGTCTGTGAAATGGAGATAATATTTAGCTACTGCACAGTTTAATGTCAGGCTACTGCAGATATGTAATACACACTGCTAGTACTACATAATTACATTATTATGGTCCTATAATAACACAGGCAAACCTATTTCATTTAAGTGTTGGCAAGAGTAACATCCCGCTGTATGCAAAAGTTCATTCAATTTCTTTCCAGTCTGCTAAAATGGCAAAATAGTTCTACCTATTCCCTGTGGCAGTAGCATTTACAGTAGTTAAAAATAGCAAAGCAAAATTGGTTCAAAATAATGAAACCAGAGCATTACATTGTCATGCTGCCTACGCTGCTGTTACTGAATAGCTGGCATTGAGGATGAGAGAGAAAAAAAAAATTGTTTAACTGTGCCAATAGAATGTAGATATTAAAGACCTTTTTTTGGGCAAAGTTTCAGTTTTCTGTTAGTCTGTGTACACCAGTTGTTTCAGACACCTCAGCTCATCTGATCAGGTTTTATGGTGTTCCCAGATATGTCACCATTTCCATTTGTCACCTGCCTGTTGCCTCACAGACCTGAGTTCACCCAAGCTAAAACCACATGGGCGCCTAAAGGAGGAGAACTATAACGGAGATGGAGATGCCTGCCCACTCCCAGGGCTGGTTCAACTCCCTGGTGGTAGATGGGCACCAGTCTGTCCTACCACCATCCTGACAACTCCTCTTAGATTCATCCCAAGTCACATCTAAGATGGAAAAAAACTGTGTGAAGGGGGGAAATCTGTCAGACAGGTTTGTTAAAGCTGATTAATAGAGGACACCTTTTGATCAATTGTATGAATTAATGACTGAAATTTATCAGCTTCTGTAGAAGCTCATGTGCAAGAACTAATCAAAAGCCTGCTGCAACCAGTGATCTTTCCATACAAAATTACTTCAAGAAACCAAGAACTTTGGCATGGAGGCTGCAATATCCGTGAGGGCCTTTTGTGGAAATCCTCCCCAGGCCACTAACGGGTGGTGGATCCTTTCTCCGGAGGTGTTTGTCACCTAAAATCTAAGTTCCTCAAGCCAAAACAAGTCCCATTGGACTTCACTGTGGCTTCACCCAACGTGAAACATACCTGCAAAATCTGAGCATCTTGTATACATGCTCAAGCTGGGGAGAAAGAAATAAAAAAAAAAAAAAAAAAGAAAAAGGAAAGTGGAGAAATATGGTAGATTTTAGGAAAAATAGACTGAGTAATTTTCCATCTTGGCCTGGCCCTGTTCAGAATGTGTGATTTTACTGGCCTACGCCAAAGGCTCATTTTTTGGGGGTTATTTTTGTTTATATAAAGGAATATATTTCACTGTCAATATTATAGCAGAGAAGAAAATCTTTTGGAAGAGATATATGTGCTCAGTTGCTAGGCATTATATTCTCTTCTTTTCCTTGCCTTCTATTTCTCATCAAGCTTTGTGCTCTTTCAGTACTCAGAGTCACAACAGTTCTCATGCCAACAACCATCTTTCTTTTTCTCCTTCCTGAGGACCTTTCAACTTTTCTTTCCATGTTCAACAGCTCAATGCCATTAGAGACAAAAAACACCTTAAACTGCTTCCTCTGGTGGCATGATTGAAGGATGCTCCATTTGAAGAGGCATCACCAATCACGCTTCTTGGGTAGCTGACTGACAAGGGCATTGTCAGCTCCCAGCTGGCCCCAGATGGACAAGCACCTGAATTCACCTGCGATCGAGGAACGTGCATCACTGCTTGACAGCCTGAGCCCCATTAGTGGAGGAAGGGTCATTAAAGAAGCAAACTGCTGGCTTGTTCTTGCCATGACCGTGTTTTGCATGGTCCAACTAAAACAAATGTCCGAACTGACATTCCAAGCATAATAAAGACGTTTCCATATCCTTTGCGCTTTCATTGCACAACACCCTTCAATAGAAGTCTTCAGCTAATGGAAAACCAAAATTGCTCAGAAAAAAAAAAAAGGGAGGAAAAAAATCATCCATTTTTTCAACATCCTCTTCGCCTTCAGATGAGAAAAGAAAGGAGGATGTAGAGAAGAATGCAAAGAGCAAACATCTTAAAATGCCTGCAAAAGCCTTTTGGAAGCTGATTAGAACCATTTGTGTGTGGTCAACAAAAAAAATTTAAGTTTGCAGAAAATGGAAGGGAGACAACCTCTGCTCTGTTCCGAGTCACAGAACAGATGCCAGCGTTTCTTCTGATTTTACAACTTTTTCTTGGCCATCCGGGTGAAAGACTGATTAAAAATGGGGGCTGAGAATGTTTGCTGAAAAACCTCCCAGATTGTAATCCTAGCACAAGGGCAAATGGAGACTTGCAGTAAATCGTTCCTGGCTGTCTGGATCACTTATCAAATATAGCAAGCAAAGACACCCAGTCACGGCCGTAGGAAATCACACATCCAGCGGCCAGCTCCTTGCAAAGGAGCTTTTGCCTTGCATGCAGTGGGAAATAGAGAGTAGAAACCAGACAATCTGAATTACAGCTGAAAGAAAAAAAGAAAAGAAAACCCCAAGATTTTCTGTAAAGAAACCATAGACATGGATGGAAAGAGATTTATCTACTCCAAAACCATTTTTCCTTCACTCCTTCAGTGTCTTAGGTAAAATGAAATAAACCAAGCAGATTGAATTTCACTGGGAGAATGACTGTGAGGTCTGCTGCACAAGCCAGATTTTCCAACCATACATTTAAAAGCGGTTATTCAAGTTTGTGTGAAAAAAACCCAAACCCAACAACAACAAAAAAAAGCCAACCAAAAAAACCCCACTTACCCAATTTCCGAGCAGTCTGTGAATCGTGAGGTTCAGAGATGCAGAGAAACAGAGCACGTATTTACAACTTGCACAGAGATCTTTCTGAAGGATGATCATGTCAGGACTTTTCTTGCTGCCCTCTTGACCTCTCGGGGGGTTTGTGTTGAGCTATGTTTTATTTTTCACCATCAGGGGCTTTAGTGAACATAAAATTCCTTTCCCCATGAATGCTCCCAAGAAAAATGGGCAGCCAACACAAGCTGCCAAAGGTCTGCTAGGTGCAACAGCCACGAGCATTTTGAATTACTGGAGTGCCAGTTAATCAAAGGCAGCTCAAACTGGAAATATTGTGCTCATGGTAAATTTAACACCCATTATACCCACTAGTAAAACCAGCAGCAGCTGAAAACACTGGAGAGGGAAACAAACTCCAGAAATCAATGAATCTCATTCAAGGAGAGTGTCCTTTATAAATGCAAGAGGGTTAAAACCTGGAAAGGGTAAAACTGAGAGCTCAAGGAGCATTGATTTACAAGCTGAGAGGCCCATCGAGCACATGTGAAGGAAGAGCTGGTTTTGTGGTGTTGACTTCTACAGAATTAAAGGAGATAATTAATTAAACCAAAATAATTAAACAAAAAAAAAAAAAAAAAACAAAAAACAAAAAAAAAAAAAAAGAGAGGTTTGTCCTCGGAACTGATGATAACAAAGTGCCTGGGAATTAATATTGGTCTAAGATTCAGACCTTACAAATTAACCATGAGATTTGCTAAGTTTTTCGTTAGCAGTTGTTAGCAATTCAGTCACACTGGCTCAATGTTGAACCACAGTGCAACGGTTAAATCCCTGATGGGTATTTCAAACTATGAGACCTTATTAACCCCCCAAAACTGGCTTCTATTTTTATTTGGCATAAGAAATCTCTGTGTAGCACCTGTGTCTCCATATAGACCAGTCAAAAAATTGCATTCATTTTTCCTAGAAAAATGGTTTCTATATTTAACCCGACTTTAAGCAGCATCACCATAGATTTTGTTTTTGTACTGAATGTTTATAACTTTTTGGCATATCATAATCTCTTGGCATACCTTAATGCTTCTAAACTGTGCTAATATAAAACACTCCTTAGCCTTTTTAATCCAAAATGCTTTATGACTTGATCTGAAATAATGCAGCCAAACTACCCAACAGTGTTGAAATGGTACAAAGCAGAGAAAGAAACCCAAAATTAGAGTAGCGAACAGTATTCCACACCTCTTCTACATAGCTTTGCAGCTAATAGATATGAATTCATCAGTGTAGAGAAGCGAGCACATTCAAAACACTTATTTTATATTATTAATGCTACACATCATACATATATGTATATGTCATATATATTATATGTATTATATTTAATTGCACTGTAACAGAGAGCAAGATAGGACACGGTTCAGCTTTTATTGACAGAGAAAGGTACTACATTTGGGATTTCTGAGACTGGTAGTAGCTTTGTTGTAGGAAAGGCTTTCTAAAAGTATGGCTAAGCTTACCTTCTAAGATCCACCATATGACCAAAACCCTGTAATACTTGCACTTGATTCCTAAACTGCTTTAAAATAATCATAATATCTAAATTCTCCCATGAGGAGAAACTCAGCAAGAAGAAGTTATCAATTTAGCAAAATCTATTGCTAATTCCTCCCTAATTCCAACACCTCTTAAATCTTATCAGATTATCAGTGGTGAGGCAGTGGATACACACATCAGCATCCTTATTTAACTAAGCAGCATAACTTTATAGGTTTACCTATCTTTTTTTCCTTTCTTTTTCATTTTTTTCATTTCTACCATGGCAAAACCATAATAACCTGGTCATTCTCCAGCACAATAACTTTATTTTTAACCAGGGCATGGTCAGAACATTTTGTCTGTGGAAGGGTCCCCCCTGTGTCAGTCTCACAACTGGATATGCATTAGGTGGAAGGAAGGGGAAGACTGTCCATCACCAGCTGCATTAATGAATACAGGGAAAAGAAGAAGAAAACAGGGCTTTAACTTTTTGAGATTTCTCTATAACTTTTGGCTGCCTAAATCTTAACAAGGTGTTTGTAGGTTTGCTCGATTCCCTCCATTGCTACCTCTGCACAAATGAGCTGTGGTGAAGTTGTGCTCTCACAGGGTTACCTCATCTGATTCTGTGGGGTTTTGTCTGAGACTGCCCTTAAGCTAATGGTAGGTACCTTTTCCAGGCTTAGCTGATAGGTAGCTGTCAGGAAGTGGGTAACAGATCTACTCTCCTTTTCTTTCTTTCTGACAAAGGAAATTGCTTCTGTTTTCTGTCTCTGAGGAAGTAGCTTTATTTTTTATGTCCCTAGCGGGGAAAGCTAAAACTTCAGAAACTTTATTTTTCTGATTTTAATTCTGTGGAGATATTTTGTCTTTCTTCCCAGCTTCAACAACGCTCAGCAATACTCTAACAACCAATAACCTCCTTAAAGCGCAAATTTTTTTCAAGACCTTTTTTGCTGCTAGGGGAGTGAGGAAAAATTCAGCTGTATCTCTTTATCTTCACTGTAAGGAAAGAAATCAGACAGATATATCACAATTCTTATCTTCTCTCTGTCTCGCACATATGCTATTGGAGGGAAATTTCAGTTCAGGGAACATGCTAAAAGTTAAAAGAGGATAACTGTGCTCAGGGGAGGAGATGGAGTCTCTGCTGCTGAGAGTCTGGCTGCAGCAAGAGGTACAATACCAAGGCTGCAGCAGGGATAATTAAAGTTGCTGCTCTTCTAGTATTGAAATGAAAGAGGGAGCTGCCACTCGCACTCTTTCATCTTTTCTAATTAAAAAGGTATTTGATTTTTCTCTCTTCCTAACTTGCCAAGAGTGCAAAGTGGTGCCTCTCAGCAAACAAAATTGCTGAAAACATTTATTTCCTCAGAAATCTTGCTGATAGGCTCACCTTTTGTAACGAACCCTGGCGACATCCTGTCTTACTGTTTTTTAGTCTTTGGCTATAAAATTTGGCTTCTATTAAATGGATGTGTGTGGAGCTTGCAGTGATATCGGAAAACAAGTTTTGTTCACCATAGTAATTCTGCATCATAAAAACCATACTAAATTGAGTATCTAAAATAAGCCCAATATCAAAAAGGGAAATATTGGCATGCTTTAAGATTGTGGCTTTTATTCTGCCTGCCAGCTCAGAAATACCCTAATCTATAGCAATACCCTCCCAGACAGCAGCATGTATCCTACATACCAAGTCTGCTCTCCTGAGGACAGATATCTCTGTTGCTGTCTTCTTAGAAAAAGAAAAAAGAAGAAGCATGTTGCTAAGAGATATTAAAGTCAAGGCCCTGATGTCTTCTTGCTCATTTGCTGACAACTCAAGAAACCTTATTATTGCTAGGGGGGAGTCATAGACATTAGCTGCAGAGCTATGCATGTGTTAGAATAATTAGACAGGGGGTTCTAAATGCACCTCCTTTTTAATACTCTGTAGGGTACTTCCTATTCTTCATTTTGGATATTTCAGATAAATTCTTCTGAAGGTGAGAGAAAATGGGGTGAGGAAGAAGTAGAATCCTTTTTAGAAATGAAGACATCTTCAAGATGAAGAATTTTAATGTATCTGTCTATGTGAGGAAATGCATTTCATGGGAGTTCTCCTTTCTTGTTGAATTCTGTGCTGTAATGTAGAAATGTGATAGAGAATTTGTAATGAGGATGAACAGTTTTCAGAGATGAGTCCCTCTGAGCCTGAAGAAATTTGGTTGCTTGCAGCCGAGGCACCTACAGGGAGAAGTGAGGCTTCAGAAACCCAAAGGACAGGGTTGCCATCGCATGACCTTGCCATCTTATTAAAAGGTGGATCTATATTCACCCTCTTGTTGAATAATTCATGTCTCAGCTTTCCATCCCTGTCAGCAACTGGCACTGATGTCAACTTTTGCATTGACAAAGATTTGAGCTGACACTGGCAGCAATACTTTTTCAATAAATCTGACACCAGACACCAGCAATGTTTGCCATGAAGCAAGATTCTTCTCCATCCTACAAATACAGATGGATCTCTTCTAAACCTCTGTCAACTTAACTCACTGCAACTTCTTTTGCAATAATAATACTTTGCTACAAGGCGAAATCCAGCAAGTGAGATTTGATTGAGGATTGCTATCAGCCTACAAGGGCACTCAGGAGAGTGTGTCAGCATTCCTTGTGTTTATAAGCCACCTGATGTAATAGTAATAAGATGCTAACATGAGAGTCCACCCCTATAATCTGCCAGCTACTGGCAGCTCTACCCCTTTTTGGTTCAGGAGTTCTAACAAGATATTTCTGGTCTGTAATCAAGGTAAACTTCCCGTACAAAACCCGGTGGAAAGTCTTGATTCCTGAATAAAACATTCAGTGCTTCTCTTTCTGTCTAAGCAAAATGTTGCCCTGCTTTAGCTACGGCCCTGGAAATGAAAGCAATTTCTAATCTTCTTTTGTCATCTAACATTCTTTAAAACAGGATGAAGCTGGCAGGTGAGATATCAAACAGAGACCAGCCAGCACAGCTGGAGTATCTTGGAACCAAAATCCATCCCACAGACTTATCAACATGGGCAGCATCTTAGACTGAGTCCTGCTGATAAACTTAAACCTCTTTCATTCACATTTCTCTAATGCCAGAAATCTGCAGCCTCAGTGGGCCCAAGGCATAGAAGTTATTCACTTGCATAAATACTTACAAATGAGATGTTCAGTGTGTTCACAGATGACCTTTTTGCATTGTTGTCACTGTTGATAAATGAACTAAATTAAATGAGCAGCATTAAAATATATATTGGTTCTGCACTATATTTGGGCACAATTTATTACAGCACTTTTGCATCATTTTACCAGGAGACACACCAGGAATGGTATATTTAATGGCATAGCCCAGCCTGAACTCTCGGTGTTCACAGATGTGCAAGGGTGAGATGTAAGCAAGACACACCTGAAAATAAAGATCACAAATTCATCAGTGCTTTAGAAGTTAAATCAATGGCATGTCAAGAATACCAGCTTGACCTAAACCACAAGGCTATATTTGTTTTTGACTCCTGCAGGCTTTTGTGATGAGGATGGATAATCAACAGCATGTGCATAAAAGGCTCAGCTGCCCACAGTGTGACACACTGTGGCTTCCACTGGGAATCAGGGTTGCTCCCTGTACCACTGAAGCCTCTAGAAATGGTCAAGTTGATGCTGTGCTCTATGTCCCTCAGTCTTATATGTTACTCAACCTACCCAGGCAAGATTCTGGGAAACAGGTTTGCTTTTGTGCCTCCTCCAAGAGCTCATAGGAGTAATTATTCTTCCAGTTCAGAGGACGGAGGTATGGAAACCCTTTGAGGACTACCAGGGTCCCCAGCAGTGATGATTTCCCATCATGAGCTCTTGTAACACAAAATTGACTTCTTTCTCCTGGGTCTCAAGCAAAGCAACTCGACATTGTCCCCTCTCTTGACTTGAACCTAGGCCTCCCAGCTTCAAATTCAATAGAAAGCGCCTGTTTTCTATTGAAAGTTGCTTAACTGGCTGCTGTTCTTGCTCCTCCAGATGAATTTGCATTAAAGAAAGACCTGCGATCTTTGGCATTCCCTATGCAAAACTCCATATTTAGCATATAGAGCTGGCAGTTCTCTTAACGCCCACATCTGTCTCTGCTCGCCACAGCTGATTTATGTTTAATATCTCAAAGGCATGTGGTGCCAGTCCCACATTGAGCTCTGGATTGTGGTGGTCCGTCTGTATTTGTTGAAATTGGGCCCAAAGAAGCTGGCTTGGAGCAGAGACTGCAAGGAATGCGAGCCAGTGGCCGTCCAGACAGCTCTGTCAGCAAGCTCAGGAAACTGGCTGAAAAATACTGGGAAGAGGCCCAGATTTCAAACAACCTGTGGAGCTCTCATGAGAACACACTGTTTTAAAACAGAAAGTTGAATGATATTCTTAATTACAGATTTTTTTTTTGGGGAAAAAAAAGGTTAATGATGTCCCTTGCCCTTGCGGAATGCGAGGTATGTCCCCCAAATTGTGATCATCGAACAAGCAGCCTTCGTCCCGTTGTATGGAGTTCTCATTTTCATGTATTGCATTAAACATTCTTCATTCCCAGGCAGAGATAAAGATCAGGACACTCTTGGGGCTCCCTAGCTATGGGTTGGCTCAGGGGTTGGCATCTGTGGGCTTGTGCAGGCAGTTTGCCACCAGTTCCCATCAGTTACCTCTGAGCTGATGGCTGGTTTTGCTTGTTAAGGCTGTCATCCCATAAACCAGAAAGCTATCAGCCCAAGAGATTCAAGTCCAAAGGGTGGTTTTATCTCCTGAACTAATGAACTCCATGGTCTTATATCAGGGACAGGATACCCTGAGTACAGATATGACTTAACTAAGCACTTGTTTTAGGGCTCAATATTCAAGTAACAGGGTGAAATGCAAGAGTCTGGGTTTTTTGCTAGATGATCTAATGGTCCCTGTTGGTCTTAGATTTTATGAATTTAGGCTCTGGATGGAATCTGGTGTATTGTGTCGGTCAGAGTCTAGTCTGAAAGAATGAATTACAGCTTTTAATCATGAAGAGGTACCTTGTACCCTGTCTGCACAGTTAAAATATCTCATAGATGCTTTCTCTTGAGAAATCCTTGTTGGGTTTTTGCTTTTTATTTATTGGTCATGTGATTGGGTTAGCATATCTGAAGCTTGGGAAATTGTGCAGATTTAATATCAGACTGCAATTCATTATATCTGAGCATTTAAGCCTATGTATGTTGGGACAGCGTTTCATTGCTTTTTGAGGTCAGGAAGTGACTATCCTGTATCCTGACTTGCAGAGAGCTTGCAATGAAAGATCAATTAAACCTGTATTTGTCAGATCTTATTCATAGTTCACCTGATTTTAAAAGATTTTATCTCAATTAAAAGGTACTCAGAAGACGAGCTTTGAAACACTGAAAGGGGCAGCTCATAAAATCTAAATTGGGAAAGCCCAAAAGCAAACTTGGTAAGAGTAAATTGTTTTATTTGAAAATATTTCATATGAATGGAAAAAGAATTTTTCCTGTGTTTATAAACTGATCTTCTCTTTATTATTCCACATGTCGGTGCTCTACAAGCTTTTTTGAATGTCAGTGATGACATTAGAAAGGGGAGTAAACTGAGAAAAACACAGTAAAAATAAGCTCTTGATCGATGACTCAAGGCTAAATAGGATAAAGCTTTCCTTGTAATATTTGTTAGAGGCTAAAATTATGTGGCTCTGTAAAAACTGTAACTATCGCTGTCTCTCACAAAAATTATCTGTTAAATACATACTTCTTTTGGTCAGCAGCTTGGTAGCAATGATTTATGCCAACTGGCTTAGAAACCATGAAAATCAGTTTATGGTTTAGTCCTGATTCTCTGTTAAAAGTGTCTGTTTGAAAAGTAAGGTTGTGAGGGAAGGAGAGGTTTTCAAGATTTTCAAGTGAAATGGAAAGCCAGTGCAACAGAGCATGGGACTATTTAACACCTATATTTAGAACCTCCTGATCCCCGATGGCTGCTACATGGACAGGTATTAAATGCTGGCCTTGATGGAGAATTCTGCAGAATTTAATAAGCTCTGGACAAAGCCTCAAATCACTGGTTCAGAAATAAGGAACTGCAAAGAACTTCTGGGGTCTATTTCCTTTTTTTGGTTACTTTGCTCCTTACTCTGCTACTTCTGCAGGAAGTTTGTTCCAGAGCTTCTTGCTGCCAATTGAAATGACTTGGTTTGAAAAGACCACCAAATTCAGCAAACTAGACATTTTCAGACCATTTATGTCCCCTCTCTACCCATAAATGCCTTTCTGGCCAGCATGTGTTGGGTATGCCAATATTGTTCTTTATCCAGAGAGTTCTCCCTCCTTGCCAGCATGTTTCCCTGGATGCAGTCTCAGGGGCCAGCTGTCTTCCTGCTCTTTCTGCTTTGCTAGGCTAAAGAGAGCAAGGTCCCTATTCAAATGAACATCCTCATACCCTTCCCACTGATCAGTTCAGGTTCAGATCACTAAAAGCACATGAGTGTTTAGTTCAGAGAACTAAAAGCACATAGTATTCCAGGTGAGGACCAGTACTTTTCACCTTCCCATTCCTGTTTCTCCTTCTCAATGAGTTCATTAGTGTTTTAGCTGTCTTTCAAAAGCAAGTCACACTAGCAGCTGGTAGTCTTACTGAGAATTAATATATATGTCAGGTCTGTCTTTTCCTCTATCTTTTCCCACAAGAACAGAATAGAACAGAACAGAATGGGTTCTGACGTGCAGAAATTCTCACTCTCATTCCTCAACTTCACACTTAACTCTAATGTCTTTTATATTACTCAACCTTCAAGGTCCTCAAGATTTTTGTAGGTACTGTGCTGAGCTTGTTTTGAAATTACTAGGTCTCCAGGCTCAATTTTGCTTCTTTGCCTAATCTTGTCTGAACTTCAGTACTGTGTTACTTGAGAACATCACTTAAAGCTGGTCTCAAGATGGATCTTTGGGAATTGCCTATAACCTCCCACCATCCCACCATCCCACCACCCCAGACAATGTGATCAGCTCCTGTTTAGCAGGTTTCTTACTAGGTTACAATATGGCTCAAGCTCCCATCTTCTTCACTTTAACCAGAGACTTCCCCTGAAGCACTAAATGCTTTTTTTAGCTCTGCCTAGGGAATGCAAAAAAGATCAGGGAAAAACTCAATGTTAGAATCACCTTAGGTAAACTCACATCACATTTTGTTTGTTATCTTTACCTTGATGTCTGTAATCACTCCCATTCTCGTCTTTCCTAAAGCTTTGCGGATTACAGAGGACAGCTGCAGGCATCCATAGTTGCTCCAGGTCACCCTAGTAGGTTATATCTATTTCTATTCTGGCTATGGGACTGAGCCAGTTTTTCCACTGTTCTTGATGACTTTTTTCCCCCTCTGTACACTGATTTCAGCATCTTGAGTCCTCTGTGTTTTCTTTCTACCTCAGATGTGGTAACTTCCATTCCCAGCCACTCATGAACCATCCATCCTTTAGCCTGTGTTCTATACACTTTCCTTACTGAAAACACATGCAATGCTTTCATTTAATTTTGGGAATTATACTCAGTTTCTTTTAATCTCAATGCTGTTCTTAGTGCACAGCAAACCCACATCTTCTTTTCTGGTTCTTTTTTTATTCTTCTGGTTAAAGAACTTCTGTTGTTTATTTTAATATCCTTTGCAAGGTCTAACTCAGCTTGACTTTTGGCAATTCTCACTTTACCCCTATGCTTTCTGACCTCTAAAACTCAGCTTCCTTTGCAGATTCATCTCTTTTTCCATTCTTATCCCTAACAGACCCTATGAAGTGAGCCAGTTAGCTCTGGACCCTTCACGTTTTTCCACTCTTATTCACAATGTGAGTCCCACATCAGTTTTCCAGTTCTGGTGCACAGACTATTCAAACACCCTGTGAATACAAGTCAGCAAAAGCTTGGTTGGAGCAGAGTGTCCTAATCAGAGCATTTAATAATCAGAGAACACACTCTGAAATAAAATCAAGCAAGCACACAAACCTCCTAGCTGAGGCAGACCTCATTTTATTCCCTCTCCTTCTTTGGGTCAGCTCACAGTGGCTGAAGTTTTATTCTGATTCTCCATCTCTTCTCCCAGAAAATCACCTCTAAGTACCAAATAAGTGGCTTAAAATGTATTTACTTTTGTGGTTTTCTGCTAAAGGTATCTACTGGGAATTACATCCCAGGATAACCAGGTCTTGCCATCAGTAGTAGGTAGTGTTTGCCCTTTTGTGTGTATCTGGGAGTTAGAAGTCTCACACGTTGAAAAAATTCCTTGTGGTATTATATTGTATAATAATATTCCAGATTTTTTTTTCAAGCCCTGAAATGTGAACAATTTAATTAGAATTAGAAGATATAGAACTAATTTGAGCTTGATATCACATAAACCGTGATGATAGATAACACGGTATACCTTAAATAACCGACCAAATTACTACAAGGAAATGAACTGGGGTGTTATGAAATTAATAAAAGAAAGCTATCTCTGCCTCAGGAGCTCACCAACAAATGCTAACAATACTAGCACTGAAGAGCTTTCACACGATACGGGTGTTTACATCCACAGTAACTTGAATCCCTGTGTTTAGAGAAGAAGCAAAATTACTGTAAATATGTCATGCACATGTATTTAGCAAGACTAAGTTCTATAATAATTGACTTCAGAGATGCTATTGCTCTTACCTGACAGGCTGTCCCACTGCCCGAAAGCAGGAACAACTTCCGTGCTTGAAACAAACTTCTCTGATATTGTCTAAGGGTTTGATCTCAGTAAGGGAGTAAAGAAATGAAAGTTACCCATTACTTGGATTGCCTGAAAACATTTTTCCAAATCATTATTTAACCAAAAATTAAAGGTTTTAATTCAGTGACTTTTTCAAAAATGTGTCTGCTTTGGTTGCTTTCATTTTTGATTAGGAACTTGAGAGGTTTCTGCAATCTTTCCAAAGAAAACTGAAATGTGGGCTTTCTTAGTAATTTTTCCATTTTCACACTTCAATTTTTGCATAATTTTGCTTTTGTGGTGAAGGTTTGTAAATGCATGAGTAATTTTTAGGAAAACAACTTCTTTTCTCCCTCTTTTTTTTTCGACAAATATGCCCCTGGGATAATAATGTGCTGTTATCCAAATTCTGTACTGAAACCAGCTAGCTCACACACTGCTGAACAAAATGCAGAGGACCATGCAGCTCCTGTCCAACAGAAATGCCAAACTCCAAATGAAACTGAGCAGCTGAAACTCCCATTGAGGTATACGAGGGCTGAGGTTGCACAATCATGATTTAATCCTATGTTACTATTTGGTTTATGCTTGCAAAATCTGAACAAATATTCAGAGATCATATTTATTCAGCATCTCTGCCACAGAATGTCGTGGGTGCCAAAAGAATGTATTCAGGAAAGGATTAGACAAATTAATGGAGTATAAATTCACTGATGGCTACTAAACATGGGAGTCTTGATGCAGTATCTGGAAGGACAAACCAAGGAAAAGATCATTCTGTTCTGTTCTTTCTTTGTTTTTAATCTCTTTTCCCTAACCATTAATTTTCTGCTACTAAAAGAGCATTATTATTATTACTATTATTATATTACAACAAATTGTCCATGTTTAATTTAAAATTCGAAATAACTGCATTGTGCTGCATCTTTAAATCTTATATTTTCTCATGCTTCAAGACTAGGATTTTAATCAAACATAATTCCATCAAGAAAAAATATCATTCTCAATGGCACACCGAGTAGCCTCTTAATCCCAGCTGAATACAAAATATCTGTTATTATATCTTCATTAGAAATAAATCACTTCCATCATTGAGTGAAATATTTCTGAAGCACGGAACAGTTTTTTGTTTATTTATGTTTTAAATGTACTTCTACCCCTGTGGGTTTTCTCCCCCGACTAGTTAGAAAAGTATTGATCCCTGGACTACATCATACTGTGCTGCAACTCTGTCAACTAAATAGTAAAGACATGATCCAAACCCACTGGAACTGCACAATGTCAATGCAAAAACAATGGTTGATACCAACTCACTTTTTAGTTTGACTATTCAAACTGGATTAGAGAAGAAAACAAGGAGGAAAGTTTCATTTCCAGCCAGCCCACATGATCCTATATCACATCAGTTTCATTCTTCCTACCCAAATATATAAATGTTTGCAGCACTTCACTCAGATTATTAAAACTGCTTTCAGAATGTATAATGAGTAAGTTGGTTTCTGGTTTACCAGATGAAAACAGAGCAGAAAGAAACCTCTTCTTTTTTAACTGACTAACGTTCAGCCAGACAAAACTGGATTGCTGGCCACAAAATACCATTATAATCAAATCTGATTTAAACAGAGATTTTTTATTTGCTATATACCACTGCTTATTTTATGCCCGCTACCAGTTAAAAATTAATGTCAAGTATCTATCTAATATGTCTTAGAATGTGTTTTTTGTACTGGCTCATGGAATATCAGTTTGCAATGTCCTTGACTTTGTTTGTTGTCCTGCTTTGTTTGATGACAATTTCTATAGATATTTTGTTTCATCAGACCCTGAGTTTGTTCAGAAATGTTGGAATTAGGACTTTGCTGCTCAGGTTTGACAGACCACAGAGTATTTTTCAATGAGAAAGCATAGCAAGGATATCTGAACCTTCAGACTGAAGGTCTGATTTCTATAGTACCTCGCAGATTGCTTTTCGCAAATGTTTTTCCAATATACGTCAGTTCTTATAGCCCCTTATACACTGATGTGCTCGAGGATTTATTTAGATGCTGAAATGTGTTGATGAACAGGAGACGGACTGAAGAGCATGCGTAAAGTTAAGTACATAAGTAAATAGTTTGCAGAATTATCCCAAAAGATTACAAAGTGTGATCGTCCCCCACCCTGACAAATTCAAATGAATGCTCAAGGCAATATTTTGCATTAATTTCCATACAGTATTTGGACAAGAAAGCAGGGAGGCAGCACTGGCTACTATACCACAAGTAAATACTGCAAAGAAGGTTTCAGGCTCTGGACCCGTCCTTCACAGGGGCAGACCTTTGGGCAGTGGGGAGTCCAGCAGATTTTGGCACCAGGTAAGAGCAGCAGCCCCGAGGGAGCTACTTAATTGCTAATTACCTGGCAGGTTCCAATTGAGGAACATAAGCTTGATCCAAAGAAGACACATGAAAAGATTTCTGTTTATATGAAAACGCAAATTTTAAGAAGACTCACTTAAAATACTGAGCATAAATTTGCATTTTTTAGATAACTTGCTTCTCTGGGAGCTAACTGAATAGCTAATGATCATATTTCCTAATGCTGCTATGATACAGTTTCTTAGACTATTGCACAAGAGATGTGAAACTGTGACCTTGCTGGAACAAATCTGTTGGTGAGCAAACTCAGTTCAGGCAGCAAGCTCAGGGCCATGGGCTCACTAATGTCATCCTTATTCAGGTTAGCTTTCTGCTGGCTCCAGAGAGCATTTTGCCTTAGTAAAATAATAATTAAGAGCTTCAGGATCAGGCTTGTGGCAATGCAGTGAGTCTTTATTAATTAGTTTGTCTGCTTAGCTTTCCCTGCACCATAAGTGTGTTTCGTAGTCCGGGAAAGAACACAGGAGGAAGAATTTCTTTTCATAATATGAAGGATTTCTCTAATCTTTTTGGGGTCTGTCATGCTCAAAGCACGACGGGTCAGCATTCTGTTACTCCTGCTCCTATGAATGGGCAATGGGCATTCTCTGCTTTCCTTTATTAACCTGGAGATCTTGGTGGGCTGCTGGAAAAAATAAGATTGGGAAAGGGGTACTGGGGAGGGGAGTGCGAGCGCGTGAGAGAACCACATGTTAATGTTGCCTGTGTATGAACAGCAAGCTTTCTGGCTTGACATTTATTGAAAAAATAGATCTTACGCTGTATCCACCCAACACCTGTTGAGAAACACTGACCCCATTACAGAGGTTGGATTTACACTGGCTCTGTATAACACCCTATAAAGGAGGCCACTGGTGCAAAAGATTAAAGAATGCTGTTAAGTAAGTTGTTTTATTTCTTTTGAGACTGAAAGAAAGCTGCAAAGTGAGAGAAAGCTTTCCTCGGTTATTTACTCTTCATTACTGGGGATCTTGAAGGGCCTTGTATAAACTGCTCTAGTCAGGTCATGACAACACTTTATAAGGTGCAAATGTTGAGGTGGAGCCAGTGCTATACTGCCGGGGAAGCAAATGGAAAGGTCCCTCCCGACTAAATGGAAAGTTAGTGCTAATAAAAGCTCATGACTTTGGCACTGCTTCCTAGGCACAAGGGGCCCATGAACATGGGTTTGCACCAGGACCACTGAGCCCCGAGCAAGTGCCCTGCACACAGCCGATGGTGATACGCACTGCCCTTGGTGATGTTTCTCCACGTGAGCTTCGTAAAGTCCTTCTTGGAGCTAAAAATCATATGTTTAAGGGCTGGGGTGAGGGGGAAAAATCCCTTCTTTTTACTAGCTGCTGTATAATGAATAGCCCATTTCAAGGAATGTGTGAGTTCCTATTAGGGCTGAGTGAATGCTGCAAAACATTTTCAGTCAATGTGTGTCCCAGTTCTTAAACAAATGGCTTTCTGTGTATTCGCTGCCCTCTGCTCTCTACCTTCCCCAGTCATTTGTGGGATCTGGATCTACCTGGGTAGAAACTGATGGAGGCAGCTTGCCTGTGTGTACCAGTGGTGGGATAAGGCTGGGCCTGCCTCTCACCCCTTTTTCATTCAATGAACTATTGCTCGTGATGGGAATGTGGATTCTTTTGGGGCCAAGCAGACTGGAACGTGAAGCAAGGCTTGCAACTAGTCATTGAGTAGTTACGTTCAAGTAAGGCAATGGACGATTGACCTTGACTCAACCCTAGACCTTTGAGGCTTGATATATTGCCTTGACACATCCCGAAACTTCTGAAGCACCTACAAGGGGCTGTCAGGTTTGACAAGGGACCTGCAGGAGACCCATATCCTTTGAGAGTAATTGTTTGGGCTGGAGAAACCCCTGAGTAGATCCCAAACAATATTAAACAACTACATGTGGGTTGATAACTCAAGCCCTTTAATCACCCTCTTCCTGAACACTATCTGGAAGCATGGAGACTAAGAAAATCCCAGCCAAAAAAAGATAAACTGAAAAGAGATGTGTCCACTGCTCAAAGGAGGAAAATGCAAAGGCGACACAGAGGCAGGAGGTGTTTGCTTTCATCAGCAAAGATAGATTCCTTAAAGAGGTGAGAACCCTGCTAGGGAACTGTTTTTACTCAGTCACCATTCAGCAAAAGCCTGAAGTTCTTCCGTACTGCCTCAGGATAAGCCCTTTGCTTCAGAGAAGATACAATGCAAAACCTGATTTCCTCCTTCTGTTTTCCCATGTGTGAACAAAAATTGAACCACGGTTACAAAAAGCTCTGGAGAAACGGGCAAAAGCAGCTCAGAAGCTTCTGGGGGTTCTCTGCTGGCTTTGGGATGTCTCCCGTATAAGCTGGGACATGTTGCATCAAAAAGACCACTCTAGGCAATGAGTTCCTGCCCCTCCTCCTGTTGCTTCCATCACTAAGAACTCTCCCTGGCTATGGGCAGGGATGATGGACTCTGGGCAGCAGATGTCAGGGTGTGAGAAAACCTCCCTTTATTCAGCGAGTCTTTGAGGCAGGCTTATTTCTCATCCCACCCTTTCCACAACTCAGTTTGGGCACAAACACAGTTTTTGTATAGGAATAATTTCTTCATAGCCAGGAAATACATCCTCAATGAGACCTTCTTAAAAAAAAATAAATAATTTGTTTTTGTTTTTTTGAGTCTGTCTGAGTTGGGAATAGTCCCTTGTTTCCCATGTAGAGATGTAAGGCTGGCATGTGTTCTGCATTTGCAGCAGGCAGAGCAGCTGTGTGGAGCTTGCAGAGTTGGGCTCCTTATGTGTTAGGAGAACTAAGCCCTGCAGGTTCAATTAATAGGCTTTGGAAATGAATCAATGCCTGACGATCCCCAAGCTTGTTTTAAGTGAAGGAAGGTGGCCATCAGAGAAGAATTAGACCTGCCAGGGTTTTAATGCATCTGGGACACACAGTGAGAGACTGAAAAGCCAAGAGTTTGGAACCTGTGCTCCAATGGCTGCTGAGCCAAGAAGTCCCATTGCTGGGACAATAAACAAACAGGAACAGTCTGTGCAGATGAATGCTTCGTCTTTTGGTTTGCATGGACTGTAAAATCCATATGCTTCCCAAGTCACAAGCCTCAGCATTTAGCTCTGAGGTCTTTAATGAGAAGGATGAACAGAAAGTAGTTTCATGAAGTGGGAAAAGGTTGGGATTTATATTTAAAAAAAAATAAAATAAAATCCAGCAGTGCTTGTCAAACACTTATGGGCCCATTAAGTTAAAAAACCTTTCCATTACTAATTTCAATTAATTACCATCTTAAACAAATAAAGACCTTGGTTACTCGGATCAAAGGCTGGTGCTTCAAACTAAGGCAAATTCTCTTGAAGTCACAGATTTGGAAAAGTGCCTAAACACATACTGCAGAGCTGGGGGTACAGAAGGCCCAGGAAGGTGAGCATCATGATTGCTGATGGGGAAGACAGACCCGTCCCTACACCCCCCTTCACCTTGACCTGGAATGTGGGCACACTCCCTTGTTTTTTCCACCATCCGGATCCAGAAGAAATCATGGGGTTATTTGCCGGCTGCTAGTCGTTTGGGTGTTACTGTTCCCATCCTTCTCGTTAAGCCTCTGCATTTCGGCTTCGGCAAAGCCCAAGGTCAGAATAAAACGTACTTGGTTGCTGATGACTGATGACTAATTTGGGGTGAAAAGTCCTGCGTAAGGAGTTTTCCATCCAAGAACCTAAATTCTCCACTTTGGCGCTACTTATTTTAGAAGAAGTGCATTCCAAAACCAAATTTCAGGATGAATCAACAGAGCGAGAGGAAAATGGCATGCCGGCTGAATATTTAATTGTTGTATCTGTGCAAGCAGTAAAAGAATAGGAAGGAGGAGGCAAGAAGGGAGGAACACAAATGCTCTGGAATGACTTCGAAATGCACAAGTTTTTATTTATCAACTCTGTTTACTTTAAAATACATCCAACTGGAACACTAGGTGCAGACATAAAAATTAAAATAGAAAACATCCTGGGCCAGCCTCTTGAAGGATGCAAATTGGCATGGGATTTCCCATGGCTTCCAGCAAAGACTGCTACATTCACACCAGCTGCACTCAGTTGCTCTCAGTTAAGTTAAATAAAGTCAACTCCATGGCTGGAGCTGATTTTGCAAAGACAGAGAAGGAGGGAGAAAGAGATGAGGTCTCTGAAGTACCTGTGAGCTAAACTGTCTGGGTCACAATGGGTCTGAATGAGACCAGAGATGAAGGGGAAGCCAACGTAGGTCAAGGAGCGCAGGTGTGCTCCAGATACAAGCAGTGCTACAGCTCGCTGCCGTTCCTGGGTGGTCCAAAGGTGTAATCCCACCAAGGGCTCATTGCAGTAAACCAAACCCTTGCTTCCTGGACTTGCCATGGACTTCAGGGAAGCAAGTTCAAGTGGGGTCAACAAAAAGAATACAACCATTGAGTGGTAACAATGCAGACAAATTACCAACAGACCGTGAAATTCAGCCTCAGTCTGTTGAAAATGCTGGAAGTGTGGAAAAAAAGAGTACAGTTAAACTTCATCTGCACAAAAGGTGATGTTGAGGCCTTTCTTAAAGTCTGTGTGGTACTTGTGGCATGCTATTTATACATCATTAATAGAAATAATACCGTATTTCCTTACTGCATGGATTAATCCCTTGCTGAAGTGTCAGAATGGCTGGATCAGGGCTGTGATGGAGCTCTGAAGAGCATCAAAAATGCCAACAAATCCATGACAGCCCTGTCAAATTTGAATGACTACCCATGGCCAGATCTGAAACTGGAAATACATTTTACCTCTCCTCAAACAAGAATGAGTCTCTGAGGAAATTGGAGTTGCCAAAAACTTATTTTCTGCAGGAGCCTGGACTGTAAATCATGATTTAGTCCCATTTGAGCATTTGCATCCATTGATAAATGATGTGCTTCTCTCCTAGCGAGGACTTCACACTTGCTGTGGGGTGCTGGAGAGCTTTTTTACAGTGAATGTATAGACTTTTCTGAGATCTACACCATTACATGAGTGCTAATGGCTGTGAAGAACTGAGACAGTCACCCAAATTGTCCTTTCCTAAATGAAGCCCCTTTAGTTTTTAGATAGGGAAAGCGAAACAGAACCATTTAAATCTGAACAACAAATGTAAGAAATAGAATATCTACTTATTAAAAAAATCTCACATGAAATTATGGTCAATGCACATTTGATCAGCTTTTCTTGCTCAACTCACCTTTATCAGCTGAAGATAAAAGCCTGCCTAAAGCTCTTGCAATAATACCGTCACAGAAAAATGCCCCAGTGAACTCTCTCTGAGATAACATCTTCAGTAATCTTTCCCATGTTAAATAAACAGCCAGAAAGGAAAACAAGAATAGATCCAAATGTTCACTTCTACCTAGCAGTTGTGTTTTTGGGAGTGGAATGGTTCTGGATGGAGGATCCTACATATGGCTTAGTTAATGGATCGTGATATGAGTGGAAACCTTCCTAAAGAGGAATTAAAAAATCAGGGCTCAAAGAAGAGCCTTTCTTGTAATAATTTATGGGCTGAATGCTTGCTTAAGGAACGTAAATAATTCCTAGCAGATATGACTGCCATTGACATCTATGGGATCAGGCACTGCAACAAGGGGAGCTGGGTTTGGGCTGCTGAGAGAGATTAGAGAAATGCGACAGCATATGGTAGTGCCTTTAAGGAAACTATTAGCTGAGGAAGCAAGTCGCATTTCTCTAGTTTTATTAGTATTGGCCAAATCTGGGAGTTCTCACCTAGATTTTAATTGGCCAAAATTTCTCTTGAAGTCAGTTGGAATTTGCCTGAGTAAGGGGCTTTGTAACAGCTGAAAAAGGTCTTCAGTACTAAAGCCCACTATCCTTTCTTGTACCAGATGCTCTGATTAAGTGTCAAGAAGTCCCCACAAGGCAGTTTATAGGCAAAGTATATGGGCTTGGAGTTGTTCAACCACTGTCATGGACAGTGAGCAGTATTTTCCCTTACATCTCAACACTATTAGAGAGAGAAAAGAAGACAGAACCAAACTTGAAAATGTGAAGCACAAGTAGAAATTAAGACGGAGACATCTTTGGGTCTGCCAACACCATTAAGAGCACATATTTTGCTGTTTCATCGCAATTTCTACTCTTTTCCATAAAACAACATGTTAACTTATTCTGGCCCTCAGGGGTGAAGGTAGAGAAATTACCTCCATGAAGATTAACCACTTGAGGAACAAGGACAGTAATACTTTGGTTTTTTAAATGGTCTTCCAGATTTTTAATCTCTGTGATGCAAAAGTTTTTTCTGCAAACAACACCTTCAAAGAAGAAAGGTCAGAGTGTATAGGAGAACTAAGCTGTGCTCATGATGCTTCGGGTATCAAAGGTAGCTTATCTGCAGATGGAGCACCAATTGTTGCTTCTTGGGCATAATTGCAGAAGGGGACAGCACATGAGGTCTATGATATACTCAGTCTCTTCGAGGATTCCCTCTGAGCTGGATCTGAGTCAAGATTATAGCCATTTATGATGAAGCTAAACTCTAAGCCATTTCTCTAGGCAAGATGCTGAAGACTGATATATGTTTGTAAATGAAGGCCCTAAGATCAAAGTATGAAGATAAATAGCAATTAAAAAAATGAAGAAAACTAATCATAAAATGTCTACTAAAGAGAAATCTTGACAAAACCCAGAGAAAAGCTTGAATGAAAATTATCAAGCTTTTCTTCTTTTCTCACTGGAAGCGACCGTAATTTGGTATCTCCTGGAAGCTACTCACTTTGAGATTGGAAGCCATGGAAAATGGTCAGCAATGCATCTAAATGAATGAAATTTGGAAGGAAAATGTTATGGATTCATTTGCGATGGAATTGCATTGTTATGGATTCATACTTTCAGTGGAATTTTTTAAAGACCTTTAAAGTAACGATGGCTGCAGTTTCAATTCCATTCAGCTATGCTACTTACACTACTTCTATGCTTGACCTAAACATCTGTTTGATAGCTTATATTTCAGCATGCTTTATCCACTCCATTTTTTCTTAATTTCTCCATTGAATTTTGTTATAAAAATATCAGTGCATGTGTTTCGATTTAAACTGTTCAAATGCTGGTTAACATTGGTCATTTTAAATAGTTGCTTCTTGTTTAAATACTTGGAACTTTTATTTTCTATGGAAAGTTTTAGGAAGTTAAGAAAATATTCTTACCTTGGACTCTCTAAGCTTACATGTATTGACGTTTGGGTGGTGGTCTTGTGTGAGTGTGTAGGTGCATACTCATATATGCATGCACGTATGCATGTATGTATGTGTGTGACTGAAGAAGAACATTGAACATACTGGAAGTTTCCTAGTAGTAGAAGTGATAGGCTATTATTCTTGACACTTTTATTGGGATCTATTTTGGGGGCTAAGGAGTGAAAATTGGCAGCTCTGCATTTTCTGACAGACAGCTGAAGATTGGCTAATTAGAAATCAAGTCTGATTCCAAGTCAAATAATCTGAGGCCACTAAGTCTTCATAGGATGCTTGTCTGAACCATTTCAGTGAGTGCTAACGTCTTCAGAAAGAACAATATTGTTAACCCATGTTCACAAGTGCAATATAGTGCTTGTTATAAAGCAAAACGGGAATAAAACTTGCTTTACATGAATGATCAGTCTTCACGCTCCTTCCAGACAGGAAATAGAGCCCAAACCATATGATATGTTTGTTATTTATGTAAGTGATAACACCAATTTAAGTGCAGAAGCTGGCTTTTTGGCAAGGGTTTGATGGTTTATTCGGTTTCCCAGCTGGGGTGATTAAAGTCAAAGGATTTCCCAAAAGTCACAAAGTTCAATGATGCACCAGCCCCCATGGAAGCCCCCCATCCTCCACCCCTCCTCTCCCCTCTAACAAGCACCACACCGGTGAGGCTGAGGACAGAATTTTGGCCCTGTTTCCTCAACCTTATTAATTTCAAAGTGCTTTTCTACTAAATACACATTGCAGGCTTCACAAATCCACATTCTGGCCCGAGAGACCTGTTAGACAGTGAAATAATTTTCCCCAAAGACGTGATGGAAGCGTTGTAAGTCAAATCACACTGAAATGGGTCTGACAAAGCATGGGTGAACACTCTAGTGTGAACAGAGTTACTTTGGCAGAAGGAATCAGAGTGGAGGACTTAACACGAAATATGCTCTTGTGCACCATTACTCACCCTGTGGTCTGCAAACCACTGGTGGTCCATAAGGCACCAGAACATGGTCCTAGAGATGATAGAAATTTCTTTGTTGTGTTTATTTTTAATAAATAGGCACATTCTGAAACAAAAATAAATGAAAGACGATAAAATGTAAGCCCAAAGCACTTAAAACTTAGCCTCTTTTGTTTGTTTATAAAGGAAAGCCCTTACAGCAGCACCGCACAGGATGGCCCTTGGATTTTTACATCCATGGATTTGAGGATGCTGAAAAGCACTGATGTAGCAGATGGAGATGAAGACTGGGATGAATGAAGCCTTCTGCTCTCATTCTGCACTGTGGCATTGGGAGTGATAGCAAGCTTTCCAAATGATTGGGTCATACCATTTCCCATTTTTGTGTCATATTAAGATGTTGATTACAATACTATGTCCACTTTCGGAGTCAAGAGTTCTGCTTTCTTCCTGCCACATCTGCTTTCATTTGGCTTTTCACTCTACATGATTTTTTGTGCCTCTATTTGCCTTTAGTAAAATCAGGATTGTTTCAGAGAAGGTCACATCCTTTTACTGTTTTGAGGGCTGTCTAAACCATGCAAAGCATCTGCAAATGCCTGAGATGCTGTCGGAAGGTCTCCCAATCATGCAGTTTGAAACTCTAGTCCATTAGAAACCTTTAATATTATGAATTATGATAACTGAAAGGTTTGTGATGAAACTCTGGATTTGTTGGTCAAGGGATGGGTATTATGAAAAGTGGGATTATTGTGAAAAACAGCTTTGACAATTTGCATTTTGCACAAACAGACAAAATGCTAATTTTATTAATTGTGATGTTACCTGGATTCACAGTCACAATACAGAGGAGATTATCCTAAAGTGTTTTAAGGATGAGACAAGGCTTAAGGGCAAAGCAAAGAGAGCAATTCTTTGTGTCTGAAATCAGCTATTTTATTCATTCCGTGTTGAGACTGGATCCACACAGAAACACCAACTTTTCCCACTGTGAACAGTTAGCTAGAATAATGCCAAAAGAATGGGAGCGTCTCCCATCCTCTCCCATCAGAACTATTGGATTCCTTAGGCTTTGTACATCAGCATGATGTTAAAATGATATTAAAGTGTCTGTGATTTCGTGGCCACCATGGAGCCATGCTGAGGTGGCCTCGGAGGCAATCTGCATTCCCGAGATGTGTGGTCTGTACCATGCAGGTTTAAAAATGCTCTTTGTGGTGCAAAAGTTAGCCTTAAGCCTGTTTTATTTATTCTGACCATTAAAACCACTATCTCCTTCTGAACATGGCCATTTTTCATAGATTGTGGAGATCATTATTTGTACAGCTAGCTGCTCTCTCTTTCACTTTTAACTGTTTTTCTTATATACATATGAAGTACTTTGGATCCAGCAGAGTTCATAGAGTACAAAGACTTGTGCTGGAAAAAAATATTTGCATTTCGCTAGTATTCAAGAGAAAGGTCAATAAAATAAAGCAAGATGAGAAATCATGGGGTGAAATGCTGGCCCCACTGTAGTCAATGGAGGTTTGCCATTGACTTAAGCGGTGGCCAGAATTTCACCCGCGTTGCCTCAGATATGGTGAATGGCTCTTTTTTGTCCACATATTTCGAGCATTAGGAGGCAAATGGAATGGAAATAAATCAATATCCCATCAGAAATGCAGATTTCACCTTATCCTCTATGTTATGGATCCATAAAACATAAATTATGGACAAACTTTGATCTCTGTGTTTGACTTAGATTTTTGTTATTGCTTCAAATTTCAGGAAGAGTGACTATTACAGAGGTTGTCTGGATGGGCTCTATAGGTAGAACAACCTGAACGACTTGAAATGCACAGCATTCTTAGAAGATGAAAGCATCCATCATATAGATCCAGGACCGGACAGGCTGTCTGCTCCACACAGTAACAAAGACTGAAACCATATTGGCATGGTGCCTGATACAACACTAAATGCTTCCCTGTGGCTTTCTACTCCCAGGGAGAAAGAGCAAAGGAATCAGCAGGGAGACCAGTGGAAGTCATGGTTTGACAACATCAAAGAGCAGCTTGGACCCTATCCTTATAGAGAGAAAAAGGTTGCCAGGATCCCATGAGTTGGCTGACTAATAAGTGAAGTGCTGCCAGTGCTCCGATTCAGGATGACTTGGGGTGACCCAGTGAGTGATGGCCATTGCTGGTGGAAGAAGTTAACAGAAAATAAGCAGGGAGATAAAGAAAAATAATCAAGCAAATACAGGAATTGGGAATGCATAGGAGCACAGGGGGAGCCGCCTCTTGAATCAGAAACGTCTGTGTGAGTAGTAAGGTCAACAGTGACTTCTGAGAAGGCATTTGCAGCCTTCGTTCCTGCTTCCGTCCTCTGACAGAGACACATTGGTGTGTGGTGTTATTTGTCTTGTCCACACTGGTCAGGATAATAGACAGCATTGGAGGGTGAAGGAAGAAAATACATCATTTAAAACCCAGGATGGCCAGATGTACATTTGTACTGGGATCTCACATACTCCATGTGGGTCAGCTCCTGCTAGTTATTACAAATGACCTTGTGCTCCTTTATGAACACCAGGTCCCCAGTGAGAGCTGTGTGACTTGATTTGCTCGTTTGTGTGAGGGAAGGCAACTACAACATGTGGCATTCCAAGGCGTGCTACTACAGCCAAGGGACAGACAGCTGCCTAAGGGCAATAAAAGGCTTAGTGACTATTGGGTAAAGCACTGCACACGATATATAGAAAAGGTTTTGTGGTTCTCCAGAGGTTGAAACATCATAACCACAGGCAGTGCCAGGAGCCCTCAGCACCCACTGACTTGCCACAAGGATTAGCTTTCATCAAGAAGTATTGCAGAGAAGCACTGCATCTTACAGGTCATTGCAGACCCAATGGCACTCCCTTTATTTAACTGGATTCCCTTTTCCGCACATAGAAATCAATAGGAAATAAAGGGACACAAAATAATGTCATACTTAAAGAGAAGAGGAAGGAATAGTTTAGAACCCTTGAAGCTTAGAGTGCTTGTTGCTAAACTCTGATACCCTGCTGCTGCATATCTGATTAACAGCTGCCTTCAAAAACTGAAATCAATGAATCTCCTCTTGGATTGAGGTGCTGCCTACAGAGTATCCAGCTCTGCCCCATCTTCTCCACTGCAGGTCCAAAAGGAGCTGCTCTGTGACACTGAGGAGCATCTGCAGGGAAATCAGGAATCCTCACAGCTGCTGAGAGCTGAGTTCCCAAACGCTGTTTGGTCCGAGTTCATTAGTCTTCCTCGTTGAAAGACTCAAAGTTGGAGTTTATCGTCTCAGCTGGTTCAGATTGCAGAGCACAAGAAGGGAGAATGGTTTTCCAGCTTTTAAGCCAGGATAATTTGTTTGCCCCCTTTTTTTTTTTTATAAATTATAAAAAGGTTTTAAATCCATCAAGTCACTCTTCAGAATTATAAAGCTGCAATAAATTCTAATCTGTTTGCACTCAGTTTCCGGTTAATTGTTTTGCCAAGCACCCTAATAAAAATGGATTAATTTAAAGCTATGTAAACAAAATATATATAGAATTTTACAGCAGCCCTTTCTTTAGCTGGACTATTTTTTTTTTTGGTATGCATGTTTGAATCATTATAATAGCAATAAAAAGAACTGGTAATTATATTGCCTGTAAAAAGTCATTAGACAGGAATGGAAATGTATAAAACCCTATAGTTAATGGTAGATGAGTACACACACACACATGCATATGTGTACTTGAAAAAATATTAATATGAGGATAATTACAGGATACGGACAGGACACTGTTCTGAGGTTTAAATGAGTTATCTTCTAGATTTGCGGGATTCTAGCAGCCTCATACATTCCTTAAAAATTAAATTCATCCTGTACAACCACCAAACATATCCCTGCAGCAGATTCCTGGACAAAGAACAATGTGGCATGAAAGAAGGGCACCCCATTCAAGTGCAATAAGCATCGAACCCTGCAAAGCTTGCTGGATGGGAACACCCACATCCACAGTGGATACCGATTGCTGCATAGGCGGGTTAAAATGAAGAGAGACAGCGTAATTTCTGTAGCAATCATGAAAGCAACCTGCCCTAATTTCTCAAATGAACTTTGCATAAAACTATGAATGGCAGGGCTTGGCATTTATTGTCCGCAGTCTCGAGCACTGTTTCAAATCAGGGGCAGCAAATAAACACCCCCTGTCTTGGAAGAATCCTTTGTGTGCAGAGACCTGAGTATTTCTCTCTGGAAGCATTTGTGAGCACCAGTGTGGTAGCTGCTGCCTGGACAGGCAAAAATCATCATTACACTTTGGATAATCTGGGAGCAAACACAGCCTGGTGCAGGCTTTTTTAGCCTAAAGGAAATGAATCGTTACCGGCCCACAGGAAACCATGGAAAGAGATGGGATCCCGTCACCTGGGAGTAAAGCAGGGAGACTTCTGGGTTACACCTCACATAGGTGGTCTGGGCCAGTCTTAATGAACATATGAGAAACTAAAATAAAAGCCCAGGAGAGAAAATGATCCCTCCTTCACTCAGCTATCACAGCACAAAAGGATTATTCTTAAACATATGTTTTAAAAGCATTGTCAGTCCTTGAGGCCAAAGTCTTAAAAGAGCAGCAGCAGATGCTCAGAAGTTGATCAGGGGGATTCATTTACATGATCAATTCAAAGAAAATTTGAAAGAAAAAAAAAGAAATTTCAAGAAAAATAAGCTCAAACAAGTGAGATTTTCTTGCCAAATTCATTGAAAGGATTTTTTCCCTCCTATCAGTTGCTTTTGCATCCAACGTCAATGTTCTTTTCCCCTTTTTGAAAAAGCTTTGGACTGACGTTTGTTTATAATATCTTATTAGAATTTACTAAAATATTTTCAGCATAAGACCCATGGCGTCAACTCATCTTTCCGCACTAAACCAATAAGCACGCATTAAGGCAGAACGTGTTGGGCTTCCTGTTTACATCCGCAGATGGCAAACTAATGCGTGCTCATTCCTCCGATGTATTAATCTCGCCTTTTCCCACATAATCCATAAATGAAGCCCAGATGGAAAGAATTAGCTTGAAATCTCTCCCTCCTCCTGCTCCTCTCCCTGCAAAATGTTGGGAGAGAGGTTTTGGTAACACTGATTACACTGCAGAATTGTTTTCTGATTCCTTAATTTCTTAAGTATATCGCTGTCTATCTCTCACCAGCAATAAAGGATTATACTGCTGGTATAATAATGGTATAATAATGCTGATATATTAAGGTTCCTATGCTACTTCTCTGCTTTCAAGACAAGGGATACTAAAAAGAAACCATTGAAGATTTATAAAGCAAGTAGATAGAAACCAACAGACGCTAATCTGAGCTAAGTAAATTCCATGGAGAGACTTCCAAACAAGAAACATGGGATTAAATTTTTCCAAGTCTCACAAAGCTAGAGTTGATATAGGTTCTAACTCTTCCGCTGTTTGTATGCTTTTGACTGTGTTCTTGCTGGACACAAGATTATGTTCTACATTCCTTATTTTTCACTGGAAAAATCATGAAGTGCCTACACTGCCTTTTGTAGATAGCTGCTTCAAGAACTTTGGATGTCTGTTTCCTATGGTATCTTTGCCAAGTGACAGACTATCAAAGTGATATTATCAGTCATGTTTTAATCACACTGGCATTTCAAGTTGTTTCATGGTGTATATCTATCCTGTAGTTTGCAGGTCTAAAAGCACAACTACATGATGGATGCCTTCCCAATATAAATTGGAAGTGGAGGAAATACAATGTGAGCTTGTGCCTTAAGCAAATGGACTGCAAAGGGTCATGCCCAGCATCTTCTTCTCCATAGAAGATTTCTTGTGTCTGTTAGGACACACCTGCCTTATTAACAATATTCACCACTTTTCAGGCTCCAGAAGCATGCCTGGATCTCTTGGTATTCTGTCCCCACCTACTGCACTTGGTTATCTCCAGCTCCAGAGATTGTTGCATTGATCAGCCCTTTAAGGGTGAGGAATATCCCATATTACTCATTTTCTGCAACCACAGTGATGTCATGGCCAATTCCTGAGCATCTGAACCTCAAGTGAGTCGGTGCTGACTTTAAAGGCTTTCCAAACTGACAGTGAAATTTACCTGGTTAGTGCATGCCATGGGAAAAATCCATCAAAGGGAATTAAAGAACTGGTCTAGCTACACATTCATCTCATTCTAGGAAAAAACAAAACCACAGATAAATTATTTTAATCCTCAATTATTAAAGTGCTTGAAGGAGTTTACTATACTGGGGAACTCTGAAACATTTTAGACACAATGCCAGCAATTTGTCTAAAGCCCTGCATGCTGCCACACGCACTGAACTACACGTGAACTCAGGGTGGCTTCAGCATTCCTAATACCCAGGTCATGCAGCAGCATCAGCTCAGACCACAGAGGAGTTCGAATTCCAAGTGGAAGAAATTGCTTTGTAGAGAGTGCAGGAGCAGGCACAGCTCTGAAACCCTGTGCCGGGGTTGAGCTGACAGGAATATAAGCCAAGAAGCCAGCTCATTTTGGTTTTATACCACCATACTCACCTTGAGGCAGAGCACCTTCCTGCAGAAGTCAGTAAACTCGATAGAGAAAGGACTTCAGTAGGTAATGAATAGGAAAGCCAGAAAGATCAGAATTCATTGTCATGAAAACTATGACATTTTAAAAAGTTTTTGTATATGGGTGATTTTGGGGTTCTTTGGATTTTTTAATTTTATGAATATTGTAATAGTCAGAAATGTTATTGTTCTGTTTAAATGTGTTTTATTTCAAAACATTTCTTTTAACTTGAGAAACATCCCCCTCAGCGAGGAAACTGAGAAATCTGTGCGGGCAGTGAGGAAAACAGATCTGAACTGAAAACCAAACGAAAAATGAGAATGGTCAAAATGAGAAAATGAAAGTTACAGAAAAAATATAAGAGCAAACCCAATTTAATAATGGTCAGTGACCTTTACTTCAACCCTCAAAAGGAAAAGAAATATCTAAAGAATCAAAGAGTTTGCAACAAAACTTGCAACAAAAATACTCATCTCTACTCCACTAAACATCAAGGTAGGATCCAGTGGAGTGTCTGTTATTCCTCATCCAAAAATCCTCTGAAAATAAAAAGAATAAAAGAAAAGAGTTACACAACTTTAGTCTGAGTAAATTGTTCAAAGAAACACAATTTCCTCCAAGGCTGATAAATGCCATAGGCTATTTGAAACAACGGAGTAGTAAATCAGAAAGGAGTGCTGTTACATTACACAATGAAATCAAAGTGATTTGCAGAACCCTAAATGTTTCTTCATTACCCTTAATCCTATACCATTAAAGTAATGAGGAACTCTGATAAGGTTTTCAGGCAGTGACAAGGGAACAGGAAAATTATGGGCATTTTTATTTAAAGCATTTTCTCTCAAAGCTTTTGGTTGAAAAGATAATGAAATATTGTAAAATCTTTTATGAGGTTGTAATAAAACTACCCTGTAAATGAACCTAAAACTGTAAGCTTTGTCAAAAGTTGATTACAGGACCAAGACATGTTATTATTTTGGAATAAAAAAGAAAAAAAAAGACTATTTTATATCTTATTATGCTTGTTCCATGACAAAAAACCAGAATATTTTAACAAACCAAGCCGTTACTGTTCAGTGGCACAGAAATCATATTCAAAACGTAGGTAACTAGAACCTAGGGTTGTTTTAACCAGTAAACCAATATAGAGAAGACAAGTGAATAATGAGTTATTTGCTTCCTTAAATCACAGATGTCATGTAATTTTAACACAATATATAATACAAACATATGTTACACTAGATCTCTGTCATATATCAACATGTACAGAATGACTTGCAAAGACATGATATAGTTAATACATGTAGTGGATGTGCCAGGATAGAGATCCTACCTATTTTCATATAAACTAATTGTGTATACAGTCACAGTGGAAATAAATGCGTATTTATAAAGGCATAAGGTGTCTTTATGCTACAGACTTAAATACATCTGTACAGACTGGCTGTACACACACACATACAGAGACATGGAAAGAAATTCGGAGCATCAGGCACGACTCTACTTTCCTCCCCTCATGAAGCTGCATTTACTTCCATGATGGGAGGACATTGCCTACTTTCTGGTTCACTTTGGGCTCTGCCAGCTCCTTGGAGATTTTCCCAATACAGACGATATTCTCCATCAAATGCAAGTGGAGCTGCATGTCTGATTAGGTCCAAGCATCTCTGCGTGCAGCAAGAGGGGACCGCCGACAAACCCTTGTGGCTACTCACTGGCAGCAAACCGCAGCCTGAGCAGACCTTAATCTGGATAGTTTATAAAACACCATGCTCCCCAATGCAGGGAACACTGCTTTAATTCTTCTGAACGGGATTAAAAGAAACATATGCTAATAGAGGGGTTGCTGTTAGTGCAGCTGCTGTATACAACCCCGCGCAGCAGTGACAGAAAAGCCATAACTCACTGCTACTAGTGAGCTTTCTGCTATTTATTTATTGAGTTCAGCCAACAGACTTCTAAGTGATTTAGATGTTCCTCAAGATAAAAACAGTATAGTAGTCAGGATTTTTTACAAATCTACCATTGCATCAGCAACGGAAAGGGAGCGGGAGGGAGGGCAGAGAAGGGGAAATGACTTTGGTGTAAATGGGCACGGTTTAGTCTTTCTGCTGACCAGCATTAGCAAAGACCAGGAGGTTTTAGTGCTCTACAGGCATGTCTTTTATTTGCTTTTAGTACAGAGAAAGAGACAATATATGTATGAAGAGACAGAGAAGCACACTAGCGGAATGGTGGCAGTTCTCCGAGATGCCAAGTGAAAAAGAAAGTAATAAATGGCAAGAATCAAAACAAGAAAGGCTCTGCAGAAAGGGCAAATAAAAATAAAATAAAAAATAATAAAACCCCCCACAATTACAAAAGGGAATAAAAAGGTCGCTGCCAGAGGATGACAGGAATTCCTAATAAAAGGGATTTAGCAGTGAAGGACAGATTCCTTTTTTCTCTCTTTCTACTTAAAGGCACAATATATGTTAACCCTGACGAGCATTTGTGAACTTTGAACTCTCTGACCTTTAAAGCCTCCAAAATAAAACCCAGCCAACTCTGAAGAAATGGCAACAAACAGCAGAGTCTGTCCCTCGGGTGGCTTCAGCTGCACACCCGCGGCATCGTTTGGCTGCATCCAGCACCACCGCAGTGGCGGCAGCTCCTGTGGACACACAGACAGATGGATGGTGGCCAAACTCACCTCCGCGCCCCAGCCTCCAACCGGAGTCACCTGGTGACTGTCCTGGCGTTGTCCTGTCCAGGACAGGATTGTCCTGGCATTACGGTAGCTGGTAAAGGAATTAGGCTGGGGACACACTGTTATTACCTCTGCTTTATAATGGATGCCAACTATTCTATGAGTCTATGGTTCTATGATACCAGAAAAAGCCACATTTTGCCCCAGTTTGCACCTTTCCTCCTTCCTCTAGTTAGCTCAAGTGAGGTTACAACACAGTATTAATCATGGAATAATTTACGCCAAGGTATAAAACACCCAGAGCCATTCTACATTAGAGACCTTTAAATCCTTCCCAGCTGGAAATAAAAAAGGCTGCTCTCAATCACTACATAAGCAACTCTGGGCCACAGAGGAATAAAAATGTCACCCCTTTTAGCCCACTTGTAGCAAGTTTTTGGGAGCAAATAAGACCATCTACAGCCTTTTGCAGTGATTTAAGTATTTCTCCATCAGTTTTAGCTAGAGATCTTTGATGAGCACACAAATGCATCTCTGCCTTCCGTGGTAGTGGGTGCTTATCATTGCGAGAATCATAAATCACAGAGATCATCCTTAAGCCTTAACCTTTGCAAAAGGTTTGCTAAGGGAAAGCAGAGCAAACCCCTCACCTCTTCTGCACCCATCTCGGTGGTGCATTTTTGCACTGAGTGAGAAAGAAGAAATCTGTGTTTGTGTCTCTTGAGCTTTACAGCTCTGCCCCTACCTGCACCGTCTTCATAAAGCGTAAAATAGTGCCATCTACTGACACTGCATTTTAACAACTTCTGTATACTCAACGAGACATTGAAGGATGATTTTTCTATCCCTTCCTTGCTGTATTAAGTCTGTAACCGGTGCATGCTCCTCAGATGTTACTAAAGCAGTTGTAAACTGATACTGGAAGAAAATATACTAGTGCAAGCAGGCCTGTTGCAAGGGATTAAACCTACTGGTGTCAATCTAGAGCCCCTAATGAAAAGGCAAAGCAATTGTGCAGGTCTGGATTTCCCTCTGAAAAACACAGGAAGGTGTAATGGGGAATGCAAGGATGGTTAGCTGTCCTCAGCAGTGCCCAAAAAGCATGTTGTTGTACGAGGCTGTCGTGGTTTAAAGGGATTTGCACATGAAATCCCTTGTCATGTTATTTAAGACAAGAGGAAACACCTGAAAGGAAGGACCAGAGACACAGTGATGCAGCTTGCAGCAGTAACATGAGCAGGACCATCGGTGTCTTATATAGGGGGGGAGAAGCCTGCTTGAGAGCTGCACATCTGCAGAGAGGATGTGTCATCTCCTGCTATCTGCTAAGCCGCATTCTCTAGAGCTACTTCACCGAGTTAACATTTCCCAGACAGCTTAAAAAAGAGGGGAAAGAGAACATGATGTCCCTGTTTTGGAGATCTGTGGTTAGAACTGGTCAGTGTTGATATGAATATTAGTTTCTGATAACACCAAAATCACAGGGTACAAATGAGATCAGCCCCAAAGGTAGAAATACTCCTCATACTTTCACATTGCTTATAGACGCTCTACACCCAAATGCCAAACACAAGAGCAAAACAGTGTGCTATGGGCATACCTAATACTGCTGAAGAGGGTTTGTTTTGAGACATGCATATAACCCAGGTTTTCAAAGCATATAAACTGCATGAAAAGCATGTACACATATCAAGACAACCTTGATTTGGGAATCATTTATTGCCTTCAGTACCTATAGTACCATGTCCTGGAGGTTGGTGCCACAGTCCCCAGCAGAATTACTTAGAACTTGCTTCCTGCATCTCCCTGTGCTGGGTGAGGTGCACCCCATGCCTGCTGGCATCCACATTACTGTTCCTCCATCCTCCCACCCATCTAATTGCAACAGGCCTTGGCTCCTTGTCCCGAAGTTCCCCAAGTGACAAATGAATCTGTGTAACTTTCCATTTACCAGCCTCCTCAAAGAGGATATGCAAGTGCTTGATTACAGCACGTTATCAGATACCAGCACTGGGATTTTTCCCTCTCCTGTTGTTTTTACGATGACGATAAGTTGTTACAATCTTTACTTTGCAAGACAGCGCTCATTGCCCAAGCCGACTGAGCAGGGTCGCTGATTGCCATGACTTCCCTGCAGGTATAAAGGCCGGTGATTTATGGCAGGGGAAATCCATATTAACCATAAATATCTTAATAACTAGCCATCTGGGAGAGGGAGCAGGCTATGCATCCAGCACAGACTAATTGCTCTTTAATGGGCAGCATCTACAGCACTCTCTAAAACAATGCTTTTGGCCACGGGTATTGCTGAGGTTATAGAAAGGGCTTTTAATCTGCAAGAGGAAATACGCCACAGGGGTGCCGACTGCTGCTCTCGGCTCAGCCCTGCTAGTCTGTGTCCCACAGGAGCTGATTATCTTGTATTAAACAGAGGGATGCAGTCTCCCACCCCTGGCTAACAACTGGACCCAAAACACCCAGGAGAGTCTGCCAACAGCATGGTTGTGGCCACCTTCCAGCTCGTACATGCTAAAAAGTGACCTTGCATCCCCCAACCTCAAGATGAGGATTGTAAACTCAGCTAAAAGCTGGAGAATTTGGTAAAAATTTGGCATCTTCTTCATCCAGGAAGGCTCATAGATAGCTTGGTGTAAAGTTGGCGGAGGAGGTGGAAGGTGGACACTGGGATGCTGTACTTTTCTAAACTATCTTCCTGCACAGTAAGATGGGAGGTCTGGAGACATACCTTTGTTACCACCATGAGGGTCCTATGTCAAAAAAAGCTGCTTCTTACAACCTCACCCATTGCTCTTTTGTTCTTAAGCCAGGAGAGACCACCGTTTGGATCAACGTCTTTCCCCAGATATAAACCTCCCTCCTTCTCTCTTAATTCAGACTTCAAAGCAACCAAATCCCAGCAGCTCTTTCACTGCAGGGGGAGATAAATGAGTCCGAGAATAGTTCTCATTTTTTAACTTAAACCCCATTGCTTTTGGTTCACAGGGTCTCTTTCAACCCATAGGGAGGCTTCATCTGTATCACATCCTCCTCAGAGGTCTAAGCCAAAGGACCTCCTCAGCATTTACACCCAGCTAAGGTATTAGTGAAAATAAAATGACTGCAGTGCAACCCATTGCTCTGCCTGGATGTAGGATCATTTACAGTTTCTTTGAGAGTAGCTGAGGTCTGGCAGGAAACGCTGCTCATGTATTAAGTATGCCTCCTGCCTTTCTATTTGAGATCATTGTTAGGAGGGAGTCCTGCACAGAAGTGAGTGATGAGGAGCCACAAAAGTAGTTCAGAGGTCTGGCTGTTGCCCTGTTTAGCTATTTGATGGAGTGTAGCTGAAAACATTGTTTAAGGACTCTACTGTTTCAGCAAAACTCTTCAAAGTTCCCTGGACCAAGAGGAAAACAGCTTCCCACCAACCTTCCCTTTCCTCACTTCTGACAAATTTAAAAGCAAGAGCTATGAAACACTTGTTATGATTTTTTACTTCAAAATTAGTCTAAAGTTCTGGAGATTATGTACAAAAAGATTGTTTGGGTTACCTATGGTACACGGACAGTAGACACTGAAATAATCAAATCCTGGGGTGACTAGAAAAGTCCCTATACAGGAAAGAAGAAGAGGAAAGAGAACCAGTGTACCCCTGGAGAGCCAAACATGCCCATCGAGGCATCGGGTTTCTTTAAGCTAACAGTCAAAATGAGGTGTCACCAAGGAGTACAGTAGTTGGTGAAACACTTGTGGAAGGTGACAAATGCTCCATGGTGCTGTATTTATTTTCCAGCCCTGCAGCTAGTTTGTGCACGCTGCATGCAGCTACTCTGAAGCCAAGCAGGCTTCTGGAGAGCACGTCCACAAACACACCAGAGCTATAAATGTGGGCTGCAGATGCTCCTTTATGGGACATATGCTCAACAAATCCCTTCTGATAAGTACAGAAGGTGTGAAGATGTCATTCCTCCTCCATGCCTCATTTTACTACTTGTCACGTAGTTTTCACTCAACGCTTTTGCTTGGAGCATCAGTATTGAGAGACCAGTGTGTTGGTTGAAGGTTAAGAGTAACTGTTTAGGTGTTTAAATACCCTCATAGTCTCCCCAGCACCATCACAAAAGTTTAACATGTCAGAACCTGATAAGAAAATTGATATATTTGCTGCCACGATGGACAGAACCAGCCTTGTCCACAACTGCCTGGAAAAATAAAGCCCAGATCAAATCTGCCCAGCAGAGATCAGTGTTTCCTGCAGAGATAGTTAACACCACATAATGCAGTCTGTGTATCTGGTGCATGGGATGGCAGATGCTGCCACACCTCAGTGCTGGTTTCCATGGACTAAAAAGCAGCTTTTTCAGATCTTCTGGAATCAGGATCTAATGCAAAACCTTCAAGATCTGACTTCTCCAAGTGAAGTGACCTGTCTGTGTGCGCCCTCAGCAAGTTTGCCGATGACACCAAGCTGTGTGGTTCGGTTGATACGCCAGAGGGAAGGGATGCCATCCAGAGGGATCTTGACATGCTTGTGAGGTGGGCTGATGCCAGCCTTATGAAGTTTAACCATGCCAAGTGCAAGGTCCTACACCTGGGTCGGAGCAATCCCAGGCACAGCTACAGGTTGGGCAGAGAAGAGATTCAGAGCAGCCCTGCAGAGAAGGACTTGGGGGTGTTGGTCGATGAGAAAATGAACATGAGCCGGCTGCAGTGTGCGCTCGCAGCCCAGAAAGCAACCGTATCCTGGGCTGCATCAAGAGGAGCGTGACCAGCAGGTCGAAGGAGGTGATCCTGCCCCTCTACTCTGCTCTCGTGAGACCTCACTTGGAGCATTGTGTGCAGTTCTGGTGTCCTCAGCATAAAAAGGACATGGAACTGTTGGAACAAGTCCAGAGGAGGCCACGAGGATGATCAGGGGACTGGAGCACCTCCCGTATGAAGATAGGCTGAGAAAGTTGGGGCTGTTCAGCCTGGAGAAGAGAAGGCTGCATGGAGACCTCAGAGCAGCCTTCCAGTATCTGAAGGGGGCCTACAAGGATGCTGGGGAGGGACTCTTCATCAGGGACTGTAGTGACAGGACAAGGGGTAACGGGTTCAATCTGAAACAGGGGAAGTTTAGACTGGATCTAAGGAAGAAATTCTTTACTGTGAGGGTGGTGAGGCACTGGAATGGGTTGCCCAGGGAGGTTGTGAGTGCTCCATCCTTGGCGGTGTTCAAGGCCAGGCTGGATGAGGCCTTGGGTGACATGGTTTAGTGTGAGGTGTCCCTGCCCACGGCAGGGGGGTTGGAACTGGATGATCTTAAGGTCCTTTCCAACCCTGACTATTCTATGATTCTATGATTCTAAGGTGTCACCTGCACAAACAACTCTCCCTTCAAAGTCATCCCCTCCAAAAGTGAACACATCACTTCCCAGCACGCATAGACACATTTAAACCCTTGTGTGCTGGCACAGGGACTTAAGCCTCTTCTTGGTCTGTTTTGGTTTTAAACACTGAGATAGTGCATTATCATGCTGTAAAGCCTGAAATAGAGATAGAGGGGCTAGGATTTCTGGAGAGAAGGAACTGATTTCATGAGATCAAGCAAGAAGAGGGGAGGTTCCAGCTGTGCTGGCTGTGAATTCCACCTGGGAGTTGGACCAAGTGACACCATAGCTGAGTTTACTCCATGGAATCATAGAATTATAGAATCATAGAATAGTTAGGGTTGGAAAGGACATTAAGATCATCCAGTTCCAACACTGAATTTTCTCTTCTCCACTATGGTTTTGCAGTGAGAGTGCTGATATTTAACCCTGGGAAAACCAACAACAGCATCTTCCCAAGACAAAAACTCAGAGGTGGAGGTTTTACCAAGCTGTTGTTAGATGTCCTCCCAAATCCATGCCTCAGCAGATGTGGAGACTGCTTTTCAGCACATTACCAGGAGTTACAGCGCACCCCAGCTATCTCCACCAGCTTTTCTTCTGTTGCGCAATCAATGCACAGCGATACGTGAGGCATTAACCTTCCCCTGAAACCTCACCACAATTTAAGCAATTTGTAGCCCACGCCTTGTTTTCTTCTTTGAAATAAATCTGACTTGAAGAATTGCTATGAAAAATGAACTAGGACTCATGGCATGGACGTTAATCACTAAGAGGACTGGAAAGAATACAGTCTGGCAGTAAAATGCCAGGCATTTGGTACATAAACTTCTCACAAGCATGAAGACAACTGGAAGGCAATGTCAAAGGCATTAACACCTACCATTGAGTATAATTATTTCAGTCTGTTACCAGTCCTGGGGTTGATATGCATTTCAAAAACTTCATGAGAAATCAAAGCCTGGGAGGTCTGTGCAAACCATTTCAGGAGGCTGTAAATTTCATTTTAAAAGGAAGAATTTAGAATTGCATAAACAGTGAACCTCTTTCTACCAAAGAGTGGAGCATTTTACAGCATCAGTTTTAGTCAACAATCAAGTTGTCTTTTGTATTAAAAAAATCTTTGAATTCAGAATTATATATGCATTTCAGGGAAAAATACCTACAAACACGAACAGGAAGCCTCAACAATATGTCTATTCCCACATACATATTTTTCTCTTTAAACTCAGTGTCTGGATTTTGATAGAATCCATTTACAGATGCAAATCATTCTTATTTCCAAGAAATATGCAGCCATTTCAGCTGCTTATGACCACCATGGACTTCATGAGCAGCAGCTCATGAAAATATCTTCTTCCAACGGCAAGTATAGTACTTTAATGACAATGGCAACAGGAAAGCCTCGTCTGATGGCTCTAAGGAGGGTTATCTACACTGAATATCCATGCTGCAGAGAAGAGCTACTCTATTGTCAGTGTTTTGCACTAGTGTTTTGCACTTGGAGGTCATTATGTTACGGCTATAGGATGCTCAAGGCAGACTTTAACACTCCTCTGAGGTGTGGGGTGCATATTTGGGAATTAGTGACCAGGTCAAAGCCCACACAGTCATGGCTAACTACACCCTGGTCGCATCCCAAGGACTTCTGTGACTGTGACCTTAGAAGACTCATAGCAGCCTTCCAATATCTGAAGGCAGCTGCAAGGATGCTGGGGAGGGACTATTCATAGGGGACTGTAGCAATAGGGAAAAGGGGGTGATGGGTTCAAGCTCAAACAGGGGAAGTTCAGATTAGATACAAGGAAAAAGTTCTTCCCTGTGAGGGTGGTGAGGCACTGGAACAGATTGCCCAAAGAAGTGGTAAATGCTCCATCCCTAGCAGTGTTCAGGGTCAGGTTGGACAGAGCCGTGGGCAACATGGTCTAGGGTGAGGCATCCCTGCCCATGGCAGGGCATTTGGAACTGGATGATCTTAAGGTTCTTTCCAACCTAAACCCTTCTATGATTCTGATTCTATGATCCATCTCTTGGAAAATCTTGTGGAAGTCCAATTTTTAACAAGATCTTCCCTCTCCTTACATTGGTTTTTCTGCTATTTTAAGATTTTTAAAGACTGCGGATACTTTTTTACCAGATAATAGTCAAACTACAAGAGCATTCTGTCACTGCAGCATGTGTGCAGCGAAGAAGGACTAGCTGCTCATCAGGTTTACAGAGCAATGTGCAAAGCTGTTTATTCTAGGAAAATGTGAAAATCAAAGACTCTCCTTTGCTGTGAAGGATGATAGAGGACGATTTCTGTGGAAGTTTCTACTTAGAAGAAACACAAGTCTATTAAGGCCCTATTATTAATTCTGTTATTACTTTCCTTTTGTGATTTTGCAAAGGAACCACTGACACCTTTGGTGTAAGACACATTGCTCTTTCTCTCTGCTCGAGCAACTCTCTTTGTGTGCAAGAGGGAAAATCCATCAATTTTCTAGCAGCCTTCCTGCACTTCGTCCTCTTGGAGTGAGGAATCACAGAAAGGAAAAAGGGAAATCTTTGTCATTCTGCATGACTCTTATCTCAGTTTCTCCATTTCACTTCTGACACATCTTTGCCCTTCGGTATCCGCAGCCTCAGGGATGCCAGTTCAAGACTGCAGCACCACCAGTTGCAAAAAGCTACATTTATTAGTCCCCACGTAACTTAATTTCTCAATGCCAAACACAATTTTACACAGTTCAGAGACCACTTCTCCAAATACCAGTTTCATTGCTTTTTCTTTTTTCTCCCCAGCTGAGGACAGCAATCTGGCTGCACTTAAAACACTTCACTTCCCTTTTTTTATCCCTTGGAAGGGACTTGAGAGGTTTATTGCATACTGTGATCTTATCACCAGCTACTCCAACACAGTCCTTGGCAGCAAATGGAGTCCGGGGTGTCCCACGGTGGCTGCGACTGCACCGTGGCATCCCTGCAAAGGATCCATTCCCATCATGAGCTTCTGCAAAGTACCTCTGAAAAGATATATGGACGTATACATGCACACCATCCTCTTCAAGCAACATCAGCAGTTTATTTCAGCACCAAATGGTCACTGGGAGATTTGGGTGGGATATTTATGAGAGTTTTAACCAACTTGGTCATGGTAATGGTGATGTTAGCTGAAAGCCTTTCCAGCTAAAGACTGTTGGGCACTCTTAGTGCTTATGGCATCTACAGCAAAAAGGAATTAGTCTTCTTTTTAAGTTATCTTATTATTTGTTGTTGGTATATCTCATTATTAATTGTTGGTGTAGACAGTGGATTGAGTAGCCCTGCTGTGTCAGTCACCCATGAGAAAGGTTTAACGTCTGAGGAGCAAGGCTGAGAAAGGAAATGAAGTGATCTGAAACTTATCTTCTTCCAATATGTTCAGCACCCACCAGGATCTGTTTATGTGGGGGAGGACATAATTCCATATTTTCCAGCATACAAATTCACCAAGTTTAAACACCATGAGCTAAAACCTTGTCTGATGGAAGCCAACTTCTGTGGGATAATGCTGATTTACACCTGCCCGGGAGCTAATCCTCTGAATCCAGCCAGAAAGCTCTCTCAGATCTTTAACAAAAATAAAACCAACAACAACGATTTGCTCTATTTTTAAAAAGTATAAATAGATTAAATGTTACATGGGAGGAGAAAGAACTCCCCCATCCAAAATCAAAGTTCAGGGCAATAGCCAAAAAGAAACGGTATCATTTAGGGGCAGATGAAAGAACATGTAAGTTCAGCATGATGTCATGGCTGTTTATGCAGTTAAATGGCTTTTTATCATACACCAGACACATAATGACTTTCTAAGGCTCCCACTGGACGGATGGTCCGTCTCTGTAATAAATGTTGACAAGTTTTATATAAAACTGTATATCATTTTCAATTCCCAATGTAGCCATTTGAACCTGTGATTAATAACCTCGCAAATCTTATCTGTTTGAAAATAAGAGGAGCTGGGTTTGTTTCCTTCAGATTAGGGTTCAGGGCTTAACAACAGGAAAATAGCCTGCTGAGATCACTCTGGTTTTCATGGCACATAAAAGTAAGAACCAAGAAAATAGAATTCAAAAATACATTAAACATTCATATCGCAAAGCAAATAAGATACTTTGCAAGTCATGATAACATTGATTCATGAAGTCTGTAACCAAACAATTGTTTTATATCAGGCAGAATAACTGCAAACGGAGAGATAGGCACTTGTACATTTAAATTAAAACCCTAATTGGCTGATAAGATGTACCACAAAAAAATAATATTCAGACTCAAACTTCTTGGTGGTTTGTCAGACTGAAACAAGAAAGCTTTAGGCAAAGATAGAGAGAAAAATGGGGCAAGAATCTGGGATTCCAGATCCATATTTGGCCTGGGTACAGCTGATATCCAGGACTGTAATAAAAGGGTCAAAAAAACCCAGAAAAAAATAAATAAAATCCCTATTGCCACATTGCTCCAGTCTAAAAAATACTCAGAATTTTACTGTGAGAATGTGCTTGTTTGCAGTCTGCACAAGGACAAGGATAAATCAAAAACTAGTGCTAAAAATTACACAGGTGTGGGAGCTGAAGAGAGAAACTGCTGAAGAGAAGAATTTACTCTAAAATCCACTTAAAAATCCACATAAAATCTGCTTCAAGCACAGTAAATAAAGCATTCCTAGCACAGCTTGGGAAATGGAGAGCCAGCTTTGAACCGCAACAGCTTTATCCCTTTCTTCCCAATTCCCATTAAAGCCTCACACCTACAACCAAAGACACAAAGGACAATGAAAAAAATATTGCCAGGTCCTTTCCCCTGCAGAAAAATAGCAGAAAAGAATTCAAAGGAAGTGCCCAATCTGTGTTTTTCCCCTTCAAAAATCAAAGCGTGTTCAGCTGAAATATGTCCCACTCGTATGGTTTTTAGCTTTCTAGTACATTGAAATTTTCCTGTGAAATCAAGCTCTTCCTGCCAAGATTTTAATTTATTTTTGAAATGTAGCTTTCTGTCCAAAATTCTCAGCAGATTTTCTCTTAAAATAGCTTAGAGTTACTGCAGTATTAAAAAGAAAAATTACCTTGCCTTTGACTTCCACACAGTGGGCTGCTCACAGAGGCTGGAGATAAACACTGAGAGCTGAGTGCACTCTAATTACACCTCCTCAGTATAAAACTTTTTGTCAGTATAAAGCTTTTTTTTTTAATAAAAACTTTTTTAATTTTATGGCACTTTCATGCAAAGCCAGGGTAGTGAAGAAAACAGCCATTTTTCCTCATGCTTTTGCTTAACTGAAAACATCAAGGGTCAACAATAATTCACCTAAGTGAGGAAAGGATGGAACTGGAAAATGAGGCGGATCATGGAAAAAGTCAAATAATCTCTGGAGAAAGAGCAATTTATCCCTGCACTGGCAGATGGGTACAGACATGTGGATTTTAGTACAACACTCCTCTCATAGGAGGCACCTCCTGGGGCTTGGACATAACCGGGTTAACACATTTTGTAAGGAAAAATGTTGAACTTTTTTCATCAATAAATAAAAATCCAATCTCTGATTTATTCTTTGTTTAAGACTGGTGGTTTTCAACCACTGAACACATCCTGCCAGCCTAAGAAATGCTTAGTAGCCCCCAGATTTCTCTCTAGTTGCAGGAAATTTTCTGCTTTGTGACAGAGGAAAAATTGGCATTAAAAATGAAGAAGAAAATGTGAACAAAACTGATGAATCTTAGTAGGGTTTTAGGATGAGAAAGAATACTACATTACAAATAATTTATGGTCAACAATAAATATGTAAGAATAAAATTTACTATTGCTTTTTTAATACTGCCTCCTGTAGCATCTTTATTGTCTTGGAAGTTAAATTATTAGGAAAAACAAAACACATTTTGGTGAAGAGCAGTAAGGCAGCTATATGAATGTGAATGGTTTCCACTGCCATCTACCACTTCAAAGTACAAAGATCCTAACATAAGAATAAATTGCAGAACAAGGCAATGGAGAAAGCAGATAAAACTGATCCAAAATGTGATTTGCTTCATCATCACCATAAGACCAGAATCAGCCTTTGTGCACCATAGACAGCTAATAATTCCACACTGGGTTAAGGCTTGAGGAATAAATGCAATTTATCCCTAAGGCAAACGTGTCACATAGAGGAAACAAATGTGTTTGTCCACGAGAGGTCTCTAGAGCCCTGTATAATCACAGGACATTTCCATGGATTCCTTTTCTGCTTGGAATTCTGACAGTATCTGGATGCTCGTGTCTCTTCGCCAGCTCATGGGGACTCCCTTGTGTGTCCCCTCTGCACCTGGCACATTTCGGCCTTCCTCAGCCAGGATGAGGAGGAGGATGAAAGGGGCATCTGAAGGAGGGGTGGGCAAACGTCTCCAAAGGGAAGAAAGAAAAGGCAGCAAGGGGTTGCATCCGTGCTCTGCCTGGGAAGAGAAAACACACATTAGCTGATGGCTTGTGAGAGCAGCTAAAGCAGAGAGCAAGTATTGCTTGCTTATTCCATAGACAAACAAGGGAAAAGGTATTTTTCCTTGTGAAAGCAGCTTATCTAGTACCAAAAACCAGACCAGGCACTGGTGGTATTGCTGGCATTGCAAGGGCTGGGAGGATGGGAAAAGTGTCCTTTTTTAAGAGTTTTAACTGGAGGGTATTTCCAGAAGATGCTATCTTAGCAAATGAGCAGTTACTTTAGCAATTTCTCTGTGAAATAATGGGAATTCCCTACAAGTTGTTGAACCTTTCTAGAATCTCAATGTTTTCAAGGCTTTGGACATTTTACTATGGAAATATTAATATCAGGTTTTGACCTCCTAACAAATACTTTTCCTATTCATGTAGAACAGTTATAGAAAGCATATTTTTATTCAGAACATTCAGAAATCAAAAGAAATTGCATTTTGGTTGTATAATTACCAACTCTTTCTGTTTCAGTCGGTTACTTACCAGGAAGCAGAATAATTACCAGATGTTTACACCACAAACATTTTTATACGTAAATCCCAATTACAGGGAGACCTTGTAAACAAGCGTATTTTGAAATCATTTATAGATGACAGTGGACACATCTGGAGAATCTGTTCTGTTTCACAAGGAAAGATTATGCTTCTTTCTGTTTGTCTAAATCAGAAGTGGAAAATCATTGGCCAGTCCCATAGTTTACTTCCTGTGGGGTATTGTTTCTTCAGTCTCAGTAACTGCACCTCTGCGTACAGGTAAGATTCAATCCAGTCTCTACATATCATTCCCACAAGATATATCTCCTTGCTGAAGAGCTGGAGCATCCTGACAATTCTTCTCACCACCCTGTGACCAAAGACTTAAGTGGAAGACACATATTAAACAGATCATTTGTAGACAGCTCTTAACTTTTCTATGTTATTTACTGACTAGGGTTCGCAGACCACAAATAGAGAACATGAAGCTACAACAATCTGGTTTTACCAGGCACTTCCGAAAACCCCAGCAGCCATTTTTGGCTTGGCCAGCCTTGGTAACTGTTAAGTCTCATCAAACCATGTCATGAGGAAAGCAGAATTCAGCTCCAGGAGTTTTACACAGGAATAAAACAAGCTTTTCCCTCTTCTAACACACATTTCACCAAATCCCTGTTGGCTGTCAAAAGCAGGGCATAAATCTCCATAACTAATACCTTTGCATATTCTTCCTTGGAAATCTTTTCTCTTGTTTCCTTTACCAAAAATGGGAACATATCCCTGAAAGATAAACAGTGTGTGCCTGAGAGCGGCACCCCCATCCAGCCCCAGGCAAGAGGGGTCTTGGAGTCGGATCTCAGCACAGACTTCCTCAGATCATGGCCCCATGGAGCCTTCATGAAGACGGCGGCCCCCAGAAGATCTGGGCTTTGAACAATGAATGCCTTAAGTGTGGGTTTCAATCTTTTTCCCTTTTTTTCTCTTTCTGATTTGTGGACCATTAAAAATATTCCAGTGGGGATACAGGATACCCTTTAAAATATGGAGATTTCTGTGTAGCATATGTGAACTCTTCTTCCTTACTCCCCTTTCATGGAGCCCCAGGGAGCTGCTGGAAACTACGGCCCTGGGAGATCAAACACACTTAGACCCTGTGAAACAGACAGGGGAAACAAATTCAAGAGACAAGGTCCTCCCGGAAACACCCTCTGGAGTCATTCGAGAAGATGGATTGGAAGTGCAAGTCCCTGCAGAGTGAAAGGGAGAGACAGCAAAGCCATCCCAAACTCGTGACAGGAGAAAGCAGCAACTTGAAGTGAGCAGAGATGGCCAAGGTGATGCTTCCCTCTGTAACTGCACTGCTAATAGATGCAGTGGATCTTTCCACCAGGGCTGACTGTGCTGTGTCAACACAGCTCCAGCTTACGTGGAAGGCAATGGACACATGTGAGTGCTTTCCTGCTCCCAGCACCCATTCATCCACACTCTTGCATGAAACTGCCTAGGGTTCTTGCTCCTCAATCACTGTAAACTGATATATATAGCCTATGTAGCCATAAGCTATATAGGCTATATAAACCGTATAAACTATATATTTTATATAAACTATGTACATTTATAAGCTATATAAACTATGAAATATTGCTAAATAATCATAAAAATAGCATTTAAATCAGATGCCTTGTATGAGTAGGGAAGGATTTGAGTAAAATAAATGCAGAAAAGAATCTTCATGGAATCCTTTGATTTTTTTTTCCTTGAGACAGAGCCAGCCAAGTCCATGTAAAAGAAGGTGCAGAATCACAACTTGTCAGTGAAGCTGAGAAAGCCTGAGGGAGAAAGGGATGGCTATAAATGGGTCTTCATCATTCAGCCTATGCCAGTTACAGAAAAGCTCCAAACATCAGCAGTGCTTCCTTGTGCTCCAGCACTTCCCAAATGTTACATGAGCCTTTGAAGGGCTTAGTGTTGACCAAAGTCAGCAGAAACATAGAGAATATCTGGCATCCTGGTTACATCAGGACTGGCTTGCCTATGGGAAACTATGGTGTTTCGGAGACCATAAGTGTGAATGCACATCCCGAGTCATCTGAGCATTGCTTCATGCCTGCTTGTTCGTGTGCAGAGCTGGACTTCTCTCGCATGCTTTGCCCTATGTCCCTTTCTGAGACAAATATAAGAACATGGGAATAATGTTTAAGGAACTCTAAAGCCACAGTTCATTAAGGTGACGAATAATTGAGCTAATAATCACTCCTTTCAGTGCTTTTTCATCACTTCTAAGATACTAAATTATCCAGGAAAAAGGTGCTCCACTAAATATCTAGCTAATGCTAACCATGCTGCTTGAGCTGATCCAGTCACCACTATGAAACCCCAAGACTCACAGTGATTTGAAGGAAAAACCTTGGTACTATCATCATGGTATATTCATAGTGCATATCAAAACTGAGGATTCTTCATAGTCATGGGGCTCTTCAGAATCCAAAGCAACGATTTACAACTACATGCGCCACAACTTCTGCATTATTTTGCCATCACTGTTTAAATTTTTTACTGGGAGCGACAGCACAGCATGTACGTGATGCAATAAGTATTAGTCATACACTACATAAACTAATATGAATACACATTAGTTACCTATAGTGGGTGCTGCCTTGTTGCATGCATTGGGTTTGGCTGTGTTTTGGGTTTTTTTGCAGACTTTTCCCCCTTCTTCTTCTTCTTGCCTGATCCTCCAAATGTGTAAAGGCAGCTATAAGTGTGGGCAGAGCTCACAAGATGCTGTGAGGGCGTATAGGAAGCTGCGACAAATGTGAAGTAAACTCTGAGGTTAGCATTTAAAGAATGCTGCTATAGAATTGGCCAGATAATTCCTTCCCCAGCATTTTCCCATGGGTAAAAGACAGACCATAGCTCTTCCTTCCCATGAAAGGCACTTTGATCTCCCCTGGTGACATGCTTTATGTATTTTGGGAGTTTAGTGTAATTGGCTCTGATGGCTGTTCCCCATCCCCAAAGTCTCTATGTCGGTGTTTGTTCTGTAAGTCTCACACAACACATGGCTCTTCTAAGTGCATGACAGATCAAAACCAGCATATTTATGGATTTTGCAAAATCTTATTAGAGATCATTTAAAATACTCCTTCGTTATGAAAAGTGTTTTGTGTGCCTGCTTTGTCTTAATGAGAGTCAAACCCCATGTTGTCAGAAAGCTGCCTGACATGTGCAATTATGAATTGCTCAGCAGCGACTGCAGAAGCACTCGATCATGTCTGATGGGACTTATTCTTAGACACTTGGACTAAACATTATGTCACCCCTACTGTCACAGCTGAGGGTTGCCAGCCCAGCAAAGCAGTGGTGCGATACCAGGGCTCCCATGAGGAGAACATGTCAGGAGAGCAGGACATTTCTCATCAGCACAGAGATGCTCAGATACATCTTACATCAGCATTTAGGCCGGAGCAGCTCTTATTTTCTCACCTCTCTGTGAGTTATGACACTTAATCACAGCTATTGTTTTGGTGTGGAAAGTATGGTAAACAGGGCTGTATCCAAAAAGTCACTTATTTTGTTAATCTAATAGAGGAAGGAAAACATTCCTGGCATTATGGCTTTATCAGCTTATAAACATGTGATAGAAGCCTACATGCCTTAGAATAACAGCAGAAACAAGACTGGGAAAGGAAACATTGGGATCTGGATGCTTTAGTAAAGACAACCAGCAGCACAACACATTGTGTAACCTCAGAACTTTTCCCATTCCTCATCCCTGCAAATTCTATTAAATATTCTTAAGATTTGGAGGCCTTGTAGTTAATTTTTTTTAATTCTTTATCAACTGATTAGCCCTTACTCAAAGGACATTTAGGATTGACAACAAAAACAACAAAAAGTGGAATTTCCTACAGTTCATCCAGAAAGAGGTTTAAAAAGTTAATCAAAAGCTATCAAGTGTGTATAATCTGGATCATTTTGCAGAAGGAAAATGAGTTACAGAAGCAAGAAAAATCAGTGTTTCCTTGCATGAATAGTTACTACTTTTATGTCCTTAAGAGTAGAAGGAAAAATGTGAATAGCACTTTTGACTTGTCCTCATAGTAGCTTTTTTTCTGTTTATAGGTACATACACAACACTGGCTCATATCACCACAGAAGTGTGCTTGGTACCATGCCCTCAAACATGACACTGCTCTTTGCCTTGCCCTGTCTCTGTGGCTCAGTGGGCTTTCTGGGTCTTTTATCCTACTGGTGCTGAACTGCATAGCCCTGTCTGGTTGTGCTGTATCCTTTTCCCCTTGCCATGAGACCTGACCAAACCTGGCCCCAAGGAACTTAGATTTTATGGTAGAATTCCTTCTGAAAGTGATAATCATCATTTTCACCTGCACCCGGATAGCAGTGTATGTAGTCACCCACAATGGCCCTTTTTCTGCACTGGGTACAATATGCAGAATGCAGGTCTGTTCCTTCAAGGTACAAACAAGGATGAGACCAAAGGCTTTTCATCCTTTTCCCATTGTTTTAATCTTCTCATCTAAAAGCATTCATGACTCCTGTCACATAAGAAAGTGTTGGGTTCAGTGAACTAACTCAAATGACAATCATATGAGGGTTGGAAACAAGGTGGCATCTGCATTGAGGTTTATTTGCTTATGAAAATCTCCATTTCTAATGGGTAAAGGCACTGCCTTAAGGCTATTGTAATTATTTAGTGCTGTTTTCTCCTTGTGTGGGTCTTTACTTCACCAATGGTGTTCGTGCTTTGGCAGAGACTTGCCAAGAGCGCCTTTCAGCCCTGTTTTGAAAATTCAGACTTTAAAGGGCTGTGGGCAGTTATTTATCCCTGAAATTGAAAACGTCTAAAACATCTAATTAGCATTTTATAGCGCCATTTTTATGGGGTGAGTTCTCTACGTGCTGCAGAAAGTTACTGCATAATCATAACACCATAAAGGCTAGAAATTTACAACATAGTTTAGAAAAATAAAAGACAAAGAGATGACAATTAAAAAACTCCCAAAACCAATAAGATGCATCAAGCAAATGCAATGGGTGTGAAAACCTTTCAAGCTGAAGAGAAAAATGAGGCCAAAGTTGAGGTGGTGGGGCCCAGATATGCCAGAAATGCCCCTGAATGAAGAAACCAAAGTCACTTGGTCACATCTCCTTGCTCAAATGGCATCTGATGGACCTCCTTCTATAAATCACATTTCTAGCACAGATAGCAACCAAAAGTCCCTCTCCAGTCTCAGATGCCCCAGGGGATGTGACAAGGTTCAACCATGAACCGTTCCCAGGTTTATTGTGCACAGGGCCATTTCTAAGTTACTTTGACCAAAGCACTAGGGGTCAGCACTTAAAGACATGCTGTCTGATGCACAGCTACTAAGCTGTGTAGGAGGATACTTCAGGATAGCATGGCAGTCCTACTTTCCCCTCTCTTATCTTTCCTGGAAAACACGATAAATACATGAGTGAACCTGCTGGGACATGTCAAATATGCATCTCCACCTCCCCGCTGTGGATTAAGAAGAAAAAGCCATTCACCACTCAGCATACTTGGCAAGTCTCTTGTGAATACAGCAGACACCTCCAGACGTCTCCATCGGTGACGTTATTTATAAGTGGACCAAACAGCTTGTTAGGCTAATTGCTCCTGGAGGGATTTAACTGTATTGAGAAAGCTTGAACAGGGCTCAGCTGTTCCAGAGAATTAGCTGCCACTCCTCCCTTTGATTTACATCCCTCATAAAATTTTATGGCCAGATTAGAATGAACTTCACTTGCACTGTGTTCTTAGTAAAGTTTTTTACGTTGCATAAAGGCAAAAAAAGAATCAATGCTGTAACTAATTATAGCCTTAACCAGGAAAGGAAAATACCTCAAAATGGGGGGGAATGACCCCAAAAAGCCCCCCAGAACAGGCCCCTATGGAGGCCCTGCCTCAGCCACCTCAGCTTTGAGTCTGAGTATGTTGAGAGAGCAGCAACAGTTTAAAAAGCCATAGTTTAAGGAAGAGCAATTTTGAATGGAAAAAGACTGATGTGGCTTTTTATGGTAACCAAGAGGGAGTGTGAAGCAGTCGGGGTTCCGGTAAATGGGAGAAGGGAGTGGGTGCTTATCAGTCACTTTGTCTGGAATGTCTTTGAGTCATTTGGCTGCTGAGTTTGTTCGTATGGAGGGAAAAGTCTACTTTTGAAATAATTGGTTACTTGCAGAGATAATTTGTCTATACAGTGCTTTTCCTTCTGTTGTTGATAAATTACGGAAATCCCTGAGCTACACTTTGCTTCACCAACTGTAAAGCTGGGACATAAATCCAAACAGAAAAAAGACTTTTTTTCTTCCTTTCTTTCTGCCAGTGAAATACAATGTCACTGAAAATGGTCTTTATCCTATGAATCCGTGAAAGATTGTAGAAAGGAAGGAGAATAAATAAGCCTAGTAAAATATTTACTATTCTAAACATCGGTAGCCAAGGCCAGACTGATGGAAAATGCTTAGTTTGGGGCTGACAGCCTTTAAATGACCTCTTTACAAGTGCCTGAATCTTGAAATTCGACATGCATGTGAGCTCCATTGGGACATGTGAGTATTTTGTGCAAGTACTTTGCCGTGTCAGGCGCTGGCCCATTGACAGCAGCAGGAATTACAGGTGTTCAGTTCCTCCCAGATGTGCAAAATGCAGATGCTGGAAAGCAGCTCACCCCGACAAAACTCCAGCTGCCTCCCTCCATGCTGGACGAGAGCAGATCATATGCTACATTTCAATTCTGGCCAGGACTTACCTCCATTTACTGCTTTTTTTGCTCAAAATTAATGCTTTTGGGCTGCAGAAGCACTTCCCAAGATGGATTTTTCCACCGAGAAAGGAGCCGCAAGAGAAGGACCACTTCATATGGTCAAAGCATGGGGCTTGGTAGATTTATTTTAAATTAAATAAGTTATTCCATGTGTTCTGGACACAAGCTCACTATAAACTAATTTAAAATCCAGGGAGAAAACCCCTGACAGTCAATTTTTTCAGTCCTTCAAGCTGAAATACCGTACCAGTAGTTCATCACCTGGCGAATAAACCTGCCAGCTCAAAACTTGATATTAATCATTTTCTGTACCCTGCTTGAACTTTTCAAAACTGAACTCAGGAGTGCTCTAATTCTCAATCCACTGGTACCAAAAGAAACAAGTAGAGGACAAAAGGAGAGCAATGAGTAGCCATCCTCCTCTGCCTCCTCTACTGCAGGAACATAAACCTCACAGACCACAATTTAGGGGAGGTACCTGTCATTTGCCCCACAGCATCTCAAGCTGTAGCCCAGTTTTTACGAGTCACAAACAGCCAGACCAATACCTTCCTTGATGGGATGGATTTTTAATTTCTGGCCTGGACAGGGGATTTTTTTAATAGTAATTTCTCAAACTATCATTCCACAGTAATAATTGACATCTTTTCTCATTATCTACATTGACACCTACAAAGACTTTGCTTGATTATGTGCCTGTATTCCTTCTTCTAAGTGTTAACGTTTTAGTCTTCAAGAAAAAACAAAAGGAAAGAGACGGCAAAAACTCCACAGAATATGTTCCTGAGATCATAGCCAAACAAGCCACTTACTTAGTAGGAACAAACTGTGATGTATAACATGTTTACTTTTCTAACCTTTCTAAAATTACCTATTTGACTGATTTCTTGTGTGTAAAAAGAGGCATAAGGCTTTCACTTCTGTCAAAGTACTATTGTCTTGAGTAATTTAGAAACTCCCTGTTTCAGTGCTTTCAGACTACCAGCACAGACAGATTTAAGGCATCTTTAAGTATTGGTAAGAGTCACAAGAATGTGTTTCTTAATACCACTATAACTAGAGAATACTTATAGGAGAAGTATTTATTGGGGAGGTCCAGCCAAAATCCAAAGATCTGAATCAATGACTATCCCACAAGAAGTGCAGTCATAAGCCTGCTTCACACTTACAGCTGATGGTTTAGGGTGCAAGGACAGGCACAGCACTTCCAACACAGATCTGTGCCTTCACTGGGGCTCAGCTCACAGGCACAAATGAAGAACAACGTTATAAATTAGGGACTAGGAATCTATCTACTGCACAGCTGCAGAAGAGACTGCTGATAAATCAGCCTCCTGCATCACATCAGGCTGTTGCTTGTATCATAGAATCATAGAATAGCTAGGGTTGGAAAGGACCTTAAGATCATGACAGTTCCAAGCCCCCTGCCATGGGCAGGGACACCCCACACTAAACCATGTCACCCAAGGCCTCATCCAACCTGGCCTTGAACACTGCCAAGGATGGAGCACTCACAACCTCCCTGGGCAACCCATTCCAGTGCCTCACCACCCTCTCAGTAAAGAATTTCTTCCTTATATCCAATCTAAACTTCCCCTGTTTCAGTTTGAACCCGTTACCCCTTGTCCTGACATTACAGTCCCTGATGAATAGTCCATCCCCAGCATCCTTGTAGGCCCCCTTCAGATACTGGAAGGCTGCTATGAGGTCTCCACGCAGCCTTCTCTTCTCCAGGCTGAACAGCACCAATTCTCTCAGCCTATCTTCATACAGGAGGTGCTCCAGTTCCCTGATCATCCTCGTGGCCTCCTCTGGACTTGTTCCAACAGTTCCATTCCTTTTTATGTTGAGGACACCAGAACTGCACACAATGCTCCAAGTGAGGTCTCACGAGAGCAGAGTAGAGGGGCAGGATCACCTCCTTTGACCTGCTGGTCACGCTCCTTTTGATGCAGCCCAGGATACGGTTGCTTTCTGGGCTGCGAGCGCACACTGAAGCCGGCTCATGTTCATTTTTTCATCGACCAACACCCCCAAGTCCTTCTCTGCAGGGCTGCTCTGAATCTCTTCCCTGCCCAACCTGCAGCTGTGCCTGGGATTGCCCCGACCCAGGTGTAGGACCTTGCACTTGGCATGGTTAAACTTCATCAGGTTGGCATCAGCCCACCTCACAAGCGTGTCGAGGTCCCTCTGGATGGCATCCCTTCCCTCTGGCGTATCAACCGAACCACACAGCTTGGTGTCATCGGCAAACTTGCTGAGGGCGCACTCAATCCCACTGTCCATGTCACCGACAAAGATGTTGAACAAGACCGGTCCCAACACTGATCCCTGAGGGACACCACTCGGTACCGGTCTCCAGCCAGACATTGAGCCATTGACCACAACTCTTTGCGTGCGGCCATCCAGCCAGTTCTTTATCCACCGAGTGGGCCACCCATCAAATTGATGTTTCTCCAATTTAGAGACAAGGATGTCATGTGGGACAGTGTCGAACGCTTTGCACAAATCCAGGTAGATGATGTCAACTGCTCTGCCCTTGTCCATCAGTTCTGTAGCCCCATCATAGAAGGCCACCAAATTGGTCAGGCAGGATTTCCCCTTAGTGAAGCCATTCTGGCTGTCACCAAGCACCTTGTTCTTCTTTATGTGCCTTAGCATGCCTTCCAGGAGAATCTGCTCCAAGATTTTGCCAGGCACAGAGGTGAGACTGACTGGTCTGTAATTCCCCCCAGCCTTGTTCAGTAATGTATCCCAAATTTGAACATACAGTCATGGCTGTGATATATATCAGCTGAATAATTTTACATTCATGCATCTACTCTGTACATAATGCTCTTATAGTAGTAAGTGTAAGAACTATCTTAGAAAGGAGAAAGTCTTCTTTTAAGTCTATTAAAGTCTCCTCCAGTGTCAGCCTAAGCAGAGATTATAAATATATATATATATGCAGTCAGACTTCACTACTTTCTTAAATGGAGTAGAGGCACTATTATGACATGATGCTCCCAGCAAATGCATAGCATTACTGCCTGGTATAGAGAACAAGCTTCTCCCCTTAACTCCTGTCCAGATCTTCCACTTAACTAATTTTTCTTGACATGTTGTTAGAATGTTTAATTTTCAGTACTTGATGGCAAGACATATCTAGGTAGGGAATATGCTTTAGGCTACCTTGGGCCAGCAGCTATTGGTGACTAACATGGATGTTGTAATTAATATGGCATCTAAGTTTAAGTGAATTATGAGAAATTCAGATCATCTTCTAAATTGGACTACCAGACCTATTTCCTTCAGACAAGGGAAAAATGTGCTTGTACCATTTATTTCATTGGCCATTAATGCTACTCCTAGAAGACACCCCATTTAAATGTGCTTTCTGTTACTTCTTCCAGTTCAGCTCTCATACAGTCACAAGTAAAACTATCAAATCAGTGTAGTTTCCTATAATAGTTTTTCCCCACATTTTAAAGACTATAACAACCAGAGAGTTCAGAAAGATACTGATTTTATTTCAAAAAGAAGTCTGAAAGAACAGAGGGACTGCTAGATCGGGTCTGAGATCCATGTAGCCCCATGTCCTGCTCTTCACAGAGCAGAGGAGCTGGCAGAAAAGACAGAGCATAGAGTGATCCCACCTAGTGCACTCTTTAAATTGCCTCTAGGCCACCATGGTTAGCCACCACTAAGTGCTGCACAACTAAAAATTTATCTCATTTCTCTCCTAATCTTTTTATACCCTCAACCTCCACAGCATCCTGTGACAGTGAGTTCCACACCCAAAACAGTGCATTCTGCAGTGAATAAATGTCATTTTTGAAAGCTGCTGCGTGTTATCATCACTGGGACAAGCTTACAAATGCTCAAAGGGGAGAGTCATCAGTTGCACTGCATCAGGAGGAAAGATCAGGTCCTTTGGCTTTTAAACCAAGCTGCAAATTTGGAACCGGCTGGGCAGCTTCATCCCTGTAAGAAGAACAGTGATACTGAGCTGGTGTCCTGCAGTGAGGGGGAAGAAGCAGACACCCACCCTTTAAGTTCTAATATGGTTTTGATTTGGAAGCAGATAGGAGATGGAAATTCTGTCAGCATTGCTAAATTAAGCCTTCCTGGGGCAGATCTAGAAATGTTCAGGAGTGCCCTGACTTGAAAAGGTGCCTTCTTTGGTTTTTAGCTGAGACTTTCCATACTGGGTTATTTCCTCCACCATACAGGTACTGACAGTAGTGAAGTGAGTGGAGCCGGTACCTGGCAGCAGCTACAGGCCATGGTTTTCAAGTTCAACCAGCGTGTGTTTGGCAGTTTAGAGGCCTTTTTTTGTCATTTAAATTTGTCTGGTTTTCAGAAGAAGCTGAGCTCTCACTCTGAAAGTTATCTATGCATTTCCTCTGATAGCCAATTAGTGTTTACTTTAAAAAGCAAACTAAGTGTAAATAACAAAACTAGCTTTTTTCCCCTGAAAGACTCAATATAGGAAAAGCTCCAGTAAAAGATTGCAACAGTCATGTGACAGAAGAAATAGCACTTCACAGGAAAGCACTTACTTTGTCGATATAACCATTTTCCTAGAAGAAGCATTCCCATATTGATCTGAATATTTAGCTGTTCTGTGCTCTTGTCTGACAAATATTTATGTGAGCAAATTTCACCCTGTAAATAGTTAGTCTGTTGTTTGGGCACAGGACTCATTATTTTTACAATGTAATAGATTGCCTAAATAAGACAGTCTTCAGAAAGGACTATCCACACACCAACTCACAGACCTATAAGAAGACCTATATAAAATCCTATGTAAACTTATACAACAAACAACTGAACAAGTGCTCATGTCTGCATGTATGAAGCGCTTGCACAGCCATTCTTTTCCAAATAATTTTTAGTGTTTGCAACTTAATAAACACATTAAGCACTAAATGGACCATATTTCTTTACACTAGATAAAAAATCTGTGCATTTCTGCTTCAAATACTTATGGAGCTGTAGCCACATAGGTCAATAGAAGAGGATGGGAATTCTTTACCTGTTCTTCCCTGTCATTATTTTACCTGTAATAAAATTCAACCAAGCCCCAGCCTTGTGTTATCCCATTCAGTTGGAAATCTGCAATGCACTCATGGAAAACGCCGCTTCCAGTCAGGCCATTATACACCATGGGGCAAGCCTGCTTGTCCAGTGTTGCAGAAACATCAAAGTACTTGCCACCTTTGATAAAAGAAAAAAAGCATAAGAATTTCTCCAGCCCTCAGTAGTATTTCACCTGAAAAAATCACAAGATCTATTATTTTTGCATATGGTTTCTTTTTATGCTTTCTAAAGAGCAATAGTTTTCTTGTCTGATTTGTAAATGAAGTAAAATCTTGGATCAAGCTATATTTCCAGAGCAGCTGAATCCACCTCATAACATATGTTTTGACACTCAAAAAAGTGAAAATCACATTATTTATCTTGATTAGCAAAAGCAACAGTCACCACTATTGGAACCTGTAACCCTCCCTGATACAGCTGCTGGTGGCCCTCATCCTGCAGTGGACACACACAGTTTCACTGATGACACACTACACACACGACTTAAGCATATAGGTGAATTTCTCAGGGTGTAAAATGATGCATTTACTCCAATGATCACATAGAATTTCACTGAATAGTCTTTCCTCTACTAAATTAACTGCATTCCAAAAAGCTACAGGCAGATAAATTTGGGCTGCATTTGGCTTACCAGCCATAAAACTGACTCCATATTCATCCTTGATAACACCATCATCAGCCATCTCAGCCAGTGAAGCATTGGACCACTCAATGCCAGCCTTCTTTCCATCAGGGAAAAAGACATAACCTACAGCAAGGCTGAAAGGGAAAGAAATTAAGCAGATTGGAAGTTCAACCAAAACAAAAATGGACCAACACATTTGCCTTCCAGGGGAGCCCAACACTAAGCATATCCTTCATCCCTGGATAGTAGCAGCAATAAATAAAAAACGTTATATTGTGCAATATTGCAAGTGTTGAGTGGAGGAAGCCACACATGCAGGAAAGATGAAGCTTGCAGGGTGGATTGTGGTGGGCAGGTGAGACAGGCAGATTACTTGTTCTTACTTGGTTCCAGGACCATGAACACTGATCTTTAAGGTTCTTGACGCACAGAGCACCAGTCAGCAAGGCAGAGCTCCATGAGCAATGTGTTACAGATGGACATACCATCTTAAATATGTGGAATTGCTGAATTTGTATCTCTAAATCTAGGCAGTAAGACAAGCAGCTGCATCAGTCAAACAGTAATTGAATGGAAAAGAAATAATTGAAGGTAAAAACTGTCCTTGTGTCTAATTGCAAATGGAAAACTGGGTGAAGGGAGTGGGGAGCAAGAGGGTGTGGAGGGAAACCTGGCTGTGCAGGTTCAAAGCAAGAATGTGCATACAGGTGTCCTGCAGAGTGATTTCTGCCACCTTTAAGATGCATATTTTTAGCAGCATAAACTTCCTTGGCTACTTACTTAGTTGTGGTAGCTGGCAGATTAATAACTGTTAAATGTGCTGCAGTCCCATCCTGTAAGACAGCAATAAAGAAAAAGCAGTCTAATTTGTGTGGACTTATTTCTGTGGGTCATAAACTGACTTGACCAAGAAGACACTGGATATAATCCAGGTTATGCAGTGGCCTCTGACTTTATACTTTTAAATCTTCTTAATACATCTTCGATGAAAATCTGGATAAAAATGAGTCCAAAAATATAAACCAAACACATTAAAGACAAATTAAGGACATTAAGGACAACAGAAGGTCCATAGCAAATGGACTTAAGAGGAGGGGGGAAAAAATACATGCGAAGATGTCAGCTAGCCATGATCAAAATCGATGGGCAGCCTACCAAAGCTGGCACTGCTTAGGCCAGACATCTCTTCTAACCTTTATTACTCTATGCCTGACAGCAGCATACAGAAAAAATGTTTAATAAGAAGGAACTGGAATCTCGTGGTTTTATTCATTTCTCTTCCACCCTTGAGTCTGAATACCTTCATGCTCCACTTGGGCTGCTCTGAGACAACTGTAAGCCTACACTGTGCTGTTACATATACATGTAGTATGAGGACTCTAAACTTCAATCATCCATAAACTTTAATTCCATCTTAAAAACCATTCAGATGGCTTCTAAAAAGGAGAAACAGGGCCACAGTAACTTTGAGTTCTGAACAACTAAGAAGAAAGGGAGAGATTACTACTTGATTATACACCTCACAGTGCAAAAGCATAGTCTTATCAAAAGGTGCAAATGCAGGTGTGAAATTGCAGCAGCTACTGAATCTGCAGAGATGTGTGATTTTCCAGTGTGTTTTTATGCTAGCCAGCATATATCTGGGAAAAGAACTTTTATGGTGAATTCAGTTTTAATTCCTGTAATATTGCTTTTAAGAGAGAGTTTAGATCTGTTTACACCTGTGTTGGCAAAGGAAATGCCTTTTCAGGAGCATCTGTTGGGGTTGCATGCCAGCTTGTAAGGCCAGAATTCAGCACTTCCCCAGGCTGTGCGCTCCCAGCAGCCACAGCACTGACTCTCCTCCAGCACAGCCACCATTGCAAAGCAGAGAATTAGAGCACAGCACAGGCAGAAATACTTGCTGACTGCTGTCATGAAGGTTTATGATGCCTTCAAACACCTCAGGCTCTCAATTAACGTGAACCAGCACTGCATCAGTTCCACTGAGTACTGGGTATTTGCGGCAACTGAGAATCTGTCCTGTGAAGATTCGTATCTAATCTTTCTTCAAAAAGCCAAAACAAACAATTTCAAGTTACTCAAACAACTGTTGGTTCAACCAATGTACAGAATCTCAGTTTTTACACACACAGCTCTGCTTTTGGGAGCTGCCCCCAACACTGATACGTGCTAATGCTGATAGCATTATCATGTATGCATGTAATAGCACTTCTGATTGCACATGGTGGATGTTCCCAATACTTAATTTCTGAATATTTAAATGTGACTGACAAGTTCAGAAACATCTTTAATTTCATGGTTAAGTAGCACTTTGACATGCTAATACCTACTTCAAAGTGTGCCAAAATCATGACATAACGGTAAATCTCAGACCAGTTTCGGATACCTGCAAAAAAGAACAAAACCACACAACCTGAAGGGCACCATTACTGGAAAATGTGAACTAGTAGTACCTGACTTTACAGTAACTGTGGGTAAAGAAATATCCCATAATTGATAACATGTAAGTGATTACATGGTAAGCATATGACTTATATATGGCATATGCTGATGACACTAAGCTGGGAGGAGTGGCTGACACGCCAGAAGGCTGTGCTGCCATCCAGTGAGACCTGGACAGGCTGGAGAGTTGGGCAGGGAGAAACTTGATGAAATATAACAAGGGAAAGTGTAGAGTCCTGCATCTGGGCAGGAACAACCCCAGGTTCCAGTATAGGTTGGGGAACGACCTGTTAGAGAGTAGTGTAGGGGAGAGGGACCTGGGGGTCCTAGTGGACAGCAGGATGACCATGAGCCAACACTGTGCCCTTGTGGCCAAGAAGGCCAATGGCATCCTGGGGTGTATTAGAAGGGGGGTGGTCAGTAGGTCGAGAGAGGTCCTCCTTCCCCTCTACTCTGCCCTGGTGAGACCGCATCTGGAATATTGTGTCCAGTTCTGGGCCTCTCAGTTCAAGAAGGACAGGGACCTGCTGGAGAGAGTCCAGCACAGGGCAACTAAGATGATTAAGGGAGTGGAGCATCTCCCTTATGAGGAAAGGCTGAGGGAGCTGGGTCTCTATAGTTTGGAGAAGAGGAGACTGCGAGGGGACCTTATTAGTGTATATAAATATATAAAGGGGGAGAGTCATGAGGATGGAGCCAGGCTCTTCTCAATGGCAAACAATGATAAGACAAGGGGTAATGGGTATAAACTGGAACACAAGAGGTTCCACTTAAACTTGAGAAGAAACTTCTTCTCAGTGAGGGTGACAGAACACTGGAACAGGCTGCCCAGGGAGGTTGTAGAGTCTCCTTCTCTGGAGACATTCAAAACCCGCCTGGACACATTCCTGTGTAACCTTATCTAGGTGTTCCTGCTCTGGCAGGGGGATTGGACTAGATGATCTTTTGAGGTCCCTTCCAATCTCTAACATACTGTGATACTGTGATACTGTGATATGCATGTCCCCAAAACAGTAATGGTATTTCCACCGAAATGTCTTAATTTCATGTCCAGTCACGAAATTGGTTATTTTTAAAGATCACCTTTAGTCCCACTCTCTTGCCAGTACCAGCTATAGTTAGGGAAGCCAAGTGAGTGAATTGTTTCTGGTGCTGTTACCATAAGAGTGGCTTCGAACCCCTTTGAGGAGAACTTTGGTTTTCTCATGATTTTCTATTTCAATTTCTCCAACAGACTGGCCCCACTCCTCATGTCGGAAATGTTGTTCCCTTTGTCTGGAAGAAAGAAAAAACTGAGTTGACACAGGCAAAATCAATAAGTCTCCTCTTCAAGCAGCCTCAGTGCCAATCTGGTTGACTTATATACCAAAACAAAGAAGAAATTTTAGAGCATCTGTATCATGGCTATGACAGATTTTACATGTGAGCAATAACTTTTAAATTTCCCCGTTATTGCTATATAATATCTATGAGACACCTGAGAATGAAACAATAGCAAGTCCCCACCCTGACAGACTACAAAAATGCCTTTTCTTTGAAAAAATGTTGTACTACCAAACCGTTGCTGCTTAGAAGTCAGCAGATATCACCAGCAACAATGCACTATTGGTATACATATTTTCTGCTTGTATGTAAACAACATATTATTGATACTCATGTTTTCTTCTCATATTTTCAGGTCTCCAAAGCTTGTATCATAATTAAAATGCCCACTTTAGCTCTTCTTCTACACGATTATATTTAATCCTTTGCTTAGATATACCTGGACTGATGACTTGGGAAGCAACCTAGATCAGGTTGTTAGCAATGAAAAAAAGACAGAGTAAGAAATATTCCGAACACTCAAGATTTTACAGACCAAAACTGCGGGCAGATCCTTCCACCCACATATTCGGAAGACCCTGCCTGTGTGTAGGATCCTCCTTTGAGGTTGCCAGGTCTGGTGTAATAAGGAAACCAGAAGACACCTGATAGGAGCCATGTCCTTTATTAGCTCACTTCAGATTAAACCCACATTCTAAAATCACCTATAACAACACATGACAGACCCTTAAGAGATCTGTAGAAAAATTACTATTAAGCCAAGAAGAGATTAATCTTGCCTCTCACTTTTTGACCCTGTGGAAGAACTCTATGGTCCATGGTTCCTGAGCAAAAGCATGTGCAAATGTGCCAGGGTGACTGTCGACATTGAAGTTAAAGACTTCTGTGAAGTTCTTCCAACTAGGAAAAGGAGAGGGGGGGATAAAAGACATGATTAGCATTCAGGTCACATTAGGCCAAGTTTGCACTTCCTACTCTGACAGTGGCAATCTTGCATTTTATGATTATTGGCAAATTCTGGTTTACATAGTTTAAAATATGTTTGCAAAAAATCAAATGGAAGGAAATCGAGAAAAACAACAACGATTTGCAAGAGTCAACAGGTTACCTAGGAAGGGAAGCTGGCAGGGCAGAGCTGTAAGCCAAAGCATGCTGATTTCTCTCATGTATCTGTTCAGAGGCACAAACGCAGCACCACTGCAGAAATGTTGTGCTACTTTGACAGCAAATCCTTTTTTATCAGACACAGTCAATAAGCAGAAAGAGAATGCAGAGGCAAAGGCTTCACGTGTTACTTTGTGCACATGACTCTTTGAAAACAGTAACCAAATGCCTAACCAGGAACTCAATACACATCCCAGGGCAAATGTGAAACACTCTTACTGGAAAGAGAATTTAACTGGTACAAGCTTGCCGTCCTCTTCACTCCACTGCTGCCGGTAGGGTCCTTTTCTGTAAGACAAAGCACTATAATTCTGTATCACTCCTAAACAAACAGCAAAATGTTTCTTAGATGTTTGGAAATGGATGCAATCGGAGACATTGCAGAAGAATAATGCTGCTGTGTTCCAAGGTAGGACAGTAAAGCTACATATTACTCGTTGTGTTTTCATTCCATAAAAATCAATGCATGCTTTTTTGTTATCAAACAGCTTTTGGTTCAAGTCAGTTAAATATACTTCCAGCTTTCAAAAAGCCTTGTTCTTAAGTGTACATAAACAAAACTATAGATTGCTGCAATACCTGAGTAATCCGTCAAAGCTTATTTTCCAGATCGTTTGGGGCTCTAAGTATTCAATAGTGAGCCCTCCTCCACTCCAAATCTCTTCAGATTCATCGTTCACCATCATGTTTGGATGTTGTGGGTGCTAAAAAGACATTCCAGGAAAACATTTGATTCATTCTGAGGATGCAACGTGGGTGAATTCCTGCTCTGATGGTCCTCTGCAGGAGGAACATTTGGTTGAATTGGCTTTTCAGTTCTACCTGCTTTCTGGTAATCGGATTATCAGAGAGGAAAAACTGCATCTGAAACACCAAAGATAACACATTATTGTTTCAGATAATAAAACTGAATTACTAGTGTGAAGGGAGGGTACTGCAAGAGCTCAGCTCCTTATGCTAGTGACTGTCAAGCTCACAGCCAAGCTGATGCAGGGCTTTGGGGGGATACCTATTTTTAGACTGAATTTGATGAAACTCTAAAATGATGTAAATTTCCAGTGCATGCAACTTCCCTCCCAAAACTCTTCAGCTGTTCTTTGAAAAATATGTCTTGTTTCCTAAAGCTATCACCTTTCTAAAAGAGACCTTATGTCTGTTGCTGTAGGGAAGAATCTATGAAGATCCTGAACTTGGCTGGCAGTTCTAAGTAACAAAGCGACAAAGTGGTATCATTATACTAAATATTACTAGGAAAGAAAATAATTCACATTAATCTCTTTTTTTTTTATTTTACTTTTTTTTTATGATCTGCAAATAGGATGTCTCCTGCTTTTTCTGGTCATGCCTACTTGGTGACACAAATCTGTGAACATAAAGACAGTTGAGTGCAAAAGGATTTATGCCAGATCTTCCCTCCTTCTTTACTAAGTAGTCAGCTATTAACAAAATAGAAAACACAGAGGCAAAATCATTACACATATATCAAATATTTATATATATCATATATACATATTGTATATGATTAATACTGTTTTCTTTTTAGCAAGAATGAAGCAGATATACATATAAAGCTTTCCCTAAAAGTCCCTGTCCTGGGTTCAGCAGCCAACTGGCTTAAAACATGACAGTCCCTAAAAGCTTTCCTTTCTCTTTTAAAGAGGCAATTCCACAATGTTTTTATGGCATTCACTAATTAAAAGAGGGGTGAAAATCAATCATAACTGTACAACGCAACTTATTAACAATGTGCTGCATGTTATCAGAAAGATTGAATGCTCAAACTCTTCCTGGGAGACATACCAAGACATTTTATAGAGAATATTATATGTTTTGTGCATATTATAGGAAAAAGGGAATGAGTGTCAGGCACCTACTCCAAAAAATAGACATAGACAGTAATCTTGCCAGTTCTACCACTGTCTTTTGCGCAGCACTTATGTCTTACTGTTAGGATGTTAATGTAGTGAAGGTGCAGAGAACATTATTTTTTGCTTGGGATCCTACCATAAGTTTGAGACAGGAGTTAAGCACTGCTCTTGAACGTTATTCCATATCCACCACTTACTTCGAACTCCCCTATTCCATCCACCCTCAGGAAGAGCCACATCTCACAGACCCCATCAGGACGTTTTGCAAGACGAGCAATCACAAAGGTCTTGTTGGTCTCTGCAAAGCCAGTGAAGTAAACTGAATCGATTGCCTAGGGAAAGGGAAATGGATAATGGATTTCAGCTCCAGCTGGAGGCTGGAAAGGGTGGGGAGAAGATGACTAATTCTTTGTTTTCCATGGATTTCTTCTCAGGAATCAAATTTTACTTTCACTTTGTATATATGAGAGAACAGCCGGGGAGTTCTGCTAGCAACAGTGAAGACTCATCTTAAGACAGGACAGCCCATGTCCTCAGGAAATAACTGAAATCCACCATAGTTAGTCCATCTGGCACACAATAATCACAATATTCATGGACACAAAAGCATTTTTCCTTCTTGTTTGCCCATTTCCTCATCAGAGCAGGCACGGAAAGCAGAAAGGCAGCAGATGAGAAGCAGTTTTAGACAGGGAATGCAATTACTGCATGATAGCTGCAGACAAGGTGAAGTATAATAATCTGAATTAAGATGTCTATTTTGCAAAAAGAAGTTCCCTTGACCAAAATCCTTATGAAATGTGTCCTCAAAGAGTGTCTGTGAGGAGGAAACTGAGCCACAAGCACACTGTTTCCCCTTTAAACTCCAAATTGTATGGAGGATAAGTTATATGTAGGGGAAACATAGCGATAAAAAAGGAAAAAGGAAGAGAAAGGAAGTTATAGAAACCACAGCACTTTACCAACATGATTAGCAGCTGGGCTGCCATAGGGCCAATTAACATCTCAGATCTTAAAATCCAGTAGGAATAGAAGTCCACAAGTTCAAGTTCAGATGTCTGTATTCACATATTTCAGCAGAACTCACTTGAAGTTTTAAAAGCTGGAACATAGAAATTATGATTTATGTGTGCACTTTCAGGCATGGATGAAGTTCTGCTTCTGAAAACTTTTCCCCCATAAAATGCCAAAAAAACCTCCACTAAACCGAGATGATTATTGCCCTTATGCATACAGGTAAGGGGGGATTTCAAGTGCACAGAGTCTGGAAATATACATGGAGTGAGCCTGCTGGATGCCAATGCAAAAATCCAGAGACATCATTTCTGGAAGTGTTTTCCAGATCCGTTTTTAGACCTCTCTTGCATAACTTGCTCCAGTATGGCTGTTTGGAGGAGCAGAGGAAAGTGTAGACCTTGGTTATATCTCAAACCACTCTGGGTGTCAGTTTGATTGGGAAGACACTGTCACTCCTGCGCTATCAAATCAAGATTGGCAAAACATGTCAATATGCTCCAAGCAGCAGCTTAATTACTAGAAAGGGAAAGCTGTAGAAAACAACTTCATTTTTTAAAGGCTAAGCAGGAGCATCAATGCATTTGTTAAACATTATGATTTAAGGATCCTCAGAAGGTTCCAGGATATGTTAGCAAGAAGTTCGCAGAAATAACTTAGGATCCAACATCTCAGCTGGCACCCACAAGGCAAATCTTGATGAGGCAAACAAAACCAAAGGACATTCTATCTCATCAGCTTTTCTGCTTCCACCTCTCATTAAATAATTCAGCAAAGCCAACCCAAATGTCCCTGTTAGGTATACTGAGTATTTTGATAGGATAGTACATGAACACAGGCAAGGTAGAGGTTGTAGATAGAGGGTTTATTATTTGTTAAGCAGACAACTACACCTAAAAGTTTAGATTAAATTCACTAAGTGTGCTAAAATAGAAGGCACGTGTCCTGTAGTGCATCTGCCCACTGACATCAGCTGCTCTGATTAGAGGTAAGCCTTCTCCCTACAAAAAGACAGCCAAGGTGACGTCCCCAGCCTGCCCTCCCTGATATGTGTGGAAGGTGGGTGGAAGAAGGATGCGGGTTCCAATGCCTCAGGGGTTCGGTGGTGTGGGAATCAGATACCAGGATTAGGGATGGCCGTCCCTGAGGGGTGTAGGTGTCAGATGGGTGCAAGGTGCTGGGAATGGGGAGGGAAGGTCCCTGAGGGGTGTGGGCTCTGCAGATGGAGGTGCTGTGAGTGCAGGGGGGTATGAGTCCCAGAAGAATGGGTGTTGTGGAGGTACATCGGTCCCAGGGGATGGAGGTTCCAGGGACTGGGGTGTAGGGATGCTGGGGAAGGATGGGGTCCCAGGGAACAGGGCTTGCCAGGGATGGGGATGCTGAGGAAAGGGTTGTCATGGAAGACAGTCGCGGGGAAGGCTGTCTCACGATTAGGGGTACCGGGGGGGCTGCGGGACACTTACGTGGGGGTCGGGGCGGAGCGGGCGCGGCCGCCGTGGCTCTGCGGGGGCTCCGCCGGCAGGCCGCTGTCTCCAGGCGCCGTGGCAAAGCAGAAGGCAGCTCAGGGCCCAGCGCTTCAGCGGGGCCGGGGCTCCGAGGGCGGCCGCCCGCCGGGCCCCGAGCAGCGCCAGCAGCACCAGCAGCGGCAGCAGCAGCAGCATCGCGGTCCGGGAAGCGCAGGCGGAGCTGCTTGCAGTGCTCGGCGCTGGCTCCGGCCGCCGTCAAACCCCGCCTCGGGGCCGCGCATCGCGGTGTCCCAGGCCGGTTGCGGTCATTTCCGCGAGCGGCTTGTCCCGGCGCGCTGAGGTCACTTTGGGAAGTGGGATAGGCTTCTTTCAGTATGTTGTTGTTGTTGTTATTGTTGTTGTCAATAATTATTATTACTGTTTGTATTTGTCTCCCAAGAAATGTGATCTCAGGGCGCATCACGCCCAGCTGCATGGAAGCGCCAGAAGGGAAGTTCAAGCTGTTGCCCTGGAGAGACACAAGCAAGAGTCCAGGAAACTCTCCCGGTTAAGTGCTGTGATGCAAGAGTGTTAAGTGCTGGGGCCTCCGCCTGAGCTTGTCAGGGAGTACAAGGGCAGTATCAGCAGCTTCTCCCCGAGGATGAGGGCTGCGGATATTCCCAGCTCTTCAATTCAGGTCGCAGTTCCTATTGCAGGCTTCTGACCCTGTTTTCTCTGGCTCTCAGCTCTTACCACCAGCTCCAACCCGCCTGGCATCCCATTTCATGTAGGACACCAAAAAATAAATCACAGTGGGCATCCTTTCAGTATCTCTTGTAGGTACCATTTCTAGAAGCTGTATTTATGAAGGTTTGGTGGCTGCACAATATATCTTTTTATTCCTTTTGGAATTAGCAAGCATTTAGTCTCATTTCCCTATACTAAACCACACCCAACCTCTCAGGGGTGGTTGAAGTGTAGCTGACCTCACTTTGGAGAAAGATGGGGCTCTCAAAACCTGTGCTTTCTTTTGTCTGTTGAGTGTTTTGTCTCCCTAATAGCCCTACAGGCTCCTCAGGTGACTTTCTTTTACTTGAAATAACATTTATTATAAGTTTTTACGCCTCAATTTTCCCTCAGTTTGGTTTTATAACCACCTGTGCTGTGGTCTTGTGTTTAACGGAACAGTGCTTCTGGTTCTTTTGATTTCTTCTCTGAATGCAACTGTTTTCAATAACCTCCTTAGCTGTGCTGCTTCTTTTTGCCCTTTATCTAGGCTTTTCTGATACAGATGTGCTCTTTGTCCACCTCTATGATCCTGTTTCTATCTATCCTTCAAAAGCTTTTATTGTCTTAAATGTTCCTCTTACCTTCTTAAAAATCTTCCTTGTTTTTACACAGTTCTTCTTTTTCTGAGACTGGGAACAACTGTTCTGTATTGCTCCATTACTATCCATGGACCACATAAAATCAAAACAAAAAGGCAGGAGCTAAAAAGCAGAAAGCACCAGCAATTAAGGCAATAAGGTTCAGCAATGTACATCTGTAAATTGCCATTCTTCAGTTAATACTGAAGGGGTACATCTTAAAGTCAAACACAAAGAGCAGGCAGAGAGCCAGAGAGATAATAAGGTTATTTTCTTACTTCAGATTGTGTTATGAAGGAACTGAAAGTAGTCTAAAAATAGGAGATGAGGCACAATGTTATCACCCTGCACCTGCAGCAAAGCAGGAATGCTTCAGTCCAGAGAAAGGCTGCAAAGTGAATGGACTATGAAAACCAGCTTTTATTTTTAGTTAGAATTCAAACACAGTATTGACATGGAGCAGTATACAATGAGGAAAGTTCCACACAAATGGCAGATCTCTGGGACCTTGCAGATAATTAAACCCTCAGCAGCTCTAGTCTGCTGGAGATGGAAGGGCTTACGGCAAAAGTCAGATTCTTGTAAAATCTCCCTTTTCTCCCTAAGGCAACTCACGAGCAGCTTTACTGCCCTGTGCCAAACTGCTGGAGTCCTCATACAAATCATGTGAATTTCAGTATTTGCATTCTGAGGGGAGGATAAATGGGGCACGAATACTTCATATTTTCCTCTGACATGTGATGGATTCAGAAAGTAAGTCTCACCCACACACCAGTGAAGATATTGTGGCTGTCTCTACGCAGTCTGCAACAGAGATAAGTGCTGTTCCTTCCTACAAGGACAGGAAGCTTGGAAACAATTTGCTTCGTGCAGTGCTATGTTCCAACATTTCTTAGGTAATTTGTTTGAAGACTTCAAATTATCTCTGGCAAACAATTTATCTTGGCAAAATTGTTTTCTGTGGAAACAGGCTCTAAACCAACAGGGCTTGCAGAAGAACCAAAGTCCTGACATGCCTGGTAATGTTTCTAGCATGGTAAAACCAACACTGCACACATTAAAAGAAGTTTAAAATCTCCTACACCAGCTTTGCAAAGATGTGGGGAGGAAAATATTGAACCAATTGGTTTTAAGTTCACGAGGAAATGAGGAACCTGCAATTGGTGCGTAGTGCTGAAAATACAGAAAACAGAGCAAGCTGAATTGAAGAATTTCTGCTAGCCTACATTTGCTGACTTGCTCCTAATCATCTACAATATTGACCATCAAACTTCTCACTGTGTAGTGAACACTTTAAACAGTGCTACCTCTTTCAAATCCAGCTGCATGGCAAAGGAAATTGGTGTGTTAGGACTATATTCCATCAGAAAAAAAGGACTTTGGCACCCTGAGAAACCAAGGGCCTGCAAAATCAGATGAAGTGTGACTGTGAGGTCCAAGCTGGTTCTCAGGATCTTTGTGTTCCAGTGAGCACTGATTTTATGTGCTGTGCAAAGCTATTCAGTCTCTCTAGCAGTCTTCAAGCAGAAATCAAAGCCAAGAGAAAAAACATGCAACATGGCCTTAAAGAGCTGCAAATGTAACTGGATTTTCAGAACTACATCCAGAAATAGCAGCTAGACTCAGCTGTAGCATGAGACCCAGATATGGAAAGCTCAGATCTCAGAGAAAATTTTGTGGTTTCAGCCTATATTTAAGATACATATCATTATATGTGTCATATACATATTTCTTTAAAAAATAAATCAAATAACTGCCTTGTCTTCTACACCTTTTCTCCCTGCATTTGCAGATGCGCTGTTTGCCAGTGTCGTATGGTGGTTATGACAAAGGCTATTTAGGCTGCCCCAGGGCTGCAGAAGTAAGTCATGCACCATCCAGTGGACAAACGCACTCGTTGCACTGCGGCGACGAGTTATTAAGCATCAGTTCCACGGAAATCGATTGCAAAACTTCCACTTAATTAGAAGGGATAAAGGATGTGTGGGAACTGCTGAAGTACATAGCTCCAGGGTGTGAGAACATACAGAGTCCTGTCTAGCTGATAATGCTAAAAAACCCCCCAACACAGTACCTAACGTTTTTGTAGCTCTTGGGTAACCATCATTTCTCATCATTTCTCAGCCATCCTGAGATAAAAGTGCAAGAACATCAGTGCATGTCAGTTTTCTCAAAGGTTAAGCTCACTATAATCAGCGCTGAACCTCTTGCAAGTATGTACTCAAGAAATAAAGCATTTCTTCATTTTGTTTTTACTTCTGGTTAGATGACACTAGTTATATTAAGGGCAAACATGGAGGGAAATAGTTCTAGAAAAAGATCAGCCCTTATAATTTTGTGTCTATAGATGTTTCCATACTTTTATTTGAGCAGCAGAGATATTGGCATCGACTTACTTATTTTAGCATGTGAAATGCTTGGCGACAGAAGACTACACACAAGCTTTTCTTAAATCCTTAATGTTTCATCACAGAAGCAGTTGGAAACGAAAAAGAAGCACACAGAGGCGTGTGGGCAGCTGAACGTTCCACTTGCAGCACGCACAGACCTTCACGCACTTGCAGCCAAGGTCCCACTAGATGGTGGTGGTGCTACAAGATAAAAAAGATGCAGAAGCGTGCCCCAGCTGCTGCAGTTTTGGTTTGTTATCCTTCAGCATTTTTATGTGTTTAAAATGTACCCTCAGCTCACACGCTGCATTTGCTATTTTGCATCAGATTTTTAAAGCTACTGGATGCGTATTTCTTCGTAATGGAAAATTCTGAGTGAGTGTCATGCAATAGTATTTCATAGAATCATAGAATGGTTTGTGTTGGAAGGGAGCTTAAAGCTCATCCAGCTCCAACCCCTGCCACGGGCAGGGACACCTTCCACTGGAGCAGCTTGCTCCAAGCCCCTGTGTCCAACCTGGCCTTGAACACTGCCAGGGATGGGGCAGCCACAGCTTCTCTGGGCACCCTGTGCCAGCGCCTCAGCACCCTCACAGGGAAGAGCTTCTGCCTAAGAGCTCATCTCAGTCTCCCCTCTGGCAGGTTAAAGCCATTACCTTTTCCTATCAGCACATCCTTGTAAAAAGTCCATTTTTTATTTCCGTATAAAACTAACTCAACTACTTATGTCGTAGCCTAGAACGATCAACTTTAGTGAACACACTCTTGACTTCAGTGCCAAATCACCCTCCCGAAGCAACAACTAACTGTAATGAACTATCCCCATGAAAACCTTTTTACGCATAAAGCAAAAACCCATCATGGAAGAACTGAAGGGAACCGTTCTGAGTTTGTACTCTTACTGCGGGTGGAGGGGGATGTGCTGCTGCTGGTGATGAGGGAGGGCTTCGAAGGGATGAGGCAGGACTGACCAGGGGTCAGCTCCCTGAGGCAGCAGCACCACCATGGCTCACCCACTGACATGCTGAGCACGGTGTGATGGCAGCACTGCCAACAGGCCCTGCACCTTCACTCTGCAACCGGCTGAAGAGACCCAGTTTTACACCAAAAGAACTCAATTTTACTCTCATATCACGACTTTTTGTCAGTCAGAGTAGAAGAACGTGAACCTGCACGACCTCAGTCCCACCGCTCCCACCCCAGTGCCCCCGCACCCCCATAGCGCCCCCCAGCGGCGCCGCCCCAAACCCGCACCTCCTGGCCAAGGACGTCCCGCCGGGGGCACGCATGCGCGCAGCAGGCCGTGTAGCTCCGCGCCTCTGTGCGCCTGCGCAGCTCGCCCACTTACCAGCCCCCAGCCTGACTCGGCGCCTGCGCAGTGCGCCGCTCGCGGCTTCCGCCTCCTGCTGTGCTGCCCTTCCCGCTTCCGGGAGTCCTCGGCTCCTCGGAGCGCACGGCAGCGGGCACGGTGGCGGCGACGGCGGTGGGTGAGCGGTGGGGGCTCGGCCCCGGCTCGCCGCACCGCACCGTCGGCACGGCACCAGCCGCAGAGCTGAGGGCAGCGGGGCAGCCGCCGCTGAGGTAAATCCACTCCCGTTCCCTTCCCGGGCTACCGTACCCTCACCGAGCCGGGTCCCCTTAGGTCGCCCGCCGCCGCTGATCCTCCCTTGCTCTCTCCCCGCGGCCCCCTGGAGAAGGAGCGTGGGGGCCCTGGCGAAGGACGGGGCGGGGAAGGTTACCGGTTCAGCCGCTTCTCCGGGCAGGCGCTGGGCACCCCTAAGTCCCCATCCTTGCTGGCGCTCGGTGCAAGATCTTAACGGGGTGTTTCGATGTTCTGGCTGTGTTCTTGCCTCTGTTCGGGTTATTTAAAACTGAAACCTGTCAGCAGCCATGGAAACAAGCTGAGGAAAGCGTCCCTGTCCCCCAGCACGGGTGTGTTGTGGAGTCGCAGCTGCCGCCGTGGGAAGCTGGAAGGAAGGGGAACAGCAGCCGCCTTTCGGTGATGTCCTGGCACTTGCTTTAGGGAGTTTTGCTGATTTCTGTGGTGCTGGTTTTCTTTATTTCCGGGGGGCAGAAGCAGCGGTTGGAGGAAGTGGGGATGCAGATAGTTCGTACACTGAGAAACGAGAGGATAGATTCGTACAGCACAGCACGCATGTGGTCTGCGCCGTAGAAAAAAGGATTGGGAAAGCATTGGCTATTTTCAATAATATACATACAGTTGTACAATGGAGTCAGGATACTGAATTACAGTGATGTAACTGCTCGCTTTGCTGAAGACTTAATTAGGTTGAAGCCACTGTGACTGTTCATATTAACAGATCTTTTGAAGTGGGTGCTCTCCGACTTTGAAAATTTATAGATAAAGCAGAGCCGTACTGATTCATTAGTAGATGAAACTGATGTGAGATTTTAGTGTGCTTAGATTGGAGTTAAATATCTAAAAGCTTTTTGTTGCTGAAAGAATCTGATAATACTTTTCATATCTAAAACTTTCTTGGTTTTGCTCTAATGTAGTGTATTTTGTATCATATATATCTTATATATTTATTTCTTATGCCTTTTATGAAGACATAGAACTTTTAAGGAATTCTGCAGCAGTTGTAAGACTGACAATGAAGAATGAAGTGTGAGGCTTTATCTGATACGACAAACCATTAAAACAAAGGTTTGAACACTCCTTTAATGGATACTGAAAATTGCTGGTGAAAGGAGTTGAGTTTTGATCTATGGCATTACTTTTTGGAGCCTGGAAGAATAACATGTGGATATAACAGCTGACAGAAAAATGTGCTTGCCAGCCTGATAATCACAGTGCAATGAGTATGTGCGATACCCAAGCTACCCTCATTCAGTGTGAGGGTATAGCACATAGATACATGTGCTATAATTAAAGCATATATAGCTTTAAATATAATTAAATAATAATATAATGAATATTATTAATAATAAATATTTATTATGTATATTTATAAAAATTGGTAATAAAAGTTAATATAGTTGAGTAATAACCTTTAAATAAATATAATTAGATATTTTTATTAAACATAGTAAATATATGTGGTTTTGAGTAAAGCAAAAAACTAGAATTAAAAAATCATAGTCTAAAGTAGAATGTGATTCACCCAGTTGCCCTTGACAAAGAAGTAAAATTTTCTGTTTCCACTTAACAATACTGATACTGATTTAGGCATCTAGCTTTCTGGATTCTAATCTGAATTGGAGCTTGTGGCCCTATTCCAAACGATATAAAATACAAAGCCCAGATGTAGGTTGTGTTCATGTCCTGCTCTCAGATGAAGGTTGTTTTTTAGTTCAGAAGTGCCCTGTCCTCTCTGTTGGAGCTCAGTGAATTCTTTGTGTATCAGATATAGTGCAGGGGAAAAATTTCTTATCAGAAAGATACCATGCTGAACAATGCTTGTGGAAAAGTGATTTGGTATCACAAATCTACTGTTTATTTCTGATAGCAGAGCTCTTTAATACCTTTTAAAAGTACACATTCTGAAGACGTGTCTAGATGGTTTTTTCCTTTCATTTTGTGTAATGTGTTTTACCTTGAATTCTCATTGCTGGGTTTTGAGACTGTTTGTAAATATGCTATTGCCATAAAGACTTAAGTAATTAGAAGACCAGCTTCTGTGCAAAACACCCATACTTAAAAAAAAGGGTATACAAAAGAAGTACTTAAGCATGAGATTATTTAGAAGCAGTATATCCTCTTTTCAAAGCTGAAAAGAAGTAATTCCAGTGTTTTCCTATGGCCTGGCACTTGCTGTGTAATAAGAGACTGGCATAAGGAGAATCATTACAATAGCTTGAAACTTGACTGTGTTGGAGATGTACTTACTGAAGATTGTCTCTTGAATGTGTTGCCAGGTGTTTGCATGTGAATGGCATCACATTAATTATTTCCACAGTAAAGTGTCATTGTGCTTGCTGTAGAGCAGATATGGGTCAGTACAAAGAAGGGCTACGAGGCATAAACAAGAAATTAATGAAGTATGTACCATATTTAATATATTAAATATATGCCATGTTTGTGGTACAAAATACATTAAGTTAGAGCAAAAGCAGCAAGGATTTAGATGATGAGCTGTGCCACTGAGGGTATGGGAGAGATTTGGGGATAAATTGATAACACCACTTTGAGGTTGTATCACAGATTGCCATCACAAGCTGTTTCAGCTGCCCCTTTCCAGAGCTGTGTGCTCTGTGTTACGTATGTCCCAGATTCTTGAAATTGGGCATATCTCTTTGTAATTTCAGATAGCAGAGGTTGAATCTGTTAGGGCAAATCGGAAATGTAGTTGATGGACTGGTTCTTCTGAATACTTGTTACCCTGTCCTCTCTTACGTGATTGCTAAGAGAGGGCAGCCCTGAAGCCCTAGCAGAGTCTCCTTGTACAGAGCTGGGCTGTTGCTGGGGCTGAGCTAAAGGGTTTTCAGTGCTTTCACTGCCTGATGTAGTTATTAGAGTTCTTTTATTTGTTGTGAGATTGTGTGCTAGACTAGTCACTGAGAAGTTGAGAGAAACCACAGTTTACTTATTAAATGGCTTTGCAATTTGGATTGCATGTATCTGTAATAAAAGTAGGTTATTCACCTAAATTAGGCATGATTATCTCTAGACATTATCTGATGGATATTTATCTGTCAGCAAGGAATGGTCCGAATTGCCCATGGTATTGGATGCAGTAGTAGGTATGCCCATGAGCTTTACTTAAAATTTCTGCAATTATTGAAGTTAATGTTTACCCTGTAACCTTTTAATGAAATTACAGTTTGGTGATTTTGGTTTGCCACCAGTGCAGTGCTTTTCAGGTAGGACTTAAATTCATCGTATGTAAGTGCCATAGGATTATTATTCTAGTGTGCAATATCTGTTCCTGTCCTTGCAATTACTGACCTCTATCAATGTGCAATCAGAAATGCTGAAATAATCTTTATCTGCATCATAACTGAAGTATGAGGATTCTTATGAATCTGTCCTTTGTATAGTATTTGAAGGAAAAAGTGGCCAAAAAAGATTTAGACTTTGACAGCTGATGGAGTTTTAGCCTGTATATAAATTCTTATCTGTATATCTCTATCTATAATGTCTTTCCTTTCTTCTTCAAAAAATAGCAGGGAAAAAAACTGTGCTTAACCCTGAGGTGCACTTTTTGCTTAATTGGCAGTGCTAGGGCTTCATGATACACAATAGTTGTATTATATCATTTGTCTTCCTAATGCCCTTGATAACCTTCTTCCAGTAAACTTAGGGAAGGGAGGTTTACTCTTGCAGTAGATCATTAGTGCCATTGAGAAACTAAAACATCTTAGGCACAGCCATTTTACAAGACATCTTTCCAGTGATTGTGAGTTTTGTAATGTAACTTCTTCGAAAGTTTGGTGTTTTGCCTTTTTATATTTTTTAAATTTCAATAATATATCTGCATTTGGGCCTGCATTTCATTAACAGTGAGGTGCAGGTCAGATGAGACATTCTCAACCTGAGAATTTCAAATAACCCCTAAGAGTGGAACTGCATTGGATCAGGTTTAATATAATCACCTGTGCAAACAGATAATGTTTTGCTTGAAACATTGGATAATTATATGATTAAAAGGTCATTAAATAATTAAAAGCTCAAATTAAAAGCAGTTGCTTGGATATTAGATGTTGAAGTGTAATGCTTTGTCTTGGAGGCTTGTACTTTAAGAATACAACAAAGACTCAATGTAAATTTGGTTAGGACGGGCACTGAAGCAAATAAATGACTAGTCTAGAGGAAAGCTATGAGAATCTCAGTGGGGATGCTTAGCTCTTCATAAAGCCTAAATGCTTTTCAAACATTGATCCTTTTTCCCTTGAAGGGAACCAAGGCAGGGGGTAATCTGGGGTGTAGGCAGCTGGAGAGGAGAATAACATGCAGGAGAAGGGGAAATTACATGAGAGTGACTAGATCTATTATTCTCACAAAAGTTGAACTGTGGCACTTCCACATAAACCAATAACCAGTGAGGCTATGATAACTGCTGAAATTTGGCATAGAATTGCATTTAGGATTAGGGAGCCAAATGAAAAAATCATGTCCCTGTCTTCTCAACAAATTCTCTGTAACAGTTTGGGATGATTACTCTGACTTGTAATATTTCACCCGCGGAGGCTTAGAGTGTCATCTTCTATTGCTTGTCATCTTCAACTCGCAGAATAGGTGGATGACACTGCAAATTAATGTGATACACTCAACTTCTTTTTGTGTGTTTCTACTTAGCTTCCACTAAATACCATGTCAGTGACAACTTAATGATTGTGGATTTCAAAATGTTGTGAAAACTGATTTAACAGAAGTATAAAAGCTTATTTATAAAGCAAAAAAGAAAGCAGTCAGTAATAAAAGCAGTCAGAAACCAGTCAGTAGCTTCATGCTACTGACTATGTGCATAATCAGTATTTGCGTTACCGTGTAGGCTTGCAATAGAATATATGAGTTTGTTTAAATAAGACAAGAGGCTTCTCATTTTTTGGGCAAGTCTGCGTTGGTATAATTCCTGTTGAATTGGGAAAATTTGAAAATATATAGTGAAGAACTCCAACAGTAATGTTGTTTTGAATACCTTTTTCTAACAAGTTAGTTTTGGATGCTTTCATTTACAAGTAGTAAGTGGTGTTGTATTTTCCGTAGCTGTTAAATGTCAGAATCCTTTTGTTTCTCTCAAAGTATATTAATTTAAATTAACCGTCCAAATGGAAGAGTAAGCTTTCATGTCACGAAGTTTATTTGAAATACTAGAAAATAAAGCAACTGAAGAAATAAACCTAGGTACTTGTTTAGCCACCTTTAACCAGATGCATTCCAGGTTCTTACTCTAAGCTATAAAACAAAGCAAAAAAATCTTCCTTGATCATGTATTGGGGATTTAATTGCCAGACAGATGTTATGGTTTGCAGCAGGACTGGGTGAGACAACGGCAATGGCAGTCAATGTTGTTGCATACAATAGGGCTCCCAACTTAAATTGACAGAAACCAGTGCTTCACCACTTTCTGTGTGTCATGCATGTGGTCAATAACTTTTCCAGTCAGAAAGTCAAGCCCACACCTTTTCTGTTCTATTCTCCAAACAGAAATCTAACTCAAAGTTTTGTGCTGCATTCACACTCCAGATGCCATGTGGTGATTTCCAAAAGTTGACTGCTAAAATTTTAAAACTGGTACCTGGTTTTCTAGCTAAAATAAGTTCATTCTTTTCTTCTTTCACTATGAAAAAGGAAATCTTCTACACTTTTAAGACTACTGATGAGCACTTACTTTGCACAGTCTGTGTTGGATATGAATATTATGTCCTTGTGAAAAGGAAGGGGTGTGATTCAAGATTGTGGAAAATTTGTATTGTCAAATTAAGTATGGTTAGAACAGCTCATAGTAGCACTTCAGTCCTTATACTGATTTGTATATCATAGGTTGTATGGTGATTATTTGTCTATATGGTGGAATTTTAGCAAAGAGAGCTTTCTAAGTATATATTCTTTTTGGTGTAGTTGTGGGTCATTTTCTTTTATATGCATTTTCTTTTATATATTAATTTGAGTTAAAACATTTTTTTCCTATCTTATCTTACAATTATAGAAATAGTGGTAGACATGTATGCTTGTTATTAATACTCTGCTACCAAAAACCTTGCTGTAAGTTATAAAGATAATCAAATTAGATTATTTTTTTTTTTTGCATGTTCTATCTCTTGGACATGCAGGCATGGGAAACAAGAAAAACAAGTTGGTCTTTGGATTCATTACTTTGTAATGCTAAAACCTGGATATGCAAAAAACCAGGGAACAAGACAGATACAATGTTACTTGAAACAGTGGTTTACAGTGTTTTAGTTTTGTTCTTTGATAACTTATCTAAAAGTGTTTTTTTCTTCTTGGTCAAAAGTTTGGCTGCTGTACGTACATGCAGCGTATTTGGAAGTACTACTATCTATATATGTAATTTGTGCTTAACACTATTTTCCTAATGAAACAAGAGTGCTTTACTGATCAGTTTGTTCATGATATCTTTTCAGATTACATCAGATATGACTATGTGAATAGCCTAGGATAGCCCAAAGGAAGGACATGATGTCAGAATAACATTCAAAACATTTGTGAGGTATGTGGGTTTTTTTCTGTTGTGCTAAAAATTTCTTGGTTGTGTTTAATACAGTTGAACAAAACAAGAGCAGTAATTTAATGTCATTTCATTTGTATGCAAAGGAGTTGCTTGCAGAATTGATCTAAAAATTCACATTTGTTGTGACATACACAAATACAGGTATATTATTTTCAGAATTACTTAAGGTAACTTGTTGATTTGAGCAGATGGAAGCTTGCCCTGGTTGAAAAGTAATACTTGTTTTTTTTCTCCTGAGGTATTGCACCTTAGCTGGGAAGAATTCCAAATTTGTGTTCTATAAGAAGTTTCAGAATTGAGAGGTTGGTTTCAAGTCATTGATTCCTCTCAGACACTTGAAAGCATCTGGATAATGCTGCTTACCTCTTTAGGAGAAGTTTGGCTTTTTGGAGCCTTTGTTGAGTATTTTGTGTGTCTGGTAACTTTGGTTTGCTGTCAGCCCCTCATATACTTCAAGGCTTAGTTGAAAGTTTATTGTAGATACTTTTTTTCATGGGTTCTTTTTTTTTTGAGAGAGAAAAAGTTAAACAAAAGCTTTTGTTAAAAGTTTTTTATGCCCATTTTTGATGAAATAATAGCTGCGTGTTCTAGCTTATAAGTAGGTAGGCTTCATGAAACTTGAATTTTCTTTTACAAGTCTTGACCACAAGGATTGGTTGATGTGCTATTGAAATGAATTGGCATAGATTGTAATTTTAACTGTAAACATATAGAAAGATTAGGATAATTGAAAGTGGCTGAAAAGTGGGCCTTATCTAGGTTAAGTTAAGCTTGAATTGCTTTTAAGGGAGGTGAAGTTTTTTCTTTTTTAAGGTATTTTTCTAGTATGTGAACCTTCTTCCATTGCTTAGATAGCTGCATTCTGGTAAGAGAGGGGACTTTGGTGTAAAAAAATAAACCCCACAAAAAAACCAAAACCAAAAAAAAAACCCGCAACAACAGCTCCACACCCCCAAAAACAAAACAAAACAAACTCAACACAGAACCACAAAAAACCCAGTGTGTGGATAGAAAACACAGTGTAACTCCTAGACATTTTAATACTGCATTGTTAATGATAAGATCCAAGCACCAATGCTGTATTTCAGTTTGTTCTGTTTCAGAGCCAGAAAATGTAGCCCACACTTAACTGTGTTCTATGAGCATCTCAGCTAGTTATTTTAACTGTTGCTCTGGGATCTCTACACTGCAGTCTGCATGTACTTGTTTTCATTTCTAGTCTCTTGGATTATTCCTGCCTAGTTCTAGCATTAAAGCTTAAAGATCAGAAGGGTTTACTGGGCAGAATGTATTTATCTGATTCCTGTTAGATAGAACTGGGAGTTTTTAAAGGGTTTAGAAATACACAGCTTCATCTGCAAACAATCTTAGTGTAAGAGGGTAATGGGCACTTTGACCATTTTGAACTAACAAAGTGATCCTATATTCAAGGTCTCGGGATGTAAATTGAAGTGCCATAATCTTCCAGTTATACATAGGCTGCCTTAATAAGAAATAAAAATGGAGACTTCTGCTTGGCTGTCATAAATCAATATAAATGCTTTCAAGTTTTCCTCAGATGTGGCCTTTAGTTGCATGAATCAATATGAATTTTAGAACACAATATACTTCTATAGCGGGTAATTCTTGATGCGTAATGTTAAAGCTTTATTTTGTCTCCCGTTGGTTGAAAGCACTTCAGTTCTTCCATATCTTTGCTTGTTAGAGATGTCTGGAAAATAGTGCTGTTTTCGAGGTTTCGGGTTTTTGTTCCATGCTGGAGCAACAGTACAGTCCTAGAAGGGTTTTCACGTGTCCTGGGTTCAGCAGTAGCAGTCATTTTTTCTCCTTCTTACTAGCTGGTGCAGCGCTGTGTTTTTGACTTTCGGCCTGGGAACAGCACTGACAATGCCAGTGTTTTTAGTTACTGCTCAAATGTTTACTCTGACAAAGGACTTTGTGAGTCTCATGCTCTGCCAGGGAGGAGGGGAAGCCAGGAGGAAGCAGAGACAGGACACCTGACCCAAACTAACCAAAGGGGTATTCCATACCACAGCACGTCATGCCCAGGATGTAACGGAGAGTTACCTGGAAGGGCTAGTTCAGTGCTTGGTCGGGCTGGGTATTGTCAGTCGGCAGGTGGTATTGTATTCTCTTCCCTTGTTATTTCCTTTATCATTATTCTTATTGGTGTTAGCAGTAGTGATTTGTGTTATACCTTAGTTATTAAACTGTTCTTATCTCAACCCGTGGGAGTTACATTCTTTGGATTCTCCTTCCCATCCCTCTGGGAGCAGGGGGAAGAAGGAGTGGGGAGGGGGGGGAGTAGACTCTGTGGTTCTGATTTACGGCCTGGGCTTAAACCATGACATCACAAAATTAAATTGATGTGTTCTTTGAAAATCTGATTCATATTATCCATTGCTGTGCTAATTTAACCACTGCTGTTGGTTTCACTGAAGTTTGGTCTGATCTGAGTAAGTTTTGTAAGTTATCCAATATATCTTTGTGTCAGGTTTGTGGTTTTTTTCAATGCAATGGCACTTTTGTCAACAAATGTAGCTGCTTACTAACTTGCCATTGAGTTGGTAACGTTTTTTGTTGTGAGCAATATACTAAACAGCTTTATTTCCATTCTACAATTTCCTTCTGCTCTTCCCAGGGCTGGTGGAGCAGTATGAAAAGCCAACAGTCTGGTGCCATTACTTGCTGTGTTCTGAGAGACAGGAGCTGTAATTTTATGAAGGCTTTGCCATTTTAGTTTGAGATAAAGAGGTTACATTTTGAACAGAAGAGGAAGAATGGTTTACAGGCACAACAAAATGTAAACGAAACTATCCTAAAATCACTTTGTCAAGCATTGAAGTTGCATGATTGTGGTGGGTTGACTCTGTGTGGATGCCAGCTGCTCTATCGCTTCCCACCTCAGGGAGACAGAGGGGAGAAAAATATAACCAAAGGCTTGTAGGTAGAGATTAGGACAGAGAGAGGTCACTTACCAGTTACCATCATGGGCAAAACAGACTCAACTTAGGGAAATTAGTTTAATTTATTACCAGTCAAATCAGAGTAGGATAATGAGAAATTAAAACTAAATCTTAAACCCACCTTCCCCCTACCCCTCATTTCTTCCTGGCCTTGACTTTACTGCCTGTTTCTCTACCCTCCTCCCTACCAGTGGTTGTGGTCAGTTTATCAAATGTTGTCACTGTGGCTCTTTCCTCTTCAGGGGAGGACTCATCACTCTTCCCCTGCTGTAGCTAGGGTCCCTCCCATGGAAGAGAGTTTTCCATGAACTTCTCCAACATGGGTCCTTCCCATGGGCTGCAGTTCTTTATAGACTACTCCAGCATGGGTCCCTTCCCTGGGGTGTAATCCTTCAGGAGCAGAATGACTGCTCTAGCACGGTTCCCTTGCAAGGTCTCAAGTCTTGCCAGCCAGCCCGCTGCATTGTGGGCTCCTTTCTCCACAGGGCCACAGGTTCTGCCAGGAGCCTGCTCTGGCATGGGCTCCCGCAGGGACACAGCCTCCTTTGGGCATTCCCCTGCTCCAGTGTGGGGTCCTGCACAGGCTGCAGGTGGATACTTGCTCCACCGTGGACCTCCATGGACTGAGTGGCACAGCCTGCCTCCCCATGGGCTGCACCACGGACTGCAGGAGAACCTCTGCCCCGGTGCCTGGAGCACCTCCTCTTCTCCTTTGTCACTGGCCTTGGTGTGTGCAGAGCTGTTTCTGTCCTGTATTCTCACTTCTCTCTCTGGCTGCAGTTCCACAGGGGTTTTTTTCCCCCATTTTACAATACGTTTTCCCAGAGGTGCTACCACTGTCACTGCTGGGCTTGGCCTTAACCAGCGGCAGGTCTGTCTTGGAGCGAGCTCCATTGGCTATGTTGGGCATAAGGGAAGCTTCTAGCAGCTTCTCCTAGAAGCCTGTAGCTCCCCTTCTATCCAAACCTTGCCATGCAAACCCAAGCGATAAAAAAAGAAAGTTATGGCATTATAAAACTCAGAAAATAGCTTACAAAATTGTTTATGAAACTTTGTAAAGTAGTATCTTTTGATTACAGAAATAGTTCATCTTTATGTAGTCATAGAATTGTTCAGGTTTTGATTAAAAAAAAATTATCTCAGTAATCTGTTTTCAACTGGTATATGTTTTATCTTGTGCAAATAAGAAACGAGAGCCACCTGTATTTCCAGTTTTCTCAAGCATAATAATGGTTATATCTTTGCTTCTTGCAGGGCAAGGCCAGAAAACCATGCAGTCATCAGGGCACAGATTCCGCGACGTTGAGCACCACCCACTTCTTGCTGAAAATGACAGCTATGATTCCTCTTCCTCAGAGGCTGACATGGCAGAGAGGGTTTGGTTCATCCGAGATGGCTGCGGTATGGTCTGTGCTATAATGACATGGCTTCTGGTTGTCTATGCAGACTTCGTAGTGACTTTTGTCATGTTGCTGCCTTCCAAAGACTTTTGGTACTCAGTGATCAACGGTGTTCTCTTTAACTGCTTGGCAGTGCTAGCTTTGTCATCGCATCTGAGAACAATGCTAACTGATCCAGTAAGTATGCAGTTGTTCCTTCACATTGGATTGTTCTCTCATGTAGCTCATCATCTGCAGAGATGTGGGCAAGTGGTGTCAGTTGTCTCCTGCTAGGAAAAGCGGTGTTAGATTAAAAACCCTCAAGGTGAAGGCATGATACCTGTACTTTTCCTGTTGTGTTGAAACTGTAAATAATTTTTGACTTGAGGAACAGGCAGTATAAAATTAAGAGGGAGAGGTAGGCTCAAGGGAAATTTAGTTTATTTGTAAAATATTAACCCAAGTTCTGAAGAAGGTGATAGTTTTAGTCTTTTCTGTCCAAATTTTCTTACTTTTGTTTGTCAGATATATTTTCAAAACTTCATAAGAAGTTGTAGCTTCACTCTGTTGTACTTTTTGAAATGTATCTTACGTTTATGGCACATGAACTTTTAGAGGTAGACATGCTGTAAAATCTCAGTCACGTATTGGCATAAAGTAAGAACTAATGTCGTACATGATTCCATGAGTACTGTGTTTAGTTGCGTGGAGTCAGTGGTAAGGGAGATTTAAGCTGAACCCACTCTGGAAGAGTGTAGGTGTGAGAGGTCTTGGAAGTACTCTTTTCTTAGGACTTTCACTCTTCAAGAGTTCAGGAGATGAAATTGTTTATTTTGTATTAAAATCTACTACTCTCTTAAGGCAATAAATCTGGGGAGAGAAGGGTAAGGGTAAACACTTCTGTTTTCTCCAGATTTTTGAGATGATAACAGTGTATATGGAAGTTAGGGGAGTGTTCAAAAAAGCCAGGGGGGTGTTGTAGTTAATGGTTTTCTAGGTACTTTGACTTACATCTGAGCCCACACTCAGTGATGAAATGTGCCGACTTCTACAGACTGCAACAGCTAAGAAAGTTAATGGTTCAAGGATATATTGCTTACGAATTCATCCTGGTAAAACTGTGTGTCTTTCTAGACCTATGTTGTTTTTTATGGATAAAACATGATAGAAATTGAAATGAATCACTACCTTTTTTTTCACCACTCCTTACCTTATGACTCCCAAAGTGGAAGATATGATAGTGTAATAGAAACTAAGATTGACGGAAAAAAGGAATAAATTGCTTCAAAACACATTAATAATATAACTATTAACATTGATTTTTTTTTTCTTATTGAAAGGAATTGGTGACCGTCAGAGACTGTGAAAGATGCTTTTGAAATAGAGCAATATTTTTATCAGCAAAATGCCAAAAGTACTGCCTGAAATTATTGTCCTTAGTGACAGGTGAATAGGTGGATGTGAGATGTGTTTTATAAACACAAATCTACCTGTGTTTAAGAGCTCTCTCTGAGATAATTCACCATGTTTACACCAAAGTATTCACTTCAGTGAGAACATTCATGTTGCAAAAAACACTTCAGCAATACAATGTGAGAGTTTCAGAAACTCTCTTTGAGTTCGTGCACTTCCAAAGGCCAGCTGGCTCAAGCTTGAAGCACCACTTAGCCAAAGAGTTCATCTAGGGCAGAACTTGGGCTGTGTCTCAGGCAATACAAACACAAGATTGTTATTCCAGGACATACGCAACAAAAGCTTTCTGCCAGAGTAGAGGGGTGTTTTGCAATTGAATCTGAAGTGCCTCCTGTTTTTTTTTTCATTCTGTCCTCCAGACTTCCTTAAGGTGTCTCTGTAAATCATGGTTTTGCCAACAGGCTCTTTTTGAATGAGAAATAGAGTGTTGCAGATGATTTAAGACAACCTGGAGAAAGCTATCTCTGTGTCGTGTAGGTGCTGGTTTGGAGGAGTTGTTACAGAAAGGCCACTGCACTTTCATTTCACATTCCGGTTTATTTCATGATCACTTCCTGTCACAGATAAGCTTTTAGCTCTATAAATAAACAAGGTGACACTGGTAATGTCCATTATTTTCTTCCTACTAATCCAGAGTTAGATTCTGATCTCACGAGGCTTTCAATTGATATTGTTACTGGAAGAAGCAATCCTGCCTACTTTTCCTGTCTGTTTGTCATCTTTCTCGTTGTGTTGAACGGCTGCTAATGCAGGTCTGTGGTGAACAGCTCAGAGAACTAATCACTAAAAAATAATTTATTTTCCTGATGGGTTATTTTTCTTTTGGATCAGTTCCTTCAACTGTTTACCAGGTAGCTACACAAACTTCCACGGTAGCAGAAGGCAGCAGATGACACTAGATATAGAATAAGGAGGGCAGTGGTGGTTCATGCTAACAGTGTCCAAACTAAAAGCTTAAGTATAAAGGTAAAAAAGGTGACTGTTGGTTCTCAAAAACCTGTATACATGGGACTAAATCTTGGATGCAGAGATTTGAAATAACATCCTTCAAGTAGTTGTTGATTTAACTTTTGAAGATGTGTTGGCCTAATAATTGAATGTCACAACAATTAACATATGCTGCTGTAAGAAAGTATGTCTTGTCAGCAAATATTGTACCCATAAAGCTTATATCTGCATATAAAAATTTTTTATGTATGCTGGTGACAATAGATTCCAGCAGAATTATGCTAATACTTGGCTACAGATGAGTCTTGCTGAAATGAAAGTGCATTCGAGGTCAAGCAGAGGTAATTTATGCATTTGTAAATGATTCTGGCTTATAGCAGGCTAGCTTTGAATAAATGAATTTATTTCAGCAATTATGCTGAGATTACTGATATAAAGTCTATAAAATGTATTTTTAAACACTGTCAGACCATTTAAGAAGATTTCTCTCCTTTAATTGAAATTATTTCAGGGGGCTGTACCCAAAGGAAATGCCACTAAAGAATACATGGATAATTTGCAACTGAAACCAGGAGAAGTGATCTACAAATGTCCAAAGTGCTGTAGTATCAAACCTGAACGTGCACACCATTGCAGGTAGGCCATAGTTTTAAAGCAGTTATGCATATTGAGTCTTGGAATAATGTTCCTGCTATTTATGTGTTTGGGGTTTTTTCTCCCACAAGTTGCTTTTGGTATCCAGTAAACTTTCAAATTCATACATTGCAGAGTATTTTATAGATGTAATATACTATGGCCAAAAATGAATGTGGGTGAGAGGAAAAAAGTAAGAGACTCAGGAGCTTTTAAAAATAACCATACTGTGGTGTCTTTAATACTTTTCAATCTGAATATTTTTTCCTGAGCATCATTGTAATTATTGTGCAATACTGTTGATAATGCAGGACAAGGGAGAATCTCTAGGAAATTTATTTTAGAAGCTCATTTAAGAACCGTCTCCTGCAGTCTAAATTAACAAAATACAGATGAGTTTTAAACTGTCGCTTTAATTTGTGCCTTGTCTTCTTTGTGTGTCATTTGAAGTTACATGTGAATTGTCAGATTATTTTCCCAAGTGGTATGCATAATTGTTTAAATGCATTTCTGTCTATTGAAGATTCATTTTAATAACCGCTGAAGTGATGATAATTTGGACTAAAGGAAGAGATTGTAAATATATACATTCTAATTCTCAGTCTTTTGAGTTTTCAGGCACTGTGGATATGCATTTATAGTGTTTATTGTGTGAGAGTTGAAAATAGATATGCCTGCATAATTAAGGCTTACATAAATATGTAAATGTTTCTGGTGGCTCTCTAGGTGTAAGGAGTGATACGTATTGAATTGTGTGGCATATTACAGTTAAGTCTCTGAGTTAGTGCCAATTAGAAGAACAGAGTGAAGTCTCGTCAGGACTCTGAAATTCTGTAAATTTGTGCTTTCTAAATTAAATGTCTCAGTGTATGTCGCTTATCTTTGTAAGCAGTATGGCTGCAGAGCTATTTCCATTATAAATAATCAGCCACTGAAGTCTTGTTCTCTCAGATGTGAGTGGGCTTTTGTATCTGGAGTGTGAAGGGAAAAGTTCCATGTATAAATAGTCAAGTATAGAATTATCTTCAGCTAGTTTCTCTGTGTTGTAGGTTAGCTCTTGCATGGATGCAGGTACCAGGCCTTCCTTCCTGGGCAGTGAGTTTGGTTCTGGCTGGTTTTATTAGCTTCAGTAGAGCATTACTTGAAGACAGCTGTACCCATTGCTTGGTGGGCCTGAGGGTAGAAGCAGCGCAGCTGCTTTTTTGTGGCAAAATATAAGCTGTTAATCTCTGGGGATCTCAAACAGCTTTGTGCAGTCTGTTCATTGGCATTGTGTCCATGGAAGGCAGTAAAGGGACACCTGAGAGCCTCTGCTAGGTGTAGGTTGGACCGTAATAATTTTCTCATCTTGAATTTAGGCTGTTTCCTAAGGAACTTTGCAGGTATCTTTGTGTTTTCCACATCTTCAGTCCTGATAGGATTTACTAATTTGGAAGTAGTCTTAATTGAAGATACCTTATGTTAAGCTCTGCATATAGGCACACAAGCTGGAGTATTGGAAAGCTGGACTGTCCTCTGTGCGGGCAGTGTTTATCTGTTAGACCTGGAGCTAGCAAATATGTAGGTTTCAGGTACATCTTTCAGTGTCCCTTGGGTACATTTGGGCCATCATCCTTAGCAGGCACTGTGTTATCTTGGATGTTCCAGTAGCCTGTGATCCCAGTTAAGGTGGTATTTATTGAAAAATTATTTCTTTGTGGAAGAAGAATGAAAATGAAGTAGGGACTTCAGATACATTGTTTACAGCAAGAATTTGAGTGACATTTATTGTTAAAGCAGGGCAAGAATGGGCAGTGAAGGAAATCTGTGATACTTTCAAAGAGTTTGTTTTCAATAACCAGTGGCTTAGTTACCTACCTTTGAATGTCTTGTGAATTGTTTTACTTTTTATGCTATGGTAAAATACACTGTGAGATGTTCCAAGTAAGGGTAAAGGATGCATTTTGGTGCTTGTGCATCGCATAATTTCCTTCGCAGAACATCTGAAAGAGAAGGCCAGAGCCTGAAAGTGTATCTGTTGTAAGCCTGCTGTCATGTTTTTCTCAGTAGTCGGATATCTGGTTTAATTGTCTTTGTTTCTTTTAATCTGATTCTTTGCCATGGACTTAGCACTACAGTAGTTTACTGAATAGAAAAAAGGTTTGTTTGATTATACTGCCAACTTTTTATTGGCTTACAAACCCATTCCAAGGACATTAAAAGGGTGGTCTAGTCCCAAGTAGTCAAAGTGGCAATTTGCTGATGGAAGAGACTTGAAAATGGAAATTGAAGTTGGTTCCTGTTGGGAAATACTTGCACTCAAAGCCACAGTGTTCTGAGTAGTAAATTATTAACAGAAGAGACTCTTATGATGTATTTATGAAAATTGTTGTGCAATACTGTAGCAGAATTTCTTTTAAGGAAGAAAAATAGTTTCATAACACACATTAGTGATGGCAAAAAGAACACGAAACTTATTTACGGCTAAATAACTAGCCTCAGTGAAACACATTAAACTGAGATTTTACTAAGCAGTTAATATATTCAGCATAAAGAAGAGGCTTATCCTGAGTGAATGCTATTTCATTTTCACTGAAGGAGCACAGTTGTCATTATTTCTGGCCTATTCTGAGCGCCTGTGTTTGTGTGTGGGGAGCTGTTATCCAGAAACAAGTCACTGAGACGTTTGCATCAGTCTTCCTATGAATTTCTGTTATCCAGACCAATTTCTCTTAAGCAATTAGCTGTGTCTTTCTGGGTGTTACCTTTGGCATTCAAATCTGTAACTGCATCTGCTGTTGCCAGAGTGCATTCAGCTGCAGTGCCAAGCTGGAGAAGACTGTCCCTCATCCACAGCTGCTTGTTCTCATTACCATACTGCTCCTTCCTCTTGTGTAATGCGTGAGTGTTCATACACAGTGACACGACCCAGGTTGCAGCTTATAGGATGACTTCCCCAAACTCTTGCTGCAAAAACATCTGTACTTGGACAAGGAAGGGACTAGAATACAAGTGACAGGGGTAGGAAAAAGGGAGAACCACTGTGTTAAGCATTGCTGTGTGTTTGTTGGCTGGAAACGTTTGTTGAAGCATGGTGTGAGATTAGAAAGGAAGGCAGGGTTCCACACATCTGATGTCTTGGAGAGCTCCGCGTGGGCTTGTGTGAAATACTGAATGAGCAAAAGTGAGTCCTGCCCACCTCACATCTTCCAGTGTTTAGCTTGATTGAGTCTGGGTATGATTTTACTTAGTATTTCACATTAATATTCTTTTTAGAGTGATAGTGTATATTATGTGTTACATTAAGAAGCTTGCATGGTTGTGGTAGCTGGAGTTAGCTCACCTTCCCACAGAGCCTGGGAAATTAATGAGAGGCTGAAGTTACAGGCAGCAGGCTGTGTGAAATGAAAATCTTTTGGTGAGCCTTCTGAATGCCTTTGTTCAGTGATACCTGTTTCTTCTGTGCTAGAGAATTGTTGTGGTGTTTAGTTATGATGTTGGGATTTTCATGTGTAACTGGCACTACTAGTTAAATTAGTAGCTAATTTTAGTAGTTTAATTATTAGTGAAAAAGTAATTTGCATCTGAGGATGAATTGTCTTTACCGTCCATAAAACAAGAGGCAGTGGGAATGTAGGGGCTGGGTTATGATAGCTAAGGGCAAAGTGAGCTTCAGAGCAGCAGTGAGATATTTGGGATTCTCCCATATAACCTGCACAGAAGTAAGTTCTGTCTCTTGCTTAATTACCTTAAAATCATGCATATATGATGGCTTAAAAAATTATTTTATGCGTTGAAGCATTTATTTCCCTACACAAACACCCTTTTCTTCATTTTATTGACAATCACCTGGCTTTGCTTCATGGCTTGTCACTGCGGCACTCAAAGATACCATATATAAATAAGCATGCATTAAAACCAAAGGATTTTGAATAATAATGCCTGCATTTTTTAGGCTTATTTGCCTTTGTAACTGCCAAAATGAAAATACTCAGTATTTTTTGTTTTCTGCAGGAAAATATGGAGTATTTTGCGTGTGGCTATCTTAAGCACAAAGCTAGGAGAATTCGGTATCAGTATTGCTTAAGCTGATGAACTTCATGGAAGACCCTCAACACATGTTGCAGCTGTTCTGTTTCTCTTCTATAACTTTGTGTTTAGCTGCAGATGGACCTGAATATAAGAGAAAAGAGTCCTCTGGTGCTGTATGGCTTAGCACATGTAAAATGGAGTTACTGAAGTATTTGACTTGTGGAAATAACCTTGACTCAGAACTGGGCAGCACCAAAGCAATTAGTTGCAGAACTAACAAGGAACACCAGTGTTTAAATATTTATTATAAGAAGGCAAAGAATGTGTGCTGCTTATAGTTTCAATGTTTTTGTTTTATGTTGAGAAGGTGAGGAGTGACCTTGTAAGCTGTTCTTCAGTTGAGATTTTGCTGGCATATGTTTACAGTTGTATGGCCAGTTGAAACCTCAATTTCCCTTTGAATATGTGAATTTTTTTCTTTCAAATTTTTTTTTTTTTTTTTTTTTTTTTTTTTTTTTTTTTTTTTTTTTTTTGGTGATTGACACACCAAATTTACAGCTTAAAAGTCTGCAACTTTGAAGTGGTTACTTTGTGTAAAACAGCTTCTACAGAAGGGAAGATTCTACTGAATCTAGAAAGAACTAAAACTTTCCTCATGCAGTGCCACAAGTGTCTAAAACAAGTAAACAAGTTACTGGATTCCCTTGATTGTGTTTGTGGGTAAGCAGTGATTTTCATGTTAATAGTGTTTTTCATATATGAAGAAAATTTTATGTACACAGTCAGTTCTGTAGCAACCAAAACCTGAGTTGTGAATGAGCAAATGGTTTCTTTGAAGAAATGCAGATATAATAACTGTTAGCAGCTTGTCAAGAAAGAATACAGCACATCATCTTATGACCACTGGGTACCCTTGTTGCCATATTAAAATGTGAAGTACTGTTTGTCAATAGAAGTCTCTTTTTCTATCCCTCAGTATTTGCAAACGATGTATTCGAAAGATGGATCACCACTGCCCATGGGTGAATAATTGTGTGGGGGAGAAAAATCAGAGATTTTTTGTTCTGTTTACGGTAAGTGAAAAAAACAGCTTGATTTCAGTACAAATCTACCTTGATTATAGCAATTTGGTTGTGCTTAGTACTGATTAATGGCTTAAGGGCACAATTGGGTTCTGTTGTTGGGGTTTTTTTTGTTTAATTTATGCAAGATATTCTTCAAGAAGAAGACACTTATACTTGTTTTAATCTTGTACTCTTTAATATTGTTATTAACTATCTTAATTTTGCTGTGTTTTATGTAATAAGGATTAGTGAAATGGAACTATGTTTAGGGAGCTAATCCTTAAACTTTCATTGTTACCCACGTTTTTAGATTCAAGCTTAATTAGAATTTGGTTTCACATCGTTGTGTTGAATTAAATATTGAAATAGGAAAGTGTATTTGCTGTGCAGTGGTAAAAGTTGGCTGGTATGAATGTCTGCTTTACTACCTGGCAGCAGTCAAAAGTAAGCACACTCTCTTATTTCCAGATGTATATAGCCCTAATTTCAGCTCATGCGCTCATACTGTGTGGTTTTCAGTTTTTCTCCTGTGTCCGAGGGCAGTGGACTGGTAAGCAAATACTTAACTTTCACTGTCATAATGCAGCAGATATTAAGGGAAAGTTACCCTTATTTTAGTCCCATGTATGAAATATTAGAGGACTTCAGTCTTTTTAAAGTAAGGTCCTGAAAATATTTCATACTTGCTTCCTGTTTGCCCATCTCTGTCTCTTTTTGGTTACCTTCTAGACATTCACTGTAAGAGCTGTTTCCACATAGTAAAGAATTTACTACCTCTAATAGGAAGTAAGCAGACAGCTGGTCCTCAGCCACCTCAGTGCTATATTACCTGAAACTGCCAGCTGGGCTTTGTGTGTCATAGCACAGTTCTGCGAACAACAGAGTTTCTTCCTCATTTTGTTACTGGAGCCAGCTCTGGGCTCCTGTAGAAAAGAAATCTCCTAAATTGACCCAGTCGCTTGTTTAGGCCTCTGACTTGCATTTCTTAATGTTCCAGTGTGCCAGAGCTCATTCTGACCTAGTGCTTTTGCCAGAAGATGGTTGATCATATGTTCTTCCTGGTACCTGAAACAACAGGGGAATCCATGTGACTGGTTTTTGCTGAATATTCTTTAAATGGATGGAATCTTAGTCCTTTTTTTTACCTGAAGCATTCTGCTTTCCTTATACTATCCTATTTCTTTAACTATAATCAGTTGATCAGTTGTTCTCCCAAGTCAGAATTTGCTTACTTTGTGTAGGGAATTAAAATAATAACAGGAATTGCAGCAAAATGGAACATCTTGCTAGTATTAACTAGCAAGTCAGAGCTGGCAGTGGTGGTGGTTTTTTGCAGTGTTTGTTGTGCATGAAACTTCAAGCTGCTCTCATCTTTATATCTGTGCAGTTCTGAGTACTTAAATTGTCTCATGTGCAAATATTTATTTGATGTCCTTGAAATACTGAGGCAGGATTGCAGCAATGCAGTACCATATGCTTTATAGGAAGCCAAAAATGTTACTTCCATAAAATTCTTTATTTCCTTGGGCAGCAAATATAGCTGCTGCTGTTACAGAAATTAGAAGTTTGTTTTAATTGTTGAAAATACTTTTTCAACTGCCAGATATTTTACTGTTATTGCTATTTGTTGAGGAGATATTTTAGTATGAACCTGCTCTATAGACTTTTATTTATTTATTATAACTACATATATAATTTTCACAGAATGCAGTGACTTCTCCCCACCTGTAACTGTGATCCTGATGATCTTCTTGTGCCTTGAGGGTTTTCTGTTTCTCACTTTCACTGCAGTCATGTTTGGCACCCAGATCCACTCAATATGCAATGATGAAACGGTAAAGACTTCTACTTTTGTATGCTGTAACAGTTATTCTAGAAAGATGTGATTAGGTGATATTTTATTTGATGAGGGGAGGCTCTTGCTTTGGAAAAAACTCAAATCTTCATTTTTATTTTCTGAAGTTTTAAGGATTGAAATACTTTCTTGGGGTTTGCTTTTTAGCAAGAGTTCCTACATTATTTGCTTTTCTGACGTAAATTTTATAATTAGGTTTTCAATTACAAACACTGCACAGATTTTGACTTCAGTTTGTTCTTTTACTTCTCATCTGTCACAAACTCCTGATACCGGCCGTGAGAAATGTCTGCTCTTCTCAGGCTTACACTTAAACTAGGTATCTTGCATCAATCCTTCAGGCTTTCCTCTATTTCTGATACACTTTGTATTAAGAGTATCACCATAGTTTGGACCTTTGGCTCCCATGCCCTGCAGTGTTAAGCCTTGAGATGTTTTGTAATGGGTTATTGACTGGAAACAGAAGGAATTTGAATCTTGTGGCTGCTCAGAATTTTCTCATGTGAGGCTGTTTAAAAGTGTATTTCTGTACTAAAAAGTAGCTGTGAAAAATTGGTAAATATCAAGCCTTCATCAGTGGGAAGCACAAGAAATGATCATCAAAATAGTGCATTTGGGAGAGTAAGCCTAGCTTCAGTAATTGCAGTACAAGAGCCTTCCTGGAAGCCTTATTGTCTCATTTCATTAACGGTGTAAACAACTTCTAATGTACGTAATATTCTTTGTAGATCCTCTACTGTAACATCAGCTTTTCTGGTCATTGTATCTTTCAGTTTGAGGGGGGAAGAGGTAGAAGTAGACCAGCCTTCTTATCCACATTTTATGTGAGGGTGGTGTGGCATTAGAACAAGTTGCACAAAGAAGTGGTAAATGCTCCATCCCTGACAGTGTTCAGGGCCAGGTTGGACAGAGCCTTGGGTGGCATGGTTTAGTGTGAGGTGTCCCTGCCCAAGGCAGAGGGGTTGGAACTAGATGATCTTAAGGTCCTTTCCAACCCTAACTATTCTATGATTCTAAGTCTTCTGCCCTGTTCCTACAGGGCTAAATCAACCACTCTTATTTCTTCCTTACTAAGTAGTTAATAGTAAGAAACCAATCAGCTCACTAGCTATACACTGAAAGAATGCCAAATTGTCATCAGTTTCAGTAAATGGCTATTAGACTTTGCTAACCTGTGGACCTAACAGTGTGTCACTCCATGTCTGTTTATATACAGGAGATTGAAAGACTTAAGAGTGAAAAGCCAACATGGGAGCGAAGACTACGTTGGGAAGGAATGAAATCTGTTTTTGGGGGTCAGCCTTCACTCCTGTGGATCAATCCTTTTGCAGGATTTCGAATCAGGCGACTTCTATTGAGAGCAAAGAAAGGAGGACCCGAGTTTTCTGTTTGAGTCTAGTTATGCTGGAACTTAGGGGAATACTATAAAATATTTATTTTGGGGCCAGAGAAGGCTGTCTACATATAATCTGTGACCAGGTGAAACTGATATCAGACATTTGCTTGTAGCAAGCAGAGTTTTATACGTTTATTGTCACAGACATCTCATTAACTTTCAGAGACATGAACTGGATCGGTAATGGTCTTAACAGCAAGATAACAAAGGAAAAGCACGTGGTCACACTAAAGAAGCCAAATGTTGTCATGCTACTGTAATTTATTTTGAGATTTAATTTTTGTTAAACCCTTTTTATTTGATAAATGTTTGGGGAATTACCTGTGTGTTTTTATAAAAAGTATATACTTAGGTGCAGTTGTCAATCATAAGGAGGAGCATTATGCTGAAAGTTGATCTCAAATGAGACTTAGCCTTCTAAATCCAGTTTTCAGGGAAAAGAAAGCAGTTTGCTCAGTTTTAATTTTTATTTCAGCTTGTCCGAATAAACAGAGCTATACATTTGTGTCCCATTTCAAACACACATTCCTTATATGCAAGTGATTCAAAGCACTGGTGCACACAACAGCATAACACATCAGAGGCACTCTTACACCCCTGCCAGATGTCTTCCCAGGCTCACAAAAACATGTCTTGTGTTTGGCGCTGTTAATCTCATATGACATTTAGGTAAGCTCTAAATCCTTAGTAAACACCACTTTTGACTAATGGCTGTGGTCCAAATTCTGCCCTCAGATATGCATCTCCATTTCTTAGTGCATTGATTCTAGAGGAACTTACGTGTAGATGTTTGGGGATTGTGTCTTGTCCTCTGCAGGGATGAGTGGAACCAGTGACTGTATCCTCCTGTGTGAGATTAAAATGAATGTACTGCAGATTGGAAACAATTCACAGAAAACTGCTATCTTTGTAAGGTCTTGCTCAGCCCCTTTTTTTATTGTGCAGACTTTACATAGAAGGAAAGCTGTTAACTTAATGATCCCTTAAACAAAGACATCAGAGGAAAGCGGAATATACTTTCTCAAGTACAACAGATCTTAAACATAGAAAGATCTGCAGTCTTGGGTGACATGGTTTACTGTGTGGTGTCCCTGCCCATGGCAGGGGGGTTGGAACAAGATGCGCTTAAGGTCCTTTCCAACACTAGCTATTCTATGATTTAGAATTTAACCATTTTCCATCCAAAACTATGAAGAAATGAGAGCAATATACATCTAGAACTGCTTTATGTGGGCCTGACAAACAACAGTATTGCTAAGAAATGTTTATAAATTTTCATGTACTGAAAATCAACCTGCAAGTAATGAAATTCAGCTAAAAGTGGATTCTTTAAAAATTACGTTTATTTTTTTGTATTATTGTTAATCTGTTCTATAAATTGCAATATAAATTATAAAGCAGGAGCCTTGATGCATAGCTTGAAATTGTGCCTAGAAAGTAAATAGCTCCCTGTTCCTGGGACTTGCCTTAAAATTGTCCTGGTCTTGCTTTTGCTTTGCCAGTAGCACTGATGATCTGTCCCACCTCAAGCAGTTCAATGTGCTGAAGAATTTTGCATTATAAAGTTTACGTACTACAGAACTTATAATTCATTTTTTTCAGTGACCTGCTTCTTCATTTCTTTGTAACTGTGTCATCTTGATTCCAGCTTCATCAGGTTTTATACCATTGGGTGGGTGAAATTACTAAGGGATCCATTTCTTATCTGTGGCCTTGCGAACAAAACATTGCAATACTATGTAATGTGTTCACTCTGCCTGAGAGGGTTTGATGTGTAAGACTAGAGAATTTATAGGTGGACACATCCAATGAAATTGCAGTAAAATGAACAAAACTATGTCCCATGTAACTGAGAGGGAAGTTGGAAGTTCCGCAAGAATCTTTGCATATTCAGTAGCACATCTTAAAAGATTGGGAAGAAATGTGTCTGGCTTTTTCATGAGGCTCTTAATGTGTATATTATTTAATAAAAAAATCCTGATGAAAATCAGAAAATATCACTTCAAGCAGTTGAACCCTGTGATTTAGCAAGTGTGTGCGTGTGAAACCAGATTTGTTTGGCTTTTTGAACCCTTGTTACGTTGTAATTTTTTTAATGTAAAAAGATAAAGTAATAAATTGAAGTCTTAGTTGATTAAATTCTGCTGTTTATGTCTCTTTTTTCGTGCACATATACTTGCGTATATTTAGATTACAACAACTTCAGGGTAATGGTCTTGCATCCTTTGCCTCACAATTTATGTGTACCTGTTTATCAAGTAACAAGATGTTGCTCAAAGTTGAAGATACTGCTCTGGTTCTTAAGGGTTTTAAGCTATGCTAACTGCTTAGCTGTTCTTAGGCTACTAACATTGTGTTAGTAGCTGTTTGTCTGAGGCGAGTGGGGTAACACACAGTGGATACTTCACATTTGAAAGCTCTGAACAGAGTCTGTCAGCTTTGCACTTTTGAGGGATTTGCGTATAATACAGGTTTGGGTTCCCTGGTTTCTCTGTGCAAAAGCTGACTTTTTGTACTAGTCCTGTAGCTTCAGATACAAGGACGGCCACTTGTGCAGCCTTTAGAGCAGGGATATTCAGGTAGCTCTGTGGAGGAAACAAGGTTTACAAAGACAATAAAGGGTGGAAAGGCTGGAAGCAGCTCATTTTCCATTTGCAATCATTCTAGAAACCCCTTTGGTACCTTTCCAGGGTACGATGTCATACTTTGGTGCACTGCTGTTTCTTTGAGGAAATTAGCTCCAAATACATGAATATAAATGTTATGTCACTGCTGCTTGTATTTTTCAGCAAGTTAATGATTTGAATATATTTGTATGCCAAAATAGTTAAGCTGTGCTTTGTTTACATATATTTTAGGGAAGAGCTTGTTTACTCTCCAAATGGAACAGATGTCTCTGCAGATGGATCCTGCTAATTTATCTCCTTTTTGTTTTCTTGTTTAATTTCTAGTAGTAATATCAGGTTGTTTCATGAACCCTTTCTGAATATTAGACTGCAGCACTGGCAAAGTGGAAATTCAGTTATGGACTTCTTTATGTCTATCCTGCACGGAAGTGTTGTGTTTCTATGATGGTTCTCACTTCCCTCTGTTGGCGCTGTGTTTATGTGTGAATGTATTCAATGCTGCTGGAGAGGGAAAATAACATAAGAGGTTTTGAAATACAGAAATTGGACTGTAAAATGATTCTTGAATCTGTTAATAAGACTAAAATGAAATGCCACCAGGATTACAGCTCTGTATTTTTGTAAGTGTTATTCCTATGAACAGAATGCAAAGTGTTCTGCGGTTGAATATGGATTGGTGCTTTGTGTCTGAATATGGATTGGTGCTTCTTGGTTGACAAAATCATTGCATGTTTTGCTCATGTCACCCATTTCTTTTTTTTGTGTTCTGGATATCTTCAATGGAGAAATACTGTCATCCATCTCTGGTAGTATTTAAGGCCAGGTTGGACAGGGCGTGCAGCAACCTGGTATAGTGGAAGGTGTCTCTGCCCATAGAATCATGGAATAGTCAGGGTTGGAAAGGACCTTAAGATCATCCAGTTCCAAGCCTCCTGCCATGAGCAGGGACACCTCACACTAAACCATGGCACCCAAGGCTCTGTCCAACCTGGCCTTGAACACTGGCAGCGATGGAGCATTCACAACTTCCCTGGGCAACCCATTCCAGTGCCTCACCCCCTTACAGTAAAGAACTTCTTCCTTATGTCTAACCTGACCTTCCCCTGTTTCGGTTTAAACCCATCACCCCTTGTCCTATCACTACAGTCCCTAATGAAGAGTCCTTCTCTGGCATCCTTGTAGGCCCCCTTCAGACACCATGGCAGGAGGCTGGAACTGCATGAGCTTTAAGGTCCCTTCCAACCCAAACCATTCTATTATTTGGTTTTTGCAGTATTGCCTGGCTGTATTGCAGTAGCATGTATGCTACTATAATGCACATTACTCTTGTCATACACAAGTAGAGCTGTGGAAAACAGCCAGTATGCATCAAAGCAATCACAGTCTTTGTTTCTTAACAACACAAATGAAACTTTGCACTTATATTTCTGCAATTTCTTTTAATACTGTCGTGCAGGATAAGGGTAATATAAGAGCTAGATTCAATGTTAATAAAGCCAAATGTTAGAACTGGTGAGGAAATTGATAACTTAGAGTAATAGGTAAGACTTTATTACCTGAGATGCACAATTCATGTTGTTCTAACAAAGCAGCTGGTATTTGGCCAGACAGCTAAACTACATTTAAATTGTGGCTTTGAACCTCTCATGCTAACAAAATCAGGATTCCAGCAAAGCAGAATTCTAATAAAATAGTCACTTTCAAGGTATGTTTGCATAAGGATATTGGTTTATATCGAGTGGCGTTGGCATAGAGAAGCCAGAAAGGGATTTTGCTATGAATCTATTATGACCCTTACTACAGGCCCCATGTAAGACAGTAAATTATTCTTGCTGTGAACCTTCACCAGGCCAGCTGAACACTCGAGGCTGAATCACAATGTTATACTATGAGATAATATCTTAGATTGATAGCATACCAGTCTCAAGCAAAAGCTGGGCTTTGCAGCCACAGGTAATTCACTTTTTCAATGAAAAATAGGTCCCGAAGGTATTTGCATTGGGTTAATCATTACAGAAACTTGAAAACTTCATTTCGATTTAAAGAAAAAAGGCAAACTGTCCATATGAAATATGAGAATATGGATTTTTATTTCCCTCCTAAATTTTATTTTCTTACCATTAATGAATATAAATGTACATTTAATTTCTAGAAAAGTAATCTACATGATGGAAGAACTGGAAGTAATGTTAGCTAAGTACTGTTGCATCTGTCATGCATCAGGAATGCTTGCAGTGGAACCTGGTTTCCAGATATAACTGTTTCAAATCAAAGTTATCAGCATATAATGCCAGATCAAATTCATCATATACAGTAGAAAAATAAAGCATTGTGATCCTAGGTGAAATTCAACCCAGTCTTTAGGGCTTTTCATATCTCAAGCTGTAAAATGACAACTCTAAAACGTATCCCCAGTGACTGAAATAGAAAGTATTTGCCTTCTGATCAAAGTTCAGATGCCCTTCCCCACTTCTCTTTCAGTCAATAAGATTGCATGTCGATAGAGTTATCCAGCTGAGGATCTCAAGGTCCTTCACAAGCAGTAACGAAAGAAGCTTCACAAAGCCGTAGCTGGGCACAGTCATCTCATTTTTGCCATGAACAGGGATGCACATGGGCTGATGGATTTGTGGAATGTGACAGGACTAAGAATTCCCTATCATGTCCTACTGCTCAGTACAGCTGCTCTTAATCCCTCAAGAGCTGTCTGATGGAGGACACTGGACTTCTATATAGGTAAGCATAAGTGGTGTAGAAGTCTGACAACCTAATAAATGCATTCGAATGAAGACCCCAACACAATGACTGCGCTTTAGGAACATTTGAGGATATATAGACCCTGTTGTGCTTATTTTAAGTGATTGTAACATGGTTATTAGTTGGTTACCTACCACTGATGAAGTTTTACACTAAAACCTTACATTTTAAACACAATTTTTTTTTTTTTTTATAATAAGATGTGACTGATAGGATACCTGCTGCTTCCTTTTCTGGCAGACATTACAAAGAGATATAAAACTACAGCAAAAATCTTATCTATGTACTGGGAAAAGGATTTTTTTCTTTGTATTTTTGTTGCTACTCTTGCTTCTTCCAAATATGTTTATAGTAAAAGTTTGCAGAAGAGACAAAGCAGTGATTTGTTAAGTCAATGTCTTCTTGAGCTTCTGGACAGTTGTGGCTTTTACCAGAGCCAGCAACCATGCAGAGATGCAGAGATCCTTGCTCCTGTCCTGGAGCTATATTAAACACACACACAGAGTAGAGGGTACATCAAATGGCTCACAACAGGACTCTGTGTATACTGGAAATTATAGAAGATAGCAAAACTGTTGGCGTTCCTGATCACAAATACTAACCAACATTAGATGTGGAACGAGATGCATCTGTTTGGAATAAGAAACCTTTGGCCTGCTTAAGGGTTAAGGTATTCTTCCTAAAGCTTAATATGCAGCAGGCGAATTGGGAGTGTAATTAAATTTTTAATGGGAATAGACCTATACTGACAATTTAAGATACACTGTACTCCGTAATGATTACCAGGAACTGTGTGAGGCATTTGGTTTTACGAAGGTAGCAGCCAAAGGCTTTAAAAGGGTCGTGATCACACCAAGTTGGGTGATAGCAAATGCATGGGAAGCCCTTCCCCAAAGAGCTTACAGTTGTAGTCCTACTGACAAGGGCATTAGCCCTAATCCCTTATGAAATGAGGGCGATGGTGGTGGGAAGACCCATGGTGAGGCTTCTGCTGCAGTCTGGTATCTGGTGCTTGACTCACGGATGGGAAAGAGTGTGACTGACAGATCTGGGTACAGGCAGGGGGTTGCTGTGCTTTGCCTCTGAAAGAGAAAGGGCCCATTTCACTTTCAGCACAGTTTCGACATTGCTCCCAGCTTTTCCTTCCACCTCTCCCTATGGAATCTCCTGCTTGGGTATCACTGTCTGAGGCAACAGATGTGCTACAGCGTTGGGTCCTGCACTAGAGCCTAGTTTATAGTCTTCACTGCCTGTACTTGTAGAAGGAGATGGAAGGGATGTTTCAGGAGATGCTGTGGGAGAGAAAAGAAACAGAATTAACATGGACTTGGATGCTGTTCAGTAGAGCAGTGCCCAAATGAAATCACCAAACTATCCTGCAAACCAAGGAACAGTAGCTGGGAGGATGGAGCAGGGGGATCCATCCTGAATTCAGGCATTTTCCAGCACGTTCTTCCTTCCCGGATTGTGATGAGGCACAGGGTGGACTGGTAAGCACATACCAACTCTTCTCAGTATTTTGCAGATGGGAAAATTCCCTCAGCTGCTTTTCAATTCCTTCATCTCCTCGTCAGAGGAGAGCTCTACCTGCTGGCCACTATACATCATTTGCAGAACACATCTCTAATCTCCCTTGCTGTAAAGCAGCTTCAAAAAAAAAAAAAAAACAGACCAAAAAGCTAAAATACATGATACTAACATTTATATGGCTCAAAAATAGCAAATTCGCTGCAAGAGGTATAGGACTGTAACTGGCAGAAGGACACCGTGTGTGCTAGACATGGTGATTACATGGGAGCGGTTGTTGAATTACAACTCAACTCCCACATTATTCTTTTTTAATTGCATGCTCCATTTGCTATTACAGTGGATAAATGCCTTAACCAATAGCCATTGCCTAGCAGCGGTGCCTGGAGAGGTTGAAGATGGTCTTGTATTCTGGTCATATTGTTCTGTTTGACAGCAACCAAGAGGCTTTACGCAGGGAAACCCTCGCCACTAATAACCATCTGTGCTCCTTTGTGGCATTTCCCAGTGCTGCCCATGTTCATAGAAATACACTGTCACCAATCTTGATTGCTTTCTTTTTTAAACTTCTGATGTGTAGTAGCATTTCAAATCCCTCTGGATCATGCTATCATGAAAATCTCAGCTTCTCTTTAGAAGCATGTAAAAGAGTCGGCAAGGTGGGCCGTTCAAGTGTAATGCTTAAACGTATAAATAAACTTAAAGGTATTTTTCTTAACTGCTTCTCTTATCCAGTCCCTTTGTTATGCTGACACTAGTAGCATATAAATGGACACGTACGGTCTGGAGCGGTGTGAATCACATTGCTCATGTTGCCTGGGAGGACGTGTCCTGGCAGCGGTTCCAGGTTGAGGTTGGGAGGTCCGGACTGGTACTGGAGATCAATAGAGGTTCCTGCAGTGGAAATGGGAAAGACATCATTCTTTATATAGTTATGGAGAAGCCAGATGCTCCGGGCCAAACATCTTTTATTCAGATAATGTGGAAGACCTCTGTGGAGGTTAATGTCCTGGCTTGTCCTTTCTTCCTTCCCACTCTCTGTCCTCTTTGCTCTCAGCATTCTCACTGGCAAGGGACAACCTCTGGCATGGCTGGGGTTTCAGCTAATAATACCCAACTGCACTGCTCATTTGTCTCTCTGTGTGCCCCAGTGACTGCTCTTATCAGGGTTTCCCAGAAAGTTACAACTTTTGCATACTGCTCAGAAAAAGCATGTTGTCTTCTTATAGACTGCATCAGTTTGGTAGGGTGCCTGAAAGTCAAGCGTTCCACTGGTGTGAAGCACACAGAGTGTGCCCAGTAACTGGTTCTGAGTCAGATTATCTGAGATGGGCTGGAAAGAAAAGGCTTGGGAATTAAGCTGGAGTGAGAAGGACCAATATTCAAGCTTCAATTCAACCTAAGCTTTCACTTCCTTCCTCCCAAGACCAAGTTCTCGCTACTGTATGTCCTCCAGAGAAGGACACAATCCCAGACATGAAGCCCTGTAAGCGGCTTTGAAATAAGACAACTTTGCTGTCATTTCTCAGCAGGGTTCCTACCTCCCAGCAGCATCTCCTGCAGCAGGCTGTCAATCCTGGCCACACCAAAGAGCTTCATGAACTGGACTTGCTCTATCATCTGCCAGGTGATGCTTTGCAGCGGGGGCAGCAGGAGGAGGATGTCGCTGAACCGGCCTCGGGAGTCGTACTGGCGGTCATTGATGTAGTCTTCCAGGTTGACTTGGACCTGGAAGCGCATGTTCTTCACCTTCGCGGGCTCACTCAGGCCTTTACAGTCTGGGAGGAGATAAAATGAAGGCAATTGCTGGCCTGTGTAACCAGAAAGCATTACCCTGTCAGTCAGGCAGAGGAAAAAGGATGAGGTGACAGTGATCCTCTGGCAATTATCTGTCAGAGTCTCCAAGTTTATCTGACAGATTGGCATTAGACTGCCATTACTGTATATCTCACATGGAATAGGGAAACAGTAAGGGGAAGTCATGGAGAAAAAGTAATTTGAGGGGAAATTGAGGTGAGACAGTAAGAAAATAAGATTTTGCTTCAGACGGGCACATCTGGCTACTGCCATTAGTGAAGAGGAAGGATTTAGAAGTTGAACCATATCTGTCCTTCCAAGGAAATGGCCTGGAATTTTCCCCTGAAAAGAGTCCCAAGTACTGAATCCATGCCTATATGGTGTAATTACACTCACTGCAGCAGTAGATTCTTATCTCGATTTCCTGTCTTTGACCTGTCAAATCTGTTTCTCATGCACCACTGGTCCAGCTTTGCTTAAGCAAGAATTGCACTCTGAGTAGGGTGAAGTGCTGGGATTCACAGCTTTCCACTCTGCTGCTATCTAAAACTGAGATTTCTGGCTCACTGGACCATTTTCTTCACTGTCTAAAAGAATCCACAATCACCACATTTTTGGGATCATCGTGCCAAGAGATTAGATAAAGTGGTTATCAACTCAGTGTATGTCAGCATTTAACTCTATGGACATGCCTACTTGTTAGCACGAATTAATTTCTCTTCTGTAGAGCTTTGCACTTTTTCCTTTCAGATGTAATCTCAGCGCCTCACTGTCGCAATGATCTAAAGCTCTGCTGAGATACCAATCAGCCGAGACGGTAATTTGTCAAACTCGTTTTGATCATACTGCCCTTACTCAGGTTTACAGCAGACTCTTTGGCGAGCCAAAGTTCGTGGTCTTTGTAAAACTCCCGTGTCTTGATTGCAAACCAGTGAACACAGCAAAAAAGAGCTAATGGAAGTTACTCTTATTTCTCCATACTAATAGATGCCAAAGACAAAAGAGCATTGTTCTGGACTTGGGGTTGTTTCCCCATCTCTTCTACAAACTACAGGGCAGTACACACTCAAGGGACTCCAAGAGGAGGCGGTGTGTGGTGCAGGCATGTAGAAACAGGAATGTCTGGGGGGACCTGGGCTGAGACAGAAACCCCTGTGTTTGTGGAATACAGCAAAGATTTAAAACAAGCTTTTGTTTGCCTCTGTGTGTTTCCATGTTCCCCATCCTGTACGAATCATCCCTGCCCTTGGTTGGTACTGGCTGCCAGCAAGATCCATTAACAGGCATCCTTGTTATTTCTGGGTGCTCTGAACATTGCTGCTGTCTGTGGCTTTTAATGCTGTTTTCTGAACTCTGATGGATGCTCCACACTGATGCTCAGTTGACTCACTTCACTTATGCATAATTCAGTATAGGCATATATGTCCTTAACAGTCGTCTCCTTCATTTCAGATTGATGGGCTTTCCCGAAGCCAAGCTACAGAAGGAGCAGAACTCCTTTAGGGTCTGCAGAGTCTTGCATATGGGTCTAGCTGGAGTTAATACTTGCTAAATAGCAAAGTGTTCAGGAATAGGTTGCTTCTAACATGTCCTTACTTCGCTGCTAAGTATTGCTCATTACAGCAGAGGCAGGGTGAAATGTAGAGCTGCTGCCAAAGGGTTCTCCTGGTTACTGGAGAGCCCCCAATGCCTCTTCAAGACCCATGCTTGGAAATCAGGAAGGAAACTTACCTGGATCAAAGAAGATGATGGCTTTAAGGCAAGCATACTCGTTGTCATCAATCTGGATGTCCCGCAAGGGTTTCACCAACTCATCCAAGATTCTGGTGGCCACACGAGCTATTTCCAGTTCTGGGCAGTGCATTGGGATGATGAAGTCATTCCCTGGGGAGACAAGAGAAATCCATTGTCACAATTTCGCTCTAGCTCTGCAGACACAATCACATCCAGAAGTTACCCCAAGGCACGTTGCCGTATTCCCATTGCCCATGTGCAGCAGATTTCCAGTGTGCAGCTTCATACTGAGATTCACAAGTCAGAAGCAAGCCATGGATCTTATCCTTCGGTCCTTGTTTATATCATTTACACGTGTCGTGCACCACAAACTGTACTCAAAGCCTGCTCCACATTCTGCTCTGGTTTACCCTCTGTTATACCTAGCACCTGTTTGCAAGTGGTGTGGCATCTTTATTTTTGGCATTTGTTTTTTTAAACGAAGTTATCCCTCCCTCTTTTCTTTAATGTGTGGCTTTCCAGGCCAGTATTCTCATTTTCCCAAGAATAATCTTGCTTGTGTTTCTGGTGGCAGAGAGCTACATGGAAAGGAAATACTTATTTGCACTATAATTTTTAATAGACCTTTCTTCTAAGTTTTTAAGCACCAATACCCAAAATACCCCATTGCTTGTGTCCAGGCAATATCAGTTACAAAAAGCAAGGCAGCTCAGTTTGAGATGCCATTTAAATATTGGGGGGGTTCTCATCCACAATTCCAAGGCAGTTATCAAAGTCCCAGTGAATTTGCTTGCTCCTTTTTACACGTCTCCAGAGACATTCTCAAGCACTTCAATCTCAAGGCAGATGAACAGACCCAGGAGCGCACAGAGGATTGCAGGCAGGCAGCTTCCTTGGCAATAACTCAATTGTGTGAATTATGAAAGGAGTGTACTTCATTACATTACCTAATAACAGAAAATCAGTGTATGGTATGGATCGCTTGGCTACCCCAAGGAGCAGATGTTCCCCTGCGTGGGCTCTGAGCAAGGCAACCTGGAGGTGGCACAGAGGAAAGAAATGTACAGATAACGTACAATTAGGAGTAATTAGAAGTTATTAGTATATTATAGCATATTATTAGTATAGCTTCACTTTTGAGAGGTCTCACATTCGTGGCAAACTAAATAAAAGCTGTTTTCAACTGAAAGAACAAAGACAGGCTTGAATAATATGAATTCTTATGAAATAAATGGCTTTTGTATTCAATTATCAGCTAACAAGAAAAGGAAAATTAGGTTTTTTTGACTGCGTCTTTGTGCATACAGAAGTGATCAACTCTTATATTTTGGGGGACTTTGTTACTCGAATTATTTTTAACCAAACCAAACCAATTTTTAACCAGTCCTTCATTATTATTTCTCTCCTAATAGTTTATTGCTCTGCATAGGGTGATCTATACATTAATGTCAGATTCTCCCATTGAAATGTGTGGCTGGCAATTCCTGTGGGAGGCAGTGGTTTGCAGGGAAGAGGCATTTGCATTATACCTGGTCATCCAGTGGGAGCTCACAGAACGCTGGGATATATTTTGCCCATTCAACCAGCACCAGAAGCTGCTGTTTCATAGATTCACACACATCGTTGATGGTAGCCACTTTCTTCATGGCAATGTCCGTGCTGTGCACTGGACTCAGTGATGAATACTGAAAGAGAAGTGCCCCGGTTACATTGGGACCCAATTAGTGATTTCTTGCCATTCTCCATAGCAGTGATTCATTGATAACATGGGGAGCTCAAATGTTCACCTCATCAGGTCATTGTTAAGATGTTTGCTGTTGTGGTTGCATAGATAGGTGCTCAGCAGTGTATAGCGTCCAACATACAGCCCATGGTGAAGCTTCCACGAGGTGGTGCTCGGTCCCAACAGACACCTCTTCCTCCTCCGCCTCCTTCCCCACTCTCCAGGCTGGCTCAGGGCAAGATCTGATTGATATTCCCATCCCTAGCAGCAGCCAGCAGCGCTGGGTCTCAGAGTTCCTTCCACCACTTGAGGCAGCCAAATGCATTACACGCATTGAGCCTTTCTCCCCTCCAAGTTGCTGTCTGGGACACGAAATACCCATTTCTATCTCTAGAGAGCTGCGTGGTGGGGAGAGGGTTAAAACAAATACTCTTTGAAAAGGAAGTGGGCGCATTGCTGCATGCAGTGTGCAACATCTGGACCGTGTGTTTCAGTGGGGAAAGGATATTTGCATAAGAATTTAAAGGACGCTCAGGGTGAAATTTATTGTGGAACATGAAATGAGAAAACAATCAGCGTTAGCTGGAGCTCAGCAATTTCATTATCTGTATTTTTCTACCCTAAAACTGTTGCCTTACTAAAGCTACAAGAAAAGACATAATCAACCTTCTCAGGAGCAATATGTTCTGAGCAGGACAGAGCGTGCAGCACGGAGGGATAAACTGCTGTATGAAATGCAATGAGGTTTTAGGGTACAGCAGCAATTTAGGTTAGGGCAGAAGGGACCCGGGGTCTGCAACATCCCTCAGCCCTTGGACGTTCAGCTTTGCATCTCACTTGCCAAAGGATGCATCTGCTCCTTGCAGGACATGTTGTCTTGATAATGCACTGATGATTTTTACTGTCTGGTTTTGGCTGAATCTAAGGCATTTTCTTCCCTGTGGCTTTGTGCAAGAGCCATCCAAGGGCAGAAAAAGATCCAGTTCTGGCTGGTTTAGTGAGTTTGTAACCGCGTATGGAACAGCTGAAGGCCCTGTACTTGTTTGGAGGGCTGTCCCTGCATTTCATACCTGCTGTGCCATGGCCTCTGCCTGAGTGAGCACGTTGATGGAGAGCGAGCTGTTGTCCTCGTAGCTGCTCCTGCGAATGCTGATCCTGTCACGCTCATTCTGCACCGCTGAAATGAGAGTGGTTGTGTTAGCAAGAAAATTCCCCATACAACCCATGGCTGCTGTAAGTTGTGGTCCCCAAACAGGAGTGGATGTGGCTTCAGTGCCTGCAAGAGCATCCGCTCTTGCTGGATGCTGGAATAAGGTTAAGCAGGCCCCAGAAGAAGGATAAAGGCCACCAGAAGGTGAGAAGACAAAACACAGAAGCAACCATAGGAGTTAAAGCCGTTTGGTGGTCAGAGCAACCATTAAGGGACATTAGCATGTCCCACTGGGTTTGGTGTAGCTCAGGGAGGAGTCTGGGGATGTGATGTCAACCATTTTCACTTGGCAATGCACCCACACTGCTGGAGTGCTGGCCTTTCATAACCTCTTTGCCATGGCTGAATAGAGGACTCGCCTCCCGAGCTCCTGGTACAGCAGGGTTGTATCTCATCTTACCGCGGCACTGGAGAAAACCATCCTCTGATCCCACCTCAAAGCAACCTTAATGTGTTGCCTGCCCCTGAGGTATTAAAGAACATCTGCACCACTCACAGTGTGCAGGAGCAGTCACCTCATGATGGACGCTTCAAAGAAAGAAGGCTTAAAATCACTGATTCCCCTTAAAACTATCCCCTCAGCCTTGCACATCATGCTGCTGATTTCAATGAGTGTGCAACCTTGGTGCACAGAGCGGATGGAACAAATCAAAGCCAGGGTCTGGCTCCAGCTCTCCTGGCACTCTGTGCAAAACACTGCTGCAAACCAGCTCTGAGTGTCCTGACTGTTCATAACAGTGATAAAACACACCTTGGACACGCTAAGTGTGTCCAGCGACCACAGCCCAGTGAACATCAGCACTAGGCATTTTGCAAATAGAAAGGTATGGCCATGTCATGGTGAATTAGATGAAAGAAACTCATTCCTGAGGCCTATTCCACCCTTTAAACCATTGTTTTCCCTGAAGCACAAGCTGCATCAACCCCATGCTCCATCAACCCTGCATGTTGAACATAAGGGATTTATTGGACTTTTGACAGCTTATTTTTGTAACTCAAGCTCCAAGAGCCGATGACTCCCCCGCAGTCATGAAATAAAACAGTAGTGGAAGAAAAGCAGGATTAGTCCAACCTTGTTTTCAGTGTTAGTTTCTCCATCAAGTCCTATTGCACCCCTCTAGCAGCCAACAAAGCCATAAGAAGCTGGAAGAAGGAACCTGAATGCAGACTCAGCATTTTCCTGACATATGTGTTCCCTGTATACAGCTTAGAAAGGCAATCATCAAGTCCTTAAAGAAGAGGGAACAGGAAGATGTACCATGTGGCGGTAATGCAGCACATCCCTCTGTCTTCATACAGCAATTCCAGGCTTCTTTCCCATTTATTTAGGGGGAATGACTCAGACATAGCTGCCAAATCATGACTCACTCTACTATAACCCCTTGGATGTGAAACAGCACAGTTTTGACTCAAAAGTGGCCATTGGAGAAGACTTTTCCAGCAAACTTGTTTTTGCAGAGCCATCAAAACCTTTTCACCATCCCTCCGTTGTGACTTTTCCTGGCTGCCAGGCCTTGCTTTAGAGGAAGCATCACTCTTTGCATGGGGCAAGTTTCTCCGAGTTCATGCAAAGGAGGAGACATGCGCACTGTTTCACACACGGGGTGGGAAGGAGGTTTATTGTCAGCTCGTGTCCAACCACTGATCTGTTTTCCTAATCGGCCTCTGATGGGAGGCCAACAAAGTCAAAGGGCAGAAAACAAACAGCAGTGACAGAAATCAATACCTCCTGTTATCAGCAGGAGCACAGGGTTTAATTTCCAGGATTTGGGGCTCAGCCTTGCTGTCAGTGGGGACCCATTCTCTGCTGAGCTGGTCCAGCCATCAAAGCCATGCAGCACCCCAGGGTCAGCCTTGCCTGAATGGCCGCAAGGGGCTGGATGGATGCAAGACATGCGTATTAATGGAGTCTTTTCAGGCTATGTAGACAGTATGTAGAGGCAATTACACATCAGTTTAGAGAGAAAACCCACTGCAGCCCTTGGAACGCTCTGCTAACCTTCTTTAGGCAACAACATACATTACCCTCTGCATGGGGGAGTGATGGAAAAGGCTGTTCACCCACCAGGGATCCCCAGCACTCTGAAGGTGAAGGTAGTTATAGGAACCATAATGCATGATTAACCTTCAGAATAGAGTAAACCTTCATGTCTTTTTTGGTACACCAGAAAGACAGCAACAGCATCCAGCATTGAGTAGAAACAAGCTCTCTCGAACCCATGTCATCACTGACATCCTTGGAAAGTCCCCACCTAACCTTCTATGCTTGGTTTTGTATCAGATTCTTCCCCATGTAGCTGTCTAGGGGCAATAAGGCTCTTTTTGCCTCCTTACAAGAAAAGGTACAAATTTTGCCTTTTTGACCAAGTCACACATCTTATTTTAGGTAAGTCCTATGAACCCAGGCTGACCTGGTCCGAGTCCCTGGTGATAGACACCTTTAAGCAGCCTCAGCCTGTTTTTCTTTCTGTGTCCTTTTATAGCACATATTTCAGTGCTTCCCTCATGCTCTGATAAGCTCAATCTTCAAGTGTAAGTGGATGGTACAGACCAACTTTCTCAAGGTGATTTGGGTGTTATCACTGAAAGTACCCAAGATGTGATGGAATTAGATACAATGGAGTTAATGTTTTACCTGCCACAAAATCAATCTATTACTATGTGGTAATTATATTGCTATTATTGTGCTTGTAAAAAGGAAGGGATAGGTCACTCCTGGTGAGGCATTGGGAGTGCTCAAGGGGTGTGCTGGCACTGGGGGTGCTCAGGCTCAGATGTGATCTTGGCTTTGCAGTCAATAAACCCAAGCAAACTTGTGGGAAGGATGAAAATCCCGGTGTTTCCCAAGGATTATTGCCAGTATGTGCCTGTCAAAAGCTTTGCTCCTTGTATTTCCTCTAATCCTGTAATCCTCACAGCACTCCAATTCCCAAGGCCCGTAAACACCATCAAAGGCTGTTGCAGCCCCACAAAAGGGGATGTCAGTGGGAGAAAGTCCCCACGATGCTGCTGATCAGAGACAGTGTGACCCTGACCTGGATTTTCCTCTGGGAAAAGGGGAGAGAGGACAAGATGGTGCCCGCATCCTTCTCCAGGGAATTGTCCATGGCTGAGGCATGTCCTGACTGTGGGAAGCGGATGGGAAAACAAACATATTCTCCATCTGATGTGGAGGAGCCATTGGAGGGGTTTTGTTATTGAGGGCAAGCCAAGGTCCTTTTGCCACGAGCTCGGATGGCCCTTTTTGCCACCAAGGATGCTGGCAGCCATCAGGCTGCAGAACGGACACGGCGGCTCTTGAGCAAACAGCGGTGTGCTTGTGGGATTGCAACAAACCCCTGTTTCCGAAACATTTTGTCCTCGCTGCCTTGCCACATCGGTACAAAACCTGTGCGGAGGAAGCTCCAGGGAGTCCCATAAATATGGGCAAAGGCATTGATTGAAGGAGAACAACAGCAAACCGGTAACTTTCCACAGCAACTGCAGAGGTTAAAGCCTTGCCTACGCGGGAATTACTGTTTCTATTATTATTCCACTAAAAACATCCTCATTTAACACCAGTGGAGTTGGAAATGTGTTAATAAATAGCACAAAGAGAAAGCAGGGAGAGACAAGTGCCCCAGCATGGTGCTGGCATTCAGTACTCACAGTGTTTCTGTCTATAAATCTGTAGATTTACTCCTGCTGCCTGGTTAATTTATAGGCACAAATAATTTTTTCCCCCCAAGCTACCTCTGAATTTGTAGGTATGGTTTATTTTGTTTGCAGATAAATCCCAATGGCACGTGTACATTTGATGCTTTCTCAGGCTTTTGGCTCAATTTATGACTATCACAAAGTAGGGAAGATCCTTTATCTTTTTCATTCATCTTTGCAATAAACTGCAGTCCCAGCCTTCTGAATGCTGGCAGAAGAGATGTGCAAATAAAAGGTATGAAACAAGATAGAGGTTCTGTGATACCCTAATAAAACTGTCCTATAAACCTGCCCAATTTAAATATAAATTAAAAAAGTAGCCTCAAATCCTCCTACTATATTGTGATGGTAAATGATACACTAATTCTTTTTACTTCTGCATTAAACCCAGGGAGTCCATGTACACTCATAAATTACATTAAAGGGGATGAGAGGTTAAATATTAACCCTTTGTTTTCACCAGCAAACTGAGTCCTGACAGTGCAATGCTGGCATTACAAAAGGCTTCCTGTTTTCCTTTTTTTCTGATGCTCAGCTCTATGCAAGTAGATGACCTGGCTCACTTGGAAAATCACACCCTGCTAATTTACTCAAGGTTAAACATGATCTCAGTAAGAAGCTAAAAACGGTAGCCTGCTGTTTAATTTGGGTGTTTAAGTATCTGGTCCACTCCTCGTTCAATGATGCTGTAGTGACCAAAAACCTGTCTGGTAATATTGCACTAAACAATAGAAGTCGAAACTTCTCCTGTGCAAACAGAGAAAATATGAGAGAACAGAGAGAAAATTTCCATAAGACCCAGACTCCACTAAGCTAGAGTCCCATTCTTAACCACAACTGAAGAGTAAAAGAGTAAATCTCCTATAAAAATCTTAATCCTGATCATAGTGGCATTTCAGGAGTTAAGAAGGGCTTTGTGCTCAAGCAAGCCTTTTCCTCTGTCCTCATCACAACTTTAATGATTGTTTACTTGTAGTTATTAAAGTGAATTATTGATACAAAAAATGTAATTGGGATGGGACTGTTCCCAAATTAGCTAATTTCTAGGAAATCTGGGAACTGGATTTTCCACAAGGCTGAAGTTCTGGTCCTCTTGTGCTCTTGCTGGCACCAGTGGAACCTGGATCCCATCTCAGTGCACAAGCCTGGAGGCATAGCCCTCATGTGGGACCGTCCTGGTCCTTTCCAAAAGCAGAATCAAATTGAGAGTATAGAAACAAGGCATCCTAAATGGCTGTACTGATGCTTTCCTCAACAACCTGTGCCCAGCTGCTTCAAACCCATTTTGAACCTTCAGGCTGACTGCACTGTGCTCCCAAGATCAGCTCATGTTAAGACCCTCACACAGACCCTACCACCCTTGCAGTCAGCCAGTTTGAAGCTAGCTCGTGTTTGTATCATACTGCTTTTTATTGCAGAAATTTTCCTCCTACCAGGCTGTGTAACACAGCTCCTCACCATTCCTTACCTACTAGATTTGTTTCCAAAATGGAAAGAAAAACCTAAAAAAAGAAAAGAAAGATCCAAATGTGTCACATCATGTCTTACAACACAGGAAGATTGGAAAAAAAATAACACTCTGGGTCCAAAATTCCAATTTATCAGTCAGTTTTGCTGGGGAACAGCAAGTTTCCAGTATTGCACATACACCCGTTGAGCAGTAGGTCAGTGGCAGTGGGGAGCATATGAGGGTGACACAACCCTGCTCACCCCACCCCAGGTGTATTGTCACACACACAGGCTGGGAAAAGGATCATTTCCAGCTTCTTCTCCTCTGCTGTGAATAAACAATGCTATTACCACACCCTGGAAAGTCTGATTGCTATTATATGGGCTGGCTGGAAAGCGGTGAGCCAGAGAAAGAGAGTGCCGAACCCTTGCCTGCCAGTGCTGGGTCAATGGGTTATGTGCTGAGCAAATGCGGATGTCACAGCTATGGTCTCCCAACATGAACTGGTGCATTTATATCCACCTAATACTGCTCTGCCCCAAGACCTGTCTTCTCTTTTTCCCTAATACTTCGCAATGCTGTTTAATATTAATCTAGAACCACCCTAAAGCAAATATCTGTGTTCTTTTTGAGCACACAATTGTGCAAGAAAGTTGCTTTCACAGTCCTGCACATGTGCTTTGGATATAGCTCTGGTAGGCCAAGCAGATTTCTGCAAAGCAGTTGCTCAAGGTGCTTTAAAATCTTCCTTACTAAACACATGAGCAGTTTGTGAGCACACAACCTGGCTGTGCACTCATAAAATGTTTCAAGGAATGTGACTATGTGGAACTTGAGGTGAGTCATCTTCCATTGAGTGCAATCAATAATGAAGGCAGGAGCCAAGGGTTTATAACTTTTACCATAAAAACAATAAAAATCATGCTTCAGCTCAAAGAATGGGGTTGATAACCAGATTTCAGCCTTCCGAAGCTGTGGAGCTTATTGTGTTGGCAGTTGGCTTTGTCCCCATCTAGAACTGACCAGATCAGCCTTGATTTGGTCTTTATTAATATAAGGGCTGGTTGTTTTCGATCAATCATCTGCTTTATTTACTCCATTTCTTCTCAACCAAAGCTGCAGGCACTTTTGCTATATCCATAACTTATGCCAGATTCCAAGCCACCTTGTTCTCCAGGAAAACATATGGTCACAATGTTGGGAAGATTTTTTTCACCACCAGTGAAATCTTGTGAATTACCAGAAATCAGTGAAAAATTTCCCCTTGGTTTCAGTGGGACCATGACTTCACCCCTTGGGTAGGGGGTGTTTAACACCGTGGCATGGAATGAAACTCTTAAGTTCCTTTCCAGTTCCCTCATCCTTTAGCTGTCAGTGGGTTGGAAAACAGAGCCCGGTTGGAAAACAGAAGGGTGAAGAGTGTCGAAATCACCACCCTGCACATCAGGGGGACATACCATCTATGGCAGGTTGGGTCCCCACTTTGCTATCCACTCAGTGTACAAACACAATCTCTGCCCAGAAAGCTTGGAGTAAGTAAAACAGTATTATCCATGGTCTCCTACTATGCACACACTGAACCAGCACTGAATGAGCACAGATCAGAAATGCTGGTAGGTCCCGTATTTTCCCAGGGAAGCTGGCTCTAGGAAGGTAAGGCAGAGGTTAATAGAAGTGGTTTTTCTCCTGTTTAGGATTAGGCACTGTAACACTTGGTATTTCCTTTACTGCTTTGGAAGGGCACCTCCTTATGGTCACTGGTACCCAAATGCTCTACAAAGATCCACCTCCTTCTTAATACAGCCAATGTGAAGTGCAACAAAAGGCATCTGCCAGTATTGGATTGGACTTCAGTACTGGCGCTAACAGTGGCTCTATAGTTCTGCAATAGCTGCCATGTGGGTAACACTCCTGAAGGCTTTGACTCTCACTCAGGTCCCAGCTTACAGGCCACAGGAGTCAGACACCTCTGGGAGTGCTGCCTGTGAGCCCTGTCCCATGGAGGAGCAGCTCTCATAGCATGAGGCATGGTGTTCGGGCTAGATCTTGGCCAATGGGTTGCACCAAGCTACATGAGCATCAGCCAAGTCAAACACCAAACCCACTCTGCAGTAGTCAACTGCTGGCGTTTATGAAACTGAGTGTGGCAGGTTCATATTGAGATTGTCACAGCTAGCAGGTTTGTAGCAAGGAAATTGCTGTTGTGAAGAACTCAGAGACCAAATAAACCCTGAGGAAGCCCATCCCTTTCCAAGTATGATAATATCCCAGAAATACCAGCCTCCCAGGACGGGTGAATACCATCACAAAGCTCTCATTGAAACTGCCATCTGAAAGAAAATGAGTCTTTCAGAGGCAATAAGAAGAAGTCTCTATTTGTGACACGAGCATCATCTCTCTGGGCCAGGGCTGCCATGGCTCTCCACCATGCTCTGCAGTGAGAGTAGGGCCAGAGACAGCAGCAAGCAGATTTAGAATGTCTCTTTATGCCTACCTTCTTTCTTCATGCCAGCTCTGAAGCATTTCTTCAGCCTGCAGTACCGGCACTGGTTCCTCTTGTCTTTGTCTATCACACACTGTCTGCTGAACCTGGGAGGAGATGAGAAATAAAACACGGAGCAACCAACCTGGTAACTGCAACCCACTCACGCCGAGCAGCCCCAGTAAGAAACACAGTCCCAGACCTCACCAAACTATGCACTGGTTAAACCTAGAGAAGGTTTGTAAGAAATGGATTGAATTGGTGTTGGCTTGGCCCAGTTCCTCATCTTCCCCACTGTCACTCCTGCCTGATGGGAGCACAGCAATTTCAGACCACCCACCTTGCAAAGACTGGGATGGTTTTGGCTGTGAAAGTGTGAATGTGACTCAAGTTGAACTGGAGTAGGAACTCCATCTCCCACTTCCAGACAGTTGTTGGGCATTCGGCATCAGGGATTGTTTGATCCCAGTTGTTAACACTGTCCTGCTTTGTATAGAACAATCGCATTATGGGCCACAAGCCCTTTCTGTGTCTGCAGCTTAGTTTTTAGACACATGGCTTCCTAATTCCTATTAATTTCAATGTAGGATTTAGGAACCTATGTGCTTTCAAGGTAGATTTGGCAGCTTTTTCCATGGCGGGTGAAATGATGGAAGATAAATCTACCACACAGAGAAGAGATGACGTCGGTTGCTCTGGGGCCATCATCAGGTTGTAAAAGCTGAGGCACTTTCCCAGACTTGTAAACAGCCAAAGGTACAAAGGCCCAAAAACTTTCCAAGGAATTCATGTCTCCGATAAACAGCAGAGCTCTGAGCTGGGCTGAGTACAGCGCTGCTCACCAAATAAGGATGTGCAGACAAATGAGCATTTGCCATTTGCTTGGCTTCAACGCTGTGGATCTTCCCTGAGCTGCCAAATATCACAGAGATTCATGGATTCCTGCGGAAGGGCAACAACTCCATCCCAAGAGAGTAAGAGCTGAGATTTCAAAGAAATCAGTAGTAGCTATTGCATCAGCCTGCAGGGATGGTTCCTGGGATGGGCACCATGCGTGTGAACACTCCTGTCACCCCAGGGTGTCTCATGGCTGGAGTGATAAGGACCCCAGGAACATTTTGAACAAAGAGGGTGACTCATATGGCAAGAATTTGAAACGCCTTTAAAGGAGGAAGAGCTTTGGAAAAGAGAGAAAACTTCCAGGTTTTAATTAGAGATGAAGGGCTTGAGTGTATTCACTTTTTCCCTCTCCCCTTCCTCCTGCACTAGAATAAACACCATTTTTCTAAGGTCAACCAAGATAGCTGCTTTATAATTTATAGCCTGCTCTTGGTAAAAAAATGCTCTCAAATGCATACCAAAGTGGACGTGAATCATCACTTGTCCATGCTCAGTTCTCAGAATGATTGTAAAATAATCAGTGATACGTCAGTGTATAATAGCTCAATGTATTTCAGAACAAAAATGGAGCTGTAGGAGAGGTGAAGCCTTTGGAGGTGACAGGCTCTTAGATGCTTGTTGCTTTTTACTGGGAAAATCAAGAAAGGCTGTGTTTGAGATGAAACCTCTGGAGCACTGGTCCTTTGCCACCTTGGTTTTCCCTTGTTTGGCTGTGTTGAGGTGTCACTCCACATCCAGAATCCCTACTTACATATTATATACACTGATCAAACCTCAGGACTGTAAGATTCCCTTGATTTACACCATGGGGAAAGCAGTGGCAATGAACTCAACAAATGGATTATTCAGTGCCACTAAAGGTGTCAGGGTCCAAGATGAGATTGGACATAATTTACTCCTTAGCTTCCTCTCCTACAGCCATAAACTAAACTACAGTATTACTGTTAGCATTCACAGCATGGTAATTGGGCATTTGGGATAGGGGTCCCATCGTACAACCTGATCTTCATCCCAAATAATTTACAGCATCAATAAATTGTATTTATTTATTGTGAAAAGGGAAGGTACCTGCAGGAATAGACATGGTTCTTGCGGACACTCCTCCTAAAGAAGCCTTTGCAGCCATCACAGCTGGATGCCCCATAGTGTTTGCCTGTTGCCCGATCCCCACAAATGGAGCACAGGGAGCTGATGCTGTTTGTGAGCAGGCTGGTGTTTGCTGGCTCGTTTGTGATGGTCTCTGTGGGCAGACAACAGAGACCATTAGACCTCTCTGTGATGGAAACCAGAGTCAGCTGAGACAAGTTGCTTTTTTCAAGCAAAGCACGGACTGAGCCAGCCCCACACACGTGTGCACACACAGTATGCATTGCTAGTAAAGCTTCCAGATTGAGGGTGATGCTCTTCTCAATCTCAGCTGAGAGTAACCGAGTTGCTTTGCTTCTGCTATTGGTTCTTTGCTTCAGCAGACAGAGAGATTTCAAGCTGCATAACACAACATGCTCATGCTAATTTAAGTCACCACTACTGTTCTTGACAGATGCAAAAAAACCTTACCTGGATGACACATGCTTTTGAGGGATGGGGAGCCACCTCCTCAGTCAGACTCATGGAAAACATAGTTCAAAGCTGGTGCCCACAGAAGGCAATGAAAAGAACATCATTAACTTGAATAAATGGAAAGCAGACAAGAGACAGAAGGGGCAGGAAAGATGAAATACTTTATGCACTTTGTGTACATGACAGAGGTGTTGGAAGTAAAAGGCTGCTCTTGAGAGATCCTCTGCAGCTGGAAGACAGAGACAGCAGCTCACACAGGGACCACTTTGGTTCTCCTAATTGTGGATCCTGCTCTGGGTAGCCCTCTGAAGAGGCCCATTGCTTTACTCTGCATAGGGGTGCAGAAAGAATGACCTTCTAAATTAGGGACCTAAAATTAGGTCATATGAATGCCCGCTGTCATGTCCTCTGTTTGCACCCTCTCATTTGGGGCAGGAATAGCTCTGCCCTTGCCTGGCCTGAGCTGTGTGCATACATTGCTGAAAACTCCCCTTTAAACTTCTCCCTTAGCCTTAACCACCAGACTCGCTGCCCTCTTAATCCTCCTAATTTGAGGCACGGCTTGGGGAAGGAAAAATAAAGAAGACGCTTGAGGAGACGCAGATGACAGTGTTTACATCTCTCCAAGAGCAGGAATGCTTGTGGAGTCCATCCTGACCTGGGCACTCACTGCAGAATGGCTTTATGGATTTATCACACCTCTGGGAGCGTGTTCTTCGCTCCAGGGGAGCGGATCTTGTGCTACGGTGACCTCAGAAAAGTCTCTGGGACAAGACACATCCTGCCTCGCGGAAGGGACGGGCAGTGATGAGAAAAGCTCAGCTGCTCTGGGACTGAGCAATGAGAAATCCTAGAGAAAATTACTCAAAGGGGAGGAATTGGCATCTGATCTGGACAGTCTAGAGAGATCTTTCTAATGCATAATGTATAAAAATAGCTCTGGGTAATCCACACACAACTTGTATATATACAGAGAGAAGGACTATTTCTGTGTATGAATACACATCAAAAATTTATAGTGAAAATATTTGCTGTGCAATGAAAATTGTAATCAAAAGCCAAAAAAAGCTTTAGCTTTTCAAAAACTGGAAAGGTTTTAGCTAAGGCTAAGATATTTTTAGCTAAGACTTCACTAAGGTCAGACTTCCTTTTCCCCTGCCTCAGAAGCCCCTTTTGATCTATATTTCACCTTCTAAAATACTGACGAATAAATATTTAGGTTTTAGCAAGTTGGAAGCAATGTGACAAAAAAAAATGACAGCATCGAAATCATCCTTTGGTCATAATGACAGGAATTGAGTTTTATTTGTTCCCAAAATCCATGCAAGACGCTCCCAGCTCTGACATTTGTCAGCAAGTGGCACTTGGGCCCTTTGAGAACATTGTCTGTGTCAGAGGACCCTAATGGTAATTTACATTGATTTTCGGTGTTTTTTTACAATAATCATTCATTTAATTTTGATTTATATACCTCAGTATTAAATGAGTTGTGCTAGAATATTCCTTCGAGGATAATTGTGACTTTAAACATTTGTGCATCTATTGCTCCATCTATTTATTTTTTTGAAGGAACATGTTGACCACAAACAAAGGCACAGAATGTGCTGGATTCCATTTAAAAAATTCCACAAAAAATAAACATAAGGAGGCCAATTTTCTCTTTGCTCTACTCATGCTTTCACTGCTGATTCAGAGGAATCAGTCCCAGACCATACGGTTTGGATCTCCAATCGACCCTTCAACCTTCACGTGGGTCCAGACTGCAGAATGTTCCTGGTGCTGGAAAGCATTTACTCACCAGAGAAGACTTCTTTCCCTCATGTTAGTAGAATATGCAAAGAGCTGCTTGTTGATATAAGGGAGAAATTAATTATCTGGCCTTACTGGAGGAATAACCATAAGAACTGAGTGTGTGAGGGGCCATGGAAGTTAGCAAATCACGTTTTGCCCTCACTTGTACCCATGGAAACACAAAGAAGCCCATGGGCTGCAGCTTAGTTGAATGGCAGATACATAGCTAAATGTTCAGTCCCTATTATGTAGTCATGTGCCCTTTTCAGCTTGAATGTGTACAGAAGTTAAAAAGACAATAAAGAAAAGGAAAGCCCTAAGCCAGTATGCACATGTTAATTGTTATTATAAAATCTAATTACAAAATCCTGTCACCAACTAATGATGAGTTCCAAATTAGAATTAGCTCAGAGAATAACAAAAGCATAACCAATATCACACTCATCAGGAAACTGTTTCAATGTGGCTTTCAAACCTAACCAGTGTTCAAGGAATGTCTAGGTTTTCCCTGGACTAATCACTGCTAGGAAAAGCAAAGGAAAACCCAGATCCTCATCAGCACAGTTGCCTGCTTGTGAAACCAGCCGAAAAAAACCTGTAGACCACTTCCTTTAGCCCTGAAACAAGGCTCAGAGCTTTATTAACATGTTGTGCCTCTCTAGAGGGGTTGCTACCTGAGCTCAGCACCACACTGAGATGGGATCTGAACAAAGTCAAACTGGCTCACAACTGAAACAAGCTCACAACTGTCCTCAACATCCTGGAGAGAGATGCTCAGAGACATGCATTGGTTATAGGTACTCGTCACTATCGTATAACAGGACAGTTCCTAAGCCATGCCACAGTGCCTCTGAAATTTCTCCTAGAAAGATTATGATGCTCTCCAAGAAGAAACCGTAACTCATCTTGACATTGCATGGGTCTCATGGTTTTAGCCAGACTCCTCACCAGGCATTGTCCTGGATATTCACTAACAGAAAACTCTGAAGTTTAACCAATCTTTTGTAAGTTGCATATAAGCAGCCTTCAGTCAGACCCAACTCAGACCATGAAAAAGCCATCAAAGATCTTTTTGACAGTGCCTGACCATCTCTCAAGCTGCACACATGCCTGTGAGGAGTTATGACTCTGCTGACTGTCTTCTTGGTCATGTTACCATAGAATTTGTGGACAATAAATCAAAGCTATGGTTTATATTTCAAAAACTCCCCCTCTATTATTTGCTAAAAGCTGATGTAGAAGTCAGGATGACCTGCGCATTGCCAGGGTCAACGAGTGCTAGCCCCCAGTCAGCCCTACATTTGTGTGCACAGGTTTTGCAATGCCAGCTTAGTGCTGATTAGAATGTCCCAGTAGCTTACTGGCTTTGGGGTCAACCAAGCTTGCAATCAAAATGCATGCAAATTTTTGGTACCCACTGCCTCTGTATGTAAGTCATTACCTAACCAGGGCTGAAATGAAGACACCAAGTTTTACAGTGATAGGAGATGACAGTGAGGATGGTCTTGATGAGGATGCTGCTGGAGAACTGTATCTGACTTCAATTCAGGGCTGGAGATCTACATGGTACCTGACCTCACTGCTGCTTTTCCTTTCACTCATGTTACTGTCTACATCTCTTCCAGATGCACATCGTATAGGAGAATTATCTTGCAACACTTTCCAGAATGGCTTTTGGTTTTATCTACCCAGAAATCCAAGCCAGTCTTGGTGTGAACAATTTGCAGCTGACAAATCCCACAGTTACATGTACTGGGCTAGAACATAAAGAGATCATAAATGTAGGTTTAGGGCATGTACACACAGTCTAACTTGGTATCCAAAGCCGGCATTGTGAAACCTGTGTCTACAAATTTAGGGTAGGCTGGGTTCTAGCACTGAAATCCTGGCCATCTGCAGGTCACCCTGCTTTCTACATCAGCTTTTAGCAAATAAAGGGGGATTTTTGAGATATAAACCTTAGCTTTGATTTGTTCACAAATCCTATGGTAACAATGACCAAGAGGCCAGCCAGAAGGGTCATAGCTCCTCACAAGCATGAGTGTAGCTTGAGGGATGGTCAGGCACTGTCAAAAGATCTCTGATGGTTTTTCCATGGTCTGAATTGGATCTGACTGCAGCAGGGCTGGGAAAGGTGTTTCTCCAGCCTTGTGCCAAAGCCCCAGGAATCAGTGTGGTATTTGAGTGCTGAGACAGGAAAATGAGCATCATCACGCGATAAAGTGTTCTCTGACACTTGACTAAAGAATTAGTGCAATATTTCAATAATGCTTCGTATTTTAAACAAAATGATAACTCTGACAAGAGCGTGAGGAAATGGGTGTTAACAGCACATAAAAACCCAGTGAGAACATGGCTTCTAATGCCAGCCAAGGTAAAGGAAACAAGCTTGTACAGAAAGGGAGAATTTCTGCAGTTGCAACACATTTTATAAAGACAGGATCAGCACTGATTTTTGTTCATTTCCTTTTGACATTTTCTCTATTTAAAACAGACCATTTTTTATACTCTTCCTCCACTCCCATAATGGATTCTATTCTTTATTTTGAATTAGTCTCAAAATATCTGGCAAATTATGAGCTACTTAAAGGTGGAAAATACAAACTATATATGTAGCCAAATCTCAAAATTATGGCAGCTTCCTGAAGCTTAAATCTTATCACCAGAAGTGCTCCCCATCATTAATCAGCATAAAATTTTGATGAAATTGTATTACAAAGAAGGAAACGATTTTAAGAAATCTTGACTTTTTTTGAAAAGATTCTTATTTTCACTTTTAAAACAGTTCAGAATGAAAGAAACAGTTCTGAATCCATTAAAATAAACGTTATGCCCCTTCCTCATCATGTTTATAAAAGGCAAAGCTGCCATTAGATTTAGTAGGGGAGATAATACAGAGGAATCTTGAATAACAGGAAAGATACAGGTTAAAACAAACCTGTACATTTGTTAAAAATACCTAAAATGAGACTGTTTCTTAATTCTAAATATTTAAAAAAAAAATTCTGAAACTAAGAAGTATCTGTGTGAATTTGAGTTACCTGTGGCAACTGAACTTGGCTGGTTAGCAATGTATTTGCATGCATGGGCATTTCAGGTCTTTTTTGAAGTTATTTTTACAAACTGCAGAAGAGGGCACTTGCCTAAGACAAACAAGCTCCTTTCAAAACAGCTAGGTTCTGAGAGGATTGGCTACTCATTAACAGCTGCACAAATAACACAATACTGGGGTAGATAAACTTCAGAAAAGAGTCAACCTGTCAGTTCCACTCCATGAAATAACAGGGAGGACCAGATGGGATTTGGTAGTTAATTTGCAAAATTATACTGAATTTTGAGGAGATTTGTGCCACTCTAAAAAGTAAAAAAATATCCCTTTGTTCAGCAGCAAGTGACAAAGAGCAACATCTGTGTTAAATAACATTTCTGGAGCAGGATGGCAAATGGAAACCTTTCTTCAAGAATAAGAAACAAGATCCAGTCCCTCTGGAGCTGTCAGAAAAGCAATATATTGAAAATCCTTTTTTGGGGGACAGAGCAAGTTTTTCTTGAAGTCAACTTTAAATTCAAATTCCCTTGGGCCTTCTAACTTTACTTGCCTCCTGACATTGCTCCATGTCCCACAATAATAAGCCTAATCATTTTATATTATAGATAATAACTCCACTGAAACTCTGATTTATTTTGATGACACAGCTAATGAGCAAATGTGAGACCCTGAAAATCCCATCTTAATTTTACTCAGATTCATAACAAATTAAATGAAATGCTGCCAAATTCTCCAAAGGCATTGCTAACATTAGAATCTCGTTTGGCTACATGATTGGTTTCATGCTATATGACTGAATGTCCTTTATTTTTCACACAATGAACCATTAATTTCATAGAACAGTGTTGTCAAGAGTACTTTTGACTATTCAAAAACTAAATATCATACATGCTTTATTTCTATGAACATGCTTTATTCCTGTGCATAAAGCAGAAGTCTCTGCATATAATCATTCACGCCTCGCATCCAACTTCTTTGCATGCTGTGCAGGCTTTTAGACCATGTTGGTAGCCAGTAAAATATATAAGACAAGTTACATTTGGATATTGCTTCTCAATCTAAGTACCTCGGAACAACTTAGAACACATGGTGTATTGCCTGAGTAACAGACGAATTCCATTTGAGACAGCATTTTTCCAAGGATGAACCTAAATCATATATAGCAATGAAACAAACATTTTAAGTAAAAAGTATTGATAATAACTCTTCTAAGGTGTCTCATGGGAGCAAACCTATAGAGTGCCATGAAGAGCTCTACCGACTTTTGAAATACCTTGCGGACCCTTCAGGACATTATGCTCAGCCCACCAAGGAAAAGAATAATTCAAAATGGGACCGGCAAGTGAAAGGGTCCCCTTTCAGCCCAAACGTAACCACAGATGCAGCAGAAGTTGACAAGTCAGCTGCTTAAATATTATCCCTTTCACCCTTTGCCCCACACCTCCTACCTGCCTTTACTAGGTGCTCAGCTTTATAACAAAGGTAGTGGAGGCTGTTCAAGAGAAAGCGAAAAGAAACTTTACCGGTACTATTGGGGAGCATCCGAAGACTGTCAAATTCCAGCATGGTATAAGAGGAGTCCAAGGAATCAACATAATCTGGCATATCCATGTCCATGATGGGCTGACAAAGCTTCATTATTACTTGTCAACAGCAAGCGAAGCAGCAAAAAACAGCCCGACTGTCAATCACGGCCAAGATTTCCTCTGCAAAGAGACACCCCAGCCTTTGCAATGACAAATCATTACCCAGCTCTGCCTGCAGTCCCCTCCCCGTGCCAGGAGAGAAGGGATGAAGCCGTTCCCTCTTGTGCTTACAGTCCCCTCCCTTCCCGGGGTGCATCTGTGCTGTCTCGGTCCTGATAATATGATATAGATAAGGCCTAGACTCAAGTGACTTGGATTGCATCTTTGGGTCAATATAGCCAGTTTTATGACTGTTCCTGCACAAACATTTTGAGAAGGGCTGCAAGAGGTGTTCGCACACATGTGCTGTTCTTCCAGGGCAAAGCAGTGGTCATGTCAAATAACACCTGCTCCAATGTCACCTTGCTCAGCTACCAGCCCTTGGGAAAAGACCAAATGATATCACTTGCAACTGGGGAAGACAATGAGTCAGTGTCACAACTGACTGAAGAGCATCAGGATTAAGAACCTGAGACATACCCGTGTGACACCAAAGGTGCTGCACACTGGTTCACACCTTAGCTACTACCAGAGGGTAAAAATGAAACTTCATTACAGCAACATAGGCAGAGAGGAGATGACCTATCCTACCCACCACCCACTGTCGCTGTCACCTGTGTCTTCTCCTTCCTGACTTCAAGCAGCCCCAATCTCCCAGATTTCCCATTGAGAAAGGGTTCTGTTTTGGTTGTGAGATGTTAAGGAAGAAGGTTTCAAGCTATAGCAAATGATGAAAATGGAAAAGACTGGAAGTAACTATCCAGACTCCCTTGCAGATGTGTGTGGTGTTGCATTTCATGTTGACCCATGCCTGGCTTTTCTGGAAAAGGCCTATATTATGGAAATACAATTTCAGCTATGACCCACAAGACTCTGGTGGTTTTCTTTTTAATTTACTGAATTTTGCACAGTTCTTTCTTTGTTAGGACTTATGAGCTGTACTGCAAAAGACTAGAAGTAAACCACGGCCATGTAAAGTGATATGGCTTGAAGTACTTGGCTTATTCCTGGTTTCATCTTTCACATGCCTTCCCTGACATTACAGTTCCCTCTGCAGTGACGTTGGTTTGTGTCAGAGGGTCTTTCCTTTCCATGAGCTGTTCTGAGAGATCCAGTTCAACATCCTGTTGAACCTGGAGGAAAAGAAGAGTCTTGAGAAATAAGGAGACGTGTTGCCAGAAAAGGAGCTTTGGCCAAAAGAAGATTGCCAGACTGCCTGAACTCTCACTGAACCAAGAAGTTGGGCGGCCCCATGTATCCTAGCAATCTTCAAATAGCATGAAATATGCCAAAACCTAGTTTTGAAATGTCTTGGATATACTCATTTTTATTTCATCCCCATTTGACTTCTTTTTTAATGGATTTTTTCCATATCCTGGAGACTTACAGTGGATATTGCAATGGGTTAACTCTAGATAGGCTTTTATCTTATAAAGATTGGGTGCAGGAACACTTAGCTTAATTTTCTTATCTTTTCTGAGGCATAAAATAATTTCATGTGCATAGATATCTTTTTTTTTTTCCTTCTTTCCCTTTTTAAGAACATGTTGTAACTAGTGGCACACAAATGACTTCTTGGTTAGATAAGATGTTATGTTTTTATCCTTGAACTATGTCCCCAGGCTTTTGGTAATGCCAGCATCAGCTAAGTTAGTATCTGATTAGTCGTTCTTGCCTCTTACTCAATGTCAGTCCTGATTATGCCTATTAATTTGGAGCATTTTTTTTTAACTGAGCTATAGGCAAAATCCCACCTGATTCTCAGCACTCTGTGACTATCACAGCTAAGACTTCTCCCTTCCTACAGTCCCAGAGGAGTTAGTATGGGTTTCTCACCTTCAAAATATTGGCAATCACCATGCTTTCGGGAAACTGTGGTCCAGAGAGAAGAAATCTGTGCTCCTGAACTGATATCATTGGCTTTAGAGACCCCTCTATGTTCTTGATCTCTCAGTCCAAAGTGAAGATTAAGGCTTTTTTCCAAAGGAAGCTGGGCGATGAGGATGTGCTTGGACAATTTTCATTCTGGGAATGAGAAAAGGTCATTGGGAATGAGAAAAGGGTATTGGAAATGACAAAAGGATATAGAACAAATGTTGTGGTTCAGAACCAGATTTCAGCATCACACCCATACTGATAATCGGGACTGACTTGTTGGGGAAGGTGGCGTTGGAGTGATTCTATGCGGCATCTCTATCTATTTCAAACAGATGTCAATGCCCTGTTCCAAACTATTCCAGCACAAAAGCAGCCATGAAGAATACCAAAAGTTTGCTGAGGATTGAACAGTTCCTTCTTTTGCATCTCCTGGCTTTCTTACATCACTTTCTGAGTCACAGCTGCAACTCAGCTGTGATCTGTTCAAGGCTGGGACTGAGTTTTATTAACATCATGAGAAGTCTAGCTCACTTTTAAGCGTCCTAACATCTGCTCGGCACTGTCCATTATCACAATGAAGCAGACACCTGTCCCCGCCAAGAGCCAGAAATCCCTAGTTGTTTTGTCACCTTGTGTAGGTGAGTTACATACAGAGATAATGGCATTTCTTGCAAACACCTTGCTGGTTTTTGAGTGAGGGGGCAGGACTGGGGGTGTCTGTCCTGCCTTTGGGTGTTTGGGCATTGACTCATTTGCACAGGCAGCTTAGGTGTCTGGATAACCAAAAGCAAAACCGGAGGGTGTAAGAGAGTCTTCCCAGTTTGCAAATTGATGTCAGTCCTCTTCCATGTGGACATAATCCTCTTTTTAATATATTTTCTATTTATTCTTTTTTTGACTCAATGAGGCTGGATATAGCTGGAGGGTGCAGGGGAAAAGGGAGAAGGGAGAAAAACCCCAGGGTTATGTTTAATAAAAGTAGTAGAATGTTCAAAGACTGTGCTCTGGGAACAAATCAATATGGTTTCTCATCTGTACTGCAGAGAGGACAGAGGGCAGGCTCTGACGAAACACATGGTACCAATAAGACAACATGCTCATTCCTAGAAATCAAATCTGGATGCTTTTGGGAGTACTTGTTAGACAAGATGAAGTACAGAAAAGATAAGAACTCTTTGATTAATTAAGAGAGAACACAGATCACTGCAGGCAAGCCACCAAAACAACATTTCTTTGGCAAGGTATGTGGTGGGAGAAGATGATTGCAAGTTATGGCAGCTGCACATTGATCTCTGGAGGCTGGTTTTTAAAGGAAAATAACTCTGTGTTGCATATGGGGAGAGGTGTCTGAGACACTAAAACCTAACAAAAGACTTGTCGCTATGCAAATGATGAGGCAAACTTAACCCACTAACTGTACGTTTGGCACAAAAGTTTTCCTCTTTTATTCTTAGAAGTACATTTAAAAGTCCTACCACTGTTTTGATGATTTTTTCCACCTGAAATGCAGCAAAAATTATACTCCTTACTGAACCTGAAGGGATTAGTGCTCAGGTGGCTCTCAGGTACCAGAAGCAACAGTAGCCGTGAAATTACCTACTTGAGAGAGGGTGTTTGGATAAAACAATAATTGAGAGACAGAAGCCAATGCAGCCTTTTTTTCTGGGTGAGGTATAATGAGAAACAGTATGCTTCTGAGATTATAAACAGTGTGAAATCATATGATTAGCATATAATTACAATGGCAGACATGACAAGTTTATCTAGACCAGATGTTTATTACATCAGTTCCCTCCTTTCATGGGTGTAGTTTTTTATGGCATGTATCACTGAACGATAATTGTGATTGATACAGTTAGTAGCAAAATCTCTTTTTACATTTTCAGGTATTTGTTATTACAGTGAACATTGCATATCCACAGTGCTGTGACTGTCAAAGCATAGTGAAGGCCTGCTTGTTTTTCCTGTTATCTCCTAAAAACATTTCTTCTATATAGCGATTAGTCATAAAATAAAAATAGGGTGTTTCAATCTCACCACATGTTTAAAAAACAAGACAGTCATGCAGGTACCTATTGGGAGTGTCAATGTCATGGCAGCCTAAGCTGAAGGTGACAGGACAGCATGGAGGATGCTGATGAGGTTTAAGGCTGACATTCAGCATCCTATGGTTCTTGGCAACAGCTATATGGACCATCACCAGTTCCAGCCTCACCCTCTCTCTGAATAGGTAGAAACCCAACAGAGGCAAATTACTCCATCAATAACATCAAAGCTGAACCACTTATTTCTTCCAGTGCTGTGAAACAGGGGAACAAGGAAGGGGAAATGAGATCCTCCTCCAGCCTTACCCCCTGCTCACTTCTCTACAACACCCAAAATGTCCCTCCATTCTCAGTGGATGCAATTCCTTTAAAACTAATGTCAACTGACCAAGAAACAAGGTGTCCTGCCAAAAAATGTTAGCCAAAGCCATCAACATGTTTTGGGTTTAGTTTGGTGGCAGTTTTAAATTAGCACTAGTTTCATCCCCTGCTGGAAACCCATCCTTTAGTAGCTGTGCCTTAAAGACCTCCAGGTATAACAGAGATGCTCTAGAGTCCAAACCCATCAAATATGGGGCTGTTTAGAGGCATACTGAATTTCTGGGCTAGTCACATCCTGAGATGGTGAACAAAATCTGAGTAAGGACGTTGTCTTTTCTCTGTGATGACTTGACAGCAACTCCAGCAGAGATAGTATGAACCGTACAGTCTTCTTCAAGTCCCCATGATGGACATGACATGATGGAAAATGATGTGATGGACATAGGTAAACATCACCCCTCATACAAGGAGATGGAAAGGAGAAAAGCAAAACATCAGGAGTTTCATTCCCTTTCTCTCCAAGCTTATTTTGCTTTTCTCCTGCCAACATATTTATTAAACATTTATTGATTTTGCTGTTAGATCAATTAGATTCAATCTTCCGTAACAACCCTTTGGGGAAAACAGAAAGCTTAGTAAGCTCTAATCACTATGCTGAAAAAAAATTCCTTCAGGATTACAAAAACCAAACAGAAGAAAAAACCCACCAGAAAACTTTTTCCAACAGGTTTGAATGGCGGATTCTGGTCTTTACAAATTATCAAGTGCAAATCACACAAAGACCCTACTGCCAGCAATGACTTCATATTTGGTAATTCATTATATTCACAGCTATTTCACTGATGCACTGACTGTTCCGAGCAGACGAAGCCTGGACTGGATTTGGGGAATAAATTTAAGATGCTTTGCATTCTCCTGATGACGAAAGGTGAATCTGATGGCTTGTTCTTTCTGAGTTTATATAACTTTCATTCTTGGCTACAATGTGTTTGGCCAAGGCCAGAATTTCAGAAGTGCAAAGTACTCATTCAGGTTTCTAAGAAGGAAACAGCCTGAATTTTATATCTGCTGAGAAATGGGAGCTCCCACTGGGAATAACAACTGGATCTGCAAAGATATCTTTATGTAGCTACAGGTCACTGGTGTCTTAGATACAAACCCCCCTTCTTGGACACCTGAGTTAAACCTCATTTTCTCATCCATATGGGGTCCCCTGGAGTCTGATGCCCTTTGCAAATCTATCTCTTGCTGGCAAGCACTTCATCTGACACCTGCATGCACTAGTTTGAATTTCTCTTCTTTGTTTTCCATAAGCAGGAGTAAGAAAGAGGAAATGCCTGCAATATTTTTGAAACAGCATATTTTTCCTAACAACAGCAATACCTCTATCACTGGGTATTCTTTGGGGATATTTCAGAGGACTTCGTGTTTCTTTTCCTTTCTGGAAAGAACTCAGCTGATCAACACTTGAAATAATTCTGAAAAAGAAAAGGAAAAAAATTCATTAAATACTTTTTGGGTAGAAGAAATTTATTGGTTTCAAAATGATTCTTTATTTGTAATTGAACTTTGAAAGTCACAGGAGTAGGCAGGGAAATGAAAATGTGTAGTAATAAACAACAGGAAAAGTACTGAAAGAACAAAAACAAAACATTTTTGCTCTTATTTTTGTTTACAAACAAAACACGCAGCTTCTGACTTAAATTTGAGACACTTGGCAACTTGTTTTCTGCCCAGCGCATGTAGCTGAGATTTCAAAAATCATAATTAGTTTTATTTAGCCTTCTACAACTAAGAGAAAAAATTATGTCACAGGTAGTAAAACTGAAAAATTTGGGGGAAAAACATGTTTTTTCTGGAAAGATAAAAATTCCAGAATAGATTGCATTCTATACCATCAACTCATGGAAGCATTAACATGGTAGTGAAACTCCAGCTCACTCACCAAAAATAACATAAAACTTATTTCAATGAACTTCTTTTAGTGTCTCACAAGTGAGACTTTGCAATATTTCACTCTCTAGCAGGGAAATGCTGTTTCCACTTAATGCCTGCAAAGATGACACCCCCTTCTTCTTCACACAAGTCTTTCTTAGGCTGGGCTTGCATGGGAAAATCCAGACTCAAATAATAGCAAGATTTTGGCCTTAGCTTTGCTCTGGTTTACACCAACACAGCCAAAGTCCTCTGAACTCTCAACGTACTCAACACTGAATAGAAAGCCAAAAGCACACATTCAAGCACATTATCCAGAGAACCAAAAAATATGAAGAAAACCAAAGGAGAAGTACCCGACATTCCAGTCCTTCTCTCCTTCATATACTTCATTGCCCTTCGGATGAGATGTTCCCCATACACTACTTTGGATTTAATGCTGGTCAGAGAAATACAGGGTTGCAGCAGATCACCTGCTCCAGATCACTGTCTACTGCACTAAGGAACTCAGTTCTCCTAATTTCACCATCCCAGACTAAGTTTTCATATCTGAATTGGAAACGTCAATGTTGCTGCAGCCACCAAATTAAAATTGGCATGTCACAGAATCATAAAGTCATTTAGGTTGGAGAAGACCTTGAAATTTATCGTCCAATCATAAACCTAACACTGCCAAGTCTACCACTAACCATTCCCTGAAGTGCCATGTCTACACATCTTTTAAATACCTCCAGGGATGGTGACTCAACCACTGCCCTGGGCAGCCTGTTCCAATGCTTGACAACCCTTTCGATGAAGAAATTTTTCCTAACATCCAAACTAAACCTCTTCTGGTGCAACCTGAGGCCATTCGCTTTCATCCTATGTCCAGAGGATGATTCATCCCAGACTAGGACAGGTCTCCAAAGTACTGGGGATGAATTGTATCATGACACAAATCTCTCTAAATGGAGTGCATGGGCAGCACAGGTGACTTTCACCCGACCTACAATCTTTTTGGAAGGTGAAGTCACAGAAGACAAATTCCCCTTGCCAACAGAGAAAACGACACACGGAGCCATTAAGAGTTAGGCTGGATTCCTCATCCATGGGTGACATCAACCTCTGACTAAAGCAAATACCCCAGCTTAAGTGAGCGCTGGCAGCACAAAAGGAGAGAGGAGCCAGGGAAAGGAGAGCAGCATTACCTCACCCACTGCTGCTTCGAGTAAGCATGGGACTCATCTGGAGCACTCCGCTGCCTGAGGGCAAGCTTTTGGCTTTTCTTGCTGAAAATGACATGCCATTAGTCAGGAGTAACCAACCTTGAAAAGAGTATTTGCTATTTGCTATGACTCCCCTCTCCCCTGCGAACGACATTCCTGACACTGAGCTTTTTCGGTTGCAGTGTTGACACTTCTTCAGATCTGTCATTAGCTCAGCTGCAGAGAAAACAGAAACGTTATTCAAGACTCAGATCCAGCGTGGGAGGCTAGGAGTGCAAATTCTCACTTTGCGCTAAAAGCCTGCTGAGTGTTTTATGTTACTGTTGTTCTTTCTATATTAGGGGATGCCTTTATTATTTTATAAGCCCTTTCTGTCATATAAGGCACCCTTTTTAAGGTATTCTATTAAATTCATGGCCATATACTTTAAATGTAATTTCCGAAATTCCCAAAAATTAACCTAGGAATTAGGTTTTGGCTTATATCTTACAAATTCCTAGTTCTAGGTCTAAAAGCATTTACCTTTTTCCTGGTCTATTTCTGTATTTTAAGACTTATGCTTTACCACTCTGAGGATTAGAATTTCACCAAAATCTATTTTTTTCCAGTTGTAAGATTTTTTTATAGGCCATTCTTCTCAGTATCTTCATTACATGAGATAACCCAACAGATTCTGGCTCAGTTCCAGAGAAGCGCCAAGACTGAGTGGACCTTTGGCTGTGACCTTATGAATCGTCATCTGTGTTACGGTAAACAGAGCAGCTAAAAGTAAGGTTTCTTCCAGGGAAATCATGCAGAGTTTTGTTGAGTAGTTTTGGTGTCTGTTCTCGTGCCCTAGATTTTTTAACTTTGCCATTCTTCAGATAAATTAATAGCTCAGGACAGATACGGTCCTGAACTATGCTTCCTCATTTCAGTGTTGTCTGCTAAATAAACCCAGTGCAAATATAAAAATCTCAGCAAGGACAGAAGACATACCACTTAAAAAAAACCCCCAGAACAGGTCAAGTTCACTTTATCTGCAATAATTCGTTATATATTTGCACCTCTGGTCTTGCAGGTCTTGCACAGTCATAAAGATCTTGTTGGAGCATTACTTCAGGGTAAGAAAGAAAGACCTTCAGCCAACATGTGTTGAGTGGTCTGGAGGAAAACCTATTTATGTAGGGGACTGGAGAGTTGAAAGAGGCAAAAACCAAAGAAATATACAGGTTTTTATTTTTATTATTTTAATGATGGATTATCTGGAATCGTTACTGTATCAGAATTAACGAGGCTTTGGGGACAATATGTATGAGTCTTCATGTATCACATCAAAGGGGTAAGTCAAAAAGAAAAATGATAAAATCTATAGGAAAAGATGGCTTAATCTAGAATACTGAGGCACAGGAACAGCCCCCATTTTTTATGTTTTTCAAACAAAGGATAAGAAGACCCAGTAGTTCTTAGTGCCTGTCTCAGTTCTCCAGTTATGCATCCAGAAGTAGTCATTATAAAACATCTCAGCTAGACATTGAAAGATAGAAAATTAGAATCATCAGCAAATATTTAATCTAATACTGCCATTCAGTTGCTTATCCTGTAGTTCTTTCACAAACAAAGCTCTGAGTAATATTAATGGCACTTCAGTCTCTGTGAATGAGGGAAAGATATGCTGGTATTGCTCAAGGTGTGTATTTGTACCTCATAGACTCTAGCACACTCCAGTGTACCCATTATCTCTATCAAGCTATCAATCCTACATCCTGTAGGGACTTTTCCTTTTTTCTTATTTTTAATAGGCATACCTCTTACAAATGCCTTAGTGACCATGAAGAAATCTGGTATAAGATTCAGCAACATCCATAAGCCAAGAAGTGGTTGTTCATCAAAATCTGCCAAATGCCTCTTTCACAACTCCTGAAGTTTCAGGATTACTTCATTCATCTATAGGTGGATGCATTCTGCCTTCCTCATCCAAAATAAGAAGCTATTTTAAAAGTATGTGAGGCAAATCCAGACAGAATTTTCTTTCTGAAAGATTCTCCCACAAAAAAGTGGTAAGGAGACATATTGACATGTTGGGAAGATGTTTTTTATGACTTTAAATTTGAGAAATTATTGTAAACATCAAACTATATTTTCTCCATAATATCCATTTTTGAACACTTCACTGTCTTCCAGACTGCCTTACTCATAATTGCTGCTCTCTCAGACTAGTGTGTCTGGTAAAAGAAAGTGACTGTTTACTGAATGACAAATACACACATACACAAAACTCCTAGTTTCACAGATGTTTTCAGGAGCCTATAACTCCTGATAAATCTTTGCAGACCACCAAGATGAATAATATTTGTGGATGCATTTTTGAGGCTACTAAAGTGGAGAGATATTTGTGGTTGCGGTCTTTGCCACTCACATGGAAAAGTATGTTTTCCTTATATCCATCGTATAGGCTATATTTTGCACATCTGCCTTTAATTAGACTGATTTCATACCTTAAAGAGTACATGACATCAAATGAATCATTTAGAAATTGGAGTTTGCCAGTAAATGACACAGTCTTCTTTTTCATTCATGGGTTGGCTGTGTCAAAATTCCTTTAGAGGTTTTAGCATATCTCTTGGACCTGAATATGTAGTAAATGTCCCAGTCTCAGGGACAGATTTGGTATGCATTTCTATGCCATACACCAATTTACATGACCAATGGTCACGCTGAACCAGTCCTTTTGTTAAGGAGTAGCACTGACAAACGGGAGGGTTTTGCAGTTCGTAGTCTGATCTACTGAGTTCAGTAAGACTACCTGGATTGAAAAAGTGTGAAGATCTAGTCTAAACCTAATCTAATCAAAAGAGACACATTAGTTGCCAAGTCACACTAAAATCTTCATTTTATCAAAATGACCTCATGGGTCTGGTCCAAGCTTCTGTATCATCTACTTCTCAACTCCATCGCAGTCCTCTGACGAACAAGATCCTTCCCAGCCTGGAGATCTGAGCCCATTCACAGGTACATGTTTACCATAATCTGCATGACAGCTTTGGGATGCAGTTTGAGAAGACTGCAACAAAGGCACAAACTCATCTCTGTCCTCCACAGACTTATTTGGAAAGGGACTTTTTTTTACTACTGTAATGAATATGATCACAATTAGTTAGGCTGAGTAAAATATGGATCATCCTGCGGCACCCTCCATCCAGTTCTCTCACTCAAAACCAACCATATGCAAGCTTCCAAATGCCAAAGTCGTTCTCAACCTAAATGATGATTGTTCTCCTTTGCCCAAGTCTAACAGGGGTCAGAGGATGATGTCTCGTGACAAACTTCAGTTTCTGAACACCAACAAGGTTTTGGAGAATGTCTTTGCCAACATTACAGTCTGTGCTGCTAGACAGTGAATAGCAGGAAACAAAAACCCCTCAGTTTTTCTGTTTTCATCTTTTCCCCCTCCCCATCTTTAGTAGTGCAATAACAAAAATTTCCTTAGAAACTCAGTGCTTGCTTACCTTGACAGTCAGGGCGGTTACACTTTACCTGTTGGTCATTCTGATTGTGTAACATTAATCCCAAAGGAAAAATCTAAGCAGTGTCACTGGTTTGCCTGCTATAAATCAGAGGGAAAAAAGGGGGGGGTTAAAAACATGGCGGCTTTTGCAACATATTTTGAGAGAGAAGACAGAATACATACCATGTTAGAGGACTAGGAATTGAAATGTTTTGAGAATAGCTGCTAGCATATTTATTTCACATAATATATATAGTACACATAACGCATATATATATTATGTATAATAATTATTACATAATAATTATACATATAATATACATATAATTACATAATTATGTATGTATCTAAGTATGCTCATAGAGTATAAACATCATCTTTCCCATCCTTGCTTTTCCTACTGGCTTATCTGATGGCCCAGAGCAGAGAGGACAGCGAAGTCCCTCCTTGTCTTGTCCTGGGTTTATCCTGTGGCTGTTAAACTCAGGAACATGCTGGCATATCTTGTCCTTTTATATTGTATCTAACCTGCATTGATCTTGCCTCCTCACGTTACGTAAAATTTAAAAGACTGAAGGAAAAATAGAAGAAAAAGTAATGAAAGACAAATGGAAGGACTTTACCAGCTCTAATAATAATTACTTCCAGGAGCCCATGCATAGGGAGAAGTAGGGGCAGTGTCTGTGTTAACAGGATGATCTGTGGGGGCACAACTAAAGTGCAATACCAGATAATGTACTCTACAACTATTTTTCCACTGCCATGTGGAATAACCTAATCTCTGCCCTCCTGTTTGCTTGGCTTTCCCCCCTCTCCGGTATTTCAGTGGGGAGGGAGGAGAGAACCAGCCTTAAATCCTGGAAGAGCTCTCAAACCCAAGCTTCATTTCTGATTTCAGTTATGTTTAAAGCATAACAAGGGTTTGTTGTTCTGTGGTCCCTTGCTGAAATAGGTCAGTGTGGCCTCCCCAGTTAAAAGCTGCCTGCCAATTATACTTTGCTCCAGGCCAAAATTCTGCATAAAACACCAATGGAATATCAGCACAGGAAAAGGCTTTTTATTGCTCTTACTTGTATTCCAGCAGCACTGAGGGGATGGCTGCTCCTAGAACAGGTGCTGCTCAGAAATGCGGTGAGAAACAGTCCTTACTTAGGATAAAGGAAAAAGGGAAGAGGTAGGGAGGAAAACTAAAGAGTGAAAACAGAGGCCAAATCTGCTCAGTCTCAGATTCATGTCTTTCCCATCAGGTTATGCCACTGCATTGTGAGATGTATGTGAATCCAGATCCCACAGTGTGGGAGGGAGTTTAATCAAGCATCTAATTGTTTTAATTTAAAGAGGCACAAAGGAGCCGATACACAGTCCGGATTCCTTTGTGCAAAAGAAAAAAGACCATGGCAATTACTGAAATTATTTAGCAATGTCTTACAAGCCAAGAGGCTGTCTGTGAACTTGAAGTGAAACACCATCACCATGGACTGAAATCAGCCCGTTTTGGCCAGAATTTCACTGGTGCTTGTACAAAATACACATGAAAGAAGGTAACTAACACTCTAGGACTCTGTTTTCCTGATTTCATAAAACAGGTTATCTCATCCTTTTCCAAGACATCTCCCGCATTGCTGCTTGTTTCCAGTTCGGACTTTCTAACTTTAAATCGACCCCCACGAATAACCAGCCTGATAGCAGTAAGCAATTTGCACGACATAGTTGCAATACTCTGTTTATGCACGTAGCCTTTTGGTCCATTTTTCTCCATAGAAGAATATGCAATATTGATTTAGGGTTTTTTTTCCAAGAGAGTTGATAGAAACACATCCAAAAAGCATGTTTCTGTAGGTAATAGCCTGCTTTCATAAATTATTGCACTGGAAATAATCGTATTTTAATCTGTAAAACAGAGATGGGGGGGGGGGGGGGGGGGGGGAAGATATACTGCTTAAGCATTTGATGCCAAACAACAATTCCTTTGTACTCTAAATTAAAGAAAAAGTGCATTTAATTGCTTTTTGTCATACTGAAAGAGGCTGGATAGATTCCTACACCAGATTGAGTTATTCCAGCTGTGCACTGGCATAACAGATGAGTTTAGTTCAAGATATTAGGAAATCAACCAACACTTCCTGTATGTACAGTAGACGGCACTCTGAGATGCATTCTAAACCCCACACTTCTGAACAAACATATTTAGTCTTTTTACAGAAATATAGAGTAATCCCTGCTTGAAAAATAAATCCCAGACAAGAATAATAATGCCAAGGGGCTTTCAGTGAAAACAATGCTTGCTCAGCCAAGACAAGCTGGAGAAATTAAATATTGAATTCAGCATCTTCAATAACTATTTTTATGTCTATGTTCTGTTAGCAGTCAGATCTTTATACACTGTGATGATCTATAGACAACTACATTCAGGCTAGCTTACCCCAGTGAGAAATTACAAGAACTAGGGGGAAAACCATTCTCTTAACTATGTGAATGTAGATTTATATCAGCACTATTGAAACCGGCTTGCCTAAAGCAGGCTTATTCTGGATTTACCATAACTCCAAACAGAATCCAACCCAGTTAAATCCATCCAAAGCATAAAGAAATCTTTCTTGTAATAATGCATGCGGCAGGCACAGAAAAGCATGCAAGGTACAACTTTTACATTTCATCTAATATTAGCTTTTACTAGCAAAAAGACACTCAGCATCAAATACCCTGAAGCACTGCTGAACGTTGTAATCTTTCCTGGTGCACATAGGGACTTTACAACACACTGCACAGCAGATATCAGTTTGGTCTGGCTACCTTAACAAAATCCACTTTAAGCAACTTGATTGAACAGGAAAAGGTTGATCCGATGTTCAGCCTTTTCTCTTACTCAAGGTGGCAGCAGAGATATTATGAGTCACTGCAGGACTGGGTCCTGGATTTCTTTTCTGGATCTCCAATAGGACTGTTCTCAAGTCACTGGAAACGGATTCATTTTGGACTGGAACAGGGCAGAATCTAACAGAAAATCAAACAAGAGAGCTGGGATATATTTCCGGGTGTTACTTACTGTGTCCTGTTGCTCCTGGCCATTTCCACTTCTTTCCAGAGAGGAACACAGGATGTTTGCACAGCCTTGTTAGAGAAACTACTTGTCTTCAAGCTGCAATGTCAGAGAGGCAAACTGGAGGAGTATCCTGGAAAAGAAGACATGGATGATGTGAAACAAATGTTTTCCTTTAATTGCTTATTGCAGATGTAGCCCAGTAACTAATCCACCTGCTGTTTTCCCATAGGGAAAATGACTCTCCCCATGATCCTGGCCAGCTGAATTTATGTTTTCCATGCCTCATTATACCCATCTCTGCTTTGCCCTACAATATTCAATGCTTTTATGAACAGCTATGTTTTTCTGCACCTCTATGCACAGTTAGAAAGTTTTTACTAACTTTCCTCATGCCATCATTCAAAAATGAAGCCTCTTTTGCAACTCTTCCCCCAACACATTGCAACTGGTTGGGCTTGCGAAGCTTTCAAAGAAAGGAAAAGGTCTCAATCATAAGTATCAGTAAATACAGGCATTTTCAATGTGGTTTTATGCATAGATTCATATTGCAAGGAGAGTTTATCAGAGGACCTGCAGATGTTAATTAAAAATAATAGCAGCATCAGGACTGTATCCGTGACAGCAGAGCTTACATGTCACAGCAGTAAATAGGACATGTCTGAAACCCCTGTTTCTTCTAAAACCACTTTTGTCATAAGAACTGATCAGAAAGACAGAGTGAAAGTTTCTGGCTATCCAGGTAAGCTAAGGCTGAGTTTTGATTTGCTCACATGTTGCAGTTCTAAACCACATTTAGCATAGAGCCATGGCCAATGTTTGCGTATTGCTTTCCCCTTACATTTCAAGACTTGCACTCATTTATGCTGGTCAGTTAGGACAGAAGCACATGACAGCGAGTTCTAATTGTGCTTAACATGTAAAAACAGCTAACTGAATCAAAACCAGCATAAACTTCAAGGGTTCTATGCTTCTCACCTACACCAAGCCTGGAAGCTGAAGCAGCTCCTGTCTGGTGCTCCAACAGTGGGACTGTCTTCCTCACTGCCAAGGAAATTTGGCTTTGGTGGAGTGGCTTGTGTGCAAGTGATGAGAGCTGAGAAACTGTCATTGGGTGAACCTGATAGGACTTGAAAAAGAACGTGATCTGAGGTACAAGCCTTGCTATGGTCCTCATTAATGCATGCTTCATCTTTTCTTCTTTTCAAGGGAGCTACTTATTTCTGAGCCTTAGGCGAGAGCCAGAGCCAGCTGGAGATAATTTAGTCCTACTGCACTAATGTTGATGTCTCTGGATTTAATATTGGCTTTTCTGGAACCCTACAATGACTTTTTGGCTTGGCGAGGTGGCTCAGGTAGTTATCCTGAGCATAATATTTTGTTAACCAACTGGCTGCAGATCTATTTCAAATATGAAACAGGAATCTGGTTATCCAGGACTACAAACCTCCTCATGCTCTTCCACTGCTTAACGCTCAGCAGCCTCCAGCTCTGGGGAACATCTTCAAAAGCCTTTCAGTGAGCAGCTTAACTAATGCCTGCTGGAGAAACACACAAAAGCAAAACGGAGTCTTCAGAGAGAAAATCCAGTGGCAGGAGAGATGGATGGATGCTGCTGAGAAAGGGGCAGAGGGAGCTGCAGAGAGCACTGAGCTCTATCAACAGAGAACACCACAGACTTTGCTCAGCAGAAGAAAAGTCCAGATTTATCCAGTCCAAATCCCACTGCTGTCCCTATGCCTCATGTTTCCCAGTGCCCCTGTGGGGCTGTGAATACCTGATTCAAACAATCTAAACAATGGCCTAAGGATTAGCTGGGAGAGAGCCCAAATAAAGCAAGTCTTAAGAAGAACAGGCAATAAAAAGCCAAGGGATGCCACGACAGCCTTTATTCACGTTGTCGTGCTTGGAGACAAGCATGAAACCAAGAGCTGAAATCCCTACCAACGCGGAAAGCCAGAATGGGATTAAAATACTGCCCCATGCAAGACTGCTCGGGTAGTATTTCACCTGCTCTGTTGCTCATTGATTCTATCCAAGGATGGTATTGGCTTTGTGTGCCTGCTGTTCCTTGTGTGAAGGATAATTTGGTACAGAAGGACATTGCTGATGGAAAGGAGACACTAAGTGTGCCCTCACCAGTTTTATACAGGCCATTGGTGTCATCAGAGGAGCATACAGACACACAATGTTTCAGAGCCTGTAGAAACCAAGACCCTGTAAGCTTACAGTGACTGTGGCTTGACCTAACTGCATCTAGACCTCCTTCAACATGTTCAGATGAAGAGCAAAGCCCAATTTAAAATATCTTTTCTTATTTCATTTCAAATAATTTGGCTCCATTTTGGTGCCTGACTTACACACAGGTCTGGCGAGAAATGTTGGTCTGATATACATCAAAAAGTGAGATTTATTTTGTTCAAGCTCCTCAAAATCTCATCCCTTATATCAGTGGCTGTTACTATACCCACTTACTTAAGCAGGCAACTGCGGTCCTATTACCTGCCAGTGGTGTGGAAAAGCCCTGGATGTAACCCAGAAGTTTTGATGTCTGCAGTAACTGTACCCTACCCTCTCTTTCATGAAGACAAATTAGCTACAATACTTGAGATAAAAGAACTAAACCAATATGAAAACCTGTCAAATTGAATTAAATGCAAGTAGCCTTTCAGACTGCCCCTTTTGTGCCTGCCTTTTCAGACTGCCCCTTATTTTCATGTTTATTTTTTGACAGAAGTCTAAATTACCCCAAATTTTATTAGAATAAAACAACTAAACAAAAAAGAATCCTTTCTAAAAAGGACAGACATTCTTACTAGCCATCTGGAATACATTATTCCTTTCCAAGTAGCATTGTTGATACTGAAAGTGTTGTAACAATATCCTTTTCTAATGTGGTTCTGCAGTGGCTCCATCCATAATAAAACTAATCCATGCCAAAGAATCCACTTAGTATGACAAGATCCCCCAAACCTGGATTATTTGTGTAAGACTCTAGTTTGACGTTCTGAGTTTCATGGTCTGGTGAAATTCCTTATAATATTTTTAAAGGAGACCAAAGAATGAGCACCAGCTAATCTGGGAAAACGCTTTTGCTGTTCCTTACACCCTCCAAACTCTTGTAAATCCTAAGGAAAGATGGAGATTGAAAATAAGGAAAACCTTCCCTGTTTCCTGTCTTGCAAAGCCTAAAATATCCATACCTTTTTTATTTTCCTGAGTATTTGGTCAGCTCTGCAGAATGGCTGCATTCAAAATTTACCTGAATACCACCAGGAAAAGGGTAATATACCTTACTGTCATGGAAAGATGCTACCCAAAGTATTCTTTACAACACGTTACAATAAGAAACTCAAAAAAGTCTAATAATATTGAGGGCTCAAACAGAGGCAGCTGAAACAAAATTTCCCATCAGAAAGAACTGAACACTCACCAGTTGTTAGCTCAAGTAAATCAAAGAGCGGCCTGCCAGGTTCCCAAATGAAGGCGTTTTTATCACATTAATGGTAGTCAGTGCTGAGAGGGTGTCTTTTTCCCTAAAAACCATCTCCATTTCTGTAGTTATGTCTCATTTCCCAGCACTGTTCCGTCTCAATCCTGAAAGAAGTGATCAGGGCTAGGGAGATGGATTCTGTAAAACTAATTTCCCTAGGAAATCAGACTTGAAATTAGAGAATTTCCATGACCTTCATTTCAGCCAGGTTTTCACCCTGCTTTTTCACTCCTCCTTTGCCTACTTGCTTATGCACTATCTGATCTGTCCTACCTATCTATCCTCGGTTTATCTAGCTCTACACGTTTGCGATTATACCTATAGATAGCCATTCTTTGTAAAAGATTTTCAGAGCTTCACAGGGAAAAACAAAGATTGATTGCAAAAACCAAAATATCATCATAACAGAGCTTGTTAGATGTTGGAGATTACCAGTTCCAGCTGTTCTATCAGCCAAAAGCTTCCAAGCAATTTAGCCCACAGCAGCAAATCTCAATGAAAAGCTGCTCAGAAAAGGGGATGGGAAGAGTCAGAGCCATTTCAGAACTTCTTTGAAGTCTTAGACTTCACCATCAGCTTGCTCTTCCCTGAGGTGCCTTTACTGTGCTTCAGCCCAAATTCCATCCCCGCACAGAGAATTAAAGAGCCCTGGGTGCAACTCTGCATTGTTGTTTGCCCACACTGAGAAACGAAGCCCATGATGTGCGAGAAGCCACCACAATATGAGCAAGAAAATGTTGTCTGTGTGGTTGCTGGCAGCTGCTGGGACAAAATATGGCTTGAAGTCATAACAGGACTTGGGGTCCCCTCCCTTCACCCCTGCCACCCTTGCTGAGATCCAGCTGTGAGCCTTTCTTCTTGTGTTCTTTATTCTCTGGGTTGCCTGATAGTAAAGGTTCTGCCAGTCTGCAATTAAAGAAAACTAGAGCTCCAGGTTTGTGCTCTGACTGTCTAGATATATGGCAGTGATTTATCTAGCCAACATGCCAAGGACTTTGCAACAACGTCAAAAGCAAGCTCGTAATAAATAGCTCTTCTTGGGGCATTCCCTTCACTTGCCAAAGGAGGAAAAAGGAAAGAAAAATGATAAAAAGCCCCTCTCCTTTTCTTCAGACAACTGTGATTTATTACAGGCGAACTGAGGATTCCAAAAACATTACTCCTATAGGGGAAGGTAACTAAATCTCCAGCAAAAATAAACAGCTATATTTAAATAAATAGTCTGAGAAGCATTGCTGCTCTTTTCGCAGAAGCTGGGGGAACATTTCTTTCCTCTGACATTGTGCTACTGCTCAAGTCGTTGCTAAGCGCCTGGTCTGAAGACTCAGGGATCTCCTTTGTTTTGGGTGGCCTGGTAAGTCATCAAAGGATAAAAGGCAGAGAACAAAGGGAAAAATTAAAGTGTTATGAGCTGCAGATGAAGTGCCTGACAGATGCTGGTTTGTTGCTTATGGGAACTGCCTTCCTGCATCGGAACAGGGGTTCACCCAGCTTGATGCCCAGGCTCCCAGCCCAGCTAATGGTGAGTTAGGGAAGGGTAGATGTGTAAGGTCTTTCCCTGATACACTCTCCTGGAGGTCAGTGGTTTAGGGATTTCCCACAGCTCTTCCATGATTAGTGAATTCAATAAATCACAGTACCATCTAGGCCACATACCCTGCCAGCTTCTGAGGATTTCACAGCAGAGAATGGTGTCTCTCATGGAAGCCTTGGGAGGAAATCTCAAGCCAGTGAAATAGAAATGGCAATACAAGTCTCTTGTTTCACTGATGCAGATGACTGAAGCTCATTTTAAAAGTGCACATAACAGCAAGCCCTACACAATAACATTCTTGACTCAATCAGAAAGCTGGGCACCTTCTTTTAGCTCTCTCCACAACCAAGAGACAAGCACCTCTTTCTGCCCATAGGAGCATCATGTCATTTCATCAGAAGCATCTTCTGATTGACCCATATAGGAAAAACATCAACCTTCACTAGGTCAGAAAAAGAGCATTAACAACAGCACACATGCATGTTACCATCTGAAGTGCTTACTGGGGAGATGTCTTAATTTTAGGCACCGCTCTTGATAACCTGTGTTTCATATTGCTCCTTAGTCAAAATTCACAAAAGGAAAGGAAATACCCACATCCTCTTTTCTCTATAGAAGGGCAGTACTTTAAACATTGCTTCAGACACACTTCACAGTTTGGGCCCCAGCATTCTTAACGCAGTCCCTTCAACCTGTCGGGATACATATAGACTTTAGAACTTTCAGCAAAGCTAAGAAACCTGGGGCCAACAACCTTCACATGTCTTAGAGGACAGGATCCAACCCCTCTGCATTGAGGCCTGCAGACCTTCTTCTCTCCCATGTGAGAAAACGAGAGAGAGAAGGTTAAATACCACCTTCTTTCGTCCTCTCCTGCTTTACCACCATGAGGGCAAATTATTTAATCCAATAGGAAATAGATTAATAAGAGTTTGAAAATAAATGCTGACATTCAAGAAAAGTCAGGTCATGGGCATCCAGCCCAGTGAAGCTTACAGAGAAATGATATTTACCGATCAGTAAAGACTGTCCACTGGTATTTAGGTCATGCTTTTCCTTCTTAACATGCACACAGAACCCCAGCTTCTGTTCGCATGAGGCATGGAGAGCCCCAGCCAGTTGCCAGTGCCCTTTGAACATCTCCCTGTGATTTATTGCTTTGACTGAGTGTGATGTGGTTTGCAAGGCACACCTTATGACTCCTTTCTTACTGGCCTTGCTCTTTGCTTTGCTTCCTTTTTTCCTAAACCACTTTGTCATTAGCGGTTTCCATTCACTCCAGTACGTGAATCCCATTCTCCTTGCTAAGATAAGACACAATTAATGGCATAGGGCAAATTAGTCATATAGTTGCTTGGGATTGCCATTGTTCTCTTAGATGCTGCTGTGAATACATCACATTGACTCAGGGCAGATCTTTCCTTATTAAACTTATTGTGCTTTATGAAGTTCACTCCTTCGCAGTTCATCAGCAAGAGAAAGGCAATTACAGCAGCCTTTTTTACTGCACTTAAAAAATTAACAGGATAAAAGGGTGTGGAGAAAAACTGCAAGTCTTGTCTTTATGGATTTCTATGATGATGAAAATGTTAGCAAAAATAATTTGCTGATGAATGAAGAATGAGCTGATCTCCTCTAGTCCATTGAGAACCAGACTAAAGACCAGGGCTCACACATAGCTTCAGGCAAATCAGGCAGGGTTAAATCCCCTGATGAGTTGAGGCAGCCGGGACATCCTATGGTGCAGAGCAGACTGCTGCTGCCAAGGCTCCTTTTCCAGGCTGTGGAGACAGCAAGACACCTCGGCTCAGGCTCTAAAATAGCTGGCATGGGAAGCAGGGAGCTGGCCAAGGGAAAATGCCAAGGGAAGAAGTATGCCTTCAGCCACAGCTCTTGCAGGGAATTAGGTGCTCCATTTGCTGGCTCCCTGTGACAATCTCGATGGCTGGATAAATGCCCCAAGGCAGACTTCTCACCCAAATCACAGCCCTAGTCTATGCATTCACTGAGTTGTTAGAGGACTCACTTTTGAGGCATGAGACATCTCTCCTACCCCTGGGCCAAGAATTACTTCAATATCTTAGGCTGTGTGCTGCATCCCTGATGACAGCCCTTGTCTCCATGTTGGCTGGGCAGTGCAGTTGTGCTGAAGATCATTCTCTGACTCAGCATACAATAAACTCCATGACTGAGCTTGATGACTGTGAAAGCCTTGGGAACACCCTCCACTTGTAGTTAGATGCCTTTGGAGAAGAGCCCAAATGAAGAAGGACTCAAAAGCTTCGTGGAGGAATGTCTGTGGTGCAAGGATGGGAACGAGAGTTGGACATCTGTTTTTCTGCATCCACCTTTCTTGATAGTGATAGTCAATTTGCTCAGAGACATCAGACAGAGTCCCAGAAGGGAATATCCTGATGCCTCAAGATCTTCATTTCAAAATGGAGGTGCCAATGGATTTTGAGAGGCTTTCTAACTGGGCAGCAGGGGTGATTAAGGATTTATACTTTGGACTGAGACATGCTGATCTAAGCTACAATCAAGCCACCATTTCGTTTCATAGCTAAAGCCCTAAGTGCCTAAATTGTCTTCTTGTGAGATTCAGCTCACCATCCCAAGCCCCTGTGAGGCAGGGAAGTAACACCTGAAACCCTCTGCAGTGCCCCTCAACCCTACGAGCTGGATAAATAACCCTGCAGGAAAGCTCCGTTTCAAAATATTTTGCAGTGAAAATAAAACACTTCAGCATGAAAGTACAGCGTGTTCTTCAAAGTACATTCTTGTAAGTACACGCTGTTGTGATCTTTTTGTATCATTTTCCAGATTGATTAAGAATGTATTTATTTTTTAAAAAATAAGGTCTACAGAGTGGTTAGCAAAGCCTCTTCTGAGTTATGTCCTCTTGCTTCTCAGTCTGGTGGTTTCTTGGTGGTTTCTAAGACCAGTGTGAATTGTCTCGTACTACCTAATAGAGCTTTAAAGAAAAAAAATCAAACACAAAACCCCCAACACTTGAAAGAACGCAGGAACCATCAGCATAAACTAAGGGAGGATTTTAAGAACTCCATTCAAATATCTTTCAGAGACAAATATATCGCTTTTCATAGGATAGGTAGATTTATTCCTCTAAAAAATAGAACACCAATGCTTTTGATCCTAGTTCTCTCTGGCAGTCTTTCAAGTTTCATCATTTGGCAATCTAGCAAGTATTAAGAGACTCCCTTCTGAAAAGGAACACATGGCTGATGTACCTTTTGTTGCTCGTAATAATCAGGCGTACAATCAATGGGGATGTCTTATTTGATTTCCATTTGGTGTTACTTTTTGTACTTTGCCTGCTGCACTAATCTGATAAAATACAGTCTGATGGAGCAGACTTGTATTAGGGAGGACTTTAGCCTGGCAATTAGCATCCTTTCCCCATATCAATTTCATTCTCCTAAGCCCTTCTAAGCCTATGAAAACAAAACATGTTGCTCCTAATAAGGAGAACAAAATAGAGGAAAGAAACCATATGTCTGCATGGTAACAGATTTCTGATTTTGCTGGATTGGTTAAAGCATGGAGCACATCCACATTATTGTGAGGAGCTGGTACCTCCTTAACAGTTCTGGTTTAGAAAGTACTTCTTAGCCTGGGCCTTTTTGGACAGATCACCACAGAAAAAGTGAATGGAAATCCACTGATCAAAGAGCGTACATCTGCAACACTAAAAGATATCAGCCAGGCAGAAAAGTGCTGTAAATCATTAATTGTTACCTAGTCACTCTAGTGGCCACAATCCATTTGTGGCACTCTTCCATCTCTGATCCTTGTCATCTTTTATGACTTTATATACAGATATTCCCAGTAGCTGAGTAATCAGTTTGTTTTCCCATAATACCAGAAAAATGAAACTGTTTTGCCTAAAGAATACTGCATCTCCCACTGGCCAGGCTTCACAGCATCATGATAAAAGCACCCACCATGGGAAAGACAGAGGTGTGGGGTTTGTCCCTTTGCCAGTAAATTTCATACAAAGCAAATGCTTCATACATGAGTACGGACTCAGATGGGATCTTCTAAATGAGTGCCCTTAACTCTGCATTCCCACTTCCTCTAGGTCACCCTTTGGGGCTTCTTTGAGGTGGTCTACCAACTAATCCCTGCAAGGTGAGTCAGCCTTCTCTTATGATCCTATTACTAAGTTTCAAACTTCCACCTCCTCAACACTGCCATATTTTAAGCAATTTTAGGGTCCCAGACACACATATTTAGCTGTTTATGAACATTTCCTGATGAAAAGTTAAACTTCCCTGACAGCTGAGCATGGGTTTTGAAGCTGTAAATTTTAATTAAGGCACTTTAGAAGTGGTGAGATAGGACTAATTCTTCTGCCCCAGCTTAAAGTAACTTGGCTGATGTCACCTGGGCAGCTGATAGAAAAACAGGGAGCTTGACATATCTCCCACACTTTACTAAAGATGATGTTAGGAAAGACAAACTTCCCATTGACCTCATTGAGTCTGTCCCCTCTCCACAGCATGAACAAGAACATTAAAGTCTCTCAGAAAACTACAGGCTTGTCTGCCCTTGGGGATGATTTTTCCTGTTTAATTTGACTGCCCTAAAGCTTGGGATTATAACAGCTTCATACTGGTAATTACTTGGCAACTAAATAAACTACAGAATTGCTGGACTCTGAAAAGCTAGACTACCATGTAAGCTTTCATTATATACTTTATTCATACTTATTTTCTAGAGAAAGTCCCCAAACCTGAAATAAAACAGAAAGGAGAGTCAGCATGAGGAGAAAGCGTTAGCTAAGTGCATGCTATTTTTTACTTTCAGTTGCCTGCACTACAGGCAAGAAGCCAGAAACAAATTATTCAACAAACGTTTGGCAATATTAAGCTTTTGATGTCTTGCTACAATGTTTTTCAGATGGATAGACGTAAAACAATCCCATGTCAAACTATAATCAAGGTATATAACTTGCTGGTTCTGTTTATGACATACCTGCCATCAGGTGTGGTCCAAGAAAGGCAGATATGAAGGAAGTGGTGGAAGGGAGAAAAAGCCACCTAGACAAAACCCACCCCCAATCCATTCAGTTCATTCCAGTGAGCAGTGAAGGTCATCAACGTCTGCACTTTGCCACTCAGTGATATTTTCCAGCATGTTCTTCAAGCAACATTATGAAAGACAGCTGCTGATGGAAGCATCCTGTTGTAAAGCCAACCATCAAAGAGCTGCAAAACAAACCGGTTTTCCAACAAGATCAGAAGCTGGGTTAGGCAGGAAGATGTTGCAGAAGAGATCTGCTATGCTGAAGGTAAGACCCATATTGGAAAATATTATTGCTTAGAAACACAGGGAAATAAACTGCGCTTAGTTGCAACCAACAGAGATTGACACTGTCATTGCTCATTTCATTGAAGGAACATCAGGCAAGAGAATTCCTGCAGATTCTGTCAGGTCTTTGGCCAATCCAAATTTCAGATAACCAAGGTTTGACAGAGTGGCAACAGAGCGAGAACAACACTGTTAATTGCAAGACAAGCCTCTATTCACTCTGAAAAAGCAACAGACACCCTAAGCTCTTAGAATGTCACAACTAACACTTTATGAAGTTCAAAATCAGTTTTCACACTCCCAGTAACAAAAAAATCAGTGTTCTGTTTACAATGTCTTTTACTGTAATGATATAAACAAGACCAGTTGGAAGTGCCAGGCTCCAGAACATTATGTTTAAGAACACACAAAAAACAACCACATGAAAAACCATTCTGGACCCTCATTTCTTCTTAATGATTTTCTAAACATACTGTGGACAATGAGCATGGTTAATGGAATTGCTGCATCTGCTTCTTGACCTGTTCAGCTGAAAAGCTACATTAAAAAAAATGAGTGTCTTTCATCTCATTCTTTCCCAACATTAACAAAGATCCGTTATTTACAAACAACCAATTTCCAGCTGAAGCACAAACCAGGAAAAGGATATATTTATCCAGTGGTATGTTGCAGGTCAGATCTTTAGGGCAGGCTAAATCTCTCCAAAGTAAGTCCTCCACTTCCAAACTCAGATTTCTGCATTTGCTAAGGGTTTTTATTCCTTTAGCCACGACCAATAAAGTGATGCAGTGAGCCAGATTGCAGGCACATCCACAGCACATGCACTTGAAGGTGTTCATAAGTGTTTAAAACATAGTGTTTGAAGGCAAAAAGTCAGTCAGTATTAGGAAAAAAGGAAGTGTGATTTTAAGCACTCGTCCATCCCTGAGGTCAAGCACATGGCAAATCACCTCAAGATGCAAGTACTGCATAAAGAATGAGCCCATAATGAATTTCCTTGACCAATTTGGCATGGTAACATGTCTCTCATTGCCAACACAGTATATGGAATGTATATAACAGCGTGAGCTATCATGTCATTGTCCTGGGTTCAGTAGTAGCAGTCATTTTTCCTTGGTTCTGGGTTGCCGGCTGGGCTTAAGCCACAACAGTCACCCATAAAGTTAACCAGCCTCTGGGAGAGTTCTTTGACTAGTACAAAAGCACTGAGAGAGAAACAGCATCAAGCTAAAACCTAGTTAAAAGACCAGATTGACCCAGAGATACTGATTCAGAAAAGGGGTGTGAATTCCAGAAATATCAATGGAAGAGTAATATTCCTGTCCCTTCCAGCCACAGGAGGCAAAATCCCAACTCTATTCCAGACCATCCATTCCAACACTTACAGGAAACACATTACCCACAAAGTTAGGCAGGACACTCAATTCCATCCTGAAAAACAAACATTAAGGAGAAGAGATTTCTTGCGTTACCTTTCCTGAAAGCTGGATCGCTGTTAACAGGCCCCATTCAACAACAAAACCACCGTCACATTGCACAGTATCTCCGGCTTTAGCAGAAGGAAGCCTGTGATTTCCATCTCCAGAGAGGCCCACTTCTGACATTCTCTTGTCAGCCACAGGATAGTTCATGTTCTCTACCACAGTTCTTTCAGATGCAAAGGAAGATGTTTCTTCAAGACTTCTTCCAGGAACAAAAACATGAGATCAGACTTCTTTGGAAGTTTCTTGCAGGGATGGCAGAAGAAGAAGGAGAGACGGAAAGGAGTGAGTATTCCCAGTAGGTGAGGTCCCTTCTGACAGGTCAAGCATAACACATCAGTATTATCCTAGTAGCATAGTTTGCATCAAATATTTCCTTTTAGAAGTTAAATGGATGGCTGAAATCTGAGCTTTTATGTCCCTGCTAGCTTGAATGCCAGAATAAAAACTCAACTTTACACCTCTTTATTTTTTCAGATACAAATATGAAATGTGAAATTTGATATTGCAACCAAAATACCGACCTTGCCTTGCAGGCAGCCTTTCCTCTTTCAGGTGCAGGAAAAAAAAAAAGAAAAGAAGGTTTTCTCTCTAAAAACCTTCAGTTGTCCTAACTGTGCTTGAAGATTATCTATCAGACCACCTCCTTTCCCTTATTGTGGAATTTTGTCATGTATGGTTGTCGGGTATGTCCTATGGCATGGCTAAGGGTTGTTCTGCTCCATCTGATAGGAAGGACAGTTGGAGCTGATCTCAATGCAGGTTTGTGCCTTGTATGCTGCACAGGAGATGTGTCCTCCTTGCTTAGCCCATGTTCTCTGGCTGGTAAGTCTCCACTTCAAGACATGGATGGACTTACCAACAGGCCCATCTTGTAGCCTGGTATTTCTCTACCAGGAGTAACAGCTTAGTAGATGTGCTTTGCAGGGTAGAGGAGCTTTTTGGAACACAGATTGCCCTCATCTTACTGTACTATAGACAAAATGAGCCCCAGATCTCAGCAATCTTCTAGCCACTACAGTCATGCGACACAGAGCATCCTTTATGTTATTTAACCTCCCCCTGTGGGGTGGCAGGAGATGGGAACAGAAGAACAGAGTGGGTGTGCAGGAAGAACGAAGTGACCTACAGCTCTTCTAAGATGGGTATTTATTACTTTCCCAATACTATAAAGCTGAGTTCAGTCCCTTTCATGCCAGCACTACTGAACTGTTATTGTTTTCTGCATCTGGAGGTGGAAATGTCATACTCTAGCCCTGATTTACTTTTTTTTCACTTTGTGGTTTCCATGTGCTAAAACTGACTAAGAGAAGCAATGTGTCCTCTGTAACGGTGAGAAGCAGCTGCTTTCATGTGATCTCACAGCCCCTTAAGCAATGCCACTCTTGAAGGTGTTTGTTATTGGAGGAAGCATTTTTATTGCCAGGATTTCTCGAGACTCCGGGGTCGAGACACCACAGCAGACTGTAACCACTGCTCAGAGCAACAGCACAAACCTCCTTGCAGCTATTTAGGCCAAAACTGGCAGGGTTTCGTATTAAAATGGATTTGTGCACATTTATGATTTGCAAGGGATTTTATTACAGCATGAGAGTCTTGGTTTTCTGCCTTGATGCAGAGAATTCAAACCCAAACACACATCTCTTTCTGTCTCCTTCATCTTTCTGGAGCCAACACTGGCACAAACAACACTCTTCCACTACTTTCCTTACCAGATCAGCAATTTATACCCTTTTTTTTTTTGAAACCAACTGGCTTTGGTTTTCATTACAGTAAGGGCTGATTAACCTGGCACTCACTGCTGTTCACGTCACGAAGGCATGAGGCCAGCAATGACATACAGTAATAGCGAGAGTCACTAAAGAAGGTCTGTGCAGAAACCAGCTGCCTGAGATAAGACTTCAAACCTGTTAAGTTATACTCCTGTAACACATAGGAGTAGTTTAATGAATCTGAGAAATGTTATGCAAGGGAGAGCTGGAAGACAAATACCCAGATCCAGTGAAAAAACTTGAGCAAGGAAGGGATTTTTTTGTTGTTCTTTATTTTTAAAGTATGATATTCTAATCAAAAGCTAGAGTATTTTATCTAGAGGCTTATTTTTCTCCAAATAATTATATATATTATATATTACATATTATATATTATGTATTATGTGTTATGCGTTATGTGTTATGTATTATATATTATATATTATATATATAAAAAAATTATCATAAAATCCAAAATTACCTAATTTCTGGATTTGTTACTTCCTTTAGTCTTCAAGGGATGATATTGCAAAGTGGTTTACCTGTCCCTTATTTTATTCATCTAAAAATACAAAAAAACTAATACATAATTTGTCTTTCAGGGTCTTTAAAAAAACCAAACCAACTAAACACAGAAATAAAGCAACTTTGACCTCCACTTTTGCCAAAGTACTTCAGAAACATAAGGCTTCCTACAAACCAAGATGAGGTGCTAACTGCAGAAATAAATAGAAGTGTGTTTATCACATTGTAAACATAAATCAAATAACAATTTAGTGGTTGCCAAAGTGTCATTAGTGATGGGCAAATCTTATGACATCAACAGCATCAATCAGATGATGTAGAATACTTGGCATACTTGGCATGACATGAGGGCCTGAAGTCATGTCCAATGTGTTGTATGATGCATCCTTGAGCAGTGGCGCAAGCATTTTGAAGGACACTCAGGCAGCCCTTGCAGGATGCTCCAAAAGGTCTTAGTGCAATGGCTGCATCTCCCATCACTTCTCAAACTGGGCCTTCTGCCAGCGCATAGCTAAGTCTAACCGTTTAAACCACAAGGAATTTCTCCTAGTCCAGTCAGGAGAACTCAGATGTTCCTTTTTTTTTTTTTTTTTTTTTTTTTTTTTTTTTTTGGGGGGGGTCTGGAATTGCTCAACAAAAGCTTTGCAATGACAAAATGTCCATGGGAAAAAAAGTTGTGCTTGTCTGTGCCAGGACTGAGGGAGACCTGAGCAGCCACCATGGTTGCGAGGGTTTCTGCATCTTCCCACTCTCCTAGGTCTCTGTACATATCCATTTGGGTCCCTTCCTGCTGCAGGGAGGACATACATAATTTCTTTCCCTTGGCCTGGATTTGACTATGGCAACTCTCCATCACTTTCCAGAACCAGCAAGTGTGGGGAGGAAAGGATGTCATTCTTTCAGGAGCCAGATATCTGGGATATAAAATCTAAGATCACTTTTAATCACAGGAGTTTAAATGTAAGTCTCATTTTTGCAACTAGCTAAATGAGAAGTTCTTAGGGAACAGGAAAGGGGCATCATGATGGCTCCTTTTGGAAGCCAGGCTAGAGACACTGTGGCTGTTTGCTGAGGCACAGCCTCTTCCTATCCTCCTCAGTTTCCTTGAAATAACTCCAACCAAGCAGCTAATTCACGGTTCTCAACTAAGCTATAGAAAGTCCCACGGGAATCTAGGAGATGAATGGCCTTCGGTTTTCCATAAATAGAAGCAATGGAAACAGAGCATTTATGTTGCCTTAGACGCTGCCAGAAGGGTTTGCAGCTTCTCTGCAAATCTGTAGGATTACATTACTCTCTGCCTAAAAACATATTTACACTGAGAACAACAATCTGGGTGGAAACGGCATCTTTTTATACTGAGAAACCACTGCAAAGTTAAGCAGCAGTCCTTGATAGACTTTTGGACCACACTGAAGAATAGAATGCAGGAAAACATAAAGAATTGACATCAGTAATGGTGAAAATCTCTGGTTTTGTAGGCAAGTGCCTTTCAAAAGCAACTCCTAAATGTGTTCGCCCATCACTTTGGTCTCTGTTTGCCTTGCTGTGGAAAGCTGGTGCTAAAAGATATCAGACATAACACACCTCTTCTCTGGTCATTTTAAACATTCTGTTTAATACCTAGATTCTTCCAGCTAGGTGGGCTATTTAATCAAGTTTAAGTCTATTAAGAACAACTGCCCCTGTAGTTGCTTACATTGCCATTTTATAAGCAGCTCTTTGGCCCTCTTGCTACAGCCTTACGCTTCCTTTTAAATCTGCTGTTTGGATTACTCGCATAAAGAGTGATTTTCCTTGCATTGCAACATCATTTCTGTGTGCAAAGGAAGTATCAGGATGTGATTGTCATTATTCATGGGAAGGTCAATGAGTGCAACATGTAACAGTAGCAATACTAACTTTTGATCTGGTGCTCGTGATGTTTCATGATCCAATCACACCAGATGATGAGCAAATGCATCAGCCTGAAAACTTACTTCATGTAACACATGTTCGTGTGGTGACATGTAAAGGAGAACACTGTGTGGGCAGCAGAACCTATCTTGTCATCTCCCCAACCCTTTCTCAGTAGTTGCAGTAGTGCAAAGTGTACAAGAGGTAACAAATCAGGTCCTTCCATTCTAGAAGGTAAACTAGAGAGCTCTAGGAGGAAAAAGTAAAGAAAGAGCTGCAGTTTGTTAATTCTCAGCACTGATTCATGCATGCAGCCTGGATGTACATCAAATCCTCCACTGAAAAAGTATTAGTCATTGTTTCCAGAAAAAATAGAACTTGCAGCACACAGCACAACGTACCTCTTTCCTTCTGCACTTAGTCACGCAATCATTACTTACAGTCTCCATTGGTTAATCTGAAAGAGTCAAACATGAGATTAATTATACTGGCTGTTAATTACCCTGATCCTAGGCAAAGCTCCAATATACAGATAAAAGGCTATAGAATCTCATCGGACATGACAGAAGGGTCTATTGCTTCGTTCTGGGGTTGCACAGCTCTCCTCAAGGAAAGGGGTCAATCTTTCCCTGTGAGAGAAAAAAAACTTGGCATGAAGGCAGGAAACACTGGGTTTTCTTTATATGTCACATCCCTCTCTCTGAGAACATTTCCCCTCTTCCAAGGGCAGGGCTGACAGTGTTTCGCTTCCAGGTTTCAAGCTGTAATCCCTCTTTGAACAAGCTGCCATTGCTCTTCACCAGGACTGTTCTTCCTGACATTGGTAACATTTATTTGTCATGGCTGAGGAAAAGAGGTGAACTGAATCACACATATATCCATTTCTAAGAAAGGCTCTTAAAACTCTCCAAGATGCTTTCCTCTAAGTGTTCCTGTGTATCATCTGAACAGCTGCCAGACCACCGGCCATGAGGCACTATCAAGTGTAACAACTCTCTATTATTTTATATATTCCTCCAGTTGGAAATAATCAAATATTGTAGTGTTCTGTGGAAAAGAAGTCTTGAGACGTTAGTGACGTTTAAAGAAAGAAATAGGACTTCCAACACATAATAATAGGCAGGGTCACCTTTACATCTGTCATTTCTGCCACTTTTCCTGGAACACCACTGAAAGGGAACAAATTCTAATTTATCTTAGCTGGACTAGATATCAACACCACCGTCACTTCTATTACTGCTGGACTCGAGTAATGATTTTTCTGTCGCTATAGCTAACAGAAAAGATGAAAATGATAAAGATTTTCACAAATTCCAAATGTTTTGGATTATGTGAGCACTTGGACCTTGATAAATGTTCACAGATCTACTACTACCATGACAAGAGCATGACCAAAACTCCATTTCTGCTGGGCAGTAGACAGTGCAAAGGCCATTATTTCACAAATACCTGACTATTTCCATAACTCTTGGTTTGCTTCCACTTTGCACACATTTTGTACACATATTTTTACCATTTCCCCTGCATACCTCAGAAGCTGCAGTCATAACAGCTCTTTCTAGAGCATCCACTTCTGGATAACAAGCTGTGACAGATTCAGTGAAATCAGCAGGAAAAGAGGTCAGTCTGTTATGGAGATCTCATCCTTGTCCAGTGCATGTTACTGCCAATTCAATAGTGCATTTGCATTTTCAACTCATACAGGTGTCCTGGAAAGACTTTTTGGATGAGGGACAAACCACAGGAGTCACAGTACAATCGAGCATTTAGCTGCCTCTAGACAGTTGGGGAGATGACCACTATTGATTGCAAAGGAATAATGCCAAGAAAACATCCAACAGCGATGGACAGTTGCATAGCAGAAGGCTGAAGAGCACCAGATTCTTCTGTCCTTAAGCCATCCTCTTCTTTAGAATGCAAAATATTCTATGCTACAATATCTCTAAATGTGAGCTCGTATCGAACAGTACTGCCTGCTGCTTCATCGAACCCCGATTAAGTCAATGGTACCAAAGACTGCCAAAATGTAACCCTCTTCTTCACCCTCAAGAATTTACAGTTTAAATTAGATTGAAGGGGGGAGGAAATAGAACAATGAACAAGACAGATGAGATATGCAACACTTCCTGGGGAGAACATGAGAAGGAAGATTGGTAGAGATGGTATTAAGAGAGGATTTGAAGGAGAGGAGAACATACAAGGAGCAACAGCTGTTAGGGAAATGAACTGAAAACATTCTCTCTACTGTGGAAAAGGTTGGACCTTTGTTGAAAACCACAGAAATTAGAACAAAGAACCTTTTGTTTTCAAGCTGTGTCAAAAGCCCTTTCACTGGTTTTGACAACCTTTAGAGGAAAAGGTTTTGACAAATCCCATACTCAGCCTTATGAAGACAGATGAGAGGGCAAAGCAGCACAGAGGTGCTAGGGTCCAGCAAAACCTTTGCTGGGGGGGGCAGCAGCAAAGAGCCATGGAGAGATAGCACCAAGAGAAGTGACGTCAATAATGTCTGTGACCCACAGACTGGTTTTCCCTGAGATTTTTTAATTTGGAGTTTGGAAATCATCTTAAATCCTCTCTTTTTGTCATTTTAATAGGTGAATGGTAGAAGGGTCTTCACAGCAACTTTTCCAGCCACTCCAGCAGCCTACAAATCAAATAAACCCTCCGGTACAACAGCTTAAATTCACACACACACAGATGTAATATGCCACAGGAAAATAAGAAGTAGAAAGGAAAGGCCAAGTGCTTGATTCTTTGTGACGTGGAGACATGAAGGTCTAAAAGTCATCTTCGGGTTAAGCTGACCAGGCTTGTCTTCACTGCTGAGAGCCTCATAATGTAAGTAACATGAGGATCGCAGGAGACAATATCAGTGATTCTCACAAGTTCAATGCAAAGGAGTGACAAGATGGGCAGGCAGCATTTTGATGTTATAAGGAACACTTTGGAAAGACCAGGTTTAAAGAAATAAAAACCAGAAGATGGACTGTTTCTGGAGGTTGAGGATGGGTGTGAGATAAATCAGTGCTGCCTCAAATCCATAAGCTGCTCTGTGTGCTGCTTTTCAGGTCATAAAAAGAAATACGCTGCACATGAGGAATATATTCTTAGCTCTGGTACATAAACAGGCAAGCAACAGCATTAAAGAGGTCACTGTCATTTTTAAAGAAGGAAAATACTTTAACAAGATGTTCTGTCCTTGAACAGTGGCCATTCCCCGCGTTCCTGAGCACCTGATCCCTAGAGCCAAACAGAAGCGTGTGGGGCTGGAAAACAAGCAGGCAAATGGCCGCCGCCTCCTTGCAGCACGCCAGCTGCAAACAGGAGCTGCTGAAACTGACTTTCTTCTTGTCAAACACAGCGTAAATCTCTGCTCCTGAAACAGCTCCTTGAAAAATGGTCATTCCTGCCCTTGCCCGCTGGGCTTTGCAGCAGGGCAAGCAGCTCCATAGGAGCAGGGAGCATCACTGCCATGGACCGCGGCTGTTGGCAAGTCCATTGGGTTTTTGATGCATCTGCCAACCCATTGACAACATCATTCCACTGCTGCTACCTCCAAGCACACACTCAGTTTAGAAAGCAAGAATAACCCCGAGGATAATCTACATGCTTTTCCATACCAGGAACATTTTCTGCCTCACTGACTACATCAGGTAAAGTTCTGCTGAAGTCTAGGCAGTCTCCCTCCAGCCATCATCTTCTGAAGGGCTGATGGACCCATCAGGGGATTAATTATCCCAGCAAGTCTCAGCAATATGCTTGATTCTCCCCTTGCATGAAGAACAAGAGATGGGTTATTCTGCTACCAGACTGTAGCACATTCCTCCCATATGGCCTGCCCAGAAAATCATCCCTTCCTCCTTCTGCTTTAGCCACTCATTTCCTTGTGCTGTGGGTACAACCGCCATCCTTGCAACACCCCACAGAGATATTTATTCCCCTTTAGGGATTAACAGCTGAAATTTCCAGACTCCAGGGCAAGATGGCAAAAAAGCCACATCCTGTGTGAGTCAGGTGCAACACCGCATGTAAAATGTGGAGTGGCCTTGTGGTTACACCAAGCTCTGATGCGATATCCTGGGCAGATTCCTCTTACTTCTGCATGTCCCGTGTTTATGAATATGCCAAAGGACCACCCTGGCCTAGCAGCCTTAATCAGACATTGTAAGCTGTTGAGGGCTTTGGATGTGAATATAAATATACTTGTGTTTACTCATAGATAAATAAACAAACACTGTGTTTTGCTTACTGTTTCTGGCTTTGACATGTGTAAGACTTTCGGGTGCTACAGCACGATGCAGGGATGGCGCTGGGACCATCCTGTAGGACACATCAAAGGCAAAGCATCAGACAGAACTTTTGGGCAAAATCTTGTGCTTGTCTGCAAGTCACAGCATTTATTCAAAGCCCAGTATAGAGGTATTTTTCTTTCCAGCAGCTCATGATTTGTGCTAGGTTATTGTTGGCTACTCTGTGTTTGTAGATATTTTCACATCTGTTTGTTAGCCTGCAAAAAGTGACATGGTTCTCTCTCTGTTTCTGTAGATGAGATTGTTTTGGAAAGGATGACTTGTAGGTAGATAGGCTTCACCTTGCCCTTTAATCATGTCAAAACTCAGTTGGTCAATACAACAGCTATATATATAGATATATATAGTTATATATATGACCCAGTATCAGTTTTGGAATTTCTAGAGATACCACCCCTTGTTTACTGCTATGCATCTGTAGAGTCAAAATATTCTTTTGTCATTTTCATCACATACTCTGGGATGACAAAAGCAGGCCAAAAATGACAGAAGCAAATTCACTTTTAGTGCAATATGGTTTTATTTTAAACAGCAGGAGTTTCAGGGGAAAAAAAGAAAAATAACTTGTTGACATGAAGCATGTGTAGTCTCTCATCTATCTTTGTGTAAGGGCTATAAATCTGCCTTGAAATGAGGCATAAAATACAGCATAAAAAGTAAATAATAAAAACTATAGGATCAGTTTAAAATTTATGGTAAGTAACTTATGGTAAGCACTACATGTCTGAACTCTAAATCAAATGCTCTTCAGCTGTATATTTCTGCAGGCTTTTGTATAAAACTCTTTCATTTCTTTATACTTGAAACAAGTTTAAGCATTAAAAAGCCATCCTATTTTCTATAATTCAGCATTGAAAGCTATGTGATCATAAAGACAATACAAACCTGCCACAGAAAGCTTCTTACAGTAGAAAGCATCAATAGTTTAAACTTTGGAGAAAAACAATATCCAATAATGCAAAAAAGAATTTATCCTCTCCCACAGAAATTTCATTTACTCAACTAATGCACCTCCCCATTTTATTTACTGCTTTAAGATCTTCTTCTGACCTCCATACCCCACTATAATTATCTTGGTAGTGCTAATTTCTCTCTCATTCTCTCCCAAAGACTACTATTGTCTTTTTGTGAGAAAATGAAAACCAGATGGGGATGATAAGGAGGAGACATTGAGATTTGGGCTATCTACCAGAATTTTGCTATGCCTGGTGAATATCACTAAGCATTATCAAAACTAAATCAGTAGATTATTCTCTAAAACCTAATAAAAATCTTTCTTTTGGTTTTAATATTGTGCCAAGGGGCTGGGATTCGTGATCCTTCCAACTTACATAGGGCCAGAGCTTTATCTCCTCAAAATTTCTCTGTACCACAATACAGCAAAAAAATTGTCCAGGACAAATATACAGGAGCTCCCTTAGTCTGCAATTATTCATTAGGAAAAGGCTACAGTGAGCAACGCAGGAAAGTTTCTCCTACTCATAGAAGAATCACAATATAGGAGCAATTTCTAAAACAAACCAAAAGCTCATCTTTTTCTCCTGATATTTCTTGTAGGTGGACTTCTTCATATCAGTCTGGTAATTCTTGAAAGATTAAGCAGTGAGCCACAGCTCCTACATGGAGATGCTCATGGTAGATATGTGTATACAGTTATGAAACGGTCTCATCTAAACTTTCGTTATAGTCTATCTGGGATGCTCTTTGCCTTTTCCTTCTCTTCTGGCACACTGGGAGACAGCGTTGTGCAATCATCTTTCATGCGCAGTTACAGTTCTGCCAATTATAGTGGAAAAGTTTTAGTAAGGAAAAGTTCCTTGGCGAGACACCAAACACTCCCTTAAAAATTAATTTCAGGGTTTTGCTAAGCCTCAGCATTCGTGGCTAGAAAGAGCTGATGTGCCCTAGATTTAGTGCAACAAAGCAGACTGCTAACACCTTCATCCATTCTTCCTGGGACTGTCTTACTGTGTATTTCTGTGCAGGGGTTACCCTCCATTTGCCTCTGTTCCACGGAAGACTATGAGTGAAGTCTGGTTTTGGTTGAGTGTATTTACTTACTTTGACAGCTAATTTGTAGCTTAGTAGCCTGACGTTATCCTGGCAATGAGTTTATGGTCCCATTACCATCATCTTCCAAGCAAACAGAAACCCTTTCTGTCATCTGATCATCATGCCAAAAGTCAGGTTTGCAAGCCAAAGAGCAATACAGAAGCCTCCACTAGACAGCATAAAAACCTTGTCAGTAAGCTAATTCTGTGGCCAAAAATAAACACCCATGTTTGAGTTAGACAACCCAAAAGCTGCTAAAGCCTGACCTGTTAAAAGCTTGTGACACATGAAATAAATTCTGCTGAGTCTCTCCAGATTAAGCTGGACATCGCTGCCATTGGACAGTCCAGATGACGTTTAGGATTTATGAGTGACCCAATAAGTAGAGCAGAAATTTGAATGTATAGGTGGGTATTAAGTCCTTTGCAACCCCTGAGTGAGCGGGTAGTGTGTAGTTGTGGTGGCTTAGGAACTGTGTGAGCCCAACACTCACTGGCTGCTGCCCAAGGTCTCTCCTGGACAAGGGGAATAGGATCAGATGCTGCCTTCATCTGTGTTGCTGGGCTTCTCAGTCTGGATACAGAAGCAAAGAATTCCCAGCCTTCATCCACCTTCAACTACACATGGGAGAAAGAAAAGCAGTTTCCAAAAGACTTTTTCCCGTAGCAGCAGAAAAACCTGGGTAAAGGAGAGACAAATGGTGCTGTGATACCCTGCTTGGTACAAAAGGTTACCCTCAGCCAGGCCCTAGAAAGTAGCTGGCACGGTCACCCAGAGTGATAATGTTTGGCTTGCAAGACCCAGGAAATACTAGAATAAAATGAAACATGGAAGAAAAGCACAAGAACATAGACGGAGTCAGGGGTGAAAAAACTGCAGCCTCCAAACAGCCAAGTATATAGTCTATATATCTTCTTTTACAGACTTATTACATGACCCCCTGCAATGTGCACATCACGCTCTATCACTCACTCTTCACAGATTTTCTCCACCTTGATGACAGAGTGCTTTGGCATTTGGACCAACTGGTCAACAAATATTGATCTCTCTGGAGTGCCTCCTGATTCCAGCACACAATGTCCTGCATTGCAATCCAAGGCTCCGGCTGTCTCTTCTGCTCCACTTTATCACTGTTGTCTTGGCTGTATCTTCTGCTTTTTCTTTTTTTTTTTTTTTTTTATTTTTGCACTTTTGCCTATTTCTTTCTTCTTTCTTCTTTTTTTTTTTTTTTTTCCATCAAGCTTTCCTCTGGAAATCTGTTGAATGAATAACTGCTTTGCCGTACATCAGCTGGAATGGCTTTGAACATGGAGCTGAGATTTATATGAGCTGATCACTCAGACAGTTGTTCAGAATGGAAACTATTAACCTTCAGAGCCTGACACCTGATTTTAAACAAACCTCTCTATGTCTAATCTTTTTATATGAATCTTCTCACTGCAGCACCTTTACATGTAAGTCTTGTATATATGTTCACCAACAGAAGCAGAGCTAGAAGTAGAAAAGACTAGCAGTAAAGGTAAGTAGTTGGGCTTGAGCCCTTTTCCCTGCTGGCACCACTGTGCATACCCTCCCAATGCCTCAGTTTCCCTGTAAGTTCCCTGAATGTGCTCAAGGCTGGATTTTGCTGGGTTCAGGACTGTCCACCACTTCTACAAGCATTTTATCTGCTCTGGAGGAAACTTCACTAAGAGGTGTGAAGTATTTCAGCACTTTATACCCAGGTATTGAAACGGCTTGAGATCTAAAACACTTTTCAAGTGTCCCAATGACAGCAGCCCACAGTTACCCCTCCACAGTCATTTAGCCCCAATAGCTGTACCACAGGGACTGTACCAGGCCCTTCATCCACAGTGAACAAAAGGGAGAAAAGCTGCTGGGGAGAAAGGGGAGCAAGATGCTCTCACTGGCATGACCTCTCATGATATCTCCAGGTACTTTCAGACCTCTAGCATGTCAGTGAAGCCCCAGGTCCTGGGAACAAATTATCTGACACTTGCTGGTTTGATTTTGTGGGGTTTATTCATTGCAAAGGATGTTTCTTAGCTTTAAAAGAAAAGCATGAGAGAAGAGCAACTGATAGTTCCCCAGGGAGAAGACACTGTCTAAAAACAACCTAAAAGTCATTACATTAAAAAAAGAAAATGTTATTTTTTCATTCATCTGGGGGCTGGTTCCGTTCTTTTTACCCTAAAAGGTGGAAATAGCAGGCTCAGAAAATTCATAGTAGAAGCAGAAGGATTAATGACTTCAGCTCTCATCTCCCAAACGGGTATTGCAAAGCTTGGTTAGCCTTTTCCTCCTCCTTTCTCAACCCAAAGCACCTGAGGTCAGCTCAGCAAGTCTGAGTCAGGTTGAATAATAAGACATTTGCAGAGGAAGAGCCCTGCACTGCTCACAGAGGAGAAAAGTTTAAATAAACAGAAGTTCTTGCTTTGCTGGTAATGAACAAGGCAGCAATGATGTGTCCTAAGGACTGGAGGGGCTGCCACTTTTCTGTCCCCACTCCATAGTACGCAGGTCCCTACTGTGTGCTGCAGAGCATCAGCAGCAGGAGGCATCCTGATTTTGGATAAGGAATGCCTCAGGGCAGCTCATTGCAGGGCTCTGAAGGAAAGTCTCATGTTTGTTATTCCCTTTGCATGAAGTAAAAAAGCATCAAGACTGACTCTGGCCCAAGCTTGGCTCTTTGCCTGTGGAAAACATAACCGTATGTAATATTCCTCATGCCAGTGGATAGCCCAATAAGTATTTTAATTACTGTTTATAGTAACTGAATCGCAATAGAGAATTCAATAGCACATTTTTGGGTTCTTAACTCATAGTCCATACATTCCTCCTACACATCCCGGGTACGGTACTATATTCAGGACTATACTGGCTGAGAGGCACTTAAACCAGTTACATCTACTTAAATCAGTTATGTCTAAGGACAGTCATCGCACACTTGCCCAGTCCCAGGCAAATTCTACACAAGATTCTCCTGAGCAATTTTGGTTAACTTGAAGGGCTGATGGGGCCAGAAGTACCTTGCAGCTTTGAGTGTTTCCAACAAGCCCGCAAAAAGAAACCATAATGTTTTAAACAGTTCTAACAGTTGAAGATCAGCAAAAACATTCTTTTAGAAGGATCACAGAAAGCACGACAGCCTTACAAAACTAAGGCAATTGTATGAAACTCTGGAGAGGCTGGTGAAAATGAGCTGTGGGACAAAACTACTGCACTGTCCTACTGCAATCTACTGCCAAAGGCTGAAGAGACATAACCATGATTGGCAGGTTGGTGACTGACAAAAGACAAATGACTTAGCATTAACCACCCTTCTTTTTCTACCACTCACCCTTCTGACTGGACTCACACTTTCTGATTTTAACGTTGTCAACCCCTTACTTTAATTAATTGGATACAACTATAGTGCGAACTGTCCATCTGTCTCCCTCAAACTGCAGTGCAAGTCCATTAATAACCAAAAGACAGGGCACATGTAAGAAATGAAACAATATCCTAGGAAATACCTTGATACCGTTGTCCCAGGGAACACTGACTTTCATCTCTGTTCATTTCTCTAACATCTGGTATGAGTTGCTGGGGAATGATGCTCTGTTCAGCCTTGAACTCCTTCCACCCTGCGGATTCAGTAATAGAGTCAGGACACCTGTACCTCAAAGCAAAACCATCCAAGCGTGATTGGGTATGCAGCCTGAGAGATATTATTCTTTTCAGATGAGAGGTAACTATTAGGCTATACTGGAAAGACAACACTGTGTTTCTTGCAAAAACTGGGATATTAATTTCTGGCACAATACAGAGTCAGGACATTTTTGCTGTCCTAATACTGCACCTCCCAGAGTTCACAGTTGGTCATATTATTCTTTATTCCCCCAAAACCCACAAACTCAGCTTCTGTTGCCTTGCCAGTATCGTCTGGCTTCACAGCTTCAACCCAGAGTTACAATGATGAAGGAATGTGCTGCAATGCTGTGTCTTGCCAAGCCCAAGGTAGGATTATTCTGGCCTTTCCAGGCCTTTAAAAATTGATATACTTTGCTACCTACCCATCTTTCGTGATGAAGGCAGCTCTGCAGCAGGCAGGAGATTCCCTTGGATGTGTTGCGAAGAAGAGGATACGCCCATATCCTGGGCTACATCAAGAGGAGCGTGACCAGCAGGTCGAAGGAGGTGATCCTGCCCCTCTACTCTGCTCTCGTGAGACCTCACTTGCAGTATTGTGTGCAGTTCTGGTGTCCTCAACATAGAAAGGACATGGAACTGTTGGAACAAGTCCAGAGGAGGCCACGAGGATGATCAGGGGACTGGAGCACCTCCTGTATGAAGACAGGCGAGAAAGTTGGGTCTGTTCAGCCTGGAGAAGAGAAGGCTGCGTGGAGACCTCAGAGCAGCCTTCCAGTATCTGAAAGGGGGCTACAAGGATGCTGGGGATGGACTCTTCATTAGGAACTGCAGTGACAGGACAAGGGGTAACGGGTTCAAACTGAAACAGGGGAAGTTTAGATTGGATCTAAGGAAGAAATTCTTTACTGAGAGGGTGGTGAGGCACTGGAATGGGTTGCCCAGGGAGGTTGTGAATGCTCCATCCTTGGCGGTGTTCAAGGCCAGGTTGGATGAGGCCTTGTGTGACATGGTTTAGTGTGAGGTGTCCCTGCCCATGGCAGGGGGGTTGGAACTGGATGATCTTAAGGTCCTTTCCAATCCTAATTATTCTATGATTCTATGTGCTGCAGCTCAGTTGTTGGGGTGACAGCACTGGTCTATGGAGAAAGCAGGATGGCACTGATGGGTCAGTTTGAGATTTGGCACAGCTAAATCCATATTCATACTTCTGCAGATGCCATTTTGGGAGTCACACTGGGCTGTCTGCTCACTGTAACTCCAACAGTGGCTGCTGTTGTGATGTGAAGAATGAAGAAGGGACGCCACGGTGAGAACTCAGGTCATGAAATATCTGTGATGGAGGAGCTTTGGCCACAGTCCTAGAGAGGTGGGATTGTGAGTTGATGCTGGCAAAGTGGCATATTTTACTGATGCAATATTATCACAGTGTAAATAATGGTGCAAATAGAAAACAACTCAATTTATAACAGTCCAAGGTGACACTCTAAATCTCAATCTGTCTCCAAATAAGACCTCTTGATGCCATTGATAAGATATACACTTTCCACAGCAGGCTTTGTCTAATGATCAGGAAGACAGACTCAATAAATACTGCTTGTGCCAAGCTCATAAAGCATTTCTTTACAGTCCAGGGGTTGGACCACTCAGGCCAAAAGGCAAAAATCATCTCAGGTAGGTCTGAACGCCTACAGGCATTGAGCAAACAGCTTTGCAAGAGCTGAGTGCAGTAGACAGAGCTATTTATCATAGGCAGAGGCCAGAAACAAATGAAGTGACCTGTAAAACCGAATGTTTCTGTGTCTCCGATTGAAAGTGCGCAGGATATTCCTGTTCCAGGATCCAACACAATGGCTGTGTCTAACCGGACGTGCTTTTAAGTGATTGAACTCAAGCTCTGTCTGGGCAAGACGTCAAACTCCACAAATCCTTATCCAAGCCTCACACCTGATGGCACTTTGAGCCAGTCCAGACAATAATCTGGAGCTTACATTCCACTTCTTCAACCCTCTGTATTTCCCACCAGCTGCCAGCCAGCCTGCCCTAATTCAGGGAAAGTAGGGGGGATCAAACGAAACACAGCACATCAAAAAGCAAAGAAACCCATTGAAAATATCAGGCTGCTGGCATCAGTGCCTATTTAGACTGAGGAGGTGTTAAAGCATGCAATCAGCAAGCACATCCGACCACCAGCTACAAGGAATACAGCATCACAGAGCCACATGGGTTCAAAGGGGCCTCTGGTAGAACCAACCCCTTGCTGAAAGCAGGGCTAACTTCTAAATTACACCTGGTTGCTCATGGCCTTCTCCAACCAAGCTTTGCAATAGTCCAAAAATGGGGATTTCACAGCCTCTGTAAGACTTTGTTCCAGCATTTGAGCACACTTGCTGAGTGGCCACCTCTCACTGCTGACTCTCATATGAACGCAGCACCATCACATCATTCTGATTCTTATTCCCACTAGACTGCACATTACAAAGAAGCATCAGCACTGGCCGCTATTCCTAGGGGGACAGAATTAAGTAAAATTTGGATTGAGACCTCTATTGATGGACCCATACTATTCAGAAGTCAAGAATATGCTACTGTTATCACATTCTTTCGGGGGCTCCTTCTCCAATGTCACTGATGTGTCTGGTTTGCTGTCATCTTGCATAAAGCCTGCAAATCAGCTGAACTGCCACTGCATTCGACACAGATTCAGGACTTCAATATGAAAGGAGAAAAATGATTTCCCTGTTGCCCCATTCACCTCAGAAATATAAAAGTAAACCTGAAGTTCTGATTGAAAAAAAAGTAGTAAATGAAATCAGCACCAAAGTTACTCCTGATGAGCCTGCTTTTGTTGAGTTGTTTTGAGCAGAGATTCCCTCCAACCTCAAATATTTTATGTCATTTTAGTGGACCTTAAAATAATTTTTCACATAGCTTTCAATTTAAGTGTATTTAAACATGCATTTATGTGCATTCCTGAAATGCAGCATTAGTGGGTAACTTGTTGATAAAGCAGGGAAAGTTTTTACAATCAGATTTTATGTAATTCCAAGCCTGGTCTGGAAATTAATTTAGTTGGTTTACTGTTTTACGCCGTGAGCTCCCTAACTCCTACGTTTACCAATGTGGCTGTATGGATTTCATGGGATCAATGATGATTTACAGTCTCTAAGGCACTGACCTCACTTTGTTATGTCCATACTTTGAGCCCCCTCAACCCTCTCAAAGCCACACACCTTCTTTACTTAATTTATTGCGCCAGCCTCTAAAACAGTGTAACTCCTCTGGATTCTTTCTAAATCCTTCAGACAGATGACATTCAACAGGAAAATGAAAAAGCCAAAGAAAAAGAAAAACACCCTTCTCACAGAGGAAAAATCTCCTGCAATCTTATCTACCTGGCTTCTAAATTTTGGCAATAGCAAGCCCACAGTTTGCATATTCTAATATGCATCATTTTTATAGTAATTATGCTGCCCGGGGTGCACTTTGAACGAGCCACCCCTTGTGTCCTGACACAGTGAGTTTCCAGAGGAAAATATTGCCTGTTTCATCCTTAGCAAAAGAAGGACCTTAAAATGTACAAAATGTTAAGCTTAGGCATTATGTGCTGGGAAGAGATGGAGAATGAGAGAAGGGTAAAATGGACATGGATATGGATTGAAAAAGGGAGAGGGGGCTGGAGGTTGGGAAGCTGAGTGGTCTGGGCATCAATGCTCACGCTGCACAGATAGTGTTATTGCACGAGGGGATATCATCTGCCCATCTTCGGTTCCCGATGTGTCATCAATCCCACATTTAAGTAAATTGAGGACAGAAAATGCTAAGCTTTCCAAAGCACAAACCCCTCTGCAGCTCGGCTCGTGCTAGAGAACAATTAGGTTAGAGATAGGAAGGAGATGGCTCACAACCTGAAGGTCTTCTCAGTCTTTTGAAAACTGTTAGAAGGACCACAAGGCAATAGCCTGTCCCTGAAAATAACCAAGTCCTGTAACTATGACAAAAAACTGGCAATAACGCTGGCAACAGAACAGACAGTCTCTTCCTGGGGATAAAAGCCAGAACACACTGATTTATGGCAAGAGGAGGAGGATTTTGGGGTTTTTTTAACCAAGCCAATCTGAATCATTGTAGACGCAAGAACGTAAAAATAAAAACAAGTTCCCATGTCCTTTCTCAATTTAATTGCTGTTGATTTAACAGGATTTTGTTTGAACAGAGATGCCTGATGTTATATCTGCCCCAAAAAGAAGAAAATGTGTTTATTTCAGTTTGGTCAACCCCAATGAGCTAACCCAGGCTAAAACAGAGGTGAAAATACTACAAGAACACATGAACGTATGGACTGATTGATATCAAAGGTCCTTATGTGCTCAGGAAGGAACATATAAGCATGGGAAGCAGTGACTAATTCCCATGTCATATTTAGTTCTTTGACACCCACAGCTTTAGAAATATTTAAAGGCATAGGTCCCAACCAATGGATATGTTTAAAAGCCTCCCATGGGCCCATGCTTCATATGGCAGTTCAGCCTTATCCCACAGATAGCCCACAGAAATAAGCTCCTCAGTCAGATAATGAATTGTGGGACAGATTACTGCTTCTCAGTTGATTTAAACCATAAAGTTATGAGTAACCGCCAAGAGGTCACTTGTGTTTTAGGGTTGGGGTTGAATTCAAATTGCTGAATTGAGTGGTAGCCTATGTCATTTTTCCTTCTTTTTCTTCACCCTTACTTTCATCAGTATTAATTAACACGAATTGGTCAACTGGCATTAAAAGCCTATTTTTCTGTTGCTATTTGTATATAAACATACCTCAAGTTAAAACAGAATCAGAATGTAAATATGAACCAAAGCAAGTATCCAAGTGCACTCTAGGCTTAAGGAAAGCCCATGCTCAAATCTAAAGTTTGTGCTTGAATTCAAGAGAAAAAATATTTCTGATTGTTGAGAACAGTTTACTAGTCTACAGATATTAGTCTACTTGGTTTTTATTTCAGCTCGGCCTCACTGATGGCAACAAGGATGAAGGACTAATTATTTTTTCCTAAGGCTCCTATCCTGATAGCAAACATCCCTTCATATTTCTTTCTTTTTCCCAATATTTTTGGCAAATATTTTCCTTCTCTGGCTTCTTGCACTGTATTCTTACACTGTATAGTAAGGATAAGGACATGCCTGGCTACACAAAGGGGTGACCATCCAGGTTACAGATTAGGAAATAGTGCAGTTTGTCAACATTTGGCCTGGACAAGCTTTTCAAATATAAATACATGTGGTTTTATTTAAAAGAGGAAAAAAACTCCAAATTCTGCTAAAGGTTGAAGCTTATTTTCTTTCCAGTCTTGGATTTTTTTCCCTGAATGTTTGGTACATTGTGTTCCAGTGTTATCAAGTTTAATCGCATTTATACAATAAAATGTAATTAGGAAATGGAAATAGCAATTGAGAGTCCTTTGGTTTTGTGGATTATTCAAGAAATTCCTAGCCCAAATTGAGTAGAATTCATATATGTCAAGTATTTCTGGGAGTGTATTCCCAGAAAAGAGGCAATATAAGCCCAAATAAAGTAGAATAAAGAGATTAACTCATTGAATTGCTACATCTGTGGACCAGACAATTAATTCTGTTTATTCAAAGTCTGACTGTTTGAATTGAAGAGCCAGAAATCTGAAGTGCTCTTTGTGTGAGCTCTTGTGCCGGATAAGTTACACAATGCCTCAAATGCAGTTCACATTTTAACAGTTCTTGCTCAGGTAGAGATTTCTACCCCAGAAAATATAAATTGAAGCCTTTACAGTCCAGCTCTGAAACATACGTCTCTGCATCAAAGTTCACAGGCTGACAAGAGGGTCCTGAATTACCACAGAAAATTGCACAGTAAATTTTGCATGGCAAAAGCAAATTCTCCACCAAATGCCGATAATTCAAACTAACATAATTCGTGTTGAAACCAAATGGCTCTCAATAAACTGTGTGATCCAGTGCTTGAACTTTAAGAAATCAGTCTAACATGTATCTCAAGCCTGACACTTTCAGTGACCTTTGGATGCTACTACTTGAAAAATACCATATCATGCAAGCTTCATGCCCCAGGGCTAATAATCCAATAAACCCACATCTTGTCATTGCTTCCTGTTTTCCTGAAGCTTTTCATCTCTCTTTCCCCTAACAAAAGCTAAGGATTCGTTTGCTATATGAAGTATAGAGTAGACAACAGCCCTGCGTTAAATAAAGTAAAAATAGCAGTATTGCTCAAAAAAGGGATGCATTAAGAAGTAAAGAATCAACATTGCAAAGAAAAGATCAAGGTGAAGATTACTGTTTTAATAAAGAGAGGTGAAAAAATGCGTCCTTCCTTAGCTGAGAGGTAGATAATATTTATAGCAGGACACCAGCAAGTGTGGAACAGAAGGATAGTTTTGGGGATTTACTGCATGGAAATATTACCATGACTCTACGTGACATTGTAAAGCATAGGTAAATATGGTGGAGACAAAACCCCTTTAACATGAGTGTGAAACTAATTGAAACATCTTGCTCAGTTTTATGAGTTCAGAGTCAGGTCTTTGGGGTAGACCCATGAATCTGTTCTAAGTAGTTATTTGTAGTCAGGATTTGGATAAAGAAAAAGAAAGTGAACTTGCAAAAGCTGAGATTGTATCACAGTAGGAAAGTTTGCAAGAGATTTACCAGCCAAGACTAAATTGCAAGTATTCTTGGAAAACTGGTGAAATGAGCTGAGATGAAAATCATCAAATTGCACAAAGAAGTGAGAAGGATTGTACTTATAAAGGAGAAACTAAGTCTGAATGGGAAACTGGTTACAGGGGCCACTTCTGTGTAAAGAACCCAGGAGCAAGATGGAGATGCAGACTGAATGGGACAAAGTTGCTTGAGATAAAGCCAGTCTTTTGCGGGGTTGCAGTAACGTGCTGCTGGCCCTCAAATTCAACCATTACCTTTGTTTGGGGATGGGAAAGGTGATGAGAATAAATCCAAAAGAAGGGGGAAAATACTTCAGAAAACACAGTGTATGAACAAGAATTTAATTTGTCTAAACTAGAAAAGCAACAACGGGAGATGGGAAATGTGTGTTCACAGCTCTGCACTAAAGATTGTTATCAAGGTAATAGCAACCAGCAGCTCCCCAAGACTGCTGCAAGAAGCAAATGAAGCAATTTGTTTTACGCGCAAAAAAACTACCCTGAACATGTTTTTTGGCTTAAGCACTGTATGTAATTGTTATTTTGTTCTGATTTTTTCCCTCCTTTCCATCAGACATTCCGAAGGCAACAATAAATATCTACATTAACATCATGCTAGCTTAGTCATCCTCTATACATAACACTGCAAAAACTTCACTTTGGCACAGATGCAAAGACACTCCGACCTCAAGAATAATGTGGTCCATTTTGCCACGAGAATGCTGTTTTCACTGTAATTTTTACAATGAGCCCATCAAAACTATCATACTTTTCTCCTGAAGGAACAGTGAGTTCCATGTTCAGTTTTCTGTCATCAACGTGCAAGGCTGGTTTGTGTTATGCAGAACTCATGGTCTGAATGCATCAAGCAGTACAAAGCAGAAGTGATACTTCAGGTTCAGATTTTTGGTAAAGTAAGGTTTTGATTCTCCTTAGGACTTTTAGACATTCGTTTCTAAGAAAATGAAAAGTAGTTTGGAGCAGGGAAGAGACAGCAATCACTACCCCAAAACTCAGAGCTGGAATATCAAAAGCAGAAACTTGTGTTTGTGTTTCTTATTAATATATAAAGCAACATCAGGGTTTTTGATTTAGCTGTGATTGTGTGATCCAGTCCATAAACAGACATCTACTTTAAAAAAAGTATAGAGAATTAAAAGCCACAAATGCTCCAATAAATGCTAAACAGCAATGTGACAGCCCTGTTGCACCCAGTGGGAAGAGAGTGAGCAGCAGTGATAGGTGGAAGAGCCCAATCACTGTCCCAGACAGTAGTGGACACTGTCTTTTCCTTATGCAATATCTAGCACATACCATGCTAATGCACTTGAGGAGCACAGTGACATTAGGATGGCATTTACACCCTTGCTCACTGAATAAACACAAAACACACCACTGAGGTCAGAGTTGAAATTCCCCCAAAACCCCACCAGTGATCTCAACAACCGCCAATGCATCTTTTGCGCAAGGTGCAAATCTCATCCCAAAATGCTGCAGTTTGTCCCCTGATGTGCCTGTGCTTTGCAGAAGCAAACTTTTTCCAACACCTGAGCTCCTGCAGCACCAGGCAAACCTCAGGGGACATACCCAGCTCTCAGCATCAGAAAAGCTCTCCTAAATTGGATGCAAATAATCAAGGTTTGACTATATGATGTATAACCACATTGGGCAGTATCTCCTGAAGCAATCCATGCCCTGATCCAAATGGGAGGTGCAGTTAAAGCTGACAGGTTCTGCAGCTAGCGAATTGTACCAGAGATTTAGGAGATTGTAGAAAATATTCACAAAGCTTTCAACATAATGTGCAGCTGCAGCACAGAAAGCAAACAGGATGCCAGTTGCACTGATAAAGGAATGCAAAAGAATTGAAAAGGTTTGGTTATTACTATATGAGGAAATGATAAGATCTTGTGCAGAGAATGGTTTGGTCAAGAAACAATAAGGGAAATAAATTATATCAGTTCTCCAGGCTTAAGACAGGAGAAACATTCCAGACAACAGGCTTATTGTCATTTCCAACAGCCCCTGGTAGATGGGCCACTAGAGTGTTTGAGAGAACGATGTTTTGTCTCTGTTTTGTCCAGCTGCCAAGTGTGAAAAACACTTTCAAGTTCTCAAAGTTTCTCATTCTCTGTCAGCACAGCTCTGATGCCATACACCCAGACTCATCATTGCTGCCAGAGCCAGCTCTGGCATCCAGTACTGCAAAGCACCTCTCCTGTGAGAAGACTTCAATCCAACTCCATCAGAAATAATCACAAGGAGAACCTCAAATAAATAAAAGGAATAAGCCACCTCTTAGCATAAGGTAATGCTGAGAGTCACCTCTGGTGATGTGACCTCAGGCAACTCTGGTTTTGATTTGCAGATGTCATGCAAGGGACTGTAACTCCAAATATCACTGAAGCAGCAAACCATTGCCAGCTTGGGCTTCACCCTGAGTGACATTTCATGCTTTGCCACTTATAACCCAAATATTTTGCAAACATTGATTCAGCAGCTCACCAATGAGAGAAAACAAAACAGAACTGTTACTAAATCAAGCAAAAATGATGTAAGATTGGTTGAAGAGAGAGATCATTATTACACCGTTGGCCCTCTGTGAGGTCAAAACCAGAATGCATTTGTTGATATACCTTCAAAAATAGATGTAGCAGCACATGTATTCACATCCATGAAAACACAGCTCTGGACAGATGTTACGATTTGCTGGGTCAGCCACACACACTGATCTGTCAACCACATCTCTGAAAAGTTTTCATAAAGCCACACACTTAAATGCATACATCTATAATAAAGGCAGGACAGCTATTGGATTTGGAAACTGAGAGAGAGCAGCAATGGTGACACCTGGACATACCAAATCCCACTTTTCATAAGGGACGACGGGACCCGGAGGATCTTGTTTGATCCCTACAAACCCTGCTTCTCCCTTAGTGCTTCTCTTACATTGAAGCCCAATAACACAACCTTATGGGTGACTGCTCGTAACATCAAACTGTCTTAGCCTTCTTGTTCCTCCTGTAACACAGACTTTCCTTCTCTCAGTTAGGAGCTCATCTCTTCAAGTGACTTGTAAAATGGGAGATGCATTCTAAGATAATGGGCTGTGCTCCTTCTCTGATCTCTCGCCTTCATGACTCCAGGGATGTCTGTCTTTCTCCGGGGGTGCAGAAGCAGCCCAGATGCTCAGCATCAACTCCTCAACTTTCATTAGATGCTAGAAGTACATATGCTTTCATTCAAAGAAAGGCTCTGAAGCTATAGCAAGTACAGTTGCAACACTTTCTCATGATCTTTGGTAGCAAATGATTCTAACTATTGAGTTTGCTTCAGGGGGGAGAGTAAGTCATCCAACAATGCCCTCACTGTTAGTGGGTATTGTTTTAAAAGGTTTGGTGGTTCAGTGAGTCCCCTGAAGTTCAGGCCATTGTCTAAAACTCTGTGTCTACAAAAGCTTGAATGGGTGTTGGGTGCCAGACTTTAGATCCCCTATTTTACCAGTGAACACATGACAATAATCCATGGAAACCAGTGGAAATTGTCATGGTGTTTTTCTAGTCTTTAGTGCTGTTGTCAAGCACAAGAGCAAGTTTCATTCTCTTCTATTTGAGCTAAGCACAACTACTTTTTTTGCTTCTCCTCTATATTTCAGTACTTGTTTAGATGCTAAAAAAGGGAAAACAAAGCAAAAACCAAACAAGCCCTCTCCTCCCCAACCCAGAAAACAAACTCAAGAGGTATTCACAGAGAAACAGGGTTTTCTCAAAGCCTCAGCAGGTTTTTTTGTTACTTTTACCTGTCCTCAGATTTACACTAAGCTCTGGGTCTGATTGTATACCAAAAGGTATATATATCTTCAAGTATATCATGATTGCTCTGTACAGTTTCACTGTAGCAGAGGCATCAGGCAAACAGCTTGTGTTTGCTAATATCTTCAAGAAAAGAACAAAGAGAAGATTATCTGTTTGTGATCTTTGAAAGCATCCGTTTTGCTCTAAATTACGAAAGACCAGGACAGCTTTCTTACAGAGACAAAAATCAGCAAATGGGAGAAATTTGAGGGAAACTTTGAAGTTGCAAATCAGAGAAAGAAAATAAATTAAGGATATCTATTTTATTCTATTTTTTCATCTCTCAAGTCTTATAACTGAGCATTATCTGACTATAAACACAGATAATTTTCATTGAAGTGTTCAGAATTTTATCTTCTTTTCTGCTCTGCACACCATCATGTATCTGGACAGAAAAAGGCTATATATAAGATTCATACCTTTCTAGTCATTTCTTAATAAAAACCAGCTAATTGCATCACCTCTTCTTCTTGCCAAATGGAGACCATCGTTTTATTTGGCCTACTCCAACTTGTTTTCTGTAGAAGTCATGATATTTCTGGATGTTTCTTTCCCATTTGAGAAAATAAACTTTGCAAATTGGCATAAAACTTCCACAAACACAAGCTGATTTGGACCTGAAAAATGCTGTGTTCAGACTAGGACATTTCTACTGAGGCCAATGGAATTACTGTCAGTGTTTGTCAGTGATATATTAAAAAGAAAGGGAAAAAAATAAAAATGTTTGATTTCTACCTAAATCTTTTCAACTTGTATTACACTGGGCTTCCATGCAGTGCTTCAATACTTCAGTGAAGAAGTTGATGGTTGAAATAAATGGAAATATTTGCTGACCCAGTAGATCTTCTATTGCATCCCCACCAAATAAACTGCGGCAATCACAACCGTACTTTAAAACAGAGCATCCAAACTTGGCCAAATGGCTCCTCAGGTTATACCAGTTTTTTACCTCTTCTGCACAAAGAACACATGAAAAGTTTTGTGTTCTCACTATTACTCTTACACCTCCGAGAAGCAGAAATCCATGTTCCTTTCTGAATCTCAAGGCTTTTGGAGAAACAGCTAAAGTAGCTTTTCAAGATGGGTTCTCTTTTGTCCTGCCTTATGTATGACAGCTCAGCTACCACTGAAATATTGATGCTTGAAGGAGTACAAAGTGCTGCTGAAAGACAGAAAGTCTTGCACAGAGCTCCATTACCTGTGTGTCAGCTTCTCCTGGCTTTGCAGTCCCTGAAATCACTACCAGAAATACAATCGTTGCCACCCGGTGATTTATTTCCTTATATGCAACCACCAACCCTGACCGACATGTCTTCATTTTGCTGGTTTCTTTTGGACTAATGACTACCTGCCACATATGAAACATGACAGACGTGGGGATTCAAGAGCCTTCAAAAACCTCCAAGGAGGTAAATGAAGTCAGGTCTGTGGGAAACATCACAGCTTCATTAGACCAAGTGATTTGGTTGGAGAAATAAACAAGTGAGGAAGTCTATATTAATACAGTGCTTAAGATACATCCACACAGGAATACTCCACCTTCCTAACACATTCTTACAGCACCTTTTCACAGAAGGAGGGGTCTCTTGCAATGTGTATATGCGGTATCCCCAACCCTCTTTGTGATTAAACCATCAGTGGGCTTATATGTAATGACACATTTAGTGCAATGTAATTATTTCTCACCAGACTTCCAAGTGCTACTGCACATTTGTATTTGATGAGCATTTATTCTGGGAGGCCTGCTCATAAACAAAGTTTTCTGAAACTTTAATGTGAAATTACAAGACATGAAATGGTGGCCATACCTCCCCTGCAAGGCATCGCTTTGCTGTTTAATTCAATCACAAGACTACTTTGAATAATGTGGTCCTGTTTTTTCCTGCTGGAAAGTCTGGTCTGCCCATATCCAAACAAGAACCTTTTGATGCTCATGGGCTGCAATGGCTCAGAGGCTGCCAAAGCCAGCTGTTGAAGTGCAAACAAGAGTAAACTCATCTGTCCTACAACAGTGCCCCATCTGCAGACACTGCCCTCAAAGACACTTTCTTTGGGCTATCCTCTTCCGTCAGTTACGCAGCCTGGAAGAGAAGCTGGGTTACTCACACAAGGAATAAACATCACAGGAAGGCACCATCTCCCTGTCTTACTACAGGGTTGATGGCAGCCCTAAATGAAACTTGCTATAATTAAACAGGGTAGATGCTGGCATAAAGATAACAGGCTATGTATCAGTGAACTCTGATAATTTCTCTTATCGCTTTCCACTGTGTTAGCTGCCTTTGCACTTGCAACCCACTGAAGAGGGGCATGATGAGCAGATCTAAGCGGGGTTTAGGCTGCCTTTTCCATCTGTACTGACCTTGTGACCTCTCACCAAGCACTCATGGAGCTGTAGTCCACACTGATGCATCATATCTGTGTTTTTCCCTTTGGTTCACAGCCTGCTCAGCTACATCCTGCATTCAAGCAAACCAGAGGGCACCTCATTAATACTTCAGCGGCAGGATCCAAGTGTGCAAGCCCTGCTCCTGGGACAGAATTCCTCCTGCGGAAAGACAAGAAGAAAGAATAACAACAACGCAAACACTGCTTGGCACTTTAGTGGTACTGGAATTATCCATTTTTGGGATAAAGCCTTTACTTTCTATCTATCTCAGTCCTAATGTTGCAGCCTCTTTGTGCTGCATGCTAGCAGGAGGATTTGGACCAAAAGTTTTAAGCAAAGCAAAATTCTGTGCAGACACCCAGAGTCAAGAAAAGCACAAACCACTTGCATTGGCCTGCTGAAATATTGGGAATGTTGTTTAATTGTACCTTTGCACACCAGCTTCCAAGAAGGAGAAAATAAAAACAAGCTTGCAAATTTCATTGCTGAGGTCAGGTTCCCATCTTCCCAGTCTTCTTTCTCATTCCGTAATGAAATCAATACTCTTAATATGACTACTTCCTAAGAAGCTCTTTTGCCATAAAGAGTTTTAACCCTTAGAATGTTATTTACTACGACCTTAATTTAACGGTTTATTAAGACTTAATCTATAAACCATTTTGTGTGATCAGCCAACTATACTAGATCAACAAGTCCTGGACCCAGAAATCAGGTATGATGCCAAGATCAGCCATTCTCAAAGTGACCTTAAAACTGGTTGAAACAATCCTCTCTGGAAGTGCAGAACCACACAGTGGAGTACAACACATTTAAAGGAAACCATCCCAGCTACAAGATGACCAAAGAGCCTTTCGTGATGATGTAAGGCTAACCTAGAATAAGTTGGGTTTGGGCCACCTCACTTTCAGACCTACTTTTTCAAGTTCTCTCAATGTTGAAGTCAAGGAGAATCCCACCCCTGCGCCCCACCTGCGAAAAGGACCAAGTATCAGGCATACACCCAGAAATTCTCACAAGAAAAATACACGTGCTGATATAGAAGAGATTTTCGCGATCAGCTCATACTGCTGGGAGGAACACAGCGGGGACACTGGAATGCCATGGTCTAGTCTTCCATTTCCAAGACATGATCATAACGAGAATACCCTACTCAAGGCCACTGACATGTATGTAGAGGCACATTCTTCCCTATATATCTCACCTTATTGATTTGTTATACAAGGTGATTTTTGCTGAATTTAAAAAGAAAGAAACCAAGTAAAGCCTCTAATGCAGGATGCAAGTGGTTTTATAAGATTGCTGTGATTTTTTTCATAGATCACACACTGGTTCCCATACTTTAACATGTTCTACTCAGCACGAAACATTCAGCATCATCGACAGTCATATCTTTATAGTCACAGCTTGAACTTAACGTGGCTTGAAAAAAAAGAAAAAGCACGCCCAAAACATGTTTTCTGGAAACATTCTGATTTGCAAACTATTTGGGTATCCTAAAACAAGAAAAATACTTGACAAAAAAAGAGCTGTTTGTTGAAAACATTAGTTGTTTCACATTTCAAAGAGAAAATTGAAAACACTTAAGAAGGGTGTAGCTATTTACCAGTCAAGAGTGTTCTTATAAACAAAATAATATAAAACATATCCTCTTTGCTGTTTTGTTGTTTAATATCTTCCAGTGTATCACCATGTGGAGAGCAGAACAGAAGAGAAAATAGAGTGTATTTCCAAGAAGCCTTACAATAGATAAAACAGGTAAAGGACAAAAGTGTGGCAGCAATGTGTTTTAGCTTTATATGACCAGGAATCCTGAGACATGAGACAGGCACCAATTTTCCATTAGGAAAGCTGAATACGGTCTCTCATGACATCTACCTGCAATTCCAGCTGGGCACATCAGGAAAGTGAAGAAACATGAAGGCCAAGAGAAGAATTGAGTTCAACCAATGGACAAATGCATGTCAGAAATCCTTGAACTTCTTTGACAACCACTTCACAGAAATTCAGCTCAAAAAAACAGATCAGTAACGACAAAGCCAATCTCACCATTAAATTGTTATTAAACATTGTTTGCCCTGTTATTTACAACTGTTACATTCATCATAATTGCTATACTTATACCATTTTACCCATAAGAACCCTGAGACTATGAGAAATAAATTCACCTACAAACCTAAAATGCATCTTTTGCAGATGGGTTTCCAACAGTGAAAGCATGGGGAGGGTATTTGTTCTTTCTGCTGGGGTGGAGAGGCTGTGACAGTGCACAAGAGACTGCATGCTGCAGAAATAAAGGAGCTGGTTTGTTTTAAAAAGAGACAGAACCAAATGGCTTTCTATCATTTCACATCTGTAGAACAGCTGAATTTATTCTATTCTTCATCCAACTATTTTATCAGATTTTTGTTCTTTGTAAACCAAGCAAGGGGCTAGAAATAACATTATAGTAAGTGAAGAGTGATGCATTTGCTGACGCTGGTCTCTTGATACACCATATACCTCAGAGAAGCAAGCAGTCTGTTGGAAGAAATGCCATGTGAAGCTTATTTCTGTTTCCAGGCCCATGTGATCCCCTGGGAGAGGGCAGCTCTGCCCGAATACATGCAGCTTTCCAACCGTAACAGGAAACCACCGTCAGCAATGGCATAATTCATGACCCTAATATGGGGTTGCATTTAGCATGCAAGACTTTAAGTATCTTACTTTATCAGCAGCAACAGTGTGCAGGGTTTTAGGCTGTAAACACTTGCAGCCAAAATGTGAACTAAATGCATCAACTGCAGTGAGACTGTGCCAATTTACACCATCTCGGGTACTGACAATAAGGGCTTACTGTGCCTTGAAATACTGAGTATCCCATTCAAACCCTGAACAAATCATTTACAGCTTCAGTCCCGTGGATAATTTATGGGCAAGAACAATCTGAGCCATGTATTCAAGTGCTGCAAGTCCAAAGCAGAATATCAGTTTTCTTTCACTGGGGAAAAAGAAATTTCTGAGGTGAAACTTTCCCTAAAGATTCTCATTCATTTAATTAAGAAGCTGAAGTAGGATTATAAACTGTATTTCCCCGATATCTGTGCCCAGTTACACAGATTGTCCAAGAAATCAAAACAAATCACAAAGGAGAGAAATTGTGTCTGTAAAGACATGCTTCTATCTAACTCAGAAGTGCCCCAATATAGTAATGTTAAGAGCATACTGCAAGACCTGTCTCTCTTACTGTCCATATCCATTCTGTGCAATGTCAGAAGTCACAGTGACACACCTACAGGGCAGGTTGGAGGGGTTTTCTGTAAGCAAAAGAGCAACACACAGTAATTGCCTACCAGCTTCCAGGAGCATGGAAGAAATGTTTCAAGCAATATGTGATGTTCGTTAGTATTTAGGTTGGGCATGCTCTCATCTTCCCATGAGAGAACTAAAATTTTCCAGGGAAAAAGTCAACTCCTTACTTAAAATGCCACAAAAGAAGTTCAACTTTCCCACCAAAAAAGTTTTGATGATAAAATGGCTACGCCTTAGACCAAAGCTTTCCTAATGCACTGTTCAACTTTGCTCGTGCTATACAAAGAGCTTCTGCATGATGTGTTGTCCAGTGACAAAACCCAGTTGCTTTCTCAGGGCAAATAATGCCTACATTGACAACGCAGAGTTGTGTTTATCTGCCCTATGATCAAAAGAATGTCCTGAGTTAACATGTGTTTTTGGAGATGTACCAGACAATCTTATCGTCATTATTCCAAAAATAAATCTCAGATTGATACCAGTGGACATTGCGTCAAAGAGGACAAGAGAGAGGTAAAAGAGAGTACAGTACTGATGGAGTGAAACGTGCAATATGGAGCTGTTTGTTGTTTGCATCCTTCGATGACTACTGATGAGAAGTTTTAGTTGGAAATTATCCATGTAAGGAATTTGAGAGTCCAGCATGGTGTTTTGGGTGTGCTGCTAGCAGTTGGCTTTCTGAACAGACAATTTTCTTTGCCAAAGCCATGAGCCAGCCTGTGTACGATGATCCAACATGAGTAAAAGTACAATGAAGGAAAACCTAGTAAGCTTCAAAAACTGGCTGCCTTTTCTATGTCTCAGGACATGGCCTTAGATTCTTTGGCCCAAAAACTCATGGTTAAGATTGGTTCCTCTGGGTTAACAAAGATGTGAGCCACAATTGCTTTTATTCTGATGAGGCACAAACACTGGAAAACTTGCATCGGCCAAATAGGGCTACAAACAACGTAATAGTGTCTCTGCTGTTATTGGAAAGTAGTTTCACATCTGCCTTCCCTACTTCTGCAAGGGAATAATTGGCTTCGTTAGCAAGAAGGCAAGAAACCATTCTTTTTACTAGCCCTCCTGTCCAGAATACGCATCTCACTGACCAGAGAAATATGGACTTCTGCTGACAGTACTCGGTGGCTGATTTCACCTTCTGGCCCATATCCCATGGCACATCAAGAAGACCTCCATGTCTGCTCTTCATAAGTAAAAACCAGAAAAAACTGTCTCACTGTTTTGGAACTTTCATGCTTTTCTCATATATATTTCATCAAAATCCAGAGGGACCTTGACACGCTTGTGAGGTGGGCTGATGCCAACCTGATGAAGTTTAACCATGCCAAGTGCAAGGTCCTACACCTGGGTCGGAGCAATCCCAGGCACAGCTACAGGTTGGGCAGAGAAGAGATTCTGAGCAGCCCTGCAGAGAAGGACTTGGGGGTGTTGGTCGATGAGGAAATGAACATGAGCCGGCTTCAGTGTGCGCTCGCAGCCCAGAAAGCCAACCGTATCCTGGGCTGCATCAAGAGGAGCGTGACCAGCAGGTCGAAGGAGGTGATCCTGCCCCTCTACTCTGCTCTCGTGAGACCTCACTTGCAGTATTGTGTGCAGTTCTGGTGTCCTCAATATAAAAAGGACATGGAACTGTTGGAACAAGTCCAGAGGAGGCCACGAGGATGATCAGGGGACTGGAGCACCTCCCGTATGGAGACAGGCTGAGAAAGTTGGGTCTGTTCAGCCTGGAGAAGAGAAGCTGCGTGGAGACCTCATAGCAGCCTTCCAGTATCTGAAGGGGACCTATAGGGATGCTGGGGATGGACTTTTCATTAGGGACTGTAGTGACAGGACAAGGGGTAACGGGTTCAAACTTAAACAGGGGAAGTTTAGATTGGATCTAAGGAAGAAATTCTTTACTGTGAGGGTGGTGAGGCACTGGAATGGGTTGCCCAGGGAGGTTGTGAATGCTCCATCCTTGACGGTGTTCAAGACCAGGCTGGACAGAGCCTTGAGTGACATGGTTTAGTGTGAGGTGTCCCGGCTCATGGCAGGCGGGGTTGGAACTAGATTATCTTAAGGTCCTTTCCAACCCTAACTATTCTATGGTTCTATGATTCTAAGAAAATATAGTCTCTCTTAGCAGAAGTCAATTTTATTTCCTTCTGTCTTGTTATCAGTAACACAATAAAAAGTAAAACATTCTTATGACCCTAGAGAATTAACTCTAAGCCCTTCTACATTTATAAGTTCGTGGACAATTTTCGAAGCTGGTGTGAGGCAGAAGAGTGGTTGAATATCTAACAACCGTCAGACCCATCACAGTCATATCCTGTGTTTCCTGAAGTCAAGACATACTCTGAAACATTCTTCTCGCTTTTGCTGTGCGTCACAGGTCATCTCTCATGACACCTTGATTCTGGATATGGAATAGTTATCACCTTTCCTGCCCTTAACTCCAGCTTCTGTCATAAAACAGGTTAAGACACCAAAAGTTCCCTTTGCAGAGTGGGATGCGATTGCAGCAAAGCATGATGCAATCTCATCAGCTTCTGACTCACACTGCCAGCAGACTAATGGGGCTTAATGAAGGGTGATTATGTTCAGGAAGAGGTGCTATCATGCCCAGAGGGGAACTTCTGTGCAAGACACTCCATTCAAATACCAGAGAACAAAATGCCCAGACATTGCTCCACATCAGCCCACCATCACTCTGCAGTTATTTTAACAATGAGCCTAAAGCAGACTTCAATAAGTAAATGAGGAAATGAGCCTCAAGATAGTTGTAATTTAGTAAATGGTTGTTACCAAAGAGTGCATCATGTATATACGTGAATCAGAGCAGTGGAGTTTGCAGAGTAGGACTTTATCATTGCGATTGAAGCCTGTGGGCTTCCTGTGGCATCCGACTGTCTCTTGTTTTGCCATGTGAGGACCACTCATGACCCTTTAATTAGAAAATTCACTGTTGAGCCTCACAGACGCCCTCCCACAGCCCTGTGGATACTCACAGCAGAAATCGCCCATACCTTTTCCTTAATGCCAGCTATGACAACAGAGCCATCGACAACCAGATGCAAGTTTGATGCCATCTCCTGACCTGTGGAAATCATTTGCCCTGTAAAGACCAAGATGCCACCACCCTAAAAGATCTACATTTTCCTCCCTGGTTGGTTTACAGCTTCTAATCTGTACAAACAGGGGTTCGTTTGCCAGCATTGAGCAGGCAAACTTAGGGGCAGGAGCACAATGTCTAGCTCAGGATTCGGTTGAATGGTTCCAAAAATGAGATCCTGGCAGCACTTTGTGAGCCTTTCTTTTGGAAAAGGGATCTGTCATTGCACCCTTTACAATTCTGGGTTCCCACCCCAGTCAAAACAGATGTTGAAATCCACTAATTTTCAGTACACCCATTAAAAATGAATTAGTGGTTCCTGTTTACTTCCTCTTCTAACAGTTTTGTTGCCATCCTGCTCTCCCAAGAAAAAAGTCCCCTTCCATTAATGTGATGGCATGCTCTGAGCACAGCCTGTGCCTACAAATTGCTTCATGCTCAACAGAGCCCTGCCTGTCCCTCTCTGCCACTGGGGAAGGCAGAGGGAATGCAAAGAAGGGTATGCAAGTCCCATGAGTCTCCGGCCTGCTTTTAATTAAAGGTAGAGATCACAAAAGACTAGACTAGTCCACGAGTGATAATAACAAGGGACAGGAGAGCTCAGCACAAAATCAGGCTTTGATGAGAAATTCACATCTGCCAAAATTACTGTGCCCAGAGGGCTAGTGGATAAAAGGTTTGATGGGAATAAGATTTCCCTCTGTTTTGCATGCCCCAGAAATGGAAATGATTCCTTTACTTGGCTACCAAAACTGAGATGCTCCCACGGATGGGATGCAGCTCATCAAGACACAAAGCCTAGCTCCATGCCAGCAAGGAAGCAGAGCAGTGTGCCTCAACGCAGGGTCTACAAATGGAGTAGCTACAAGCGACCATCCACTTGTCAGTGATCAACCACAAAACTAGTGATATCTGTTGATGGTGCAACAGTAGAAGTTGGGCTTTTGTCCAGGCTTGCAATCCTTGGTGGTTTTCCAGGTTGTGCATGCTATTTGTCCAGCTGAGTTAGCTGTTCCACTTCGTTTTCTCTGAAGAAGAACCACTAGGAAGCCACCGATATGAGGGGGTAGAAACAATGGCCATATTATATGTCCACCCACTGAGCTGGAAAGCCACCCATTCATTTCCAGAAAGCCCAAACGTTAGCTCAGGAAAAGCTAGGCTGCTTGTGGCTTTCTTTTCCTACTGAGAAATTTCCTTTACACTGCATTTAGTTGGAAGAGTATGATGATCTGGTATCTCACAGACAATGGTTTTCCTGGAAGAACGAAGAGCTGATAGCAGTATTCTTCCACATGCTTCCAGAAGTGTGAAATGTGGCGTTAGCATTTTTGGGTAATTTCAGCATCGTTTCATCATCTTTCAGTTGAAACTATCCAGAATAGGTCTACAAAATACATACATACAACCCCAAGAACCTCAGGCTAAGAGAAAAGAAAAACCAGGCTCCACATGTACTTGCTGGCATCTCCGGGCCAATATGGCTCTCAGTTACAAGTATTTTTCCTAGATCCACACTGTGTCTTGTCTCTTTGGATTGGATCAAACATGTGGTCAAAATAGGAATAGGAATATCTATTCCCCATTCCCAGAAAAGGACTTCCACCTGCAATGCCACAAGGGACCAAAAAGCAAGCACCGAGAGGTGCAGACCTTCAAGCTAATGTGTGTGCTAATTAATGAAACAACTGCTCAGAGCAAAAAGCTCTCACAGAGGTATGGCAAAGCTGGGGTTTAGCTTGAAGGAGCTGAGGAACAAGAAGCAAGAAGCAATTTGGGACCACCCAAGTGGCAGCAGGCTCCCCACCATCACGCTGGACCAGCCTTGGCAGGATGGACTGCGGAGCCAGAGCACAGCATTGTGAAATTAAGCACTGATGATGAAAACAAATCATTGCTGGCAAAATAAAATGCTTTTCTTTTTGGGAGGAAGAGGAAAACGTGCTTGTGGTGGTTTGAAACGTCGGGATCACCTCACATCCTGACTTCCACTCACCCCTCTGCTTTCTGAGGACTGGCTTTCATTAACTGTCCAAGGCAAAACCGCCCTCAGATTTGACAAAAATAAGGTGTTAATAAGACTCCGGTTTGTCTCTTTGTCACAGTTCCTTGTTCTTCACTCCTCCGTTTGCTCCATTCTTCCAAGAAAAGCCTTTCTTACCTGGAATCTCTCTTTTTGTTTCAGTTGACACTCTTTTCAATTAAAAAAGGTAAAATGTATCCCCTTTTCACCCAGACACCACCTCATTCTCCACCATGAGCCAGAAAATGCCAGTTACACACCGTGGGAAACTAAACAAAAAAAGAATCTAATTTAAATCCTCTGTTAATGTTTTATGCCAACAAATTTTTAAGAAGCCATGCTTTCAAATGTGAAATGACTGTAATCACTGCAATTTCACTTTTTAAAACTGATTTTTGATTTTTTTGTAATTTTTATCAGCAAAGCCACTTCTCTCTTGAAACTGCCTATCTAGAAAAATGAGGAGTGGCTCCCTCTCTGTTTTGCTTCTCAATGCCACAAAAGTGCTTTAAGAGATTGAACTTTGCATAAACATGGTTGGGTTTGGGTTGACATTTCTTTTTCCCAGAGATCAATCTGGCAATGAAACAAACCCCCTCATACATCATGAAGCACGGAGTCAAACCCTCCAGTTCCCCAGGACTGCCCCACTACTGGCCCCTGGATGGGGAGCACTGCTCAACACCATCCCTGCTTGGTTCCCTTCCAGGCAATCCGTTCCCTCTTGGGACTTAGACACCAACTGGCTTTGCTGACCCAAGACCTCGGAGCAGCTCCAAGCCTGCATCTCAGACATGAAAGGTTGGCATACACAAGACAAAAAACACCCCAGAGAACACATACCCAATTCTGTAATATTGCACATAAAAAATACCTACGTTACAGATCCTGCTAATATTTCTGTTCCCAATGTATGAATTATTAATATTTAGTATCTGTGACTCACTAATATTTACTTTAGGAAGTATTTTTGTAAAGTTTGACTGGTTTTCTCAACGTAGGAGCTAATGGAGGCTCCTGTTGTTAACGGCCAGGGAGCCCACCCTGAACAAACTTTTCTGGTCACTGTTTAAACTGGACTGCTGAGCTCTTTTATGGCACTGAACCTCTAACACCAAGCGCTGAGGCTGGCAGGGATCACTGCTGATGGCTCTGCTGAGATGCAGCTAATTTTAAATCTGGATCTCAAAGCAAAGGAAAAACCTCTCTTTTACTGGCAAAACTGTCACAGTCGAACGCTGTGTTCACATTACGGGAAAAGGCTGCTAGGGAGCACACACAATCCCTTTTTTGGGCACTTGGCATTAGTTTTATCTGAAGTCATGGATTATATAAGAGAAGAGCAGAGACCTCACATGAGTTTCTCTTGCGTCAGTGTGGGACACCCCGTGGTGGGCCTGGGGACCCCCTCCTTACTAAGCCCTCACCTGCACATGGCAGATAGGCCAGGGTTTGACCACTTTTCCAGTAACTATCCTCAAAAGAGGATCATAAGCATTTGCTGGAACTGCATCCTGAGCTGTCCAAATCGGCTGGAGCTGGCTTTTAAAGTCCCTTTTTTGGTCTAGACTTTCAGCTTATCAAAGCTCGAGTGTTTTCATAACTTTTATTGCTCTTGTTAAAATGGTTGGTGTACAAACAAGTTCCAGTTTAGTGCTTTAGATTTTCAAAAACCATTGTTTCTTGATAAAGAAGCTGTTCCCCAGAAAAGCATTGACCAGCAGTAGGCTTCTTAGCTCTGTGCATCTGCTTTGCTGTAACAGTTTAAGCCAGCCTGACTTCACTCGTGTATTTGGAAAGGCAAACACAGCCTGCTGAGCTGGCCAGCTGCTCTCGGACGCCTGAGATTGTTTCATGACTCTGCAGATGAAAAAGTTTCCATGGTCTCCATCTTCCCACCAAAAGCCTGTCCTCAGAAGGTGCCACACGCCTGGCACTGGTATGAGATGCCTCTTCTGCATTTCAGCAGCTCATGCTGCTGTCCAAGAGCCAGCGCTCAGTTTGTGTTACTCTGCTCAGTGACATCCCTAAGGGGATGGCCTAAATCACCCCTTGCTAGCATTTCAGATCTGCATTTTTCCAGGGTTCTCCCCAGCGCTTATCCTCAGATATGGTAGGAGGTCCATGGGTCCACCTGTAAACCCACTGCAAAGTCCTATGGCCTTCATTTGTCTGATAAAACACCTACAGTGGAAATAAATGTGAACAACAGTTGGGGGAGCAATGGCTACTTTCTGTTATCTCAGTCCATACTAGCATGGCAATGCACACTTTTACCTAAGCCACTTCTACTAGAAGATCTCTATCTGTATCAAACATGGGCCAATGCAAGTCCATGACTCTGCGCCATTCCAGATCTTTATTCCAAGGATCTTTCTTCCTTTCTCAGGGATTGTTTTGTCTCTCGGGTCCCTCTTTTTCCCACAGTTCGTTATATACTTTTTGGTCAGTATGTACAGATCCAGGTATCATAAGGACCTTAACAGCATGAAGAAAAGCTGTTTCTCACATGTCTTCAGACTTTGTCCCTCTTTGCACATCAGGTATGATGTTTATCTCCTTGGAAATAGTGTGGTGATTCTGACTTTTTAATCTCAGTTGTGCCAAGATACTGCCTTATTGGTTCTTCTCCATCTGTTATTATTCCTTATATTCTTCCTTTCCCATTTTTGCAGACCGTTTCTCCAACTTCCAACAGAGTTACTGGTGCAGCTTAGGAGACCCTTGCATTCACTTAAACCACATTTTGTATATGATCGTGTCAAGTGAGATGGTACCAAAACCCCTCCTACAGTCAATCTGTATTGGGTTTTACTTTTTCTTTTTCAACTCACAAAGCCTGTTAAGCTGGTACAGAAGGAGATTAGGCTGCTTTTAAGATTTGTTTCTGTCAAACTTGTCCTATGGCCCCTCGGCATAGTTCATGGATGTTATTTTCTTAAGCTTTCAAAAGTGCAAAAGAAAGATGGGCAGAACCAAGCCTCGAAGCAGCTGCTGAAAAACAAAACAAAACTTAGAAATATCAGTGTCCTCCCTCTCTTGCATGGTCATGTTCATGAACAGCCCCTAATGCAGAGGAACCCCAAACCTGAGAGAAGCAACACTTGTAAGGCACTCTGAAGCACCAAATTTATTTTGTAGCCTGTGCTCCCTTCTCTTTCTGCTTCCAGCTATAATATTCCACCTGAGCCTCTGGAGTTTTAGCCTGCTATAAATACCCTTGTATCCAATTTGACACTTAATAGCCTACGATGTGCTCAGCTATGCAGCAGAGGGTGAAGGAAACTGCATATAGCCCTTGCCTGCTCACATGGGATGAAGAGCAAGGAGCAAACATTGCAGAGAAGAGCACTGCATAAGAGAGACCTTGTCTGTTGATTTAACTCCATAACCCTATTTTAACCACTGTCAACAAGATATAAGGGTGGTTTCTGTTTGCACTGAGGCTTCTTTACACTGCTCTGTCCACACCCTAAAGTGGCAAAAATGTCTTCTAAGTGCCTTAAAGTAAGTCCTTAGTATAAATGAGAACCAACCCCGTCGTTTGCACAACGGCTTTGAAAACATTGCTTGGGTGCATCCTATAAATGAATGTGGGTTTCTGGAAGAACACCCATCCCAAGGCATGCCCATGCTATACATAGCCTCTGATGAGCTCAGCATGGAGTGAGCAGCAGGCAGCAGAAAGCAGAGCAACAAGCAACAAGACGTTTTCCTTCAACAGTGAGCAGGCAGAGTCCTGCAGCTTGCTGATCCCAGAGGATCATCAGCAACACAGGAAAACAGGGTTATCAGATCTGCCTTTTTGTAGACTGCTGCCCTTATTCGGATCCACATGGGCTTCTCTTTCCTTTCCCTTCTGCTCTTGTTCAACCTTCCAGTATTCATGTCTTCTTCACTAAAGCATGAATCTGAATCACACCTCCAACTGGGGAGGAGAAATCAATCTTGCTCCTACCTCTTGGTGTTGTGCTCTAAGTCTTCATTTACCTGATCCACATCCCTGTTCTCCAGAAAGAAGAAGCAGGGATGTGTGCAATGTTGTTCTCATGCAGCACTTCTTTTATTTCACCATTTTCTTGCTAGCAAGCATAGTGTAAGGGACATGGCTTGAGCAGGAGGAAACAACAGTTCACAAAACCAGAGCTAGCATCAAAAAGTCAGAAGCTAACACAAAAAAATAAGAATGTCAGCTTTAAATTTTAGGTGTTACATTATTTTTCTCTCTAGGCCAACCAAGACCTGAATTTTGCCAGAGTATTTTGTAGCACTAACAAATAGAAACTCAAGTAACTCTTACAATTAATAGGATGGTCTAAGCAACCTCAGCATGACCATGAGCATTACTATGAATGCCTTTCCCTGCTTATTTTTCAGCTCTGCTTGTGAAAATCTTCCTGAATACTTTCAGTAGGGGTGGTATTTTTGCATCAGTAAGAATGGGGGAAGCAAGCACAAACTGGACATTAGCAAGTTCAGATGTGCAGCTTGTAATTGTGGAAATCACTGGCAGAAGAATAAAGATGCCATCTTGCAAGTCTTATGTTTGGGTTTTACATTCACATACTGTTCAACCATAACTGTATCAGGCCAGCTTAAGAGTAGTGCAAACATCTTTGTATTTTATGTTGATCTTGTTGGAATGGAACACATAAAATTCCATCATTCATCATCATTCATTGTCAGTCAGGACTCCTTCCCATGGCTCAGTCCACATTTTTGGTTAAAAGCCATCTGGTGCTCATTGGTTGGAAGCTGAGTTGTAAAACTCATTGCCGTAGTTACTTCTCTAACTAAGATGGAGTTGAATTACCATGAAACAACTTGGTTTGATTTGTGGTGCCATTGGCAAGGATGAGCTTGGAGAAAATTTTAAGGGGAATTTAAAAATAAATTAAAATAATAAATAAAATGTATACTTTTGCCTTCAAAAATTAAGGGTACATTTAACAACAGCCTGGTCGAGTTGTGGGGGAGTTCATCTCAGTTGTATTTTGCAGCACAACTTCATTAAACTCTTTTTCCCACCACTTACATAGCAGGGACTTAAAGGCAGACATTCATTTTCCCTTACTCTCAGGATGTTTCAGGAAGGGATACTTCTTATTCTTGATGGGGTAAAGGTTGGCTTTTAATGCCTAGGCACTGGGCAGTTTTATTTATTTGTCCATGGAACAGACTCTGCACATCTCAATCTTGCTTGGTCTCTCCAAGGGATACTCGAGTCCCCAGGAGTAATCCCAAATAGCTCTTCTAAATACAACCCCAGCTCTGGCTGAGCATTAAAGACAAGGGAAGCATTCATTCTGGAAAGATTTTATTCCACAAATAATTCAGAAATCAAAAGAAAATGGAGGGGAAAGGGAAAGATATTTTACAATTCTGTATTTAGAAAAAAAAAAAAAAATGTAGTTTATAAACACACTGCCCCTTGAAAAACATGCAAAAGTACATAAAAATTTACAAGAAACTTTTACACATAGGAAGTAAAATACATCATTTTTCATAGAAAAAAAGAAAAGCAACTCTATGAACTGGCCCTAAATATTTAGACTGCACAACCAACCAAATGGAGAATCCTCAATCAGGTGTTGGCTGAACATCTTAAAATGAAGATATTAATGGAGCCAAAGGACCTGACAGGACACTGGCAGCTGGGGAGGCACCATGCTTCAGCTTTCGCACTGGTTGTGTGTACTGGAAGCTGTCTATGCTTAGCCAGATGCTCTGTAATGGCAGTGCCTGCACTGTCAGGCTTGGCTTCAAAACTAAATTCCTTGGAAGAGAACAACCAGGCAACACTGGCTTTGCCAGAGGTTTCACCAGTATGGCTATGCCTGGATGCTTCAAGTTGCCATCTGCTGGGCTGGCGTCTAAGCAGGAATGGATCTGGTGATATAAAGTCATGTTGCACCTTTAAGCTGTGTTGAAATATATTAGGCTGAGAAATGTTTTGGTATCAGAAATAAAATCAGTAAATATTTGGCTAAAAACTGGTACTGTCCCACCTATATATGAATAGCTAGCACACATGATTGCAAGTAACTGATATATCATGACTGCCTTGGAGGACCTGATCGCCCCTAATTCTGGTGGAGGTATGTTTAAATTAATAGCACCCAGGACCTCGAATAATATTTGTGTAGTAAGGTCACAATTTCTCTTTTGTGCAACAGATATAAAAATAAACAGATACAAACTTAAATTAACATCAGTTTCTAAAAATCCAAACCAGTTGGCTGAAGTTAAAAATACGCAATTGTAACTTGAATTACGTATTTTAGGATATTTCTGTTGCAATAATAATTCTTCCCTCACCCCCTTTTCTTCAGGTAGATATATCCCAAGCTGTTTGGATTTTTATGTGCTCACAATAATCCCCTGGGCTTTTCTGCAAAAGCCCTCACATTTCTTCCCATCATTTTAGAGCACACGTAATTTATTACCGACAGCACGTTAGAGATGGGATCATATGTTACCATCAGGTGTTTATGTGCTCTTGCAGTCCCTGTGAAGAACACCTGATTGCATCTCTTCACTCTTTCCAATTCAATAGATAGCACTGTGGCTATCATTTGGCCCATGATGGTCCTAGATTCATGCTGCAGTATGTAATGGGCTTGAACCAGACCATGTATAGCGTAATTATTCACAGTGGGCAGACACAGGGAAAGCCTTATCTCACTGCCAAGATCTCAAATGCTTCCAACCAGCAGCTTTTCTAAGATCTGTTCCAGCTGTTTTTAACACCAATTTGCCTAGTAAGAAAGAAATAGTTCAGTTTTCCTATTTAAAGCAAATACATCTTGAAAGACGATACTGTATAAACTATATAAACAAAGACAACACACAGACTCATTTCTTTCTATCCCCCACAAAGCTAGGTTTTCTATGCAGCACTTTTGGAGACGATGCAAAGCAGCTTTTACAAAAGGTCTCTTTCCAAATTCAGATTTCACAGAGAAAGAAACCCCAATGGTGAGACAAACTGAGTGACAAATGTAATTTCCTTGCTGATTTCATGGTGTTTACAGAATTAAAGACGTGCTTAATTATATAAACGTTTTTGATCTGTGTTTTGAAAGAGCTTGAAGAGATGGCTTGTATATCTGTCTAGATTAAAACAAACATGACCTGAGCATAAGAGCAGCTATGAGACATTTGCCAAATGGAGGGTAATATTTTCTCATTTGTTACAAAATATTACAGTCAAGTAATTGAGCAGAAGGATTATGCAGTTAACAAGAACTGAAGAATTAAAGTTTAAGTTGCCTTCTTATGACTAATGAAGTTACAACCAGATTCGTGTTTAGACCAATTGCAAAAATTCATTTCCAATATAAAGCACAGAATATTCTCTCCAGCCTTAAAAGAGCAAGTCATACTAGGCTCTTCTTTTGGCTTTGGAATGCAGTTGGGTGCATGTTGAGATGTAAATAGCAAAACATGAAATAACATCATTATAACACACCTGGGCTATGCAAAACTATCATCCTGGGTATCAAATGCTCTTTGGTATAACATTTACACTGACAGTGGGGAACTGCTGGTTTCACAAATTGAAAGGGAAAAGTTAATCTAACTCAATTTATGTCATAACTTCAAAGCCTCAGAACTGCACACACCACAAAAAGCTTCACAAAGGCGAAGTGAACATGCTTCCTACAGCTGCAACCTTTCCTAGCAGAAATAAGATTAACTTTATCACTACTTAACTACTACAGATAAAACAACCAGCACTGCTGTATAAAACAATACACTGCATTTAACTGAAATTTTATGTGAAATGGCGTGTAGTATAGGATGAGATGTGCCAGCACAGGAGCCCCAATTCATTGACTTCTCATAGGTTGCCAGACTTGCAAAATACCTGTGAATGTTTGACCAGCAAACACTAAACTTGCTGTTTTGGTTATCTGGTGGCCTCATTTTCCAAGCAAGGCTCTCTGCCACCGTTTCACACCCTACTAATATCCCCAAAAAACCTTGACAAGAACATTCTCTCCCCAAACATGACTCAATCATACAACATAGCCTAGTGTGGTGCCCCAGCAGCCTTACACAGCAGTGCTGATGCATGCCACCTCATTGGGAAAAGACCAAATTTTCTCTTCTGTTGCACACGAAACATCATACATACACAAAACCACTCTGTCAAAGCCCAGCCTTTCCTCAAAGGATGCAACTTTTCAAACAGTTTCTCATTTCAAAGGATCCAGCACCTGGATAGTCACTCACTTCCAAGTCTGCTCAGCAGTATGCACATCCTCACACCAGTTGCAGTAGATGCTTCACACCTTAAAAATGCCATCCAAGGCCAGGCCAAGATCCCTACATCTGCCATACATTAAGCTACTGTCGTTCTGTGTAGCACACCTCTTGTAAATTGAAAGTTAGAACAGTTTATCATTGCTGAATGCCCCTAGAGAAACAAAAACACAGAAAGATACAACGCTGAACGGGTGTGATGAGATGCGAACAGCTGAGTCAGAACCTGGTGTCTTTTTTTTTTTTTGTCTTTTTTTTCTTTTTTTTTTCCCCATTTTCTTTTTTAATTCCCTGAAAGAGATCAGCAAGGAGGGTACAGCCAGAGCTGATGCTGTCAGAGGAGGCTTCCTGTCTCTGGAGATCAACAGAGCGCTCTCCCAAAGAGAAATGGACCTTCCTTGGGAATTTACTGCTTCACAGCAAAAATCCGGAAGGCGTTTCCATCCGCAGGATTCTTTAAGCTGGAGAAAAAGAAAGAAATTAAAAAGAAAGGATTAAAACCAAAACCCATGTAATGAACCAAATGTGGGTGCTGCAGGACTCAAAGTGCAATAGACATACAGGTAACTCCCGAATTTCTTCGGGGTGCACTGCTTCAGCACACTGGCTTTGTGCTGATGTGGCCTTACCAGGAGCAAAAGAAAGATTAAGGATGGAAAAGAAGAGGCACAAATCTGCGAGTCCACCTTTGTTTTATGTTTTCAATCCAAATCTATAGTGTGAATACCAACAAAAGGAGCTGGGAAACCAAAGCCTCTCTTATAGCGCTAGCTTTTATCCAAGGAACACTGTGCTCCCGTATGCAGAGATCCAGGCATAAAGAGGAATGTTTTCTTAAAAAGTAAATGGTCAAATAGGCTGGCAGGTTCCCAGGGCCTGTCTGGACTGTCTCTTGGTGCTGGCACTGGGAGTACACAGATCAGCTAACATTAAAAGACAATAAATATAGATATAAATTCTCAATCTGCAGAGGCATCCCCAACAGCTCTGACTCCAAGCTGCTGAATGCGTGCATGGGGACAAGAGGTTGTTTCTGCTCCCAGCCCTTATTTCTTCAGCCCTGCTGGGTTCCAAAACCCCAGGAAAAAGGTAAAAATTCACATTCCCTCAAAATAAACGTTCCAACAAGGGTAAAGACTCAGTGAATCTTAAAGGCAATCTTTTCCCATACCTGTCTATGTATCTTTAGCAAAGGTTATTTCCAGTGTCCTCAAGGGTAAAGGTTTTCGTCTTTGAAAAGCTATTTCACTGTCTAGTGGGTCTCACAGCATGAAGGTGCTGCTTATTGCTGAGTGTAAATAACATTTTCCAAATCTTCATGCTCATCCCTACTGCGAGAACGTCTTTGGTTTCCCTCACCTCTTAGATCAGCACCTAGTGCTCATATTGCATGTCAGTGCTAATGGTAGAGTTTATTCTTAGCTAGGGCAGAGTTTGCCATCCAAGTATAAAGCTGTTAGTATACAAGATAAGTGAAAGCAAGACAGCAACAGAAGAAAACTCATGAACAGGAGGTTTGTCATCTAAATCCAACCTACCAGATTGCAAATCACAGAACTGCAAAACGTTGACCCTGATAGATCTACACTAAAGCAGCCCAGATTTTACGCCTATAGCTTTCTTATCTTAGTCTATTTTTATTTTATGACATGCTTTACAGCATTCTGGGTTATCCATTATTAGAATAAAACTAGGAAACTTGTTTGAATTTCTTATGATAGTTATAAGAGAGGAACAACACAGAAGAGAAAGTGCCGTGTTAGCAGGGACCAAAACGACCATAATAGTGGGAAATTCTTTGTTTGCAAAGATAGCTCTGAGAAATCGGTACTTCACACCGATGTCTGATAATGTGCATCACAAACTAAAACTGAAGTTTCAAATTAGATAGGACTGAATGAACTGCAAGTTGATCTTTGTGATCATCCGGAGTTGCAGGGTTATGGAAATACTGATTTGCAACTGTTCACTGAAACCAGCAAGGCTGTCCCAAACGAAACTACAAAAAAATTGCAAGGGTGGCAAATCCATTTTCAAAAACTGTTTGATCATCTCTTAAAAGGTTAGCTTACCCATGCTTCTTTCAGAGAGAATAAAGGGAACTACGTAACAAATACAAATGCATCCCACACCCTAAATTTGACTGGAAATCCCAATTATAAGGGTCAAAGCATGACCCAGGCTGAAAGATGCAGAAATACCCATGTTCATCTTTTAATGTGCTAAACACACACCCCAGAAAGTGTTAATATGTACTGATATTATAATAAAATAAAGCAAAGCTTAACAATATTTCATGCGTTTCACACCAATGTGAAAGCAGCTCCTTGCTTGTGGAAGGTAAGAGCAGGACAACACGCTCTGTTTGCTTCGGTCTTAAAATTCACAGTGACACTGTTAAGTCATGTACTTCCAACCCACCAACCTTTCTAGCTGATATCTGCTGACTCTGACTTACAACCGAACACACAGTCGAGAATAAGAGGAAAGTACAAAGGAAAAAAATCCCACCTCTCAGACTGGACTCCATTCTTTAGGGAGCCAACATAACTTTTCTTCTTTTCAACAGGCATCACATCCACAAAACCACCTCTTTCATCTGCAATGACTCCTGCATGCACAGCAGTTTTGCAGATACTGGAGCTCTGAAAGACAATAATTTTCACTTATAGTCTGTATTTCATATCTGGAGTTTTACCATCTCCGTAAGCATAAAGGTACAAAAATATACATGTCATAAGCCCTGGCTGCAAGACCCAGCACCACTGTAGAGGACAAGCAGCCTTTCCATCACTCCCATTTGTGCTAGAGCTGCACCTAGGAGCTTATCCAAGGCCAAAGCTGAATCGAGGATGACTCTCCAGCCAGTGCCTTCTGGGTCTGCACTAGAGAAACCACTGTGGTGAAAGTCTTTGTTAGCAACAAGCCACTTCAGCAAAGTTTATTCACTCAATTGCTTGAAAAGCAGCTGCTTTTCCTGAATTGAGGTAAATGACCACCAATTATCCAGGACAGTTCACATCCTTCTTTCTAGGAAAAACAGACAACCTGTACCCATTGAGTGTACTTTGGACAGGCATTATCCCATAAGACAACATCAAGTACGAAGGCAGAATAACACTTCTGAAAAGATTAAAGCCTCTCTGTTGTACATCATGCAATTACCCTGCTCTCCAAGATATGCAGAGTCAGAATAGCTGGAGGAACACAAATTACTAACAAGTGATGACTAAGCTTCCAAAGCATCTAGAAAAAAGGGAGCAAAAGCAGAGAAGGCTGAGACGTAATATAAACTTGGCCATTAACTCTCTAGAAGATTTATACACAGCAAGCTGGAATAACAAAAAGTAAAGCCCAGCTTCGCATGGGGAACCGCAGCAGGTGAAAATCCCAACCCCATAAACTCCCTGATCGCTAAAAATCAAAGTACCACAAAGCCAGTGCCAAGGGCAAACGTTCCCGTTGCGTAGGTATGATACGGATTGTGCTGTTTCATTCTCACAGCCATATATGGCAGATTTGCCTTGTTCCCTATATATTTATCATTTTGAACGGCCTATCTCTTGGCAGGTCTCTGAGTTTTGAATGCCAATTTGGTATTTTGCTTCTATATATGGTCAAGGGAGCAAGGGAACACTGTGTTTGGAAGATATGCTGTGAATTCACCCTAGTATGTGGTGGGAAATCTGTAAATCTAAAATAGGCTCATAAAATTAAACTGTCCTGAATCAATTTGCAACACCCTCCACTGGGAGACATCCTATGTTCTTTTCAAGGCATTCCTGTTTGTTTCCAGGACTTGCTGTTCTGCTGCTTACTCAAAGCTTTGCTCAACAGGATTTTTACTGCTTTTCCCCAAACCTCCTCTTATCTCTGTTGGATTACAGCCCTTTCATATCCCCGGCCAGGCCTCTCTTTGATGAATTGATTGCAGAGCTTTTGGAAGGTGAGGCGTTACAAGAATAAGGCCTTCCCCTCAAATTCAGAAGTACAACAGCTGAATGGACAACACAAGGGCTTTCCATGTCATAGCCCCTTGGGATGCTCTGGAAGCATTTCCTGACGAAGTGGACTCTGAGGCATACCCCATAAAACGCCAATGGTTTTTATAGTGGCCATTAGCAATAGTCTGTGATTATGAGTTTAATCACCAATAATTTCATCATTAGTGTGAGTGGTTTAATCATTAAGTTCTATAACTCCTGAGAGCTGAGCCACCCAATTTGGTTTGCTCTGGTGATAAACGCCTGCCTCGCTACATAGGTGATCTATCCTCCTCCAACTAATTGCTGCACAAACATGGATAAAAGACTTTATCTAGAGAGCAGAGAGTTGTTTTGTCTCCTGGTTCCATAGGGCTCCTGAGCAGCAAATAGGGATGGGTTTCCCTTACAGTCTTAAGGCACACTAGAAGCCAGGCAGGGTGTCAAGTAACAGTGTCTTGTGAAACCTGAAAGCTCTTTTACAGCCTTGATAAAAGGGCCTTTACCAAGACACAGCTCCAGCATCACCCCAGAAATGGTCCTGCCCAAATTAGCAAGAGCTGAGTTTTATTTCTTAGGCAAAATCATGTGTTCATAGATTATTATGGTTTTTATTTCCTCCCTCCCATTTACATGGCAGTATAAAGAGCTTTGCTGCAATGTGCCACCAGGGAAAAGAGGCAACAAATCTTTTGTTCCCCAGCCACTGCTTCTCATTACTAATTTCAGCACTGTGGTGGTCCTGGGTATGTTCCCCTCATGCAGCTTCCATCTACAAACCCTGCATGCAGGCAGCAATTCTGTTCTCAAAGAGGTATAATGCTATTCAATGGAAAGACCTCAGATTTGGGCATCAAATTTCCCTGTAGTGTATTTTCTTGCGCTTTGTTCATTTACCCCCAGATTTAAGATTCCTCTATGTCCCTGTTCCAGTCTTACTTATTTCACCATGAACAATTTCCTGCACTGCTTTCCAATATCTTTGTGCTTTAAGCCACCATGAGTACCCAGGAGATAATCTTATAAACACACAATACAAGGCATTTTTATAACGATGAGTAAAAAAATACTTGATCAGAATGCATTTAAAATGGGTGAAAATCTTAACACAAACCAAGATAGTGGCTCCTATGCCCCCTTGAACAAAACTCAGAATTATGGCACAAAACCTGCTAATTATTCATGTCATAGCTTTCTTCTTCATGGCAAAACAAACTTTCACATGCCTGCCTGGGATCACCTAAAAGGGAACACTACCTCAGGCCAAAAGTGGAGTGAATCATGTAATTACAGAGACTGACAAAGCATTTTGTCATCACAGCTTGGACTATCAGGAGCATTTAGCAAGTCAACGTTTTAGAAAAGGTGCTGAAAGGCCAGATGGCATCTTGCAGGGATTGCAGGCAGGAAATGGGGCGAAATGCTTCTGTTGGATAACTTATCTAACAAGACACAGTCAGAGCACAAGCCCCTTCAGGGCCATGAAGCACTCTACACATGAAGCCAAAGAGACCTCTCAGAAGGCTAGCACTTGTGTCATCCCACTTATTGCCTGTTTTAATGGTTCCCCAGCCGCAGGCTCAGGTTAATTCACAGCATCCCCTCCTGGAGAGCATCCCGCACAGCCTTTGTCCAAATTCTCCCTGCTCAGCATTGTGCGTTCCTCTCAGCTTTCCAGCCTGGGCATTCCTCAGCATCAATACCTCTCCCTTTCCAGCACATCTCACAGCCACTTCAAACTCCTTTTTTTTTCCAGCTGGTTTAACTTGCTTTGCTACCAACCTTTCACTCTCATAAAAACCTAAATGCTCTTCTTATTACACCCACATCACTTTATTAGTACAGCGGTCCAGAAGAAGGTTAAGCAAACCTCCCAGAAAATGGCCAAATACTCATTCTTTTTCCATTTTACTTTTCTCCCAAATCACAGTCCATGCCACCGTTTATGAAACGGTACCTGGGGGTATGGTAAGAGCTTGCCATTCATTAAAGGACGCTAATCCTTTTGCGTCAGTACAAATCAGGAAACAATGCCAGCCTGGGATACTGGTCCTCAGCCTAATACATTTGTAATCACAGGCCCTGTTTGTTTGGGGGTAATCTGAGGTAGTTTTGTCCTCAGTAAAAAAGAGAAAGTTATTTCCTATTTCCTGCATGTCTGAGCATGCACAGAGGCAAGTACCGCAGGGTGGCAGCTGCCTGATGAATTTGTATGTGAGCTAGTCCAGGCTAACCTGTTTGTACAGCCCTACCTTTAAAGAGATTGGTCTCAAGTAAAACAAGAAATAGCTTGGTTTTGTTTTTTAAATTGCTTTTAAAATTGCTTGTCCCAAATTATTGCCTGATTTCTGCAGGATGTTCTTTTCCCATGAGTCTGCAAAGCTCCACGGTGACCCCAAGCTGGGAGTCCACAATCTGCCAGCTGCTTCCCCCCAGGCCTTCAAAAAGCACTTTCCTACAGGCTACACACGAGCCTGGGAGCTGGGATTTCTAAACACAATTTCCACTGAAGAAAGAAAGAAAAAAGGGTAAAACAAAATAAAAAGAGGCACCCAGAATTGGAAAAATGTCAAAACCCAGGTATTGGAGGCCTAATATTAAGAGATTTCAAAAAAATTACTCTTTGCCCAGTTTCAGCATCAATTCTCTGCTCATCCTCCACAAGCAGAGCTTAGGAAAACAAACCAATAAAACCAACTCGCATGCTTTCTTTCCACTGACCTGTGCTGCATCTCCACTGCTCAAAAACATTGCTCAGCTCCCAGAAAAAGGAGTACAGGAGAGGTGGAAGGAGGCCTATTTTTGCCAAGTAATAGAGTGTGGCAGTATATAATAAAAGGCCCTTTAGGGCTCTTCTGTATATCCCAAAACACTTTGCAAACATGGACAAGCACTACCTTGGTTTCATAGCCATAGCCCTTAAGGCGTGGAGCAGTCAAGTGACTTGACCAAGTCCTTAAGAATAAGTCAGTGTCGAAGAGTGCCCAAGCCCATTGACCTCAGCCTGGTGGTGTAGCTATTGGTGTTCCTTATTCCTTCATCCCCACATTGCAATGACCACAGAGAGTTTGATTTTCTTCCCTAAATCACACCGTGACCCTAGCTCTGCAATACATCGTGATGCCCTTGGATCAGGGCAAGGAGCATACTCACATCTGCATAAACGTTTGTGCCAAACACCGGTGCCCAGTACGATGGCTCGTCCTTACAGTGGGCTGGGCAATAAATCCTAGAAAACAATTTATTCATATTTATTCCCTATATCAAGGCTCAACAGGAAAGCAAGCTGCATTCTTGGGAGGTTTCAAGTGCCCGCATCTGGTCTGCAGGTGGCAACAGTGAATTTAATAATTTGTTCCCCTGAGATGACATTTGGTACTTACTGTAGAACTCCAAATACAGGGGTTTAGACCAGTGAAAGAGGGATTGGCCTTTTATGACATTTTCAAAGGGGGGCATTTACCTTTTTGCACAATGCTGTGTGTGTAATTATTTGCATGTGTTTGTGCTCACTACTTATACCTGCGCAAAGCAGCTTGCTAGAATAAACATTTTCCATATTCTAAAGCAGAAAGGAAAACCAAATCCAAAAGCCAGGAAGTGGTGGTGAACAAAGGCAGAGTGCTAATTTGTATACTCATACATATGGGTGTGCTGAAATGGGATCTCATAGCCCGACTTACATGTTAATGAAACAGTCTGAAAACTTAATGTGAATTTTCTATTCTGGTGCTAAGAAAAGCGCAGCGGCAGGAGGAAACACACCATTCCCAACGACTCCTCCAGTTCATGGTAAGACCAGCTCCATTACCATTAGCCCTCAGACCTGGGGACCTCAGCACCCTCCATTCAGCTGTCCCTCCTCAGAGCAGAGCGGGTTTAAGCAGAACGTAAGTGGCTTTGTGTTACCTTGGGCAATGGGTCGCCGGCTTTTTGAACTGGCACAGCTCAGCTACAGTAGTGTAGCAATCCAGCGTCTGTGCTGCAGGGATAAATATGGAAAGGCAAATCACTAGAGCTAATAAATAGCTCAGACATCTGCAGAAAACACAAGTCAGTCACGCAACACATCTGGTGAGACCTATGTCCGGCTGAGGGCACCAGGAGGAAAGCTGATCGCTCCTCTACCAGTGGCATGCATCCAGGAGAGGGCTGACCAGCTCTCCAGCAGAAATCCTGCTACCATACTAGAGTGTGGCCTTAAAAAGGTCACAGCTTTCAAAAGGGTAAAGCAGCTGATCCACAGGACAGTGTATTTTAGCTACAGCTCCAGAGTTCAAATAATGCAACAGCTACAGATTTCCCTGAAAGCGGCTGGAGTGGAACTAATCAAAGTGATGTTTGTATATAGGAGAAAGAGGCATTATTGAAAGATACGCAGAAAGTGGGAATTGTTTAAAAAGTAGAACTCCACAGTATTTGTTTATATGTTTATCATAAATATGAAGACTCACTGTTATAAACTAATTATATATGCATTATGTGTTTCATTATACTACTGCACTGTTAGATTAGGTACTACCTTTTTCAGTCTTTATAGCATTCACACTAGACTGAAGCTTTCACACAAGGAGGCACCATCTTCCATCACTTTACTATCAGCAGCCTGTGACACTGCGACTGATATTTGGACCAACTGTGATCCATCACCAGGAGATGCTGTTGGAAATGACCCTTTAGCACCTTTTTCTGTACTTTCCTCTGAGATCCCTACAGATAAATGATGTGGTTGATGGTGGTATTGCCTACACTCTGTGATGGATCACCAGTCTATGTATTAGTTTTGGTGCTGAACCATTTGACATGACCACTTAAAATGAAAAAGAGCACTGTAAGGAGTAATGTTTTGAAGTATCCCCTAAAACTCTAGCGACAAGGGATTGTTATCAACTGTTCAAACTTACTTGTGACTTTGGAAACCATGAATGCGTTCGAAGGCTTGCTTTTCCTGAAAAACAAGCAAACAAAGACAGACATTTATTAAAAACATAAGCACACCAGAATTACTTGATCACGATTGTCTACATTTGAGTAAAAAGATGACTGAACATCTGCTTATATTTAAAACAAACACAAAAACTTTTTCGTGAAGGTGGTACCTAAATGACTCCACTCCATTCCGTGTAGACTTCACAAAAGCCGGTGTCCTCCCTTTCCTTGTGATATCAACCAGCCCTCCTTTATTATCCAAGATGCCGTAATGAATTGCAGCACGACAGATGCTTGAGGACTGACAAGAGCACAAACACAAACAGTATGTGAACTAATCTCATTCACAGAGAAACGCTGACCAACCGCTGTGCAAAAAAAAAGACGAAGAAGAAATGAAACCACCACCAAAGTGCCAAATGGAAAATAAGCTGAGTACAGCCCTTTGGAATCTGGTTATTAAGTCTTACTCTCCCAACACAGCCTTATTCTTTTTTTATTATTACTATTATTTTAAGCACTGCCTGGTTGAATGGCAAGCTTTTTTTGAATAACAAAACCTGACATTTAGATACAATTTAGAAGAAAAGCAGCATTGGAAATAAATGACCAGTATGAAATATTTCCAGCTCTCAAGAAAATATTCAAACCCAAAATATTTATGCTGAAACCACTTGGATGAGCTGGCTGTCTGCAATCACAGAAGTTTCAGGGCAAAGATGTATCATGGGCGATGCAGTCATGCACCAACAGTGAGAATGGGGAAAGCAAACATGCTTTTACACAAATCCCCTTTTATCTTCACCCCAAAAGTAGTTTTGATGGGAAAACAATGCCATGCTTTATTTATAAATTATCCTGCTAATTCAAGATCCAAGAAATCTGCCCAAAACATTATTTAGTTACAACATTTACTGGTGTTTTTGGTATAAAGTTTCTTTTCAGCATGACAGCTGCCCACACTAAAGAAGAGATCTTTGTAAGAGCTGTCTATTGATCACCATCCCTCACTTTCCATGGGTTTCATTGCAAATTAAGGGCATAAAATCACGTCTGGAATCACTTTGCCTTTCCAGACTGCTCTTTTTTTCATTGCTAAGATGAGGAAAACACAGATAATCTTTATTAGCACCATTTTACAGCACCACAATTGGAGAATACGAAAAGCCAAATTATACTAGAATTGTTAGCATTTCCCATTTCTGTTATTACCGCTAACTCCTCACAAATTACATCTATGAGCTATTAAAAGGTACTTACACTTTCATAATAAAATGTTCCAAAGATCTTTCCCTTACTGTACAAGCAGCCAGCTGGGCACAAATACCTAGTAAAGATATATATCTTTGAGGGTGGTGAAAAAACAATTCAAGAAAAACAGACTTTGACTCTATTTCATTTAATAGTCATTCCATTCATTTCACGTAACTCTTCCATTTAAAAACAAGATTGCAAAATAGCTACTTTTTAAAACAGTTTCTCCACCTTCCTTAAAATCCTGACCAATATTTAGATTCTGTGGATTTGGGGTTTCTCCAAGTGATAAACTGTCCTGTTCTTTGCAGAAACCTTAACCAGAAGTTCTTGACTGGCTAGGAGGGGACAAGCCATGAATTATGGGTCTGGCTTGGACAGAGGTGGAATGCATGAAAAAGGCTCAAAAAGAGACACTGCCAAAATTCATTAAATGATTTTGGATACCTGAAACTGTGGGTCATCGTGGCTGAGTAAAAAACTGAGTCACCTTATTGCTAGGCTTGGCTGAAGGCTGTATTTTTTAAGAGATCTACCTAGATAGTCACAAAAAAATTTACATATCCTATGTTTGCAAAAACTGGGCAATTTTTAAGCCACTTTTTCCTGTAGCGCTCCCAGATGTATCAACAAAACCCTACCTGTTGCATGTTGAGCCTCTGCATTTGTCTCTCATCTTCGTCTCACACGTTATGACTTGTGCTGAGGATAAAACACAAAATACATAAGTAATTTAGAAAGCTAAGAGGCTGCTCTCAAGCTACGGAGATGAGCAACCACCATGAATCTTCCCTGGAGGCCTTTGGTGCAGCACAATAAAACCTTAGCATGGAAAAGCCCAGCCTGGAGCATTTCATGCCTCTTTAGCCCTTCACCTGAGACAGGTGTCTTCGGAAATATTAGCAAGGAAGAAACACCTGACAGCTGAAGGCTTTGATTTACAGCCTGAGGTCTGCAAGCCTCTCATACTCTCTGTTTAATTACAGACTACTGAGGTGCTGGAAGATAGACTTGAAAAGGATGCATTGACTTGCCTCACCTTGTTTTTACAATAAGCCTGCTTTAATTAACAGCAGGTAGAAAACAAGTGAGGAAGTACTACCAGATAACTTCAGAAATACTCCCAACCAAGAAATAAAAAAGAAATAAACAAAAAAACCCAGAAAAGCTGCAATGGGTGTAGCTGTAGTAGTGAAGTATTGTAAATGGGAAATGAAACCACTATGTCTCAAATTGATTACGGATGGGAGAGCCCTTGCTTCATTGACACCTCCTCGAGATAGCTTAACAGAACAAACAACTATTGCACATTATATGCAGAAGGCACAAGTAGCTCTTGAAAGCTTTGCCTCCAGTTTCTGGAAGGCTTCTGCTATAACGAAGACTGAATTTTCACATAGCTTTCCTTCCACTCCCCTCAAACATCCTTCCAGTTATTTTTCCCTGAGCCTCCTCAAAGAATCACAGAATGGGTTGGGTTGAAAAGGACCTTAAGATCATCCAGTTCCAACCCCCATGCCATGGGCAGGGATGCCTCACACTAGATCACGTCGCTCAAAGTCCTCATGACTTTTCTACACTCATAGAGGTATGTTAGAGCTGATGAAAAGAGAGGCTGTCTTACTCATGTAGGACTCTGGGATGACTTTCTTGGGCTTGGTAGGTTTGTTGGCCCTGCCTTCCGGAAGGTTGAACCGCACCGGCTTCTGCTCTGCAACCTGTGAAATCTCCACTTCGTTTGTCTCATCCGTCTCGGTGATGATGGGATCCTCGTAACGGTAATCTGGTGAGAAGAGGGGATTAAAATAAGGGTTGCAGCATGTTCATATTGATGGGGAAGTCTGACAGGTCGCTGTTGTGAGGGAGGTGATTTAGTTTAACAAGGATCTGCTTTTAAATAATTGGAAGCTCAAAAACGCCCGTTAAATGCAGCACGGGGCTATTGAGAGGGCAGGTGCAGCACTTGGAGTGGAGATTGCTCTTCTGCGCATGAAGCAGCATTTATAGCATCTTACAGTGAGGGTTTGAAATGATCTCTGCTAATTAGCAAAGAAAGTGCTGCTATTTCTTCTGTTTCACAGACAGCTCCTTCTCTCTGAAGGGAAACACAAATTTGCTGACGGGTGCATGCAAAAAGAGGCTCTACTATTTGGGAATGTGGCTGAAGCCTTTTATCCTCCCAAGCACCCCATGAGCATGGATACAGATGATCCTCCAGTAAAGCATGGGTCCTGCCGCAGCGTGATCCCAGCTTCAGTGCCTGCAGCGGATTTATCCCTCCCTTTACCAGAGAACAAGCTGCTGCTGTTGCAGCCAGGCAGAGGGATTTGGGAAACAGTGCCAGCAAAATTCATCCTGCTTGGCCCGTCCTACCCAAAACCATGCGCCATTCACAGCCATGGGGAGGAACAATGCCAGCGGAGGGATGAAGGGTGATGGCCCCAAGAGGGCTTTCTCCCTCTTGCTGTACCACCAGGGCACCCTGCCCCCTCTCCCCACTGCACCCTGGGGTCCTTCCTCCAAATGCCAAAGGCTAAAAATAAAGATAATTTGGCAGAAAAATATGCCTTTGCTTTGGGCAGGTCTATGGAGAGCCTGCCTCCTTCCCAGAGCCCAGCTGTCCCTGAAGCAAAAGACATGGGAGAAGAAAATGGCCCTCAGTGCGTGACCCCAGGAAATCCTGCACGTTGTGGGGATAGCAGAGCTTCACTGGAGGCTTCAGAGTTAATATTTTTCTCTCTATTGACCTCTATTCCGAGAAAACTCCACAGGTCAGGAAAAACCGTCCACGATCCCCTCCTCTCCTCCAAGAGACAGGAATTGCTGTATTCATTTTACAGCCATGAAAACCAAGGTGGGGAGAGAGGGAAAACGCTCTGTCCCTGGCCCCTGAAGGAGCAGGGGAGGCAGCCAAGCTCTGCCCACCCACATCGCCTCTGGTAAGCGTTGGAGAACATTCCCTTCCCAAACAAACCCCGCGAGGACGGGATTGCTCTTACCCGCAGCCTGCCAGCACTCAAATCCCGCCTGAGCTCTCGGGCCAAACCTATGTAAGCTCAGAGCAGCCTCCCCCCATCCAAGCCCTCACTCCCATTTTCACAGGACAAACGCACTGAATCCCAGCTCCAGATTTTGGGCAGTTCAAGGTTTTGGTTTCAGCAGCACCACATGTCGTGATGTTGAAATATTAGGGATGGCTAATTAAAAGGTGCACAAAGCTGTGGCTGCTTCTAATTAAGAGTTCCCAGACCTAAGTTTGCTCCAGCCTTTTCCCCCAGGCTCCCCAGCACATACCTTTGTAGCAGAGGTTGTTCTGGCAGCCTCCTCCATAGCTTGGTGGGCACTCAGAGCAGGGGCGGCCAGTCTTGTATGGGGCTTCTCCAATCCAGTTCCCCCTGGAAGAACAGGAGCAATGCATACCCATCAGACACCCACATACCCAACCAAGCCCCTGAGACTGCCTGGCACTAAGGGAGTGGATAAAATGGGTGTTTCTGCTGTGCTCATTCTTGGATAGGGGGCTGTAAATGGGGAAAGACAGCCTGTCCCCATTCTTCCCATCCTGCATTGCCTGTTGTTCTCCAGCAATAACTCAGCGGCTGTCTGCCTGCTGCCTCCCATTTGTCTGACACTTGTCTTCTGCTCGTCAGAACCACAAATCCCCTGCCATTTTCTGCAACACCCCCAGGCAGCTTCATGGGACAGGCTGGAGTACAGCTCCTACCATTTAAAAGCTGCTCTATTTTCCATCTGGAACCATTTCCAAGCAGAAAACCACCAAAAATACATGGACCCTCACACCAGATCGTCTGGGAAGCAGAGAAGCACTTTGCAGTCCTTTCTCACCCAACCCCGCCATCCTCAAGTCTCCAGTTTTCCCTCTGAGAGTGCAGTAACGCCATCGTGGCCCAGAGCAGCTAAGCAAAGATTGAACAACCAGCCCAAGAAAGCCTTGTAAGAAAAGCGCTCCTCCTCATTTCACCGCCAAGATGACATTTTTAGGGGTTACTTAAATAAATTGCACGCAATATCACTTTTACATTAAACTCCAATATAAACACTGTGATCTTATGTAAACAGAGGTATATCAATGGGTTACTGCATCTTCCTCAAGGAACTACCCAGAAACAAAAGCGCTTTTTTGGTGCTCTGCATAGCAGACTTTAGGGGCTGAGAAGGTTGAAGGAGCCGGAGTTCAGCCTGTGGCTGTGAACCCTTGGGTTATTGCTCTTTCAGCTGTCTCCACCTATAAGGCTAGATGAGGACAATGCTTACCAATGCCAGAGAGAAAAGATTAAGCAGAAGCTGCGGAAATAGAATATTTTTCCATCCAGCATCCCTGAACGGATGATGTGCAAATAGCCCAGCCTGCTGCAGAAGACCCATGGGACATGGTGTGATCCCTTATGAGACACAGGTTATTAAATCCCACCGAAACAGAAGAATAACGTGCTTGGTATCTGACATGGGTAGAGGGGCTTAGGCAACCCATGCAGACAGCTCTGCCTGGATCACACTATGAGCAGCCTTCCCCAGGCCCGCACATCTTTTTTCTCTCCATTATTCTGATCTCCAGAAGCCAGATGCTCTCCAAGCCACTCCGCCTGTATATAGTGATTTCCCTACTTTTTGAATTGCCAAGGACTTGGAATAGGAATGTTTCTTCTATTAGCCATTAAAGCAGAAAATATTAATTGCCATTGCCAGGTAGGACACTTCTCCTGGACACAGTAGCCAGGAACTGTGATTTTCATTTTGAAATCAAACCAATCCATCAAGCTTGCTAAATCCTGACTGATGCAGTTATTTCACCTTTTTTTCCTTTCCCCCCCCCCCCCCCCCCCTTCTTCTAAGCCACAGGGAGCTCGTCCAGGTTTGGGATTTAACTCATTGCAGCTCCTTGCAGCGGGCCCCAGCTTCCACCAATGACTACTGCAGGGCTGGCTTTACATGAAGCAGCGGTGTGTTTAAACAAGGAGCTTTTGCAAGGGGGGGTGGAAAAATGTGTTATGATACAGCAGCCTACCTGGCTGGGTCCAGAAGCTGCTGCTGGAGCAGTGTTAATCACCACCCCATCCCCTCCCAGCCTCCAGCAGCAAAGAGAGCAAGCCTTGCTTGGCAGTGCACACTGGCTCCATCCTGGCCATCTCCTCCTTCTCCTTCCCATGGCAGGAACATCAAAGCTCCAGCCTGGCCCCAGCCCCTCATTTAGTTTTCCAGGCAATGCTCGGAAGTCTTGAACCAGCTCTGTGCTGCCGTCTAAAGAGAAAATTTAAAGCCACAACCACCGGTCTAGACTGCCTCAAATCTCTTCCACAGACCCTGGGCTAGTTAAGCAACCTGCCAGTTTTAGGAAAGCTGGAGAGAGCCCAGCTCATCTGCCTTACTTTGGTGAGTAGTTGCAGACCAGGTAGACGGCATTCTCCCATATTTCTCCCCAGACATTCATTTGCTTGCAGACATTCACAGCACAGCCAATCTTGTTCGTCGTGGCCCAGACTATCTGCAAGTGTAACGCAGTTATGGGAGGTAAGCAAACTATCCCACTGTGGGCACATGTTGAAGTGACAACAAGGACATGGGGGGATGCAGAGAGTAAAGGTATGAAAGCCATTTGTCTCCTTTACCTGGGTGTAATGTGTGCACATAGCGCCAGTACATTTGTCTGGGCACCACGGGTTGCACTCGTGAGGATATGGGTATGTGTAGTCTTTAACTTCATCATACCAGGACTGCACATGGAAAGCTGGAGACCGATACCTGAAGGAGCAAAGGCAGTATAAATCATGAAGTTCTGGTTGAAGTTTTCAAATGATAGCCATATTGTAAGCCCAGATTTCTTTTTTATACAATTACCTAATTTTTATGTTAAAGTTAAGGCAAGTTCCATTCATTGACAAGGTGCTTAAGGAACCCAATCTAATGAACAGGAAAAAACCAAAAAATCTCATTGAAAAACGTTAAAACTGGTTTTTTTTTCCCCTCAGATTCACAGCCTGGCCTGGCTTTCTGTATTATTTATAGGTTTGACATGCTCTTCAAGTGACCTGAAATGTCCTCCTCACTCTTCCACACAACTGCAAAAAAACTTCTAGTTTGGCGGAAAGTTGTATTTTGAAAGTAAACACAAGTAAAGGTTTGCCAAACACCTTAAACCAAAAGCCAGCGTGTACCTATTTTACCACTGGGCAATTTGCTATATCTGGAAGTAGGCTGGCAGTTAATACTGAAAGACCTCTGAAAGTGAGTGGGCTTTTTCACATTCATCAATTCACATTCACCAAGTGTTGGTGCACTACACAAATCCCACCTTTTATTGCAACTTCCCTCTTCACTAAGCCCCAGCACACACTGCATGTGCTTTGTGCAAACTACACACTAGATATTACAGCCTCCAGCAGCACTGATGCTACTCATGCTGTTTGGGGTAACACAAATGGTGTTAAAACTAGCTATAAAAACTCATATGCGTTTTGTGTACGCAGTGAGCAGAGTGATCTGCAGAGTCTGCATCAAAGCAGAGCAGCTCTTCAAACCCACGTTTTTTTATTGCTTTCAACAGCTCACATGGAGCAAGCAGCCAGAAACACAAATGATATCATTACCAACTGGAGCTTGTTCTTTCAGCCAACTCTTCATTAAAAATCATTCATTAGAAGTATTTTAAAAACATTCATCTCATGATGTCATTAAGTGAATACTTTCCGAATCCTATTTTACAGGAGAGGAAATTGAGGCAATCAAGTTATGGCCCGTTCCTGAAAAAACTGAGATAAATCTGATTTCTTTTTCCTCTCAGTTGACTGCAAAGGGAGCAAGATTGGATCTACCTCCATCAGTAACCCATGGCCATCTTGAACACTTGTAGGAGAGCCAAGGACAGCACGATCTTTGACTCTGTTTCAATGGATTAACCACTCCACTTTCCAATCATTACTTAATTCAGCCAAAAAAAACAGGCCCGATTTTTGTATCGGGCTAATTTCACACCAGCAAATTTCCATTGCTTTCAACCAAGTTCTACCTGATTTACAACAAACATAACTGCATTTCCACCCATCAGGGCTGCTGAGCACGTACAAAAAAATTTGCTGCACAAAGCAGGATTAACCTGTAGCAGGCTTAACAATAGGGGCTTCACAATAAGCAAATTTCATCATGAGCTGGAGAGCCAAATCCATTTGGAAGCCATAACATTAGCTTTCCTAGCTAGGTTGATAACTCCAGATTAAAAACCTTCCCTTGGAATTTAAAAAAAAAAAGAAAAACCTGCAAAGCATTTTCAGTAAAGGGAAATCAGGAGTGGATAAATATGGGAAATAAAATAAGAAATTATTAACTTTTGTACTAGCAGCTGAGTCCTGACATCATTCCTAAGAAACTTCAGCTTTGAGCAGGTTCTCAGCATGGTGCCAACAACCCCCTCCACCCTGAGTACTGAAACAGCAGGTACAGCATCAAGTGTTATGACTTATGTAGTTGTTCTTGAGGAGTAACAGTCACTTTAAGCACATTACAGCTGTGTTCCCAGAGATAAATGGAGTAACCCACATCAATGTTTTACTGATGCTGGCTGCAGATGTTATCGCTATAACCATTTCTCCAAAGCAATAGCAATAAGTAGTCCCCAGCTTTTCTTCCATCTCCCCTGTGCTCTACTAAGCATCAACAAGGCAAAATTTTCCCAACTTAGTTAAAGGAGGATCCATAAATTGCTCTTTGCAATTAGCTTGTAGCACCCCAACTCTTACCTGCCCCAGTGAACTGCCAAGTTCTGTCCAATTGACCTGATGAGGGCACTGGGCCCATGGTCCCAGATACACTGCTGAGCCCAAGCTTGGGCTGATCTTTCCAGTTCATCATCCCAAGTCTTCACGATGCAGGGAGAGAAAAGAACAGGTCAATTCATCATCTCAAGTTCATTGGATCAAGAGACTCAACCAACAGCAGTTAGCAGAGAAAGACCCTCATGTCTGGCCTGCCCTTGTGAGGCTGGCACATTTCAGTGATGTGCCCTAACCTAAAAGCAAGTTTCTCAAGATGCCATGGAAATGCAGGGCACTAAAAGGTCTACTATTTTTCCTGCTTGTTGCTGTGCTCCTTAGTAGGTTTTTTGCATAGATCAGCAGATAACACACCTGGAAGAACCCATCTAGATTATCCATCCTAAAACACAAGATATTATTGACAGGTGTTTTTCTAATCTGCTTAAAAAAATAATCCCAAAACACACCATCAAGGTTGGAGACCCCAGGACTTCCTCATGACACCTATTTCTGAGACCTGCGAGAATTCTAACATGCAGTCAGTGCTATGATGGGGTTCTGCACCATTTTTCATCCATTGTCCTTACTATTAGGACATTTCCAGGCTTTGCCATCAAGGGGAACTCCAACAGTGGATGTGTTCCTGCCGTCCTCTACCAACACAGCCGGAGATTTTTGACCCAACCTCTTAATCAAGGGGTGTCCCACTCGACCTCTCTTTCCAAAATAACTACTGAGTCCACCAATGGATGGAGTCAGTTCTAACAGAGGTGGCAAAGTCCCAGAGCTGTTAAGCTAACATCACCCTCAATGACACAAGCATCAGGTTTGCAGCGATGGATCCTGTTTATGTTCCCACTGAAGGAAGAACATTGCTATAAGAACAGTCCTCCCTGAGTATCACCTAGCTGTAAGCCAAATAAGAGCTCAAACACGACACAAAGGCAAACAGGAAAGCAGGCTTCGCTGGTTCCACTGCCCAGGAGTATATTTGTTTTAAAGGCCAGACTTGTTGGATCCAGTAGACAGTGCCCTAGATTCATTGTGTAATTACTGACAGCTGGTCTATTCAGAACAATCCTTAGAGGACAATTTGTCGGGATTAAAATATTACCGCACATTCCTACAAATAAAACCAAAAAGAAGAGAGGTCTTGTAACGTGTCTCCAGCCCACTCATGTGCCAGCACAAGATTATGTACTTGTTGGACTTTTACAATCACAACCGGCTGGTCTTTCCAAGTCCCATCTTCTCCAGAAGAAAAGCAGCTTCTGATCTCAAACATATCAAAGGACCTGTCAGAGCTCATTTGGAGGACTGGAGGGCATTTAGGCTCTCAGACACATTAAAAGAACATCAAGAGCTCATTCTGAGTAAGCATCTGAACACAGTCTCAGGCGGTTATAACTGGGATGGGGAGGGACTGCACGTCTGGCTAAGATGACAGGAAAACGCAGTGTCTCCTGGAACTTGGTGTGTCTACGCTATCTTTGTAAGGCAAACATGAGCACATCTGACTGAGCTGACAGCCCAGACCTCTGAGAACAGCTTATCATGAAGCATACTCGGCAACCCAGATTCCAACAACATCCCAGAGCTTCTCTGAGCTCATCAGCTTGGCTGTGAGCTGACCAGTGACCAAGCGAATCCATGTCAGTCCGAAAAAACCCATGCGGACACACCTCTGACAAAGGGAATAAAACCATTTTCCATCTCAGCCCTCCTGCTCCTTGAAGGTGTATGGGATCTGCCCCACCACACACATGTTTCCAAACCTCTCTTCAAGCAGACTGTTGCAATTGTGCCTAGACACACAGCTTTTTGTGGTCTCCCACTTTCTGCGCTAGGCAATGTCCAGCCACAATCTGCCTTCCCATCCAACACATAAGCCACAGGAACTCTCCCGAGATGTTATGTGCCGCTAGTACTCGAGACTTCCTAGCAGAGTGTTATTCCTTGAAGCCTCAAAAGTGGAGGTGTTCCAAATCTCCTAATTTAATGCAGAGACACCATTAACAATAGGCGATTAAATGGAAATTGATGCAAACATATGCGCTACATCTTCCTTTGATGCCCATGGGTAAAATAAATGAACTCGGACAAAAGATACTCAACAGGTAATTGGAAATGAGCTACATCTTTGAATGGCTTTGTGCTTGATGCGTACAGAAGCTCATTTCTGCAGGCATCAGATTACAAAGACATCCCATTTAAATCAGAACAGTTATTTGCCTCTTAGTTCTCAGACGTGAATGTGGTCAGGAGGCTGGAATTATTTCAGAGCAATAAACATATGAAACAACAAAAAAGAGATATTTCAGACTTTCTCAGCTATGCTTTCAAGAACACTTTATGCCAATATTCAAAGCAGTGTCTAGGAAGACTAGTGAAGCCAGAGAGGCAGCGTACACCTACGCTCAGTTTCCTTCTCAAGCAGAGATTGAGAAGCCTTTGTGTATGTGTGATTCCAAGTGATTTAGCACACTGACTCTCTTTTTTCACTCCTGCAAATTTGTAATGGTCTTTCAAAGCACAGCATACATTGTACACGTAAAATACACATGTGGCATACACGCACTATGCTACAATTTGTAGGTTCAGATTTAATAAGAGTATATCATATCCCACAAGGAGTCTACTTACTCAGCCTAACCAGTTAGTAAATCCAGCCTCAGATACATGATTTGCAGTGATCAGGTTACTCATTTTTCTCCTCACTTTAGACTTTTTGCAATACTGACAACTGACATTTAAAAGTGGCCTGAGAGTCCAGGGCTGACATGTATTGGTAGAAGCTTGGATATGGTTTGCTAACCTGCACAGAAATACTATCCCATCCTGACAAGGAAAGTCACCACCCTACACTTTAGAGGAAGGATGCATACCTTATACATGAAAACAAACTATTTTCCTTCCAGCAATCTGTAACGAGAACAATTTTGTTTTATCCAGATGTCTTTGGGGCTTCTGCAAGATTTCTGCCTTTCATCACTGCTGAAAGCCATCTGGCTAAACCATCTTAAAAGGTCAAGATGTCTTAGGAACTATTCTGTTCTTTTTACTCCATGCTCATTAACAAGGAGTTTGTTTTGGTCCTGGCACTGATCCACTGCTGGGACTGCTGTTATAAAGTCCAGCACACAGCGGAAATGTTGATCAGAAAGCTGTTAGAGGGGTTAAGGTAATTCTGTATTTGATCAATTTCATCAGCAAGATGTACACTGCTCATTCATTTTCCATTAACACTGAATACCTGTGCCAGTTTTCAATTAATTATACAAACCCAGCAGCAAAACTTTCTTTCTTCATTTCTTCAGTCTGCTTTACCTTTATCCCGTATGTTTATAATTCTTTTCATCTCCAGCTAAGTCATGGAAATCACTGTTATTGCTTTCTTATTAACAGTCTCCGACAACTAAAGTTCATTCTGTAGTAGACCAATACATCCCTTTCATGGAATACATTAGCTCCCCTTGCCATTTCAGATCACATAAATATGTCAGATATGGAGCTGAGTGAAATGAGGTTGATGGGAAGAACAAGTTCTACCTACTTATCCACAAATTAGCACTGCACGTCACCTGTGACGCTCCTCATAGGCACCAAAGGAAAAGAGAAAAGTGTGTCTACAGTACTAAAGACAGACCAGCCTCTTAAATGAGTCCAAATGAGAAATGTCCTATGCAGAACAAAGGATTAAAGTGAAATTCACATTCAGAATACACACAGCATTTTCAAGTGATATTGGGTAAACACGAATACGTGAAAGGCTGATTATAGCCTTTCCAAGTAGCACCATCTCATACTCAGCTTCTTTCTTCACAGCATATAAGGCCCTTTCATTTACCCTCAATCGCCCATAAAAACCACTAGAAAAGCACACTGAGCAAAGGCAAATATGAAAGTGCAACCACGCTGCAAGTGTAAACAGCAGTTGGACAGCCCGCAATGGCAGCCCTCTCCAATCCTCAAAGCCAACCCAAACACATTTGGCTTTCTCATGCTTTGTGTTTACTCTCTGGAAGTCAATCCAGTCACCTCCTCTCTGGCAGTACCTTGCCTGCAGGTTAATGTGAGAGCTGGGAAAGAGAGAAACAAAGCACTGGTTCTTCAAAAGGCGTTTGGTTTCTGACAACAGTGGGATGGAAGACCAGCGGTGTGAACGTTCTTGGGGACCAACTGATGGACAGATGTCCTTCCTTACCATCCACTGCCCTCCCTTCTCTTTTCCTTTTTCCCTACAGTCACAAAAGGCAGGATTTTCCATTTGCAGCAGTCATTCTAGCACAGCTGGCAAACGATTTTATATCACATTTAGTGTACTTTACTTTTACCCTTTTAAACATGGTCTTAACAAATCATTAATCATTTAATCTGTCAGCAGGAGAACACAGTTGAAGTCAGAGTAGTTTCGGTCATAACTATATTTGCACATTGGGAAAAGGCACACAAAATTATTTTATTTGCCTACATCATTTTCTGGCCCCGCAATATTTTGATGGCGTGTCAAAAATAGCTCAAAGTAGGGTCCCTGGCGTCAGGTGAAAAAAAAACTATTCATCTGGGTTATTGATAGTAAAGACATATTTCATACTCACACTTTTAAGTTCTCCCTCTGAAGTGGGAGAATACACTGAGCAAACCTTTATTTTGGTTTCCTGAACTACAAAAAGCCAATAGCAATGACCCATCCACCCATGAACACCCAAAGTCTTTCCAGCTATTTCCAGTGCCTCACACTCACTACAGATGGAGCCACATTCCTCAAGCCCTGCTTCTCCAAGGTGCTGAGCAGGTTCCCAGTAACATCATGGATGTTTGGACCACAGCGATAACCTCTTGATCAGTGTATGAAAAAGGGAGATGCTGCCTCCAGCGTTGGGTGGCAGCTGATGGCAACCCAAAGACCATCAGAAGGTTCTCTGAGCAGACTATGGTGTCCTGAAACAGCAGTCACAACAGTCTGAAAGCTTTCACAGGGAGAACGTGGGTTAAACACTAGGGAAAATTTGATGCTTTTATGACATTAAGGTAATGGAAGAACCTGCTGAGGCAGGCTGTGGAATTGCCATCACTGGAGATGCATCCAGCATTGGGCCAGACACTAGTTTATGAATAATGGAACCAGTCCTGAAACTATGCAGCGGATGGACTTGATGACCCATTAGTGGTCCTTTCCAACCAAAACAGTCCAATGATCTAAAGCATAATTCACTCTGGAATGAAACTGCTTTAGGAAACCTCTTGAAAAAACTTACTCCAGGGGAAATTTGCTACCAAAAAAAAAAAAAAAATCTACATTTTAGAGGAAATTTGCTTCTAATTTTTGTGCAAGGAAAATTAGAATAAAGCTTAAAAAGGTGTTATAACAAAGTTAGGTATCAGGAGCTGGACTCACCATGTATTCCATATTAGAGGCCACTGGGTACACCTGACCTCTCAGCTTATTATGGAGCATCAGTATCTCCTGTCTGTCAGAGAATAAAATGGCTCTCTTGGATCTCGAGTTAATTTCCCCATCCTGATATTTACTCAGAATGCTCTCCAGGTGACTTGAGTTTGGCAGGATAAAGCATTCAGCTGCCTTTGCCAGGAGCAGCACACATCCCAGACCAAGGATCCAATGCAGGGCAGGATTCATGTCTCCTCCTCTATGAACACGGAGATGGTGGTAGGTTTTCTTGCAGGGACTGCTGCGGTTCAGCACAGATCTGGATTTTGGGGAGAAACAGGCAGTTAGATTTATGCCAGAGAAACTCTTGGTGTGTATGACCCCCACAGATGAAGCCACACAACCTGTTTTTTCGCTTGGAAAAGAGTAGTGCTTACAGCGTAAGCAATTACTGTTCACCCCAGTGACAGGAATACCTGAACAGCACTGTAAGTGATGGGAACTCAGTTTATTACACCAGGCAATCCACTGATGTTGTATTGGGAGCGAGCACTACCCAGGCACTGCAGTGGATGCCTTCTCCACCATAGACACCAGGAGTGCAGGTGTCAGCCAGCAGCACCAGCAGCTCTGAACAACCCCACCTCCTTCAGGAGAGAAGTATTTAAGCCTATTTGCCCAAATAGCTGTTAGAGTGGAGAATGAACACGAATAAAAGGGAAACTAAACCTCCCAGCAGGCCGGATCGCAGGGGTCAGACATCAGCAAGAGCTATTTCTGCCAATAGACTCCAGCAGAGCAGCTGCCAGACCCTGTGAAAGCGGCTGTTTATGTGAAATGTCACCGTAACATCGAGCACCAAAATCCCTGCTGGCCACTGACGCACCGGGGTGTTCTCGCTGACGCATCGCTTCACAGCGGGTGGGAGCACGGCCAGCAATATGAATTATGGCAGGTTAGGAGAGAAGCCAAAGCACCCATCCAACCCCAGCCAGGAGATCCCATGCACGCTCTGTAGCGGTCAGCGACGGGAGCTTGGAGAGATGGTCCTGATTCGGTCATTGCCAGGTTTGAACGGCTTTGTTTAATCCCCTTCCCTTGTTCCATGGTGCTCCTGGCTCCACCTGCCATTTCCAAACTCTTTCTCCCTTCTTCTCTCCCCACCCTGACTTCTCCATCTAATGAGCCTTGTGTGTCTAGGCTGGTTTTATTTAGATCATGATCTATTCAGGGAAGGAAACGTGCTGCTGTATTGCTCTGCAGCACCTAATGCTCCTTAGGTGGAATCGAAGAGCCACTAAAGGAGAATCAGTCAGGACAATAAGCATCCATACAGAAGGTGCAAGCACATCGTCTCTCTTCTTAGCGTCCCCATCCCTGTCCTCAGCACTGGGTGAGGATGTGTTTTTGACACCACTGTTACAAGACACACAGAAAGCATTCCTACACAGCAACAAACCCCAGATCAACAGGAATTATTCCACAAGTTTCAGCCCAGTGACACGGGGTTTAGACACACTGAGACTGGATGAACTGGAAACCATCCAAGGCAGGGAACAGCCTTCCAGCTCCCAGCTCAAAAGCTGCACTCAAGCGTGAAGTCCCAAACCCCTGTTCCCCAGACCCAGGATGACAGCAGCAAAGACAAGGTGCTTTATATTAAAAAGACACTGAGAACAGTGAGAACTCCTGAAAACCTGCTGGCTGTCAACGTAAAGGAGATAAAGTCCCCATTTGAGGCTTCTTGTACTGTATTAAGGCAGATGAAAACCAGCTGCCTTCAGTCTCTCTCCAGGCGGAGCGTTAAAGCCTTTGCCTGGGTAGAACAATGCAGGAATGCAATTTGCTCATTTAGTTTAGGTAACGGCTTCTCATTATCTGCTGCTCTGCAGAGCAAGTCGAACACACACGCCTTGTCCCCAGCTCCAGGCACACCTGAAAGACGGGACATTCGGTGGCATGGGGACAAATACTGCTTTAACCTCATCCTCTTCTCAGCCCTGTTTGCTGGCACTCGCTTCCCCCCACAAGCAGCTTTCTAACCCAGCTACAGAGGGATAGGGGGAGGCAACACGAGCAGTTGCTTTTGTAGACTGTCTGACCCAAATTCAGGGAACAATTCCTACTTTGAGGCACTTCCCTAAGCGTTTAAAAATAGACGCTCTGCCACAGCCGTTCACAATGCGGCCATTTAGCGCAAGCAGTTTGAACTGCAGCCTGCCCTGTAGGTAGAGCAGGCAGGAACAGACAGTTAATACATGCTGCAGTGGTACCCTTTCATTCGGCCGGGTGCCCTTTGCTAAATAGGAGCCCGTATCCACCACCCATTTAAGGCAAACACTGAACTCACAGAAAGGGCAGCTTGAAGAGAAGTCAGCTGTAACATCTGGAAGCCCAGAGGAGCTGCCCCACTCACGGCTTCGCAATGAAGCCAACGCGTCTGGTTCCATGAGCAAGCCAAAACCTTGCAACAGATGGTGCATTATTCCTTGGGATATTCTTCCCTGTATCCCGTTTGTGATACTAGCAGCCCTCTAAAATTAGGTCACTTTGGCACTACCCTTCTTTTCACTTAGGGAGTGCAGGTCCCTTCCTCTGCTTTGGCTGGAGGTGGGGAGTGCTGAGCATCCAAAGGAAGGATGATCAGAGAGGGCTGGGGATCAAAGAGCCAGGTTAATTGGAAGCAGCAGAAAGACGCTGAGGTTTCAGGGAGCTCTCATCGATTGACATCGATAGACATCATAGATTTCAGGGGTCCATCCATTTGCTACTCTCAATATCCTCATGCCCTGGTGCAACACAACACTTGGACATGTGTTAAAGTGGGACAAGTGCCCTGCTGAGCTGGGGCTGTGCCTCTGGGATATATCAGGAAGACGGGAAATTCATTGGGGAAGGCGGAAATTATGTTGGGATTTGACATTATTCAGAGAGAATTATCAGCTGACAGTCAGCTGAGGGAGCCTCTGCTGTTGTTTTCAAGGGTGCAGGAGAAGCATTAGCACATCCCTTTAAACACATCAGGCCCTTGATACTGGTGCCAGGTAAACATCTGGGAGCGATCAGAAATGAGTGAGTCAGCAGAAACCGGCTCCTTGATGTGCTGTAAAGCCTGTCCAAAGCTGGGGACAAAAGGGAGGCTTCCTTTTTGGATCTGAGCAAGTTAACCAGCAAGTTAAACAGTTAAATAGACTTTGGAAAAGACTATATTTAGAAAGCTATTTCCCCAGCTAACGAATGGTGTCTGCACTGCACAGAAGAGTTGGTAGCGTCTGAAGCCTGGCATGCATCTCTGCCTGCTAAAAAGCCACATGAGGGCTGACTTCTGCACTTCATTATGTCCCCACTTCACCTTATTCCTCACGGCTACTGATCTTTAGCTGCCTTCCCTCATAAAGTATACGAGTGGGTGTCTACTCCTTGGTTACAGATGACATTTGCAGTTAAAGCCTCCCGGGACCTGAGGAGTTATACATGGAACGAGCTGACAAGGCAGGAAAAGGCAAAAGTTGGCTCGGGATTACCAGCAAAGCATCTAAACCAGCGAAGCAGAGTGGAGTCAGCCTGGGAGCAGCTTTTAGACTGAGTTTACTTGGGATCAGCTTTTATCCTGTGCAAAGAAAGCCGGCAATAAAGCCACAACATACTTAAAGCATTAAACCCCAGGTCATCTGTTTAACTGAGAAGCACACATCTCGAGCTTTGAAGAACTGAGCTGGCTTCAAAAGAAAAGCAGAATGACAAGTCCCTTGACGCAGGACATAACACTGCACAGAACACACTACAGATTCAGCATCTTCAAGGCCACAGGCCAAAACATCTGGATCTTCCATTACAATCCGCTCCCACAGAGCTGAAGTGGGTGAGTTTCAACGCAAAACCACACGGAAAACCCACTGGTAACAGACACAACATGTGGCGACACTGTGAAATTCCTTTTAGACAGGGCTTAAGAGCAGAGCTGAATAAACACAGGCTTCCTGGAGCAGGGTAGGTGTGCCCATGGGCAGCCAGCTATTAGAGGCGGCTGCAGCATCCCTTAGGTTGTTTCTGTTTGTGTAGAAACCCACTCCTGCACTTGCAAACTCCTCCCATTCATTCAAGATTAATCCTGCAGTAACCTCTGCAAAGCACACATAAGGGGAGCTCATGCAGTGCTGTGCTATTTAACTTGGAGAAGTTACTAAAACTGCTTTCTGAATAGAGACATTTCTCGCACAAACCTCCCCTGAACCCCCCAAAAAATCACATTTCAGAAGCAAAGACCAAAGCTTACACTTACCTTGCTGAGTACTTCCAAGTCCCAAGGAAATTGTAGCTCCTCCAAGCCTGGAAAATCAATTCTATCTCTGAAGTATTTAAGCTAGGAGGAAAAGGATGAAATTAGCCTCAGGAGGCGCGAGATGTACAAGGTCTCAGCTCAGCAGCTTGTACCAACTGCAGTCTCACAGAGCTCCCCAGTGGTATTTATGCTCTCCAGGCAAAGAGGACAACCCTGGATCATCCTGTTTGGCAACGGGCCTGTAGTAATAAGGAAAGAAGGGAAAAGAAGAAGGGGGGGGGGGGGGAACCAAAAGGAGGCAGGAGCAAGGAGCAGAGGGGTGTTGCTTGGGATCTCAGCAGTAAGAAGACAGTCATTGGGGCTCAGCAGATTAGGACCGTCCTCCCAAAGGCTGTAACACCACATGCGGGGAGGGGGAGAGGAGGAGGAGTGCAGCCAGATAATCATATAAAAGGGTTTGCTTTGCTTTCCCCTGCAGTCAGCTCTCAGGCAGAACTCGCAGCCCCATGGGCATCTTCTCTGTCGCTGGGGCAGACTCAATGCCTCGGTGAGGGGCTCCGGTGGTGAGGGAAGGGGAACTCAATAAAGGGGTTTTCCTGTGACGGATTAAATCTATCTTGGCTGCCAGGTCAGCCATTTCCTGCTCCCCACAGGGAAATCCCATAGCAGTCCCACTGCTCCAGGGCTGACACAGCTCCATTGGACCCGAGGGCAAAGCAGGATCTTGGCTCTGGCAGCAGGGCTGAGCTGGGATCCAGCCCTTGGGTACACCGCAGGGCATCCTCTTTCTCCCCAGAGCTGGCACTTGCTGAGAATTGGGATATTTATCACCCTCTGCAGCTTGTTCCCAAAGCTGTTTTGGTGCTGGCATTCCCTGCACACACTCGTGGTTCAATCCTGCTGCAGGAGTTACAGGGAACAGGGGAAATAAAAGTTAGTGGCACATCTAGGCAAGGCTCACCTCCTGATGCTCACAAAGCCCCAGCTTTCGCACCCATCTCCATCCCTGCATTCACTGTTGAAACACTTTTTTAAGTGTTTTACTCACTGTGAAAGGAAATGATTGAGCAAAAGACAAGTTGAAAGTTCCTTTTTCGTTTGTTTGTTTCTTTTTAAGTAGAAACCTGGAAAAATGAAACCATTATCATGAGTAACAACATGAGCACATTACAGAGCCTCTGCTGCAGCAGCCCACAGCAGGATGCTGCGGTGCCGAGTGTCTGGAGTGAGCAGGTCTGAGCATCACCCCTCTACCTGGGTGCATTGGGGTCCCCATGCCCACATCTCCCCCTGCAACAGCCCAGCACAGAGGAAGAGGAGCACCCACCTCCTGGATTTGGCATATCCAAGCAAAGCAGCTATGATATCTCCAAATCCACTCTCTAGTCCTCTCTCCAAAGCTCTTTGGGGTAGAAAAGTCCCTCCATTCTTCCTAAGAGCCTTTGAGCAAAACCCCAACCACTTATTTACTATTTACAAGAAGGGAATTTACAAGGTATTCTGCCGCTGAGAGGCTTGTTTAAACCCAGTGGTGCTCAAAAAGCAGAATGACATTTATCACATTTGTCCAACAGCGCGTGAGCAAAGCAGCAAATATTGGCAGCGGAGAGCAGCTTCACTGAGCAAAGAAAATAACCCCTCCAAAGTCAGCTCTGAGACATAACTGCTGATTTAATCTCTTGCACCGTGCTCCTGAGGTCTTCTGGAAGAAACTTCTGGAGACAAAACCTAAAGGGGCTACAAGAAAGCTGGAGAGGGGCTTTATACAAGGCTCTGTAGGGACAGGCCAAGGGGAATGGCTTTAACCTGGGAGAGGGGAGACTGAGATGAGCTCTTAGGCAGAAGCTCTTCCCTGTGAGGGTGCTGAGGCGCTGGCCCAGGGTGCCCAGAGAAGCTGTGGCTGCCCCATCCCTGGCAGTGTTCAAGGCCGGGTTGGACACAGGGGCTTGGAGCAAGCTGCTCCAGTGGAAGGGGTCCCTGCCCGTGGCAGGGGTTGGAGCTGGATGAGCTTTAAGCTCCCTTCCAACACAAACCATGCTGTGACTCTAAACAGCAGATTCTCAGCACTTAGGGTGTATCTTCTGGTTTGTGTCTTTTAACCTGAGCTGTAGCTGAGCCAGTCCTCACCAGTCAGTGCCAGTCCTACAGCCTGATACAGTCACTACGCCATCTCTGGCTGCTTTTCCCCACATACAGGAACTTTGTACTGGCATACTTCAAAACAAGCTGTGTAGGTGAACCTACAATATACGGTCCATCACTGGGACCTGGCACTTCTATTCCACTAAAAGCGATGCAGTGCAACGTGGGCAGCTTGGTCCCGAAAAGGCTCAGATGCTGCCACCAATACCGACAATCCAAGGACCACACAGAACTGGGTTGACTGGAGGTTCTGCACTGCTTCAGCTTAAAATCACTGCATCCTTTTTTCTTCCTTGCTCCTCTGATTCTGTCTGGATCAATGAGTTTGCTCTATCTGCAGGAAGCTTATATCATCAGCTGAAAGATGATACAAGCAGCCTCTAGTTTCCTAACTTCCCTGAATAACGAGTGCAGAAGTGGTGAACCACCGTGCCCCTGCAACAGGGCCACCCCAAAACCATGCAGCTCCGCAGCCCTGACTCACAGCTCTCAGAAGGTGCCATTCACTCCAATTACCAGAATGCTGGATTTAACTCATTTTAAATCTCACATACCGACATGCAAATGACTTCCAGACCCCAGAGAAACTCGGTATGTTGTAATGTCCACAAATGTTCCTATGGGAAATTAATCCCTGTAGGATGGTTTGGGCTGTCTGACTTCTCCATTGACCCTGCTGCTTCAGAGATTTGACTTTAATCTACTTTTTTAATATACACCACTATGGTTTCACTGTACAAGTCATAGATGGTTGTACTTAGGGATGAGCACAGCCTGGAATGAGATGTTTTATCCACCTCATTTTGTCTCGAGTCAGCAGTTTTATGTCATACATTTGACCAAAGCCAAAACAATCAGAAGTTACTTTTAATCATTCAGCGTTATTACCGCCCTGATTATAACGTCTCCATTTCATATGTGGTAAAAGCCACATAAAGCAGGCTGCATATATAAGTATATATTAGGAGAGAAGGCTTTTAATGTAATAGCCAATGGATAGGAAGGAACACAGATTTCACTATGCCCTCCTAATTGAACATGCAGACAGCACGTCTTGATTTTCAACTTCAACTAAATTCCTCTTTATTTCCTATTCAAATAGTGGCTCAGTAATAACGGCACCAAACTTGGGCAGGGACAGAGCAAAGAGCAGGGCAAGAGGCTCAAAGCCATAGCGGTAACTCCTGTTGTATCTGGTTCTGATTCCTGCTCCAGATGGCTCCTTGCACCCATATACAAGATGAGGCTGCCCCAGCCTCTTGACCATATGCCTTGGCATTATCCACAGGCTGCTCCAGTTGATGAATTGACAACGTGGGTATTCTGAGCCACTGGAGTGAAAGGCAGAGATTGACTCTAAATGCAACTAATGCTTGGCACAATGAACCCCTATTTATTCTTTCTCACTGCTCTCCTGTTCTGGGGCAGCCTGAACTGTAACCACCCAGGTCCATCTGCAGCTTCTTTTCCTCCTCATCGTAAAGAGCATCTCCCCAAACATGTAGTCTGCTGTTGACATGTAAGAAAATAACTCCCCACAAAACTTCCCAAAGCCTGTGCTCTTTCCTCAGTGTGAAAATTAAGGTAAAACAATGAAATAGGAACACAATCATCAGGAATTTCAGACAATTCGGGGGGCGTCACTGACTGCACCAAGTACAAGTGAAACATGAACTAAAAATTCACCTCACCTTGTTACTGCAGCTCACCATGGTTCCTGGTTATATCTGCAATAAGCCATGTTGAAACATGCATTTTTAATAGTCATAATAACTGGTCTTATCTGCAGATAAACAGTTCAGAAATATTAACCCCACACACTGATCTTTGGAGATTTCACCCAAAAACAGAGAAGGTGAATTGCAATCACAAGCTCCACAGACATCACATCTCATTATCTGCCAATACAAAGTCTTTCCAAAATCCTCTGGGCCATTAGAAATAGCTCAGAATAAACCCACATCTGTGTGAATCCCCAACATCTGCAGAACACCACTACATGTCACAGGCGCTCCCTTCATTCCTGTTCAAACCCAGGGAGATTTAGGGTACTTTCATGGAGATAATCCCCTTGCTGTCATGCCAGGAGATCCCCCAAAACCTAGGCAGCAATTCTGGGAGCAGCTTCTCAGCTGGAACACCACAAAACTTGGGAATGCCACCAATGCCCTTGCTGCGGTGCACCCGACATCATCCTGGGGGAAAATTGTGGAAAACAGAACAATCTCTTAATTAAAAAACACTCAATGCCCCTGCACCCCCAGATACCTTGTGCTTTTATGGCCTTTCTCCCCATCCCATCAAACCATTCCCCATGTAGATCTGGCTTATGGCATAAGAGCTTTCCACCAGCCTTTTGGCCTCGCACACCCCAGGTTTCTAGTTTTGATGACTTTAGGTCTTAATGTGTGTGTCTTTAAGAGCCATTTCTTCAAAGCTGGTTTAAGCATAAGTGAAAAATCACCAGATTCATGGTGTAGTGGAGGGGGGATTGTCTTGGGTGTTGGTTTTTTTTGTTTTACATAATCACTCCCAGACAAAGCAAATAATCAAAAGGCTGCAAAATCCTCATTTTGCAACAAGGGGAGGAGTTTAATATAGAAAATAAGAATTCTGGTTATGTGTCCACATCACACTCTTGCCACATACACTTTATTTTCCTTTGAGCAATACACTGCAGAAGACAGATTTTAGCAACAAGTGCATTTGTAATATCCTTAGTGAGAAATCGATAAATTAATACCATCTGAACTTCCATCTCATACTGAGGGAGAGATTTCAACACTTGCTTTTTAAACCGGCAATTACTCATTGTCATTTCTTTAGAGTAATTAATAACACTTGTAACCTGTTCCTGTGAAATAAAATGCAGAAGTGAACAGACAGGCCCAGGGTGAATTGCATCTTCACAGCAGGAGCTCCTGTCTTGTTTTCCCCAATCCTGACAACTTTACAAGAGGTCTACAAAGGTCTTCTACGAGGAGGAAAGGTCTCTGTTGCATACCAGAACCAAGTTATGATATAAATTCGTGTTCTATTCTTACTCCAGGGGATTATGAACGTTGGACATTGGAAAAGCTGCAGCAGCTCCCATAGCTGCAAAGGAACACAGCACCATCCAACACCAAAAAGCTCCCCAGAGAAAAAAAACCCCAGCATATAGGATGCTCTTCAGACCAAGCCTACATTAGGTAAAACTGTATTAGATGATTAATCTGTGGTTTAAAAACTGTCATATTAATCCATCACATCTGCAGCAAGTGTAAGCAAACCCGAGCAGAAATGCAAGCACAGCTATATTAAACAATACTAAAATCTCCTTAGTCTTACACCACTTCTTTCTTTCACATCCTCCTCTTCATTTCTTCCTCTCTTCTTCACTTTGCCCTTATAAAGTCATTTCTGCTGTGCTGGACTCAACTCAAAACTGCTCTTCACAGAGGCATCTGCTCCAGGTGGAACACTGTTGAGGCTGATGTGTTATCTACAACCAAGACTCGATTTATTTATAGCAAGACTGAGATTAACAGTGTTCCCTTTCCAACAGGCAGCAGAAGACTTCTGACAGAAGAAAACTGAACTTCACTGCTGTCCTGGGTTCAGTAGCAGTCATTTTTTCTCCTTCTTAGTAGCTGGTGCAGTGCTGTGGTTTTGACTTTCGGCCTGGGGATAGTACTGATAACACTGATGTTTTCAGTTGCTGGTCAGAATGTTTACTCTGACCAAGGACTTTGTGAGTCTCATGCTCTGCCAGGGAGAAGGGGAAGCCGGGAGGAAGCAGAGACAGGACACCTGACCCAAACTAGCCAAAGAGGTATTCCATACCACAGCACGTCATGCTGGGGGATGTAACTGGGAGTTAGCCGGAAGGGCACTCTCTGCTCGGTCGGGCTTGTTTTTGCGGCAGCTGGTATCGTATTCTCTTCCCTTCTTATTTCCCTTATCATTATTATTATTGGTGTCTCTGTGCTTTTTGCAACCAGATCTGCCTGTCCCACATTGGCCTTTTTAATCATCAGCATGCTTGTAGTAAGGGTGGGTAAAGCCCTTCCCAAATCTTCGTTCGCAAAGTCAAGCCATGATGATGATTATTATTGGTGTTAGCAGTAGTGATTTGTGTTATACCTTAGTTACTAAACTGTTCTTATCTCAGCTCGTGGGATTTACATTCTTTTGATTCTCCCCATCCCCTCTGGGACGGGGGGGGGGGGGAGTAGAAACTGTGTGGCTGACTTGCCAACTGGCTTAAACCACAGCAACCGCCTATTCTCACATCCTGGGAAAGCCTTACAGGGCCGCTTGCAAGCAGTAACCATCCCTGAAATGAAAAGTATTTCATTACACCTTTATTTTGAATACACCTGTATTACAAATCTATCCACAACTGGTTAAGACATCTGTAAATAGTAAAAACCTTTTGCTAGAAACTCCCTCATCTGTCCAAATTGGACCTGAAAACAAGCTGCAGTTTGTTTCTGCTAAATACACCCAAACGTGAACCCATATTTGAGTAACACAAGTCAAAATTCACCAGTCAACCATCTTGTCCAGTCAAAATCAAAGGTAACTGCAGGGACCTGATATCAAGTAATATATTGGTTACTGATCACCTGCAATTTCATCTGGGCTGCTCCTCATAAACCTTCACTAACAGGAAGGGACCTGTCCACAGTCCACTGGAGGTCAATACTCAACACAGCTGCAAGAGAGGGGAAATTCAAAGGAAGAAGAGATTTCGGCAGAACAGAAGACTACTTCAAGCAGGGTGCAGACACAGGATGTGAATAACCACCAGTACCAAACAATTTCAAAATCTGTTTTCTTCCCTGTTTGGAATAACCTCCCCATTCCTCTCAGCTGTCAGTGCCCAGTGAGCAGCCAGGAGCTGAGGTTTTCCCCTGCGACCGCCCAAAATCAAAGCAAGCTCAGGACAGAAAATTGTTTTGGAGCTGGCAGAATGCCACTAAAATCAAGAACATCATAGAATCATAGAACAGTTTTGGTTGGAACAGACCTTCAAAGCCCACCTAGTCCAACCTCCCTGCAATGAGCAGGGACATCTTCAGCTGCATCAGGTTGCCCAGAACCACCTCCAGCCTGGCTTTGAATGCCTCCAGTGATGGGGCATCCACCACTTCTCTGGGGAACCTGGGCCAGTGTTTTACCACCCTCAGGGTAAAGAATTTTTTCCTAACATCCAGCCTGAATCTCTTTTAGTTTAAAACCATCGCCCCTCATTCTCTTCCAGCAAGCCCTGCTAAAGAGTCTCTCCCCATCTTTCTTATAGGCCCTCTTAAGAACTTGAAAGAATTAAGTACTTCCCTTACCTTTAAAGGGAATGAAATGCTCTCGTGCTTCCAGTAGTGTTCCTGAAAATCTCCCGGCACTTGCTAGCTCCTTTATTCTCTGTAGAAGCTTCCAATGGAATACCTCCCTTAGCCATTTGAAAATCTAATGCCTTTGTCTGAGAAGTTAGTTCAGCATTCTCAGGCTGGATCCCAAACTCCACAACACTGTGATTACTGCAGCCAATGCTATCAATAAAAGATGAAAATGATCTCAGTGAGAATTCTCACTTCAGAAAATACTAGTGAAATTTGTTTAATAAAGAAAAGAAGAAGATAGCTATACATTTGGATATCAAAGGTGACAAAATCCCATACAGCCTTCTCAGCATCAGGACCATGGTAATGATATAAAGTTAACACTGCCTAAAGATTCAAGAAACAGAAGATCATCTGTTTGAAGATCACACAGCTTCAAGCAGGGAGAACAGGATGAGCCCAAACAGCCTGGCCCCACCATGGGGCACCATCACCAGGGGCAATTCAGAGGCAGGGAAGTCCCCAGCAATCCACCACCCCATGGGAGGGCAGAAATGCCAGAGGGTAAGCAAGGAGAGCTTCCTTCAGCAGGTACCGCTGCTCACCCAGCACCAGGACAAGTGGAAGGAGTTTTGATTCCACTGCATGAACTGTACATCCACTATGACAGACCCATACAACACATCATGCAAAGAGCAGCTGTGATTTAACATCCCCCTACCTCCAACATCCCCCAGGCAGAAGCCATGGACAACCTTCAGTGCTGTCTGATGTGGCCAGAACACCCGAGAGGGATGTGAATCCCATGCCGGCGGGCACATGCTAAAACCTGAGGCATGTGCAGGGCTGTTTCCTTCTCCTAAAAAACCAATGCTGCTTTTCACTGAAGACCAGCACCCATCTCCTGCACAGACATTTAAAGTGAACCACATTTGATCAGAGTATATGCGGCTTAACCTTTAACTGACAAGCTGTGTTCAAATCAACCCTGTTTTCACTAGTGACAACTGTAACATCTCCCCAGTCAGCACAGAACACCGCTATCATCAAATTAAGCATTAAACAATATATAGATTTTTATCATCATCTTCAGCGGCAGGGAAGGCAATAGCAGCTGGTCAAAAGTTTTCAATGAAAATGTCAACTGGCTAAAGAAGGGAATACTTCAGTAAAGCAAAACAACAACCATCTCAAGAACAACCATGCAGGGCTTTCATGGAGGACACAGAAGGGATCCAATTCCTTTTCTGGCTGATGGGTGTTCAGTCCCAGGACCACCACAACCCCAGTACAGGCCCACCTTGAACCTACAGCCATTGTGGGTTGACTGCTTGCCTCTCCCTTTCCTTCTCTCCTCGAAGTCCAATTCCATCTCAATGACAAATGGGAACATTTCCAAAGTCTCAAGAAGTTGTAAAAGAAAAAGGAATCTATGCTAATTTGTGGAATGCTATCTACAGCCTGTATGAGTGCTATGGGACTTCCAAGGGTAGCATTTACACTTGAGGAAAAACAAAACCCACACACACACACACCTTAAACCAACTTTGTGATTTTTATTGATGGGCGACAACTTTATACTTCTAGGTATCACTAAACTGTGTACAATTAGGAACTTAACAATATAGGGGAGCAGACAGCAAAATTAAACAAAGCAGACTTAAAAGAAGTATCAATCTTAATTATTTGCCCATTTTGTTTTAATTTCATGTACACAGAAGCATAAATGCGGTTTGAAATTTCTTAATAGCAATAAAGTTACAATCACCCATCTATATAGACTAACATCTTAACTTCAAATACTTGATCTGCAATGTGTACTGAAGCAGTTTCTCATCGCACAGTTATCAAAATGTTTCTTATTAGGAACCAGCAACTCTGCATTTCATATGCTCGTACATGTTTTGAAGCATGTAGGACCATTTCCATCTCATACACACTGGCTCATATTTTACCACTTATTAAGAACTATTGGGGGAGCAGAGAGCATTTTTTAGTTTTATTTCTTCTTTTTTTAATTTTTTAAAATTTTTTTACTTAAGATAAACATTTTCACAGAAATCTACAAGTTCTGTTGCTGGTGCAGAGCTTTTGTCTACTATGCAATTAGGAAGTGGGAATCAAATGCAAATCCCCTTTCATTATCTTAGGATTCAGCGTTAACACAGATTAAGTTTTTTTAATAGGAGTTTTCTTGTATTTTTGTGATTCATGAGACTGAAGTCTTTCAATCAAGTGACTTCACTCCGTAAAGTCAAAGTCAACACAGACTACGTTGTGCACAAACCCAGGGCAGTTTCCTTTATCATTTGACTCACAGCTGCAAGGGAAGATAAGAAAAAAAACACCCAAAGAAAAAGAAAAATAAAGGAAAAAAAAAAATATTCACTCAAAAGAGCATTTACAGAAGAAAAAAAGTTAGTGATAGTTGGCGTTCTACAAAGCAGGTATCTTGCACACACAGCGTAGAAGGGCAAGGATTCACAGCAGGTCAACTCGGCGGTAGTACAGGAGGTAGGCTGTGCGTTCTGCAGAAGGCTTCACCACCTGGCTCTGGTTGATCACTTTGACTGCCTGGTCATCGATGCGTAACCAGCCGTTTAGGCCGATTTGGAAGACGTCTGTAGTGTAATGGCCACCAGTTGCGCTGTTTCCGTGATGATAGACAACTGCAAAGAGAAAGTCATGATGCATATATACACTACACATTGATAAACAGCCACTGGAAGAGTACATAAAGAGTGGAACTAGATGATATTAAGCTCCTTTCCAACCCAAACTATTCTATGATTCTATGATTCACAGCATACTCATGGTTTAGCCAGATGATATGATCTTGCTTAAGCAAGAACCTGGGTTTGTTCAGCCTAGAGAAAAGAAGGCTCAGAGGAGACCTTATCACCATGTTCTAGTATTTAAAGGGCAGCTATAAAGTAGATGGAACTCCCTTTTTACAATGTCATGTAGAAAAGATGAGGAGTAATGGGTAATGGGGAGTAATAGGATCTCCTAAGGAGATCCCAACTGGGCACTAGAGGAAAATTTTTCCCAAGGAGAACAAACAGCCATTGCAAGAATTCCCCCAGGGAAGTGGTGAACTCCCCAACATTGGACAGCATGCTGGGACAATGAGTCTAGGTCGTGCTTCGTTAAGGAAAGTTGGACCAGATGATCCTTGAGGTTCCTTCCAATCTGGTACTGTATGATTAAATCTTTTAAGTGTTAGTGTAAGTTCCTGCTTACATTTGATGCTACGTAGTATTAGTAATGTTTCTCTAACATACCAGATCTCATGATTCTATGTAAATTCAGAATCAAAAGCATCAAATTGCTTTTTATGACTTCCTAGAGGATCTTCTGGGAAGGATGTGCCTCACAAAGACCATCTGAAACAGTGCAGCACACCTTTCAGAGCTTCCAACAGGAATTGCCACACTTAGCAAGATACTCTTAAGCTAGACATTGGCTCTGTCTGCAGAAGACAACAGTATGCTGTTGTAACTATTTGTAAAACTAAAATAAAAACTTTGGGTAAAACTATGTAGTAGTCCAAAGGGAAGAGACCTTTTAAGTACATAATTCTAAGGATGTATAAAGGAAATTGCATGCAACTTCTTCTAGGAGTATGTAAGGCCTATAATTAACAAGAACAAATAAAACCAGAAGGAATTGCCTTATTTGACAAGAACAGAAGTACATAATTATCGAATTCTTTACACTTTTTCAAGACTACTCACACTTCAAACTTACTCAGATCTTCTTCACACTTCTAAGAAAATAAACATTTTAGAATAATTGGAGTTAAGCAAAGCAAAAAGGCACTATATACTACACCTATACATACTATACCTGTATGTTTAGGAATTCAGAAAAAAATTTTTTTAAGTAGCTTAAACTTGATTGACTGATTTCGAAAATTTAGTGTTAGATAATTAGGTGAATCCTGGATAACAGCTGAAACTTAGTTCTTCAAAAGCTTATTTTAGTAATTTAAAATTAACAAACTCAGTTTCTGCAGACAAGAACTCCTCTACTGACTGAAAAATGAACAATTTTCCACAGAAGGACTTAGAAAAAAATTACAGCAACGCATTGTCTTCAAGCCACCTTAAATACACTGTCTAAACTTGTCCCATAAAAACCACTATCAAAAAAAAAAAAAAAAAAAAAAAAAAAAAAAAGAAATTACACTGGCAGAAACACTCCTGAATTTCCACAAGACACAGGTATGTTGTTTCCCTCTGTAACCTCAGTGGTCACACAACTGGATCCAAACCACCAAGTCACACAAGGCCACCAGTAACTGGCACAGATTTGGTGATGCAGAAGTGAAGACCTTTGGTTCTCCACTTTATTATGTTCTCCTGAAGCCAACACAAATAAGCAGGTGCAAACTGTGTAAGAGTTTTACACTTAAGGAAATTCATTACTGCCCAGAGGCTGTTTTGTTAGATATTCAAATGCTGTTTCTGAATTTTTATATAAGCTTTCAATCTTAACTACCAATTTAGGTATTTTGTGTACATCATAGACACATTGTTTTCTCACAGAAAAATCACCAAGTTAAACTTTTCCATCTACAATACACTATTCATACCCTGCCAGAAACACTCATCTTGAGGGATCAAAAGGATGCAAAGCCAGCATTCAAACAGTCACTTCAAAGGACATCTGAAATTATTCTGAAAATATGTGGTGTATTTTAGGCACAGCCATATTACAGCTGTATTTCAGCTTCTGCTGATATTTTTTAGGGTGGATCTGTTATAGAACTCCGGTTTTGCATAATGCTGGATCAGCGGGATATAAAAACACATGTAACAATGTATGTGTATATATAAGAATTCAAGAAAACCCCACTAAATACAAGATTCTGACACCCACAAGCTACTTCCATGTAATTTAAAATATTTTATATAATCCAGGAAATTCCAGTGCTCCTAGAATTTTATATGCGGAATTTGTACTTGCAATACAGGGACTAGAAGCATATAGAAGATAAAATACCTGCAAAGAGCCTGTAGGTTCTTTGGCCTTTAAATATTTTACTTTTCACACCAGGAGATAGTAGCTCTGGAGGAGAAAAAAAGTCACAAAGGCAGTAGTTAGCAAGTTTAGAAATGCAATTTCAAATGGATCAACTATTTCTCAGAGAAACCAACACTATCATAAAGGAAAAAACGTAGCTAAAATGCCTTCTTTAGACACTAAAGAATGTTCATGGTTCTGACACCTGGTAATCAAGGGAATGAATTCTGAGGTTTACTGAATGCTACCACTAACAGAAGATTTAAAAATGCCACCAGAAAAAATGAAGGGGGCGAGGAGGAGAAGATGGGGATGGAGTGGGGAAAGATCCTTGTTTTCTTTCATTCCTAATGTCAGCCAATTCAAGATATTCAGATATATTCAATTCAGCTAATTCAAGATATTGTTTCCTTTCATTCCTAATGTCAGCCAATGACAAAATCAATTTCAGATTCCAAATCATACTACAACCATTTTTGTCAGTCAAGGCAAATTGAACTAGTTCAACAAATTCATATTATTTGAGGAAATTTTTTAAATAAAATATTAAGTAAAACAAAAAGGTACTGTCTGATAATGTACATGTCTGACTTGAGATATGAGTAACCATTCATCTAATTCTTTTTTCCCCTATCAGAACTAACAGTCAATTTCTCAGATCAAAACAAAACGCATTTGATTTGGCAAGCTTCAGATACTGGATTACATGCAAACTCTCACACTTTTCAAAATCAGTATCTCTTAAGATAATTGTTAAATGAAAGAACTTGGCTGTTTAATCTCTGAACTACCTTCAGGCTCCATTTTCTATCAAACACCAGCTTCTTTTCATCAGTCACTGTATGTTACTATAATTTGCCATTTCTCTGAATGAAATCTGATAAAAGTATTCAGTATTACTAGGCAACAGCCCTGCAGAGGAACACACCCCACATTCAGTAGGATCACTTCCAATATTTGTCCTCAGTAGTCTATAACCTTATTCTTTAAATCTGCAGTGATTTCTTATTTGGCCAACCCAATGTTCAGGACATGCCAAAGGTATTAAAGTCTTCTGCTATATTGTTCTTTACAAAATGGATGCCCAAACTCATACAGAGGAAGCATCAGGTTCAGCAAGACTGAACCCAGAATCCCAAACATATTCTTTTTTATGAGAGAGGAAAAAGGAAAAGAAAAGGCAGCATACAAGATTATTATCCAAATTATTAAGTCTCCAGACAACAATGGAGAAGAAAGCTTGTGCATAAGGAAGGAGAAAATCGAAACACAGATACCCCTAAGAAATACAGTATCATCTTTTCCCTAAAGAGGGGGAAATTCTGTTAAAATATCTTTACCTTTACTGATTTCCAGATCAACAAGATACTCAATATTCTTGATAAGCTTCTGACATCCACCAGTCTTCTCATACACAAACCTCTTGAGGTGTAAAACAAGAACAGGGGGGAGTTCTTCTAGTGTCACTCTTCGACTGATCTCCACCTAACAGATACACAGAACAAAGATGAAGAAAACCTGTAATTTTTTTGTTAATTGCTCAAAATTATTCCTTTAATTGAAGAACCAGTATTTAATTTTAAATACGCTAACAGAAAAAACAGAGATTCACTGTTGTTGTAATGTAAATTTATGGCAAACACTGCAGTTTATGACTAAACCACACTGACTCTTAACCAAAGTGTTGTCTCCAAGAAGTCAATACTTTCAGCAGAATGTAATGTATCAGAATGACCACAGATATCTAGGTTCTGCGGTACTGAAGAAACACCTTGCTGGAGACCCCCCAGGAACAACTCCTCATGGTGGTTTAGTGACTTCTAAGGAAGTTATTATACATTAATTGAAGGTCGGTAACTTGTAACACAGGCTGCTGATTTCAGAGAACTCTGAACTACAAAAGACAACTGTACTACACCTCAGTACCTGATGCAAGAGGTTCTGAAAAGCTACTTTAATTTCTAAAAGCTGATACCTTTTTAAAAAAAGCTGAATAAAAGGGAAAATAAAATGCAATCCAGATGAAAACAATCAGAAGACAACAATAATTTTTAATTTTTAGCTTTATCAAGTCATCCTGAGATCCCCCCTTCTGTAAAATGGAGATGGAACTTCTTCAAAACACATTCTGAAAATTACTATCTGCAAAGTCCTGTGCTGCTTGTACAGTTCAATCTTAATACAAGAACAGCTATTTCAACTTGAATTTCTTTCGAAAAAAATCTATAGGACATTGTGAATGCTTGTATTTCCATCCAGAGTCTAAAAGGTAAGCCAGAGCAAACCTTCAGCACCTAATCTGAACACCCATTTCTTCCAAACCCAATAATTGAACACTGGGGGTTATCGGTAAAGAAGTTAAAACCATATGCAGTAAAAACCAAAAAATGACTAGCAAAACAAAATCCATGTGATAGATCACGATGACCTTGCATTGTAAATGTTTCTTTCATGTGGAAGACAACTGGAGAAATAAATGTTCTCTAACACTCCTACTGAGCATACAAAGAAGACAAATTTCAGCTATCCATCTTTAGCTTTTCCAAGAAAATGGTCTTTATCTAACTGTATTATCATCTGGACTATTTAGAAAACTTACAGATACAGAAATGAGTGTCAGGATGAAAATGAACGTCAGAAGTGTTAGAAATGAATGTCAGAATGCCTCCTTCCATCCTACCGAGCAATATTATGAACAGTGTATTCAAAAATTCCATCTGAGTAATCCACGCACACCAGAGATGCTATTCACTAATGCACACCATAGGAAGCAATACCTCAAAAGGGAAAAAAGCTTCATGCTTTTCTTCCTTTGAAGTGTTTTTCTATTGAAATTATTACTATTATGCATTCTATTATTTGAAAAATAACAAAAAATGTTTGCAGAGCTGCATGAGAATACAGAATAAAGTGTCCTGGTTCTTGGAAGTGACAGTGAATCACAGGGCTTGGAGATCTCCACTCCATCCCCTCTGTATTAATTATAACAATTTGCATAATCTCTGACTGGTGTCTCTCCAACCTTCCCTTAAAGCAGTGAAGACAACTCTACACGCACCACAGGTAACACCTAGTCCAGGTCCTATTACTGTTTACTGTCCAAGCATCACTGAGAAAGATCAGCCTTTTCCTTTTCAAAGTAGCCATGACATATAAAGTTTTACATCTAGTTCCATCTCTCTTCCACATTTTATTTCCTTTTAAGGCTGTAAACCAGCAACTACACAGTGCCAAGAACACTACTGAATGGAGGTGTTACTGGTTATTGAAGGATTTCAGATTATTAATCCAGAGAGAAAGATCATGAGAAGTTTTAGGGAGTTTCTACCAGGCCTACCACCAACGAGTATTTTCATCTTTGATTTGTAAGTGAAATTGGTAAATCAAAATCCCTTGAGGAAAGCCACACAGACAGTAATGCAATCGTTCTGCTACAGGAGTTTTCTTCTTAAAGCTAGAGTGTGCTTTCAAATGATACTCTGAAGAGTTGCTTCTTTACCAAGAACATCTGGCAGTCCCCAGGAATCAGTATGTTAAGATCAGCTAGGGTATTTAACTCGTAATAGCATGTATTATTACCACAGTTCACCTTGCTAACACACAGCCCAAGTAAAATCTCCAACCAATTACTACACCAACTCAGAAAAAAACGCCTACTTACACAAATGGTTTTAAGAGTCAGTTCTCTTCCTTTCAGTGTATATGTTCATGTGTAACATGTTTTAGTACCGCAGGACGCTTTGAAGAGGTCAGTACCTCTTTTGTTAACATAACAGTGTTCAACTATTTGTAAAGGAAGAGCTGCATAAAAAGCCTTTAAAAAGTTTAGTATTTGACTGTAAAAAGGGGTCAACAGAACACACCTCTTGCTTGGTTTTTGTGGTGTAACCCTGGACAGACTCTCTCGCCACTAAACTTTCTAATGCATCCTGAACTGTGCGTATCTTGTCTGACTGTATATCCAGTTGCAGGGTGAAGAAAGGTTGCAGTGTAGCAGACTCCTTAGAACTCTGCTGGTAAACAACAGACCTATGGAAACAAAAAAGAGAAAATGTAATAAGGCATGTAATAAAGTAATAATATAGAGCCTTCAAGTAAGAACGGACTGAAGTCTACTTTAGCAACTTTATTTGTAGTTAATCCAAAACAACACACACAAATACAAAGGTTAAGCTTAAGTTTTAATAACCTGAATCCACTTTACTGCAATTTAAATGATTTTCACATCCACTTAGAGCATGAGCAGGATTATATTTGAACTGTTTTATTTATGCAAGGATCAAATCACTTACTGGATTAGCACAAAAAGTTTAAAGAAAAATACTGACATTTTTGATAATGCGGTTAAAAAGATGTGCTTCTGGATTCTTTGCGTTAAAAGAGTCTTGAAATTATATTTTCCAACAGATTCTTGGAAGTGCAAAATACTAGTGCTCCTCTAACTGTACTTTCTACTGTAAAAATCACACCTGATTCCAGATTCTCCAGTAAAAACACACAACATTTTTAGCAATTTCCCTAAAACCAATTTCACAGTGATTTTAAATTGTTTGCTTAAATCTTGTCATAGGAAATATAAACTATGTTCCCTCGAGGACTGGCATTTCCTTTTCCTCCCATCCTTTGTGCGTCCAGACTTTGTCTGTGAACTCCTTGCACATAAACTGGAATCTTTTGGAAAACTGGCAGGAATAACGACCTAGGCCATGAGAACATGTTTCCTGTTTGGTTTTGATTTTGGTTTGAAGTGCGTTCAGTTGCAGCATTCAAGTAGCCTGGCTTGGTGACCATTGTTCTGTGCAATGAGCAGTACACTCCTCAGTCACGTCACTGCATTAAATGGACTCTTCCTGCTTTTAATTTTTCTTATGTTTCACGGAAAACCACCCAATATGGCTGAAGAATTATATTTTTTTTTATTTTCAAGGCAGTGCTTACATTAAAAAGACCCAGCTGTTACAAAAATGTGGTTTTATACAGCCAAAGAAATCATTCATTTCTTATATTGTTACGCTTGCTACAGCGCGTTACAAAGCTTGAAAGCAGTAAGGTGATTAACACAGCTCTCTAATCCATGTAGCCATGCTGGAACGTCTACAGGTCATGTATGAAATGTTAACACACAGGTTTAATGCTGTACTGTAAACTCTTACCAAAAGCCCCTCGGACTCAGGCAAAGCCCTGAAGCACCAACAGAAAGGCAACGTATCTTTATGTTGGCAAATATATATCCTTCAGAGGAAACATAGTGTATGAAAAACAGTAGCATCTTTATTTCAGTTTAACGCTTCCTTCTTGGCTATATTTAAGGACAAAACCTTCAACACATGGCAAGCACAGTGTTTCAACAAACAAACCCTTCACTGTGCTAAGTCTTGCTACTTTTGGATATACTTCCCAAACCTTTTTTAAGCTAACTATTATTTAGTGAAATAATCAACAGAAAACAGCTGGAGGTGTTAGCGTTTTTCAAGTCCATGTATTAAAGACTTAATTAAGAATTTTCAGAATAATATTCTGAAAAGAAAAAGTTAACTAAAAACTTTCTAAAAAAATATTAGAAATTAAATTGTAACATATTTCATTCAAAAAAATATATAAAAGTTAATTTCATAGTAAAACCTTTACAGGATTATGATTTTCTATAACAACATCATTATTATAATGTTTCAACTGGTCAAGGAAAAATGCATCAAATGAATAATTATTCTTGGGTACTGTACTACAGTGAGAATTTCTCAGGAAAACAGGCACTGCGCATTGCTACCCTGTTTAGACCACAACAATGTAATTGATGTATTTTCTTTTAAACAGTGCATTTGAAGGGAGAAGTTGGTACTACTCATGGAAATACTTAGCAGACTTCTAACTGCCCTGTGAGCTAGCTTGCGTAACAAGTATTTGAAATTCACACAAGCTGGAAGTCAAAAAGGGATTCCTGCAGATGGATAAATCAGATCCCGACAGAACCATGTATCTTTGTACTTACAACATTTAAGTCTCACTTTGCTTAAGGGAGACTTTTTGGGGTTGGCTTTTTTTTCTCTTAAGCTATTGTGCTTAAATATGCATTTAACAGACAATTAAACCCTCAAGAGGACAGCCTGAAGCTTCCCAAGCCAAAAGATGCCAATTCAAACCATTTTCTTTTCCTAGCTGCTTTTTCCATGCAATTTTTCCCCACTTCTGATGCTTTTGTTTAGTGGAATTCTACTGGCAATTCTGTATTCAATCCTTCCTATGTCCACACTCAGCCTCCAAGGATGAAGCTTTCCAACATCACATGGGATACTGTTTCTGAGTGGTAAATTGTGTGATCTGGTTTGGACGATAAATGAAGTGGATGTGGTGACAGCAGCCAACAGATGTCAGATTGGACCCCATGATTCTGTTGCTTGCTGCAAGTTTTTGCCTGTTTTTGGTATTACCTTTGCTTTATGTAATTTTCCTACAGAAGACAGCGCTCTCTTGTTATTAATTTAAAAACTAATGGAATCGTGTAGAGATCTGATCAATTCTGACTATGATAAATATAATAAAGGTATTAACAATACCTTGGAGACATGAACATACATACCATCAATGTGGAATTTTATCAATACATATGAACATCTGTCTGCCAGTTTCTATGGAAAATATCATTTTATTTGCCAGCTGTCTAACTCAAATCCCAGAAGAATAATTTAAGTGCACTTCATGGGCAGAAGGCACTAGCCCACATTATTCACACCTCTAGACTGAATACCTGGCAACATAAGGGAGTCAAACACTAGCAATTAAGTGTCTGTCTCCAATTTAAAAATAATTCTTCAAGTCTAGCATTTGTGTTTTTGAGTATGTTTTTAGCAAGTGCTTACCTTGCTTTCATTTTAAATTGCACATTTCTCCAAACAAGTCATAAGGCTTCCTGTCCAGAAAATATTCTTTCAGTATCACTTTCTGCCTTCATCTGGTATCAGACCTGAATATAAGTAATGTCCCACATTCTTTTCATTCCTGTAACATCTTGTAGTAATTTACATTTTTCCAAATTTCTTTGGCCTTTAACGTTAACTATTACATGTAACTTTCCTGCCTCTGGCAAGCAAAACTGTCTAAATCACCAACAGTTTACAATTTCTTTATTTCACTTTCACTGACCAGATTTAACTCTTAGGCAAATCTCATTATGCTCTTGTATCCTTATTTGCAAAATTAGTCAAGACTCCTCAGAGGTCATAAAAATTAGGCAGCTCTAAAGTTCTTCAGAATTCTTAATAGATTAATACACAAAGCATACGTATTTCAAACTCATTCTCTATATGCAATTCAGGGCTTTTGTTGTCTAAACAGACTATTCTTTTAAGACATTTTAGTAAGTCACAGAATCATCTGACCTCTGGTCCATATTCGGAACTCTCTCTTGTATACCAAACGCTTCATGGTAGAATGTTCATCTCTCCTGGCCTGAACAAACTGTGTAACAGTTTCTTCCACCCAACTATCCAATGGCGAAAGATACAGAAAGTAAAGCAGAGGAAAACGTTATCTGTAAAAGCAGAGCAGCCTGTGACCTCAACAACTTCTACAGAAAAGTACTATACCTTATATGACCACCAAAAATATCAGTAATTGGAGTCTGAACGAAGTCAGCCTGTCGAGTGACTGATGATTTGTTGCGAGGTCCCACTTGCTCCCATTCATCCTCACTGCCTTCCCCTTGTTCATCTTGCTCCTCTTCCTCTTGAACAGTCTGAGCCTCAGGGCCATTGGAAACTGAGAGTTCTTAAAGTGAAGAAGTAAAAAAAAAACCCACCACATTGATTTTTGTACAAATAAAACATGCATACAGATAAAGAATTTGAAAGATAAAATAAAACCCAATACAAGTAATTTTCAGAGGATAGAATGTTTTCATTGATCATGGACTGGAGAAAGTAAATGAGAAAAAGCATATTCCAGGCCCACTCTCAGCTAGACACATCCATGTATTAACAGAATGCAGCTCACTGATGACTGTATGTAAAGAGACGTAGTTTTCTAGCAAAGCGTGATATATTTTTAGTAGTAAATTCATGGGGTAGAAAATTGGAAAGTCAAGTGTTATTCTGGAAACGTAATTATGCCATTATTAAATACAACTTCTTTTCTGCACAGATATTTTACAGAGAACCCAAAGCTTAGCAAATATTTTCTTTGCAAGTGCCAGTCAGGAGGCTATAAACTGCACACAGCTACAGAACAAAATACAGAATGATCGTTTTATATCATAAAAAATTTACCCTACTAAAGAAAAATTGGGTAAGTAGTGATCTTAATTCTATACTTGGCCAATATTTGGCTAAGACTAACAGTGTTTTGTTTCATTTTTAATAGCAGACCCAGACGTAAAGTCACTATAAAATAAAGTGACATTTTAGTCCGCATACAAATTCTAATACTTCTTTACAGAAAATTTCTCCAATTTTGTCAATAAAAATTTTAAAACAATTTCATATGCTCTGTTTTACATTACATATAAATTAGCCATTAGTCTAGAATTTTCCGCTTCAAAAAAAAGATCTTAACAGTGGTTTTATAGATCAGTGGAAAAAACACACTGATATAATTTTTAACTACCATGGAGAAAACCAAACTCCCAGTAAATAACTGACATTGCAGGTATTATGAATGGCAGGCAAACATACCCATGTTTAAGACAGGATTAGTCAACTTGAGTTGCTTAGTTGAGCTCAGTAAAAATTTGTAATACAGAAATGTGTCATTTAGGACCACCAAGTAAATGGCTTATTTTTACTGTCATTCAGAACATTTACAGAATGATCATGCTTTTCGAAGTACTCAAGTAACACTTGAGATCACTTCTAAATTGGACAGAATGGACTCATTTTACCCTCAGGGCAGATTTCAAGAAAAGATTATTTGTTAATGTCCAAGTTCACTAAAACATGGCGTTCTACCCCTATCTGAACATCTACACCAAACATCGCTCTATCATAGAATCACACAAAAAAGGAAAATGCAAAAGCATCCACTAACTTTCATTATGTGGAGAGAGAAGTTTCTTGAGGGTCAGCATTTCTTCATGTAGTCCATTGAGGATAAATCCCAAGTATTCTTCAGCATCCTCTTGCCTGCCCTGAATAATATTTGATTTTCCAATTATTATATGAATTTTCATGTTTTCAACAGCAGCTAAATGACACTGAACATATAGCTTTCTCCTATTAATTTAGCCAATTAACCAACTACTCAGTCAAAGCTGTAAACTCAAGTAAAGTTTAAATTTTGCTATAACCACTCCTCATTTTTAGACAAAAACAGTCAAAAAGAACCAACACATTAACTGGTAAACTCCCTCAAGCAGTAAGTACACACATAAGCTTGACCTGGAAACAAGCATTTCTATATTCTTCTCAATACAAATTCAATTTAACATGTGAGTTGGGTGGGTTTCTTGCTATTTCTTTTCAAAGTGACATTAAAAGTTGTTGCCAAACCCCAGCCAAATAAAAAGATGGTTTGGACTATTATTTCTTCTTTAAATTGAAACTAAACCTGAAATAATATCTTGAGGTCTCTATATACCTTCAACCCTTCCAACGTGAATCCCAAGCAGAAATGAACAACTGTCCATTTCTTAAATATAAATCCGTAGGCATCTTCTTTATAAAAGGAGATGTTCCATTCCAATAGTTGTTTTTTCATTATTCTGATATATCAATGCCAGAATAATCATGATAAATTTGTCATATCATGACAAATTTCTAATTAACATCTTCCTTTAATTTAAGTCTCAAGACAGTCTTAACTTCATTACAATGAACTATCAGCTAGTTGATTTTCTTGGTATTTACGCACAGAATCTGATGCATAGCTTTACATTGCTTTAACAACAGTGACTGTCTTGCCATGTAATTACAAAAGTCAAAGATTTGAAGGTCTCACCTTTTCTGACAGACTTGACTTTATAACCGTCAACAGTCTATAAATATATGTAGGTTCAAAGGCAGCTCCTGGTCGGATATCTCTCACAATTTTATCACCTAAAGCTGCAAGGCAAAGGTACATATAAATAACGAGATGTAGACAAGGTTTTCTACATTCAACCTCCATGTTCTCTTCACACATCACTAGATTTCTGGAATCCAAAGTTATTTTTACTAACAGTTTTATTACAATTTTAGAGATTCAAGCTCAGAATTCATAGCATATCACTCTCTTACATGTAAACTTTTCTTAATTAAAATACATCTTACATCACCGTATGTACTTACAGATGGCCTAGAGTATTACCCCTTTTTACAGTCAACACTCTGAAGATTAACAAGAATATCCACAGCCATCATAAGAGAATAATTCTAGTTCCATTTAAATTTTTGTACTTTTGTATTCAAAGAACACTTCCTTAAATCTTTCATGTACTTGTAATTCTAATAGAAAAAAAAACCAGACAAAAAGCAGTCTGACAGCATGTTCAACCTAATGATAATACAAGGCCTCAGAAACTTGATTTGAAAAATATACAAGACAATAAAATGACCTAGAAGTATAACAAGTTGCATAAGACACTAAGATTTGTTTTACAGAAACAAAACCTAAGCAGCAAACCACAGAAATGTCTGAACTGTTTGGAAATCGCTGGAACAACCAGCTCCTTGTGATATTTTCTTATAATGTTACATAAACACATTCCTGAAACTGGTTTTTATGTCTATAAGTTTGTAATACAAGAGATTTGGTTTAGAGATTAAAAAATAAAACTTCAAGATAAATGTACACTTCTACAGTTTTAAGAGTGAAATAGTGCATAGGATGGAGAATAATTAAAAGCCATGATAACATGTCTGCAGGCAATCTCTAACTGCTAAAGAGACCTATTATGGTCCTATTTTCTTCCAAATGAATGCAAGTCTTTAGTATTTAAGGAATAACGATAGAATTGAGCAAGTTAATAAGCCAAACAGCTGGAAATATGTAAGGAAGGAAGCAAAGTAAAATCGAGTAGGTATCAAATGATTTTGTTAGAAAGGGCATGTTCTTAGAAGACATCTTAACAATTAAGCTAACCTTCAACAAAAATTATTCTTATTGCAATTGTACATTTGATCTACCAAATAGAAGAAAAAAATATAAGGTGCAACACCTATGACTTCTTGACACCAGTAAGAAAAATTGTTAACACTGGCAGAAAACCAACCACAAACTTCTTAAGATATCAAGAAACTCCAAAAGTCCAAAGAGCCAAGAAGGGGATCAATCACCAGTTTTTTAAAGGTCTTAAGTACAGCACACGATGCAGGTCCTTACCCCAAAAAACTTCTGATCATGATTTTAAGACTTTTCTCCCCCTATTCCCACTCACCTTGTTTTGCTTTAGGAGGTACAGGCATATTAGTGAACTCATTCATTAAACGAACACTGAAACAGAACGGAAGGAACAACTAGACATGAGCAGCAAGTTAAGACTTAGAAGGACAAATAGTAAAAATAGATCACTGTCAAAAAATAAGATTGAAGAATATCATTATGAAGCCTGAGTAAAGTTCAGACACAAAAATTAACCCGATATTGCTGATGAAATCAACTTGTTCAATTAGTTCTTGCAGCTCGCATGATTCATTTTTGCATATTAAACACCATTTGAAACTGACATTCCTCAGGCAACAGGAATGATCTTCCTTGACTACTCAAGCATTTGTAAGATACCAAGCTCATTATAAAAAGCCATGTATTACCAAAAAACTACACACAAAAAAAACAAGACTTCCAGATACATATCACCTTTAAAAACCTGCAGTAAACAATCATTTGGTAAGACATTGCTGAATGAGCTTAATCTGATCACAGACACATTTTGTTTTTAACAAGCTACTTACAAACTGTCTATCATTGGTGTTGAGGTACATGGCCGCTGCGATTTTGAATACATTGGAATGGACTTCATTAAATGATACATTGGAGGGCAAGCAACCAAAGCTTGCAGGGTCTATGCAGTGACATTAAGGAAATATTCAAAGAATGTAATCTGTATATTAACCAAATATTCAATTACATTTAAAATTATATGTAAAGCAAAGGCAGCCCTATTAAGTAGATCCAGCAACTAAACTGGAACTGATGGAAGGACTTTCATCACAACATTAACCATCAACATACAGAAGTTACACTAAAAAAAAAAACCCATCAATTTGTAACATGCTGTGATTTTACTGACACTTAATGTCAAGATTTTAATTTAAGGGGAAGGAAACATTAAGTCTAGGAGCAGGAGAGGAAAAGAACTTTCATAGGAATAATATAAACATAATATAAACAATTTGAAAATTGGCAAGTGATAACCTCTAACATGTTTTCCAAACAAGAATGGCAGCAGCCAGCTGACAGGAGTGAGAAGTTAAAGATGATGATTCTTTCTCATAACCAAACTACAGCACAAATACATGTAAGACATTCTGCACTACAGAGTTTAGAGTGACCTTTAAAACTGCAGTGTATGTTGGGAGGAAATACTTTAAAAACATAAAAATCCATGCTACTTGGTGAGAACAGTGAACAGAGACAATGTACTAGAAGACATGAGGGGTAAGGAAATCTCAACAGCCACAGACATATTAACTTGATCACTACGGCATCCAAACATTGAGTTACAAATTCTCATGTAGCATTTTAAGACTTTAAAAATGGAAGCCAATACATGAGTGCAGAACTGGTTATGCCACTGCTCTCAATAAGGTTATTACATTCTGCAATAATTAGTCTTGAAACTGATCTTAATGTTTTTCTCAAGCAGTACTAGAAGTTAAATATCCTGATTGTCACTTGGAGTGAGCCACTGCTAACATAGGAGATATAGATATACTAATAAAAATCCTTATTGAACTATCATAATACAGCACTGAAGAAGGCAGATTTCTGTTATGCAAGTAATTTTTTGGGGGGAATGCAATTCTAATAAATTAAGAGTGAGCTAGTCTTCCATCCTGCTGCAAAACCATTAAACACTGCATTTACAGAAACATGATTGCAACAGCCTGCTCAACAGAAAAACAAGCGATCCACTTACCAAACTGCCAAAAAACCCCAAAACCCTAAGAGTAAGAATAGTTACTTTAAGTACAAAAGAGAAATAACCACTTAGGTTTACGCACAGAGACATGAAATTAGTAGAAATTACAAGAAGGTTTTCATTTGGGAGAAAGTTCTGCAATATTTTGACACAGGTAATAAACTGCAAATAGGATTGTGCAACCAACTGCAAGGGGACTCTGAGCACAAAACACCCCTGGATTTCTAGACACTACCCTTAAACACTTTAACCACAGGTGTAGGATATGGAAAGACAGACATATTATAAAATACTTACCAGAATAATCCAGAAAAATTCTGACAGATATAATATAAAAGCTTTAACTTAAGTGTATTAGTTTTTCCCAAGGTAAGGATACAGCATTGATGTAGCACCAGTTTCCTTTGTTGATCAGTCCTCGTGGTTGCAAAGACACTGGCTTATGTATTAGTCTTATATTTTCCAGTATTTCTACAGAATGAGAAACAGCAAGTTGAGCCTCAACAAAATTGCACATGCTAGCCATCAAAACAAGTATCTATTGCTGCATTACAAAATAATTCAAATAAATCAACAAGATTCCCAGAAACTTCAGCAAGTAATTTTTGCTCCATTTAAGCACTGCTCGTATTTCAAATCAGGCATATTTCTTCAGCTGAAGACAGACTGGAATTTGGGTCAGGAGGATGCTGATACAAAAAAGTAAACATCATAATTTCAAAACTGAGAAAACCTGCTTGTTTCTGTTTTCGTGAAATCAGATACTTCTATTTATATAGATATAAAAATCACATTAGCTGTAATCCCTTGCCACCACTTCTATTAAGTATTTCCCAAGGTGCTTTGCTTTGAAGAGATGAAGCTGACTTGCAGTCTGCATTTACAAGCTTCAACATACACTATCTTACACAAAAAATATCTTACTGCAAACAGGACAGGTAAATGCCAATCTGATCTTCAAAACAGCATGCTTTATTTATCAGTTTAAGACTTCCAAAACCTCCAAGATAAGAGGCTCACATCATACAATGCCTACTTTCCTGCTTTCAAAAACTTCAGCAACGGCCCAACTTTAAAACTTAGAAACCACTGCACGTAAATAAGTCTGCCTCAGTTATGAAACACACAGCAACAGGGGGAGTTTTTCCAGGAAGTCTGACCTGTTATTTAGGTACCTAAATAAAAACTGTTTAAGGAAAATATTGGATCTGGTATATTTTCAATTTGCAAACTAAGGACAAGAGGCATACAAGACAGAATTAAAATTGCAAATAAACATAGCAATTGTCTAACAAGGGGATTATTTATTCTTGTAATAAGCATGAGGGCCTCTAAAGCCCTTATATGCTGTTGCACAAACTTAAGAGTTTTGAGCTGTTCACTACTAGAAGGACTACCTAAGCAGACAAGATAACATGACATAGATGGAAAAGCAGAGGCACTAAGCCATAACTAAGCAGAGGAGGCAGCAGAATTACAAACAAAATCCATGTCCTTCTACTTCCAAACTCTTTCTTTACCTGTAAGATCTTATTTCCTGCTGATACCACCAGTTCTAAATAAATAAAACCATACAAAAAATAGAACATATTTAAAGTAGTCTTCTATCACATAAAGAACCTGCCTGAAAGGGCAGACAGCAAAATGGTATTAGCAAGATGATGAAAGCAAGATGTTAGGAAAACGATGACAGCAACACGTTAGCAAATGATGTGAGCAAAATGATGACAGCAAGACGTTAGCACCTAGCACTGATGGAGATTAAAATTCTTCTGTGAGTATTGAAATAATGTTGCTAATTACTGCTCAAGTATCTCAGAGTACATTGTTAAAGCAGTTTGAAACATGATGCACACAATCTTTTTGTTAATATAACTAAGCATAGTTGAAAATTAGGGTTAAAATAATGAAAATAGTATTTGTGCTTTATATTGATGTCCATTAATAACTTTTTATATGCACTGTATTTTCCCCCATTTTGTATTAAAGTATTACTAGGACCTTTAGCATCCTCTTGTGGCCATAAACGTGCTTGGTAAGCAATGTTTAGAACAATTACAGTGAGTTTTGTTTCATAAAGTATTGCTTTGTGTACAGCAACTGCATTCAACACCACGTTTTAATTTCGCATCTAACATTTACACAGTATCTAAAAGAATTTTTACACGAGTTATCATAAGAAAAATACACTTACAACCATGAGGAAACCTTAAAAATTTCAAAACTTGAAATTAGAAAGCATAGATCACTTGTTAGAATGAATTCACATTCCCTTTGGTGCATATTGACTGTGGCCTCCCTTTGAAAACACATCTGGAACAGTATTACCATGTTTAGAAATTTCTATTCATAAATACAAAATATTTTGCTAAGGCTCATTCACAAGGTGGTGTTATTGCAATTACCAGTCAAAACCAGACAAAAAGGTAATTCCCTAATCAATGCAAGTCCAAAGTTTAATAAAAGAGAAAACATGCGGGTACGGTCTCCAAGCTGAAGAGATACGTATTACAACTTGACAATTTAACATTTAGCTTGAGACCATTATTTAGCAAATGCTATCTATGTACATTGCTAAGATCTCTCTTCAAACCTGGACAGTGCCAGCACAACACTACTGGCTAACCCACCCCAAAATCAGTTTCTGCAAGAATACCATTTGATGATACAACAGACTAACAAAGTCGCTTATAAGCGACATAACCCCAAACCTTGCATGCCTCCATTCCACAACTAGTGCTCTAGTGCTTACCTAGAATAAGAAAACATTTTCTACTGTGTAACATTCAAACACCTTTGTTACAAATTAAACTAAGTAATTTTTATGTTGTTCACTGCAGTCTTGGGAGAGCAGCGAATCACTGCCCACTTTATGAATTTGCTACATATTTGAAGTTACATCCACAATCACTCCAGCAATCTTATCCGACACAAAGTAAATCCAAATTTCCCATGTTTGCTGAAAGATGATGGTTTTCAGATCTTAATTCTGTTTTCACTGATGCACTGTTACATCAGGCCCAAAGATGGCATTTCCATCAAGTCCTTGACAGCAACAACAGAATTTATCTTCCGTATTTTCCATGTAAATTGGTATTACACACACTGGAAAAAAAAAAAACACTTTGCCTTCTTCAGCTTTACTAAGGACATTTATAAATTCCCTAGATCGAATTCCATGTCTTTTTATCCTCTAATACTACCCCCAACCATTCCTCACACTTCACGCTTCCATTTTATTTCTGTTCTGGTGTATTCTTCCATACTTGCATTTACTGGCTTCCCCTCTTTCTAATTTAACATCATGCCAGATTTAGTCAGATCTTAATTGTTTGTGTTCTTCATCTGAAATTCTGCCTGCCATAAACAAGTTTTATGTGCACTGTTAATTGCTCATCCACAAAGAAAACACTGCAGGAATACATGATTCAGAAAATCTTTTTAGCTTTTCCCATTAAATTTTTTCCTGAAGTTACCAAGAACAGTTAAAAGAACAGCTAGTCTTGCAACCACTTACTTCCCTAGCTTACTTAGAACATTATATAAGGCATTATTAACTATCATCAGTTATGACATTATATAAGGCATTATTAACTTTCATCAGGTTATGCATCAGAGGTTAGTAACTATGCAATGTGGCAAGTGAAGCCCAAGCCATTTTTTTTTTTACAAATACAGACCATTTATGACCTTATGAACCCTCAGAAACAATTATGTTTGTCCTAGTGTCTAAATTAGGCTAAGGCGTATGATTCATAATGTCCCTTTTTAAATAGGCAAGTGCTGTATGTGTACTTCTTTACCATTCTGATGTTACCTGCCTTAAGTTTTGCCAAATAAACATCAGTGGTTCATAGTTTGCTTCAGAAGTTGATTTAACTTGCTCACTAATACTGCCTGTGAAGCTTTTCACCACATGCCTTAGCCACCTGTTACAATTAACTCTTCAGTGGTGTTTCTCATCAAGATTAACATGAAATTTGACTGTTTTATTTATTTTCTACTCATGATCTTCCTCTCTTTATTTTCTGTAGCTTTCGTTTCCTTTTGACACCTAAGAAACTACAGCAGCATTAAACTACCTTTAAGGTGCCTGTGGTTCATTAACCTGCTGAAATGGAGGCACAAACCAGCAATGTGCGTTCTTGTGGCCTGATAATCTGATCCAAATAAAAGCTATATAGAGGGGCCTCAGAGCTCCAACACTAAGTCAGAAAATTTGCTAGTTTTGCTTGCTAAGCTCAAAATACTTTAGGTCTGGATTTCACCTGTGTCTAGCACACTATGGCACTTGTGATTAAAAATTCCTTCCCACCAGCATGAGTTGAAATTGGTGAATCCCCAGCAAATCCAACAATAGGATCTCAACTCTGCCACACAGTAAACAAGGAACACAATTAGCAGCTACCTATGAAACACATACAGGATTGCCACAGATCCTTATACAATGGTATTAACCTAGGGAGATTTAATATATACATGAGAAACGAAACATATAGAACAAATTATCTGCCTGGAAATCATAAATTGAAGCTCACATTGCAAACACACATTTGTGAGTATGGGTGTATGAACAAAGGACTAATGTACCTACTTTCCAAACATAACAGAGAATGTTAGAAAAAGAACAGACCATGGAGAAAGTCACCTTTTTCCACAGAGCAAAGCACCTATTACATGGCATTGAGATCTTAAAGTGAATGTTTTAGACCAAGATTAGTAGCACCTGAACTACAGCAATATAACTCCCACCTAAACCAGCAACAATGAGAAGATTTATTCTTTTTCACTGAAAAGGACCTATGCTCAGATTATTCCTCTGCAAAACCAACTAGCTAATAGTGAAGGTGCACAAGAAAACTGTCTAAGAATTACATCACTATTTTAATACATTAAAGATGAAATAAAAAGCTTTGCTCCCACCTGGTGGCAAAAAATAGTACAAAAGCAGTAGAACTCTAGAAAGTTAACTTCAAGCTGAAGCAATTTGGATAACATTAAAAAAAAACCCAACTTTTTCTTCTATGGCAAGCAATTGTAGCTTTACAGTTGTCACAAAATAGTTTTAAGTTAAAATACATTACCAAATGACGGCTTAATATTTTAAGAGTACAACATACTCCACATGTATGGTTTTGTACAAAGCATAATCACCTGATTATACATATTCTTTTTAATAATAAACTGCATTTGTGACTAAGTGAAAAATACACAGAAATATAAATTATTCTGACAGCTTTCCTCTGAACAGACAATTTTAAGTAATGAAACTATTACTGAGTAAGGAAAGGAGAAGAGGCAAGCATACACTTCTGAGTATCCTGTACAGAAATACCAAGGTCAACCTCTTGTTAGAATAGAAAACTTGAAGCTGTCACACACGAAAGGCCACTGTACTTGTGCGTTAGCTTGTAGCAGGAACAGCAGGACTTCGCACAAACCTTTTCACATACAGACTATTTCACGTATTCAAAATAATTGGTTTTGTTCCATAAGTCAGTTGTTAAGGAAATGCAAAATGCAAACTGGGTATTTTTCCTCATGTTTTCTGACTGAATCAGCAAAATACAATCTCATGCGCATTCCAGCGTTTCTTGTTAGAATCATAAATACGACAGGACCAACGGTCAAAGCCTTTGTATCACGCACTGCCTTTCCTCATGTACCCTCTGAATAGTTCCTTATGGTTTTTCTTGAACAGACAATAGCTAGCATTGTTACTTAACAAAATGATATTGCTTATAATGGTTACTTCTTCAAAATTTGACTGACAAATCTCTCAACGGCGTGTTAATAAATAAAAAGAATTATTTCCTGAATTAGAATTTCCTATTTAGATGTTACATTTAAGCTACTGTTAAGTATCCAGGAATTTCAGTTACTCTGGCATAAAAATACATTAATACTCTTTCCTTCTTGTAATGAAATGCATTACAAGATTGTAAATATTGGATAGTACAACACAATTTTCAGAACAAACTTTTCTAATGTATTCTCCATATTACACTCCAGTCTATTTAAAATCACAGATCAATTAATCAAACAGTTTGACACTGTAGCAATAATTTTATGGTATCCAGGACAACAACATGGTAATGTCTCATTGGGATGTTTACTTGGGAACACAAAACTAGCTTTAAATTACATCTTTCATGCAGTGCTTGAACAGACATGTTGCTAAGAACATTAACAGAGGAATCTTCTCTATTGATATCACATGCTCCTGTTTACAAGGGGAGTTAATACCCTTTCAGTGTAACATCCACTCGTGTATTAACTATACCTGCAATCTTTATGGCTACAGGATCCTCTGAAACTGGAACAGGTCCCTCTTTGACTTCAACCTGTTTTTCAGGGACCAGAGTAGATGTGGCAGGAGGGGTATACTTAGTCTCAACATAGACCACAGATGTGGAAGCAGAGGGCTTGGAATTGTGAAAAAGACTAGCCCACGATTTTGCAGGCTGATTAACATGGACTGATCCTGCAACCGGGACAGTTGCCTCAGTAGTAGGTGAAGCTTCCTCAGGCTTAGGTTGGTCTGAGTCAGTGCTTTCCACAGTGTGCAATTCTACCCCATTGGCAGCTGTGTCCTCACCAGAGGATTCAAGTGTTTGTCCATTAGCAACGCCAAGATTTTCAGTAGTATCAGTACCAGCATAAGACTGTACAACAGCTGTCCTTAAAGGGCTATCTCTGCCAGTCTCTGAGGGGATGCAAAACTGTTCAGAATTAGTAACATGGCATACCTCAGGCTGCCCTGCAGTCCTGGTATTGTCTAGTGCGCTAGAAACAGAATCATCAGAGACAGTTTCATTAATGAAGTCCACAGAGTTGTCCGGGCTATTGCAAGTCCTTGGTGTGGCCAGGGAGGGTATGTCTCCTGTCAGTTCCGTATCCTCTGTGTTGATATTGTTTAGTCCCGAAGAATTTGCATGGCCATTTACAAGAGCTTCTGCTGGAGCGATGCCATCACTGACATCTTCCAGGTAGCTGTAGTATCCAGGGGGTCTTTTTTTCTTCTTTTTACGCTCCCTTTGTCCAAGGCCTCCAGACAAGCCATCGTTTTCAGCGTTAGAACCGCCATCCAAAGCGAGGCTTGGATCAGTGAACTGGCAGTCAATGGAGTTGTAGTTTGTTTCACTGAGAGTATCATCAGGGGGTTTCTGAGCAGGTGCACAACTGAGAATGAATTCTGGAGCCTGAGGATTCAAAGTACTTGAAATACTGTAGTCTGTGTTACTTAGTACAGATGACTGTGTCTCAATCACTTCATTAACACCAAATTCAATTCTCTGGTACTCTTCCCCTGGACAAGAGAAAGGAAACCTGAGTTAGTGAATGACATCTAATTAAAAAGTTACAAAAATAAAGAAAACAATCCTATATTTTCCTACATCTCAGAAAACAAACTACATTCCCTCAGATTAAAATAATTTTTATCCTCCATCTCAATCCTGAAGACTATTTCAAAACATCATTTTGTTAAAGAAAACAGAGTATGATTCAGATTTTCTTAAACAGGGTATGTAATTCCCCAAACCACTGCACTGCTCCTCCAAATAACTAATACCTATTAAATTCACCTATTAAGAAAAACTCTTCAATCCAAATGACTTTAGCAATGGTCTATATTAATTTAATTACCGGATAACTGCATATAAAATACAGTGCAATATTATGACTTCCCACTTCTTCTAAAGCCAGTCTTTACCTGTTTAACTTTAAAAAATAATTTCCACATGTGTAGTTTGGTGTTGAGGGGGGATGTTTGTTTTCCTGGTGTGTAAAGTTATCATAACCCTTAACAACTGAGCAAGTTTTCATTAACTGTATGGAAACAAAGCAATTACATCTTTTGAAACTCTAGGCTCATCACTAACTTAATTTTATCACAGCTGAATTTATGACTATACGAGATATGACATGTCAATTTTATGACAAAAAATGTAACAGACTTCAACATCATGATGTCAGCATTCAACTTGTACATATAAGCAGTACTGAAAAATTTATGAACACATTTGGTTTTGATTTCTGTTGAGGTTTTTTATTTACCTATGTTGGAACTTTGACAGGCTCTTTACAGGAAGGCTAAGAAATATTCTCCTGTCAGGCTGCAGTACCACAAAATATTGTCCGTCACTAAGTACTGCAATGTCACGGAACTTAGTTTCATAATGCATGTGTGGGAACTAGCAACACTGAATACTTCCGTTATAGCTATATTCTTAACTATCAAATAAAGAGATGAAATTGATGAAACTGAGTCTCAAAATGTTAAAAGCATCATGTTTTAGTACTTAAAAGTTCTGTAGGTCTTTCTAGGATATGTGTGTTACTGTCTCAAAGACATTATTTTCAGTATTTTCTGTTTCCTCAAATGAGGCAGCTATGAAACACATTTCAGATTTTTAAGACTGTTACTAGAGAACCAAACAACATAAGATACTATTTCCAAAGGGGTACAAGTAGATACACCACTGAACTTTGAGGAGTTTGTGCAACCTGCATTATCTAACACACATCAGCAAATGTTACTTTCCAGTGTAACAAAGACACTAAAAATGAGTGGGGTTGATTTGGGGTTTTTCTGGTTTCCTTTTTTATATTTTTTCTTTTAAAGTAACAAAAAGCAAGAAACAGTTCCTAGGGGGAAAAAAAAGTTACTCGCACACCTAAAGAAATAATCGTACCGGAGCACAGAGCCTAGTGGAGAATGTTTTGATAGATAACAGTCAATGCAACCATTCTGAATCTCTCCAAATACTTTCTAGAAAAGTCTAATGAAAATTACAGCTTTAAAAAATAAATCTGAAGAAAAAAAAAAAAAGTCAGAACAAACAACCTACAAGGTACATATTTAACAAACATTCCATGTGTGCTGAGGCCTGACTTACCCATGCAATACCAACATATTCTGAAATAGTGAACAAAGATATACAATATAGATGTTAATTGCTTTTCTGCTTTGATCTATGAATCTGAGAAGTAAACACATTTCATGTATCAAATTCAATCCTGCTGCCAGTCAGACTGAAGGAAACAAACAAAAAGATGAAGAAAACATCTCCATACCCACCTGATTTCTCCAAATCATATTAACAGGAGTCTGAATTTCAAATCTGCTTCATGTCTACACTACACTTGTCATAAATCATCATATAACACCATATCATGTCATCGTATAACAAACACCATGCCTGACAATCCACCATTCAGCAAGTACTTTTCCAATCACTGACTAGCTATCACCAACCAGAAAAGAGGGCTTAAGTTTCCTTTGATAAAAATCAGCAGCTTAAAGGCAGGGAGGTGGGAAGCTGCTACCTGATATCCACATAAGAGGGAAGGACTGTGAGATCTCAGGCATCACCTAACTGGTCAGCAGCAGCACTAAATGGGCTATCCGCACTGTACACTGCCTGTCCTGTCAGGATGCACACAGCTCAAAACCAGCCACAGTGTCATCTGCTTGCAAATGCAGGACATGGGAGTTTTAAGCGATATAGAACACAAGTATACAATAAAACTATTCCTCATTAATTCATCTACTTATGGAGCAACTTGGTAGCTCAAGCATGAACCAAGAGCTAGCTCTCTACCCTTCGTTACAACAGTACAAAGCACAAGTGACAATTGGCAATACCTAATATTCCTCCAGCCATGATAAGAATGAATTATTGGGCACACTTCAAAATCCTACCAATGCAAAAGAATCTGGGATTTGTGCTTCTTTTCCAAAATCCCAGTTAAAAAAAGAAATAATAATTGCTTTGAGACAAAGAATGTGGTTTCCCTTCATGGGTGAGTCAAGTCTACCACAGCCAAAAGTTCACTTCTGTGCTCCTCTCCAGCAAGCTTCCAGTGCTTGTGGTACTGAAAGCTAAGACAGCAAAAAAATTAATTCAACCAAGTATTTTTTTCCTGGTTTTAGTGAATTTTACAGTGTTCTGTACACCAGACAATCACAAAAGCCAACACAGGACAAGTGAGGAGCAGAAAACCAAACAATTATGTCTCAGTTATGGCATACTTGTAATTTAGCTGAAGGTACAACATGAACATTGTAGGCTAAAATCCTGCCAAGAGCAAAACTGATATTCTAGCATTTAACATACAAATTAGGAATTAAACTTTACACCTTACAGCAGGATTAGAATAATAAATACCAATACCTACTGTACAGTTAGTCTATGGAAAGACTGGCAGAAGCTTATTTGTCATAAGATTGTGTCAGGTTCGTTTAAAGAAAATGAGAGGTAATTTTTTCTATTTGTTTTGACTTTCAACTTTGCTTCTGGGCATCTTTGTTTCAACCTAGTTCACAGGGCTGTTCCTGAATGGACTGAAACAGATGTATCTGTCACGAACAACATGACACACATATTGAAACAAGTATCAACAGATGCTCCACGGACAAAGTCTGTGTATTACAGCAAAAGCTGTGAATACATATACTAATTAGTCTGACCAGAGTTCTGCATATTAGAGCTTCAGCTGTGATGTGATTATTTCTAGTAAGTATTAAAAGATCTTCTAATTCCATAATGAAGTCTAATACTTAAGGTAAGTATAGAAAAAAAGTTTTATGCGGAGTGACATGGTCAGTGTAGATCATCTTATTGTAATTATAAATATTCTGCATAAGCATAGCATTCCATTTTAGTTTCTGCAGCTTCTTATGCAGCCATAGCAGTAATAATATTCATGCACAATACAGTGCAAGCTTGTTAAAGGCATTTTTCAGGCAAAACCTAATTTGCCATCATTACCTAATCTCAGGGCTGCGAGGGGGTTCTCTTAGGGTCTAGAAATGATCTGAAAAACATCTGTACAAACCAGCTTTCTGTATGGCTAGTGAGCATTAAAATCTCAGTCTCAAAGAACAGAACTTAAATCAACAGTTAGACAAAGCAATATATGACTGGACACCCCTGCCATCAACAACAGATGATTCATACCACATGCTCCTTTTCATGAACTTCTCAAACTCCTAATTAAAACTACTCAGTGTCCTAAACCTGGTCTTATACTAAATAAAGCTCCTCAATTTTCAGAAATATTGTGCATTTGCTTTGAAATGGGACCTACTGTCCTTCTTTATGACTGGCTATCTTATTTACCTTCAAATGCAAGGCCAAAGTCATTAAGCATAACAATCTGATGTTCTTAAACATTGCTATGTGCATCATAGCCCTTTTAAGTACTTTTGAGAAATGTCCAGTCAGACACTTGCATTATTTCGAAGGAGATCTGGATGTCATTTGTATCACTCATTTACATCTGGGTAAGTCTCAGCTTCCTTGCTCTACCCTGGTTCAGGGAAAAAAAAGAACAAACACTAATTTACCTGCTGCTTAAAATACTGTCAATGTTCGGCTTAAACTATGCAGAGTGACGATCCCATGGCAACTCCTACTTAACTGTCAACTTTATAGAGCTATGAAGTATGTGCAGGTTGCAACGTGCATGGGTCAGGACAAGAGTAGATGTGTGTCTGATAAAGCTTTAAAATAGGAACTCTGTAATGCATTTTTACATCAAGAGTTGTACCTTCACCAAAAATGGGAAAAAAAAAAAAGGATTTTCCAGAAAAATGGCTGAGCCAGACAAAAACAAGAATCAAAGGGAACACAGAACACTGCTTGCAGAGCTGTCTTCAGGTTGCAACTGCCAGAAAATACTCACACTAAACACCACATGTTCCTACACTACAAGTTCTCTATCAAGCCTCAGCCCCCTACATTTTTACAGCTACATCTCACAGTATTTCAGCAAGGCACTAAGATTGTGTGGGAGCACAATCAAGGAGAAGTAAGCACATCCACCTTACCTAGATGAAGTTCAATGCACTATTTTCAACTACCTCACAGATCTCATTCCATAAAGGTATTTAAAAAAACCCACCTGCCAAATATATGCATATATACCTGCTGAATGAGTTCTAAAGATTAAAGAGAAACTGTAGTAGATCTAACAAAATGTCAGAACCTTGAAGTTTAAATAAAAATAAATAAATATAAAAAAAAAAGATATTGACTTCTTACCATCAAGAAACTTACCCACGGACTTAATACCACACGAAACTGTTTCATTGTATGGGGGGAGCTGTATAAAAAAAGAAAGACAAAGCAACTGTTACCGTTTGATACCAGTTTCATTTGAAGCACCTGAATCCTTTAATAACATCATTGGAAGGTCTGATTTTCTGAGAGTATGTCTTGAACTTACGCTTCTATATTTATCAAATCCCACACTGTAGCTTCAAGTGTCCTTGCAGATTACCACAACTACTAAAAGATAAAGATTATCGTGGTTACACACCATAGGCTCATCGACTTCTCAAACAATTTACCTCACAGCGCCAGGATCTTCCTTTACCAACAGTAACTCACCATGATTTCAAAATAAGGAACATACCCTCTTTTTAGACAGAAACTAAGGTTGAACAAATGACCTGTGAAAGGATGAAACGAAGTTTTGCACAGACAATAGTCACACCTAAATCTTTCAACTCTCAACTTGGTTTAGTTACAGTATTGCCCTTGAAATGCTTCAGCTAAGGTGTTTCTTAACCACATTTAACAAAATTTTTTAATCATCAGCCTAAGCATAACACAACCACAGCATACAGCTTCTATCTGGATTGTAAATATGTCTAGTATAAAACACTGGCATCATTTTATAGTCTCAGCGGTTGATAGAATCCTTCCTATTGTGTAACCACAGGTGGGCAATTTCTAATCCCCCCTTACCTGCTCTCAAACTCCTCAGCAGCTGAAAGCCTTCTTCTGTGCCTGCATGAACTGGGAGCCATTGCTACACCACAGTGCAGCAGCTCCCTGGGTAACAGATGAACTGCATCTGTTCTACAACTGAACTACATCTACTACGACTGTTTCTACAGTGGGAGAAAAAACACTGAGTATACTGAAGTTTTATGATGCTATTCTAAATATTCATTGTAATGGTGTAATAAATATCAAAGGCTTCTCCACTGAAGTCTTCAGTTCTCTAAAGCTACAGATACTTACATACTGTCTTCTCAAGGCACTGCAGACAGCAGTGCATTGCAAATGCCAAGAAAAATATTACTGAAATGCCATTATTAAAAAGTGCATAAAAAGAACACATACTGTAAAACCATTTTGTGAGCCATAATATGTCTTAATACATGAACTTTCCAGGTCAGAAATGAGAATCAGTGGGTGAGAAACAGGCTCCAAGCTGTTAAGAACCTATTATCTATATTAATATTGAACACATTCAATATAATGTTATAGTTAGAACTGAGAAAGTTACTCAAACTGCTGACTGAAGACTTTCTACCAAGCAATTCTTGGTTTTCTTCCAATTCCAAAGGCTTAAGAAAAATACCAAGCTCAAGGAACAGAAAGAAAAAAAAAAAAAAAAAAGTAGTGCACCTACTGGTCCCCCATGTATCTGGTTAATCAACAGCACCTTTGCGAACCAGAGATTTCTGAGTTGACCTGTTTTGTACAATTGGGTCATCTGAGTCAAGTCAGGCAGCAGGTTATCTGATAGAACATGTAGTAAGAACGCCACGTATGAAGAGACATTCTAGACAGCTTTTAGCTTTAACTAGTCCCTTGCCTCAGTCCAGCCTTCAGACTAAAGGTAGGGGATTTCAGAGGGACACCAGCATCAACAGATGCTTGGACTCCCAGAACTGGCACTGTATCCAACAGAATGTATGTCAAACACCTCTGCAGCATTATAATCTCGGTCTTGCCCTTCTTGAATTTCACCCTATTTTTTTCAGACCACTTTTTTCTGAAATATCTGCACAGTGCAAAACTAATAAGCATAATTTTTATTTCATCATCTAGATAATTAAAACTTTGAACTGAACCAGATCAAGGACAAACTTAAAGAACATCGTTCAACACAGACTTTTATTTTGATAGCTAACCAGTAAGTGGTACACTTGAGACAGCTGCAAAATGAAGTAAGACTGGTTGTAATGCTGTAGGTTTGTGTTTTCTCAACACGCTGTACGAGAACAGCTTTACAGAAGTCAAAGCATGACATTTTCATCTCCCACAATGTAAGCGTTAGCATAGGTGATGCAGAACACTTAAGGTGACACTAAACAGGATGCAAATGTCACACTGCTGCTACTGTATTTAAAAGTGGGAAAACAGCAATATAGACAGAGGAACCATTTATTACCTGAAGATCTACTCCGCATTACTCCCCACCTACCAGAGAAGATACAAAGCTATCCCTACTTCCCTAAAGCCAGGTAGAAACTGTATTTTTCTTCCTGAACTTTCCCACTCCATTCCCTTCATGCACCTTTATTGTTTAGTTGTATACTACACTAATTATACTTGGAAATTAAGTTACAGGAAACTAAGTCACATTGACAATGGTCACCAGATTTGTAAAATGTGACAAAAGGATTTCCCCTTGTGCAGTCGGGAGTGTTCATTTCCTTTATGCTGAGAGGGGAGGACGGAAGCATGACTGAAATGTTCAGAGCAAAAACACAGAACTTGACCTAGGAAAAAAATTATTTTCCAAGTCTGGAGATTAGGACAATGGCATAATATTCTTCCCTACAAAGGAAAATGGTTTTGTCATCCTCTACCAAGAACTACAAATAAGATTCTACAATACTGTCTGTAGTATGTTATGAACTCAAACACACATAGACAAGTGTTTCCATTCTGTGGTTCTCACTGCCACTGTAACTAGTTCATTATTGACTCATTTCTCAGACCTCATGCACAGCCTTCCTCGTAAGCGTAGCTCTGATGGTCAGCAGTGTTCCACCTTTTAAAAAATAATAAGAATCTCTGTGCTTCCAAAGGTTCATAAGACTTAGAAGCCCACCTTACTCACAACAAGAACACTACTGAAAAAGTTCTCTCTACATGCAACTCAAAGCTGAGGTACCAGTACAACTCACTTTCCACATCCTATCACTACAGTGTCAGCTACTCAGCTCAGGAAGCTGACAAGCAGAAGGTGGAATAATTAATTTCTTATTTCTGAAAAAATGACTTAACATCTACATACACAGAAAGCAGACTCCTGTTCAATATCTTCAGTTTGTTAGTTAACAAGCTGAAAGAATGATAAAGTAGTAACTGTAGTGCTCTATTTCAAATACACACAAAGAGATGGAGCATTAATGTGTAATTTATAAAAGAAGGTTAAAGTAGATCTTACCTCAACAGAGCATCGTGGAGTCACAAAGAACTGATTAAATTCATCAGGGCTGAACTCCCCAAAAATGTACTAAAAATAAAAGAGAAGAATCTTTGTTACAAAAGGCTTTACATGTAATACAACCAATAAATTCATTATTAATTCTGTTAAGGCACGAGCATTCCAAAAGACCTGTGTGTTGGGAGCCAGAAACTCATCTGTTTGCATCCCAGCTCTCATCTTTCCCAAGTCTTTAGCAAAGTACTTCAGGCTCTAAAACTGCATACAATAAATTTTCCTTCAAATTCCCACTAGAGCTAAGCACAGCACTAATTGCAGTTCATCCTGTGACCAGTCTTAAACCAATATATATAGTCCATGTAAGCCCAGGTATACACTGGTATACCTTCCAAAACAACACGGATATTTATCCTTCACAAACAAACAAACAAAAAAAAAAAAACCAAGAATGAATTCTCCAGAGTTCTGCTAAACTATTGAGTTACAAAAGATTAATGGTACCACTTACCTAATGGCACAAGCACATAACTGAAACTGCCTAGGTGTAAAAAAAAAAAAAAAAAACAAACAAACAAAAACCACAAGATCTAAACACCAGTTTTGGTACAGCTGCTCTTACTATACTGTTACCCCTGTGCCTCAAATGTTGCATAACAAACCTAAGATTAAATGTCTTTTCCCAACATTATCTTCCTGCACCCTTCTAGATACCTTTCATCTATATTTCTGTGATAAAAAAGAAACGGGTACCTAACAAGAAACCCCACAACCAACCAAATAAAAAACCCAAATCACCACTAAAATGAGAGTTTATATTTAGTTGACAGAAAACACAACATTCCCAATACGAAGGCCTCACATGCTGGCATTTCATAGCACCTGTAAGCTTCTAAAACTTCCAACCCAGTTGTAATTCACTGAATAGCATCTAAATAGCCAGGACAGCAGAGGGATACTGGGACAGAAAAGCTGAAACAAGGAGCTGAATAAACTGACCAAATAGACAAAGAGGACTGGAAAATACCAGTAATAACACATTCTTAGCATGTGGAAAGATATTCACATTAAGAGTCACTAGTCACAAGAATTATGGATGTGGATAAAACCAGGTCAGTTTGGTCCACTACATTACAGTTCACCACTCTCATTCTTCTTCAGCATCCTCTGACAATCATTTCAGACAATTCTTTACTATCCTCCACCCTTTCAGCAGAAAAGCTTTCAGCAGTGTCAAGTCTTGCTCATGGTAAATCCTTAGCTTGGCTGTTTTCAGACTTTAGGTGGTTTATTCCAGTAAAACTCACGTACTTGCTGTTTGCATGACTCACAGCTATCTACATTTACAAACTTCGAAGCTTAAGTTAAAGCTAAATTCCACAGCAATTATAAAATAAAGTTTTCTTACACTAAAATTTATACATATATCACTTTTTTTTTCAGTGGTTTTAAACAAATATTACCTGGCTTAGTCAATAAACAATTCTAAAAGTCAAAATAAACCAGAACATCTGTGATACAAATGTTTGAAGCAAGGTGACATTACCAAAGTGCTACACCCAAAGAGAACAGGATCCCTAAAGTGTACCTGACTGAATGGCTCCACAGTTCCTGGCACAGGACTTAAACTTGGCTTATGCTCTTGATATAAACAAGTCATTTTTATTCAGTAACTTAAGAGTTGGAATTTATGATATTCCAAAAATATGTCTAAGAAAAACACTTGGTGAATCATAACTGAATTATGTTTATTGGAGGTATTTTTGATGCAGTCATGCAGCATAACAAAATTATAATCTCAACTACAGACTACCAAAAGTTACATGAATTCAACTCTAATTCCTCTATATAATAATACAGGCTTTTCATTTATCAATGTTTTTAATGGAGGTATCACAGGCCTGGTACTTCTTTCTGAGCAAAAGAAAGTGCTTCTTTTCTAATTACTGAACACAAGACTGAAGTTAAACAAAGTGATCATTGATAGTATCTTAATGGAACTGTTTTACTATATAATGATGCACTCACATAGAAAATGTTGCATCTATGAAAACTGTTTCTTCACAATTTAAAACAGGACTTCAAAAATTTACCAGCATCTAGCCCAAAACCCAATCCTAGTCAAACTGTATCACAAAAAGATCCCATCTATTTAGGCCTGAGGAAACCAGGATTTGATGAGGCTTTATTTAACAATGCTTTATACCTATAAACACAAAGTAAATCAGTTAAAAGATCCCTACATAATAAATTGAGAAAAATACTCTTTCAAGATAAAACTTATTAGGCCACAAGACTTGATTGCCTTTCCCAACTTAACTGGCCTTCCTGTTCTCTGCCTCTCAAGGCAGCCTCATCTCCCAATAAATAGATTTCTGCAAGCACAACAGAGTTTTTTACCCTTTCTAAGGCACAACTATGTGCCGAGGTAAAAAAGACCAGATATCCCGCTGAGGAGGAAATGGCATTGCATATTAAGCAACTTGAAATGCAGTCATAGCTCCTGCCTGTCCCATCCACACTACGTCCCACTGAATCTGTGTGTCTGGCACTATACAAATTATCTGTATGCAAGAAAATACCTGTGCTAGCTATGAAACGGCTTCAGAAAGACATCACTGTAGTACTTTGCTTGAATCACTGATTCAAATTTAAAAGGTTTATCAGTAATTGAAATAAAGCAAGCAATTTTAAGCAAGAGAGCACTAGGATTTTATAAAAGCAATACACCCTAGCAAGAAATAATCTCATTATCAGTGTGAGCTTTTGGGATCCTAGCTTGTACACTTTAAACCATTTCACATCATTTCAAAAGCCTCAAGGTACAATTCTTTTTCTGACATTTTCCAATTGACAAAATCTAATACTTGGAACAATCAAGCAGTTTACTTCGCCAAAGCCATTTCAGACTATTTCAGTTCCAATTTCAACGTTTTTAGGCATGCATGTAAGAAACAAATATACCCATTAGGACTAGACCAAATTGGTTCCTTTAAATGCCAAACTCTCATCTGCCCTACACTGTATCAATCTCTAAAGTCGGGTGTAGGTCACAGTACTTCAAGGTCGTGATCGTGGGTAATAGAGTGGGACTTCACCATACAAACTCTGAGGAAAAAGTGGGGTTTGGGTACAGACTGCTTATGGTCAGCCCCAAAGCAGGCAAGAGCTTGTGATGTGCTCGGAGCTAAGCTGCTTGTCACACCGACCATTCCCAACCTGTCAGTGCAGTATCAGCCTTTCACTTTACAGTAACCAAGGAGCCAAGGAGGAGCACAATCACTGTGACAATGCATATAACCAGACAGCTCAACTGGCCCAGTTAGCAAAATCCACTCCTGTTACCATCAACAATACACTAACTGAAGTACATACAACAAACAAGGGTGGTGAGGCACTGGAATGGGTTGCCCAGGGAAGTTGTGAATGCTCCATCCCTGGAGGTGTTCAAGGCCAGGTTGGACAGAGCCTTGGGTGCCATGGTTTAGTGTGAGGTGTCCCTGCCCATGGCAGAGGGTTGGAACTGAATGATCTTCAGGTACTTTCCAACCCTAACTGTTCTATGATTCTATGAAACAAACCCCAAATATTAAAGAAAAGTTAACAGTGAAAAGTTGAAGCTTAGTTATTCTGAGTTCTGCACAAATTTCATTTTAAGGAAAAAAAAAAAAAAATCAAGCTTTCATCAAGCAAAAATACTGTTTATCATTCAATTACGTATGTCAAAAATTAATTTTTATTTATATCCTCAGATATAAAAGCATTTGCTCAAAAAGCATGTAAATAGTAGTCAATGGTGTACATGGTAACTCACAAGGTAGAGTAGGAATGACACTTAGAAAAGAGTCCAGCCTCACACCAACACTGGATTTGGAAGTGAAACTCCAAAAGAATACTGGGGGAAATTTTTGAACATTTACAATTATAACATTACCCCTACACTTACTTTTAAAGATACATAATCCTTAAGAGGCTTAATTCAGAGTAAAAGCTGATCTCTCGTTCCCAAACTATCTTGGCAACCTACGTAGCTTCCTCTTCTGGCTCCTGGGAAGGAATCCTCTCACACTTTTTTGGGAGCACATATTTCACACTGCATTTCTCCCACTACTTTTGAGATTATTTTACTCCGCAGAGCAACCATTAATCTTGCAGTTAAGTGTATTCAAGGATCCTTTAAGATACCTCACTCTGGGGAGCTTGATTTCTGCCACAGATGAAGAGCAATGCCAAAACAGTATCATATAAATTTCAACCATCTTTCATTTGCAGCTGTTTAAGAAAAACAGAAAAAAAGTCTCCTCTAGGGGAAGACATAGGCAAAGTGCTGGGTCCTGCCTTGGGCCACAACAACCCCATGCAATGCTGCAGGCTTAGGGAAGAGTTGCTGGAAAGCTGCTCATGGAAAAGGACCTAGAGGTGTTGATTGACAAGAGCTGAGCATGAGCCAGCTTGTGCCCATGCGGGCAAGAATGTCAGCAGCATCCTGACCTGTATCAGAAATAGCATAGCCAGCAGGGCCAGGGCAGTGATCATCCCCCTGTAACAAACACTGGTGAGGCTGTACCTTTATTGAGCAGCAACAAAGCTGGTGCAGGGCCTGGAGCACAAGTGTGATGGGGAACGGCTGAGGGACTGAGCAGGGGGGGAGGGTTAGTCTGGAGAAGAGAAGGCTCAGGTGGGACCTTATCACTCTCTACAACTGCCTGAAGTGAGGTTGTAGTGAGATGGGGTCAGTTTCTTCTACCAAGTAACATGTTGATAGAATAAGAGGTAACGGCCTCAAGCTGCTCCAGGGAAGGTTTAGACTGGATATTAGGAGCAATTTCTTCACAGAGAGGGTGGTCAGGCACTAGAACAGGCTGCCCAGGGTTCTGGTGGAGTCACTATCCCTGGAAGTGTTCATAAACCACGTGGAGGTCCTCAGTGACATGGGTTAGTGGTGGCCTTGGCCATCCTTGGGTAACAGTTGGACTTGATGTTCTTAAAGGCCTTTTCCAACCAAGTTGATTCCATGATTCTAATAACTGATTACCATAATTGACTAAGTGGCACCTTAATTATGCACACAAAAGCAGCAGCAACAGAACTAATTCCAAGAAAGCAGGGAAAAAAAGTGTTCTTTGCAGACCTCAAAGAATTAAAATGCCTGACTGCAAGCTCTCCCCATGTCAACCATTTTTTGCCATGCTCTCCTTAACCATGTAAAAAATAAATGCTAATGTTACCCCACTGTCTGTAATGTAATCTCCACTGGTATTCCAGTCTGGCAACATAAATACTCTCCTGGAGGAATACAAGTAGGAGGAGGAGTACGGGTTACACAGCTGCTTGTCCTAGAAAAATGAGTAGAAATAGCACTGCTGATGTACCCTCATCTTAGCGTCACCTGTGCTAGAAGAAAGCTAGGAAAATGAAGCGTCAAATTCTGCTTTCAAGAAGCATTAACATGACTTTCATCTAATAACCAACACCTTCAGATCTTCGATCAAATTAGTTTATGCCACAAATACTCCCACTTCAACTACTTTTCCACAAATGACTTAAAAATACAGTTTTTACTTACTGGCGACAAAGAATAATTCAACTGTATCTGAGCAGAAGACCTAACAATTCAAAACGAGTTCACATATAAACTGAAATTATGAAACACCTTATAAGTATACCATAAGCTGTACAATCTTGCTCACTGAGCGACTCCTATAATGTGTACTTACTCTTACAGCTATCAGGATAGGCTGGAGTAGAGAAAGACATTCAGTTTGCTTTCTGGCAAGAAAAAGAGAGCACAAGACTGCACCTGGATTTTATTAGAAGAGGAAACACTCTCACATTAGTCATCCCAGCAGCAAATAAGGTGCTTCTCTCTCACCCATTACTTCCTTCCCATTTTCTCAAGGTTGTCAATGTGGAAAGTGTAGGGAAAGACAACCTTCTTTAAGGTTCTACTTCCTTTTGAGCTGAAACATATCCAGACCTAGTACACAGATGATTACTTAATTTGATACAATAAGGTTTTCTGAACTTCCAAATCCCTTGAACCTTATTGCTAAACTGCTTATAAAAACACAGACAAAATTGTGAGACTGAAGAACATGCTTTTTTTGGTTGTTTGGGTTTTTCTGAGTTTGCAAGCAACAACTCATAACCAGGAGTTATGAAGACCACTGGCCATATGTTTATAGTTGTATCACAGCCTAAACAGTAGTATTTTAGGCAAACCAGTTATGAGAAATTCCCATGTTGATACATTCTCTCAATGGAAAAGTAAAATCTGTTTTTATAGATAAAAAGGCATAAAAATGAATCTGTACTTTTGAGGTGGAGTGGTTGCATATTAAAGCTTTTAACAATTGAAAACACAATAAAACATGAAAAAACTCTTCGTACAGCTTGCAGTCCTTTATCACCAGCCTGCAGCTTAAAACTAGAACATTAACCCATCTATGTAGTGCCTGAAGAAAGATCAGAGCTAGGTAAATGTAGGTCAACTAAACCCATGAGTCAGTGCAACTCTGCCTGCCTACCATTTAAGCAGTCAAAGGCTCAAAAATACAATGCTTGACTACCTTCCATCCTTCCTTGGATGTTAATACAGAATTCTTACAGCTGAAAGGCGGCAGGCATTTTCCACACACTTCACATGTATTAATCTGAGGGGAATTTATTCCATTATGAAAAAAAACAGAATAAGCGTTCTCAAAAGTTCACTTTCTGATCAGAGGAAAAAACAGATCACTGGCTAGTGTGAAAGCACAAGTTGGTGACATTTGAGCTGAGGCCACTGAGTTACCAGGATAGCAGGTTTAATGAACAAATGGCCCTGCAGCCTGACTGACTCATAGGGGCACAATGTGGATCAGAACAGTTTACCTTGAAGACTGCAATTCAAATATTCACAAAAGCAGAACACCTTGTGCGCTTTAATTATTTTTCACTTTTATCACTTACATATTTCAAGTAAGAGCAACAAACCTAACAATAACCATATAGAAACCTGCCAGGAGCCAATTCCCTGCAAAACAAATTTTGTTTACATACTCTCTTCATTCTATTACCAAAAATTAGGTGCTTGTTGGCATGCTTTTATTTCAAACAAACAGCAGCTGCCACAAACTGCAACCAGGCCAAGGAAGCTGTATATAAAGTTAGGATTGTATTTTTAGAAAGAAGAATAAAAAATTACCCATCATCTTATATTTCAGAATCTTACATTTATTATGTTCCCCAACTACAGATAGGCTCCGTTATCTTCTGGTCTCCAAAGGAAGGCTGCCCCAGCAAAAAACAACTCTGTTGTTTAACATTTAAAGCTTTCCACAATTGATATTTTAATTCTGCTCTACAAAACAAATTAAAATAAAGCAAGCCCAAAACAGCCATGATTTCATTATGTAAATAATACTACTATAGAGAGAACAACACACATGTATCACTTCCATATGATCACAAAGCAATGGCCCAGATGCCAGAAGACTGTATCTGCATTTTATGTAACTTTCAATTTGCATCCTATGAAACAGAATCAGGTATTCTTGCTAAGAAAATACCTTATTTGAGCCTTCCACTGGACCTCAAGGTAAGAGCATATGTTCACATGCTATACAAGAGCTGTAATGAAGAGCACTCATTCTGGGACTACAGCAGGAATACCTGGGAAATGCACTCAAGACAGAAAGCTAAAAGGAAGATAACTGAATTATCAGAGCCAATTACATCGAATTTTAGCTCTTTGGAGAGCAAAAGATTGAATTTTTGACACCTTTACAGCAGCAGCTCCACCACTACAAGCCCACAGAACATCTGTCAGTGATTCAGAGAAATAACATTTTCCAATCTATTTTCTTGCAATGTTAAATCAAAATAGAAGCCAAACAAAAATACTTTCCTATTAGATTTTTCAAGTAGGCAGTCCTTGCAAATATCAAAAGTAAGTACTTCCAAAATGGGTAAATAGATGCTTCTTCATTTTTTTATTCAAGTACAGCCGTTGGTAAAACACTTACTGCTAAACCTCTACCTTCACACCCTAAAAGAGTTTGGAAACACCAGCTTCAAGCTGGTTATTCATAATTCAGCAAACACATTTCCTTCAAGCTCTGCAAGCACAGCTTGAACTCGTTACTGAGTCTAACACATAAATTGTAAACTCTTCCTATAATGAAGAACAAAAATAATTAAGACCTGAATTACTCTAATTTACTACAGCATGATAAGCACTGAGGAGAGAGAAGCTGGAACACGAAGTTACTCAAGAACACAGCCAGTTTAACTGCTATTTTATTATAGGTGGGGCAGGTAAACCAATCTCCCAGTAATTTTATCTAATACTTCCCAGCAGAAAAACCTTGGTGTTAGCCTTTGGTTTTTTCCTGTGCCAGACTAAAATCATTAGGGCTGCAATCCTTTGTGCCAGATACCTACAGCAGAGCAAACTTCTAAGAACACAGTAGTAAAATCAGTTCTGCAACTGGAGAATATTGCTCTGGCCACATTAAATAGCAAATTGTCTTTGAACACCTCACAGCAGTCCACCCAAATTCCAGACACGCTGTATAAATCAGTGTTTTTATGAGGTTTGTGAAATCTTTATTTAGCAGGGATTCTAGCAATTAAGATTTGGAAGGACTGTTTTCAATAAGCTACTCTCCAATTCTCTAGCTGGAAAAACACCACATGGACTATCCTTCCTACCATCCACATAAACTGTAGTATCAAGGAGCCTGTACATTCCTATCCTGGCAAAGCAAGATGCTCCAGACTACCAGAACAAACACAGGCTTTCCCTGTAATGGCTTCCAGTTAGCAAGCTTCAGAGGCATCTGGCAGTGCCCTGGCAGAGGGAAGCCTTTCTTCTGTGCTTACTATACCTGAATTTACCTCATAGGTTACTTCTATCCTTCAAATCCATGACTTTAAAAAGTAAAACTAATACATCTAGACTTCTATAAGATAATTCAGAAGAGAAGTAAAGCTCTAGGAAGAAAAAGAAAAACAGTTTTAAGAAATTAAACAAGTCTGAATATAAGAGCAATTTTAAGTAGTTCAAGAAGGAGATCACAATTGGCTTGATGATGCCAAAGATGAGGAACAAGAGAAAGACGAAAAGATGATACAGGATCTGAAGTTACTGGTAGAGACAGCTCAGGAGGGAAAAAAGAAATGGAAAGAACCGGTCTGTGCCTACCACACCACTCTCCTCTCCAAAAGCTGAATTATCACCCAAAATTCTGGAGTCACAGAATACTTCTACATTGTCAGAAGCCTCTTTAATTCAGCTACAGCAGTATGTATCTCAGCTTTGTTAACAGTACTCCTTCTCTTGTGAACTGCTCCACATGCTTGAGTAGTGAATGCTCTTTCTGTGTAGGTAAAGGTGCTAACCCTGTAGATACAGAACGTGAGGTTCAGGATGGCACCCTATTAAGGAAATTACATGAGAAGTTATGTTTTTCAGATCAAATAATCAAAAGCAAAGCTGCACAAAAATTCATACTGCTTTTATCTTCATTCGATTGCCACTAGTTTGTGTACATTCAGTATTTTCTTTGCTCATTTCCACTTCTCACATCTTTACAGAGGATTAATAATCCTCACAGGATTAATGCAGACCCATTCCCAGAGGACAATTCCACCCTGGGCAGTAAGGTGACTGCTGTTCTTCCCATTTGTCAAGGAAGCTGAAAAACACACTGGAATATGAAGGTGGGGGGGGGTGGGGTGGGGTGGGAAATGGGCAACCTCTAAATAACTGTAGCTAAAAGTTGTGGAAAACTAAAATCTATCCCTAAGAGCACCACAGCTAGGTAAGTCACCCACACAATGCTTTTCACAAGCAATTACTCAGGGCAGGATTTAAAATAGCTAATTTTTACCTCACCTAATCTTAGTCATCTGGACTCCATCCTGACAGGGAATACAGATTAGCACACTCAAGAAGGCAGTTGAGCCCACCTACCCAGGACTGATTAAGTTTCTTCTGAAGGCCTAACTTCGTATCTCAACCTTAAATTTCAGAAGCACTGAATGCTTATGAACCACAGCTGAGTGAGATTTAACCTATAAAGTTTAATATTAATCTAAATGCAGTGCAAAGTCCTATCAGAATCACTCTGACCACCAAAGGAGGATAAAAAAAAATGCAAAAGCTAGAGGGGTAGCCCCCCTGGCAAGGCACTATACATTTAAGAGAAAACACTGGCTGATCATTAAAAACAAGTACCACCTGCTCCTTTCACGAAGGCCACACAGACTTTACTTGGCTTTTTGATGCACTAGATTCACATTCCCGCCTCCTGTGCTGCCCCAGTTTAAATAGCAAGGTGATTATACTCTGAGAGAAAATGATCCAGACGATTTTTTTTACATATTTTTCTTCACTGGGGGAAGCAGGTGAGGAACCAGTGTAAAGCAAAAGATGGAAGCGGCCAGGAGCAAGAAAGTATAAGACTTTCCCCTTTGCAAGTTGTGACCTGCAAAAATGGGTTATAATCTCAGAGAGAAACAGCCAAAAATAAACCAGAGAACTTGCAAAAAACACGATTGGTAAATGACTCCAGGGGATCACAGAAACAAAACACAACTACCACCACATAATAAAGTCTTCCATATTTTAAGCATTGTGACTGCTGAAGTTTGAGAGTAATTCTGTGGAGGTTCTTCCTCTACCTTCTCTCTGCAGGAACTCAAGCCCCTTTCATCACTTCACCACATGACACATGTGCATGCTTCATGTCCCCGGGGCAGACAGAGAACACCATCTTCATTGGTTTGATTCTCAGTATATAAGCAGCCATTCATCTCCTCTACCAGCCTTATGTATGGCAAGTGGCAGGTGGGAACCCGAGAGGATCTGGCACTGCCCATGATAGCCACTTTGTATTTTGAAGTGGCATAAAAGTTAAAATGAAAACTGGGACACCACACATATGCCACCTCCTCCTGAGGTAGGTTTACAGATTAAGTATCTGCAACACAACTTTATGTAGATGCTGTTAAAATGAATGCATGTATTAATACACTGCTGCAACTAAAACACTGACAAGTAGGCATGTAAAGCACCTGCATTTTTTAAAGGCAGCATTAAAATGGGTTTGAATATGGCAGTAGGACACTTTTGGTAACAACACTGACAATTTTAAAACCTTTATTTTTTAGGTAGATCATTTCAAAAAGAGTAACTCTGATAGTGGTGCTACTTCATGTCTTTCCTTATACGAGATCTGACAGCAGTCAGATTTCTCTTGCACATATGAATGAACAGACTGCAAAACACAGCACTCAAGATCCTTCCCAACACATTTAAAATATTGAAGATACTGAAATTCTCTTGCTTATTGATGGCAGAAAAGGGACTAAACCAGAGTATACTCTGACACACTATTACTGATAAAGCCCACAACACTGTGAGATCAGAGCACACATCTGATGCCCTCTACCCAGGTAGGAGCTGCAGTCACCACTCTTTTGGCCTGCACATCCAGCTATCTACAAATGGGAATGCCGATACACGGCAGGGGAGACAAACATGACGCAGCACTGGCTCTACTCACGGCAAGAGAGTGAGTAAAGAGAACAGAAGCAGCTGCTGCCTGCAGTGTTCCTGCTCACACCCCTTATGTTCATGAGCATGTCTGCAATGCCAGCAGCTTCTTCTGTCGTCTCCCTCCTCCATCTATGGTTCAAAGGTGTAAGAGCATTTTAGGGGGTCTCCATGTGAATACTTGCAAATTGCCATCTAATCCGCAATGCTGACAAGGCTCAAGGCTGCGCAACAGTAATAAGGCCACTCCCTCACACTTCAGCATGCATATCCAGAACTTAACAATACTTTCCACTTTGAAACACCACCAACGTAGGCAGCTTTTGAAAGAACATGTTTCTGCCGTGGCTGTGCAATGCCTCTTTTGGTCCCAAATACAATGAAGAACTCTTGCAAATCATAAAAACATTTGGTAAACACAATCAGTTGCTCAAGCTACTATTCAAAGTGGCTGTTTTGCAAATAGAGCATAAAATACAAACTAAACTAAGTTTCAAATCAGTGATGTCTGCCATTATCAAATACTGCAACCTCTGGCTACTCAGTAAACACACTAGATGTGCTGGACACTTGGAGTTGACTTTCAAAGATAATAAGCAGTTGCTTGCTAATTAAAAGCACTTTTTTTTTTTTTTACCTGTCGTAAAATAAACAAATTTGAAGCACGAACATCTATACAAAATTTGGAAAGGGCCATAAAATCCCTTGGCTCTTAGCTAACCCCTAAGATTTTTGGCTAGGAAAACACTTTGATGAATTCAAACTATAAAGTCATACTACCATAAAAACACTGCACATACACATGGTACGTAGCTTCAGCACACATCCAAGCACTACCTCTGCCAATGAGGGATCCCCCTGGCCCACTGCAACTCCTGCCTATGGTACACATCATTAATAGCAGCAGTACAAAACAAAGGAAAAAAGAATGTGTGCAACTGCCCTAAAGCATCATTCCAGGGGTGAACACTAACGAAAACTCAGGGAAATCTCTATCTTAAGGACGCAATTACATCAAAGCAGAAAACCATAATGGCCTTTATGTGACAACCATTAGTACCAAGTGACATACATGCCCATTACCTTCATCCTCCCCAACTAAGGAAACTCCGAGTCTTTGGCAACACCTGAAACACCACACCCCAGCATCTGGTATTTACAGCCAGTCTGACTGGCAGCAACAAGAGTGACCACCCCAATTCAGTGTTGTACTGGAACAAAGGTAAAGTTCAAAAGACTGAGAACACAAACCTGTTGACAAGAGCAAACATAACAGCTTTACTCCTGCTCTGAAAGCTGATTACTCCTCTTTCACACTTTATGATTCTGCTGCACTTACACTTTCTGTCCCTTTCATAGCTACCAAGAATGAGACATATGAAAGCACTGCAAGCATGTTAACTACATGAACCCTTTTTTGGCTGTCTTAAGTTTTGTTAGGAAGCTTTTGCTATCTGTGATTTGTGGAAGCTTGAACTTCTTGTTAAAAGTGGCAATAGCCTTATGGTCACAGCCTTTAGCTGACAAGAAGAAAACATGCATTGGGAATTCTCTAAATAAGTTTTTTTTTTTTTACTTTTTTCCAACTTTGTATCAATTAACTACAGTGCCCTACAGGAATTTTCAAACAGTGGCAGCTTTGATTTTGTATACCAAAGGCAGGAGAGGAACAGCAAGTGAGGTTTGCCATGCCTTACTGACACTAAAGCACTTATTTCTTACTTTCTAGTAACAGCTAGCTATTATTAGAGACCATATGATTTAATGGATAGGCTGAACTAGACTGGAACTCAGAATAACTTAATTCTTCTTCAGCCATAACTTGTGCTGACAGTGATTCCTCTCTGCTTTATTTCCCTCTCCTTTTATCATACCTACTCATATTTAAAATGACAAGACCATCCCATATTATGTACATGTACAGCATCACTTAACCAAATACCCTTCTCAGTACCATAGTCCAAAAAACATTATTTGCATGTGATTAATCCAATTGTCTGTTGCTACCATTAAACTAGCAACCGAACTTTTTTTACTTCCCTTTCCATCCATCCTAATGCCTGCAGCAAGAATCACAGGGATTATCAGAATCTTGTCTCTATCTTCCTTTTTTCCTGTCACAGTCATTTCTTTAACTCCCACCTTGTAAAAAAGATTCGCTTTGAATTCATCTCCCTCTTTAAAACTTACACTGAGCCTGTTCAAGAGATATGTGCAACAGAACTTTGCTTCACCAGACAACCAGGAGTGAGAGTACCTGTGGTTTGATACCACGTACAGCATTTGAAGCCTTGATATGTTCACACAATGAAAGTCAGCTCATCTAAAGTCACTTTAGTCACCTGACACCTGGGGTAATCCCACCTGCATTCTAGGGGGTTTTCAATGCTTGTAACAGGTGACTCTCAACCAACTTATGTCTATTTTAGCAATAGAAGCTAAAGAGCAAATTATATACATGTTCCCATTGAGACAGGCATGTGCATATGGCAAAAATGTTAAGTACTCATGAATACACAAACACTACCTTGACACTCTGAGAATTACTATTGGTAACATGTTGTTACACTATCTAGAGGAATCCTACTCCAACAAGACGGATCATTTTCACGACAAAAGCCTTCACTTCTTTGCATCAATGATACACAATTTTCCGTATTATAAGTGACACTGGCAAATACATTGCCACTATGCAACACTCATGGGGAAAAATGAGGCAGGAAACCTGTGAATCACTACAGCAGGCTCTAAAATATACAAAAAAACATGCCTGCTGCACTGAGGGAATACAGCTATTTCTACTGTTATGTTCAGTGTAGTTCAAACAAAACAAAAATAAATCTTTCATACACAGAATTCTCTGAAGAAAACCTACTTTCTTACATTATTTTTTGGGGGTCTTTTTAATGCATTTTTTTCCACACAGTCTTTAGAGATATGTTCTTTACAGTTTCGTTTCTTACAGAGAGGGCATTTTCTCTTCCACCTCAAAGCTCATCCCCAGTTGGGTTGTTTACTTTATTTACCAAAGTAAAAAAGTTACAGAAACATTAAGTGATTTTCCTGTTTGTGTTAATGTTACATTCAGTGGAAGCTGATCCATATCTCTTTTTTTCCTACTATAATTCCAATGCAAATATCTTACAATGCTTCTTTTAAAACTTCCATACATGGTATGAATCCACATACAATACTATAAGCAGCAAAAATCCCAAAAGCACTCTTGCAAATTTTCTCCAGTTTGTATGGCACTAGCATTTGTGACTATCATGGTATCTCAAGAAGGCCCTTAGTTTTATGTTAAACACATGCTTTTCCTTAAACCTCATACAAACACTTTGTTACAGCTGCTGTGATTTAAGCTATCTCCTGCCTAACTATACATGAAGGAAAACAGACCTTGTAGCATGCCTCAGAAAATCAACAGATCTTATACCGTCAAACCAGGAGGAAAAGTTCTTATGTGTATTTAAAATATCAAGAACATCTGCAATTAAATTAGGTATTAGAGAGTAAAGTACAAAATGAAAAAAACTAATGTACTTCAAAGTTTTACTCTATGAGAGCATTAACGAATACATTAACATGAGCACTACTGTAACAAAATCCTTTAAAGTGTTTTAAAAATAATCATCATGGCACCATTATGGGAATACTTAAAACATAGTCTTACATGCATATGTTACAGTTTCATGAAGTAAAGATAGGGTTTAAAATCCCAGTATCAGACTATTCCATTATGGACTGTTTGCATATAAACACACACGTATACACACACAAATACACAGTTTTTCACCATTAAGCATAACTCTTTGTTCCATAATCTGCAGTTGTATGTTTAATCATCACACATAAAACACTTCCATCAAAAAGGAAAACCGCAGTTCTAGCATGTTTAATTCTTTGGAAATGAACATCTACATTGCTGAAATGGCATTAGAGTGACAAATGACTATAATCCAATGGCCCAAGGCCAGCAACTTCTATTACAACAAGATTTCGCTGTTTTGTACGACACAGCATGTTGCATGTGTGTCACTAAACAGAAATGAGACTGCTTAGTTTACCTATAAACAAAACCCCACTTAACTTTACAAGTATTTTAACAGCTACATGTATGGAAAAAGTAGTGTGTCTAAGCAACTGCCTAGAGAAAATGGATTTATTAATAGGTAAATGACTGGATCTATTCTAAGATGTCCCCAAATCAGTGCTATAGTCTAGAATGCACAGAATAAATAGCAGTGATTCACAAAACCTGTGGAGTTTATTCTAGTATTTGCATGCTGCCATATAGTTCCAAATTTGTTCTATGTCAGTTTTCTCAGACTTGCTTTTTTTAACCAACCCACATTCACCCACTGTACTCTGCATGGATCCACCATTCACATTTTAGAAAGGCAAATTATATCTTCTGGCTATCTAAACTCACAGCTTCAGCTGCAGTCTGAATTCCTGAGACCACAGAAGCTTACAACTACTCACTCCACTGGCAAAAGTTTTAGCAAAAGGACAAACCCTTTTTGCTCAGAGCAACGAAAGCAGGATTTAAAAATGAAGGGAGGCAAATCCAGTTTCTTCATCCCTTTAAAACACAGGACAGCAACTGACCGGGACAGGAGAGAAGCAGCAGCTACAGCAACACGATGCACTCCAACACTTCCCTTCAAACCCACTACTGGCAGCCCTTGCCCACAGTCACCTTTCATTTCATCGTTTAGGTTGTCCTCCCTAGTTATCAGTGTGTTTCATAAACCTGACAGACAAAATCCACAGTGCCCTCTCTCCAAGCACTTCTTTCTGCCTGTAAGGACCCTGTCAAGTTATACACATCTGCACAGATGCAAGCAAGCTAGCACTCACCCAGCAAGAATCGCATGCAGCTGCAAAGCAACCTTGGTTTTCTTATAGAGTATTTTTGAGACAGATCAATTTCCTGATGAAGGTCACTCACAAACATAAGGCAATACACTGCAAAGACAGCACAGAACAAATGCCTACAGACTGCAGACTTTTTTTTTCTCCTTCCAGTGCTGGCTTAAGGGAGCATCAAACTACACCGTGCCAGGGAGCAACACTCCAAGTTGGCCATAAAAGAGGCAGTTTGCAGTGCAGTATTTCAGGGAGTCAGATTGCATGTCATGTTCTGAGTTCCAGTTATTCTGGTTGGCAGGCCAGACACAGGCTTGGGTGAGGATGAACAGCACACTATGAGCTTGTTCAGCTTTTCCTGAACTCAGAAGTCGACCGGTTTTTACTTCAGCTGGGTTTGGGGACAATATGGTACATTTAAAATAACACTGAGTTAATATGATACCACAGCAATGGTGAAAGAACAAAACAACCATAAATGATTTATTCTGCTATGGTATCCTTTCTTCTGTTTAACTTGTTTTCACAAGATTTATAAATGATGAGTTTGTATTAATTCTTTCTATGAAAAACAATAGGCGAAGTGGCTAAAAGAACTGTTTATACAGTTTCTACAGAGCATTACTCTTTCTAAACAGGGAAATAGTTTTTTTAAATGTATTAAAAAAAAAATTAATTTAGATGACCTTGATGACAAATGGTTTCAACTATACCCAACGCTATCAGCTCAACATCTGTAGCATCATGCAAAGCCTGTAGTGATACAGCAAGTTTACTTCTACCTCATACTAATAAAAACCTTACAGATTTTGAATATACTCAGAACACACCTAGAAAACTGACAGCAATACTTAAGTATCTCATTAAATGATTATGAAATAATGACATGCAATAGAGAGGTACAAATGACCAGCAATGTCTAACCTGTGTTACCATATACTCGTGCTTGCTGACTAGCTGCCTGTCCAAAATTAATGCCTCTTTGAAAATAAATGATAGGCATGTTTCATGATTTATTTGTTAGAATATGTAAAGCACCTGATGAAGTATTTCTGTGCACTACTACACGAATTCATCAACTCACAGAAATCTGACTACCCATCTTAGCTATTAAAAGAATACGATTTTCTTGAAGACTTCTTTTTGCCCCATGTGACAAAAAAATGTATGTCTCAATCACAGTATGCTCAAATTACAGTCACAAGGGAAAACTGAGCACTTTTGTCTCAGACTCTGCATTATGACACAAGCATAATCACCAAATAATGTTATTTACGTTTTCAGAACAGACTTTTATCAACGTATTTCTATCGATCTGCAACACTACCATCCTACAATAAAAAGCTGCATCTTCAGGCATGCAAGAATCCAAAATACTGTTACCTGACTTCAGCATTATAGCATTAAACTGCTCTAGAATATACAGTCGTATAAATCCCAGACAGCATTTAAATAAACTGATTTATTAATGTAAAAATAAAACAAAACAAAACACAAGGATAGGCTGTGTTTAATGACACAAACAAGCATTAACTGAAAGATATCTTACAGATTTGCTTCCAAATGATACATGAACTTAAGCAGCAACCCTCATGAGACCTAAATATCTCCCTTTAGCTATAGAGGAGATTGATTTAAAATAGCCTATGTGAAAGCTACTACTAACATGACTTTACAGGCTAGTTTTAATTACAGTTGCGTACTGCTTCACCATAAACTAAATCATCAGCTGAACTTCCTTGTATTTCAAGGTACATCAACTTAATTAAAGTACAGACACAAAAAAGTCCTTAATTCTTCTAAATCCAGAAAAAACAGCTGCAATGTAAAACCCCGTGTTATCCAACCGACCACATGCACTGCTGCCTAGTACTGAGAGTACTGAGGGGAGGGGAAGGCAGTGAGTAAAACAGCTTCGGAAATGGCCACTGACTTCTTTTGATATACGTGCATTCAAACTAGCATTCATTAGGAAAAGATGTCCAAAACGAACTGCATTTTCTCCACAGTAAAATAAAAACTGAACGATACAAAACTTTAGAACACTTTAAAATTTTAAGGAAACCTCAGAAACTGCAACTGTCCTCAGAACACTCACATTAACAAAACAACATCCTTCTTTTTTCCAAACATAAATAAATCAAGCTGGACAAGAAACGTTACTATAGTTTTCACCAATAAGGCTTTCGTTTATAGAAAAATCACTGTCAAGACCACTAGTGCACAACTTTATTAGACACATATCTCAACTGCCATTCACAAAAGCAGAACTCAGAATTAAAGCACAGCTTTATTTCAAACATTTAAATTTTATGGAAGGTACTTTCTATCATAAAAGACACGTTTTCTTAATAAAATCATCTTTAGTATGATCAAAGCTTTCTAAACTTTACTATTTGCTAAAACCAAAATTGTATGAAGTCTTGCAAAAATACACCTCAGTGCACCACATGCATAGCCCGATAACTTTGCTTTAAAGCTTTTGGGGACTGAAATCTTACAGGAAAGAAATAGTGAAGTTATCCCACTCAATCACTTGCTCTAAGCAGACACAAGATTATACCAGGAATCGAACTTTTAACTTCCACTGAAAAACTACCACAACCGCAGCTTTTCTTCTTCTACTCCACGCACACATCTTCTGGCTGCTTTAGTTAGTGGGAGACGGGGAAAATAGACACACATCTCCATGCACAGCGATCTTGCAACACTCAGCCCTTTGCAGCCCAATGCATTGAGATTTACTGAGTGTTTGGGCGGGGGGTGGCGGAAATTAGCCCACAAATATCCATATCCCCTTCTCATTATATACTCGTTTCTATCTGTCCCCCCCTCCAAAAAGGAATAAGCACAAGCTATCGCCTTTCTTCCCCCACATCCTCCCTCTGCGCTGGCTCAGACAGGGGCACAGCACCGGCTTCACCCCGCGAAAGCTCCGCATGCCGCCTCCGCCCCTCCGCTCCTTCGCCCCGCCGAGGCGCGGTGACACCGGCGCGGCTAAGGGGCGAGCCCCGGCACGCTAGTTCCCTCCGCGGGGCCGGCAGAGCGGGAGGCCGCCGTCCCGGCGGGCAGCGAGGCGGCTCCACCGCCCTCAGGAGATTCAATGAAGCTGCAGAATCACCCTAGGCCTAGTCCCAGCCACCACGCTCCCCCCCCTCGGCGAGCCGCGCCACGGGGCCCGGGGGCCCCTCGCGGCCCCTCAGGAGCCCCTGCGACACCCTGAGCCGGCAGCGCGGGGACGTGCCATACCTGCGCACCGTTGACCGCCATGGCGCTCCGCGTCCGTGGGGAGCTCGGCGTCTCCCGTGCGCCTCACGCTGCTGCCCCCGCCGCCGCCATTTTCTCTCTTGCACGCACCAGCCGGGCGGGCAGGCGGTGCGCACTGCGCCTGCGCACGGAGGAGGAGGGGCGTGGCGGGCGCGGCTCTGCGCCTGTGTGCGGGCCGGGCGGCGGTGGCCGCGCAGGCGCGGTGGCGGCCGGGGCCGCTGTGAGGTAGGGGCCCGGCGGCGGGGAGCGGGTTTGTTCCTCAGCGGGGCCGCCCAGAGGCGGGAGGATGGGCGAGGCGGCGCAAACCGCTTCGGTTTCAGCCCCTGGGCACCGGCTGGGCAGGGGGAGCTGCTGTGAGGAGGGCCCAGGCTAAAGAAAGCCGTCCGCAGGAGCCTGGTCTCACATCGCCGTTGGCTCCGGCCGGCCCTGTGGTACTGCAGTGAGGGAGAGCGGTGCAGGAGAAACGCAGCTGGAAAACTGCACGTAGCCAGGCTGTCTCAGAGGAATTAATGCAGGCTTCATCTCAAGAGGCTGTTAGAAGCCGCACGGCAGTGGTTGCTCCGGCAGGCAACCGTGCCCGTGTGAGGTAGAGTGAAGCTATCTCACGTCTGACCCAAATAACGAGTGGGAATGGGCTCATTGTTTATATCTGGGGAAAAAAACCCTCAAGTGACTAAGCCAATCTCATGATTTTGAGAGGACTGACTCATAACCGAATTCTGAAACCCCCAGGCGAGTATCCATTACATTAATTGCTAATTTACTCCTTTTTTTTTCTCTTTAAACTACTAAGTCCTGCAAAAGTCTTGTTCAGTTGGGATGCAAGTGGTAGGGAAAGTTTAACATTACCGTGAATGTTGAAGAGAAGAAAGGGAAATAAATAACTTTGTTTCTTTGGCTGCTGACTTTTTCTTGTGGAAAGAAGATTGATCCACTTCCCTCGGATAAGGACGTTTCCCTCTCGTTTTACCAAGTACAGCACTTCATGTGTGCTCATGACAGCGAATGATTTTCTGCATCGGCCTCTGTCGTTTTAGTAGGCACACCCATGCTGCCGCTCCCTTGTGTTTCTAGGAAGCGTCGCTGTTCTGTCCCAAGGCAGAGAACTAGCAGTAAAAACGGCTGTTTAATATGAAAGGAGAGGAACAAAAAAGGGAGACAAATGTATAGGCCTTTTGCATACAGCATTTCAAAGGTCTGAAACCCCCTCTCCCCTCGGGAGTCTCATTTACAAGGTAAATAAAGGAGTGAAAACCCTCATGTAGCTCATCCGCTTGAAGGCGAAATTCCCTTCTGCCCGCAGCGCTGCCTAAATAAAGAGGCTGTTTTTGCTGGAAAAAGCCCCTTCAAATGGCTGATATACAAATGAGAACAGTACTTCCCACTTGAAAGCTGGTTAATTCAAATGCCAATACTGCTAAATGCTGTAGCTGATGGCAGAAACTGACATGGGCATAAAGGCACTGTCTTGTAATTCAGCAACATTTAAAACACCTTCAAATATTATCCCATCTTAATACAGTTTCATTGTAAAGTCTCAATTTACCACAATATTTTGCAATAATGTAAATTTTGAAAGTTTTATTGTAAAAGGAAGCCTTATTGTTTTGCAGAAACTTACCTGCTGGGAAGTTTGCACCTCAGTTCTCTTTTATCATTCATTTTTGCCTTTTTAATGGTCTGTTACTGCATTACCACTTACTGCAGTGCTCAAATCAGTTTTCTTTATATCTATCCTTTATGCCAGTGGCCATGAATTACAGCTCACAAACAGCATGCTGTATTTCTGACTTCAAAAAAAATACTGTATTTCTTTCAGTTTATCCATGCTCTTAAGATTCATGGAGTAAAGCAATGTTCTTAACAACTTGGTACTGACTTAATTACTTTGTGAAGTGATCAACAACAAACGTGGTCCATGGCTGTGGAAATAAAGGGTTGTCTGATGTTAGCTAGTGAACTGAATAAGCTACTCCCAGGTTAGCTGCCTTCCAGTAACTGCTGTAATTGTTTTTATCCCACAGGAAATGCAAAGTGTTTGGGAATGGCTCAGCCTTCCAAATCAAACTCCTCACAATTTCGCTGGATAGAAAGACCTGTGCTCATGACAGCACCCAGGAGGTGAAGGATTTATATGTATGACTTTTCTGAAGCAACCAGGACCCACACATCTGTACTTTCAGGGTGGAGGAGAGTATCTTCCTGGAGTGTTGCAAGAACTGGTTGATCACTATGGGAGGTGTCCTTCTGTCCATGTAAAGATTCCTCCCAGTGCCCGGAGCTTTAGGAGCAATGAAGACTTTCTTCAGAGATGAAGAACTTTTATCCCAACAGTTTCTGAGCACAATAAGGGCTTTGCTACTTCTCTAGTCATTCAGGTAATGGGATTCAACAGGGGAAAAAAGAAAACAGCACTGTACTGTATTTTGGGAGATCAAGACTCAGAAAGCCAAGGTGGCTGCTGCACAGAGAAACCTAGAAACATTACTTAAAGCACCAAGAATCTAAGGGGCCATGGTGGTGCCAACCTGGAGCCCATAATGGCACAAAAACAGTGTTGGGGACGGAGCTCTTTTTCCTCTGCCCTCACCACTGCCTACAATAAAGAACTTACTGGCAGCAGCCATCTTCCCTGGTCAGCCTGCCAGGAGAAGTGTTTGCTTGTGGGTCTGTTGGCTCCTTGTATTTCAGGTTTTCCATTTAAAATGAGCCTAATCTAGGCCAGCGTCCCCAGAGGTGCTGTTGCTGCACCCTGCCAAACAAAGCTGCCACAAAGCTCCTCCAGCATGAGGTCCAAGAGGTGCCGTGAGCTCTGCTGGAGGCAGGTAGATGAAGCTGTTTTCACTGTGGTGATAGGGGCCCAAAGGCTGTTTGTTACATGATGTGGTGCCTGTGAGAAGGAACAGAAGTCACTGCTGAAAGAGGTCCCTTTTGCTTCTCATGGTTATAACAACGCATTTTTACAACCCTGATAAAGTGCTGCTTCTTCCTTTGGGGAACTTGCTTTGGTTCTTCTTGTTGAACCTCTTTTTTTTTTGGGACAGCTGCTATCACTGGATAGTCTCTCCTGAGGATTTCCTGAAGCCTTGTACTTTGGAGTACCCAGAGCACTGAAACAAGACTACAGAATAAGTTTTAACTTGCTGTGGCCTGAATTGCAGAGGCCAGAAGTGGGTGGACACAATAAGCCAAGTAGCAAAGAACACCAATAGCAAATGTTACATTCAAAAAATGCAGTAATGCAAACTTGGCTTCAAATTCTGGATTTCTAAATTTGCTGGGAAATTGTAACCAATAAATTTAATTTGTCAATGCAAGGAACTTCAGTATGGACCAGTTCAAGTCAGCCTGAAACAAATTTGAAGTCTGGGCAAGCCTTTAGTAGATCATGTGGAGGCTTGGCTCAGTATGTTCTGTGTTTCAGTTATCTATTCAGACCTCATGGCTGAATTATTTGTGACTTACTCATCCTTATCTTCAACATGAGCCTTCTCTCCTCTCATGCAATCATCTGTTTTAGGGCTGCAGTCTCAAAAAAGACCTGCAAGTCTATGTCTCACTTTCTTTTCATGTTCTGTCACCAAACCCATCAGGATATAAACAAAGGTACGTATTTTCCCAAAGCCACTCTGAGTTCCAAAAAGAGCCTGTGTGATGCTAAAAAATGCATGTGGGATCAACAAACCCGCTGCTGGGCTGTCTGTCTCTCACTGAATCATGGAGCTGTCAGAAGGGAAAAGGAAATACCTCCATCTGGACTTGGGATACATCAGCCCTGATCCAGTGCCTATGAGACAACTCGAAGCTATAAGGTCACACAGGGCTAATTAGCTTCTCACTCATTATTACATTAATGAGAACTGAAATATGACAAGAAGCCAAAATAAAATCTGTCACTTTAAAAAATACTGAATCCTAAACTGCACATGGAAAATCACTGGTATTTGGAGGAAAGCAGTCTGATCTTGTGGAGGCAGACAGACAGACAAAGAGACACTCAGGCACATTTGTCTCAATTTAACAAAAATATTTCCAGCTTCTTTCTCAAGCCTTCAGAACAACTTCATCACTTATGTCAGTGGTTTTTCGTTAAGGTATCTCTAGGGATTTATGTTATCTAACATTGGTGTTGCAGGCAGCAGCTTCTTGACAATGCTGATGCAAAGATACATGCATGGAAGTGTGGGAAGAGAAAACCTGAGGTTTTTGGTAGCTGCTCTGTGTCAGGTAAAACCAGCTTTCCTCACAATTTGGCAATAGGAGCCTTTCTAAAAGGAGGTAGGGCGGTACTTATTTCTCCCCAGAGCAGGAAGAAAGATCTGTGCTTCCTGGCGAGGCCTAAAACGTTTTATAGAGCTTGCAGTTGAAGGCAGGTGCAGGAGCCAGAGTGATTCCTTAGAAGCACAAACCCGGAGAATACGCCTTTTTTCTACCCATTTTAATTACTCATCCAGGGAGCTATTCAGTCCTCAAAAATCAACGTAGAAATCCACTTGTGTCATACATATTCTTTCATTTCTGCAGAATTCCAGCACACCAATTGCAGAGCAGTTCAGCACTTGGGAGCTCAACTTATTTTCAGGCATCATGTGCTGTCTCCTAACACTTCCTGAGTGATGACAAGCCATGTCTGGGTTCATAACATCCAAAATCCATGCTGCCAGACTGTGCTTTTGGCAATGCTGAACTGCTGTGGCTCTCAGAGGTGCAAATGGTAATAACTTCTTCATATAATAGTGGAAAAATGCTTACGGCAGCAAGAGGTATGGTACCCCAGTGGCCTCTGATAATGTGAGAGATGTCCCATACTCTTCTAGCCTCTGTTTTCAAAGGGATGATAAATGAACTGGGAAAAATAAAGCTTTCTTTGATGAGTACTGAGGTTCTATTCTGCCCCTGCAATTAAGTTTAAAGTTATGAAGTCTTAACATGTTTATCTACTCCCCATTAAGTGCTGTATTTGAAACCACTATATAAACTGGATGAGGTCTTTTGCTCACAGATGCGAAAGATGTGAAAAATAGTTTCTGACTGCCTGGTTTGGAGCACCATGCAGAAAAGGTGGATTAGCCAGAGAAGTTAATTTTCTGCTTCATGTTATTACATTTAGCTTCTGCCTCTTAAAATGTTTCCGCTATTATCAATGCCACTTAAACATAATTACAAAATTCCTTCTCCAATTTCTCAAAAAGGAAAGCCTCCCTTAAATCAATACACAAGTCAGATGGTGATGAATGCAATAGTCTAAACTGCATTTATTGTTTCCAGACATTAATGCAATACATAAACACATTAAAAGGGGAGGATATAGGAACAAGCAACCCATTAACAGAAACATTGAAATTTATGTTCTATACACATGAAAATATCAAAAAATTAAGCAGTTGTCAGTCAACATAGCAAGGATTACAGATTATAAAATAAACTCAAACAACTAATTAATGAGTTTGTCATAATCAGAATTTTTTTTTGTTTGCTTGGTTGGATTTAAATTTATTTTTAGGATAAAAAATAATAACCATTACCTCATGCAGTGTAAAAAGGCTTTAAAAGAAATCCATTAATGCAAATGAAAGACTAATTCCAGAGGCCTTTTTTAAAAAAAAAAAAAAAAAAAAAAAATCCTCAAGGGGTTTCACAAAAATAGTTTTCTTGAATCCTTTCTTAGAACTGAAGAAGAAACCTGTAACTTCCTTGCAGTCCAGAAACTTACTCAGAAGTACCTTTCAATACAAATATAGTCTTATAATGTGTGTAGGAGTTCTTTAATTTACAAGAGCTTCAAATGTGATTAAGTGCAAAAATGTTTTCTTAGTGTTTCCCAATTATTGAGGTAAATAGTTAAAAAATAATAAGAAAAGGAGGGTAGTGGGATATCAGCTGTATGTACACCACATGCAAATAAAGAAGGCAAATCTTAAATACGTAGTTATGGTGTATGAGGGAGATGTGAAAGAAGGATCAGGGAAGAAAACCAGCAACAATCAACAGTTCCCCAGCAGGACTTTAAACCAAAGCCCCTGCAGATCCCCACTAGTTGCAAATAAAGCATGTTTATCAGCACGTCTGGCGAGCTGGGCTATGGGGAAGAGCCTGTACAATAGTCACAATTACAGCGGACTGCCCGACAATGCTGAGAATGTAAATGCTGCTCCAACAGCTGCACCGCATCCCGAGCAACCACACAAAGACCAACAGAGCCATCAAATGATGAGCTCCTGATGGCAACAGGAGGGCCATGATTACAGAGCAGTAGCTTCTACAGTAAATAACAATATATGGCAAACAGGAGACTGAGTTAGCAAAATGCGGTATAAAAAAGTATAAAAGTTGCTTTTAAAAACTGCCTATAAAGTTCTCTTGGGAAGGAGGAATATTTAGTCTGCGGCATTATTACAATAACTGAAGTGGCTGTATCAGATTGCTGGTGATTGACTTCTTGTGAATCAGAGGTGCATTTGTGAAATGCCCCAGGGTGAATGCCTGAAAGCTGCCCAGACAGTCGGGGAATTTTAGTATCTGCAGCAGAATCAGCTGTGTTTGTAGAGGGTGGACTAACACTTGGGTCGGAAATCTCTCTACTTGGTATGCAGAGGATACTGTGACACAAAGGGTCTCACAGACGATTGTCAGTTCAGTCCCAATGTCTGGACCCCAAACACAGGCCCAAGTATATTTTGGGTTTCTGCCTTTTGAACCTGTCTTGCTGGGGAAGGTGTCTGGTTGCACAACTGCTGAGTGACTGGTGAGTCCCCACCAAACCCATCAGGAAAGGCTACTCTCAAGGAAAGACATTTTGAACTTAAAAAAAGGAGGAAAGTGTGAGCTATTAGCTCAGTTAAAAAAAACAAGTTGCTGTCCTTCAGGATCACCAAACCCCAGTTAATCATCCTTGGTTAATAAGCTTTTTGACAGCAAAGTTTAGTATGGGTTCCTGCTCACACTGGCTACTAGCCATGACTGCTGTAAGCCTTGAGTTAAGTGAGGTGGATCCCAGCTTCTACATCCTGTTAGGGCTAGGCAGGGATATCTTCCCACTTCAAGTCCACCTGAGGGATCCTCCTGCTACTTTTCCCCACTGTTACCCTATTTGGCAAACCTCAGACTTGCAGTGGGCTCTGAGTTCCATCTGCTTTGAAGCCTGAGGCAAATTGTGCAGTTTCCATCCAAATTCTCAAATCTTCTTTCAAGTTCTTCAATAGATTTTTTTTTTTTTTTTTAACTCAATCTCGGACACTGTTTAAAGCCCAAGGAAAACTTGCGTAGAGATGAAAAGTGCCACAACAAGGGATGCAAAAGTCATCTCTCCTTTCTCAGATTTCCAAGTCATAATGCTGTTGATTCAAGCCCCAGTCAATCCTATCTATTCTTCAGCTACATAGAAAAATCTTAAAGAGTACAGTGGAGTTATTTGCTTTTCAAGCTGATCTGACCTACGTCCAGCAAAAGCAATATCCTCTTTGAACACCCATGTGTTACAGAAATTTGATACGTACAACTCAAGAACATATTGTAAATGAAATATAACATTACAAAAAAAGAATAAAAATCAAGATTTACAACAGTGAAGATCTGTTTAATTTTCTCTTAGCAGCTGTTTCTAAATCCCTTTGAACTGCTCTGTAACTTCAAACCAGTCACTCAGTACTCTGCCTCCTTCCTCTCCCTTGATGTTATCAATTTAGCCACAGATTAAACCTTATTTTGAAAACATTGACATTATACAACTTATGTGGAAATGCCACAAGCCAAGAACTAAAAGACTGAGCCTTAACATTGAGGACAGCAGCACAACCTCTCTTGCCATCTCACCCCTTATAGAGTTTCAGAGTTGGGGTGTTTTTTTGTTTCTTTTGTTGTTTTTATCTTAACCATGAGCTTAATTCCCAAAACTACATTCAACTGTACATTTTATGAGGCTTCAGAATATCCCCCCCACACTCAAAAAGAATCAAGGTTAGATAGAAATTATTTAATACAAGGTCCTTTTAGAGCCCACCATCAAAGGGTGGTCATCCAGGAGTAGTCATCTTCCTCGATCTTGATGTTTTCTTGTTTTCGTCTTTTTCTTCTTGTCCTCTGTTTTGGGTTTCAACGCACAGACACATGCAGACACACCGGCAATTGCTTTGGGTAAGTCAGTTCCTTTGTACCACTTATTTTTCTCCTTATCATAAACCTGAACCGTTTTGGAGAAGACCGTTTCTTCCCAGCTGTAGCCTCCGAGGATGTAAATCTTTCCTTCCCAAACTGCCACCCCTGACTCACTGTTTGCTTGCAGAAGAGGAGCAACTCTGGTCCACTGGTTACACTGAGGGCTGTAGGACTCCACACTCAGAATGTCAAAGCGAGCCATGGTTTCTATGTTGTCATCGCTACCACCGATGGAGTAGATGTGGTCCTGTAAGGTGCACATGCTGTGCCACCCTCGGGCAACAATCATTGGCCTCTTCTCCTCCCAGACATCTGTGCGGTAGTCGTAACACAGCAGGTTTTTTCTGTAGGGGCCAATTTGGTAATCATGTCCTCCTGAAATGTACACAAATTCCTTGAAGACTGTTCCAGCATGGCCATAGGTAAACCTAGGACAGAAAATCAAAAACAATCTGGCTTAGTGCTTACGGATTTCACCAAGACAGACAGTGTTCAACAGAGACTGCTACTAAAGAACAAAATAAACAGTAACTAAAGACAAAGGAATCCTTGATCCTCTTAGCTATCAAGTAACTATTCTCATCCACAGCACTCCACCCTGCGCTGCAGAATGCTAAGGTATGACAATCACTTTTTAAGGCATCTTCTACAGTGTGTCATACAACAGAAGTGACCCATCCTGCTCTAGTTGGCATGGCCTTCACTCCGATTTTCCTGCTGCAATGTTTGGGTTGGATAAGTTTCAGAAGGTCAGAGAGGAAAATATCCACATTCAGCAAGGGTTTCTATGACAGAAAGAGGAAATAATCATGATACCTCTCAGACTTATCAGTAGCTATTAGCCAAGAAAACTACTGCTGCCTTCCCCTTTCACAGCAGCAGGATCACAAATCACATTTCTTACCCAATACTGTCCATGAGCCAGTGTATCTGTAGTCATGATACATACAAGTGTCCTCTTCATGAGTATCCCTGTTTTACCACTTCTATACAGGTAATAAACTTCTTTGGTCACCCCAAGACAAGGCAACAGACCTCGGTCAATCATAGCTCAGCGTCCACATTTTGAAACAAGACACAGAGATGGCAGAACCAACACGACATGTGCCATTTCCACAGGGCATAAAGAAAACTCCTTTGATCAGCTATAATAAAGCCACTACAAACCTAATTTTTGAGGCTTTTCTGTGACTTCACGCAAGGATATTCCCAACCAAACCCCTCTGAGCTCTTAGAAGTGGAATGCTACAGCCAAGGACAGCATCATCTTCTTTGAACATACCCTTCCTGCACATGCCTTTTTCCTTTTTTGGGGTGTGCAGGGTGTCAAAAGATGTAGATGCAGCACCAGCCACAGCAAACTGGCTCACACACTGGTACAAAGAGCCAAATTTTATACCCATAGCGCTGCAGAGCAATATACTCCTCATGCTGTACGCACCAGCTTCTACTACCATCCTTTGTAGTCAAGGATCCAAGACGACTCAATCTCTATGGCAGGCAAAAAGCTACATTAGCATTACTTTAGCCTGGAATGCTTTTGAACCATGTCTGAACATGCTTGAAACAATGTGTATAGAAGCCTGAGCTGGTTTTATTTTGCATGGTAATAGTTTCAGCAATGCAAATGGTATCATAAGCTCCTCCACACACCTAAGCACTAAGCACTTTTGTGCCAAAGGAAAAGGTGGAATAGAAAAGAAACCCCACATCTACCCCAAAAGCACAACAGTTCTGAGAGAAGCTGAAAAATGTTTATTATTCTAGATGCCTACAGAAGCTTCTGATCCCTTACTGGTGTATGAATCAGATCTTTTAACAGGCTCCTGCTACTAGAAACAGAGAAATGCTTGACACATTTGGCTTAAGAATGCTGAGTGACCAGAACAGACCTTTCAACTACAGGGGCTGGAGCCCCATCCCTGGAGACCTTGCAGAGATTACTTCAGAACTGTACTGCTTCTTAGTCACACAGGAAAAAGAAAGTGAGAAGAAAAAGGGAAGACTAAGCATAGTTATGAGACTTTATCCCAAAAAGCAACTCAAAAATTCCACAGCTCACAATCTCCCTAACCATGGAAGCACATAACTCACGTTCAGTGCTCCTCTTTGACATGACATACCCTGAGCAATGCTCTCCAGTTTTCACACCTCCCAGAAAAGCTGTGGCAGGTGAAGTGTGCATAGCTGCTGCTCCACCTTGTTTGTGGTCTCTTATGGACAAGAACCAGAAGCTTATGTCTCCAGTGGCACCTAGTGTGGTTGCTGGAATCTTTGGCTTCCCTATATACCCAGGGATGGGTCTTAAGAAGTAGACTGCCTATCTGAGAAGTGGAATGGACAACTTGAATTAGTCTCCTTTCTCAAATTGCAACAGATTTTAAACCCACATCTAACCAGCAAGCCACCTGGAGGACATGCAGCATGCTCCACTGCAGAGGCAGCGTCAAGTAACATATGGTTTTGAGGAGCCAAGAGAAGAGTGCAATGACATTGGATCCAGCACAAAGCCCAGGATTATTGAGCTGCTGATAACAATCACATTACATTCACCATTTTAATTAAAATTAAAAATAAATGGCAGCAAGTTAAAGAAAACTTCAGTGACCTCTGTTGAAGTTTTGTTTTCCTACAGTAATTGCAAAGTGGAGTTCTGTAGAGGTAAACAAGAAACAGACATTCTCTCTCAAGCACATGAAATGCAGTCTAGCATAGACAGCTACAGAAAAAGCTGATGCTTTTTGCCGCAATCAGTGGCTATGCCTAGTGAACAGCAATAGCTACAAAAGTAATCTGAAAGAAGCAATCATATCTGAAGCATCAAATCGACCATCAATTTGTTATTTTTCAATTCAGGGAGATTACTCATTGAAATATGCTGGAGGTGTTTCACTTTGCCTGACTTTTGAAAAGCTCATCCAAAATTGTACATACCCTGCTTCACATTTATAGAAAATGGAATGAAATATAATACACAAGTTGAAAACAATCAATAGGGATCCTCTCTGCAAGCCCATGGCATTTCTAAACACAAAACACGACAGAAAACTTCAATGCAGTGGGTACAGACATCCTCCAACAAAAAGAATCAAGCGTTCTCCAGCATTACCAGTAAGAGTGATCAGAAGAAGACAGAAGCATTAAGGGGAGTTTCAATTTAGAACTGCTGCTAGAGCCAGTTCCGATTCTGAACGACTTACGCAATACAGCACTGCAAACTTACAGTTTCTGACCCAGTAACACCATTCAGTAAATGCTAAAGAATCTACCACTTATTTTCTTGCACAGAAGAACACTTGGCCAGGCTCGATAAAGCTTTGGGAATCCCCTGCTCCAACCAAAGTCCAGGCAAGCTGTGGTTGCTCCGAATCTCAGTGTCCACCTGCTGCAACCCTGCGAGGTTATTCATGACACAACTAGCAGAGCAGATACCATCACTCCTTCACCTGTCCCAACACATATCCTCTCACAACTGCTTTCAGTTGTTCTGCCAAACTTTAACCCAGGGGCACTCAACTAATTTCACTGATGTCTGCAGCAGGCTTTTTTTCATGGTCTATTCAAGATGAGAACACATTGCACCAACTTCTGTTCTGCCAAGCTTGTCAGCCACTGCTGTTCCCTTCCGGGCTAGAAACTATGGCAGCAAATGCTCCCAGAGAGCCTGGGAAAATGGTGAAAACAAAACACAGGACCTCTCTGAAGAATGGGAAAAGTATCCCACAACCAAGGACCCTAATGAGAGTCAGGCAAAATCACTTGTAGCAGACTTGAACCAGGTCCACCCTTCAGATAGCTTGCCTGAAGTTTTCCACAGTAAGCATCTGCCTCAAGAGGCTGTGTTTTCTTCTCCATTAAGACAGCAGTACCTCAATCAAAACAGCTCAGCTCCTTCCAGGAAACTGACTAGAGAAAACAGCGTGTTGGTTTGACCACGTTGGGTGGGAAGAGGGTAGAGGGAAGAAGAGACAAAAAAGAGCTTGCAAAGCTCTTTAGGGGAGTGTGACTGTGCCTGGGTAGAGCAACATGGACACAGGATTTGGCAGCAGGCAGGAGGCATGTATCAAGAACGCAACCACAGCCTTTCCCCTGGAAGTCTCCACAAACACGGTGAGCTATAACCCTTGGGAAGAAAAAAATTAAACCCTTTTCTGGATGCTCAGAATAGAAGCTGTAACAAATATAACCTTCGAGAGTCCGACCCCACACAGCTCAAATTGAACTATACAAGCCCTCACACCAGAATGACCTCAAGATGTGCCCATCACTCCAGGGAATGGTCTTCTATGAGTCTCTGCCCTGGTTCTGGTGGCCATGCACTCAAGAGGACAAAAGAACCCTCATGAAATACAGGAAACAAGGCAGCTATAGAGGCAGCTATGATGGGACATGCTTCATCAGGCAATAAGGATTGGAGATTCTGATTTCCCCTATGTGAGGGGAAATGCTGGTAGAATAGGGCTGGGGAAAATGTTATTTGAGTTAAAACAGTAACTCAAATCAATCTGAGGAACAAAAGCATGTGATGGGGAGAAAAACAGCTTGGCTCAAGGGCATGTTGAAGGGAAGGTAGGAGTACACAGAAGGAGCTGCAGCTAAGGTGCTTTCTTCTGGTCTTGAATAGAGCGCAAATTTCGTTCTTATGCTGCCTGCACTGCCTGCAAACCCATGTGAGGTACATCAGGAAAGGTACATTCCCAGAGCTGCTCCCCTCTCAGAGCTCAAGCAGCCTGGTGCTGCATTCAGAAAGGTTTCTTCCTTTGTCCACCTCAGCACTGATTTTTGTCTTTTGCAACCTTCATAATGTATGTTTTGCTTTACTCTTTTTGTGCAGGGAAGTGGTTGTTGCAAACAATATGCTGCCCAAGGCAAGAGTTCTCCAAAAGAACAAAGAGGGCTGAAAAGACAGAAAAGCTGAAGGTACTAAGTGTCCATTAAGATCTAACTAAAGACATATTAACATGCAAGAGAGCAGCTGCAGGAAAGTCTGGGACACTATCTATTTCCCTAGAAACACTTGAGCTGGCTCAAAGGACAGTTAGCATGGGATGAGGACAGAGCAGGCAGAAAGAAAGGATGCCAAACTATGTTTTTGGGATGCAGCAATAGCTTAAAACAGTCACTGCACAGCCCAACCCTGCAGCTTAGTGACCAGCCAAGTCAGTTTAAGTGGGGTCTATCCCATAAGGGGGATTTTTGCCTAGTCCAAGTGGATCAGCTATGCAATTGAATGAAAAATTAACATGCCCTGTGTCCAAGTTCACTTTTATATGCTGCATCTGTAAAATTCCCAAAGCCAGCACTCAGGTAGCCAGAGGAACATGCAAACTGCGCCTTTTTGGACAGCTTGCAGTCTGGCTGCTTAAGCCAATTGTGCAAGATTCCCCAGGATCACTGTTGAGCAAAAACATCCATACCTGTTCTAAAGTTATTTTTCTAACAGGGCAGTGAGGTCACATCTACACTTCTTAGAAAAATGTTTAGAAGAAGAGTGGTGCTACAATTTCTATGAGATGCTACTGGCATCTCACAGGTCACTCCAGTTAACAGTAAGGCTTAGAACTGAAGATGCTCTTGTACAAAGCTTCTCAGGAAAATGATTGTGTTGTTTAGCCTTGACTGCTCAATCTGCCTGCGTGAGCAGAAATGAAGTGGATAAATGCACCCTGGTTCTGAAGAGCACTCGAGCCCAGCTGTTAGCCTGGATCACACTCGCATTGCAGCACCAGCCCAAAATAGAACTGAGTAACAGGCGCCTCTGACTCTGCAGCTCTGCAGCTGAGGGAACAAGGGAAAGAAGCCTCAACTCAGAAATGAGATGGCAATTATCTTGTTCGTGATGCCATTAACAAAGCAAGTGCTGCTGCTGCTGTCGTGGGTTTCAGACAAGAAAACACCATCCACATAGCCAATACTCCTGTAATTTCCATGGATGTCAACTGTTACTAAGCCTGAATAGCTCTCTGCAAATTAAATGCTATCCTACAATTCTTATGAAGTCACCACTCACATATTGATTCAAAATACTAGCAATGTCCTGTGCTGCTGTTACAAGAAGAGCTGCGGTACTAAAGCCTCTAGGAAGTAGAACAGCTAAGTTTTAACTCAAGCTGAGAGAAAGAGAGGTCACATTTGCCAGGGTTACCTATTTCCAATACAGGTCAACGTGGTTTAACTGCAACAGCCAACCTGAGCAGCCAGAAACATATTACAAGGAAAACCATCACACCAAGGTGACAAAGTAAGGCCAAATGAATTATAAAAGCCTTTGCTCAAGACCTAAACAGTGCCTCTGAGAAGATTCAGTTCCTTGTGACCTCAGGAAAAACATTTTAAGAATAGTGGAGCAGAATGCTGAGAACTCTCCCTCTTATCCTTCAGACTTATCTCAGCATAAGTATTACAGCCAACCAAGCTGACATGAGGCATGCTGTCATGGAAGAGCTGGTTGCTCAAATACCAAATGCTGATATGGTTTGTTACTTGCAGCTACCATGTTGGTTTCATATCCCCTCACCTCTTTTCTAGGGATACACATTCATCAGCTCCGTTTACAAGTGTTCTTCAAACAGAGGATAACTTCCCAAACATGTCTATTACCTGGGCAAGCCTGCTATGTAGGACCATGAATCCTTCTGAGGACTATAAGTTTCGACTGAAGAAAGTGCTCCATTTTCATTCCTGCCACCAACAGCTACCAGCATGTCAGTAACAGCTCCCAGGTAGAAATCTACACGGCGCTGTCTCATGGAGGCAACCTGTCAAAAAGAACAACATACTGATATCTTCTGGTAAGCAAGCTGACTGAAGTATATTCATGTCTAAGAATAGAATAGCTCCTTTTCCCATTTATTTGGAAAGAAGAGCTACTGGTTTTGACCATTATATTCATAAAATACTTTTTGTTTTTCTGCAATAGCATGTTACATAGCATTCATTTCCAAAAAAGGGAACAACAGGAAGCATTTAAGAGGCAGATTACTCTATAAATTTTGTCTTACATAGGCTTCCTTCCAAAACTCTGCAAGAAACATATATTGGAATCACTCAAAACCACAACTGAATCACATTGGATGATTGGTTCATATGGGGATCTGCACTGACGGCAGGGTTTTACAGCAGACTGGAAGTGAATAGCTTGTTCTAAGAGATGTTTCGTACAGGGACACTGGACAAGAATCAAAGACATTCTTTTTACATCAGACCCAGTTTTGATTTAGTTGTGTGTGCTCCTGCTTGAGATAGATGAGCTAAAGAATCACCTCTCCAAGTCCATTGTAGCATTAGTCCCAAAGTACTCTTAGGAGTTGGAGGTGGATGCTGACCAAGAATTTCACAGATAAGGCATCCAAATCTCAAGTGAAGTTGAAAATCTGCCCCAAACTCTTCTGCTGTGTGTGTACACAAAGAACCCACAAAGGATTCAAGTAGCTGGTTTTTTCAGCTTAAATAGCTTTAATTTCTATTTGCAAGTGTTGCTATGTTGGCTATTCTAATGAACCCTGTCCTTCCACCAGAAAGAAGAAAACACTCTAAACATAAAGGACTTTAAACAGAGAAATAAAACAGCTTGAGTCTCACCTTTATCCACTGGTTACAGCGGGGATCATACCTATATAGCAGATTTGAAGCTGCATCCCCTCCATTGTCTCTTGAAAAGCTGCCTCCAGCTATGAAGATGAAGCCTCCCAAGACTGCAACACAGTGGTGACTTCGTCTGGCTGGGAGAGGGGTCTCTGCTACCCACTGCCCATTTTTGGTGTCCAGGAAGCAGGTATCATCACTCAGTTCCAGGCAGCGCTCCGAAACCTCCCCACCTACAAAGAGGAGCCTCTCCTCGCAGGTCCTCAGAGCTGTCCGCTTGTTCTGCAGCACTGGCTGAGCTGTGACATTGTTGTGATAGTGCACTGCCTCTTCTATGAACCCCTCACAGTTTGCTTCTTTGGGAAGAAGAGAGCAAACAGCAGGCTTGACTCGGTGGAGGAGATCACTTTTAGGTATCAAAGGAAAATGAATGTTATCCAGAACCTGGTATGCCTCATTCTCCCTTTCCGGGTACTGGGTAAGCCACTGCAAGGCAGCCTGCAGCAAGTCGTGCTCACACTCCTGCTGCACGTTGCTGCTGTTCAGGTATTGGCATAACTTCTGCAAGGAAATGTTCTGCAGGAAGTCCGGAGTGAAAGACAGTGTGCCGAAGTTCTGCAAGATGAAAGAATCAATGTAGGAGTCAAGGCGCTTCAGGTTGTAAATAGAGGCCAGCTCTTGCAGGTACAAGTAGTTCTCCTCGCTGACTTCATTCTCCAGGTACTCGCAGCAGAAGTCAACCACCTTCCAGATCTGCAGTAGGTGAGCTGTTTCAAGCACATAGTCGATATTGCCTCCATCTAAAGACAGCTCACTGCCATAAAGGAAATCTACCACAGCCTTAAGTCCAATGTAAGAGGCCCCAAAAAGTTCTACCTCTTTTTGGTGGGCTTCTCTCATACCAATGGTGAACATAGAGTTGAAGTAGTCGCTGCAAACGGCGAGGAGGTTCCGATGGGCAGGGACTCTCTGTTCATCCACCACGAGGACAATGTCACAGAAGAGGCCTTGGTGCCTCTGCTCATTCAGGCTCTGAAGAACCAGACTGGAGTGGTCATCCCACCTGTATACCTGGAATGAACAAACACTATTAGGCGGGTGTTATCTTCACCAAGATAAACTTCAGTGTGTACAAAAGCGTCTCCCCATCAAATCACTCTAAAAAGCTCACTTGTGATGCACATTTCTGATTAATTCTGATTGAAGCAGTTGGCAAGCAACATAGTACAAGCACCCAAGCCCCCTCACCTTCACTTTGAAAGGCCTATGCAGACTTTCACTGCTTCCTACTCCCCTTATATATATAATTTACTCCCACCTCCTCCACAGTGCTGCATCTAAATCTCTTTCCTGATGATTTATACAAGCACAGTTTTCTGAAACTCTTCCACTCATTGTCTTCGAGACATCTTGCTGACATTTCCTTTCTTACTTGTCCCCCAAATGACTCCTTACAGAGTTCTTCTCAACTGGGTTACTCGCTAAATGTATTGTTTGGGTTAGTGCTTGTTTGACAGCTACCCCCTCTTAAATCTCTTCAGAACTCTGCATTTCCAAGTTTGTTAGGGTAAAATCTCTCTTTCTTTCTGTGTTATTACACGCACACACACTGCATTAAAAAATAATAGCTGTTTATTTATGTGCAAAGCCACACATGTGGATAAGTTATTCCCGTAAGACTTCTACTTGCTTCCAGAAGCCAAGGTAATCATATTCATTAAAACAAAACCTAAGTATTTTTCTTTTAAAGAAAGGGGAAAATGCCCCCAGAACAGGTCCATTAAGTGTTCCTATGGGATGCCTCTGGTCCAGACATTCTTTCCACCAACTCCGTACATGCCACAGAGCTTTTGAGGCAAACAGCATTTGCCTCTTTCTCACAGACTCGCATCACTAGTCTTAAGAAGAACAAAAATGGAAATGTTTTGTTACCCCCTGAATGTCCTGCAGAACACATACTGAAGGGGCTGGTCACCCCAGTATGTCAGGCAATGCAGCTTTTAGGGCCTTCCTTCCAGAGGACTGGAATGCTTGATGGTACTGTCAGCTACTTTGTAAAATCTCTTAATAAAAGTCAGCTTAAGTTAAATGCAAATACATAACTTTAATTACCAAATCCAAACCAGGCAGAGTTGCAGAGCCTGTAGGAACACGCAAGAGAAACGAAAGGAGGTGGAAAGGAAGCACATCTTTAAGTTAGCTCTGAACACTTCTGGCTTTAAGACCCTGGCTCTTGTCCAGTTCTATACCCTCAGGCTGCATTCCCTGAAGTGACATCCTGAAAGTCACCTCAGCCCATGGCAAACCTTCACACAGATGACTCGAGGTCTTTTCAAGGCTCTCAGGCATTCAACCTTTCCCTCACACGAAACTGTTGCTTCTCCTAGAAACCCTTAACTATCCGTGGCTTTCCTGGCTTCCCAAACAGAAAGCACATGATTATTGCTGTCTGGCTAAGCCATTAATGGGTTGGTTAAACCACGGTGAGACAACCTCCTACCCTGGGTGGGAAAGGTTCAAGTTGTAGAGTCAAGTTTTCTCCCCTGCATGCAACCCTTGTTTCAGATACGTGCTTTGTATATATAATTTGGTAATTGTGCTTCTATTTGATGAGATAACCAGGATTTAGGCACGCAGCTCACCACTGGCCAGACATGATGGCAGCCAATCTTCCCAAGCTAACACCAACACTGGGAGCCTCATTTCTTATGTCTGCCTTTTAGCAGTCAGTGGTACAGTGACAGGCATTCCACCAATGGTGAGATCCAGATTAATAACCAAATGTGCTGCTGTTAGCGTGATAGCCCAGTTAGTTTTGCTTATGCTCTTCTCTAAACAATGGAGACCAAGCTGCCAAAAAGCCTTCTGTTGGAGTAGCTTTGTATATGCCAGGGTACAGAGTTACACCAATGTAAGTGAAGAAGCTTCAATAATTATAAGTTTCCTGGGCAAAATCTTTTTAATTTGCCTTATACTCATTGCCTCATCAGATCTCTGAACCTAAAAAGAGATTTATGGCATAAACAACAAAGTAACTTTGACTGAGAACTGAAACTGCCAGACATCTGTCTCAGAAAAAAATCTGGGGCTTAAGGACTGTAAAGTATTTTATCTTCATTTTTTGAGGTTGAGAAAGGTGGCATCATACAGCAGCCCAAGCAGAGACGAGGGGATGGAGGAAATGGGAGGAATAATAAATATGGCAAAGGACAAACCACTGATCTGTGGCAACTATGATAAAGGACAGTGGATGAGCAGACAATAACTAACATGTTATAGCACTCTCTTGTGCATCTGCCTCCTGGAGGACAGTTATTGGATTACATATTCCCTCTTGTCTCTGTAAATTGGCTGATCATTTCTCTCTAATATTCTCTTAATACACTACCATGTATAACAAGATTACACCAGAACATAAGATTTGCCAGAGATCCCCATTTACTTGGCTGGATGTTGAGTAAGCAGCAGCATCCTTACTGCAAACACACCCCATAACTTGTACTCCTAAAAGCCTTTTTGCCATGTAGAACTGCTGCTACTTCAGGAATCAAGCATCAAATCATGATGTATGGCGTTGGATGGCCTCAGAATACATTAGCATGTTTCAGCCTCTTACCAAGTTCATTTGTTCAGTGAGCAAGTGACAGAAGCTGAAAGCTACATGCTCCAGAACCCACACTAGTTTTATACTAAACATGAACATCTTTCTCAAGCTATTTATATTCTGTAGAGCAGCTTTAGCTTCATCCAGTAATTCTAAGTTTAACAGACAGTGACAGCTGCTGTCTCAGCAAGAAAATAAAACAATGATGTCTAGTTAATTAATTTTTAATGTGGTGAATTATTATTACATTCAGAATAAACCACTTAAATGGCAGACAGGATCAGCGCTGAAGGACAGATTACACTGGCAGGGATGCATTTAAAAATTAGCCCTATTTATCTTTTATCCATCGTATCAGAGCAGTGTTTTAACTTCTTTTCAGACTCAAAGATCTAATTTTTTTCAGATCGTTAATGCAGTACCACTACCCATCAGTGATGTAAGAGAAAATGAGGTTTGTTTCACTTAGCTTTTGTAAGACAGATACAAGCACTGGAAGCTTCTCTTTTCTAGATGTTGGTAGTACAAGGTATTTGCTGTGCAGCTTCTGTAACCTACTGCTCACCCCGGAACAGAAAAGCAGTTTCTACTGGCATGAAACAAAGTGAACATAATAATTGCAGCTGATATCAACATCTTATATGCCTTAGGCCATCATTCTTGTGACCTGCATAAAGACCTGCCTAAGGTGGACTTCTGCAGATTCCCAACTAAAATCAATGTATTTGTGCTATGCAAAGAAAATGAGCCTCAAAACTCGAAGAAACCATCGTGAGTTCACTGGAATAACCCCTATTTGCAGGATCTAGACTCAATTTCATCTGAATCTAAATCTAAGGAGCAATCTCAGGTTTGCCTGTGTCTTGACTGGACTTTGTGAGATAGATCAGCGTGAAAAATCCCCAAAATAAATGCATTGCCTTCAATGACGGAATTTCTGGTGCAGCGAAAACACTGTGCTGCGATGATGTGGGTTTCTTTTCCGAGTTATGAGTCACAACGAGCAGATGCCCATTTGCTGCTGATTTTTCCTTTTTTTTAAAAAAAAAAAAAAGAAATCCCTGGGTAGCAACTTTTTCTACCAAAATATTTGAGCAAGCAGATCACCATTTTCATACCCCTTTTTAAACCTCTCAATATCCACGTTCCTCCAAAACATTTCGTTTCAAGGAACAGCCTTTACTACACACACACCCGATCCTTCTTGTTATTTGTGTAATTTGGGGTTTCTTTTGCAACACAAAACATACAAACCTTTGAGGACTCGCTTATCTTGTGTGGACGACAGATCCTGGTTTGCCTGGTTCCCTCCATGACAGCCGGCTCCGCAGTACTTCTGCAACAAAAGCAAAGCTGTTAGCAGCATACCAATCCTTTCCGGCTGCTGAAACCACGGCGTGATGAATAAGTTAACAGTTAAGAAGGCGTGCACACCCTAACCTGAATATCTGGGTTAAAAAAGGATGGGTTTATCGCTGCCTGGTGATGTTATTAACGCTCGGTTGTGTCAACAAGTTGGCTGTTGGGGTATAACCAAAGCTCACCGCGTGTACGACTGATGGAACTCATTTACTCACCAGTGCTCGCTACAGCGGGCAGAGGCAGGACCGCTTCCCCCTCACAGCCAAGCCAGGACACGCTTCACCCCCAGCCGACACCGGGCCTCGGGTATCTCCGGCACGGCCCCGGCCGCGCATCCTCATCGCGCTGCGGCAGCCGCACCGGCCGGGTCCACCGGGGCGGAAAAGAGGGAGCGGGAACGAAGCGGCAGCGCCCGAGGGGAAGGCGCCTCGGAGCCGGCTCGCAGCGCCCGCAGGACCAGGGGAGCACGGCAGCAGCACCGGACACCCTCCCCTCAGGGCCGGCACAGGAAATGCCGCCGGTCGGAGCGGGGCGGGACCAAGGCGGGGCGGGAAGCGGCGCCGGGGGAGGTGACCCCGCAGGCAGCAAATGGCGGCCGGGCTGTGGGCCCGCGGGGTTCGGGGTGTTCCCTTGTCGAGCAGCGGTGCGGCGGTGATGGGGTGCGTGTGATAACGGCACAGCGAGCAGCCCGCTGCCGTGCCGTCTGGTTTACCTGGGTGTGAAGCTTGTCGGACCAGCGCAGCCTGCAGCCGGCATCGCTGCAGCAGTGCCTGCTTGCTGCCCGGCTTTGTCTCGTTCATTAGGTTACGAGTTAATGGGAACAGCTTGGTGAATAGCAGGGCTGATGGTACAGCTCCTTCGGGGTGAAGTAAGATGCAAAGGGTTTGTGTGGGGACCCCACCGAGACCCATTTCAGTCTCCACAACACAATACCCCTTTGTTAACCCAGCAGTGCTGGCCGTCTTACTGAGGTTGTGGTAAGGACAGCAAGGCTGTGTGTGTGTGTGTCCAAGCTCCATCTGCTGTCACCAAGGACACCCCAGCTCGGACGCAGGATAAAGACCCTCAATTCCAAAACCTACCTTGCTGACATCCCTAATGTTGACTGGGATCCCTATTTTCACAGGAGCCCTTCCTGAAAGACAAAGTATTATTCTCTCCATTATCTTCTCTGCACAGAAAAGACACGGATGGAGAAGCAGGACTGGGGACAGCCGTATGGAAAGATCAGAAAGGCAGCAAAAAGGGGTGCTGGCAAAGAGCCATAGGAGGAAGGCACTAGCAATGTATTTTAGGAGAACAGCTAAGCCTCCTGGGGCACTGTGGCTGTGCAGAGCCATCCTGTTTGCTCAGCTCCCTCTCTGAGACCCTTCTTGAACGTCATTAGTGCAATCTAGACAGCTAAATGTCAGTTCAGAAATCCAACACCTCATATTGCTGGAAGCAGCTATTTGAGAAAGTCTAAAAGTCCTCTTTTAAGTCCTTTTACTTTCTCTATTTGTGCTTTCCCTATGAGGACTCCTGGGACATGGAAAGATGCTTCTGCCGGTGACATAGGATGGAAAGACCCATATGCAGAAGAGGGAGGTCTCAAAACCCCTATGTGAAAAGCAAATCAGAACTCACCAAGGCCAGAAAAGTAGGTATTTCCCCCTCTCCAGTTACAGCCTGATGAAACCTAGTGAAGTGTTTATTCTTTCATGCATTCAAAGAAAAATAATTAAAATAAAAAAATAATTAATAATTAAAAGACAAATGAAAACGCATCAAAGGCAAAGAAGAGAAGCGAGGGAAGGCACATGCTTCTGAGGCTTGAATCTGGCACAAGAGCATCAGGCATGAAGTTCCTCGCGAATATAAATCAAACCACAGGGTCACAGAGACCTAAACAAGGTTCAGATTTTCTCCTTTTAAGGGAAATGACATTTCAGCCACCCACTTCTACCCTAGGGAACATCTGGAGCTGAGGATCAAGCCTGAAAGGCCAAGGACAACCGGTGTTACAGCAGCAAGGTGATGCCAAAGGGATGCTAAATGGTGACTACAGGGGATAAAATATGCTTATGAGCAGATAATGGTCAGCATAAAGGCTTTTAAAAGAAGAAAAAGTGTTCCTAAAGGCAGTTCCAAAAGAAAATCAATAGAAATTCAGAACTACTAATGTGTGATTATATTATCATCCAGAGCCTGCAGTCTTGGGCATGATTCACCATGTCCTACCCTTGTACTGACTTCAGGAATATTTCTCCCTTCCCTATGACCTCATCTACACCACGGAGATGCGCTGCAGCAACACGCTCATGTTTTGAGCCCTGGTGCTCTGGGAACCTCGCGTCATTCAGCAATAAGCCACGTTCAGGATTAGGGCTTCGTGTTGTACCGCAGTAAATGGTGTGCCTGGTGCTTAACTCACACTCGGGTGATTTCGTTCCTTGGGATGTCTGAGAACACTGAGGAGCTGTGTGTGTAAGGAGCTTTCTTACTGTTCAGGCTTTGCATATACAGCATACTGATGTGAGATAAATAATGAACATCTCACTGCAAACTTTGGAAGAACAACAAAAAAGTGTTACTTTTCTGTCCTGGAACGTAGTTTTCATTGAATCTGCTATAAGCAGCTCCCTGTTTAAGGTAGAAACCCAGCAACACACACAGGGACCGGTGTTTGCAATTCTGATCCCTGGCCACAACAGCAACCGCTGACATTTGTTCCGAGCTGAGCTCTGCAACGCTCTGCCTCTGTTTCTGTGGACATAGGACCGATCTTACAAGCATCCCTCATCCTACCGCATGAACCGCAGCATGCCTCCTAAGCGCATTGACTTGGGTTAGATCTCGTGTTTCCAGCTGGCAAAGCCGGAGGAGCAGCCCGGTAGGGGGAGATCGCTGCATTTCAAACGGGGTGAGCGCACACACCCGTGCACACACACACACACACACACGGAGCCAGGGCAATACCGAGCTGTCACAGCCCACAGTGTCCCCCACACGCCCCCCGCCGGCGGTGTGAGAAGCCCGGAGCGGTCCCCGGCTCCCGACGAGGGCAGTGTTCACTCACGCTGCCCGGCCCCGTGGCTGGCACAGTCCCCATCCTCATCCCCTCGCCCCCCGCTCTCTTACCTGCTGTCCGGCTCGGCTACCTCCCGTGCGCCCGGCCCGGCTCCCGGCCCCGCCGCTCCCGCCGCGGCTGCAGCATCGTGCGCATCGCTTCTCGCTCCTTCCTCGTCCCGGCCGTCAGGGGCTGCAAAGACATCGGGGGGCTGCAGCAATACCGGTAAAGCGCATCCCTGCAGCGGCTCCAGGGCAGGTGCCCCCCCCTCCTCGCTCCCGGTCCCCGTCCCCGGCCTATTGCATCACCCCGGCCGCCCCGCCCGGCCCGGCGCACGACGAGGAGCCATTGGCAGCCGGTAGCAGCGGGGCGGTCTGCGGCGGCGGCGGGCTCGGCACTGCGTGGCGCTGCGCTGCGCGGGGCGGTGCGGTGCGGTGCGGTGCAGCAGCGGTAGCGCTAGCAGCAGCATAGGCAGCGGATCCCCCCCGCTCAGCTCCGCGCCCCGCTCACCCCCCCTCCCCAGCACAGACGGTCCCATGGCCACCAAAATCGACAAAGAGGCGTGCAGAGAGGCGTACAACCTCGTCAGGGACGATGCCACCGACGTGAACTGGTAAGGAAGCACGGTGCTCGGTGCCTTTCTCTCTGCCCCCTCCCGAAAGGGTGACTTTGATAGACATTCTCCTCATCCCTCTTCCCAAAGGATGGGTTTCAGTGTATTCTTCCCTATCTCCTCTTCCCCCTTTCTAAAGGCTGTTAAATGTATTATTCCCCCTCCCTTTCCCCTTTCCCAAAGGCTAACTCTTAGATGAATTATTCACCTTCACTTTGCCCCATCCCAAAGGCTGACTGTTAAACGTATCACTCCCCTTCTCTTTTCCTCTTCCCAAAGGGTGACTTTTAAATACAACGGCTCTACCATCGTCCCCGGAGACCAAGGGGTAGACTATGAAACCTTTAAAAGGAAGTGCACGGGTAAGCTCTGTCTTAATTCCCTTTAGCACCTTTTCATCTTGCTCGCTGCCTGGTGCAGGGAGGGGGGAAAGGATGTGGAAAAACTTGGGTAAACTGGAATTAGAGCCGCTGCTTCCTCGCGTCTGCGCTGTCCTGCACGATGGGCTTCCAGCCGCCACTGAGTGCAACTCGCTGAAGTCCACCGTCCTGCCTGTCCTTTGTCTCACCCTTAACTTCAGGTCTATTGGGCTCTTTTCTCCCCTTTGCACAGTTTTTCTTCGGTTCTCATTCATAAGCAAGATAAAACACTTGATTAGCATCGGTCTCCTTGGTCAGTGCTGCAGCTCCAAAGCAAAAAAGACTCCATTTTTGTGGATAAAACGATGCAGGCATGCAGATCATTTTGCAATAGAACTCTTCTGTGTTCATAGCGCTAAAGTAGCTGCAGTTAGAAGGCTCGCTTGGGTCTTTTAGGAACATTAAACCCAAGAAGAGAGTGGTTTTGCCGAAGGTCAGCTCGAACAATACAGCACTGAAAACAGTCGTGTCTGTGGCGTTGCACAGCCGCAACAGTTGTGGCTCTGGGTTTAAACGTGGCAGTTGATTGTTGAACTGTTGGTTGTGGAACATTAACAGGAGAAACAAAGCCTGGGGAAAATGAAAATAAACTGAGGAATATTTAACTTCATCTGATCTTAACTTTTAATGTGTTTTACGAAAGTGAGCTGTGATTTTCCTCAAAGCAGCTACTGGGGAGGGGGGGATGGTATAGCTTAAGCTCCTACTTCGGCTGCTATTTAACAATGTCATAAACTGGCATGAGATATGAAGTGTTTGTAACTAATACTGGGCTATAACAAAGCGTTCCTCCCTCATCGAGCTTCTCCACAATCGAGTACTGCGGTTAACCTGTGCTTTACGTGTCTGTACTGTGAGGAGCTGTGTGCTGAGCAGTCTCTCCCTTCTCAAGGTGGGGTGAGTCCTGGAGCAATGCATTCAGAGTACCACAGCCATTGCAACACCAGCGCCTATCCAAATTTGGTCTGTCAAGTCCTAGGGCTTGGCTGTATTTTACTGAGTTGAATGATTACTCAGTATTTTACTGAGGTGAATGGGAGAATTCCCACTAACTTCAGTGAGGGCAGGACCAGTCTGCTCTGTCCTCTGTCCATAAATATCGCAGGAGGAAAATACATTCTAGTCCTTGGAAAGCAGCCACTAAATCAAGACGGTTTAGGCTGCTCTGCTGTGGCATTTGCAGTGGGGTCTTACTAGGATTAGCACACCTACTTGTTTGTAGCTGGTCTTGAGAGCTTGGCATCACAGGGGAGATGCTCAGAACACAAAAGGATCCTCTTGTAGCTGATGTCAGAAGACCTGGTGCCCTGTCCTGCAAGAACTGCTTCCCACTCAACTCTTTTTAATGGGCAACGAATGGAAAAGAAGTATTACCTGGCATACAGGGAAATATCCAGGGCTCAGCACTTCTGGTGCTCACACCAACCTTATCTAAAGGGTTATAATTTTTCTTCAAAGGTCAACTGCTTCAGTATCTAAGTGCAGGTTCTCTGTCTCCTCTTGTAGACAAAATAACAGCATCTCCAGACAGCTGAGGCTTGCAGAGGAACTTTCGCCATTTGTTTTCTGTCCTTGTTTTTAAGGACAGGAAATAAAGACTCCATGTCTTATTCTGTTTGAACTGGTTTTTAATGTTTTGTTTGGAGTGGCACATTCTCAAGAATAGTTCCTATCTTCCCTTCTGTAGCAAGGGGAATACTTTTATCAATAGACTAAGTAGGCAGAGAGCAGGCACCGGCTGGGCTGGGTAGGAGGCATATAACAGCTAATGGAGGCACATGCTGAACTGTGGAATATGGCCAGTTTTGTCTTCTTGCCATTGTTTTCATGTGCCAAATCCTTATTTATAAACAGAGTATTAAAACACATTTTAAGGAAAACTTGTTTTATACCAGCAAAGTGCCAGGCTGGCTCAGTACTGAAGTATTTTTACAGCAAAAAGTAATTTTTGCATATTTTAGGCATAAGCACAGAAAAGGAAGAGTTAGAAGAGCACCTGTGGGGCTGATGGTTGGCCTATTGTTAACCTTTAATGTGGAACTAAATCCCTTATAGCTGCTCCTTTGCTTTCTGTTCCTTTTCCTTCTTTCCCTGTTCCTTCTCATGCACCTGGTACGGGCTGCTCCTTGGCAGACCAGGGGCAAGAGGTTCTTCTCAACCTACCTCTGGAGCACAGTTGCTGGAGGCAAAGGCAGGTACTGGGCCCTTGGCTGAGCCCTGGAAAGGATCTTCCTCCAGCCAGGAACCTGGTGCAGCAGTTGGGGAAGCAAAAGACACAAGTTTCAGGGCCTTCATTTGTGCAGCATCTTCTCCTGGGCCACTAAACGCAGTCACAAAACAAGGCAGGTGCCAGCAATGAAGTTAGAGCCTTCCTTCCCATCTGGAAGAAAGGTGCCAAATGTTACTAAGAAGTAGAGCTGTTTGGAATGTTTCTACTGAAACAAAGTCAGTAAAAGACAGTAGGAAGGGGTGGGAAGAGAAGCTGAATGTTATCCCTTCCTATTGCTAACGTCTCTTCCTTCCTGGCTCACACCCCATCTCCTACATTTTGCTGGAGGGGACAAGAGCTACTGTCAGTGCAAACAGCTTCAGACAATGTGATTAGAAGATTGAAAAAACCTGTTATCAGAATAAACTTCCTTGTTTTGAATCCCTGTTTTGTGAAAAACACTGCCCTGAAAGCCACAGAACACTGCAGCTGCCTCTAGTGGAAGCTGAGCCTAATTTCGTGCTGGAAGGTGAGAGCAGGAGCTGGAGTTGAAAGCCTCAGCATGTGAAGTGTCACCAGGCCCCTCTGTCAGGCTTGCTCTGTTCTACTTTCTGCACCATCTATTTCAGTGCTGTTCTGAGTGGCAAACATCTGTGTCCCCTGCTTTCCTTAATAACCATTCTTATTAAAAGCATCTTTGGCATGTGGTACATATTGCTCCCCTCCAGGGCATTAAATTACAGAGCAGGCAGTGTCAGTGTGTGCTAATTCCTGTGGCTTTGAGACCAAGAAGGTCTTTTGTACCAGTCTGGGAGACATTTGCCTGTGGTGGAGAACCTGCCTTGTGCAACAAGGGAGGTTGGGAAGGCCTGGAGGGAGCTGTCGCTAGCAGGCCTGTACTTTTGCCTTTTCTTCCCCTTATACGTAACCCTTGTGGCGCAGACCATGTCCCAGCCCATTGCTGATTCTGCAAACCTCCTCGGGGAATGAGGGTGGCTGAGGACAAAGGGAAAAGCAAGAAACTGAAATTGCTTCTTTTAAAGGAAGTAGCAGTTCAAAAAGACCGTGTTAGAACCAGCTCTGCAAGCCTCCACCTAGGCTCTGTGGGCTGCCACTGGGGCAACACGCGACAGCCCGAGATGCTGAGCTCCTGGGGCAGTGAGGCCCATGCCCTGAGCCAGGAACTGCTGCAGCGCCCAGAGTGCCTTGAGCAGGCTTTGTTAGTCTCCCTGCTATGCTCTCAGATACACCTTGCACATCAGACCTACATGTAACATACCCTGGGGTGGAGGCTTTTTCTTCCTAAGCTATTCACCAAGCTTTGTGTGCTAGCAGAAAAGTTTAAGGAACTACATAAGGAGACTGTCCTCCTTCTCCTATTGCGCTGTTTGGAGACAGCAATTGCCACTCTTAAAGGAAGAAAACACAGTGAGAAAAGCTTCTTTATCGCCCAGGATGATTCTGCAAACACAGCCTGAACCCTGGACTTCTGCATATCAGTCACTGTTGTACTGTTGCTGTCCAGGTCTGTGTCAGGCCATAAGACAACTCAGGCACCTTGGCTGGGAGGTAGGAGACTCTGCTTTAGTCTTCTCTGCCATCCAAATACCAGCCACAGATGTGCGAACACCTCTCCTCCAGCCAATCCCAAAGTAAAGTCAAGGAGGTTGGCTTAAACCACTGGTACAGTAAAGTCCTTATGTGACTGGGAGGTGGCTGCTGATGGCACTTCTTGCAGTCACCAGTGCATGTGACTGTATTGGCCTTTGTCTGACCCAAAGATTCTGGAGACTAAAGTTGAGGATATTGTGTCGAAGTCATTAAACACACAGTATAGACATCCCCTGTGTCTTCTGGCTTGGGTTGGGTTTAACAGCACAGATTCCTTCTGCATTAAAGAAGGACTTAATTCAAGGCTTTTGATCCATTTTACTTCACAGTTACAGCTCTTGCCTCTGCAGATGGCACAGATCCAGATGTAGCATTAATTTGGTGCTTAGTAGTACGTGCCATCAGTACACTTAAAAAAACCCCCAAACAGCTGAGCTGGTGGATTTGAATCCAGAATCACAGATAAGAGTTGAAGGTTATTGTACGGAAGGATGTGAAGGGTCTTGGGGTATTTTTGTTGTTGTGTTTAATTTCAAAGTCTCATAGCTGGGCTGTTACTGAGAAGAGTACAATGACATTCAACTGAGATACTGAACTCAAAGTCTGTCCAGAAACACCTACGTAAACTTCTGTGTGTGTCAGTTATATCTCAGTTTCCATATTATGAAGCAGCAGAGCAGTGCATTGTGTCTGTCTGTGGTTTATTGTCTTGGAAGTATGTATTCTGCCATTAAGTAATGGAGACGTCGGAAGACTCTGTTTCCCCCACCATGCCACATGTGAACAGTTGTTTTTCAATGCATCTCTGACTAAAGAAATAACGAGCCTTTTATTTGGAAAGCCTCAGTCCAGATAAATAATTGCAGTGACAGCATGAAATGGGATAGTTATTCATGTGTCTGAAAAGATCAGACCAAAACCACACTGTGCATTCAGCACGAGGAAGAACTGACAATCTTTAGTCTAAAATAAATACCATATAAAATAACTTCTGGTTCACATAAAATATTAGGAAGGAAATAGAAACAGAATTGGTTCCGAAGATAAATGCAAGCTCTTTTGGGCTTATGACAGTTGTCCTGTAAGGCCTCGCCTGCATGTAAAGTTGAGGAGCTAAGAGTTGGGAGATCACCAAGATTACGCTGACACCGTAAGTTGTAGGAAAGATTTGTAAAAATGCACGACGATGTATAATGAGATAGGTGATTATCTGCATTTGGCAACATCTTCAGTTGCTAAAATGGGCTTTGTAAATCAGTCTCCTATTGCTTTTGTTTTTCCTCTTTAATGTGCATCTTGCCTGCTTTCCCTTAATGCCTGTTTATAAAGGAAGACCTGGGGCCATGATGGCTTATTGGAATTTCACACTGTCTTTGTAGTGTTTCCCTGCTCCGCTTGCTGTAGAAGTTGTGCTCTTGGGAGGCTCATCTCAAGTGGCATATGTTTGACAGTGATCTCCGGGCTGACAGCTTGACCAGTGACTTAGGTTGTCCCTTGCAGTGGACAGGAGGTTGTTTTAGGGAATGTTCTCATCAATTTTTGTGGTAGGAGCTGATCAGGTTGAGTTCTGCACTGAAATAGTAGCTCTTGCTTTAATTTTAGTTTAGTTTTGTGATGCTTAACCAAAATAACATGGCTGTGGGTCTGCATTTAACATCCTGTGCTAGGCTTAGGAGCAGGTAAAGAGCAGCATTAGACCTTTGGCATGCTTTTTGTTTTGGGGCTTGCCTGGCCCTTACTTCTGGCCAACTAACACAACTGTGCCTTCCTTCAGGAAAAGGGAACAAAATTTAGCTGGATGCCCTGTTTCCTCCCACTGCCCTCCAGTATATACCCAGGCCAGGAGAGAGATCATCACAGGACCACTGCCACTGGAGTAGCAGTGACTCATTCTGATGAATCACTGCTGGTGGTTCCTCTGGAGCAGGAAGAGCTGGAGAAGTCAGCATGGGGTCATCCTCCCTGTGCTCTCATGTCCTGAGTACCCTCTCACCCCCCTCAGGTTCCATGCAAAAGGTTGGGTGCCCCAGCTACAGCATGTCCTGGGGTTATGGTCATGAGGTCAAACATCTTGTACTTGTCTCAGATGACTTAATGAACATGTCAGCACAGTGCAGGGCAGCACTGCATCAGAGATGCAGGCTTCAGTACAGGGTTAAAGAGGTAAAAAGCAGCGTAGTGAGAGTTAGGGAAGGTTTTCTGTCTGCACTTCCAGTCATGTGACTACAGGGGTGACTGACAAGGTGGAAAATTGACAAATTAATCTAAAATGAATCCAATTGAAACAAATAAAATAAATCCTCATGAAACCTGTCATGCACTATCAGCAACTCATTGTTGGACACAACACAAAAGCAGATCATTCCAGCAGCTGCCTTGCTGTATGTGACCTTGATTTAGCAAGCAGGTGAAGCTGGGAGCAGTGGCCTTCTCTTAGCATGTCCCTGGCTTGCCATTCAGAGCTGTAAGACTAAGAACCATGAAGCTTTTGACTGTATTTCTTTCCTGCAGCTATTATCTTTTACTGATGAGTCAGGGCATTCTGATCTAATGGGGAGTTTTTTAGTACAGCCGAACCAAAGGGTTTGAGTGGATGAGAAAGAGAATACCATCAAGGAAATCTCTGCAGCTTGGCATCGAGCTTTGTTGACAGCCAAGGGCAGCTTAGTCAGTATATTTGGAAAATCCTGCCCACTGATAAGTAAAGGGTTTGGAGAAAAATACTACGTGATGCTCATTAAGGCATTCATTGAACTTTTAATTGTTTGCATAGCCTCGTCATGCTGTACAACCATGGTTAAAGGAGTAGTGCTATTAGTAGGAATTAACATTGTTAATTTCTGCTCTTTGTTTGCTGAAATAAAGCTGCTATTTCCCTTCTGCCCAGACCTGTTATTTGTTTCTTTCTGCCCTGAAATTCATGGCTTAGTGACTAGGATGGTGGTTGTGTAGAGCTAGGCAGGATTTCCTCTTTCAGAGGAAATCTGCTGTCTCTCTATGATCTGTCACACACACACACAGAGTAAATTCCTGAACCCACTAGAATTGGGTTTGTGTGGAAAGGAGGGTGGGTATTAATGCCTTGATATTTCTAGGGGAGCTGGCACTAATGGCACTGATGACTTCCAGTGCAGTGATGTGATTGGCAGGGTGGAACTGATTAACTATGAAAGAGGAAATCTGGGAGTATAAAAGAACTTGGGTTTTGATACCGTTATCACTCTGAACATGCTTCAGGCTAATTGTGAAACTCAACCACTTCTGCTCAGGGATTTTGCCCTGCAATTGGAGGGGCTCATACCCAGGCTGAACAAGTGCTAAAAACCTCCACATCTGTCCTTGTGGCCTTTTTAGGAAATCAGGCATGTTAATTGCTAAGGGTTCCAGTTCACATTCCCTCTTGGATTTATCTGCAGCTGCTGAAATTCTCCTCAAGTTAAAGCATCACATATTGGTACTTTATATTAAGTGCATTGAATGAAAATTGTGGCAGCTGAAGAGTCTGTTCTGCCTACTGTGGGGATACAACCTCCATTGGGAAACAGGAGGAGAAAGCATACAGCTTGGGTGTAACCTTTCAAGCCCCCACAAGTAAACCAGCCCCAGGTAAATTCTGCTTAAGACAGTGACTCAGAGCCTCACATCTAACCTCAGTTACTCATTAAACTTCTTGCTACTCAGTATGAAGTAAGAGTTGCTCATAGTCACTGAGTAGTGGGTGAGCTAATAGATAAAAGCCCACGTGGAATTGGATCTCTTGATCAAACTGCTTTCAGGCAGGATGGGGAAGCACTAAAACTCTTCTGCTGAGAAGCAAATCCTGCTGCTGTCAGTGATCTGTGGGTCCATGTCAAGTTAAAGTTCATGCTGACAGCTAAATTCCTTCAACTTGCTTTCTATGTTGCTGTGAAAAATCATTGCTTTTTCACATTCATTATATTTTTGCATTATCTTTATTATAAAGAGGCATATTGTAAAGAACTCTCTTCAGGATGTGCAACACGCTTTGGCAGAAGGGGCAGGGATGAAACACCTAAATACTCAAGGTGGAAAGTGATGGGTCCATGGGAAGGGCTGTGACACGGTTACAGTGTAGTAGGGGCCAGGACTTGATGACATTAAAATGCCTTCGAGCACTGAGTTCCTCTGGGAACCACAGCACAATTCTTAGCAGAGCATGGCCTCCTTTGCTGTCAGATCTGGGAAAGCAAGTTTTTTTCATAGTAACGTTAAGGGATTTACTGCCTCTCTTCACCTTGGGTATTTCCTGGCTGTCGGTTCATTTATGGTTCTAATCAATCTTGGGAAGAGGATTTACTGTCAGAAACAGGAGCCTCTCTGTGTGTTTCTTGTAGTTGCCAGTAATAGGTATCAGAGAGAGAGGTTGTGTTTGCCTGCAGTGTCAATACACATGACTCTTACTCTCCTTTCAAAGTTCCATCTGGATTTTTCCTTTGGATGAGATTTCTCTTTGATTCAAATTTGAAGTCTTCAGAGGAGTTTGTTTCAAACCCTGAACTGGCTCACACACTCCCCTATGTCTGTCTTCCAGTTTTCCTCAGTAGTCTTCTGTCAGTGGCAAAGAAGCAAACAGAGAACAAAATAGAGAGAGCATAGGTAGATTTGTTTGTCCAGACTTAAAAACATCTTACCTTTTATCAAGGGGAAGTTGTCTTTACTCACATTTTGACAAAACAAGGTGCTAAATAAGCTCTGGGATCTGTCAGCTTTCGGAGAACATCCCACTTTTGGGGTTTTTTTGCACTGATTTCTAGCAGCTTATTTTCTGGGGGTGAGCAATTTAGAGCTGCTTCTCCCCAGAGCTCCTGGGGCTGTCTTGACTGTTCATGGAGCATTCTGTAATGGAGCTAAGGATGGGCTGGTGAATGTTACTACACCTGGAGCTTTCGTCTTCACTTGGCAGTAGTCAAGACAGCAAATAAATAACTATAAAGCATGTTGAACTGGTCACAACAAGTGTAACCAGGTTTAACATGATTCTTGTCAAACGGCAAGTTTGTTCTTCTATTTTGAGTCATCTTAACTTAAAAGGTCTTGAGTGACCTGTAACAGATGAAGTAGCTATGATTAGGTATATTCCATGATTGCACAACTGTCCATCTGCTCTGCTTTTCTGCACAATCCTGGTTGGAGGCTCCAGCATCGTGCATGTTACTGAGGCTGGGAATATGAGTGGATGCTATGATGTTCTAAGGGCCTTTGATCACGAAGGCATCCGAATGCTGCAGCTGGTGAGTCATCCTGGAATGAAGGAATAAACTCTTTGAGACAAGGAGTTTGCAAGGTTTTTTACACATATGGCCAGGCTAAACAGCTCTAGTCTGATGTGATATAGCAGAAACCAGCCATGAAACAGAGATCAGAATAGTTCTAAAATCCAAGGCCTTTCTCCACGGAGCTTTGGAAGCAGTACTGAAACGCATCTGGGGAAGTAATTGCAGATTTTTCTTTTGCTCCTTCTTCTCCCCTCCTTCTTCTAAACTCATAGTACAAGTGAGCCAGAAATGTTGCAGAAGGGAGGGAGGGGAAAGGATGAGATTTGCACAATGGCCACTGTGAAGGCCCTAAGAGCAGAGCTCCTGTTGATCCCAAATGATGGAATTGTAACACAGGATCAGGCTTGGTCTTCAGTTTTCACCCTGGAAAACAGCAAAGCAGGGATGTTTCTGGGTTTAATCATTTTATCCTTTTGCTTTGTCTCTCCAGATGATGTTAGATTGTTTGGCTTTGTCCGATTCACCACCGGCGATGCCATGAGCAAGCGAGTCAAGTTTGCCCTTATCACTTGGATTGGAGAGGATGTCAGTGGCCTGCAGAGAGCCAAAACTGGGACCGATAAGACTCTGGTCAAAGAAGTAGTACAGGTAACCTCTTCCTTCTGTTTTTAACCACCAGTTCTGATTGCTTTTAGCTCTACAAGCACCAGCAGAAGGGCAGAGAGGGGAAGGGACTGGATCATCCTTCAACTTTGTAGCTAATCCTTTAAAAAGAAGACAGTTCCCTATTGCCTGTCTTCCTACTAGGAAGGCTTAATATTTGCCCTTTGAGCATTCAGGCATAAAGAAGCACCTTTGAGTGTAAGGCTGTCTTAACTATTTCCTAAGGAGGGAATATATGCACTCTCATCCTTGTCACCATTAAGTTGTTTCCCATCTCCTTCCTTGGTATGGAAATAACATAAGGAATGACAGAGAACAAGGCAATATTAAGTTAAGCAGGTAAAATAAACATAAAAATCCACACCCTTGTTTAAACTTCTTTTGAGGCTTTTTGTCTCTGCACAATGACTTCATGGACCTAATCGACTAAAGTCTGAAGTCTCTATCAGTACCAATTAACTAACAGCTTTTGGTAACTAACTAGATTTGAACGATCTTCTGTTTGGCCTTGAACTTATCAGGGAAAAAGAGAAACGATCTTAGTATGTGCGTCGGAAGGGCTTCACTTGAATGTGTCTGCCTCAACTGAGCTTATCATTTAACTCTGTCGAGGCCTCCCAGAGTCCTTTGAGCTGGTCTCAGTCCAAGCAGCAGCCACAAGAGAATTGAATTGTGTAAGGCTGCAAAAAGATGCTGCCGAAAAGCTGACTTTATTGGAGAAGATGCTAACATTTAGCATGTTTCCCATGAAGAAGAATTCAAAGCAAGATTAGCTCTTTCAACTAAACCTAGGGCCAGCTCTCCATTGCCTGAGGAATGATCATTCTTAGGTGCTTGGAAAACAGGCTGAGCGTTGAAATAATCTCCCTCTATAATTGTGTTCTTGCCTATGTAAAGAAATCTCCCAGTAGGATAATATGAAGGATGAGAACGCAGTCTCTCTCAATTCATTGGTGGTTTGCATGATACAGAAGATTATATTTAGATAAGAAGCATGAAGAATATAATAAAATCATATCCTTCCAGAAGGTAAGAACTGTTGCTAAATGTTTCAGCATGACAACTCTGCAAAGGGGTCCATTCTGAAAAGAAACTTCCATAATGACACCTGAAGAAAGGAAAGCAAACCTCTATTCATGTGAAGTAGCTGAAACTGCGTAATTGTAGCTGAAGATGAAATTATAGAGTGCTAATACATGACTCATAGAAGAGTCACTAAGCCCAAGACTTAGAAAAAATATGTTTAGACAGTTTATTCCTGTTGAGTTGAATAGCATTCCTGAATGCTGTTGTAAGATCTGTGCCTCCTCAGGTCAGTTGTATTTAAGTTTGAATTTCACTTATTTCATCTTTGTTTAGTAGTCTAAATGAGTTAATAATAAGGTGGAACTTCAACTGTTCTTGGGTGTTACTTGAAAGTTTTCATAATCCAATTAATCTGTACTAAAATGTGAAAACAGTACAACTTTTGCTTAATACACAATTGAGCAACCATGTCTACAACCCACTCCAAAGCATTTCTGAAAGTAATGTCAATGGTCATCTCCTTTCCATAGGAAATTATCTTGGCCACTGTTTTGAATAGTTCTACATGTGCAACTGAATCCCTCTGAGTGCAGTGGGATAAAAGCAGAACTATTTTCTTCTTTATGCATGTGACCTTGCAGATAATCTGTCAAAATGAAAAAGGACAAGAACATCCAACTGAAATTTAGCGGAGGCAATTCATCTCAGGGCTATTTCACTCTTACTAGTTCTCTTGACCTTCAAGTACATTCCCAGTCACCCCACTGCTGCTGCTTCTTACAGAGATTGAGATGTGAGTTACACATAGAAAAATACATTTGCGTGTTTGCTGTAATGATAAACTACAAATTGGATAGCACTGGTTCATCATTTGGAATAAGCAGTAACCTAAAGTGGGAATTTTCTTCTTTACAAACCCTGAAGAGAATCTAGACTACTGATGCAGTTTGGCTTTCTGCAGCTTTAGCGCACAGCCTATAGGTGCACTTCACCTGTGTGAGATGGCTCTCCTTCCAAGGAAGTGTGGTATAAGGAGGCCTTTTGTACAGCAGGTAACAGCTTTTATTTTGCCATCTGTAGAAGTGGTTGGTTGGATTCCAGAACAACTGCTCTTCAGTCTGAGAAGCCCTCAGTAAAAACTCAACGGGCTCTCACTATCTTGTAATAGCTGCAAAAGATGATATGGCTCTTTATTTAAGACCAAAGATGGGGTGTGAGGGGAGCCTGTTTCTTATCCTCTGCTGTGTTGTAGATGCACTGATAATCTACGGTTGAACTCCGCTCAATGCTGAACAAATGCCAGTAAATGTTCTTCCACTGAGACTCCAAGTGATAGGGAGTCAGCCGGAATGCCGCCTAGCAAGCAAACCCCACCATGCTGCATTTTAGAATAAGGAATGTTCACACGTGGTGATTATTAGCAGTCTCCTAGAAGCACCTGCCATAAGGAAAACACAAGGGATATGAACTGTTGAAGAGCAGATTCTGGGCTTGTGAACAAAAGGATAAAGTATTATAAAGCAAGGAGAGGAACTGGGTTGCGTCACTTTTGTATTCCTGCCTTGGAAGGGGGAGCAGGTGCTGTGAAATCTATAGGGAGGTGGCCTGGGAAGCAATGCTGATAGTCAGTGGAGGAGGTTGCCAGAAAATCTGTCAGGAAGAAAGGACAATTGATTTTCAGCTGTGATAACTGAAATTACAGGGATGGATCTCGTCTGGTGGAAATGGCTATAGTTCTTCTGATCTGTTCTAGCTGAGAATCAGGTCTTCTTGCTTATTTGGGATCATCCTTATTACCTCTTTAATGCTGTTGGAAAATGGGCTTTGCATTTATTGTGTTTATTTTGGATTGCAGGAAAATGCATTTTCCATCTAAGGAACATTCAGTAGCTTTTTCCTTTTTTTTTCCCCATAGCCATTTATTGTCCATCCTTTCTCTTTACCTTAGCTGGAAATACTGAATCAAGCCTGTGACCTGGTACAAGTAGTTCAGCTCAGAGTAGGTTAGGAGTAAAGCCAGGCTGGGGAATGGGTATTTATCTCTATGCTCTTAAGGGTACGGCTAAGTACTAAACTGTACAGACTTTCTTGTGTAAATCTTTTCTCACTGAGCTTCTGTTTAGACCAAGGACATACCTAGGGGTACGGAGTGGTAGCACACAACATCCCATGCTTTTCAAACTGTTGCTTAACATGTTTGGGAGTTCATTTCTGGGGTACAGTCAAAATCTAGAATGATCTAAACTGAACAGCTGGAGAACTTTATGAAGCATTAAGCCAGGATGACTTAAGGCTGCATCTATTTTGTCATCATCAGTAAAGTCTTACCTTGTGCCTGTGGGTGAACTGGCAGATGCTTAAAGAGCATCACATATACAGCAGACCCCGCAGCAGCATTTGTATCCTGTGCTGTTGTTTGATCACTGGGAGCCACTAGTTGTCATGCCAGAGTGGTACCCAGCTGGCAGTAGGTACCAGCTGAAAAGAAAGGCTTTGGGCATATTTTCTACTTGGCTGAAAAGGGGATCATTCAAAGCTGGTCTTAAACTCATGTTTTATGTCACTGGAAGTAAGGACGGTTCTGCTTTTTACCTCCTTTATATGCATAAGCTGTGGCTCATTCAGCCTTAGTACAAATCCATCCAGGGGACTCTCTGTGCTGTGAGGGCTGTTCTTTTGACCTGTTTTATTCCAAAGGCCCAGGAGAAACAGGTCGGTCAGCTTAAGCCCAGAAATCAAGGCTGTTGTAAGCTGCTTGTCAGGGCTGGAACGGCTGCCAGCACGAGGTTTAGTTCAGCCATAAGAATTCCTGCACAGTGAAACCTGGCAGCTGTGGAGTTTAAGCACAGGAGCATCAGGCCTTACAGTGAATTTGCTTTGAGAGGCAGTGGGATGGAGTTCTGGTGCTTTTCTTCCAGTAAGGACAAGCCCAGGCACAACGGTTGTGGGGCAGGTAGTGGTGAATGGCACTAAAGCGGTTTGGTTTTGACGTGAATGCTCAAGAACTGAACACGGGACTTGGTTTCCCTCTGAGTGCTGCTTCCTCTCTGTGAACTTGTAGCCCTTCATGACTGCATTTCCTACCAGGAGATTTTAACCCTTCATTAGGCAATGTGGAGGTCTTTTTCCTCAAGGGGCTGAATTTCTCTACAGGGCTGTCTCAGCAAAGGGACTGCCTCACCTTTGACACTCTGCTTTCCATGACTTTTTACTCTTCCCTGTTTTCGTCAGCGCTGCTGCCCCCACAAAGTCATATGCTCTATTATTTGCATATTCAGGGTAAAACAGCTTTGTTTCTGTGAGCAAATATTCGTGGCATTTTATTCATTTTTATTTTCAGTGAAGAATTGGTCTGGCTTTAGTGATGTCAACAAGTTTACTGAGTTCCTGCTTTCAAGCTCATGGCCAGATCTCTTTCTGTTCACCTTTCTCTTTTCCTCTGTATTTCTCACTGCACTGATGCTGGTACCTCTTAAGGGAGGATGCACTTATGGGGTTACTGTCCCTGGTCTCAGGACGGATACAACACATACAACTCCATGTATGTGCATTGGGTTTCTCATGTCAGTACAGCTGGTTTAATAGCTTTGTTAGAGCAGTCAGAAAATCAAACTCATATGGTGATAGCTTTGAGATGGTCTTTCTCAGAAGGGTGAGTGAGATCCTGCTGGGAAAGCGAGCGGGATTGTTCATTGTGACTGTTTTTCCTGTTATGGTTTACTGTAATGACCATACCATGTGGATATGGATTTACAAGAACTCCTAGCCCTAGTGTAGGGAAGGCGCTAATTTTGTAAGTAACTTCTTCAGGCCCGAATAAGCAGCCTCTTCTCATCCCCCCACATCTGACACACAGCCCTGTGACTTTTCCAGTGGGATGCAGCACAGATAGGAAGAATTTGCAGATCAGCTGGAATGTAGTTCCCGTTGCTGAGAGATGTGTTTGCCTGAGGTTTTGGGCTGGCTTCTCCCAGTGGCTGGAACTGGTCCATGTAAAAATTGGCCAGAAGCAGATTTGAAGAGAGAGGTTTTGCTGATAGCTTGGACTGTGACAGCTGATCACAGGACCAGATTTGGTGTAGCCAGAGTAGAGTAGAGGACAATGGTAATGTATTGTTATAGGTGCTTCTCAGTTTATAGCTCTCCTTGTACTCAGAGAGGCCCTGATAGAACATACCTCTGCTGTAGCCGTAGGACATGTCCTTTCTTCCCCATGACCTCAGATATAGGACTCATAAGAAACATGGGAGATGTCACCTCCTCCGTACTGCACTGAAAATAAGATTACCAGTGGATGGGAGTGGTGACATTAAGCACAGCAGAACTGAGGATTTTGAACATCAGTGGAGGTTGTTGCAAGCCCCAGTGTAAATAAAACCAGTGGGAAGCTGCTCAACTACCTGGCACCATCCCTAGCTGCTAAGAACCCAAGTGTCGGTAGACGATACAAGGATTTTCCTTCTGGCTTCAGGCCTACCCATGCTGGGATTTATAAGGGCCTCTGCAGACCTTTTTGGTACAGTGTCTGCACCGCCCAGATTTTCCCTTGTGCAACTTAGGGAAATTTTATGGGCCCATATGCTAAACATACAGGGCCTGGAAGAGGAAGAAATCCACTCCACCTTTTTGGGCTTTTTTTCCCCCATAAAGTTGTCTGGAACAGAGAGGCTGGACTGAGCTTGCTGTACAAATCTTATGCTTCCCAGGGAGAGATGCAGGCTCACTTAGGGCAAGCTGACCTGCGTGGTTGGAGCCCTTTCTGTCTGTAGTATCGCGTAGAGGTTGACACGGGATTGGATTGCAAAATCATGACCCTCTGCTACTCAGGCACAAAGTAAAGCACGTGCTAGATAGGTGTATTGAAGAACCATGAGTAAACCTTACTTTTTACATCAAAATCAATGATTTGAGAGGCAAAGCAAAGAGACTGGTCACTGTTGTGTGTGAGAGTGATAAAGATAAATGGCATCATTGTTTTTGTTATCTGTAGGCTGCTGGTGACTCTAGGGTGAATACAAAGGCTAGAATTCACTTGCAGGGCTTGCTGTGGTTGTAAAAAGCTTGAGGATAGGGGGAGGAGAAGAAAAAAGGAAGTGGAGGATGTAAAATAAGGATGCATGTCAGCAAAGCTAGGGCCTCAGCATCGGTTATGCACTGTGCCTTAGGTGGCTACAACTTCTGCAGTGCTCTTGAAAGGCATTAGGTATTGGTGTATGCAAGAGAAGAGAAAGCAGGGACTTTCTCCACCCCAGTCTCTTAAGGCCATAAAGAAAATCTGGTGGCAGAGCAGAAATCTGTCTTAAGTTGGATGCCTGTTGGCATTGCTGTTAGCTGCTTGAAGCTGGGATTTTTCCTGTTGCTTTGCAGGAGCCAGTTTGCTGTGATCAGTTATTTATAATTGCAGATGACAGTCATGCCAAATAAGGGCCATTGCCTGGTCTAGCTAACATCAGACCCAATTAAATCAGTTGTGAGCAGCTTTAAGTTCTGGTAGTGAAAACGTGTGAACTCTGGATAAGATGGCCCTTGGCCAAAAAGTGCTACTGTTGATCATGGGTGCCCAGTCGCCTGATCTAAGGGCCCCAGTCCCTCCTGTCTTCCTGCCCTGATGACACAGGAGGCAGTGTCAACCATCTCTAAAATACTTATATGCCTCCCTTCATCTTATGATTTGCATCCTGGACAAAAGCTCAACTCCAAAGAGCTCAGACAGTGAATTCAGAATTACAAGGAAGGCTATGGCTGAAGAAGGGTCAAGGAGGATATTGAAATCAGGAGCTGCAGGCAGCAAACTCACCAGAAGCATCTTCTCCCCTTGGGGCCATGCTTGATGAGACATCGTGGTGGGTTAGAGTTGGTGCAAAGAACCAAAGAAGCCCCTGATAGCAGAAACAAATAAAGCAAAGAGTTATTAAACAGTGACCCAGACTCTGAGGCTATAAATCTGGCACAAGAAGTGGCCCAGGCAGCTAAGAGGATATATCAGAGTAGCTGGAAACATCACCCATCTGGCTATTGCTAGGGGGAATTGTTCAAACCTTGCAAGGTGTCTTGGTGGCATAGACACGAAATAGTGGCTGGTGCCCAGAGATCATCACGCAGGACTCATCTGGATAAGTGTCTAGTTGGGAAGAACATTTGAGTAATTATGATTAGTTTGTGGAATGTATAATTCAGTTCCTCTCTGTTCATTCATGGTTGCACTTGCAGTTTTAATGTCAGAATCAGATGGATTTTGCAGAGTGGGCACTGAAGGAAACCCTCCATGGATTTATAAAATACACACACTTTTCATGGGATCCTTCTCAGAAATGATTTTATGCACCTACCTCTCAGTTCTCAGTAAAGTCAGGGCAAAGACTATCAGTGAAGTTGAGTAGTCCTGAATAATCTGCTTTCTGAGTTGAAGGAAGATTTGTTAAACCTGCTAGCACAGAGAAAAGAAATTGAAAAGGCTCAGGTCAAAATCCATGGAGGTAACACATCTCAGTGAGCATCAAATAGTCAAAAATCATTTGTTTGGTCTTAGCAAGAGCTGAGCTGTGTAGACATCTCACACAGGAGACCTGGAAGTGGGACACTTGTGAGCATGACTAAATCTGATGTTTTGGGCAGTTTGCCTCTTCATTTCCCATCTCAAAAGAAGGATCTTTTTTCTCTAAATAAACAATTTCTTTCCTATTTTCCCTGAGCCCTGCTCAGACACAGATGAATGCCTGTAATGTCTATCTGTCCTCAGACCAGAAAAGCTGACCATTGAAGCATGGAGCAAAATGGTGCTACGAAGCAGTTGTTATGTCTTGGGACTTTGTCTAGCTGCTGATACACCAAAGCAGAGCGGACAAGGCTTCTCATAGCTGCTATAAGCTTCCCCCCCCGCCAAGCAACTCCTCGGTAGTGAGGATTTCCTGCAGTGTGAAACAGGATCAGCCACAGCCTGGGAGACTGGCGAGGGGGAGGGAGCTGTTTTGCGCTCCCTTCCATTCCTTCAACCGCATGAAAGAGGTGCTGAGGCTCTTTCAAGCTGAATCCTTCTCCACCCCCTCCTTTACCCGACTCTGATCCCAAACTGAGACCCTTGAGACGCTGCCAAATAAAGAGCTCTCCCATGGCTTAGAGTCTGAAATCAATTAGAAACCCCCTTCCACGGCCGTGCCGGAGCTGTTCTAGCGCCGGGAAGACCCGGACAAAATGACTGCTTCCCTCTCAAAGCACTGCCCCAGTCACCTTTCAGGGCGCTTGCTGCCCAGGGAGCCAAGCATTGCAGCTTTCCTGAGACATTGCAGCAGGGCTGTTGGGATTTTGATTCATGGTTATTTGCCGTCAGTTTGCCCCTATCTCTGCAGAGTCCAGTGGATGCTCGTGTTTTTCATGCTGTCTAAAACCTCTGCGGGCTCGGGGGGGGAAGGGGAGGACACATGCAGTGTTTTCAGTTGTGGTTAGGAAGGGAAGGAAAATGCTAAAGCAAGAGGCAAATGTGGATGTTTGCTGAATGCCTGTGTGCACATATGCATGCCACCCTTGCTATGAGACAGGGGAAACAGCCCCCACAAAGGAACAAATCCTTGACTGTAGTGACGCTGCCCTGACAAGTACCCCAAAGGCACTGTGGGATCCCATTCACAGCCATCTCTTCAGAGAAAGGTTTCCTCTGTTCACAACCTCACATCACAGCGTGCTGCTTTGGGCTTGCCCAGATCCCAGCAGCGGCAAAAAGCATTCAAGCAGCTAGATAGCACACAAGTGTATTAATAAAGCGTGTCCTTAAAGGTCACTTGCATCATTAGACCACAGAGCATAGTGGAGCCTATTAACGCCCGCAGCCTGTCTGGTGCAGTTATCTTGGTTTTGGCCATGACATGTATTAGATAATTGAGAGGAGGAGTTAGTAAATCTACTGAAGTTGCTCAATCTTTAATTGAGGCATCCTCCTGTTAGCTTGTTGTTTATGATACTGCAGCGTACTGTGGTGTAGCACTGTTCTTTTTTTAGAAGAAGGGGTCCTAAAAAGGGCACAGATAGTATTAGTGACTTGCCCAAGATTATGCTGAGGGTCAGTGGCAGTTAGACGGTCAACACTTTTGAGCTTTTTGGTTTGCATACTACTTAGGAAACTTGACCTAACCCATCCTGTGCATTTATCAGTAGGAAGAGCTGTTGCATGGGGCAAGATTGGGTCTTGCAGCCAGTGACTGTAGAAGTAGACATATAGTTGTGGGTTTCTTTCATAGAATAGAATAGAATAGAATAGAATCAAGTCTTCTAGAATAAGTCTTGGATTTTGCCAGTCTTCAGTCTCATTCAGAGATTTCTGTTATCATCCCTACCGCAGTAGGTACATAGCTCATAAAGCCGTGGAAGCTGGATAACTGTCTTTTTTCAGGTACTTGGGTAAGTATCTCCTTTTTTAGCAAACCTTTTCTTTCTCTCTTGCAGAACTTTGCCAAAGAATTCGTGATCAGTGACCACAAAGAGCTGGATGAGAATTACATCAAGAGCGAGCTGAAGAAAGCAGGGGGGGCTAACTATGATGCACAGAATGAGTAAACATACCAACCTCCTGGCACCATCACCTGGGTCTAACAGGGGGAGGAAAGGCACAACAAACTAACAACTGAGAGATGAGGCAACTGAACCCCCCAGCTTTCTGTCTGTGCACACAAGAACTCCCTTTTTCACATATGGTGGACTTTCCATTCCATATCACGAAACATCACTCTCGGGGTGTTCGTTTTTCTCTTTTCCCCATTTTTTTACTCATAACTCTGTGGGTGTTCTCACATCTGTGGAACTTAGGTTTGTATCTGCTTTTGGTGTTTTTCAGCGTTGTGTTTGTAGAGGCTTGCCATTGTGTCCTTCCTCCTGTGCATGCATGTCTGTGTCTTTTAGTTGGGCTCAAACTTGGTTTCTGAGGGAAGAAAGTTTTGGGGGAGTTCTAAACATCGATTAATTTTTCTAAATTTGTTCAGGTTGATATTCTTGGGGATAATGCTTTTTGCTCTCCTGTGCTCAGATCAACTTGAGCCAACTTCACCAAAACGTTGATTAAATTGTCTTAAGTTTTTAATGTCCAGCTGAGATGTTATCCAACAGCTTAAACAACAAAGCAAACAAAATTCTTCAGCTCCTAAATGGGAAAAAATTTGCCTTAAACATTGCTTGACAGTTGCTATGCTATGTGCTGCATCTCTATCCCTCCCTCTTCAAAATAAGATCCAACATGATCCAGATGTGGGGATTTTGTTGGTTTTTGGAGGTTTCAAGGCACAGTAAACCGAGTGGCTTAGAAATGTCTGGACACTTGTTCAGTATTTTATGTACATTGGTCTCTGGGTTTATATTTGACTTTCTTAATGCTGGGGCTCAGGAGGTAAAACTGAAATGCACAGATTTCCTTTTTAAATGATGTCTGCAAAAATAGCAGCCACTGAATCCTAGCAGCCTTTTCTTGCCCATGTGCACCCTGCTTTTTTAAGCAGTTAAACACAACATCTTCAGTTATTTGGAGCCTTTAGGAAGTGAACTTTCCTCTAGCAATGAGTACGGGATGGAGCACAGCAGCTCCATCTATGTGGGGATAAAACATTCAGCAGCAGAGGCCCAGAGAGAAACTGGGCACTGTTTTGTATCATCCTGTTTGTTTGGGGGGCTTCTTTGTATAGCTTTTTCATTTTTCATCAAATGTAACTGTCTTCAGAATTATGTGTAGGGGGAAACTGTGTTGTACTGGGGCTTGGGAGTCCTCGCTATAAACCCGTGACAGAAATAAATGTTTTTCAAAAATAGTCCTCAGCAACTCTGTTGTTCTTTTACCTTCCATGCAACAACAAGCCTATATTTAGGAGGTCTCTTAATCCTGTGTGTAAGACTTTGAGCTCTGGTGATCTTGGGGCTATTAGGAGAATGAAACACTGGCTTAAATGTAAAATGATCTCTGTGCCTGCAGCCCTTGTCTGCTCATCTCCACTCTGAAAGGACATAGTGGTGACCACAGTGCATCTGACACACTTTTTTGTTCAGCAGCTCTACGTCTAAATTTCCAGCACCAAAATGCCAAGTGAGAATTGTAATTAGGTCAAAAAGAATTTCACACCCCCATAAAATAAATGTAGAGAGGTCAGGAACGGATTTGGGAGCAAGAGCAACACTTTCAGCTTCCTGCACAGGGTTACATGGGGTGTTACAATTCTGGACAGAACTTACTAAAACTTCCCCTGAAAGAAGGAATATGGTTATTTTTCACAGGACTGACAGTGGGGACAGGCGTAACTAAAGGGAAAGAGCTTTGCAGACAGCTTGCGATGCTCATAGACTTTGCCTTAATGCTTCAGCGACCATGATAAACTTTTATTTGACAGCTTGTGGGGTACTGAGGCAACAATCTGAGCCTGGTCTTGAAGCCTGGCAGCAGTATCGAGGGAAATTCATCAGCACCAGCTGTGGTGTGGGGTTTGATGCACTGCTCAAGGAAGAGCTAAGCACTGAGCCAAAATGGCATCCTCAGCCGCTCAAAGGCATCTCAGTGAGTCAAAGCAGAGTTCTTTGGATGGAGGAAGTGAAGGCACCACCCTGACCTCTTCAGTGGCTTTGCTATCCTCAGTCAGCACATGCTTCTCGCAGAGTATTTTTCTGTATATTATCTAGTGTATTATCTTTTCTAATATATTTTCTTATATTATCAGAGTATATTTCTGTATATTATCTATAGTATATTATCTTTTCTAAGTCTGTCTCCTCCAGGTCACTTCTCCTGGCATGTCTGTTCCATGCCCTCTTTGAGAACTGCTGTTGGGACCCAGTGCCCTAAATGACTCACCAGCAGGGGCTGAACCAACTGGGACAGAAGACACTGGGCTTATCCTTCCTGTGGATTTCCCCCTGACTCCTGCAGTGGTCTGAAGTGGAACTCCAAAGTACTCATACAAGATAACCACCCCATTTGCCCTAAGTCAGTCCAGATTGCACAACATGCAAGGTCCCATATTCCCTCTTTGAATTGTCTCTATGGTATACTGGCACATGTGGTCCTATTTTGACCACAGGAATATCCATCTTGCTGTTGCTAGTACAGCAACTGCTTGAGCAGCATTAGATACACATGAGAAAAATGAGAAAGAGAAGGAATTAGTTATTTGTGGTAAGATAAATCAGGATAAATCCTTATGGGGAAAGTAGCCTAATGAACGATACTAATAATGGAGAATTTAGTGGGGTTTTGCTTTGTTTCCAGCCTCAATTTTGCCTTCTCAGACTGGCTACCTAGTGATCTTGCTCTGAAGAACTTTATGGGGAGAAACCAGCATGAGATGTACAAAAGCATTACTGCTGGTCTGTCTTTGGCGTCACTGGAGCACAGTTGGGTCCGTTCTGAAAAACCCACAGGGAAGCTCTTGTTTGTACAGTCTTGTTCCCCTAACACTGCAACAGCCAAGGTAATCAAATCCATGCTTGTCAAACCCTCGGTCAAATATAAGATTATCTTTGTCATAAAGAATGTCGTGGAAGCACACCCAGCCCTGACCCCAGCCCAAGCTGATGAATATACATCCCAAGTGGCTGCTTAGGAGCATTTGGGGCAAAATGTGTTTCAAGAATTCAATGCTTCCCACCCTGTGTACTCATCACTCTCGCAAGAGTAATCTGAATTTGCCATTAAATGGCTTTGTTTCTAAAATGTTGTTTATACTTCAGCCTTACCAAATGGTCTTAATTTTCCTCAAGAGGGTGACTTTATCAGTATCATGTCAAACCCTTAAGTTTGTAATAGGAGCAGTGCAGCTAGTCACAGGGGTATACGTGCCTGGCGTAATACATAACCTGCTCTGCAGGCTAAAACTTAACTTATCTCTGGGGTCTGCTATTGCTTTGCTGGAAAAGTATTTACCCCATGCTTGCATTATCTTTCCTTGGTAATAATTAAGAATGCAAGAAACAATTGACAAAAACTAAGCAGAAAAAGAGACTGGGACGTGAAGAGTGAAAGCGTAAACCCAATTATTGGTGGTGCATTTGGGATCTCACGCTTGGCATATCACAATAACACAACATAAATTGGAAACTGTCTCTATTTTAAGGCTCCAGGCCTCCTCAGCATCATCCTTCACAGCACATTAGTGTTGCTGAATGCAAGCGGCTGATGCTCTGATCAGATATATTAGGGACTCTATTACAGACTGCATTTGTACTGGAGTGGTGGAGACAAAAAAGGAATCAAGAATACCTATTTTTTTCTGTAATACTTCTCATCAGGAGGTCTCAGAGTGTTTCAGAAGGATCAGTATAAACCAGATTATACTGTTGTTCCTGGAGCACAATACTTCTGTCTAGGAAAGGGCCTTTTACAGTGGAAGTGAAGCAGAAATAGCAGCCTGTATGTTACAGGGCCCCACAGCACAGCCTGGGGAGTCAGCCTCTTAAAATATGCATTCTTCACTTTATCAGAGCAGTGCTGATAATGCCCCATCCTGGGATTTATGCTAATGACTGTCTGAGACATGGGCTTTCCTTTTCATTTTTAATGTATTTTCGATATAGTCAAGCGCCCTGTTTTGTGTCCGTTTGGTATTCAAAGCCTGCTTTGGCCTTATCAGCCCTTTCATCAGGCTTTAAAAAACCCTGCTGCTGCACAAAGGCTTGTGGGCTGCATTACAGGAGCCTGCGGTGTTCCTCGTGTGGCAGCCCAGTGGGGGCTTTGCCGTATGTCAGGTCTTGGGTCTTGGGGAGACTCTGCTCTGCCTGTGACAAAGCAAAGGAGAGCATCAGTGGTGGCGAGAGCACTCTGGGGGCTGTGTCTGGCAAGGAACAGATTGAAACGGTTCAACGGCTGCTTTATATTTGGCATCACCAAAGGATTTTCTATTCCCCCACATTACAAGTGCAGCAGATATGAGGTGGCATTCAGTTTTAGTAGGGAGGGAGCAACAGAACTCAGCAAAATATCCTCCAAAATCTTCTGATCATCAGACACAGCAGATGGCTTCCTTTTAGCAAGCCCAGACTGGGGGTCTTTTATGCAGTGCAATCAGATGGTGGTAGGGGATGGGGTGAAAGGGCAACCACCCCAAGACGTGTTTAGGAGACCACGGTAGGCATAAGGGAGAAAAAGGCTCTGTATGCAGGGGCAAAGTCGTGGTTTGAGCATGGGAGACAGCAAGGCTGCTCTGAGTCATAGCAAGCTGCAACACGTGAACAACAAATTCTCACTCTGAAGAGCAAGTGAGCCTTTGCAGAATATAAAATAGCTGAACCAGGCAACCCTGGCTTCACAGAGCAGCCCATGGAAACCGCCGCCGTGTTTTTATAGCCTGCTGTCCCAAGGAGTGCATGATGCCAGATTACTGGCTGGTGTTAAGTAGGCTCTGCTGCACATACCCCTGGGGTGACCTAATCTCTCCAGCTTGAATTGTTGCAGTTATTTAGCAACAAGGCACCGGAGGTGCTGCAGAGAGCGGTGAAGAGGAGATGCAAGACATTTTGTGCATTACAATATGAGTCTATCTCAGTTCAGTGCTCCGGGACACAGCACAAAAAGAGACGTTGTCTAATCACTGTCAGTATTATATGTGAGCTATAAGCTCTGTTTCAGCGTGACGACAGTGGCTCATTTTCTTGCCTCGTCCCCAGCGGACGCGCTTCCGCTTGCTCTTGGCACTGCATTTCTTACAGTCGCAGTAGTGCTTGGTGGGGCTGAAAGCAGGGAAATCACAGATCTCCCCAGACTGGAACCATTCCACATTGTGGAAGTGGAATCTCTCTTACTGAGCTATGAAGTGAGACCTCCTCCGCCTCCAAACCTCAGACTTTTGGGACCTCTTTAGTGTGTAATGGGGGCAATGTGTTAGTGCAGCCCTCATCTAAAGCTTGGCTTTATGGTCCGATGATGCGAAACACTGAGAGATGGTTCAATTGCAGCATGATGAACCGCATATTGTTTGGTGGGAATGAGTGCAACACCACCATTCACAGCCCACTTAGGCCTTAATCCCTCGTGTGGTACAGGCTTTCCTAGTACGATTTGCACCTATGCTGGCAATCCATCTGCTAAAAATGGTCACTTCAGCTTCCACAGACATCTGTTTCTGGCCTGGAGTAGCTCACTTGGCTCATCGTACACCAACTGATTGATTTGTATAAGTCTAACAGGGCTGAGAAACAGAAAGAAACCTTCCAAGATATTTCAGCTTTCTCCCTCCTCCATCAAAATGTCCAATAAGGTTTTTCATTTACCTTAAGGTGTCTTCAGAATGAAAGTACATTTCCATGTGGATGCCTCAGAAAGGGAACAAACAGCATCTGTTCTGCAAATATTAAATGTGGGCAGTAGATTAATAGACTTATCTTCTTTATCGTGATTAGCCACATTTCTGCCTCGTAATTTTGGCCTATCACTCAACAGAAACTGTAATCAGGATGTAATACATCCTATTGGCAAATTACAGCAATGCATCTGTTCAAGGCAACAGCTGAACCCAGCAATTTAAGCTAGGTTTTACTACACACAGGGCAAGACTCCAGTAAGTATATTGGTGATGTGAGTTAAAAATAATAAGAGTTGAATCTTGTCCCACTGAAGTTGATTCTGACATCATTTTTCATGGGAGGAAGTGTTTTGCCAAAATCAGGAATCCAACGGGTCTCAGGGGTGTCCTCGGTGGAGTCAAAAAAGCTATAGTGAGATCAGCCCTCTGCAAAGGTGGAAGGATGCCTTCTCACACTGATTTCTAGGTTACTATGCACCAAGAAATGTTTCAAGTGAGAAAATATATGAAATCTCACTACAGAATACAGGGCTCAGAAAAGCCTTAAAGTGTGCTGTGACCAAGTCTAAATTTTCAGCTCTTTTCCATCTAGAATGTAACAATAAAGGGTGTGTTATCATACCAAAAAGCATGAAAAGTGTTTTTAACTTAAAATTTCAATGTTTCAGTTTTGCTGAGTTCCAAACCAAAATTAAAATAAAAGCTGTCACAATTCTTGAGAAATCCTGCAAAACCCCTAAGGTTTTATGCAAAAATTACTAGCTTTCTTTTTTATTTCAGAAAAAATTGTAACTCTTTATCATAAAATTATATTCATGCTATCAAGTGCCAAATTATTCTGTGTAGGCTATTAAAAGCATTTGAACTTAACTACTAAGAATAGAGAGCAGCACTACACTGTTTTCTAGCTAAAAAGTGGCTCTTGTCCATTTTGCAATGGAAGGGTTTCAGTATCCTTATCAAGGTATCAGTATTCTCCTTACTTCCCAGACAAGCAGCTGTTTGCAATATCCTTGTGCTGGCTGTCATCAGATACCATATTCTCTTTGAAAACGGTTTGAGTTCTTTTCCCTAAACACCTTCAGTTCAGATGGAATTACAGGGTTAACAAAAGCATTTCAGAGTCATGAAAAACAAAGTCAGAAATCAGCACTTCCTTCCGCTGGTAAGCTGTTTTCCCAGAAGCATCTTGCATCAAACTATATCTTCTTTCTAACATACTCAGGCAAACCTTCAGGAGAATCCTGAAGCTTCCAGAATCATGCTGCCACTGGTCTAATGTGGATGTAATTATGGAGTTATTTGATACAGAATGTCAACCATGATCTGTACAGAGATGTATATCTTACATCAGAGCTGTAAATCAGACACACTACAAAATCTGTTCTCTTCCTCCTCCTTATTTAAAAGCTAGGACCTGTCAAATGAAACCACAAATCTGGTAGATGGCTCTTCTTGCATCAAGCCTTTTAATATTCCGGTTCATGTTTGTTTCTGAAAACTCTCTGCCAGCATTTCATTTTCCTCTCATACTGATACTTAATGCCTTAAGTGCTTGGAAAGATAAACACTGGCTTTAAGCAGTACAATCTCATGATCAGTTTATCTGAGGATTATTACACGAGTGCACAGAGGAGTCAGTCATAAATTCAGCACATTTTTGCCGTGGGTGATTTAATTGCAGTGAATGGGATGGCATACTACAAGAATTACTGACCTGGGACACAGAGGAGATTCAACAATTGTATGCAATTAACAAAACCTACTGTGATGGGGCATCAAACTATAGAAATGTGAACCATGCTGCCTGGGGCTGTGAGTGAAGAGACAGGATGATGTTTTGCTGGGGGCTGACCTGGTATCATTTGGCTGAGCACAGCACGACAGGACAAGAATTGGTGGCTGAAGGCTGAAGACAGACAAATTGAAACAAAAAAAAAAAAAACTAAAAAAAAAAAAAAAAACTAAAAAAAAAAAAACCCAAAAAAAAACTAGACACACATTTTCATAAGGGAAGGTTTTTAACCTCTGGAAGAAACAGTCAAGGCAATTGATTCACCATTTCTTCTACTACACAAGGCAAGAATGCTCTCTTTCTGGAATAAATGCTTGAATAAAACACCACTGGGCTCAACAAAGAGGGGAAATACAATTGCCTGCTGTGCACAGAGGATTAGATTTGATCTCATGTCTTCTGAACTTCAAGTATCTTCGCTGTCTCAGGAACTATATAATACAAAGTGCATTTTCGCTAACTCAGATGCATTTGCAATCACAAGCCATACATAAGCCAGTTGTACTCTAGGCTGAGCAGACAGGGCAAAGAGCTGAAGTAGTAAAGCGTTACAGCTGGATCCAAAGATAAAACTTGTCTCTTATAGCCATAAGGTTCTCATCCTTAGATAAGGATACACAAGCCTTTGTTTGCAATAATGCTTCTTTTTCCTTTCAGCACTATTTTGAATAGATTAAGTTGTCTAAGTAGGGCTTATGATAGTAGCCAAATGCTACTTTCAGCACAGCCAGAAAATCTGAAGCCTTCCAGTGGGAAAAGAATTTATGAATTGATGTGGAATTAAACTAAAGCAGCACAAGCTCATCCTCTTAAATGTAAACCAGGCAAGAAACCAAGAAAGTTTGGTTCTAGTGCATGTTGGATAAAAATGATGTGCTGGGAAAGAGCTCTGATGGAAATGTAAGGGCAGATTAAAAGAAGGTATGGAACTGGTTACTGGCCCCCAGCTGCCCTCCTGGTAAATGCTGCCACCCCGCACAACTGCCTCTGAACCTGCTTGCAGATCACTGAGTTTTCTTCTCAGTAGATTAATAGAAACTGGAAATTTCTGACAGGATAAACAGCAAGAATACATAAAGCTTTCACTTAACCCAGAGGCACAAAAGAGAGCAGCAGCCCCAGATAATGCCTGTGGAGCTAGGTAGAGAAATTCTGCTTCTACTATTGTTATGAACACCATAAAGTAGTACCTTTCACTCAAGGCAGGAAGGCACAATGCTCGAAAATTGAACCAAGAGCAGTGAAATGTGTGCTCAAGTTTCTGTTTTTAACATTCAAGCATTTAAACTGCTTCCAGCAAGTCAATCTTGCTGTTTGCAGAAAGAATGCCTGTTATTTACCAATCCTTTATGCAGCATAAGAGGAAAGGGGAGGAGGTTGCTTTGAATGGTGAATCCTTTGAAAAGCAATAACGACTGAATCTGGAACTAAGGTCAGAGAGGCCTGTTAGGGCAACTGCCAATTAATTATTGCCTTATTAATGTACTTATCCCTAATATTAATGCACAACATACAGCTTTTCATTCTGCAAGGATATTTTTGGGGTGAATTTTAAAATCTGGTTAATGGAGAACATCCATGTTCTGCATTAACCAGCTTGCAAACACCCTTCACAGGCCAAAATTCCCCTGGGGTTTAGCTTTATTGAAAATGTAAATCACAACAGCAAAACAGCTCTCACTGTAAACTTCTTTTCCAAGCTTAACTGTCCCCAAGGCTGCTCCCTGGTGACATTTCATTGCCAGTCTGCAATTTCTCATTTTTATTTGGTTGCAACTTGTGAAACCAATCTGCAAGTGTGATCCAGCAATAATTACTCCGTTCCTTTATGCAGGGTGTAGTATTTGAATTGAGCACAGCTCTGCATTTACAAGCAGGTTGTCAGAATTACTACCCAGTAACAAGTTATCTTCTCAGACACACATAAATAATTCTGAATTTACATTTTACTACATTATTTATACCAACAGATGTCAAGGCAAGCACACACTTGAGTCCTTCCTGAAAACTGGTACTAATTTCAGTTTGGAAATACATTTTCCTAATGAAAAACACATTAGAGGCAAGGATGTTTTCAAAGCAACTGGTTCTGGCATTACACTTTGAAGCTAAAGATATGCTTTTTTTTCTAAAGAGATTCCATAAGATTCACACATACTTGGGAAAACAAAAGATCTTTCTGTCTGTGTATGAAAATTCACCCATTGCTGGACCAAGAAATCCCAGCTAACAAACAAATCTGCAATGGTGATGGATCATTTGGGGACTTCTTTACAATGTAGGTTCTTGGACAACTCATAGCAGTGATTTTTGAAATTCTTTGCTTTTGAAAGGTTCTTTGTGAAGGAAATGTGGTTTAGATTGAATCAGGGATATAGGAGCTGGAATAGAAACAGAGTCCACTTTCTCGTTAAACAGAGTACTTTTCATGTTACAAGCACGACAGACCAATATAAATCACAGATAGGCCTGAAATTCTCTATTTGAATCTACAGCCAGATTTGACCTTCCACTATATTTCAAGAGAACAGAGAAAGACACATCTACAGTTTGCATTCAGATCCAGTTCATAAATCAGTACGAACAGTAAGAAGAGAGCTTCTCCTTTGGCAGCCTGGTGTACAAGATCAATTGGTGCATGAGATGGATTCGGGATAAACCTCTCTGGAGCCCTGAAAATACCTGCGAGTTCCCAGACTTTGCCAGGGATCTCCAGTATTTTCCAGGATGAAACTTGTGAACTTCTACTTGTCTTTTTACACACTTACAGGTTCTTGTGGCTGGACACCCTGGAACTTGCTGCAGCAATTAACTAACTTATTTCCACAATTCCTTTGTGCAAATTAAGTTACAGCGATGTCTCCTACCCTTATGTTGTCTGATACAAGCTCTATTTGTTACCCAATAACTGAAATTATGCCTCATTATCCTCTTCTACAGGACAAACCTTCACTTTATCAAGCTTTTGGATCTACATCATGTTTCAACAGTTCTAAACTTGGTGTGATAAAGGCATCACCAAAGAAAACGTTCTACAACTAGTAATAAGGTCCCATGTTGCTCTCTCATTCTTTCAGAGAGAAAAATGATCATTTCAGCAATGAAGTACAAAAGAAATGAGAAAGACCTGTTGTTGCAGGTCATCTGATTCTTCTCTCTATTACTGTTGGTTAAATGGAAAGGAAAAAAACAAACTCAGAACTGTGATTTTTCTTTTTTAAATCATGTATTCATATTTTGATGTTGCATTCAACTACATGAATTATTGCTGAGCTACATCTGTTAAAGAACACAGTCCAGGTAAAATCAGCATCTACTGGCTCCTGCTCAGCTGAAATCAATCTTTATAGGACCAGATACAGAGATGTTGCTGTGACATGTAAGGGTAAAAGATTTGGACAAGCAGACAGAGTCAAAGTGTCCGTGTAAACTGAAGCCAAAGCTTTTCAGCCTCTGGCAAGATTGTGTTCTTAAATAAGTACACAAAAGGAGGATAATTGGATTCAGAAGTAACATTATCTTTCTTTTACCTCCTCTCACGCCAGGTTTCACTATAATAAATCAATTGCACAGAGCATTAAGCATACATCTGTGATGCTGCAGATCTTCCCCACTATGCTGCTTAGACAAGATCAGATGAATCTAGAGCACGAGGAAAGATGCCCTGAACTAGTTTTCAAGCAGTGAATACTACAGCAAAGATGTCTGGAGACTGGGCACCATGCTGGGTATCTAATAAATTTAAATGGTGTTTTTCAGCACTATCACAGAGCCAAGATGTTCTACTTGATGAGCTCAGGAAGAAATGATCGCTGAAAGGGATGTATTACAGTGCTCTGACTTTGACAGCTTCATCACTGCAGCGTGGTTGCATTTTTATGCCTTCCTTTTAGCGTGACTGCTTCACGTTGACCGAAGGAGAAGCTTAACGTTGACAATGGGTCATCCCCACTGCTGTAATTCCTTTAGTAGCTGTAGCCTCCTTTTTGATGTAGTTCCTTGAAAAGTATCCTACATGATGAAGAGTTTTTCAGGATAACTTAAAAATGTAAAATTGATAAGGTGCTTTTTATTTCTTCAGTCATTGATCTTTGCAAGGCCTATGCGAAACACTTTAAAGGAGAGCAGTATTTTCTAAATTTGCTTGCTACCCAGTGATGCAGATTTCCTATACTTCCATCCCAACAGGTCATCACAGTGCATCAGAGGGCAAACAGCAGCAGACTGGATCACATTCCTTTCTAGTTTTTATTTCCTCTAGCTCACTCGTGGATCAGCAGAGAGGCAGCTGAATTCAGAAGACACCATCAGAGCCTCTAAATTAGCATTTAACTTTTCTCTAACTTCAGTGCTTGGGATAATCTATTTGGACATCAATATGGTTAGGGATCAGTTAATTTCCCCAAGCTGTCAAGCATTCCCTTCAGGAGCAATAAGCAATACGCAATTTTATCAGAGGCTTAAATTATCTCTTGTGTCAAGTTCCACATTAATTTTGAGCAATTAGCAGGGATGTCTCCTTTGGGGCCGTTTACTCAATTGTTCTGTTCTTCATAACACACAACCAGTGGGAAAACAATACAGATGAGTGAAGGCAGTATCATCTGTACACCCACAGATCATAAAAGCAAACCAAACTCATAAAACACACCCAATTCAACATCACCCCAGACAAGTGTTGTCCTGGTGTATATACAGACACTTCTACCAGCTCATCTTGGATATCTTCTAAGTACTAAGGCAAGAATTCAATCATTAGTATGACATAGACCTACAGCAACTTGGATTTAAAAGGGAAAACTTCCACACTGCACTGAAGGAAGACTGTGGTTCTATGATCAGAAATATCTCTCTAAGTGTTTGTATCTGACATCGTATATTGCAAATTGAATTGTTAGGAGAGGGTGGTCTAGGGCTTGACTGCTGATTGAGGGTTAGATTACAAATTCCTTGGTGTAAGGACTGCTTTTCTATGGCTGTGCAATGCTTCAAACCAGATTGGCCTCATTCATAAGCAGACTTTGAGATGCTTCTATAACTGATGCATGTTTTCAATGGTCACATGCAACCCAGCCTGACAAAGGGAAGAGATGTGTTCAGAAAAAATAACTGACCCCAGCAGCATCATCAAAGACAACGAAGCAGGAGATGAAAGGAAGATTTCAAAGAGACTTTTGGAAACACAGATGAGTAGAAGAGACAATTGGAGTTGACTGGAATATTTTTAGTAAAAAAAATATAATTCAATAGCCACCATTCTCTGTGTGTCCAACACTCTAGGAAATTTCACATTAACATTTAAGAATAGGCATACATTCTCTCCTGCATTGAAGCATTTTCCCTCTTCTATTTTCAGAGCACTCTGGAGCACTCAGATAACCCAACTCTGTAAATGAATCCCAGCAGGAGACTATTTAATAAAGAATCTTTCTTAAGATAAATCTTTTCTACAAAGCTGGAAATAATGCAATACCCTATAGTCCTTTTCAAAAGAAACAGCATCAGAGAAGTTAGATGTGGAAAAGCCCTTTTTAATCATCCTGGTCCCTTTCTCAATACAATAGGATACAGGATCCCAGCCCAAAACGCAAGTGACAGAGGTGCAGCTGTGCTGTGTGATATATGGTTATGGCAATCACTGAGACTCATCTGGAGACGCCTGAATTTCATTACTCTGTTCCACATCGTTGCCACTGACCCTGTAATGTCCTTGCACTTACTCAGATCTGTCAGAGGGTGGTTTCTACTTATTTTGGTTGCTAAAGAGCCACAAGAAGAGCTGGGGCCTGTGCTATAGCTATTATCCTTGCATTCCTGCACCTCTTGATAGTAATAGCAAGGGCAGCTAACCAAGGAACCTGCTTTGTCTGCTCCAGATTAATAGAAAATTCTCTCTACTGGTGTTTCCTCACATGTCCAAATATACTTATCTCTTGAGTGGGCCTGACCGTAATATAATTGGCCAGTCTGACACAAGAGTTCAGTTTATTGCTGGTTCCTAAAGTGCCCCAGGTTAAGAGCTGTGGTTTGCTCTGGCAGAATCAGATGGTTTAATTTTGCTTAGTCACAGATAATGGTAATTGTGGGTGACTTCTCCAACTGACCAAGTTAGCATTTTCTGGCTGTCTATCTTGCTTTGAATTGAACCAATTGAAGCAATGGAACTGTGCATGCATCAGATAGCTTGCAGTGTCTATGCTGGTGCAGGTTTGCATTTTACTCTGTACTATGGAGAATTGTCCTTGTTCATGTCAAGCACTTTGGTAACTGAGCTGTTTATTTATTTGCTATCTTTGTCTTATGATTGCTGAGAACATTCTTTCCAGCCTTCAGAACTTCTTTAAGATCAAGGAGAAACATTTGGGCACCTTCCCTCCGCAGGTGTTTCTGGCCAGATATTTCTAATACACAAGTATTAGCATCCCACCTGTGTTCCCGATGTGTCTGTGAGTAGCCAAGTATGCTGGGCTCTCCTGAGATATGGTTCTGCTGTGACTTATGACAAGGAGAAACATCACCCCCCTGTCAGATGAGCAATCTGGGCCTCAGAGAGGAAATCTTCCAGCTTTGCATTTCACTTCACAAGCAGGAAAATCAACAGAGTGAAAAATGTGCAAGGTCTCATGTACTGTCTGACAGCCCAAATGGTCAGAAGACTGAACTGAAAGTCTTCTCAGTTTACTCATTAGTCCCCCTCTTTTTTCTCCCATACATCCACAAGGTAACAGGACACCTATTCGATTTCATTTTGACTGTATTTCAAATAATGAACGTTTTAAAACACAGCCACGGCTTTAGAAAACACTCATTGTTTAATGAAATTATCACTATTGTTTCAAAGAGTACAGCAAGGCGAAAGCTTTGATTAGTGAGGGTGCTCAGTGTAAACACACCAGTGTTTACAAAATACTTCCTCAGAGGCCTACTTTGTGTTTGCAGTGTAAAGCAAGCCACTTCTGACTTGTATTTCCCAGCCCTGCAGCTGATATATTTACTGAGTTCAATGAAAGCTGTGTTATGTCCAGGATGTGCCAAACAACCTATTTTGGGTTTTTATTCTGCTTGCAAGTGCAATTGCAGCAACTGCACTGTGCATTAACCCCCCCAGTGAGTCCTGCAAGCTGCTGTTTGCCTTTTGTGATATGCTCTGGTCCTCCATTTCAACCCAGTTGAAAAATAACCTGAGAGTTTGCTCCTTCCCGAGCTTTTTCTTCTGTTAAGCAGTCACCTTTCCTCATATGCTCGGGAAACCATCTTAGTTATGTCTTTATCTTCAGACACTAGGCACTTCCCTGGCTGTTAAGAGTTTTCCAGTTCCACCCAGTGCTAAAACATCAGGGATAAGAATGCTACAGATCTACAGGAAATAAAAACCCTAACATTTTGCATCATCAACTTAAAAATTATTCTGAGCCTTGGCAGAAGGACAAGAAAGCCATTTTGGCTTACAGATTTCTTCACATTACCAGTGAGGCCAAGGACATTTTCTGCATCTCTGATGTGAGCTCCACTGATGAACTATTGCTGAGATAAAGATTGACTTCCTGAAAGATGCTGATGATGATGCAGGGTAAAGATGGCAAAGGAGCTGTGGGCAGGCAGAATACAAAAGAGCAACTAAAAACCATGTATTTGGGAAGTGAGACACAGTGGCATCGGGCTGTCTGTCACTCTGTTTTTTTGGTGTGATAAATATTAGGCAGTTTCTTTTTCAGATGATGCTTCACAGAAACAGTCAAAAAGCAAATCAACACAACGGGCTTCCTCATCACCACAACATCCTGCATTCCCCAGTCCTGCTGCTGGCATAAACATGAATTTGAATTCCAGGATGCCTGGACAGGAGAATCCTCTGCGTGTATCCTTTTCCAACTCAGCTTCCTGGCATGATGCTATGCTGTAGTTTGAGAGAAGACAGTCACAAGTTACAAAGAGGAAATTCTGATCACGCCTAATGTTCACAAAGAGAGCAGTGAAGCACTGGAACAGGGATCCAGAGAGGCTGAGGAACCTCAGTTCTTGTGGAATTCCAAACTCTGTGAGGACAAAGTCCTTGCACCCTGATCTAACCTAGAAATTAGCTCTGTTTTGAACCCAAGTTCGGACTATGTGGCCTCCAGAGGTCCCTTCCCACCTCAGTTTGTCTATAAGGCTCTAATTCCAAATTTGCTTTGTGCAAACTGAAAAAAAACAAACCCACACAAAATGTTGTGATGCTTCTAGCAAAACAAAGCCTTTTTTGACACAACCAAACCATTTTGTGTTGATTTCAAGACACTTTTGCATATATATATAACTGTAGAAATAGTATCTGAACAGTGACATTTATTATTTCTTCAAAAGTAATAAATAACAAATGAAAAGAATTTAAGCAATTAAACTTCTTTTTCCCCTTCAATGCTAAACTGAACTGATGTATTCCGGGGGAAGCTTTTAGCTTGTTCCAAAGAATGTTCAAAAAAAACCAACCCAGCATGTTCCAAAGAATTTTTGTCCCATAGGGTAATTTTTATCTACTTGCATCCGGTAATTGTTCTGTTTTTTCTTTGAAAAGACCTCAGTTTGATCAGTTCAGCTTTCCTATACTGGTTTACATTTATTTCCAACAGGAAGACATCTCTTAACTGAATTAACTGAGTATTCTGCTAGTAACTGGAAATCTAATGCAACAGGCAATATCTTTTTCTAGCTATTGCAAGAATGGAAAAAGGGCATTTTGGACAAATCAGAGGTATTAATATAAATGTGTTTCATATACTGGGCATTGTTGAACTGCTGTGGCAATTACCTCCATGGAGATTTCTAAAATATCAATAGTTTACAAAGGTAAACGTTTCCCTATTAATCAGATTAATTTGGAGGCCCCCAACGTTATTGATAGTATGTGTATCTTTAAGGGCCTGTGTTTCAAAGGAAGTAGAATTAGCTTGGATGCAATTTTAATTCTACATTCCTGAGTTGTTATAGGAACAGTTCAAAATTCACCTTTCTTTCACTTTCAGTTTTCATTCAGCATGAAAATTTCAATTATGTCATTTACTTTAGTCAAAAGAAAATGACAAGAAATGGGGTGGTTCAGAATTACTGCAGCTGTTAGTATTTAGTGTAAATATCAAAAAAATACTCAGAACCAAGAATGTATAAAGAGTCTTATAAAAAACACAGGCTTTTAAACTGTAATTTGCAAACACCTGTGATTCCAAGCAGTACTTCTAAGGGATCCATAATACACTACTAGGAATAGAAATCTTATTGTGAGTAGGCTTAAATTTACTATTCAGTGACCACACATCTAATAGAGAACCTAAAGCTTAACAAATAGCTGAAAACCTCTTCATGGAATAGATTTGCAGCCAAGTATTTGAGTAGTATGTATCTTATTTCTGCAAACAACAATTTATTTCACAACAGACAGGCAAAGAAGGAGTGAGTTCCCATCATACCAGATGGGAAGAAGCTGGCTGTAATTCTATTTTTGCTGCTGCTACTAAGCTATTGTCTGACTTGGGGCATGTTGCTTCTTTTCTCTGTGCCTCCATCCCTCCCCAGCCTCTCTGAGTCATGACTTTCAGAATATAATTTCTCCAGGTATGGGCTGCCTTTTATGATGCTTTTATATAAGACTGAATACAACAGAAACTCACTCCTAACTAGGACCTTAATGACCCAAATGTTTCTGTAATCTTTCCTATCATAATAATCCTATCTAGTTGTCTTGCTTAAAAAAGAATCAAGTCTTGATTGAGATTATCTTATACGCTCAGGTATCATTCTTTTTTTTCTTGCCTCTGATTTTTGCTTTAGTGCCAGGAATCCATCCATTCCAGGGGTTCTCTGCTTTTTCTGGACTTTAAGAAATTGAAGTAACATCTTTCCCTACACATTTTGATTCTCTTTGGTTTTGGAGATATTTTTTTTATTATTAAGAAAAGAGTCAGCCATAATAACTGACTGGAGACTTTGCCTCCCAGCAGAACAAAATACCCTGCATGGTTCAGAGCATCAGTGTTGTGACATGGGAAAGTTCCATCTCTGGAGCTCTCCTCCGTGGGTAAGGACTTGGGCCTGTGCTATGTGCTCTGTATACAAACTGTGCAAGAAAACAATGAGTATTATCAGGAATTAATTAATTACCATTTTTCCCTTTCAGCACAGATTATATTTAACAGAGAGAAAAAGACAAAACAGTTGTACTGAAGGACGAACAACAACATAGCTCAGAATGGACTCTGTCTCTAAATACATCAATCAAAGCCTTCAGATTTGTAAACATCCATGCTGACTTTCCATTGGGGCTGACCTGCAGGAGTACTACAATAAACTGCTTCAAGTCTCTGTGGCTCATGATGGACTGAACTCATTGTGGAATTACTCTTTCTGGGAAGCCTCTCCCTTGTTTACTGCAATTCCTTGTTTTCTGGAAGAGACGACAAGATTGTTCTGGCTATTGTGAATGTGACCTCAGATGTCTTAATTATTATTTCTGTCACCAGGAGGGTTTAGCAGCATGGTCAAGGGACCACAAAGAAATGCCCCTAGTAAGTGTGAAATGTTCACCTGGCACCTGAGCCACACAAGGAAGTTACTCCTTGAGTCAAAGTGGCCAAATTGGAAATAGGTAATAAAACATTACCACACAATAGCACATCTCACAAAGAAAAGGTGTCCTGTTGAAATAGAATCATAGAATCATAGAATAGTTAGGGTTGGAAAGGACCTTAAGATCATGACAGTTCCAACCCCCCTGCCGTGGGCAGGGACATCCCACAATAAACCATGTCACCCAAGGCCTCATCCAACCTGGCCTTGAACACCGCCAAGGATGGAGCATTCACAACCTCCCTGGGCAACCCATTCCAGTGCCTCACCACCCTCTCAGTAAAGAATTTCTTCCTTAGATCCAATCTAAACTTCCCCTGTTTCAGTTTGAACCCGTTACCCCTTGTCCTGTCACTACAGTCCCTGATGAAGAGTCCATCCCCAGCATCCTTGTAGGCCCCCTTCAGATACTGGAAGGCTGCTCTGAGGTCTACATGCAGCCTTCTCTTCTCCAGGCTGAACAGCCCCAACTTTCTCAGCCTGTCTCCATACAGGAGGTGCTCCAGTCCCCTGATCATCCTCGTGGCCCTCCTCTGGCCTTGTTCCAACAGTTCCATGTCCTTCTCATGGTGAGGACACCAGAACTGCACACAATACTCCAAGTGAGGTCTCACGAGAGCAGAGTAGAGGGGCAGGATCACCTCCTTCGACCTGCTGGTCACGCTCCTTTTGATGCAGCCCAGGATACGGTTGGCTTTCTGGGCTGCGAGCGCACACTGAAGCCGGCTCATGTTCATTTTCTCATCGACCAACACCCCCAAGTCCTTCTCTGCAGGGCTGCTCTGAATCTCTTCTCTGCCCAACCTGTAGCTGTGCCTGGGATTGCTCCGACCCAGGTGTAGGACCTTGCACTTGGCATGGTTAAACTTCATCAGGTTGGCATCAGCCCACCTCACAAGCGTGTCGAGGTCCCTCTGGATGGCATCCCTTCCCTCTGGCGTATCAACCGAACCACACAGCTGAAATACTGAAAGCAATGAATGGCTTCAGGCCACAAAAAAAAAATAAATCCAAAAAAGCTCAAGCAAATTTGCAATCAGAGGTCAATTCCTTTTCTCAATAGGAAAACTACTACTAAAAGGTACAAGAATTCCTTTTTCCAGTTTGCAACTGCTACTTGTTTTAAATGAAATTACAATTTATTTCCTTAAAATCAGACGCTATTAACCAAAAAAAATTATTAAAAGAATCACCTTGATTTGCTAAGCTTTTCCTCGGTTTGACAAAGTGTTTAAACTATTTCAGGCCTGACTGCTTCAGTCATTTATACCAATGAATGTCTGGCAGTGGCCAGCTTAGGAAACCTTCATGTGGACTGGGGAGCAATAGTGTTCCATTCTAGCCACAGCTGGAATGTTTCACAGCTGCTTTCTCATTTGGTGACATCTCATTGGACTCTTAAGTTTTCCCAGTACTTAGGGAAGAATTCTCTGCAGTGGTTTGCCTGTGCAGCTCTGCTCACTTCCCTGGTGACAGCACCAGGAGAAATGGTTACCCTGATCCTCCTTGAGTGCTCTGAAAAAGCACTGCTGCTTTCTTCAAGCATCTTCCCACGCTTCTGGATTGAGGCCTGGTTCTGTGATCATTAATACCAGACCTCTGCACTGCTAGTCTGCCAGATATACACATTTGGTGTGGATCAGGCATTGGCACATGATCGTATTTCTGATGTAGTTGGAGTGCAGGACACAGTGTTTATACTTATGTTCCCCTGCCTAGAAGAGGACAGACAATTTCTGATACAGCAAAAACATTGGGGCAGTAGCTGCAGAAGATGCCTTATCTGGGAGTGAGACTTCTGATCCAACATAAACTTGTCAGTGTTTTTTAATACACTTGAATAGGTGAATTTGCTTACTCTGGATCAGTGCTCTGTGTGATGTGATTCTGTGTTATGACTTTTCTGATCCTACACAAGGAGCTTTTAAGCTGGATTTATTGTATTATTGAATCATGACCTCAGGGATTTGTAAGAGAAATCAGCTGCAGCCAAATGCCAAAGATTTTAAGGCAATTTACAAGTAGAATCCTGGTCATACTGAAGTCAACAGTAAAAAATCTGTATTCTTTTGGGGACAAAATCATTTCATTGCTGAAACATGAACTTTCTATAGGAACATATGGACCACATTCAGGGTGACTTGAATTTCTGGTCTGAATTTCCAAGGAGAGGAATATCCATTCTCTAGGAATGATGGAGTGTCCATCCCACCCTTTATCTGGAAAGGGGCTGGAACAGACTTTCACCAGGATCCTGAGCATCCTAACACTTTTCCACCCACCCTCTTCACTGATAAAGCCACCGCAGTATTTCTGCCCCATTACCGCAATTTAGGTCTCCCATGTTTTACCCTGGTTCAGGCATTAGCTAGGAAACATTAAAATGATCTTTGTTTTGGAGAAGGTGTTTAAGCCTCCTGTATCTCTTATAAGTGTCCTTCTAGCCAGTGACTAAGTAATCTGAGCTAACGCCTCTCTAAACATCTAACTAAAACATTGGTGTGTTATTAGCACTGTTCTCAGAGTAAAGTCAAAAACACAGCACTGCATCAGCTACTAAGAAGGAGAAAAATAACTGTTACAGCTGAACCCAGGACACGTATATAACCACAGGATGTGGAAAGTACCCCCATCCAATAAAAACTTTCATAAATATTGACATCCCTATCAAATTCTCCATTGCCAAATTTTCGGGAGCACTAAACCAGCTGAGTTACTTTTTAATGTTACTTTGGTTAAAACATGAATTTTCTTTCAACTGATAATTGACCTTAGCTGGAAAATTATTTGCATTAGTAGAGCGTACTGGTTCACTCAGGCAAGTTGATCACAGAATACAATGCAGAGAACCTTTGTCTACTTGAATAAGATTGCTATAAAAAGAAAAAAAGGAATATGTGCAATCTCTTTTTGCATTAAATTGCCTGTTGCAGGAGTTGTCACTTTATTCAGCATGAACAGAGCTTAGATGAACTGAGGAAGGAGAAGAGAAAACAAGACTGGGAAGACACTGGGAGAAAAAAAAGGGAAAACATACAAAACAAAATTAAAAAGCTAAAGGAGAGAATGAATATTTTTTGCTGTATTCTTCAAAAGGCTCAAGGGAGAAATATGGTGACATTGAGACACTCAAGAAAGAAGAGGACAGAACTGAGCTGTGCTCTGTACTCTGCTGGTTGAGGGAATTTATGCTATACTTGCAGCAATTCAGTCAGAGTTGGGCTCTGATTTATACCAAGAAAAGAAAGCTCTTAACCAAAACAATTTCTATGCAGCTACCACAGACTCCCTTGTAATTGTGCTTGGGAGCAAAGCAAATCCAAGGCCACAGCCAGAACAGACTAGGCTGAGACTTGCTTTCAACTCGGAAAATTTTCAGGCAGAACATGTAATTTCAGAAACTAGCTTTAAACACTAGGCTGATATAATCCTGCTGTGTTGAATCCTTTCAAATTACATATGTGGATATCAATTACGTAAATAAATTTATCATGGATGCAATCAATTACACATGGCCATGAATGTAAAGAGGTGTGTCATGGCAAAGGGCAGGGAGAGGCCCCTCCAAAATTCAGAACAAGACCATCTGGTCTCATTTCAGTAGGACAACAGCCTCTTTAATAAGATCTCTGGGAAGTCTTTCTGCAGATTAGAGCTACTTGTGCCACTACAGGACCATTCAGGATCGGAAGGTGTTGCCATGCTGGCCCTCTCAGGTCTGAAAACTTGGTATCACTGAAGGGATTCACCCAGAGAAGAAAAGATAAAAATTGGAAGATAACTTTTGCATAGCCATGTCTGCACAGAAAGAGTCCAATCATTTCCAGGGTCATTCCCTTTAATTTCAGTGTACAATTCATCTCAAAAAAGCAACGGGATCTGAAAAAAATCATGCACAAATTCAGATCAATCTAATGAATACCAGGTTGTTATCTATGTTTCCTGGCATTGCTCATACACTTTAGAAAATTAGAGCATTACAGTTATAATTATGCTATCAGAAGCATTGGCTGTAGTGAGTTAGTTGGATGCCTGCACTTTGCTCCCTTTTTGCTCTTTCCTCATTCAACCTTTCAGTTATCCAAATTAATAGCACATGAATCAAACACCACTTCACATTTGATATTGTCCAAAGCTCAGTTTAGTTTGATTTATTTCTGAGAATACCTCCAGCTTTAGATCAGACAACCTCTCGTAATGACAGCTTTTTAGAGTAACTTCACCATCTCACATAAAAAGGAATTTAAATCCTGCTTCTCACCATACATCACCTTTATTGTCTGTATGGCAGGTCTGGACATACCTCAATTCTCTGCCTATCAACTAACCTTGCTTTAAACCACTATTTGATCAAGTGGAAAAGGAAACCATTCTTGTAAATATCTGGAGATTTATGGAGGTCTAGGAGTGCAGTGGACCCATTATTTTTTTTACAGTGAATCAGGACATGGTTTATGGTCTAATCACCACGCAGACACACACTTTTAAAGCCTTTCCTAGGTGCATGCATTTTACACATTTGGATTGTCTTGTGTTTTCTAATAATGAACTCTAAGAGAACCATTGAGCAGTAATTTCCACATGTTTGCATGGCTGTGAAAGATTAATATCTAATCCTATAATCCCAATGATGGACAAAATCTGAGGATGCATTTGCCCATTTAAGCTTCACAAGTCAGGAATGTCTTCATAATTAATTCTCTGAAAACATAAAAGGATTCAAAGGTGTCATTAAATACATATTTTAGTCTAATGAACCATCATTATAAGATAAAACTTAGCGTGGCTTAGAGATTATTACCAAGGCACCTGAGTCTAGACTTTCCTTGTGTCTCTATTGGGTACAAGCTTGAGGCAATCTGAAAAGCTGTCTCTGGTGGAGATTGCAGGCCTATGCTCTGCACTAATGCATGTCTAAGGGAGCTTTTATTTGCCTGGGTTGCAATGGTAGTGAGGAACATCAGGCTTTTTCTGAAAAGACCCTGACATGCCCACAAGGATAGAAGGAGCCTTTAGATGCATGAAGCTTGAAGCGCTGCGGGGGAATTTTCCTCTGCTCCATAAAGATCCAGCTTACTTTAAAAGAACTTTGAACAATAGCAAAATACCTATCATGTATGGACTCTAACCTAAAGCAGTGAGGTTCCTCACCCAGACAGTGCTCAGATGTTCATACCAAAAATCTATCCGAAAGCTGGCAACAGAATAGGTCTTTCAAAGCCAGTCTGGTCTCTAGCTGGGTTGCACTGGGCCACCAGACATAAAACAGCCGTGCCTTAACGGGTGCCAGTGTTCACATCACTATGTAGGATACTGGGGTGGATATAATGCCTGCCATGTTTACATACTTGCTCCTCTTGTCACTGCTTAACGTTGCCTATTTAGCAGCTTTACAAAATGCCTTTGATCATTCTTATATCTGAGCGGTGCCATGGAAAACCAGTGTTGGGTAGGCCTTGTACAGCATCAGAGTAGAGCTGAGAAAACAGAACACTTTAACCCTAATTTGTCACAGTATTAAATTCAAAAAAGACAGGGAAAAAACATCCTTATGAAAGGAGACCATGATGAGTCTTCTGTTTCCACAGTGTGCTAACAGTATATTAGAATTCAGCACTCTCTGAAGGAGGAATGTTTTTCTTGTGCTGTACCATTTCAAAAATGGTTCTTCAAAAAGCATTCCTAAGCATGCGGGGAATAGCTGCAGATCTTGAAAGAAAGGAGCACTTTCAAACCAGAACTTGGCTTTCGCAAAGATTTTTGTTTTCTGTGACCCCAATCCTCCTATTCTACAATTACCATCTAAAAAGAAATATTTTCATCCACCTATCCTTCCCTGTAACAAAATAAGCCAGGATCTTTGTGAGAAGTACTGTGTTAATTTGTCAACTGGGCACTTCTCTGGTATTTGGACACTCCAGCTCTAATTTATTGCTTCATGTGGCATTTATTCCCAGCATAGTGACATTGGCAGGTCACAGAAGGGCTGCAGCAGGCCTGGCTCTGGCCGGGGCAAGGTAGGCAAACACCAAGAAGAGCCATGAGCTGACTGCCCTGGTAGGAGGAGTCAAGCAGCCACTGTAGTGGGCTGGAGGGACAAAGCAGTTCTTCTCATCAGCTATTGCCAGTCCCAGCATCCTGCTGGCAGTGAAACCATGAGCCCTGTTCCTCAGGGATCTCAGCTCTGCTCTTTGCATACTTCTGTCCTTTCCCTCTTTCTCCCTTTCACCGAACAAGGGCGTCCATACCTAGACCATATTTGAAGAGTGGTGAAGTTCACTTTTGCCTACTCGAAAGCTTGGATAGATCCAAGTTCCAGCTGATTTCCATTGCTTTGATTTAGCTTGACATCAGGCCTTTAATTCCCTGTAAGCTTTGAATTCTTTGACAAAATTAAATCATTTACTTATCTGTTACTGATCATTTTCTTGTTTTCCTTTCCTAGGAGATTAAGTGAGATGCTATCTGTAAGCACTTTGAAGATGTAAAAACACTTATTACTGTAGCTGGAATGTCAACAGAATCATAAAGTTACAGTGTACAAATACTTGAAGAAAAAAACCCCCAGAATCCACCTCATGCCTCACCAGCACTTCTGGATGCTGCGTCCTTCTCCCTCTGAATTCTGTGCTGCTGTTCCTCACACCACACAAATAGCGCTAATTGTCCGGATGACAACAATAAGAGGCAACATCTAATTTGGGATCTCAGTTCATTCCTAAAGACATCCTCTGACATCCAAAGCTTTCTTTTCCCTGAAACAGAAAGGGAATTTTACATCACCGGTTTCTGGCTTTGCATATGCAAGTAAACAGCTCTGGTTTCATAACTTGAATATGATGGCTTGCAAATTGCAGCATGATTCAGGACGCTGCTTCATATGCAGTTAATCTGTCCCTTCTGTGAGACTATTAATTGCTGGGAGCTAGACAGGACAGACTGCTGGCATTTGGTACTTCAATTTAATCTGTTGGTGTCTGGGAGTCAGCACCCCGGGGGAATGGAAAGGAGGTGCAAGGTGGAGCCTTTCCAAATTTAGGTCAGGAAGAGTCATAAGGATGCAGAGCATCCAACAGATGGATCTACAGTAATTGAAGAATTATTGTGCAATTAGTGACAAAATAATATAGAGCAGAAAATAGATTCAGGGTAGATGTTAAAATTGGCTAGGGGATATTGAAAGTGGTGAAAAGGTGTACCATGATGGCACTTGGTTTATGTCCTTTTATCTCCTGGACATAATCAATCTTGGGGGAAGGAATATACTCTGGAATGGGGGTCTTGCCTTCACCCAGCAGTTTTCGCAGCCAGGCCTTTGAGGGCTCCTGTATACGAATCCTCAGAGCCCTGAACGGTATCGATCTTCCTGTACATTTAAAAACTTGTTTTCTTCTGGAAGGTTTCTCTCTTGGCTTTTCCAGAGCTTGTATTCAGACTTGTCACCTTGGAAAGATTTCAGTCAAACCAACCAGAAAAAGAAAGAAGGCTCAATTGGAATTGTTTTTCGTTACTCATAGGACCTGTGTCTTGCTGGCCTTTCAGTGAATCTATTAACCTTGGTCAGTGTGACACTTTAATTTCCTGAAACCACAAGAAGAAATTAACAACCAAAGGGCCTCAGCAGCAAAGCTCTCCAGCACTGTACAATGAGGCTGCAGCCAGATTGTGTATTTCTGAGCTACTGAGTGCAAGATTCGTTCCCAATGCACATTGCAACAGCATCCAGAATGCATCACTTCACCTCCAAGCTCAGTAAAACAACATAGGTTGAAGTCGTAGGAACTAACAAGTATCAAGACCCTTTTCTAAACCTTAGAGGAGAGTAGATAATACAGCAAAGGATCAGCAGGGTCTGCAGAACTGTAATTCAGGTATTTTGTACCTTCTTTGCAAAGTTTACAGAGCTCTCCTAAGGTATTAACTGTCTCCAGAGTGCTTTGTACTTCTCTGACATGAACCCATGTTTAGCTAATGCTTTTAACAATCCAAAGAACCTGTTTCATCCAACTATTTTTTGGCCACTTGAAATTAGGCTTTGAAACTCATTTACAAATGAGCCATCTGAACTGATAAGAAAGAGAAAAAAATTGATTCAAGTGCCTTTCAAAGAAATACCCTGACATTCGCAGCTGCTGCTGTGGAAGAAATGACTGTACTGAGCTTAGAACAGGAAGCACCAAGATCTCTTTAGCTCCTTTTTTTGCATCTAAACAGGAAACTGTGTGAGCATGGTTTAGGGAACAAAGTGAAGAGCTCTGAGATATGAACTCTGTTCAACCCCAGAGACAGGGGATTGAGTCTGCATTCTTGGTTTTCAGCAGCTTGAAGGAGTGTGCATGAAACAGGTTGTTCATTCGTCTTAAACACAAGAATATGACCACCAATTCAGCACCTTGTCTATGTGCCACAAAAGCAAAAAGAATTCAACAAGAATAGATAAGGTGTTGATTTTAATTGTAGATCAGTGATAAGGTATAAGGAAAACAGTTCTTTTAACATGCTGTCTCTATGGTAACTGTGTAGCAGAGCACTCATTACATATATTTGCTTACTGCTTTTTGTATTGCACAGGAAACATACATATATCTTCTATATGAACTCCAACATATATTGATTTTATTGACTAATCACACAAAAAAACAGAAGATGTGCAAATAATGAAATTAAATTACCTAATTTCAGGTGTGATTTTGAGCTAGATAGCCCCAAACCCCCTCTATTTTAACTAACTAGTTTTTTATCAGTGGGAAAGCAATGAGTGGGAAACGTTTCTTTCCAGTGAAGAAGGTATTGACCTGTGTGGGCAGGAAAAGAAACCTTTTTTGTCTCTCAGAGCTGTGTCCACTTTCTCTTTCCAATGCCCACTGTGTCTCAAGTGTGGATGCAAGAAGAAGGTGCAGATTTTGCTTCCTTGAACAATTATTTCTTCCTAGCCATATACAAAGGTAGAGACTCTTTTGCTAGAATGATCTGAAGCTTATCAGTAGGGTTGAGTGCATGGTGTGATAGGATCATATGACAAGCTTTGAAGGAGTGGGACAGCCTTCGTTTAAACCACCTCCTTCTCTGGAGACATAAAACATGAAGCAGGCATTCACATTTGAGTTTTCACAGGATCTTTTTGAAATCCATGGAACTCACCTGGACTTCCACAGTCTCTAGATCTGGCCGAAAGGGAGAATTTCTAATCTGCAGATGTATCAGCTTCTCAGCACATCAGTTCTTTTCCCCAACCTGACTATGGTATTTCGCATCATTTCAGAGTGACAGAGATGGAATGAGAGGGTGAGAATGAAATCAGATAGAAGCAGTGATACAGATAGACACATCTGTAAGGATGAAAGGACGATGAGAACCTTTTTGGCTGTGTCTAACTTCTGGTGACAAAGTTAGACCTGGGATATCTCCAGAATGACTAGGAAGAACATTTCAGTCTAAAATCTTGCCATTTTCTTGTTTTGTAAAGGTCAGAAATTGCTGTGCCTAGAGCACATTTGATCACAAACAAAGCCTCACCATATAAAAATAGTATTGTTACTGCGAGGTAAATTAAGGTAAGCACTGAGGGGCTCCAGTTCTATTAACTGCTCTCTGTTCCCTCCTACACTGTTATCTACTCCAGAGTAGTGCCATGAAGTTTAACAGTGAGCATGTGTGTGATGTGCTCTCAGCTCAAAGATAAAAGGCTGTAGACAGACAATATCATTGAAGTAATGGTTCTTACCATGAATCATTAATGATGATGTAATTCTGAAAATGGTATTGTGAAAGTTTTGTTCTATACTACACTCAACAGTGGCACACTTCCTATTAAAGAGTCTGTCTTTCTCACTTCCTCCCAGAAACTGTTGACTATGTCAGGCTACTTGTATAAATTCAGATCTGTGCTTACACAGAGAAAGGTACTTCATGCAGCATGTATTCTAGGAGGCCAAAGGTCTTCTATCTCTAAAGCTTCCCAGGACTAAAGCACAAAAACAAAAGTGGAAAGGAACAAAACCAAATAAGGTTAAGAAGTAGACTGAGTTTAAGGCAGATTAATTGGCGAGGGGGTTTCCTACTTTCCTTTCCGTGGGAGTACAAGGAAATAAAAAACCCAAACAAAACCCAATTAACTTGCTTAATTTGCTCACATCCTGAAATCAGTAACAAAACCATTTTGGAAGCCAGTTGAAAGCCAATGTACACCTGAAACCAGTAACAAAACCATTTTGGAAGGCAGTTGAAAGCCAATGTACAATCTCTTCTTAATTCTTGTAACTTCTATGGAAAACATCACAGTGGGCTCAGACTCTCACAGACTGGCTGCAGCAACAGAGGGCAGTAACTACCCAAGTCCTCTCCAGAATCCCAGAAGTGTTTTATTCAAGATATTGAGCTACAGACCGCAGTAATACCTGTTTACAAGTGGTTTAAGTATATAATGTCCTTAATTCAAGGAATCAGTGGCCTCAGCTGGTTCCAACATTTTTAACTCACACTTTTGCTAGTGACAGAGAGAAGTAAATGTGATTTTAAAAGATTTTGGGCAAGGTTCATCCATGTCCAATGCATCAGGGAATGATCTGGCCCATTTTGTGCATCTCAATTTGTTTGACTGTTTAAAGCAGCAACTGTGCCTGTATCCTAGCAAAACCCAAGATTTATATAGTCAAACTAAAATAATTAGTGGAATCTACTACTCTAGTGAAAATGAAATGGTTTCACGGCTGTGATCTCACATAAAGCAATGAGTTTATAGCATGAATGGCTGCAGCTCACTTTGGGTGTTACACTGAAAGGAGCGGGAGTGAGAACATCGGCATAGCTGGAGCACTGATGAGACCGGATTTTTGCCGGCTTCCTCTTGGCAGTGGCTTTGTACTGTTTCCTGTTTCCAGTTGCAGGCCTTGTCCTTTCTGCTCATGGCTCCATCATCTACTCTCTTTTCTTTTAGCCCTTGATAGTCTATCTTTCTACTTTTTGCCACAGAACTTTTTCATGCTCTACTGCTACATCCTTTAGCAGCAGCAGCAGGCTTTCTCTTTTTCTCCAGCCACCCTCCTACTTTGTGTCACATCCTTATTCAAATCTGGGGTTTTGACACCGATTTCCACTCTGATCCCCTCCTACACACGTTTCTTTGTTTCCTGCACTTATCCCTGAAATGTTGGTCCTATCTTACTGTTTTCCTGCGCTTTCCTGACTGGTGAAGGGAGCCTGACTAACGCTCACAACTCAGACAGACTGATCTGCTTTATTCGAATCTGTCACAAGACAACACTTTTCCTTGCTGTCTGTGCACTTACCTTTCAAAGAAATCAGAAAATAGCAGACCTCTCCTCCCCAGAACAATGATTATTGATAAAGGAAGCAGAGGCAGGCTTTGGCATGTTCAAGGCTGAATAATTCACGACAATTTTCCTTTTTGTGCTGGCCTGCCGCTTGCAGACCTGTTTGCTGACTCACAAATCCTTCCATGTGGCAGAGTTAAAAGACTCTATTATAAATACACTTATAATCTGAGCTGTCCCTGCTGCTAGCTGCTAAGCTCCTGCTTGGAGCACGGGCAATAATGAGTTCTTCTATTCCTTTATTTTCCATAAGGGACAGCTAAACTGAATGGATTTGTTATCGCACATCTGCCCTGCAGGATTCCGTAGCTACTTGTTCTTACTTCCACTTTCTGGAGAAGGGATAGGTTGCCTTGGTTATTTTCTCTGGAACAGGAAAAAAGTGGCTAATGCTACCTCCTTTGTGTGATTTGTGCATTTGGTAAGAACTGCTGGAGTTATTTGTTCTGAAGGACTGTTGTACTTAACACAAGGGCCTAGGAACGCCTATCTGTGACTCTGTGGTCATTTCTCCATGGCTTTTAACAGGAGCAATAAGAACAGGACTGCACAAGCTGCCTTATGTCCTGTGGAGAGACCATAACTTCACTTCAGGAAGGAGGCTGTAACTGGAGCTTTGCCATAAACAGGGGAAAAGGAAGTCATGCTAAGCCTCTAGCTAGCAAAAGTTCATTACCAACTGTTATATCCTCGAGGCTTTGCTGCCCACCTCTGTGCCTCTCAGCTCCTTCCAGCTCCTCAGCCTAGAGACTGGCAGAGTAGAATAACTCCCCCATTCATATTTTTATTCTGTGATGCTAATCAAGTAGGTTAATTATACATATGCCAGGGTTGACATTGGCAGGAACCATGAAATTAGACCCACCTCCCACCCCCTCACACTTCTCTTCTGTTCAGACCTGGAGTGTTATTAATCCCCTAACACCAGTTTAACTCTGTTCCTATAGTCATGGCTAAGAGTCTAATTTGCACATGCATCGGAGATTTGAACATTACTCCTCTAGAAATCCCCTTGGGAAAATGGGTCAAAATTCAGTGACAAAATATTCTGCCACTACAAAGGACTGTTTCTACAAAACCTCTGTTTTCTTTGAGAACATGGTGATTTTCATGTGTTACCGTGTAAAAAAAGTCCTCAAAACATGAAATACTTCAATGTGGTTAAATTATTCTGCTTTGGCTTTATGCCCAGGAAATATTTTGGGGCTGTCTTGTGCATTTTCACTCATAAGTAATAAGATTGATACTAAAATTACTGCTAGATTGCTATGCCCTGTAAACATCTACTGTTGTAGGCTTGAGATGGAGACACAGTAATCACTTGTGAACTATTTCTGTGGGAGTCTTCATGCTGCACCAGTCATTTCATATGCAGTGCAATTCATTCCTTGTCAGAAATAGCTCTGAGAGACTACAGCTGCCCACACCTGGTATCAAAACAAGGAGGAGGAGATCTTCCCTCAGTAGGTACCAAGGACACTACTTAACCAACCTCACTATTTAACAAATATATTCATAAAGCACAGCCATGTAAGATTAAATACTGTATGTTCTGGTTTTTAAAGCTCAATTAGACAATAACAGCATAATCCCTCACATCACCTTTACTTTCTTTTAGTATTTAGCAATTCCTCAGACTGTTCCTATTCACTTTTGGCCACACTGATCTGCCACTTTAAGAATAAAATTAAAAAATGAGATCCCTCTTTCCATTATATCAAGTAAGAGACAATCAAAGCCAGATTTGTCTGGAATCTCACTGAGGCGTGTTCTTTAGAGAACTGAGATAGTCCTTTTGCTTGCATTTTCCCTATTTCCTGCTTCAGCTGTTATGACCCAGGAAATCCCCACACCCATACAACTGTTTCCCTTTTCAGTCAAAGGGTGAAAGCGCAAAAGAGTTGTTCTGTAAGTTGTGGACACCACTTCCAGTTGTGTAAAATCTTGGATGAACTTGGAGTTGTTTCAGCAAATGGTCAGAATCAGATAAATCAAGGAAATTCAGGTTCATACCTATAAATGTCCTCCAGTTCTTGTCAGTTGATAAACTTGGGGTAAATTCTAGGCAGGTAACAGAAGGCTGAATTGGGTAACCATGGAGCCCTGATAACATCCAATGTGATTCAGAGCAAATAAAGGAGGTTGTTTTCTCAGAAGTGGAGAGCAATTTAGCTGTGTAGGAATTCTTCTGTCCACGAGCAGCAAGGACATGAAGGTTAGTGGGTTGAACAGAATTGCTTTTCACATTTCAGTTTGGGAGAGGAAGGTGGTTCTGAAGTGCATTCAGCACAGGGAGAATGAAACATGATAAGAGACCTCCCTGATGTATTCTCCTACATTGTGGGCAAGCAAAGGAATTCTCCAGATCTCCTGTTCATTATAAAGCTCATCTGATGGACAGAGTTTTGTATAAACCTGTTATCTGTATAACCATGGTAAGGATAGAAAAATTAAAGTGTGATTATGCGACTGTAAACAGATACCCAAGACAGGACCAAGCAAGCAGCTAGAGAGACAGAACCATCACAGTTCAAGAAGTAGCCAATAAATTCCTCTCTGTGAGAGCTCATATGCAGTGCATATGAGAGCTCTCTGTGAGAGCTCACAGTTCTAAGCTGAGGCTAGAGGTGTACATGTAGGTAATGAGTTGTTGCTTCTGCAATCAAGTTAGTAACCTTTTGGAGCAGGGTGTAAGGAATAGATGAGGCAATAATCTCTTACACCATCCCTACAAGATTTAACAGAGCTCATCTCCCAAGGCCCTAAAGTTTTGGCACACAGAAAACACACCAAAGTTTTCTGGCTGTCATGAGGGTAAGTCATTCCAAACAGAGCAATGCAAGACCAGGAGTGATAGACCTCACCCCACCAAGATACTCTGGAACTGAAAAGAGGCACTGCAGTGGGTGATTTCATTGCAAGGATCCTGCTGATCTGATTAACTGGAAAACAAACACCTGATATTCTCACTGACTCCAAAGGCAGCTGCATTTGCTCAGCCTTGTGAAGCTGGGGAACAAAGGTCTCCCAGGACATAAAGGATCCATGGTAAAGCTGCTATAGGCCCATCTGCTCAGAAGTGATTTCTGCAATGGAGAAAATAAGAGGAAGAGAGAAAAGTCCTTAAAGTGTGAGCCATTTAGAGTTTTAGCATGAATCCTTGACAGCTTGTGATTGGGGTTGCCATAGTAATCCTGAGCCTTTCTGAATAAGGGTAGCTTTGAAGCAACATACAAATGGGTAGTGGGTTTGCCCTCTTTGGTGCTTGCAAACACTCAGAGCAGCCCTTCTGGGCACCTGCAACTGTCTGCAATATCACCAAGCAGACTCCAGAAACACAAACTTTGGGTAAGGATTAGTACAATTAATTAGAAGAACCAAAAAGTGCCTTTTAAACACATTCTTGTTTCAAAGCTAAAGTGTGCTAAGCTACCTTTTTACTTTGGAGAGGGACAGGGGATAGAGGTTGCTGGGCACAGGCAGTCAGCAAAGCTGGGCCTTTAGAGCTGGTTTTCAGGGCCTCACAGAATGGTCTGGTTTGCTTTCAGTGCACAGCAAACCTGGCATCGAGACCCTCACACAGTGAAATCAATAAAAGTTTGAAGTTATCTTCAGACAGCAGAGCTCAATCTTAAATGGGGGAAAAGAGTAAAATAAAATAAGATAAAATAATAAAATAAATAAAATAAAATGCCACCACAAGACACCAAGGCTATTTCTGCAAGGTGCTGAGAACAACCAACACACATTTGCTTGCTAGAGGACACTCAGAATCTCAAAGGGGACCTTTAACTCACAGGATATATGGAGGGTGAGCACTAATCTTGCAGTCAGTTTTTCTGAGGTCACATATGAAAGAAAGCCTGTAGCTCTGCACTGTTATAAATAAGAAAGAGATCCTATAACAACTTTTATTCTGCAACTTTCAAACGAACTTTTACAGCAAGAAAAAGGAGGGCACAGGAGGATGGTGTAAAACCACAACCATGACACATCTCTCTCCAGGGTATTTGTGTTTTGCTCATATTTCTTGGCTTCTGATTTCATTGTTATTCATATGAGAGCTGCAGCCAACACCTCTCAGACTTTCTGATCACTAGAGAAAGTACTACTATCTACAGTCCCAGCTGAGCACCAAAGAGAAGTGGTATATTAAACCAAAAGTAGAAAAAGGTCAAAGCAGCCGGATTCACAGAGCTGCAAGGCCCACTGGGGATTAAGAGGAAAGATTTTTAAGGGGGGTGGTATAGACCCATTCTTCTCTGGCAGCTTCTCTCCTAGTCTGAGACCTGGCCTTTGTTAACCCAGCCTTGTTATGTCCCAGGGTTACTTACTCTCTAAGAAATGCTGAGATGGGGATGCAGGAAGTATCCATGTTATCCTAGTGCCTTTGAAGAACTTTGCAGCTGGTTTTGGCACAGGAGTTACTTTGTGTTAATATTTTAGAGTGGCAAATATATTAAGATGTTTCTTCTCAAATAGAGGTTTTGCAACTGATTTTGACACTGTGTTTTAAATGGGGTTCTCAACCTGGTGTTATTTGGAGACATTTTCCAGAGAACACATTTCTGAAGACAATCTGAGGAACTCCTGGAAGCTTAGAGCTTTGCAGTACTAGTAAAATATTGGGTAACACAGCTTCAAGGAACAATTAAATACGATATAGAACCATCTCTTTCATTGTGCCAGAAGTATCTGACTGACTTTTTGGATACACAAAGTGACAGAAAAGAGCAGACTATATTGGAGAGTGGAAAAAAAACCCCAAACCACGCAACCTCCCCCCAACACAAAACCCCCTCAAGACCCATAACTGTAAATTTCCAGTCTAATCAGTTCCACAGCTCAGGACACTGGTCAACCAGAGTTGCATAAGTTGGCATTACCACTAAGACAAAAACACATACCAAACTTCCTCTCTGGCCTTTGGCTAGTTACTAAATCTTTGACGCACCACAAGTCATGACAGGCTTTTGTGGAAGGTGAAATCCTTCTTCAGGCTTTGCTACTCATTTTGTATGAGAGCAGCAGGATCTACTTCTGGGATGTGGAAAATTATGATTGCTGTGAAAACTCTTTGTACAACTGGGACTAGATTTTGTCTCTCTGTTCATCAAATACCTGGGGAGTAACATTCTCTGTGAAAATACCAGAACTTTTCATGATTTTAGGAAGGGAAAAGAGTTCACCTCCATTAGCCAAAATCTCTGCAGTAATTTTGCTAGAGGAGTCAGCCGTGTGCCCATTCAGGTGAAGCTGCAAGAGAGTGAGGCTGAGTACTAGAGCTTCTCCTTACACTTGAGATGATGTGACTCCTTTATGTGGATTGCAGAATATGTTTTCCTCTGTCACTTTGCAGGCATTTTTATTCTGTTATTATAGAGTTTACCCACTTTTGATACCAAACCCAAATAGCTTGTGTTGCTAAACCTCCAGCTACAACAAACACAGCTTTTTTAACTGTGCTCCTCTTTAATGTTATCTTCAGTATAGTGGCTTTTTAATAACCCCCTGCATTCAGGAAGCTTTGTGTTGCTGCTGCTCTGGAAGGGCAGTTATTGTGCACATTATAGTGAGTACTGCATTAAACATCTGCTGTGTGAAATCAACACATGCTCCAGCTGAGTAAATTGCTGGGTGTTGCTGGGACTGTGCTTGATGCTGTGGTCATTTACTTGACTAAAACATAAATATCCACCTCTCCTGCAAGCCTTAACAAGGGACTGCTCTGTGTGCCAGCTGCCAGGATGGGAAAAGCACTGTAATTGGAGTGATTAAAAGCTCACAATGGCAACAGACATGCTTTTCCATTTAAGGCGGAGTGAAATCATCTTGTACTAGTGACATAGCTGCTCTTGTAAAGCCTGAAAAATTGTATCAGTCATCTTTGCCCCAGTGTTTCTAATTCTGCAAAGCTCACTCCCATCCACAAGTTGGCAGCTTTATAAACACTTCCAGTAAATATTGGGGAACTGAAGCACAAAGGGGTCTGCTAACCTCCAAGCTGTGCTATGGATCTGTGCTTTAAGAAGATACAGCACTTTGATATATTATTACAGTAATGGCAGAAGGGGTTCTATTTATTATTACAAATAGTGCAGGAGCAGTGGTCTGAGAAAGAGAAATTTTCATATGTATTTGCTAGAACTCAGAGATAAGGGTTCAGAATCTCGGTAGAAGTTAGTGCCAACCAAAGCAATGGAATTTCAGTTGATTTGAATTGACTACATCAGTGAGCTTTTGAAGATGAATCTGCCTCCTTTTCCTTCAGAGTTTACCCAAACAATATAGGTGTGCAGAATACCTAAATATTTTCTAGGCTTTTCAGAAAACAGTTTTCAGAAAACCAGACAGTGCTATCCTCTATCTCTGAATACCTTCTCTCCCTGCACATTTTGTACCAGATAAAAATAGCTCTAAACCCTGGGTTAAGTAAGCTTCTTACATTAAAAAAACCTGTTTCAAGTGGACAAAGGAAGCACAACTGAGAGACCATAAAAAGGCCTTTGGTTTCAGTGCCTGCAACTTGAAGTGCCATCCTTGTATCATTTTGCACATCCAAGAGGAAACTAACTAGCACTGAGACACTGATTGAAAGAGCAGAGTAAGCATAAACACAGAGATGTGTGCAAACAGGGTGTGACTGCCTAGTTCTCTTTTCCACATTTCTCTCTCTCAAGATCAGACTGAGTTCCTTTTCAAGATTAACTGGAAGCCATATGAAAAATCGTTCACAGGGAAATGACAAAAATCTATTCTGCGTATCTCATCAATACATCAGGAAAAGATAGTAACCTTACAAGTCAGTCAAGATCTAACAGAAGAATCATCTGCAATCAGGCCATTCCCATAGCCTGTGATTTTGAAACTCTCACAAATACTGAAAAATTTCTAGACCCACATTTTGCTTATCTCTGTTGCAGTTATTTCTGAGTTCAAAGGAAAGTCAGACAACAGGATATCAGATTGCTTGGTACATTTTGAAACTGTAGTGCATGAAGCACTAGCTCTGTAGATTACTCTAAAGGGACTGAGAAGGGAACAAAAAAAGCAAACCCCATTGTCTAGCTAAATTTAACCACCCCCTTCCCCCCCCAAAAAAAAACCAACCAAAAAAAAGCCCAAAAAAAAAGTGGTGGAAGAAAAGAGCTAAGTAAGGTATTCAGAGACCGGATTCTATTGCTCAGTTCTACCAATCTGCTCCTAGCTGGCTGCACCATTACAGGCAAGCTTGCTGCTTCAGTTTCCCTCAAGCATCCCACTCCAATGACCCCCCAAAAGAGAAAGTCAGAAGGTTAACAATCTCTTGCAATTATCCACACTAAGATCACTTTGGAGGATTATGACCAGAGTCCTGAAAACTGATCCTTGCAGGATTAGAAACTGAAAAATTTTTCTTCTTGCTAATTATTACTATTCCCCTAAGAATCCCTTTGACCAAAAGCAGAGTTTCTTTGGAAATTTCCAAGATAGAAGCAGGACATGTAGCTAGCTGATGGAAGGTACTCACAGTCATCCTACAGCAAGCCATTACCACATCTGAGTGAGTGCCTTTTGTGATGGGGTTCAGCTTAAAGTAGAGAAGACTGTTGGATCCCTCACTACATCTACCCAGTTCTAGGGACTACAGCTTGTGGAGGTCATGCTCCACCACTGGCCATGAACAGATCAAAATCTAGAAAAGAGAAAAGCTGGAAGTAGTAAACAGAATTACACCTACATTTCTCCAGTTTCCAATGTATGGAACAAGTATTTCACATTAACAGATAAGATCTTGAAAATACAAATGTGCTGGAAAACAAAAAACAGGTACTGTATAGAGACACGAAAATTCTTACTGGTCAAAGAACTTAGTGCAGAAATAACTCAATAACTGCAGAAAGGAATCATTGCCCATGAAACAGGGTTTTAGGAGACAGAGGTTTATGACTTTTCAAGATACTGCTTCCTTTGATGGAGCAAGTCTGTGTTCGCAGTATCAAAGAAATCCCAGACTGGATGCATAACCTAATAAGTCCAGGACTCAAGGAATATTCCAGTGCAACAGCCAAAACTGACAGCCTTAAACTTAAAGCAAAAGTCAACCCACAATAAATTCACACAATCTACTTCTAAGAAGAGATGCTTGCAGACCCCACTCCCAGCATCATGTGCACTTAGCATTGTTACAAATAGGGTCACAGCCCCAGAGAGCAGGAAGCTAGATGAAAATAAGGTGGGTGGACAGTTTACTTGTACTCTCTTCACAAACCAGAAATTGCTTCTCTAGATAGAGCTGCACCTTCCTACGACCCTTCTTGGATTGATCTCAAGGTTGTGCTTCCTTTTTGTGAGTGACTGGCTTCTTGGTCAGATGTTAACATAGCTTTCAGAAGAACTGCAGTATATTCTTTCCCTGATTATTACAGAGAACCCAGCCAACCTCATGAACATGTCCCTCACACTGGATTTATGTGGCTAAAGACATCACGTCATATCACCAGCTCATGGTAATACCACCCTTTTCTTCCTCATAGCTGCCCAAGAGGCCATAGTGTGAACCTGTCAGGAGACTGACCTGGCTTTAAAAATCAGGTGATTTTTAAGCTGGATCAGTTCACTGATCCACTTTGCTGTGTAACAAATTCCTCTGACAGAAACTGAGGGCAAGGCAAAAGCAAGAACAAGTGAAAAACGGAAGAAGAAACTAGAAGGGCAAGAATACAGTAATCTGGCATTACCACTGAATAAAGCCATTCAAGTCATAAAATTACTACAGAAACCACAGTACTGTGCTTCTAGCAGAATTAGATATTCAGATTGATGACAAGTAGTTGTGGAAAGTTGCTTGTGCCCTCAGAAGACTGCAACTTATAAACCCCCCACTTGAGAAAGCTACTGAATGCCTTGAAACAGAACAAGCGTATGCAGTCATTTTTTCTCAACATGATAAGGTTTAGAACATCTTAACATAAATGCATAAAGTCCATTAACTCAGATTTTTACATCCCAGCCTGAAGTACAAGATGTGTGTTAGCTCTGAAAACTCTCATATATGGATTTAAGAGTTCCTTTTTAATTAATTAATTAATTAATTTAATTTCTCCTAAAGATTTTAGTGAGGAAATATCTTGGAAGTCTTGGAGAAGGACAAGCCTCTTGTGCCTATTCAGTAAGGAGTTATAGACGAGTTTGCTAGTTTCTTAGCACACAGAGAAGGATTTCTGCTCCTGTTATGCAATCTGAAAGTAGATAATAAGGAATTATAGCTAATTGAACAACATGCCTGAATAAGGAAAATTGGAGGAGTAAGGAATGCAAAATTGTAGATCTTCCTTAAATTTTCTCTAGAACATTCTATGGAAGATTGTGCCAGCATGAAAGAACCCTTTGAAGAAAAGAAACAAATGTGTTAGTCACTTAAAAATCTCTCATTTTAAATGAAGAATAGTATTTACTCACCTACTGTAGTGTGGACAGGTGCTAGGCTGAAAGCCATAACTAATGCCTTAGAATGTTGATGTCTTGGAAGGTACTTTATTCCTACTGTTCAGGCAGGCTGGAAATTGCTAGAGAACAGGGAAATTGCCATGCAATGCTTTACAGGACTTAATACTGAAAGGTTAGGCGGTCCTGTTGTGCTCCCCTGCAAGTAAGAGAAGCACAACATTGCTAGAAAGGGAGAACTGAAGGGGAGAGAGGAAACAAGCAAAAAACCAAAACCACTTCCAGCCTTAATTTACTTTAAAAAATGGGCATTTATTCAGTAGGATTATACCCTAGGATTATCTCAGCTTCATAAAAAGGATAGGATATGCCTCTTCCCTACAATAATCAGCAATGATAATCAGCAAATCTTTATTAGAAGATTATTAAAGTATTCAGCACATCACCACATAGTGAGTGACAAGCTAAGATAGCAGCTACTCAGGGTACTGCAAGTTGCTTTAGGAAAGCCAGCCTGTCTAGAACTGATTGAGTAGTTGTGCAGAGCTAGTATGGACAGACGTGTCTACAATTCCTAAAAATACATTATGCAAGTGGTAAAACCAAGAAGTTTAAGGACACTTGTGTTAAAGGGAAAAAGAGGGAATTTACAAGCAGGGTATGAATGAAAAGACAAAAAAAGAGCATTAAACAGATTGAGCCATTGCATCCAAGGTAAGGGAAACAGATGATGCAGGCTATGTTTCCACACACTACACTGATGCTTTCCTAAAAACAGAACTGCAAGTTCTATCCCTCAGACTAAACAGGATGCAAGAACTTGTTTGAACTTAAGCTGTATATCAAGCACAGCAGAAAGATGGATGACCCAGGGAATTACAGACCAGTCAGTCTCACCTCTGTGCCTGGCAAAATCTTGGAGCAGATTCTCCTGGAAGGCATGCTAAGGCACATGAAAAACAAGGAGGTGGTTGGTGATAGCCAGCATGGCTTCACTAAGGGGAAATCCTGCCTGACCAATTTGGTGGCCTTCTATGATGGGGCTACAGAACTGATGGACAGGGGCAGAGCAGTTGACGTCATCTACCTGGATTTGTGCAAAGCGTTCGACACTGTCCCACACAACATCCTTGTCTCTAAACTGGAGAGACATCAATTTGATGGGTGGCCCACTCGGTGGATAAAGAACTGGCTGGATGGCCGCACGCAAAGAGTTGTGGTCAATGGCTCCATGTCTGGCTGGAGACCGGTACCAAGTGGTGTCCCTCAGGGATCAGTGTTGGGACCGATCTTGTTCAACATCTTTGTCGGTGACATGGACAGTGGGATTGAGTGCGCCCTCAGCAAGTTTGCCGATGACACCAAGCTGTGTGGTTTGGTTGATATGCCGGAGGGAAAGGATGGGATCCAGAGGGACCTTGACACACTTGTGAGGTGGGCTGATGCCAGCCTTATGAAGTTTAACCATGCCAAGTGCAAGGTCCTACACCTGGGTCAGAGCAATCCCAGGCACAGCTACGGGTTGGGCAGAGAAGAGATTCAGAGCAGCCCTGCAGAGAAGGACTTGGGGGTGTTGGTCGATGAGAAAATGAACATGAGCCGGCTTCAGTGTGTGCTCGCAGCCCAGAAAGCAACCGTATCCTGGGCTGCATCAAGAGGTCCTCCTTCCCCTCTACTCTGCCCTGGTGAGACCGCATCTGGAATATTGTGTCCAGTTCTGGGCCCCTCAGTTCAAGAAGGACAGGGACCTGCTGGAGAGAGTCCAGCGCAGGGCGACTAAGATGATGAAGGGAGTGGAGCATCTCCCTTATGAGGAAAGGCTGAGGGAGCTGGGTCTCTATAGTTTGGAGAAGAGGAGACTGCGTGGGGACCTTATTAGTGTATATAAATATATAAAAGGGGAGTGTCATGAGGATGGAGCCAGGCTCTTCTCAGTGGCAAACAATGATAGGACAAGGGGTAATGGGTATAAACTGGAACACAAAAGGTTCCACTTAAACTTGAGAAGAAACTTCTTCTCAGTGAGGGTGACAGAACACTGGAACAGGCTGCCCAGGGAGGTTGTGGAGTCTCCTTCTCTGGAGACATTCAAAACCCTCCTGGACACATTCCTATGTAACCTTATTTAGGTGTTCCTGCTCTGGCAGGGGGATTGGACTAGATGATCTTTTGAGGTCCCTTCCAATCTCTAACATACTGTGATACTGTGATACTGTGAAGAAGAGCGTGACCAGCAGGTCGAAGGAGGTGATCCTGCCCCTCTACTCTGCTCTCGTGAGACCTCACTTGCAGTATTGTGTGCAGTTCTGGTGTCCTCAACATAAAAAGGACATGGAACTGTTGGAACAAGTCCAGAGGAGGCCGCGAGGATGATCAGGGGACTGGAGCACCTCCAGTATGAAGATAGGCTGAGAAAGTTGGGGCTGTTCAGCCTGGAGAAGAGAAGGCTGCATGGAGACCTCAGAGCAGCCTTCCAGTATCTGAAGGGGGCCTATAAGGATGCTGGGGATGGACTCTTCATTAGGGACTGTAGTGACAGGACTACAGTGACAGGACAAGGGTGATGGGTTCAAACTGAAACAGGGTAAGTTTAGATTGGATATAAGTAGGAGGTTCTTTAACGTGAGGGTGGTGAGGCACTGGAATGGGTTGCCCGGGGAAGCTGTGAGTGCTCCATCCTTGGCAGTGTTCAAGGCCAGGTTGGATGAGGCCTTGGGTGACATGGTTTAGTGTGAGGTGTCCCTGTCTATGGCAGGCAGGTTGGAACTAGATGATCTTAAGGTCCTTTCCAACCCTAACTATTCTATGATTCTATGATTCTAAGATTATACTGGTGAATGCTTTTTGTACCAATCTCAGAACCCCAGTATGATACAGAAGTTGCTCATCTAATTTCTTTGGCAATTTTGTTCCTTGTATATTAGTAGGTCTTTCATATAAGCTTTTAAACATTGCTTTCAGTGGGAATTTCACCTTCAAAAGCACATGGCACTGGGTCTTCAAGGATTAGTAAGATGGTGTGTAGGTTACTGCAATGAAAAGGCAGCCAAACAAAATGATAAGAAAGATAAGAAAATTTAGTACAGGAAAATGTAGACTGAACAAGAAATTCTTGAAAAAAGTATTTGACACACCATTATTTCACACTTAAATCTACAGGCTTTCCATTTCTCATGTGTATCATGATGCGGAAAACATTTTGAGTTTTCCCTCCCCACTCACAACTTCAGGTGGTGGTTCTCAGCTTGGAAAGTTTTATCTCAAAAGTTGTCACATACCTGCTCTCATTTTAAATGAGTGTTTCACTAGAGATAATCAGACACAGCTAATTTCTAACCCTGATTTATGCCTTTTGCATTTAAAGGCATAATTAAGAACATGCCATGTATTAGCTAGTTCCAGAAGCTACCCAATCAAGAAATCTAAATACCGTGGTATTTGAGGAACTGCTACACTATCAGTTTATATATCCATTACTCCCAATGAGCACAGCCTACCAGCAATCTGGGACTTATTTGTTCTAGAAATTTATGAATCATTTCTAACAAAAAAAATCCATCTGAGAATTTTGAAATTTGTCAGCAAACAAAGAAAGTGGCAGAACTTCTCATATAAATTAGTTTTAATGAATTATTCACCAAAGCTTCCTGTATAATGAAGTAGAGAACAATTCGACACTGACAGACAGAAGCAGGAGAACAATCCAACAGATATTTTTCATCTGTTGTTTCTGCAAAATGACAAAGACTAGAAACATTCATATTTGTATCCTTCATTATTGCTTTTAGAACCACTATGACTCAAAGCAGATTAAACATACAGCATATGATGAAATATTTATGGACATAGCATTGAATCACAGATTTTTACTTATCTCTAATAAAGCAAAACCAGGTTCTTACAAATTTAAAGACAAATTATAACAAAATAGCTCTATAATCTTTAAAAGACTCTGTCACAGACTAACTTGCTGACAGAGCAGTCCTTGTAGCAATCTAATCCAAGGGCCCATCCAAAGCCTATCAATCACTCTCTACCCTCATCCTCATCATTTCCTTTTGAGCAATAGCTGGAAATGGCCCCGTCTGCTTTAAAAATCAAAGAGCAGCAGCTGGTGATCAGTCCTCTTTATAGAAGTCTGTGAGACTTAAGGATATTGTCCTGAGCAACTCAGTCAAAATTAGTTATAACCTAGATGGAATTAATTAGAGGCTATCTTTATTTCATCTTCATTGTTGTGCAGACAATTGTTTAGCTACTCCTCACATGACTTGGTAATTACAGTAAGATGAAACCACTTACAATCAAATGTCCTGATGGGGTTTAATTTAGATTTACAAGAGTGTGTTTGTGGAGGTGGGGGAGAAAGAATGCTGTTTGTTAAATATATAGCAGGTACACACACACACACAAACAAACACAAAAGTTCTTGTCACTCAGTTGTGACATCAAAACAGAGAAGTTACTTCAAAACAACACCTTTCAACAAATGTACATAAGAAACACAAACAGCTGGTTATATAGTTAGGAGAACACAGGCTCTTACCTGTATGGGTGGTATAAATGGCCAGGATTTTAATACAAGTCAAACCATTTGTATGGCTGAGAACTTGGTATATCTGTTCTGAAATAAATCCATTGACAAAGGAAAAAAAACCCCTGAAAATTATATCTATCCAATGTATAAGTGTACCCAGCTATCATGGCATGCACACATGTGTAGATGTGTGCTTATAGCGTGTATATTTATCTTACAGACATGTGCACATACGTGTACCTAACTGGATGGCATGCTTTTTCCTTTTTTTCTTTTCTGCCAGTAGGCATTAATTTGTTATCTATCAGGTGTTCCTATAACACAATAATCAGACGTTAAAATACTTTGAAGCTGGATGTAAGAAAGGTGCTGGTAATATGCCACCTACTTAGTGAGAAGATATCTTAAAGTTAGAGGGAAAACCAGTCTAGATTCAGAAGTGGTTGTGGTTTTTTTTTGTTAATGACAAAGGAAAAAAAGACTAGATAGGAGCAAGATATCTCTATCGAAGAGAAACTTTGATGGAATTCTGTTGTACAATCCAAAAGATTTTAGATTCTGAAAGCCTTCCCCTCATATTTGAAGGTGTAAGAAACCTCCTGAAATTTGCCACATGTGAGAAACCAGTAGTTATCTTGCCCTTTGGGAGTGAGTTCCTCTAGGCACTTTAATACCAGTCCAGATCAAATGGCTCTCATTGGCATTTTCACAACCTACTATCAAGGCAGGCATGTGCCTACGAGTGATGCTGACACTTCCCAGACTGGCAGATTTCAGAGACAGCTATAAAGGAAAGAGTCTCATCAGGATTGAAAAGAGGCAGTGCCAGTGTTCTGTTTGGTTAGTAACCACTGTTCTTGCTACTGACATCTTTGATTGGATTACAAGAATCAGATTCTCTAGTTTGATGGTATAACAAAAACGTGAGAACAGCAACTCCCTTGCATCTAAGAGAGAGGAAACCTCACCGATGTAATTGTAATCTATATAAACATAGAAAAGCTAATTTTTTTCTAAAATAATAATGTCTTTTTCACACAGGCTTGTGGGAAGCTAAATGCAAGATGAGTCTCCCAGTGGACACAAGTGCTTCATGCTTTCATGGGTAATAAATAAAGTATCCCTTGCTGTAACTGGTGCTTAGCACTCCGGGGAATTACGCTAAGCTGAGTCTGTAGCAGAAAAGTGAAGGTGGAGCTGAATGCTTAATTCATGTGGTGCCTGCTATGAGGAAGACCCAGAGGCTCTAGGTCATGAAGGCACTATTCTTAGAGGGTGAAATCCTATGAAATTATCATGAGTTTCAGATGTATAATACATGAGGAGGTGGGGAGGTCCGGGCTCAGTATAGCTTTTCTTATACGTAGCAGCTCATGATAGAATTTTTGCCTCATCAGTCATGTGGCTACCTCAGGAAAAGAAGGTAACAGCAATGAAAATTGGTTCTTCTTGATAGCAGCAAACTGTTCTAAGCAGTCAGCTTTCTCCCTTCTGTGAAAACCACCCACAGAAGCAACATGTTCAGAAAGTAAAGAATCAGCTGTTTTTTGGGACACCTTATGACTACAGGTGGAGGCATTTCAGTGGAAGCCCTCCAAGGCATTCTGGATCAATCCAAAACTTTTCTGAGAGCAATTCAAGTTTAAATGACTTCTCTGTAGCAGTGCAGCCACCTCAGGTACTACACTGCTGATTTTTACATACACCTGCAGAGTTATACCTATAAGTATGTTTGACTTTGTATATGGAAATGCTGCCAGTTATACAACAAACACAAAATGTTGAGAAAAATTTTAAACTGAAAAAATGACACAACCTGTCACAGGTATGCAGGAACTAACCACTCACTGCCGAGTAAATGAAATAAAATGTGAAGATGCATAATTTCCTTAGACTGTAACAATCCTGTGACAATCTGACTTGATTTCCCTTTTTTTAACCTCTGGAAAGCAGTTACTCTTTACTGAGTTGCTTCTCAGAAACAGTGTAGAAAAATACTAAAATTAATGTAAGCAGGAATAGGTCATCAGTTACATTATGTTCAGTAGAGCACGGAAAATCTTGATTTATCCAAATAAAATTAATTAAACGTGTTTTTGAAAACTGCATCTTCCCATTATTTGATGAATGGGAATTTTAGTCTAAATCCAAACCTGCCTCAATAGGTTCTCTATAAATTAGCAAAAAAATCTGTGATTCGTTTATATGTGCAAAATCTTAAATATGTCACACACTATTGCTCAAAGGTATCTTTCTGTGATATAAGATTCACTTTAATCTGAAAAGCTAAGACAGACTATTTACAGCTCTTCCTGCTCTAGAAGAGGATTTAAAAACCTTGTCTCTCAACCAGCCACATTGTAATTTCCCATATTTAATTAGAAAATATCAGTTTATTTAAACTGGTACTTGAAGTAAGCAATTAAGTGCTTCATTTAATAGGACTATGTGCTGTAAATCAGGCCTTTCATTCCTAGCACAATAGGTTTCTAGTACCAGACAGAAGCTTGCAGGCATGCTTTAATAAAAATATGCTATTTAGGAATATTGTGATGTACTTCCACTGCCTCTGGGGGACTTACACTAATACGGCCTATTATCTGTCCTTATTACGTAGAACTAAGTATGCAGTTAACTGGCAATCTGTAGTGGATTATGAAACATTCCAGATGGATGGGGATTTATCACAGTATTTTTCAACAGCAGCTACTTTAATTTCCTAAGTTTGGGGCACTGAATTTGCAAGAATTTATTTCTTTGTTGAGTAGGTCTGAGCAAGAATTTCCATTTCCTTTTACATTGGAGGCAACAGCTCAAGATATAGCACAAAGCATCTCTGAGATAACACAATATTGCTACAGCAGACATGTCGCTGTGATCAGACACACAATAGGGTGTGTGGGCTGAGCACTCCCTCAAGAAATGAAAATGCAGTCAATTGACTTGGTTAATGTTTTGCTCTGTGGGAAAAACTCCATCAGACAGTCTGGAGTTTGATTAATCCATGGCACTGCATGAGCTGCAGCAGCCTAAGCAAAAGAAAGCTGCTTCATATTTTATTCTCCCATGTGCCAACCCTCATTAGAAATCTGGGGGCAGGGGGAGTTGTTAACCTTTCTAAGTTTTGCTTTCCAGTGGTGCTGTGGTTAGGAAACACAAAATAAAACTGGGCTGACATATCTGTCACAGATGGCTCTGCTGCCGCTGGGGCCTGTGGCTCTGGGAGGGAAAGCTTTCCTGGAAACCGAATGCAGACAACATCTAGAGGCCAGGAGATTTGGCCGTACATAACATACTAGGGTAGGGGTTTTGAACACACCACTCACTTAGGAACTGTTCTAGATATTCAAATAAGATGTTATTGTTGTGCACAAGCTTGTCAATGCAGTCTTTTTCTTTAGGGAAATAGAAGAAAACATACGGAAAAATCCTTCTGTTCTTGATTTTTTCAGCATTTTGAAACTACCAGAACATGAGCTCTTGTTACAGAGCAGCGTCTATGCAGCAAGCAGAGGGAGATGATAGCAGCAACCCCTTCCATTGTATCACCCTTTGGGGTGAATTCATATAGTTAATTTCTACAGTGGCAGTATTATTGTTCATTAGACTATGTAGGCTGGTGTAGATAAAAATTCACCTTCAAATAGCACTCATTTTATTTAGCATTCTCTTATTCCATGGTCTCAAGACTTCTGCTTTCCTCCCCCAGCATAAATACACAAGAAAGCTACTAAAATGCATGGATAAGAGTTATATTCTTGTTTCTCTAGGTATATAGTTCCTTAATAGTGAATAGCTTACTACTTTTTCTATGCATTCAGCAAGTATCAAAATTCTTGTAAAGATTTATAAATGCGTATTTGCACAGACCACAGTTCAGCCAAGTAACCTAATACTCATGTGAACCACATGCCCTGCTTTAGGAATTTTCACTGTAATGTAACTTAAGATATGCATCTGAATGTAAAATAGAATATCTTTTTATTCTTCTAGCTCTACCTAAGCTTTCTGCTGATTCCCCCTTCTCTTTGGCATTTGCCACTCTCATTTGTTGTCAGGCTGATAATTGCCCCCTTTACATTTCCATTAGCAGACCCACACACATCTCGTGAATCTCTAAATTGTTTTTGCCATGTGTTAGCATTAATAATTAATGAAACCAGCTGATTGTTCCATTATCAGAGCAGAGTTGAACCAGAGAGAAGATAGGATTCATTTCTGAACATCCAATTTCAGTATCAAAGTTCAAAACCAAAACACCATCAACAACCTAAATCTATTTCTCTCAAGAGATCTATTTTTTCTGAGAGGTGGCGGGAACAGCCCCACAGCATGAAAGCAGATATTACCATGCTCAGAGCTTTTAAAACATAAACTATTGTGTTTTCCCCCAGTATATGACATTTCTTGGGGCTTTTCTGACATTTAAGTATCATCCAGGCATTTAATAACAATCAAGAAGGGAAAAAGAATGGGAAAAGGGAACATAAATTAGCATGAAAGATTAAGGGAAATGAATATGTATAGGACACAAAGAAGAATAATATGCTGGTATACAATGGGATGCCACAGAGCAGAGTGGGAGGACTTTGGTTCCTTAAGTGTTGATACAATGGATTTAAATAAAATTGAATAAAATCCTATTTAAATGCTAGAATAAAAAGACATGAACAACTGGCTAGGGAACAGAATGGGTTTCTACCTCTCAGAGGTCAGATAAATGGTCGACTGACAACAGCCACAGATGGTCTGACAGCAGAAGCCTGCAAAAATAAAAAATTACAGGGTTAGATCAAGTCTGATGGTTCTTTTTAACTTCATTCTTTGCTGTTCTTCTAATATAAAAGCTATCCTCTAGTACAAAAAAAAAGTACCTGTCACAGATGTAATAACAGGATTGGTAGCAGGTCCTGAAAGAGCTGGCGAGTGAAGTTGCTAAGCCACTGTCCATCGTATTTGAAAAATCATGGCAGTCAGGTGAAGTTCCCGACTACTGGAACAAGGGAAATATAAGCCCCATTTTCAAGAAGGGGAAAATGGATGACCCAGGGAATTACAGACCAGTCAGTCTCACCTCTGTGCCTGGCAAACTCTTGGAGCAGATTCTCCTGGAAGGCATGCTAAGGCAGATGGAAAACAAGGAGATGGTTGGTGGCAGCCAGCATGGCTTCACTAAGGGGAAATCCTGCCTGACCAATTTGGTGGCCTTCTATGATGGGGCTATAGAACTGATGGACAGGGGCAGAGCTGTTGACGTCATCTACCTGGACTTGTGGAGAGCATTTGACACTATCAGGCACAGCTACAGGTTGGGCAGAGAAGAGATTCAGAGCAGCCCTGCGGAGAAGGACTTGGGAGTGTTGGTCGAAGAGAAAATGAACATGAGCCGGCTTCAGTGTGCGCTCGCACCCCAGAAAGCAACCGTATCCTGGGCTGCATCAAGAGGAGCGTGACCAGCAGGTCGAAGGAGGTGATCCTGCCCCTCTACTCTGCTCTCGTGAGACCTCACTTGCAGTATTGTGTGCAGTTCTGGTGTCCTCAATATAAAAAGGACATGGAACTGTTGGAACAGGGCCAGAGGAGGGCCACGAGGATGATCAGGGGACTGGAGCACCTCCCGTATGAAGATAGGCTGAGAGAGTTGGGGCTGTTCAGCCTGGAGAAGAGAAGGCTGCGTGGAGACCTCAGAGCAGCCTTCCAGTATCTGAAGGGGACTACAGGGATGCTGGAGAGGGACTATTCATCAGGAACTGTAGCGACAGGGCAAGGGGGAATGTGTGTTCAAACTGAAACAGGGAAAGTTCAGGTTAGATATAACGAAGAAATTCTTTATTGTAAGTGTGGTGAGATGCTGGCAGGGTTTGCCCAAAGAAGTGGTAAACGCTCCATCCTTGGCAGTGTTCAAGGCCAGGTTGTACAGAGCCTTGGGAAAGGTCTAGGGTGAGGTGTCCCTGTCCATGGCAGTGGGTTGGAACTGGATGACCTTAAGGTCCCTTTCCAACTGAAAACATTCTACTATTCGATGATTCTGTGTCCCAAAACAGTTTCTATGTACATGATCCTAAGACAGTACTATTCAATTTTACAAGAATAATGATGCTTCAGCAACCAGATAGTAAACTCTCCTGCTGAGAAAAAGCAAACAAACAAATAAATGACAGCTCATAAATTTATTCAAAGTAATGAAAATAGCGTTACTGGAGATAGCACTGCAGAGCTTATTATCAGCCTGCTGCTAATGTTAAGATTGTTTAAGGATGACTAAGTCATGTTACATTTATTTCTTCAAAACTTGCCCTGAGCTACATGAAAAGCAGGAGTCAGTTGATTATTTGCAGAAACTTTCAGACAGTGCCACAAACAAAACTTAGAAATTCAACACAATACTTCTGCAGGGTGCAATATAGCATGAAGTTGTACCACAAGAAATGAAGACAAGCTCAAACATAGAAAAATCATGTCTTTTCCAATGCCCTGGGTTATAAAACCACAAAAGTGTTCTAAGTGTGATAGCAATTTACAGGAGCAAAAGTTATCTGAAAGCTAAAACTGCAATATGCTATTGCGTAGGTTTCTCTATTTTCAATTGGGACTACTTGCCATGTCCTTGCTTTAGTTTTGCCTTGAATAAAGCAAAACCACTCACCACTCTTATAATTAGCCTTTACAGAATGCAAGAGCTTTCTTAACAGTCATCCTCCTGCCACAGGATCAGTAATTTTTCCAGCAAATGACTCACTTTTTTAATCCCCTACATGTAACAGTAGGGCACAGAAAACAAGTTCATTTATATTGTTTCTAGTTCGCTGTGCAGCTAGAAATTGTACTGCTATGACTTCATACTCACCAAGGGACTTGCTGTTTCGGCAAGCTGATCATCGCGGTTTAATCATGACAAAAGGAAAAACCTGTGCATGGATATTTAAGGCAATCACTAAATCACTTTTGTGCTGTGTCTTATGCTGATTCTGTCATTACGGTGCTTGGTTTTCAGTGATAAAGGGTCAGCAATCTCATCCTTCCATGAGATGCATTAGGTATTGCATAGTGGGGGACTGCCTGTTCTTTGTTTAGGATTCAGAGATTAGCTGCTAATGTAAATTACAGATACGATCTCTCTTTGCACAGACTAAAGCAGAATGGATAAAACATGCCTAAATGAGATTTTCCTGCATTCTGTCTTTATGGAGAATGTCTAACCTACGCTTGGATCTTTTGCTGCAAAAGATGAGCTGGAAATTCCAGCATTCAGATCAAACACTGGGAACAATCCTGTACTAGTTTCAAGAACAGCTAGACGATTTATTATGTTGCTTCCATCTCAAATGAAAATGAGATAAAAATGCCTTAATACAATGACACCTTAGACATTATGGTTCCATAATGTCTTCTACTCACATACATTACCAACTCTATGGTAAGCAAAAGACAAACATTTCATCTGCAACCTTAGTGTACTGCACATTTGAAGGTTCTTATTGCCCACAAAAATGTAGGTACATTATGATTCTCCTCTGCAGGAAAAGGGAATCAAGACACTTTCCAAGGATTTTCAGAAGTCTGCAAAACCTCTTTATCATTTTAGAACAGCAGTTACTAAACTACTTTGGCCAAGGAGTACCAGTAGCTGTCTATCTTCATTTTTTCTGGAAACTTTTAAAGTGCAAAAAAACCCCTAGAAAGGTCTTTGCAAAGCAGCTGTTGATTATTTATGATACCTTTACTACCCACAGTCTCAAATGCACCGTTTCACATTGAAGGGATATGTTTGACCCATGAATGATCTGTGAAGGAGACAGTCCAAGCAGTCTGTTCCTGAAAATGGGAACTATTGAGGGAAAAAATAGTGAGAGTCTGTTTTAAACAATAAAATGCTCTCAGTACTAATTCATCTATAAAGTTACAGTATGAGCAGACTTGCTAGATCCTCTTTGGTTATTGTCCTACATGCCAACACAGTGTTATTCAGGGCTACAGGATCAGTTTGCTAGGTACATAACAGTGTGGTATATGACTGCATTTTCCTGGGATATATATGCATTTGAATTTCTGTGTACAAAAATCCTGACTCAAGCCCATGCCAGATTTGTGGTGCCATTCTTCTCATGCATTTCTCACTTGTGTTTCAGAAAACCGTCTGAAGTTTCTGGTTTTCCTTCAAGACAATCATTTTACTTGCCCATCACACTATTCTGGAAGGGGACAGCAACTCTTTCCCACCCAAGATGAAGTAAGGAAAGAAATAGTCTCAAATATCAGGCCTGTTGTCATGGAAACCAGAACAAGGACTTTCAAGGCCATATTCGATGCATTTATAAATCAGAGATGAGGAAAATCCTACCCATTTATAAGAATATATTGGGCGGAAAATGTGTTTATTACCGGAATTCAGATATTTACTAGCTCAACAAATGCTGCAGTATAATGCAGTAAGTAAGCAATTATTTTCTATAATAGAATACAATCTCATTGGAACCAATAAGTACATGTGTTTGAGAGAAAGGCAGTAGTAGCCATAGAAACAGCCTGATCTTCCTGAGCAGCATAAGGTATCATGTAACACAGTTTTGGTGGTGGCCTGACATTCCTGCCAGCTGTGTGGCTGCTTTTGAGTGCAAGAGGTGTTTTGGTGCTCCTCAAGCCACTGGAAACGGCACAACTCCACTGCTTTTGACGGGTGTGCTGGCTCTGACAGAAGGTGCCTAAGGACAAGGGGTTCCTTCTGTTGGATGAGAATAAAGGGTGATTCCAGGGCTACTTGTGCCAAAAATGCTGTTTTATCTATGTTGTTAGGAAGTGTATTGCAACAGCACTTCAGTAAAATCAGGGTCCTTGTGCCCTGTACTCTTTCAGTACTTCTATGGACAATCTCTGCAACAGCATGCTTGCAGCATGACTCCAGCTAGCTAGAGAGAGGTACAAGAGAACAACTACACTTCCTGAGGCCTTCGAGCAAGAGCAAAACATTTGGAAAAAAAGTTTTTTTTTCATTTTTCACTCAGATTTTCCCCACCTCTTAGTTCAGGGTTTATTTTTCTCTCCCAGTGTTTCACAGCTTTGCTTTCTTCCTTTTGAGCCTCATCATCAGCTGCCAGCAGAGAGCCCAACCTAAAGGCCCAGCAGAGCTTGTTGTTTCGGACTCTGACCTGTGACATACCTCCTGTTTAACAGTGGAAATCACAGTCTTAAAACAGCAACTTCAATCCTGTCTGGGGACACACACGCTCTGAGTCACCTCTAGCAGCAGATGGCTTACACTTAGCCCTTCAAAGCTATCACAGCTCTTTGTTATGATCTTGATCTCACTGGTACCTTACTCAGTATAAATGCACATTATCCTCTTGCTTGTGTAACATGTAATAGGGTCCAAGCTGTAAAACACCAGTCTGACCTTCAAGACAGCTTATTATACTGCGGAGAATAGGGATTTACAGTTTAAGGCCATTTGTTGCTAATGATGGTTTCACTGTAATGTAATAAAGTACAACTGGAAAACAGAAAATCAAGGAAAAGCTGGTATGTTCTGCTCTGGTCAGCATCTGTGAGATCTGCCACACTTGCTTTGTAAAGGTGCTGGACTGCCCCCACATGAGATAAACACAGAGACAGTAAAAACTAACTGCCCTGCCTTTCTTCCAGATCTTATGCCTCCAGTAGGCAGGACAGCTGGACCATGTAGGAAGCTGCTCCAGAACTGGATATTTTAGCTGCAGGTTTTAGCTGTAACTCATTGGAGCAATCTGGCCATGCTGAAATGTACAGGGATGTGGATCCATACCTGTGTTGCAGCCATAAAGGAAGCAACCTCTGGGAAAGGCATGAGCCAGGAACACTTTCATCTCTCGCACTTTAATCTGCTGTCTCACCTTTTACCAGATACTCTTGGAGCAGAGATCCCAGCACTGAGCAATCAGCAACAGTGTGCTCCCATAATCTGCACTGGTTTGGCAAGTGTTGCTTTGGCTAATAACCATCCCATCATGGGCACTTATTTACTCAGGGAAAGGTAGGCCAAGGACTTTGGACTCCAATAGACACACTCCATTTAACCTGTACAAAAATATGGGAAGCAGACAAGGAGATGAGCTACAGTGGAAAATAAACTGCACTGCACAAAAAGAAATTTAATAAATAAGATCCAGCCCAGGTGGTAGGGAAGAAGCCGCAAGTAACAATGAAAGCAGTGCAACGTTAGCAGCACAAACACCTAAAATTGCATGAAATTTGCTAGTGTACTTAATGGCTCTGAAAATCACACAAGTCCTGATCATGTTTCCATCACTTCTTTTCAAAACCTGAGTTCTCCATAGAACAGAAAACAAATGCTGGTTTCTCTTTACATGGTGGGTGTAAATACTGTACACTGCCAAGAAACACAGCTGTCCTGCTGAAAAAGACTTCCTTCACTAGTAACTACAAATGTAAGATGTTTGTAAGGGCCTTTCTCCTACTGATTGGCAAAAGAGAGAGAGTCTGTATGCGTTAAAGAGGTGAAAGAGGGTGAAAATCAGTTCAGGAATGTTACTGAGATTTTCCTGTCTCCTACTGAAGACACAATTCTCTAAAATTCTTTGATTTTTTATCACTGTATTTCCATATATTGTCTTTGCTGGTGTTAACACTTCTAGGGGTTTGGATCAGCAGACCAAACAGCCTGACCACAAGAACACAATTGTGATGGTAGCATGCTGTGGGGCTATGTATGTTCATATTCAGTTTAAAAAATCTGTGCCACAGCACTGTTACTGTGTAGTGTTGCCCATATTACAACTGAAATAGATTAAATGCAGGCTGTGCTCTGAGGAAATGAGACCTTCTTCTTCCATCCGGAGTAAAAAGATCCTCTACTTTTCATCCTGAAGTACTATATATGGAAACAGCTAAAGTTGTGAATAGTCAGACTCTCTGTGAAACTTCCTTATTAGAAAAAATTCTAAAATTCCTTTATGGAAAGCAGCCTTTTAAAAAACAAAATGAAACAAAAAACAACAAAAAAGAAATGAAAACAACTGTTGCTATACAGTGAGAGAAAGAATTCTCCCCTTTGACTCCTTTATTCAGTTATAGACTTGCTCTCCTCCTCTACAGTTCTTACTAAATAGAGATGACAAACCTTGGCAAACAATACAAAAGAATTAGGTTATGCAGTAATTATTTAATTCTATCTAGGCCTGGGCTAACCAGAAAATAAACAGAAGTGGTTGTGTACAGTTTCTAAGCATCACAGGTTGCATATTTAATGAAGGTTCCCTTGTTAAGTATTATTTCATACAATTATACTCTCTCACCTTTCGGCTGCCTTGCATTTCATATATTCAATAAACTGAAAGCAAGCTGCCTTGTGAAAGACATTGGAATAAGCCTTTTTTTTTTAAGGTAATTCCTAGTTAACATTTTTGAATAGTAAACTACTTATTTATTTAGTCTCACTGACAGTTTGAAGTGTTTTTCATAAAGAAAATCTGGATAATGAGAGTAATGTCTTCCTCTACATTCTCCCAAAATGGAGTACAAAAGTATCTTTTCTCCTCACTTCAGATAGCTTGTATTTTGGTTTTTTGTTCAGTTCTGTAGAGTCCAGAAGACTGCATGGTCAACATCTCACATCTTAATTCTTGCTCCAATAAGCCTTACAACATTTTCATACATTAATTATCCCACCTTTCAACTATTTAGTCCAGCCACATAATAATTCCACCTTGATCTTCCCATGAAACAGTTCTGAATCATACACAATGGAAAGGATCTATTCAACCCCCCTCAAAACATGGGCTGCAGTATTCTGAGGAAGATAAGGCTAGGGCAGCCTAAGAGAACTTCATATCCATATCGTCCCCTTACTATGGGTCATGTATTTCTTCCAGTCACCAGGATCTAGTCCACAGCCCAGGGTAATCATTATGATCTATATACATGCAAGACACACTATAGTTTCACAGAATCATAGAATTATTACAGTTGGAAGGGACCTCTGGAGATCATCTAGTCTGACCCCCTACAATTTAATCTAATAAAGTTAGGCATTGCAGTTTTGCTGTAAATATAGAGGCTGCCTCTTGGCAACAACATGCTTCCTCTCAGTTAACAGGCTACGACAGGAGGCTTTTATCCCACTGGAAGTACATTTTCAAAGATACTGCATATTACTGTCTTTACCCGTAATCTGATTCACCTCTTCACTGCACTCTTTCTTTCTCCTTTTATAGAAGGGAGTTGGCTACTAGCAGGCAGAGGTTTTTGTAGAGGAAAGAGCAAAACTTGCAAAACCCAGAATTTCCTTTCTGACTACTTACGGGCGCAGTTCTGGTTACAGGCAGACTCTTTCTTTTAGCCATATATGGCAAACCCATAAAAACCAGAAAACAAATCAGGTAAGCAACTGCAAGGGTATGGCTGTCACAGCAGCCAAGCAAATGCAGGGCTGAGTAATACATATAGAAAAGGGCATCGGTGTGTAGGTTTGGACTATACCTTTTAAAGTCAAAGGAATTTTGAGGTGAGGTCACAGGACCTCAGTGGGCTGATCTGACAACTGTTTTTACCAATTAGTAACATTTTTGAATGATTTGACTTACTGTGACTGTAGGTGGCTTGTAGTCTACATCAAAACAGGAAACAGAGCCTAATGGCATTAAAAAGAGGTACAATGACTTTTGTGTTCATTGGACTGCAAAACATGAACAAGGGTCTTTAATGATTTAACTCCACTGTTTTCAAGAGGTCAAGGCTGACCTCTTTTGCACGGAACAGTTTTGCAATATAATGAAATTAAAATGCTGAGTAATAATTGCGAAGTTAAAAGTATGAAATGTGTTTCCCCCATGTGACTTAAAATGCTGCTTATCTGGATTATAGGGTGGAAGAGAGTTTGAAAGCCCTATGGCTTGTTTGGGAGTATATTCCCAATCTCCCCTTCCCAAAAGGGTAATATATCCCAAAAGGGGAATATACTCTGTCCTGGGTTCGGTTGTAACAGTTATTTTTCTCCTTCTTAGTAGCTCGTATAGTGCTGTGTTTCAACTTTAGCCTGAGAACAATGCTGATAACACACCAGTGATTTAGTTGTTGCTAACTAATGCTTACTCTGATTAAGGACTTCTCAGTCGCTCATGCTCTGCTAGTGAGGAGGAGCACAAGAAGCTGGAGGAAGCAGAGACAGGACACCTGACCCAAACTAGCCAAAGGTGTATTTGGAACAGAGCTCCTCTGTATCTCTCTATCTCTGTATAGTCTGGCACAGTGTGGTCCTATTTTCAGCTGGCCTTTAATAAGAACACAGTGAAAGTATGTTTCTTGTCAAAGGTGAATTGAATGGATCCTCTGCATCACTACCACCGGAGGGTAACAGCCTTAACATATGTACACAAAACCAATGAGCAGCAAAATTTCCATTTGTTCTACCACAAGATAAAAAAAAAAAAAAAAAATAAATTAAAATTAAAGAAACTAAAAGATAATCTAAGTAAAATAGTCATGCTTGATATAAAACCACAGCTGCTCAACTCAAAATTTGCACTCTAGGTTGCTACCTCATAACAATTTTCTTTAACTGAAAGTATTATTAGAATTACCTGGAACTAAGGCCACTTAGATTTTCTATAGCCTTGGCAAACTGATAAAACCAAACCTACTCCATTTTATGCAAGTCAAAACCATACAGTGTTTAAAATAAAACAGCTTGTGGGTTTATTTTTTAATTTGCAAACAAATAAACTTCTATCACTAGTTCACAAAATTAACCACAATTGTTTCCCAGAACCCTCTTGTGTCTTCTTCCTCTTTTTTTACATACCAGTATATTCTCATATGTCCTTAAAAGGCTTCTTAGTGTATTCTCCCGTTCTTACTGGCAGAAACAAACTGACTTGAGACACCTAACTAGCTCAGTGAAAGCATCTGAAAATACATGTGAAGAAGTGATTAGTCATTTAAAGACAGTTATTATTACTGTCTTTAAATTATTACCCTTATGCTATTACAGCAAATTATTACTGTTATGGACCAGGTTATTAGTTTGACTTTATAACTTTATACACTTTTAGCGCAAAAAGGCTATGAAAGGCTGCTAGCCTGTGACCCGGAAATTCCCCCTAGTAGGAGCATAATCGATGCGATTTAGTGTCTTGTGGCTTTAAGAGTACGTTTACCCTGCAGATTACAGCCTAGTGTCACAGGCAAGTGACAAAATGCCATCCAGTAGCAGCAGGAAGCTCCGTTTGGATTGACAGGCAGGGCAAATAAACCCACAGTTCCTAGAGTCATCTCTCTTACAAATTAGCAAGACTTGAATGAAAGAGGGCAAAGCAGCACATATCTTTGCAAAAGCATCTGCTTGGAGCTAAGGAAGGCTACTTATCATTTGACTGGTTCTGAGCTCAATAATGAGAGAAGAGAGGTCATGAAGTGAACATGTGTTTATGAAGATAATACTGGTCAGTGCGTCTGTCAGTCAGTCTTAGTTGGCTGGCTGGCCATTGGTTGTCTTAGCGCAAGGTCAGTTATACTAGAATCTCCTGTCCTGTATCTTCAGGCTGAAAAGGTATCAGACAGAACTGCAATATGAAACACAACTCTTAAAATAAAATCATCCAATTGATTCAACTGCATGAGAAACACATCCACAGAAATAATAGCCTTTAAAAATAAATTAAAGAAGAAAAAGCTAACTTGAATTCAAAACCTTTGTTATGCTGTATGCTTCATTTTTCTCCTCACGTATCAACTGGAAATTCATTATTGACAGAAACCAAACCATCAGAGCAGGCTTTTCCCAGGAACTGCTTATGTGGCCCAGGGAGGGAGCTTCACCAGGAATAGATTTTTGTCCTCCTGGTTCATATTATGTTTGCAGAATTAATGGGAAAGGGATGAAACTAATTTCTTATATGGGCTTTTACTTCTACACACATGCATCTAGACACGCTTTGAACAGTGTTGAAGACCTCAGTGCAGGCTACCCAGCTAACATTCTAAACATGCAATGCCACCGTGTGGACGAATAAGTCTCAAGCACAAACGAGCTTTGCTTAATTTATGCGCACATTACATGAACATCTCATAATTTTCCTCAGGTTTGACTTGTTATATCCCGATCCTGATGACTCAAGCTGGTTAACTTCCGTGACTATAGTGATGATCATTATGAACCTGAATCGGCATCCATTTATTCAAAAGTGACTGTCTTGAAATTGTGGTCAATGTTTTCTAAGTCAGAGCTGGCATCAAGAATATTTTACAGAGGTTTATGAAGTTTTGCATACCATGAAGATTAAAAACCCACAAAATCCCCAAACGGGTATTTTTGGAACTTATCAACTTTTACTTGGTGCAAAAGAACAAATAAAAGAGAGCTCTGCCATGGCTAGTACAGATAATTTTCTTTCTTATGTATAAAGGAACATTGATGCTTTCTGTTGACAACACACTGATCAGACTATAATTGAAAGTTAAATGCCAAGGCTGCTAACCTGTTCCGTGGTATCTGGTTGCAGGAATGCAAACACCAGCTTTGTAGAAATCTGCAGACATCTTTCCGCTGTCTGGAAGGAGGCTTCACATTGAGCTCTGGCTGCAGACAAACCAATCAGAGTCAGACAAACCAAGGCTCAACGAGGCATTACAGCTATGAAGGCGAAGGCCTTGATATATTACAAACCCTGTGGCTGAAAGTACAAGGGCAGAGCTGCTGAAGTAATGTAACTGAGATGGAAGGCCATTGATCTGAAAACAGGTGAGTTCTGGGACCAGTTTTGCAACCACTGAGGCTATAATTTTTCTCCTAAGTGTTCAGTCTCTGACCAGTCCCTAAGCATTGTCCTCATAGCATTGCATTTGCCCCTTAGCCCTTGCACAGTCTTTCCATGTTCAGCCTGCAAACTGGGGTGATTTTGCTAGCCACAAGGTAGAAGCTTAAACTACTTATTGAGAAAGTTTTGTGTTTTCTCTCCACTCTCTATTGCCACAGAAATTCACCAGAGCCTGACTGTACACCTTGAGACATGCGTGTGAATATTACACACAGGCACACAGGTCTCTTTGATTCCAAAAAGCCAGGAGGTGTTTGCACACAAATCAGAGCTGGCAATGCCTTCTGCCATAGACCCTTCTGGACCTTTTCAAGGCCACTTCAATAGCAGGCATCAGAGCACTTTACCTCTCTCTGACAGGAGCCACGGGTGATGGTCATAAGATTAGAGAACAGTTTGGGCAGGAAGGGACCTTCAAAGCTCATCTAGTCCTACCCCGTGCAATAAGCAGGGACATCTTCAACTAGATCAGGTTGCTCAGAACCACCTCCAGCCTGGCCTTGCATGTCTCCAGTGATGGGGCATCCACCACCTCTCTGGGCAACCTTTGCCAGTGTTACCACCCCTAGTGTAAAGAATTTTTCCTCACATCCAGCTTGAATCTCCCTCTTTTAGCTTAAAACCATCGCCACTCATCCTGTCACAACAGGCCCTGCTAAAAGCTCTTTCCCATCCTTCTTATAGGCCCTTTTAAGAGCTGAAAGGCTTCAATAAGGTCTCCGCAGAGCCTTCTTTTCCCCAGGCTGAACAACCCCAACTCTCTCAGCCTTTCCTCTAGAAGTCAGTTGGTCTGCCACCCTTATAACACTGAATTTTCACCTTCTTTTTGTTGAAAAACCCCATGGTTTAGGGCTCTGCTTCAGGTAGAAGAGTTCCTCAGGTAGAAGAGCCCGCTCAGGGTGAAGAGTCCCCTCAGGGAGGTGACCATTGAAGGTCCCTTCCAACCCAAACTGTTTTGTGGTTCCATGACCACCCCACGCAGCCCCGTCAGAGAGGTGTAAAGTGCCCTAGTGACCAGCACTGAGGCAGCTTTGACAAGGGCCGAGGCAGAAGGCTCTGTGTGAGAAGGCTGTGACAGCCCTGATTTGTGCTCCTATTACTGCCTCACAGCTTTCCACAGCGGGCTCCGGCATCGCTGCCTCTCCCAGCGCCATCGGTCCCGGTCCCGGTCCCAGCATCGGTCTCGATCCCTACCCGCCACCGCCTCCTGAGGGGCGGCACCGCACGGCACCACCCTCTGAAGCGTCCCAGCGCCCGCCCCACCGCGCTCCGCCCCAGCCGTGCGGCCTGCAGGCGCGGGCCCGCTCCGGCCCCGGCTGCCGGGGCGTGTGTTAAAGGGTAGAGGCCCAGCCCGGGGGCGGAGAGCGGTAGGCAGTGCTGCTGGTAAGCAAAGGGGTGGTCTCGCCGTGCCGCCTCACGCCGTCCCGGAACGGGGGTCCCTCGCCTCCCGCTCTGCGTTGTCGCCGGGATGGCGGGGACGGAGAGGGAACACGCCGGGCCTGCTGCCAGCCGTGTGGGAGGGATGAGCTGAGCGTACCGGGAAATAAAGCGGCAGAAGGGCGAGCCGCGCAGCCTTTTGCCCGGCCTTGTACCGATCCCGGTGTGGGAAGCGCCGTGTGTGAGCGCCGGGCCTCGGCCCCGCTGCGGGGACAGCGCCTGGGCCGCGGCGGAGCTTCCCCACTTGAGCATCCCCGGACTGGGGGAGAGGGGTCGGGGACCCCTTTTCTGCAGCGGATCGCTCCTTGAGTGGATGGCACCTTGGTTCGTCTTCCAGGTTACAGTCGTCTTCACTGACTTTGGCGTTTACCCCACGATCGGTATCTTCCTGGCAGGCAAACAAGCGTTCTGCGCCTGTGCCGGTCAGCGAAGGTAAAGGGCCCCTGCGCTGCCTCTTCCGTGCAGTAGTTTGTCAAAGTCAGCATCAGTTAAGGACAGAAAGGCTGGATTAGGCTGGACAAAGTCCTTCTGAGGCTGCTGAAGGGCTGTGTGATGGGCTTGTCTGCAAAAAGAGGTTTCTGTGGAACTGGGAATCCTGAACCAAAAGTGAGGTGTCAGAAAGGACGCAGAATATATGGAAAAGAAACCATTACAGGGTGTTTTATTCTGTTTCCCATATTTTTTATTTTGCCACCCCAAGAGTGCGTCTACCCTAGATAGATGGGAAGGCTATTTACAGTGATGGTGGAATTTGGGATTTCAGGCCCTACTAATTTTCAGGCCTATAGAAGCAGTCTCCATGATGCAGGTGAATCCTGGAACAGTGAGGGAAATCACAGTTGTACCATTAAATGTCTAAAAGCTAACAAAAAAACCCAAATCAAAACCCCTGCCACCCTTAATTCTGTGTGTACAAGCTTTCAACAACTGACTGCTTATGAAGCTGTGTGTTTTTCATGGGTCTTGAGTCGTGATCCTAAATGTTTTTATTACTGTGTTTCTTGTCAGCTTTTTCAATGAGTTTTGTATTGCATACTTAGAGAAAATATTCTAATTTCATCTTTTAGAGGCTTTGCAGTTGATGGTGTTTTAGTGCCACATCTTACTAGCTTTAGTCCATTAGTGCATCAGAAAGATGTAGCATAACCTGTCATAAATAATCCATAATCAGGCTATTCCCTTCACATTACTGATGTATTCCAGTTGACAGACTCGCGGTCACTTTTTACAAGCTAATTTAATCATTAGATCATATCGTTTTTTCCATTTGATAAGACCTGAATGAGGTTTGAATTGGTAAACAGGGTGGGTTTAGCAAAGAGCTGGGAGATTGGAAATTTTTAAAGTACAGCTGCTGGTGTTCCTCAAGTTCATTAAGTCTCAGTGGATACAGAGAATAAACAGTAGTTTATAGTTTTCTAGAAGGCTGGTGATTTCCTGTTGTAAAACTTGCACTGGTATGTTAGTCTGTTTGATATGGCCATTGCAATACCTGTCTGTTTACTGCTTTTTTATTCCTTTTCCTTTGCTACAGGTTGAGAAGATGGGAAATACAGAAAGCAACGTGTATCAGAATTACCTTTCCAGATTCCTTCCTGAGGAGCAGTCCGACATTGATGGAGTATTTGACACCTTATCAGGATTGAGTGGTTCAGCTGAACCAAAAAATAGCAAAGCTGCAAAGAAAACTGTGACTCTGGCAGCACTACAGGCAAGACAATATTATTCCTGATATATCTGCATTGAACATAATTCCAGAAAGAGCTAAAGACATGGCAATAGTTACTTTTTAAGGATTGCTTTTTTCAATTTAATACTATGTTTTGAGGCAGGATGAATATTAAACTTTTTCTTACAGTTTAACATGAGTAGTGACTTTCAGGTTTGTATTGATTCTTTTAAATTACACTGTTGGGTCAATTTGGAGCTTTCCTGATTCTGAAGTAAGTTGGGATGTATGAAAATTAATATTCTTCCCCCTGGAGTCTTCTTGAGAAGCTGTCACATAGTTGGTTTGTATTTGGTTGCGTTTTCCTCAGTTGCATCACTGTCTCTAATCTTTTAACTTGCATTAAAAGGGGAGAATTCAGTTTTGCTTGATTAAGCTGTGTCTCTTTGGTTTAGATGATTAACATGCATTATGCTTTCTGATTAACTTTGCATTCATTTTCTAATCAAGAAGGAAGAGGAAAATGATTTGTTGCAATACTTGATAACTTCAGTTAGGCAGGAATCAAGTGGCCAAATGAGTGTAATCGTATAAGTGCATTTTCATATATGTTGCACAGTTAATGGAATCAAATTAAAACTTGGTGAAAGAAGCAGATTATTTTAAGATAGTTAGCAGTGCGTCTGCATGCAGCCCAGCTTTAGCCTTCTTCCAGCCTGGCTGTTTATGGACCACCACCAGTTTGGAAATAGTGTTGTTGCTGCTGCACAGCTTTTCAGCCCTAGTACATCCAACAGTCTGGTTCTTGGTGTCTGTTATTTGGGGCCTGGAAGAAGTTCCTTTTCTAGTTTTGCCCCTCGATCAATATGATGTTCAATGAATGTTTTTCTTTTCCTGCTTTTCTGTTTGCCTGTCTTTCTGTCTTTCTTTTGAAAGACTATGGGTGCCTAATTCCTCAGTGCAGGCCTACTGCAGTGGAATGCCTACCTCAAAGGTGTCTGTGCTCATGCCTCAGCTAGGTTGATTGTGGCAGCTGTTTGAGGTGTTTGTGCTCATGCCTCAGCTAGATTGATCTAACAATAGTCTGGTCATATTGACGAGGCCTCAAGCATTACCTCATGTAGGTACCACTCTGCTTAGGCTCAGTGCTTTACAGAAGGAAACTACATATACTCTGAACCGGAGCAGGCTGCACTGCAGAGCTTGGAAAACAGGTAAAGCAAGTATCTCCAGATACTTTCTTGAAGCCATTTCAGACAAGGATTCTAAACTGTCATAGGTGTTTTTTAGATGCTTACTGAAGATTAACTTTTACAGTCCTTTTTTGCACCCTGGTCTACTCATTGGAATAGCTGTAAGCATAACAAAACAAAGCAACAAAATGGTGGGTAGGAAAGGGTAGGGAGTAGGTGGGTACTATTGCACTGTGAAGTAAAAAGCCCTTCAATATAGGGTTTCTATGTTCCCTGCTGCTTGTCCCACTTCAGGCTTATATAGCACTTTCAGAAAGCCTCTTAAAGACAGCTGTACCCTTGTGACCGTCCCTCCCTCAATATGAAGCACTCTAATGTGCAAGACTGTGGCTGCTAATTCTGCCTCTGCTTAAATCAATGGGAGTTTTACCACTGACGTCAAGAAAAGCAGGGTAGAGGTTGGCGTATTGAATATTGCCCTATATGCACATTACCAGCCATTAACAGCCCCGGTGGCTTCAATAGGAGTGGTTTTGAGCCAGCAATAGATCAGTGACAGCAGCTGGAGTGCTTTTATGCAGCTGGAGTTCCATTGATTTCAACATAGTCCCCACTGGGCTACACCTGGTACATAAGTCAAGTCAGATTGGTATGTTATGCACAGCGCTTCGTGCAGTGAAGACACTGTGCAATCGTGTCCTAGTGTACGGATGTATTTTAGATGATTTATTTTTAAACCATGTAATTATCTTGAACACACTGAAAGTTTCTTGAATCCAGTCAGATCTTTCCCACAGTGTTGTGATTCATGATGAAGTATACCAGTTAGATTCAATTCAAAGCATCAGTTATGCAGTTCAGATGAATAAGTTTTGATTTCGACTGTCTTAACATTAGGAATGCCTTATAATAATCAGGCAATCTTAGTTTTGTTCCATGCTTGAATTAGATGTTGCTATGCGGACGGAAACTTCTCTGAATTGTTTCTATGTGTGCATGACAGCTAAACACACTGCCTGCATTGTTTTAAGGCCAAAACTGAGATATGGAAAAGACTTTACTTTCTCTTTTTTTTTTTTTTTTTTTTTAAGTATTCTTGAGCTTCACTAATAAAAGTTTAAATTTTAGATGTTGGCCTGGCAGAGTTGTAAGCCTTTAAAATGTAGTTATCATATAGAAACCCTGTTAACACTTCACAGTTTTGGGGTTTCCTTGAAGGCCATGGCCTTTGTAGAAAAACGTTGTCAACTTAAATCACTAAATAGTATTGAAAAGGAGATGCTATATAAAAATAGAATGTTGTTTTTTTTTTTTTTTTTCTCTTGGAAAACCAGTCCTTTGACAAAAGTTTGCTGCTGGTAGTAGGTACTTGGTACGGAAATCTTTCATTCACAGTGGTACGTGTCAGCACAGATTAGCTGGAAAATATGAGTTATTTTTTATTTGTAAAAGATGTTCTTTGCTGTTTTTCTCATTGTAGGCGTATACACGGGAGCCATTACCAGAGCAAATGACTGTTAGGTTATACAATGGAATGAAAAGTATTGACCTGACTGGGAAATCATCTGGGCTGAATGAACAGATTGCTAAGGAGCAGTTTGTAATTTTTATGTCAAACCTCTTAAAAGGGAATGCAGATGAGAAGATTACCATAATAATGAAAATGATCTCCAATACAGAAGGGCCTGTGAAAGGCAAGCAAATTCAAGAGGTAAACTGGCATTTTAATGTGTTGTGGGGGGGATATTAAGAGGACAGAAATGGGTAGGTAATTTGAAGGTAATCTTTAGAGCACAAGATTCAAAACAAGGGTTCCTGACTTTTGTATTATTTTTTTTTTCAGTCTCTGTATACTACTAACTTGCTGATCTGTGACAAACAGTGTAGGCAAACCATGTTATATCGGGTGACTGTTTTAGCTGCAAGCTTTCCTCTGCTGAATTGTCTACTTTGAGAAACAGGATCTGGATTTTGTGTCATACGCTGTTTTGTGTGATATTTCACAAACTCTCTTTGAAGAGTGCTGAGACTGGCTATATGGAACAGCCAGCAAGGGTTATGGTGTGGCTGGTTCATCTGGGAACTGAGAATTTGTTTTCTAGAGCTTTAGTTGCAGGATAGATGTGTGAATCAAATACGTAACTTGCAAGGTGAAAGGGTGGCATCTCGCAAAAGTAACTCACTCCTACCACAGCAAAAATTGGACTTTCACTCCCCACTTTCATGCCATACTTTATGGAGATGATTTGTGAAATAAACATTTACAGAATGTCTTGAAAAAGGATACTTTTCAAGACTTATGAAACTGAAATAGCATTTCTGTTATTTCTGACTTACAATGAGATGTTTTTGCCAGCATCAATACTACATGACTTTACTATTAGAAAGTCATAGAATCATAGAATCACAGAATAGTTAGGGTTGGAAAGGACCTTAAGATCATGACAGTTCCAAGCCCCCTGCCGTGGGCAGGGACACCTCACACTAAACCATGCCGCCCAAGGCCTCATCCAACCTGGCCTTGAACACCGCCAGGGATGGAGCACTCACAACCTCCCTGGGCAACCCATTCCAGTGCCTCACCACCCTCACAGTAAAGAATTTCTTCCTTATATCCAATCTAAACTTCCCCTGTTTCAGTTTGAACCCGTTACCCCTTGTCCTGTCACTACAGTCCCTGATGAAGAGTCCCTCCCCAGCATCCTTGTAGGCCCCCTTCAGACACTGGAAGGCTGCTCTGAGGTCTCCACGCAGCCTTCTCTTCTCCAGGCTGAACAGCCCCAACTCTCTCAGCCTATCTTCACACGGGAGATACTCCAGTCCCCTGACCATCCTCGTGGCCCTCCTCTGGACTTGTTCCAACAGTTCCATGTCCTTCTCGTGGTGAGGACACCAGAACTGCACACAATACTGCAAGTGAGGTCTCACGAGAGCAGAGTAGAGGGGCAGGATCACCTCCTTCGACCTGCTGGTCACGCTCCTTTTGGTGCAGCCCAGGATACGGTTGGTTTCTGGGCTGCGAGCGCACACTGAAGCTGGCTCATGTTCATTTTCTCATCGACCAACACCCCCAAGTCCTTCTCTGCAGGGCTGCTCTGAATCTCTTCACTGCCCAACCTGTAGCTGTGCCTGGGGTTGCTCCGACCCAGGTGTAGGACCTTGCAATCTCTTGGTGATTTTACTTAAGAAATGCCAAAATGGTGATGTTTTAACTTTTTAAGTTCACAGAGGATCTGATCATGTCTGTAGTCCGTGTACTGAGCTACAGGAAGGAACTGAAAGGTTGGAATTTGGGGAATACTAGGGATTCTGCAAGTGGAGTAAAGGCTCTGGCTTCTCAGCTGCTATCAGAATTGAAGCTTCCAGGTAAGTGGCACTGATACAGTATATCCTAGAATGGCACAGAGCTCGGCTACTCATTGATCTTACAAGAGTTTTTCTCTTAAGGTTACATCTTTGAATTGAAATGGTGAGATCAGTATTTCAAACCTAGTGCTTTGTAAATGACTTGGGAATTTTATTTGTTTTACCTTACCATCTTTCTCCCCTGAATTTATAGAATCATAGAATAGTTAGGGTTGGAAAGGACCTTAAGATCATCCAGTTCCAACCTCCCTGCCATGGGCAGGGACACCTGACGCTAAACCATGTCACCCAAGGCTCTGTCCAGCCCGGTCCTGAAAACCACCAGGGTGGAGGATTCACAAATTCCTTGGGCAACCCCTTCCAGTGCCTCATCACCTTCACAGTAAAAAACTTCCTCCTTATATCCAATCTAAACTTCCACTGTTTAAGTTTTAACCCGTTACCCCTTGTCCTATCACTACAGTCCCTAACGAATTGAACAAACACCACCCAAGTCTTAGAAGGCAGACACAGGGACTGTGAGGATGAAGACCCTAGACGCACTGTAGGAGAGGATCTGGTTAGAGACCATCTTAAGAACCTGAACGTGAACAAGTCCATGGAACCTGATTAAATCCATCTGTGGGTCCTGAAGGAGCTGGCAAATAAAGTTGCTAAGCCACTGTCCATCGTATATGAAAAATCATGGCAGTCAGGTGAAGTTCCTGATGACTGGAACAAGGGAAATATAAACCCCATTTTCAAGAAAGGGAAAATGGATGACCCGGGGAATTACAGACCAGTCAGTCTCACCTCTGTGCCTGGCAAAATCTTGGAGCAGATTCTCCTGGAAGGCATGCTAAGGCACATGAAAACTAACAAGATGCTTGGTGACAGCCAGCATGGCTTCACTAAGGGGGAATCCTGCCTGACCAATTTGGTGGCCTTCTATGATGGGGCTATGGAACTGATGGACAGGGGCAGAGCAGTTGGTGTCATCCACCTGGACTTGTGCAAAGCATCCAACACTGTCCCACATGACATCCTTGTCTCTAAACTGGAGAGACATCAATTTGATGGGTGGACCACTCGGTGGATAAAGAACTGGCTGGATGGCCACACGCAAAGAGTTGTGGTCAATGGCTCAATGTCCGGCTGAAGACCAGTAACGAGTGGTGTCCCTCAGGGATCAGTGTTGGGACCGGTCTTGTTCAGCATCTTTGTCGGTGACATGGACAGTGGGATTGAGTGCGCCCTCAGCAAGTTTGCCAATGACACCAAGCTGTGTGGTATGGTTGATACGCCAGAGGGAAGGGATGGGATCCAGAGGGACCTCGACACGCTTGTGAGGTGGGCTGATGCCAACCTGATGAAGTTTAACCATGCCAAGTGCAAGGTCCTACACCTGGGTCGGAGCAATCCCAGGCACAGCTACGGGTTGGGCAGAGAAGAGATTCAGAGCAGCCCTGCAGAGAAGGACTTGGGGGTGTTGGTCGATGAGAAAATGAACATGAGCCGGCTGCAGTGTGCGCTTGCAGCCCAGAAAGCAACCGTATCCTGGGCTGCATCAAGAGGAGCGTGACCAGCAGGTCGAAGGAGGTGATCCTGCCCCTCTACTCTGCTCTTGTGAGACCTCACTTGGAGTATTGTGTGCAGTTCTGGTGTCCTCACCACGAGAAGGACATGGAACTGTTGGAACAAGTCCAGAGGAGGCCACGAGGATGATCAGGGGACTGGAGCACCTCCTGTATGAAGATAGGCTGAGAGAGTTGGGGCTGTTCAGCCTGGAGAAGAGAAGGCTGCGTGGAGACCTCAGAGCAGCCTTCCAGTATCTGAAGGGAGCCTGTAAAGATGCTGGGGAGGGACTCTTCATTAGGGACTAGTTATAGGACAAGGGTGATGGCTTCAAACTTAAACAGGGGATGTTTAGATTGGCTATAAAGAGGAAGTTCTTTAACATTAGGGTGGTGAGGCACTGGAATGGGTTGCCCAAGGAAGTTGTGAATGCTCCATCCCTGGCAGTGTTCAAGGCCAGGTTGGATGAGGCCTTGGGTGACATGGTTTAGTGTGAGGTGTCCCTGTCCATGGCAGGGAGGTTGGAACTAGATGACCTTAAGGTCCTTTCCAACTCTAACTATTCTATGATTCTATGAAATTCAGGAGAGCTTTGGTTTGAAGTCCCAGTTTTAAGTGGATGTACAAAACTATTTGTTATGGAACATACCTATTTTGCAAATATGTGACTTGCAGGTGGCAGGCATTTTACAAAGTATAGGTTTATCTATACTTTATCTATACTTTTTATCTGTATGTCCTTTTACAAAGTATAGGTTTATCTTTACACTGTTGTAATAATTGATTTTGCTGTCTTGCGAAGAACATCTCAGAAGTTGTAACTAGAATCCACGTTTCTTAGTCATGACAGCCCAAACAGTGGATGTCACAGGCAGTTTTTTCTCAGCTCTGTGGATGCATCTGCTTAACATAGGTGACACTTTATTGTCACTGACTCTCTTCACATGTGGTTTCATGTCCTTTAAAATAATGCTATATTGTATTTACACTTGAAAATCAACAGATTATTTTCCAGACTGGGAGACTTACTATTGTTCCTGTGTGTCTTATTGTTTAGATGGGACAAAACCTGTGGGTCCTCAGCTGATGGAGACAAATTTTGATCGAAGTGGCATTGAGGATTGGGTGTACCGAGTTCCCCAGATCTCAATTTTCCTCAGTGTTATTACCAGGCAAGGCCTCCATGTTCTGCATTCTCTCACAGACCAAACCAAAGACATACTCAACCTGGTTCCAAGCTGCAAAGGCATCAAGGGAAGAGGATTTGTCAGTCTCTTTGACATCCCATCCATCATATACATCAACTCCCACTTGCCTGCAGAGCTACAGCACAAGTGGCAGCTTTTATTTTCTTCTAGGCTTCATGGAGAAAGCTTTTCACAGTTATGTGCGCATATAGTGAACAAGGGTCCTTGCATAATGGTCTTAAAGGACTTAGATGGTTATATCTTTGGTGGGTTTGCATCTCACTCCTGGGAGGTGAAGCCACAGTTTCAAGGTAAAACTCACTTTTCTTTTTCTATTATCTCATGGCTCTGTTAAATGTTGTCCAATCTGTACAGGAATCCTGTCCACTTAATGGATACTATTGTTTTACTTTTATGACATGAAGTATTTCTTACACTTCCAAGTGTATTTTCCTTTGGCAAAAATAACACTCATTTTTGAACAACATAAAATACATGTTAAGTTATTCTTGCTTTGTACCCAGTCAGGCATATTATTGATTAGTGTTTGTCTGTTATTTGGTATTGATCATAAACCAAGTTTTCTTTTAAGTAAAATCTTTCCAACCCCTGTGGCTGCATAGGTTGGAAATGAAGTGAAAATGAGGGAAACACAGCATAGACCATGAGTTAGAGTTTATATAAGATGCCCAGCAGATGGCAATCTTCCATCTCAGAAGAGCTGAGCCAGGTTAAGCCTCCTGTTGCCATTTGTGCACTTGTCTTTGTTCTTCCAGCAGCAAAAGGATCCTTTGGACAAGCTAAACTTCTTGTTCCCTTGAAACCTCTGGGGAGAAGAGAGGGTTTTTTTGTAACTCTTTGGAAAGAACTTTTGTGATGGCTTTCCAAAAAAAAAAAAAGAAAATTACGGACTCTGGGTAATCTGTCCTGTTGGGAATCCTCACTTTTGCAACATTAAAAGCTAAATTCCTGTACTTAATTAGTATTTGATAACTACCACTTTAGTCAGTTAATACAATGTTATGTTGATTACCCATTTGCTTTGTGTCTTTTCCTGATAGACTAATGTGTAGTGTACTAGACAATGATACCATAGGTCCTTCTGAATACCAAACTGGGCATAATGAAAATTGTGCTCTAAGTCACTGACCCTCAACTGATCTATATATCGGTATAGTCACAACTAAGGGAGTCTGCACTCATATCGGTTTATTCAGGTCTAGCAGCTGGCCAGTTTTAGATGACACAATGCAGGCCTGTGATAGATGTACCCTTGCACAGTAATGTAACGTACTAGTCATGCCTCTGACTCTGCCCTTGGTCACAGCCATATAATCACATTGATTTCTGTGACCCTGCACAGAGTTAACTGAAAATAAACAATAGGTCTGGATCTTGATGGGAGATTGGTATTGGCTTTCTGAAATTGCAGCTGCTGTCTTTGATTTATTCAGCTGCACTTCAATATTTTTTTCCTACCCTATTGGTAGGCACATTATTGCTTGGCTAGTTGTCTGACTACAGATGCTTTTCTGTTTACAGGTGATGACAGGTGCTTCCTGTTCTCTGTTTTCCCCTCTCTTGCTGTTTACACATACACAGCCTATAATGACCACTACATGTATCTGAACCATGGCCAACAAACAATGCCAAATGGACTTGTAAGTATTAAGCAATTTATACTGCGGGTTTCATAACTTGCCCAGTCTGGTTTACATGTGTACCAAGTGCTTAGTGTACTGCTCTGGTTCACAGGGTATGGGTGGACAACATGGGTACTTTGGACTCTGGATAGACAGTGACTATGGGAAGGGACACAGTAAAGCAAAGCCTCGATGCACAACCTACAACAGTCCCCAGCTGTCAGCAAAAGAGGATTTTACACTGGATGCCATGGAAGTTTGGGCAGTGGGAGACCTTCCTGAAAGTGCAGGGGTAGGTGAACCTGTGAAATTGTGTCCTGATTGGAATGGATATGAGTACAAAACCTACTGTTACAGTTTTCTGATTAACCACTGTCTCTCTGTTGTAATGAAAAATGTTTTCTTTAACTGGCCGTTATGGTACCATATATTTTGTAGCAAGCAAATGGCAGAACACTGGTGGAATTACTGAGGGTGCCAGCAAGAAAGAACATCACGAGCCATGAGGCGATAGAGTCAGCAGGGCAGTATTTTATTCTGAATTTCGAAAGACCTTTCTGCTATTGAGGAATGGTGTCCTGGATGAACCTCCTTGGAGGGGTTCAATAAAACCCACTGTTTGTAAACCAGAAAGCAAGCATTGGAAGCTCACAATTAGTAAAGCCTAATCTATAGTTCAGGAAGAGAACCCAAAAGATTTGTTTATCATTAACTTTGAGTTTACTGTTGGTTTACAGAAAATTCATGTGAATAGATTTATGCTAGTCTTTCTGCACTTGGATTATTGCTGGGAATGGGTAGGCAACCACTTTCCAATCTCCGCTGTCTGTGTAATTTATTATGTTATTGAACTGTCTAGTCTGCACAGTTTGGTGTTGCTTTTGGTTGTTTTCTTATTTTATTTTTATTTCGTTTCAAACTGGATTAATGTGCCCTGTCTGTTTGCTGTACACTTAGCTCTAAATAGAAACAGAACAAATTCCTTACAAAAAATGTTGAACTGTGCTTCAATCTCTTCTTTAAAAAAAGTTCACATCTGCACTTTAAACTGAAGTCGGGTTAACCAGGATGTTCTGGCTGGCATGTAACCTGAATAACCTTGAAATAGTTCACTGTCATCTTCAGAAAAGTTTATGACTGTTTTATAGAACTGCAGCAATAAAAATTACATGATATAATACAGTGAATCTTAAATGCCTTACTTACATAGTATCTGTGCTTCATTGTGACAAGTTAGCAAACCAGATTACTTGCGGACTTTTGAGTATGTCTGTTTCTTGTAGCCTGATATCAATTCATTCATAATGACATTTTAAACTGACTTTATGTTTTTTTGTTTTGAAGAAAAAGGGTAAGAAGAGTATCCTGGATGTAGATCCTGAGACTCAGGCCTTATTAGAAATGGCTGGAAAAAGTCGTCTGAGTGAAGGTCTACGAGAAACTGTTGAAGAGGATGATGAGGATGATAACTGAAAGAATCACAGTAACATGAAAATCCTTTATTTAACTCCTGACTGTTAATGTTCCTTGGACAGGATATTTTTTCCTATTTTTTTTTTCCTTATATTTAGCTAATTATCTGGCACAAAGCTTAAGTCTCATATAATATTTAGGTCCCATACAATATCCTATGCAATTACTAGCTTCAAGATTTATGTATATATGTGTATATATATATATATATATAAAGACTGTTCAAGACACTGATTAGGTCTCTTATACCTCAACTGCACTTATTTATTTGCATGCAAACTATAATGATGTCTTACTTTGGTAGACACAGATTAGGCCACATGTTTCCATATGAAGGGTGTATTGCTTCAGTTAGAACATTAAATTTCGTGTTTTCCAAGTCAGATTTTCAACAATGGGCTGCAAGATGTCGGAAATTGTATGTATGCGGTATTTAGTTTTGTAATACTACATGACACAGTAGTGCAGTTAAGAAATTTTCCTATTGCTTTTTAAACTTAATAGAACAGAATCATTGAAGTAATTCAGCCGTATTCATCCTAAGAATGGGCCACACCTCCAGCAGAAATTGTCTAGAGAAGGTACATTCTTTAGTAGCCTCACTTGGGACTGGAGTAAAAGATCAGGCTGTAGAAAGGATTAATTGAGAAGCATCCACAGGTAGTTGGGAAGAGTAGCTGCAGATACCTTGTAAGAATTTTTTAAAATCACCATTATGTTTGTAACATGTTTAAAGAAAACTTTATTTCCACATAATTAATCATTACTTCATTATGGAAAAAAAATGCACATGTAAAATGTACTTGTTTGGGGTTTTTGCTGTTTTGTTGACTCTTCACCAGTCAGCAACCAGTGCTGTCATGTCTCTTGTACTCAGAGCTTTTTCTGCTTGAATCTGTTCACATCTACCAGTAATTAATTAGTTTGAACTTGCGAATACTATGTATAATTAACTTGTGAAAAATAGCCTTAATTTCTACCAGGGACTGTCATTTCTAACCCTGCAGATTGTGTTTGCTTATTAGTTTGTATGTCTGTCAGTCTTTCTCCTCCTAAGGAAAAGGACCTTACAGAATCTCCTTTGTCCTAGCATGAGTTTTCAGTGCAGCTTAAGAGAAAAAATTTGTTTTAACTGTCTATAAAATACTGCAATTCCTTTTTTTCCACCTGATGTTTTTCATAGGGAGCCAAATTGTAATGTTCTGAATAACCTGTAGTTGTGCCTTAATGGAGATCCTATTTTTAAAACTTCTACAAAACAATATGAATTTAACCTTGAAAGGAGAGCATGAGGAAATCAATCCAGCCAGACATCCTAGAACTCAACCATGCATTTTGTATGCTACCTGAACTAATGATTGGGGCATATATGCTATTTGTTCTAGTACAGAGTATGCTGTGGAAGGCCTGAGTTAATGTTCTTTAATCTTGTATTTGCTTAAATAAACCAGATGGTCTCCCAAGTTTGTAACACATAGAAAAATGTAAGTATTAAAATAATTACAGATACTTTCATATTTTTTTCTTGTCTGTATATTTTAATTAGAATTTCAAATGGTACAAAGTAGGGAGTGCTATATAGACAGCAAGTAAGTACACAATGATCTCTGTAAGGGTGGTGATGCTGACTTAAAACAAATCTAACCTTTTCAAACTCTCACCATAAGTCTCAGAGGTATTCTTCACTCAAGCACTGACTAAACATACTGAATACTTGAAGTGAGGGCATACAGGAATGAGATGTAATTGAATTTCTGCAGTAACACATGAAATATAAACAACTGGACATTTTTTCCTTCCATTGCAAGGCAGAGACTGAAACCATTTGCAAGGATTTAAAAGAAATTAGTGAGCAGGCACCTTTGGAGACTGTATCTGAGGAGTTTGAATGCACAAAGCTCTTCTTCACCAAAATATTTTAGTGACCAGGTTTTCTTGCATTTAAAGTGAGTATTAGCATAGTTAGTTCTTTCTAGGTTGTGAATCCAAAATCATCCTGTTTAAACATTTTGTGATGATCAGCATAGCATTTTGAGCTCTAAAGCTGTGCTTTTTAGACAAGTTTTTATCTAACTCTCTTCACTTTGAAGTGAAGGTGTTAACATCGGGCAAGAAGAAAACTGACACTAATGGCACTTTTAGCAAATATATCTGTGAAGCATTATTTACTAGGACACTACTGATCGAACTAGCAGATGGGATTATTCAAAATTGTTACTTAAATATAAAAAAAAATGGCTCAGAAGACACCCAATATTTCTTTTCTTTTCTTCCTCCTCTCCCTCCTGAATGTTTAATCATTACAATGTGTTTCATGTTTATGCATCTAAAAACATCCAGAAAGCATTTGCCAGCAGTAGGCTTAGCTATGATCTAAACATCTCTCAATCACTTTTATGCAGCTGCTGATCCAGCTGCAAAGATTAACGTCCCTGTTACGTACATGAGTCATCTTTATTCTAATGTGCTTCTGAAGTGAGTCCCTTCCCCATTAAATCCATCCACTACTGTGCATCAGATCAGCCTTCCACCCTCCTCCTATTAGTCACATCACTGCAGTGCGTAGCAAAAGCTGTCAGCCCAGGGCTGGCACTGTAGCTATCTACTTCAGCTCTCTACTGTCTCTCTCTACTCTTTGACGTCTCCCCATAGTTTCCATGAGAATCTTTCTCAATCAAGGCCAGGCATCTGGGAATCTAGAAGCACTGTCTAGAGGAAAGGAAATGCTACTGAAAGCAGGACTTCTCCATTCTTCTAGTTTTATATAAAAGAATGGATCTGAATCAAGAGTCTCAGATACTTGTCAGGAACATTTTAAAATGTAGGTTTTATTAATAAAAATCATTTGGATTTAAATAAATAAAATTGCAGTTTATGCACCATGGATTTTTCTGTACAGGTGTGAATCATAGAATCGTAGGGTTTCGGTTGGAAGGGACCTTCAAAGTTCATGTAGTCCAACCACCTCTGCAATGAGCAGGCACATCTTCAACTAGATCAGGTTGCTCAGAACCATCACCAGCCTGGCCTTGAATGTCCCCAGGGATGGTGCATCCACCACCTCTCTGGGCAAACCTGGGCCAGTGTTTTACCACCCTCATTGTAAAGAATTTTTTCTTCACATCCAGCCTGAATCTCCCTCTTTTAGTTTAAAACTATTGCCCTTCATCCTATTGCAACAGGCCCTGCTAAAAAATCTATCCCCATCTTTATTATAGGCCCTTAAGGACTGGAAGGCTGCAATAAGATATCCCCAGAGTCTTCTCCAGGTGGAACAACCCTGACTCTCTCAGCTTTTTCTCATAGGAGAGGTGTTATTTTGTCTAGGACTGTCACAGTGTTCTTGAGATACAGATCAGTGTTATAAAAGTATACCTGATCTTGGTTTAAAACATGAGCTGCTCTGGAGGTTCTGTAGATGGCTCAAACAGTTTAGGTAAAGCATGTAGAAGGAACAGACTGTGGTGTAGAAGGGTTGTTGGTACAGATTCACTTGGAGTATCTTCAGAAAGGATGTGTGGTATCAGAAAGCGTTGCATTTCAATTATCCAGCATCACAGCTTGGTCCCAAGTGTATCTTTAGAGGAAGTTTGCATCAGTTATGACATCCCTTTGTGTGCTTTGGCTGGCAGCAGTGTTTCTCACAGAGTTTGATGAACTCGGACACGATGAAAACGGAGGAAGCCAGTACAGTGAGAAACAGCAGGTCTGCCGAGAGGAAACAGAGCAGAGATGAACACAGCTGGATTTAGTGCTGGGCAGGGATCCCCAGGTAAGAGCTTTCCTGCAGCAGACATTTGTGCTGGTATAACTCCATAGTTATACCAGCATAGATACCCTCTCTATGCTTTTGCTAGCTTTAGAATTATATGGCAGTGTTAGACAAGTAGGTGGTGTAGTCCACTTGAAGGGGGAAGCCTCTGCATTAATCATTTAGGATCATTGAACCCTGCTTCTAAATACATACCTAAAGCAGATGGAAAACAGTGTTTGTAGAGTTTGCTCAGACTGATTCAAATGGTAAAATATTTTTTGCTTTTCAGCTAGAAAACATTCCCACTGATTTTTCAAAATGGAGTGGCTGCATCATGATCCTAGGTAGAATTATGTAGGGAAATACCATCATAGACAGCTCATGAAAAATCTTCACAGGCCTCTATTTACATGCATTTATGTGCAGTAAATGAAGATTCAAAACCTGGGCAGGGATAGTATTGCTAAATACTACTGGATTTGTGTTTAGCTATGTGTATGTATGTAGGCATAGGAGCTGTTGATTGGGTTCCCATACCAGCAGTCTTTTGAGAGCTGTCATGTAACAGTTTGGCAATCAATCACATCTGCTTTTAAAAATAGCTTTAATGGGTAAAACACATTATTTATTTTGTAACTTACCTAACACTCCTAAATTCTCTGTCTGGAAGATCTTCTGTAGTGGAGGGATGTATATAACAGCCAGCTGTCCCAGAAACGATCCCAGCACAGAATACAAGAACATGCGGTTTCGAAAAAAGCCTATTTCAAATATCAACTTTGTCTAGAGAAGGGGGGAAAAAAGATGAGTAACATTTCCGAATCTCCTATTGGTACTTGAATGTCACCCTGTTTCTGTGCATGTAAACTGCATTACCTTCGGAAGTTACATGCTAACTTAGGCAGAGCTACATAGTTGAAAGCGTAGTTGCAGTTGAACTATAATGGATACCTTTATTTATAGAAATGATAAAAATCATGCTGCTTCAAATGACATTAAAAACCGCCTTCCTATGCAAAATACTAGTGTTCTAATGTTTATGTTAGTGTTTTGAAACAAGGAATTATTGCTGACAGAGCAATCTTACCTGGGAGCGGCATGTCAGGGCATTGAAGAGGTCAAAAAATACAAAACAGGTAAAAGTCATTGTTGTGGTTCGAGGATTTATGCCACCTTTTGGATTCTGAAAGAACATGTATAAATTCAGGGGTCAGTTAAGCCTTATAAAAATATGCCAATTCAATAGATGAATTAAATATTCCCTTTAAAGATCCTAGTCAAATCAAAGGGTAGTTAAAAAGGAATAAATATATTTCTAGCTATTATAGGTAGGACTAATTTCTGTCTGCCAATTGTTGAGGTTATGATCTTATCAGCCTTGTTTTAAATTCTTAAACTGATGTGGAATTTCCGTAAAGAATATTCTAAATTGTATTATTTGAACTGTTATAGTGACAGCCAGTATTTACTAACAGCAATCCATGGTAATCATGTACTTGGCGTTTTCTACGTACATGGGAAGCTGGAGGTGAAAAATACCTTAAAGCACTGATATTGTACCAAGTAATAGTTTTCCCATTCTAGATAGGAACCTCCAAATTAGAGGCAATGCAGGAAGGCAGAAGCAGAACCAGGAGCTTACCCTGGGTTCTTAACCCTCTGCCCATTCTGATCCTTCCCCACTGGAAAGTCCTTCACATGTACTTCAGAAATTGCCCTTCATTTTGTCCTTCACCCTGATGAAAACAAGATCTTCTTGCAGATTTTCCTCACCTCCTTCCAGAAGACAAAGAGAGTTCCACTGATGATAATTACAGCTGACATGAAGATTTTCAGGATCAGTGATTTGCTGAGTATAGTGTCTGTAATACGCCGGGGTGGCTGTTTGATGGTATCCCTATCAACTGGCTCCACTCCCAGGCTGCCACAAAGAGAAGCAGAGGGGTGTGTTTAGTTAAGGCAGATTATCCCAAACTACTACTGCTGATAAAACAAAATGGATCTGGAGGATGTGATACTTCAGAACACAGCGGGAGTGTTCTGAGAGGGTTAGATAATATCCCAAATTTGTCTGCAACACCTGTGCCAAAAGTCTTTATATTAGACCAAGGCATGCATCACATCAGTATCCCAGAAGGAGAACTAGTGTGAAATTGAGGCAAAAAAATCTCTTCCATGTTGTGGAAGTAGTAATTGTAATTAGCAGTTGGATGAGGTTCCCATGTCTTGTGATTTTGGGGCATATACCCCAGCATGTAGCCAGTATTCCCTTGCCAGTCAGACCTGCAGGACTACTAAGCAGGTGATGTGCTTGGGATAACAGACCATTCCTAGTCAAAAAGGGGAATAATTGATTCCACCACTGAACATGTACAGGTAAAACCTCAAGTAAATGTGAAGTAAATGCTTTTGGAGAGACCAGGAGGGAGCGAAATTACAACTTGTCTTATCTAACTACTGAAAGATTGGCACATTGATAAGAAATCATAACAGCTTGTGTTTCTAAGCCAAATTCAGGCATACTAAAACCAAGAACATTTTGCTCATTTCAGTCTTCCGTACCTCTGGGCTGGTGGCCCATCCATGATGATGTTGATCCATAAGATCTGCATAGCATTGAGTGGATTTGGTAGGTTGAGCACAGTTGACAGAGTAATTAGGCTCAAAGCTGAAATACTCCTGCAAAACACAGGAGAACATTAATCTGCATGGCCTCACCAAAAAGGTGCTTTCACTGGAATTGAAGCAAACAGGAACTTACGTGCTCAGCTGGAACCGGACAAAATTCTTTATGTTGTAAAATATTCCCTTTCCCTCTTCTATTGCGTTCCTGGAAGGGAGAGAAGAGTTTACTAAATTGCCAGTACTCACGTTATTTTACACTAGCTTCCTGTGACACTCAAAATGCAAGTTGCCTTCTGCAGCACTAAGTTCAGTTGAAATTCAGACCCTGGCTCAGGAGGAGGGTATCAGTACAGGTTCTTGGTTAAAATTACTTTATTAGAACTACTGGATCTGAAAACCTGGTTCATACGGCCTGGTCTTGGATCATTAAGCAGGCTTGTGACTTATTTATAGCCTCACTCTACCCTGTTTACTCCCTCTGTCGTTGTGAACCAACAGAGCATTGTGAATTATGTCTTTACTCTGAGTTTCCTGGACGAGGCAGAGAACACAAGTCATGATCTCCCTAGACTTCCAGACGCTTTCAAATCCCCAGTTAGTTACAGCAATGAGAAACCAGGGCTTTCAGATGAAAGGTAGCTTTGTCACCACCACTTGAAACAAAAGTCATTGCGTGTACGTGACTGAAAATGAGCCAGACACACACTAGGTGTCTCCACTTACTGCCTGTTACTTGCATGTCCTGTGTCTTGTGTTATTTCCAGGGCTAGTCACACAGCAGACTTATTGCAGTGGATAGCCAGAAAGTATCTGAAGTAATAAAGTGTCTGACAGTAAGAAAGTCACTGAACCTACATTACTGTTGAGAAGTCATCGTCCACAAGAATCATGTTGGCAGCCTCTTTGCTGACATCTGTACCAGCTTGTCCCATTGCAATCCCGATATCAGCAGATTTAAGGGCCACAGCGTCATTAACACCATCTCCTGTCATTGACACAATATCACCAGCCCTCTGCAAAGCCTGTGAGAGTGGAGAGATGAGAGGCTCTGAAGCCAGGAGGAGATAAGGCCTGTTGGCAATAGCAAGATTTGAATGTAATAGTGAAATAATAGAAGTGTTATGTGACTTTTGAGGGTAAAGCAGACTCAGCAGCCTACTAGGATGAGACTTGGACCAAGAATTAAGAGACTGGATTTTCAGGAGTATAAAACTCCAGCAGGAGTTAGAAGAGGGGAATAAAGTCCTCAAAAATAATTCTCTTGATATTATGCTTGCTAATATCTCACTAGTGTCTTTCAAATATTTCAGGCCAGATGTGCAAGAAAAATGTTGAGTTCAATGACAACTGATGCTGGAACTGAGCTGGCCTCCTTCCTCCCTCCCTCCCCTTATATCTTGTTTTAGTGAGACATACAATGGATTTAAGAGGTGCTTAGTACCTTTATTATTTTCAGTTTGTGCTTTGGACTTGTTCTGAAGAAAATGGAAACCTGAAAAACAAAAAATATGATCTTGTATTAGGCAGTTACTATTGGAAATAGGCCTGGGTTTTGTAATCAAAACCATTACGTTTTTGACAGTGGATGATAGTTCTGCCTCTGCCAATTGGTCCAGCTCTTCCCCAGACATGGCTTTCAGCTTTCCATTGCAGAGACCAATATTCTGCCCTGGAAAGAAAAGCCCAAAATGAGATCTGCCCATCAGCTCTGCGAAAAGCCAGCTATTTTCTGACTCAAAGAACAGCGGCAGCAGTTAAAAGAATTTACTGGGAAATATATCTGATCCTGGGGCATCTGACAGGGCCCATAGTTCTCTGGGCCCTGAGCTGGGTCAGTCACCTTGCCCTTGCTCAGCTGGAGTTACGGAAGCAGTCAAATACCCAGAACTAAAGCTGATACTTAATCTGTCAGTCTCTGCTGCTTGCTCTGTCTATTTCTAATGGCAAAAAACGAAAGTGGGAAACACAGAGATACTCATGCTCCTAATATTAGTGGGGTGTAAAATCCCAGCAATGCCATCTGTCCCATTTAAGGGTCTTATGCTGAGATTTCTCCATTTCTGGTGCTAAAATAGTGGAATTAAGTTACTGGAATTTGTCCCGTAGTTCATAGCTGCTCTATTACTGCACTTCATAGGATTTGTTTCAATAGAAATGCAAGAACTTAGTGGCATTTAAAACCTCAGCTGTACACGCAAAGAAGGAACCAGTTGATTATTAAGGAACATAACATTTGACTGATCTAACAGCCATATTGGCGACCCACAGGAAGGAAGCTAAGTTTGCTACCTATAGCCACAGCAGTTTCCAGGGCATCTCCTGTTATCATCTTTACTGATACACCAGAATCCAGAAGGACTTGAACAGCTTCTCTCACTCCAGCCCTTGGGGGATCAATTATTCCAACCAGACCTAAAAATGTTAGTTTGCCAAGTTCTGGACCTGAAGCCAAAGCAAGTACTAGAAATAGAGGGGAAAAAAAGAAGGCAAGACTAAATTACTAATAATACATCTCCATACATTAAAATGAACATTTAGATGAGATATTAAATTGCCAGTTTTCCAGTGGAGGAAGTAATTAAAACCAGGTCTTTAGTCATTATATTCAGATCTTGCATAGACACAAAAATTTGGTCCACTCTATTAATAGAATTCCTCTGAATTGGAGCATTTCTGTTCCACATGTTTGTCTTAGGATTTATTTCTTTCTAATTTAAAGCTGTCCATCAAGTCTTCCTTAAATGCAGATGGATTAAATTGGGACAGTGCCGTGTTAGACTAGACACTATCAAATTACTATGTTAAACAATAGCATTCCTGTATAAACTTAAACTTTTAGTTTGGTTTGTTTTAATCTAAAAATACAAAATGTAAATTCAATTAAACCAGAGAAACTTCCATCGTGCAAACGTCAAGGCTCCGCACATTTTGTTTTGTTCTCGGTGCCTAACCGTATCATTCAATCACTCTTAAATCACTCAAGGATATTGTGCCAGGGGTTCACGTCAGTGTTGCTTTGATGATTGAATCATCAGCTCGCAGCAGCTGCCTGAGCTAATCACTTTTCTTCAGAGCGGTAATTTGCCATTCACAGTGGTAGATGATTCAGATATTGCAAAGCAAGCTCTGTATATGATTTACTAACCACAAGACAGAAGGCTAGAGAATATGTACATTAACTATTCCATCTTCCAGACCGTCTGCCAAGACTTGTTCTCATCTATTACACACTGGGAATGTGCACAGGAGACGGGGTCTTTGTAATTGTGTGAAAGTCTAAGACATTTCTGAAAGGATGTTTCTAGCAATGAAGGAAACGACACACATATAAAAACTTCTGTGGGCTGCAATGACATGTAGTCAAGATCAAGAGGAGATTGTTAGATTTGGTCCTAATAGAGAATTGAACCAAGCTTCAAATAAAACTCTCTGTGCCCAAATCCATGTTTTGAATCCTTTTCAAAGTTGCCTTTTTGTTGCTTTTGAAACAGCTTCTCCAAAGCAAAACTTGGCAGAGCAGTGCTTAGATCAGGTTCAGCACATAGATTTTCAATGCACCATTCAGACTGTATCCCAGGCAATCACAGTGCTCTGTGGAAGAAAAACGTTCACCATTTTCAGTGCTTACTTTCAGCTCCTTTCAATCTCACTAATTTAAACTCAGAAGACAAATAGATCAGTGGAAAGCAAGCAGCCAGCAGACTTAAGACATGGCCATTGGCAAACTCTGACAAGCATGATGAAGAGATCATGCAATTGATGCTAAGGACTGAGCCTCTGTCCATACTGACCAAAACAGAGCAGGAAAGCATAGGGGCAAGTAACCTATAAGGATAAGGGACATAGACAGTAATGACTGACCCCTTAGACCTGAGGAGCCCATTCGTTTTTCTTCCTGCTGGTAGAAGGCTTTCTGCTGGGGTGTAAGTGATAACGAGATGCCACCGCTGTTGTACAGAGAGCAGTATCGAATCACTTCTTCAAATGCTCCTTTCATAAAGTAAATATCATCCTGATCCTTTAAAGTAAGGAGATAATATACTTTATCGAAAAAAGAAAGAAAAGAGCACACTTTAAAAATACTGATAATGTATAAAGCTTTATATCCTCAGTAAAAAAGATCTTTGTTGCTCTTTTACCTATTTGTAAAATGCACAGGTGCAGGCATTATCTATAGGATGTGATATTTTTGCTCTAGCCATTTTTCATGTTCAGCTATCATAGACAGAATGGTAATAAAAAGATTGGTGAGTTTTTAAACCTCAATATAGTATCAGTCAAAATAAATTCCTTAACCCCATGAAGGAAAAACAACCAACATTTTCCTCCAAACATCCTATCTTTCTTCCCCTATCTGAAAAGCTTTTGTTTTCCTGCTCAAACCACTATATGAAAAGTATTATCTTCTCCCATTCAAACACAGCTTTTACAAGCTAAAATTACACCCAAGTTGGGAATTTTCAGGTTTGTTCAGTTTTCTCTTGACACAGTTAAGTTCTGAAAACATTATTTGCTGAAGAGGTACCATTTCATGCCCATTGTACAGGCACAATTAAAAACATGAAACTAAGCAACACTACTGTTTGCTTTACCTGATTTTTCAGTGTGCATTTCACAGCCATCCACTTCTGTTCAGAGCTAAACGGAATTTCCTTATTTCTTACATAAATATCTTTAATGTCAGCCAATTCCATCTAAAATAAGGTAAAACAAAAAGAGCACTGTAATGCTGAACAATACCAAAGCTTATATACATTTTCCATATTACAAGCATGACTATTGACCATGTGCTTCCAGTGGTCATACACCACAGAGCTCAAGAGGAAGTGCGGGGAGAGTAAAACTCGTATTTTAAATCCATCTTTTCCTTTTGGTGCCTGATGTGTGATAAATTAAAGTGGAGTTTGAAGCTTGGTCCCTGTTGACTTTTGCAAGTATTGGGGAGCTGCACTGCTGTCTTCGTGGAGCTTTGGGTCAAAGGAGGCTCAAGTCCTTTCCCTAAACTAAAGGCAAAGAAAAGGGCAGAGCAGATTTCTTCCAGCCCAAGCTCATGCTCCCCCACCTCAGTTATTTCCAAGCCACCTAACTTGAAAGAAAAAAGGAAATGTGCAAATAGCTGAATGGTCAATCATGAATGTAGTTTCAAATTATTTCCTGATGGATTAAACTCAAAAAGCAATTCACTACAAGAAGACCCTTCAGCTCTAAAGTGCAACAGTTCAAATCAATACACGCCTGCTTTAGCAGCATGCATGGGTGCTCTAGGTGAAGAGGTAGAGATCAGAAACAGCTTTTCTCTCTTGTAGCTCCCACTAAACTAGAAACAGAATAAAGAAGAAAAAGAGACAACGTCCCTTGTATTCTGCTATTGCTTGGCTACTGAATGGTGGTGCAAAAGGAAGATTTTAATTAGCATATAAAATAATAATGAAATAAAATTTCATTGTTAAAAAATAAATAATCATGGTTTCATTGTCCGTTCCAAGCTTTTAAAACAGGAGGTAAGAGCAGATGTTTGCTGGCGCATTATTTCATCAGGGACCTTCTGTGCTTTACAGCCCACCTGAGGTCTATGGACCACAGGCTGTGAAACGTTGATTAGATGATACTTTGAGGCATTTTACAGCCCTCTGCCTATAAGCATGAATGTAATATTCATAAACCCCCTTGTTTTACATAATCACAACTAGAAAAAAGTAAAAGCTGGCAGATGACCTGAATCGAGGATGACCTTCTGCCATTATTTCTAGTACAGCCAGTTCTTAATAATTTTTCACTCTCTTGTTGTCCTCCTGAGCTCTTAATTGCAGGTGAAGAAAATATAGAAAATGCAGTCCAGTCTGAGTCCAAAAGAAATCCATCATGCAGCTTAATTGCAGAGATTAACCAAGCAAAACAATTATTGCTGTTAGCACAGAAGGCCAGGGAAGGTGTTTGTCTGTGACAAGAGGTTTACATGGGAGAGGTGTAAGTCTATGACCCTAGGGAGAGGAGACAAGGAAAGACAAAAACCAGTCTGGGGACTTTAAAGAAGTGTGATCACTGCTGTCAGACCTAACAATTCCAGCTCCTTTAAACCTTACCTTCATTGCAAGGGCAATGAGAGCTCCTTCTGTGGGCTGTCCCATCACGCTGTTTTTCCTGATAATGGCATTATTGACTACACAGCCAGCCTAGAGAAAGGGACATATTTACATGTTTATTTTTTTCAGAACCAAATTCGTAGCTTTTTCATTTCTTTAAACGAACTAATGAAAGATTGGAGAATGAAAGCAGCCACATCCCAAAAGATGTGTTATTCCTCACAGCAACGTCTCTTGATGTGAGTTCTTGTGCTTTCTAAACCCACTTAATCTGTAGGATACACCAATATTTGGTAAAATGTTATGTTTTGGATAGAATAATATGAATCAAAACATGATATATGTCTAATGAGCTCGGTAAGTCATGAAAATGAAAACTTAGTCTTTCCCACTATTGCTTTTGATGTGCAGAATGGATATAATAAACCTAACCTCCATTTAAGATTCCAGCTAAGATCATTTCACTGCCCAAACACTCCACTTTAGCTTACAGTTGAGTGTGCAAGATTTTACTTAATGCTAACACAAAACCCAGAGACCACCACAGTGCATTTATAAATTAACTATGTAGCTGGCTAAAGTCTAGAATATGCCCACATTAAAAACCTGAGCGTGGTAAAATGAATTTGTATCTCCTTCGCCAGAATTGTCTTTTTATCCAAAATATCATTGACATTTTAAGCTGATGACTCCAGTCTCACTCTGCATGTGTTATGATTGCTGCTGTTCATCCATAAGCTTCATATACCATAATTACTCAGAGCCTTTCCAAATGCATGCTCCAGCAACACCATTTTTCAGTTATGAATGTGGGTTTTTTTCCTCTCACTCATTAACAAAAGTGATTTGTTGCAAATGAAAATTGAATGCAAATAGGAAATGTTTCATAGTTTATACTTACCTCCACAAGTTTCCCAACTGAGACATTGGAAAATTCTTTAAGAATCTCTTTCGATGGCAGAAGATAAACATTTCCTTCTCCATTGTAGCCCACCCCAGTGACCTGAGGAAGGGAGAGACAGACTGACCAGATTTCCCAGTGCCAGACAGGACTATACTACGTCTGCATACAATAATCTGTATACAGATTGTATACAAAACGTGTATACAAAAAAATATACTTGAGCAGATTTATGATTTTGAAGGATTCTTTCTGGGATTCTTCTTTCTAGCTCAAGGTAATGCTTAGAGGAAAGGCTGCAGACAGTGAAAGCATAATATTACGATAGCTGTATAGGAACAGAAAAAAATCAGCTTGTCTTATACAGAACTTGTTTGCCGTGATTTCAGAATTCTCTTGCAGCTCAGTTGAGAGATCCAGTGCTTTGGTAGCAGTGGGTTCACCAGTTTTGTTCAAACCCAACCCTACTGATGACAGCTCTGTGTCTCCATATTCTATATACCTGAATTTTCACCCACTTTGCATGCAGGTAAACGGACCAAGCAGAAGAATCAAGCCAATTGTATAATAAATATTCCTACTGAAGATGGACCCACAAAGGTCAGTGGCAGGTTTCAATATTGACAATAATTGCAAAGAGCAGCAGATTATGTCAATGAACATGTTTGTTTATGGTATCTGAGCAGCTTTTGTACACTCAGCCCCACCTCTGCCTGTCTCCAGCACTGCAAAATGAGAATGGAACTGGTGACGTGCAAGAAACTGCTTGTTTTGGGGCTGATTAGCATCCCTCACTTGGGCCTAGTTGAACTAAAACCAAACCAGGAAAGCCCGTATCACCATCTCATCCATACCTCTGCCTGGAACCCATCCGAAGTCACAAGCCGAGTCACTGTCATCTCATTGGCAGTCAGAGTGCCTGTCTTATCTGAGCAGATGACATTGCAGCAACCTGATGCAGGAAAGTTTTTAATCAGAACTAATAAATAATGCAACTGAACAATGAGATTCAGCAGAGGGAGAACATGGTTCCCTAAAGGCCCTTAAACTGCACCAGTGGGAAAAGGGAGAAAATACCAAGAAATGGATGTTTCTCAGTAAGGTGTTTTAAGGAAAGGATCTGAGTGCATGTCATATTGTCCATACAATTGGGATGTGAGATGTGGTAGGAGACATCTAAAGAGGGCCATGTTGTCTTGAGCATCGTATGGTGGGCAATCAGAGAAGCCACTCATCTCTGGGGAGTTATCAGTGTTTTCAAGATGCAATATCAGCTATTAAAGGATCATTTAACCCTTGCTTCCCTAAATCAGGAATAACACACCTTCCCTGTCTCACCAAGGGATTGTGAGGGTAGATGTGTTTAATACTGTCTTAAAAATACTTTAAAGTCCGCAGCTAAGAGCAGGAGCTGCCCCACTTGAGCTCTTCTTTGTGACAATCCTGCTTCAGTAAAGCACTTTTCTTTCAGGGCCCATTTACACCACAATACAACAGTCACCACATTAAGGCTCATTTCCACTTGCAAGAAGTCAAAAAAATTACTTTAAAGGAAAAAAAATGAATCAGATTCCAGTTCCCTTCTAAGCCTGAACACCTCCCATGGCCCTAGAGATGACCACAGTGCTTAGGCACAGACCCCATGTGCATGATGTTTGTTCTGGTGTCTTCAACATAAAAAGGACATGGGACTGTTGGAACAAGTCCAGAGGAGGCCACGAGGATGATCAGGGGACTGGAGCACCTCCCGTATGGAGACAGGCTGAGAAAGTAGGGGCTGTTCAGCCTGGAGAAGAGAAGGCTGCGTGGAGACCTCAGAGCAGCCTTCCAGTATCTGAAGGGGGCCTACAAGGATGCTGGGGAGGGACTCTTCATCAGGGACTGCAGTGACAGGACAAGGGGTAACGGGTTCAAACTGAAACAGGGGAAGTTTAGATTGGATCTAAGGAAGAAATTCTTTACTGAGAGGGTGGTGAGGCACTGGAATGGGTTGCCCAGGGATGTTGTGAATGCTCCATCCTTGGCGGTGTTCACGGCCAGGTTGGATGAGGCCTTGGGTGACATGGTTTAGTGTGAGATGTCCCTGCCCATGGCAGGGGGGTTGGAACTAGATGATCTTAAGGTCCTTTCCAACCCTAACTATTCCATGATTCTATGATTCTATGATGGCCACCAGCTAAAAACCTGGACGGGATAAAGCAGACTGGGATGCAATTAAATTCATTGCAGTTTAAAGGATTATCTCAGAGCAAAGCTGTCACCTCCAGTATTTCATTTTCAGTTACTGACAACAAAAGAGTCAGATCAAGAAGATTATTCTTCTCCTTTTCAGAGGTTTAACAGGGAGAGCGCGGTTTTTGCCGTGCTCAGCCTGTCCTGCAGAACACCAGGCATCTGGCAGTTACACCTACTTGGGCGCAGCCCTACCAGCATGAAATTCTTCATGAGATAAGAAGCCGTTTCAGATGTCCTGGGTGAGGGCAGCTACAATAAAGCAAGGGTAATAAGATTCTTTAACCGCAGAACAAACAAGGGCAGTTCAAACAATAGCAGCATTTCCAAGGAAGACAGGTTTTAGCTAAAGGATCCGGCTGTGCAGCAGTTCTTTGCGACTGCATGGGACAGGCTTGGCACTTAGTGTACTTTTTAATGAGTGGTACGAAATACACAGCGTGTCTTCTCCTTCATATAACTGCCATACTGACCAAGGTCAGAGCATCAAAGCCTGGAAAACAGCGGCCTATGAATAAGGGCCAATGTGAAGATAAAGGGAGGTAGAAGGATAATTTCATTATAGTTCATTCTGCCCTGCAATTATGAAGATGGCCTTAATGTCTGCTCAAGGTCCTCTTTTTCGTGTGCTCAGGGTCCCTGTTTTCTGTGACTGGAGATCAGGCAGATAGCCACACAAGCTATCAGAGCCACACAGGCAGAAGGATAAATGGTTCTATTTATGCCACCAGGCTTGACTTGAGGTTTTTCATCCAGACAGGATGGATCTGAAGGATGATACCACAGAATGAGGAGGAAGGAAAAATAAAGCCTTTCAACCCCAGCAGGACATGCATATCTGCAGAGGGGCTCTGCTCCCCATAGGCTAATGCCATTGGTTAGGGTGCGCCATTCCTATCGCCTGCCTGTGTTAATATCATTGAAATAAGGGAAAAAGATGTGAAACACAGAGCATAAAGTGTATTTAAGTCTGAGTGGGTTGCTCTGGCCCAGTAAGCAGCACTCCAATTTTATATTCTTATGATCAGACCAAACCTCACTTGGCCAGCCCGTTGCTATCCAGCTCAGATTTTGAGGGCTGGCAGATGACCAAGCTGCGTGGCTTGTCTTACAGCCTTACCTAAGGTTTCTACTATGGGCAGCTTCTTCACAATCACCCTTTTCTTCGCCATCCGGAGAACGCCGAGCACCAGTGTGACAGTGACCACGATGGGGAGGCCCTCTGGGATGGCAGCCACTGCCAGGCTGGGGATGGCAGAGACACAACAGCTTCAACACAGGGGTCACACCAAGTACCAACCAAAATGTGCCAAAGGGACATTCCATGGGGTGAGTTCTCCTGCTTGTATTTGTGTATCTGAATGGGAGCGTGCAGTGTTAACAACTGGGACTCCCCATGCTATGATATTTACAACCCTTTGACATTTTCTTGGATATTTTTGACAAAGCAATAGCTTTTCTTCTTTATATTGCAAAAGAGCTTTAATTTCTGGCTAATTAGGGATTTAGGGGTTGGATTTAATTTCATTTATTTAACTTTTTGAGGATGGAAGTCGAACGTTCTTTGGCATCACAGCTCATACGTTAGCTATTGGCTCCTGGCCACATACAGTCCCTCATCTCCTCTCTTTACATGTGGATACAGCTAAGGCAGGACAGCATACACTAAATCAAAGCAACATCAAAACCTGCAGCACCTGACATGCTAAAAGAATCCAGATTATCTGTATCTGCCCCTTAATTAATGATGATCAGGGGACTAGAGCGCCTCCCGTATAGAAACAGGCTGAGAAAGTTGGGGCTGTTCAGCCTGGAGAAGAGAAGGCTGCGTGGAGACCTCAGAGCAGCTTCCAGTGTCTGAAGGGGGATGGACTCTTCATCAGGGACTGTAGGGACAGGACAAGGGGTAACGGGTTCAAACTGAAACAGGGGAAGTTTAGATTGGATCTAAGGAAGAAATTCTTTACTGTGAGGGTGGTGGGGCACTGGAATGGGTTGCCCAGGGAGGTTGTGAATGCTCCATCCTTGGCAGTGTTCAAGGCCAGGTTGGATGAGGCCTTGGGTGACATGGTTTAGTGTGAGGTGCCCCTGCCCATGGCAGGGGGGTTGGAACTGGATGATCTTAAGGTCCTTTCCAACCCAAACTATTCTATGATTCTAATTATTCCTTGGGTAACTCTCAACACTTCTAGGTATGTGCAAAAAGTGATCAAAGAGGGTTTCAAAACCACAGGCTGCTCTCCAAAACTCAGGTGTAATCACTCTGCCACCACATCCCACAAGGATACAGGAAGGAGAGCACTGAGCCAGTTTGGTATCTCTGTTATCTCCTCATTTGTGGTTTTGGTTTTATGTCCACAGAATACTTTAAAAGAATGATTTTAGAGCCATGACAACACCAAACAACAGGTTTTATGAGTACTACTAAAAATACATGATTTATTGTGTTTGATTAAGAGGTTGTGCTTTCTGTGCTGCGTAAAATGTTCATTCCTGTCTTGAGATGTAAATCCAGAAAGAAGAGCAATATTTGCTGTTGCTACACTCCCACTAAATTCTTAACACAGATAGAAAAGGACATTCACAGCAGGATGAGTTAGAAATGCCATTGAAGATTTTCAAAACTAAATAAACCTTAAACTTGTTCTTTTTTTTCTCCCAAACTCTGTTTTAAAACTCACATTAATTTCACCAGTTCAAGACCAATATATATTTATGAAGGGTCTTTCTCAAGTTCTCTTTTGTGAAATGACCATTGTTTTGAACAGGGAATTCCCTGGGACACGTTTCATTAGAAATCAAAGGGAAAGGTGCTCTCCAGTCCTCACCTAACTCCAATTGTGAACATGCCAAGGAGATGCTTCCCTTGTAACCAGCCAATGAGCATTATTAAACCTGATGGGGAAAAACCAGACGATTAAAATACTTCAAGAAATTCATAAATCTCTAACCTGCTTTAGCTGTTGTTGGAGAACTGAGCATGCAATGAGTTCCCCAAATCTCTCCTGCAGAGGTGCCTCTGCTTCAACGCCAAAAGTCCAAGTAAACCACTTCAACAAGTACTTTTGTAAGAATGGCTGGAGCAGAGAGATCCTGCAAGTGTGAGCATTGTGTCCAACTCACCGATTATGCCAAAGGAGAAGAGAGTGAGTTGCTTCCCCAGCCTGTCCATGCTCTTCTGGAGAGGCGTTTTGGGAGTCTGGAAACATTAGAGAATAGCTGCTTTTCTTTGCTGGTTATGTGAGATGAGGTAATGGTCAGCCCAGAACAACTGACCCACACAGTGGGTCCCTACAGCTGCCTGATATACCCTGGTGCTTACCCACCCCAAACCCTCAACAAAGTCTGACGGGCATTGGCCCTAGCACAGGGAGAGAGTCTCTGCCTTAACGCACTCAAGATGGGCAAAAAAGTGGGAGAAGGGACAAATTGTATTTGTTTACAGCTGGGGAGCCAAGGAAGAGGCAAACCAAGGCCTAAATCTGGAAAAGACCTTAGTGATCGAGTCCAGCACTGGATAATGCATGTTTGACATCTGTAAAAGTGAAAATAATATGTACCTCGTGGAAATTATGTGTGTGTGAAATAAAGAAGAAGAAAACACGAGGTTTAGGTGACTACAAGGTTAGATTCCAGCTAAATATCATGTCTGGATTTAGCAGCCTAAATCCTGCTTATAACCTTTTCTGGACAGAGCACTTTGGTTTCCCTCAGTGACACAGGCATTTTGTAGCAGAAACAGAAATTAAGAGAGTGAATTAACTCTTGGGACCACTCCTGCTCACAAAGTTGCATTCAGAACACCCACCATTTCCACACACACACTTCTTTACCTCTTCAGCTTGCATCATTTTGAACACCTCTCCAAACTGTGAATTTTCACCAGTCCCAATAACTACACCCTAAAAAAAAAAAGTTAAAAAAGAGAGATGGAGATGAAAAATCTGGAGATTCTGTAACTAACCTCGAGGAAAAGGTCAGAGATAACAGGACTCACTTTTCCCTTCCCATATCGCACCAGTGTCCCCATGAAAACAACATTGCTCAGCGTGGTTATGTCTCCAGCTTCCATTAATACACTGTCAGTCTTGTTACAAGGCTCAGCTTCTCCAGTAAAACTGGATTCATCTACCAGCAGATCTGTAACCTAAAAAGGCATGTTTCTGGCACTGTTAAGACAAGAAATTGCCAAAGCAGGCTCTTGTATGCATAGCTGTATTTACCTCTATCAGCCTGAGGTCTGCAGGAACCCTGTCGCCAACAGACAGATAAATGATATCTCCAGGCACAAGCTCTCGTGCTAGAAGGTGCTGCAGCTTCCCTTCCCTTAGGCTACATGAGACAAATGGAAAAAGAAGAATGGAAACCAGGCTGTGAGGTTTGTATTCCTTCTCAGGGTTGGGAATGCAACTGGCAAGAAAGCAAGAACCCTGCCCAAAACAGCTTCCAATGTAAAAAGAACATAAAACCTTTATGAAGACGAGAGCTGATTATGTTCAGTTTGGGCTCATAAATAACTGATGGAAGACTTGCATTTCAGCAATAAGTGACTTCAACAGGTCTCTTACAGTACATAGGAGTGACATGGCTCATGCTTTAGATGATGAAATACAGATTCTGTAACCTATAAAGAAGCTCTTTAAAGCTAGAACTACCTCTGACATTTCACTATTGTATTAAAAGTACAGACTTTCAAGTGGCTAGATTCTTATGGTGTCATATCATACAGAAAGAAGGAACATACAGTGGTGTTTATAAAATCCAAACCTGGGTGAACTTCGGACCAGAAGAGAACCTCATTACTCTTTTGCGGTGCAAAGTTTCTCTGAGCCCTACAGATTATTTATGTTGTCCATGGCATGTCTTATGCCAAGACATAAACAGGAAAAGTGTTTCCTGTAACCTACAGCACTGATACCAAACATCAAAGCAGTCTGGAAAGTGGTGTCTGATAGACCCTACAGCTGCTCCCCAGGCTATGGGAGGCACCCAGGAGCATGCACGGACCCTTGTGAGGGACATTGCTGTGACCCCCCTGTTTCCCAGCATTTATTCAGCTCCTCTGGGTGCCTACTTTAACAACCGGAGTTTACATCCACTTCTGCTGTGACTCAGAGCTGCACCCACACACGGTGCCACCTCCGGAGAATGGGTTCTCCTTGTGTGAATGACAGCCTGGAGTAGCTTTGTTCTCTGTTTTGTTCTACCCTCATAACCCAAACCCTGTTAGCCCCCACTGAAGCAGGCATGACTCACCAGTTGCACTCAGGGGGCACCAACTTGTTAAGCTCTTCCAGAGATTTTTCCGAGCGATATTCCTTTTAAATAAGAAAGGAGAAAGCCAAGTTACACGAGAGGGCTCACTCATGACAGCCCTGGCCATGGAGAAGAGGTTAACATACCTGGATGAATGCCACGGTGACCACAATGAGCACCGCCTGTGAACAAAGAGGCATTACAGGATGGGCTCACAAGCTCCAAAGAGCCAAGGGTTGGGGTGAAGGAGAGGTACCACGTACCATGGCGATGCTCGCAGCATCCTCATATTCTTTCGTGATGACACTTACTAGAGCAGAAGCCAGCAACAAGAGAATGAGGGGATTTTTAAACTGAAAAAAGGGAAAAAAAATGCAATATAAAATTAAATGTGGAGCTGTTGAAGCTGAGCTGGCCTCAAATCTCATCGGAAAGTATTAACATGGTTTGATTTCATGGACCCTCCTTGCTTGTGACAGCAGCCTCTACCTGGACAGAGTGGGTGCAGCACCTGTACTCAGGCTGATGCTCGATCATGTCCCTGTACAGGACATGGATGGCATCAGAGACCGGCAGATCAAGGCTCACATCAAAAGACACAAGTTTTCTCTCTTTCCAGCTGCTTGCACAGGCAAGCCTTACCTCTGCAGTCATACAGTACAGGGCTGATTCTAAGAGCTGCTTGGAGGCATGAGAGGGACAAACAAAATTCTTATTGTCTTCTTAGAATCTGAAACCAGAAATCCTTTCTTTTATTTCTCTCCTTACCCTCCTCCTGGATTAATCCTCTAAACTCCGTGCTGGTCCCAGGGCTGTGAGAGTCAGATCCTCACTATTTTCACTTTGAAGCACAGATATTAAGGATCATTCTACCTGCTCCTTAGCTTCATTTAGCTAACGTGGGAATTGGCATAAGAGAATTAAGTCAGGCAAAGGCAAGACTGTTTTAGCTAACGCATCTGTGGTGATGCATGGTAGGAAAGCCACGGTTTAAGTTTATTCCATGAGGAAGACAAAGGTGAAAGTCCCTTCATTTTTCTTTAGAAACACTGCACAAAAGGGGATGTTTTACAGAAATAGCAGCCGAAAGAAGCCCTGTCAAGTGTCTGCTGAGGAATGATGCTCAAAGGCAGAGGTGTGAATGGTGTGGGACTGCAAACAGCTCTTCCAGAGAGACCAACAGGCTGTGAAAGGATTAGAGATGCACTAGAGAGTTTATGTTGTTTCCCCATAGGAGAAACAGCTTGTTAAGGATGAACAGAAAAAACCCCACTATCTCACTTCTTATGCTCAAAGAGATTTAGTGATGATTGCAAAGTGCTTAAAGAATATTGATCACATAGAACAAAAAGGGATGTGCCATGAAATAAAAATAAAGCCTTTCAAAGCAACTAAAATCTTCACGATCCAGCTAAGCAAGAAGAAAATCAGTCAAGTTGATGGTTGAAAACAAGCAAACAAAATGAAAGTTCTAAAAGAGAAATAAAAGATACATTAAATACTGGTAAGGAACAGTTAACAAAAGCAAAACTCAGGGATAACTCAGCTGTGGAGAAACAAGACAGCAAATACCACCTTGTGCTTGGCCTTTTGGGGCAGCTGGTTTGAAACTGTGGTTCTCCACTGCGCATGGCACCGTGTATGAATGTATCTGTTACTGATGCATTGCTCTTAGAGACACCAACACCCCCCTGAGCTCTCTACTTGTCTCTGTTTTTGCTGAGTTTTGGGCTTTCCTTCACTGGGGTAACAGAAATCAGAGCGGCTTTCAGCTGCTACTGATTTTCCTCAAGCCTTTCACAAACTCACGGAATGGTTACGGTTGTAAAGGACCTTAAGATCATTCAGTTCCAACCCCATTGCTGGAACCCAAGACCTCACCCAAGATCATGTTGCCCAAGCCTTCATGATTTTATCATGTACCTTAAAGGGAATAAGAACGCTCCAGAAATTGGGTCATTGCTCTACAGCTTTTGATTTGTGGGCTGTGTGAAGATAAAAAGGTTTCTTCTTATTTTAAGATGTTATCTTTGCATTAAATGACCCTGCATCTGAGTCTCACAATGGCTTTCCCTGGAGGAATGAATGGACAGCTTCTGTACCAGGGGCACAGCCTGTTCCAAGGCTAAATCTGTGGAAGCAGAAACCCTGAATACTTCAATGCAGAGACACGCTCAGGCTAATCCAGACAGGGGTCTTTGCCAGGAAATGAGGATCTGTGCAGAAAAACCTTACCTGGTCCAGGTACTTCTTCCATATCGGCTCTGTATTCTCTACTGAAAACTCATTCCAGCCATGCTTTAATCTGCGCTGCAGCACAGAACACTCAGAGAGTCCAGTTTGCAAATCAACCTGTAGGGAAATTAAAACAAAACAACCAAACATTACATATTACAGAATAGATATAGGAAGCTTCTTAAGGCAAAGTTATGTTTAGAACCTGTAACTGAGGTAGGTAAGGCGCTCCTGGCTCAGTGCCCCCCCCCCCCCCCCAAATGAACCTATCTGTTGCTTTTCAGTTCAGGTATTTACTTTTTCAGGTAAATCTTTACCATCAGCCATCACAAAAAAACCACAAAGTAAGCACAAGTTAATAATTCAAGACAAAAAAAATCTGTAAATGAGAATCCATATAATAGATGAGAAAAATCTAAAATAGTAAAAAATTGATTTCTGGTTTCATTGTACATTTAAAGCAAAAATAACAATAAAAATACCCTGACAAAATTCAAAGAGAACAAATGGAGAAAGAATAAGGTCTATTTTGCCTGGATTTTAAAAAATAGCAAGGTCAGGCACCAAAATATCACTAATCATTATAGCTTTCCTTCACAATTCAAGATGTTAAAGGCCTTTAATTCAAGCTGCTAAAGGCCTTTCAATGAAAAGCCTTTGAGAAGTCATCTAGGACAATAAATATAATAAGTTTTGCCTCTGAAATAGAATCTGCTATGAAGTAAAGGGGAAAAAGGGCTGCATTCGCACAACACTTTTGGGACCTGCTGATAACTGGAGTGTTCGAGCTCTGCAGCCTGTGCCCAAGGATCCTCTATCAGTGCTTTGTTTTCCAGGCTGGACAATTGAACTCCTTTCCCTTCAGCTCACAGAGCCATTCATTGCAATGAAATCCTTGCCTGGGACAAAGCGCTGTACCCAGAGCTAAGCTTCGAACGCAGCCAACGTGAGGATTCATCCCAGGTTAAGGCAGAGGAACTGGGCACTGCAGCAGTGAAACCAAAGACCAATCCTGCTGCTCAGTCAGATGACAGACGGAGCTGCTATGTTCACAAAGAGACAATAACCCCCCTTACATTTAAAGCTTTAGCCAAGTCTTCTTTATGGCACTTGCATGCGTCTTTCGGGGGCAGAACCGCCACCTCCTTCTCCTGCTCAATTATTTTCAGCTCATACTCCTCATGGGTCTGAACAAACGAGATAAAGCAATCGTTAGGTGAGAGCACAGTCTATGACAACGTTTTAGCATCTTTTTGCTTCTTCCCTTAATCCCATTCCTTTCCCTCACGTTGCCAGCTGTATTTCACAGTTAGCTAAAACACTTCCTAAACCACAGCACTTTATACCATTCACTAATTAATCCTTATTACAGCCTCAAAGCCAGGTGCACAGTCCTGTAGTGGAAGAAAGGCTGTAAGGAACTGATTACCAAAAAGAAAAGCACGTACCACAGCCATGGTCAGAAAAGTGTGCCGAGTTCTGCTGGCATCTGCTTAAAATGGGCATTTTACCATGCCAGTGTCTCACAGCCAAGTGCTCAGAGCAGGAAAAAAAACCTTTTTCACTTGTTGAAGACATCATAAATGAACAGAAAAAGTGAGCAGAAAATTCTCTGAGACAGAAAAAGCAAGTCTCCTCTCCCATCTCCATGGCTGTTTTCCTTTGGGGCAAACACCTGTGAACAGGACAAACCCTTCCTGCTCCATCCAGGCAGCCCAAGGTCTGTGCCTAGCTCCCCGTACCCTGTCATAGAATCATAGAATAGTTAGGGTTGGAAAGGACCTTAACGTCATTCAGTTCCAACCCCCCTGCCATGGGCAGGGACACCTCACACTAAACCATGCCACCCAAGGCTCTGTTCAACCTGGCCTTGAACACTGCCAGGGATGGAGCATTCACAACTTCCCTGGGCAACCCATTCCAGTTGGTGCCTCAGCACCTGCGCTGTCCTCTCTTAGCTTTTGAGATCCCTTCTCTCCTTTTCCAAACCACTCTTCCCAGACCAGCAGCATCCCCTGAAATCTTAGCCAGGCACTTGAACGGAAGCAGGGTGACCACTATTGCGGAGTACAAAGGAGAAATCTCACCCTTCCCAAGGGACAGGAAAATCCATTCCCATCTACCTTCATTCATAAAGCACAAGACAGTGTGCTCATTAAGAAAAAGATCCCAAGAGCATGTAGTTGTCAGCCCCTAGCAGAGCTCAGCTCTGCCGCATGGGAGGAATTTGGCACCAGCTACCAGCACCCTGGGGTGTTTGCTGAGGAAAGCATTCAGATACGGCTCATCAGCACTTGAGCAAGGGTCTGGAGGACTTCAGAAGTGCCTGTAGTGATATTTGGAAAATTAGCCTGTCTCTGAATATTCAGGAAGTTTCTAGAAGGATCCAGTGTTCTCAATCTAAAACCGGAGATAAATGAAGAAAACCTCTTTGGCTGTTTGTTTATGCTGGTACATTGAATTGGTTTTTGTCTGATGCCTTCTGGAGAGCTTGTAGTATGTGAGATATGAGTATCTCTAAGCCTTGCTTCTTAAATGGGCTTTTGCCACTTCCATATATTACAACCCTCTTTTCATTGCTGTTTCCTAGTCTACAGCATAGCTGCTAATGCTGCTAACACATGGGATACCAGCACCAGCCCACTCCCAGCAGAAAGACAAAAGAGTTGGCTCCCTGTCTCGTTGAGGAGCCATTTTGCCCCAGGAACAACCTGTCCTTCCAAAATCCCAGCCTGATGTCCAAGATTTCCAAGGATTTTCCTGCTTTCTCACACCAGTGACCACGTTTTGCCCACAGAAGCTGCAGTATTTCTCTGCTGTTTTGAAGCACACTGCCTCCAGACATCACCCTTATTTCAACGTTTCCTTAACAGACATCCCTAGAAGGGACAAAAAAAGTCCCTACATGCTTAAAACTGATGATTTACTCCTACTTGTACATCTTACTTGTGCAAATTCATTAGTTTCCCATAACTTTGTTGACACCCAGATGCTGCAAGACCGAGAGCCAATCATGAACCTGAGGAGATGGAAGGACTCGCTGGGAAGGAAAACATTTGGCTGTCACATACAGACACACACCTTGCACTCATTACTGTGTTGGTTTGATTAGCACAGCTTTTACAGGCTCCTCTGTGCTGCTGGTGACACATGCAGATGTCAAGGTACAGCCTTGCTTAAAGGAGTTTAAATGGTAATTAAAGGAGCTGGAGGATAGCAAGAGACCCAGGCATAACAGCAACATGCCTGCAGTGCCTGTAGCCAGTGGGGAAAGCCAGGGCTCAGCTCTGATATTTACCTCACTGATATTTACCTTCCCAAAGGCGTGGAGGAAATGAATGACAAAATCATATGGATGTGCTGTGCCATAAGCAGCCAGTGCTGGCTGTGGATGGAAAGGAATGCTGACAACTCTGTGCTCCTTACAGCCAGGGGCTGCTGTGAAATGAACAGCTTTATTGGGACTCATTAATTTGCATTGATTAGCTTACGCCTGTGATTTTCCCCTGACGAATGTGTTCAGATGAACAGCTTTAGCCATGCACAATCTGGAAATGCAGCAGGGGAGCACCATCTCCCTCCTGCTCTACAAAGTGCTGCTGGTGCGGACCCCCTTTGCCCCTAAACGCATCCCATCCCATGTCTGTTAGGTACCAGCCAGTGCCCTGAGCGAACCTCTTAACATAACCTCTCCTGGTTCACTGCTTTCTATTTACACTGTAAAACAGATGTGGGCTGTCAACATTCCCAATTTACATTTTTAACCTTTGTCCATTAGGCATAGCTCAAGCACAAGAGCTCACAACTCCATACAGCAGGGCAGGAAGAAGTAAAACAAACTGAATTGTTAGTTTACCTATTGCTTTGCAAGAGCAGGTGATATTGGAGGATGTAGAGAGCAGCTTCTTGTGGCTGGGAGCAGGCTCAGTGCTGCCAATACCTGTACTGCTGCTTTTGCATGCCTTATCCCGAAACAATCCATCAATTGTCCCACCAAGCAGCCCATGTGGGAAGGAAGAAAGGATGGTGGTTTCTGCAGAATACATAGCCCTTTTTGTATACCCTGGCAAGCAGCCCAACAGATCAGTGCTTGGGATATCCCTCCACCTCTGCCTTTACTGAGGTCTTAAAGGTTCTTTCCCCTCTGTCTTAGATTACTTTGGAGCAGCTGATGTATTGCAATCTGGTATTAAGTGGGCTGGGTTACTTAGCCCTACAAGAAGCCCTTAAAAACGTTAAATAGAATCCCCTTTCTTGCATATTCTTCATCCTTGCTAAAACCCCCTTAAATATAATAAATCAAACAATTCCCTCAAAAGCCCTTTGCCTTGCTCTCCTTGGTGCTCAGGGAGGGCAACAGACTGTATTTGAGAGGTACAGGCAGCATGCCGAATCCAACCCAGAGCAAATCACAGCCCTTCAAATGAGGGGCTGCCTGACTGGGCTTCCTCATATGATCCCCCAGCTGTTTCCTACCCACAACCATGGTTTAAGCTCCTCTCATACAGTTTCCTCACCCCCATCTAATACCCACGTCTATTGCAGCATTGAAGCTTTTTAACTTGAAATGCAGTCTCTGGTTCCCTGCTTGCAGATAAAAGCCTCAAAACAGACTTTTTAATTGTTAAAAAAAGCTAAGGGTTTTCCAGAAAAGCTGCTTTTAAACTATTCCCTGGGTTTTAAGTCACGCTGAGGGTACTGGAGGGCTGACTCAGGCTGTGTGGGCAGTGCACAGGCCTTGGGAGCAAGGCCCCAGATGCAAATCCCACTCCCTTTGCCACCTCTGCTCTGTTCCTCTGCTTCAAACATGACATTTTTCTTCCCCCTCCTAATTAAAGGAAAAATAATCTTGCAGCTCCCTTTAACCTTAAAGCAAAACCCCTTGAACTGAATGATGGCATTGACATAGCTGCAGGAAAGCCCTTATCCAACAGTGAATCCAACTGAGGAACCTCCTCGCCCTCCCAAACAAGTTCCACTCAGGCCAAAACCAAGCCTCAGTTTAAGTCAACTTCATACATGGGTTCTTTTGGGAAGAGGGTGCTGCAGCCCTGAGCCCAAAAACCTGTGGAAGCTGGAGAAAAGCGAAGGAAAAGGGAAAGGGAAAGGGAAGGGAAAGTGAAAGGGAAGGGGAAGGGGAAGGGGAAGGGGAAGGGGAAGGGGAAAGGGAAGGGGAAGGGGAGGGTTGGGAAGGGAAGGGAAAGGGAAGGGAAAGGGAATGGAAAGGGAAAGGGAATGGAAAGGGAAAGGGAAGGGAAGAGAAAGGGAAAAGGAAAGGGAAGGGAAAGGAAAAGGAAAGGGAAAGGGAAGGGAAAGCGAAGGGAAAGGGAAGGGAAAGGAAGAAGTCTGTCACTGCTGCACAGACACAATCCAATGGCCTTCGTTTTTTCACCTGGAAGGCAAGTTGCACCATTTAGTCTAAGGACATATAAAACCCCAGGTACCTGCAGGAGAACAAAACTGTTCTGATAAGGATGGTCTGCATATTCAGGAGGATATGGAGCCTATGAAAGTCTTCATTATCTAAATGATCATTGGTATGAAACCTCAAATGAAAAAAAAGCCTCAACCTAAACTGGAATAGTAGTTTTTTAGGACAGAGCAGGGAAATACCTGAACTCCATCCTGTAGCTGCTGAATCTTGAATGTGTTGTGGGGGAAAGGATCCAAAAGGTTTTTGGGGAGGAGAAATGGAACAATGGCAAAGGAAAAGTCCTGGCAGCTCTGAAGAAAGAGTAAAACTGTAATGCACTAAAATCTACCACTAGAGCCAACAACAGAAAAAGCTCCTAAATCACAGCAGGTCTCTTCTGGGTTGGCTGAAGATCTCCATGATGAATTTTTCTCATAGTGGCACCATGTGTGGAAACAGAGGCCACCCCACTGTACGAAAACAGACGAACTACCCTGAATGGTGTGACAAAACCCAACCAGCTCATCACGTTAAAAGCTATTGGGAGCGGAGGGTTGCAGCCCTCAGGAAAACTGTTTTTGATGGTACCCACTGGGTCCACTGAGTGCTTGGGGATTACCTTGGTACATGGTCAAAGGGCAGAGGTGATGTGATCTCTGTGATGCATAGTTTTTTCTCTCTTTCAAAGATGTGCACACACATGTATATGCACACATATGTGAGCACACACATGCATCCTTTGATGCACGGAAGGAAAATCTTTGGCTGTTCTTCAGATTTCTGCAGGAAACACATGATTCTCACAAACTGTGAACTGGCACCACAAAAATTCCCTGTTATTCTGGATGGGCCGCTGTAGAAAAGGAGTTGAAACTGAATACAGCAGAGTCTAGACACAGGCTGTACTTGTGCTTCAGTGTGAAAGTTAACTCTTCTGCCACCTCCAAATAACACCAGCACCTTGCAGCTATCAGCACTGGGGCTTTTCCTTCACAACCCCACGGCAAGGGGGTTGGAACTGGATGATCTTCAGGTCCTTTCCAACCCTAACTATTCTATGATTCTATGATTGGTGTGTTTTTCCTGGCTTCAGTCCCATTAGATGACCTGGACTCATATCTTTAAGGCCAAAACATCCCACACGCAGCATGGACTAGACAACAATTTAAGAAGGGTTTATATTTGGAATTAAATATGTATCATTATTTATTGTGCTTCAACAGAAGTGGTATTGACAAAGAACAAGGCAGACTAATTGCTGGTGGCCTCCTGCCTATCAGAAATCTCAGCTTCCCATCAAAATGAGATTACAGATACCTCCTGCAACCTCATCAAGATCTTCCCTTCCTGGTATTGTGAGCTATGTTTGACTAGCTCAGAGCAGCATTGCACAACGTGCTGTGCTGTGCACAAGGTAAGACTTCAATATCTTATTTTCTTCTCCCTGTAGCACTGTCCAACCCCCATACTGGAAAGATGAGACTCAGACGAGAGCAGAGGATTAGCTGAAATGCCATCTGAGAAAACAGTCTGACAGTCATGGAAGAGAGCATGAACACCTAGTAGGGTGTGGATGGTGCTTGTTGGGATGGGGCTGAGGGCTAACCCCACATGCTGAAGGAATTGTGCTTACATGGGAGGGCGCTCAACCGATCTCTCATGTGAGAGAAAACACGGGGCTTAAGCAATGGAAATCCCTGTGCTGAGCAAACGTGGTAATAAAAATCCCTTAGCTGAAGGTTTTGGGGTGAAAATGCAAGGAGAACAGCAACTGTGCCACCTAAAAACCACCGTCCACCCCTTGGTCCGTCCGCACCGAGGAGAGGTAGTGAAAGCATCGAGGGGGAAGTGAACGTTCACACACCAGCACTTCTCAAGGAAAGGAAGTGTTATTTTGAGGTGGGCTCTGCAGGTCTTCCCAGCCATTCGTTACAGTAATGACTGCACAGACCACACAGAAGAGAGCCCAAGGGGTCACATCCCCTGTGGTACCCCTGGAGACGGGATCATCCTCGCTCTCCATCTACTCTTCTGCTGAGACAGCGTTTGTGCTTTGCACCAGCACTCCCGAAACCCTCCCACAGCTCCCACGAGCCGCATGGCAGTCTCTCTCCTACGTGTTCTGTCCGTTTTGAAACTCCTCAGTGCACAGAACAACATTCCTGAGCAACCCTGGCCTGAACTGTCTGTCCTGGGAGTATCCCTTAGGAACGACAATCCCCATCGCACCCCATTGCCTGGTAAACATCATCAATCACACCCCTCATTGTACAGGGGTCGGTGCAGAGCGCAGCAGCACCACTCTCAAGTTACCGGTGGGACAAAGCAGACTAAGTAGACAGAATTAACTCCAATCACACAAAAGCTATGCAGCAGGTCCAGGCAAGAGGCACTGCCAATCCTCACCTCCTCCTCCTCCTCCGGCTCGCCGCTTCCAAGGGGCTGATATTTCTGTGCAAGGTGGGAAAACAGCTTCTTCTGGAGGAGTTTGGCGAAACCCCCTTCTACCATCTTCACAGCGCAGCGGTGGGGCAGTGCCACCCGCTGCCGGCAGCACTGGCTCTGGTTCCCCTGTGAGCACAAGGCTCTGGTCACAGGCAGGGAGAGCAGGCAGGCTTACCTGCTGCCAAGTCACGCCTTCGGCCGCAGGTGCCGGCGGGAGGCTGCGCACCCTTCGGCAGCGATGCAGGGTGCTTCGCCCATCCAACCCTGCCAGGAGCTGTGTTTGACACCGTGGCTGATACAGGAGTGAGGTGTCCCTGTGCGGCACCCGGATTGAGGGCTTGCAGCTCTGTGTTTTCCTCCCCACCCTCTGAAGAAGTGATGCGGGAGGTGCCCCAGCACAGCAGGCAGATAGGGAGGGTGTTTTGCCAAGGCCGCTGCGTGCAGAGGCAGGGCAGGTTGCACACACTGCAGAGCCTGTTTGTAAACTTCCAGGCTGGGCAAATCCTCCTTGAGAAATGCTCCAGTCAGCACAACGCTGGTATTTAGAAGTGTTCACATCAGGGAGAGGGTATAATGTGTGAATCGGTGGTGCTCATTTGTTCATTCACCAGAGGGGAGCTCTTCCATGGTGAATCTCAGTATGCAACAGATGCGGTGACATCCTTTCTGAAGATGTATAGCTGCCTCTTGGGGAGCGCTGTGCTCCGGTTTGCACCGGGACACCTACGTCCTCCCGCAGGCATCGTGACTGTGGGATTCACTGAGGCTTAAATTGTCTCTAAGGTGTAAAGTATGAGATTAAGGTCCTCCTTTGACTGTAAAAACTGCATCAAGGGAATTAAATGCAATTCCCAGTCAGAAAACAACAACTTTCTGCAGGGGAACAATTTTCTCATGGGACACCCAGGTGCCGGCTTCACAGCTCTGGAGATGTGGAGGTGACGTCTGGACCATGACGGGACCAATCACCTATGGGACAGCCCATGGTACCCGAAACCTGGCCAGCTTCCACTAAATATGGAGCGTTTCACTGTTACCTATTTGCATCTCCCAGGTCCCATTGGCTCTAGGAAAAGCTGAAGAGCCCCGTGGGACACCTCACCATCACAATGGAGCTTGCAGCTGCAGGTAACACATGGGAGCAGCTTCTTTCCACAGCGAGGAGAAAATGAAGCAATAGGGAAACACCCTGCAAATATCCAGGCTCTCGTAAAGCACAGCTGGTGCCTCCTAACTCCCTCGGCTCCTGGTTGAGAAATGCTCTCCTAATGACCCCAACTGGATGCGTCAGGCGGATGAGGGAAGTTCCTGCATTGCTGCAACACCCCTCCTTCCCATGGGAAAATACCCAGGGATAACACTGGGTACTGATTTTCAAGCAGCTCCCATCCAGGCCCTTCTCAGGGCTCAGGGAAGGTGTTTAAAGGCTGCCCAGGCTCCAGGGGTATGGAGAGATTTAGACCTTATCAAAATGTGTGGGAATTCGATGGTTACACATCTCTGAGCTCACAAACGCTTCCCAACTGGTCCCCTCCTTCTGTAACTATTGCAAGGATCTGGAGCACAGTCAGCTGGCTCTGCCCTGGTCTTGATAAGGCAAAACAGGCACTGCCTGGCAAGGAAATACATTCCTCTGTTCCTCTGAGTGTGCTGGCAGTAGTGATAGCCTTGGGATCCCTGTGTCTCTGATAGAAAAGTGGTAAAAAAATCATCTTCCCCCTCTCTAGGGAGGTGGGAAAAAGAATTTCCTTGTTCTTGGTGTTCCTTGTCTCATCCCCAGAACCTCACCCATAAATCCACGAAATTTCCTTGGGTTTATTCCTGCTTTTCTCATCCTAAACTCTCTCCCATCATCCAGCACATGGCAAAGGGGAGTCCTCCTGGGTCTCTGTGCTGTGTGAGGTGGTGCAGCCTCTCTCATATGGGAGTGCATGGCTCTCCCATACAGTTGATTGAGCAACAGGCTCTCGCTGACTCTTTCCTTGTTTAACTTCCTCCTCTTGGCCAAAAGCTGCTGCTTGTGGAAACACGTGTATCTCGGTGTGTGTACACAACCAGGGAACAAGATCCAGAATGTCTGCAGTGTGGGCTTATCCACATCCCAGCTCCCTCCCGGCCTCACACAGGGATGAGGACTGGTGCAGTGAAGGCTTTGGCAAAAACACAGACAAACAGGACCTAAATAGGAGAAATATGGGTTGAGGAGCATATAACACACCATAAGAATCAATGCATTGTGGTTTATTACCCAGCAGACCTGCAGCTCCAGAGAAACCGTGGTTTGGGCTCAGGACCTGTCATCTTTCTGTCCATTCAGTCCTATAACATGAAATTACATTGTAGCACCAAAGAAACTGAATAAAGGCAGAAAATAAATGTAGTTGTTGTGACTATTTGCCACGCATTCCAAAGAATTGCTGAGCAGACTGAAGTTTCATTTTCTTGGTGCTTTGGGGTAAATCCTGTTGGGCAATCCAATGGAAAATTCATGCATTTTGCTGTCTTGTGGCTCAGAAAATGATGGGAACAAACTGAATCGAGATTATATTGTAAAGAAAATAACACTCATACATGTTTTACTTCTTCATTCTGGCGTAAAACATAATTTTCACACTATAAAAACATAGCACACAGCCCAATTACTGCATTTTCATGGTAGTTCCTATTCAATTGGATAAAAAAGTTGCATCATTAGACTCTAGTTCTAAGCAGGTTATTTGGGAAACCTTTTGTTTTTCTTTTAAATAGCAAATATCTGTTATGAAGACACATACGGTAAAGCAGCCATAACCTGAGATCATGTGAGCCCAAAAGGGCTGCTTTCAGTTCAAAACTCACAGCTCCTTTATCTGCTTCCCTCACCATAACCAGGGCTGGCCACACTTTCATTCCTCTTGTGCCACCTTGAGGGAAAAAACCTCTGGTGCATGGGTAGAAATTAATGTTTGCTGTTACCCAAAAATCCCAACATTCTGCTTGCAGGGGGGCTTTTTTCCCCAGGCCTCTGGGCAGAACATCCACTGCCCTGGTTATAAAAACAAAGAGCAAAGATTTGGGCCATGGTTCTTTCTATCTTGTCAATGCTACTGACACAGCATCAATAAAAGCCTTAGGTCTGTCCCTCAGTGTGTCACCAGGAAGAAAGGGGGGATTTAGTTCAATCTCTTGGTTTCTGGCTTTCTGAGAGTCTCACCTGATGGTGCAGCTCAGGCTGAGTGAAATGAGCCCCAACATCCACATCTCTGTCTTGGAAACTGACCTTTTGGAACCTCGGAAAAGGTCTTTTTTGTTTAGCACAGCTTCTGCCTTGGTTCTTGCTTCTGTGTCTACATAGAAAAGTAACCAGAAAGAGAAAGTAAGGGGAAGAAACAGGATTTACCTTTGTAGACTCACCAGCAAAAGTGTCTTTTTTATTTATCTTTAAAGGATGGCAAATGATGCCGTAAATCCTTTTGCCATAGACAGACAATCATTGCTCACCTCACACCACCTCCAGAGAAAGATCCAGCCTGTGCAGACAAAGTAAGTTGGGACACAACCCCTGTATGAACAAATCCCTGCCATGCAATGAGCAAAGAGAAACTGTCAGTTTCCAAAGACTCTCCTATGGATTGTCGTAGGCTTCTTCAGTGCTTACAAAACAATGGTACTTATTCCTGAAGGCAATCAAAATGCTTCTGGACCATAAAACTCATGGGAGCTCTGAGCTAAACAGGTCAAAATTAGAGTAATTTATTATTATTATTCTCACATTTACAACTTGGGGAGATTGCTGACCTGCGGGGGTTTTAATACAGACCTCTGGCTCCTTGAAGGTCTCTTATAATGTTTGTTCTCCTGTTGATTCCAGGTGTTGGTTTCAGGGACGCACCAACAGCACTTCAGTGCCATCTGCAGATGATGTCTTAGGTTACACAGTGTTCTTCGCATGGATACCGTAAGCCAATTACATCAACAGCAGTTATACTTGCATGCATTAACATGGAAACAAGTTGAGATCCAAGCATAATTTTGTGTTCACCAAATAGATTCTTCTCTTGCAAGCCAAGGTACCTAGTCTTGCTTATTCTTACTTTACAGCAGGAGGCATGAGTTATGCACACACATCCATGATCTCCTCATCCCAACAATCCATATGACCATTGCCATGAGGAGTTCAAATGATCCCAAGGCTAACTTCACTGACAGACTGAAGAGCTACCCTGACACCTAGCGCTAGCCAGTGCCTTCACACAACCCATGAAAACCTTTCCAGAGCAATGAAACCCATTGCTGTTCCCTCCTTGGCTCCATCACAAGCAGTTTCACTCTCTGCTGTCAGTGCAGGGCAAAAGGGAAGCAACGCAGATGGACTTGTGCCCACTCCTGATGAGCAGGTAGAGCAAGACCAGTGTGGGTGGAGCTGGTGGGATGATGAAATCTTGCTTGCTCCTGGCAAAACAGTGCTCAGCAGCCCAAACACTCAGTACCAGGCTTCTCTTTCTGCTCTAGTTTCCTCCAGTGGGCAGCTTGATGACCTCTACTTGGTTTACCTATCCATCCTTGGAGCAAGCCTTGGCCTCCCATAAAACTGCCCGAGATGGCCGCTGAAAGCCATCTGGCAGTGAGCAACAGCTCTGAATCAACAAGGAAAATGCCTGGTCAAATAAATCAGTCACCATCTGCTTAGGTCACCATCACTGTCCTCTTTACACTACTGTCCACCAGCTTCAGCTTGGGCAGTAGAAGTGAAGGCACCAAGAACTGAGTGTCCGACCCACAAAGGTGGCCTCTCTGGAAGGGGTCACTGGTGGTAGATGTGTTTTGAGGGTCTGTTACCTCCCTTCCAGCTGACAAAATGACATTTTTCTCCCTGTGCCTATTCTTCCTGAGCTCTTCCAACTAACATTTGAAAGATTTTTCCCTTTTTCCCATAATTCAAAGCCATGTCAAGAACAGACAAATGAAACAAGGCAGAGTTCAAAAATATACTGGTCACTTTTTATTGAGCACCAAAGTGGCAGAACCTGCACATGTGTAAGCACCAGGACACAAACCAGGAAGGGTCTGCTGCAAGGCAGAGCAGCTCCCCTGGCAGTGGTCAAGGATCTGGAAGGCCATGAGCATTGCTAGCACACAGTAATACACATGAAGTTTATTATAGCACCCGACGTGATTTAAAGTGTACATGGAAACATTAAGAACAACCTCCACCAGTGATTTCCTACTGTGCTCCATAGGACTGTTGTTAAGCCATTTGTCTTTGGAGGGAAGACAAGCTGAGGACAACTCATTTGGTCTATGTTTTCATTTCAACATCCAACGGATGCCAGTGTTGAAAACACAGAACTTGGGCAAGTCTTTTCTGTTGCTCTTGCTTCTGAGTTTGACAATGAATAACTCGAAAAGAATTAACTTGAAACAAACCCCAGCCGTTCTAGCACCATGAGGAAGGGCGATGTCTCTGATAACACGCAGTAAACTGAAATTAATCAACAAAGTATTAATTTGTCAATTTTATTTTTTAAAATTTCCTTTTGCAAGTAGAAAATATCCTTATATCCTCACCATTCCACCCAGCAAGATGGTCAGGTATGTGCTCTTGTAGCTACAAAAAAGCAGCAACTGAAGTGAGTGTGTACGCTCAAATAAAGCATGTTTTTGGATGCTTTGCAAGATTAGGTTGAGATCTGAAGTTTTGATCTTGCAAATTTATTAATGCTTAAACTTGCTAAAGTTTTTCATCTAGATCCTCATAGCTTTTTAGACGCTGAATTCTTAATTTTAAAGTAGAACTATTTGGTATTTGCCCCTTTGGGTCTCAGCAGTAACCAACGAAGGGCTTTGCTCACTTTATCAGAATTTGATTTCTCTGCAAAAAGCAATGCTGAAAAAACTCAATCTGTTTCACTGAGCAGCATGTAGAAGTGAGGCCGCATTAGGACTTTTGTTATGAGCTGCGTTGCTTTAAGTTGTCAAGTAATGTCAGTGGCAAAGCGGCAAGTTTTTAGCCCAGACTGAGACTGGAACTGTAAGATATGGATGGACTCCTGCATCTCAACAGGAGATATCATTGTATGAAGCTGAATATGATAAAATCATAGAAATATATCTTTCCGCAAATATGGTGTCGCATTTAATACCTAGAACTTGGAGCGAAAGCTCAAAGAAGTGAATGGAGTTCAACAAACCAAGATATTCAGGAAAATCTGGAGCCCTTCGTCTGTTCCTTTGCTCTATAAATCATCAGGGAGTGTGCGTGCTTATGACTGATGGAAAACAGAAGAGCAGTTTGGCATCTTTCTTCTCTCCAGCTGCAAATGTCATGTAAGAAGCATCAAGTGTTTTATAGGTGATTTAGCTTTGGCTTAAACCATTTGGTGAGTGGAAAAAAAAAATCCCCTAGTTTGTGGGTGGCAGCAGGCACTTGTATTTGTGAACTGGGTATTTATATCTACCACTACTACTCCGCATATTAAAATGCTAATTTTATGCATGCAGACAGGGACATGTACTAAACAAGGGAGCAAACACGGCTTCTTTTGCTTAGTAATTCTGACAGAATAGTTGAAATTAAATACAAGTGTCCTTTTGGGACTGCCACTGGAAACAAAAACATCCATAGAAGATGTGTTTTCCATTTTATAATGCTAAAAGAAGCTGTGAGGCCTAATAGAAATAACTTGACCTCAAGGATTTATGGAAGTCAACATAAAGGTACAGGACTTCTAAAGAGCAGCTGCCCATCTGCCAGACAATCCTTTTAATTATACAAACATATCCTCAATTTGCCTTTTTAATATATGCATCAAATAATCCAGACTTCTGCCCTTTTGCTGAGGTTATGTGGGTACAAAAGAGCAGATGTGCACTTTGTGAGTATTAACTGTGCTGGCTGAAAACTTAAAAAGACTGGCACATATGTGTGTCTGCTTAGACATTGTAGAGAGAAATCTATTGCATCATTAGCTCTCGATCTGCAGCTCACCAGACTGAGAAGCTAAAGGAAAGTAACTAAATATAAATTTATAAAACCGGTTTTGCTCCTAACCCAGAGTTCCCCAAATTCTTAAGACTTCAGGTTTAGGCTTGTGGATTGGGTGTCAAACCTGGTGAACCCTGGGTGGAAAAGAAGAAACCTGCACGTTTCTTCAAACTTTAAGCTTACGAAAAGGCTCATGTAAAGCACTTGTTCAAGATAGGCATGCACTGGATTGGATCCAGAGATCCCCTTTAGTCTTACACTCGTGCCTATTATAATGCAACTGAGATACGATATTTAGGTACAATTCTGACGTCACTTTGTTTTATAATCCTGAGTTATGTTTGTGGTCGTGAAATCTGAATCGGTCACATAACACGTACATAAAGGGCAGGCTCTGTTCCTGCAGCCTGACAATGGCACTGTGGTTTGTAGGGATCCACTTGGAGGTATTTGCATTTCATTGGTAGAAGGGCAGCTCATAAACAGTGTGGTTTCTTTCAGAGGATCACATTTCTCCCCCTTCTGGTAGGCTTAAAATCTAGATTCATTGTGCTCCTTGGATAGTGAAGTCTTTTTATCATGGATGAGCAGGGATCAGGGTAATGCTGGAGATGCGGTCATGGAGATTTGGGACCAGAGTTCTTCCAAAACCTAGAAAACTGTTGGGTAAAGCATTCCTTGACAGCTGCTTAACAGAGCGGTCCAGCTGGATAAAAATCAAACAAAACAAAAAGAGGAATTAAAATATTTATCCTTCCTGAGATGTTTGCACAGAACTTGTCCTTATGTAGCTGTGCAATCCTAACAGTTAGCCTGACGTAGGTACGTAGAAGACACACTGAGCTGCTTTGTTTCCATAGTTGTCAGTTAAGCTCAAGTTAGTTTTAAAGTGTTGAGAAAACTACTGTGGGACAGAACCTTTGGTATAATAAACATTTTCATTCTTACCTAATTCAAAGCCTGATAAAATGACTGGAGCTTTTTCAGTTGGCTTCGCTCTGGCCAGATGCATGTACACTTACCCACATGAGTGGGTCACACTGCTCAGAGCAACTGTTCACACACGTAAAGTTATCCCACAAAATCACCCATCTGCCTAAGTATTTTAAGACTGGCCCTTATTGCAATCAGTCCAAAATAAAGAGCTTTTTAATTTGTCCTGCAGGAGCTGTTAGACCTACATTAGAAGAAGCCCCCTAAACAGAAATGTTAAAATCTTAAGGTAGACAGAGTTTTGCAGCATCCTGAAAATCACTTCATCCTCTAAAGACCCTGAAGGTTCTTCAAAGGAATCAGGTGCATCTTGTGAAGTTAGAATAAAAAGCAGGAGGGAAAGCAGGATTTGGGAAAGACATTAGCTTCTCCATGGAATGTTTTGGAGAGCTCAATCTGCAATGCTACAGGTTCTCAAGATACTTCTACAGCACGGTCTGTTTATCAGCATAGGTGTTTCATGGAGCTCAAGGTATGCATCTATATGTAGTTTTAAGGGGCTGTCCTTACAGTGGCATTTTGAGGAGATGTAATTTCACCCTCAAACAACTGCTTCTTGAAATAATTGTATGCTAACCACCAACTATTTTCACCCAGCTTTCCCTTTATTCACAGGACACTTACCCTGGCACACCTTTGATTAGCCTAAATGCTTCTGCTGGTTTTTCACATAGCTGACCACGTTGTTGGAACTGCTCCCTGGAAACCAAATATCAGCAAGGTTAGATTTCATGCTGTTCTGTGGCAAATGTTTTCTCAAGATTACCTAAGCAGTACAGTTTTACTGTTCTCATCATTTAGCAGTTCTCTAGGATAGAAGTGATAGCCCACTGGACAGAGGAAAGGAAATCCTTTCATAGCTTTATCAGCTAAACTGGACAAATCTGGCTGTTTGTAAATCTTATTATATCAAAGATGTTGCCTAGTCATATCTGAGTAGTACTTCCAATCTGATCTAACTTTCTCCCTCTATATCCAAGAGTTAGCAGAAACCAGGAGCTTTGAAGCCATGAGCAAAGAGATATTCTGGAAGGTCCTTCTGCTTTATTTGAGACACATACTGACCAATTTGTGCAAGGGCACAAATACCACTGAGGTTATAGATAGCAAGAAGGGACTGATTCACTGGCCTCTGGTCATCTCTTATCACATACCACAGTACAAGCTCTTGGCAAAAGATCCTGCTTTGACGGAGTTCTGAGTTCATCTACAAGGACTCCTGGGCCAGGAGCAAAGCTCCAAGTATGTACTTAAAAATAACAAAAGGGTATTGGGTTGGGTGTTTCTCACCCTTTGGGCAGGAACTCCTGGCAAAACCCTGCACCATTTAACACATGGAGATATTGATTATCAAGAGTCCACAGGCAGGGCACTGCAGATCTTAAAATGAGACCTTTTGACCAAGGCGTAGAGATTTCATGCTACAGAATCTCTTTTTCCTATGTACAAACCTTCATTTTATAAGCAGGAGATTACTTGTAAGCAATACAATAACTATAAAGCTTAATAACAGCAAGCACTTCATGCCAGCAGCTTACCAAAGTATTCTTTGTAATACTTATGCCTCAGGTTGCGTCCATCTGAAAAAGAAGGTATGTAATGAGAACATATACAGTGAGCCTTCAATCCTTGTGTTAAACTCCGGCTTTCTGTGTACAGCACAGAGAAATTGTAGATATAGAAATAACAACCTCACAAACAGGAAAATAAAAGACCTCGGTCTCTGAAGTGGTGTAAGCTGTTATAAGCCTCTTATAAAACAGGTTATTGAATATGTGGATGCAATTCACATTCCCTGAGAATGGTTAACTGCTGGCCATGAGCATGTTATGTTCTTTTCAGTAGCTATGAATCAAGGAATTATAGATTTTCCCAAATGAAAGCAAATTTAGGTAAAATTTCAGACCATCTATATGTGTTTTACATAATTCAAGACCCAGCTAGGTTTTTCTGTTTACCATTTAAACAATCATTTAAGCTCTTAGAAATACCTCATGTCTAAGAGCCACATAGTTATGCATTACATTAATATATGGATGTTATTAAAAATAAGTTATAAAAGAATAAAAGAGATGATTGAAAAGCCCTGCAAAAAATCTTAATCTTTTATGGATGCAGTTCAGAGATCTGTTTTGGTGTTTCCCCTGGCTTTTACAGTGACTGATGTTTCTATACCAAGATCATCTGTAGACCAGTACGGACATACATGTCTTACTATGCAATGCACTCGCTGGCTCTGAAGGAGATCTGGTGGTACATCTGCTCTCATGGGCTTCCTGGGTTTTCTGGGCAGTGAGAGCCCATTGTCCCTCGCTGGTGTTTGCATGACAGAAACAGAAAGGAAGGGACATTTCCAGAACTGACCTGGATTTCCTCGGAGCTTGATGCACTGGCCCCTGTTAGGGATTCCTTCAGCCATGTTACCAGGGTTGATGATATGGCATTCATAGCCAGTGGGGCAATGCAGAGGCTCATCTCCATCCTCAGTGGTACTGCAGGCCTCAGCTGCAAAATAACCCTGCAGTTCATAAATCACATCTTTAACACCCACAGGTAACCCAAAATCTGATAGCATGGCCACCTTCATCTGTATCTCCTTCCAGACAGGATCTCTGACTACTTCCCATGCAAGTCCACCAAGGAGCTAACACCTCCAAAGAAGCCTGGCATGGCTGGTGATGCAGTTCTCACCTTACATAAAACCTGAGGTGTCTACACTGATATGGAGAGTGCAGGTCAAGCTGATTACATACAAGGACACCCTCTCCATAGCCTGTTGTGCATGGTGTGTGCAAGTGCTGGAGAGTGATGAAGATGCTCCATGCCCACTGTGTTCTCACTAATGGTCCCTCCATGATGCTATTCATTCTAACAGCCATAAGTCTGTTCCTCCGGTACTTCAGGCTGAGTGAGAAACCAGAGAAACATGACCAGGAAGCTGATGGTTTGCTGCTTTGTTCTTCACTCCACACCCATTAACTTGTTGATGAATTTAAACCTCAGGTGTGACTCACTATGGAGTAAGGCAGGGGCACCCTGTGCTGATTTTGGCTGTGATGGAGTTAATTTTCTTCCTAGTAGCTGGCATGAGGCTGTGTTTTGGATTTGTGCTGGGAACAGTGCTGTTAACACAGGGATGTTCTAGTTACTGCTGAGCAGTGCTTACAGAGTCTTTTCTGCTCCTCACCCTACCAGCAAGCAGGCTGTAGGTGCACAAGGAGTTGGAGGGGACACAGCTGGGAGAGCTGACCCCAGCTGACGCAGGGGATATCCCATGCCCTATGGTATCGTGTTCAGCATAGAAAGCTGGGGGATAAAGAAGTAAGGTGAGGATGTTCAGAGTGATGGTGTTTGTCTTCCCAAGTCACCATGAGGTGTGATGGAGCCCTGCTCTCCTGGCCATTGCTGAACACCAGCCTGGTGATTGGAAGAAGTGAATTAATTCCTTGTCTTCCTTTGCCTGTGTATGCATCTCTTGTTTTACCCATTAAACTATCTTTCTCTCAACCCAGCCAATATCATTTCACTGTTACTCTTCCAATTCTCTCCCCTATCCCACTGGGGGGAGTGAGCAAGCTGCTCTATGGGCCTGAGCTGTGGCTGGGATTAAACCACGACACCCCCCCTGTTACAAAGAGAGGCTTTAACCACCTTGACCCTGGATATCCAGCAAGTGCAGAGCAGAATAAGAAAGCAAAGCAGGACCCACAGGCAGTGTTTGTGTCCATTAAATGTACAGACTATGTAGGGACACTGCACACTTTCATTTGCCAGGATTTTAATTCCAAGGACTTCTGCTGTAATTCTCATGTCATGGCTGATGGTTCTTATTGCAAGAATTACTCTCCCAAGCTGAGATGAAGGTGTTAAAGATAAGAACAAATAATATAAGCATGACAAGATGGATAAGGAAGAACCTATTTGATCTTATTTCTAGCAGTGCAATTCCAGTGAGCTGGAGGCAGAATTTTCTCTTGAAGAACGAGGAGTTTCCATAATAGGTGAGAGTCAAGATTCAGCAAGTCTGATACCATCTGTATAAGACCAAAGAGGGTAATTTATTGGCATTACTTGTGTCTGATTAAAGCTGATCAAAAGCTGGAACAGCCTTTCCATGAAGAAATTAAAAGCCTTAGGAATGCACACGTGCATCTGGCAATGTCTTGTAGAAGAAAACTTCTCTTCCCACCTCTCTATTCCCTCCTTGTTTCAATTTGAGGTATGGGAAAAAAAGAATTAAAAGGCCTTTCCCAATGGAATTATCCCAATCTCATTATCAGTCCTCAAGCTTAGATGCTCCCAGCAACATGGCATCTTGACTCAACTCTGCAGCAGTTTGCCAGGGCTCTTGTTCAAAGCAGCCTTCAGACCCAAGAGCCCTAAGCCCTAGCCCAAGGCATCTGTGTGAGGCACCACTCTGGATTAAATGATATCCCAGTCCAAGTCCACCCACAGTCTATCAGGGGGCAGGCAGAAAATAGGTGTACACTGAAAAAGGCTTTTTCTTAGAAAAAGAGGTATTTCCACTTATTTCAAGAATGGATACAGCTGATTTACTTCACCAAAAACCAGCCTCAAGCACCACACAGTAATATTCCTATGGAAACTCCAAACAAATCCCAGCAGACCAACATCCCTGCAAATCTTGTGTATGATGACTGTATTATTTAGTGACTTTGTATAAATACCAATATGTCAGAGAAGACAGTGGAGCATACTGTACCTTGTAAGACTTCCTCTGGGCCATCCAAAAGCCACCCGTTTCCACCCAGCCAGCGAGGTTTGGGCTGAACCAACCAGTCTAAAACTGTAAAAGGCAGAAACAAGAAACCACAGAGTTGAGGTGGAGTAGCCAGAAACCACACAGCAATGGAGAAGTCACAGGTTTCCTCTAACAGTCAGTGATGATGTTGACAGGCTCCTGAAGGATAGACTTGAGTTTTCAGCAAGATACTTATATTAATTCTCTTGTTGTCCAAATGGCAAGAGAACCATGGAAGAGGAGAAGTAGTCAGGGCCACAGGAACCTGGTGTCATAAAGGCCACAGCAGCTATTGTTTCCCATCCTCCACTCCCATGGCACAGATCACATGAGATGGCTGCTTTGCTTCTAATTCAGATTGGGATTCCTTCTTTTCCTGAACATATAATCCCAGGAAAAGAACTGTCATCTGCAATTTGCACTGGTGGAAATTTTTTGCGTAATTGCTTTGATTGAGCAATCATCCCAGGAAGCAGAATTGTGGAACTAAAGCTTTATCCTCAACTCAAACTATGCCTCCCACCCAAGACCCAACGCACACGGTGATGACTGCCACTATCTTCGTGCTTCTCTCTATCTCTGGTCACCGGGGCCGCCCTACCTGGCGGTGGCTGTACAGACTCCAGGCAGGCGTAGATGCACCCGTTGTAGCAGCAGCGCTTGTGCCTCTCACACTCGGAGTCCGAGCGGCAGCTTGGCACCTCGCAGGCTCGCTCAGGCAAGGTCTGGGGCGGAGGTGGGCACCGGTCGTTCTTCTGGTAGTGGGAACTGTGAGAATGAAGAGGGTACTCATAATCCTTGCAAAGAGAAGAAAAGGAGACAAAGGTTTGGCGTGAGGTGAGTACCAAATATCCCATCAGCTGAAACACAGAAAGGATTTTCAAGTATTCATGGGGAAGAATGAGCTGTTCAGCTCCCTGAATATGGCACACTGAAGAGCTGTATGATCATCTTAGCACTCTGTTTTGGAAACCCAGACACCAAATTAATGTGTGGAACTCATTTTATAATTAAGGTTATTGTAATGGCAACAAGGAGGTAAAATTAAAATTGCTTTAAAGTCTTTTATGTTTGCTTGGGAAACAGAGGGAAATATTCCCTGGATCCTCATGATAAGCATGCCATAATGCTTATACAGTAACGGGGTGGAAATGTTGACACTGTATTGGTTTGATTTTATGTCCTCAAATGGGATGTGGAACTAATGTCCCAGGTAACACCTGTCTCCTCAATAGTCTCCTTCTGCCTTTATCACATTCCTTTGGATCAGAATTTATAGGGGAGTTATTCAAGCTTGCCCAGTGCAGGGTCCTGGGTTTTTAAATCAGAGACCATTGCTAAAACATGCAATGATCTGGGTGAAATATGCGTGGGTGATGTCAGTTTAATCCTCAAGAAAATGAGGCTGTGTTTGACTACAGCAGAAAGGAGACCAGCTGCTCAATGCGCACCAAAAGGACAAGGGAGATTTAAAGTGGATTAACAGGCAGAGGATTTTACCAGAAATGTTTATAAGATGCAGCATTCAGATATTATTCACACATTTAGCAAGAAGCCAACTCCCTCCAAGAGAGAGGTGAAACACCCAAGCCCACTCCTTTCTCACCTATGGCTAACTACTCATCTCTGGCCTCGGGCTCAGCTCTCCAGAGCAGCATAAAGTACTCAGATAGGGCAATCAGTTTGCAGATTTATTACCAAACATTAATAAGCTTTAATCAAATAAAAACATGGATTCTGGATTTGCACTTCTAACACAGTGTCTAGCCAAAGGCAAGAGGTGAGTGCTGCCATGCCCTTGCTAGCAGGCTGTTGAGTTTAACAGTCCTATATATACTTGACGCCATCACTGTTGTGTTGAGAAATCAGTGACAAACAACTGCGGCTGTTATTCCAAGAAACTACATGGTGCAACTGTCCCTGAGGGCGTCTCTATGAAATTTCACCATCAGGCTATGGGGACATTCGAGGTGCTATTAATACCCCTCTTCATTTACATGCTGCTACATCCTTGGTGTTGAAACCTCACAGCGGCTTCTGTGGAACATGTGTGCCTTTGCAAAACAGTGTGTCCACACATGAACAGCCCGAAAAGTGTCCTAGGAAAGGCCCCAGGAGGTTCTTTGCCCTGGGTACTGACCGCTGGCCTCTGCTGCTACACGTGACCAACCAGCAATCAATCATCCTTTAATGGGGAAAACAGCGTCATCTTCACTCCCTTGGGGTAATTTGTAATGTAGAGAATGAAGGCAATCCCAAGGGACACCAAAAGAAGTAACGGTGCTCATTGGTTGTGGTACTGATGTGAGACATTTTACTTCCATATTGTACATAGCATAGAATTGTACTGATAAGGCGGTGGGTTTTAACACAAAGTTGACCTCTGTTCTTTAAGCCATAGTGACGGGGAAATGGAAAGCAGAAAGTTTGTCCACTGCCTGGCTCCGCAGTGTGTGTCAGGCAGTGGAGATGTATAGAGAAAAGTCAGGACGATTAGAAGTTTTAACTTCTGTTACAAGGTGTACGTTAATGAAAATCCATACCCTGATTATAGCTATAACTGGTTAAAGAATGTGTGTGTGTCTGTGTCTGAGACAGAGAATTCCTAATATTTCTACAAATGACAGCTGTCTGCCCTGTTCCCAGTATCAATAAACAATTTTATTCACTTTTTCCTTAGTTGTTTCCATTAATCAAAAAAAAAAAACACCTGCTCAAAACCCCTTCTGTGAGGTTGTTTTTCCATGAATTGATGGGCTTTTTGAACCATAAGTTTGAAAGAAAACAATTTCCCAATTGTGATGATATTTTCAATGTTGAAGTGTAAAACAAGGTGTAAATGATCACATCATCCCATTCCTTAAAAGCTGACAACACTCTAGCTTTGAAAATAACATGCTTTTGAATTGAAGATATTGCAAGTTCAACTTTTTTTTTTGCTGTTGGGTTTTAGATAAAGAAAATGCTTGGGCCAAGTATAATTTGGGAATATAAGACAGTATTTAAAAGTAAATCTAAGCAGTTTCTAACATTTAACAGGTCTCCTTGCTGGAGGAAGTGTTCATCTTGGAAGGTCACAGTTTATTTTCTGTTATGTGAAATGTCAGCTGAAGGCTGAAATATGTCCAAAATAATACTGGCAAATAGTGGAAACATGAAAAAAAAAAAACAACCCCAAACCCCAAACTATTACTGCAGTTGCTTTGCAGATGATTCAGAAGCCAAGAAGCCAAAACTGCAATGCTCAGTAATGAGATTTCAGTTGGGAACAGTCTAATATTTTTAGCCAAATAACTTTGTACATCATGACTTCCCTGCCCATTTTCTCTGTTCACCTTTTGCTCTGGACCTCTTTCTTTCAAAAGCTCATGGTCAAAAACCCCATGACCATGCACATTTGATCTAATAAAACCATTACCACTGGTTTATTGATGCATAAATTGTCCCAGTGGGAAGCAGAATTCCCTCATTCCCAAAATAACCTGGGTATGGATGTCTCCAGGTATGGGTTACAAGGTCTTTTTAAAAGCTCTCCCAGGATTTATAGTTTGGCTTTGAGCATAGCTCATCGTTACAATCTTTATAGGTCGTGACAACAGTCCAGATTTCTTCCTTTAAGAACATAATTCAATACAGGAGGCAAATTGGTGTTTGCCAATGAGACTTATTAAATAATCTTAATGACTGTATCTGTCTTAGAGAAACCCAGAAATAAAGTGGGGCAGAAAGTTCAGAGTTCAGCTCAGGAACCCTGGAGGTCAGGAAAGAATACAGGGAAAAACCTGAATGCAGTCACTCACTCTCAAACCGTATTTTCTATAGTAACTGTGGGCTGCAGTCTGCCTCCAAAAAAATCCCAAATCTGTGCAATTATTTGTGCCTGAAACTGAACCCTGAGCTTGTATCAAAGCACAGTTCTCTGCCAAGTCATATTCTGCATTGCCTGAATATCGCATGTGAGGTTTATTCCCAACCTCCAGTCACCAGTGCTGCCCCAGCAGGTATTTCCAAACACTGGCCATAAACCACCTTTTCTCTGAAACAAAACACAGTCAGGAGTAATGCAGAGCCCTCAATATTTCTGTCAAAGACCTGGAAAAACACAGATCATCAAGTGATCAAAGTTGCAGATATCAAACTGATGGAGGGTTAAATAGGACAAGGCCAAAACAGTAGGAATAACATTCTGCTATTGACTCTGGATTAGTAGTTCTGGTTCTGGTGTTGGCAGTACTGGAAGATAGTCCCAAAATTAGGGTGTGCTCAAAGAAGATGCATAATGGCAATTAAAGGGCTGGAAAGCAGGGAACGCAGTGCAAGAACTTTATGCAGGTTTCAAAGGGGAGGCTGAGGGCTGCTCTGCTCCTGTGTTACTCTGAGGCATATGCGGGACAGAAATCTCATGGGAGGTGTGAAAATCTGGTGGTTGAAGAGGATATCTCAGTGTTGGTTAATGACAGCTAGCTGGAGGGTAAATAAATTGCTGGAAGAACATTACAGCAGATGTGAGGAACTCTTCATTCCTGGAAATCATTAAAAGAAGGCTGTGTTGTTTTTTTTCTCCAACTCTTGATGCAGCTGACACTGAAATAGAATCAAGACTGCCCCAGGTTTTCCCAACAGATATGTAGGTGTCTTGATAATGAATTGAAGCCCTTGCTCCGGTAATTCCCTCCTTCTGCCTTTTGGGAACCATCCACAGGCTATGCAGCGGCTGCAGAACACCAGCTGCAAATCACGACTCTAGACAAGTGTCCCTCTGGCTGTAAAATACATGGGTTTGCTAATAGCTGGAAGCCCAGCTCCTCCATCCCATTGTGACTGATAGATTTTTCTTCTCACTGCATTCCCTCTCCTCTTTCTCCCTTCAGTGTTCCCACCTGACCCCTCTTTGCCAACCAACACCCTTTCTCAGACACCTGAATGAACAACTCCTGGCCAGACCTCAAGCCAGCTCCTCATCAGCACTTGCTCATCATTCTGTGGCCAGCAGTTTGGTGGATGCATTGCTCCTGCCATAGACTCAGATGTTTTGAACTCATACAACATAAGTCTCAGCCAGCTCCTTACCCATCACCACTTCCTCTATGGACCTTTCCCATGTCCTTCTGGGGATCCCACAGCGATGTCTATGGCCCATCTTCTGTATGGCTACATATTGCCGTAAGCACCTCCATCTGTTACCGTCTATCCAAGTGACTCACAAATCAGCTGTTCCACCCACAGCCTCTGATTTTCAAACTGGAGGGTACATACAGCATTTGGTAGAAAAGAAAGCATCTTTCTGAGAAATAGGAGGGGCTGCTAGAACAGACTTTGGTGGGTAAAAGGATGGAGTGCAGACGTCTTCCTCCTTTCAAGGCTTTGAGAAGAAGGAATAAGCAAAGTATGTTCTATTTTCCCAATATAAGATGTTTCTATCAATATGAGCAATTCTAGCTGAGCCTGCCATATCAGTAGCACCTGGATTTATGGCTGCCAGAAAAAACAGGCCTTTGAAGAACTGCAGATTGAAAGAGGAGGATATATCCTCAGGGAAGCAGGCTCTGTGCCTCTGCAGAGGACATTATCTGAAGATCAACATGTAAATTCCTGTTCTGCCCCTGCCCTATCTCTCTGGGTCATTTACTTCATACCCACTATTGAATTTGAGCTTCACATTGAAGTGTGACAGAACAACATAGTAATAAATACACTTTCCAGGGAGTGATTTTGCGAGAAACACAGCTTTTCATGTTACCATTTTCCAGGTAAAATGCAAACCAGAGAATACTTTGTCCTAATGGGAGAAACAATGAAGAAAATGTCTTGTTGTCAAATATTGGGGTGCCTATCAATATTAGCACAATGTCTTCCGCAAAATTTCGAGGAGATGAGCAGAGCAGCTCATTCAGCACAGACAAAAGACCTGTGTCACACTTCTGAGTCAGCAATCACACCAACCCAATGTAGCTGTCCCCAAACATCACTCTAGATGGCATGGGCAAAAAAAGCATCCTTTTTGGATTAAAGCTTTTCCAAGTGACTGCAGAAAGCAGGTGGAAGAATTCCATGAGATTCATAAGAGAAAGACTTCCAGCACATGCAATGGATGGAAGATGATATCAGACCTGAGCATGAGAAGACTGGCTGGGTTTTCCACCTAAGTGACTCCAGGGGCAGAAGCTGGCTGCTAAAGGGACTTTAATGTTGTAAGTAAAAGTTTTGAATTAACATTTTTCTTTCTAAACAGCACGTGTGAAAGTCAAGCTACTACATTATTTTCCTTTCTTGTTGTTTCCCAATTTCCTCCATGTCCATTTCCAAGTCTTTTGGCTCAAACACACCAGAACAAGACACAGCATCGTCGTTTTCTCTGCTCACAGTAGCTCATTCCTGTTCTAAGAACCAATGCAGGTTTGGAAGCAATGGCTGTGCTCAGCACCACCAGTCTAACAAAACCTGGCAGGGATGTGGGGAGCGGAGGGGAGCTCTCCTCCTAGAGAACACTCCAGAAGACTGGATTTCTCTGGTCAAATCCTTACACCCATTAAGGTGACCAGCACATTAACTGTGACACTGTACATCTGGAGGTCTCTCTGCTGCAGTGATTTACAAAACCCTAGGCAACGCCACCATCCCTTTAGGACCCATTAACACTAGAAGTTGGTGACATTTACCCCAAATTACCCCAGAATCCAGAGGAGGAATGGGGCAGGGACCCTTCTTCCCTGCTCTAAGCAATAAAACACAGTATCTTCTCTCATTAAACCTATCCCCAGCCATGCAGGTTTTTCGTTCCCCTTCTCCCCATTCACACTACCCTTGCTGTCCCATGATGTCCATAGGAACAGCAGTGACGGCCGCCGTACCAATGTCTTCTCGCTGTTCCAAGCATGCTTTACACATTTCCCACTGCAGCAGCTAGGTGGCAAAAGTTTAGCAGAGCCTGGGAAACTTATTGTAATCCTTTTATAAAGACACAGCCTGCGGATCCAAATACTTCTTATTCTAAAATAAAACATGGAAAGAAAACTCCCTTTTCATGGTGAGCACACCCAGCTACCCCCAAAATCACCCCACCACAGTGTACTCACATCGTATTTCTCTGTCATTTTCAGATGCAGAGCACGCTTCCAGAGATTCCTTGCACAGCCCGAGTCTGGCAGCAGAACTAAGACACATAAGGCTGCCGTGAGGATCCTTTTACAGAAACGCATCTCTGACAGCAGCCTGGAATCCATTTTCGCAAGGAGAGATCAAGTAAGCAGCCTGGCTTTTGGGATCCAGGCGATCAGAGCCTTCGTGAGGATAGGGAGGGATACAGGGAGGGAGGGAGACTGAGGGCTGACCGCTGCTGAGAGCCGCTTTTCCCTGCGCAGCTTCTGGGAAGGGAAAGGGGAAGGGAAAAAAAAAACCACCCGAGCCCAGAAGCCAGGAGCTGCTGTTGAACTTCTTTAGTCCACGTTAGCTCAGGTTCTCGGCTCGCATGTCCGCACAAAGCACGCGCTCTCCTACAGTGATAGATGGGAAGATTATTTGTGACGATTATTTTTAGACCTTTGTTCCCAACATCTGGCATCCTCAGAGAGCCCCATTCAGAGCCAGGGCGTGGGATCAGATGACAGCTGCCGCAGGGGGAAATAAAGGTCTTGGAGGGGTGGGTTCGGCAGCTTTGAGCAAACAGCTCACCCAAACTTACCGAGCCTCCTGGCTTGCCCTTTGTGTGCTTCCCACTGTGCCCCGAGCTGTGCTTTGGGATCGTGCTTTGACAAAGTGATAATTTCATACCAAGATTGCTTGAAGGAAGTGATTTAAAGAGATGATAAAAGTGCAGGGGCTTTAATTAAACCAAATTGACGTTAGCTTTCTGCAAATGATTTTGAAGAAGGGGAAGACGTGGCCATGGGGGAAAAGAAATCCATACGCATGGGTGGGGAACAGGGAAGGAAGGCGATTTAGAAATGACATGACCAAATGGAAGGAAGGGGACATGAGTCAGGCTGTGCCTGACAATGGGAGAGACGGAGAGACTGGATATGAGGTATTAGACACCTGCATGGACGTTCAGGCAGACAAGTGGCTGAAGGATAAGAATGGACTTATGAAATCAGGCTGAAAGCATCCCAGCATCCTGCCCGGGACAGAGGCAGAGGCAGGGGACAAAGTATGAGAATAGGGCAGCTGTTGCATACACATGAGTACAGACACACATATCTGTAATATATGTGCATACATGTATACATATGTACACCTACATGTGTATATATACGTATATATGTATATATATGTATGCATGCACTTTCGCAGCCTTCAGTAGTGTTCAGGGCTTGGTGAGCCAAATGTGGGAGCCACTTAGTTTATAATCCTCCATGAATTTCTCTTCCAGCAGCTCCAGCATCCACCTGGAATGAAGAAAGAAACAGAACCACAAAGCCAGTCGAGATAAGAGCACTAAGCCCTGCTTGCGTTCAGTTTACCCTGACCTCAGCCCCACTCCATAGCCTAGACAGAGCAGAAAGATGGCTGCATGCACTGAATTTCTTTTATATCTACTACAAAATGTGTCTGCACAGGAGTGACAAACCCTGTGAGTAAATGCAAAACAACCTTCCAATTCTTCCTTATACCTGAAAGCTGTGGCAATTGGACCCACGTCTAAGTATCAATAGCTGCAGGTAGGTGGTAGCCAAAGGATTCCATCTCCACGCTTGCCAGAATACGGTGGTGGGAATCTGAAGAAAAGTGAGGTATGGGTTATAAAAGCTCTATATTTAATGGAATATATTTGATGTTTTCAGACATAAGGGAGTTACAGTGTTTTCAGCAGGAACTGCTTTGGGACAGTTTTGTCCATATCTCTACTGCTGTAGAAAGCTTCCTAGCAACAAAACCTGTTCATTTCATGCCAGGAAATTTAGCCAGTAAGAAAAGCCAAGCAGGGACTATTGTTATGAGAGGAAAGCAGAGAAAGAAGGATGGGGAAAGAGAATGAAGAGTTAAACTGGGGAAGGTTGCCTCCCTCACAGCTGCAGCAATAGGAGGTCCTCCTGGGACCAGCAGAGTGAGCTGCCTTGCTTGCATGGAGTTCATGGTCTCCCAAAGGAGCTCTGAGGGCAAGTGTCATAGAGGGTATCTCTGTGGAGAAGCAATGACTGTATGTTGCTTTGAGTTTGCATAAACTTCATCACAGCTTGGCCCATAGGTTGCTCCTGCAATAACACGACAGGCATGAGCAGTGTTTTGGGGGCTGGCAGGATTTGGGGGGGCCCCATGACACAGCTGTTTCAGGCATGGATGGGGCTGGAGAACATTTCATGGCACAGAGGTTTCATCACCCTCCACCAGCCTTCAGAGAAGGCCCTCTCATCAGAAAGCACTGCTCCGGGTCCCTGTCACTTGCATTGTACCATACTGCTGGTTCTCCTCTCTCCCAGAGCTGTAGTCACCCATTTAAAACAGTATTTATCCTCTTTTTCCTTTAAACAGGTCATTTCCCTCTGGCTGTCTTCTCTTCTGCATTCAACAAGGACAACTGTGAAAAACTCCTGTCCACAGGTCAGTCTACTGCTACTCAAAGTGACTCTCTAATGACTCAAGTGTTACCTTGAGGCGAAGACAGTACCTGCAGGTCACCATCATCCCCGCCAAATGTCACCTGAAATCAGCAGTGGTTTAGTCTGGGAGACTTTAGTCCACTCAGCTACAAGGGGCTCCTTTGCTCCCGCCACAGAGCAGTTCATGTCTTACCAAGTTCACTTCTGAATGGCCCATTCAGAAAAAAAAGGGGAGAATAAAAGAGAATCAGCTTTGACTTTCTGAGGAATTCCATGTTTAACAAAGCATTTCTCAGCAGGTTAATGGCTGCAGCTATTAGTATAAAGCATTCTTAGCAGCTTGTGAAGTAATTATAGGAATCAGGCACTAATCCTTAGGAAACAATAATTAGAAATGTAATAATTAGGCAATAATTAGAAATTGAAAGTTTACTGCTAAACAGATTTCTGAGTTGTGTTACTTTAAGTGCTAGTGTTTGATAATGTATGATTTTTAAAACTATTACTACAAAAAGGAAAAGAGAAAATAAACTGTCATTCTTTTTAACTCCATCTTATCTACACACAACAGTTGGGCCGCAGTCATTTACTCTTGGTGGAGCAACTCCCTCTGGTGATGGTTACATCCATACAAAGTTGCTGTATGGCTATGCTATGCAAAATGGAGTAAATAATGCTGGCATAAGACATCCTTGTATTATTAAAATGTCTTGGTTGGATTTGGCTCCTGCCTGTCTGAAATCTTGGCCATTCAGCGTGCAGGCAGCTAGACTGACAGCTGGAGAAAAGAGATAAGATTAGTAATGTATATAACTATACCCATGTGAGCAATGAGCTCAGGGAAAGCATTAAGGTGAAAAGAGCACATCTGGCCACATGTAAATGTGTGTGAACCAGTGGGCAGATTTTCTACTACTGAAAATTTACAGTGGTCTTGGTTGTGTCATTCATAATAAATTGGGTTTTTTCTATATGCTTGTCCAGGGAATAGCAGAACATCACCGAGTCAAGATTTCTCTGCTTCAAGATTTGTGGTGAGGCTCCTCGCAACAAATTCCCACTGCCTTCAAGGATGTTAAATGAGATTGTTCATACATCATCACTAAACAAAGAGCCATCTCCTGTGCACGAATCTGCATGAATTCCCGTTCCACAAATGGTTTCAATAAGGCAAATTCTGCAGTAACGTAAATTGCTGTCAGAAGATGCTGAGAGGATGTGGCCAAGACTTGAGCATCTCCTCAGGACCTGTAAAACATTCAGCATTATTTGTTACAGTGAGGAAGATGTATCTGAATGAAACGACAGGCATTTTATCAGGCTGGGAGAATAAAATCACTTCAGGAACCAGGGTTTGTGCTGCCTGATTGGAATGAATTAAATAATGGTTTGTAAAAACGTTCTCAGGCAGGTTATGAGTGAAAGTCACAGGGTGTTTGTGCAGCCAAGGAAAAATGTCTTTCTCCAGCCAAGAAAACAAGTGAGGTAGGTCAGCCTCTAAGCCAAGACTTCCCTTTTCCCAGAGGAAAGATCTGACTTTTAAGGAATGATTATGTCAAAGAGAAAGTTTCCTAAGAGCACACAACTCCAGCAGCGCGAGGTGACTCATTTTTGCTTGATATAATCACTGTACCTTCATGCCAGGGGTGGCTGCAATTCCTTATCCGTGGCACTTACAGGCCTGCTGTTTCTTTGCCAGCTCTGGATAGGCTCTGTTGCCAAGAGCAAAGGACACTGATTTTCATGGGGTTAGGCAGGTTAGAGGTTGTTGTTATAACCTGATCTGATGGGGTTGCAGCTGCTCTGCATTCCCCATCTCCTGCACAGCTGGGTGCTCATCCTGATGGATGTACCACTTGGAACAGGGTTTATGTGGCCTGGGGGAGACCTGCAGGTGTGTGCTGGGATCAGCAAAGGCTGATAGAGCCCTTTGCTGGGCTTCTTATGGATCAGATACATCAGGAGAACAACTCCACTGATCACAAAGAAACAAGCTAATGCTCCTCCCTGCTATTTCGACTGCCTTGTGGAGGCTCACGCTCGTGGTTTGCTAGTCAGACTTTCACTCAGTTTTAGGAAATCAGCAAAACCAGGTAAATCCAGAGCTGTTTTGTTGTGAATATAAGCACAGAAAAGCTATAGCCCTGATTCAGCTTCCCTGATTCAGCTAAACCTGACATGTGAAATTCAAGGAAAGCCATAGGAAGTGCTGAGCTCCCCAGCAGTGATAGATGGCATCACTTTCATCTGTATGGTCACCCCTCCAACCTGCGCTTTCTGAAAGATATCCTAAAGCAGCGATATTATAATTATCATGTTATTTTTCTTGCCTATGAGCCCATCCAGTGACTGAGTTTGCTCACCACATGGGCTAGCAGGAAAAAGAGTCCCTTACATGTGCTCACCCAGGTGGGTGAATGTCATAATCCATAAATAGAAGAAGCTGCAGCATCTCTTGAGGGGTGACAGTGAATGCAGATGATACACTTCCTCACCCAGAGGGTTATTTTATGGCCATCTCTACATGAAGACACCAAATCTGGGTTTTCAGTATGGATTCATTCCTTCTCTGGGCAGGAAAAGCTGGCTATTGTGCATGTGCCAGATGTTTGCTACCAGTGAACTCCACTGGGAACTTATGGGATGAAATAAAAGATCAAAAGCCATTCAAAACACAGACAGGTGATTCTCTTTAAGCATCTGGCTTCAAGCTTTCACAAAGCCTGGCAGAGGTCAATGTTAAAGTGGCCCCTGACCATTTGGAAAACCATATAAACAAGAACATAAAGTGTCTTTACTTGCAACTAACTTCACTGCATATAAGATATAAATTAAGCAGATGAATGTTATTAGAGAAGCACTCTCATGAGTGCTGCATCCCACTAACAAAATTAGCGGGAAGTCTTCAAATACGTGATCAAAACATCACACTAATTATGGGGCAGAAAGGTAATTAGTCTGGGAGAGGCTCATGTCAGGGTGCAGCTTGCGGCCGTGCCTCTGCTGTGATGCTGTGTGCCCCGGGGAGACCACTATGAATCCCAAACATTCCTCAGGGTGGGACCAGAGCTGTGGCTCTTGCCCACACGCTCCCTGTGCCAGTTCCCACTGGGACATTGTTGTCCCAGAGCCTTTTGTCTTCAAAAGATGCCTCTGTGAGCAGTTAAGAGTCCCCACAGCGAGAGGCAGAGGAGGAGGTCAGAGGGGCTGGGGGGGAAATAAGAGCTCTTTCCCTCTAATGACAATGGGGGTTGACGCATGTTTTGGATGGGAGGGACATACCGTGAAGCTCTCACACTGCAACTGCTGACAGAAGCAGAGGCATGGGCTGGAAACCTCCAAGAAATCTCCTGGAGAACAGATTTCACCCTGAAATGAAAGGCATGCGGTGCTGGTCTGTGGATTCACGTGGACTTTACAGCAAATCTGCAGCATTTTGCCATGCTCTGCACAGCAGCCTGATTGAATTCCCTGAGGGGAGCAAGACTGCACTCAGGGACCCCCCTAAAAAAAGCAGACCTGTGCTCTGGGGGCTCTGAAGAAGCATGTGGCTCATGGTATTTTGCTTGGACCAGGGTAAGGCACAAGTCAGAGCCAGGAGCCATGCAGTTGTGTCAGCATGGACACTAATAAAACCATCCGAAAGGCACGTGCCATTTAGCAACTCCAGAATTTCACATATGGCACTGACACGGGGGTTATTTGGTGGCTGATTCCCTGCACTGACCCACAAAGACTTGGCCAGGGCCAAGCAGTTTGGTTTTGGGTCTGCATCGCTATGAGTCTGAAATCTGCCTACCCTGAGCAGAGATGGTTTCTCATAACAAAAGTGTCCTGCCTACATCCAGAAATAGCAACTTATAAAGTGCCTGTCAGTGGCACTGGCAAACACCTAACAAGGCAGATGAAGGGCCAGATCTATATCAGCATTGTGCTTGCATATGATTTCCTTTAGGAAACCTTTAACCTCCACCTCCCATGTACTGTTAGAATTGAACACCCTCACTTTGCCATGGCTGCTGTGAGGCAATGAGTACCTTGGCAAGGACACTGAGTGATTTCCCAGGTCCAACTACAAAGCAGATGTCTAAAGAGCTCTTAAAATTTATGGCTCCTTACGTCAGCTCTGAGGATGTCCAGAACAGCTGGAGACGTGCACCTTGAGCTGTGCTTCTATCACAGCAGAGCCTCAGCACTCTGCACTGGGGGAGACCTGGCAGCTTCCTGGCAGGGCAGGGAGCATCGTTGCAGCTCACCAGCCATACCAGATCATTGGGTCTTGCAGCCGGCAATGTTGCTTCAGAATTCAAGGCTAGGTTGGACAGAGCCTTGGGTGCCATGGTTTAGTGTGAGGTGTCCCTGCCCATGGCAGGAGACTTGGAACTGGATGATCTTAAGGTCCTTTCCAACCCTAACTATTCTATGATTCTATTCTGTGACTCTAATTTCTTATGAGAGATCCAAGGTTTTTGGAGCTTGAGGGTCACATTTGCTGTAGCATCCCACTGCTCTTAAGTAGTTTGCTATGAGAAGGCAGAGAGTTTTTCTTGTCTTTTCTTATCCAAGGAGCAGGGTTAAACAAGCGATAGAAAATCTCACTTGCCTTTGACCTCTTGATAAAAGTCTTATCTAAAGCTGGCTCAAGATAACAGTATTTTGAGCTGTTGCAGACTGGGCTTATCTGAGAGTGTTCCCTTTTATGTTCTTCAGCAGAGTGTTTGGAAGCCAGTACATATGTTTCCATCATCTACCTGGTCTGGAGGGAACATGCAAGCTCTCTCTTATCCAATAGCTCTGTTAAGAGGGTTGGATCTCATTCATCACCGACTCCTGGTGCCCAGATGGAGCTCAGGCTACAGATTTCATCCTAGGTCTCTCTCTAGGCACTGTTTTGAATCCTCTCTTGGCTTGGGCATTAAATATAATTAGATGTAATTTCAAAATCAAGAATCAAGAGATGCAAAACTTGCACTGCAAAGCAGAAACTTCCTGCAAGGAAGTTCTGAAAACTGCTTGCTGACATCAACATATGCCCTTGAAGAGCCAAGAATATGCCCTCCCCAAAAGGCCTCTGGGCAGACAGACAGCTTTTACAAGCTTTGGTGTAGCAGGAAACAAGAGACCTCAGGTAGTGTCCTTTTTTGATGTATGTACCCCTAAATAAGGGAATGCATCTTATACGTTTTATCTTGGCCAATTTCATTTCTCAGCTCATCAAGTGACTCCTTTTAGCAGTCAGACATAGGTTAATTTCTTGAAGGTGCTGGAAGAAGTATAACAGAGGGGGTTTTTCCTCCCCTTGTGTCTCTGTGTGAGGTCCTGAACAGCAAGGTTTGGTATTCCAGCTGAATTCCTTCTGAATCATTCAGCAGGCTGGGAGAGACACATGGAGAATTTCCACCTTCTATCTCAGCACAAAACTTTCCAACTGGATAGAGTCTTTTTAATGGGAAAGTTATTGTCCTCCAGTGAGCCACTCATTTTTAGGATGACAGTAACTTGCATTTTGCCACAGATGTTGCTTATTACGATGTTTCCCATTCCTGACATAAAAGGGAAACACGAAGGTGCCTGGGAAGCGCTGTGCCTCAGCCGCAGTCAATTGATGCTTTGCATTCACTGCCACGTTCGCTTCGTCTCCACGCTGCTCTCTTGCAGCTGCAGTAAACCCTTCGGGCAGAGAAAGGAGAGCAGAGAAGGATGTTTATATTCTGTGAGAAGAACAGCATGAGGAACAGCTCTATTACAAAGTCAAGGTTTTGAATATTGCAGGAACACTTCAGCACAAGGCATCCCTACTCCTGCAGCAAAACAATCTGCACATTGTTAGCTAAGCACAAAGCTCTCTAAACAACCTATTATCACCAGGCAGAGATTAAAAGCAGTGCTAAAGCCCAGACTGTGTCACAGGCTCGGGTTCTGTCGTTACTTGTGCTGAATGTGGCCACAAAAGATAGTCACATCTCTAACTCTCATGAGAGCACACTCCCAGCTCTGCATGGCACAGCTTTTTGTCATTCACCCTGCGAATTTTATATGCTGCAAAACGTTTGTTTCATTTTTGTTTCAATGTTCTAGTTAAATATTATATACTGTTTAATTATATCTATTATATGAAGATAAATTATAGAGATTTCTATATAATTGCATATATGTCTATATAACTATATATGTTTACATATACATCAACTTTAATCTCCAGCATCTTTCTTGTTTATTCATGCCCGCTTAGCCTGCCCCCTCAAAAAGTAATGGGGCAACATCACAGAATCATAGAATAGTTAGGATTGGAAAGGACCTTAAGATCATTCAGTTCCAACCCTCTGCCATGGGCAGGGACACCTCACACTAAACCATGTCACCCAAGGCTCTGTCCAACCTGGCCTTGAACACAGTCAGGGATGGAGCATTCACAACTTCCCTGGGCAACCCATTCATCAAATCTCTCTGCTTGGTACATTATAGCTCTTCCTAATACATGCTACTTAATACCTGCAGAGTGGGTACATTCTGTAACATTCACATTTTTGAGTTTGAGTTCACATTTACACCCAAATTTTGCTCCACGTGGCAACTTCAGGGTTCATTTATGTGACATTTCCAGTGCCCAGCAACTCTGGACATGTTCCAACGCAAATCGTTTCTACAGAGCAAGCAGTTGTATATTTTGTCCAGCCTGAAACATGGCAACTTCAGTCCTCTGTGACTAGGTATCTAATTAGAAGGAGTGGGAGAACATTCTTAAAGAATGCTCAGGTCTTTGAACACGCCAGTCCCATGGACAATTAGGTTTTGATGAACATTGTGCTGTTTTTGTCAGTGGAATCATAAACGTTTTGCCAGTCTACATTGAATGGTCTGACATGGGCATACTAAGGCAAGGGGCCTGCCCCTTGCAGTAGGCTGTGAGATGTGTCTACACATGGAATGACATGACAAGTGACGCTCAAGCCCCACTGTCCATTCAGTGTCAAGGTCTCTGCTTCCTCCTTGTATGCTGAAGTCCCCACTCTTTTGCCTCAAAATGGGGAGCAAGAGAAAATGCCATATCCTAGGCAAAAGAAAGGGAAAAACCAAACACCCTTCAAATCATTATCAGGTCACTCCAGGAGTGTACAGACTAGAACATCTGGTTTGTTTGGACCATTCTTTTAGCGTGTTTTCACAGTATGGGATAAACATTTGCAGTTGACTTGGTAAGTTCCAAGTCTACCTGTCTTTCAAAGCCATTAACCTATTTTTGAGCTTAACCAGTCCTAATAAATCACTTTTTTTCTGCCTAGTCTTCCCAAAGTTCCCAAAAGCTGCATTATTTCATCATTCATGTTTTCTGCATTCTGAGGGTGTTAAGGGAACTGGAGGAAGTGAATAGCTGAATGTTCAAATGCATTTCCACAATATCTCTCCATCTTCTCTTTAATGTCTTGAGTTTGATGGGTTTTTTTTCCAACTTCCAACCAGCAAGCTCTTTGGCAAGAAAAAGCTCAGATGAGGCTTGACTCCTTAATTACATTATTGGCAGACTGTGGCATTCCTTTGTTACTTTCTTGATCTAATTCTCCCAAAGAGCTGCAAAAAGGAGAATGGCGGATTAATTTAATCATAGCTTCTTGTGTGGTTAAATACCAAACCATTTATTGTTCAGATACTTTTGGGTACTTTGAACTTCATCTCTTCCATCCAGAGTGAAAGTATCTTTCTCTGTATATTTTCTGTCTTCAGATTTTACATCAAAGGAATGATGCAGACACAAAGTCCATGTGCTGGGAGTAAGTGGAGACTCTGCAACTGGGGTAGAGATCCAAAGCACTTGTTATTTCATCAAGTCCTGCAGAGACAAAACAGAAAGGCAAATTGAGCTGCTGGCTGCAGGACACCTCCCATGTCTCCCTGAAGCAGCTGTAGGCATGGGAAGGGTCCTTGTAAGGAGGATGCATAGCAGTGTCGAAAGTCAGTGTTGGAGCAATGAGTTTGCTCGAGGTTCTCTGGGCACTGAGGTTTGCAAGTCCTACACCCATATTTTGCTGAGAAGTATGCATATGTACAGGGAAAACCCTTCTCATGACAAAGTAATGGGAATTCTACTAATGCCATGGAACTTCGTTCATCTGGGGCTTCATTTCGGCAGAATCTTCAGTTATTACAAGCTTTCTGTCTCAATTAACTCAACACTTTAACCAGAAAAACCCAGGACATGCTGTTTGCAGCAGGGCAGATTTACTTTTCTGTGCAGACTTAAACAGCTGTTTCAGACTGTAACTGAAAAGTTGTGGCATTTACAGTTGAGCTTTTCCAGACTCTTAACTGAAATGCAATAGCCAAAGTGCTAGTTGTGTCTCTTCATGCATCTTCATGCATCTTCTGGATGCATGTCCTTCAGGTGTGAGCCCTGCTGTCTTTGTCTCGAGGGGTGAAATCACAGTTCTCCCAAATTAGCTTTGCAGAAAACCCACATAGCTCCATCTAAGCTCCCATTTCTCTATCTTTTTCCTTTGGGAGCTTGATACCAGCCATAAGTCTGAGGCAGCCTTTGCAAATCAAGTATCATCAGGTTCTAAAGGGTAGCAATTAGCACCCTCTGCATAGCTATTTATTGGATCACTGCATACGCCTGCTTCTAGCAACTTCAAGGCAGCTCTCTAGCTTCTTCAAACATCCTCCAAGATGATGTCTGAGGGATGGATGTTTGAAGACCCTTCATTCTTCATAGTCTACTCTGCGTCAGTGCTGACAAAGCAAGCTGCAAAGCTTGGCTGAAGTAGGCTCTTCTCAACTAACAGCTTAGGATTTGCCGCTGAGCTGCCTCAAGGATAGGTCTTGTATGGAGCTGTGTTCCTGAATTTGCATACAGACAGTTTTTCACACTGCTGTCTTTAATCTAAACTGCATATTTAAACATCTCAATAATCAGCTTATATACAATAGTTGTGATTCATTACAAAGCAACATCTCATTCTCAAAGAGCTATCGAGGAAAACAGATTTAAACATTGCTTGAATTAACAAAACGAAATCACTCAGATTAAAGGAGAATGAATACTAATAAACCACTCCTGCAGCCTATGCTATAGGAAAGCACCGTTATATCCACAAGAAAACACTGGAATTTAGATCAGAAATTTCATAATGTGCACAGAGGTCACACATGACCTTGCACAGCAGCCAAGCTCCTATAGTCTTCCTCTCTCTGAGGAAGAAAACATGCTGCTTTCCCTCCTCCCACCAATGTAGATTTATAATTACACATAACATGGTATCATCCTGATTGCTTTGCAAGTAATTGTTTGCTAAGAAATTAGAACAGATAATAACTGAGAATATAAGCAATGTCCTTCAAGTGAATAGTTGTAGGATCAGCCCACTCATGAAAGCTGCAGCCATCAATTTCCAATTGGCTGCTGGGACAAACGTGAAGTCTCAGAAATGCATAAACAAATGCATTAGATATAATACATCTACAGGAGCAGTGATTCATTAAACAAAGCAGCGGCTGGAAATATGGAAGAAACATGCTCAGCCCAGGAATAACTAATAACTTTTCACTCAAAATGGGTAGCAATTATTTTCGGTTGTCACTACTTACGAAGTGACCACCTAAACACGCATACTTTTGGTAGTAATACTCACCCTAAATAAAAACCTTTTTGACAGGTATTTCACAAACCCAAATGCCAATAACTTTCATCATTTTTCAGATTTTAAGGAAAAAAGAACCAAAAATCCTATGGACTTCAACTCTACCTGGAATGGGAATTTCAAATGGAAAAGGCTGAGAGTGTGCTGACCAGTTCATCTAGAGACATTTCAGCTTGTTCCACCTTCTCCTCCTTATACACTACCTCAAAGTGGTTGACATTTACCAAGCAGAGAACAGATGTAGAGAATAATTTCTGGTTTCTCTGAAACATGAGCAGTATATTTTTGACTGAGGGCTTTGTAAACTAGCTCCTTCCGTGTCGGAGGTTTGGGGCCACAATGGAAAACAGGGGCTTGCTGAGCAAAGATGAGCAAGTGCCCTAATGTGCTGCTCAGAAGAAGAGGGGTTACTGGGAAGACCACTGAGACATGGAAAGGGCCCCAAGGAGCCCCACAGAGCCTGCAGATCCATAAGAAATCTTGGCCTTAGCCCTGCATATCTTGGGACATGAGTAACGTCTGCACTTCTCCTGCTGCTCTGGTCTAACAAGTGCCAGGCTAGATGACTAGATCATTACCCTTCCCAATATGGGACCAATCCAGCTCCCACTGCAGCCAGCTGGAGCCTTTCCATCGAAAGAATTGGGATTGGATCAGTCCCATTGCTGCTGCTGTTTGTCCTTCTACGGTGCACGCTGCTTCCATCCTGCAATGCCTGAAAGCAGAGGGAGCCCAAGGTCGGGAGATGAGGGCAAATCCTGGAATCCGAAACTATTCCTCAGTGGGGGTGAAACTCCTATTTAAGGAAAGAAGGAGAACTGAGAGAAGGTTTTATGACTAGGCCTGGAACGAGGCAAGGGAAAACGTTAATGTGAACAAATCAAAGCAGACGGTTTTCATGTTTCAGTCAGCCTGAACCTTGGGAATTAAATGATTGCGCTGCCACAGCACACCCCAAAATGTGTCCCTGTGAAGGTGATTTATGTGATGATGTTGTAAACATGAGTGTACTGCTGGGGAAGTCTCACTGAAGAGCAAGACTTTCTTGTTGCAGCTACTATACAGAATGAACACAGTGATGATCCCCAACCCAAAGCACAAGTAACGCTTGGATGTGCAATTATCCTGTGTTCACCCGTCTGCAAGTTTTGACCCTTGGGGGGGTCATGGGCTGGTAGAAAGGGAACAGTGAAAGGCTACAAGAGCAGTGACGGTTGACAGCAGTGTGGTGTTGACAGCAGAGGAGTGTTTCCAAGAGGCGGGGATGAGCTCACTGTGGGGTTGTGTTCACTGGCTCCGAGGGCTCCTCTGGGTGAGGGCATTCCGAAACGTAATACAATCCCAACCCATACCAGGATAGTGAGCAAGTGCATACAGCCAAGGAGGAGTGAAATTCTAGTTTATAGAAACTGAGTTTCATCAGAGTGCTCTACATTCGTCCATCTGTTCTCCGCCCTTTGTGCACGGGGAATATTTCGGGATTCATTCTCATTTATGACTGATTGCCTCTGCTGCTTGGGTGCATGTAGCAGAAAGCAGCAGAGAAAAGGAAAACCCAACCCTATAAAGTAGGAATGTGGGGGTGTAAAGTCAGAAAACCAACCAAACGGAAAGAAGTTATTTCTAATTCATTTTGTCAAGTGGCAAGGTTTCAGGTTATGTATGTCCCTCCTGCTTTAAATTTCCAACTTAGCAGCAGATCCTCAGCTGGGGTAAACTGCTCTGGGACCACAGTATTTTAGGATGAAATCCTGCTCCCATTGCAAGTGAAAATGCCATTGATTCTCATAGAACAGGGATTGCAGCCTCTGTGCTGAAATCTGTGGGTTTCACACTCTGCAGGGGAGCAAATACTGGCTTTAGATGCAGTTTTCATTGAGGATTTTACGCAAGGGAAACATTCCAATTGTTCAAAGCTGCATTAAAAAAATTGCTGTTTCTGCAGCATTTTTTTGCAACATTGGCTCTGCATCAGAGCCAAATTTAAGCTAAGACTTACCCTTTCCCCATGTCAGAATCAGCAATATGGAGAAAAATGACAAAAGATTTCTTATTAAAATCTGAGAAGTGAGGTCACGGGGTCCAGGAGCTTTGGAAAAGAGAAGTCCTTAAGATGCATGTCTGGTTGGTTTTGTCTGAATGGGAAAGTTGCTTTGTTTAAGCCTTTCAAGAGACAGGATTTGCCGAATGGAAACAATGCCTGCTGATAGAGATGAAGAAAAGCCCCACATCCGAGAACAAAAATGGAACTGAGACTCCACCTCAGGACTGCGGAGATACGACTGCCTTTTGTTTAGGAGGCACCCAAACCCAAACCCCCTAGGGCTTCAAAAGTCAAATGCTTGACCCCAATGAACAAACATAAATATGTTATGGGTTTGTTTCTTTTAATTGCTGCAAATACAAGGACCACACATAAAGATGAAGATTCACGTGGCTTTCTTGATTAGGAGACACGGTTGTCTGCCTCCTGATGGGCCATTCATTGTCAGTGCCAACACATGGAGGGAACTGTAGTCAAAAGTGTTTAAAAATATGGGAAAGTGAGAGAAAATACCTTGCCTGCCTCCAACAGGGTGACATGATCAGCTCCAAGACCTTTTCTCCTGCATTCTGTACTTTTCCTAACATTTTGCTTTTTCCTTATGCTTTTTTGCCCCTCTTCCACCTCTCCCTTGAAATAAAATCAGCTTTCTTATTTCTGCTTTCAGAGCCTTGGACTGCTTGAACTGCTGGTGCATCAAGATGGACAAGGATATGTCAGTCATGAGAACTTCAAATGCAGGGGCCCTTTGGGTGCTGATTCTGCAAAGACATTGTTACTTGCTCCACGGCAATGATATGGACCTGGCACACCAAACTCTCACCTACACAGGGGACAAAATGTTGCGGGCTGTTTCTTTCAAAAAATGATCCAATGTGCATTTCTCTTGACTGCAAGTTAAAATATCTTATGAGACCAAAAAACCCCACCAGTTGTTCTTATTTTCCCTAGGATATGTTGCATAGGAGTATAATTACCTTAACTCAGACATGGAACATGAAGGAAACAGATGCTTATTTCTTTTAGAGATTAGACAACCTTGCAGACTGCCCAATAGGAAACAGAGTAGGAAACAGGCAATATATCTCATAAGTATCAAGCAAATTAGAACATTGCTCAGGAAATAAGTAGATTTTATGACTGATAGAAAAGAGCAAACCATTGTGTTTTTTCTTTAATGCAGGCTATAACAAGATTTCATTCATTTTCAAGTTGCCAGCCTCTCTAGCAATTGTATTTTGGCCAGCTACACCTTCTAGTTTTGCCTGGTGGCTTGAAAGAGGGGAAGAAAGGTTTATTTCTGAAACTACAGGCAGCGCCTATAACACAAGGAACAGCAGTCTTCCCTGAACTTGCTATTTGAGGATTTTTGAGTTCAGGATTGTTCAAGAGCTGCCGATCATCACTTGTATGGACTTCAAAGCCTAAGTACCTGTGGTACTTAGGTGGTAGGTACTTGGGCTGTTCCCCAGATTGGATCAGTCCCAAAAGCAACAATTCTGCTTTTAGAGTTACTGTTGTAAGAGCAGCTTATGAGAGGTGGGAACCTTAAAGCATCCTTCTGGCCTCTGCTTAGAGATTTTCTGGTTCATTAAAGCCTTGATGCATTAATGGCCTGTGCGTGATTTCAGAGACTGGTGTGCCGAACTCCTGCAGCTCATGCCTGGAGCTTGTTAGTGTAATTTTCTAAAGATTAGCAAGCATTGATTCCACTGGGAAGCCTTGGGGAAATGCTGTTAATCTCTTCTGACTGCTGCGGCAGTGCGTGGCTATGGAGGGTGCTACTGGGATTCTCACTGCTGCAGGCGAGGTGTGATCCTGAAGGAAAGTTTTCTTTTTGGAGGAACTGCATCGATTGCAATTGAGAACCATTAGCTAGTGGTAGCTTCACTGAGTCAGAAACTTCAGTTTACTTCTCCCAGGTTATCTGAGCCCTGGAGGCCTTCCACAGAAGATAGATACTGGCTCAATCCTGGATTTAGTTTGCTCACATAACTCCTATTAACCTGAACAAGCTCGGATAGGTATGAATTAGGTGGAATTTTACCTGCTGGAAGGAGGTAAATCGTATATACTTTAACAGAGAAGAGTTGTGTATTATTACACGGTGGAAAAAAAAAACCCATTGGGATAATTCAATTTCCTAACCAAAAAGTGGAAAGCTCTAAAATTAAGTAGAGGAGGTAATTCAATATTCTGGTTACAAACCAGAACATTCTTGGTAGAATTAATGAATGAACGTTGAGTCCTGGCCCAGTGTTTACAAATCAGATCTCACAGTACACAGGTGGGAAGGGACAATAAAAAGCCTAATTCTAAATTAGGGTCACCAAAGTGGGAGCTTGGAAGCTGGCTTATTTCTTAATAACTTTTTACTACTTCTATATAGAGCTTAGAGATGGGAACGTAGCCCTTCAATACCCTGTACATCAGCAATTGCCAAACCACGGAAACAGTGAAAACTAGAAAGAGAAAAGCAAAGTGCTCAAGTAAGACAAATTGTTTGGATAGTCCAGACATTGTTTTCTTATCTTGAGCTAAGCTGGGGAACTAGATTTGTTGGTGTTGACAAAAAAACCTTTGTACATTGTAGGAGGAGGAGACCCTGGGGGATGGAGAACAATAGGCTTCCTTTGACACAGGGATTGATTACCTTCAGGAAGCGCATGTGGGTTGCTCAGAGTGATTGAATTCCAGTATTGCTTTTTCAGAATCGTCTAATTATATTACAGACTCTATCATGGTCTTTTAAATGGCCACAATCTCTTTTGCCATTGTAATGAAATAACCACTGCTTAAAATAATGTTGTTTTCTTTTCTTTAAATAGGCTTTGCAGTCAGTGCTAGGGAATTTTTCTCTTTGATAGTGAGGAGAGCTACAGGGATGTGTTGCAACATCCACATGGGCAGTGTGGTGGGGATCTGTCCCTGCAGTTCCCATGCTTTGGAGATGGCTAAAACATGTTTGCGGGATTCTCAGGTTAGATATAAGGAAGAAGTTCTCTACTGTGAGGGTGGTGAGGCCCTGGAATGGGTTGGCCAAGGAAGCTGTGAAGGCTTCATCCTTGGCAGTGTTCAAGGCCAGGTTGAACAGAACCTTGGTTGACATGGTCTAATGTGAGGTGTCCCTGCCCATGGCAGAAGGGTTGGAACTGGGTATCTTAAGGTCCTTTCCAACTCAAACCATTCTATGATCCTATGAGTCTGTGGGAACAGCTCCATGATGCTCCTTGTCATTCGCAACCAGCAGTGAAATGGTTGCTGGCAGACCTACAAGAAAGAAACAACGGGGTAGTGCTGGGTACCCCTTGCACCACATGGGCTTTGAGGACATTATGGACAGAGCTGGAGGAGGCATAACCAGCATACAGCTTTTGGTAGCGTTGCCAGATGTATGAACACACCACTGGCGTGCAGGGAACCCTTCAGCTGGGCTCTGCTGCCTTGCAAACCAATGTAGACCTCTCTGAATTTGCCAGCAAAACACCAAGCTCACTGCTCCTCCTCACAAACCAGCTTCTTGCAAACTCCAGGCTTCCTTCTTGATATGATTTAAGAAAATTTTCCACCTCCCTTTTCCACACAGTGCTTAATTTTGGGAAGATGCCCATTTGCCCCGTTGCTGAGGCACTCATGGAAGACCTTGAACGATGCCCTTCCCACACAGCAGCTATCCAACACTCTGCTCAAACAGACTTTAGGTATAACAAAGGGGATTCATGGCTGTTTGCTTACAAACTTTAAAAAGCACAACTATAATTTATGGGAGATTTTCCTTTCCCATCATCAGAGCCAGACCTGGAGGAAAGCTCTGGATTGCTTACTGGGGTTATCCGTGGTTTATCAGTATGAAGCCTTTCGATGCTGAGTTACCAAGGACACGATTCCTGCACAGATGCTTGCAGGAATCATTTGAATTCATCATCTGAAAGAGATGAATTCCAGAGATCTCACAAGCTAAAAAACTGTCAGCAAAGAGCCTGTGGCTCGGGGAAAGAAAAGGCAGCTGCTCAGAGCACCTCTCTCTGCAGGACCCCTGCCTTGACCTCCACCTCCGGCAAGGAATCATTGAGGAAGAACGGTATTCCAGGGCACGAGCTAGCTCCCACGTGGAGGTCACAGAGAGCAATGGCCTGAGGATGAGGAAGACTCCCAGAGTGTTAAAGGTTTGTGAATATAGACTGTGGGAGTGGTTTATAAAAGACATTTCACTAAAAAGAGAACTCAAATAGCCAGGAATTCCTCCCCACCATTGCTTCCTTGACATCATGGCGACATGTCACAATCCAAATAAGTTCAATTTTCTCTATTTTTGTGGAAAAAAATAAGTTGGTGACTTTCACAGCCTGAGGGGCTGCCCCGTTGTGTGAGAATGGAGACGGGATCCATGTGCAAATCATTCCTCCTTTCAAACTGGCCTTTTGCTATGGTGGATTAAAATCTCCGCTTTATTTACAAACATCAGCTTACTGAATAAACTACAGAAGGCTGTAACTGTTGATCGATGTTAAGACCATCTGAAACATCAAAGCAAAGGCTGTTTATGAGGAAGGACTGAAAAACCATGGCAACTTGCCTCTTTTCCTTTTTAGCTAAGCGCAGCAGCGATGGATCAATCAGTTCAGCTTCTGTGAGTGTATTTCAGAAATGCAGGCTGCAACTCTAATGGGCTGGATATTAAATACCAAATGCAGTCTTGATGATAGCAAGCACAAATCTCCTGATTCCTCAGAGCCACAGTGCCATTTACTTCTGTGTAGTGAATAAATATGGCAGTGCAGGCATGCGAGATGACGAGGAGGTTAGACCTGGGGTTTGAAGCATCAGGGTTGAAGACACTGTGTTAGTATAGCCCTTTGGGCTGTCTTATTCCAGCAATTAAAGTCAATGGCACAAGAAGTCAAAATGGCTTTATCAGTGTCATCAAAATGATATAAAATCCCTGCTCTTTCCTAACTCTATGTTAGGAAAAGATCCCTTTATTCCCTCAGCCTTAGGACCGAAATTAGAGACGTCCCTTTCATGTTATCTCCCTCAGCTTTCCCAGGTTGCAGATCCCACAAATGACACCAGTTAAGATTTCTTCCCCATCAGTTTAGATTTCCCTTAGTCCCGTCTGAATCAAAAAAGGTTTGTTGCTTTTCCTTCAATTTCACTTTTTCTCTTCTTTTATTTTTCATGTCAGGTTGAAAAGATTAAAAGGAAGAATTTATTTTTCAGATAAATTATTTCACTTGACCCTTCGTCAAGGACTGGGATGCCTGCAATAGATTTCAGATTCACACAAGCAATTGCTCTTTATTTTTCCTGGGGAAAAAAAGGAATAAATATGCAAATCAAAGCTATCAGTGGCTTAGATTCTCATCAGTAACCATAAGTAAACATGCAGTTTACTCAGAGGACACATATTTTGGAAAAACTTTCAGATTACAAATAGGCTACAAAACAGCCCAAAAGGAGAGGGAAACAAGACGCAGTTCCCTCTTGCTCCCTCTCCTTTCGCAATATTTTACCTTGACATTTCCAGTTTACCAGATAAATTATTTGCACCAAAATTGAAATATTTCCATTGATAACAGAGATTGTGCACAGTCCAGAAGAATTCTTTCAAGGGTGGTTCCTTTCTGTGTTTGGCTACTGACCTCAGAGGACTATATTTCACTGCGAATGACACTCCAATATAGCTTGTAGGATATGCTTGACTAACTAAACATAGCAACCCAGGCAAAAAAGGCATGCACCAAGACACTAATTTTACCAGGCAGGACAGACCTTCAGCTTTGGTTTTCAATCAAGAAAATATTTGGGCAAATCAGCTGACAAACACATTCTTACGTTGGCCACTGGATAGTAATGTTACATGGTCTCTTTGGTTCTTTTCTTTGCCATGTGAGCAAACAACTCAGATCCGGAAGAGGTCATTGCATTTCTGTTGTTTCTGGCTGATATAGAGTTGGCTCAGAGCCTTTACCTCTGTCAAAAGTTGTTTCTGTGGTATAGCGGCTTCCTGAAACTCAAAAGATTGTCAAAACGGATCTTCCCCAATTACTGTTGGGAATAGCACTCTGCTTTACTTGCAACCACAAGTCCCACATCACTTCAAACCTTGGTATCATCCCACCTCAAGTCCTCACACTTTCCTGCACCTCAGCTCCATCTCTTGGCTACATATCTTCCCTTGAACTTGGGATGACCCTAAGCAAAAATGAACCTGTAACCTCACAGCGCCAGAGGAGATACTCTGCCACACACAACTTCTTACAACTTTGTCAATAACTCTTAGCCATGCCCTGGTCTTGCCTTTCGAACTAATGTCCTATGTCTCCATCACGCACTATATCTCCATCACTCTGTCTCCACCACACACTAAACACTACAGTTCACATGCAGAGCGTAGGCTTTTTCACTTTTCTAAAGCAGTATCCCCCCTAAAAATACCCAACAAATTAGAAGCCCAGAGCATTTCACTAATCTTCAGGTGAAGGTCACTCACAAGTGTATAAGAGCAGAGCATTTTGTTCGCATAAGGCTGTGTGCATACGTTTAACCTTAAATGAGTAAGTCCCATTGAAGGGGGCCTTGTACACTTAAACTTGCAGATAGGATGTAGGGTTTTGTTGGTTTAGGATCTTGGACCACAAAGCACATAAAAGAGATCTGCCAGGCTTATGATGAACCACAAGGGCAAATTTAATCTCCTTAGAAATGTGCAGCTGACTTGCTACAGATTTTCTGGTGCACAGATCAAAGCTAAAGCTGTATGCTGGGCTAGTGTGTGTCTCCATATAGATGGGGAAAAATGGAACTAATATAAAAGAACAATGAATGGGGGTTCAATCTCTGGAAGATTTCCTACATATGATAAAGAGACTGCCTGCTGACTAGTAGCGAGGACTGGGGAATGTAGGAATTTTGCTGCTGTCTTGTGATTACTGCAAACACCCTCAAACTGCTACAACTGCTAGTCTGAGTAGGTTGCTTCCAATTTCTTTCAGCTCCTTGGAGAAAATGAGTTCTTTTAGCCTCTTGGGAGAAATGGTTAGGCAGAAGTGATTCCAGATGGGAGAGGATGGGATGGCTTTTGTATTGACAACATCTGTAGAGCATAGGACAAGCCAAAGAGCTTAGGGAGTTAGGTGACAAGTTGTGTGGCTCTCTGAGGTTGCTGTTAAATCAAAGAGTAAAGAAAAAGGCTGGCTCTGAGGCTTCTGATCTGTTAGAAGTGTCTCTGCTGTAGGCATGTGATGTGCTGCATGGCTACTGGCATAAAGGAGCCACAGACACATGCTCTTAGTGGCATAACTTCAGAGGACATGGTGTGACCAGCGGGATATTTCCTCTTCTGTCCCAGAGGAGATAGAGTATAACTTTATATCACTTGATCTAGAGAACAAGGTAACAGTGCTTGTGGCAGAATTTAAGTGGCAAAATAGAAATGTGCTCCGAGCAAGAAAGTGACGGTTCAATGTTTCTGTGAGCTGTCATAAACCAGGACTCTGTATCCTTCCCCAGACAAGACCTTGACAGCAATCAATAACTAGAAAAATGAAGCCAATTATTAGCAGTGGGATTTAATATCGCTTCAGTATGGTACTTTGTTATATTTCTCTGTCTGGCTGTCATCTGCTGGGACAAAATTTGGGAGAAGTAAAACAAAATCCAATTTTTATTGCTCTTCCCCACAGTTGGAACAAGTCTTTTTTCGCACCATGGGATATGACTGAACACTCCACAAAACAACTGCTCTGTCCTCTGTCTCCCATCCCCAAATTCTTGAATTCCTCTAAAAGGTTAAATGTGTTTCTGCTTTGACCTGGAAAACAAGATATGCTTAACGGAGTTTTAAGGATTAACTTTTCCAAGGTGCATTATTTAACTCATTACTTCAGTGCTCAGCTGAACTGTCAGATTTGGTCTCTGTTGTGACACTTGGAATAATCTCCAATTAGACACAACAGATTCTGCTGGGAAACAAGACATAAATCAAGTAGCACCAAGCATGGAAGCTAAATAGGCAGACTAAGCAAGACATATGCTGCCCTGCCACTCTGCATGACTAGACATGATGGGATTTGCTGGGAGGTATGTGATGTTGGGCTCTTGGCACACTTGCCTTGCGATGTGAGGAGACACCAAACAAACTCCTTGGCTTTGTACAAAGGCAGGGACTGTCTCAAGGGCAGTACCCGTCTTTCCGATGGATCCCTGGAAAGCATCCACCTCTTTCCAAGTCACAATTTCCTTGCACTAGTGAGACACTGGCAATGTCAGTGCTAGATGGCAAGTGGCAGATAAGCCTCTGCCTGTCCAAAGCAAAACAAGAGCTCACAGTCAGCAGCTCCTCTGCACAAAAATGATACTGTGAGTTATTCCAGCTGGAAAGGGGCTTTGGAGAAAAGCTCACAGTGCACAGGGAGGGATGATGCATCCGTAATTGAAGCTGGTTTACAGAGGTGTGCAGGGCCTTTTTGCTTTGAGTGTTTAATGGAACAATCCCCACTTAATCCTGGACTCTGCTGTAATTTTCAGATTACCAGTTGAAATTGTTTATTATGGGACTTCCAGGGCTTCATACTAGAGGGTGGGATGTTTTTGCTGTACTTTTGTATTCAGCCTTCATGTAAAATGTGACTGTAGGAACCAGTAACGTTACTTGCCTTACAGCACTGGGCAATCCCAGCTGTCCTCCCACCCAGTCCTGCAGTACACTGAGGTCTCTCTTCATGGCACAAATGAGCAACAGAGCAAGTAAGCACAGACTTATCTAATGTCTGGTATTGAACACGTGAGACTTATTCCTCTGGCTAGCTTTAAACATGAGTCCTTGCCTTAAAATAAGTATTATTTCCTAGTTTCAAGGAAGTCCTGCTACTGCAAACGCTAATACTAGTCAATGCCACTAGCCCTAATTAGTGTCAACAAGAGCTTTATCTGGAATTCAGAAAAGTGATAAACATTTTTCCATGTGTCATTTAAAATATCCCCCATGCCCCTGTCAGGAAAATGTATGTTCAGTAAATACCTCTGATGACATGAAGCACTTTTTATTCTTCGAGTTAAATTAGCGTCACGGACTTAATTGGTTACACATTTCCCTAGCAGGAAATTGGAAGCCATTAAAACTGCTGCATTAAAATAACCCTCAATTACTGCTTCTTTGGAGATGATTTCAATTTTGTTCATCTGCCTTTTCCTATTGAGTAGTTTCAGCAGAGGTGTTTGTGGAGCAGCACAGGATGAACATCTGCATCAGAGAAATGCTGTCTACAGGTCCCGCTGTCCTGCCATGTGTGCCCACATTCCTGGGTCAACAGCCCTACACCCCATCCTGGCGCTCCCCACACCATCCCTTCCAACGGGGACTGTCTCTCCATGCTTCCTCCATCCCTTCTTGCCTACCAGCCTGACACCTCCATTTAGTAGCTCAGTGCCTCAGTCCTACTGCTGTAGTTTAGACCTGGTCGGCAACTTAACCCCATGGAGCTGCATCACTCCTTCAGTGGGATAGGGGAGAGAATCAGAAGAGTAAAGATGAGATGAGATTGGGTGGGTTGAGACTAAGGCAGTTTAATAGGCACAGTAAAAGCTGCACAGGCGAAAAAAGCAAACAAGGAATTCATTCACCACTTCCTGTGGGCAGGCTCATGTTCAGCCATCTCCAGGATGGCAGGGCTCCATCACGTCATGGTGTCTTGGGAAGATCACTCTGCAAATCACCCCTTCCTTCTTCTTCCCCCAGCTTTCTATGCTGAGCACAATGCCAACAGAGTATGGGATATCCCTTGGGTCAATTGGGGTCAGCTATCCCAGATGTATCCCCCCCAACCGGTTGTGTACCCCCAGCCTCCTTGCTGGCGGGGTGTGGAGCAGAAAAGACCTTGACTCTGTGTAAGCACTGCTCAGCAGTAACTAAAACATCCCTGTGTTATCAGCACTGTTCCCAGCACAAACCCAAAACACAGCCCCATGACAGCTACTATGAAGACAATTAACTTCATCCCAGCCAAAACCAGCACACTTACACTCCCTAATCACCCTGATCTGTATCATTCCTCTGTCTCTAGAAGAACTACATCTATATTCAAATCCCCTGATCCTCCGGGCACAATGTGTGCTTACCCTCCTGTAGTTCTTGCCTTCTCATGTACTAGTGCTTTCCTGTCACCTACAATTCAACAGGCAACATTCAGCCTTTTAGCTTACAGTATCATCTCCATTACAAGAATAAGCAAAGAAACAGAAAAGGCACCAAGAAGGAGGATGAGCAGACAGAAAGGCTTTTAATTTGTGTGAGCTCAAAGCAATATGCACAGAGAATAATGAGTATGATGTACTGCCCAGTTCAGGGCCACGCTGAAATAAGCTGAGCCATCTAATTAATGAATATACTTACAACAAGGAATAGAGGGATAAAAATCAGAGAGGTGTAATTATTTTAACAGATGCTACAAATAAGGTCCTGTAAATCCTCATGGAAGGATTGTGCTGAGCTAATTGTAATGCAGTGACTCCACAAACAGGCTCTTTTGGGGGACTCTTGTGCCTTGATCATAAGGGCTGGAAATGGTCCTTCACTGGGACTTCATCTGGGGACTTTGGAGACCTCACCAAAAGCTGAAAAGTGTTGCATCATACTATCATATATAAAACAGGGCAAGAATGAGCCCTGCAGTTTGGATCAGTGAGCTGAGGCAGGATCCTAGCATCAGAGTCTGCTCTAGCTCCCGATCGTGTGGTTGTTGAACACATGAAAGGCACATCCAGACATACACAGGTGCGGCCAGAGCATCACAGGGATGATGGTTGCTGTAGCACTTCCATGGTGTCATGCTGCAACAAATGAAGGCAAGGGCTTGTGTATCCTCCTCGGTCAAATGCGATCACTGAAATTCTTTAATGCTCTGCCACTGCAGATTGAGAACAACACATCTGGAGAATCAAACTCTCCTCAAAACAATTACCCATGATTTATGTAATCTCTATCTTTTAGTCCTTTTCATAAGCCAAAACACGTTTTTGTCGTCTTTTTTTTTCAGAGCACCAGAGACTGTTAGACAAAGTGCAGAATAAATCCTTAAACTCCCTGAAATCCACCTGCTCTGAGATTCCAGCTTTAAGCTCAAACCAGGATTGTTTTGTGCAACTATAAACCATAAACTGCTGCAGTGAAGGGCTCAGACTTTGTTGATAAGTTTTCCATTTGAGGACAAATATAGAGGGAAGTGTTCATTTTGAGTGAGGTCTGATTTTGTTTGGAAATTAAACTTATTTACAAAAGCTGTTTGCAGCTTCACAGCTGTGGTTAAATCTGTTGTAACCCCACAGCATTATCACACCTGTTTGAGTAAGGTAATGGAAGGTGCAAACTCACGTTTTCGAACTTCAGAAACTTGTTTCTGTCTTATTTGATAGCATCCTATCTTTTCTGACAGTCATTTCTGCCATTTCCTGCTACAATTGACTCTACTATTTACTTCAGGATTGCCAAATATTGCAAAAGATGAATTACGTGAAAACAGATGTTTGGTAACTTTGTTAACACTGCTCAGCAATAACAATCCTGAAAGCATTCTGAAGACTCTAAAAGCCACTCAGAAAAAGAGATAACGTTCATTTAATTTATTTCAGTGATGCTATCAGTGTCGTACTCAAATGTCATAGCATTTTCTCTTCTTTTAAAGGCAATTGAGGATCAGACTGCAATTCTGTTAGCCACTTTGCTACAACTGTTGATTTAACTGAAAGGATGAGTGTTTTTATTGTGCAGAAATGTCACAGCAGAAACAGCCGTGCTCCAGAATACAAGGATCCTCTGCCTTGTGAAAGCATGGCACAGCACTGCAGACTGGAAGTGGCTGGGGGTTCAGACCTGCGTTAGAATTAGATGTCTTCTCTGCAGTTAGTGTTCTGCTGCATTACTTGCTAGTGTAGATACTATGAGGAACTTGGGACACCATTGATTTTTCTGCCTTTTACAGCATCGATTAATGTCAGCTAAGAGCTTTACGCTGACTTTCACATTCCATTGACAACCTTTGATTCAGATTTGTCTCCACAGACATAAACCACATGATCTACAGAAGAAAATGGGACAGATGAAAAGGCAATGGGATTACTTTTTTTCTTTATTACATACTGGTTCTTCTAAATGCTTAACCTGACATTGATGTACTGCAATTTTTACCACTGGATATGCATCTGAGAATGGAGACACTGCACAGACATTAGGAGACCTCTTCACACCAGCTTGGTATACAAACCATTTAAGACAAAGGACTTTCTCACAGAAACTTGTATGGCCTCTCCATCTATCTAAACAACAACCTGAAGCAGTACACCTATAACAGTTACAGCTCCTGAATTAACACTATATCATTAAAAACTACTTAGGATAAATTTCTGCAATAGCCATTACCCTTCCTCATGAAGCAGTCACACTAGAGTTGAAATGAAAAGACTGTTCTGTTGATCAACAGTGCTGTCCCACAGTTGAACGTTTCAAGCATCACCATGTTAAGCAGTCTTTCCTCAGAGATACGACATTGGTACAAATGAAAAGAAATTACTGAACAGGTTTGTAATTAGTCAAACTAAGCACTGCAGGTTAAGGGCACACATACCGCTTCAACTAACGATATAAACAAGCACACAACTATATTTAAAGCATAATTGGAAACAAATCACAATCTGCACTAAACACAAGAAGGGCACTTCAGAAAGAGCTCGTACAAGCTGAAATATTTACTGAGTCCCAGAGAAACCTGCTGGTGGGAGATGTCTGACTTCAGTGTCTCCAATGAATTACCCCCTTACAAGGACTCTGGAGCTGGTGGCGACTTCCTAAGAATGTTCTTAAAGTTAGTTACCTAGCCCAACACGTCTGCTCTTCAAACTAATGCTCCTCTGCTTCTCCCAGGTTCCCTCATCACCCTACACGTCCAGCAAGGAGACTCTGCCCGAGACCTTCATCCCAAGAGTACAACATGGGACACATTGAAACCTGCATACAGAAATCCACCAAAGACAGCAAACACACTGTGATGTCATGAAAGTGACTTAATTATATACCTTTTCATCCACAGCCTTACAGACAAAACAAGAAGGTATCTAGTCCAAAAGTGCTAAAGAAAGAGAAAGATAAAACACAGCTAGAAAATCCTCCATCATTGCAGTGCTATCATTAGCAAAGTGGAAAATGGAGAAACAAAATTTGTCACGCCTTGTATCTGCTGTATTAGCCTAACACATCATGTGAGTTGTCATTAATGAAGAATTCAGTTTATAACAACAGGCAGGAATTTGGGCTCACATTTGTTAATCCACACTGCAGTTTTAAAGCAAAGTTTTAGCAGCTTAGGGGAAAGAGAAATGAAAAAGAAGTGGAAGCATTTAGAGAACTTCTGTTCGCACAAAGTGCAGAAATAAACAACTTCTTGTAGATACTGCCCTCATGCTGCCTTTTAATTGAACTACATAGATCAAGGAGTGCCACGGGGAAGAGAAAAACAAACCAGTGAGGAATTTAAATGAGTATAGGAAAGAATTAGGAAAGTTACAACCAAGCCAGGACACAGTTGTAAATAGCACAGATCTGAGTACAACAATATAATAGATTTTCACATATCCTGCTTGCAGCAGCTCTTACAGAAGCTCATGCAGATCATCCCTTCCATGCCAGGCCCCACATGCTTTACTCCTTTCTCCTGTGTGCTACGGACGTTACTATGGATCCCTTTTGCTGGGCCCCTACTCCTGTTGCAGCATCCAGATGTGTGGATAACTCCTCCACATGTAACTCCAGCCAGGATTCCCTGGGATTCCTGGGCTTTGTATGAACCACTGAGACCTTCTCATTTGGCACTGGTAATTTCTCTAGACCCAAACACACATTCTTAAAAGACTCTATCTTCAGGAAAGCTGTCTAACCCCTGGAATAAGCTATCTGGTTATAGGCAGGAATTTGTGAACATTTTACCCATAGTGAAAGGCAAGCCAAAGTTGTGCTTTCCAACAGACTACTTGCTGCTATGACAAACTTTGTTAGTCTCAAAGCCAGCTCCCTCTCCCCACCTCTTCTCTCCTTGCCTAGCTGTTTCATTCAACGGCTTCCTCTGCTTGTCGCAATGAGTGTAACACTCTAAACCCAAATAGCCTCTTTACTTGCCCAGTGCCACAAGGCCAGAGCTTTAACTGAAGGTCCCAGGTGCTGCTAGATAATAAACAATTATTATCTTTGGATGAGTCCAAAACACAAAACTAAGTTCCACTGAAGTCAGTGGGAGCTTTGCCAGAAACTTAATGCTGGCAGGATTTCATCCAGCACTTCTTTCATGTTAGATTTAATTAGTGGTGGGTAATGAGGCACTCTTAAAATTCTCCACATCTGGGGAAAGAAAAACATGATTACAGTGTACAGTTATAATTCACAAATTGGATTGTTAGAAATAGTTTTGCTCTGCTTTTTTCCCTCCTTTTCTTTGCCAGAAATAACACAATTAAACTCAGCGTCTCCACACATAATTTAGTCGGGAATGACTGAAGTTAAGGTGGTGGAGAAACCTGCTGCAGACCACTGAAATGGAGGCCCTGTTTCACAGTCAAGGAAAGTCAGATTACTCCACATATGGTACTTTACAGAAGATTATAAATTAACCACAAGTCATCCAAGAACATGCCTTCCAATGGAAAATAAATCAAGAGGAAATTAGTCAAAAAGTAAACACCTCGCTTCTTCCATCAGGTTAATGAACACAGACCATTTTTCTTGCCAACAGCATCCTTAGCTGAATCTAATGAGTTTGTGCTCCTGGGAAATAAGCACGTTGCAGAAAATCTCAGCTGTGGGTACACTAGAAATGCATCTCTGGTCTTAAGACAGGACCCACAGAAGCCAAGGTGGTGACACACACTCTGGAATGCCATGCCACACCACTGCCTGATCAGTCCAAGTCACGTACTGGCAGGCTAGTTGAGCCTTAATTAAGTGGTGTTAAATAGCCTTCACAGTGATAGCAGTTCTCACTGACAGCATAGTGATAAACTTGCATTTTTCACAACATTGAATGCATTTGATTGATTTACTGAGTTTGCCGGAGTATTAGAAACTGAATAGAGAACAGCATCTCAGTCACTGACACTGATTTGACACTGATTTGCAATCTGACACTGATTTGCAATAACGGTGTATGAATACACACCCAGAAGCAGATGTTGCAGGTCTGTGCAGGGATGTCCATGCACTGAGAAAGAAATAAGTAGCAGTAAAGTGAGGTGGCATGGCTAGTATGAAAGATACTTTATGCTATAAGCCCAAAAGAAGGTTGCACAAATTCAAAGAGAAAGGAAAATGGGTGATAAACAGATGAAGCTCAGAAATCTGACACATGATTTTCATATTTCTTGGAAAGAAAATATAAACACACCAAGTTTATTTACATTTGAGGATTCCATAGGCAGCTTTTTCTTTGATTTTCTAAGCAAGAATTTTCTTGGTCATGTCAAACTCCTAATATTCCAGGTCAGAAAAGAACAAAGACTGGACGCTGAGCTGAACATAAACCCAAAATCAGACACTAGCTGTAATAATGGCAGAAATGTGGGTTTTATTTCCATTTCCTTTCCTAAGTGCTCCCTGGTTTTCACTAACATTTGGAAGAATTCATGTCGACTCCAAACTGATTAGAAGGCGAAGCCAGTAAATGCAACATGGATTATGGGATCATTGTCTGGATTAAGCTGACCTGAGAAAGGCCACAACCTTCACTTTCACGGACAATAGCTTCCATTTGTGAATGCAAATGAGTGAACAGTATAGTTACAGCTGTATTATTTTATCCAGGACTATTTTTTCCTTTCACTTCCCAGAGGATTACTGCTTTTGCTTAGAATAATAAGCAGTAAAAATGAGTAGGCTGCAAAACCAAGTGATCTGGATGGATTTTCCCCCAACCTGTTTTAAAACAGCTAATGGTCATGATCCCTGGTAACGAATGACAGTGATAACTGACTATGGCCAGTCCCAGGATGAACAGGCACTCACAGGACGCGGAAGGATGACTGTGCAGGTAGTCTTCCTCAGTGAAAATTCACATTTTAAGACTCCTGCTCTTGAAGCATCCTTTGCTGTAACTGTGGGGGTGTGGAAAAGTGGTATCAGTTTCATTATACAGCTTAGAACAAGAAGTATTGAGTTTCCAGCCTGCTTTTGCTCAGTTGAAACCAAAATGAGCAATGACATTCAGCATAAATGCAAGATCAAATGTTGTAAATAACCTGGTACTTTAATTCTGCCCTGAAGGTATCATATTTGGATTTGTATCAAGGTATAATTGTGCATATCTACCAATGTCACATCCATGGGGAAAAGAGTCAACTTGGCATTTTGCACACAATCTGAGACGCTGTCAATGATGCTAAAGAGAACTTCTATCACTGTAGAAGCTATTTAACACAGTTTGCATGAGTCAGTTATTAGCATTTGCTGAAATCTCAGTAAAACCACAGTGTAGTGGCTGACATGTGAGAGCTTTTTTGATTAGGAAGTACTTATTAAGAGTAGGTTTGCAACCAAAAAATGCATCTCAGTTCTCCAAAATGCTTCTGGAAACATGCAACCTTCAGAAAGCGAGGTGATTCATTATGCTTTGAGACTGATGAGCAGCTAAGCAAACGTTATTCCTAGTATTTCATGTTGTTACTAGGAAAAGGCACTCTGGTACACAGACCTCCTTCAATTCTTGACTGCAATGGTATATTTGGGGACTTGGTGCTTAGACATACCACAAATCGCATCGAACTCCTAACAGACAGAAACATACTTCTAAGGAAGCTCCCCCAGATATATATAAAGTTTCTCCCTGTATAAAACAGATACATATTCATAAACATTAATCCATTCACTCGGGACATGTTGAATACATAACTGCATGTATATAGAAACTTTCCCAGAACCTGGAGCACCCCAAGGAGCCATATATATAATTTTACTTATTCGATTATATTATATGATAGAATTGTACTCTGTCACTGTCTGGCCAGGCTGTACGATCCAGAGGGAGTGAATCTCTGCAGAGCACATTTCTGTTCCAAGCCGATGAATAGAGCTGTTAAAAATTAAGTGCTGTCGGTGTACCAGCCTTTTCTCAGAATCCAGGTCTGAGAACAAAGACGCTTCCCTCCAGCAGCAGGGTAGGGAGTCTGAAACTTGAACAATTGCTTCTTTTCTCTGCAGGACTTTTCCACTCAGAGTAAGAGCATGCCTCTCTGCAATTCTTTTAACTCCTCGGAGAGCAATCACCTCTTCTAATGGAAGTGATGCCAAAACTCCTGGGAGCACAAGCATGGCCCTAAAGAATATAAATCCTTCTCCCACTTTCTCTCTTAATCTCCACTAAATCCTCTTACATTATGCTGAATTAGATAACAGGGAGGGCATTAATATTTCTGCAGATAAGAAATAAGCTGCCCTCAGTTAAACAGCCCTTATTATTTATATCCATGTGAGCAACGATCATGATTTAGAAGATGCTGGCTTCCCTGGGTTTTTTAATGTTTTCTATCCATTAGCATGTTTGAAATAAACTTGTGAAGGTGCAGCCAGAAGTTATTAGAGTAATGGGAAAAGCCTGATGGAACAAAACTGATCCAGAACATGGATTGAGGAAAATTATGTAACTGTAAAATGTTTCCCAAAAGCAAGTGAATAGTGCCCTGAATCTGTGGAGATGACATCACAGCCTCCTAAGAACTTAATTCCCACAGATCCATTGTATCTTATTATTATTTACAGGGAGAGCACTGAGTGAGATTGTCTCCAAATCACACACTGTGTCCAGCCATTAGGCTTAGGAAGTGCTGTTGCCTCTGATGTCTTCAATAACTGGGTTTATGGGCTTCTTTTTTGTTATCATTGCCGCTGAGATGTGCGTCCTCTTCAAATCTACCTGCTTCTGTGATGGGGGAACTGCTTGTTGCTGATGGCCAGGGGCTTTTGAGCAACACTCACCCGTCAGGAGAGAGTATCAGAATGGAGGTAGAAAAGGATCGTTAAACTTTTTCCAAGCCACAGATAAGAGCATTAAGAACCCAATTAGGAAAATACAATTTTTTATTCCCACTTAATCTGAAAGGTTTACTGTGAGGATGTATGACACAACCCCTGGTAAAACAAAACTGGTTCAGTAATTCAGCAGGACCTGTTGACGAAATAATAACTACCAAATAAACTGCCTGAATCTGCACTTCTGAGGTACAGGTCTGGTTGTCCAGCAGTTCAACTAATGGCCAGTTGAAAGCTCAGTGGACAAATGATTCAACAGAATATTCATTTGCCATCAGTAACCACATACAACAGGAGATACGCGAGAAATTCTTTGAGCTTCTTGAAATTAGCAGGATCTGCACAAACTACCTGTAATAATTTCATTGATGAATGAGGATTTTCCTCCTTGGCAGAGAGTACACATTTAATTCTTTTTGTTCTATCATTGTCTCAGCAAATGAAAGGAAATGAATTGTTAGGACATAAATACCTGTGGTTATTCAATCTGTAAGTTTAGTCACAAAAAGAGCATAATTTTCTGTTCCTGAGTAGCAATTTACTCTTTTCCTATAATATTTGCTAAGAGTTTCTTGAAAAATAGAACACTGTTGCAAATAAGAATAAAGAAGAAACAGTAATAAGCAAAACAAGGGCTTCCCAGCAGATTATCACATACTTTATTTCTGTTCATGTAGCCACTACCCTGGGTAGTCCAGCTGATGTGTTTAATTTCAAACTATGAATTGCACTTACTACTCTCAGTCTCATGCACCCACATTGCTCTTCCCCTTAGTCAAAGAAATGAACCCGCAATTTCCCTGTTACCCTGCAATTTCAATCAACTCAGTATAAATGAAGTTGCAAAGATTTCACAGCATCAGGCAGGGAGATCGTGTTAATAATTTACATCTGCAGTGTTTAAGCTATAATAATCTCTGCAGGACTGATGATGTACTCTGCTCTGGCTTCAGACTTTGCTATGCTAAGCAGCATAAAGTCATACAAGCAGAGGGAATCTGTCTTTCCTCTTCTCCCAAACACTGCCCTCTCCATCCCTGGCCATACAATCGATCCTTATCCAAGCCTTGGAGAAGGTTGTGTAGTCAAGTGAAGAAATAGCCTGACAGACTGCTCCCTGTGTCTAATCCTGCAAATCAGGACCAATAATCGTCTTAACTGACCAGCAGATCTATTTTTAATGACTGCCACCCACTATCTGACTTTCGGCTGCTGATTCCAGATGTGAAGCTATTGGCTGGTGGCTAATACTGGACTTTCACTGGGACTGTATAATCTGTTGGGATTATTCAGTGAGATGCTTCCCTCTTTTTACATAACCAAGGGGACCTTTCTTATTTATCATCTGAGTTGAGTGTTTTCTAAATTCAGGCCAGAAAAGCTGTTCTCTAAACTCACCCACTGTAACACTGATATTTATCCATTTATAAATACAGTATACCAAACTCAGATAACGAGGCTCCTAATTTTAGGTCTTACATCTTTTCAGTAATGGTTGCAACTAAATCTCAAATAAGAATGTATTTAACTTCTCACTAGATTCCAATTTTCCCCTGGAAAAAAAACCCCAAATTTTAATCATTGCCCAAAATATAACTCTTCAGGATATGATTCATAGCACAACTGCATCGGGTGGCAACTGCATTGTGCAAGATACACACACAGACATTGATGTTGTCTGCCAGAATATCAATTTTCTTTGAAACATATAAACTCACTCTGCCTTCCTTTGACTGAAGGAAGAAATCTGTCAATGTTTTTAAAGTTCAATATGAAATACCTCCGTTGTGACAAGAACTGAGTGGGAAGATTTTTCCTGTTCCTTGAAGAACTGTAAGATTTTGGAAGTATTTCATGTTGTGCATCAAGACAATCTATCAACACTTTGAAAATCTTCAAGGAACAGAAATCAGATTTCACGTCATCATCTCTGCAGCCAAAAAGTTTTATTCCTGCAATTTGAAAACATTTTGTTTCTATTTGAAGCATTTAAATTTTTGAGCTGAAGGTATCACCTAAAATATTGAAATTAAAAATTAATGCCTTCTAACAAAACACCAGTTTTCTTATTTTGAGAATTATTTTTAAAATCATTTAAAATTAAGCCAAGGAATTCTTTTAAAAGTTTGTCATTTACTAAAGGAAAAAATCTATTATTTTCATGTAGGAACTTCTCAGTGTGGCTATTTTTTAGGAATCAATGGGTCTGTGGGCTCAGTTATCTGTATTACAGTGTCTGGATTAAAGTAATCAACTTTAATAAGAGCCAGAGAGAGCTATTACACCTTGGCAGTGCATTACCAGTGTAATATCTAGGGAAACGGGAAACAGGGGAGGGCAGCTGTCTGTGTTATCTGTTTAATAAAGTAGACATATGTTTCTACCCAGGAATACTGCAAATACTATATATTCCTCACAGTTTAATTAAGGAAAATACTGCTGCACTTTTTTATTTTATGGAAATTGGAAGTTTACAGAGACAAAACCTGTCCTCACTTGGGCTGTAACGTTTTTGGCTTTTCCTGTTACTGTCTAAAACCTCAGTCTGAAAAAGAGTAGGATCTTTTCTTTGCAATCTTTCTAAAACAATATTGCTTTTAAAACACACACTCAATAGATAGAAGCGTAAGAACCAAGGGATTTCAAGAACAAAAAAGTAATGAAACGTATGTGTCTAGCTTTGACTTTTGTAATTGAAAACAGAAAATATTCCTGTGATTTCTTGTCTACTCCTAAGTCTTTCCCCTTCTCTCCTATCAAGTATTTCTGCAGTGACCTGCACACTGCTGATGCCAGCCATATAGAAGAACTTGCAGAAGCTGACACATGCCTGGCCATCCTGAGGTGCTGTGAAAGCTTCATAACCCCACTGGGGACACAGGCAGGCTGAGGGATGTCAAAAACATGTATCCTAGGAAACCATAAAATCCTGAAAATGCAGTATTGCTTTATGGAAATAGCTCAATCAGTGATTTAGCTGCTTCTTCTAGATTTAATTTGATCTCAATGACAAGTTCAGATTTTCTTTTCAATTTGACTCTTTAAGTAGAAAAAACCCTCACTTTTCTTTTAGCCACATCTTTGAAATTATATCGCAGATAGTTCATAGGATTTGGGCAAAGATACAACAAAGGTTGCTGGCAGGATTAGAGACTGACCTTTGAGCTCTTGACCTTTTAGGCCAGAGCTTCAACCTTCCTTTTGATGCTTAATTAAAGATTGGGTCTTCTTCATAAATTCTGTAGTTGTGTTTGAAGATTCAAGGCTTTGACATTTTCCTGTTTCAATGACTGTGAGAGATTTGAAACCTATGGCATGAATGTACCAGCCACTACAAATACAGTGAGTTTGCTGTTGTGCTTTGTCCTTGATTGTGTCTGAGTTACGGAGTTGGAGATATGTTTTAAGTCATGAATTTTTAAAGCATTTTGTTAATTTCATAAGGCCAAGTAAAACATTTCCCCATGCTTTGCATTTAATGTCGTTTGAACAAAGGCTGGAACAAAACATTATGAGATGCAGCAAGAGATTATCAGCGCCTGCTTCACATGTCTGGTCTGGGAAGAGCCAGAAGCAGACGCCATGACTCCTGTTGTGCTGTCTGAATGAACTATCACATACAATATCTTTTATTACTTGAGGACAATCCCTAATGGACTGAATCACTACATCACTGTAATCTGATTTAAAATGAGAAATAGCCATAAATATCTGCTGCATCACTGTCCAGTTTGGCTTTACTAAACTCCTGGGTCTATCGCAATGAAGAATCCACCGTCTGTTACAGAGGTCTTGCCCTTTCCGTCTCCTGTGCCTCTAATAATAACCTTCAAGGACAAGAAAATCCATAGACTGACCTTGAGGTAGAAGAGGACTGAGACTAGAGCTCAGTGGAAGATGTCACACTGCATGGTAGGTCAAAGCATCCATACAGTCACTCACAGCTACCCATGTACTCCCACATAAACACGAGTGTACTTGGAGAAGCTCCGGCTGTGGAGTCATCCCACAAACATCTGTGCTATTTGTTACACTTCCTTCTTCAAAGGATCATGGTGACATGGCTCGTATTTGGAAGCTAATTGACTTTCCGAAGCTAAGAGGGGTATGAGAGAAGGCTGACTGTGAATCTGTCCCATGAAATAGGAATAAAAGCAACCTCAGTTGATGTATATATCAGTACGTTCGTGTCAGTTTCTTGCTTATTCTTCTACTGTCACAGAAAATAAACTATAAGAGATCCATCAGCATCTTTTTCTGGCTGCTTCCAGCTATGCTGTTATAAATATCATGGATTTGGAGAATGCATAATATCCCCTGACCTTTCCTGTCAGTCTCCAGCCCCAGTGAAACTTATGAGTGAGAGCAGCACATAGCAGCACACACACCTTTTGGGGTTATGGAAGACACTTTGCCCTGACTAGCCAAAGATTTTCCCCAGCATTTCAGTTCAGCTTCACACATTCATTCTGGATCCCAGTGTTCTCATTTTCCAGTGACTTTTGCCAGTGGCAGACCACAAAAAGTAATCAAGGACATTGCATTGTAAAGAGAAAAACAACCCAGACAAACTCTTTGCCAAATTGTCTTCTAAAACACCCCGTTATCTATACACTGAATTAAAAATAACACACACACATGACAGAAAAAGAGAAGAGAATGAGTCTTTGCTGTTCGGCTTCTTGTGCATTGGCTGTGTTGCGCAGAAGATATTATTTAACCCCCCAATAATATTTCACTTTCATGATCTAAGGGCCTTAGGATTTCAGCAGGCAGTTCTCACACTGCTGTTTCAGTCTTAAAATCTCTCTGGTAAGTAAATGTACACAGCCCAGTGACAGATTGGGCTCTTACTGTGCAGACAGAAGAAATAATCAAGTACAGGACAGAAAATCCCAGACACCCATATGACTTTACTGCCAGGGAAACCAGTTGGCTTCTTAGATTACACAGAACAAATAGCAATGATGCTGTGAACTGTGGCACGACAAGGCTCAATCCCTGTTCTAACACAGCATGGCTTATCCAGCCCAGGTCTAACCTTTCATCCCTGAGGTCAGATTAAAAGGAAATGCAAAGTTGGCACAAGCCTTTCAGAAAGATTTGGAGCAACAAGGATGTTTTTCATCTCTATTTCATCTCTCATCATGTGTGTAGTTAAGTGGGATCAGTTATGGAAGGGAGACATTTTTCCTTCTAAGTTTCCAGAGGCTGATTCTTTTTATTATACAGCCTGTTTGCAAATGTTAGAGCTTTCTGAGCTGTGGCACACAGCAGATCCATGGGACCCGCAAGGATGCTGCAGTGTCTTGATACCCACTATGGAAGTTGTGGAGACAGGATAGATGTTTTCTCCTAATTACAGTGAAACCCAGACCACCCCATTTATCTGTTTCAAATGTTACAGAATTGCCCCTGTGTTACTTAGCAAGCTCCCCAAACGCTATGGAAGACATCTGTCTCATGCTGGTTATTTAATACAGGAACGGTAGCGTTGTGCAATTCAGCCTCCTTGTCACAAAGTCGGGGTTTCCCCATCTCGAGAAGCCACCTCTGCCTGATCACACATACAAGAAGTGAAGCTGATCTTGGCAGACCAATCTGTTTCAGCCCAAGACTGTGAAGTCTTGACCTTGCTGAAATAGGTAACAAAGCTCTCAAGAGATTAATGAAGCCAAATCTCATCCTAGTCACTGTTTTCCATGTCTAAGACTATTACATTTGTCCATGATCCTTGTAAAGAAGAGCTTCCCACAGATAAAGCATTTAGCCATTAGAGCCACCAGACTTGACTTACCTAGGTAACTTTCCTTCTTTTCTAGACAAGTATGTGAAAGGACAGATAAACAGATACATCTGCTGTTCACATTTACAAACAAACTGACTTTAATCACATTGTCCATCCATGTCTTACAGTTACCGCTCTGAGTGAGAAAAGCACCTTCATCTGTCCAAGGCCTCCAGCCAGTTTGGATGGAAAAGAAGGCAAAACCACCCTAATCATCAGTGCAAGGGCTTGGGATGTGCTGAAAAGGTGTGAGCCTTAATATCTTGTGACACATCACGGGCTCCCGCTGTCCTCCAAGAGACGAGATGGAGGTCAGTGCCTGTGCAGCAGATGCTTGGCATGTGACAGACACTGCTCCCTCAAGAAACAAATTGAGAATGCTGTCCTCTGGCCACCGCTGACTTTGTGGTGACATCTACTCTGCCCTTGTGTCCTGCCTGCTTTCTGGCTTTAACTGTGTAATGCTGCCTTGTTGAACCTGGATGGCTATCGGCTTTTGCAGCCTTCGGCAGACATTAGCAGGTATCACCCTTGTTTCTATCCAAGCTAATTTTTTAATGCTTTATAACTGGTTTATTTAGCATAAAGTCACTGATCTACCTTTTCAGTGAAGGAATAACAAATATTTAACAGTTTTTGTCTCTCCTGTCTTGTTTTGTGTTCCCTGATCAGCTGTACCTTGCTCTGTGGCTTCTGGAAAAGATGTTGCAGAAAGGTTATTGCATCCCTCAGACACTTTCAATGTTCCTTTTTTTTTTATTGCCCTCATCTTTCTCTATCCCATGTGAGGTTTTTTTTTTTCTCCTTTTCTCATTTTATACTTTTTCCTTTGATTTTCTGTCCTCTTTATCTTTCTCCTTTGTCTTGAGCTGTAGGTACCCTGCAATATCCCCAGTCCTCTAGCTGCTTTTGTTTTTCAAATCCCTGCAGCTGCAGACAGGGAAAGAAGCAAGAGGGATGAGAATCCTGCACTCGTGTGATGGGAAACAAGAGGGAAGCCAAGAGCCAGAGGTGAGCAACTGGACCGAGGAGTGTGAGGGAAAACAGCCCTGAGAAACGAACACACTGTGAATGGAGTTTGAAGACACATCTAAAAATTATAACCAGAGAAACTGAGGTGGCCGAGAGTGAAAACTTTCATTTCAGCAAAATGCATTTCATTGCCCTCTGGACTCTTCCCTCCCATCAGATCCTCCCAATCTGAGTTAAATCTTGTGGTCCTCAGACAAGCAACTTACCCACTGACTAAAAGTATCCTGCTCGCACACCTCCTGAAGGATGCATCAGGCCCTGTTTCCACAATGAAGAAACAACTCCAAACCGACACACCAGATGGACATACAGAACTCTGAAGACGGTAATTCCAACATCCGTCATCTAGCTTCTTTGAGGCAATCACCGTAATGAAAATAAATGCCTCAGGCCTGACAGAAAGCAAGTGTTTGATTACATGAACAGCTAGTTTTCCAGCCAAAAGTGGCAACAAATTAAATAGCCATCTGAGATGTTAAATGAACCCATGTATTCTGGCACAAATTGCCATCTGTGTCATGCTCACTGAGGTTCAGTCTTCAAAGGCACTGGGTGTCTTAGACCGGATCCAGCAAAGCATGTGTGTGGTTAGTTTTAAACACACAAAGCAGCAAAGCCCAAGAAACAACTCATCCGATGAACATGAACCCTGTATTTAACTACTTTGCTAGAGTAAAGGCAGAAAATTCAGCTGATGATTTAATATATAGATATATCTCAACATTTAGTATTTATGTGAATAAGCACCTCCTTAATTAAAGCAAGTGATGAGTCCCTTCTAATTTGTACTATTAGAAATAATAGCCTGCGGTAGATACAGATAGCCTGGTTATCACTTTACAACAGTTAATATTTAAACTTGCAGCAATAAAATTATGGGAATTCAGAGAAAAGATTGGATGTGAATTTCTAATATGATTACTTTAGCAGACCCCACAAGCACTGTTTCTCGTAAAGGATGATTTCTTGTTTCTGAGGTTCACAAGCTCCTGTGTATGCATTTACTTTGCACAGCAATGTCATTGAAGAAATGTCAGTTCTGAAGCATAAAATCACACTTGTTCAAATCTCCCAGGTCACTACTCAGGTGTCCCAATCCTCTTCACAGGAGGTAGCTTTGTGTGAAAATCTTTCAGTTAAAAAGCCATTGTTGCTAATAAAGGAAAAAGCCCAGAATTGCCATGTCAATGTGTAAACTGGTTCCCTGGTCTGCAAGTAGCATTTTCATTGCAGCGTCATTGTATGGTACACATGCTTTAAGGTTTCAGAGCAGCAATACACAAGATTAAGTCATGTAGCCAGTATTTTGAATTTTGTTTTCTGCTGCTTGGTGTTTTCCCTTCTTCCTTTAGGTTTCAGGTCCAGCAAGTTGGTGGTTCTGACAGTCTCAGCCCGTATTAGAGAAAATAAAAAGAGGAAATGCAATACTAAGACTTCATGGTTGCAATGAAAAGATTGAAAATGTAGTCTAAATATGCCTTTCGGAACCAAATAGATGGTAGAGGCAAGAGAGTAGCTTCATTTTTATATAAACCAGTAATAATTTAGGAAGCTTAATCTGTGATTTAATGGCAGGTCTTGGTAGCACTATTGCTAAACACCTGCTCCATCCATATGAAACCCTGTTGGCTCAGTTGACTGCCTCACTTAAGTACATGAGCAACCATGTTCCTAAACAAGAGTTGCTGGCAGCAAATTTCCCAGTAAGACTGAATTTTAAGGCAACTTATCTCCAAACTTCTCCAACAAAATTCCCTGCTCTATTTGCTTACGTATTCAAACTGAAACAGGTTATGTGAAATACATGAAATACAGAACTGTCTTATGCGTAAGAACATCTTTGGGATTCCTCTGTTCCAATTAATCCTATAATGCTAAAATACATTTATAGCACTTTCATATAAAGGTTTTGACAACCTGACCCCATTATTCTGTATACAACTTAAGTCACCCAGTTTGATTTTACTTTCTGCACTCATCAATCTCGATTGCCTTCTGCTACGTCGTCATGTGCTTTCTGATGACATCAAGAGAGCAAACTAGTAAGACCTACTAACTTTGATGTCATTCCCTCTGTCATTATATTCAATTTCCCTAGAATAAAATACAATGCCTGATTTCTTTGAAGTTTTGAGAAGATGGCCTGAGGGAAACTATCGGACAAAAGTATTCTTTGTTAGAAAAAAACATCACAGTGTCTATGCTGCATGTTTATTGTATCACTAGGCAGATAGACGGTACCAGGAAATGCTGGTCCTGCAGTTTCTCATGATCCCATGGGGAGGGCACTCAGCACAATTTCATTTTTCCTATGCCGTTGCATTTTTATTTTAATAGATGTCCACCAGTTCCAGATGTTGATGAAAATCAGAGCATCTGAGTAAGTCAGTACTCCCAAGAGCTAGCACTGTGTGAGCAGAACAGATGGCCAGTCCTACAGGTTTGGACATACGTTCTTCTGACGGCATGAGATGGAAGCTGAGGCAGAAGAAAAGTGATGCATTGGGCTTTTATTAGCTTTATTAGGTGACTGGCAATTTGCTGGAAGACAGTCAGGCTATTTCTGGTTGCCATGTGTGCTGCTGCTTATACCTACACTGGAGATGAAATTGCGGAAAGACATGAAAACTGTTGTGATGCAGCAGATGACAGAAGGATGAAAGTCACTGGTCGAGATGGATTACAATCGAGTCACATTATTTTAGTTGACTATTGAAGGACATTTGTATCAGCATTAGTGATGGGTGGACAAGTTCTGCTCTATGACAAAATAACCAATTGGCTCTATACAAAGAAATGGTATTATACAAATAGCAATGAATGATATATAAAGATATATTATGGGCTTCTTACATTTGAATGTGTACATGACAAGCTGTGGATAGATATACATATAAAGAAATAATATGTAGACAGGCAAGCAGCTGTCAAGATTCTAGTGCCTTGGTACCTCTCATTATATATAGGCCTAAAGGCAAATCTTCTCCTAACTTTTGTATTATTAAAATAAAAATGATGGAAAAATAAAGAGAACTCTGGCTTAGTTTTGTGAATTTCTGATCAGTAACAGGATTTTCACAAAACCTTTCAAAATCTCTGCGGAAAGACAACCGAAAATTGTGGCTGCACTGTTTATTTCATGATTAATTAAAAAGTCTCTATTTCCAAAGTAGTTATATTGCACAAATCACCTATTCTCTGACATATTACTTGAATCCCATACATTTGGATAATTTTCGTATCATAAACTTAACAAGAATCAGATAAAAAGTTGCTGCTGTGATATTTGTATCTTTCTGTTCACATAGCAGGGGTCAGTTGAGATCTTTGCAAAGATGCTGAGCTATGTAAGTATAAGCACCATCTCATGAGGGGGCTCAACTTCGCAAAGCAGGACTGAGTTTGTTGTTGATGCTCCTTATTGCTGCCTTTCACCTTGCATTTAACTTACAGCTTGAGCTCACTGAAGTATCTGCTTTCTCTGGGAAACCACATCATGTTCTGCATGTGAAATGGCCATACCAAGTACTGCTGGAGGCAGAAAAATGTTTATATGTGGAAAGAATATTTTTTTCTGTAAATAACAAGGGTATTACAATATCTATCTTATTCCTCGAAAATATGTTGCATTGATAATATAAAGTATTGCAGAAAGGTGACGTAGTAACTTCATATTAACATTCCTATCTGGCATGTTGTCCAATTTCCTTTAATAAAGTAAAATGTGTGTTAAGTCACCTTGATGCACAGTGCCATCTACACAAGTTATTTGCACAAAACTCTGGTTTCTAATTTCTAAAGTCTGGTGCTGGTTTTAACACATATTCACTCTAAAAATCATACACTTTAAATAAGAAGCTTTAGGAGTTAAGCTGCTCTGCTATATTTCTAGAAAGAATGACTAAATCTTCCTCCAGTGCTTACATTAAAGACGTGTGGACATACGAAATGAATGAATGATGGTTTATATTGACTTCCACGCATGGTACTTGGCAACAATATGGCAGGTTAATGTCTTTGAGGCTGGGAAAGTGAGAAATAAGAGTGCCCCTGGGAGTGCTTCCAGATACAGTCATAAGACACATTCCCAATAGGACCGGGGTCAGTTAATTCCATAAAGATCATATATAACCCAGGCGTTTTCCTGCCAGCTATTCTGCATTCAAAAATTATTACATCTATTCCTAACCACAATAATCCATTATGCAAGCCAACCCCTGCTTTGCAGACTCAGCACGTTATTGGGTTGCCTGAATTGCTGCAAACACTGTGCAAACATCCTTAAGGGTTTGATCCTTTCCTAAGCTGGTACGAAAGCTTCCATTACTTCTGAAAGTGAAGGATAAAGCTCTAGTTTTGTGTTTGTGGGCCCAAAATCAGACTATGAGAGGTGCTGCTCACAACGGCACAAGTTTCCATCATTACAATCTATTTTGGTGTCTGTAGCCCAGGGGTGTAAAGGATACTAGAGCATGTCTCTTGAAATAAAAGGAGAGCAATAAAGCTGACAGAAGAGTTGGAAAACATTGCTTACAAGGAAAGAGTGGACTGGGAATGTTTAGTCCAGACACTTATAACAGCCTTGAGCTACAAAAGATGACTTTGTTGACTGCCTTTCTCTTTGTAGTTCTCCATATCCACTGGTGATGGGCAGGAAACAGCAGGCTTGGATTGCAGAGAGGAGTTTGAAAACTAGTTAAAACCCAACAACTGGCTGCTGTAAGAGAGAATTCAGCACTGGCAGCACAGGACTGGATCAACATGGGATGTTCTCAATTTGCCATTATGGCAAGAGATGAGGAATGGACAGCAAGGGCATCAACTTGGGCTAGTATCTGTTAGAAATGGGATAGTTCAAGCCTGCTTTGAGAACAGCCTTATGTGGCCTCTAGAAACTCTTTTCTTCCCCATGTAAGTGTAGCTGGAAGATTTCTGCAGTCCCTCTAGGCATAGATGATTTTGTGACTGCTCAAAGGCAACAGCATTTCTCCCAGGGAGTGTCTCATCCATCTGCAGGGGATATATGGGTTGTGTTAACTATTCCCATATTCTTCAAAAAAGTAATTAAAGTGCAGCATTAAGTACATCCTCCCTCGGTTTCTTAATAAAAATGGTTGTGGTAAAAGCAAACTGCTAGGTACTCAAGGTCTGTTGGACAGTCTGAAATTAAAATGCTTTACAATTAGACTTACCTCCTCCTTATTCCAATCCACAATAATTTTCAGTCTCCCCTGTTGTTTATAAGCCTCCATAACCACACTCTCCTGCATCCCAATGAAAACAACTACAGCACATGCACAGTTCTTGCAGCATGTGTATTTTTTGCCCGTGTGCAGCTTATGATCTGGGTACTTGCCAGAGTGCTGACATCCCAGTATTTGTCACATTCTGCTTGTTCTGTCCCTCTGAGGTACTCACATTAGGATGGACTTATGATCTAGGTATTCTGGCTTGCACCATCACTTGTTTTAGAAAGACATCCGAAGAAGGAGAGGAAGCAAAAGAGAAAACTATTGTTCTTATGTGGAGCACCTCACTGGAGCAGACAGTGAGCTCTTTCTTCATCTACCTGATTTTCCCTACCTGGTTTAGAATTTCATTATTTACTCCGGATATGATCTACATAATACAACACTATCATGATATAATATTAATAGACACAACAAAATCCAGACAGAGACGTATAGCAGTGAGAAAACTGAACACTGAGAGGCTCTGAGTGGCCACAAGCTAGTGGGATTGACACAAGACCAGTGGAATGAGTTTCGTGACCCTGTTATACAGATCGGAATAAATACTACAGATTGCTTTGGTTCTAGAACTCCTGGTATTCGTGTACACACAGAGGTACAGAGGCAGGTATTCCACAGTTCTCTTATTGGAGTAAGCTGAAGTTTCTCAGCTGGTGATTCAGGTTGAAGAGTTATTAAGGACAGAGCAGTATGGATGCTTGAAATAGTACTAATGCTGGGAGAGAGTCATATACTCTGTATTGTAAGCACTCAAATTCTAGTATGCTGCAAATATTCCCTGTATTTGAGAGGAAAATTGTTGGCTGAACTGTGCCCTGCAGAAGCCTGTTGACAGCTAAGAGAGTGGCATAATCAGCTATCAGATGTAGTTAGACTTCTTAGAGTAAGCTGTAGTCACACGATTCCTTCATTCAAAACAATCCAGTGCTGCTGTGGATATACTGAACTGCAGGCGCCTGGGCACTCTTATTATTTCTTGTCATTGAGACAAATGCTTTTCTATTTAATTATGGCAGAGAACTGTCAGAAGAATGTGTCAGACAAAAGGTAAGGATTAGTTTCCTTTTGCTTAATGAGCGCTGTTGTCAGTGTCAGGTGTACAGAAAGTCAATCCACACACAATATGGTCACCAGAAGTTACCAGTAACCTAAGACAGCTCACTGCCCTATAAAGGCAGGCTATAACACAGCAGCTTTAGTACTTTACAGTGCTGGCACTGGTTGTCTTGTTCCCTGCTTATATAGCTGGAGTTTGCTCCTACATCTGCTTTTCCTTTTCCTTTTAAAGATCTTTTCTTAAGCAGACAATAACAGTGAAAAAAATAACCCCATCTCCCCAATTTCGAACAAAAATTAGCACTAAACCCCATATTCTTAGGTTATTGCAAGGGCTGAGTATTATCGCTACCACATAAACAGACTTCAATGCTGTTCAGAACTCTGAATTCAGACCAGAAACTGGGTTTCTTTATGCCACTTATTGTAAGAGGAATATGAGGAATACATTGTAACAGTTTGCTGAACTTTGTCAAACAGAGCAATCAAATTAACTTTTCCCTTGGTCACCATTCTGCTGTTCCTGAGACTGCTAGAGCATCATTACAAATCTCCAAGCACTATAAATCAGAATAAAAGCACCAATAAAGTTTACTTCCCCTCTGAACATTTAAAACCCGCCTGAAGAGGGTGGCAGCTTGACTAATATCCATGCTTGGAACAACAACCTGTCTCTGAAGTGTGTCATTGTTACAGTCCTTCTTGTCCTCAACAACAGCTTTAGATGAGCAGAGATTTTCTAGTGAACTACACAGCAATTAACTTGGTTCTAACCCTCAAAATGATAATATGCCAGATGACACATTTTTAATGAAGTTATTAAATCTATTTTAAAATTTAAAACTCATGACCAATTTGTCCTGAGCCTTAAAGACAAACAGCCACAAATCTATGTGATAAAAACCACTGGGAGTATTTAAAAATCCTTCAAAATGCTTTCTGTTTGGGTGCAGTGCAGGGTCCTGGAGGCCCTGGCTTGTACTTACATTGACCACAGCGTGCTCAAGGCATCTCCACAGGGGTCCCTGATAGGGATAGAGCAAAAGGAGCACACCAAAAAGCATACCATCAACCTAATGAGGCTACGTGAGAGAGAGAGATGGCAAGTGAAATATCGTCTTCTACACATTTTGGGCAATGGGGTGAAAAATGGCAAGAACGCAACTACAATGTGAGACTGTGCCTTCGTCAAGAAAACCCATCCAAGAAGCACCACAAAGTCACCTCCAGTTTCTCTGGTCCTGAAGTCAACAGAAGTTTTTCATTGGCTTTCTTGGGCTTATGCTTTAAAAAATACATACATGCATAGCACGTTCGCATGTGACATACACATTGTCACATCATCTTAGACACTAAAGCCTGCATGACTAACATTCCTTACAGTTAAACATCACGTATTAGTACAGGCTCTAAAATGTTGTGACTATTTCGCTTAGCAAGTCTGTAGCAGTTGGACCCAGGCTCCTGACAGTGTGAGAGATGGGCAGAAGTACATGTTCCTTTTCATTCTTTTCAGGCACAGATATAATCCTGAAGATATTAAAAAATTCATGATACTAAATATTTAAATTCTTCAACCCTGCTGATCTGGATACTTCTACATTACTAAAAAAGTGAGAAAAAAAGAGAGTTCTAACATATGCAAAAAACATATATAAAAAGCTAAACAGAAAAAAAAGTTTGCTCAGCAAACACAGGTGTGTAGTTGGAAAATAAAAGCTTTAGTGGAATGGTGATAAAGCATTCCCTATGAAATACAGGTGAATATAATTACAAAGACATGACAATAAGAAATTACCTTCCTCACTATACAGTGGCACACAAAGGACTAAGGGTCAGGGTCAATGAATTTTACAGATTTAAAGGGTTAGATTTAAAGCTTAGACCCAGATTTGATTCCAGAAGTCTTTAAACTACAGGGTCATGCAGTCACATGCCAGAGGCCTGCTGCATTTTATTAGCAACACATACTTTTCTTTCTTGGAATATGCAAGCCTGGGGCTGGAAGGCATTAGTTAAGCTCACAAACAGGCAGCAGACCAGTCACATTTGTGTTTGACTGCAGGGCAGACCTACTGAAAGCATAAAGATACAGATCCTCAGGTGAGATAGCTTTCCGTTTGCTTTTAATGACTTACTCACAGAAAGTAGGAGAGAGAAAGTTGTGAAACCAGGCACCAAAACCAGGTACTAATGGAGAGCCCAGGTATGAAAAGCCCTCCTCGATGGGAATTTCAAAGCCAGGCACTGGTGATGGCCACATCCCAGGAGCAGGAATTAAACCAGACTTCATAGAACTTGCAGGTTTCAGACAAGGGAGTTTGTGCTCATGAAGAAAACTTCTCTTCTCTCAACAAAGGATATTATCAAGGCTTGATGGGCTGACCTTTTAACAAGGAAACACTTTATGAAATACGCCTTAAGAACCGCTAGGCTGAGTTCAAAATCACATCTTCTCTTTAGATACTTATTAACTGAGACATCCAGATCCCATCTCCCACTTGATTTTTACTGCTCTGCCTTTGTTTTCCAGAAACATGTGAGCCAGAATTATCCACAAATCCATGAAAAGGTTGGTGTTGGTATGCTGAATATAGAAAACACATGAGCAAACATCTTCCAGACACGTGCTGAAAACTGAAGTAATAAAGCTTATCTGACTCTGAAAACATAAAGACACAAAAAAGCCAAGCAAATAAAAGGCTCTTTTAACCTTGACAGTTTTACTTTCGAATGCAAACCCAAAGCGTTCAAAACAACTGGAGCATTGCGTTCATTTCCAGCCATGATAGGTGGAAAGGACTGATAGTGAATTAATACATAGGTTGCATTTGAAAGGCTTTGCTCTAATGTTAGGCCTTTGAATACAATTTTTTATTCCTTATTTCTTTCTCTCATTCTCTTCTCTATAATCCTGGGGTACGTGAGGTACTTTAAACCTTTAGATTTTCCAGGTTTTATTTATCTTGGCACAGCTGAAACCATAGCACCAGGCCACTTTACTGAAATACCAAGAATTGGTACTATTACTCATTACACTCAGGAATTAATCAGGAGCAAACCATTTTCCAGAATGGTTTAGAAATAGAGTTCTTTGAATTTGAATTCACTGGGAGCAAATTGCCCCAAGTTATGAAATTTCAGAGGTCGTTTCATTTGAACCTGACACATGGTTCCTGGAATTTTCATGACAAGCTTTTAAATCTAAATATTCAGCAATTTTAAATCAAATGTATTTTAAGAAATGTTTAGAGTGCCAAATTTATACAACATTGTAAAATGTATAAAGTAATTTGCATACAGACACAGTTACTTCGAATATGGTGATTCCTTTTCCCTCTGCACCACTCCCAGGTGCCAATTGCTTCCCATCCGCACCCGTGTTGCAGCAGGGTACCCATGTACTCTGTGTGAGCAAAGAGCTGGGGCAAGGAGGGATGACTGGCCTTTGCATCAGTGTGAATGCTACTCGTACCTACACGAGGGTTTTTGTTCTTTTGCCTAATTTGGTCTGCTGGAACTGCTTTTGCTCTGACCAGTCTGGCGTAGGCAGGAAATCAGCTTTTGCCAAACAACAGACTGATCTTTAGAAAAACTAATAGGATAAGTAGTATCCTGAGAAGCAGCTCTGATTGCGGCAAGCAGCCACACGTTCAGTCTGACCCTACTGAAACACGATGGCAGTAACCTGAACTGTTGGGTAGAGCTTTGTCTCTCAACACAACTAGTTAGCATAAACAGCACTGTATAAAAAAGGGGGAGGAGGGGGAAAAGTGATTTCCACCATTGCTTCTTGATGGGTTTATGCATGTTTTCAGCCCAGGAGTGCTCTGCAGAGGGGTATGTGAAAGGTGCATCTCATTTCTGGGTCCCCACTGGACTTGAGCACGGGATGAGGAAGCAGAAGCAAAGCACTGTGCTCCTAAAAAGACTCAAGAACTCAAGCAGCTACAGAAGGCAGCTCTCTCCAAAGCAGGATAGAAATTGATTGGGGGGTTAGGGTTGAAATTCCACCATTGACCATTCATTTCCTTCCATCTCAGTCTCATTTTCACTAACAGTAGCATCTTTTTCCTATTCTGGCTCTGCCTACTGTACAGACTGCAGGAGAACTTCCACATTACTTGATCTAAGATATTCCTTCTGACTGACTGTGGTTCTACACTGCAGCAAGATCTGGCAATGTGGGGACTCCCCTTTGTGCCATGGCTCCTGAGGAAGGAAACCTGCATGTGTAGCAGGTACAATGTGTTCTATGCTGGGTTCATGGTCTGGATAGAGAGGGGATTAGGCTCCTGGAGTTCAGCAGGGGTCACTCCAATAGGCAAAGAAGGATGCAATTACTGCCCCTCTATACTCTGTAAGAAAAATGGGGATAAGAGCTCCTTACCCCTACTGAGAATGCAAAGGTATTTGCATTAAAACTGGTGAGATACTCAGATCCTGTGATAATGGACTGGTGACAATGGATGTGATAAGGATGCTGGGGAGGGACTCTTCATTAGGGACTGTAGTGACAGGACAAGGGGTAACGGGTTAAAACTTAAAAGGGAAAGTTTAGACTGGATCTAAGGAAGAAATTCTTTACCGTGAGGGTAGTGAGGCACTGGAATGGGTTGCCCAGGGAGGTTGTGAATGCTCCATCCTTGGCGGTGTTCAAGGCCAGGTTGGATGAGGCCTTGGGTGACATGGTTTAGTGTGAGGTGTCCTTGCCCATGGCAGGGGATTGGAACTTCATGATCTTAAGGTCCTTTCCAACCCTAACTGTTCTATGATTCTATTAGGGACCCATGCAAGCCAGTTAGACTGAAAGAATGTAATTCCTGGAGAGCTCTTTCTCTTTACTTCCTTTTCTGTCAAAGACAAGCTTTAGCTTCACACACCCAGTTTGTTCACTAGTACCTTCTACACAGTTTTCAAACACTTTCTACATTCTGCCCCAGAGACACTTCACACAGGAAAGCAAAAGGGGAGAGGAGCCACGTTACACAATTCTCTTTCCTCACCTTTCCTTAGAAAAAATCCTTAATACGAGCGCAATCTGCCAATGTCACCCACATGACAGTGCTCAGCATCTGTGTGGCCATATGATTGCCTAATCTGCCTGTTTCATAAGATAATTACTGAATGAGACATTAATATTAGCTATAAGCCAGAACCTCACCAACTGCAGTGGCTGGGGTTCTGCAGGCATGTCTAAACGACTCAAGTTCAGACATAATTTTGCAAGGAACTTTGAACGCTTCATTGAACGTGGAAGGTGAAAGGACAAAATAAGCACTGAGCCTGAAGCCTGATGCTCGTGAGCTCCGAGTCCACAGTCAGTACAACCCCTGTGATTGTTTGCATCAGAGAAGCCAGTGTGAATAATCCATCGGCCATTTAAATAACTTGCCCTTCATTTCTCTAGCCAATAAAAGAGCATTAGTTCTCACAAAATAACTGTGTTGAAACAGCAAATGTTGTGGAACATGTTAAATTTCTTTACAGGAAATTATAATGCTGAATTATATGCAGAAAATTATTGCATATCAGTCCAGCAGAAATGTTAAAGAGAAAACTCCCCATTCCTGTCTAGGGAGAGACCAAAGATTTCCTAAAGGAAATGCAGTGATTTTGTCTCCTGAATCAGCAGTGATTTTGCCTCCTGAATTTCTCAAGATCAGGTATGACATGTCATTCATCATTCATGATATGTCTATATTCTACTGTGCATGTGCAAATGTATATTTATTTACACACACAAATATGTTCAACACAAGTCATGAGAATTAAGAAAATAAAGTTATGCAGTGTTACACAGTAGAAGTAAACAACAGTTCTTATAAAACACACATGACAGCGATCCATACGAAAACGGCTGTGTGGAAATGTTCTTTATACATCATCTTCTGCATATACACTGCATGAAAAGAAAAACTTCTGAAATGACGTAAATATGAGTATTTGCCATGTTCCTCTCTCAGTAAACAACTGATCCTTGCCAACGCAGGACATAATACACTTCTATTCTTATCGAAATGCTTTGGTACTTGTTTTCTTTGGCTGTATTTTGTGACTGCTACCACACCCCAAGCTTACTCTCCTGCAAAGCCAGCGGCTGTGACCAGACACCTCCTGATGCTGTTGTGCTGACAGGTTGTGAAGGAAGCCGCAGTCTCCTGTTTCAGGGGCACAAAGGCAGGCAGGATGGGCACAAGGGCAAGGCAGAACAGCAAGATTGTCTGCTGGGCAAACAACACCAAACAGGCCGATTCCAAAACAAACATGATACCATTGAAGAGATGGGCTCTTTGATGACAGGTTCTAAACCTCCTGTCCTGGAATGACTCTTTCCATGACGGAGTCAGTGGTTTTAATGATGATCTCTCGCTACTCATGACCCAAGAGAAGACTTTAATCAAACCACTGCTGTTTCTTAAACCATTAATAAGGTATTTGACAGCACCTGGACTGTATATTGAAAAGAAGATAAACAGCCTTTGGGAAGAGAGTTATTTTCCCTTATCAAATGTCAGAGAAGAACAGTTCCAAAACCTGAGCAAAACTAAGACTTACCAGTGAAGAAAACTATTCCTGTCACAGTAGCTCCACTGATTCCAAACAAATTCACAGCACAGGATGTTTTAACAGGCATTTGGGGGTACCTCACATTTCTGATATCTCCCCTAGGTACTTGCCTAAGAGACAAGGCACATCTTAGAGGACGGACCATTCTGCTGGCAGCAAAGCCCAAGTGTGTATATCTGGTGCAGCTCAGTGGCTGATTGCTTCCCAAATGCTTTGGAAACATTCCCACTCTGTTCCTGCTGGATAACCCACTGGATTTGGCCACTTCAGAAGCCCAGCTTTCCCACTCCAGGTGTCTGCCATAAGTCAGAATGATCCAGAATGAACTTTAATAACAGATAAGTAAGAAACAAATTTTACTTGAAAATGGTAAAACTAGCATCAGTGAAACCAAACTGCAAAAGGAGGAAGCAATTAAAAATATTAGATTGATAATAGCATTTTCTTTATATGCTATCAGTGACGGCACTAATGGCAGAAATACAGATGATAGGGGTTCATTCACAAATGTTAAGTGTAATCCCATGGAATAAGATACCTTTGTTCTGGAGGGGATAAAATCAGATGCTGGAATGAAGTTACAACTAGAAACAATTCCATAAAGTCCCCTGTGCAAGGTGTCAGACAAAGTCAAACACTGCCAGAAATCACGTGTCTATATTCCTGACTAGATGAGTCAACAAATAAATGGGTGAAAACTAAAGGTCATATTAATCAGCACTAGACAACATCATCTGAAATACTCCCAGATAGAAGTGACCACGATATTAATATCTAAAACCCAGAAATATTCAAGCAAAACGTTATGGTTTATTATCCTTCAATAAGTGCCTTCGTTGTACCTCCAGTGTCGGCCAGGCATTCCAGACTGCAACTTCAAATACACAAGTGGACTTATTCCTTACTCATACAGGTACTAAAGCATTAATGTCCCTTAAAAAAAATAAATGCTAAAAGCCAGGATATCAAAGGCATTTGTAGTCCCTATCACTTCCATATTCAGCATTCTTACAGCACAAACATTGACCTGGAAGAACAATATGGAATATAAGTTCAAGGAAGAAATACCAGGATCCTTGAAAAGTCACTTTTACAAGATCCATGAAATTGGCTTTCTAAAATGAAGAATATTAGTTGTCATTCTGCAGTTAGTTTGGATGAGAACTCAGTCCCTGGTCAGACTCCTTAAAACAAATGCACTTTCCAAAAGAGAAAGGTTCAGCAGTGAACATCAATGTGAAAAACAAATACTGGTGGCACTAGTGTAAACCCAGTACTCCCTGCTCCACTACGGAGAGAGTTTGAGTTGGAAGAAGTAAAGAGCATCTTAGACAATTAAACAAGGTTGGAATTTTCTCCAAAACTAATTCACTTCTTATTTCTTTCCTGAGGAGCTCCTAGAGTTTCCCAGTAGAATTAGCCCCTTACATCCTAGGTCTTGTGCAGACACATACTGAGAGATTGATCATCTCCCAGAGCCTTTAAATCTACAGAGAGAAGAAACATCATCGACCTACAGATGGGGAACCAAAGCAAAGGGTTGGATCTTCATCTAAGTCCCTGCCTGCAGAGCAGGAGCCTCCTGCCTGTTTATTGTGCCCAAACATGTTACCTGATATCCTCAGGTAACAAAGCAAAACTGTGATATAGATTAAGCATTGAAGGGTTAAAATTAGGTTTCTGTGAACCCACCCAACAGGACAAATAAACATCATAGCAGGTAACTGCTTTAAGATGAAGAAACAATAGGAATAGTGTCATGTATTCTCACAGCTAATCTACCCACAAATGAATTCAACTTTTTTTCCTCCTCTTTTTTTACTGAAACATATAAACATTATTTGAAAAAAAATGCTACCAAGAATAGCAAAAAAATCATTTTCCTGTCAATTACATATCGAACTGTGAGGCATCTAACTAGGGATGTTATGGATTCTGCATAAAAAAAGAACAAACATAATAGAAAAAGACTTTAGTTTTTTTAAGCATAATGTCATGAAAATGCTAATAATAAGCCAAATTTTGGGGGAGTTCTCATGAATATATAATCTTAAGGGAGTTTGTCATGAGACTGTATTTTTGAAGAGTCCCCATTCATACTTAAAGATGATATAACTCATAGTAAAAGCAAAATGATGGATAGGTTCTATTTTCACCTTTAGGTCAGCCTAAACAAAATTAACTGTAGCCGAGTATATCAGGAGAAAGGAATAAAAACATTTGCTGATGTTGACATGCCCTGCACAACTTTGTCCTGTGAGGGGCATAATATAGAATATTTCTGAATCCAGCGGTATGCAGGGTGGTGGGGCTGGGTGAGATGATCACAAGCACTTTGCTATGCCAACAACACTAAATGTACCATTAGTAAATCAGCATCCCGTATTCAGGGCATGGTTGGATCAGTAATTAAAAATTGATTTTTAGAAACTTGAATTTATTGGAAATTCAAGGATATGGGAATGCTTGTATCTTCATATTGCATCTCCAACCAGAAGAGTTTGCCCCTTATAACAAATTCACTCCAGCTTCTGTATACTGGCACATAAAATCAAACCACTTATTGAACACACACTAAGTTTTGCACAGAGCCATTTATTAGAATTGTAATGAAATTAAGCTCTTTCTAAAGCAAAGTATCTTGAAGACTACTGAATCTTTTATTAAGATGTACAGCTTCTGACTACTTGACTGCAATCTGCTCTTGCTATAGACACCCTAAGAGAGATACATGGTGTGATTCTAACAGGACAAAGCATCAGAAAAGCAAAGAATTATCACTGGAACTTATTATTAAATGATGAAATTCAAACATATAAGCAGTAGGCAGTGAAGTCCACTGTAAATAGATTCTGAAAGAGACTAAATTCAAAGGACTCATTAGCTTAAGATGTGCTAATGCCAGCCAAAGACTCTTAATGCCTGAAGTGAATTTAAAGTTGAAGGTCTGAACAATACTAACACTGTTTCTTCACAGACTTTTCTGCATATGATCTACAGCTCAGCATTAATTTACCGGTGTCTACAACATTCAGCTTTGGCCTTGGTCTTAAAACATATGGCTCTTCTTTCTTCAACAAGTGCTGACAGATTCTGCTTATCATGTCCATATGAATATTTCTTACTTACAGTTAACAGCACAGAATCCATTATGACTGAAATGAAGATAATAATCCTGGGATAGAGGCAAACAAGATTTGGCCCTGAAATTATATATATCAGGCAATTGGGCAGTTATTAACAATTACAGGAATTCACTCAAGAATCTCTCAATGAAACTGAAGACCCAATTTTGCTCTTAAAACAGTAAATATTTTCATACAATACTGAAGTCCAAAAAAACCCCACAGTGCCTGGCTTAGTCTGTTGCATCTATTTCAAGGGTGAGCTCCCTGAGACAACAACCATCTGTTTGTCTTGTGTTTTTACCAAACAAGAGGGTGTTCAAGTCTATCCCTTGGATTCTTCGGCTCTGCTACAACACCACTAATGACAAGCAATAGCAAAACCAATCTTGTCTCAGATACCAGAGAGCCAGCATTGATGTCTAGATAATATTAAGGTAACAAAATATTGGGAAATCATAGAGCCATAATATAGCAAAGCCGTCAAAGAAAGTACATGGCAAGGTAGATGTGCTACAGAGACTGTTGTATTCCAATGCCTTGAAACACTTCTTCCTGTGAATTGGAATATAAATTATAGTATCAGTTCACATAAAAATAACAACACTTTTGTAACACTAAAGTAATTATGGGCACTACTAAAATGTGAACACGGAATCTACAAGTCCTCCCAGAGCCCTGAAGCTTGCCAAAATATGTAACACAAATCTTCACAGAGCTATTTCTTAAAATTAAGATCTCATCCTAAACCCAGGATACCACTTCTGTTTTTTCCAGTCAGCTTTAGTTCTTTCGTTGTCATTTCATTGGTAATGAAGAATGTATAGTCCAAGCTATGCCATCTGTACCCTTGGGTCTCCTTCATCAGCAAACTCTGCTTGAAGTTAGTGACTAGTTCTGTTGACAATGCATACAAAGGAAGATGATTTGGTTGCTTTTCAGCTAGCAGGATTGCTGCCCCCAAGCTGGAGGAGGGCAGCACCATCGGTAGTACAAGCAGTAGTTCTGCCTCTGTGTTCAAGCAGGGAATCAGAGATGCTGAGTAAAGCAGTACTATTTTTCCCTTAGTCATTGTTCAGACTAGACTGTGCTTTCAGTAGATACCCTCCGTTAACCTTGTGTTTAGATGACAGTACTTCATGTACTTTCCCTGTTTTTATCTGCTGATGCATTTACAGAAGAAGGTAGTAAGCATCTGTGTTTATTTTACAAGCTTTTGCAGTAGTATGTGATCAAGAGGGCTTGGAGGCGAATACAAGCAATAATACACTATAGTTTCACCTAATGAACGAAATGATGCACCATATTGCCTGATTCCATCAACGTGGACTGATACACCGAAATGATTCCTCAGAAGAAAGAGGCTGGTCGACTTTCCTCTGAAAAGGACAATTACTGCAGTAGCAGTACAAAATGGCAGCACCAACAAACCATAGCAGCAATCAGAGTGTGGAGGGTTATGAAAACTCATTAAGCATATGATTAGGAACCAGGGAGTTGAAGGAGTCCATCAAGAATGATGTCAGGGAAAGTTTTCTGGTACTTCTGCTGCCTGTATCACTTTACAAGCTTATGACAAATTGGCTTATTTCATCCTAATCAAAATATTTCCCTATTTCTAATCCCCTCAGCAGATTAAACATTGCTAGAAGGAAAATTGATGCCTGTGCAAAAAGCCTGGACTCATCCATTTAGTTTAGTTATCAATTTGAGTTCATTAAGGTTGAAAGACGGTCCCTTTCGGACAGCTATATCCCCAGTAGAGAAAGACAAGCAACATAAGACAGTCAGCCTTTCTGATATCTCCATGACCCTTTAAGTAGCTTCATGTTTTCTGCTATGCAAATAAATAGCCTGAATGAACACATTTGGAATTAGTCTCCTTTGTTAAGTGAGATGGATCTTCGACAAGTGCTGCCATTTACTTAGGTCCTTCTACATCACTGTTAAAAAGGGAATAGTCTAAATAGTCACGTCTTGGAGACAAGATTTGTCCTGGGCACAGTTTGTGAACAAAATCATAGAAACACAGAATGGTTTGGGTTGGAAAGGACCTTAAAGACCATTTAGCTCCAATCCCCTGCCACAGTCAGGCATGAGTTAATGTAAAATGTAAATCTGTGCACTAATATAAAAGTAACAGGGACTTACAGTTTCTAGAGCCCATGTCTAACCCAATGACTTTTTACTAAGTTTTTACCCCTAGTTTTTACTAAGGGGTAAAAAACTAACTAAATATGATGATAATTTCTTCTTGCTTCAAGAAAAGGGATGCACAGTGACATGTTCATTGTATTTTTCCACCTGAAATGGTTAAGATGAACTACAGGAATTCTGACTTCCGTACATGAAGAAATATTACAGCCACAAAAGGCCTCCAAATTCTCTTTTCTCTCTCATTTATGTGCCATACATTGATATGCAACAAAACTGCCTGCTTATTTCCCAAGCAAGCAATAATAGACCAAGTGGTAATTAAGTTACCTCACTCAAACGTCAGGTTTATTTTGAACCACGATAATATCTCAGCATCTGACATACCTTTCATGTCCTGTTTAATTATCAAAGGAGCAATGAAAAGGAGCACAAGAATGTGGTGTAGATGAATATAAACTATTTAAAGGGACTAGGAAGAAAGCACTGCAGAAACAGGAGTATCCGTCATTTAAGCTCGATGTAAGAGACTCTACAGGCAAATGAGAGCAGCGAATGTGAAAATGCTCTGACTGGTGTTTGCACTCCTAATAGGAGGTACTGGGTGTTGGAGTTCCCACACAACCTGCCTCTCTGCAGTATGGGGAAGACCAATATTGGGGGAGTACCTAATAGCACCCATCCCATGCAGCCAGCTTCTACAAGGCTGCTTCTGTCACCTCAGCTTCAGGAAGCAACTCAGCAAAGGACTGGGGGATAGTGGTATCTTCCAATGCCTCCTCTCTGTCTCAGCAGCCTTTCAGGACCACTACTGTTACAGTTTACAGCAGTGCATCATTGCCCTTGACCTGATGGTAAAGATTCATTCTCTTAAACAACATTCCCTCCTGCTGACACTGAGGGCTTGCACTCATCCAGACCAGTTTCACTGGAGAAATTCCTCTTTTTATTTAAAACATATCCTATTGTCTAGCCCAAGCTTTCAGACTGAAACTTTTGGTCTTCATCTGAACCATTCAAAGCAGCATTTCCTTTCCTTTCACGTTAATACCCATTGAACAACTGTGGATGGTTGTCAAGACACTGATAAACACTTAAATTATTATTTCCATCTTCTTTTTTTTTGCCTTTTTTCCTAAGACAAAACTTTTATGTCTTCAGATGACCCCGCTCCTTTCAAATTCTGCAAATCTTTTTCAAGCAATGAAATCCAAAGCCTGAGGAACTGAAAGCTGAACACTATTTCCATTTCATCCATGATCCACAGCATCATCATTTTAAATATCTCTACAAGCATCTTTAGATTTAGTTTGGCAGATAGCCTACATGAATGGAGCGATCTTATGTCTTGCTTTATGCTGCCTCATCATATTATAAAACCAAACAGCATTTCTGCTTTCCAGACACTTGCTTTTCATTGCATTCATCTCTCTCCCTAATTTATTGGCTTCTTTGCTTTAGGTTAGTCCCCCATAGTGGACATATTAGTCTATTTTCCCTCGGATTTGGCTTAGTTTTAATAATGCCTACCATTTTCTCTAATCTCTAGCTCTACCTCTCTATGCATCATAAATGAAGAACTGGACTTGTATGGTAATTCGTTTGAACAGTATGGTATTAGAAAAAACAAGATCAAGTAATCAATCTCAACAGTAAAAAAACCTCGGACCTTCCCTCGCTAGTTTTAAATTATTTAAGAAATAAATTATAACAGAAAAGGGAGAAAAATCAACAACATTCGGTATTCAAACCCACCTCACCTGCTTAGCAATTCACATTTTAATCTGGCTGTTTGTCACAGTAGCTAATGCAATTTTAACACTGTTTCAGCAAACTGAAAGCATTACTTTATTTTATTATTGAGCTGTGTAACTTTAGATAATCAGTCTTTCTGGTAACTTACCCACCTATTAAAAGCCAGTCTTCTCCAGCGTAGCTGAAGATCAGACTTTAATACCTCCTGTCCTCCCTGGCTGGGAGCTTGCTGTCATGACTTAGTATTATAAATAGGGTTTATCCTTATAAAACCACAGTAGTTATATTTATTTGATTTATGACTAGGGAACTGAGGCACAGAGGTATTAAGTGATATGCCTGGGATGACAAAGAAAGAATTTTACACCGGTAGGAGATTAACAATGGACTTCTGGATTGTAACCACAATATTACCTTTTCACTTTCAATACTGCACTGTCCAATTAATGTGCACAATAAGTCAGGTGTGTGTCTATGTATACAGATACCCACAACCATGTGAGCTCCAGGATCAAGGGTACTTATAGACATACATATTCCCCAAATGAGTATTCTCCTCAGCATCTAACAACTGTGTTCATGCTACTTGGAGCATCTGGTGAAGTGTTTCTTAGTTTTCCTTCCTAACAAATTTGTGACACTTTCTTCTGCTCATTTCCCTCTTCATATTCTAAAAAGTGTGTTATTTTCCCTAACACATGGTGGCACAGATACAATTTCCCTGTTACCTATCCCTGTGCCGATAGTTTCAGATTGCTTCTCTTTGAAGCAAAGATTTCTCTTTCTTAATCATGTCTCCTGTTACTGACTGTAGAAACGCATAAAAATGATAATAAAACCCCAACCTCAGCACTCAGATGGCAGTAAAATATCAGATTTTATGGGGTCTTTGGAAATAGTAGAAGTTATACCTGCATTCCGGTAACCTGGACCATATATTGGGTACTTGTGGTATTTCAATGATCCTGAGGTGGATCACTGAAATCACTCTTTTAATATCCGTCATGAAAATGGTGTGATTCATAAGTGCTTTGAAATTTTGAAATGAAAAGCACTTGGTAAGAAAAATATTTATCTCATTTCCAATTTTTGTCTCACCCAAGGTTTAACATTGTCAAGATGTTTTCAGCTTCAACGGAAATGTCATAATGCACAGCCCAAATCTGCCTGCAGAGGCTCATGCTGATATCACCAGGGACTGTTTGAATTCCCTCAGTTGCTAGGCTCTCAAGTGGGGTTTAAAATGCAGACCAGGTGCTTGTTACTGAAGGGCATGCAGTTAGACAGATACACCTTTTGGTTTGGACTCCAGGCAGGGAAGGTTGCATCTATTTCCCATAGGAACTTTTGGCACCTCTTAATGGACCAGTGCTCAGAGATGGTAGAAACACTTCTTCCTCAAATGCTCCGGTTTTGGTGGTGATCAGCGTGAGACTGATCACCAGAACTGCAATCAGGAGGGAATTATTCTCCAGATCAGCTTACAAAAGACTTGAGATCGTTTTCCTCTAAAGCATGAATCTCACATTACCTGGGCATATCTTAATCAATCTCTTGCTATATGGAGAGATAGAGTAGCACTCAGCTCTATGCCACTGCATTTGAATTTCTGTTTCCTCTGGCTATGCCACGCAACATTTTAATTCCCTTTTAAACCTAAGTGATTCAACCCTAATGCAAAATTCACTGGGATCGACACAGGTATGATTATCCATTTAAAATCAGTTTCCTCGGGTACTGTCCACTAACAGGTTCAATTTTCCAGAGCAAATGAGAACAGAAGACTTAAGGAAACTTCTCTGAGGTGAATTCCTGGGTTCAGTCTTCATGCTAAAGAAGAGTGAAAGGACCCAGAAATGTGTTCATTATCTATCATGAACCTTATTTTACATTTACATAGCAAAGAAAAACTCTGAATTGTTCATTTGCTTCAGTGGCATTTCACCTAATAAGAAGTGGCCCCTTTTGATTTTCATCAAACTCAACAGAGAAAAAAGAAACAACTTTTACAAATACAAGGACGGAAATAAGGAATAAAACACTGCCAACAAGATGTGACTCAGTTTTTCAAGACAGTTTGTGGCACAACAGGAGCCTGGATCGTACTGGGGCTTCTAAGGGTTGGGATGACCTAGCAATATATTATAAGAGTGCTTAATAAATCAAGGGCACCCATTGCCTGATTTGTCACATATTCCTGGGCGATTGCTGCATTATTCTACTGGAATCAATAACGCTGCAACTTGGTAAGACTTGAATAATGAAGAGGTAAATCTAACCCCTTACTGTCAATTTAATTATCCACACAAAGTAGGCATTTGGCAAGAAAGGGTATTTCTATTGTTCTATAAAGACAAATTATGAGGAAATAAACAGGAACATGAAGCTAATACTTCTGGACTGAATAAAATGTTAGCATAAATCCTGAAAGTTTACTTTGCTATGTGTAATGTCATAATCAAACTAAGAAAAGAAGGTTAAGCTATTCTTTATGCCCAGCGAGTAACACAAGGATCTCAAAAGATGTTGAAATTCCGTGTAACAAGGCTATCTAAATCCAATTATTTCCAGAACTGTTAACCACCTGTGAAGAAAACAGAAGCATTTAAACTAAGTTTTGAGTGTTAAAATGCTCTTTTCAATTCCATGTCAAGTGTTCTGCAAAGAAATGAAAAATTATTTTATCATAACAGTTCATGTGGCACAAACACAAAGAACCTGGGAAAGGCCAGGTCTGCACACTGAGGTTTAGCAAACAATTAGCCCTTAAAAGGCCGTATACTCAATTAATAAAAGAAACAACACCCACTGATTTTGTAATGAAATTGCACCAACTGAAGATTCAGCACCAGGCTAATTTCTAAGCCAAGGAATGAAGACAGTACAGGTGTTTAAAATTAATTTATTTCCTTTTATTTTGCTCTTCTTTTTCAATGTATTCATATTTCCTTATATAATTATTTTGATTTACATTTTTGTTTTCTCTCTGACTTTAAAAGCCTGAAATGAGTCTTCCATTATAGATGCCAGGCAAAGTAGTTGTCTTCGTGTTATATTTAAGCGTTACAAAAAGCCCAGTTGGGAAGGAATGAAGATTGACAGCAGTGCCTTTATTAAATTACATGACTGCTCCCTGCAGAATGATTGGAAGACCTGCAAGCACGTACAATTTCAGTGTGCAGTTGACTTCTTTGTGTGGTTTCCCATTACATACAGACATCATTAGTCTTGAATATATATATGTGTGCGTACATATACAATCAATTTTGTCTTTAGCTCTTTTTTGCTATTCTAACAGAGAAATATTGTAAGTAGCGCACATGCAACCCAGAAATGCATGACCAAACTAGTACAGCCTAGACCACCCTCCTCAGGTTTCTCAGCGTGAAAACATCTCCACAGGGTCACACCAGGTCTGTGCAGCCCCTGTGTACATCATCTATCTGAAATCTAGGGGGAAAAAACCTGAACAGGGCAAACATAGACATTGAGGTAAAATACCTCCCTGCTGTCCAGCAACCCATGGGTTATTGACTTCCCATGCCAGACGTTGGATCTACCTGGGGGCATCCTTCCATAAATTTGCTCAGTCTTTTTCTGAATATTTTACACTTTTGGCCACCACAGCATCATGAGCCAATAAATTCTACAGTTTTATTATGTGGATTATGAAGAAAAGTGCTAGTTTCTGTATATCTGTATTCTGTATGTATGTGCTGCTTGATACAGGATTCTGGCATAACTGCAGAGAACAAAATACAACAGATGAAAGCACAGGTAAGCAAGTGACAGTGAACGTCACTGGCTTTCCTATCTTCTACAGCATTTCACTACCATCAATACCCAAATATCAGTTCTGAATGACTTAATTCTTGAACTGTATAAGAAAAATCTGCTCACCGTAACTGGTGTTTCTCACCAGATTCTGCTGTGCACATCACAGGGACACGATGTTAACTGCACCGTCGTACCCACAAGGTTTCAAGCCAGCCTAGTAGATCTCTGCTGTGTGTGTTTGAATTTGAATGCAGCAAGTTACACTATCAATTATCACACAGTTCAGATTGGGGCTTTAACCTTGGTTTACACAGGGCGAGGGTTAGTCCAGATGAGAGAGCTATACAACAGCTTGCAATTGCCTTGTCCCTGGAGCCATCTGGGTAAGAACTACCTCTTCTGCTCAGCTTTTCTCCCAGAAGTAGCATGTTGCCCTTGTTGTACAAAGGGGATGAGAGAGGCAGCTCTAAAACAAATTACAGTAGAATGGCCAAACAACAAAAGCAATGGAACAAAATGGAGGAGACAGGGATGTCATTCATGTCAACAAAGAAATGAAGCATATGGAAACTGCACCTTAGGCATAAAGGGCATGTAAAAGAATTTGATATGACCAGATGGCTAAGGAGCAAGGGGAGAGCCATTCCAGAAACTGTAAGGGAAATAGAGAACAGAAAAAGAGAATAAAGATTATGAACTTCATATTAAATAGAGAAAATCCAACAGGAATTTAACAGGGAAACTACAGCAGTAGTTACGAAAAAGAAAACAATAAAAAAGGTGAATAACCAAGTCAGCCGAGGTTAGAATTGAACCAGGAATGTGCCCTTCTTTTGTGGGCAGAGACTTCAATTTTGTCGTGTCAACATTAGTAGTTTGAGATAATCCACTACTAAGGAGGATCTCATACAGACAAGGGAGTAGGGTCCAGAAGAGCAGAAGGCAGAGACTGGCCAGGGTGGAAGGATAGCTTTGGGTTTGAAGGTTTAAGCCCTTCAGAGCTGGGTTCAGGGCCTGGCTTGCTCAGACAATAAATAAAGTATTTTTCTTTTTGATGCCTTCCTCTCCCCTTAATAAAATTCAGATAAAAACATTTCTATCCTTTCTCTGTCTCATTTATGAAGACAGATGACTCTTAAGGACTGACTGACAGATACTTGTACGGTTCTAGCTGGCAATGAGATCCTGATCTAGCTACAGATACAGCTGCAGATCCCAGTAAAGCAAATCCTGGAGTATGCAGTACTGCAAGAGAAGCCCTAAAAATTAAAATAGATGTATTTCCTGAATATGAATTAATAAATAACACTCAAGTCACTTAGGCACAATATTTACTCGTGGTTTTGGATTTATTCATCTTCTTGTCAGCTGCTTTCAGAAATATAACATTTAACACCACCACACAACGGCTTTGCAAGGTAAGAAGGAAATGCTAATTAGTTTTATCCTTTTGTGTAACAATCCACCCAAAGTTAATTAGAATAGGTTTGGTTTTGCTTTGCAAAAATAATCCATAACAAAGACCGATAGGCAGAGCAAACCGCATCTTGCACAAAGGTGGTAGGATTTAAGTGATTTTGAGCTATGCTCCCAGAACTCAGTTGCCTTCAGGCATCTGCCTGGTCTTTCTCTGTGGATGCAATAATTAGGACTTGAGTGAAACCCCCAGTGGTGAAGCCTGATAAGACGTTAATCTTCAGGACACCACGTGGACCAAAAGAGATGTGCCTAAAAGTCCAATTAGCAAAGACTTCCTGTCTTATGCTGTGCCACAGCATTGCTCAGCACTGATAAACACCCATAGCATCCGCTTCTGAGGGGCGTCGGTTCAGCAGTGCCCAAGTCCCACACGCATTACAAGGGTAAGTAGCCCAGTGAAAGCAAATGGCATCACTGCATCCTGTACCCACTGTCCAAATGGTAGAAAAGCAGCTCTGTGATCCAAGCTCACTTATCCATGTGACCCTCATACTCAGAGTGGGATATGTAAATCCTACAGATTCACACACCCCTCTAGTTATAGCAGCTTCAGTGTTTTCAGCCACACTGGGTATAGACATAAGCTATAGCATTCAGCATTTCTTACTGCATTTGGAAGTACCACAGAAGGTACTTGTCAATGTGATCTAACTGTAGTTTCTTGAACCCTCTGACTGAGGCCAAGCAAGAAGAATACAGGTCAAATCCACATTACTCCAACTTGAGACTGAGGCGCCTACTGGCAGTACAGAACCTAAAAGCATCACAGCAAGCTCACTCCACTACAGCCGTGTATGAGAAAAGTGAGAGAAGGATTATGCTTGATTTTCCATCATCTATAAAGAAAGGTAAAAGTTCTTGGCTATTGGAAAAGCACTGCAGATCTGGAAAAACAGTGCTTAGCATCTCTTCTTTGCAAGCCAGAGACCCATTATTTCATGGGCAGAAAGCACTTCCCTAATAGCCAAAGGAATGTGGAAGCCCAGCATCCCTGGACCCAACCAACTACCCACTCCGTCTAGGGTTATTTAAGAGCAAATCCCAGTTTCAAGAGGGACACAGGACATGGAAACTGCTCCTGAGGAATTTGACTGGTGTCTCCAAAACAAGCAACTTTGGTAGGGCTACAGTGGAAGGAGTTAAAAGATACTGAAATTTTTTATCAAGTACGTTTGCCAGAATTTACTTATCATTAAAACTCATTAGTCGGAGACTGTCTTTGTACTCCATGTACTTACCCAGTTGCTGCCTGCTGCCTGCTGAATAGACGGAGGGATGCTGGAGAGATTATTTCTAAGCCCTTCCCCCTTCCCTCTCCCCTCCTCTTTCAGGACCACATTGACAGTCCCAAGGGAAACAGAGAATAGATAGGGAGAGGGCAGGATCCACCAGCTCTCACTCAGCATATTTCACCAGGACGCTCCAGGAATCCAGAAGAGGAGCTGCCACTTCGGACACGGTCTCCTCTGCAAAGGATCTATCAGTACAACATATGGTACATGAACTCATACAAATATTTTTCCCTTGCAGGAAGAAGAGAAAGAGGAAAGAGGCTGTGATCTCCGCAGGGCTATGGTGATTTTTCATGCAATCCATATTGTAAATCATCCCCAGGTCTTTCTGCTAGTCAGTTTGCGGCATGTGGACTTCACCTGCGGGGAAGCCAGGTACCAGGCAGCAGCCCAGGGCACGGTGGTGAGTAACTTTGGGAAGTTTCCTTGCAATTTTTTCAGTTCAGTGATTTGGGGTAATAAATGCCTTTGAATCTTCAGGGATTATGAACAAAAGCAGGGATATGCTCCTGAAAGGGGGAAGTGAAATAGGAGGCATCTTTCAATTGCTTTTCCCTTCTGACTGATAAAGCACACCGCTTTCTGTCTGTGTAATAAAGTTTCTCCGGGGTGGGCAAACGTTCCTTGTATCTTCTCAGCCATTTGTGGTGACATGAGACCAGGTTTAAAAGAATAGTCATCATTTATACAGCACTTTACCTCTTAAGGCATTTTAAAAACATCTACTGGCTAATCCTCGCAATACCCCCTAGAGGCAGGCAAAACAGGCATGCAGTGAAAGGAACAGGAATTGCAATCTGAGCATTCAAGTCAAAGCAATTATGAACTTTGTATCCAGTTGATAACAGATAATTGACCACTCTAATAACTATTAAGCAGCTTAGTTGAGTTAGCGTGTATTTAAGGGTTTATAGAAATAAGAGAGCAAAGCGACAACCCCCGGAAAACACATTGATCTAACACTGACCGAGATCTGCTCGGAAAAGAAACCGACCTGATTACATCTAGATCCACAGGAATCCAATCCTTTGTGATAGAATGAGGCTTTAGCTCTCCTCTGTGCCTGTGTGTTGCCAGACAACCAATGAGGCTGCAAAGCACATCTCATTCACAGGCTGCAGATTTCAGGAAGAAGCACAGAGGTGACTTTTACTTACTAAACAGGCACTCGTTAATTTTGTGATTCAGCCTGGAACTCTTTTTCTCTTGCAATAACCTCTGCTATGTTTTCTCCTCTTTCTTATGTCTCTTGGCTGACAGATAACCCTGCTCTGATGCCGTTTCAGATGTCCCAGTGAGAACTCTTAGAGATGCCTATTCTCTCCAAAGGCAGTGACCAAGACTATAGCAACATTAGCTACACTTCTTGTAATTCCTTGAGCCACTTCTTTCCTGTCTCCGTTGAAACCCCTCCTGTCAAAGGGGTCCATTACCAAAGAGCCAGGAGGATTTACCATCCTGAACATGTCTCTGCAGTCGATCTGAAGACAGAGATTATGATAAATGTTGGAGGCATCAAATACCTGCTACCTTGGAGCACTTTAGATGAATTTCCCCTGACCAGACTGAGCAAACTTAAGTTTTGCAGCAGCTATGAAGAAATAATTCAGCTGTGTGATGATTATGATGAAGACACCCATGAGTTCTTCTTTGACAGGAACCCAAACGCTTTCAGGATGATCGTCAGCTTTCTAGCAGCAGGGAAGCTGATGCTTTTAAGAGACATGTGTGCCTTGTCTTTCCAAGAGGAGCTGAGATACTGGGGAATTGAGGAATCCAACCTGGAGAACTGCTGCTTTAGAAAACTATTTCAAAAACTGCAGGAGTTGGCCGAGGTACGCAAAGAAGAGGAACTTCGGAAGAGCAAAGAAGCTACATGCGTCTTGGATGAGAAAACCAAATTTGGACAGTTTATGAACAGACTCAGAGATATGGTAGAAAATCCCCAGTCAGGACTCCCAGGGAAAGTCTTTGCTTGTCTCTCCATTCTCTTTGTGGCCACCACAGCTGTAAGCCTTTGTGTTAGCACAATGCCAGACTTGAGAGCTGAAGAAGACAGGGTAAGTAAGTCCTTTTTAACTGGTCTAACTACAGAATTAAAAGAAATTTGTCTGCCTTGCTAGGCATACATCATTAAAAAAGATAAGATACAGAAAATCGATAACGATGAGGTTCAAAACTGTTGCTGGTAATGACATGGTTTATAACGGAAAATGCAACAACAGTTTAAATGAGTTCTATCATCTTTAAAATGATATTCAGTTAAGAATAATGTGAACAAAGTATGTCACTAACTTCTGGACAGACTACTTATTGCAGCTCTCTGGTACAGCACTGATTTTCCTTCTTAAGAAGTTGTTGCAGGGGTAGCTTATATTAACTTGTTAGCACTGAGACTCAAACTGACATTGTGAAGTTTTCTCTTCAACATACTTTACTTTCTAATTACAAGCAATCTCTCTTTGGGCACATCAGCTAGAGAAATATTTTCCTCTGACAACTTCTAAAATAGCTGCGTATCTTCCCTTATGATAATGCAGTCAAATCTTTAAAGAAGAATAAATACCCATTGATTTTTATAATGTTATAATGTTACATTTTAATAGTAGCATAAAGATTAAAGGATGAGAGACAGATTAAGCATTTTTGCAGATACTGGTACTTAAAAGCTGTGCCTCCAAAAATCATAATTCTATGCTAATAGAATTCCGTATTTGCTCACATATATAGGTACATATTGTAAGACTAATGACAAATACTACTGAACTGCTAACTGCATTTCAAACATTTTCAAGTAAGTCATCCACGTTAATTCAGGGCAAACCAATTAAGCTTGTATCATAAATGAAGAATTCTCGATAACATTACTGTGACTTTTTCAGCATCTTAATTATTTATTATTTTAATAATAAAACAGAGGAAGTAACAATCCAAAGTTATTTCAGATGCAGTAATGTTCAAATTCACTAAAAAAACCCTTGACTAATCTCTTTAATGAATCCTGAACTTCATTTGCAAACTGCCCTTCCAAAAGTGCTGAGAAAATCCAGGTCAAATAAACTCCCTGTCCCAACTGCTGCTGTAAGATAAGATACTCCTCAGAGTATCATATATCGATGAATAAAGTCATTTTTACATTTATAGCACAGCATGGCATGCACAATACAAAAACTTGTGTATATTTTATTGTTCCAGCAGTAAATCAAAGCAGCACAGTCATGATGAAGATAAGTTACAATATTTGGTGTCTTTGAATAAAACTAAGGACTGCACAGAAGGCTGAAATTTAAGATCATTCCCTGTCCCATTTAAACCCTTGAATATTAACTTACATTTGCATGGGAAGACTATTACCTTTCAGTAATAAGTCTGGTGCTGTTGCAGCCTTCCACAGCTATTACTTTTGGCAGGAAATACTGTAACACTGTTCCAGTGCTTCTTCCAAGGAAGTGCTTTAAATATAGAACATCCTTCTTACAGCTAGATGTAAAAACATCACAAACTCTGCTCTATCAAGTGCTTCCTACTAACTTTGTTAATGGAAGTAGCCCGATGCATTTTATCTTCATTTCCCAGCCACTGCACATAAAGCTTTTATAAATACTTTTCATGTAAGAGAACAAGCACATAATGTTTCAGTGCTCAGCTAGATGTAATATGTTGTGTGTTTTAAAAATAGCTGTATGTTAGAAAGGGAAGCATGTTGAGGGTTATATCTCATAGCTACAGTTTAGCTGTTGTTCCTGGACTTCCTACAACACACAGATGATATTAACACTTCCAGTTTTGCACATAGATCTTACTACTTCAAAAAACAAGCTCAAAAGATTGAATGTTTAAAGGGAAAAGGAGAGGATGAAGGATGAACTTGAGCAAAGAACCACATTTATCCAAATACTTGGAAGCATTACACTTGCAGCACCAGCCTAATGCACTTTGTGCCCCAAAAGCATAGAACAAAGCAGAAAAAGTCCTAGTATTTGAATAACTTCAAATTGTGCCAGAGAAAACATAGGGGAATTACACGAGATCAAAATGGAAAAGCAGGAAATATGAACTGGTAAATAGGAGTTTTTCTGTCCCTACGGATGAAAAAATTTCTAAATTTCCATCCCTAAATTCTTAGCAACACCTAAAATTTTTCTTATTGGTGTCACAAAAGAGCATTTTAGCTACAACTGGGCAAAAAACTCAGGGAACTTAATTGACTGAACCCACTACTGCTTGCTTGTGGCTGAGTCATACCCAGGCAAACTGCAGCTCTACATTGATTTGTAACTCAGAACTGGTCACTGGACAGCTCTGAAAGTGATTCTAAGACGGGACTACATTTGCCAGCAACCTGGGACAGGCATGCAGAATCTGAAATTCTGGCTTTTGGGGCTGAACATAAAGATCTCACAGTATCTGTTTGCTCAGCAAGAGAAAACACCCGAATTCCTTCAACAAAGTTTCTGAACAACCTGTAATTCCACACTTGAATTCAGACGTGTGAAAGATGCTCTTATCCTGAGGCTTAGCCATTTCTGAGTTAAACCTTGGCAAAACCTCTATAGTAAATGTGCTTACAAGTACTGCAAGGGTCTGTTTCCCAACATCGCTAACACTGAACATTGAATTTATCCATTCCAAAATGCAAATAAAAAAAGGCTTTACCTCTGCTGCAAATGCGCCACTCTATGGTCCTTTTCCTCATCATCACAGCCACATTAAGAGTGAGAACTCTCTGGAGTGCAGCTCAAGGAGGAGGATCAGAGACAGAAAAATAAAGGAAAAATAATACAAGGTGACTTCCACTTCACTCAGAGGCTCGGTTGATCCCTCCCTGCAGGCACATGAAATCACTTGTTCTTTTAGCAGTTGCTAAACCAGGTTTGCTTAGAAGGGAGAATAGCTGCCTGGGCAGGAGGAAGAGCAAACAGGAGACACCATGCGAGGGAAAGGGAAAACTCCAGTCTCTGGGAGAGGGAGGGATGGCAACAAGCCAAGGCAAGAGCATCCGCATCAGGGAAGCCCAGTCACCCTAGCAACCAGAGGGGAGGGAAGGAGCCACCTCCATGGGCAGCAGACAAGGGAGGGGAAGGATAGCTCAAAGACAGGAATACAGCTGAAAGTAAAATAAAGACTGAGTTATTATAATTGGTACCATGCACGTGCTCTAGAATATGTCAAATGACATTTAGGAACCTCCTCACTAGAGATATGAAAGAAAAACACAGACAGATGGGCAAACAGCCCTGTAATTATATGTGACATCAGCATCTGCTATGAATCCTAACCCAGAGTGAACAGACCTGGGGCAAAGGTGGCCAAAAGTTCAGGAAAATTTTAGAGTGGTAAATGTGTATCTCTGGTGATCACAAGTTTAAGTTTAAGTCTGACCGTGTAACAGATATACAAAAGGATTTATCATATACGATGCTAAGGAAAGAGGACTCAGTAGTTAAATTATGTTATTTGGGCCCAAAACAACTGAAATGTCACCTCCTCCAATGGCAATTCATTCTTATCCAGAATATTTGCATCTGCTCTTTATGGAGACCAAACTGTCTTCAGTAAGGAAGCAAATATAGTATCACCCAGATACAGCAATCAAGGCATGTGCGTATGTAGATATAGAAAGGCATATATGGAGGTGAGAAACTTTATTATTGATCTGAATGGGTAGCCTGAGAGAACTGCAAATCTGAACCAGAAGCCATGCATATAGGATAAGAAAGCTGAAGTAACAAAATCTACCAGCATTTTCCTTAAAGGAATTAAGATCATATCACTAGAGATAAGGAAAAAGCCCCATCAAAGTCCCCTGAAAGTCCCAGTCCCACATATGAGTTACAATCAGGATCCAAGAGGTGTAACTGAAGTAGTCACTGCTCAGCATACCTAACCCAATGGAAACAACATCATTAAACCAGAGAACTGTGGACTAAAACCACTGCAGAAGAGCTCAAACAGGGAGACTGGTTTGAAGGACTCCTGGGATTTTGCTTAGGAAGGGGCATTTCTTTTAGTAAGTCCCTAAAATTGGCATCCTCTGGAGAAACAGCTCAGCAGAAAGGATACAGCAAGGTCCTTTTTCAGTCAGGGAAGCAAATTAAGGTCAGGGGATGAAAGGAGAAAAAGAAACCCCAGAGAGTTCCATTCCCTGCCCCTCAGCACCAATAACCACCAAATCTTCTCCCAGTGTAGATGTCTTCCAACAGATCACACTGTTTAAGTGTGGTTTAAGAGAAGGAAATGTCTATTTTCTGTTCTTCCTCTCTTTTTTGGTGATCAGTGACTGGTCAGATCTTGTTACTACTCATTTTTGTATTTGCTCTTAACTGACCTTGAGAAGCCTGTAACTGCTTTATGTATTGTATGTAACATAATGAACATAGCTGACATAAGCTGCAACCAGTATTGCCAGATCTAATGATCTTATCTTGAAACCTAGACCATTCATCTTGTTAAACTTCCTATTCAGGGGGTCTTCTGATTATATGAAAATCTAATTCCTTTTAAAAGAGCAAGGTTTTAGTCTCTAGTTGCACTGAGAATCCACAAAACATGATCACAGCAAAAAGAACCCAACACCTAATATATAGAAGCATTTCAATTTTTCCTGTTTACACCATTATTCTGAAAGCACTGGCTTATGTTTTTCACTGGTACTGAACCAGAATATTCGGCTTGCACACTACAGGAAACTGCTGAAAAACTCATCTTCTTTAAAAGCGGAGTAATTTTACCTTATAAGGAAAAAACAATTTGTTGGTCTTATTGTGAAGAGAAAGAAAATCTAATGCTCATTAAAAAGTGTAAGACTATAAAGGCGTATGTGTACAGGCATATCTATAAATACACTGGTATACGCATATCGCTTGGAACAAAACAGAGCTGGATATGCTTTGGTTTTACTGTATCTGCTCAGTGAGTTCCTATGAGGACATTTGCTGCAGACACTTGACTCTCCTAAGTTATCTAGTCATCTAGTACCATTCTGATTTCTTCTAACCATGAAAGTATTGTAGCATTTTAAAGTAGGAAATTATGCTTTACCAAAGCACATAAAAACTTCCAGTCTAATAGCAGTAGACACAGTAGAGTCCAGGTAACTTACTTGCTCTGTGGATTGAATTAGCTAAACTAATAACAATTGAAGGAAGATATGACATAAGAAGTCATGAAACAAGAGAAATCACAATATTCAGGCCTGGGACTTTGACATATACAGAAATTGTTGCCTTATGGGATCTGCCTTTTGAGCTTTGCATATCTGTTCAGTAACATCAAAAGCTTCCACCTTGAAATTGCACCATTAAGACTGAATTCGTAGTTCCACATTGTGACTGTTTTTCAAGCATCTGACAACAGAGTTACATATTTCAGCATTAAATCTAACACGTACAACACTGATGAAGTTCATATTACTTAAGTCTGTAATATGACTTAAGTAACGACCCCCAAATGGGTGGTGGGCACTGCTGAACATCTGCATCTCAGTTTATCCTCACTGCCACAGAAAACAATTTTCTTGAGGAAGTCTGGACATTCCCATGAGCACATGGATTCTGCACAGCTTTCAAGGCTGGCTCTGCCAGTGCATGGTCCAGTGTCCAGAAAGCACAATTAGACATTATTAGTTTGCCTTATGTTCATCCAGTTTTGGCTGTATCCCAACAGCACTAAGTCTCCCGGCTTTGCACGCTATCCTGGGGGGACACTCAGCTGTTCCAGCTGCTCTGCAGCTGGAGGTCAATCCAGAGTTATTCAGTGTGGCAGCACACATTTTCCTTGCTGGGAGTAGGGCTTTCCTTACCCTTTTGCCACTTTCAGGTTTGTAATGCTTATAATAGAAAAATACTCTGTTCGCTTCCCTCACTTGACTCATCTCAAGGGGCTCAGCACAGATGATTGCTTAATAAATGCCTTCCTTAACACGGGCATTTCCTTTGGGGGAGGCACTTGTATCTTTGGAAAACGCTATTTGAAATCAATGCACCCTCCAAGTTCGTAGCAATAATGCAACAAGTATTAAAAATAACTAACCACCCGAATCTGTGCTTTGGAAATTCCTCCTTGACTGCGATGGGAATCTTTAAGGACTCTTCACCCTTCTGCTGCAGTCAATCTCACAATGAAGTATTCTAATTCTGAGCAAACCTAATGGCGAATTTCTTTGCAGCATCAGGGCTATGCACTACACATGCTGTGTTTATTCCCACAGCACCAGCACCTTCTATTAGCACAAGCATTTTCCCTTATACCAGATTCAACCATAGTTGGGACCTCACAGTACACCGTGTACTACACAGGTACAACAACAAGTAGTCTCTGCTCCAAAGAACTTACAAAGCAATGAGGAAAGAAGTTGAGAAGAAACACTAGCAGAGCAAAGGATCTGATCAGCAGCAAAACTGGAAATTCAAGGTCATCCTCCTAAGCACCAGATAAATACCTAGTTATTTCAACTATATTGTTCTTCAGTTACAAAATGAACTCTGTTCAATTTCTTACTAGAAAAACAAGAAGGGAATTCTTTCACATCCTTCTGCTAGCACAGACACTGTAGGGTCACCAATTGGTTTAAATCAAACTCAGATTCTTCAGATTGATTCTCACAGTGTTTGCAGAATAGGGACCCAAGTTTAAAAGTTAATTGAAATACTTTATTTCTGTTACACTTCTGCCTCAGAGCAGATAATTATGTGTTGGACACACAGATAATAATTTCCTTCTATGTTCTTTGTAATGTCCACACTAATATAACCCCAATATTAGTTTAGTTTCCTCATTTGTACCAGTTATGGTAATAGCATTCATAAGTCTAGGTTTCCTTCCCATAAAGCTAAGTGAGTGGGAGATCGTTCTGTGATCAGAATACGCAGCACTGCTTTAACAAGCTCCTCGTTCTGTAAATCAGGTTACAGTCTCTTTCTCAGCAGGCTGTAAACCTTTTGATTTTATTGCACCAGTCTGTAACCATAAATCCAAGTACCGAAGTGATCCACAACACAGGGGTTTCAAGTTCTCCCTAAACACCACTTGGTTCAGCAGAGCATGGTTTAATATTTCAAACAACAGCAGCAATGCGGTCGCAGTGATTCAGCACTACCTGCAGCACTGCAGCCGGACCCCACGGCCCCAGATATACAGCCTGGCACAACACTTCCTCACCCAGTCATCATTTTACAGCCAAAAGGGATTCCTCCCCTGCATCTGTTCATTTCCTGCTGTGGACTGGGATAAGAATACCCCAGAGTTAATTAGGTATATGTTGTTGCCTCTGTTCCTGTCAACCCACTCTCTAGACTTGTAGCCTCACCCTGTAGACCCACCACCTTGGATTTGTGGGCAGGAAAAAGCAAGAAACAAAGATTGTTTTTTCACTATTACGTTAGCCCATTTTTTTTTCCACAGAGGGAACTGCCCAGGTAGATGCTATAAACCAGGAGGCACTGTACACGTATAACCTTGAGAAGTGCAAAAGGCACAGTACCTTGCCAAGGAAATGCCAACCTTGGGCTTAGAGAGGAAAGTTCCTGCCAGTTTTGCTCCTAAATCCTCCACATAGACAGCTGAATGTTTCATCTCTGAGTGGGCAAAAAAGGCCAGACTACAAGAAGAGCAGTCTTGCTGAGATAAGCCTCTCTACTTAGCATTGGGTAGCACAAGCGGGCAGAAGGCAGGTCGATCCCCATAACACAGGCTCGTCCCATCTGCTACCACTTCAGAGGACACTGGCCTCTGTCCATAAACCAGTGTGTGGATCAGAGGGAGCAGGAACTGGCTGTACTTGAATGTGCCAAACAAAATCTGGACCTGCCAGGGTAGGTTTAGCAGATGTGAATTGTGACCTTGCATCAGCCAAAGAGACAAGCACATTTCTGGTGTGAATGATGATGTCCTGGCAGCCTACCTTTCGAATGCAGAGTGCTCAGCAGATCCAGGTCCTATGTTTAAGGAAACTCTCCTCTAAGACTCCAAAAGGAGTCTGAATCAAGAAGAGCCAAGCATATTACTTTATTAATTCCTTCCCTGCTTTGTTTTGAGACTTTTTAGTATGGGTGACTGAACACCAACACAGCCTTTCCACTGAAGCAATCACTGCTGCATCTAGGGTGGATCTAGCTGGGAAGAGGTTTCAGATCCTTTCTGTCTATCACACACTCGTTTTATGATGAAGAGCCAGCTGGTTTCCATAAATGTACCCTGGGAATAATAGTGTTTGCATACCGTGGTTCAATCATGACTTCTAACTGGGTTCAAGGACTTTTATCAAATTGGCTTCATAAATAATATTGGTTTCCTCTCCCCTAAATATGCTGTATAAGCAACACACATTCATATCGCTGATGTACAGGTTGCTTTCCACTCTGATGGTTTGAAAATATTAATCATTAAGGGTGATATGATTCTGAAAGGATCCATATACTGATCTAGCAGAACATATTAGCAAAGTGCTCTACAAGCATTGGCGCAACTTTCACTATTTAACTAGGAAATAGATTACTTGCCACAACACTTGAAATCACTAACATTATTATGAAGTGTTAACTGGTAAGCATATATAGGAGATCACAAGAAATTGCCTTATAACTCAGACCCACCCTATCAAAAGATTGCCCTTTACAAGGGCACATGGTGAAAGGCTTTAAACTACATGAGGGCAGACATTTAAATCTGGCAAAAGCTCTTTCCTGTGAGGGTGCTGAGGCACTGGCACAGGGTGCCCAGAGAAGCTGTGGCTGCCCCATCCCTGGCAGTGCTCAAGGCCAGGTTGGACACAGGGGCTTGGAGCAAGCTGCTCCAGTGGAAGGTGTCCCTGCCCGTGGCAGGTGCTGGAACTGGGTGAGCTTTAAGGTCCCTTCCAACCCAAACCATTCAATGATTCTATGATTGTGTGAAATCTTAAATTACACACCATGTCAGTCACAACAAGGCAGAAAGTTGGTACCCATACAATTCCTGTCCCAGTACAGGTGCAGAATATAGGCACTTCCACTATAATGGGAACAGCAGGATATTTTCCCCCATTTTTATCAGATTAAGAGAAACTTTGCATGCTTCCTTCTGATATTTCCAGTTGATAATGGTGAGGGGACCAGACATAAAACACGACACCTTTTCTATCAGTATGCAACACAGCTGTGTCAGCTGCTAACAGGCCAAGCAGACTCAGGTTCAAATGCTTAGAATCCTCAGAGGGTTTTATAAGAGAAGCACACTGAAGAGTGTGATTTATAAAATACAGATTACCACTGGTTTGTGTTTGCTTCAGCATTTACAGAAAAACACCTTACAATGGACTAAAGGGTAAATATCCACTGCAAAAAGCACTGGGCTAAATCTTGCAGTAGGAAATTAATTGGCAAATCAGGTAATGATTCAGAACAAATTTTACAGAGCATATTTTAATTATAGTGTCTTAGAGTGCAACCACGTGGGACACAAATGGTCAGCACAGAGCAGACCCTGAAGGCACAAGAATACTTCATTGCTGTTCTCATCCAGCTATCTATAGAATAATAAGATTTTCCTTGTCTAGAAAATGTGACAAAGTGAGTTGCATCTGAAAACCAAGGTGGATAGACAAGATACATATTCCAGAGGGGAAATTCTGATTCATTCTCCCTAGGCATTGCTACAATTACTGATGCATGTAAAGATATTATTTTCACTAGATGAGATTTATACCTCTTGTAAGATAGGTTAGTGCAGCATAACTCTGAGATCTGATTTTGCTATTATCCTAGATGTCATTACACCTTAAGTAATGTTTCCTGGTAAACTAAGAAAGCACTTGGACAGGAAATTCATCTTATTTGCCTTGTGAGTGGAATGAATCTCAGGTTCATTTAGCTTGAATTCAGAGTTAGCAAATAAATCTTTCTGTAAACTCACCTGTGTGACTGAAGGCATTGGGCTAAGCAGACTCAGTACTGATGCTCTTACATTTTACTGTGAGCCTGGTTTTTCACCTTAAGGGAAGTTAATAGAAGTATCGAAAATGAGCAATTTTACTGTAACACTATAAACATTCCAGCGCATAAGAGGACACACAAAATAAGCCATTGACTTATACATTGGAAGGCAATAATGAAAAGGAAGCATGAATTGCTTATTATCTCTGGTGGTACAGAAATTTGAAACAGCCTCTTTGCTTCTTTGAGACTGTTTATAAATTTAAGAAACCACTCAATATTTCAGGTATCAGGCTTGGTATGTATCTTTTTGCATACAAAATGTTTCCTTTGCTGCAGGGCCAAACGCTCTTTTCATCCACACGGTCAATACCAGGCATGTGTTTTATTACATTTACATTACACTTTGTAGGATTTCACCTAGAGAAAAATTCTATAAATCCTCATAAATTCTTGCATTGCTCAAAAGTAAATCTGCATGATGAATAAAGACTTAGATACCATGGCTTTTGTGATATCTGTTCTCCCATCAGAGTCAATGATTACTGATTTGTTTGAGTAATCAGTTTGAGCACTGATTAATGCTACGGTGGAGTAAAACATGTCAAGGGGTTATGTTGAAAAGTCCATCTGAAGTACATTGTGGTCAGTGATAAATAAAACCTCATCTTCCACTCATGTTCACAGTCAACACCATACGGCTTGGAGCTTGCCCTCCACTCCACCAGGATATTCTGGGTGCAAAAATGCAGAGAGGAGGAAAAATTTGGTCAGTGACAAATTTGTCCCAAAGATCTGAAAATAGAAGCTGAGAATTCTGCTCTAGTTCATGGTGAGGTTATGGGAGGGAGTCGTTTGCTGTGGTTTGTGTTGGCAGGCACTGATCGCTAGTTTCCCAAATGTGCTTGTTTTGTTCAAAAAGAGGAAATATATAGAAGTTGTGTGCAGAAATTGGTTTATTGGCTATTTATGCAAAAAAACCCAAACACAAACTTTCATGGATCGTAGCATTCGGGCTATAATTTGAGAAGTTGCTGAAAGTAACTAACATCTAATGGGAATTGCAACAACGGCAAATTTGAAATCTACTACTGGCATACAGGCACCCATATTTTGGTAAGAACATGGTATTTTAAAGTCAGCATGTTATTCTGCCTGCTGTATGGACAACAGTTGTAAGGGGAACATAAAGCACTCTGAGGTCTAAAAATCATCAGAAATACTGAGAGAAACAGAAATTGGCTTTGGTAGTAAATATTTCTTCTTTTTCCTCTCTTATTCCAATATGTGCTGCTTTTGAACAGGATGTTCAAAAGGATCAAGAATCTTCAAAGGGACTGACATTAGAAAGGGGTATTATATATAAACCACATCACATATATTCCATAATATATACAAATATTCCTAATATATAAAACATTCACATACAAGCTCACTGGATGAAATCTATCTTCCACTGTGAAATCAATGAGCACGTTCTCACTTAATACCACAGAGTGAGGGTCTTACACTCTTTATCTAGACACTGATGACAGAGAAATAAAGACAGTCAGAGAAAGAGGCTTGGAAGTTTCTGGCAGATGTTGTATATATGACTGAATAAGTCATGGTACATCTACACTACGTAATGGTGTGAATGGCCTTTCTGCAAGTGTAGCTCAGCTGCATTATTTCTAGGGTTTAAGGCAGTCACCTCCATACAAAACTACCATGCTGCATGGGTAAATCAATTCCCTCTGAGAGAAACAGGGCAAAACAGACAATGTGCTAACAGGGGAGAGCTCACTGTCCTTTACATCCACAACTATGCACCAAGGAAGAATAAAATGCACAGTAACACTCCTAAAAAGCTTGATGTGAAGGACACTCTTCTGAAAAATGAGATATGCATTTAGGAAGCTGACTGCATGAAATTGCTTTCTTGACGAGTATGTAACTTTACACGGGGAATCCTGAGGCAATTGAGGATGGCAAGAACTGAATAAACAATCTCCCAAGCAGTCCTTGCTATACCTTGAGATTTCATGTCCATTTCAAAAGACACCCAAAATGTTAATGGTTAAAACTTACAGCAGACAACAGTTCATTTCTTGCATTTTCCACGGAAGGAACAGCAAAAACTACATCACGATCTGAAAGCGATGTCACCTGAAAATGTATAAAGGTAAATAAACAACAGATGTACTGGACATTCAATCCATTAACAAAATAAAAGCAACCTTGATGGCAACAATGACTAATTCACAGACCACATCACTAGATCAACCCCAGGCAGGTCTGTGCAGAGCCCAGTGTGCACTGTACACATAATTTACAAATCAAAGAAAGTGAACACAGCATAACACAACTGCTGATTGCAAGCAATCTCATCAAGCCAAGTCAGCAGACTGCAAACATCAATGCATTTAGGCACGGCCATGGCAATAACTTTGAATGGAGCTATAGCCTGATCCTCTAGCAGGGCCAAGTCTTCAGTACCTTTGGCAATGCTTACTAAGAGATAAACTATGATCTTGATGGTCTACTGTGTAGAAAATGGAAAAATCCCCAAATGGTGCTACAGAGCTAAATCATTCTGAGAGCCAGGTAGGGAAAACATATACGTCAGGAATACGTTACCATTTTACCTGGAGAACCTCAGATAGCCAATGACATAAACACTGCCTGAACAAAAAGACTTGTTACTCCTGAGAATAGCAGTAATTCTATCACAACAGACACTCTGTAATGCAGAGGGTAACAACATCGGTAACAAGTTTAATTAGTAGTAGGGATATGTGTTTCCTGTGGTGTTTTTAATCAACATTTCCTGTGAGAATGGATAACACTGTATGAAGAATTGCTCCTCTAAATTGCTTAATTCCAGAGACAGGCAGTCAGGAAAAACATATACAGAGGCCCTGGCTTTATTCTAGAGAGGATACAAAAAGCCTTTCACAAACCAAGGGTCAGCAGTGATTCCTGAATAAGACATGGCCACTGTGCCATCTCAAAAGGAAGTTCTGTCTCTGCATGGATCGTCCTTCCACACAGAATTATAGAATAGTTAGGGTTGGAAAGGACCTTAAGATCATTCAGTTCCAACTCCCCTGCCATGGGCAGGGACACCTCACACTAAACCATGGCACCCAAGGCTCTGTCCAACCCGACCTTGAACACTGCCAGGGATGGAGCATTCACAACTTCCCTGGGCAACCCATTCCAGTGCCTCACCACTCTTACATTAAAGAATTTCTTCCTTATATCTAACCTAAACTTCCCCTGTTTAAGTTTGAACCCGTTACTCCTTGTCCTATCACTACAGTCCCTGATGAAGAGTCCATCCCCAGCATCCTTGTAGGCCCCCTTCAGATACAGGAAGGCTGCTCTGAGGTCTCCACGCAGCCTTCTCTTCTCCAGGCTGAACAGCCCCAACTTTCTCAGCCTGCCTCCATACAGGAGGTGCTCCAGTCCCCTGATCATCCTCGTGGGCTCCTCTAGACTTGCTCCAGTGGCTCCATGTCCTTTTTGTGTGAATCCCTAATTCTGCTTGATATTCTGCAGCTGTGAACACCTCAGAGATGGAAGTCACTGTTCAGCAAGAATATGAGAAGACTCTTTAACCTTGCTAAGCCCTCATGTTCCTCAGTTGTAGCTAGAAAGAGCTATTTGCCAAATATTATTTTTCAAAGACCTAAAATGAAATTACCACCTCCTACATTTGTTTTTTTCTGGAACATGCTGTGACAACCCGTATTCTGAGTCCGGCCGGGAATTTTAAAGGGTTGCCATACTGGTCAAGCTCTTTCTCTGGTTCCCAATTATAGCTGAGATTTCCCATCTTGACCAAAACATCAGAGCCCATACACTTCATATGCCAGTGTTTTGATAATGTGCACACAAAGGTGCTTCAAAGTCAGCCAAAGTCCATGAAAGACTCTAGTTCACTTAAATTGTACTCCAAATATTCGCACTGATGCAGGAACTTCATGTAAACAGCTGCATACCACTGAAAATATCTTACAAGTACCTCTTCGGTGGAATTCTTCAATAAACTTATCCACAATGCTCAAAACCAGAAAAAAACCAAACAGCATTAGTCCAATCACAAGACCAGGTTTCTTAAGAACATATTAAGTCTCTGAACAGGTATAGGAATGTATTTGTCAATAGGATAGACAGGGTGCGTAAGAACACAGTGACACTAGTGTTTAAAACAATGCGTTTCTTTAAGGGGGAGGTGTCCAGCTGCTAAGCAGTAGATGCTGCTGTCATTGCTATTTCTTATCCCTTATAAGACAAGAAATGGTGTCAGGACCTGGTTTGCTCTTTGTCAGTTGGAATACAGTAAGCAGAAACCTCAGTCCCTGTAATCAATATGGGCATCTGTCAACTTGCTCTTTGGATGGATGTAATCTAGTGGCTGCCGATCATTAAAGGACAAAGTTTGCCCAAGTAATTACAAGTTTGTTTAAATCTGCCTCTCCATTTTCTTGGAATAGGACAAAAGAAGTTTTCTTTTCTTAAGCGTAGCTCAGGAAAACAATGACTGTGAGTTCAAGGTAGTTCAATTAAAGCAATTCCTTCAGTAATAGAACCAAGGAAATGCTTTTTGTAGCATGTGGCCTCAAAACTGGAAGAGGAGAATGCAGTGCAAGTTTCAGCTACTGGGTGGACATTTATTTTCCTTTAGAATAAAACATTTGCATGTACATAAAGAAACAAAATTTATATACAGCACTACTGAGCCAAAGATCCAAATGACTCAATGAGTACCTCTGAACAACATTTAACTGCACCAGTGCACACAGCATTTGTGAAAGCACCATGCATCAAACAGCACCAGAAGTCTACAGAGACATTCAAACATTAATCTTTCAAAGAGAACCTGATTTTTGTACAGGCTTATAAACCAGTCAAGTTTAAATTAATTTCCCTTTGAGAGCAGAAAGTGGGACTTATTTGGGACTTACAGACTGCACACCAAGACTTTATACAGAGATTCATTTAGATTGGAAGAAGCCATATAACAGAATAGAAGGTCAACACATCCTAGAAGTGTGTGCTGACAGTCCAGAAAGCCAACTGTGTCCTGGGCAGCATCAAAAGGAGTGTGAGCAGCAGGTTGAGGGAGGGGATTCTCCCCCTCTAGTGTACTCTGGGGATACAAACCCTGCAATCCTACATTCAGCTCTGGGGCAACAACATAAGAAGGACATGGAGCTGTTGGAGTGAGTCCAGAGGAGGCCACAGATGCTGTAAGGGGAGCAGCTCTGCTCTGGAGCCAGGCTGAGAGAGCTGGGCTGGGTCAGCCTGGAGAAGAAAAGAGTCCTTAAGCGGAGACCTTAGAGCAGCGCCAGTGCCTAAAGGGGCCAACAAGAAACCTGGAGAGGGGCTTTGGACAAGGGTCTGTAGGGACAGGACAAGGGGAATGGCTTTAACCTGACAGATATTAGTAGGAAATTACCATTCCTGGCAGTGTTCATGGACAGGTCGGACAGGGCTTGGAGCAACCTGGTCTAGTGGAATGTGTCCCTGCCAGTGGCATAGGGCTGGAACTGGGTGAGCTTTAAGGTCCCTTCCAACCCTACGATTTTATGAAAAATAAACAAGTAGATACATCCGTTCATTTGGATATTTCATGTGTTCATCATGAAAGATGACCGTCATACAACTACCTGCTAGGGATTTGTCTGTTTCTGATACCAGTGACTCAAACAAGTACATATTGCTTCTTCCTTAGTATTTTTGGATGCTGGTTCACAGACTGTTCTTTTATTTAATTCTCTTTTTGTTTTTGTGTCAGGGTGAGTGTTCCCAGAAGTGCTATTACATCTTCGTCATAGAGACCATCTGTGTGGCTTGGTTTTCCCTCGAGTTCTGCCTCCGATTCATTCAGGCAAGGAGCAAATGTCAGTTCTTCAAAGGACCCCTAAATATAATTGACTTCTTGGCTATTTCACCATATTACATTTCCCTCATCTTCTCAGAGGATGACTCAAATGAGGAGGACAATAGGCCAAGCAGCAACACATATTTGGAGAAGGTTAGTTTGGTGCTACGGGTTTTACGAGCCCTGAGGATCTTATATGTCATGCACCTTGCCCGACACTCCTTGGGCTTGCAGACTTTGGGCCTCACAGTTCGGAGGTGCACACGGGAATTCGGCTTGCTTTTACTCTTCTTATGTGTTGCTGTCACTCTGTTTTCTCCCTTGGTCTATCTCGCCGAGAATGAATCTGGGAAGGTGCTCGAATTTACGAGCATACCTGCTTCTTACTGGTGGGCCATCATTTCAATGACCACTGTGGGGTATGGGGATATGGTACCGCGGAGTGTCCCAGGCCAGATGGTGGCTCTCAGCAGCATCCTCAGTGGAATTCTCATCATGTCTTTTCCTGCTACATCAATATTCCACACTTTCTCCCATTCCTACTCGGAGTTGAGAAAGGAACATGAACGAATGCAGTCTCGGCTAAACAGAGTAAAAAACGCGAATCACTCTGGTGAAAGTGACACCTTCAATGAGACAGATAGCTTAATCCTGGAGGATCCGGCATCACCAATTAAATACATTTACACAGGGAACTAAGCCTGGTTGTAAAGCATTCCCAAGAATAAGAACAGAAATATACACATCTGTGTGTCAATATAATACAATAGCAAAGCAACAACACCAGTTACAACACTGCTTTCTGCCAGCATAGGTATAAGAAGTACTCAAGCCAACACATCTAGCTCCAACACATCATTATGGAGCTGGAAGTTTTGAGAATGTCAAAAGTCAGAGTCTATTCAATAATAAGTATTCATTCTTCTCTATAACTAATAAGAATAAACTCTGCCAGTCATGTATCTTGGTGAATACGTAATATTGAATGAGTAACAAACAAAACAGCTTCTGTCGGCACAAATACACTTAATGTTTTATTTGCCTTTGAGCTTCTAATGTTCATGCAATTAACATCTTGAGCCAAGCACTAGAAAGCATTCTTTCAGGGCTACGCACCAGTGTTGTTTGTACAATGCTCATCCACCAGGCATACAGAAGCAGCCTCGATACAAAAATGAATTCTGTATCTAAAGCCACTAATAAGCTTAAAGTAAAAGCACTGTATGTGGAAGCTTTCCAAGTTTGCCTGTAGCCAGACTATCAACCTATTAGTAACAAATTGCACTGCTATCGAATGAAATACATAGTGTCTGCAAGAGAATTTGCTTGAAATGCAGTTGCAGTGTGCAAACTGTGAACATTTCATACTAGAAAGCAAAAGTTTCCAAACATTTTTCATATACTTATTTAAAGTAATAATAAGGAATAAAAATAACAAGGAATAAAAAAAAGCCTATTGACCATATTGAAAAGAGTTGGTGTTATCTTTCTTACTGAATGGTGAATGGCTTCTCTGGAGGAAAGATAAAAGACAGAACTACTGAGAATGAGATGATAGCTCAGAAGTATTAAAAGGGTAAAGAATGAGGTGAATAGAGGCAGTGGGAGTATAAATGAGGAATAGTTGCATTTTACATACTACAGAGCACACTGTTTAAAACCAAATTAAGGAAACAGGGAAGGGGATTATTTGTCTCATAATTTGATCCTTCAGCTCACATACTGCCCTTGTACTCTGCTGTCTTTTCTTCCAACCTTCTCAGCTACTTTTCCCACTTCCCCTTACAATTGTGTTCAGATTCATTCAAGGATTTAGTCATCTCAGTTGGATATCCTATAGTGAACAGAAAATGGAAGTAAAATCTCAGATATGTAATAAAGCATATCCCAAAGAAAACTAGAGAGAGTCAGTGTGCAATGTGCCTTTACCATCTGCACTGCTCTTGCAAGGTACAGTGCCATATGGAGCACAAGGGGATACTTCCCAGTGTTGTGACCTGTCTCCCATGTGGATGTACAAACACAGTCACTTGCAGAGTTACGCAATTTCACGGAGGCATTTGGGAGTTTTGGGTTTGAGATACTATCCTCACTGCACTGCATAGCTTAAGAACAGAAAAGCACAGTTGTTGGCACAATTTGGAGCACGTGACTCAAATTAATCTCTTGGATTTATCTTGCTATTGACCCTATGATTTAAGCCACAGAAACTGTAGTGGATTATAGATGGGATGCTCCAACACAACTGAAACAAGTCGACACTAGATGACAGGCATTTATATTTGCCACACAAAGGGTTTCTGCTGGTTTATGCATAGGTCCAGCTGTATTTTATTATTTTATTTTTAATTTTTCACAATTAGCATTTATTTTTTGCCAACAACTCTCTACAGCAGGACTACTTTGGTGGGACTACTTAGTAAGATTACTTAGGTGGTAAAATAGACAGGATTCCAACCCCAATCTGGACCATGACTCAGACCACACCAGGATCCTATGCATGGTGCCGCCACTTGCATTTCTCTGTGAGAGTCTGCATTTCTTCAGCTATTCCATTTCCTTAGGAAAAACAACTGCACACTGCCACAACAGTCAGCACAGCCCATTGGTGCCCTTCTGGTCTGGTAGAGCCAAAGTCAGTGCTGACTGTGCCTGTTAGAACAGGTATCCTGTTGTAGAACAGACCTTGGTGTAGAACAGACCTCGGTGTAGAACAGACACATTTTAAAAGCTATTTGTCCTCGCTGACACACACTTTGGAAATACAATCAGGTAGTGCATCTGATCTGCTTTTTCGGAATAACAGTTTTATAACTAGTGCAGGAGTTAGTTTAACATGGTACCACAGAAAATTAGCCCAGCTACTGTTCTAAACATGAAGACTGCTGGAAAAAATACTGGGGCTTTTACTGCCCAAGTACTTAGACCAGTTTAATATCCAACAGGTTCTGTGATGTAGGTGGGATTGTGGACATAACATGCATCTGAATTCACAGCAACCCAAACCTTGACTCATCATTTAAGCTTGTGTAAGTTCTTCTATGGAGTAAGTTCTTTATATGGAGGTAAAACAAACAAATAAATCACCGCTGTTTAACAATGAAGTGAGTGCTTGTACTTTCAATATATTTCTGTTTTCAACTCAGTCTCCTCCTATAGCTGGGTCTGAGCTGCACCAGCTCTCATAGAAAATGTCCTTCATGATTCATTGTGTTACTAGGGAGGGAAAAATATGTTGAGAGGAACATTTAGTGCTGTATAATTCAACTGAGAAACAAATTCAGAACAAGCAGTTACAATTAGCAGATATTGTTATTGCCAAGATCTTAACATTTCATAACCAGACATAATTAAAAGAGCAGTGTAGGTGCCTGGCATCCCGCTTCATTTAGTTCAAAGCCTTTTCCCTGAATCTAAATTCTAGAAGCAGCAGAGGAACTGCACTCATTAACCAAGGGGAAACCATGTTGTTCAGCCCTCATCAATGCATTGCATCTCTTTTTAAGCTTCTAATTGCTACTCTGATGCAGCAACAACTCCTACAGTATAGTGAAGGGACACACAAAACTCCTCACCATGTGGCTTTATTTGGGGAAGTTGATAAATACTCTGCTCTGACACCAGAGTGTGGCAGAGTCACATGAAAGCACAATACAGGACCCTTCCAATTACTGGTCTGACTTAGAACACAGTGAATGGGTTTTGATCAAGGACTAAATGCAAATTTCCTATGATGTTGGAATTGCACTGATGGGCTAAGACCTTTGCTTTGACCTAACTCACTTCTTCAGGGATTCTGCAGATCGTTTCATATTCTCACTGCAGCCCTTGTACCTCCCGGCTGTTCTCTAGCTGTTTCTCCTCTTTGACTTTCACCAGTTTCTCTGGTAGGGAAGCATTACATAAGATGGATATATTATTATTTCAGTAATGAACTCTCATTAATTTCACAGGTTTGGCATTTTCTTATTTCCACCTACTGTTAGATCACCTAAAATTTGCTTTTCACCCAACTTCGTTATAAATAGTAGTGACTGGATGCAAACTCCAGATTGCCAAAGTTACCAAGTTTATTCTTTAAGCCATATAAGCTCATTGGAGGCAATAGTACACTATTCTAGGGGTAAATTGCAAAACAATTCACTAAGTGGACTACATATCCTCTGCATAAATTAGAAGTTATATAATAATAATAATAAATTAGTAGAAGTATTATAATAATAATAATAAATAAGTAGAAGTATTTAAAACTTGCATTGGTCTATATTTTTATTTCAAACATACCCAAACAGCATTCTGCAGTTATCTTGAACAATTAAGCACATGTACTGATAGAAATTACCCTCTGATTTTACTTATAATGAAAGATTTTTTCCCCCATTCTTTTTGTTCAGAAAATTATTTTAATACATTGCAGTAATCTATAAATAATGATGAAAATCTTGAAGGTCAAGCAAATGAAAAGTACTGGAACAGGCTGCCCAGGGAGGTTGTGGAGTCTCCTTCTCTGGAGACATTCAAGACCCGCCTGGACACATTCCTGTGTAACCTTATTTAGGTGTTCCTGCTCTGGCAGGGGGATTGGACTAGATGATCTTTTGAGGTCCCTTCCAATCTCTAACATACTGTGATACTGTGATACTGTGATACAGCACATTCCCTGTAGGAGATGTGCTCCCTGAAGGAGCATTAGAAAGTTTTTACTTCGACAAGTAATAAATTATTAGCCACATATTAAACTGATAAAAGGCTGATATAATACTCATGTTTCCTAAATGGAATCTGGTTTCTGCATGGTAAAATCTAGATATTCAAGCACATTTTACTGGAAGCATTGAATTCCTTCTGAACTACTTTGCCTCTGCAGCAATGGCTTATCTAAGCTAAAAGAGGCTTTGACCAACTCACCGAGTCTTAGCTATGGCACAATACCTGGCAAACCCCTATGAAAGAGGACAAAGTTGTGAATATATGATGTACTCAATATGCACACTGGGTTCTCTGCTGGCCTCTGGCACAGGGCATTAAACTGGATTTTCCAAGCAGGCACAGCACAGAGACTAAGCTGAATGCTCTTCTTTCCTTGCAGGACACCAGCATTCAGCTTCATCAAGGCTCACAGAACTCCCCAACTACTTTGGGCAAACCAATTGTTGCATACAGGCTGCAGATCTTGTCGAGAAGCTTCAGTTCTTAGTTTCAATATTAGCATACAAGCTCATACTCTAGGTCATTTATATTTTTTTCTGGATGACTGAAATTGTACTCATGGGGAAAAGATGATGAAGGGAAACAACTAAGGCATTTTCCTTCCCCATGTGTTCCTGTCTTTACCATTGTAATTCCAACGGAAGCTAGTTCTCAAAAAAACTTATTTTCTCTGAAGTTTAGTGTTCCTGTAGTTCCCTTATGGCAGTGTCTGAGCTCCATGAAAAGCTCACACATAAGAGAAAAAAGCCCAACCCAAAGCTACTTCACTCTGAGATCTGCATTCAGAATAGTACCAAAGCAGCCCACGTAAAGATCTGGGCCTGGATTGTCAGCACCAAGTAGAACTCCTTAAGGAGCACTTTAGCAAAATATAACAGTAGATTCAGCAACAGAGATAAAAATCCAACTCAGATTTCATTTTTTCCATACTCAATTCCTGCCATATCTACACCAGTTGTAAAAATCAAACACGTCCACAATGGAAGGGCTGTAGAAGACCCTTAGGGTACTTCACTTCTGAAAGTTATAGTCTGTTATATCATCAGTAATAAATACCATATCTAAGTAATAAAACATAATCATTCTGAAACAAACACTTAGAATTTTAAATCTCCAATGAAAAGGTCTACTGCTTCATGACTGACAACTGTGTTTAAAAAAATACATTAGGACTTAAAGTATTAGTATAGAACTCCATGCATGCATATAATGAAGTCATAATATCTTATGAAATTCCCTGCTTGCCAGTTCTAGCATTCAGTCATTAGTCAGCTAGACACTAACTACAAGACAACAGGTTTTATCTCAGCTACTTCAAAATAACTTCTTTTCATCAGCTTCCAGGGAACTGTGACTATTCTCAGTAAGAACAAATGGAGTGATATGGAATTTTTCTTTGCTTAAACTTAAGGCAGATGATGAGGTACAATTTATATTGACCTTGCAGGGCAATGAAGCTCTCAGAATGCCTCTGTGAGAATCCAATGATGTTTCACTTAATTTCAGACAAACAGCATAATAATTTGCCCTTAACTCCACATTCAGATGCACAACACTTTCCACACAGACAGGATGCAAATCAAGTACATCCTAGTTCCATCGCAGCTTTTGGTTTTGCCTGCTCACTTTGAACCCCACATCAGGATCTGTTACTTTGCTACACAAAGATTCATCAAATTAAAGAGTTTTCTTATTAAAATTCATAACCTTAAAGGTACTGTATGACAAATACTGAAGATAATTGGACAGCACTCATGAATAGAGAACACTCATAAAACAAAGGCAGTGCTTTCATGTTCTTCCATCAACAGGTCTTCTACTGTCTTTTTAGTGTCTTACACGGTATTTTAAGAAAAAAAACCATTAAAAATTTCTAATTAAAATTTCATTTGCAAGTCACTGGTTTTGAAATACCTTCACCAGAACAACAAAGCAGGTAACATAAAACTTTATGCCCTGAGGTTCTACTTCTCAAAATTATATATATTTCATCGGTCTGATGCTTTACTTTTACCCAGCTAGCCTGAAGCTGTCCAAACTGCCTAGTTCCACACCAAATTAGTTAGAGCCTCTCTAACTCTGAGAGACTTAGTTGAGAATTTCACAAAAATCAGCTCAAAGACAAGACAACAAACCCCAGGAAATTTCAAAGCTTCAGAGAGAAGAAAGAGCTATGAGCTATTCATGATTAAAGGCATAAAACATTACACAGTTCAGCAAATAACTTGAATAAACTTGAATAGGCTCATACAGCACAATTACTATGTTTTTGCAGGATATTTTTAGGAAAGAGAGGGTAAAACCATAAAGGTTTGCCTATCTGTAATTCCAAGTCTGATACATAGCTTCATGCCTTGAATGGTGCTTGCAGGACTTAGTATAGTCATTTCCAGAGATGATAAAAATAATGCTATCAGCTCATTACGATGTAAGCACACACACTTAAACCAATTAAACTACTTTCATACTGATACAAAGATACCTAAGGGAAACTGAAGGTCAAATAGATTTATGGCATAAGTGATTCAGAGATTGCGAAGTGTTCTATGAGAATTTAAAACTGCGTTTTGTCTACACAATTTTGCACTTCTGAATAAAACTGTAACCAAGGGTCTTTTACTCAGAGTTATTACACAAGTAGCATAAAAACACCCCCCAAAACCAACAAACAACAAAACCCACAGAAAAGCATTTCAAGAGTAAGAATATTGCAAAGAAGACTACACAGGACAAAAAATAAATCAGTTTCAGATTATCTCCCCAAAGAGCAAAATATGTCAGCAGCACGGGTTTGCAGGTCTTTAATCACTGTTTGTTGAAGTAACAGCAAATTAAAGCCCATTGTTGCAGCTTGTTGTGAGTTGCTAAGTGCCTCTGGCTTTGTGACAGTCTAGAGAGATTGAATCACCCAGTATACTGAAAACTCTAAGAAGTGCAACTAAATATTACGATGAGGTAGTTAAATTTTATACTTGACTATATTTTAATTTCATTGAAGTAACACAGATTCTGACTGGTATTAGAAAAGACCTCTATGTTTCACACTGCCTGCTTCTGTACCTCAGCTTCAGATACCAAAGGAAAAAGAAAACAAAAAGCAGCACAGATGTGGTGTAAATCAGCGTTACTCTTCAAATCCATGCACTTAAACCAATTTACTACAGTTAAGAATAAGGCTGTAAGCACTTCTAATTGCTGCAATGCATTCACTGTCATTCTCTTCTTTCATCAAGTGATTCTGAAATGTAAAAAAAATCAATCAGAAAGCTGAAGACAAAGATCAACCTTCCTCTTATCACCAATGGTAACCAACACTTCAGGTTCCCCAGGTTTGTTGGACTGTGATCCCTGTGACCTGCTGGCAAGAACTGCAAACCCAGACACAAACGCAAGCCTTGGTATCTCCATGCTTATCGATGCTCCTATTGCTGTATGTTGAAGTTTTATATATACATTGATCTTCCTAAAAACACTTATGATGTTGCCATGACCATTCCAAGCACTCTCCGAAACAGCTACACCAAACACTCCCAAACATCCACATTTCCAAAAGGGAAGGAGTTTCATAAGACCCTCAAAGACAGCCAGTGTGGCTGATTCTGGGTGGGAAACTGGAAGAGAAGGAATGTGGTTCTTGATTAATCCCATTTCCAGTAAGGCCACCAAAGACTCTCTAACGGCAACGAATATCCCAACCTGTAAAGCATTATTAGACAAATGTTGTGTTGTTGTGTGTGAACACACTCCAATTAAAACTACAATGAGGTGCTGAACCTGCTCCTTAAGGGCATGCTCATTTGAGAGAAGCTGACATTAACACAGCTCTTTACTCAACCCTGGCTAAAAGGCAGCACTGAGGACTGCCAATATTAATGCAATTCCTTTAGTCAGAAAGCAAGATCAACCAGCCAAAAAGCCTTGGAGCACCCTGCACATAACAAGTCAGCAATAACACCCATTGCTCCTAACTGCTTTTCTGCTGAATAATCAAGCTGGTATTAATTCTGGAAGTTTTTCCCTTCCAAGATGTGGTGGGTAAGTCAAGTGGCTTCAAAGCTGAGGACTCTGCACAGAGTTAGCTCTGCTAAAATTTATGCATGGAAATTGTCCCAAGGAACTGTATTTGCATGACTGGGTCTCATAAGATAGCAGGGAAGCAGGTCTAGAGGAACAAGTACTAATGGAGCTTTTCCCTCAGGAAATCTGTGGGTTTCTCTGTGAGAAATTACTCCAATTACCACAGCTCACCAATTGCCACAGATACAGTTTCTTCTTTCTTTCTTTCTCTCCATTCATGCCTTTTGTGCTGCATGGGCCAATCCATTTTTTATTCACAGGCTCTGAGATGATCAGTAAATTCACTGTGCCATGGCAAATAGATTTCAAGCTAACATTTCAAGCTGTGACCTGCAGTTACATATGTGAGCAGTGAAGTGCATCTCTAACACTGCATTGGCTTCCCTTTCCAACACAGTCCCTCAGTGTACTTCTACTGACTGAAGAAAATCATCGAAGAAGCATCTTACCAACCCCTCATGGCAGGGGGATGGAACTAGATGATCTTAAGGTTCTTTCTAACCCAAACCATTCTATGACCCTATATGCACCAAATATCCAGATGAGTTTAACTGAATCTGCAGGAACAGCACTTCGGTCTTGAGCCAATATTAAGACATCAGTGTTTAGGATTTTATCCCACTCTTTCAGTCCATCAACAAAGTGAAGCACACATGGATGGATGATGTGCTAACTCTTCAGGGGCTATGCTCAAGCTCTGTTCCAGACAGATCTGAGCCTAAGACTAGGTGCCAAACAGGACTCCCAAAGTCAAGTCACTCTTCGAGTCCCTTCTTATTTAACATCTCTACTTTGTTAGTGCCTTCTGAGAAACATTTCGTATTAACACAGGGCAGCTTTAAGATACACTTCTAATGCCGATTCACAAATTATAACACTAAGCTGAAAAAAGAAAAATGCTCCAGTGATTCAGCTCTTTTGATTCTGGGATCTCTGTCTCTTCAACATATGAACTATCAAATCAAGGTTTAATTAATCTGACACTGGTAGCTCCTAGAGATGTCTCCAGCCTAATTCCCACAACAGACCATGAGCATTCAGCCTCAGAACCCCAGAGTGCTTTAGAATGGTTTGGGTTGGACAGGAGCTATAAGCTCACCTAGTTCAAACCCCACTACCATGGGCAGGGACACTTTCCACTACAGCAGGTTGCTCCAAGCCCCTGTGTCCAAGCTGGCCTTGAACACTGCCAGGCATGGGACAGCCACAGCTTCTCTGGGCACCCTGTGCCAGCGCGTCAGCACCTTCACAGGGAATAACTTCTGCCTTATATTTGACCTAAATCTACCTCCTTTCAGGTTAAAGCCCCCTTCTCCTACCTGTTGCTTTCCAAGTTAAAACATCAGTCCATTTATAGTTATCAGTGATGATTTGCATCATACAATGCCAATTCAGCATGACTAAATCTCCATCCTTGCCTCAAACTTTCTGATAGATAAAACCTCACCTCAAAAGCACTTTGTAAAGGCCCTGCATTGAATCCTGGTCTACCCTGGGTGCTCTTCCAAAGGCTCTCAATCACATCTTCAGTCTGACAGCCATCTAGTGGTACCTGCACTTCTCTGCAAGGTAAAGGAGCAGCTAACTCAGTGCTTAGATAGTAGAGTCCTCTTCTTGTAGAGATGGAAGTCGTTCTGGGAGAATGTACTCACATCCTTTATTTATTTACCATTATCCTATAAAAAATTACTATGTATTCCTACACATTAAACATATCACCAGAATGCTGTTCATGGCTTTTTATGGTTGCCACCTTCAATGCATCCTGCCCCCTGAGGCGAGATGAGATAACAGGGCTAACACCGCTGCTTCCTTCAGACCAATGGTGCTGCAGCACCCCCCTCCTTCCTGCAGCCAGGCCTCTCTTCCTGTCTAGGGGGAAACGAAGCATGGGGTATTCCTGCTGTCTTCCTGCCTTGCTGCCCAATGGATGGTTGCTCCAGGACGTATACAAGGTATCCAAGTGATTCAGCCATGGATGCAGACATTGAAGATGCTATTCTAGCCTTAGGCAACACAGTATGGCAGTGATTTTTACAGCTGCCTTTACCTGCTGCATACTCTTCCTCAGTGCCCCTCTTATCCCTCCCCTGCTTTCAAGCATGCGTCCTGTACAACTCAATGACAGTTGTCAGATTTCTTCTGCAGACTAAGCTCCTTGTTACACTAACTTCCAGCTGCCTCAGAGGGACTTCTGTAATAAATACAACCTGAGCTTTTCTAGTTCCTTCCTCACTTACCATCCTTTCATATTCTAAATGCTCAGATTTACCCTGCCTGCCCACAGTCACGTAGAGGTCTTTGTAATGTTTTTGTCTTCACATATCCCCTTCTCTAATCTCCTTTTACCTGAGCCTTGTTCCCACCAGAAGTAATGAAAGCAAAACCACATCTGTGAGATACTTTGCATGGCAAAGTCACAGAAACCCACATAACACTGAGCACATTTCTAAGCTCAGCAGACCATGGCACTCATTCCTAACTATAGACATAATTTACTACTAGACATAATATAGACATAAAGGCTTGAGACTTTACAGGTGCTGCATTGCCATGAGGTTCTGAGAGCTCTGAAATTAAAAGTAAAATATCTTGGGCAGCTTAGCATGAAGGCAAGAAGATTGAAAATTAACATTAAGTTTTATTTAGGTTTACCCAGAAGGCAGGAATGTATTCTAGTGTTAAGGGAAGAAAAAAGGCAAAAGAAGATTTAAGGAGTCAGCATGAGTACTCAGGGTCAGGTATGATTATTCCATATATTACAAACAACCCAAACTGCCTCTGGTGTGTGCCTTTAGCTGTACATATAGGGATTACTTCATAGTAGATAGATTGACACAGTTCAGCAGAACACCTCCTCGCCAAAAGCATGATTTGACCCCAGAATACAGTAACTAGTCAAACAACTATCCAAGTGGCATCAGGCAGATTGCTCAGCCCAGGGTTCCTACTGGAAAGAAATGTTGTAAACAAGATTTGAAGGAACACAGGCTCTGGTGAGCTACAAAGACAGTGGCAATGGCACATCCTGGCATACTGGACTTCACGCCTTCTTTTCCTCTACTTTTAATACGTTCAAGCCCTAACTTAATTAAACCTCAGCAGAAATGCCTTGTAGGGAATTTGTATGCAATGTTTTCCTCCAGCACTCAGAAGGGATACAAGAAGCCCTACAACCAATAAATAAAACAAGATAAACTACTTCTACTTTTACCAGTTGTCAGAGAAAGCCCCCTTACATCCTCCATCCTCAATTCCCTACAGCAGATAATCTCCCTTCTGTCTGCCAGCATGCTGACCACTCAGCCCCAGGCATCTGAACCTTCCATGAGGCCCAAGATGCTGCTGTTCCTCACCCTTTATAATGATTCCAGCTTGCCGTTAGCCCTAAGCCTCATTAATTAACAACAAATTATTTGCTTACTGTGGCTCTATGTCTCTTTGTGAAGTTCTGCAAGCAACCAAAGAAAGAAGAGAAAGGGAAAAGCTCTAGCTGGCACTCATACAAACATGTATCTTGATGTGGAAGATAATATCCTCAGGGAGGAAAAAATGAGACATTAATTTTCCCAAGACACAGCGCAGCAGAATGCTGTGTTATGCACTCTCTAAGAAATTCGGCTTTTTTGCTCCCATTAAAAAAGGCAGCAGGTTTTGTCATGGACCTTATACCAGCTCCTTTCACAGTTCAGATGCATCAATCACAGCAAGCTCTCAGGACAGACCCTCCTTCACAAAGAATTCACACTGAAAAAAGTAAGTAGACTTGATTAGTGGTGTGTGCCTTTCCAGAATGGAAGCTCTAATAGCTCAAAAGCTACCCGGGAGCTCCTGGTGAAACAAATTACTTCTTTTTTTGTCATGTATCAGCGCAAGTGAACCAAATTACAGACATATTAAAAATCAGGCTAATATTTTTTCATTTACAATTGCAAATACAGTGTGTGCAAGCATACAGAAAAGCAAACAAATTACTCTCAACCCCTCTGAAACTTGAAAAGGTAGGTGGGAAGGAAACATAAAAAAATGAATTGATCTTTAGACGTCAGCCTTTTCTCTGCAGATAAATCTCTGCTGAAATTAAACAGAAGTAAACAAGATTAAAAAACCTAACCACAAACCCAAAAGATAATTCAAGTTAGTAATGCAAAAGCAATAGGAAAATAGGGAATATTGAAAATGAGCTCATATCTTTACATTGGCAAAAGATTAAATGCCATGTTTCAAAGACTTCATTGTGTTATATTACATTAAATTCATTTTTGACAATGGCTTGTTTTTACACTGAGTAGCGTGATATCCAATGCTATTTTAAGTACAGCATAAAACTTTTAATTATTCTTGAACACAGTTGTTATTACTGTACCATGTTACATTGATAGGCACATATAAATATGGTTTCTTTGAATTGGGAGCCCCGAAAAACATGATTTTGATCATCTGGTCCGGCTTATAGACTTTTTCTTCACATTAAGCAACTAAAATGACTACTTATCACTAATTATCTGGAGGTTCAGCAACATTGTATACTGAGTGTATTACCTGTAGAAAGAATTAAGATGTCTGCTCAAATAGTTTACAGTCGATGCAAAAGGTAGAGGAAGGAGAATGATTTATTATGAACATTTTCCACATCTTCAGAGCTCCACATTTTTATGTAATGTTCTTATTTTCAGCCATCTATTTTTAAACGTCTCAGCAGGATGTGCTAGTAAGTGAGCCAGTGGGAAGAGCTGAAGGAGGCAAATTAAAAAGAGAAAAATGAAGCCCAGTGGACAAGGTTAAGAAGGCAAGTCTTAACATGCACAGGGAGCTGGGCTGGAACACGTACAGTGTTTGAGAGCTGTCACATTGCCAAAAAACCACTTTTGAAATACAGCTTTAATTGTAGCCCTAATGCTTGTCATCACCAGGTCTCACTGATTTTCACTATTTTTTTATTGCTTGTGAAGCATTGTCAAGGCTGCATTTTGTGTGGCAAGCACCCAACAAAACAATGTGACCACTTCCCCTCCCTCCTGACAGCAGTAAATATTCAGTAAGGTTAACAGTAGAAGCATTGTGTTCGTTAGTACTATTTCACAAGTAGATTTTCCCCACTTCAAGAACATCGCAAAATCATTAATCACGTTATTGACAACATGTGAAAAGTCAAACCCTGGGAGAGCATCACACAAGACTTAAACAAATTCCAGCTGAAGGCCAAAGCTGACAGCTGACTTGAGGTTATAAAGCTCAGTCCTGACACAACTCTCTAATTCTCTGCTCCTTATGTATTATTGTATTGGAAAAGCCCCTCAGCTGTTTCAGTATCACATACCAAGCATGAAGCAGCACAGCAGGTCCACAAACAGCAGCTCACAGTATGCACCTCAGTCTGATGAGACATTTGCTGTTGGCCTGGTAGTTTTTAAACTTACTTAAAATTACCTTTTGGACAGCTTGTATGATCACTGCTATGGAACCTGGAGTCTCAAGATGATTTTTTTTTAATGCAGAAAATGAGTAGAAAGTGGCAGATTAGGAATACATGTTTCTTGAACTAGCATAATACTGCTGAAATGCCTTTAAGAGAAATTGCTTAATTAATGTCATAAAATATGACATTTTTGTCACAAACTGTGTTTAAAAAACCACCTTCTTCAAATCAACAAAAAGTACTAGTGATATTTTGCAATTTTTTTCTGTTTATAGATTTTTGGTTGGTTGGTTTTTACCATACAGCTTTTTTTTGTCCCAAGACAATTAAAATTGTTGATTTATGTGAAGCTAGATCAGATCTTTCGACATAAACACCACCTGTAATTAACAAGTTTCCTTTTCTTATTTGTTTACTGATGAAGCGGAAGGGTGGAACTTTGGTCTGCTATAAGAGAATATAAAATGAAATCCAGTAAGAACTGGCTATCTAACACTGAGGATGCCTGAAAAACCTGAGAATGCTGTGATTAGAAAGTTCACTGAAAAAAAAAACCAAAACATAAAATTGAGGAGACAAACCTCCTCCACACATTTCTTTTTCTTTTCCCTGTAACAGCACAAATTTTAACATAAGCTTTTATCTGGCAGCAGTAAAACATGAATTATTTCTTAGGCTGAACTATCGCTACATGTTTCATAAGGATTAACTAGCATGTTATTAGAGTACTCAGTGATTCAGAATGCCAGAAGACTGGAAGATTAAACAAAAGCTAATCTCTGGAAAAGTAGGACAAAATGCTTTGTTTCTTTTTCAGGAAAAAGAATTCACAGCATGCAGGTTCCCAAAAGCTGGCTTCTCCCTCTTTGAATTGGTAAGACAAAGTTTTTCTCAACTGCAATACTTCCCCATCTACCTGTCCCAGAGGAATGCAGCTTCCAATAACTGTGTTACAAAACATGATGGATCGGGAAGTAAAAAGTGTTGTTCATGTTTCTGACAGCTTAGCACTAGTAATAATGAATTTTCCTATGAATCAGGCAACTCCTACTGCCCTGCTGGTCAGAGCTGACACAAAGGTTGACATCAGGTTGCTGCTAAGTTTGAAGAGGTATTCAGCAAACCACTGAGGAACAAAATGCTGTGAAAAAATGTTTTAAAGAAAACTATTGGCAGAATCAACATTTACTTTAACATGAATACATGGTATAAAGCATATTTAAGTTCCCATCATAGACTTATCAGCTGTAGGACACATTCTAAGAGAATAAGGAGATCAGTTTGACACATCGTGTTCTACCAAAAGTCCCTTACTACAAGGGACTGTTGCTTTCACAGAACTGCGAGTGCTGCCAAACCTTCAATTATTCTCAGAAAAGAATAACAACCAGAGTTTTGGATGCAAAACCTGAAATCAAATTATTAGGGGTTATAAGCAGTGCCTCTTTATTCTCTTCTTGTGTTTCCATGATGGTCTGTAAATTTAATCCAAAGCAGCTGCTTGTCCAAGTCTTAGCTTTTAGAACTCTGTTTCTAAACGTCAAAACAATGTACTATCATCATATTGATGGAAAAGTTTATACCCAGGTTATTCTTGACTAGGCAGCAATGTCACATTCTTCAAAAGACAGATGAGTTTTCATTCAGCATGACATTTAAATACTGTTAACTGTTCATATGAGAAAGGTGGTGAATTTAGAGTCAGTCTCCTAATACTGTTCTGCATTAGGTTTGTCTTTTATATTTAACTATTACACTTTTAGCAGCACCTCTCACCAAGTTCTGTATTGGAAATATCAGTGGCAATCAATCAGGACTCTGATAAACAGGTAAAAGATAACAACGACACAGCTCTTGGTAACATAAGACATAAACAGAGAGCAATGGATATGCCTCCTACACAATACTTAAGATTTTCAAAGGTGGCTTAAGTTTTTTTACATTTTAAAGACATTTCTTAAAGAGAGTTTTAGTATTTAAAGGACCTTTGACAACTATCAATAAAAATGTCCAGGAATTTAGTGTTCAACTTATGCAGAAAATTATTAAAATGGTCTAAAATAGCCTTTGGAATGTCCAAATATCTTCAGTAGCTCTGGAAAACATCATGCTGTATGACAGAGAAATGTCACATAGTAAGTAGATCTCTTGTACGTTTCTATTAAATGATCTCCTGAACTAGAAGAAACTTCCCATCCAAGTGTAAATTGCCCAGGAATAGCAGTTGCACAAATACTGCAGCTCCTGGGAGGATTTATCCAGGGGTGAGTGAAGCTTTTAAACATTTGCAATTCATACCTGAGTGATCTCTTACTTCCCTCCAGGCTCCCTCTTACAGTCATGTTCTGCTGAGAGACCCTATTAAACAGATGCAGCTGCCGAAATTAGTTCTGTTAACGGTAATGCATCAGTTCGTGCCTCTCCTTGGGATCAAAGGCATCTCAGAGGGAGCAGCTCTCTGACAGCTGGAAAGGAAGCTCCTGCTCATCTGCTCCGGGGTCAGACCTTTCCTGTGGCAAGGTCTAGACCCAGCAGTTGGTATTGGGCACTTTTTGCCTTCAAGGATGATCTGATGTGGATGCAACGATCTGCTAAGAAATTGGAAGCAGCAGGGCTGGGTTGTGAGGTCTGCTCAGTGCATCCCATTCAGTTGAACTATGCTGGAAAATAAAAGAACCAACTTACAACTTCCTGAATTAATATTTCTTGTCAGCCTTGCACTGCACAGTTGGCTATCCTTTGAGACTGAAACTCAGCATAGATTGACAAGACATAGATAGTGGTAGTTTGCAGGAGAAAAATGTTAAGACTACTTGCCAGAAATAAAGAACATGAAACACGCACCTCAATTAGGCAAATTACAGGAGGATTAAAAGCTCTTCTTCCTTTCCTAGGTTTTGCTTTGCTCCACAGCTCCTGTGTATCCCACTTACGGAACCTGATTTAGTGTTGCTTTGTACCTCTTCTCAAGAAATATGAACCAAATCAGTGTTCAGTAAACCCACAGAAGCCCTCTTACTGATCCATAGTTTCAGCCAGGTCTTGTGTTAAGCATTGCTGAATGTGGGAATGTGAGCTAGCTTTAAGCCCAGAAGACTCCAGGCTAGCAGCTAATATGGAATGTTTATCAATCAGATCATATATTCACTTACTGGCTTGTTCTCTTTCCACAAGTTCCATTATCCAGTCCCTTAAAATCAGAGTAACCACTTCCTAGAAATGAATAAAGTTTCTACAGTTTCAGATTTTGCAGTTAAAAATTAACCGTTATCAGTGTTACAATATTTAACATCTGCTCAAGTCACTCCTGGCTAGTTATCAGCTCTTCTATGACTCCCTAATGATCATCTTTGAGAGGAAGAGGCAAGGACAAACTATATTCTATCCTCAGTGAGATAATTCAGCTCATGCTGGCATGCAGACCTGGCAAATGTTTCTCTTGAGTAGACATTTTTGATGGACGTTGCCACAGTGACACTTGCCAAAGCAGCATCTGTAAAAGAATAAGGGATGAGCACATCTATACCCATGCTCTGTGCAGGCCAGATGAAAAAAGCCATGAGGAAGAACTTTGCAGATGTTACTGTTTGCAAACAGCCATTTTGGAGGATTAACAGCTCCTGTAGCCTAAATAAAATGGCAGAGTTGGCAGGTTTTTGTTCTCACTGGAAAACAACCTTCCTAACAGACCCAAAATCGGAAGGTGGAAGATCTGTTCAATCTTACATGAATCCTTCCAATTTCAGTGCATTCCACTTTGAAATGAAAGGTAGACACAGCGCCATTTCCAGGGTGTTTTGGCCAAAATGCACATAATATGCAAAATGCCAATATTTGATAGGTAGGGCCTAGATCCTTCCACACATGTATCAAAAAGCACGCAGTGGGAAACTTTTATTCACATTCACAGATGTGTATTCCCAAAATACTGTATTTGCAGTGACTTGTGGAAAATCTAAGGAAATATCCATTACATTTCAGGAGCTGGCATTCTGTGATTCAGGTGTGGCTTCCTGCCTGTTCAGTTACTTAAATTTTCACTAAATAATCATTTTTGGTTGACACCGATTCCATTGTATTTTATATTCTAGGCTTACCATTCACTTGAATAAAGAAGCTGAAGGATTGACTATTGATGTCAAGAATTATGACGAGATGTAGCAAAGTGTTTTGTTAACTAAGCACACAAGGCAGAGTTATGCCCTGAGACAGATGAAAATTAATGCAGAATCTGGAGAATTTTATGATCTTCTTACTAAACATAAATTAGTCATGAAAAATTATTTTCTACATACTGATTTACAGGTACCTGAAAATTTAGGCTTGAAAATAGGGATGATATTTTCAGAGACACAGTAATTGTCCTTTCTCAAATCAGCTTGTTTCTCTATACATTTACTGTTCTTAGGTGGGCAGTTTTTTATCCTGAAAACATTGCTGCATCTCCATATGGTTAAATGGCATAAGAAGTTTACATCCCAAGTTGTAAAGACTAGTTGAGATCTTAAAACACGCAGTAGTACAGCTATTCACCAGCAATGCCTAGCATAGCCTGCAGAAGAGGAAAAGAGGGGCAAAACCCAGTAACACATACCTCCCCCAAAACCAAACACAATCTTACACAACTGGTAGCTTTTGGAGATCTGTCCAACGTGCCACATGCACATGGCAGGAAATAGTAGAGTTGGAGGATGCCTTGTCCAGTGCTCCCATTTAGGTTGGTAATTGGGGTCCCAAATTATCATAATTTCCCCTCATAACTTGTACCCTTTGTATTAGAAAGGCTGAACTACTGTTTATGACTGTTACTCAGGCTGAGGTGCATTAAAAAGCTTAGAGTGAAAGGGCATCAGAAATCAAGAAACCTGACTTTTATTCTTTGCATTTGTCAGAGGTCATAACAACAGGGTTATTCTGTACTCAGGCTACTAAATGTACACAGAAAGAATTAGTTCCATAGTTGTGAATGATCGATTACTCTCCTTGGTTTCTAATTTTGTGTCTCCAAGTATCTCAGGTTCCAGTCTCAAGGTGGTAAAATAAATCATGATATAATTATACCTGTCAGTGTTTCAGTGGAAAAAGCTGCATGAACTTATTATTTCTGAACAGCAGTCTTAAAATAACAGAAGCCTGAGTTTTACCAGCAAGACAAACAAATTAACTTCCATTCATGCATTTGAATCCAAATTAAAAGGACTAAACTCAGAACTTAAAACTGACCTGCCTCACTCTGGAAGATGAGCAGCCTGCTGCCTATAGACACAAGGATCATGCAGCAGGATAAGCACTTGTAAGTTTGGAAGGCAGCTAGTTTCAAGCTATCAAATACATCAAGCCAAACTGTGCACTGAAGCATTGTATCTACTGTCAATAAATATTACTTTATTTTAAATGATGAAAGAATTTGTAAAATTCTTTTGTAAAGCCAATGTTTGGAAATCAAGATAGTGAATTTATGCTGTAAGCTACCTGATTTTTGGCTGTCAAGCTAAAAACCTGTCTGGAGAGGATAGAAGTCAAAGGCTGTTTCATTAGAATTCCAGAGCAAGACTGCCACGACAGATTGGACATAAACTGTGCGACAGAAGAGAAAATCACTTAATGGTATGTGATAATTCTGCATGTTTCTAGTTAGAAGTGTAATTTCCTTGTAACCTCGTCACTGTGTAGCTCCAGAGATGCTTTCCTCTTCTTTTCCTTTTCTTAGGCACATAAGTAATGTGAATAAATAGGAGTCGGCCTCAGTCTGTGTGTAGAAGTAGAAAAGTGCAATTTGGAAAAGCTGAATTAGGTTAATCACTTTTGATTTACCCAAGCAAAAGCATGAAGTCTTGATCCTGAATTCATCCTCAGATGCAAGAGGCCAACACTTCTCTTGACCACTTTCTTGCCCACCCTGTTGCTAGAAAAACTGGGCCTTAGCAGCTATGACAGATAGTAAGCTAGCTATTTGAGTTAATGCATAGTCACTCAGCAAGAACAGGACTCTGCTTGGCAGGAATCATGACCCAGACCCATAACAGCACTTAGTATCACCAGTCATCTAAATTTACTGTGATAAATGGAATATTTCATTGGGTCCTTAATGATTTCTATTATGAGAGTATAAAAGGCAGAGACCTGAAAAACCTAAATCACACATCATTTTTATCTGAATTTTAGCTCTGCTCCCTGTTTGGCTGGCAGGCAGGGTGAGGTGCACAGAGCAGCACATGGCAAGCCCTCACCACATTTGTTTTCTCTAACTCATTTTAATCAAGCAACACTTGACCTGGGAGACATTCATGTTACATCCGGCATATTATCAGAAAGCAAAGGGAACTGCAGCTTGAAGAAGCTCCATGCTTGCTCTGCACAACAAGCAGTCTCCGAATATGGATTACGTTCAACCTTCTAGTCACCTAATTCTTTTTCTCTTTTGAGTCTGCATTATCTACTAATACCTTTTTTTTTAGCAATAGAAACTCATTTTAATCACTCTGCTTCCTAATCTCATTGCAATTTCAGCATTCAAGAATGAAAGGGTCTAAAATTACATTAAACTTGTCAGGAGACATTGGGAAATGCTGTTTTAAACATCAGATAGCAACCTGAGCCATAAACTCAGAACAACGGACTTTACTAACCAGGTAAGGAAAAGAGACTTAATTTCAAATTACCTGATTTAAAAAGACACTCAGCTGTAGTCTTCCCATAATCACCAGACTAATTCTTTGAGGACTCGGCTCAGTTAAAGTACGTAATCTATCTACTGTGATTCCTGCTGTACTTTATTTTTTGCTCATTTCAATGATATGGGATTGTTAGACCATATTTTTGGGTGAGATTCTTACTACCTACCACTGATGCTCTCCGAATGCCCAATTCATTGTAGTGCACTCTGAAAAATTCCTACTTATCCAAGGCTTTTGAAACTCCAATGATCTCTGAAACCTGTCGGGTTTTGGCGATTTACCTCCATATTCAAATGGTTCCTAAAATATCAGTTCTTTCCTGCTTGCTTCAAAACGTCCTGTTTTGACAAAGAGTGACAATTTCAGAGCATCAACAATGATGATATAATTGTCATCATCTAAACCATTAATAGAACTGCTCAGGTGGTGGTCAGGCTGCTGCAGTCATTCTGGGTTAGAAGACTGCTACGATTCCCTATGGATATCTACTTAATTAATTAAAAGTTCTATAAAAATGTTTCTACACAGATTTAAAGCTAAGTGGTGACTGATGTGTTAATGGCTTTAACCTGAGGTTAACATTACATGAAAAATAAAGGTAAATGTAACTGCACTTGAACTGACAGTAATGACAAGAAATAAAAGTTTACTATGTGGAAAAGAAATTTTAGAACAAAATCTTATAAGAGATACTGAATATTGGAGGATATTAAAAAAATATTTAATACAAGCCACGGGTAGGTAATGTAATTTTGTAGAAAAGCCACAGTGAATTGAAAGAGTTCATATAGTGGAAAATAGAAGATTAAAATAATGAAATTTTGACACCACAAGATATTTTGAAGCTGTGATTGGGATAAAGCAATCCCATTATCGAGTTCATCATCTGATGTTATTAAGGGAAATAGCTACGAACATTTCAGAGAGTGGATTAGATGCTGTGAATAAGTACATCAATAGCTGTGGAAAAAAAAAGGGCAGGATGTGGAAATCCATCCCTTAGTCTTTGCAGCAAGTCAGAACGCTGAAAATAGCTTAGTTGGAGTGACAGTAAAACTCTTACATACATGGAAGGATGGGAGATAGAGTTTCGCAAACATGCCTGCTACAGAAACCAATCCCATTGACTGCAGAGGATTCCCAAGGCAAGGCACAAAAGTATTCCTCCCCAGAGCAGTATTTCATGAACATTCTGGTGACCAAAAGACTTGATTGATAGTAGATGAATCTGAGGCCCATGATACTCAGCACAAATGTTGGTATTGAATGAAGGCTCCTTCTACAGAATATCCTCCTGAAAAGAAAATTTTTCTCCCAAACTGATGTCTTTATTGCCACTGAAAACAGCCTTTTAATAACAAGAAAGAGCTTTTATGACAACAGGTTTCTGGTTCACAAGCCAGGCTACTCAAGTGCCAGAGGAAAATTACTTCTCTGCTAATTCCTTTTTCACACTCAATGTTTATGAAAGAAAACACAACCATGATTCAAATACTGAGAAAAAGGAATTTCGTGACAGCTACCAGAACCATCTGTGCTTTCCTGAAAGTCTAGGACACCATCTCATCTTTCTTGTTCTTCTCACTTTGTTACTAAAGCACCAATGTTAATTCTACCATACTAGCCACTTCTATTTAGCTTTGTGTTTCAGATAAGACTTATCACTTCATTTACACGTCTGTGGCTAGCATTGGCAAAACATCTTCCTTTTCAATGCACATGCAAAGTCTGCAGCAAGCAGCATTGATCATTCTATTATCACTCTGTTATGCTTAATTTCCTCTTTATCTTTCAAGTCTAACTGTCGCACACAGAATCAATAGCGGTGGCAACACAAATTACCCTTGCCTTTGGCAGGCGTGCTGCAGGTATATTGTGACATTGCTTTTGTGTTATCCCAGCACAACTGAGGACTCCTAAACTATTCAAAGAATCAAATTAACAAGTGCACGGCAAACTTTAAGCGCTCTGATGGGACTTTATAACAAGCAATTAACTGATGCAGCCAGACAGTTTGACAAAGCACTAGAAATCTCTGCCAAGAGGGAGAATGCTGCAAGCATCAACCAGCTTCAGCATCCACCTGGGCAGCTCCTTGCCTCAGTTCTGTCCCACACAGCAACAGGCAGGGCTCAAGTGATCTTACCCTGCTTCTAGTCAGACAAAGGAGGGAGTGCGCAGCAGTACAGAGAAGCAGGGATAGTCATTCTGTGTTCTCCACTCGGAATGAATGAAGGAAGAGCAGGAAATGAAACACAAGAAACTCTGTGAAATGAAATTACACATTGATGAAAGGATATCCCATCACACATACTATTTGCTTCTAAAGCAAAGGTGGTTTTGGGAAGAAAAGAGTTCCTTCCCAAGACGTGTCAAGAGTTCCTCCTGACAGTACCAGTAATTTCCTGATGAAATCAGTGGTTGCCATTGGCTTTGGTTTAAAGGATGAAATAAATGCTTTTCCTTTTCCTTCTTTCTGGATCCAGCCAAACCACCAGCACTTGCCTCATCCACAGCCCAACCCATTGTCCTATGGTCCCGGAAATTAAATTACTGAACACACTGGGATTATAAGAAATGCCAATGAAAATATAAATAAGTTGCATCAGTCCATTTTTTCTGATACTTGAAGATCCTTTGAGCCTTTGGCATTTCCAAACATCCCCAGGATCATCAACAACTTGATTTCACAGTTTATCAACACAGTACCTTGCAAACTGTCCGGCATAACAGCCACGCACAGCTAAGCAACTCTGCAAGCAGAACAGAAACTGAACAGCAGGTCAGAAGCAAAACTGGTCACCCTTTCTTCTCTTGTTTTATGAAGCTTTTGTCCCTCTACGTTCAGCTGTGTTGGCTAAGGCCCAAAGTGATGGAAGTTTGCTGCCCATAGAAGGACAGGTACTACCTGCAGATGCTGCTTTCATATCTGTGCTGTAATCTGCAAGCTGGTGGCAAATAAGGGAATCTGCTCTATTCCAATATCAACCACCTCAAACAAGAATACTTCACAAGTTCCTTGCCACTAGAGCAGAACCATCACTTGCAAACCTTAATGAAGAAACAATTCCTTTTTAATTGCCATCATTAATTAAGCTTTTTAGAACATTTTCACAATTTTTCTTAAGACATTGGCATTCCACAGATTAGCACATGCAAAAATGCAATGCCCAAACTGCTGGGAGTACTCCATCCATCATTTACCACCCTTAGTGCATCTCTTGGATCCTGCCTTTACTTTATCTGGTCTATCTCCATACTATACACACAAGTTACAAGAGCATTTGAGAATGTTAATTAACAAGAGAACTTTTGCTCCATTTTTTTCTCTGGCAAAGTCAATTCAGTAACTTGCAGTGATAACTACAGGTACTCTGACTCAACTACTGTTTGTGTTCCCTAGACTCTACTGGTGCAGATCTGAACAGAAGTGATAACTAAACCAGCCAGCATACGTTACTAACTCTGCACTAGCTTAATTGCAGCAGTCTTTGATTATGGAAAGTGCAGGAGAATAACCACTAGCTTTAGACGGAGTTTTATTCATGGCTAGCTGAATCATGAAATAACAATGTGCACAAATAACATGTTGACAAGTATTGACTCACAAGCATTTATCACATTGTTTTCCAGTTCCAATTTATTTCCAAAATGTGCCTCCTCTCAGTTTCTTTCTCTTACTTACATGACTATGTGACCGGGCTCAAATTATGTATTTTGACATCTGAAAGTGGGAAACTTATGGTACCTAATCTTAACTCTTCCCTGGCAGTCATGCATTCCCAGACAACTTTTGAAACAATAAAGTGGGTGAAGTTTTTCAGCACACATAGCCTCAAGGCAGGGAAATGAAAGATGACCTCTTCACATCCCTTTCAGGTTATGCTTCTAATGGACCTCTTTTATAGCTTGACATAAAGTAAAAGTGTTTATAAGATAATGTAACCAGAACTGGAAGAGCTGAATTTTACTGTCATGCAATTAGAGTGCTCTTGTGGTTTGATTTCTTCTTAAACTTGCTGGTTGTTTCACGCAATGGGCTATGACTATGTGACCCTTTCAAAAACCTTCTGCTTGCCACAGGATTCGCATTTTTGCACAGAGCTAGACAAAATACATTCATGCAACTGGAGATTATAGCAGCAGCCCTACATACACTTTTACAGCTTGATATTGTATATTGTTAGGCATTTTACTGCATAAATAAGCACTCGCTATAGAATATCAAAGGAAATGTTTTGCATCGAAGAACTGAAAATACTATGTACTATCAATGCAGTCTAAAAATAGGCAGTGTTCTGAGACCCAAGAACAGACATGTTCTCTCACACACAGACAAGTGTAACTCCCATTTATCACATGCTCTGAACATCTTCATGCAGTTTATAACAACATAACAAAAGAACTAGTTCTTTTCAATAAAAGCCACTCATATTATCGATACAAGGGGAAATTAGATCAAGATGTTAAAACCTGGTCTTTATCATATCTGTTAGGAAAAAACCCTAAAACTTATTCCTACTACTGCTTCACAGATATAACAACACACTGAATCCATGAGGAGCTGGAGCCACAGCTTCCCATAGGAAATGCTTACTTAGAAATAGAAAAGAAGAAAATTAGATCAGTGGATATCTTTTCACAGCCATGACACTTTCCCTGCTCTGAGAGTCTTCTTTATTTTAGCAGAGACATTAAGTCCAGTGTTAGGACCAATATGCTGTTAAGTTCACATGAGGAGACGTTGTTGCATTATGATGAATAGAGACAGAACAGCACTGACATAATCTGAAACTAAGACATGAACTGATGAGGTGTGGTAGGATAAAAAGCTAACAGCTTGTTTTAAGTATATGTGAGTGGGACTAACAAGTAGGAGTAAGAAAGTTATTTTACAGCACGGCTGAGGCAGACTGGAAGTCTATGTGTAGCCCTGGTAGCCACACGTTTGAAAGGACATTGAGAAACCATGACATGATGGATGAGCTGTGTCTGGTACCCCAGGTTCTGTCTGGCTGTTGCATGGCAACAAGAGGTGCATGCTTCTGGGCCAGCTCTTGATCTCCAAGGAGTGCCTGTAAAGGGAACAGATCTGCAAGCTGCAGTATTTCCTACAAACCCTCCTCCATCGTCTGACCCGGGATATGGGTTGTCATAGTCAGGCTCAGGAAAATGGTGACAAGTTCTCATTCCTCCTGCACATAAAGGGAAGAAGCACCCCCCCAAACACACTCCAGGAGTGTTATGCTGACATATTGCCTATAATTAAAGCACATTTGTTTTTTATCTTCCTTTGAAGCACTTCATATTGCCAGATATGATGTGCTTAAAGAAGTATTTATTTTTCACTAGCGGCATTTCTAGTTTGTGATGACAATTTTCTGTATTTTTTCTACTAAAGACACTTCAAGCCTTTCCTGAGGAAGAGAAGTGACCAAATCAAATGATGGGTTTTCCTCAGTTTTAGAAGAACAACAACAAAAAAATACAATTCCTTTTGTGCTATGAGTTTTTGCAGCATTGTTGAAAAAATGATACATGTGTCTTCCACGCCACATTTAAAACTCGAGGAAATCTAACTCTCAAGGCTTACATTTAACACTATCATTCTGCCATTTTTTAAAAGCTAATCTTCCCTTCCTGCAGCAGGGACAACAGGAACACATCTGCCTTTTACATTCCACCCTATCCTCTAGCCCCTGGCTGAAAAGCTAAAAAAAATAAATCAGTCTACCATACAGAGGCAACTGATTTGGTTTGTGTTGAGTGCCAGCAGCTTGAAAACTCCAAAATCTAAAGTCACACTCCATAATCCATGTGACTGTCCCCAAACAAAACAGGTTTTACTAAGAAAACCCAAATGATGCTCATGTCCATAAATGAATTTTCTGCCCCACTATCTGTTGAAAAGGATCGATGTGAGCCCCAGTCCACTGGGGTTCAGATACCCCTTTGACTTCAGTGGTTTCTGGTGTGGATTTTTGTGAGAAAACTGCCTTCTTTTCTGATTCCTGCTCATTCTCACCCCAGCCTTATCCAAGCTGGCCTAAGGACAGAGACTGCACTTTAAATGACAAAGACCTTGCCTTCACTTTATTAATGGGAGCGCAAAAGACAGACTGGGAGAAGATGATCACATTATCAAAGCTCTATCCCTTCAAAGAGACAAGTCTTGAGAGTTTGTTTACATCAGATGTAGTGGTTGAATTTCAGTCGATATGTCACAAGCATCCAGTCTGTTGGCCACAGAACAAAATGAATAATTTAGCAGGGAACTGCTCCATGCCAAGCAAACAGGTTGTAAAACATTTCTGCACAAAATCTGGGGAACCAGCTGTCTAGATGTGAGGCACAGAACAGTATTTACTGCTTATGCATCATCCTGAATTGCTAACTACATAGCCCAAAAATTAGGAAAAGGATGATGAACACAGAAGAATTCTTTTTCTCTTGTCCTTCGTCAAAATATCTTTTAGGACATGGACAACTACAGGGAATTGCAGGCATTACTTTTAAGGTTGCTAACATTTAAAGAAGTGTATACCAAAGCAGATCTATCTGTGGAATATCACAGTCTACGTACAACAGATGAGAAAACTGCCAATTTTCATGTGATGAGAGCATTGGTGTGCAATTTGGGCAGAAAATGATGAAGTCATTCTAATGAGTAATTTGGGAAGCTAAATGTAGAGCCATGTTTGCCTGGATGGTGCAGTTAGAAAACCTTTCCTTTCCTATCATGACACTGAACAAATGAACACTGGTTTTATTCACTCCTCAGTGGGTGGATTTTACAAAAGAGCTCAGCACTTACCTCATTGTGATCATGCTGGAATCAATGGGAATTTAACACCAGATTCATCCAGAGTAGGAATTGGCTATCACTGCCCAAGGGGTCCAGTGTTACACATTCACACATTCTGCAAAGCCTTCATAATTACCCTGTCGTTCAGAGTGGCCACACATCCATGTAATTGCTCCCTTTTCTCGCCTGGCTTCCCTGCTAGCTTCCATGGTTATCCATTTGTTTTCCAGGTGGCACCTCTGTCCATTTACAAATGACATCTTTCCCTTGGCTTTAGAATTGGAACTGGAAGGAATTAATTTAAACTTCAATAAGAAAATATTTTGACTGTCCTTAGTCTAGGATATGTAGTTGTAAATTTGTGATCAATTGCCAAACTTTTAATTTAATAACAGAGGGAAAAAGCATCTTAGTGGAGCAGGCACTGAGAATTATCACTGATACCCTTCCACACAAGAAGTATTTATAAGTAAATATATCCAGCTTTGTCACAGAATCTTAGAATCATAGAATAGTTAGGGTTGGAAAGGATCTTAAGATCATCAAGTTCCAACCCCCCTGCCATGGGCAGGGACACCTCACACTAAACCATGTCACCCAAGGCTCTATGTGAAGCAGCAGAAATGCCAATGAATTCTCTAATAAATATTCAAGAAAATGTCATCCTTTAAATTTTCAGCAAATTCTGGAGAGATTGTTAACATTCAAAAGGTAAGACATACCCATACTTAACTGCTCATCCAGAAGAAGGCAAGAAATGAAATAAAGGAATATTTCAGTATTGTGCATAAAACACTAAAACTGGGAAATAAATCATTAAATTATTTTTGTGGAAAGAAATGAAGACTTCAGAAAACAAGTTGTGCATGGAGATACATTAAAAAGAGACAACAGCTGAAATTCAAACAAAAATGTGTAATTCTTAGAGCAGAGAAGCTCTTTTAATAGAATGACAACTATCATAAGTGGAGTTAGAAGACACAAGAACAACAGCATTGATGTCTCTCAGAAAACACTAACAATCAACAGTGATAATAATTTTACAGGAAAAAACAGTGAAATAAATAGTACCATGTAGTTATAAGTCATAATTTGGATACAGTTTACAGCACTCAAACCTCAACAATTACTGGATGGAAATTTCCCCCTCAGCCCACTGGAGTATGTAACATCCAAAGCACTCATCTCCCCATACCCTACACAAGATTTTAAAGAAGAGTAAACCAATGTAATTTGTGTCCTTTACTAAAGGCTGCTTTTCTAACCTTGTATTCAATTTAATTTTTGCTTTTCAAACTTTCCAGCTGAGATCAAATATTATCACCTCATTTGCAGCCCAAACATCTCTGAGAGCACTGTCAGTATTTAAACCAGAAACTGGCCAACATTTAATTAGTGTCTGGCACACTCTGTAACTCAGAAAAACTACTGCAAATCTGAATACATTATTTAAGACTTACTGCCTACCCTTTGCTTAATTTGGGAGCATGAACAGTAACATCGCATGGTCAAAGCCAAGTTCAAAATGGTTTGGCTACACCCTTAAACACAACAACAACTGAAGTGGATCAGATGTTAGTTTGAATTCCACCTTTGAGCGCCCAGCAGCAATGCTGTAATAGCATAGAATTATAGTATCATAGAAAGGTTTGGATTAGAAAGGACCTTAAGATCACCCAGTTCCAACACCCTGCCATGGGCAGGGATGCCTCACCCTAGACCATGTCACCCAAAGCTCTGTCCAACCTGGCCTTGAACACTGCCAGGGATGGAGCATTCACAACTTCTTTGGGCAACTTGTCTCAGTGCCTCACCATCCTCACAGTAAAAAACTTCTTCCTTATATCTAAACTGAACTTCCTGTTTCAGTTTGAAACCATTTCCCCTTGTCCTATCACTACAGTCCCTGATGAAGAGTCCCTCTCCAGCATCCTTGTAGGCCCCCTTCAGATACTGGAAGGCTGCTCTGAGGTCTCCACGCAGCCTTCTTTTCTCCAGACTCAACAGCCCCAATGTTCTTAGCCTGTCTTCAGATGGAAGGTGCTGCAGCCCCCTTATCATCCCCATGGCCCTCCTCTGGACTTGCTTCAACAGCTCCATGTCCTGCTTATGTTGAGGACACCCCAATGTTTGCAAATAAAGCACTGAAATGTCTCTTGATGCATTGGTATATCTCTTTGTGGTTAAAAGCCAGTTCTTCTCCCTGCAGGACACCCCAAAAAAAATAGCCTCATCTGTCTCTGCTCTGAAGCCACATGACCAGAAAATTCCAGAATTCAAGACAAAGATAGATTAGTTTCAGTGATCCTGGGCACAAGTTTCATATCTCACTAAGGCCTTGCAACTCCTAGGTTAGGATGAGAATGGTCATGCAGCAACCTCTGAAAGCAGCACATCAGTGACTTTTAACAGAGGTAGTGATCTGTACTAAAAACACTACACCACAGCCAGACTTAGCAAGGCACAGAAGATTTCACTAGCATCCCTACCCAGAGAAGAAACTAAATATCTATTAAGAAAGTTCTCTCTTCCTGCATTGCAAATCTCCTTTTGCCACAGAACATCGTTTATATTCAATTAGCACAGCAAAATTATTCCTTGTATCTGTGGCATACTTGCTCTTTTTGGGTACCTCAATGAAATGCCCTCTGGAATGCCTATAATTAAAGGAGAAAATGGACTTAAAGTTTCTAAAAATTAAGGTCTTCAGGCACTATAAGTCATAAATATCTATGTATGTGATAAGAAAATATTTCATTTTGGTGCACGGACCATACTACAAACAGCTGCAATGAAAGATTCGTATCTCTACATTAACATCTTTCGTGTAAGGTACTGGGCATCCACAGAGCTCATTCCCTTTCAATGAAGTTGGACTCACGTGTCTCTTCAGCAGCTATTTGGTGCTACAGGGCAACAAGTCAGGGGTGGGCCTGAAACTGGCAGTGAAAGAGAGGGGTATCAATGACACTGTTACCTCTAGAACTGTCCAAAAGAGACTGAGACAGCAATACTTTGTGCTAGCCAAGTATGGCCCCTTCTTTTCTCCTCAGACTGCCTTAGCTGCAGTAAGTAGCATTGAGGCAAGGAGCAACTTAACTTTACACTAATGAAGACTTTTTGACAGGAATTCCTCCAGGTCCTGCAGCACTCAAACAGTTCCACAGCCTGACTTTTCTCTCCTGTGCAGATGCCTGCCAGAAATAATGGGATTCTGGATTTAGTGGTCCTCATGAAAATTTTATTAAGGCAGAGCTAGAACTGGAAGGTGCAGTTTTAAAGCCAAGTCTCTTTTTAAGGTTCACACCTCTTTACTTCTCCCATGTTTCAGTCTTTTCTCATGCTCAATTTAAAATGTCCCTACATACAAAATACAAAAATTCAAATAACTTTATAAAGTTACTATACTTTTTTTTTTTTTTCCTCTTGTACAATCACAGAGTTCTCTTGGTGAATTTAATTATTGCATTTAACGGATTGTTATCAAATGAACTGTGCACATGCAGATCTCGTAGATCATGTATACGTTTTTAAATATGTGCTGTCATGCATTCTTTGACTAACATTGCCAAACACTGAATCTATCAGAGGACAGATGGCTGTGTGAAGCAAAACATATCTTAGTAGGTTCTTTAAAGGCTCACCTGTTAACAACGAGGGTATCTATAGTTAGTTGACTTTTCTACTAGTGAAATGTCCGGTGTTGTACCCATCATTAATCCTTTTCCTCATAGAACTATTGGTTCCAATGAAGATAGCAAAGATAACATTAACTCATAATTTCTTCACTGTTATTATTGTCTTCATTATGGTTGGACTTAATGATCTCAGAGGTTTTTTCCAACCTAGTTGATTCTATGATTCTATGATTCTCCTCCTACAGGTTGTTCCTTGAGCACAGTTCCTCTTGTCCTAGCCCTAGAGATCCCACTAAGCACTGCCACAAATTACCATGAATTACAAGGCAGGTATTATTAGGCCACTGATATTGCCATGCACCACACTCTGGCATTATTTCTGATTGCTTTATGCTGCTGTCAGCTTAGTAAATCTAAAGGAAAAACAGTGTAACATCCTTCTCCTTCCAGCACCTCAACAGTTTTAGAAAGGCTTTTTGGCTTTGTGGTCGTTGACCATCAGCAAGCTTTTCCCTTCATGAAAGTATAGATTACAAAAGTTTTTGTTCTCCTAGTCACAGAAAGTTTAGTAGCAATGATAACAAAGGTATTAAGTTAACATTCTGAAGTGTCTGTGTACAAGAACAAAGTGGGAGAGTGAGGAGGAATGAGACAGTGAAAGGCTAATGCATGAAATATGATAATATCGCTCTTACCTTGCTCACTTTCCTCTGGTCCAGCCTCCTAAAATTAAATCGGTCTACTCCTAATGAATCCATGCCCGTCTTTCTCTTCCCTCACACGGCCCAAAGGCACCCAGGGGAGTACTCCTTGATCAGTTCAGATGGCAGGCAACAGCAAGCTAATCAAAGACTGTAAATGCAAAATATGGGACAAATTGCTGGAGGGGAATAACTGCCATAAAAAAAGTTTCATTTCATAACAGCAGTTAACTCTGTGTGAGAACTACTCACACCAAAGTTATTTGGTTCAGTTGCTGAAAAAGCAGTCAATTCTTTCTGTTTTGATTCAAATAACTTTCACATTTATTCCAGACCTGGGTTTACTTTATCCAGTTAAATATTCATGAGTCATGATACTGAACATTTTACTTCTCCCATGACAGTTGTTTTCTAATTAAACAATTCTTTGTTTAATATGTTCTGACCTCCTGTATATTTGACAGCCTGTTAGGGGTTTTATTCCTCTGGAAGTAATAAATGAGTTCTATTTGTTATATTTTTATCGTTTCTCAAGAATTTCTGCCACAAGCAACTCGGGTTGCAATTGAGACATGAAAGATTTTTCCAGATTTCATCGTAAGTCTTTGGCTTGAATAAAAAAAAAAAAAAAATCTCTGATTTTACACAGAGTATCTTAAAATCCACAACTCACACTCAAACAGAGCAGGCAAGAGCAGCTGCAACAGCTGGAGTGCATGACCACTTTATGAATAATACTCAGAACTACCACAACTATCTGAAAGTCATCAGGGAGCCCAAATAAGATCAGACAGTCAAAGCAACTGAAGCTTGGTTGCTATTTATTGCCTCACAAAATACACAGGCATAACAATATAATCTTTTCTAAACTGTTACCACTGAGCTAATGTGCTGGGATTCTACCAGGAACAAAGTCCTCTGGAAGAGCTGCTATTTAAAACAGAGGTAAATATAGGACTGTTCCACCTCTTTGAGGTCATTACACAATTAACAGCACTGGGTTTGGTAAAAGCAGGGTCTTTGCAAAAGTTGCCTTTGGGAAATTTTATTTACATTTCATTAGCTGCCTCCCAACCCCTCTGTTGCGATTACTGGAAAGATATCAACGTTAACATACTTCAACATTAACATATACAACATTAATTGTATACCAACAAATATACAATTAATACTGCAGCATTAACTACTTAATGTGATTTTGGCATTAACTGGCACAAATAAATAAGCTGTTAAATTAATAGCCTTTTTTTCATGTTGTTGAACTCTAATTCTACACCACCAAAGGAAACAGGAACTTAATCACACCTAAAGATACCAGTACCGGGAATCTGTATCATGTTTCCACAAGGGCAAAGTTAATTTTGAGTTCTCTGGAAAACTGAAAATGTGCCTGGTTTTGTACAGAGCCTGACCATGACTTACTGCTACATGAGATCAAATCATTCTGCAATGGAACTGCATATCCCTACATTTCAAAAAGTTTCATTAGGTGGTTTTAAATTTATCTTTGTAAATTTCCCTTGATTTTAAGGAAAACAACAGGCTTATTCTCTCTTTATTCTCCGTATACTTTAAATTAAGACCTTGTCAGTAAAAAGCTAGTAAAAGAATTCAGCCTTCCGGAGTTCCATTCATTTTAGTAATCTCTGAACATCACTGTGGAAGGAACATTAATCCTAGCAGTCCTCTGTGCATAGCATTTTCTTTCAGTCCAGTCTCAAAAAGGAGACAAAACCCTGTAAATTTTCAGTCACTGTTCCATGCTAGGGAGCAAATGAATAATGAAAATGTTTTATCCTGACATGAAAACAGTTCCTGAAGTTATGAGAACAAAAACGCAGCCATTCGACACTTACTAAAAATCCTAATGGCCTGAGGAATCAGATCTGACTCACTGCATTACAGCAGTTTAGGGGACACACATTTTAAGTGGTATGTCAAAACCATCTAGGCCTTGTCCATTCCCTAAAATCAAACACGGCTAGAATGTTTGAGCTAGAAGGACCACCAGCTGAACCTATAAAGCACTTTATCTAAACTTGACACTGCTGGTAACAGTATGGTCATCAGCAATGTCTCATTTTGAGGGTCAAGCTACAACAAAACCATCTACAAGAAACTAACTGAAGAATTAGGCCAATCATATCTTTTCCTTGTTAAATAATAGAGAACCAATGAAGGCATGTGCATTGTTACCTGCTGAATCTTGAGGGACTGCTGCAGGGACTTTGGACCGTATGCCTTGTACTGCTAGGCACCCAGACTATGGGCTAAAGCCTTGACATCCTGCTCAGGATGCTGCAAGAGACAGAAACGGCCTCAATAGTTTGACAGGTCAAGCAGTTTCCTGGAAGCTTCCCTTTTCTGCACTACCTAAGAACAGCAAGAAGATAATGGGACACCAGAATTTAGCTTACCAGGAGAACATGTAATAAAATAAAGACCACCCTCTGCTCGGAGCCAGAAGGCACAGGCACACACATCAGACCTCTCCTACTGTGCACATCTCTCCCCGCTGTTTTGCTCCTCCTGGGCTCATACAGAAAGACACACTTCTCTAAGTGAGCCACACACTGTGCACACAGATCACTGTGTTGTCTCTCTGTACAGTCGCATGCTCAGAAGCATGCTGGGGAAGATGCGGGCCCCTGACAGGCACTGATATGCCACATTCTGTGCGGTCTGGAGCAGCCGGACAGCAGGCACTGCCTGGCCCCATGAGCATCCCTGTCTGCCATGGGACACACCAGATCTTGGGGAAGATGTAAGATCTCCCTCTGTAAATATGCGGACAACACCAAGTTGGCTGGGAGTGTTGATCTGCTGAAGGACAAAGAGGGTCTGCAGAGGGATCTGCAAAGCACGGATCGATGGGCTGTGGCCACTGGTATGAAGTCCAACAAGGCAAAGTGCTGGGTCCTGCATTTGAGCCACAACAACCCTATGCAATGCTCCAGGCTTGGGGAATAGGGGCTGGAAAGATGCTCATGGAAAAGGACCTGGGGTTGCTGACTGATGGAGCTGAACATGAGCAGCTTGTGCCTAGGAAGGCAAGAAGCCAAGAGGATCCTGGCCCACATCAGCAATAGTGTGGCAGCAGGACCAGGGCAGTGGTTGTTCCTCTGAATGTGACACTGGTGAGGTGAACCTCAAATCCTGTGTTCAGCTCTGGGCCCCTCACTATAAGAGAGACATTGAGGTGCTGGAGTGGGGCCAGAGAAGGGCAACGGAGCTGGTGAAGGGCCTGGAGCACAAGTGTGATGGGGAATGGCTGAGGGACTGGGGGAGGGTTAGTCTGGAGAAGAGAGGGCTCAGGGGGGATCTTATTGATGTCTACAACTGCCTGAAGTGAGGTTGTAGTGAGAGGGGGTCAGTCTCTTCTACCAAGTAACATGTTGATAGAATAAGAGGTAACGGCGTCAAGCTGCTACACAGAAGGGTTAGACTGGATATTAGGCAGGATTTCTTCACAGAGAGGGTGGTCAGGCATTGGAACAGGCTGCCCAGGGCTGTGGTGGAATCACTGTCCCTGGAAGTGTTCAAAGAACATGTAGAGGCCCTTAGTGACATGGTTTAGTGGTGGCCTTGGCAGTGCTAGTAATCTTAAAGCTCTTTTCCAACCCAGTTGATTCTATGATTCCATCTGCACTCAGATGAGCACCCAGAGACCAGATAGGCCTTGTTCAAAACAACAGTTTATCTGATTGAAAAGAGCAGTTACAAACCCCACCAACTTTCATAAACACATCAAACAAATAAATGGGAGTTATTTCTCAGCATATTTCCAAACAAAAAGCCACATTTACTTTTAAACAGGCAATATTTCCCCAAAATGGCACTAAGGGGCTTTTTCATTACTCCTGCAGTGCTCCAAAAGGCACATTATTAATTCAAATGCCCTGCATCTCAGATTTGCTACTTAGGGGGTAAGGCAGAGTGTGTTGGTGCACTGAATTGACTTCCAGGTGAAATGAGACATTTGAGAGTCATCTGCTGCTAGTGGGAAATGTTCTTCAATTACAAACTCATATTCCATGCTTTTGTTATCTTTTACGGCCATACACAATAACCAAGCCCTGTAAATACCCACCCCCTTCACAAATGAAAACTACAAATGAGTAGTTTTCACCTGAAAAGCCTATAAACATACCCTCAGGAAGAGCTTATCCTGCTTCCATCCCCACTGTGAAAATCCAGCCTACAAAGCTTTACAGTATCTTAAGGACCATGTCGCTAATCTGCGGGAGACATGAATTTAATCTAATGCATGAACTTTATTTGTACTTTCTTTCATGAAGACAATATGCCACAATAATATATTCCCTTTAATCACCAATCCACTTACATAACATTCCCAGTTCCCAGTGCTAATCCCTAATGCCGCCCATTCCACAGTCAGCCCCTCTCTGAAGCCAGATTACCTGCACACATTTGCCTGCCAGGCTTAACTGCCCATTCCCTTTTAAATTAAATGATAAAAGGGGAAATGGGTTTTTCACACAGCACCGCTACTCAGCCTAAGAAAATACATCTGAATCCTCCTAACCTGCAGAGTTATTTCCTAAACGCTTGAGTGAACTATTAAATCAGTGTGTGCGGAAAGCTTTTATTCTCAGCTTCAGATTAAGTTTAATGTTCTGAGGGAAAAATCTGTTTTCCTAGAATGGTTTGGGTTGGAAAGGACCTTAAGATCATTCAGTTCCAACTCCATGCCATGGACAGATGCCTCACCCTGGACCATGTCACCCAAGGCCCTGTCCAGCCTGGCCTTGAACACTGTAATTTACCACGGCCTTGGGCAACCTGTTCCAGCACCTCACCACCCTCACAGTAAAGAGCTTCTTCTGTATACCTAACCTGAGCTTCCTCTGTTTCAGATTGAACCCGTTACCCCTTGTCCTGTCACTACAGTCCCTGATGAATAGTCCATCCCCAGCATCCTTGTAGGCCCCCTTCAGATACTGGAAGGCTGCTCTGAGGTCTCCACGCAGCCTTCTCTTCTCCAGGCTGAACAGCCCCAGCTTTCTCAGCCTATCTTCATACGGGAGGTGCTCCAGTCCCTGATCATCCTCATGGACCTCCCCTGGACCTGCTCCAACGCCTTCCTTCCCCGTACAGCCGCCAGCGCTTTCGGCACACCGAGGGGAGCCCACCGCTCTTTACTTCCACATCCTACTACCTGCGGCGACCAGACATGACCGGCGGGAGAGGAGCCAGAGCTCAGACCCGCCCCCACCGGGAGAGGCAGGCGCCGGCACGGACTACGCCTCCCAGAGTGCTCCGGGCCCCTTCTTCTCGCGAGAGTACGCGTCGGATGCGGCGAGGCGCGGCCGGAAGCGCTGTAGCTACCCTGGACCCGGGACCAGCGCCCGCAGAGCTCGCCATGGCCGAGACCGACCCGAAGACTGTTCAGGACCTCACCGCCGTGGTGAGGGCACCGGGGACGGCGGGCGCGGGAAGCGCAGCCTTGCCGCGGCCCCCCTGAGGAGGGGCCCGTCAGGAAGCCTGAAGCCTCGGGCCTCTCCACGATCGTTACCTCCTGCTGCCGGGACCCGCGTCCGCTTGCTCGGCTTGGGGGGGGTGAAGGGGGGAGAAGGGGAAGGAAGGTTACCTCAGCCATTGTACTTATAAACCGTTGCCACTGCGGGGCTGTGCGGGCGCATCCCATGGCGGCACGAAGCCAGGCGCTTCCTGGAGGTGCTGGAGGCCTACTGTAAGGAGGAGTTACCGGAGGGCTGTGGTTGAGAGCAGCGGTCTAGGAGAGAGGGGAAAAGGGCCGTTATTCTGGAGTCCTCAGCACGGGAAAGACGTGGACCTGCTGGAGAGGGTCCAGAGAAAAGCCACAAAAATGATGAGAGCGATGGAGCACCTCTGTCATGAGGAAAGGCTGAGAGAGTTGGGGTTGTTCAGCCCGGAGGAGAGAAGGTTCTGAGGAGACCTTGTTGTGGCCTTTCAGCCCTGAAAAGGGGCCTATAAGAAAGATGGGGGGAGGCTTTTTAGCGGGGCCTGTTGTGAGAGGACAAGGGGTAATGGTTTTAAACTAAAAGAGGGAAATTCAGGCTGAGGAAAAAATACCCTGAGGTTGGTAAAACTGGCAAAGGTTGCCCAGAGAGGTGGTGGATGCCCCATCCCTGGAGACATTCAAGGCCAGGCTGGAGGTGGTTCTGAGCAACCTGATCTAGTTGAAGATGTCCCTGCTTATTGCACGGGATAGGACTAGATGAGCTTTGAAGGTCCCTTCCAACCCAAACTGTTCTATGGTTCTGACTCCGAAGCAAGTATCATTGTGATTAACATCAGAGGTGTTAGGATTAGGATGCTGGAAGCAGCTGTGGTGAGTTTAGGCCAGGTGGTGGAGCGCAGGCATTTTTGGGTCTTAAAATTTTTTACTGTGAGCTCAGTTCTCCTGTGTGTTCATATTTGTACACAATACCTAAATATGGCATTATACTGCAGTTTTTGTGCACAGTTGAGCTCAGCAATGAAAGAAAACATTGTACTAACCCCATTACATGGGATTAAATACTATAACAACCTCTTTAAAGAAAACAAAACAGATTTTTTTTTCTTTCCATTAGGTGCAGACATTGCTTCAGCAAATGCAGGACAAATTTCAAACCATGTCCGACCAAATAATTGGAAGAAATATCCTTTTTTAAAGTCAGGTGTTAAACACTGTAGAATCGTAAGTATTTTAAATTATATTTACAGTGGGATTTGTAAGATAAATTTAAAGTAACCATAAGAGTTTGCGGAAAACTGTAACCAAACAAACCAATGCAACCAGTTCTAGATTGCAATCACGTTCCTTAACTCCAGTGAACTTGACGACATGAGCTGTCGCATAGACGACCTGGAGAAGAACATTGCAGACCTTATGACGCAGGCAGGAGTGGAAGAGTTGGAAGGCGAGAACAAGACCCCTGCGGCTAACAAGAGTTAAAGTGAGACAGTTGCTTGCTGGTGTTGAAATAAATCTTTGTGTTACTTGAAATTAATGACTTTAAAGTAGATGGACTTTTTCATTTGACTTGTGAAGGAGTCTGAAATTCATGCAGAGCAGATTTACATTTATATGGAATTGTACTGTATAGAATTATGTACAGGAAGCCTTAAGAAGCTCTCGTCGACAGGCTTCTAGTAGCTACTTCACTGAAGGTGTTTTCCTTATCAGTATTGAGAAGAGACTTATTTTCTTTGTGTCTAGTTAGTTTTGAGGAAGCTGAATTCATTCTCTTGAGTGAAATCTGAAACAGTGACTGCTTTTGTGGCATGGAAAGGAGGAGAGGTGGGAAAAAGTGTTGGTGACAAACCAAACTGTTCTCTTGTTTTTTTCTCTTACTGCAATTGAGTGATCTGAAAAGGACTGTAATCTCATGTGCATTACCAACATCAGCTCTAGTTTCCATAGCTGGAAAGCTGATAGGAGTGTGATGCTACGCCTCCATCTTCTGCACCCTGTATTGTTCAACTGCCTTTTAGCTGCAAGAGCCTGTAGACTTCCTGCTGTGCACAGGGGCTGAAGAGTGAGTTACTGTCCATGAGCTGTAAATTCCTATTTGTGCAAATTAGGAGGTTGCTAGGAGTACAACAAAAACATGTAAATAAATTCAAGTGATCAGGTAGCACCACACACAGCACTTACAGCAATCACTAAAGGTGTTTCAGAAGATGGAGGCAGTGCAAGCGTGTGACAGTGGTTACAGCATTGTCCTGGGTTCAGCTGTAACAATTGTTTTTCTTCTTAGTAGCTGGTGCAGGGCTTTAGTCCGAGAGGAAAGCTGATAACACACCAATGTTTTAGTTGTTGCTAAGTAATGTTAACCCTACCAAGGACTTTTCAGTCTGTCTTACTCTGCCAGTGAAGAGGGGCACAAGAAGATGGGTTTCAGTTCAGTTTGTATAGAGCTTGAATTTTGTCATCCATGAAAGGTAAATTAAAATACTATATGTATCATGTTAGATTTTGTTATTTTATTTTTAAAGTGGAACTGACATGTCTCAGCTTCCCTTAGGCTTCAGATTCTGAGGTCACGTCTAGAGTACTATGCAGCTATGTAGTGGGCATGTGTGTTTGCAGCAGGTACATGTCTTGCTTGTTAAGGTACCTGGTTTTTTTAATACTTTTAACAGAAATCAAATTATTTTATTATTATGTTTCCCCAACAGGCTGCCAATAACTGAAGATGAATCCTGAAAGACAACTTTTTTTCTTTTTTTTTCTAGAAATCCTTGGAATTACAAAACAGCTTTTTTGCATCTACTGTGTGTAAAAGCATTTTTATATTGTTACAGAGCTTGCATTCCTGATGTATATTGTATAGCTAGGGATAGGTAATTTATATTTTGGTTTGTGTACTGTAATTTAACTTTTTGAATTCTTGTTACGAGGATCAATTAGTTGTGTTATTAAAACAGATCTTACGGATCTCAGCTACTGGATGTTATTTTTTTGTGAAGTCACTTTTTTCTCTTTCTTATACTTTTTCTAGATGTTTAATTTTTGATAGCTAAAGATATAGTGACTCCCATCAAATGGAAATCTTAACTTGTCCTGTGTAACTTTGTGAAGTGAGGCACAAGACTAAAACTTAATCTTAGCTCTAAGCCTCAGTCACTCAAGTAGATGAGGACTGTGTGTTGTTATCTCATACATGTAAAAAGGTGATTTTTGGTAGACATGGGACTAACATGCAAATCATATCTCCTGTTCCTGGTATTACCTTACTTGTGTGTTTTAGAACCAGAAATTTAGATTTAATACTTAGAGATGTGTGTATGCAGTTGCACAACCACTGCCATTCAGGTCTGTTTGTTAGACAGATAAGGAACTATTGACTATGAAAAAAATCTCACTGTGGAATTTTAAGTTTTTTTAACACTGTAAAATTCTACTTTGAAACTGTGTCATTTAGCATCACCTGTGAACAATAATTGTCATTAGAACAGTAGGCAGAATAGGGATGGGATTGAGAATCTCTGTATGTGGGTTTACAGTTTAAATCCCTGGCTTGTTGCACAAAATGGTTTGCTAACTAAACAATGACATACTGAGTAACAAGAAAAAGGAGTTAGAATTGCAAATCCTTGCTTCTCTTTGAATAACAGCTAGCTAGAGTTCTTCAAAATACTTGATTTGGAAAGATGTTCACTTTACTAATCACATCAACATATATGGGTGTGGAGTTTAATGGGGTTACATTAGGGTATTTTGGCAATGGAATATTTAGAAGAGTTTGTATTATGTCACTTGTGGAGAAAAATGACCAGTGTTGGACACAACTGACAATCACTGCAATGCTCTTTCAGCTTAACACGCAAGTTTAAGAAGGCACTGATGCCAGTCAGCAGTTACATGTGGACCACACTTAAAACTGCTCTTTGAATGCCACCACATTGGCACCTATATATTCTGAAAGCAATATGACAGGTCATTTTTCAAAGCTGGGGATGCTAATAAAAGGTCATAATAATGGGAATTTTGTGAATATTGGAAATGTATCGCTCTACATTGTAATACCAGCCTGGGGCTCTTTGTAATGTCACTTAAAAATCTAATAAAACTATCATGTTAACAAATAGTCAGCTCATATATGTTAAAGCAAAATCTAGCATATATGTGCATGTGTTGTGGTTTAAGCCCAGCCGGTAACTCAGAACCATGCAGCCACTGGCTCACTCTCCCTCTTCTTCCCCCTGCTCCTGGAGGGATGGGAAAGAGAATCGAAAGAATGTAACCATGGGGTGAGATAACAGCAGTCCAGTAACTAAGGTATAACATAAATCACTACTGCTACCACAAATAATGATAAGGGAAATAATGAGGGAAGAGAATACAACTGCTCACCACCCGCCAACCGATACTCATCCCGACCCGAGCAGTGATCTAGCCCTTCCAGGTAACTGCCCCCACTTCATATACTGGGCATGGTGTGCTGTGGTATGGAATACCTCTTTGGCTAGTTTGGATCAGGTGTCCTGTCTGTTTCCTTCTGACTTCCCCTCCTCCCTGGCAGAGCATGAGGCTCAGAAAGTCCTTGGTCAGAGTAGACATTACTGAGCAACAACCAAAAACATCGGTGTTATCAGCGCTGTTCCCAGGCCAAAAGTCAAAACCACAGCACTGCACTAGGTACTAAGGAGAAAAATGACTGCTACTGCTGAACCCAGACAAGCGAGGTTGTGTTTACTTACACAGTTTCACTTTAGCACAGCCACTGCTTATAGAATATAGTCTAGGATACAGGTGTGTTGTGTATAAGGAAAGGGTGGGCAATTCGTGCCCTGTCAAATCTGGGTTTTGCTAAGTAATTACAATATAGACCAAATTCATAGGAAAGTATACTAAGGTAGAAGATCATTTTGTATGGTGTTTATTCAACCATAAATCTCCACCTGGCCTTCCTCCTGTGGGAGAAATGAATTTGCTTCCCCTGTCCTGCACACAGCAGCAGTCACCCTGCTTTTCTGCAGTTTATTGTGTCAGAATAACTTTCTGGAAACTATTTCAGCTATAAGAAGTAAGTAGATTCTTCACATCACTGGAAAGATTCTAGCCACTTTCTAGTAGGGGTAGTTGTCTCTCATAAATTTAACAGTTGACTGATCCTGAAAAGTAGCAATTCAGTTCCAAACAGGCCCTTCAGACAGGAAGGTATTACTTTAGCTCTTTCAATACAATATATTTTGCAGAAACAAGTTTTATTATGACTCAGAACCTGTGACAGAGCTTCTACATACAAACAGCACGTGGAAGCCAATGCACAGTCCCTTTTTGGCCACACTTTCTTGAAGTGCAGTTAGTTTAATAGACAAAGCAAAGCAGATGATGACTGTTCTTAAGTGTTACTTTATGTGGATTTGGTAAAACTTCACAAAATAGTAGTGGTTTTGTTTTTTTCTACTGAATAAGCTGGTTCACATCTTACCTGACAAATATATTTGTCCTTTCCACTGGACTGCCTCACTTGTGAAGAAAAGGATCAAGCTTTTGGATAAGGACTGTCTTACTCATAGCACATGAAGAAAACTGTTGTGTATTTTCATTGAAATCAGAGTGCTGTGTTCTGTTCAGGGCTGCCCTTGGAGACTTCCATTTGCATTTTTTGGTTGTTTATGCTAAACCCTATATGAACACTTTAAGCTGCTCCCTGTCCTCATGGTAACAGACACTTGGATTTTATCACTAATGTGTTTAGGTTTTATGTTATTTAGATTATATGTATTAGGTGAGATAGGTGGAAAATGCACTGTAGAGTGTGCCGCATCCTTTGTTCTTCCCCATCCCAGCCCAAGCTCATGGAAGGGGATAGCGAAGCTTTTAGCAAGAAAGCATGACGTATGGAACTGCAAAGAACAAGTGGAGTGTCTACGGGTCCTTCAAAAAGACAGCTGAGAATGGAGGAAACAGAACCCCCTGCTCCTGTTTTAAGTCCCTCAAGCTCTCCATTGTCTCTGCTCTCACCTCACACCACTCCTACTCCCTGTTTCTATTACCACCATCCTCCCCAACCCCTGCTTCTCTTCCATGCTGACTCCTTGGAGCTCCATGTCAGCTGTTGCTGAAACGTTTTTCAGTTTCCAAACTGTCTTCAGGACACTACTACATATGGATGCTTGTTCAGAGAAGATCTACACTAGGAACAGCAAATAGAATCAGTTCTTTTCTGTGACAGGAACTAGGAGTGACACCACATATGTCTTCAGCCACATTTTTCACAGCCCATCCTTAATATCAGTACTGTTTCCTGAATGCTCCACTTAAGACCTGAGAACCAGAGCAAGCTGAAGACTTTAGGAGCCGTGTCACCCATGTATTTTACACTGGGTAATTGAAATAAATTTGAAACTTGCATCTCAGCTCTTCTGCTGTTTTAATTCATATGTTTATGGCAGGAATCATGCTGTCTCAGTACAGAGGAAAAGCATTATAATAACTCCATTTATTGGTCCATTTTGAACCACTTAGGCCTGCTGGTAAGTGATCCAGAATTACGGTATCCTTAAGAGGATTTTTCGTTTAATCTCTGCCCAAAAGACAACGTACGGTAAATAAGACTGCACACACATAGCTCTTCCACTAACACCATCTGGTCCATGCACTAAATGTAGCTGGTTATAGGCCAGAGAGATGCACTAAATGATGACACTTGCTATCTGCACGAGCTAGATTCTATGCCCTCCTTCCCCTGAGCTCAAGCCAGGTCTCACAGATGCCTGGCAAGTTCTGCTGCTGGTTTGGGATGGTGCTCACCAAAAATTACTTGGACTTCATCCTACAGTCTGCTGTTGGCAGAGGAGATGGGGAACATTTGTGCACATTCATGTTATATGGCCTCCTCTAGCCTTACCTTCTCAACACTCCCAATGAAGTACCATTGGTACCATTGCTTCCTTTCCTTATATGAATGAAGCACAGGGAATTAGTTTGCCTGAAATTACCACTGAAACCTGTGAGAGACCAAACCCAGTGGTCTTTCAATCCCTGGGAGAAGCTGAAGTCACTCAGCAGTTCTTCCTGCAAGCTTGAAAACGTATGAAACTAATTCCTTCATATTGTAAATACATCTGACACTGTGTTTTTGAAAAGAAAGCCATTTTGATTCCATATGGTTTGCTGTGAAATGCCTGTAACCAAGGCCAGAGACACTGTCCATCCTCTTTCTAATGTTACACCTGAGACAGCAGTTCTTCTGCACATATTCACATGGAATCACTTAAAGCTCTTCACTTTTCCTCAGGATGATAACTTTCTAGCAGATAGTGCCTTCTAGTGGGCACACTCTCACTGATAGAAAGAACACTACTCAGATTAATTGTTTGGTTACCTTCCACGTACAAGTTCTGATGTTAGGACTTTAATGAGCCACACACTGGTTTGAAACGTGGTTATTACACAAGACACTAAGGCTTTGTTTACAGCGAAGAAAGTTAACAGGATACACAAGCCACTTCCTGAGCTTTGAGACTTACTGTGCTTTGAAAACCCCTGATGCTTGCTGAGATTTATTTTCTGACTGCAATGTAGAGTTAATGAAATTAGGTCATTAGGAAAATAAAGCGTGGGAATAGAAGCTTTCCATTTTACAAGCACTCTGAGATAGGAAAGATTAAGCACGAATTGTCTGCCTGAAAAATGCATGTGTATTAATAGAAAGTGTTCTTTCATGTCGTTTTGCTAAAGACTTGACATTTTTATTTATGAAGCTCCCGTAGTTAGATCCATATGTAAAAATATCTTGGGTTTACAAAGCTGCAGAACATACAATCCTTGCTCAAGAGATCAAATCCTGCTCAAAATAGCACCTGGAGAAGTGACAGGGTTAAGTGTTTCTCAAGTCTCACATTCAGAGTTTCATATGGCAAGTCTGGATGGAAGACCCATGACCCTTTTGGGCAAGCCCCCATACAGATATGGAAAATGCAGCAAAATAATTCATCTTCTTCTGGGCAAAATGGAGAAAACAGGCAAAGGGCTACTTGAAAACCTTAGGCATCAAAGCATGTTCATTCTAAAAAGTATTATTTAGAGCTGGAAAGCAGTAAGAAAAAATCGAAGAGCACTGCAATAGTAAAATATCTAAGGCCTAAAAGTGCAAATAATATTGATCTTTGCAAACAGAGTGATTCTGCAAGGATTTTGTTCACTGGTGAAGTACCAGGAAGATGACCCTTCAAGGCTCATCACCGAGTCTTTTAGGAAAAAAGCATGTGTATTTCTTCCTGGCTTTACAGAGCAGTCAATTCTTTTGATGTAAATGATAAAACCACCTGCGAGCTTGTTTGCCTAAACGCATGCTGAGAAACACAACACAGGGCCTCAGTCATGTTGTTATCTTTAAAAAAAATACCTAGTTCCAGCCACTGAGAGTGATTGTTATTGTGATATAAGTGGGGAAAAGCCAAACCAAAAAGTTAGGCTTTTTTTTTTCCACTGAAACCAGTCCTCCTGCTATTGATGTTCAAAACAGCATAAATCAGACCAAAACTTCTTAATAAAATTAATGGGACTGCAAATGTTAAAACTAATGACAAATGCAATGGACATTTATTAGAAAGGACATCACTGGGATCTCCAACAAGTCAGGCAAAAAATTAAATCAGGTTCTTCCGAGAGAGTTACAAATAGATGTGTCATTTTAATAACTTTGACAAGTGTACCATGCAGCTGAGAACTGGGTGCATCTTAAAAGACAATTAACCATAGATGTTGAACAGGATTCACTGCCCTAGAAATTCTTTGTGAATACCTTGTCCAAGTTATCAGCGTTACCCTGTTATATGAGAAGGTACAGAATTGTGCTCTTCATGACTAGCCCCAATTCTCACTTTTTTAACTAAGAATATATTCAGAACCAGTACAGAATCCATAAGTGAGAGCTTTTTAATTCTTTGAGTGTTGCAGGTGGCAGTGGAGATGATCAGGGTACCCTTGATAATCTAGGTTTAAAGCATAGAATCATAGAATAATTAGGGTTGAAAAGGTCTTTAAGATCATCTAAAATGCTCTTAATGTTATTTTTATGCAAGGCCTCCACGTTAACGTTGTTTTTCTTTTAGGTCAGAACAACTTTTAAATAAAAATCCATGCAGCAGTTTAAGACTTTATTGAGCAACTGTGGAAGTGAATGACCGTGATGTTTTAATTGCTTCTCAGGGACTCCAGACATGATCAAGGCCTTCCTTCCTACATGCTCACTGAAGACACTCTTTGGGATTCAAGGTGATTGGCAGGTTATATTATTAGAGCCACTCATTAGTAAGAAATGTAGTAAATTGAAGTTCTTGTAAGGTCTTTTCCTTGCACCAATAAGTCTCTTGTAAAATTCCATTTTGAGCACTTCTAAACCAACAGGCAACAGTAAACAATATTTAGCAGAATGACACCATCTGCCATTTATTTAGTTTTAGTATCATCTTTCCAATGTTTTAAGCAAAGATTTGGTTACAAATGCTGACAATTGGCACTATAAATTCTGATTTTCTGCTTTCTGAATAGCGAGGAGCAAAACCAAATAAAGTGCAGATTTAAATCTCAGTTTTCACACATTATTGAGTTTATGAGAAGTGTTTTCAGACCAATCCACTCTTGCCTCATGTTCATGGGAGGGGATATGGAAACTACTGAAGAGCAGTCAGTGCTGTTTGTAATTGGTTCTGCTTTGGCTGAGCCACCTGGAAGTAGGGATGGGGTTCTGCTTAATAGAGATAATGGCAAGATGAATGGCTGATGGTGTGGAGCAAGACAAAGCAGTCACTCTGCATCTTTATTTCGAGGCCCTTCATGTCCCAATGCTGTTCCTTCTAAAGCTTGGATTTGCAGGAGTGTCCTGTTCTTTCAAACACTGGGAAGTTTATAGGAGCTCCATGTTCTTCCTGTGATACAAGACAACAAACCGAATGGAAATTTCTACTGTCTTCACTAGTTTGTAGCATCACTGATCCAGAGCAGTTTAGGAAATCCTGCTCCACCCCTCCAAAAGCGCTGAACAAAATCACTGTTCCATGCATCACACAAAATTAAAACAAAATTCATTGTACCTGAGGCATATTTAAAGATCAGGAGGCTTTTCATGCCATACGTTGGTTTAAAACGTCTTTGAAACTACTCCACAGACTGAAGTTAAACAATTAAAATGCGTAATCACATTTAAAAAGCAGCACCAAAAATGTGAGTCAGTTTGTCACAGAGGCTGCTCCGGCATGGTCTGATTATTTAATGTTATGCCCTAAAACCAATTTATACCCTGTACCCTTGATCTCTATTTCAATTTCAGGATGTTAATGTGCGTACCATTGTTGTATTAGCTGATAGGGCAGAACAAATATTTCAGGAAAAGATATGATTAGAATATGAAATCTCCCTCAGCCATCTTTAATACCCAAATGTTCTCACCTTGCTGGCTTCTCCTGCAGGTTTTCCCACTGGAACCCCATGTTTTATACCAGAAAAGAACGGTTATTTGACATTGATAACCTGTGAATGTAGAGCTCTACAAGGAGTGTATGGGTGCAGTCACTGCTATGAATGGTGAAATTATCAGGCATCAACTAAATCTCTCCAAATTGCACATTCACACAAAAAGTCTGTCTCTCTAGGCAGGGAGAGCAAGCATTTGCCATGGAAATCTTAGGATCCAGATAGCCAAGTCTAAAGGTGCAAAGACTATTTGCTCACGTTCCTCTTGGCATTACTCCATTTTCTGCAAACTTTCCTCTGTCCTTTGTGCTGACTCTGTTTCACTATGTACAACACTGCAATGAGAAGATATTGAAGGATTTGGATTTGGATCACCAAAGCACACCAAGTGTTTTGAAGTCTTTAACATTGCGCTGAGTTCTGTTCAAACACTACTAAAGGAAACAACATGCTAGATAGACAAGGAGACAGAATCATTGTTGCAGGATAAATGATTTTGTATTCCAAGCACCGGCAAAGAAGTGAGTGAAATTTGAGGAGAAGCTTATTTATAGGAATTTAGCCAGCAGGCAACATTAACACAAGGGCTACCATTCCCTGTACTATTAATGCTTTATTAATTGTATCTATACAGCTAATAAAGTGATTCATTACCTTGTTCAAGATATAGCGTATATAAATATAGTCGACTGTTCCCAAGCATCTCATATATATCCTGCTAGACAAGTAGCTAACATACACTTGCACTCTTTACAGAAAGCATGGGGAGAAACTGTTCACATCCACCCCAAGTTCCTCCAGCAAAGGAGGGCTATTGCAGCTGATTCCTTGAAAGTCACAGAGAGATAGGGGTAGTGTAAAGCATAGAACCATAGAATAGTTAGGGTTGGAAAGGACCTTAAGATCATCTAGTTCCAACCCCCCTGCCATGGGCAGGGACACCCCACACTAAACCATGTCACCCAAGGCCTCATGCAACCTGGTCTTGAACACTGCCAAGGATGGAGCATTCACAACCTCCCTGGGCAACCCATTCCAGTGCCTCACCACCCTCTCAGTAAAGAATTTCTTCCTTAGATCCAATCTAAACTTCCCCTGTTTAAGTTTGAACCCATTACCCCTTGTCCTGTCACTACAGTCCCTAATGAAAAGTCCCTCCCCAGCATCCCTATAGCCCCCCTTCAGACACTGGAAGGCTGCTATGAGGTCTCCACGCAGCCTTCTCTTCTCCAGGCTGAACAGCCCCAACTCTCTCAGCCTGTCTCCATACAGGAGGTGCTCCAGTCCCCTGATCATCCTCGTGGCCTCCTCTGGCCCTGTTCCAACAGTTCCATGTCCTTTTTATGTTGAGGACACCAGAACTGCACACAATGCTCCAAGTGAGGTCTCACGAGAGCAGAGTAGAGGGGCAGGATCACCTCCTTCGACCTGATGGTCACGCTCCTTTTGATGCAGCCCAGGATACGGTTGGCTTTCTGGGCTGCGAGCGCACACTGTATCCATCTCTCAACGCTCAGCTGGGACAGATGCAAGTCTTCACCCCCTCAACAGAACATGTGCATACAGTTCAGTGCAGTTACCTATGGGACAGTTACCATTTCAGGTGGCAGAAGGACTTTTACTGGAACTGGGATTTATAAGGCTGGTGCCCACTTTGGAGAAGGCAGATTTGTGCTGTCGATCTTCACAGTGGCACAGCAAAGACCATAGCAACCTTTTCTGTATCTGCAACAGGGCTGTCTCAAAAGCCCTGTTAAATAAGCCTGATTCCTATGAAAAGCAGCAAGTAATTTGAAGGAGACAACTTTGCCTAGTACTGAGTGAGTAGTTCTGTCCACTGCCTACTCCAAATTCACTCTTAAAGATCTACCTGTTGTTTGTGTAATGAATTGTCAGTCCGAGAACAGAAAGCTTTAATTTTTGGCATCAGTTGGTGTTTTTCGTACTGTTTTACAGCTTGTCTCAGAAGAGGATGGAAATCTCTCCCTATAGCAACATCTTAAAAACCAAAGAAGCAAGTGGCTCCATCCTGATAGCAATGCCTGTGTATTTTCCAAGGAAGGTTTACTAAGCAAAGGGACTGTGACACTTTGCAAAAGTTCTGCAGTTTCTCTTGTACAAGGCAGGGAGGGATGACAAAAGTAGAGAGCTGTCCTTCAAGCGCCCTTGCCTAAACAAAATGAACAGCTTGAGTGCCTATCATTAGCAGGCAGAACCCCTCTGCAGGAGGCACACGGCTTGAAACGTAAAGAGTTCTGCATGTTTACAGCTAAGTCACTCCACAAAAATCAAGCAGAAAGTTTTCCCGAGGGAATTTATCTATGAGAAAATGTTTACACTAAAGTTAGTGTTTATTAACTGAGTCCGAGTGGAAAAACTGCTATTTGGAGATAAACAGGGAGTTTCAGCGCTCAGAGGGGGAAAGGGTCGAGGATGCACACCCTCAGTGCAAGGATGCAGATGATATATGCTTCACCTCAGGGTACTGAGAACTATCTCCAACTCCAAGGTGATGGGTGAACACACAGTCATAGCATAGCATAAATACACAATTATTGGAAATTTTCCTTAAAGATGGGAATTGCCATGCAATGCGGGTCTGCTTGGAAATGTCTGCTTCTGTCAAATGGGAAACTGGAACTGCTAACTGCAATTATGCCATATCAAGGCTTTTCTAGCTTTGTTTTCTATGATTCTGTCTTTAGAATCATAGAAAAAAATAGGAATTACTTTAAGAAGTCAGTTATCCTACAGTCTGCTTCAAAGCATAACTATGCTACAAAGGCTGACAGATTTAGTTTAACTGTTTTACAGATGCTCAGTGATAGAACTGTCAGTGAGGTTTTGTGATTCTGGAGCACTCCTGCTTGACCATCCTCTTGGACCAGCCTCAAGAATGGTGCTCAACCTGTAATTCTTCGGGCTTTGGATGATGCATGCTGAAGTGGAAGACCAGAAACACTGAGCACAGTTTAAGCAGGTCAAATTCTTAATGACAAACAAGGCTCTTGTACTTTGGCAAGAGATCCTACAGGTTAAGCTTTATCACAGACTAAGTAGACACTGTATAATTCCTCAGAATTATTGCACAAATACCACTAGAATTTTTATTTAACTAAGGAATTTGGATCTATGACTAGAACCCCTTTCATCTTCACCCGAATATCTATTGCTATTTAAACATCAGCCCATTCTTACTTATTACAATGAGTGTTTGTTAAATCTTAGTCTTATGGTAAAGTTAACTAATTAGATTATCACTATTCTCCAGTGCATAGGACTGAATTGTCAACTGTGGCAAAAAAAAAATCCTGCTAACAGACACATATTTCTATAGGTTCAGTAGTATAAATATGTTTTGCTTCTGAGCAGATGTCTTCCGACTGGTGCTACAATTCTATTACAGGAGCTTATTACAGCTGGAGTTTTGCTTCAGTGTGAAATTAGTTGAGGTTTTTGGGAGTCCTTGTAAGCTGGCTTGCATAGAAAATATATAAATCTACTTTTGCCATGGCTTTGATTTTAACACTTTTCAGATATAGCTGGAACTGATTAGTTTCTGAAAAGATCACGTCAGTGAGCAGACATATAGGCCAGACCCAACCTAGCCAGGTAAGGTTCAAAGTCAAACTAAGAAAGTTCAACAACCTAGAACTCTGCAGTTGTTACACTGGAGTCAGAGGCTCATGATGACAGCAGTCCCTTGATTTTTCCTGTTCCAAAGAGCAGGAACAGATTTATTGCCTGAAGGGAAGGAGTGAAGCAGCACTATAGCATTTATAACTGTCAAACCTAGAGCCTGTGGGACAGCAAACCTCCCACGTTACATGAAAAGAGCAAATCTCATCCATTTTCCCTTTTAGATGACAGCTGTGTATAGCCTTTAAAACCAGCCAGGACAGTATTGTTTAATGCATTAGCTATAGAAAACCTCAATGTTTGTTTAAGAATCAATCTCCATTTACTGTAGGATTCTGGCCCACCAAGTAGATTCCATATTCTTTTCCTTTCTCAGAAGAGCTGTGTTCTGCGTATGTTTGTCAATAGAACTAGGAAGCTTTCATGTAAGTGGCAGATACAATAATTGTTCACAACCAGCTAGGAGTTCAAGAGATATACAATTGCAAAAGAGCCTAAAAGCTGATGGAAATACATGTGATTTAGATAAAGATTAGGTATTTTCTATGAAACCTGTCAAATGATCTTCAAAATGACACAAAACCATACAGGAAAGTGCTTGGATTAATGTGATTTCAAAATTGCTTGTGTGACTATTGTGTACTATTGATGCTAAGCTATTGTCCATTATTTATCCTTAGTGTATTCAGCTCTTGCAGAACACAGATGAGGACCCAGGCTGAACAGAAGGAGCAGAAAGTGTTATCTTGAATGAAGGCAGCAGAGATAAATCGATAAATGTACAAGACCATTTCACATTTTTGAGGATACAGAAGTACATTGTCAGCCTGATGCAGTAGATGGCACTCTACCCTCTCTAATGAAGCCGTGCTTCAGCACAGGGCTAAAGGAAGAATCAGGTTCTGGATGAGAAGTGCAGCAGAGCTCCTTACTCCTTATAGTCATTAGATGCTCAGATACCGTGGCGGTAAGTGCCACTGATGGGCCTTAACAGATGGCAGGATCCAGGGTGCTTTTCAACTCCAGGCTTGATAGCCCAGTGACCCAGTTGTAGATGGGGTATTGACAATCTGCCTCCCAAAATTCCTGTGAAGTGGAAATTGGGCATAATGGCATCATTCATTTCCTGTCCTAAACTCCTTGGTCATTTCCATGTGACTTCCCAAAGCAGCAGTGAATTGTTTTCCAGGCTGTGCTGGATGATTTCGGAAAAGATGTCTCAGACAGCATGATGTCTTGTTTAGGCTTAGGGGAGGCACTTTACCAGTTACATAAGTAAGCAAATGAAGACATAATCCTTCAGTTTTTCACAGCCAGCCTCCTTCATGGTGTGCTTCCCTTCCTTTTGCTCTTTCTTTGCTAAGGGAAGTAATTCTCTCACCTCAGTCTCAGAGAGATAGATGGACACATTTCAATAGTAGCACCTTTGAACATGACATCTTGTTGCAATAACACATTAGACTGCAACCAAATTCCCTGTGGTGTTAAAACTGGGTAGAACAGCATCCTTTACTCCACATCTTAAATCGCTGCTGACAGCAGTATTCCAACCCAGAACATAGGGTGCATATCAACTACAGATAAAACCACATGGGCATGCTTGTCCAGCGTTTTAGGGGTATAACAGGGGTGCAAGGTACTGCAAAACTGAACAAAAATGGTACAACAATCGGAAGATATTTTACTTGCTCTAAATTTTGTGACTGAGAAATGAGATTGATCAAAAATTTATCAATGAGATTGATTTGGTGACCAAATAGGAAGCAGCACTCTGGCCCACTTTGTCCTACAAAAATAGATATAGAAGATTTCAGACTTCTTTCCAAGCAATGCAAGAACCTGCAGCATATCCGTGTTACTCTGCAGAAATCCTATTTTCTTTTATTACCCCAGCACAAATCAGAAACAACTCACTTCAATGAAGCAGAATCAGAATGGTGTGAGGAAATAAATCTTTTTGTCCCTGAGGGCTGGCACCATGAGTGAGGTGGGATGGATGGGTATATTGCTGATGTCCTCCTCCTCCTCCTCCTCTTAGAATATTAAAGACCCATGACTTTAGAGATGGTGAGGCAGGGAATCCACAGATGAAAAGCACAAATCACACTCTTACCTCACTTTTATATGAAAATAACAACCTTCCTCCTCCTTATCTTCACTTGAATTTCAAACTGCATCTTGGCAAACACAGCATAAGCAAAATTTCTGGTGGCAGTGAAGTCAAATTCACATTGTACTTTTATACCCGCATTGTTCCACTCTCATAGGAAAATACTTGGTCAAGAGAGATGATGTGCCACGCATCGTACTACTCCCATAGCCTCTAAGCAGAAAGAGGAAAGAATGGCAGAATTAGCCACCTTCTGCTGAGAATTCATCCCTGTTCCTTAGTTTCTTTGGTGTTTCAGACCGAAAAAAAAGCAAGCCCCTGCTTGACTTTTGAAGAGTGATTTTTCAAAGTGAACTAATTCTGCCATGATTCTTCTCATGACACTCTCCATCTTTTTTTTCCATATCAGCAACTTTCTAATAGCAGCAGAGAAGGAAAGAAGAGCTCCATAAAACAGTATTAAACAAGGAGGCTCATTGGTAATTAAAATGGGAACGGAGATGAAGGAACAGTGGGTAAAGCCTGCTGGAATGCCTCTTTGGGATATTTCAAACCGCTTTTTGAAATAACATTTCTGTCTTTCTAGAGCTAATTATACATTTGCTGCACACTAAGCAGAAGGCTAAATTAACTGGAAGAACAAAGGTAATTTGTTGCGGATTGGAATGAGGCCACGGATGCTTGTATCCCTTGTGGGAGAAGAACTGATGACCTACCCTAGGTTTGTCATAGAAAAAACATGGGATGAAGGACCAGAACGTGCATCCCACCCAGCCCATCACGTAGCCGTACTACTCTCCATCCTCCTCTTCATCCCTAGCTGTGCCAGCCACTGTGACCACCGACTGGGTAGCAGCAGGTGGAAAGTCTCTCTGCCTCTCCTTCCAGCCTCCCTTCATTCTTCCACCATCTGGCAGAAGATTGCTTCAGTGAGAGCTGCCAAATTCAACATGTCAATATTAATCACCAGAGTCACAATGGAGTATTTGTGAGGCCCATACTCATGTTCTGCCTGTCAAATAGATCATCTCCTTTGCACTGGTTCTTCACAAACAGCTGGAGATTTTTAAACACCTTATTAAAATAGAATAGATCATCAGCAGCTGAAGCATTTCAAAGATGAGTGGGCTTTATGCCAGCAAATGTAGTACTTGCCAAAAACCAGGTGGCAACTATAACTGCAAAACTCTACGAGACTACTGCCCTTCCTGTTGTATTTATTGATTTGGACAGGCTATACTATGTGGGACACGTATTGAATACCTACCTCCTTTTCCCAGGTTGTCCAAAGTTGCAAATAGAAAAGATGTATTCTCAGGCTTCCAGAATGTCTGCTTAAATACGAAACAATTCAGTAGTTCCTTTTTCTGATGGGGGATGAGGCACCATGATCAAAAAAATCTGCTGAACGTTTGCAGCAAATCAGTTTCTCTAAGGTCCAAGAGAGCCTATACATTGCCAAGCTTGGAAGCCATTCAAAAATACACATTTCAGTTTGAGGTGTCAGTGCTTTTATGGCAAAACGTACACATGCAGTTGGTGTCTTTAAACTCAGTTTTATTCCCCCGTGGGAAGGATTTAATTGGCTTCAAATAAGAGATCACTGTTCTACATAGTACAATCTTTCACTTGACATCCAAGAATCCATGTCATATATTTAAATTACAAGTAAAATACTTACTAATGAGCTAATGTTTTGCAAACACCCACAGAAATACTTGAACCTAACCACTTTCCTTTTAAACAGGACATGGTGTAGAGAGGGAGGTAGCTTTTTTGGGTATTCATGGTATTGGTGAGAGCACATGGCTGCTAAACAGAATCGTGGCCCTTCATTTTACTCCCAGCATTTCCCTCTAATTCACTGTTTAACTTCGGGAAGGACACTTAACCTCTATGTGCTTCAGTTCACCCGTCTGTAAAGTAGTAGATAAGTCACCTAATTCACAGGGATGTTATGGAGATTAATTAACTAACGTCTGGAAAATGTCTCAAGATCCTTCTGTGAAAGGCATTATAAGGGCAAAGGATGGTAGTATAGCCATATGCAGAAGGTTTTATCGCTTGGCACAAGACAGTTTGGTGTTATCCTCTTCCCCACTGCAACATCCCTGAGTGTTTTTACAGGGACCATTGACTAATAGCAGACTCACACAGCTTCGCAGAGCACCATTATCTTAAGTCAAAGGACATGTTGCTTCAACCTCAGCAAAATTGTATTTAGTTAGCTCCCGATACTGCTGCAAGATCCCCAGTGAGATCAGAGCCCTGGCAGGCTAGATACTGTACACACAGTCCTTGAAAAACAGTCCTTGAATACGCAAGAAAGCTGCATCTATTTAACGTAAGAGATGTTTTTAAGCTAATTTAATTGAAATGACAAATGCAGTATGCAGGCTGTCTTTAATAGCAGTGTGTTTTCACGGCCAGCTCTAGGTAGAGGCAAGGCAGGCAGTTGCCTTGAGCAGCACACTGCTGTGAGTAACAAAATGGCCATGGGCTTCCTGCCAGCTTTGCCTGCACCAGATCCATGAGAAGTCTGGCTTCCAATTGCTGCTTCCTGACAGAAGAGTTGGGATGGACTGTGCTGTTAGTGACTCCTCCTACCCCCACATCAGCAGGCTCCTGCTCCTGCCCTTCACTCACCATCCTGAACACGCTCTTTCACTCAAGCTGAAAGAGCAGATTGCAGCCCTCTGATATGAGTTTGAGTCAATCAATTGATTTGAAGTCAGACCTTACGTTAATCCAACCGTCACTGCTGCTTGGTGCTTGCCATGTGAATAGGGAGGAAAAAAAGGCAGAGCAGAACAGGGACAAAGTGGGGAAATTACATACCCTTCAATAGCATAGTCAGAATAACCTCCCGGAGTGCCCGGTGCCTATTGTCCTAACTCCCACATGTAGCTGGTTCCGAAGGAGGGCTTTGTCTTGGTCTACCTGCTTTTCCATCAACACTTCTCTGCATTATCTGACAGACCTTTTCCCTGAAAAGCGAATTCCACCATGTCTTCTTCTCCCCTGAGCTCTGCATGCAGCTTGACGTGCTCCACTCCCCTTCACTTGTTACCTGCTCTAAGAGCCGGTTTTAAAATAGAAAAGTATCTGTCACAACCACGTTGCTTTCAGCTGCAGCACAGCGTGTTGCAGTAAATTTTTACATTAGGAGGAGAACTGGAAAACTCTACTTTAAAGCAGCTGTTTATCTTCCTGTGCTATTCTGATGCAGCTTCCTTTTGGAGCAGCAGACCTGGATGGGCAAGGGAGTGGGGAGAAAGAAAGATCTGGTCACAATTTAGAGTCATTTGTTCCTGTCAGAATTTATATGAGCTAGATCTCAAGCCCAGACAAGCCTTAATAACTATCATATTTAAAGTTCAGCTTCACAGGGGAAGACTGCACGGCCCAAGGGGATAAGTAATAGAATATAGAGTAGTTCACCTTTCATATGCCCATTCGTACCCAATCCAGGAAGGACAGGCTGGTGCTGGCCTTTCAGAGGCATACATGACATGAATTTAGCAGCCTGTAGCTAATCCCATTGGACTAAAGTACTGCCAGTTGGTGTCCTTGCTGGGTAAAGTCACTGAGTAGGTCACTGACAGTCAAAAGAGCTAACTTCGCTGCTAGTCTTGTGCCTGAGGGCTGGGAAGACTTTGCTTTCTTGTGATAAACTGACCCAAACAGGTTTTTAATGTTCCTGTACAGGAATTTTTGTACAGAAAAACCAGAATTGTTAATGTTCCTGTACGTACTATGTCTTTACAATCACACAAGTTTTGTTTCAAAAGAGTGCACCCTACTGAGACAGTAATCTAAAGATGAGAAAAAGCGATGTGTGGGCTGATGGGTTTTCCATGGAGTGAGGTGCGTTGTGGATAGCCAAGACAAGAAACAGAGCCAAAGTTTCTCTTCCACTGAAGATGGCACAGGTCAGAAATGAAAATGTCCTACAGAAAACTCGGGAACAGCTTTAGCATCCTTTACCACTGCAGACTGCTAAGAAATGAATGGTGGCAGAGCAAAGCAATAATCTGCCAATTAACGCTACAGAAATTGGCCATTAACAAAGACGTGTCTCCCATTATCAGTCTTTCAAGTTCAGAGCTTCCCTGCTCAGGATTACAATATTATACGTTCTTGTTCCGGAACAGAGGAGAGCTAAAACAAGCAGTAGGCTTTCCCAGGAAGATTTCTATGGTAGTTGATAGAGGCCAGTGTTTTCTGCATGGGAGGTCCCAGAGCTAGTCCCTGCTGGGAGATTTATGGTCAAGGGACATGAAATATACTGCTAAAAAATCCCCCTTGCTGAAATCACTTCTGGCACGAAAGCAAAATTCAAAGCTAGTGTGTTCAGCTGCTACCTATATCTTGTTAGTGGTTCAGTTACACAAGATACCCACAGCAGCAGTCAGTGTTCCCTGTGGAACTTAATGGAAGAGGCAGCTGGTACAGATGGGTGCCTTTTTGAGGAGGGAGTAAGGTAGAGAAGAGGAGGGGGGAAAAGGTAGTTAGCAATAAATTCAGTTGGGCAATAACCTTAGTGGGCATGTGGGTGAATGCTGATGGCGTTGAATTATTCGTGTGTCATTTGGCGTGAAGAGGCTCACCACAATAACCTTTTGTGGTATCTGTCTGGAGCAAGGAATCACATCAAAAACAAGATCTGAGAGAGACTGATCTGGTGAAAGAACAAAAGCAAGAGGATCCTCCCATCACAGCTGTAGCTGGAGAAGATGCATTTCTCCAGCACTCGAAGCTGACAGCTTTCTCCAGCATGTAATTTGTTCTGGCAAAAGGACAAACACAAAGAAGAGGTCTGATATTCACCACTGAGTGTTTAACCTCTCTCCCCGTGTCCCCATGTTCTGCATGTCAGGTAGTACAGAAACAGACCAGGTGAATCCTGACAGCAGCTTGCACACGTGAGTTCACCCCGCCACACCATGCCTGGACACAGACACAGCAAGAGCTTGTTATTTCCTATCCTATCCTATGGATGACCAGAGAGCTCCCTGTCCTTCACTGCTGACAACCATTTCTGTTGAGGGGCAGCAGCAAAGCCTGAGGTCTGCAGACCATTGAACCTTGTTACTCATTGCGGACATGAGTCTCTCACAGGGTATCAGTCACACAAAACTTACCCATTTTATTAGCTGCTGATTGGAATCCTCCCTTACTTGAGGGGGCCCCCTTTGTATTTCCCAGTATAACACCCTTCAGATGGAAACTGGGACGTTGTGAGGAGCTTTAATCTATAATGTGCTTACTATTAGTGGGAGTCCACGGTGAAGAATATGTGTGCATGAAATACAATGTAGGGGAATAGAATATTTCTTCATGTTTTAAAAATCAAGCTCATAATTTGTTTTTAATTCCATAAATTGAAGCTGAGGCCAACTTCACACTTGGTAAAGCCAGGTTTGCACAGGAGAGACAAAAAAAACAGCTCTAAAATTAGAAGACTAAATAATCTCAGATTTAAAAGCATCACAAATGCTGGTCTTGTAAACACTCTCATCAAGAGGAATACAAGTACGCTTGCCATGTAATTGCGCATTCAAAGATAACACAGAAGAGAACATTTTGTAAATAGATGTAAATTCAGAAAGGTCCTTTCTGGACAGTGTACAGAAAGAAGCTGCTGTGCTGACTCACTGAGGTGCTATGGCAGCACGGCAGGCTCCCTCCAGTTCTGCTCATAATGGAACAAAATCACTGCAAATAGCCCCCTATTTACACTTGCTGTTCCTGTAGTTACCCCACAGATTTTTAGCCTTTCCTTGTACCTCCACAGCGAGCAGATCTGTAAGGATACATGTTCAGTGATGGTCCTCAGTAATTCTGCCTGAAGAGATAGCTTGTCAACAAAAGACAGAAAAATACTTCCTGTCACAACTCCATCGCCTTAGACCTCCAGGCTACACGACATTCAGGTGTGTGTCCTTGCTATGCCTCTTTGTTACTAGTAACTCCATATTTTTCCAGATCTTTTCCACCCTGAATTAATACAAATAGTGACAGGGAAATATATTTCAAAATAAGGGAATAAAAGAGGTTAATATAACCTCAATTTTCAAACACTTCAGGGGTCTGGTGTAGGCTAAATCTATCTTAAAATGTCTCTGGGGCTTTTGGAAGGCTCAGTTCCAGATATGAATTTAAATAACAATCACTCCATCTCTTCAAACTGGAATGCATTTCAACTATTATGAAACTGAGATGCTACTATTCCAATGATCTAAGCCCAGACACTCCTACTGGTGGGTGCCCAACCTTCAAATTTGAATGATCTTCATTTTCTTCATACTTACATATAATGTGGAATAGGGGATGGATATCAGAGCTGCTGTTAAGCACTTAAAAGAGGTATATTAGGAGGTTTCTCATAAAACTTTATTTCTCAGAAAACTTTACTCTGCAGTTTCAGTGTCTCAAAAGGGCATTTGCTAAAATAAACCAAAACATCAGAATTTTAAACCTCTGCTCATGGCTTTCACACAGGTCTAGGATCAGCACTGAGCTGCTACCAGATGGTGCCATACACAGTTACTGAGCTGCAGCTGAGGGACCAGACCAAATTGGCTTAAAAAGCAATGAAAAAAACCCTTGTATCTCATGCAAATAATAGATTTGCAACTTTTGCAGCACATTCACACAGACACATTCTTCAAATAAAATCTGAATCTGTGCTATCATCAAAGGATACTGAGCAGTACATTATGCGGCTTAAAAATAGACCCAGAAATTGGTTGTACCAGTTACTGTAACTTTAATCTGCAAGAAAATCTTTTTAATGAGGCATAAATCATAGGATCACAGACTGGTTTGTGTTGGAAGGGATGTTAAAGCTCATGCAGTTCTATGGCACGGACCCCTTCCACTGGAGCAGCTTGCTCCAAGCCCCTGTGTCCAACCCGGCCTTGAACACTGCCAGGGATGGGGCAGCCACAGCTTCTCTGGGCACCCTGGGCCAGCGCCTCAGCACCCTCACAGGGAAGAGCTTCTGCCTAAGAGCTCATCTCAGTCTCCCCTCTGGCAGGTTAAAGCCATTCCCCTTGTCCTGTCCCTACAGGCCCTTGTCCAAAGCCCCTCTCCAGGTTTCTTGTAGGCCCCTGTTAGGTACTGGAAGGCTGTCTGTCAAACACATAATATAAATCCTATCTGGTAAACCTGGACATTTAGATCCCTTTTGACTATATAATCTCATTTATAGTGTGTAAGACTTAAAGAGAGTCCTGCTGAACAATGTTTTCCATGTTAAACTTGAGCACCCTTCTTCCAAACTCATTCTAGCGATATATTAGTTTACCAAAGGAAACTGCAAACAAAAACCCAGTGACTTTATTCAGATACTATGGTGGATAAATTTTTAGTAAGAGCGAGATGGAAGTGGAGTAGAAGGCAGCATGCTTTGAAAAGGCTCTTTGAAAATACTTCAGTGGCCATTTTCTAATGAGATTAATGTGATAAGATCACTCGTCTGCAGCTCTGTCAGTAAGGAGAAATAGGGGGTGATAACTGCAGCAATGGAGGTCTCCAAGTGTTTCCAAAAGGAATTCTCAATTTTATTGCTTCCTGTGTGATATTATGCACTTGTAACAGTGGCCAAAGGCTTCAAAAAACTTTCTTGAGGGCCTGCCATGCTAAATTCTTTAGATTTATTTAGGAAGACACATGCCTTTAAAACTCGGTCTTATCTAGCCTTGCTACTACCATATGCAGTATCTGCATTGTGAATGGTGACACAGGATAAATAGAGATTTTAATGGCATGAATACAATCTGACCAACTTTTTGAACAAAACAGCAAGGTTACATGTAGCTGAGAGAGTTTAGCAGAACCTACCATGATTAATCACAATACAAAGAGCAGGCATTCTCCTGCTTCCAACAGAGGTTAACACCATCCAATTACGAGAGTGCATCCTGGCAAGTTCAGCCACCTCACCCTTACGTGTCTTCCATTTAGACAAATAAGACCAGCTTCCCATTCTGCAATACAGAAACACGAAGCAAAATTTATGAGTAATGTTCAGCCAGAGTATTTACTTCACACTAACAACCAATGTGCTTGCATCCTAGCTCAGATCAAATGTAGCACAGAGTGTATGCACTCCCTCTGAGGATTAATCATCAAAATAGGGCTGGAAGAGAACCTCAAAGGTCGTTCAGTCTATCTTCCTGCCTAAGGCACGCTCAGCTACACAAACTATTCCTGACAGATGTTTCTCTAATCTGTTCTTGAAAGCCTCTAAGGATAAGGACTTCACCACCCCCAAGGAATCTCTTCCATGCTTAATCACCCTTGCAATTCCAAAGCTTCTCCTAGTAGGCAAACTCTCCCCTGGTTTAAGTGACTCATGAAACAGCAAAACAACGCAAAATGGGGTCAGAGAGACCTTCTTGTCTTCATCTTGCACATTTCATTGCAATGATTCATTTTTTTAAGCCACAGCACTTGTATTTAATAGATCCCCGTATCTTGTCTGTCTAAGATGTCAGCCAAGTGATAGGATTGTCAGGATGAAATTCTTCCCAGTTGTGACTTTATCTTTCAGATTGGAATGGAACAATAGAAACAAGTTTAAGTAGTGCCTGTAAGAACAGTGTGTGTATGAACTGAAATGAATTAAAATTTTATCTTAATGTGATTGTTAATTGGGCCTTTTTCACATTTAAAGACTTGACTGTTTCTGCCTGGTTTTAATGTGACGCAGGCAGAAGACAACATTGATTCAAAAGGGATTCATAAGGCTTCCTATGAACCAGCACCTTATGAACCAGCACCAATTCCATCCATAAATCTCCCCCAAATATTAAGTCAATATCATCTCATATTGGACCAAAATGAGGTCCTTAAGATAATTTCTTCTTCTGATGTTCAGTGTTTCAGAGGGACTCGACATTTGGTCAAGCATATGAAAAACAGCCCAGAAGAATGAAATTAAGAGCAGAGCAACTGAATAAGAGCCCAGAAGAGGAAACTCACTGCAAGAATACAATGAGTAGCAGAACCACGCAACAAGTACTCAAAGCCAGCCAGAAGTGTAAGGAATTCTGAAGACCCTCCCCAGCTCTGCCACTGATAAACAGGTCAGAAGGCCATGCCTGCATAAGTAAGCTGCACAATCAAGTAAAAACAGTCCAGAGAGAGCTTTTGCATTTGCTAAATGGAAAATGACAGCGAGTCCCCCACCAGGCACAGGTTTACAAGCTCTCACTTCTCCATAGCGATCTTCGCCTTCAAGGAATTCAACCACAGTACTCACAGAAACGGAGGCACGACGTCCAGGAGATGGTGCTCTTGGGTAAAGCACAGCTTCTGGACGCAAAAGATTTCTTTGAGATTCCTTTGGTTTTCATGGTATGGCAAAGATTCCTGCACCTTTTGTTTTTAATTCACCGAGGGAGCCTGTGTAATGATCACAAAACGGCAGAAAGGAAGGAGTAAGGAGGCAGGCAGATTAATGGAAATAAGACTGTCCCATTGAGAAATGTCCCTCGCCCTAGTGAGTAGGTACACACTAACCATAAAATAGCAGACATAAACAATTTTGCCAGCAGCTTGATCAAGATCTATTCAGGATCAAGGGACTGTTCGGAGTCCTCCTCTAAAAATAAGGGTGGAAAATACCACAGAAATCATGCAAGGAAGGGGAACAGATAAAACATGAAGACCACATTCAGCAATTCCCTCAGTCATCACATAATCTTTCCAGGGATACTCGTGAGGGGCTGTGGTGTGCAGAGAGCACCACATCTGACTATTCCCCACAGATCAGGATCAGTTAATCCCAAGGAATCAGGAAAGGAAGCAGCTGCATTACAAAGCCTCATGAATCAGAATTATTTAGCCAGTGCTTAATTTTTAAATGCATCTATCAAATAAACAACATTTTCTCTCAAGGATCTCCAAGTATTTAACATAAATAAATACAGTTATACACATAGCAGAGATTAAGTGGAATTACTTTCACTGCCAAGGAAATCTGTTTTCCTTCCCTTTGAAAAGAGCAAAACAACTGTTGTGCTCTGGAGATGATGCACTGGAATAAGCTACTGTGCTTTGTTCCTGTATTTCAATATATGCACAGTCCAGAAAGAAAAGAAAATATATCTTTATTTACATAGATATCCACAAGCTTGATTCACTGGAGATCTGATTGTGCTTGCATCTGAGTAGTGAAATCAAAAGCAGACAGAAGACTCACTGGATATTAAGGTAAGCTTCAAGAGACTTCCAAGGCTGGAGACTGAATGTGTGGCAGCGCCAAGGGTAGGGAATCTCCTGCATTCAGCTGATCCCTCACTCCCACCTTTGTTAAACCCTTTGTTTCTAAACTTCAATCAGCCTCTTCAGCCATAGCATGGGAATGCAGGGAAGCCAAAGCTGCCTTTTTTGCTAGAATTGGGCCACCCAGTGAGATGCTGAAGGCAGTTTCTTCCTTTATTGATCTAAAAAGAAGTTAATAAATCTGGTCTTCTTTAATTATTATTTTTATTTGTGGTGTTGGGGTTTGTGGGGTTTTTTTTTTTGGGGGGGGAGGTTGCTTTTTTTTCTTCTATTTTTAAGGAATAACCTTGTGTCTCAGTTCTAAGCTGGAAGGAAAAGACTTCACTAAAAATAAATTAAGACCAGACCAGCAAGCTCACAAACCTCTATTCCCTAAGCTGAGAGTCAATTAGTTATAATCAATTAAATAAAATTAAGGAAAACAAAGTCACATGGGCTTGGGAAAGGAAAAAATGATAAATGAACTACCATTATAGCCACTTGGGGGGAAAAATGTCACCATCAAGGAGAAAAAAAAATGGAAGCAATTAAAAAAGTTAAAGACTTTCCTTATTGCAGGGAGGCAAGGGAGTGTGCCGGGCCCCAAGGTTTTCATCAAGGCTTTTCAATTCATTTCATTTTTGTCTCTTTGCTGACAGTTTCTGGTGGGCTGTGGGAAGTACATGAGGCCCAGAGCCTTGCCGAGTGCCCTACTTCGCAAACCCAAGTGTAGCTGCCATCACTTGTGCTAACACAGTCCAGATGCTCACAGCTGACTTCAACCCAAATGTTTTGTCCCCATTACATTCTAAGCATGCCCTCCATGGGCAAAGAACAATCCTAAAGTCTACACAACTGTCAATCTGAGAAAATGGATGCTCACAGGCAAGAAAATTACTAATTAGACTTTATGACTGCTCTAATAGCTGCATTTAGCAGAGTCCATGTAAGACCCAGGCAGAAAATATTTTAAATGAAGTATGCAGATTACAGTAAAAAAACCCCAAAACTAAAAAGCTCTCACAATAGTCCAAACTGCCCAGGACACAGGGCATCTGCTTAATGATAACTTCAAAGCCAGCACTGTCTGGATTTGAGTCCAGACTAATCTGACAAGGCTAGTATTAATACATCTCACTTTTAACATAGATGGAGCTTCCATGACATGCTGCCAACAAGAACGTCAATGAATAGCAGCCTTGGTGGTAGGTTTCAAAATCAATATAATCAGCACAGTGTTCTAGTCACAGCTTATAAATTGCTGTCACAGCGGCTAACTTTACAGCCCCATCAGTTCCAGAAGCCTTGTTAAAACTGCCGGCGAACTTTGCTGGACACAATTTCATCAAAAGGTATTTTGGCTGCAGCTTAACGCATGCACGCTATTCAGTGCATGCGCATTACATTAGAAACAGGAGTGGCATATTTGTAATCATATATTGTTCCTCATGACCCCTCTGTCCAAGAGGCATTCTTAAAAGCCTTGAATTTGGGAATCTTCAAACAGAAGCAAAAGGCATAAAAACAAAGCAAATGCCACGTAGTGTTTTCTCCTTCAGCAGTTCACACTAACGCCACAGACTTACAGACATCTAAAAGCACATGAAGGCTGAAACAGGCTATTTTTCATCACAGGACAATCCTACACCGCCTGCAAGGCATATCTCCTTTCAACACGAATTCACATCATTATCAACCAACTAATTTAGTCTTCCACCTATGAGGTAATTAGATGAAGATCTCACCACCCACTTTCAGCAAGCTCACATATTATTTCAGGATTCGTGTGATATGTGCTTTGGATCTAAATTTCACAGTATTTCCTAATCTTTCAGTCACTACTCCACAAGTATCTCATTTTTCAAGCAATTTGAATAAATAAATTCTTGGCATTTCAGTTGAGTTGTATCTTTCCGTTTCAAACTTACCAACGTATTCTTTAAGTTTGGAAGAATAAAGTGCTGTTCTTCCCACAGACAGTCCCTTAAGGCCGTAATGCTTCATCATGACCCTCAGTGGTAAAGTGTCATTTATTAGAATATTTCCCTATTATTTTATGCTTTATCCTGCTACTGTTAAGATCTTGAAAAATCAAACCACTGCTGAAATACGATAGAAAAGTACTATTGCAAACCTACAGGGAGAGAAATGGACATAGATATGAAGTGATTTGCCTGAGACAGTTGAAGAAAACTGTATCAGGGCTGGAAAAATGAAGTGATGCCCTTGGCTCTTCATTCAGTCCTTTCTTCTTGAGATCATTCTTATCTTTCTCAGCTTCAGTAGTCTGCAAAGGCAACATTTAAGTGCCTTTGGTGGTGTCATCTTCTTTTATTCAGCCTTGCAGCTCCTACAGCAATGACAAGCCCAGAAAGCATGAGTCACTTTCACAGACAAAGCACGGTTTTGCTTTTTAATGGGAATACTTGCTTCAGTAACAAGTTTTAGTTTCTTCCCAAATGATGTCAGGAATTTTAAACCACAGAGGTGAGCCCATTACTCTTTGCATTACAGAATCTGTCATGAAACAGATTAAATCTGTTGTTGACAAACTCATGATGCCAAAATCCCAGATTGCTACAGTAATGAACTTTATCAGGTAACCTGGTATTTCTGCTGAAAGAGAGACCATATAAGAAATATCTAAAAGAAATTAATAATTAAAATATTTTTTAAAAAATAAAAAACTTTAAAATGTTAAAATTTAAAAAATTTGAAATATCATACTTACAAATATAACAATATAGTCTGGACTAGTAGTATACAAACTTGGAAGTGAACTGGTCTTTTCTCCGCTCCTATGGATAGAAATCTTTAGAGAAATTGTGTAAAGTACAAAAGCAGCTTGCTGGAAATAGGAATCACAGAGCAGTATCCCATGTCCATCATTTCCACTTCCCTAAAGGACTGTAAACACACACAGTCCTTATTGGTGACATTTTACTCTAAATGCAGCAACATATCCTCTCTTTCCCTGATTTCTATACGGGCATCTCTCACCTGCAAAGGATGGCCAAATCCTACCCCTCTTGTACTGAACTAAGTGGAAAGATAGCAAGTGTCTGATCAGAAACCTGAAAACTGTGCTTCCAATTTTCACCTCTTTCATCTCACTTCTGCACTATCTATCTCCTATGAGCCACCACACAGGTAATGTGAATTTTCATGCATCTGCCTGAACTGCTTCAGTGTTTTTCTGGAGTATTTTGCTGCATTCAGAACGGGATGCACTTTACTCAGTCTTTTCTGCATCTATTACCTCGTGTAACATCGTGGACATTAGTGACAGGCTCAATACAAATGCTTGCAAACATCAGCTGTCACTGTTCAGTATAATAATCAGATGAAAAAACCCACGTTTTCCTAGAATTTTACCACCTCTTTTCTACACTATTCCCCCCACTTTCTCACAGATCTGTATCAAGATAGTTCTATTTAAAGATAAACGTCCACAATGTCAGCTAGAATTATCCTCCCTCTTCCCAAAAAATACAAGTTCTTGTTTCTTCAAGCTGTGATTGCTGGTCATTTTAACAGTGGTGGAAATATCTGCTATTGAGGTCTTTCAAACAGGTCTGGTTTTGGCAGGGGCGAAAAGATGGCTACATTTCAGCCTTACATCACATCCCCAGTCACTATACAGGTTGTGCTGGTTTTGGCTGGGATTTCCTTCCTAGTAGCTGGCATGGGGCTGTGTTTTGGGCTTGTGCTGAGAACAGTGCTGATAACACAGGGATGTTTTAGTTACTGCTGATCAGTGCTTACACAGAGTCAAGGTCTTTTCTGCTCCTCACCCCAGCAGCAAAGAGGATGGGGTGCACAGGGAGTTGGGGGGGACACATCTGTGACAGCTGACCCCAGTTAACCCATACCATATAGCATCATGCTCAGCACAGAAAGCTTGGGGAAGAAGGAAGTGAGGGTGTTCGTTGTGATGGTGTTTGTCTTCCGAAGTCACTGTGATGTGTGATGGAACCCTGCTCTCCTGGAGGTGGCTGAACGCCAGCCTGCCCATGGGAAGTGGTGAATTAATGCCTTGTTTTGCTGTGCTTGTGAGCAGCTTCTGCTTTACCTATTAAACTGCTTTTGTCTCAACCCACAACTTTTCTCACTTTTATTCTTCCAGTTTTCTCTCCCATCCCATCAGGTGTAGTGAGTGAGCAGCTGCTGGCTGGGTATAAACCATGACAAGGTAGAGACTCTAAGGCCTCTTTCACAGGAGGACCACATCTTTTCAACAGGAACACAGCGCCTACTTTTTTCTGCTGAGCATTATAAGCTTGCTGAGTTACTCACACCATCTAGCTACAGATAATTAACTTCAAGTGTACCATCTTCCATGTTTGAACCCAAACCTGTGGCCTTCAGTAAGCAAAGCTTCTGACCCCTGCGCCTTCAGGCAGTGATGGATGCTCCTTAGAGAGTCACGTTAGGGGTCAGGTTTGCAGAGAGGTGGAGCTGCAAGATGAGATTTTTGTGTCACGTGGGGCTCAGACTTGTCAAAGCACTTTCCTCTGTTTATGCTCACAAGAAAAGCTCATATACATCCACCCTCCTACCCTCATCTAAGGCGTCGTCTTCCAGCACCGTCTTTTAGTCACTACATGCTTATAAGCCTGCATTCATATAGTCTTACTTGCTTATAAAAAGAGAGAGGTACTAAGCTGCTTTGCCTACAGCACACATCTCCGAAAGAGGCTTTGCAGCATTCTCAGAGGGGATGCCAGAACAGGGCTTGAAACTGAACTGTTTGAAAGCTCAGTGGAACTGAATTCTACCTTAAAAGCTGGCTCGATTTAACTTACTGGGAGCTCCTTTTCACCACTGACTTTGCAAAGAGTAGAAGACCTTTAATGTCTATTTAGGGTGAGATTCAACTCATTCACTCCCCTCATCTGAGTTGGGTGTCTAGTCATCTGCACTGCCTCACAGCAAGAAATAAAGGGGCCTCCAGGGAGCAAGTTATACGTTCTGTTAGCATGGAATAATCACTTTCTGGGTACATCCATCTTCCATTTGCCTATAGAGAGAGAGCTTAAAGATGACACCTTTGTGAGGACAAGTAGTTAGCTGAATGACTCCATCCTCAACTTCACTTTCATATATAGAAAAGGTGTAGGTTATATAGAGCCCACACTTTTCTGCAGTGCTGAACACACGATACCCTACACTGACACAGCATAAAGATCTGTTTTTCCAAGGGAGTAATTGAAGTAAAATAAAAATCCATTTTCTTTGCTTGGCTTTTGTCACTGATTGTATATATCACCCTGGGCAGGTCACTTTATTTCTCTTAGCTGTGTTAGTTTCTAGAGTATTTTCTATAAGTGAAAGTAATAAGAATGCCTCACAATAGCAGTGCCTGGTGTAAAATTAATGTTTACAGAGAACAACACTCAATCCTCCATGAAAGAGGCAAGGTTAAGATGAGGCACCACTTACATGGATATTTTTAAAGAGGTAAAGGCTGTATAATGCATCTTATTCCATTTGACAGGTATTACAGATTCAGATGAAGTTACTGTGGATTCTATCACAGTTCTTTTCTCTAATTATGTAAATTACTTTGGGTACAACCACTGGATATATTCACATAAATGACCCTGATTTTTCAGAAACACTCCTCTTTTTCAAGTGTAATTTTGCATGCACAATAAACTGTGGATTTCAGAGAAGCACTTTAAGCATCTAAATATCAGACTGTGCCTACAAACTGTTTAGACAGACATTTTAATACTGTAATTTGTTAATGCAATTACTGATGTAGGGAAGACTGCATGCAAGGAGGCAGTAAATAATTCAGACCACCAAACTGGAGCCTAAGGCATCGTTTTAAAATCTTTCATCTAATATCTAAATTGGGCAAGTGGAGGAAAAAGGTGCTTAAGGAGAACACATGTAGTCAACCAGAACATAAACCTCCTGTTGCACTACACAATCTAGTTTCACTTATTGCTGAGGATTATTTCTGAATGCTCCGATTCTAGAGTTATCAAAATTGGCTATTGTAAGTAGTTGATGCTGCTTGGCTTTTCAAAGCCTCATCAAGTTTTTAAAAACACAGATGGCTGTTCTACAATAAAAACGAATCTACCTGCAGTGATGCATTTACTCTAGAATAATAGGGCTGTAACAAGAATAAGCCATATATTGAATGGGGAAAGCTACATCCATGAACTCAAGTTTTGTCAGTATAAATAGGTGCTACACTGAAAATGTAGTGTCTCATTAATGCATCATTTAATAAAATGCCCCAATTTTTTATATTTCAGGTCTCTCTGCATCTTCCATAAAGATGTAAGTTACTCATTTCAACCCACTGATGTCATAGATCCTGAATCTCAGAAATGGTTCTGACTGCAGCAGTTGACAACAAAGGACCATACAAAAGAGATACTAAAACCTTCATATGTGTGATTAAGGCTACTCAGAATGCTCCATCTATAGCCCTGAAAATGAAAAACTTCTCACGGCTTGAAAATATTGCTCTGGCAGCATTTTAATTCAGCAACATTGTAGGAAAAGCAAGAGACAAGAAATCTTCAACAATCCCCCTTGCAGAAAACCCATTAAACACAACAAATTTCACAATGTCAAATCAGTAGCTTGCAGCTTTTTCACAGGCTCAGTATTTGTAGTGAGGAAACAGTCCAAGCCATCCGAGTATGGTACGAGAGGGGCAGAAAAACCTTGCAGAATCAATGTACAGGAAGTCCTAGAGCTAAAGAAAATGACAAGCAGTGAGATGGAGACAAACCCACTCTTTGGATGGTCAGTTCTCTGTGGCCAACTGAGAAATCCCTGTAGAGACACCAAGTGATAAAACACCGTCTTCTCTATCAGGAGGAGGTGGGCAGTGTGGTCTCTGTGACAGCCCTTCTGGCTGTGGACATGAAGAGGAAAGAGACAACTGTGGTTTTGGGAAACAGTCTACTCCAGAATAGCGATTGGCAGCTTTAAAACCTTAATTTTTCCTCATCTCCTCAGGTTAAAAGGAACTTCTGAATTGTTTCTGTGTTTCTCAGCTTGAAAAGCTTACACCCTGTAAAGCTCAAGAACTTTGGGTTTTGAGATGCAAGGATCCTCAAGGATTTGAGATCTTTAAACAGGAGTTTTCCCAAGATGTCTTCACCTTTTGCAGTTTCCACAAGGTCTCTGTATCAACACGATCAGTAACTTTCTGTGAGCATCTTTTGATTTCACAAGCCTTACATTGAATTGCCTGGTAGAAAATTCAAACTTAAATCTTGGCTCCAGATCACCTCCATTTCTCTGTCCAGTTGCAGTACCTCAACAGGACCCACTCTTTGATCATCTCTTGCTTTGTGTTCCTAAATACCCCTTGGTGGGCTAATGCTCTACATAGGCCTGACACATGTCAAAGTTGGGCTTGTATAAATTCTTACTGCCATCCTGTCTCTTTTCCCACCAAAATCAGAAGCAAAATTCCCCTGACTTCATATAGGAGTTATACAAAGAACAGCTTCAAATTCAGAGAAAAGCAAAAATGACCAACCCAAGGAAACCAAAATACTTCAGAAATAAGTTCAAAATGTAGCGCAATAGCAGAAACCCATTTTAGCAAGATAGTGTAGAAAATCTATAGAAGTAATAGGAGTAGTAGATATGTTGGTTGTAGCTGCATAAACATACCCTTTATCAACAGTAATTGTTTCTTCATGAGACTTGATAAACCTATGCTGCCTTGTGTATATTCACTGATGTCTGATAATGTGGCTGAACTGAAACTGCAATCTTTTTCACTGTAAGAACATCCACTTGGCTTTCCTCTCCTTGCCCAACTGCCTGTTTTTGCAGAAGTGTTAACAGAAAATATCACTGTTGCTATCACATCCTTATCAAGTCTCACTGAAAATAGCTAATAGGATCAAAAGTTATTAGAAGAACAGAGAAAAGACAGTGAATTCATAAATCTTGTTTCTTTAAGAAACCAAAGGAGATAACATGATGCATTAAATAAAAATTCCTGTTCTAGAAATTTAATATTTCACCTGTTAATGATGTCATGTAGTTTTAAAAGTGCTTTTCAGCCACTTTCCTTGAGGCAGTGAATTCTCATTGCTCAAAGTTATAACGTTAAGCTGCAGCGTCCAGATAATATTCAGAGAGCAGCTTCTGATTCAATGAGCTAAGAATCTTTCCTTGAAACAAGGATAAATAGGTGGATCAAAAAGAAGAAATCTTTTGTTTTAACAGAGATCACAATCATCTAGTAGATACAGTAGAAACATTTAGGTACTCGTTACAGCTAGGCACAGATTTGTTTGAAGTCATGTTGCATTGCTCCCTCTATTCACTCTTTGTGTGCTGCACCCTTATAAACAAGCAAAGATTAATGTTTTAAACTGTATTCTTGTAATAAAAACTCTGAAGACTTCCAGAGACAAGCATACCATTAACTCATACCCTAATACTTAGTTGCAGAGTCAATTAAATAATGCTCTATTAAAAGGGGAGGGGAAAGCCAGAGAGTTATCATTTCCAATGTATTCAGAGATCTTAAAATGAGATCTAAGTGGTACTGTGTTGCTACAAATTTTGCTAGCCAAATACATACCTAACCTTTGATGAATGAAACTCACAGTAACATTGATAGTGTTGCTTTACTGTCAGACTACCTGAAAGTTGTCAGATTTTGTAGTGTTCTTGTCATGTTCCTCTATGTTAAAGTAATACCATTCTCTTTTATCCTCACATCTCAAGGTAAAAATAAACAGAATTCATATACCTCTCACATAACCTTTTCTTCCGTGTTAGGCCAGGTGTCCTTGAAATGTTAACACATACTCACAGTAGGTAATGAAAATATCTTCAGGCTGCTTGTTGGGTTTGGGTTTTTTTTGTTTAGTTTTTGTTAACTTTGTTGTGGGCTTTTTTTGTTTGTCCTTTCTCAGAATCATTTTACTTAGGGTTTTCTCCTTGTCCTCAAAATCAGCCAGGATCATTCTGTATTGAAGCTACCAACCTTTTCCTGACAATGATCCAGGAGAAATTCCTGCGCAGCCTTTTCACTCGCTTCTTTCATCTCCATAAAGAAAAAAAGGGGCATATATAACACAGCTGAAGCCGGTACATAGCTGGCTGTTCTATGTGTTTGACTGTAGGCTCAGTCAGAATCAAGTCACATCATGTTAACAAAGCATCACGAAAGAATCCTCAGCCTCAAGGAGCCTGCCATATCAGACGAAAAACACGAAGATGAGGGGGAAATGGATAACATAAAGATATAACATGCTTGAAGGAGAAGAAAACAACACGATGCAAGAGCTTTAGGGTCCCTACAAGTATTTCTGGGAAATTCTTTTTTTGCTAGACAATCTGTGAACGGGTGACATCTATATTCTGCCTTGTAAGAACTGCTTTAGCCTTAAAGCACCAGAAATGCTTCACACCATTACCCCTGCAGGGACTTTGTTGTGTCCCTACTGACTGAGAAGGAAACGAGTGGCAAGTATATGCTATGCAAAGCACATTACTTCAGATAAAGCAGCGGTTCTATTTTAGCATGAACTATTTATATTTTTCAAATACAAGGAAATATGTTTCCTTAAAAATAAGGCATTTAAGAACAGACAGCTGACAAACACTTTGGTTCAGTGTGACATTTCTTGGCAAGTTTCAGAATAGAGATAATTTTTACCTTTTAGCTGAAGTATTTGGGGATGAGGGAGGCTATGAAGTGGCCTTAATGCTGATAAATCTTCCAACTAACAATAGCATGAGCAGAGGCTGCAGACAGACTTCAGCACACAGGTGAGACCCACAACCAGAACAATCCTTGCCAAAGTGCAATCTTTGCTAATGACTATTAGAAGCAAATCAAACAAACACAATAGGAAAGGTTTACCCACTTTGCTAGCATTTTCCTAAAGTTTATTCTTCTGTACCAAGTGCTTAAATAATGCTGAATGCTATTTTTACTTTATATATAATCAGGGAGAATGAGAAACTAAGGTTCTCAAATTGCAATTATGAAAGAATGCATGTAACATTTTAGGTGCTTTATTTAGAGAACACTCCAGGTTAATTACATGATTTTTCTAATGAAGATATTTCCATGAATACTTAGGACTGTTGCATTCATCTCATTTGGTAATGACTAGATTGATACGCAGATGATTTCAGCATTTCATTAAAATAGCTGCAGAATAAATGCTGGAATTCATTCAAGTGAATTGAGAATGCTAGTTCTAATTATGCTGCTTCCCAAGTTTAATTAATAACTTGTATTGTTACAATTAATCATAGTCAGATGGTTATGAAAAGTGGGTTTTCATGATCTGAATGCTTTCTAAATGCACACTGTGAAACATCTACATCATTCAAGTTCACATGCAGTAAATCAAGCAATGTACAATAATATCCAAGTATCTGGTATAACAACTCTTCATGTTGAACTGTATGCCAACCACCTTTTTGGAACAGCCTAATCTAGATGCCCACCTTAATGATGTCATTCACTGTAATAGGAAGTTGTGTGTAAAACATGCAGGACTGGGGCTCCAGGCTCATCTCCTGGCAGAGAAGAATCATAGGAAACAGAATGAAAACTCCGAAGGGCCAAGGAGTAGAATAATTGAATGACATTTGTATTGAGCTGCTGAGTTTGCCCATATACACAAATGAACAGAACAACAACAGGAGGACCGCAGTATCTCATCAGAGCAAAGTGAACACTCTTCCCTGAGCTATAACAGAAGGATAGTTATGCTGTGATTCATGCATGTTACTCACCATGTAAATCAGCACCAGAGCTTCTTGCAGGTAAGCAGGTGTCTGGTCAGTACACATGCATGGCTGTGCCGTGTACTTCATCGCAACAAACTCTCCCAGCTTTTGTCCAGCTCCATATCCACTCATTTTCCTGGGTGAGAGGCTCTCAGATCCGTGCTCATATGGAAGTTTAAGTGTTAGCCACTGAAGATGGGGCCAAGGGTCCTACAGGTCCATGTGCTTTAGATACCAGCAACTGGAGAGACTAGAGTATATGTACTGTAAGTGTGAATGTTATGTTTGTGGGTTTTAGTAAGCATCAAGCTAGGTAAGCCAGCAAGTGACATAAGAGGCTTGAGAGCCAAGTATTGGGGTGGCCGCAAGTCTGAGCTGGATACTGGAGAAAACAGTTCATCTAAGAGTAACTAGTGACCGTATCTGTGTGTGCTTCTGTGTCTGTATGGGGCAATGGAGCTATCAGAGGATCCAGCGGCTAGCTACTGGAGAGACTAAGACCAGCTACTGAAGGGATCTATATCATACATAAGCATATATCTTCCACTAACAGGCTTTCATCTTCATCAGTGGTGCTGTTTGTGTTGATCAGGGTGGCCAACAATGCATGCACATTGTTTGAGAGTGTGTCTAGTGGGAAAACTTGCTCAGCATCAGCCTGGACCCGGGGACACAGAGCCCTCATTATGCTAGTGCACTGGGCAACTCCTAAAACCAGTTATTTCAACTGGCCCTGCTCACAACAGATCTGTGTCTAGGGGAGCAGGCGACTTGTATGGAAAATATTTGCTAAAGGAAACCAGGGACTCTTCCCCATTAGTTTCTTGTCTAATTTTCTCCATGGGAGGAATCACAAGGAAGCAGGGAATTTGCAGTCTCCCTCCAGCACGTGCTGGCAAACCTGGCTGACCAACTGTGCACGCAGCCTGGGCATTTACAGGCACCTCCATAACTGCTGCTTCTGGCAGTCTATCTTTCTTTAAACCAGCTCTTCTCGCTGTTTCTCACCTGTCCAATTTCTCCACTTCCTTTAATTTATGTCAGAGCTGTAAGAGTAGTGAAAGCACCTCAGAACACAGTTTACATTGATACCCATTACTTTCCTTGAACTGGAGTGGTAAAAGTCTTAGTGTCACTCTCAATCGAGGGCTTATTTCTAACTGTAAAACAAGTGACCTTCTTTTGAACTGCTAAGAAAGCGTTTGGTTTTCTACTTTACCTGGTCATTCTGCAGCTTTCTAACATTCCACCCTTTATGGACTATTAAAAGAAAACCTCCTTTTACGCTGCATCTGAAAATGACTCTTAAGAACCTTTCTCTGATAATAAACCAAGGGCCTGATCTAAGGGCCAGATATGTCAAAGGAAGACTTCCATTTATCCATTTCAGTGAGCTTTAGATGACAACTTTGGTTTACCAGTAGGTTTTTAATCTTTTCCATGTGTACTTTTCTCACAGTTTGGCATAACTGAGACGCTTGAATTGCGAAGAAAGAACATTATCAAAGTTGGAAGAGAAAATTTGTTGACTTTTTCTTTTCTCAAAGTTGAATCTCCAAGGCTAATACAATGGAAAGGGATTATTTCAGATTCCCTTACTTTTTTTGTTTCCAATTACAGTTTTGATATTAAATAACTCAGAACTGCAGGTTCTTCTCAGAAGATCGAAGATAAATTGTTTTCCCTGGATTCTAGTTGGTTGAATATATAGACTGTGCTAATGTTTACACATACCTTCATCTGCAAAGAACAGTGAGGTTTCAATTCTACTCCAGAGTGATAGATGGTTTTCAAATAATGTTCCTTGAAATTAGGTAGTTTATTCTTCATTTGAAAACTGCCATAAAATGGGAGCCCCTAGTCCTGTAATATCTTGAAGGATGATCTGTCAGCAATGTGTTGCTTTGACATGCTGTTTATTTTGGAATAGACTTCGAAAAGCAAAGATAACTTGAATAACGAAGTCAGAGTTATTATCTGGTAATGATTTTTGTTTGAAGATTTAGGCCAAATTAATTTTAACACCATTGTAATTTATTTCTGGATGCCTTTGTGCTAGATGTAATTGCATTATTTCTAGCAATAAATATTTGGTTATTAAAAATATATCCATTTTGAATAAATCACACCGTCATTGCCAACTTTGAATTCTGGTCAGCAATGACTTCATATGTATATGAAATATTCTTAATTTTTGCCTCAAAACTAACTATTGAAGAAGGAATGGAGACTGCAGAAGTGTTACTGCTTTCATAAATGTGACAATAAAAATGTTACATTGGAAAAATATCAATTCTTTTACGCAAAACTTTAAAAAGGAAGCAGAGGAGGAAAAAATCCATCACATCTTTTCCCCAGTCCTGGCCGGATTTACACATTTTACCTACCTTCTCGTTAAACTGCTCATGGGCTAAAAATCTCAACTGAGGTTAAGATTTCGGTCCATGTATCATGACTCCTGACAATATTTTGTGAACCACGATGTAATCATCTTCTAAGATCTCCACAGAAATGCTGCCCGGCTAACTGGTGTGCACAGCAAGGTTTTCAGCCTTTCAATCCTCACAATTCCCTTTGATCTTTTCTGGAATCCTCATATCAGACAAGTTAAAAGCAACCCAGACAAAACGAAGCTTTGCTGCATGCCAGGTTACTGCAGTCCTGCATCGCTTCTCCAGCCCTTTGGAAGTAAATGCCTGCTTTAAAGTTGTTAGTGTGTAATTTAAGCTCCCACTATCAGATTTGTTACTTGAACACACCTAATAGGTACCTGGTTTTGATATATCATGCACGGGTGTGCTCAGAGTCAAACCAGAATATTTTAGAACTGTAATATATTCAAAAAATCTGAATTTAAAAGAATTCTTTGGCTAAAGTATCTCTCCCAGGATTCCTAGAATTAAATATTCATTCACAGAAGATTCTAGATGAAGCGTTGAGTAAGGGATGAGGAGGCAGATGACCTCACTCTTGAATAAGACCTCAGTTTAAGCTATTCAGTCATAAAAATACAAGGCAGGAACATCTAAGAAGTGTCTTTTAATACAGTTGGGAAGCAAGTTTTCTGCAGAATACACACTTCAGTCTTGCCAAGGCATATTTTCAGATACACAAAGTATAGGTAGCTTGACAACAATGCAAGCTTGCTTTTCACATTTTTCACCCATAGGGATGGAACTTGACAGTACAAAGTCGGATGGTAGTGTCTCAGTCAAAAATAGTGTTTTTTCTCCTTAATAAGCAAGGGCAGCACAGCAATCCCACCATTGACTAAGATGATTGGTCTTTAATAACTACTGCTCTACATTTTATACTAGGTACTGGGGACCTAAGATGTGCAGTTGAATTCCAGAAACAATCAATCAAGTCTAAGAAGCGTAGCACTTTGGTCATACCAAAACAATATAAACTGAGGATTTACTTTCTACAGCAGTTCCTGCAGGTCAGTTATGCTAAAATGCGTTTCAAACCATTAGTATAGCATATGAGAGGAGACCTACATTTCTGGGAAGCTCCATTAGAAGAAAAGAATAAAAAGTGATAGCTTTGCGATGGCTCTCCACATTAATTGGCTGATGTGGAAAAGGATGTGCAATCAAATCACATCAGTGCACTATGATTTTTTAATTAAACAATAAATTAACAGTGCGGAGATCAATACTCAATTCCATTTGAAAATGCCAGATGGGTCCAAATTCAGAAAAGGTCACACATGTTGTAGATTAGCTCTCCTGAAATAATTAGTAAACGAAGATGCAGTCTAGCCTCTTAATTTGGAGCACATTTTGAAAAATATGAGTAATTACTTATTTTCAGATTAGGAAATTAATACAAAGATTATTGAAAGGCTGGAATTTTACAACAGCTTGAAAAATGTGGACTAAAGGTTACGAGAAGGATGTTACATTTAGAGGAAAGCCAGCTGGGCAAAAGTGGGAGAGGGATGAGGTGTCTGCACTTTTGTTCTGATCTCCTTTAAAAGAACTGCCCAGCATAGACATGCTATTTCAAGCCCTATAGAATTTCTTCTTTTCAGAAATGAACAGTCAAAATCAACATTATTAATTTAATCAAAAGAATAGGTGAATAGAAAAATGTCAGGAAGCAAGCTAAGTAAAATTATAAACCCATACCACCCATGGCATCTCAGATGATCTAGCTACCTTGTTTTTGCAAATATCAAGACTGAAAATGCAATTCTAGATGCTACAGTGTTTGATATGCTATATTTTACTACACATACAACAGCTACAAGGAAACTCATACTGCTAACATCAGTTTTCCCACCTACCTGTGTGACCCGCATTCTAACAAAGCTGAGATCTGAACTAAAGACAATTTGACTCAGAGATGCCAAAAGCACCAAGTGAAACATAGCAGGCAAGAATTTCTTAGGTGCATTCTGACCATCAAAACTGCATGGCGTCGTGTGTTTGGACAGATATTTCAATTTTTTCTTTTTTTTTGATTGATTTTGGCCAGCTAAGTCCCCTTATTCCTGAAATCAGCCAAGCAATCCTAAACCCTGCAGCAGCGCTCTTAGGGAGGTGAGGATCAGCCACAGCAGTTGGCAGATGCAGCACTTGGGTAGTGCTACAGGAGAGAAATAGATGAGCATCCATCCCATGACAGTCAAACCTACATAGTGAGTTTTCCTGTGTTCAACAGCCAGCTCAGCATTACTGCTCTTCTCTTCAAACTCCTGAGCAAATCAGTAAGTCAGTCTTAAAGGGGGCAAAAGGGAGAGACCCAGACCCCAAGTACCCAAGTCTGGATTCCAGTTCCCTGGAAGAGAGGTAGGTTCCTATATTAGGCATTTCAGAGCATGAGCTTAACTTCAGAGTCCTGCTCTCTATTTATCATATTAGGAGATTAGCTTCTCTAAGCTTCTAATATATTTTACTAAAATTAGGCAGTGCTGAACTCTGCCTTTCCCCATTCTCCCAACTTTTCCCTGCTAAATTCTCATATTACTTAAGCCTCATGGATTACAGACAAGAAAGAGAGTCTCCTTCTAGTGAAAAGTTCCCTAGCATAACTGACAGGAAAAGAGATGCCTAATTATTTTAAGCAGCTGTATTAATGGGACTACACTCCAGGACAGAGGCAGACTTCTGAAGCTCCAGCTAACCTAGTAGGGCTTCAATTTATTCACATTAAGAACCTAGCTCAGAAATGCTGAACACTGACTTTGTTACATGAGATTCCTTATATTATTGATGTAGGACATACTATATTCTTCAACAGAGCTTAATAAGGGTAATATATGGAAATAGACACCCCGTAGAGGATTTCTGGTGTTCCAGCAAGCTAGAAACACACCTTCCATCTCTCAAGTATTATTCTCTCAAAATGAGTATGAGCCTGCAATCATCAGGAAATGATCCCTGCAGGTAATTAGGGAAGTATCAAGCTGGAATCACTCCTCAAAATGGGAATGACTAACTTAGCAATAACTCCATTAGTACCCTGGTAGCTACAGGTCCTAATTACATCTAATATGTTGTAGTCTGTTGATTATCTGATGCAGTGTTAAAAGAGGAGTGCAAAGGACACTGATGCCAGTGAGCAAACACACAAAGCATGTATTTGTTATGAAAGCTTTTTTCTTCCTCTTTACAAAGCAAACTCTGTTCTACAACAGATGGGAAGATTGATTTTCACATAGGAGCTGATGCCTTCCCCCCACTTTATTTTTTCTTCTCTTCAAAAAGAACACGTTATTTGACCAAGAAGAAGGTGTCAGTCTGTCTGACACATTTGGCAGAATAAGTACTCTTGCTCTCTCTTGTACCCTTTAATGGCCTGGAAAGAAAACAGCTTTCTGGGGAGTAAAACTAGAAGGAAAGTGCATGCACTCACCAAGAAGAAACACAGACTTCAGTCTAAAAAATACCTGTGTACTATAATGCCAGTTTAATTGGCAACTAGGGTTTGAAAGAAAAAAAAGCACATTTTCCTGTGGAGTTATCACAGCATATGAAGGAGCTGAAACCTTTCTTAAGTAGAATGAGCATTTAAGAAAAATAGCAAAAATTCTTGAAACTAACAGAACTAGACACTCCTCTGTTAATTACAAAAAAAAGTAGGCTTTTCTTTCACCTTCACTGTAGTTCTCCAGTGGTATGTAATGGAAAAATTTGTATTGGAAGTTTCTGCATCCTTAAAGATAATAAAAAGTATAAGTAGCTGAGCAAACAGGAATATATGCGGACAGAAGGAATCTGTGCATCTCAGGCTAGTAACATCAGCACACCCCAAACAAGAACCTGAAACAGGGTCTATCAGATGTTACACTGCAGCTCAAGCTCTCGAAAGGCCGCTTTCCCCTTAAAATTCTGTTTCTAGGTAACTGTCACACAAAGGGCTTTCCACATTCTCCCTGAGGACACTGACATGGGCAGCACAGAGACCGCTGCTATCAGTAGGTAATGCCGCTATCTTTATCTCTTTATGAAATGTGACAAAAAGGTAACATTACATTGTCACCTATGGCTGGGGGGGAGAACAGAGCTGCATATGTTGGGAGGGTTGTGTGTGTGCTGCAGTAAACCATTACACTTCTCTAAAAGCACTTCACACGGCTGGAAGGCAGCAACCTTAAGATCTGCAAAAGCATCCCTGGTTGAGGAGAACTGTGCTGTCACAAGGATTAGCTTTAAAGCTGTGAATGCCTGGCAGACTTTGAGCTATTACCATCTGCAGAGTGAATGGGCTCACAAGGAAGCAGTTCAGAAACTAGCAGTCACTTTGTATGGCGATGCCAAAGTCTTGTAGTAGCAGCTTTCTAGACGAGATGACAGTTCTTACAGTTACTCAAAACCAGACAGCACAAGGACTGGCCTGTAAATAGCAGATAGGGCAAGTCAGTGGGGGATAGCTAATTGTAAGGCTTGGGAGCTGACTGATACCACCCAGAAGTGTGCGGAATTTGCTGCATGAAATCTGAGGCTGTCACTTCAGCAAAGAGCCATGACAATCTAGTGTGAAAGGCAACCAAGGAGCTGAACCGCTTCCTAGCATGGTGACATAGGTAGAAGAGGACGCTGCCAAGAAACTCCTTGTAAACAGTGGAAGCAGACAGAGTGGAAGGGAGTGAGGATGAGTAACAGAGTGGCTGCAAGTTTGATGGTTGTGCAGGTCAGAGCAGGCCATTACATGGGAATGCAATTGCTGTCCAGATTCCTTGTCCCTGCTGCTCCTCACCCACTCCCCTTGGGTGCTTTTAAAGGCTTGTTCCAAGCCCAGCAGTGGAACTTATGCTGGATGCAATACTATTTTAGAAGGCGTTTTCCGCGTGGCATCCTTTGTTCTCCATTGTGGCCTCAGGATGGACGATATCAGCAGTTGGTCAGTTAAGAGCCCCAAAATATCATCGTGAATTGAAATCCCATTGTGAATAATATTGCTTGGATGAGAACAGGAAGAACGCATACAAATTATCTGCATTTTTAAAAGTTCCAGCACACTACTTCTCCAATTTTACTAAAACCTTTTTAGCTTAAAATGAAAATAACCGACAAAAAGACCCGTATTTCAACCAGCAGGCATTAGAACATTTGATTGTTTTCATCTAAACAACCTCAAAAAGCTCCATAATTGTCCAACAGAAGGCAGTTCCTCTCCTACTCTCAGTAGGAGATACAGACAGTAACTTTCTTCATACTTTTTTCTCAGAAAGATGCATTAAGGCACAAAGTAGTAAAATGATAAGCCAAAGATCAAACTATTCAGGCAGTGCTTGGACAAAACACGGGAGACCAGCTTTGCGGCAAGTAACAAGTCTTTAACATTAAATGTTTGAAACATATGACCATTGATTATTACTATCAAAGAAGTAAGTTTGGGAAGAATCACCAGTGCTTATGTTTTTCCTTAAAAATTGTGCTTCATATGTGGATCTAGTTGAAAACTGATATACCAGAAAAAAAATCCCCATATGCTTTTAGCATCATATAAATACTTCAATATATCAAAACTGTAGATATCAAAATCTTGAGGTAAATATTTGCTGGGAAATTGCAATGACTTTAAAAACGCATCAGAACTGGGTCAAGGAAATTCAATGGTTTATTGATGAAAATCATGTCCATCAAAAAACAATTACTTCACACTCAAGTCTACATAAAAATCCCGGGAAGCCATCCCTGTTTCTCACAATCAGGTGGTTAGATCTATTTTTAGATACAGATAATAAGGAAATTGAATGTACCTTAGAAGTTCTTGTCATCCGCTTTAAAGTTTCAAAGCTCTAGCAGTAATGAAATCTTAGCTTCTCTCATCAGGCATGCCCCCTCCTAGGAACTGCATCAAATGTTGGGTTGCTGGCATACTAGATGATGGCTGGAAGAAAAGCTGAGAAGTGGGGTGGCATTTTTGGCTGCAACAATAAAGCTGCCGAGATCAATATGGCTTTGAAGAAGCACTCACCTCTAGTCCTGCCATCAGTGCTCACTGCTGCTGTATGTACCCAGGAAGATAGGCCTAGATGGAAGACAAAGCGGATGGAGCCATCTGACACAAAGGAAAGAAATTTGACAGGGAGTTGACTGAGCATTGTATTACTCAGCTCATAACCCTTAAATGTCTATTAAGCTGCAAACAGGTTGCAGGGATTGACAAGAGCACCGGCATGACAAAATTTGGGGTCAACAGACTGCAAAACCTGCCTGCCATTTTAGTTAAGAACTGAGACAGCCAACTTTGTGTACTTCTGTGCTGCAGAATCACCCCCTCTGTGTCCAGGCCTCATTAACAGATTGTGAAGCAGTTCATTTATAGCTGTTTTGTCGTGCAGTCCTTCCGCTCTCGCAGGATAACACCACCACCACAAGATGACAAGTTTTACATGGATAAGATTCCTCAAATAGAATCACAGAATGGTTTTGGTTGGACAGGGGCTAAAAGCTCACCTAGTTCAAACCCCACTGCCATGGGCAGGGACACCTTCCGCTAGAGCAGGTTGCTCCAAGCCCCTGTGTCCAACCTGGCCTTGAACCCTGCCAGGGATGGGGCAGGGGGCAGCCATAGCTTCACCAAGCAACCTGTTCCAATGTCTCACTGCCCACTCAGTAAGGAATTTCTTTCTTATATCTAATCTAAATCTGTCTTCTCTGAGCATAAAGCCATTATTCCTTGTCCTGTCACTACATGTCCTTGTAAAAGCCCCTCTCGAGGTTTCTTGTTGGCCCATTTAAGTACTGGAAGGCTGCTATAGCTGTACACGTACAAATACTGTGTATTAACTGCACTTGTACTACCCAGCTCTAAAGTCACAGTTCAAGGTCTGTCTTTCAGAAATCTGTCACAACACACATCATTGTCTTCAATAGGTCTCAGGAGCTGCTAGGTACACACTTAATGAAAATAAAAATAAAAATCAGGGAGCAAGTCCACGGATTTAACTATGAAAAAATTTACCTCTCCCTTTATTCTTGCAGCGAGTTTTAAAGCTTAACAACTCAAACCCTTTTAAAATTATTAGAACAGTGAAAGGTACCTTTAAAGTGCTCTTGTAGAGAAAGCCTGAATTAGGTTCTTGAACTTTCAGTGCGGTCACAGCCTGTCAGACATGTTTCTACCTCTTCCATTGGCTGCCTTATTGCTCAATTTTGTATTTTTCCATGGTGGATATCCCTGTTGTGGCCAGATTTCTGTCTGAATATTCCCATGATTGGGCTGCAAAGACAGAGATCTTATGACACCTGCGGAGAAATAGTGTTCCTTGTTCACCAGTAAGAAAAAAAGTGTTCCAGTGCTGATGTGGATAAGAATACTGATTCCCACATGCAGGACTACTGGAGAAGGGAAAAAAAGCTGCAAGAGAGCATCAAATTCCTTGAATCAAAGATAAAATCCTTCTTGACTTTGTTTGAAAGTGTCACTTGGGAGAGCTTAGAGAACCTTGCTGAAGTCAGGACAGGATATCTACTGTTCTTCCTGTAGCCACAAGTGCTTCCTCTGTCAAGGAAGCAAGCTCGGGTGTTTTGAAATTTGTTTCTGTCAAATCTATGTTGGTTGTTATGTCTTTTCTCTTTTCTACTTCCACAATTGTTTGGTAACTTTTTCAGTACCTTTCTGGGAACTGAAGGTAGGCTGAGTTACCCTTTATTTCCCCAAGCCCTCTGAGTAATATCCCCTTTTCTAGTGTTTCTAGCACCCCATCCATTCCAAATAATCAGTTCAGACAATCATTAGCACTGACTAAAGCCACCTCCAGTAAGAGCTCTGCCATGCCTGGCTTCAGGATTTCTAAATTAAATAAGCATTCCATAGTCTGTTCTTTACCTGCTTTAGGCAGAGGAATTCTGGCATTAGCTGGATTAACAGTCTCATTGCAAGTCACTTTCTTGGGGAAGGATAATGCAATATCAAAATGCATAAACAAGAAAGTTTATTTGTATCAGTTTACGAGGCTACCTTTTTGGCTTTTTTTTTTGTCAGTAGAAAGCCAACATTGTCTTTGCTGTTTCTCTTATTAGTTACATACTTCTATGATGGTCAAACTAACATTATCTATTCACCATCTTTACAATGACCTATATCATTCCAATTGGCCTAGAAGTCAAAGTGACAGAATCAGAAGAAGCTATTTATGTCAAAGACTTAACTGCTGATATCCTCCTCAGACTTTTGAAATACTAATGCTTTGCTGTGCCTTCTTCCTCACACACTGATCCATTTACACATGAAGCATGCATTGTCCCCAGTACTTATTTCACACATGGGCAGAATTTACTAACTTGGCAAACAGCACTAACATCTGTGGTGCTTTAAAGGACAATTTCAGAACAAAACCTTAGGAAGTTGATATATATATAAAAGGCTAGCTGAGCAAGTGGTTTACTTTGTGTCTTCAAATTATCCAGTAAAGAGTTTGATGACCACAGATGCAGAAAATACCACTGAGAAGCAGCTGGACAGGATTCAAGTTTGCTGTGTTTTGTTCTTCTAACTACAAGAACCTATGTGATACCTAAATAAAGTTTCCAACAATAAACAACTACCTTCTTAGTCCAGAGAGATTATTTATAGGAAAACAACAGTGAATTCAAACCAGGTTCAACTCCTCAAAGCCAATTCATATACTGCCATAACCATTAAACACACAGGCTCTAGCAGATTCATTGTTTGTAATTTGTGTTTTCCAGCTCCATGTTTAATGTGATATTGTGTATACATCACCATAAATTAAATGACCTTTTTCAACTCATGCACTCAACGCATGGAAAGGTACAGCTCTGGCAATTGCAGAAACCATTTCTCTGTTAATGCTAACAAATATGATACTGAAAGCAACTCATTTATTATGTGCTGCCTGTCTCTTCTCAGTACACATTAAATAGAGGTTTAACAACAAGGCTGCTAGAACTTTCAGTTCTTTTCTTCCATTAGACTCTAAATTCATGAAGATCAACAACTTTTCAAAAATGTATATTTTTGAATACTTCAACACCACAATGGAGGGTCTGGCCAAACCAGCTAACAATGCCACAATTAAGGAGACAAGTTTGATTCCACATTGGACCAGGCTGAACCTGGACCTTCTATTTCCTGTACATGAATAGAAGATCCAGACTATTGAGCTACAGAGTGTCCAGATTTCTGTCTTTCTCAAAAAAAAGAGAAGACACACCATTTTCATCAGAACAGTCATGAAAAGCCAAACCCAAACCAAACAACCTTAATTTTTATTTGCAAAAGAAACCCACTTCCTGCCCAGAAAGAAAATCAGCTCTCAGAGGTTAGTGTTCACACAGATGTTTACAGCTAGCTTGCCTGTTCATGACTATGTTGGGTGCAGATCACATCAGCTAGTATGTGTGGTGATGGGTGGACATAAGCCTCAGGCAACTGAATCAAGACCAACAATCTCATTTCAGATGGTCTAATCAGAGGTTAATGGCAACTTCACAGCTGTTCCAATATGTTTGTTTGCCACTATAAATTACTGATTCCAAGGATCAAGGATTCCAATTTTATCTGCATTGCTTCTAGCTCTGGGAAGGGTTTACACAGCCAAAGCACAACTATATGCCACTGGTACATGTCATATAAAAAAACTGGTGTGGGAAGGTGCAAGAGCAACATGCGAGGCTGCTCATTTAACACTATACCACACACTTCACAGATAGAAAGAGAATTACTGCAACACTGGTATTTATAAAAGGACTTTCATGGTGATATCAGATGTTCTGTTTGGAAGTTGGGTTCTAAACAATATTAGCAGTATTTGATTTTTCTTAGTCCTAAAACTTTGAAGCTGTAAAAAGTATATTTATTTTAATCAGTAAGCTAAGTTAGGGTGCATTTTCTGCTGAAACTATGGAATCACTCCACTAGCTATCCCTATCAGCTCTATGGTGGCTGCTATTACAGTAATGCCATTTTGTCAATTGCCCTTTCATATTTCTTTTCTTAACATGGATCCATTTTTAAACCTATCATAGATTTCATGACACATCACTTTAATGTGTCATTTATACTCTTCCCACTTGAGCTTCAGTCTTTGTCCAAGACTCCAGAGCTACATGATAGTCTGTTCAATCCTAAAGCAAAGCAAAATAATCTCATTTCACTTACAGAGGAACAACCCATTTTACTTTGAAATGTAAATAATTCTAAGTGTTGAAGAACTGTGAAAGACATTTCCTCACACACATTTCCTATTTAATAGCTTACAAAAGACAGTTTTGTCCCAATGCCACTGAGCTCTCAAACTTCTGGCTGAAGTTCAGCAGAATGCATAACACACATTTAAATCCTGCTGATCAATATGGGACTTATGTGCTTTGTCAGATCAAGATCTATGCAAATAGAAAAAGGTTGCTGGCACCTCCCTAGGTTTCACATTAAAAAAAAACCCATCTGTAATTCCAATCCACAAACAACACTAGAACATATAGACATATATATGAAATCAGTCCATGATCCACTATTGTGTGGATTGGTGTGGGTCTGGATTAGGCTGTAGCAACTGCAGGGCATCACATCACAACAAATGTGCTTACAGCTAACTGCAATTATCCCACAGGAGCAACAGAAACCCCAACTGATCTCAATTAAACTGGCATCAATTCAGAGGAGCCCCAGTGAATCCTGGCTGTAAATGGAGATGGCGTTTGATACACATAACGCATTAATAAAACCTGCAGCATTCTCTCAAATTATAATTTAGTAAAATTCCAGGACATTTTTGTCAAAAAAACCCCAAACAACTGTTTTTAAAACATTTTTTAAACATATTAAAGCACAGTTTTAGATCGAGCTAGAAAATCAACAGTTTAAGATGAGTCTGACATGTTCTAAAAAGCCACTCAAGTGTAATGGCATTAATAAAACAAATGTTACTGTTATTCTGTGGAAACACCACAAAGCAGTTTTGGGAGCCTTTGTTTTCCCACAACGTATTTTTGACTTTAGTCCCAATCGCTATTTACTGTCATTGGCACTCCAATATGGAAATACAAGCCTAGCGGAGAAAAAATCAGAACAGGCACCCCATTATTTATCCAGGTTGGGACCCAGTTCAGTGTTTATGCATATAGTACATTCAGAAAATGAAACCAGTTGAATGTTCTTTAAAATGAAGTCAATTTATTGAGTGGAAAGGTGTTTGTTATTGCTCTTATGCAGAAAAATACTGTAACATTTTATTTCTTTTTCACCAGCTGAATAAGGTAATGTTCCCTTTGTACTTTTTAGTGCATTATTTTTCAGATTTTATGAGGCATTTCATTATATGAATTGTAGGTGGTAGATCTGACCTTTTTGCAATTTAAATTGACCAGTCATGGGTCAACATTTGCAAAAAATCCTGAACATCTGAAGTTGACATAAATTTTTGAAGCAAGTTCTAAAATAATAAAATTAGTCAAGAAAACCAGTATTTTTTCATTCAGGTTTAAAGAAAGATAAAGTAGAAAATATATCAGGATTGATGCTGCTGAACCTAATAAAATTTTAATTTCTTCTCTCCTCATGCATTACGTTTTGTTTAACTTTGAATCAATTGCTAAGTTCATGCAAACCTCAATGGATAAGCAATTACACTACCTGATCTGAAAAATGCTCAAAGCTTATTATATGTGTGTGCATGGGTGGGGAAAGTCAGCAAATTGGAAACTGTTCTGTATATAAAATATAAATACATTTATATTTTACCTATCAAAAGCCAACTAACTAGCATGTGTTTGGAACTTATTTTGACCAAGCTCTGACATTTTAGATTAAATCTCATGTATTCATTTATTTTTCCATCTGTATAAGGTGAGTGCCACATCATTATAAATGGGGGTTACTCCAATGAAAAGATCAGGATTCCACCTTCCTGCCCCTGCTCTCTTCCATCCACACAAGCAACCACCACTATCACAATCTTGCAACATAAAGTCAAAAATTTGATAAGTTTTTCACTTCTAAAAGCCCAAATACCAGTTCTCAGTTAAGGGAGTATTGAGAAAGTATCTTCATTTTACAAAAAAGAAAACATTTATTAGTCTGTGCTATTAGCCACTAAAATAGTACAGAAAACCAGCTGTCTAATATGCTGTTGACAGTAATGTGTATTATAGCAGAAAATAAGGACTTTGGCTTAGACCACCAAACAATATCTGTTCATGAAAAGCAAAAAAACCCCGGAATTAATGTAATCTAATTCAGTATCATGCCATTAATGAGAACTTGCCTGTGATTTGGCACTGACATGATGCTTTTGCAGCTATTGTTTTTACAAGGCAAATGATGCAATATTGCTTAGAAAAATGTTCTATGAGAAACATGTCCTCTAAATAAGTATTGCTCCTTCAGGTAATGCAGCAATTTAATTTGCAGAGCACTATGATACCATAAAGAAGTTTTCCTCTGAAATTTATTTTAATGTGCATAGTAGAAGGTTAACTAAAGGTTAGCTATAGTATGAGCCTACTGGAAAGCATTTATTAGGACAATAGCACAAATTTGTACTTGTTTTTAATAAAACACTAAAGTTTTCTTTATTAAAGCCTTATTCTTGCATAAGTGTGAAAGACTTGGAAAATCATGGGGAGCTGAATAAAGGAAATGTTTAATCATTTTTCAATATAGAATGTTCTTAAACTGATTGCTACGCTAAATCACAGCGGGTGGTTGAACATGTAACAACGTTCAGTCATTTGGCTGCAAGATCATGAAATTACCTTTGAACTTCTCATAATCACACAAACAGGGAAGACAAATACTCTAGACACAGGTCATATTAGCATTAAATAGTTTCTTCAGAAAAGATCCATCCGCTTTCAGCACTATGTTTAGTCTTGACTTTGCCACTGACTTGGAGACCCACTGGGAAAGTGATCTGCCTTTAAATAATCCCTTGCTCTGACTCTTCAAAGTAGTAGGAAGCAGTGGCAGTACTGAGGAGGCAGTGTTTTTATACTGAACTCATTCAGGATAAAATACCCTGTTGATCCTATAGGATCCTTAGGCTGGACTGGCCATTCTGCCTGAGTTATTATGGATGTGGAATGCTGATATTGATTTATAAGCAGCTATGAAACTCAGCCTTATGTATTAACCATACCTAATTCTAACAACAACCTAACATTTCAAGTAATGATAACCTAATTTCAGAAGATACAGAATTGAATTTGGAAGTTACAATTCATTTATATGGCTGTCATCCATGAGCTAACTTCAGAAAGTTCAGCCTTTTTTTTTCTCACTTGATGAAGGCCAACAGACTCACCATAGATTTATTTACATGCATCCCCTTGCATGCAACAGTTAAACTAAAGCATGATTTGGCACTTCTGAATGAGAAGAGAAGGCAGAATCATAGAAGAAATTTACAGATACAGAGTGAGGTTTAATTTCCTCATTTTCTCCTTTATGCAGAAAAAAGTTCAACACACGGAAGCAAAATGTGCACAGAAAAGCAGATTTAAACTGGCAGAGTAGCACTAGGCAGTCAGACAAGAAATCTCATCGTTACTGCAGTGTGAGGCTCTAAACATCTGTACAGTACAATATGATGGTCTTTAGTACCAGACAGTAGGAATATGGCTACAATAAGGCTTGATAATCCACAGGCGCTAAGCAATTTGAAAGGTTTTCCCATTCCTTGAGGTAATAAATGTAAAGTGGTGCTTCAGTACAGTTCAAAAATCATTGCTGGAATAAATAAGGCAATGGCACGTTGAGGTGAGGGCAGATGGAAAATTTCATCATGCTTGAGGGGAGGTGGGACAAAACGAAGAAAACTGCTTCAGTCTTAAAACTGAGGAAGTTTAACAGCTAGGCAGAGAAAAAAGCTGCCTTTCTTCTACATATGTGTGGGGACACCGCCAGAGAACTAGGGGGCTTAGATTTGTTGGGTCAGTTTTGTCTCCTGTTGTTTCTTCCATCATTCAAGAAGTCACACCGTATTTGGCTCTTGGGTTCTTTATAATCAAACCTCCTCTCAAGAACGCCCCAAAATTTGGAAAGGAAGAGGGAAAAAGTCTATATATGATGGAAATAGCATTTCTAAAAGGGATAAGAAAGCCAAACTCCTCTCAGTGCCAAGCATTAGGAATGCTAAAGCCTTTGGGACCAAACCTCAATTACATGGTTTCATATAAACCTGAACCACAGGAAAAGCTTTCATCAGGATCTAAGTGACATCTACATCCTGGGAGATATATTCCTTAGAAAAGGTCTCCAAAGTGTAACTGGAGTGAGATCAAGGAGAGAAACTTTTCCTTAAAATGGAAGGAGTTACTTGCAGCAGAGGAGTCAAGGGTAAATATTAAACCAAGTTTGCTTCTTATCTGGGCAATATAGCTTTTAGCTATGTTCACTGCCAGGCCTGCAACACCAAACAGACAAGTTTAGGGGTAAATAAAAGTGAGTAAATGGCCACTTGCTAGCCTCACCAAGTCTGTAGCCATGATCTACTATGTCACATTTCAAAGTCTTGCCAAATAAATACAAAATGGTTAAGCACCACATGCTGGCTGTGCTGGAATCCAGAATAAAGCATTAATAACTACTTTTTAAGTGTTGTCAAAGGAGTCAGGAAATCTGCTGTAAGTAAACAGCTTTAAAAAATTATTAATTTGAAGCTGATGCAGGAATAAAAACATGTTTTTGACATCCTCATAATTCTGGGGTAAAAAGTCCAAAAATTGCTAGATCAAAACTTTATATTGAGTTCCCAGGAACTCATTTATCCCATGTTTTTTCAGGTTTGATATTGATTTAGTAAACTAACCTGTATTTCATTCAGAAAGTGGCAGAGTCTGTTCCTTTACAACTCTGAAACAATAAAAACGGGATTTCAAACAGGAAAATCTCTCTTTGCTCCTTGTCTGTGAAAAAAACTTGGGATTTAATAAGTACTGAATATGAGCTTGCTCTGGAGAAGATATTCCCCCCAAAAAAATACAGGCGGAATGTTATCTGCAGCATAAGAATTTAAAGCAATTCATAAAGCAATTCATAAATTGCAAATATCACAGGAGAAAATCCATCATGAAATAGATGCAAATCTGTGAATAGCAAATCTGTATTGAAGAGCAGCCTTCAAATTAGCTTATTATTATGTCTCAATGAAGCTGAAGGCTGATAGAAACAAGGCAACTTTTCAGTCTAAAAGAACAAGATCCTCCACCGAGATAAGAAAATGGTTTTCTTATTCCCCTTCCTATGCATTGAATGATGTCTCTGAAGTGTAGTGCTTGGAGTTCAGTTTATCTCTCCAAACACTGACACTGCAAATTTCTTTTAAAAACTCTCTTAAAAGATTCTTTGGGGAGAAAAAAAAAATTAAAAAAAAAAAAAAGGAAAATAGGAACCCCTTATACTTTGAAATACACATTTATTTGTATCCTTGGTGGAAGACCAGTAGGTTTGCAAGGAAGACCTTGTTTTCATTATGCACACTTCCTTATTTTGTTTTAGTTTGAATCTGTACATCCAAAAGGATAAAGAGTAGTTCTCAAATAAAGATCAGGCATACTACAGTTGGATCACAGTTAGCTCTTCTCAAATTCACCTTCTGTAGCGACTTTAGAGTCCAGCCCAAAACAGGCCCCAGTGCTATTTGGTTTTTTTAGCAGCTTTACCAGGATTTCTGAATTTAAGTCAAGTTCATCAAAAAGTAGAAAAAAAATTCCATTCTTTTTGAGAGACCTCACAGCCCAAAACACTTCAAAAGAAGTTCTGTACACATGAAAAACTGGAAAAGGGATTCTTGTGTTCAGATGATGGAGTCAAGCATTTAACTGCACTTGGAAACAAACTGATAATGGAGCATCACATCATTCAGCTGCTAAACGATAATGCAAAAAGAAGTGTTTACAAGTGAGCCCTCCAATTTTAAATCATCAGTACAACATGTACTAACCTGGCAATGAACTCTGGTATTTATGGGTAATTGCTTTGTGAAAAAATCAAAGTATATTTGCATTGATTGTGGGTGCTGTATGGGGAGCAGTTCATTTCAAGACATAACAGCAGCAAGTAGCTGGAAAGGAAAATTTTAGTCTGCTCCAGTGGAAAAAGAACAAATAATGGAGTAATGCAAGAAGCGATTTGCAAATGCTTTCATGATAAATTACTGAAAATTAATTATTTCTATACTTACATTTCTAATGTCTGTTTAATGTTTTCTAATAGATACTTGCTTGTCTGAAAACATTTATGAACCTTGAAGCTGCAAGGGTGGTATTTCTTTTGAAATATGTTTAAAAATGCACTTTTAAACTTCTCTTTAAAAAGACTCAGCAAGCCAAAATTTAAGACAAAGACCTTTTGAACTCAGTAACAAACCAAGGGAAAAGTCTGACACTCCAAATGGGTAGTTCAGCCAAAATTCATAGCTTGGAATTTATTTCTAAGTGTTGTCAATTAATTAGAAATAACAATTAATACATCCAGATTTCCCCCTCCTTATGAATGAGATGGAAGACTTGCAAGATACATTACTAAATTTATCATTATTTTATTATGCAACATGATCTTTACTTGTCTTGCTCTAGCAGAGGTAAAATCCTTAAAGTCCTTATAGAGAATACATTGCTTTAACCCTCTCACTGATTGAAAAGAGGCACCCTTGAGCAGCAGGAACAGATATGAGAAGATAATTTATGGAATTACAGCAGCTTAACCTGAAATTACCATGGACACATTGCTCCCATGAATTGGAAACATAATGCTAAAGCCAAGTAGTAAGGTTCCCAAAGCTCATTTCCCTCCTGCACAAATTGGCATTAACATGTCTGACACATCCCTCATGCAGAGGGGTTCAGACCATCAGACCTCAGAAGCTCTGTTAGGAAGAAGACTGGAGAATTGGGTGTCCTGGATAGAAAAGGTTTGGAAACCTTGACCCAGTAACTGAAGTACAGACAGCCTGAGTGAGCTGTGCTCAAGCTTCTGCTTTATATCCCAGTCACTGGCCTGAAATGCATCAGCAGTGTTCAGACTTCCTCATGTTAGTTAAAAAATGTAATAGTTGACCTTGTGCCTATGCATTAAGGCTATGCTGTATGGTTTAAAACTAGCACATTTTAACCCAGCTAATTGTAATTTAGCAATCTCAGCATCCTCTAACACTTTCATTAGCCTGAAGAGTCAGTTCAAACTCTGCATGCTAAAGACAAATGAATCCATGTCGTGTCTTGGAGTTGAACTAGTTGGCCTTTAAAGGTCCTTTCCAACCCAAACTATTCCATGATTCAAGAGTTTCTTTCTAAAATGGTAAGAACAGCCCATGCAAGTCTTGGAATGCTAGATAAGAATAGGAAATTGAGTACTTGGTAAGAAGTAGTAAGGACTGCACTTTACTGATTTACATTTTTCCTCCATCCTGAAGCCTATGGATGATGCTACCAAAAAAGCCCTTTTCCAGACAACAGGTGGAATACTTCACCAAGTCAGTTTTCTGCTGTCACAGCTGATGGAAGATGTTTTATAGTTATATTAACTAAAATATTCTTTCAGAGGCCTTAGCCACTTGCAGACATTGACCCACACATTAAGGCTACTGAAAGCATGAACACTGACTCTCCAATTACATACCAGGCAAGAAACAGTAGCATATCCTTTATTCCAGTGCAATTATCATCAAAGTGTGGCTTTCCCCCCTAACAGCTTTGATTAAATGGCATTTACTAACTAAGCACTTTCTCAGTGGATTGTGGTAGGTTTCAGTGTTGCTACATCTGTGGAATGTTTTCAAGTTATTCTCTTAAGTAAACATAAGACTATAAAATGTAAATATAAACACAACCATTCTATAACAGTAAAAGCATAATTTGAATAAATAGGGAAGCTAATGAAACACCATTACATGTAAAAGACTATCATCTTCCTCTGTGCACTAAGCAGTGAACTTGCAACTGCAAATTTAGACATAAAAGAAATAATTTAGCTCAATCTTTTGATTTTTATGAGAGTCACAAAAAATTTATTCCTACACATTAGCCACTGAAGTCACCTTTCAATTTTCTAATTGTTATTACCTATTCAGCCTTAACTAGCCTCTTGAAAGCAGGAATAGGAAGTGACCATTTATCTGTAAACTATCAATCAAGACGGTAGAAACAAGCAAACACTAATCCAAACTGCAAAATCAGTACAAAGGCAGCAAAATACTCTTTATAGTGAACAGTTAATAGGTTCTTCAGTATTGTCAAACCTCATCTGCTATTGATAGGATTTTTTTCCAAGAATGTAAAACCGAAGTAACAACTGACTTAGAAATAAAGCCACATACAGATACTATTTTAACGAGCAATCATTTAGATTTCATTATGCATTTGGATCAATACTCAAATCAGAGTGCAACAGTTCCATTTGCCAGTCCTTTAACATATGAAGGACACCAACTTTAAGAGTCAAGATTACTTTTGACCCTTCCTTCCTTAATAAATAAAAATTCAATGTTCTGTACTATATATATGAGCCTTTAGCTTTAGTTGTCTAGTTACTAGCAGAGCTGAAAAGTGATAACTACAACAAACCCATACACTATTATAACTTATCATCTCTAATAATTCCAGTACTCTTCAGGCCTAAGACTAGTCTGGTCTAGCATCCTAATCCTTCTGCTTATGTTTTCCTAGATAGAAAACATTAGTCCATGGAGTATAATAAAAATACATTGGAATATTCTCCTTGCAAGAAATGATAAATATGCAAAAAGAGAAAGCTTCAGAAGAAAAGGCATCTCGGTTTGTTACAAAACTTTCAGGATTTGGTGTTACCATGTTTTGATTCTGCTTATAAAGCAAAGTGATAAAAATCTACTGTTATGGGGATATTGAGGACGGTTAAGGGGGGAAAAAAAACCCTACCAAACAAACCAGAAAACACTGCTTCTTCAAGTTAGACAAAGTAATTTAAATCTGTAGAAATAATTAGACTTGAAATACTAAATATAACTATTTCTATTGTTTTGATAGCTTTTATGACAGTGATAAATTTGAAGAGAGGTAAGTGTATTCAAACGGGTTTTTTAAGTGCAACTGTGATTGTCAATTGAAGAAGAGATTATACTGTCAACAGAAGACAACTGAGTCTTTTAAATGGCACTTTGCATATGTTTACCTAGAGTGCTGAAGAGTCTGAGGCTAGATTTTCCTCATTTGGGTGCTTTATTGTTAAACCAGAATGTAAATTCTAGTATGTACTTACCATTTCTTTTGTTGCTTTCTCTCACTTTAATTTCAACACAGAACTGTTCTCCACCCATCCCTTAGATTCCTTTTTTAATGTCTTGGATAATTCTACTTTCCCTTTAAGTACAGGCATACATACACACATAAGAAAACCTCAAGAAAGGAAAATGTATTGTGCTGCCTGAAGTCATCTATCACATAACCACCATAAAATGTATTGCTTTAAAAGAGAATAAATGTAGCTTTGCTTTACAATGCAACAGTGAAGAAAAACCAGGAGCCATAAAAGAGTGGAATCTTTGCTACCTTATTCTCTTTGCAGCCTTGAAACATTAAGACAAATTTAAAGATACTGCTTTATTACTGAATTCTGAAACATGAAATGTTTGCTGTGTAAAACACAGAAAGGGCCTTAGCTTTCTGAAAAGTAGAAGAACAAATCAAACACAAGAATGACCACCTTTTTCCTGCACTGAGACACAAAAATCTTTCTAAACAAGCAAACCTGGGCCTCTCCTGCTGTATAAGTTAAAATGCTCATACGTGGTGCTGCACTGAAAATCTGAGTTCCCCAACTGAGATGCTAGAATCTCGGGTTGCAGACCCAGAATTTGAAATTCCACTGAGGTTCTTAAGCCCAACAACAATCTCCTCAGCTCTTATCGCTACCCAAGAGCCACAAAATGGCTTACTGACAGATCAGGAGAACATTTTACCACTAATCTTAGAAGAGTGGCTGCTTCAGGGAGGAGGGAGGTTTGGAGGCAGCAACCTACTCAGCCAATGCAAGTGCAGAACGCCTGCCCTTAGGAGCTGCTTATACAGCTCCTTAAGAAGTACATCAGGAATAGGTTGATTTTTTGAGAGATTAAGGAAAATGTACAAATTCTTCATCAAGCCAAACAGAAGTTCAAAACTGCTTTTCTCCTCTTTCTGGCTATTACGTGAGGAAGAAAGGTTTGCCTGCCTCCACCTCAGTTATGACAGGAGGCTTCCATTCCATGTCAGTCACTGACTTCAAAGCACGTGTGTTTTCTTACCAAGTAGAAGTATTCCTACCTGTTCTGAGCACTGTTAGGAATTGTCTCTTACTCAGAAAGTGCAAGTTACCAAGTCAGTTAAGTAACCTTTCTCAAAAAAAAGAAAAAGGGAAATATAAGCCCCATTTTCAAGAAGGGGAAAATGGATGACCCAGGGAATTACAGACCAGTCAGTCTCACCTCTGTGCCTGGCAAACTCTTGGAGCAGATTCTCCTGGAAGGCATGCTAAGGCACATGAAAAACAAGGAGGTGCTTGGTGACAGCCAGCATGGCTTCACTAAGGGGAAATCCTGCCTGACCAATTTGGTGGCCTTCTATGATGGGGCTACGGAACTGATGGACGGGACAGAGCAGTTGACATCATCCACCTGGACTTGTGCAAAGCGTTCGACACTGTCCCACACGACATCCTTGTCTCTAAACTGGAGAGACATCAATTTGATGGGTGGCCCACTCGGTGGATAAAGAACTGGCTGGATGGCTGCACACAAAGAGTTGTGGTCAATGGCTCGATGTCTGGCTGGAGACCAGTAATGAGTGGTGTCCCTCAGGGATCGGTGTTGGGACCGGTCTTGTTCAACATCTTTGTCGGTGACATGGACAGTGGGATTGAATGCGCCCTCAGCAAGTTTGCCGATGACACCAAGCTGTGTGGTTCGGTTGATACGCCGGAGGGAAGGGATGCCATCCAGAGGGACCTCGACACGCTTGTGAGGTGGGCTGATGCCAACCTGATGAAGTTTAACCATGCCAAGTGCAAGGTCCTACACCTGGGTCGGAGCAATCCCAGGCACAGCTATAGGTTGGGCAGAGAAGAGATTCAGAGCAGCCTTGCAGAGAAGGACTTGGGGTGTTGGTCAATGAGAAAATGAACATGAGCCGGCTTCAGTGGGCGCTTGCAGCCCAGAAAGCCAACCATATCCTGGGCTGCATCAAGAGGAGCGTGACCAGCAGGTCGAAGGAGGTGATCCTGCCCCTCTACTCTGCTCTCGTGAGACCTCACTTGGAGCATTGTGTGCAGTTCTGGTGTCCTCAACATAAAAAGGACATGGAACTGTTGGAACAAGGCCAGAGGAGGCCACGAGGATGATCAGGGGAGTGGAGCACCTCCTGTATGGAGAGAGGCTGAGAAAGTTGGGGCTGTTCAGCCTGGAGAAGAGAAGGCTGCGTGGAGACCTCAGAGCAGCCTTCCAGTATCTGAAGGGGGCCTACAAGGATGCTGGGGATGGACTCTTCATCAGGGACTGTAGTGACAGGACAAGGGGTAACGGGTTCAAACTTCAACAGGGGAAGTTTAGATTGGATCTAAGGAAGAAATTCTTTACTGAGAGGGTGGTGAGGCACTGGAATGGGTTGCCCATGGAGGTTGTGAATGCTCCATCCTTGGCGGTGTTCAACGCCAGGTTGGATGAGGCCTTGGGTGATATGGTTTAGTGTGAGGTGTCCCTGCCCATGGCAGGGGGGTTGGAACTTGATGATCTCAAGGTCCTTTCCAACCCTAACTATTCTATGATTCTATAAATCTATACTATGGACTAAAATCAAATGAAATCACAGTTAACTGGAGGTATAATAAAGAATGAGCAGAGAATGTCTTAGTTGACTGATAGGTAGTGTAACACCATAGTCACAACTCAGTCACATGGTACGATGGAAAGCACAAATAAAGAATAACCTACACTCATTTACCCAATTAAGTCAGACTACAAACTAGGACTTGTATTATAATTTGGCTTTAATTTTTATCTCATTGGTTTAGAATTCAGAAAAGCCAGTTTTAATGCGCTAAACCATAAAACTTCTTGAGAATTTACCTATCACTGTGTGGTTTTGCTTAGTAGTCCCACAGCATCTCAAGAGAAACTTAGTGATACACTGGCAGGGTTTTACAAGCTAATGAATAACTGCTTTTCTGATGATTAAAAATAGGTGCCATTGGTTCTAAGCAGCATAATCAGACAAAAAAAAAGCTTATTTCTTCATAGACTTCTGATCATGGACATCACACTATTACAAGGGATACTTATGTTCTAAAGGGATACTGTAAGATTTCTAAGTAGCTTTTCTGACAGCATATTTTCCTAAGGAGGTATACGAAAAATTGAGAAATTGCAAATTCTCCAAGCATCACCTGGGACAGTTAGAGGTATTTCCTGGGTTGGCACTGATATACAGTTTGGATGCTACAGACAACAAACACATATTCTTAGCTTGGAAGACCCATTCTAGTAGGTCAGACTGTTGAGATATGTTTGCAAAAGCCAGAAGCGCACAGACACAACTTACTCTTGCTTTGTAGAGATAATCACAAGAAAGCAATGATATCATCACTTTAGTAAGATTCACATAGACTGACTGCAAAGAATAAGAGTGGACCTTTATGCATACATTACAAAGACCGTCTCTTTTAAATTTTTGGTAAAAGTAGCAACTTCCTTTTTGAAGAGCTCTGATTATTTCTTCAGAGGAAACAAGCTGTAGCCAATATAATATGGTTCTTGGACTTCTCACTGGTTGGAAAGCAAGGAAATCTATAAGACTAGTAGCTGCATTTTTCATATGAGTACAATTACTACAACATTTATTTCTCCTCTTTTTATGCTTATGACAAAAGTGGATTATTTAGTTGTGGGTTTTTTTTTTTTTTTTCTAGCTTAGTCCCACTATTTCAACCCATTATATCTTTTTTTGCTGCAAGATTACTATCCTCTAGAGGGAGAAATTATAACTCTGTCTGGTACTAAAACACTTGATGTAAATTGGAATACAAGACAGCTTCTGTATTAGGTTTAGCACTTTCTACAAAATTAGAGCAATCATGAGGCAAGCCTTTTACAACTCACTTGGCTTTGCTTCCCTAGCTCTCTCAGGGATATTATTATTTTAATTTGTTTTTTAATCTCCTGACCATTATGAACATTGAGGCAACTGCTTTCCACAACTCTCAGTAACCAGCCCTTTTGGAGAAAGGTCTTGTGAACATTGCTAATGATGCTAAACCAAAGGATAGTTTATTCCCTTCAGTTCCAAACCTCCATAAGAAACAGCTATCTGCATTTCCCATACTGACTCCTTTTGAATTTTAAAGCTTAATGGGATTTAAGATGGGAGTGGAAACACGATTTTATGAATGAATCAAATATGTCTTGAGAAAATTTCACTTTTCCCAGGAAAGGTCACCTAAGCTTCACCTGGAAGATCTTGTGATTTGCTCACATGGACTTTCCACATTATTATTCCGCTGACTCCAATCAGAAGCAGTTGCTGATCTGAATCCCAGCAGACCAGCCATCATTTACCACCACTTCATCATTCCTTGATGATGTTAAGGAATTAAATCTAAGAACTGAAAAATAAACAGTTCCCAACAGCTTAAACAGACTCAAATGACAGTTCTGGATACATGACCATCCTTCGACTAAAAAACAAATCACCAATTAACTTCAATATTGGCTATTTAAAAGAAAAAAATAATGGAAAAAATAAGGGTTTTTTTTCCTTGGCGATGATTTTGTCTAAAGAGGTTCACTCAGGTGTGCTTTTCTCCTGAAAGTCTTGACCTGGAGAGTGTTCTATTTGGGCAGTCATAGTTAAGCTGAATCAACTGCCAATGATAAAATTAGATACAACATCATTTCCAGTAGCAGAGTGTGCTTTTCCAGTCAGAAGCAATTCTGCTTCAGTCCCATCTCATTTCAGCTGAACATGAGGGAAATACATATATATTATTTTTTATCCAAAATACACATTAGAAACATAAAGAACTGGAAATTCAACTGATGCATACAGCAAATACTAACAGTTAGCAAGTTGGTAGCATTTTCATGTAACATTCCTTGTCTTTGTTTTTCAAATTACTTTATATATATAATAAAAAAAAGAGCTTCACAGAAAAGAAATAGTTGAAATAAAAAGGATTTTTTACTAGTATTTTTCTACATTATAGATTCATCAAATCTGAGGAAGCCTAATCTGAAGAACCCATCTTGATGAATCAGGATCAATGCATATTCTCCTCTACAATCTATAACCAAACTCAGATTTAAAGTAAACCTGAAAGCATTAGAGCCATTTTGGTGTCTATCATTCTTGGCCACCTGAGAGCTATTCCCTTGCTGGTGTGATTAGCACTGCAGTAATGGCAAGGATTACAGCAAATACAGACAGAGAGCTTTGGCAGTCATACCTGAAGAGGCACAGGGGAGTTCTGACTTCACCTAGCCTGGCTTTCCTTCATAATGCTTAGTATCTTATTATTGCATGCACTTAATTCACTCCAGACACACTAAATGTTCACCAGCAATGACTGTGACAAACCTGGCAATCTCTGTTTAAAGGTTTAACCTGATGACACAGCAAGATATGAGCTCATCCTTTTTATTAGGTCAAGAACAAGACGTTTTGCAGAGACTTTAAAAAAACCCAAAATATATGGTTTAGTATTAGTTCTGGGTTCAGTGATTTTAAAATATTAAGTACTTAAGTACATCGTATTAAACACTATGATAAGATGATCAGGCTTGAGGTTTAGAAGTGAGAAAGCCTTCCAAATTGAGATAAGACTAAAGACAGGAAAAGCAATGGCTTTCTGACACTGATGTCAGATGGATTTGCTGAGCGTTCTTTATCTCCCATCAATAGTTGATCCAGCCACCCTTGCATCTTTTCACTCTAGCCTTATTCTAGCTTTACCCTTTCAACTTTATTCTGTTTAGCAATATGTCACTTATCTCTTTCTGCTCGACTTTTTATTTTCTGATAATTTTGCCTTGTATACATCCAAGATGTGAATTTCACCCCTAACTAGCATAAATACGCAAGGAACCTGTATGAGTGTGTGAGTTATTGTGGTTTTTAGCCCTGATAAAAGCCACCACAAACTTCCATTGTGAAACCTATTTTCGTAGCAATTTTCCTTTAAATTTGCCACTTAGCGTTTCCTATAAAGCTAACAGGTACATGTCAGGCATTTTGAGAGACATCTGATTTCAGTATTATATTTTAAAATACACAGAATAATAATTAGCACACTTAGAAACCCCCTAGAAGTTCTCTTTCAGAAATGTTTTGACATTTATTGAAATGACTCATTCTGATTTCTCTTTCACAACTACATTGTACTGAAGTTGGTATAAACTTGTGGAAAGTCACCGTTCTGGCAAAACTGTTTTCTTGTGAGAAAATGTTCTGCTGGAAAGATTTCATGCAGTGACAGTTGCACCTTACATGCTACTTTTTTCCTCTGCTCCTCAAGCTACTACTTGGATTCCTGGCTCTGAAGGGGGTACTGCCTTCTTTTGTAATAGGACAGCCCCAAAACTCACCAAGGAATTTAAATTCCATGCTGATAAATATGTGACCATTTAATAATGGCCAATGAGTTGGGTATGAAATGAGTTCAAAAGTGATGCTTTTACAGGAATGTGCATTAAAAGAGCCCCCAGAAAAGCAGACTACGGTGGTAGAGAAACAGGCACTGTGAAAATCTTGAGCAGTAAGTTCTTTCCCCAAAGTAACATCTGAAATAAAACTACATGAGGGAATACATACATACATACATAATTTTGCTGAAACACAGTACCTGCAGCTTCATTCTTGTATTTCAAGCAAAAATGATTAAAATTGGACCTGCTTATCCAAGCTTATATATTTGAGTGTTTGAAGTATTTAAAATTTAAAAGAGTATTTAACTAGAGGTATTAGCTTTAAAAACTGCTAAGCAAGTTCTGAGTTCCCATGTCTTTAAGAGCTGCTTAAAGACAATATGCTGTCTTCATTATATGTTGTTGGTAGATGCCACAGACTCAATTAGCAAGGGAGCTAGCCTTTTGCTTTGAAAGAATACCATCACAAGATTACAATATAAATAAACAAAAAGCCAGAGGTGATACGGTTTTTGCTCCATTGCCTATTCTGTAAACACAACAGTTTTCCATTTTAAAATCAACAGTATCTCTTAATCTAATAGAAAACTGCCTGTGGATAAACGCTTTTATAACATCACATAAATATCACATTGCCTGTAATGTACTACAGTATCTCTGAACTCCCAAATGACAACATGTAATAAATAGAAACTTTTTTACAGGAAATAATGCCTGTCACAGCAAGAAGGATTTTACACCAGATTTATATTTCTTAGAATATTCTTTTTATGCAATTGCGTAAAGAAGCTTCTTTTGCACTGTTAAGATGCACTTAACTGGAGGACTCCTGTCTTCCCTTAGACATGATATTAACAGTCTCAAATCCTTTCCCAACTACAGAAAGCAGCTTTGTAAGGCTGATGCATGTTGCCTTCTCCCACTCATTCAAAAGCCTACAGAGAGCAAAAACCCCAAATCACAGAGCAACAGGAAATGTGTTAGTCAAAAACAGAGTTACAGCAGATACTTTTTACATCTATCTTATTCTTGGCTACAGTCAGTGCCCTGAAGTCAATACCTTGATTTTCAAGACCTCTGACCAACGCTAGGATTAGTGTGATAAGTGTATGACAGCTTGTGCTATACAACAGATGGGAATGTTGCTCTGTACCACAGCTTCTTTAGGACTTTGACATCACTATCATCATATGGCATTTACAAAAGCAAAAAATACACTAAGAACTTAAGTCCATAATCTCTCTTACATTTTGATTCAAGTTTTTTTTTCTATGTCCCACACTTTTCTCACTCCTGTTTTGCATTTCCAGGCACAACTCAAAAATAATTTTATAATAATATCATAGTACCACAATTTACAGTTGTCTTTCATAGCATTTGGATATCCTCTCATCTGGCACAGACTGCAGAAGGCACTAATCTCTTTTATACACCTCTAAGTATCTAATAGTCTAGGATACTATAGTACATACACATAGTAGGATGTGATCAGGAAAGATTCATGGTGATTTTAAATTAACTCATACATAGCTTTCATCTCCAAAACACTTATTGGCCTCTTTTCACTTTGCTCTCTTTGGGCAGGGATGCAGTCAAAATCTTCTGTTTCTTCTCTGATTGATTTTGAACTGGGACAATTTTAAGTTTTGACAAGAAAGAGGAGGAAAAAAAAAGTCCTTTAAAGTAATAGTTCTTTACTTCATAAGGACCAAACTCTTCAGGTTCATGCCTGAAAAGGGAGGAACACCACAGGAAACAATTGAGGTAATGAACTTTCTGTCACTCACCTTACAAACTTGTTTTTCTTCTACATTTTATTAGATGCTGCCTTGCTCTCCCCCTTAAACACCAATGACAGATTATACTAGATGCACGTTATACAGCTTATATTTCTGTCACCAGTAAATTAGCTGCTGAATTTAGTTTGCATGATGCTATTGACAGGTCCCTGATTTAAGAACCCTTCTTTTTTTAGTAGTTTTCAACCTTTTCTTCTTTCCTCTTTGTCAAGATCTCCATCACATTTTGGAAGAACACAGTAAAAGTTGTAAATGTATGCACAGACTTAGAAGGACAGAGGCTATGTTTGTCTTAAATAGGTGGGGAAAAGAAGACTTGTAAATGAGCACATAAATTAAGTAAATATTACATAAGCATACTGTGCAATAAATGCTGCTCTTGAGGCAGTTGAATGTTTTAGTAGATTTATTTTCTTACTTTTTGACCAAAATTTTTCTAAGCCTAACAAGTTTTCTGTTCCAACTAGGAATGTGACAACTGATACATTTAAAGAATTCGAGATTTAGGCTTTATTGTTGGTTCTTCAGTTTAATTTTGTTTCCAGGCCTCGGGAAACAATCCCTCTACTACGAAACCATTTCTACAGATCATAGGCAGCTGAAAAGTTACAGCCTGGTTCATTCAAGCTTGGTACCTGCGAAGTTCTGCCATGTTAAGTGCAAGCAAGGTTCAAGAGGATGCAGTAGCTCCAGCAATGATGAGGTGTGTTCCAGACTGATTTTTACTGGGGCTTGAACTTTTGAAGTACAACAATTACATACCCATTATCACCCATGGTTAAATGTCACAAATGCAATAAATATTTAAGAGACTTGGTGACTTGTATAACGCTTCCCAATTTGTTGTGGCTCATAAAGTACTTTCAGAACATAGCCAGAATGTCCCTCCCAAATTACAGACACACTGCTCTGTCATCATCCTCAGCCCACTGGACAGCACAGCTATGTCTCAAGCTGCCATTTTAGTAAGTTAGGGGAAGAATAACAAGCAGGCATGCAGTGCCAGATGTGCTGTAATCAGCACTTCACTCAAGTCCAGCAACTTGCAATAGCACATTGTTGAAAAACTTACAGATTCAGCTCAATCTGCATTCCAGTATTTGCATGCCAAATCCTCAAATCACCTCCCCTTTAATTAGATTATTACCGTGGAATCCCTGGGAAGTTATTGGCATCATCAAGCTTTGCTGATCCCATTATATTTGTGAATTAATACACATAAAATTATAACCCAAAGATGAGTCTGAAGACAAATAGCTTCTCTTGGAGTTCATGTTGTGAAAAGTCTTAAGTATTTGATCACAGTAAATCCAAGCAATTGACAGACATTCCATGAAGCCCTTTTTCTACTTGCACAGAAATATTTATTCTTTCAGGTTCCTGAATTATTGCATAACCTTAAAGCAACTGAGATCTACAAATTTCATGAATAAATAGACAATATCTGGTTGAACTCCGGCTCCAACGTGCAATAATAATCTCAAGCTACTTCATAAGGCTACTACTAGAAACAGATGCATACTGTCAAAAAGTTCACAGAGCAGTTTTTTCTGAACAGCAAGAGATATTAACTGGTTCTTTGATTTCTGGCTGATATTTGAATTATTTATGTTGCCTCTGGTTTACCGAAGAGGGGAAATCCTGTGGCGTGGCACAGCAGGAAAACAACCAAGTAGTTCCTCTAGTTACACAACGTACCAAAACTGGAACTCTGCTTTCAGAATCATGATGAAGCGCCTGTGCTCGAGGGCTCTTTTGGCGAGAAAAAGCAAAGACGCATTATGTAGCAGTTAACTAGAATAAACACTAGAGGTTGAAAAGGAGTCTGTTTTCAAAAGCTTTTAAATGGGCATATAAAGGCTTGCTCAAGTATTTATTACTAGAAGTCTTAAAGCTGGAAACTTAAACGTGTTTTTAATATGAAATAAGCACTGTAAAATTTTAAAACAAAATAGGACAAGTATTGTTATTTTGCCAGTTTCCATACATATATGTATTCTATAGACTATGTGATATTAGGCACAATTAACTGTGTAACAATATCACTTTTTTAGCTTTTACGTTTCTATTTATCAGGAATTCTGCTTGAATTCTGAACCAGCCAATAGATTGCTTTAGGCCTGCTCAGAAGGAACGGGGGTAACAAGTGCTAATTAAGTCTCTCTTCTCATTTAGCTTCCTGATCCTTCAATATGCTTTACAGAAACCAACACACTATAGTAACGATGCGAAGAATCAGTGATATTTAACCCCTTGCAGCACAACAAAAACGATCATCTTACTAGTGGTATATATCCCTTTCCAGGTTTTGGATCTTTTTAGGACTACTCAGATTTTGTTTAGAAGCAGTTCACTGGCAGAATCAAACTATATTTGACAGAAAACCAGCTAAAGTTATCAAAACAGAAATATAGACAAGCACTTCTTAAACCCCTCAAATTTCTGCATTCTCTAATCTTCTTACACTAGCAATTTATATGAAGGTTAAAAATAAAGCATAGATAAATATGTCTTTTCAGTCAGACTCAAGTTTTTGCACTCCCCATTTATGCAAACATGAATTCCAAGGGGACCTACCTATAAGGGGCATAAGAAAGGAAGATTTGAAGAATTTGGCCCGGACGCTAAATCTTCAGTACCACAAATTAAAGAGGAAAGCCAAAACATAAGAAAAATTATGTTTCTTTTCTTGTATGTGCACATGGTACTCTGTGGACAGAAGCAAGCTTACAAGAAAGTGTCTGAATTTGCTAAAATCCATAAGAGACATCACCACCACCCCATTTCACCCCCCTCTCAGGCCCTGTTACAAATTCTTATCTTTTAGGATTTAAAAAGTAAGTTTTAATCCTAGCTCTGCCAATAATCTTCTGGATGACCTTGAGCAAATTGCTTTGCCTCTGTTCTTTCAGCCTAGCTGTAAAGCTGGATTAATTCATACTGGTGTAAAATAGATGATTGTCATGCAGTATTCTGAAGCACTACAACATGCAAGAGATAAGCAAGACATACAGTAGGCTTTGCATGACCTTTGCAAAGATAAGCTTGGAAACAACTGTCTATGAGGTTTGAAGGGAAACTATCAATATTCTTATTAAAAAAGGTTCTCATTATACATTCCAAATGAATCCTACATGACATTCAGCCCATTTTTATTAAAAGCATTTAAGACAAATATGCACTAAACCCACTAATTATCTTGTCTTCCTTAATTTTTTTTTCTTCCTGTCATGACATACAGCTCTAGACTTAACTAGAAGCATGCACTGCTTCAGCCTTGTTTCAGTAGCACCCGAAAATCTAAACAAAACATTGAAATAGCTCAATTTTGTAAGACTGGTCATGCAAAATTAGACCGCCGTCTTATTGCGCCTCTAGCATGGCAAGACACCAAACAGTGCAGGATGGTGGCACAAATGGCCTCATCTCAGTCATTCTGTTAGCCAGGAACCAATTAATTTATATATTGAAAAATAGTTATACACTTGTTTTGCAAAATATTCCTATTAAACACGAAGCTATATTACCTAGTGTTCCCAATAAGAATTTTAATTAAACTGTCAGCTTTTTGAAGCTGGAGTTATCTAAATCCTGTTCTTACTGGTCTCTTATTACAGCTGGGTTTTGTTTTCATTAGTTTGTTTCTTGTGGCTTTATTTTCTGCTCTCATTACATAGAGGAATCATAGATCAAAATGACACTTTGCAGGAAACTCCCATTTCAGCCAACACCATGTTTGCTCATAAAAGATACAAACCTGCTTATCAAGAACTTCTTTTCTCTGTGTAAATGAGCACACATGACTCACAATGACCTACAACAGTGTTAAGTGTCAATTGTTTTCATGAGCAGAGGAAAAACTGTTCCAAAGGACTGTATCAACCTGACAATTATCTAATGCCTACATGAACTACAAAACACAGGAAAAATGCAAATTCAGTCACAAACAAAATAGGTAAAATTAAACAAATATAAGGACATCAGATCACAGAATCACAAGACACCTCCATGAAGTACACACTTATAGTCAGAAACAGACCTCCTTTCAAAGCTGCTAAGTTTATTGCTGTCTTATCACAACATACTATTGTTAAAAATCAACTTAACTACTTATCATGACCTGCGTATTACAAAGTCCTATGTATTTCATAGCATAATCAGAAAAAGGCTTTTTTTGTCAATTTATGTTCTTCAGCAGGTCACACCTACAGACTTAACTGTGAAATAAATGATTTGGATGAAAAGGTGTTTGCTTTTCAGTGAAGATATGCAACAGGAGACAAAATGCATGCAGAAAGCAAGTTTTAGTTGTTCATCTAACAGCTAAACTGTTTATCTAAGCTTCCAGAAATACATTACTCTTATGTATAAACATGTATTATACAATCCTATTCAGAAGCACACATAAGATGGCTTAAACACAATACCCTAACAATATAACCTGTCTACAAAGAGAAATAACTTTTCAGACTATGAAAGAGTAAATAAATATAAAAAGTGAATCACTTAAATACAATTACAGTAACTCGTGTAATATCTGGTAGAGTCAGCCTGCACTGATACAAATGCTGGGGCTGTCACTACATGTATTCTCTGCAACAGTTTTGTTTTATGCAGTCATTTAAACTGTACACAAGAAAAAACCCCCAACAACAAAACAATGAGGAAATCAAATATCAATGGCAACAAAAAGCAACTTAGAAGTGAAATAAAATTTTCAAATTATTGAATTAACAAATATAAGATTACAGAAGGGCCAAAAGTTACACAGTTAAGGTTCTGAACTTTAAAGTTTTAGAAATGGGAGATATACCATGGACTGAAAATTCCACCAATATTGGAGTTCGGAAACTCAGTCCCACTTTTCATGTGGACATGCTTCAGGGGTAGCACTAACTGGAACAATTCATCTCTGAAAAGAGAAAAGTCAGGGGGCTATTTAGTGTGGTATTCATAATTACCAAAATGAGGCAATTAGTCTTTTTGCCCACTGTGTATTTGCTCTTATTCTGTACAGCAGAATAAACAAGAGGTCATTTTAAGTTCAAGAAGGCTACACATACCTACAAAGTAGCAACATTGGAAGCTTCATTACTGCAGAGATTTGGAAGGAGAAGGTGGTTTCAACAGGCATCAAGTGACAGGATGGTAATAAAACATTATTGACGTACTTCTTCAGAAGGCAAGTTGAACTCTGCTTTAGTAAATTAAATGACTGTGGACACAAGAATAAATCCTGTCTTAATTCTTGGTCCCAACCCAGTGCTATGCTCATGTGGGAACAGGAATCAGGAAATAGAGTAAAATGCCAGCCGGGATTTAGGTTTGCGCTGTTTTCACTTATCTACAGCTTACTTATACTTTCAATTAACTGGCATTTCTAGAGCATTTTTGCTTGGGTTCAGTGGCATGAAAACTGTGAAAGTCACTAGAAAACTACATATACTATCAGTAAACAGGCCTCTTGCAAGCTGCGTAAACTAAGTCCTATTTTTTACAAAGAGCTGTTAATTTTCCATTTAAAGCTTATCTGTTGTAAGCTGCTAAAGACAATGACATGTGTGGAATGATCATTAGAGTCTAGAAATATTTTGACCTGAGCTTAATCCATTTTAAAATAAACATTTTAGGAAGATGACAGCTATTATTTAGCTTTATGGCACTTATATCCATGCATTAATAACTAAGCAATGTCCTAGAAGATCCCAAAAGTACAAAAAACACCTAACAAATAATTTAGAGACAATAAAGGTATGTATTGACCCAAACTACAGCACACGCTTACTTTCTGTCCTAAGTTTTCTTGCCGAAGCACTGAAAAAGTGCTAAAAGTAGTTAAAAAAACCCTGACTTGCTTCATACTTCTGGTTATATGAGCTTGCTTTGAAGAAAGCATGTTTTTTCTTTTACTTTTTCAGTTCTTTAGATGCGTCCTTGGGCTTAAGTAAAAATAGTCTGTGTCACTGAATTACAACAATTTCCCCATTTTTTTATACTGATGTATTTAATGGCACACAGCAGTATAAAAAGAGTAAAGAATGGTACACGCTTATAGATTGTTTTTTCCTGTACGTCACTCAGACACATTTTAGCCTGGGCCATTTCATCTCCCAAGCACAGCTCTCCTTGAGGCCACTTTCCACAGTAACCGTCTTAAGTGTCAAGGAAAATTACATACCATCGTCCTACACTCTGTAAGTGAAAGAAATCCTTCTGTTTTTGTTATCGTGATCTGATATATGGCTAGAATGAATATCAACACTAATAAAATATTTAACAGCTTAGATTTAACTTGGCTTGCTATAGGGTGCAATGAAGCTTTTGACTTGATTAAATATTCCACTTCAGTGTAGGATGCAGATTTAGCAGTTTTTAATTCTTCCCCAGAGCACCATGCCAGGTTTTCATGTAATTAAGTGGGTACACTCCAGACTGTTTACAACTGGGGTCTCTGATGAGACTACTGTATGAAAACTTCATGTTCGTTTCAAAACTACATATAGACTGTCAAGTTCCTTAATAATTTCCTTCTTAGTGGCTGCCTCAGAATTTTAAGCAATTTATGATTAAGGAAGCCAAACAGATGCTCCCCCCTTTTGATATTTTTTTTTTACTTTTTATTTTATTCTCTGCTATGGGTTTATGGGTCTTAATTACAGGAATAATTGAGGAAAAGCCGAAACAGAACTAGCTTAATTTGAGGCACAGAAATGAGCCCATTTACAATATATTAATCTGTGAAATAATTAAAAAGCAAGGGAAAAACCTTAAGTTCATTTAAAAAGGAGCAACTAACAAAGCTATACAAAAAGAATGATATTTGATACATTAAAACCACACTAAATCTGAAACACTGTCATTAAAATATCTGCAACTGCAAGGAAAAATCTAATAGCATATGAAACAGGTCTGGTTTTATTTTTTATTTTCTCACACAAATTTAATAAGATGGAACAGCTCCTTTATTTACAGGTCTTTGTGCTCTACCAGTCTGCTACCCCGTCACATCTTGTTAGGACGAAACTAAAAAAAATCAAACAGGAAAGGGGTTTCAAATAAATACTTTATTAAGGAAAGCACAGACAAGGTAGGGAGTTTGTATACAAAGCAAATCCCATACGTAGAATAAAAGACATTATTACTACCTACATTGTCTTTGGTTGCACAGATGACCCAACCAGACAACATTAAATGAATTTGTTTGCTCCTACATCTCTCATCCTTAGCATCCGAGAAAGTACAGTAACCCTGGAATAAGTTGCAGGTAGTGAATTCACAAAGAAAGGAAAACAGAAGAACAACACAACAAACACTTCCAATAAGCAGTAACAACACATCAATGAAAGAATCACAAAACTGAGCCTTCTTTCTTTTGTTTCACATAATTAATTACACACTTTGAAGGCCACTTCTGAAGAATTTTAGCAATTGCAGAGATACACTGCTTCCTAACAAGGACCTTAAATTTCCATGTGCTGATGCCAGACAGAATATCATGGAGGTAACAGATTCAGCTGTTCTTCCTATAACCCACCTAGAGCACAGACATTTACTTATTAAGTATTCAAGATTAAAATTATAATTCTGTTAATTATTAAAAAACATATAATTAATGTCAAGGAAAATTATTCTGCAACTTAATCTAAGTGTTTTCTTCTCCTGGATGAATATTATACAAAGTATTACAGTTCATGTTTTTTTAAACCAATACTAATCTTTGTTAATCCATAAAAATTCAACTTAAACTGGTGATAAAAGCTTCTACTTTGAAGAAAACATAAAATAGTAAAGCAATTAGTATGTAAAATCAGATTATTTCATTGGTTCATCTAGTTCCTGTATTATCCACCACTCATTATCAGAGGATATGAGCACACTGATCCACGCTCAAAGCCAGGTGATACCAGGCAGAGGCAAGTAATACACAGGAAAAGAGATAACCCAGTACACACCCAAGTCCTTTGAATGCACCAGAGTACCATGAATTCATCAAATAAATATTCAGCATTACCATATGATCAGTTAAAAGCATGTCACTGTGCACATCGACATTTAAAATCCTGCACCTTAACTGCAATGTAAAACTCAGAAGAGTCATCAGTGCCAGTCTCTAACTATTATAAAGAGGAAGGCCAGAAACACTCAACATCTTCAGCACCAAGCTCAATTACAAGGGCAAGGACATAGCAGCACACCAAGAGACACAAAAATCACAGTTTTCTCCCAAGATGTGCATTCCCCTAAAATCCTTTCAATTTCTAATTTTGTTATGCTTTAAATTGAGGTTGTGGCCTTGACTTTTCTTTTTTTACTATCCTTTGGAGATTTCACCAGCCACCAGTACAGTATTTGCAAAAAACCATCTACAACATCAGACAAGTCTCCCTAAGATTCTTCTCTCTCTTGTACAGCTGTATTTACTATCACATTTAATGAAATACACCTCTGCACAGCAGAGGTTTTCATGTTCCAGTTCGTGGGCAATTTCTTTGGGGTCAGTAATCAATAAAAGTTTAAATGAAAACTATGAACTATTCTCTGGCTGCATTTAGATCTCTAAGTAATGATATAACAGCACTTTCATACATGTCAGCATAAAATTCAGAAATTATTCCCCTCCCCTTCCAAAACTGGGCAGAGACATTTACACTTCCACTTCTGCTCACAAGCCTCAGGAGTATACAGTAACTGCATCAGCTGCGCACAGTGAAGCTTAAAAATCCAGACCTAGGAATAAGGACTTCATCATGGCCAAAACTTCTGAAGGAGCTCCCTGCATGGAATACATGTTACATTGAGTCTTAGCCTTTGGAGTGATTGAGACAGAAGCATCTGGTTTTCACCACTATTTTAATGGGAACACAATAAGCAGTTTCATTTGAAAATCAAGTGTTAGCTGGTGTAAGACACTTGCTCAGGCTTATGGATGTGCTATTACTTCATCATTGAGCATGTTCATTTCCATAAAGGCTTCCTCAGAGGTTTCTGTCATGGTTTAAGCCCAAGCCGTAAATTAGAACCACGCAGTCCACTTCCCGCCCCCCCCCCCCCCCCCCCTCCTTCTCCCTCTCCTGGAGGGATGGGGAGGAGAATCGAAAGAATGCAACTCCCATGGGTTAAGATAAGAACAGTTTAATAACTAAGGTATAACACAAATCACTACTGCTACCACCAACAATAATGATAAAGGAAAAAGCAAGGGAAGAGAATATAACACCTCGCCGATCGATATCTCACCCCACCCCCAGCAGTCATCCAGCTCTTCTGGGGACGGTCAGTTCTACATCCTGGGCATGACGTGCTGTGGTATGGAATACCTCTTTGGTTAGTTTGGGTCACGTGTCCTGTCCCTGCTTCCTCCCGGCTTCCCCTCCTCCCTGGCAGAGCATGAGACTCACAAAGTCCTTGGTCAGAGTAAACATTCTGACCAGCAACTGAAAACATCGGCTTTATCAGTATTATCCCCAGGCCGAAAGTCAAAATCACAGCACAGCACCAGCTACTAAGAAGGAGAAAAAAATGACTGCTTCTGCTAAACCAGGACAGTTTCAAAACAAGCTCCTTGCCCTATATCACACTGTCACCAAATGCAAGACTGGTACTAAATATCATACACTGTAAAGCAGAGAGCACAAGCATTAAGGTAAAAATTGTTCTGGCAACTATGCAGCAAAAAAGAGCTGTAGGGACAAACCACTGACATCTGCCATTCTGAACTGCTGTAGTGAGCTTCTGTGAGGGAGGGGAAAAAAGAAAGCAAGCCTGATAGTGGTGTTATTTAGAATACTTGGAAGAAAGCACACTAAAGCCCGTTTTATCTCTGAGATGCATTTTATTAGTACATAAACTAGAACAAGATCCATTTTTTTGACAGGGAAACCAAATCTACTTAGCAAGGAAGATTTAAAGGTTTGGTAACAAGTACTCCATTGCCCACTGGGCCGTCTGATGGGTCTGTACCTCCAGTGCTGCGCAAGTTCAGCAACTTTGCCTTCTTCACACAGCCTGCTCTGGAGCTTAGGGAAAGCTTTTCTCACTCTCCATGAAGCATGACTGTGGCTTATTTGTCATAATTATGCATGTTATATGACGTCTCTCCCTGTGATCTGAAGGCATAGGGGGAATAAATGATAGTTTGCTTGGTAACATTTGCTACAAACACCAGGATTTCTCTACAAGCAATGGAGAGACACAAACACATTTAACTCTTTCTAGGAAGAATCCCTATCTTCCCACCAGCTATGGGAGTAAACCTAGTGAGATGAGCCGAACACAAGCTAATCTGTATTTCCCACCCACCAGTAACAGTTCCTTTGCAAACATCATTTAAAAAGGCCACATTAACTGGCTAAAAAAAACATTGATTTATTTTCTTTAATTTCACAGTCATAGCAGCTTTCAGAAACTAAACAAATAGCATGCAGTAAATTCACAAACCCAATAGAAATGACCAAAATAAGCATCACCTTTGCCTCACTAGCAATTCATACACACCTAAGTGTGGAATAACATGGAGACACCCCAATGGCAATTATCATAGAATCACAGAATATTTAGGGTTGAAAAGGACCTTAAGATCATCTAGTTCCAACAGCCTGTCATGGGCAGGGATGCCTCATCCTAGACCATGTCACCCAAGGCTCTGCCCAACCTGGCATTGAACACTGCCACGGATGGAGCATTTACCACTCCTTTGGGCAACCTGTTCCAATGCCTCACCACCCTCACAGTAAAGAGGGTCCTTATACCTAACTTGAACTTTCCCTCTTTCATTTTGAACCCATTCCCCCTTGCTCATCACTAGAGTCTCTGATGAAGCGTCCCTCTCCAGCATCCTCGTACGCCCTCTTCAGACACTGAAAGCTGCTCTGTGGTCACCACACAGCTTCTCTTCTCCAGGCTGAATTGAGCTTTTAGAGGCCATTAGAGTTGGTGACAGATTAATAGGTTGGTATTGTACTTTTTGACATCCTTGCAATTTTGGTATCTTGGTTTTAAACACAAACTAAGCACTGTAACGCTTAAGTGCACCAGCTGTAGCATTACACATGTGATTAGACCACTGGTATCTTCATGACACAAGACCATGTGCAGATTTACATGTCACAGAGCAATTACGTGCACAAGAAGAGGACTGCGTCCAAGCACCAAACTTTTCCAACAGTTGATTTTCAAAAATAGTTTCCTCAAGGACACTTAAGCAACATTAAAAATCAGGCCTATTGAAGACAACAGTGTAAAAGCATTATTTCCTTAGCCACTAGCATAAAAGATTTTAAAATATTTTGTTTCCTGAATATTAAGTTCCATGCTGTGTAAAGCAATTATCACATCTCTCAGTTTCCCAATTCTTGTGTTATTTTATTCAAACTAATTAATGCTTATAGCATAAGAGAGACTAAATAAATTTGCACAGGATTATAACAGCCAGCCTACACTCATCCTTGTAGACTCAAGTACTAATTGTAAAAGAAACAATATTTACACAGTAAACAACTATGTTGCATCCTGAACTCCTCCTCATGCAATATGGTAAATCCTTTAACTCAGCAAATGCTTGAAGCTGAATTTGAGGGGGCTGGAATAAAACACTCTAACCACATAGCAAGACAGCGGTCATCCAGGACAATGCCAAGGTCACTCGTGGACAACTAACACTTTACACATAACCCAGTTATAAGGAACCAGGCCTCTGCTTCAATGAAAAACTTGGATTTTCACTGCTTCAGGTCATTTATTCCCCTAAGCACTGCAGAGCTCAGACTCATTGGGCTGTAATGAGCTAGTCATCTAATCTTTTATGATGGAGAAGAAAAAAAGAGAAAGCAATGAAAAGCAGAAAGTTCACCTGGCTTGTGAACAGTAGAGAATACTACCTCAGAGCATAGATGAGTTCAGCCCAACATCTAGAATCCTTTCAGGTGAAAAGTTCTATGTCCTCCCCTGAACAACCACAAATATTTAATTAAATTTATCATGCAACTCCTATAACTAAACACATAAAATATAAATTACTTTTCGTAATGCCTCCATATTTGAATCATGCAACTTCCTCTTCCTGACAGACTCTGTCCCTCTTTTCCATTATCTTTATAAATCTAAGAATTTTTATTGCAAGCAGGAAAAAGGGGAGATAGCTTCTTACTCTTACATTTAGCCTTATTTCTGCAACCTAGAGGTAATTTCATTAAGAACTTACTGCTCTGACATCCAAATTCATGCAAGTGTAAAAATCTGTCTCAGCAATCAAGGAGAAAAATTACAACATCAGTTTAGAAATAATTATTATAAGGAAGAATTTGTTACTATACTGTATGATTTATGCTGTAAGCATACAAATTTCACATAGACAAGATTAGCTTCATATGCTGTCCTGTAGGATTCCATCTGCCTTACGTTAGAGCCTGCCATAATCGAGAGTATCTGCATAAATCTTTGGCCTCATTTTCCTCTAATGTGCCATCTAAGTCGTCACAAGTATTAGTATCAAGGAACTGAATGAACTGGGTAAATACTAGCATAAGTATTATCTAGCAACTGAATCATCAACTGGGACTTCTCTAAGTGAAGAAAAGACATATAAAGGGGAAAGGGTTATTTCTAAAATGGTGGAGGGGAACAACTTTGGCTAACATTAATATTCAGCTTTTATTTTTCATACTAAAACAGAAGTTAGAGTTTTGTTGCAGCTTCTCATGAGTCCAACAAATAGTGGGTTAAAAAAAGAGCAGCTTGAAGCTTGTATGCTGCCCATCTCCACGCTAATTATAAGGATTCTGCGGTAATAAGGGTGAAGTACTCAATTATTTTTACATATAAACCCACATATTATATTCCACTTCTATTTACTAACAAACCCTGTAAAAGCAAAATCTAGCATCAGACAATAAAGTAAATCAAGGCAATGTTCATAAAATAAACAACTTCCAACACTGTACTTAGGACCCATGAGTGATAACAAAAAAGCATCACATTCATTTTAACTATACACTGAAATTTCAAAGACCTTTTATAAAGTCACCAAAAGCATTTATTTTCCTTTTTTTAAAAGAAAAAAAAGAAAAAAACATTTGAATCTGAGAAATAGACTCAGTCCAATGTCAATTATAAATATTCTTAACATTGACAGAAAAAGACATATAAACCAGATTTTTATCACGACAGTTCTGATTCTAGTAAAAATCCTTAGCTTCATACCCATTACTTCAGAGAACTACTTAATATAGAAAGATTAATCACTCGAAACTAATATTACCATGGTCTGATCTCAAAGACAGACACCTATCCTGTCTATTCACTACTTCATTACCTAGCAAGCAACTCACTGAAGGAAAATTAAACAAGCGCTTGACAATCTGAAGAACAAGGAACAAAACACTGAACCCAGCTAGTGTCACAAAAGAACCCTTAACAAAATTGTTGAGAGCACAGAATTCTATAGCTTCTGTGTACAAGCCTCATGTGCTTAAAGCCAGATAATTCCATAAAACAATATCACATTTATGCAAAATTAAGATTAAAGCTAAACACTGGCTACAGCTCTGACAATCGAACACTGCTATCTAATTTTAAACTGACAGCTTTGTGAGATGTAGCAAAAAAAGCTTCAGAATGCCCTACAGAATTGTCTGTCTGGAGGGTCTAAATAATTGAAGAGCTAGTGTGAAAGCTGAAAAGATTATGCCTTTTACTAAGTAAATACAGCAGGTTTTCTTTTTCCAATATTTTATGAAATTTATGAAATCTTCCAAATGGAATGCTCTCTCATATCAAGTAATTTTACAAACTTCTTTCCAAGTTATTGCAAAATGCATTTAGAGCTTGCAACACAGCTTACCATTGTGCTATGACACTGGTAATTCATCAGCCTTGGAAGAAGAAACAGGGGAAGAGGCCTTTTATTATCTTTCACCCTTTTTCCCAATATCAACCTGAAAGAAGGTGCTGTTCAATTAAACGAAGAGGTCTTTTTAGTATCTTCTAGCAGATATATAAAAAATAAAAAACTTTGAGTACTATGCTCAGAAAAAGAAAATTTGTATATATAAAGAAAATTTATATATATACCCCATTATTACACCCAAAAGTAAAATCTTGGTCCTGATATCTTTATGATAGATGAAGAGTAACATTTCCTTATAAATACCCCTAGGACGAATACCATGAGGGAAAAACCACAGACTTTATTGGAAACGCATGGCTCCATTCGGTTTCCTTTGAAGCTCTGCTATTCTTTTTAATAGTAGCCCAATCTGTTTCTTATTTAAGACTCTACACTTAAATGGCACTCTACAATAAGTGCAAATACTAAAAAAACAAAACCAAAACCACTCAAACAACAAAAATCCCAAACCCAAGATACAGGAATATATTCATACCCAGCATAAATCAGTTCATCTTCATTACAGCAGAATTATGGAGCAGAGAATTCAGGACATGTATTTTATTTTCACTTAACATTTGAAGAGATTAAAGAGCAAAAAAGAAAGATCAGATTTAATTTCTATCTTTTATATGCTTCTCTTTTTGCTTGCAAACAAAAGTTACAATTACTAAAGAGCAATTAGTGTCTTCCGATCTCCAAGTTTCCAATAATAACATTCAGTTTTCAACAAAGCCAAAAAAACTCCCAACTTTCTAAGAATATAATAAATTAATTTCTGAAGTTTAGCAAGGTCTTAGTCATTTCAAGGAAAACAAGTTCTTGGACCTGAAGGACTTGCTAATCTACCTCTGGATCAGTGGTCTCATGTGTGTAAGAAGTATCAGGGAGCAGCAAGAGCTGATACAGGGAGCTAAGAACGATAACAGAGCTCCCATATCTCAGCAAGGTGAGCAGGACAGGCCCAGGTACCAATCAGGCCCAGCCAAGAATCCAGATGAACAAGCATGCCCACAGTGCAAGGTCAAGCCAGGAATATGAATTAGGATCAGGTCCAATGACAGAACTCAGAACCAGACACAAACCAGCAATTGCTAGGCATGTCCCTAGGGACAAGGCAGATCTAAAGTCAGGCCAGGAGGTGAGTCTGGGGTCACATGCCCACAGCCAGGCACAGCCACAACCCTGACTCAACTGGAGATCCATACTCCTACAGCACAGCCAAGCTAAGGACTAAAACACTCCAGGATCAGCTGAAATGGGTCTCCTGTGCCCACTGGACAGGGTGTGAGAAGGCTCCAGGTGAGGCTGGTTGGTGCTTTCAGTCTGTTAGTGCCCTCAGGTCCTGACAGAAAGAGATGTGTTTTCATCTTTCAAGCAGCAGCTGAAGCAGATTAAGTTTTCCCTAGAGGGAAAAGAGAAGCAGTAGAAGATTTCAAAAGAAATGTCTTACTTTACAAAGCCTTATAGCTTACACACCACAATGGTTTCTTGTTGATAAACAATATAGGTAGCTAGTTTTTATGGCCTGTGGGTTATGCAAGAGAATACTTACTGTAAGAATCATAACCACGGCCAAGATGAGATGGTTGTCAAAATGAAAAGCAGTGATTCTATTTAGGATTTTAAAAGAGATTTGATCCTGAGCACTGCTAACCATTTCCTGGGAGGTCATAAGACTTGCACTTCCACCACCACTTCCCTGTACTAACATCTCAGTCTTGGCCTTGTAATTTCCAGGAATCTCTGAATCATACAGAAACCGATCTGGTGCATAACACCTTCTACTAATATTTTTGTAAATGCCTTAATGCTTTAATTACTTTACACAGAGCTGTAGGAATCTTAAATCTTAGTCTTAAGACATTAAAGAGACATTGACCTGCTTTGATGTGGATATGTATACGCATAAGGATATCTAGGTGTTTTGGCCCATGAGTACAGAGCAGCTGTTTTGTCCTAATGGTTTCAGAAGCTGCTGTGCACTAACCAAAACTACCTCAAAGACTAACGAGGCTGATGGAGACTTTTAACACATTTTTTAGGCTTATGTTAAGCAAATCTGCATCATGTGTTTTAAAAAAGTTTATTATATAATCATATTTATGACAAATACAGTACATTAAGGATTACTATTAAACATATAGATGGAGAAGTCCAATTTCTCGTTACCCTTTATCGAAAAACATATCTGTCCACTTCTTACAAACCATTGCAAAAAAAAAAAAAAAAAAAGTTTTAGTTTGGTTTTCAAACGGAAAAAATTGTACCTGGCTAATGGATACCTATTTAAAATTGCACCATTGATGTCTATAAACAGCGCACGTATAAGCAACATCGTGTTATTTGATGGAAAGTTCTTACCTACCCATTCCTTTGACTCTGAAAACATAAGCTTGAGAATCTGACAGACAGAAGCTTTCTTCTGACAGCCTGTTTCTTGTACAGGGGAAGCAGGACTAACCAGCCAACTTTTGAGGGCTTAAAGTTTTGCTGAAAATGCAGTTGTACAGTCGTTAAGGCAATTTCTGAAACTGAATTAATTGCCTGTGGGATTCATTTTATGAACTTTATTTTCACATACATTACAAAAACCCCCCATATTTTTCATATATTATAATGCTTCTGAGTCATACTTTCCAGCTCTTAAGGGTATCTTTGCTTATCTTATGACCCTCTGTTCCCCACGGCTACACTGCTCACATAGCTTTTATTATTATCTGTTTTCTTGCTTAGAAAGCTCTAATACATTGTTCTGGAAACTTGTAAGTAGTTAGTGCTCTGGGGTTTTGTTTTAACATTTTTTCCCCCCCTTTTTTATCTCTTTACTGGTAGAGAAGGCTTGATTTCCTCTTTGATTCTTACTGCAAAAGTTGAAAGTCAAGAATTCCCTGCATTTCTGAAGGTCAGGATAGCTGGTGCTCAACTGTGATCTCACCGACATCAATCCAACCTATCTGTTTTTCTTGGTTTCACTGGCACATAACAATAGTAATGGGATGCCAAAAAGAGGCAAATACGTCTTTCTAAGACTGAATTGAGAGCAGCATGTGTACATTTACCTTTGTTCCTGAACAGTACTGGTTTAGAGGACTTTGGGCTCACAGCTGGAGAGCAAAGCGCACACTGCTTCAAGGTCTGTGCCCTCAGATTACACAATCAAATGTGTGCTGTTACCTGCACTTACTTCAGAGCAGGCAGATGCCAGCAGGCCGGGCCTGTACTTCCTGGAACTCTGAAGCAACCCCAATACCCTCAGCACCCAGAACTAAGAGCCAACAAGCTCCTAGGACCCCCAGCTTGCTGTCCTCCTATGGCCATGGGGCCAAACCTTTTCAGATGCCACCGCTATCCTTTGATGCCACCTGAACCATGTCATGGCCATGGGCTCCTCGTGGTGCCTGTCCTAGCACACACTTATCTCAGGCCTCTCCCTCTGGTGCAAGCTGTGATGTAAACAGCCATGGGCAGAGGAAAAGCAGGAGCGACAAGTGAGAAAGATACAGAGACCAATGGGTTTTACTATGAAGGCACTCGGGGAGAGAGGGGCTCTGAGCGATGAGGAAACGCGGCCGCCGTGAGGACCCCAGGTAACCAGCTCACAGTGCGCCACACTCAACATGGCGGCAACACCACCCCAGCCCCGCCACACTCTTCTCCCTTTCGATTGGCAAAGAGAGCTGGCAGTCAGTGGTATCAGCCAATCAGCGCGCCCGAAGGCGGTGCTGCGGCCTGGGCCTCCTGGAGGGTGCTCGGTGGCTGCCGAGGTGCGGGATGAGCCACCTGGGCTGGGCCCTGTGCCCGCGGCCCTTCCTTCGCGGGCCTTGGGCGGCGCTGCGGGGGCTGCGCTGCGTCTCGGTGGCGGCGGGTCTGTGCCGGTGCTCGCCAGGCACCAGCACCGCCTCCGTCGCGGGTATGGAGGAGCTGCTGAGCCGTTCCGTGCCGCCGCTGCCGCCCTACGAGACCAAGGAGAAGGCGCCGCCCCCCGCGGAGCTGCGCAGCGCGGAGTTCGTGCGGTACTACCGCGGGCTGGAGGCCGGGCCGCCCCGCGCCGAGCTCCTCACTCGCTTGGCCCGTGACTTCGGCGTGGATCATGGGCGGGTGGCGGAGTTCAGCGCCAAGGTGCTGCAGGCCCGTGAGCAGCAGAGGGAGCTGGGCGCCCTGCTGCAGGCCGAGGACCGGCTCCGCTACTACCTCAACCCCCAGTACCGGGGTCTCTTCCAGCACCTGGGCCGCCTCGAGGGTGGGCTGCGCTTCCTGGTGGAGCTGAGGGGCGACCTGGTGGAGGGGCTGGCGAGCAAGGCGGTGGATGGGCCGCATGTCAAGGTGAGGGCTGGGCTGAGGTCGGGTGGATCTGAAATGGAGCCCCGGGAAGGCTGAAGGGGATGTGATTTGGGTTCTTACTCATGGAGTATCCACATTCGGCTGGAAAGCGTCCCATGACCTTCATTCACTGTTGGGGTCTCCCTGGTGTGACAGGAGGGAAGCCTTTTCCGTAGTCCATGGCATCAGTGAGAGATGGGTTTGTTGATAGCTCAGGAAGGGAGCAGCCCATGGTGTGCAGCAATGGGATTTCCAAAGTCAAGTGGTGGTAGGAGACTGAGCTGCCTTAGGGCAGTGGAGGAAGTGCCACAACGATGCAGCATGATATGATGCAGCTGATGGGGCTGCCAAGCAGTGTCAGGTGCTTGCTGCAGGACTGATGTGTAGTGGCACGACTGCAAAGTCTGATAGAGGGCTACAAGTCACACAGTGGCCATGTAACACTAATGATGAGTAATACCAACGGGAGAAAAAAGTTGTTGCGACTTGGCTTAGTAGAATGTAGAAAACAGGTGAGGTGGATCATCAGTTTAGTTTTGGTGCCTACTGTACAAAAAAAAGGTGTGGACAGGCTAGAGAGGATCCAGAGAAGAGCCACAAAGGACTGAGGGTTCTGCCACATGTTCAGAGGCTGAGAGAGCTGGGCTTGCTCAGCCTGGAGAAAAGAAGGCTCAGGAGAGACTTTATCACCATGTTCCAGTATGTAAAGGGTGGTTGTAGTGTATTCGTTACAAGTTATTCCTGGTGAGGTCCTGGTTGGACACTAGAGGAAATTTTTTCCCAATGAGAAAAACCAGCCATTAGAATAATCTCTCCAAGGAAGTGTCAGATTTCTCACCAGAGATTTGGTTGGACAAGATGCTGGAACAATTAGTCTATGTCATGCTTTACCAAGAAAGGTGGGACCAGATGATCCTTGAGGTTCCTTCCAGCCTGGAATCCTATGATTTCATGATCCCAAGTGATTACAAGGTAGAGTGAGGTGACATGGATATGGAAGAAGGAATGATATTGGAGATGATAGTGGCAGGAGGTGGCAGGACTTCCCAGAAGACACGAAGAAAGACAGGAAGTTGGTCAGATGCATTGACCAACTTGTTTGTTGAAATTCGGATCCAAATTAAATTTGACAAGAAAGGATGTTTCTTAATATTCGTGATCATCATATAATGGAAGGAGCAACAGCGCTGGTAAGATTCCACATCCAGCTGGATCATCTTAAGTACAACCAGACTGAAGTTGCAAAATTAGCAAGATAGAAATGTGTAAAACAGCTGAGGGTACATGCATCAAATAATACCGTATGTTCAGAAACACACTAAAGCTGTTTGAAAGTAGAAAAATGGTGTCTGCAGAACTAAAGCTTCAATGAAAGTGCTGTCGTAAGCATTCTGTTACATCATTTTCTCAAAATACTTTTTTAAATATCTGGGTTCATACGATTAGGCTTAGCTCTGCATATCTGTTCTTACAGTCTTTTTTGCACTTGATCAGTTTTATTTTTCAAATGTGATATATTTTAAGAGTGAGAGCTGGTGATAAGTAGCGCATAAGCCAGGAAAGATTAAGATAGAACTAGTTTGTATTGGTTTTTGTTTGTGACCTTACTGGCTCTAAGAATATGTTCTGGATACTGTTTCTTTTCAATTTGGAGTTTCATTTAGGTCATTCTCATCTGTTTTCCACAGCAGCCAACAGCTATGTGCTATTCCTGTGTTCTTTTCTAGCATGACTGGAAAAGGTCTAATGTCTTGCTTCCAAAAGAATCGTCTTGTTCAGCCTTAAGAATCTGTTTGTTTCCATTGCAAGTAAGCATCAGAATAACCATAAGCACCCAAGGGAGCACCCATCCTACAGTCTCTGCAATGGAGCTGATTACTAGTTGGTGCAAATAACTTGCAAAGAAGTGCTATGAGGGCATGCGCATTTGATACCTTAAGCTGTAGGTGTGAGATGTTACCTGTTTACCTGAGGCTAAATATCAAGAACAGAGAAAACTATATAGGAGAATATTCAGGCTATAGATCTGAGGGTGGAGTGTGTGTGTGTATATACGGAAGAAGGAATTTGAGTAAGGAACTATTCTTGTGATACAAAATGTATTTTGGAATCCTGTAGTGAACAATTTCAAAATGGTTCTTTGCTGGTTTCCCTAACTCTAGGAAAGTGATGAAAAAAGGTATAGAAAAGCTCTGGAACTTGGGATGGATGTTACTGTGTCAGGATTTACTATTACATATGATGAATTCTTGTTTCCCTGAATTTCTTAAGGTACTATTTTAAAAAAGGAAGGTGCAAATTACCCAATCTTTGTTTCTCTGTTGATTTCACTGTCCCGGAATCATTAACAAAATAGGTGATGTACTGCAAACTGGTGCAGTATTGCCTTCAAGTATTCACATCTTCAGTTGTCTCTCATAAATCACCTCTTAAGTTGAAGTAAATGTGGAAATACAGATTTTGATTTTATGTACTGTGTGACCTGTGCTTAGCTGCAGTACACTCTGAAATGTCTCACTATTAGACTTGTGAAAGATTCTGAGCACTGAAGTCACTGAATTGTTTTAGCAATGTCCATTAAGTCTGAAGTCCTAGCGCCGTGACTGTCAGGACCCAGAGCAAGGCAAACTGGGTTGAAAAAGCTGACTTACAAGAAATTGAGAAGAACAGTGGCTACCTTACTAGAGGAATTCTGTAGATCTTGAACATAAACCCTGAAGATTGCGCTGGAAATACTTAATATGGTGGATTTTGCAAAGAGAAGAAGCATGCTGCGGATAAGGTTTAGTTTATATTTTAGTTAGTTACTACAAGGCAGACTCATCGCAAGAGCGAGACAGAAAAATTATAGGTGTTCTCAGTGACAAGTTGTTATGACATGGTAAATGTCTTTCTAGGGATGTGTGAAAGATGATGAATACTGTTGACACAAGATTCTTGATAATCAAGTGGCAAAAAATTAGTGGTAAAGTGTACTTTTGAAGCTATTCAGCCTTTTCCCCCCCCCAAAGAATCCACCAAAAATGCCCACAGGACATATGGTGAAGAGAATTTTTTCCTCATATCTGTCCCAGAGGTGGGTTTTCTTTTCTGTTAAATACATGAATCAGTTTTTACTATCGTAAGCCTCATGGATAATGTTAAGATGACTTCAGTACTAGCACATTTGAAAAGTTAAATTACAGTAAAACTGGACCTAATTCTTCTTTCATGATGCTGTTTGAATTTTTTTCATTTCTCTCTGATGTTCTTCCCATGTGTTCTGTTCCCTCCTTTTCCACTGCCTTTATAAATGAAGTGTTTATCTGATGAGCCCTTGCAATCTACAGAGGGAAATTTGCTTTCCTGAGTGTAGTTCTTCCTCTTACCGATCAGAACCCTCTCTCTCTTTCAGTTCTTCTTCTGTGCCAACATTTTCCTCTTGAGATTTTTTTATTTTTTGCTAGCTTACTGAGTTTCAGCATTTGAAATACGGACCATGTTGAAAAAATCACATTATTGTTTCAGGTAGCAAATAGTTCAGCTATTGCTTTTAAAATATATTTCATCTTTCCATATATTTTAGAAAATGTCAGAGGAAGGTTCAAGTTGCTGGCAAAAGATGATGAAAAAGATAGTACTTTTGTCATATTGATTTATAAATAAACCTTCCATAATTAAGCAGTGGTTGGTGTGTGTCTGTAATCTTGTTCTTGTATTAATCTAATAGAAAAAAAGAAACACCGTAATTGTTTTGGGTACTTTTCCCTACATAGCAGCTGCTCCTAAACACAGCAGGGACCCAAAGCTGAACTTTTCGTTTAGTTATTTTCTTTTCTTAAAGCTTTCTCACAGATTTGCACTCTGACTTGGGTATAATCAAGGAAGATGTTTTCAAATTTTAATAGAGAAATTGGCAGTGGTAGGACACGCTTTAAGGGAGAATATTTTGTGTGTAGGCTGTACATGGCTTTTTGGGAAGGGGAAATACTTGTCTTGTCTACATCCGTCCACAGAAAGATGTATTTATATCAGATATTTGTACGTCCTTGAAAGAACTGTGGTCTCATTAATGAGTATTCATCAATGAATTAGAGCATTTGTTCTCTCAGGTGAAACAGTGTCTATGTGGAGAATCTGAATATTGATGCAGTTTACTTTAAAAATGTAAGAAGCCCTTAACTAGAGAAACAAAATAAAGTTAGAAATTTTTCTATGAAAAAAGTTTGGTGTTTACCTGTCAAAAATCCTACCTAGCTGTTTCATTATTGTAAATTTGATTTAAATTCTAACATGCATAAAGATTAAACCATAACCAGAATTCTGTAACGTCTGTGTGTTTGCATCCACACTGATAATGAAATACAGAAATAAAGTTAAATGGATCTTCTTGATGCTGGAGGAAAATTACGGAGTGCATTATATGACCTACTGGGATTTTGGTTTTTCCCAAACTGACTAAAATATTTCTTATACAGTCCTTAGCTTTTACTTTGCATTTTGATAGGCCTGTTAAAACAAGGATTACCCACTGCTGTGTTGTAAATATGAAATATTTTTCTATTTCCTCTAAACATATCAACAGAGAAACAGCTTGGAGTGTTAAGTATTGGTTGATGGAGCATTTCTATTTTGTGTTTGTTCAACAGGTTACAGTGAAATAACGTATCAAGGTGATTAAGTCACTTGAAAATGCTAGTGCGCACTTTACTGATTGTCTAAATGAGCTGAAATGAGGGGGGATAAATTATATATTTTAATGTTTTTAGGAATAAGATCAAACAATATAAAACACAGAGCCAGGGAAGTTTTCAGCACTATCATTACCACTGCAGTAATTACTATTAGCAGTAAAAAAGCAGAAAAACTCCCTTTTATTTGTATCACACTATTGAATCCTGCTTTGCTGATGAGCGCATTTTTTGAGTATGTCACCAGGGATATTCTCTGTGTATATTTTGAAGTTAAAAACTTCAAACATTCCAAAGCTATGGAAAAACAGCTGTTGTGAGGCTGGTAGGATACTTCTCTTGTAGCCCTGTTGGATATCTAACCAGCAACTAACAGTGAGCTATCTGTTTGATATGCCTCGAGTGTTAGTTACTGCTGGTTCATATTATGTTGTGTTAAATATCTGCATATGAATTTTCATCGTAGGGGTGTTTTATTTTTTAGTAGTTTTAAATGGAAATTGGTAGTTCCTTCATCAGAGAGGCGGTTTTTGTTAATAAAAATAATTCAAGTTTTTTCATAACAGTTTTATTTGTTGCTCAATAAATAGGGACCTGATGTGAAAATTAAAAAGCTTCTAACTTGCTGTCTTGTAGCAAGAACACAGAATGAAAAGAAAAAGCATCATAGTTTATTATGCTAAGCTAATAGAAACTGAAGTATAGCTGGTAATTTTAAATACTACTTTGAGTGTGTATTGTTGCTCAAATTTGAAATTGGGATGCTTAATACTAAATGTGTGCTTTCTTTTTAATGAAATGTTGGATATGTAATTTTATGATTAGGCCTCTGAAATGAAAATAAGAATTTACTCAGAACTAAGTTTACAAAATAACATAAGCCAAGACCATCATTGTTGGAGTCAAGCCTTTCAGAAACTTATTATATTTTAGGATATTAAACACAACTCTAGTTTTGTTCAGATTAATTGAATTAAACACATTTTTGATAGTATAAAGTGGTTTATGTCTTTCTGCATTAAGAAGTGTTGTCAACATACACAGTTGCAGTAGGGTGAGAAGATCATTGTAGTTCCAGCTGCAACTATTCTAATTCTTCAACCTGCCTGCTGCCCTGTTATTTTATAAAGCATTATTATTTACAGCTGACAGAACTGAGGTGTAATTCCCCATCAAAAACATTCCTTTCTTTCATGATCGTTACTGGAAGCACATCTGCTCCACTTTCTTCTGTGGTTACAATTGTGTTGCTTTTATACGGCTGTATCTTGGACCTGAAGTGGCTCTGTAATGTGTTCTGCATCTTGAAAAGAAGCCCTTGGTGCAGTTGGGCATCATTACATTCTATCTTGTGGAGCATGCTTATTAAACCTGTGGGTGCTTCAAAGAAGCAAAATGAATGATTCCTGTTTTCCACTTCTGCCAGTCTCTGTGTAGTATAACTGGCTTCCTGCCAAGTCACTCGTTGCCATCTGAGCCCTGTTACTGCCAATAGACGCAGAGCCGTGTGTTCAAAGTAATGACTAGCAGGAGTGCAGCCATCAGCAGTTTTTCCTCCTAGCTGCTAGACTGCAGCTTGAAATGGCTCTCCAAAAAGCAGAAGAATGACAAGAGAGCAATAGGAACCTGTAAGTTTGACCCTAGATCTGACAACTCTAGCTTATTTTTTGTGGTTTACAGTGTGCCCTTATGAAAGAAAAGCAGACGAGCAGTCCTGGAATACCTGGAGACTTTCACTACACTGAGGGGTATTTGACTAAAAGGATTTATGGTTATTTTCTAAAAAGTTCAGAGCCATGCAAAAACAGGGATTCACAAGGGAAGCATCGTAAAGCCAGAATGAACAAAAAAATCGGAATATGTTTGTTTGGGATAGTAGACTATTAAAACCAATCTGCGTATGAGAGAGTACTTGAACTGAAAGTCAGCTTTTCTGCATAAACTGTTGCTAATGAAAGCCCTGTTGGGGTTGCAAGCCAATACTCACTGAGGGGTGCTGCCCAGGAGCTGCAAGCCCTGTGTGGTTTAGCTGTGCCAGAAAGAGCCCTCTTTTGTAGATGCTGTTACGCAGACAATTAAGGGTTCTTCACGGTACAGCTTGTTCTACCTTCTGCTTTCTCTTTAATCCATTAGACCTAGAAGCATCAGCAAAAGCAGTTTTGCCAGCATAGGTTACAGCTACTCTAAATGCAGTTGAGTGATGTATTATCAGAGCGCATCAAGTGTCAGGGTGCCCTGAGCCAACAGTAATTCTGCATTTTTCCCAATAATGTCATATTATAGTAGTTGTGTGCTTTTTTCAGGTAGTAAGACAGCACAGGTTTAACGTGTGTTTCCAGTAAGCCACTCAAGTCATCCAACTCGCTATAAATGTGCAGTAGATCTACTTACTAGGCAGGGAAGGTATAATGCATATGTCTCTCTCAACTATCCTAGTTGCAAGTTCTGATGTAGCTGTTCCTTCTTAATGTCATCTATTATGTTACTTCCTTCCCCCGCACCACCTACTGTTGTGTAGGATGGAATTAACCTTGAGATGAGAGAGCAGGAACATTTTTAATCAAGGCATTAGTGGAGTATTGTGAAGCCTGTCCATTCCTGGGGTGGATTTTGATTAGTGTGATCCCTCATTTCCCCTGAAAGAAAGACTATCTGCACTTGTTGCAGATAGTCACATATGTGTATTTTTTACAGAGGTTCTCTTTATGCAATGCCACGCATGATGTGGCTTCCACTGTTTTCCATTTACCCTATAAATGTACTTAAGGTGATTGCTTTTTCTGTAGTATTTTGGTTTCGTATTTATTTAACTTTTTTTTTTTTTTTCTACTAGCACATGCAGGTTTTGTTCAGCTTTGTAGTACAGTTTCACCAAAGACTTTGAGCACAGTTTTTTTATATAACTGAGGGCTTTACCAAGAAAGACCATCAAAAAACTAATTTACAAATCTTGGGAGAGGTGACCTCATGGATACTCGCTGTATTTGGAATAAGGCAGTTGACATTTTCACTATTTGAAGCATATGTCAATTTATGTTTCAATAAACAAGCTCTTCTATATTGGAAGATACTGCTGAAAAAGTATATAAAAAGATTTTCGTTTATGACAACTGTGCAGATGAATGGCTGTTTTCTTCTAGGTCATTCAGGTAGCAGCTGTTTCTGTGCAGAGATAGTTGCAGACAAGAGGCTGAAAAGGTATATTTCACTAAAAAACTTAGCGCAGGAATAAATGGAAAAAAGGGAAACTGAAGGAAAACTTGACTCTCCACTTCAGGCATGGAAAAGAGCCAGGATTTGTTAGGAATTTACCTTGCAAAACTCCATGGCTGTGGTCACTACCATCAACTTTAGGGGTTTTTATGGGGGGAGTTAATGTAATTCCGGGTTTGGGTGGAATGGTGTAGGTTGAAGTATCTGATCACAGTTGGCTGCAAGCATAGTCAGGGTTTGAAACTTAGTTTTTATAGTATGTTGAATTAAAGAATGAAACTGTCCTTGGAATACTACAGCAGTTACTTTGGCCAACAGGAACCTTTCTCCCTTGACACGTGCTTCTAGAGCTTTCATCTTTGTTAGGTTACAAAGTTAAAAAATTATTTTTGTTAAAAAATAAGAAATTTTTTTGCTGTTTTATGGAAGTCCTGAGACTACATCTGAGCGTTGGAAAAATGTTTTAAGTAGCAAGTGTTTTCGGGATAGATTTATACATTTTTTCTGCTGTTTGCTTAAATGTAGCAAGCTAAAGTACATTGTAGCATAATTTTTGTCTGTGTACAGCAGTGGCTTAGTAGAGGTCTGAATAGAAAGTGAGGAGGTTTAGTTCTAAAATAAATGGTTATTAAGTTAGCTTCAGGTAAGCAAGCCTATGTTTTTGATCAGGCTGTTGGCAAACTGGTGCTGGTACCACACTGTGCCCTGTATACAAAGCAAATGCAAGACAGAAAAATAAACTCTAGAGTCTCTTTAGGGGATATTCATGCTATGCTGAGTTCAAGAATACTTTCTAAACTCAAAGAATTTTAGACAGAAAAATCCTTAATAATGTAGGCAGCGGGGAATGAGTAGGGAATATAAAATTCATTATTGCTATTAATGTTCCTGAAAGTGTTTCATATTACCTTTGGCTTTAATTCTGTATCATACTCTTCCATATCATTGTGATTTTTGAGTTCTGTAGTCTGCTGCTGGTTTTGCTTTTCTTGCTCAAAAATTTTCATACTTCCAGAGAACAATTCTTTAAAGCCAATGGGTTTATCTTCATCCTGTTGAAAGGTGCTCATTTTCTAATTTATGTCCTGAGTGGCACGTACAACTCCTGTGATGAGTTCTACAAGCCATGCTGAGGTCCAGACTGAAGCATTTTTGTAGTTTACTGGCGTGTAAATGTGTTTGTATGTGTTCCAGTCACCTCCAAGTGAGTGACATCTGGAGTGACTCCAGATGTGTTACGTGTCTTGGAGAGCTGTCAAACGGAGAAAGGGCCATGTGTTAATCATGTGCAGACTAAGTAAATAGCTATTTTTCTAAAGAGAATATCTTTCTCCTAAAGAGCAATGGGAAAAAATCTTTACTAAAGTAGAGATATTAGTATTAAATTAATAAGGCAGTACTAATAATCTTCCTAAGGCATTAACTGCTGGATACGCAGAAGAGATTCAGATGTAGAAAATTATAGTGAAATTCAAGACCTTATGTTTATCAAATTTCCCCTGTTTTTCACAGTATCTAAATCTGAGCACCTGTGCAGCCTTATTGTCAAGACTGCTCAAATACTTATTGTCTGCTTTTCATCCACATTGTTTGACATTATCTTCCATTTTGCTATCTACAGTTTACTATAGACAGTGTCTTTAATATTTTCATTGTCATTTCAGTCCAGTGTGAGGAAAGCTGAACTATTAGGTGGTTAATATTCTCAAACAGATGTTAATATTCTCAACTAGGTGTGTTAGTTTCCTTGAACTTCCCAGTGTTGTAATTTGAAATAAAAGGTTATCTTTACTAGCATCTCGATGTTCTACAAAGCTTCTTTAGCAGATAAGTTCATCTTGACCGCACGCAAAGAGTTGTGGTCAATGGTTCCATGTCCGGCTGGAGACCAGTAACGAGTGGTGTCCCTCAGGGATCGGTGTTGGGAGCGGTCTTGTTCAACATCTTTGTCGGTGACATGGACAGTGGGATTGAATGCGCCCTCAGCAAGTTTGCCGATGACACCAAGCTGTGTGATTCGGTTGATACGCTGGAGGGCAGGGATGCCATCCAGAGGGACCTTGACACGCTTGTGAGGTGGGCTGATGCCAACCTGATGAAGTTTAACCATGCCAAGTGCAAGGTCCTACACCTGGGACAGTGCAACCGCAGGCACAGCTACAGGTTGGGCAGAGAAGAGATTGAGAGCAGCCCTGCAGAGAAGGACTTGGGGGTGTTGGTCGATGAGAAAATGAACATGAGCCGGCTTCAGTGTGCGCTTGCAGCCCAGAAAGCAACCGTATCCTGGGCTGCATCAAGAGGAGCGTGACCAGCAGGTCGAAGGAGGTGATCCTGCCCCTCTACTCTGCTCTTGTGAGACCTCACTTGGAGCATTGTGTGCAGTTCTGGTGTCCTCAACATGAGAAGGACATGGAACTGTTGGAACAAGTCCAGAGGAGGCCACGAGGATGATCAGGGGACTGGAGCACCTCCGGTATGAAGATAGGCTGAGAAAGTTGGGGCTGTTCAGCCTGGAGAAGAGAAGGCTGCGTGGAGACCTCAGAGCAGCCTTCCAGTATTTGAAGGGGGCCTACAAGGATGCTGGGGATGGACTCTTCATCAGGGACTGTAGTGACAGGACAAGGGGTAATGGGTTCAAACTTCAACAGGGGAAGTTTAGATTGGATCTAAGGAAGAAATTCTTTACTGTGAGGGTGGTGAGGCACTGGAATGGGTTGCCCAGGGAAGCTGTGAATGCTCCATCCCTGGTGGTGTTCAAGGCCAGGTTGGATGAGGCCTTGGGTGACATGGTTTAGTGTGAGGTGTCCCTGCCCATGGCAGGGGGGTTGGCACTAGATGACCTTAAGGTCCTTTCTAACCCTAACTGTTCTATGATTCTATTCTGTTTGCAGGAAATGAATGGAGTTCTAAAGAACATGCTTTCAGAGTGGTTCTCAACAGGATTCCTGAACTTGGAAAGGGTTACTTGGCAATCACCTTGTGAAGTACTGCAGAAAATTAGTGAGTAAGTGCTAAAAGTTGCAAATGCTCAATGAAGAGGTTATTAAATGCTTGTGACTGCACAGATTCACTATTTTCAAGATACTGAAAGGCAAAGTATAAATGAGAAATAGTTGCATTTTATGTACTAGAGAGCACACTGTTTAAAACCAAATTAAGGAAACAGGGAAGGGGATCATTTATATCATAATTTGATCCTTCAGCTCACATACTGCCCTTGTACTCTGCTGTCTTTTCTTCCAACCTCTCAGCTACTTTTCCCACTTCCCCTTGCAATTGTATTCAAATTCATACAAGGGTTTAGTCATCTCAGTCAAATATGCTATAGTGAATAGAAAGTGGAAATAAAAGCTCAGATATGTGATAAGCATATCCCGAAGAAAACTAGTGGGAGTGGGTGTGCAGTGTGCCTTTACCATCTGCTTTGTCACAGTTTGCTGATGAATTTAACTTTTTTCACTTATGCCTTGATTCTCCTTTTTTTGATTGGAGAATTTTGTCACTGACATCAGTGGGAAAAGTACTGAGCTTGTAGGGCTGGCAGCTGATCCCTATTTCTAAATGAAAAAAAATACATAATTTTACTTTGTTTTTATTTTCTCATTGAGTTCTGAAGCTGTGCATCCTGTTAGAAACTGGGTTGATATGAAGCGTCGAGTTGGGTCATATAGAAGATGCTACTTTTTTTCTCACTGTGCAATCCCAGGAGAGCCACTGATAGTCTTGCATGTTGCACTGACCAGTGATATCTCCAGCAGCATCCAGGTACAGTCACTGATGCATTTAGTAGGCAGGAAAGTGCTCTAATTGCAATGTACTTCTTTTAAAGTCCGTAATTCCTTATGATTTAGGAATATTTGGGTTTGATTGAGTTTTTTTAAGAGATGAAAGAGTTGACATTTAAAAATTACAGGATTATTCTGTCTATTTCCTGTATGATGTAAGTTGACATTTTGGGGGTTTGCTCAAGGGCAAGAATAATAAGATATATGTAAGAAAAGAGAGCAAATGAGATTAAAACTTCAAAGCAGTAGTGATTACTTCTCAAAGTTTTAAACCACATTACAATTAATTCCTGCACTTGCTAATGGATAAGCAGCTCTTCTTTATACTTTTTTATTAGATTTTTGTTGTTTCTCACAGAGAATAATGAATAAACAGTGGAGAAAAGTGTTAACAGGTTTGCAAGTTAAAAAGAAAGGCCCTCTTCTCCATAATGATGGCAATAACTAGTACTAACCTTTTTTTTCATTCTCATTTTCCCAGGCCATAGTGAAAGAGGTGCCACCTTTAGAAACAGAAGATGCAGACAAAATTACAACAGCAATTTTCTACTCAATCAGTTTGACTCAGCAGGGACTGCAAGGTGTGGAACTTGGGACTTACCTCATCAAGCGAGTTGTAAAAGAGCTGCAGGTACGTGTGGCAGGGTGTACTTAATGTGCTGTTTGGCCAACCTGCTGTCCTCACATTGGTGTTTTAGTTTTGATTTTGTATCATTGCTCAAGGCAAAGAACTGCTACGTCTTCCTTAACGCTTGCAGCTTCTTACCAGGTCAGCCTTTGAAGATGTGTAAAGAATGGTTGGAAGAACATCTTCTGCTATTGGTGAATGTCTACCACGTGTTGATACTTTTGCATAGGTGGTATGTACTGTGTGAATTACTTGTGTTTGCCCAGTCATATGCATAGATTGACAAAAAGTCAAATTTAGTACATTTCTATTGAAGGTAGCTTTCATATAGCTGTATTTTGCAATGCAGCGTATTATAAGGTTCACTACTGTCTCTCAGTTGAGTGAGTGGAGCCTGCAACCAGGCTTCCTTCCAGGCCCTGATCAATATCATCTTTCAATGTACCTGGCTGTTCCTTTTTCAAAATCTTACAACCACTCCAGTGGGTACAAGAGAAGTACTTCCTGTGCATTAATTAGTTTTATTGTTTGTTATATTGAGTTGCCCCTGGTTATATATACAGTTTTCATGCTTACCTTGAATATGTCTATTTAAAAACAAAACAACCAACCTAACAAAAAAAACCCCAAAAAACAACACACCAAAAAAAAAGGACAGAGGTTTCTTTGCCTGGGCATTTCATGCAATATAGCAGAGAAGATGTCTGCAACGTTTGAAAGTCACAGGAATAAGATACTTTATGCAAGTCAGTTCTGTGAATTTATGTAGTATCATTGCATGCTATGGGATTATTGTTAATAGATTAAGGAATTCTTGTAGAAGCTTCTTGCAAGGAACTGGAGAAAAGAATGAAAATTAATTTACATGTGGAGTGGTGTGAAAGAGACTATCACATTTCTGTGTTGAGTACTTTGTTTAATGGTCTTTACTACTTAAATTATTGACAAAGCTACCACTTAAAAATAATGATCACTACTTGTGTTTAAGTTCATTCTTCCAACAACTGGAATAGTAATGGTGTTTGGAAAATTGTCTGTGATTTAGAACTTCAGTTCTACTTACAAAAATAGCTTAAAATTGGATGCACCAAATTGCTACAGCTACAAAATGATTGCTTAGGCAACTACTGAATCATAGCTGGCTGCCCTGAATATAGTATTTTCTTACTATTTTATTTTATTTTGTCTTGTTTTATATAGATATTTTGGCTAAATTTTGTTGCTTTTTGCTTTCAAAATGGCTTTAAGATTAACTGTCTAAAGTGCAGTCATCCAAATATAATTAGGCCATGTCATCTGTCTGATCTTGACTGAAGAGAAAATGGAACAAATTCATGCTGTTCTCTGCTTTCATATCTGAAAAGTAATTCCTGGATAATTGAGTTACTTTCATAAAATAACTCTATTGACAACATATTTGTCCATCACTAATTACTTAAAACACTGGAAAAGTTGTAAGTTTGAAAGGAAAATAGAGTTCTAAAATTTGATGTGGCCAACAGAAGTATGTGTTTCTTATTTACACTTAGGACAAAGTTTCTACATGTCAGTGTTGTAAAGTCCAGCCCTTTTTCTGTGTTCATCAAATACATGATTAATAGGAAACATTTTGGCTGGGATGCCTTTAAATACATTCTAATCATAAAATTATTGCCTCAAGCTTAAGTAATATATTTGATACTGAAAGCTAAGTGCTTTCCATTCAGTGCCAAAGATGGAGGTCTTCCTCCCCACTGAAATGTGATACAGTGCTTTAAGGTGTTATGAAAAATGTGCTGTTATTAGTAAGATTTTATATGGCAAATTGGATGTGTACTTAGTTGACTATAAATTTGTATTAAAACTTGAACTGCCTTTTAATACTAATTCAATATCTATTAAAGGTACAACAACCTCTACACCTTTCTTTTTCTTGATGGATAAACCTTGTTGGTGTACCACTCTGGGGTTGAAAAAATGCATGAAGGATAATCCAGTTGTGTTTATGATGGATGTGGTTCTCTAAGTTTTTCTTCCACTCTTTGATGTTGTTAATACTTTTTTACCGTTCTCTTCTCGCTTTCTTCCCAGTCCTTCATGTTTTCTTCCTCATCATTCTAAAATACTGTTCTTGAATTCATTGTTTTGAATTCTGCAAAAGCCATCTCTCAGTACGTATTTTACGTCTGTGAAGTGACCCTAAATCATCACGCTGTTGTTATCAGAATGATCTGATACACTTCCGTAATGCCTCATCATTCAGCTTTTGTTGTAAATATTGTCACTCCCATCTAAGCAGACTTCACCTTCAAGTAGAAAGAAGCCCTGTGTATTTCAGCTTCAAAATACTTACTCTGAAATTTCCACTAAGTTAGATTGTTCAGGCCGGAGGCAGGGCATATGATGAGTAATACTATTGGCAGCCTATGTTACCTTTCTCCCAAAATTCTGGAAGTCCTACTTCAGTGCATTAATTGCACACATGTATTTTTCTCTCTGGTCTGCTGTAAGTAAAGGACTTTCCAAGGTTGTCTGTGCTCAGGTTGGACGTAATTCTTCAGAGCAGCATTTTAGTCACTTACTTTAAAAGGGACAAATGGTATAGCAGTAGTGCTGAGTTGACTTGATGGCAGCAGCTGAAACAATATAGCCTCAGCAAAAAACTCCTGGGTCAGAAATCACATCTCATTAAGCAAGCTTCTAGCAGACTCTGTAAAAATAGACAGTTGAGGTCTCTGATAGGAAAAGGATATTTTACCTAACCTTTGCATGGCTTTGCAATAAACAAATCTTTTTTTAAAAGTGCTGCTAAATCACCAAGTAATCCAGGTTACATAAATTGAGACTCTTTTAATTTAACTGATAATAAAATGCTTTGGGAAGAGGAGACTGTTTTGAAGGCATCAAGAATTTTGCTTTTCATTTTATCTGAATCATTGATGATTAATACGCTTTTATAACTTGTCTTCTGTTTGAGTTAACTTTTGTGAATGTCTGCTTGATCTGCAGAATGTTATTTCATTTGTATTTTCCCAAGGCACTGCAAACTGTTTAAACTTTTTTTATCCTCTACTAAAAATCCTTTATTTGACTTTGCCTTAACTTAACCTGCTGGGACACTTCAACTTGTAACCTCAAAACTGAATTCTCAGCTGTCATTCTTCATAAGAAAAACTCCAAATTGGACCTGTCATGAATGTATTATTAGATCAGAAGAAGACATGCACTGTTATACATATGCTAGTAGCCACTGTTTTTTTTCCACCATTGAAGCCTTTACTTGTCGAGGTTTTTAAAAACTATATGGAAACATTGATCTAGTAGGTATCTACACTATGAAGTTATGTCTATAAATTCAGTTTTACCGGATTCCTTAAAATCTCATTCATGGACAATTAAGATAGAGCTTTATTTTTTAGAAATCATAGGATCCCAGACCTGGTTTGGGTTGGAAGGGACCTTAAAGGTCGTTCACTTCCAACCCCCTGCCACAGGCAGGGACACCTTCCCCTAGACCAGGTTGCTCCAGTCCAACCTGGCCTTGAACAGGGATGGGACACAACCTTCTTGCTAATTTGCCTGAGCTGATCACTGCTGAACATGAATGTGTGTAGCATGGCACTTCTCATCTTCAGAGAATGACAAGTACAGATTCTCTCATGAAAATATTTCTTGCAAATGGGTTTTTATTAGGACTGTTAGGAAAACTGCAGTGGTAGAGACTGGCAAAGATTACAACCCTCAGTGTTGAGCACTGTTAGTTTGAGGCACCGCATAGAACTTAATGGCCCCTGCTTTTGAGTCTTTCACTAGTCTAAGCAGATGGAGGACGTATGAACTTGAGTCACAGAAATGGGTCCTCAGTTTCGTCTCTTTATATGTGCACTGTTAGCAGTTTGAATCCTTAATCTCCTCCTAGACATTTTTGGCAAGTACAGTAATATAATTATGTGAAGGGAAGGGGTATAATGGATATCAGAATAGGACCTTGTGTCGCGTACAAAGGGCATCTTGGAGAAACTGAGCTGCTGTAACTAGGAGTTTTTTCTTTCTTTGGTAGTTGCTTAACAAAAGTTTGCTACACAAATAATACAGAAGGTTTTTATAAACAAGCTTCCATTATTTTCTGAGCATATCCTATTTACGTTAGTTTGGGTAAGCAGTAGGATGAATTCATGAGTCCATTGTGTAGTCTTATGGTTATACTAATGTATATAAAGCAGGGAGCAGACAACTGAAATAATCTCTTGTAGTCCTTAATTTAAGCTTGTTTTGGTCTCAGGAAGGAATTGGATTTTGAAACTATTTCAGACAACTAGCAAGAAAACAAACAAACCCCAAATTGGACACTGTGAAACAAGCAGGCAGATGCTTTTTTAGCGAGCTGATAGGTGCTGGTGAATACGTAGACAGATTTCTCACTGGACAGACATTTAATTCAGAATGTGTTTATAGCCACTCTAAATGGTCTCTAGCTCTGCAGAAGGTACATCATAGCAATTTAGTCTGCAGATGACAGACACAGATAACTGTGGTGAAGCCTTTGAGAAAACTGCTTAGAATTTTATAGCCTGTGGCATTTGGGGGAGAAAACTGATAGCTATTGTGTGACTCAATAGAAATGCTTAACAATTGGTGGCAGATTCTAGCTTTCTGGTTGGGCTGTTGATAATTGCTACCTTAATTTAATCTAGGTGACCTGGGGAGATCATAATTTCCAAAACACACTTTGCTTTCATTGATGAAAAATGTGACCTTGGACTACAGCTTTCAGAGTGCAAGACAGCTTCAGATAAGATATGGATAATAGGAGAAATCTGCACTCTCCTGTAATGAAAAAACCCCAAATAAATAAAAGACAACCAAACCCAGAAATCCAGCCCAAAACAAAATGAGCAGCTGTATCTTAATGGTGTGTGGGTTTCTGACAGGAAAATAAACATTAATGGATCTCCACCAATAGTCTTAGAAACTAGCACATCAATTTACCAGCAGCATAAATGTGCACACTCCCCTGAATCTATTTATTTTTCTACAAGAAATAGCTGCTCAGATAAGCTCCTACACTAGAGCATTTATCAGATAAGTAGTAATCTGTACTGTAGCTTCAAAATGGGATCGCTTTCCCATATCTTATCTGTCCTGAGAAGTAAAAATTATGCACAATTTTACATTGTGTATATTGGTAGAGTAGGAGCAACTAACTTCCTGTTAAATATTTTGTGTTGGTCTTGGTAGAGCAGGTCACTCCTGACAGTGAATGATACACAAAGAGCAGTCAACATCACAAGGAAGCAAAATGTCGGTTCCTTAAGTAGGAACTTAGCAGTGGTTGTTATTAATCCCCAAATATGGGAAAAAAATCTTTCATTCTCTCTTTTATCCTTGGGGATGGTGCATAGGTACCCTCTGGGTTTTGCAGTGGGGAGATGAGATTGACATTGCTACTCTGTGGAAGCTTAGCTCCTGTGTGAAATGCTCAGTAGCAAAACAGTATTTTCAGACCCTGTGCTTTCTTAGCAGTGATGTTGCAGGAGACTTCCGGACTCGACTTTGTGGTAACCAGCCTTGTCTTTTGGCCCAGTCAGTTTTCCCTTTTACCTGAAAGAACAGTTTTTGCTTCTCAAATTTCAGCATTACCTCCTTCTTTCCTCTCAGGTTTTAACCACAAACATCTGTGAAGAATTCTTGAAAGAGAATAAGAGAATAAGCAATATGTTCTTAAAGGCACTAGCTTTTCTAGAACAAGTAATATAGTTGGGAAAACTTGAAGGAAATATGATCCCATCTTCAGGTCAAAAAGAAACACGTCCTGAATTCCTTCAATCCCTACCCAGAGGAAAATAGTCTTTAACAACCTTTTTCTCTTCTTTTTTTCTTTTCTTCTTTTTCACCCCAGCTGCACAATAATAACATCTATACTCCCTCTGGAGCACATCTAGGATTTCTCATTGATAGATGATTAATTTAAAAACTTTTACCAATGTATTCCTATCTCTTGTGTTCTCTGTGTTATGGACTAAAAAGGAACTTTAAAGCACAACAGGAGTGAAGACACAAAGAATGAAACCCATTTTGAAATCCAGTCTTTTTTGGAGAGAGCTTGTTGGTTCCTAAGAAAGATGATGTGGAAAGGGTACTTCTCATTATAGATTACGGGTCTTTGTGTACTTTAAGGTTCATTTGTAGGTCTGTCACATCCTAGACAGTTGCTGAATTTGTCACCCATCATTATTGTGTAGACAAGCAGGAAGGTGCTTCGTCAATGAATCTTCAGGAGGGCATTATGGCCCTCCCTTCTGGTCAGAAATTTATATAACTGCAGTGAGAGCAGACATGCCAAAGGTCAGATTACTTAACAGCAGACTGTCTCAGCAGCAAAGCTGTGGCCATGTGCAGTAGGGTCCCCACTGGTCAGCTTTTAGTGTGCTGATGGAAAAACAAAGGTAGCAAGTGATGCTGCTTGTTTCCATCTTAACAAAACTGAAAACTTATCAGGCTTTTTCTCTAGGAACATTCAGCTTTTTCTCCAGGAACAAGTATCTTGAAGTATTTTTCCAGTCGCCTTTAAAAATTCCCTTTTGTGACATCTTTCTCCCTCCGCTTTCTCCAGGAGATCTGTTGTTTTGTGCTCAAAGTGTTGTTCTGTAATAGGAGCTAGCATTGAATCAAGGAAACTGTAGCTGACAAGGGGTCATCTGAGCATGACTCTTCTCTGCCATACTAATTAAGATCCTGCTGCTTTAAAGAAAAGTATATTCCAGATGTGATGATTAGATAGACTTCTTGATTGAGAAACACTACAGGAAGGGGATGAAAGGTGATGAAAGGAAGATTTAGTGGGTGCAATTGATTCTGTGTTCAAATTATGTAAAGTTATTTTGAATTAATTTGTGGATAGATGATCTTTATATCCATGGGGAAGTATTGAGTGTGGAGTTGGGGAAGGAAAGATTTTTTAAATCTGTAGGGTTGGTTTGTTCTGTTCTCATTTTTGTTCTCATTTGTGCCCTTTTACTGCCCCCAAATATATATTTTTAATTACTGCAGCCATTGCTCTCTTTTCAAAGTGAGAGGGGAACTGAACTGTCTAATCCAAGAAACATTCTTTTAATTAAAACATATTTTCTACATCCATGGCTTTTGTAGCCATGGTCTGCAGTAAGGGCACAACCCTAATAAACTTTTGTTTTATAGATGCTGTATTCTTTAAAATTGAACAGAGAGGTGCTAAGATACCAGCAGAACCTGCCCTCCACAGACACTGCTTTCTGTAGATTTACAAGTGACACTTTTATGAAGTGCATATGCAATCTTGCTACAGACTTATCCTTCAGAATTTACTCTTAAAAATAAAATATCATAATGTCCTTTAGTGAAAAAGTCACAGGAGATGAGCTTTGGTAGTATTGTACTCTAATCATGGTAGCAATAGCAGCTGAGACTATGACCCAGTCAGGATGTCCTGGGTGCTGTGTTTACAGAAATGGTGGTTTTGTTCAATAACACGCAGAAATGATTTGTTTTATAAAATTATTTGTTTTTTCCTTTATTCAGTTCCCTAAGGAGATGATGGAGACTGTGTTTCTTTGTAACTTGTTCTGTCTTTCTTGTTCCTGGGTGGTCTCAAAAAGAAGAAGAAGAGCTCTTTGGCTTGCATATCTGTGTGATAGTTAAAGAACTTCAGCTAAGGGGGGCAAGTGAGGTTAGCCACTTCATAAGATTATAAGTCACAAAACTGCAGAGGTGGTAGATTTGAGCTGGCTGGTATTTTGTAATGCTGGAAGCCAGCAGGACAGCATTAAGCTATTTGGGAAGTTCTGTGTGGGAAGGAAAAAGGTGTTGTAAATAACTGGCTGAATGTTATTTCAGTTATTAAAGGTATTTAGAAATGGTGCGTGGCTCCAGCCTGTGCTCTCGGCTTCTGCATCCTCATGGTACAGCATGCAGATGGCAATGTGGTGTGGGGCACAGCGGTGCCTAAGGATGCAGCCTCACAGGTGCAATTGCAACAACCCAGCAGCGTGTGTTCCATTAACATTTGCTAGTGTGAGGTAGCATCTGAGTGATGATGACTTTTTAATGGTTATTTCTGTAACACTCAAAGTAGAAAAAAATGCATTTTGTAATTGTTTAAAGACAATTTTCTGTTGACATTAAGATACTTCCGTAATGTTGATAAATGTCTTGGTTCTTACCACTTCTACCTATATGAACAGTAATTAAAACAACACTGATTGTTTCAGTTCAGCTCCATCTTCCCTCTGTTTCTTGTCCCTGTTTTCCTTCAGCAAGGTTGACTGATGTACTTTTTGTTAATTCCGAGTGACAGTGAGTTTAGCAACCTTCCCTATTCTTCCCATTAGTGTGTTCCAAAACTAACACATTACGTGTTTTGCTTTATGTGATCACATAGTTAACAGTTTTTACTCATAAATTTAGTAGGAGTAGTGAAGTTTTATTTTGTTAAACAAGTATTAAACTGTGAATTTTGCCTTTTTTTTTTTTTTTTTTTTTTTTACTGCAAGTATGTATTTCTAACCTTGTGATTTTATCAGTGTAGTTTGGGTATACCGTAAAAAGTAGCTGGTATGTGTATAAAAAGCCCCTCTTTCGAATCGTCAGGACATACTTCCTTCCATTAAAATCTACAAGTCATTTCTTTCCTGATTTTACAATAGACTGAAACAATAAAATGCTTTTCATTTAAAAAAGATAGTTACATATAAAAATGATATTTCATGAGGTTTTTACATACAATATTTGAAAGGTTTTGAAAACTTGTATGTTTATTATTAAAATTTTTTATGCCTCCAAATAACTTCTTTATAGCATGTGATTGCATTTGTTGATTTTTACCTGTGAAATCCTGCATCAGAACATAACATTGGTAAGTACTGCAGAAGTACTTTTAAATAGATGATGTGTGTGGAATATAGTTCAGTCAGGGTTAAAATCTCCTTTGTTCTCCAAGTGCTTTCTAGGCACTAACCTGTTACGGGCAGGTGATCTTTTATTTTGTGTTTGTCTGTGTGTATCATTTAATTCTCAGAATCCCCAGTGATCACTTGACATCAAGTAAAAAGGCATCAGCTGTTCTTTCACTCAAAACTTCCCATTGTCAATCATGACAAAACTGATGTTTTTTTCTTTTTTTCCTCTCTCCTGTTGTCTGCAGAAAGAACTTCCTCAGATAAAAGCTTTTTCTACTCTTTCACCTATACCAGGATTCACAAAATGGCTTGTTGGTCTCCTCTCCTCGCAAGCAAAGGAACTGGAAAGAAACGGACTGTTTACAGAATCAGAATGGCAAGAAATCTCTGAGATCACAGGAGACGCTACTACTGAAACACTGAAGAAGATCTTAAATAACAATGAGTGGGTGAGATCAGAGAAATTAGTTCAAGTGCTCCATTCACCATTTATGAGACTCTGTGCCTGGTACTTGTATGGAGAGAAGCACCGTGGCTATGCCCTTAATCCAGTAGCAAATTTTCATCTTCAGAATGGTTCTGTGATGTGGCGGATAAACTGGATGGCGGACACAAGCCCTCGAGGCATTGCTGCTTCTTGTGGCATGATGGTAAACTACAGGTACTTCTTAGAAGATACAGCCAGCAATAGTGCGGCATACCTGGGCAGTAAACAAATTAAAGCCTCAGAGCAGGTACTTTCCTTGGTGTCTCAATTCCAGCAAAACAGCAAGCTTTAGTTAAATGTTATGAAAACCAAGAACAAGTGTTCGTCACCTATAAAGACTTGTAATAATTTACTCAGCACAGTGCAATGAGAAGTCACCTAGGTTCCCAGTCGTCTTGCTTACTTTGCCATATATTCAAAACCTGATTGACTGTGATTGAGCCACTGCAAGTTCTAGATATCTGTTATGTGCGAATATGTATGTATGAGGTATGTATTAAAGGGCGAGTAAAATTCTCTCAGTCAGTTACAGCTCAGTGGTAACTTGGATACAAAATACTTGAGCTGTATCATTAGTCTTGATAATAAACCTGTATAAACTGTATCTTTGAAAGGAGCTGCACTTTTTTGGCATAATAGTGGTATAGATTGTTCAGTGCCAAAGTACCTGGAAAGAAGTACAAAATGAAGGTAATTTTTTTCTCAAATATATTAGCAAAACACTAATATACAATTTTATTTCAATAATATCTGTCTTTTTCACCCTCAAAAACTCTCATGTAAAACCTCTTGGTATTTTTCAAACCCACTAAAAATCTCACTGGATCCTTGCTTTGCTGGAAAATCTCGGTCTCTCAGTGCAGCAGGTATGTAGTACTATATTTGCATTTTTGTCTGCTAAAGTATAATGAGCAAGAAGGAAATGTTCAAATAGAAATAAGAGAGACTGATACTTTGGGATCAGTTGAGAGGTGTCCAAATATGTATATTATACTTTGGCTCTGTAAATGTTTTAATTTGGTAAAGAGATCTTTTAATAAAGAGGTAGCTGTGACCTGCAAACCAATAAAACAGTATTTCTTACTAAATCCTGTCTTGCGTATTTTGGTGTGTACCTTCCTTCACCTAAGAGCCCTCCCTCAGAAATGATACTGCCACAGCAGAAGGACCATCTTAACAGAATTTCATGATGTTTTTCAATTTCTGTTTTATTTACAATTAAAATGTAGCTGTCTACAGTTTAGAGTATCAGACCCATATCAGAATATCAGACTGAACAAACTACTGACATGTTGCTTTTTCTTTTCTATGTAGCATGTGCATTTTGCTATTCAGTTTTTTGTACAGAGCCTTAGGGCAAACATAGGCACTTAACTGTATTGGTACTAAAATTTTCACCATGCAGATTGCTACAAGACACACTGCTTCTGTTTTAACATGTCAGAAGGTGTTTTCATTCTCCTGTTTTCTAAGCTTTATGAACTTCTTTAGAATTCAGGTTTCAAGGTGAAATTTAGCTGCTTATATAAATATGTACAAGCCATTCTTGGCTGGGAGGAATAGATAAAGAGAACCCTCTTTTCCTTGTTACGTTAAGCTCTTCAAGTTTGAGGAAACCAGGTCACTTACTTTAAATGAAAGAGTTCTGAAGATGCAATGATTTTGAAAGATTTTTTTCATCTTGAAACAGAAACTTTGAGGGCAATTAAATGTGCATCCACCTGACCATAGTTCAAAAAGAGCTAATGCTCCTGCTTTACTGCAGATGGAAATACAGCATCATCCTATATTCTTAACAGCTGGACTCAGAGGATAATGAGATTTTTCCACTTGGAGCCCCAGACAAATGTATGAGAATTGGTTCAGTGACATAAGTGAGGGTAGCTTATGAGGAAGAAAAAGCAAAGCTGCTAACACTTCATTAACACTTCAATTATTTCTCTAGACCACTGGCTTCTTGTACCTAATATGCACACTACAGATACATGGATCTGCTTAAAGGAAGCAGTCATCCTACCAATCTTAAAATCTAGTAGGTATTGGCACCATATAAGTAGTGCCATTCAGACTTGTCAAATCAGGAGTTTCTCAGAAATTCAGATCGGTACCCTGTGGTTTCAGGACTAATTGCTCAGCATTGAGCCAGTGTAGTTCATTTGCGCATCATGAACAGGTCCATCTCGTCTACCTCACCTCAGGCATATGCCACATTCTCCTGCATTAACAGCCACTTTAATTTACTGGTATCCACAGGAGCTGTTCTAAGGTGTTTGAGGTGCGAGGTTGAGAAGCAGACTACAGACAAGGATGTGGCAGGGTCTTACTGGAGCTATTATGGATGGGTACGTTTGCTATATGACATCTGTTCTCCATCACAAGCCTAGTGCCTGCTGAGTTACTTCCTTTCAAACAGTTGTTACAGTTTTAGTTATTGGTTGTGTTTTGCTTTCTGAGGTCACTTCATCTGTTATATTGATAAGTTAACAATGTGAGGCCACAGTGAGTTCCGTACCAGAATCACAGTACAAATTCAAGTGCAAAAGGGCCATTTGAAGATGAAGGTGGGACAGTCTGCTCGTAAAAGCCGTCAGCTGTTAAGTGCTATTAGTATTCTTTCATTGGTCATTGACTCTTAACTGTCTAGCAGTGCTTGGATTTTCTAACTTGCTACTGAAGAGTGATTTGAGCATGAACAATGCTGAATAGAGCAGAATACATATTCACCATCTGTACTACTTACTAGGACAATAACTGTCTCACTAGAGAGGGATCTTACTTAATCAAAATGGGTCTTCACAACTCAGAATAGAGCAGTCCAGTTTCTTTTCCTCTCTCTCAGCGTGTAAATTCTTCCACTGTTTCTGAAGGGCATGCATGTAATGTTACAGAATATTACTGTCCTTTAGAGAAGCTGAAATACTGAAAGTTCCTAAAGTTACTGCTTCCTGTTACTGTATTAATGTGTTTAAACAATGTATTTTGAGGTCAGTTTAGGGTGTGTAACACTGCTCTGTCTTTCACTGTGCCAAGGCTGAAATAATGAGTAAATTTTCCCTTTTGTGGACTGTTCTTTGGATAACAAGCCGTAGATGCATTCCTATTTTTCTGACTGGCTTCCCAGGTGATTTCATTTCAGCAGACACTGGTTTATAGGCAGTGATTGACAAGTCTTGCAGCCATGTGTGGGTCATGTTGTGCAGATGGCTGCACTGTTGCGTTGTTGAAGCTGCCGTGGTACGTTACACCAGGAGCTGACACAGCTTCTGTGAATCAAATCTGTGGTGCAGCCCTTCCCCTTGCCGTCCTGAAGATTAGAGGCTTCTTAAACATACTTCTTGGAAGTCGACTGTTTTGTAACTGCTGCATTAGCAAAAGTATCCCTGTAGTTATCGAGGCTTAAGCTGTTAGAAGCAATGGCATTAATAGCTGTACAGTAATACCCAAAAGTATGTCTTATGGGTGGGAAACTGGTGTTAATAAAGGGACAATATCTTAAAATCTGTCATTTCTTCCATTGGTAGGTTCTAAAATGAGGCATAGTAGAGACTGAGAATTGTTTGGTAAAGTTACAGTTTTCTTATAGTGGCTTACATCACATTCACGGTTCTAGTTGTATTCTAGTATTTGAACAGGGTGACATGCAGGTGGCTGAGTACAGGCAGTGGTTTTGAATGCAGGTTTTCAACCAATACTGAACAGACCATGACCCTCTAAGTCATGGTGTAACACTGAGGCCATAAACAGCAGCACGGCATGTGAAATACCTGGACCATTACATAGGACCGTAGCCTGTAGGACTTCACACTTAAGTCAGAGTTTATTTCAGCCCATAAAGCATTGGAAGGACGCACACAGTATTCAGCTCAGGGGCTGCTTTGGTTTCTCCTGTCATTTATTTTCTCTGCTGCCCTACTTGGTGCAGTTGATAGCAAACAAGGTATTAATGATTTACAGTGCCATTCGTTCCTCAGGGGAACACACCTGACAGCAGCTCCTGCTACACACTCCTCCACAATGGAGCGATGTGATCTGGTTAAAAGCCCAGGTTTCATCAGTAGGTTTTCCATCGACCCTGGCCTTCCAAACTGCATCCCTGGCTTTTTCAGGACACCTTCTATACTGCATGCCCACAAAGTATAACATGCTGGCTGGTTGCAGTAGCGCACTTCCTCGGTAAGGAGTGGTAGCTGCTGTGCTGTTGTTAGGTACAGCATGTAAAAGCATCACGGTTTCATAGCTGCATCCTGCTTTTGAATGTGAATCAATAAAAATGATGTTACTTTGTCACTTACGCTTGTTTTATGATCAATTTACACCATTTTTCTTGTCACAGGAGTAGGGCCTCTCTTTGTACAAGTTACATGGAGCTGAGCAGGACCTGTGTTCTAAGGTGCCCTGCATGGGTAATGAGAGGCCAAAATGTTGCTTGAATGGACTATATTCAGTTTATTTGCACATTCTGAGCCATCACAAAGTCCTACTGAAATAAAGGAGTAAGTGCTTCTTGAACCAGACAAGCTTTCCATGTTTATCACCATTGTTTATTTTAGTTACTGACTGTCATAACCTACAAACGTGCCTCCTGTGGTCTCCCTGTGGAAATAAGTACCAAAGTTTATTAAACCAGATAGAATAACGTAATGGTAGTCTGATTCTTCAGCCTCTTGATAAGGAAACTCCCTAGGAAGGGAGAGGTCAGGGCTATGGTCAGCATGCCTGGAGCAGTTGACACAGGGTTAGCATTGTTTTGTTTTGAAAATAAGGAATAAACAATCACATTTATTGTCCTTTTTTTTTTTTACAGCTTCTGAAAGCTGTTGAATTTTTCAACAAATCTGATAAAACAATCGATATCTTGAAGATAATAATTTCCAAAACCAACAAAGATCAGGTGGAAGATAAAAACTACGTTAGTGTCACTCAGAGCTGAAAGCCCCAAATATTTCTCAATCAAATGTGCTCACCACTAGGATGTTGTGTAGATGTTTGCCACCATTTAATACACGTCTTCAAAAGAGGACTGATAAATGGACCTCAAGGGAAGTGCTGTGTCATAACCTGTTCAGATGTGTTCCTGCACTTATACAAGTTCCTGTGTGTTGACTGATACTTTTCCATGTGCAGCTGCCCTAAATCTTCCATTAAGGTATCAACTACATGGTGCACAGGGTAGGAAAGCAAGCTGAATTGCCTTAATGTGGCACTTGCAAGCTAGATGCTTACAATTCTGGAACTAAGCATAGCCGAGTGGGTTAGATTCAAGGCATTTTTGCAGTCAGACTTAAATTTGGGGTTTTTTTATTGAGGACACCTGAAACTGTTCAGAAAAAAAGAATTTGTTGCCACATTATATCTAATAAATGAACATGTACTCATTCATCTTAAAATAAATCTGTACCAGGACTGATAAGTCCTTGGAGAATGCTCTGATACAGCAATATGAAATCTGACGTGCTGGATAAGTTATTAAACCTTATACTCGGATTGTAGCTGAAAGCCTGAGGACAGCTTAACTTGGGATTCTGTTTTCCAGTCCCTGTTTTCAACAGTGGTTTGTTGTGGCAATGCCTGGAAGCCATTATCTATCTAGTGAGCCTTGCAGAAGAGGGGAGTTCATGAAACGTATGTCAGACCCTGCTCAAGTTGTCGCGGTCCATTTTCTTCGATAACCAGCCTAAATCATTAGCTACTACTTGAGTAAAGCTAATAGAGGAAAGAGCTTGGGCCATTTTCCTGAGGTTCTCTAATCCCTTCAGTGGTGCAGGGCTGGAAAAACAGCTTCTGGCGTTTTAGCCAATTTTTCTTGTGTTATCAACACGTATTGAAATCTGGTATCAATTCTAGAGGCTTGCTGTCTATGCAGACTGCTTAAGGTGAAGCTGCATTCAAACCCTTTTGGTTTGAATCTGCTCATCTTGTTCAAGTGCCACCGTTGAAGTCAAGGGGAGATTTGTTTTCTTAGAAGTGTGGGATTTGGGCTGTATCGATTGTTTTGTCACAGTGACAAATGCAAACCCACGATCTGTGTGCTGCCAAGGCTGTAATGAACGTGCAAATACAGATTTCAATGATTTTTTAAAAGGAGTTGCATTCATTTTTCATGTGGTTATTACTGGAGGTGCAGTAACTCCCTGCAGGATGCATTAGCTCACTGCAATAGCTCACCTGTTGAAAAACAGAAGGTCGCATCTCATTTTTGTATTATGTATAATACTTATCAACATCCACGTCTTCTTCTTCATACCTCTTAGTTGTGGGTAGAATCAACAACTGTAATCTCTGAAAGGCAGTACCTCCAACTAGTAGCTGAAAGAGATAAAGTGGGCAGGGAAGGGTTGAGTAGGATTGTGAGGAAATGAGACATTTTACTTCCATTTTTAAGAAATAGCAATCAGAAAAGCAATTTTTGCTACAATAGTTTAAACTGATGGTCCCTTTTTGTTTGAAAGAATAGGAAGTACAAAGGAAAATTAAGGTAACTCATTTGCTGAAACAGACGTGGAGTTCTCCCATGCATGTGATTTTAAACCAGACAACTCGTGAACCCTATTACTGGGGATTAGGCTGGAATCATTTACTGAATCTTAACCAGAGCTGGAATTTGAGATAGTTGTGAAAAGTGTTGGAGAAAGGGAAAGAATGTGAATTAAAATTACCTAGGTTGTTTCTGCTTAATAGCAAAAAAAGGAAACGATGCAAGGACTTTGAATAGTGAAAAAATCACTAAATTACAGTCTGTTTCCAAGAATACACTTAGATAGAATTTATGTTCCAGAATGGTGTTTAGAATGCTGCTTAAATGTTTAAGTTATGTTTGCTTAAATTTTTTATATAAATGCTGTTCTGGTCTTTTATTTTTTTTCCCCAAAGAATATTCTTCTGACAAGCTGGCCTTGAAAGTTCATATAGTTACTGCAAGTAAAGCTCTCATTATGAGTTATGTTAAAGTTAAGAGGATGGCTTTAGGGAAAGGATAAAGTTTTAATTGGATTTTTGAATAATCACCTTTTGAGTTCTAACCAAACTCCAGCTAGTTCTGTGTTCCAAATATGTATTACACCATCGATTTTTGATCTCATCTGCAAAATCTGAAGCTCTATGCTTTATTTATGACACATCACTGAAGCCTTTCTGTTGCATGACGGTTGCTGATTTTTCCATGAGATGCTTGTCCCTGCGGTGCTTGGCAGGGTTGTCAGTGGGAGCAGGGTAATGACCACAGAGTCATGCCTGATAGAACCTTGCTACTAATTCTGAGAGCCCAACATGAGGTGACAGCAACTGGATTCAAGCTAGTACTTTTGTAACACAGGCTGAGAAAGTTGGGGCTGTTCAGCCTGGAGAAGAGAAGGCTGCGTGGAGACCTCAGAGCAGCCTTCCAGTATCTGAAGGGGGCCTACAAGGATGCTGGGGATGGACTCTTCATCAGGGACTGTAGTGATAGGACAAGGGGTAACGGGTTCAAACTTCAACAGGGGAAGTTTAGATTCGATCTAAGGAAGAAATTCTTTACTGTGAGGGTGGTGAGGCACTGGAATGGGTTGCCCAGGGAGGTTGTGAATGCTCCATCCCTGGCAGTGTTCAAGGCCAGGTTGGATGAGGCCTTGGGTGCCATGGTTTAGTGTGGGGTGTCCCTGCCCATGGCAGGGGGGTTGGAACTGGATGACCTTAAGGTCCTTTCCAACCCTAACTATTCTATGATTCTATGATTCTAATGGTGCAAAGTGGAGTTTCTGTCTGTTGACTGTAGTCTGCACTCCTTTACAGCTTTTTGAATGGAGACTCAGCTCTTTCCTTGACACTCAAAAACATGGGAGAAAAAAAGCCTGACTGATTTGGCTTGGACACAGGCAAATGAACATACAGTACTCTAAAAGTAATACTGGGCTATCCTCATTAGGGACTTCGGTCCACTGTTTCCATCCTGCCTTTTCCCAGTCAGCCTGTGGAGGGATGCTTGTCAGATCCATGGTGGAAAAACAAAGGTTGCATTTGATTAGCAGAAATCATTCTGTGAGTCAGAGCAGCCCAGGTATATTTCTGTTTTGCATTATGCATCTGATTAAGATAAGATCACTCACGAAGAAAAGGCTGTTGTGGTAGACTCCAGTTACAGTTTGATCGGGATCCTGGGAAATGTTATGTGGGAAAAGGCATTAACTGAATGAATGATGGAGGAGCGAATGCTTTTAAAACAAAACAAGTTTTTTCTTGCTTCTGCATAGATTTATAATTTCTTTTCCAGAAGGAAATGAGTCCGAGGATTTGAGTATATTCAGGCTGAAACAAGTGGCTGGGAACAGGAGTATTGAAGGGGCAGGTTTTTGATATAAAATATATTGAAATAAGATATCATGTGAGCACTTTGCAGTTCCCTGAAGTGCACACTTCTACGCTAAGAGCACTGTTAATGTAATGGGATTTATTAAAAGGAATTTCTTTACTATGTTGGCACTTCTTTTGCTGTTTCTTCTCTCTGCCTAATACAGAGTGTGTATATACTACCAGTAGGCTTTGATGCATACATAACAGAAAAGGGGGAAGAAAGAAAACACTCATATTATCTTGCTTGTAGAAAATTTCTTAATGAGAATAAACCAATGTTTGAGATGAATACATGTTTGGGTCTGTTCCTTGAAGTAATCAAGCTGTTTTCTTTCTTTAGCCCCTACTTAACTCCAGGGTAGTTACAGGTTTTTGTATGAGCAAAAGAAAGAAAAGAAAGTGAACAAAGTCTCAACTATCAGCATGTTCCACTTCTTGTTTTCCTCAGTGAGCTTATTTATTGGCATATTAATGCATGTCATTTCCCATATCCATGCTTATGAAAGTGAGTGAGAAAATAACAGTAATTAGGTAATCTTTCCGACTTTTATAGGATTAAAAACTTCCTCCCCACAGATGCGCAGCTAAAATACTGGTTCTATTGAAATCAACATTGAAACTCCTAATGACTTTCATGGAGCCAACAGTGATTTGTCTGTCTGCTTGCTCATTTGGGCTATCTTGATTTATCTCAGGTTTGCTCTCCCTTTGTGTGCTTATTGCTCCTGATGCAGCCTATCAAGCCATGCAACCCCCTATGATAGCTCTGTGGAGATATATTTAATTTGATTTGCTGCTGTCCCCGGGAGTTTGTTCTCTGTCAAACAGCTGCCTGTTGCCGTGAAACCTCAATATAGAAGAACATAATGGTTTATGGATGGAGCATTTAACAACCACCACTGAATAGCATATGTCTGAAAAATATGTTCAAAACATAGTCGTGGCATATGCAAAGGCCATTGTTCTGGAACAGTTATGAGGATGCATCTACAAATGCAACATGGTAGAGAATTACCTGACAAGAGTATTCAGGAGTTTACAAACACCTCTGATGTTTGAAGGTTTCCTTACAGCACATTTCAGTCCATTACTACTGGTCAGGTTCTTAATGCAAGAATAAGGCAGCTTCAGTATTCATTCCTTTGCTTTGTTACTCTGCCATTCTTAATCTCTCTCCATCAGTGCTCGTTGCTCTGTCTTCCCTCTACCTAAAAAGAGAAAAAAGATGAAATAAAAGTCTGCTGGGGATGACTGAAAAAACCCTCTGTTAACAGGGTTTTAATTGAGGTTGCTAAAGCGGAAAAGACACAGAAATGCACATCATTTGCATGTGTTAATGGGACTAAGGAAACTAAAAAATGGGAAGTGCTTGTGCTCCATCACTGCCAGAGCAGTCGTTTGTAGCTACCCTGACACTGATCTACTGCCACTGGCTTTATGCCAGAGTACATCCAGTAAGTGAAGTCCTGCCCTTGGTGAAAGTGCTTTGATATTAATTTCAATGAGGCCTGGATTTTATGCACTTGTTTTAACAGTGATTAATGCTTCTTATTCCTATCTGTACATTGCTTCTCTCATAGCCTCAGGATCCTATAGATGAGCAGGAGACTGAAAACAAAAACAGTGGAATGTCATGTTAGAATGACAGTCTGAACTGGGCCTAAAAACATTACCTGATAAGGTAAGTGTTACGGGAGCTGGATGCCACATTTCCCAAAAGCTTGCCTGCCCACCGTCTGTCTTCGAGGTGCTGTTCACTCACCTCACTCCTCATCACTTCAGGCAGTTACTTCTTCCTAAGGCCCTCCAGCTCAGTGGCTGCCAAGAGTATTCATGGAGCTATTTCAGGGCTCTGAAGACTTTGCTGGCATTCAGACTGTTTGAGCCAAATCTGTTCCTTGGGAGAAGAACATCTCAGATGGCACATCAGATGAGGTACCTCCTCCAGCAACAGGATACCAGCATGCAGCACAGGGATTTGGGTAATGACCATCCTTATCCAGCAAAGCTGGAAGAGGAAAAGGTGGTGTGAACAAGCCCTTACTGTCCTCTGAAAGTCCTGGCCCATGGATCAAATTCGGACTTCACGCGGAGCAGCCTGTGTCTGCCATCACCCTTTTGAAACTAAGATGTCATCAATGTGGAGTCAAATTCAAGTTTGCCTTGCCTGACTGGTTTCTGCTGGTGTAGATATATTGCTGTTGGGCCCCAGGTCCTTGCTATTCCCCTCCAGCTGGTGGAGCACATGCATTTCTGAGGTCTATATTCACCCAGCTCACTGAAGAACTACCAATACACAGCTTAGACATTAACGTGCACACGAGTCTACTGATTTTAGGAACATCTGAACAAAGATGCAGAGAAAGTCAGGCTTGATTTCTGGATCCCAGCATCATCTCACAGACTGGACAGCTGGTACATTGAGTAAACGTGGCCCAAAAGTCCTCAGGAGCCGCTACCAAAGGGGCATTTTTCACAGCTATGCTTCAGTGCCAGAGCCATGCTTTTGGCCAAAGTGTCTACTTCTCAAATGCTTTTGTAAAATCTCAGTTCTCAAAATTTCAGACTTCCAACGAATAATCTCAACCCCTCCACAAAACCCCCAAACAATTTCTTTTTAAAGAAAGATCTTTCTCGGACAATCCATGACAAGAGTTTGGTACTTCTGTTAACTGGTGAGTAATGCACTTAATGGCAGCTCATTGCACTGTAGAAACTGCCTGTAAAGTTATGAGGGTTATGGATGTATATCCAGTTTAGATGCTGCTAGTTTTCTTTATAGGGGGAGTCAGCATCTGTCCTAGAAATAGTTTGGTATTGAGGACTAAATACCACTGTCCAGCATTGTAAGTACAAATTTACTATCATCAGAATTTCATCAAGGTGAGGACATAAAAAGGCCCAAACAAGCTGCCAATCAATTGACTGACACCTATATTATAGTCTCAGCTGAGCTCTTCACATAAAACTATGGCATATTACTGCAAACTTCCAGGGAATTGCCCTTTTTAAGGAGAAAAAGAAAGGAAAAATGATATTTACCTTCTTTCACTGGGGTACCTTACAGATGTACTGGGGTACATCTGTAAGCAGCAAATGAATTTCATAAGCTTGTTCTGTGAGTGCCAGATTGTCCAGGAGTGGTCACACATGTTCTAACAATAAAAGTCACCAAGACATTTTGAGGGGGAAGCCTGCAGAATAACTAATCCAAGTAAATCAGAAAATAGTCATAATCAGTAATAGGATTAAAGTCCTGATCCAGACCTTCTTTCATAATGTCTGTAGGAAATACTGCTGAAACTTTTTATCAGCAGTGTAGCAAATACCACTGCCAGAATACGGGAGTAGGTGAGTGATTAACAACAGCAACATTTTGTTGAGTTTTTCAATGATTATTATTATTTTAATTATTATTTTAAATATATCTGGAGCTGTCAAGTCCCCCTCATGCCTCCTGGGGTCTCCTTAGACTGATGACTACACGCAAGGTTTGAACATACCTTTTCTTAATCCTTCTGGAACCCTGATGGGCTGCTAACCCGAGTGCCATGAGCACAGGCTGTTCTGAGACCTGCCGTGTGCCCCCACGTACAGATGTTCCCATTTGTTCTCCATTCATACCAATATTCACCTTTCCTTTGCAATTCTGTATGGTTCTACTCCAAATCTCAAAGAAACTGCTTGTACAGAATCATGGAATCTCAGAGTGGTTTGAGTTAGAAGGAGCCTTAAAACCCACCCAGTCCCAACCACTGCCACGGACAGGGACACCTTCTATTAAAGCCTCATCCAACCTGGCCTTGAACACTGCCAGGCATGGGGCATCTAGTTGAAATCCTCAGCAGCAGTCTATGGATCGCTACAGAGCTGGCAGTCACCATGGCAGCCTCCACAGTTCTCTCATAACTGCAGGATTTTTGCTGTGCACTGTAAAACACTGCATTGCTGCTTCTACCACTGCCTTTAGCAATTGTTTTATACCATACTGCAGACAGCAGATCTTTTCTGTGTAATAGTAACGTAGTGTCATCTTCTGGAAAAATATTTCTATACATTTTTATCCCATTTCAGAGGGACCTTGACACGCTTGTGAGGTGGGCTGATGCCAACCTGATGAAGTTTAACCATGCCAAGTGCAAGGTCCTACACCTGGGTCGGAGCAATCCCAGGCACAGCTACAGGTTGGGCAGAGAAGAGATTCTGAGCAGCCCTGCAGAGAAGGACTTGGGGGTGTTGGTCGATGAGAAAATGAACATGAGCCGGCTGCAGTGTGCGCTCGCAGCCCAGAAAGCAACCGTATCCTGGGCTGCATCAAGAGGAGCGTGACCAGCAGGTCGAAGGAGGTGATCCTGCCCCTCTACTCTGCTCTCGTGAGACCTCACCTGGAGCATGGTGTGCAGTTCTGGTGTCCTCAACATAAAAAGGACATGGGACTGTTGGAACAAGTCCAGAGGAGGCCACGAGGATGATCAGGGGCTGGAGCACCTCCCGTACGGAGAGAGGCTGAGAAAGTTGGGGCTGTTCAGCCTGGAGAAGAGAAGGCTGCGTGGAGACCTCAGAGCAGCCTTCCTGTATCTGAAGGGGGCCTACAAGGATGCCGGGGATGGACTCTTCATCAGGGACTGTAGTGATAGGACAAGGGGTAACGGGTTCAAACTTCAACAGGGGAAGTTTAGATTGGATCTAAGGAAGAAATTCTTTACTGTGAGGGTGCTGAGGCACTGGAATGGGTTGCCCAGGGAGGTTGTGAATGCTCCATCCCTGGCGGTGTTCAAGGTCAGGTTGGTCAGAGCCTTGGGTGGCATGGTTTAGTGTGAGGTGTCCCTGCCCATGGCAGGGGGGTTGGAACTGGATGACCTTAAGGTCCTTTCCAATCCTGTTCTATGATTCTATGATTTAATCATTTTTATGGAATGTATGCACACACACACACACACTCCAATTAACGAGAGTGTTGCTGTACGTTTTCAGTTGTATTTGGTGCTCTGGGCTTTAGGTGCTTCTCTGCTTATTGAAGACTACAGAAGCTTCAGGATACAGCAAAGAGGTCTTAAGGAAGATTTCGGAATAAAAACAAAGTTGTTGATGAAGAAGAGTAAGCAAAATGTGATTGAAGGACGAACTGGATTAAAGTGAAGCTTTTCCTGGATCTCCCTTCTGCTAGATCAGTACCAGTCTGCTTTGGGTTTTCTGATGTCCTTGATGTTTTCTTGAGGAATTTGAAATGTTGTTTTTTCTGTGCTCAAAGAAGATGTTACTTATGTATTTTTAAACAAGGTGTGTTTTGTCTGGGTGTATTGTTCTCTGAGTAGAATGTTGCTGTGCATTTCAAATGGGCAAACAATCCAATTAGAGAAGCGTGCAGAGGTCTGATAAACACTGCTTGAAGTAGAAAAATGGAAAATATCCAGAGGCACCAACAAAACAGAGCTTTTGAATGCTAGCAAAAAACCCCACCTCAAACTATTTAAAGCTTTATGGTAAACTCATCCACATCTCTGAGATTTTGGAGAGGACATGAGTACCTGTTCAGATTTTTTATGTTTACTGCAAATTACTATAGGAGTGATCTGGGTTGTATTTTGAAGCCTTTCTTATGAATAGAGAAGTGGGGAAGAATGTAATGTATTTAGTTTGCAAGAGCACCAGCTGTACAGTGAAAATCAGAGGAATCTTTAGAGGAATTAGCACTACCATTTTGATTAAGTAGGACTTTTCCAGCTTCTCTGGCTAGGATATAATTCAGTAAGTGCGGAAAACACAGTACAACACACAAAGATATGAAATAAAGCAGCGTGAAGATTGCTTTTGCAATCCTTCCTTAAGTGGCTTGGGGTTACTGACTTATGAGGAATTTATCTTGAAATTTGTCCAAAGAGACAGGGAGCTGCTGAGCATGGAAATCATCAGAAGAGAACTCATAAAGCTTAGAATTCCAAACTTCATTTTTCTTACTGACTTCCCCTCATGAGCCCAAGTAAGTCTGCTTCTCCACTTATTTCCCTGCCATGGCAGTACTTTGTTGGTAGCCGTATATACTAAAACATGCGCACTACTTGTTTGTAGGGTTTTTTGCATCCAATTGCGTCTGTAATTCTTCCTAATCTTCTTAAGGGATTTAACCACAGTATTAGCATGAGCCAGAAGGCATAATGTTGTTATTCTGTCATAGAATAATATGGATATCCTTTAATATATATAGGTAATGTCTTTGCTGCATACCTCAGCTTTTCTATGCCGTTCCCTTTCTTTCTGTTCTTTGTTTTCAACTTGGAAGTCTGTCAGTTCTCTCTATCTCTGTTTATTTACAAGATCAATAATTCAACATGAGATATTTCCTAAACAAGCCCCTGAAAGAGGTCCAGATGAGACTAAACACACTGCCCAGGGATCTTTCAGTCTTCATTTTATCCGCCCCAGTACAACAAGCTACGTAAATGTGCTCAGTCTTAAGTCTATGAGTGGTCCCATTCCTTTGACTTTAAATATTGATGCACCCTGATGAATTAGGACTGCAGGTTGTCTCAAATTCTATCAGACAAATCCAGCCTCTGTTGTCTGTGCTCTGTGCTGGGCAGATGTGAGGTAGCTCCATTTTGGAATCAGTACAGGTATGTTAATGAAATGATGGGATGAGTCTCGTGAATTTTGTTGATGAGCTAGCTTAGGTACCAGCCTGGACCCATGTGTTTGAACAGTTTCAGATCAGAGACAGCTCACAACCTACCAGCTATAACATGGACAACTCATGTCTGCCATTCTCTTACCTCTGCAAAGCGGAAATGATCAGATGAGACAAGCAATGAAGCCAGAGTCACTGTGTGTGTGGACAAATGCCTTACCTGGGGCTCTGCTGGGTCTCCTTCTCAACCAACACAGCAATGTGAGCTCGAGTTTGGGTGTCACATCCCTTGTAAAACCTGGATGTACGCTGATGCCCTAGTATAGCATTAGCCTGCTGGAAAACTGGAAGGGTTCTAGACTGGTAGGGACTACGGCTTCTGATCCATGCCTTTCCAAACCACCTTCAGAGGCAGAAAATACATTTTTGCTTCATTTCAATGCCTCTGCAAAAGATTTATTATTATCTGTGTTTGCAGTAGACAAACATACCCAAAGATTCTAAGGTTTGATTTGGCAAATGAACTTATAAAACAACAAACATAATCCCTCCATGCTCCACAGAGCAGCTGGTGTAAACTTATTAAATGGTAACCTCATTTTGCACTGGCTTCTGTTGGGTTTTTAGCTGTTCCACTCTCTGCATAGTGTGCTCACTCCACACATTTGTCTTTTCTGTATTTTCACTACCCTTTTCTCTATTTACTTATTATTTGCATTTCAGTACCTGCTGATTTTTGTGATGTTCGATGCTTTACTTCATGTAGTACTGCCTTTGCTCTAATGCCTGCTATCACCTCAAATGCTGTCATCATTTTTAACTTCCCACTCTATGATATTTCTGAACTACTTTTAAAATCAGCACTTCGCAACCTTTTCTAATGGTGCTCCTTATCCCTACCACTCTGAGCTTGAAAATATATTCATGTTCTTATCATGGCACACCTCATCTTTGCTGTCTGTCTTCCCATCTGCTCACTTTTCCTTGAGGCCTCAGCCTATTCTATACACATTTTTACACAAACAATCTGTGTTGGTGTTCTTGGTTGTTTGTGAACCAGTAGATATTTAGAGAGCCTTGGTGTTCAGCTTTCCCCATATAAGCAACATAGAATCAGGTTATTTTACTTCAACTGTGAATAGGAACAGTAAACTCCTGGGAAGAGATAGTCACACAAAGGACACATGCCGCCACTCCAGTAATTAACCCAGATAGGAATACATGGCTCACATGTGACAGAAGTGTAGCCTAGCTCTGGAAAGAGCTTGCTTCATCCTGAGTACTCTCTTGTAGCCTGGTGCAGTTCTAAGCCATAATAATCACATCTATTTATACTGGTTGACCAAAGATTCTTTCATATACCAGCACAAAAGTTTTTAAAGGTGTAAAAATGCTGTTTAACAGTTTTTCTACTGTTAGAAATTGAGAAAAGTGGTGGAAGTGAAGGTGCAAGTGTCTCCCTAAATACATAAGCATAGATAATCCTTGCTTTCTCTTTTCTTCCAGACAACATCTCTTTCATTTGTAACTCATCCCTAGAGAAAGGCTCATGAGAGAAAAATCATTGCTAACTTCATTTTTTGTACTTTCACTGTGATTTTCTTTCCTGAAGCATTAATAAGAAATAATGGGTGTAATGCTTTCCCTCAAAATCTATAGCATGTAACAAAATGTTGTTTTATTTATTGCTCCCATACTTAATTAAAGTCTATTAATTTTTCTCCTTAGATTATCTATTTTATTAAGCTCAGAGGGCCTTCCAAACAATCTTGATTTTTGTTGTGTTGTTTTAGGAGCCAGATCAGTTTTGCTGTTAGATGTGGAAACTAAGATTCGGGTTTTAAGCCTCCCAGTTCCTTCCTGGATTAACTTCAGCAGTATTCGTTTTATTTTAAACAATCATCAATAATCAGTTATAGACATCCAGTTTAGTAAACAGAGTGTAAAGCAAAACCACTCAGAGGCTACAACTTAAGCTGGCTTAAGAAGAGAGGTGGTTTCTTGGGGTCTCCAAAAAGCAGACCAGCTGAGCTACAGTGTTTTGTTAGTCTTAATCCCTGGATGTCTCAATGTACCTCTTTATAAGATGGTTTATATATATATAATTCAAAAAGAAGAAATGTTCAGTCTATTTAAAGCTTGTGAAACATTCCACAGCTCTAAGTAGGTTGCATTCAATGTGTGCTAACTTAAATGATGGTATTCTCTGTTATTGTGAGATGGTTCTGCTTCAAACAGATATGGAAAAACTGGTTGGATGGGTGGATTTTTAGTCATATTTGGTCAAATTCAGCAAATTGAGGACAAAAATTTTTGTCAGTTACATCTTTTCAATCCTGTTTTCTTCATTAGTTCATTAGTTAGAAGGAGTGACATGTAAGTATCACAGTATCACAGTATCACAGTATGTTAGAGATTGGAAGGGACCTCAAAAGATCATCTAGTCCAATCCCCCTGCCGGAGCAGGAACACCTAGATAAGGTTACACAGGAATGTGTCCAGGCGGGTTTTGAATGTCTCCAGAGAAGGAGACTCCACAACCCCCCTGGGCAGCCTGTTCCAGTGTTCTGTCACCCTCACTGAGAAGAAGTTTCTTCTCAAGTTTAAGTGGAACCTCTTGTGTTCCAGTTTATACCCATTACCCCTTGTCTTATCATAGTTTGCCATTGAGAAGAGCCTGGCTCCATCCTCATGACACTCCCCCTTTATATATTTATATACACTAATAAGGTCCCCCCGCAGTCTCCTCTTCTCCAAACTATAGAGACCCAGCTCCCTCAGCCTTTCCTCATAAGGGAGATGCTCCACTCCCTTCATCATCTTAGTTGCCCTGCACTGGACTCTCTCCAGCAGGTCCCTGTCCTTCTTGAACTGAGGGGCCCAGAACTGGACACAATATTCCAGATGCGGTCTCACCAGGGCAGAGTAGAGGGGAAGGAGGACCTCTCTCGACCTACTGACCACCCCCCTTCTAATACACCCCAGGATGCCATTGGCCTTCTTGGCCACAAGGGCACAGTGTTGGCTCACGGTCATCCTGCCGTCCACTAGGACCCCCAGGTCCCTCTCCCCTACACTACTCTCTAACAGGTCGTTCCCCAACCTATATTGGAACCTGGGGTTGTTCCTGCCCAGATGCAGGACTCTACACTTTCCCTTGTTATATTTCATCAAGTTTCTCCCTGCCCAACTCTCCAGCCTGTCCAGGTCCCGCCAGATGGCAGCACAGCCTTCTGGCGTGTCAGCCACTCCTCCCAGCTTAGTGTCATCAGCAAACTTGCTGACAGTACACTCAATTCCCTCATCTAAATCATTGATGAATATATTAAATAATACTGGTCCCAGTACTGACCCTTGAGGCACTTCACTAGATACAGGCCTCCAACTAGAATCCGCCCCACGGACTACAACTGTCTGTCTTCTGTCCTTCAGCCAGTTTGCAGTCCACCTCACTACGTGATCATCCAGACCACACTTCCTCAGTTTAGCTATGAGGATGCTGTGGGAGACTGTGTCAAATGCTTTCCTGAAGTCAAGGTAGACCACATCCACCGCTCTGCCATCATCCATCCACCGTGTTATTTCCTCATAAAAGGCTATGAGGTTGGTCAAGCATGACTTCGCCTTGGAAAAGCCATGTTGACTGCCCCTCATAACCCTCTTATCCTTGATATGCCTTAAGAGGGCACCAAGGATAAGGTGTTCCATCACTTTCCCAGGGATGGAGGTGAGGCTGACCGGTCTATAGTTACCCAGGTCCTGCTTCTTGCCCTTTTTGAAGACTGGAGTGACATTTGCTTTCCTCCAGTCCTCAGGCACCTCTCCCGTTTCCCAAGACTTGGTAAAGATGATGGAGAGTGGTCTAGCAATGACTTCCGCCAGTTCCCTCAGCACCCGCGGGTGCATCCCATCTGGACCCATGGATTTATGGATGTCCAGATTGCTCAACTGGTCTCTAACCCATTCCTCATCGACTAAGGCAAACTGCTCCGTTGACCTGACTTCATCTGAAGTCACAGGGGTACAGGGCTCTTCAGGACTGCCTCCAGCAGAGTAGACAGAGTGTATATGGTACAAATAACAGTGTTGACTTTTTGATCTGCAGGTCCCATTTATTTTGACAAGTGAGAAGTCTCATTAATTAAGGGTGGGAAATGGAGATTAGGGAATCTGAAGTCTGCATGATATGGGTCAGACTTGCTAGGACCTGCTCTGGGCAGATAGTTGTGTCTACCTGAACAAAGGGACAGAGTGACAATGCAGTCACAGAAGGTAATTCTTCCTCAATGACAACTGAAGTGACACTCTGGTGCAAGATGGATCCTTTGTGTCAGTGTCAATGGCCTTTGCCTCCTGCTAGACTCACAAACCATTCCACCTTGCTGCTGAGATCTAGGCTTACCTGTTGCCCAGTGTGGTAAATACCAAAACAGAGGAGACGTTTTCACATGTGTTAAAGAAAACAGTGTTAGCAAGAATATAAAATATCCTTTGAGACCTATCTTAGAGCTCTAAAAAAGAAAGAAAAAAAGTAAATGACACATTAAAATGTTGGTTTAAAAGTCTTTTCACCATCTCTTTAGATCTGAAGAGAATATATATGTAGTTGTTTTCTTTTCTACTCCTTTGGGTTTTGAAAACATACAGCTGCTTGCTCAACAGAGGTAATGGGTTTGAGGACAAGAGTCCTTGATTATGCTGCTTTATAATAACTGGAGATCTTTCTTTCCATGGTATTCTTAAAGGTTCAGTTTTACAGAATCACTATAAATGCAGAACCTCTGCTTGGGCATTTCACCCAGCAAGCAGGAGCTCCCATTGTGTAGATGTATTAAGCAATGGAAAGTAGTCTTAGGAACATAAGCCTAGGAATGATGAGTGCTGAGTTCTCTGGCTTGCAGGCACAGGTTGGCATGGGAGTGTTTGTTTCCTCAATTCTTTCTGGATAATATTTGCTGAGTGATTTTTCAGACAACATTTAATCTCTTTTTGGCTCCTTTGAAAAACAAGTAGCATTCTGTTCTTACTCACATAAACACTGACGGTACACTGAGATGCTGACATGAAAGCTGCTATCTAACTTCAAACCACTGTTGTTGAGCTGAAAGCGAAGCAGCATCATGAAGCATGGATTCAGCTACTAAAGCTGAAGACTGAAAAATTACAAAGGAGTTTTGCTCTGGTATTCTACATCTAGATGACTTGTTAGGGCCCTAGTATCTTGTTTCCAAACTGACAATATTCCAGTGCTTCATCCAAGCAGGTCCCAATTAAAGCTGTAAACAATGGTTTAAACAGGAGAATTTGAGGTCTTCATCTTCAGCATAGTGTTTAGTATAGATAGTAATTTATCCTTTTTCCTTTGGCTTCCATTCCAGATGGGAAATTTTGCCTAACCTGCTCAATTTGCCTTTCCAGGTAGTTCTCGAATTACATTATTTCAATGGCAGTAAGTTGTAGTGCAATTGTAGTTTATGCTACCTGAGATTATTTTCATACTTTACAATCTTTAAATTTCTAAATTTCTTCTCACAGATGAAAACTGAAGAAAGACTGTTTTTCTCTTATTAGGGAAAGCTGAACTTACATTTTGCTGTATTGTTATTAAACGCCATTTATGTTGTTCCACTTGTACAAAACAAAGAATGGACCCTTTTAAAAACACTAATAATAAAACCTAATTTGCTCTTGTATCCAACCTATGGGTAATCTATCCTTTACATTACAAAGAATATTTGTAATAATCTTTAAAACTCTTTACATATCCCACCAGTATTCTCTTTGAAACACAAAGTACACTTTTTTTCTTGTCATTTATATATTTTAATATTCTTTGGGACTTATAAAACAATATGTCTTAGGCCAACCAGCACAAAGCTGTTTAAAGCAGGTTTTAAATTATGTTGTTGGCCTGTGTGCTTACAATATACAATAGTAACAGTAAATAAAAGGCAAAGAAATAACCAGGAAATATAATCAAGAAGAAAATAATTTCTCTTAATAAAAAAGAGATTGCATTACATAGTCATGGCTCAAAGTGCCATTAGGAGTCTCCATTATTTATAATCCTGAAATATTTAATTTGCAGCTATGAGCAATCTTTAACACACAAAAAAGGCAGGGCTCGTGCAAAAGTAATTTGAAAGTAGTTAAATGCCCCAACTTACAGCCTCTTTTTACTGTCTGGGATAAAATTGCTGTACTTTAGAATGTATTTTTCACACTGTCAGATTCGTTATTTACTTTGTTGTGTAACATTGACTATATCTTCTTTCCCCCTCCTTTTGTATCGACGACAAATTCAGGGCTGGTGAGTTGCCATTAAAGGAAAGACTGCAGTGTCATAAAGAAAACCACTGTGAAGCCAGGGACTCTGTCACAAGATATTAATGAGAAGGGTAGGTATAAAATCAGGATATTCAAATCAATGAAGCCATCTTACAGGAAGAATATTGGTACTGTGTTTTCCAAGGCTGTGTTATCAAGCCCTTCATTTGCACAGCCATGAAGAGCTACATGCTTTCTGAAGTGCTTCATTAAATTCTCACCTGTGGCATCAATATACATATGTTCATTGGCAAGAGACAGCTCTGAACAGTAAAACATTCTCACAGGGACCTGGAATTTCTATTGTACTATGATATTCCAGATTTTACAAGCTTGAGTAAATTTGGAGGTAGGCACCTCTTGCTGAACTGCTAAGAAGAGCATGCATGGGAAATTAAGATCTCATGCTGCAACACTGAGGCTGTTATATGACTTGGTACAACAACTGTGCTAGTTTGTCCTGAGTATCCATAGGCTGGCCCCTAAGCTGACATAATATGCCTTATTTCTGTTGATGTCACTTGAATTATAGCAGCTTACTCAAGCTGAGGATCTGGTCCTGTAAGTTACAGGGAAGGTTATTCCCCTTTGGTGACTTGGAGCCAAAACAGAATAGAAATGTGACAGTGGGAAACTGAATTAGTCATAGGTGATAATTCAGAAGCACTGGGCCGAAGCTTTACTAAGGGCACAAGCTGGGATTAGGTGAGATGCTCCCTAGTTCATGGCATGAACATAAGTCTTTATGCAAGTTACACTGCTGGGAAATAGAGCCTTGCTTGTGTGCTTTTAACTGTAAGTACATTTGTAAGAAAGCAGGGGGAATGAAAATGCGTAAACATGCCTGTCAGAAACCTTGATCATTCTAGGAGGTTGGTGATATGCTTGTAAAAATATACTATGGTCTATGGCTTTTATATGGTAGCTCTTAGGATGGAATCACAATTTTTTAAATAACTGGTACTTAAGTCATAGAAGAGCAAGCCATAAAGAAAATTGTACTGAGATATTTTTCTCATGTTAATGGGCTTTGTGACTCTAACAAATGAAATGCTTCAGCCTTCATCAGGCGGCCTCTTATTCTGTACATATTTATTCATACGCTTAACCTTGGGCTCTGTCAATTGTCCCATTAACAGCCCCCCTGATGCCCTCCTTTAATATCAGTTAGTTAAGCTGGGTAACAGCAAGGAACCCTGGAGAGAGATCAGGATGTCTGAAGTGCTGTACAGACACACAATAAAAAAGGCAGTCTATGCCCGAGAAGTCTTTCAGGTAAAGCCAAGAAAAAAATAGATGGATACAGAGAAGCAGGTTCAGAGACAGCATGGAAAGTGCAAGATGTTTCAGTCAGTCTGAGAGTCAAAAGTCTGGCCAGGCGTGACTTTTGGCAGATTTGGTGTTACGGAAGGGTTTAAAAGAAGATAAGTTGTTTCTGAGGTGCTTGAAGAACAATTGCCTTAAGTGAGAGGACAAATGACAGTTCTCCCTGGAAAACTTAACACCAGTGGGATGACGACTGTGCATATCCACAAATATTTGCAGAACTGGTGTGTTCAGCATGATTTTTCACACATTTTCATTGCGTATTTGGATTGTAGTCAAACCTTATACGCTTAGCTTGGCGGGGAGGGAAATAATTAACGATTAATAAACAGAGTTATGACCAGAAAATTCTAATTATAAATAGGCTGACTCCTTCAGCCTGGAAAAAATGCAAGAATAGATATATATTGTGTGTGAATAATTTCCCTAAGGCTGGTATTGCTGAAATGTAAATATAACCTTCACTATTTATGACTCTTCTCTTGGATGGCTGCTTTGGTTTGTTGGCTTGTTGATTTGTTCGTTTGGTTTTTGTTGGTATTTCCTTAATTCCTTTCTTCTCCTTCTTATTTTCTCTATGCCATGGTTGAGGAATTGACACCATTAATATTTCACAACGTCCAGAGTATGTGCTAAAAACATGGTAATGTAGAAACAAATCGCAGTGTGGTATTAATGCAATATTGTGAAGTGTGCTTCTCAAGGCTGTGCAAAGAAAGGATGAGATGGGGAGAAAAACTAGCACTAAAAAAGTGTCTAGCAAAACACACTGAGAGTTATTAAGCAGTTTTAACAATTTTATCACATCCTGTAGTGACTTATTAGCAGTGTCTTCAACCTTTATATATTCCAATAACAAACTGATGTCTTTATCTTATCTTATGGAACTATAATTGGCCGAATCCAGGTACCAGTGCCTGCAGGCCGTACAGTCTAAGAGACTTTAATGGCTTATTAGGTATTTATTCACTTTAACTTAAACAGCTCAGCCATTTGTGGAAAATGAGCCTTTAAAATAGAATTAGGGTTTTTTTTTTTTTTATCTAAATGTAGTGTATAACCTGAACTGCCACTGAATTTAAATTTCCAAATCTGCCAGTTTAATTTGGCCTTGCCGTCTTCCCTTTTCAAAATGGGTTATAGTTTTGTAGTAACTTCTCATGCTGAAGAAGTATGCTCGTGGTACTTAAAACTGCTCAAGTTAAACTGAACGATTCCTTTAGTTAAAAAACAAAACAACCCCCACTAAGTGTGTGGTTAATGCATCTCGAAAACTCATGGTGACAGGTGTCATCTCTACAGGCTATCTCTAGCCTTTAATCATCAGAAAGCAGAGACTGGAGGGGTCCTAATTAATCTGAATTTCATCCAGGGTGGTGGGTGGTTCTACTTCACTGTTCAAAACAGCACAAGACTCACCACACATGGTGCACCTTGGGTTGTGTCCAAAAACGTGAGTATATGGGGGACTGTAAAAGATCACAGAAGATGGGGAGAGCTTGATGGTGAGTTGTCTTTAATGGCTCCAGCTGAAGCCTGCCCTTTGCATGTTGAACAGTTGTCACACAACAGGCAACTCTTGTCTCCTCTTTTGCTTACTGTTCTGGAAGGCCTGACAAAGAGGGAAACGTGGTTTGTGTGCAGGATTTCACAGCTCCATGCAGGAGACCACGGAAGGATGCTGGGCTCACAGCACTCCCTGCCTGATGAACCACAGTCTTCTCTGCAAAAGGTTAATGGTGGTACAGCAGTTAGGGGCCTGCTGGTTGTTAAAGCTGAACCTAACACTATCCAGGAGTGTTTTGGGAGAGCAGCTCTGCTGGATACACATCCTTTCTTGCCTCCTATTTGTGCAGATCCTCTCTGCTCACAGTAAAGGTGACTAAGAGCCAGTTCCTTCTGTGTTGCTTGGATTCTCTATTGTTTTTTTCCTGAAAACATATAGTTAGTTGAATGAAAATGTACCGTAACCACAATGGTGTGGAAAGGTTTTGTTGCAAATTGCTATGCAAGGACAAATGTTCTTAAAGGAAGCCTCTCTCTTTAATGCGCTCAGCTCCAGGTAGCAGTCACTCATTGTTTCTCAATGTCTCCAAGGTTTTGCATATTTGTGTCCTTCACTGCCTGGTGCTGCCGTGCGAGGGGCAACGACAGTGTGGGCATGTGGCATAGGAAAAAAGAGAGAATTATGTGAAGGGCGCCATGGGATTTATTGCTTCATTAGGCATTTTGGATCACCAGGTTTTCTGTAGGAAGGATGAGGAAGGCTAGGGGGAGTTCTTGCCCCTTGAGATGCTGGCTTTGTTAGATTAGTGATGATGGCAAGTGAAAATTCTCTTTGAGAGCCAAGCTACACAATTTCCCATTCTAGTAGGTCTATTTCAGACACCTATATCATTAAGCTCAGGTCTAAAACCTAAAAGAAGAGGTTTTTTATGAATGCATAACAATAATATCTGGAAATTGCTTTTAAGCTGTCATTAGTTTCACATTTCTTTTGTTCATTTCTACTATTTATATGGTCTGAAAATGATCATATTTGCTCTGTTTTGTTGAAAAAGATGCTATATATTTTTCTTGGGGTGGATTTGGATTGGTTTTGTGAAGGGGGAAATATAAAGCTTTTAAACCACTTAAGAATTGAGATGGTATCTTTAATATGAACAGTCTGATAGACTATTCGTGCTTCAGGCTCATACATGCATGGAGATGAGGGCTAAAACAGAGCACTGTGAGAGCAAACAGGATGAAACTGAAGGAAAGCAGGTGTTGCTTTTTCCTCCATTTAGAATTAAAGTAGAGGTAAAATAAGGAAGAATTCTGTCTCTTCCAAAGTGATCATTAAGGTTGGTTAGTTGCTTTAATTTCACATAGAGTGGTGCTTAGGAACAATTTGTCCCTGCCAGCTGGAGCAAATAGTTTTCTTCCCATTTTACCTGATGAGACCACAAAGGGTTTTGAGAAGAGGGTATGGCTGGAGGCAGGAGCCTGTGTACTCATGCCATGTCCCCTTTTCGTTATCCCATGCCTGTTTTCTGCATGCTGAAAAGTATCTACAACTCCTAATACTCAATTTAAATTATTCAAAATAGGTGGCAGTAAATTCTGTTTCATGGCAGCGGAACGGTAGAGGCAGTACCTTGGTGACCCTATCTTTTAAGCTTGTGCTGTCTCTGCTGCTCTGACACTGCCTCCATTGATCAGCACCTTTGACAAATGAGTCCATTATTGTCTATACAAAATGTTTCTATGAACCATTTTTTGAAAAACAATATATCTACAAAATGAACCCCTGGACAGCTTTTAATCTTGTCCCTCTCCCCAATAACACAGTTACACCTTGTAAAGGTGCCTCGATGTTTAATTGCTGCAGACAACTGGGAGGATGCCCGTCATCTTTGCTATTGAAAAGATAACAGTGATAGCATCATCAGGACTGACTGTAGGTATGAGGCAGATAAAATGCTGCTATGTCCTGTGCAGGCAGAAAGACTGTACCTCACATCATACAGTGAATAGCGGGACCTCAGTCCCTTAACCTCTTCTCTTTCCTTCCCAGGTGGTCCATTCCAGGAAACATTGTTAGGATAATGGTTCTTCTGGGGGAAGATTGTCACTACTAAATCAACATTTCTTCCTAATGAATCACGGTTTTCCACAGAGCTCCTGGGCTGGGCCTAGCTCTGCGTAATTTAAAGTAGCCGTGTTGACATAATATATTTAGACTTCTGTAATGTGTTTGACTTAGTACTGCACAACATTCTGATTAAAAACAATTATCGCTATACAAAATCGGTGTTGTACATATTAAATGGCTCCCAAACCGTCTCAGTGACAGCTTGCAGCAGGAAGCTCTAAATCAGGACTCAGTTCCCAGGGGAGGTTTCCAGTTCATTAGGGGTTGGGCACAGAAACCCCAGCTGAGGTCTGTTGCTGTAAATGAGGCGACGGGCTGATTTCAGTAGTGGATTGGGGTTGTGTGTACGGTGAAGCCATCCAATGTCTTTCAGTGTAACAAGACCTAGGCTCATAGTTTAGGCCACACTTCTCCACTAAGTGTTGCGTAATAGAGATGAGTTAATCTCAAAAGCGGACATCGTGGTACCCAGCTGCTTGTGACAGCTACAGTAACGTGGTGACAGAGAGAACTGATGCATGTCTACATAGACAAGTGTGATGAGGCGGGTTGTATTGCTTTACGTATGGCAGAGGAGCACCATGTTGGAAATAAGCCCCTCCTTGTAAAGATTCTGTGCAGGAGTCAGTGTCCTGTTGCTGGGTGATACCCATGGGTTCTCTGTGAGGGCATAGGGCTGGTTCCGGGGTTGCCCTGACACAGAGCATCACTGAGCCTGTCAACAGGGATGGTGGTGCCTCTGGGGAAGGGGCAAAATGCTGCTTGGGGTGAGGGGAGAGAGGGTGTGAGAGCGTGTGAGCCCCAGGGGAAGAGGAGGATGAGGAAAGGGAAGAACTGGAAGAAGAGCTGCGTGTGCTGGAGCGGGATTCTGCAGAGGACCCCGCACTGGAGCAGGTGGGTATGTCCTGAAGGAACCTGCAGCCTGCAGAGGGGAGACTCAAGCTGGAGCAGAGGAAAAGTCTGAGGAGGAGGAAGGAGCTGCAGAGAGGAGCCCTTAGTTGCTGCCTGTAACCCCTTGCTCTCCATCCCCCTGTGCTGCTCTGGGAGAGAATCAAGAAGAGTTGGGAATGAAGGAATGAAGCTCCCCTGGAGAAAAGGGGTTGAGGGGAATGGGGGTGGCAAGGAGAGACAGTGTGGTCTTAATTTTGTCTTTTTCTCTCAATCCAGACCTGGTTTAATTGGCAATTAATTAATTTTCCCCAAGCCAAATCTGCTTTGCCTGTGACGGTAATTGATAAGTGATCTCACTGTCTTTATCTCTACCCACAAACTTCTTCATCTTATTTTTTCCCCTTGTTCTGTTGAGGAAGAGGAGTGGGAGTATGGCTGTGTCTGTGTCTGGGTGCAGCCTAAGATAAACCCACCACTACTTTTCTGAAAAGGTTCAGGATATACATATAAGAACCTGATATGGAAAACTCAAGGATATCGATGTATTGATCTGATTGAAACAAAGGGTTTGATATAGTTTGATTAAAGCCGATTTGAGGGAACAGCTTATAAGCGGCACAGCAGATATTTCTGTAATTTAGCAAGCAAAGTCAGGATAAGATCCATTTAACTTTGCTTAAACTATGGTGACTTATTCAGATTTAAGGTCTGGCCCTATAAGTCAGTGGAAAAATATCTGTCCTGTATTGACTTTGAGCCAAAATACAATAACTTAGCATCTGACAGCAGGATGAGACTGGTGGCAGACAACTGGAGCCAGTAGAAATTCAGGTCAGACTCCAGCTGCTAAAATTTCACACAGAAACTAACCAAATGTTGGGACAATTTGTACAGGCCTAAAGAGTTTTCGTTATTTCATTTTATTGTCTTTCTAAAAATCTCATCCAAGTCCTTCCACAGAATATGTTGAGGATGCAGGAGTTACCACATGATGCAATTTGACCTGGATTATACTGGAAGTCACAGATAAATGTAGTATTTCCTCCTGGTATAAAAACTCCATAAGGCTGAATGAAATCACAGCATGCAGTGATAACATTCACTGTCTCCTAGCACCACAAATGATTAGAAGCAGAATTACAACATGGTGATTTCATGTCAGGGGACAATGCTTTATTACTGTTTGATTTACTTAGTAATATAAGTACATTGAATTAGAGCAGGGAAAACTGCTTCAGAATTAATTTTTCTGTTAGCTCAGTTATTTTTGTTTTTTTCTAACTTTCTAGTGACCTTCATCTGAGTGTAAGGAATCCTATAAAACAGGTATGTGAAGGTTGTCTGTAAGTCATGATTCACCCAAATATAGCACTAATGAAACAGAAATCTGCCAAGGGGACAAACGAGATTCAAGGGACTTGGCAACAAACTGCTGACCTAAATATTAACATGGAATGGATTCTTTTTTTGTAATGAAGATGATAAAGTGGGAATTTATGCAATTTAATTTTTCCATGTAAAAGGTAAATCTGGTCTAATATAGAAATACAGGTTCTGTCCATAGTCGAGTGGAAAGAATTAAGACTCTCCAAAGATGATCATCCCATTGTAAGCTCAGTTCCTGAGACACATGAGCTAACATAACTTCTAGAAATATCCGCGCACACCATTAGAGGTACTCTAAATAAGTGCATGGCTTTTCGATTCCAACAGGAAAAATGTCCAGTGCTGGCTTAAACAGCCCAGTTCTTTCTACCTGTGGTTTCTCATTCATGCTGCCCACTTAGCAGCACCAGCTGTTTGTGGAGCTGCAGTGTGAATCACTGGGGAACTGTCATACTCCCTGCTGCAAGGGCATGAAGGAAGGATGGTGGGGTGGTGGGTAATAATTACAGCAACAGGACGAGTAGGCAGGGGTTGCTGCCCAGGAAATCTTTAACTTTCCATTAAGGATAATTTAGTATTTTTCATGGGCACTTACATTAGCATAAAAAGTACTTTCTTTGCTATTTCATAGTTTCTGTCAAATTAACCCCCAGCAGCCCACCCTCAAAGGTAACACTGCTGTATTCCATGCAGCAACATGACATACCATATCATAGTGGATGCGTTGCCCTTGGGTGCGCCAGAGGTTATTTAAGCAGTATTTATGGATGTTTGATTACCATGTTGAGTTAATTTATGGGCTGCATGTGATCTCTATTAATTAGACCATGCTCAATCCTTGATAAAGTGTATGTCCTTATAGTACAGCATAATAGTTTCACAAATACCCTAAAAAACGGTTAATTACGAGCTCATCATGATTTCAGGATTTAAGGGAGTTAAAAAAAAAAGATGAAGTGCTTTTTCTTCATGGCTGTAAAATGGCTCTAAGAAAAATCTTCAATAAAATGAAAGTAAGGATGCTATTTTGAAGATGAAATGACATGGTGGAAAGAAACATTTTTTCTTTTAGAAAGGTAGCTTGACAGCTCTCCTCTAACTGCATCATTTGTGGGAGGAACAAACTTACTTAGGAAAGAAGAAAAAGACGAGGGGCACATTGCTTTAATGGAGGGGAGGAAAGACAGTAACCTATAGTTACTATTTCTTTATGTTTGATAGTCAGCTCTACTCAACAGTGTAAACTCCCCTTTGCAAATGCTGTGAAAGCACACCTATCACTTCTCACATCACAAGCTCCCATCATAGAAAACCTTGTTCACTCCTGCGATTAACACTTCATCCTCCTTGTTGTTGGTTTCAACCCATCCGATTCACTTCAAAACTCTCATGGGTGCTCAGAGGCAAAGACATCTGACCAAATTTGATAGCAGGGCTGTACTGCCTACACTCTTCAGGCAGAGAGGATCATGTATATATATAGGTTTGGTAAAAAAATACTACTTCTCTTCCAACTCAGGGTCAAATTCAAGAGTAAATAAACAAATTAAACAGTGATAACTGATGATTGCCTGCAGTAGGCAATGACTAGCTGACAGGCGACTAGTACATTAAATTCTAAGGGACTATTGACATGCTTCTGAAAATGTACCTTCAAAACCAAGAACAACTCATTAACTTCTCACTGATAGTGTGTGGTCCTTCATTTTGATATACCCACCATTTGAGCTATAAAGCAGGATTATCAGTTCAATCTCACGGTTTGTACCAGTTTGGCTTTTGGATTTGTGCACTTCTGCAAAGTCTTTATGGTTAGTGTGGGGTCCAAAAAGCAGCTTCCTCATCAACATAATTATTTATGTTGCATCTGTAGAAATTTCCACTCTTTCTTTTCTGTTTGTATTGATCCAAACCCTGCAGTTTTTCGCCCATCTTCTGGTGCAGCTGCCCTTATAGTCTACAACAGTTTAGGTTGACTACAAAAAAGGACTTTGTCCCATTTGGTTCCATGATATTACTAAGAAAGAATAACATGTGATACTAAATATAGAATCATAGAACAGCTAATGCATTTATTATATACACATTTGCATACTATACGTACTATTTAATGAAATTAAAATTAAAATTTGATGAGCTGTGTGGAACTGTGTTTAAAATACAGTTTTGCTCTTTCCTTAGTTATCTGAAGAACAGAGTCCTTCAGCAACATTAGTAATAGCACATTTACACTGATTCACTGCAGCATCATTTGACTTCTTCAGCTATTCCTCTCCATAGGATGAAGGCTTATTGCATGGGAACACCAATGTAATGGTAAGTTCAGATATAAATTTAAAAATATTATTGAAGCAGATTAGAGAGCATTTGTTCTGTTGTTGTCTATCCAAGTCATTTTGCAGACATGAAGAGCAATCATCTGCATTTTAAGAGTGCTGTTTCACTTACCAAGCACCTTGATTAACACAGATGCAAATTAAACTCTGGCTATCTTTAAAATGGTGGCTGATCATAACTCTTTTAATCTAAGACCTCATTTAAAATTGCTACAGGAGATGTAATAGCTACTGGGGAAAAAGTAGCACGTGCTACCTAGACAAAGCACTTGTCTGGGTAGAAAAACAGCTTTCAAAAAAGAAAAAGAGGAAAAACACAGAAAAGAAAAAAAAAAGGCAGAAAAAAGGAAGAATAAGGAAAAAAACCAAACACTTCAGTAGGAGCTGAGATTACTCAATATTTCTTGTAATAAAGCAGGAAGGATGACTCTCAGCACTGTTGAATCAAACCACCGTAAAAGAAGTTTTAGTGCATTGTAAAAGCAAGATAAACTTCTCCATTTCCCTGTAGAAACAAGAGACACGCTTGCAACACAACAGATTTCTTTGACTTCCTTTTCTTAAACTTAACTGGAGTGTGGCCAGTGGCAAGTCATATACCAGAGTAAACTGTTCACAAAAGTGAGGGAACCTTATTCCTCTATAAAACCAGCTTGAACACAGACATTTCTTTCTCTTTCCCGCAGTAGATAGGTGGAAAATAACAGCAGAGGTTTTGTATTCACCTGTGCCTTGCAGCACAAGGAAGAACAAGTAACAGATGGATGTAAATGCTGAGGGGTTAATTTTGAGGAGGCTGGAAGCAGGCAAATGAGGTGGAGAGGAGCACTCAGCAGCAGCTTTCCGGTAGATGGCTCTACTGTACACCAGACTGTCCTGTGGTTCCTGCATTTCCCCCCTGTGAACCTGCGGCTTGTCTTAAGCAAGCCTTTTAACAGAGAACAGAGGCACAGATCTTTGCCACTGTCTGGGCACCAGCTCCAAGCATAGGTGTCTTTTATTATTACTAGTTCCCTCTCTCTTGAGAAACAACCACAACAACAGGGACTTTTGCAGTTAATAGAATAAATCCACACTTAGTAAACTGATGTGCTGAGCAAGGACTGATAGCTAGGGAAGCTATTGTAATAGAGTGGAGAGCTCTACTGAATTACTGGTTGTACATCTATTCAGATAAAATTTAACAAGGCCAATTAAAGCCTTTTGCTTAACGCAAGGTTACTTCGCAAATGGAATTTCCAATTTCAGTGTTTTTGTTGTTTTGTTTTTTTGCAAAGAGCACAATATGGGATTGATGAGTCCTGTTATTTTGCCTGTAAAGAGAGGTCTTAAATGCTTACGGATGCCTGCCAAGTGCAGTCATTCAGTTCTACACTACAGAACTAGATGAGTTTTGCTTGAGTTATAAAATGCATTAATTTAAGATTATACCCCTGTATGCTCTGGAACATATGTAGGGGGAGCACAAAGCCTACAATTTGTCAGGCCCTTCTCCAAGCCCTTTTCATGAAGAATGAGATCCCATTTGGATCAATTACAACTGAATAGACATTATACACTCAAAATCATGGCTTTGTTGCTTAACAGTGCAAAATATTGCTGGTATAATTATTTTTGTCCTGTCGTCTTGCCCTGTGGCATTGATCCAAATGTGATTCCAACTCTACCTGGCTCTATCCCAAGACCACTCCACATAAGGCCCTCGGGATCCTGATTCTCTTATCCAACTAGCTATGACCAGTGCCTGTGTGGTTTTGGTTCAACATACAATGGTATGTGCAGGGAAATCCAAACATTTTTCTAGTTGCCAGTGGCCTTCTGTAAAAACTGGTACAAATCTCTTGTACAATGCAAGTTCTTCATAGATTTCTCCCATGTATTTGAAACACTTTTAAGTTCTATGTTCCTGAACATCTTTATGTGACACTGTTTCTCCACTTTGGCCTCTGATTATTTTTGGAGCCATTGAGTCATTCTGATTTTAAACTCCTGATACATCTGTTAAATTACACACAAAGTAGCCATGCACACAAATAAAGTCTGTTCCCAAAACACCTTTACTGACTGGGGCACCAAATCCAGTTTGAGTAGCACATAATTCAGAAGCGAGATAGAGCATGTCACATAGAAGCAGTGCTTATTTAGCCTGGAGAGGAAAAGGCTGAAGGAATTCCAGCCTTCCAATATGTAAAAGGGGGGTTATAAACAAGTCAGAACTGCAAGACACAGCAATTGTGGATTTTAACATGAGAATTTCCAACTAGATACAAGTAGAAAACTTCATTTTTAAGCATTATCAGCATCATCAGGGGTTTTAGGCATGGGGATAAGGGCCAAAAGAATAAAAAAGAGAGGGTCCAACATTTCCAGTTTGGGCATTTACAGAATTCAACTGGACCAGACTCTTGGTAACCTTATACAACTCCAGATCCAGTCCTGCTTGAAGCAGAAGCTTGGCTTGGCTGACTTTCTGGAGTCCCTTTTGTAGCCATTCTATGATCAACATCTCTCCTTGTTGGTTTTTTTTTTTCACTTTACCTCATAAAGAAGGGGTACATAATGTATTTTTCTAGAAGTTTTGAGTAAAGAAAGCCAGGACAAAACTCTTTGAATTAGAAGGACTTGGAACTGTTAATGCTGCTTAGACCTTTGGAAGGATGAGGAAAGGAGATGGTGTCTAGGTTTGGTTCTTAGAACAATTCATTTTTCTAAAAAACCCCCCAAAACCAAAGAGGTGTGTTTTTCATAAAACTCTTCTTTGTGCCAGAGAAGCAATGATGTTTAACTGTGATGCTTATTCTTATGTCCTCATATTGGACACAGACTATTATAGAATGATAGAATAGTTAGAGTTAGAAAGGACCTTAAGATCATCTAGTTCCAACCCCCCTGCCATGGGCAGGGACACCCCACACTAAACCATGGCCCCCAAGGCTCTGACCAACCTGGCCTTGAACACTGCCAGGGATGGAGCATTCACAGCCTCCCTGGGCAACCCATTCCAGTGCCTCACCACCCTCACAGTAAAGAATTTCTTCCTTAGATCCAATCTAAACTTCCCCTGTTGAAGTTTGAATCCGTTACCCCTTGTCCTGTCACTACAGTCCCTGATGAAGAGTCCGTCCCCAGCATCCTTGTAGGCCCCCTTCAGATACTGGAAGGCTGCTCTGAGGTCTCCACGCACCCTTCTCTTCTCCAGGCTGAACAGCCCCAACTTTCTCAGCCTGTCTCCATACGGGAGGTGCTCCAGTCCCCTGATCATCCTCATGGGCTCCTCTGGACTTGTTCCAACAGTTCCATGTCCTTCTCATGTTGAGGACAGCAGAACTGCACACAATACTGCAAGTGAGGTCTCACGAGAGCAGAGCAGAGGGGCAGGATCACCTCCTTCGACCTGCTGGTCTTGCATTGACTCTGTGTTGATAGTTCTAGTTCAACAAGACTCCATTCATGCTTCCTGGAATCTTCAAACCCTTACCCATACTTTTATGTCTCTGAAATCAAGTGGAAAACAAGGTTGATGCCTTATGCAAAACTGTGCTACTGAACTGAGGGGTACAACTTTCTGTATCAGCTGAAGCGTAGTAATGGGTTCCTCCTGTTCCTGTCCTATCCAGATTAAGTTTGGACCCCTCAGACAGTGCAGCTGGACAAATGAGTCTTTGACTAAAGCTAATGTTAACAGGCTCCTGATTCAGGAATGTGTACTTTGGTGTATATAACTGATCACACAGCTTCTCTGACCTTTTCTAAAGAGCTGGAGAGAGGTGTAGTTGGGCACTGTGGTCATAGAAAAACCAGAGCTCTGGAGGTACTTCAATATACACCTTTAGAGAGCATGCTTACAAGGAGGTACTGCTTACATTTGCCTTCAACCTGTTGCAACAACGTGAAGGATATTTTCTTACCAAACATCACAAACAGATAATTGAGTCCAAGATTTTACCAGAAATAACTGGCACGAAACAGCTTTTCATGCTACACAACATATATAATTGCTAAAATACGCAGACCAGGAAAACTAATGGTATGTAATACTAAAATGTTTTAAATGTCTTAATTTAGTTTATAAGCACTCAAAAAAAAAAAAAAAAAAATCCCTCTGAAGAAACCAAGCATCAATAACATGAGCCTGTGCTAGCTGAGTAATTACATCTTGTTGCTAAATTCTTAAATATTAATTTGCTATATGCAATCATCATGTGCAATACTGTAATCTCTGAAGGCAAGGCAGAATCAAGGCTCCAAAGTAAAACAAGACAGTAGCTTTTTCAGCCAAGGTTTGGAGCTGCCAGTTCTTCAGACTTGCATCTCCCCCACTTGACAGACGTGCATATGACAGTTTCCAGTGCCTGTTTTCATGGCAAGCACAAATACTAAGATGCTATCATGATGTACTCTTCAAGGCACTGCTCTAGCTTCATTGCAGAAACAAAAGTTCAATGTGGTGGTTGGTAGGAAGAAGGTGTGAATGTCAGAGGATTTTCCATGTTCACCAGTTTACTACTGAATTACTGCTCCTGCATTACTTTTATTTTCTTATGAGGTGGCCAAATAAATACTCATGGATTTATTTTCGCCCTTAGCAAAGAAGTGCAGTTCCTGTTGTTAGCAGGGTCAGTGAATATATTTGCAGAACATCAACTCTGTAATTAAATCAGGGTATATTTGTATTGCAAAGTGCAGTATAGTAAAGATACCCAAGCTAAGTTCAAATCAGTGAGGTCAGATACTAAAGTCACATCAGCTGCAGTAGTATACAACAACCTCAACTAATTTGCTCTTTTTCATAAACTTTAAGGAAAAACCCTCAAGTATTTAACTTTGAATCTTGAAATGTCATGTTTAAAACAGATCTAACATTATAACCCATTCTTTTCCACTGGAAAAACTACACTTCTTGAGCTTTAGCTTTTTCTTGTCTTATGAGAGAGGCAATGTGTATCTAAGACAAGTAAAATTGATGTATTTCATATGCCCTGAATTAAAATTGATTTGGAGAATTTTCTCTTAGGTTGAGCAGGTTGCATTGGTTGGGTAGGCAGTCTTTTATTGCAAAGCCACATTCTGCTGCTATGGTTATGGTCATGCTGTAGACACAGTTTATTATAGTTATGCTGTGGTCACTACCGTTAGCTGTAACAATCTCTAGAATAAAAGATTTCTGACTTGAGAGAGAAAGAAACTTCAGCCCTGATAGAAGTCTCTAGTCCTGCTATTAAAAAGATTGCTACAAGTACAGCAGGGCGCATAATAGGCAATAACAATAAACACTGGGGTGGGTAAAATTAAAATATTCTGCTTTTACCACTTATTTGGTGTGGGATTCTTGATAAGCGAATTCAACTACTTGGGGCCTCAAGGGTCTAGTTTAAGTAGCAAGTGCTCACAGAGAATGTGAAGTGACAATACTTAGTGGCAGAAATAAGAATTAAAATTACTCCTTTTTCATTGTGCTTCATGTTAAAGTGCATTCATTTGACATGGGGCATCCATCAAGGTGGGTGTTTTCCTTTGGAAAGCAGTGGACACCTAAAATTTGACAAGAGAATGCTTACTGCTTTTTTCTCTTTCTCGGTGGCTTATCCAGTAGTAAAATAAAGAATAATTCCACTTGCTGTCTTATGAGGGTGTTGTGAAGTGCTGGATTTTTCCAAAATCCTTCAAAAATTTCCTACAGAGTTTTACACTGGTTCTATAAGCCAAGATATAAATCAGCGGGGGGTATTATGTCTTTGCAGCTGTCTGAAAAGCTATGGCTCTCTGCGTATTATGAAGTTAAGGGTGCCTTTATGAGAGGACAAAAGTCCAGGTAAAATCTGCTGGAAAAAATATCTCCACATGGACTCAGTTTTAACATCTATAGGCTTTCAGCCATAAATCAGAACATGTCAGTCCACCTTTGCTTGTGTCCACCTGCCTGCTCATGCTTCCTTATCAGAGCCTTCTTTATCCCTAGCCAGTGAGAGTATCCCAAGGCATATGTGTGTGTCTGCCACAACTATGTACACTTATTAAGGAGCAGATAGTAGAGAAGTAATCATGTTCTATTTCATCAGTTCCTCAAAACCCAACATTTCTTGGGAACTAAGGTTGTGACATGAGATGGCATACTCAGACCGGAACTCTCACCAGCGGATCACAGAGACAAACAATGTGCTCCTTGGGCTCATCCTTTAGGGAAGCACGTTTTCCAGTCCTGCATCGCCCATTTTGGAAGGTGTTTACTATTTTTAACACAAATTTTTTAAGTGATACTTGATCGCAGTAAAGAGCTTTTTTTTCCTCAGACAAATTATGTATTTACATATAATTCTCTAATTGCTTACAACATGTTGCTTTCCAAACACCTGCTTGGGGATTCTCATAATTTAGATGTAACAAGATACAGTTCTGCATTTTATAATGTAAGAGAAAAATAACTTCAGAAATAGAATTAAGATTACATAATAATAGAGATAATGATTCTTTTATGTATCATAGCAATTTCTATAGAAAATGCATTAATTTTCTATTGATTGAGGCAAATTTCTAGGAAAATTTGGCTTTATTATATGATAAATGAAAAGAAAAACCATGACTCCTATTTAAAGATCAGGATATTTTAAAGGCATGCAGTATTATAGCAAAAAAAAAGTAAGGGCTTATTATTTGACATATGCAAATCAAGGAGGAAGTTCAGTACAGGTGCATTACCTGTCTGTAGGGTGGCATCTGCTTTTCAGAATCCCACTTAAAGGTGAGATTGTGTCCTGGTCTTTGTGAAGGCACTGCATAAAGTTGTTGGTTTAGGGATGGCAGGGTCTTTGCATCCTGCTTCAGTGCTCTTGTAGAGGCAGACATATGTCTGCTGAGTGACAGTGTTGTGACGATTCCTTCAGCACATGCTTGATTTCTGTGTCTGCCACTGTCACTTTGCTTCCTTGAGTCTTTCCTTACAGCTGCCACTATACCCACCAGAGCTAAGATGGAGCAAACTGGGTTTTCTCTCTTCTTTTTGCTTTCTTTTGTTTTCCTGGGTCTTACTGCAGAGATCACTCCAAAATCTTTTTCTTCAATTGGCAGCCACCTGCACTATAGAGTGGGGAGTAAGCATTCTTCATCCAGGGGCCTTTCAAAAGCAAGATTGGGTAGTTGTTGCTAGGTAGAACTGTGGCTGTCCTAGTGGAACTCTTGCCATTCACAGTTGTTTTCTTTACTGACAAAAATGAGTTTCTGTTACATTTAGCCTGCTTGTCTTGTTCCATTCTGTGCATCATAAACTAAAAGGCCCACTTGGTTGTGGCTTCAAAAATGTTAGTTCAGATGAAGCATGAGGAAATGACCTGGGCTGAAAAAAGTATTTTGATTTTCACTAACCATGTTTTGAATATAGTCTGAGACCATTCGTAGAAAATAACTGTATGGGATTGTTGTGTCATTTTTAATTTCCTACCACTCAATTTCATTTGCTGGTTTTTCTTCCTCCCCAGGATATACATTTTCTATTCTGAAAAATCTGAAAGTGCTTCACAAATTACTGTTTTCTCAAACTCATATGTAGTTAAACGTAGTTTGTCTCCTTTTTAGACATGGAGGGAAAATAGGATGCCTTCTGTGTCCACTGTGTACAAGCAGGTATTTTCTTGCCTCCAAGCTTGGGTTTGGTTCATTCAATGAGTTTCTGATTTTCAGCAAACTCAGTTTCTTATGGCTCTGGGAATGTTTTTCCTTTTTTTTTCCTGTGGCCTGATTATCTGTTCTTCACATTCTTGTCATGAGCGTCAGGTTGTGCTGCTGCACATCTGCTGCCCACCATCCTGCAAACCCCCAAAGCATTCTCAGCTACCCATAAGAATCCCACTATGCCCATTCCCTTCCACTCCCCATACCTCAACTGAGTTTTTTGTAAAAGAGATATAACACAACCTGATAACCAAACAAACACATTCATCACTGAAAGTGGTTTAACCCTCTTTGTAGACTTACATGCGAGTCTGAACCAGAACTCAGATCCTGTCCATGCTTTTAGCATTTGATTTCACTTTTGAGAATTCCTGTTAAATTTAGTACAGTGCCTTCCATAACTGTGCTGTGACAAATAGTAGTCATGCCACACAATGCAGAGCTCTCTGATTTCTGTGGCCTGAGAGTATTTAAAGACTGTACAAAGCCACTTTTTCTTATATTTTTCATTGGGAATGTATTTCATCTTACATCTGTGTCTTACTAAATCCTAAATGAGCGTACATAGAAGTAACTGGAGGGGGCTGTGAAATAATAGAGCCTTTTCCTTCATACTTGAAGTCCATTCTGTGCTGTAAGCAAGCAAATAGCTTTGCCACCTGCAGCCTTTTGCAAGCCAAAATGAAATGAGCTGATGTTCTCTATCCTATTCCAAGCATACAGGTGTCCACTGTTTGAAAGTGTTATTGCCGTTGGCATCGTTGTTAATAGTGTAAGCACAGAAACCAAATGGCTCTGAAAATTGCCCTTTACACCGAACTGAGGAGTGCTGGCTGGCAGTACGGATGAGCTTTGTCACAAGGCTGTACCTTGTTAGCAAGGAAAAAGGATTTCAGCCTTTAATGTCTGTAGTCCAACATCAGGACCCAGAATATGATTCAAATTTCATTAAATCACTGTGGTCTATTTATTGAATGCAAAAACATTTTGAAGTCCTTCTTAGAAAGGATACAGGGTTTAAATTGCAAGGTAAATCAGATTTTCTCTATCCTCACCCATCTCTTGTCTCTGAGCATTGTTACACACATTTCCTTAGAATCATAGAATCATATAATACTTTGGGTTAAAAGGGACCTTCAAAGCTCATTGTCATGGTTTAAGTCGAGCCTGTCACTCAGAAATAACGCAGCTGTTTGCTCACTCCCCCCCTTCCTCTCCCCGCTCCTGTACATTCTAAAGAATGTACTTCCCACAGGTTGACCTAAGAACAGTCCGTAAGTAAGGTATAACACAAATCACTACTGCTACCATCAATAATAATAATGATAAGGGAAATAACAAGGGAAGAGAATACAACCACTCACCACCCACCAACCGATACCCAGCCCAACCCAAGTACTGATCTAGCCCTTCTGGGTAACTGCCCCTGTTTATATACTGGGCATGACGTGCTGTGGTATGGAATACCTCTTTGGTTAGTTTGGGTCAAGTGTCCTGTCCCTGCTTCCTCCCGGCTTCCCCTACTCCCTGGCAGAGCATGAGACTCACAAAGCCCTTGGTCAGAGTAAACATTCTGACCAGCAACAGAAAACATCGGTGTTATCGGTGATGTTCCCAGGCCGAAAGTCAAAAACACAGTGCTGCACCAGCTACTAAGAAGGAGAAAAATGACTGCTACTGCTGAACCCAGGACACTCATCTAGTCCAACCCCCCTGCAATGAACAGGCACATCTTCAACTAGATCAGGTTGCCCAGAGCCTCATGTTGAGGCTTGAATGTTTCCAGGGAAGGGATTACCTGTGCCAGTGTTTCACCACCCTCATAGTAAAGGATTTCTTCCTTACATCTAGTCAGCAGAACCTCTTGGAATTTTGCTGTGGCTAAAGTATAGTGCTGTTGAAATAAAAAACTTTTAATGGGTATATAGTTGCAAGTTTTGACAGGAAGGATGTCTCAAATCTAACATAGAAATTCAGAAGTCCATTAGCCTAGTAACAAAAGGAAACAAGGCAACAATCAGTGTACTCCTTTACTTGCTTCATCCATCAGTCAGGATTCTTAACGGACTGTGAGGGCAGGAGGTTACCATGTTAACAGAACAAAAAAGCTTTGTCATACATGCTTAAATTCATAAGCATATTCACATACCAAAACAATCTGCCCGCCTCACCCCAAGAGTCTTGGATTTTTTACTGCTGTTATTATGTTTTTGAAAACTAAGTGTAGTTACTGAATTCAGCTCTGAAAGCCGGATTTTTACAAGTCTTATTCTTGTAACTCTTCTAATACTGTTGTTAAATCTGGTGAAAGGTGACCAGGATTTCAGCTGCTGTGTCAAAGTACTGGGTACTTCAGTCTTATTATTGGCTTCCGAGGAACACTGAAGCGCCAATATAGACTGTGGAAGCAGCATCAGCTCAGAATCCCCTCCGTCTGTATTCTGGTCCACTTCAGAGCTAAATATGAGAGAACTGTAAAGTAGAGGTTGTGCAACAGAAAGAGAATCAGCAAAATAAGAAAGTCTGGATGAAGTAAGAGGGAAAAAGTAGCAAATCAAAGCAGATAGGCGGTCGAGTTAATAGGGACTCAGACAAATCCTGTTACCATTTTGTTGGAAACATCATCAAATGTACTTGGCAGAAGAAATTTATTTAGATATAACTTCAGAAAATTCCACAAAATAACCATTTTGACATATGAATGCTTCACATTATCTATGAGCACACAGGTGGCTTTTGGTTGCAATATGCTTCATAACAGATGCCTTTGCCTGTGTCTCAGGAGCCACCCTTTGTGCATTTGTTTTGAGCCAAAACACTTTTACAATGCAAAAAGATTTGGGAAAGGCTGCTTGGCTGATGCTTATGTTGTGAAGCGAGCATTTGAAACAGAAAATCTGGATTGTGTTAATTTGTTGTTAGGGGATAGTTTTACTATTTTACTGCTTACTGCTTTAATTCCCATAAAACCACTTAAAATAATTGTGGAGACTGAACACTTGTTTATATGTATGTATATTGACATCGCTGTCCGATTTGATCTTTAGTAAAAATTTCATTAGTACAGAATGCATAAACACAAGTCTCAAACAGCAATCAATACTTCAGTAATATGCCATCAAGTGCTACATCATACATTTACATAAATGATTAAAACTTCTGCTCTGCTAATGCATGCAGACTTGGTGCAGTGCAGATGACAATGCTGCACACACAGCATTTATTAGCACTGTCTGCAGCATCACTGAAGTTCAGGGACAGGTCTCAAGAAACTGCAGCATTATGAAGCTATTAAGTAAGATCTCTTGCCTACAATGAGGGAGTGGATTGTTTTTCTTTTAGGGATGACAGTGATAGTGAAAACAAGCCAACTCCCTTGTCAGCTGTATCTGTTTCTGGGCTCAAAGACTGCTAGGGTTTAGTTACTTGCAACAGTTCTTTTGGAAGAACAATTCTGTGGATATTTCAGTGATTTAAATGTGTAAGGGAAATGACTGTTGGGCTCCTGGCACACAGAAGTGTCTGTAACTTAAACTTTTCCGTAAATGATATGGAAATATTGTAATGATTATGGTGGCCTCATGGTTCTATAATTTGGGTGATAGAACCGGAGTAGATCACATGCAAGATTATCTAATCCATATACCCAGAACTACAGTTCTTTGCACATATTTCAGAAGGATTTGGTTTAGCTCGTTAAAAGAAATGGAGTTTATTCATCCAAATGCAGAGTCTCCATCTCTCCAGATTTACAACATCCCTCTGAAATATTTGTAAATACTTCAATATTTTCATTCGTATGCTACTGCCTATGCAGTCTTTGCAGAGATATGTTCTTATTTCCCATTTGTGGAGGGATGTTGGTTTATCTTCATGCAACTGTCTTGGACTTAAGGAAATTGAAACAGAAGGGGTAATACCTCCTGCAAGAGATTTCGTTTCACAGTACTATGTTGCTCTTTATTGCTGAATGATGAATACCAATTTAATTATACTTGGGAGCCCTGGCTGTGTTTTCTTTTGTAAGTCAGAAATGTGGAAAGGAGTTTCAGATGCTGCTAAAAAATTGCTACAATGCTACTGTAAAATACAGAATTTCCACTGTATTTGGCTTTTCTTTAGCCTTTCTAAATTGAACTCAATTAGTTTGCATGTCTCCTTTGCTGTCAAAGATATAAAACTGCTACAGTCACATGCGGGATGTGGTAATGCATTAAATGAGGAGATTTGTCAATACCTCTAAACTGTGTCCTAAGGTGCCCTTTGCTGAAACTCCTTTAAAACTAGTGTGAATAACTGCAGATATAATAAATACATCTTTATATACATTTAAGATGTCTATTATGGAATGGAACCAAGGGTATGCCATAAGATGAAGGAGAATTTTGCCATTTTAAGACTTATGAGCAGTGTTTGTGTGCAGAGGTGGATAAATGAGTATGATCACTATAAAATTCCTTTTATGACACAGGTGAGGAGCCTTTATATGGACACATTTTGTTTGAGATTGGTTTCTCTGTAGAAATATTATAGACATGTACTTCTGGCATAAAATGATGCACTTCCAGAGATTTCAGTGAAACTTCATCACTTAGCTTTGACAAAAAATTTAACCTTGATTTGGAGACAACAAAAGAAAAAAAACCATGAACCTGATGCAAAATTTCTTTAAGTTCTCATAAAGTCTCAGTGACCTTCGTGGACACTTCATGAAGCACTGAAATTATTCATAACATCTGCTTTTGAGAATTTTGTCTCTGTTAATGCTGGTCCATTCCCAACCCCTCCTTAAACTTTACTAACCACACTTGTATTGAAGTAATATTTCCTAAAACACGTGCTCTAGCTGACAAAATGTCAGCATAATGTTAAACAATAAGAAAAAGGAAAAGAAAATGTATTTATTTTTTCCTAAAGAAGTGGGATGAGATGAAAAGCTCCATTGTCAGACACCTATTGGAGTAGGCAATTAAGAAACAGCGGTGTAGCATACACATTCAGAGCATAATTCAATAAATACATACTGCATATTCACACTCCTCACCTAGTAATTACAAACAGATGCAATCAACAGGTCTTTTTCAACATTTTTACAAACCTCATCAAAACCTCAAGCAGGAGTTAATTCAGAAGCATGCCCACATCACACTTTCTCTGCTCAAATGTGTGTGCTTCTAGTACACCTCACCTCCTGCCCCAAGTAAATAAATGAGAAACAGAAATGTGTGTGTAAGTGAGAATTAAAAATTCAGCATGATTTCAATCATAGGAAAGTGCCCCAAAATGTCCACTTTTAAAACAAACTAGGCTCAGAATGGCAGTCCTTGTCACTTCCCGTTGTGATGTATAAACTGCAGCACAGTGGTTGCTTTTAGGGAGGGTGTAATTATGATGCAAAGGTAGCAAACCAGATTCTATGATTTATGGGACAACTGACTTGGGGCCACATGCAGCAAACAACTTGAGCATTGTTCACAATCTTTAAATTACATCCCCAGACTGTTTCAGCTGAATACCATAATCACCAGGCTGTGTGTTCTAGTGCTTCCATTTCTGGCTTAACAAATCTTGAATTCCTCTTTGCACAGGGGCCAGTTTAACAGGACAGTTGGAGGGTAGTCTTCATTTTGTGGCAGTCATTCTTCCTCCTAAATCTCCTCTTTCAGACCCTTTTCCAGTCCCTAGGTTCTGTAGCCATTCTAGGAAATCTCACTGGTCTTAATCTGTAAGAGAAACAGTGAAGGGAGACCACTTCAAAACAATCTAAGGGATTTTTGATGGACATCTAATTTCTGTATCTGATTATGATTGGTTGCAAGTGGGAACTATTCCTAGGCCAGGTGCTAGAAATCTTTCATGCTAACATGCAAGACTGTATATTTTTGGGGTTTTTTTTCCAAATTATAGGTCAGGATGGTGTTAGAAACTTTCACAGAGAGATGGGCCATAATGTATCTCAAGGGGATAGGCTACTACCAATCAAGCGATGAGCAGTATTATCATCCTCTCTGCAAGGCAGCAACTATCTTGTTGCCAGGGTTTTGCCTGAATGCTGTGTTTGCAATCATGTATGTAAGTTGTTCAGCCTGAACTAGGAACAAGAAATCCATTTCTCTTAAAAAAATATGATTCTGCACCATGCACTGTGAAATAGAACTTTTGGGTACTCAAGGATATTTTCAGTCAAAGCTGTCTTACCTCTGGAAAGATGGTCTTAAAGGGCAGGAAGAGGGAGCATGAGTATGCTTTGTACTTAGGTATCTATAATCTGATTCAGCCTCATTTTATAATCTTCAATAATTGGATGTAGTTTTTCTACATGTTTTGAATGCTCATTTACCTTTGGAGAGGACCTTGTGATCAATGGGTAGAACATGTTTATTAAGCATGAAGTATCACTTTATTTAGTTGATGATTGAGCTGAGGGCCTTGTACAATTTTATAGCAGCATAAACCAAGGCAAAGAGAAAGAAACAATCAGTTGAATTACAAATAAAAGGCCTGGCTTTGCTGCTGATTTATTCTAGCTTATGAAATGCACATAATTTTCATTATCTCTGGTAACAGAGGAAGGACACTTGCTTTCTTCATATTTTTAGAATATACCAGTTCCAGAGTCTCCTGTAGCTTTCTTCACTCCAATCATTCCAAAGTACTTTCTGTACTGAGATTGTGCAGGGCAATAATTTTCAGGAGAGGAAATTCCCCATAGGACATAAGATGGCAATTGTTCATTTTGAGCAAGACCATTCTATGTCAGAGGCAGATGAGGTGGCCCTGAATCTGAGAGTTACCCAAGGGTGAAACTGGGCCCATTTTATAAAAAGAAGAGTTAGAGAGTTCTTCAGTCTTCTCTAAAGAGACCATTGAAGCTTTGATACTGATTTCTTTCGGAGTGACATTCACCAGACAAGCTAGAAGAATGAGTCTCCAGGGTGCTTGTGGTGATGGCACATGGTCTGATTTCAAAGTGAAGCATCAAATCAGCAAGCAAAATTCCCTGATTTGAATTGCTACAGGACAGGACTCAAAGACTTTTTATATAACGTTTCTGAAATGAGCAGCGATCCTGTTCTCCTGGCTCTGGCTGCGTGGCCGCTGAACCGTCAAGCTATAATTTGCTATAGCTCATCTTTTCCCACCAGATCTGCACATTAAGAACACTGAAGTTTTCTCATTTCACTTTGTTTCCTTAAATGCAGCCAGTCATAAGCTCATAGATTCAGACATACTCTTTTAAGGAGCCCCCTACCTATGCTGCTTCTGCATTCAACTAGACACAAGGGTCAGTATTTTTCTATATCACCATTCTCATTTCTTGCTCTGCTTCTTCGAGCCTGGACCAATTTTTCATTAAGGAATGCTCAACAGTACAAAGAACACATATGGCAGCAAAGCAGAGTGGCTTTTCCCATTTCCTACTGCCATACAATATTTCATTTTGAAATCTAAACAGAACATGCGGCGTACTGTTCTTCAACTCAATAAATTGGTAACTTGTTTCTCTGTGTGTTGTCACCAGCAATCGTGAACTAGGGAAACGCAATCTCAGTACTGTTCCTTCCTAGGCAAGGGTAATAAAAGCCTTGCCTTCTATGTGAAAGATTATTCATACTGTTCTACTCAGACAGTCTCATATGCTGATTTTCTTGGAGGATACAAAAGAAGTTAAAATTTGCACCATCAGGATCCTGTCTAAACACTGTAGTTTATTTCACGCCTCTAAGTCAGAACTGTGTTAATCAAAATGCTTGCCATAGAAATTCTAACTACCACTTTACTAGCTAATTGGGGTTGCTCCTGAAACATTCACATGTGTGGGTTAAATGAAAGATTGAGCAACAGGGATTAATTTGCCATTGCAGACTTTCATTTTTCCTTGTGTGATGATGGTGAATGCTACGTTTTTAATTGAGGATATTTCTTTCAAGTAGTCAAGCACCTTATTTACAATCAGACGGACTGAACTTTGGAGGGGCTTTACAGGTATGGCCTGACGATCAAAAGCAATTGCATTCACAGGCAATGCTGCCCATCTGCTGATGGTGGTAACTTTCAGCTAATGAGTTGTTATGTCTTAAGATAAGCTAACTTGGTCTCTTGTGGTCATCTGTCCATGTTTTTACTCTTTTTGGCTGTACAGTGCTGAAGGCTTAATTAAGTCCTAAGTCTCAGTCTTTTAAATGTTAAGGAAGGAATTCTGCTTGGTTCTACAGCATACTTCAGAGCCTATGTGCTGTTGATAGAGAACAAGGCATCCTTAGTTCTAGTACAATAGCAGATTATCATAAATGACCACATTAAAAATCTAGCATAAGGGGAGACATGCCAAGAGGTGATCTACAATAGGATGAAGCACAGAATTAATAGTATTGTGGAAATGCCAAGCTGTACCAGGCTAGGAGGCAGCCTATAGGCTAAGCATCTGAACTGGAAGAATAGTGATTTCAAAACACCCCTCATGTACTTTGCTCAAGCCTCCTAGATAACCCCCTCCCAGAAGTAGATGATGTCATGCGAACAGAGAGAAAGAGCCCTTTCTTATGTTGTGCATTAAGGAGACTTGCTGTCAATACGCTTTTAGGATAGTAGGATTTCTGAGTTTAATGATTAAAGATGCAAAATATGGTTTGGTTTTGTACTTCCTGGTGAAAATTAGAGCCTGCAGAGATTATGGATAGGTCAAGTCATTTCTGAGCAAGTTCCAGACCACTTACTAGAAATAAATTCTACTACTGAACACAAAAACATGTTTGCATCCATGAACACTATCTGACAGGGTAACTAGATTATGTCAGATTTTGCTTACAGGCAACTGAAAGTAAATAAAACTGAAAAATTACTTTACAGTGAATGACTGTAGGTGGTGAAAAATACCAGTCATGAAGAATCATGATCCAAGCCAGAATTACCTTTATATCCCTAATCTGCTCTCAAGGCTTCCTTTTTGTCTTTAAAATAAAAAAAAGCTGCAACCTTAATATTTCTTACATGTCAGCTCATACCCCCTTGGGTTAATACATTCCGCAGTCTTGTTGTTTACTTCTCATTAAGCTAAATGTTTTATGCAAATCATCTGACATAAAGCCAGACGACCAATCTAGAAAGGCTGCAATTCCATCTGATGAGTTCATTCAACTGAAATCTGTACTTAATTTCCATAATTATACTACCCTATTCTCATAATGTGAACTGATTGCTACAAAAACACAAAATAACTAAAATGCATTCAGATTTAAAATATGAAAATGATACGTCCCTTTGGGCACAAGAGTTATGTTTTACAAACATTTTCTCTATTTTTTTTTTTTTTCTCCCACAAAATATCTCTTTATTTAAGGCTGTGCCAGCCTAATTTAAAGACTATTAAAATGATTAGAGCTATTTCTAATACAGTTTTGTCTTGATGGTGAAAAAAGAAATGGAAGAGAAGAAGGGAGGAGGGGAAAAGAGAATAAAACTGGGAGAAAAATTTACACCAGGCCATGAATAATTGCATTAATGTATTAAGCTCGGAAGCCTGAAGATTGCGATCTTCCGTGTCATGGAGCTTAAACTGAGAACAAACTGTCTATGTTGTTGCTGACAAGTCTAAGTATCTTCTTAATTATAGAATCAGTCAAATTAAGTTACCACTGCACCAATCAGGCTGTAAAAGATCTAGCGTGGCTGCTTTTCATATGGGTTAAACAAGCTCACAAGGGTCTGAACTTTCTTTTGGGAAACTTGTGTCTCTCAAAACTCATTCCTAAATGTTTTGTTTGGTTCCCCAGAACCAGAAAAGAAAGCTGCGCTGCTGTATTTGAATTGGATTTATTGTGGTATTTGAAGGAATTTAGTGTAACAAGTATGACATCTATTCAGCGTGCTCCATCCAACAGTTTACTAAAGCATTCCAGAGGCTGAGCTTGGCACAACACTCCTGAAAACTGAGTCACTGAGTAACTAGAAGGGCAGGTTTTTTATCTTTTTTTTTGTGCCTGGTTCTATAATGACAGTTGTCTTATTGAGAACAACAGTTAAAGAAAAATTATAATTCAAAACGTGGATCAATGCTCACAAATCCCAATTCAAAGGAGGCAAAAGAGGAGTGTAAAGAATTGAATGGCATTAACCAGATGGTGTCACCAACCCATGTTGGTGAACAGCCTTCACCATTAGTGATCCATGAACATCCTGCATGATGAAATTTGTGGCTGTTACCCACAGAGTAAGAACAAACTAATAACTCTATCTCACACATGCTGTATAGAGCAGTACTCTGACATTCAGAAATGTACGCTTCTTTTCGATGCCAATCATCCCACTATCTTTCTGTTTCCTGCATAGAAAAAATGCATCTTTTTCCTTGGATTACTCAGAAAGGTGGTGGCTATATTTGGTAAAAATCACTGACTACCTCTTTCAGGTTCTGCCAGCTACCCATGGTCTTCCTTCTCCGGTGCTGACTGGAGGTCCCTGAGTATATCATGATTTGTGACCGCCCGTTGTCTGCCATCTACAATTTGTCTTTTAATGTACGTAGACACCCTTGACTGCCGATCTCTCATTAGGAAGCAATTCAATTTACTAACGATAATTGTAGTACTGTGCTTTGAAACTCAGCCTCCTTCTCTGTGGGGGGAAAAGTGGAAATTGCAGCAGTTTTATTTCTATTATATTTTTAATCACTCTTGTCTCAGATATTTCTTCATCTAAACTTCTTTTGTGTGTGGACGTTGGTTTTAGGATTTGCTTGAGCTCTGCGCGCTCTTAATTTGCAAGGAGCTGAAAAATGTAGTTCATTTTTCTGAAATCCTTCAGAGGCTTGAGTGTGTAGTAGACGGTTCTATATGATGAATGGCGAAACCAGTTAAATATGCCACAATGCTGCGAGTCTGTCCAATAACATTTCTGCAGGAATTCTATAGAATGCAGATAATTCTGCTGTTGCTACAATGACCTTTCTGGGAAAAAAAGAAAGCAGAATCACATTATAGCTTTCTAATAACAATAAGAAGTAATCCGGTTAAATTCAAGTTCATCCTGCTAAATCACTTTAGCTTTCTCATATCCCTAGTTTAAATATCAGCTGCTGCTTTTCCTGAAATAAGAAACACCTGCAGATAAATATCATCAGCCATTGCTATTTGGCAGATGGATGCCAGCCCATCTGTTATCCTTGCCCAATAATGTTGAAATATGCAGACTTATGTCCTTTGGTCAGAGAGAAGTTCATAGGGCACATGCATTGAGGAAGTGATTAAAGTACTAGGACACACAGTACTTTCACGAAGTTGACTGAGCCTCCATTTAATGGTTTGTTCTAAGATATGTGTAGTTCTGCAGAGCTTCTTGTTGGGACACTTGCTGTTTATGCTTCAGAAGAAAGAGTGCCACTTACTTAATCGTCAGCATTGCTTCCTGGAGCAACTGGTTATTCTGGAAGAATGAACTCTTGCTTATTCAATTAGTTTAATGGACTGGAAGTGTCTAAACCCAAATGCTCACTCCAGCTAACTGAAAGGCTTTCTGACTGAATACAAAGCTTGTTCATAGCCTTACAGATTATTAAGTTTATATTTTTAATCAAAACTCAGAAGAAAATATTGCTCCATAAGCCATATCCTGTGAATTTTACAGTTGAGAGAAGTCGCTTTAAGAAAGCAAATTGCATTTTACTTTTATGCAGGAAAGGCTAATCCAGCCAACTCGAAAAGGTTGCTGCTTGTTCTGAAACGTGTTGGCCATTGTAGATTCTTCCATCTACTTGGGAGAATAACTTAATTTTACACAAGATGAGCCTAGTTCTGGATCTATCAGTTTGGATTTACGTGCACTGAATGAATTTACTTTTTGCCAGGCTTATTTGCATGAAGCAATTTGGATGCAGTTTGGTCATAAGAACCTCTTGTCTGTATTTCACTGGAATTTTCTAAGTGGTAAAGCATAGTAATTGCTTAATGAGGAATATAAGAATTTTTTTGCAGTGTCTATAACCCCCTGGAATCTATCCTGAACTGATCCCAGTATGCTGCTGCAACAGTGTTTACCAATTACATATTTTGCTTGCTCCTCTCTTCCCTTCTTCTTCCTGCCACTGAAAATTTCATTAAATCTAATGGATTTGGTTTATATTACATAAAATTTCTGTGGGTTGCAGCTGTGAGTTGGATACCGGTTGAGCAGACTTAACAATTAATTATATTTTTATTGTGGTTACAATTACTGCCACTTTCACTTACTACACAAATATCACCCCTTTTATTTTTATCCTGAATTCTGTTTTAATGAGATACCTGTGCACATCACAGAACTTTTTGGTTTGTGCATCTGAGGAATGGAGCAAACTAACATGCTGGGAGCATTCAACTGCTGTTGTTATTCTCCTTCCAGTATCTTGTAGCTTGTTTACTGCTGGCTTCTCTGTTGGTACACTGTTCTGCAGGCTGTAACACAGGCACACCAAGATTGTTTTGCTAGTATCATCCTCAGTATATTGATACAAAATCTAGCAGAGAAAGCTTTGTAGCTGCAGATGTTGCTGGAAATACCTTTTCCTTGTTTAGCCAATTTACAAAGTGCACAGTTAAAGTAATATCCAATTAATAACAGAAAATTTTATTTTTATTAGGCTTAGCTATTAGGCTTAGCTGCAGATCTAAATATCAGACCTTGTGAGCAGAGGGAGTTGAATAATCATCAAGAAAATTACACAGAAGAGAATTTTTAGAGTGACTGCTGCCTTCAAGACAGCAGTTCTCTAAGCAGAGTCTTCCCACTGAGGATGCCTTGAGCTATTCTAAACCCAGTGTTAACCTATGATGATAAAAGACCTAACCCCAATTGGCTTATGGAGACATGACAGCAAGTTACCTCATTTTCTTGGCCCTAATTCGGCAAAGCAGTTAAGCATGCGCTTCTGCCTCATTAGAGTCCAATGGTGCTTTAAACCTATCCGTTAAAAAGGAATTTTAATGCTGTTTGCACCAGGTGGAACAAAAATAGTTAGGAAGAAATAAGCAGATAAATAGAGACTTGAGGGATAGTGACGGAACCCTACATAGACAGAAAACATTTAGTATGAATATAAGTTTTTATGAACATTTGCAAATATTATTGCACTGTACATGAAGCACCTTTGGTAACAACCTAATGTTTTTTCAGGCTAAAAGAAAATTCAATAGTAGAATCTTCCTTTTGCTAGAAGATCTTTCTGCGAGTAATAGATAAAAGTGTAGTAGAAGATGGAAAATAAAGCTGCCTCTAGGGAAAGAAAATTAATTAAATTGAGGGGCGTGAGTGGAAATCTGCTTTGCATACTCACACCAATTTTAGAGGCCCCCAAATTAATTTAAACGATTGAGGGAAGCTTAAACTGTTGGTAGGCTTTACCTAGTCCTGGGCTAAAAGTTTTCATTGAAAATATATTTTCTGAATACTGGATGAGTAATTGGAATTCATGTACTAACTACTAATTGAATGGCTAATCAAAATTATTACTGCAGATCTTCCGAACAAAAAGTATATTCTGGAGTGTGATTCAAATCAAATTATCTACCATGCCCATGTATGTAGCTCTCCTAATCTACAGAGAAACAATTGTGCAGAGCAAATACTGATATATTATGAACATGTCAAATTGCCATCTCTGTTGCTCTGGCTTTTTTTGCATTCCATTTAAAAAATAAACTTGGTTTTAACTTTTCCCTAACCCTTATATGACAATCCATGCACGTTTACTTTACAAAGAAGCTGTCTAATTAGTAGACTTCTAATTAAGTTCATATACAAAATGGTTATATTAGGTCAACATTGCAAGCAATAGGCTCTTTGAAGCTTCCAGAATTGCTTGTGGCTCTGAATGATATCCCCATTTGCATGAAGCAAACAGTGTTTCAATGTACTGACTAAGTTCACGTGCTTTTGCCTGATAGATTTAACAATGAATCTTGCACTGCTGTTAAAAGTTTACCTTATCAGGTTAAGATACCCAGAATCCTTGGGATGATTATGAAACAGCAAGATCATCATTGGCGTCTCAATCTGTCTGTAAATTAACTGACAAAACTGACCCCATGAACATGATTAGGTGAAGTCAAACATCTGCCCAAAAGTCACAGTCATGGACACGCTGTTACTAGCTCAAGAATAAAATTAGAATTAGTAATTATTGTATTTTTATACTCCTAGTATAGCACAAAGAGTAGTACCCTGAGTGGTGCATTGAAGAACATAGAGAAGAGAGTAGAGCATAGCACCAAGTGGGTATGCTAAATCAGGTCTTGAAAAACCTCTGCTGACACATCCTTGTGATGCAATTGCTGTGTTAATACTATAATCCTGTCTGTTCACCCTACCTGAGTGAAACACCTCACTAGCAGTTGCCTGGTGCCGGAACTTACTCATCTCCTCCTTGGAGCTATACATTAGGCTGCATTGTGCAGAGTAAAGAAATAAATCCAGTATCTACTTAGTCTCAGTGTTGACAGTATGACCATTTGATAGTGAGAGCTGAATTTGGTTGTTAATCTGCCATAAGAAATTAATTTCCAAGTTTATGTCCATTTTCTCCTTGAGTCTGTAAATGTCTGGCATCTGTAGCATCCTTTTGCAAAGAATTTCCCAGATTTGCTACTTGTAGTTGTAGAAATTACCTCCTTTCAGTAGTTTTTAACATGCCCCCCTCCCCTTTACTTCACTTGATGTTCTCTGCTCTTGCATGAGTGATATAATAAAACCAGTGTAAAGTTACTCCCTCTCCATCCTTTCAGATTCTTGTACGCTTCTATCATGTCTTACCAAATGATCCTTTTCCTAGGCTGAATAGTCCTAATTTACTCTATTATTGCCTTTATGGAGAGTTATTGCACAGCCTAGTTTCCACTTTCTGAAATTTTTCTAATATATTCCTTTTGAGATGAAAGAACTAGCCCTGTGCATTTGGGTCTTTTAATAATGTGTCTTCATACGGCACAAATGATTTTGTCCTCCCTTTTCTCTAGGCCTGAGACATTTGGGTATCTTAAATGTCCCCTTCAAGGGCTTTTAGACTACCTTTGTAAGATTTTGGCTTTATTAAGTAATCTCTTTTGTTTCCTCCTTTCTTTCTTTGACATTTATAGCCATCTCAAAAATGTGCTAGAAATATGGTTATGTCTCCTTAAATAATTTTTCTGTATGCTTTTTGTGCTGTGTACCTTTTAACAAATAACTCTGTCAACAGGAACTGTAAAATAATCACTTGTCCACCAGAGAAGCAAACAATCCACCTCTTTGTGAATTGCTAAGGAGCGCAGTTATTTGGAATTCAGCTGTGTTTCTGGGGCTTTTCCTATTATTTTTGTTCACTGAAGGGAAAAAAAACATATCATTAAAATATGAACTTTGAAACTTATTGTGTTATCAGCCTGAATCTTGGATCTTCTTCTGCTAGTCAGTCCTTGTCATGGCTGCAATCCAATGCTATCTAAATTCCAGCTGATCTAAATTTGCAGACCCATCAATGGCAGATGACACTGGGAAAATCCACCTTCATTTTAACTGGTAGTTTCTGGATTTTTGGCTACCAGTAGGGCCAAGAGTTGTGCCCCAAGTGGTAAAACAAAAACACATTTACCCGCTTTTCAGAATACCTTTCAGATTACCTTCATTGTGATTCTTGGTGGTGCTTCATTCACTTTTTATGAAAGAATGTTCACCTGTGAGACAATAATGAACAGGTTATTAGAAGCAGAACTATTTTACTTTTATCTTTTGGAGAGATGACAAGCACTTACATAATTGAAATGACTTAAGCAACCATCCTCAACAGGAGCTTATTTTCTAGTTCTAGTCCATTTATAATCCATACAGTATTCCACTGTACTTCCACTAAGGACATATGCTCACTTTTATATATATATATTAAATGGACTTTATATTATGGTTTCTTAGATGGGAGTCTGAATGTGAGATCACGCATACATTATCCACATGCAAATAAATCATATATGTTCTATTAATTCTCCTTCTTCTTCATCACCTATCATGTATGAACCAAAATATCAACAAAAATATATTAAAAGGCTTGCAGTGCTGCTTAGGATATTCTCACTCTTCTGGTACATTGCCTATTTCTATTTATTAGGTTAGAATGAAGATTTAAATTGGAAAAGGTATTTTCATAGTTTTTCTACTTGGGAAGAGGAATCAAACAGAATGAACTGATTACTGCATCAATAGATACATAGATTTAGTGTGAGATCGGAGAAAGACAGTGACTGGAATGAGAAATTATTTTGGTTGGTAGCTTACATTTATGATGGATTATAAAATACAATGATTTACTGTTTAATGCAGGGGAAAGAAGTGTGGCATTCTTAAGCTTTGATTCAGGCAAGGAATGAAATATTCACACAATTTTCATCACTCAAGTGGCCCATGTTATTCTAGTAAAAGTCCCCATAGGTTGTTATGTAAGGCACCAGCCTTAGTTGCAGGCAAGCCTTTGTGATAATCATGGTACAGCAGACTTTTTAATAGCAGCCGCTGGAGTAAGGATGATCGGGAATTAGATTCGAAAGTGGATTATCTGTTGAATGACTGAACATATCCTTCTAGAGGACTTTGAAACATCAGAACGGCTGGTTGCAAAAAGATGAATAGCGGAAAGATCTCGGAGTTGTGCTGAGCAGCCTGTAGGGTTTGTCCCTGAGCACAAGGGGGAATCTTGTTTTTCCAGTGCCTAGGTAAAAGAAACCTAACAGTGGTTGACACTCACAGATTCCAGGTCAGCCTTTCCTCCCAAAACAGTACTCTAATACCACGGGTTGTAGCCATCTATGAAATGTGACAAGCACAGAATGGCTGTCTCTTCCCAGCTAATGCATTTCAGGATGTTAATCAGAATTCATTAGTGAAGTGCAGCTGCAGTGCAAAATATCTGTCTTCTCAGTGTGCATTCTGCGGTTCAGATCAAGAACATTGAAGAAAATGGTGTGATTTTTATGACTGACTATTCTGCATACTGGACTGAAAGCTGGTAGAATACTTTTCATTTTCCACTCCCACCATCTCCCTTGAATACTTATTGAAGTTCTGAAAAGAACTTCTATCAAAATTGAGTTCAATCCTTTTTCAGACTTAATTTCTTCTGAATCTTCCACCAAACAATTTTAATCAAAATAGCCAACCTAAGAGTAATTTTAACAGAAGGCACATTTGTAACTGTCAGTGTTCATTTCAGAAACCTTGATCTAAATGTTAAATTTTGGGAAACACAAATATACAACAAATTCTATATATTCAGCTGAAACAATTTGTATTTTTAGTGCTGCATATTTACAAATGAGCACCCATCCGATAACTATTCAAGTAAATTTATTGGCACTGAAAAAATATCAGAAACCTATGAGCTGTTCATGTACAGTTCAGCAGATGGAAAGAGTTGAATAACAACTGTAGTTTGAATTTTCTGTATGATTCGGTCTTACTCCCTCTCTCCCTCTCCCTCTTACTCTCTTCTTTCTCTCTCTTTTTAATAGCAAAAGGATAAATCTCCTTTCTGGAGAGATTTTCTCTATGCCAGGGTGCTGTATGTGAGTGATAATAAGCTGAGACACTACTAATAAGAAACCTAGCTGAGTCCTTAGATCTGATCTCTTAGTGTTACAACTAATTTAGGTGATGTGTCTGGTGTAAAATACCTCATTTTCACCCTTTCCTTCTAAAGATGTTCGATTAGGATGGGAGGGGAAATTCACCTCAAAAAGTGCTTCCTCCGGGCCAAAGCTTCAGTGAATGTCTGCCACTTCATTTTCAACAACAACTGTGGCTTAGAGCAATAGGTTGTGGTCAGAATTCTCCTGGAGCCCAGGAGCTTAGACGGGTCTAGGTAGCGTGCACTCAGTGCACTGCTAGCAGAAGTAAAACCAGTTTAGGGAGTTTCAAACTCAACTTTAAGTCACCTTTACCACCTCCTGTACTGCAGTGTGTTTCTCTCAGCAACAGCCGAGGACCACGTTTCTCCATAAGTTACTTCCAGTAAGAGACATTTTTATCTAAACTGATTGTCTGCAGTTCCCAAAGCAGCCCTTGAAATAAAGGCCAGGTTAGACAGGGCTTCAAGCAACCTGGTCTAGTGGGACGTGTCCCTACCCTGAGATTGGCAGGGGGGTTGGAATTGGATGACCTTAACTTTCTTTCCAACCCAAACCATTCTATGATTCTATAAATTCATTCTTGGTTGGCAGCACCCAAACAAGACCTAACAGCACTCATCTACTCACGGGATCTGTGCATGCCCTGTGGATATAGTCGAAATGAACTGCCACAATTGTTTTCAGGAATAAGCTCATATAATAGTTATATAAATAGGAAAAAATGCATTTCTAAGTCAAGTTAAAATGCTGTAGAAATAAAATGCATTTCCTTCAGGTAATGCCATTCAATAAGAGATCAGTCTTCCAACATATACCACTGCACTAGATGCTGTATAATGTGGTTCTATCCACTGCAGACCTCATGAACGTACAGCCTTTTCCATGACCTCATTATCTGGATGGCAGCACTTTAGAACTAAATTTTCAGCGTTATAGAAATAGACTGTACTTCTTACTGTGAGTATTGTTTTCCAGTAGAATTGTTGAACACTTTTTCTTTCTTCTTTGTGCAATAGTAGCTGTGATCAGTCTATGCTGTTCATCCAGTGGCCCTAATTTAAAAAGGCCCATCTCGTGTCAGAATATAGTATTCTTCTTAAATACGCAAGTCTTTTAAAAGAATGACTGTGTCAATAAGGACCACTTGGCTGGTGTCAAGTGCAACATAGAATCTGTCTTTATTTTAGGCTGCATGGTAAGGTAAATCACAGATGAGTGGATTAGTCACATCAAGGTACAAGTAAACTTACATATTTCCTTAAATTTCTATAAAAACATGCATAAATCAGTTTTAAATACTCTGCCTTTTCTCCAAAAGGTAAAGATAGATGTCATTCAGGTTTGATCTCATTTTTGGATGTTCTACTTCCTCTATTCATTAACACAAATAGAAAAGCAGATCAAGTGTGAGTGAAGAAAGCTGTTGTGTTGTCTCTCTTTTGAAGGTAGCAAGCTGAAAAGAACTGAATGGGACCTGTGATAAACTCAAGTATCTAAGAGCAAAATGTGAATAGCCTTTGCAGGGAGAAGGATTCTTTTCTCCTCAAACTTTAGTAGTGTCACTCAGACCAAAAGAGAGCATCTGAGAGCAGTTAACATTTAACACAGCAGGAGAAGTGGAAGGTAGCTTGTCACAGCAGATAAGAACATCTTTAAAAGGAAAACAAGCTTTTTCTGAGAGGAGAAAATTGCAGAAGACCTTTTATAGGGTCTAAAGGTGAAGAAAAATATACAGCATTTGATGTTTATGTCAAAATAGGTGTTTTCTTTGGCCGAAAAATTTACTCTTGGAACAATGTGACATGACGGCTCTAAAGCAGCACGCTTGTTGCCTTGTCCACTTTTGAGTACAGATATTGCAAATATTTTAAAAGTGCATGAAAGTTAACATAGCCTTGGATGGTGGCAGGCCACAAGAAGACATAAGAAAAAGTTGCCTGGTTTTGACTCATTTGCAGGGCATTTGCAGAGGATGCAGTATGATGTCTAGAACATGGGTGCACATCCCAGTGTAGGGTGACTGCCTTTGTTCCTCTACCTAACTGATGTATAGAAGCAGATGAGGCATCTGAAATATTTGGATATAAACCAAGAGTCTTCGGCTGCTAACGCAGCTTCACCACCTACAGAAACCTATGTTTGTATCCTTTGGAAAGAGATGGTAGGCTGGATGGAAGTACCTTGTAGGTTAGATCTGACCTATGACTGCACATGGCCTATACTGACCTAAATTCTCCATCTCTAGTGTGAAAGATCCTGGATTTCTCCCATGCTCCTTTTGCTGGGGAGTGTTCAAACACCTTCTGTAAGACACATGCAGACTGAATCTGAAATATAAGAAATAAAATTTTCTTGGGTCTCATTCCATTCCCTTCTTGTCTTTCACTCAACCACATTAAAAAACTACAGGACATGGCATTTTTATCTTCTTCTTCACCCTCAAGACACTCCTTTTCTTTTTTATGATAAGGTAAATGGAATGAGGTTTTAAGCACCTTATTGTAAAGCATCTATTTAAATGCAAGAATTTCTCTATCAGACCCTTGAGTGTTTGGTGAGGAGATAAAAATCACATTTCTGCTTCTACTCACATTGCCTCTGTTTGTATAAAGATTTCATTAGTTGGTTTTGGTGTAGCATCATCCTGGAAACTCATCCATTCAGCTCCACAGCCACTCTGAGCAGGAAATCTTTTCACAGTAATTTCCTTCCAGGCTACAAATCCTTGTGATAGGCATGGTCAGCATTCCTTCTGTTTAGCTATGTCCAGTTGCATTTGGCTGTGTATAATTGTCCTGTGCTTGACTTCCCCCAATTTACCAAGCAGTTCTGTTAAGATTTCTTACCAATTTTTCTCTGAAGCTATAGCTACAGCAGCCACCAATTTTCTCAGTAGTGATTTTATATTTAATTCTGGATCACTGATGAAAAGATTGAATCCCAGTAGGCAGTGAAGCACTAAAATTCCATTTTCCCATGACAACTTTCTTTGAGTATAGGTTTGTAAAATCTGCCATGTGGCTGGTTATTAAAAGACTTAATGTTTACCTTTAAAAGGTGCAATACTAAATTTAAACAGAATATTTTGCATTCCAATACTCTAACATTACATTTATAGGAATTCAAGTGTGTTTACCAGGATATGAAATTAGGTTAGTCTAGGAAAACTTTTTCCACAGAGCCATGGTGACTCACAGTCCCTTTTAGTGCTTAAACAGATGAGTTCCTTTTCAGATATTTGAAGATAAACTAACAAGTCTTTGCTGAGTCATTTCACTTGGTCTTCCTGAATCCTGACTTGACATCTGCATTCTTACACACTTCCAGTATTTTTCACTGGTTTAATTGAGTATTCTAGGTATCTCCTAAGCCTGTTCTCATTGAACTCTTGAAAGATATCCATTCTTTCTGATCTTGGATTTTCTGATAGACTCTATTGAACATGCTCTTGGAAATTATGCAATAATCCTTATGATCAGGAAGCATTCCCATGTTTCATTACAAGATAAAATCCTTAGAAAAATGTAATTTATGTAGAAAGCCAGACACTTGCTGTTGAACCCTCCTTGCACTTGTGGGTTTTGTTTTCTTTCTTTTTCCTGACTAACTAAAATGCAAATACAAGAATTTGTTTTGCTGAAAGAACCCTTCTGTCTCTCAAGCTTTTTCTTGTTCGCAGAATTCCACAATACTGGTTTAGAAAGACTTTTTGGGTTCAGAAAGACTTCTTGGGTAGGCTAATTTCAGTCAATTCAGTATATGTGTACTCTTTGAGCTGAAGTCAGCTGGGCACTGGGAATGTAAAAGAGAAGCCCCAGGAACAAAACAGTTCGAGAAGGAGAAAAAAACCTCCTTTGGTAGGCAGAGAGTTCTTTTCCTGTTTTTCTCTGGATACATTTAATAAGAGGGAAAAGACTCTTGCAGAGACACTTAATTGCTTTTGTTCTGGATATTCCTTCTGCAAAACATTTAAAGTTGCAGTTCTTTTTCTATATTTGTGGCCAGTTGTCAATCACTTTTCACTGGCAAAAAGACAAAGGATCAGAGCCTCCCCCCCCAACAAAAATATTCACATATTTTCTGTACTTCCTAACAAAATTCTTTTTCCATACTTCTGGATGAGCACTCATTTCATACATCATGTTACCTCCATCACCTGCAGGACTTGCACCACTGGGTCAAAAAATGACCGATATTGGATGGTCATCCTTCAAGTGACAAAATGTGGCAGAAGATGGACTTGCCAGGTGCAACAGCCATCTCATTTGAGCAAATTGACAAGCAAATACTCACAATTCCCCTGATAGCAGGGTGCATTTCTTCCTAAACTCAAATATGATGTTATTAAAATCTCTTTGCATCTTGGTTTATATGACAATGTTTCCTAGCTTTAACATCGGTCTAGAATTGACAGAAGAGCAATGTTTGCTTTATAATTGCCTTACCTATTTTTAGTTTGATCTCATTTATTTAGCACTAAAATGAAATCTTTCCAAAGCAACTGTTTCATAAACCAAAGTGACAGCACTTAGCACTGTTCTAGCACGTCTGTCACTCAAATAGACAGCTATCAGTAAACACATATAAGCAACTTCATTCTTCCATCAGAAACCTTGCAGTTCCAAAGTCAAAACAGAAACATGGGTAGAATATAATTGTTTTGAGAACTTGTTCCACAGTTTCTGTGCTGTGATACTGGCCCGATTTCACTAAGGAAGAATAGAAGTTTTATGGAGCTGGGAAAACCAGTATTCAAAAATTACTTATAATTTATAGGTACCAAATGGTACTTCTGGCACCTTAATTATTCCTTGTTTCATTATCATTGGATTCATGAAGGCAGACTAATTCATGGCGTTCACTTTTTCTCACTCTAAGATAATGGAGAAGCAAAGCAGCTGCTATTTGCAGCAATATCTGTCATGGGGGAGGTTCGTGAGTAGTGCCTAGGGGAGTCCTTTGAAGAAGGTCTATATGATGTGCTGGTCCCATTGAGGAGTTCTAGAATACTTTGAAAGTTAGTTTAATGATGCTCACTATTTTGTGGGAATGAATCACCAGAAATTTAGTAGCAATAATACCTACATTCATAAGGATGTCATTCTGCATTGCATCCCAGACAATGGACTGCAGGCAAAAGACAATGCATACAGGAACACTGGCAAAGGCAAGCAAACAAAACACACAAATGAGCATTGCTTATACCAGCCATTGCTTTTTTTTATTATAGCGAGTGAGCAGTATCTGTGTAGGCTCAGAGTTCCTCTCTAGTTTATAATCTGCATACAGCAACTCTCTATGGTTTACATTCTGGGAGGAGAGAGACACAGCCAATGTAATTACAAATTCATCAGCCTGATGTGATCTCTCTCCCATTTTCTGGCATATCAGTGCTTTATGAATCAAGCTGCAAGGTTTGGTTTAAAAGGCAGAGCCTATGGTAGACACAACCACCATGGGCACAACAAGAATGGGAGCACTACAAGGTCTCAGGGTGAGGGTCCTTTGTGATGCCAAGTTACTTGCATTTGTCCAGGAACTCTTCAGGATAATTCACTAGGCTGAATGACTGTGTTCTGAGGGAAAAACCCAAATGTTCATTTTGAAATTCAGTGTCAGTGAACAACTTTGTCCACCAAATTCTGTTAAATTCAACAAGATGTGTCAGGCATGCTGCAGGAACTATGAAGTGTGGTTCTTTAGATGATAGTGTCCTTCCAAAATCTCCGTATGTACTAGTTTGCTGTGCTGCTTTGTAGGCAGATGAGTGAGAGTTTTCTGAAGGCTGATTAGATTGCTGCGGCACTATATAAAAAAGTTCCACTCATGGCTGTCATAACTCAGCTCAATTTAAACTGAATAACACATAAGTATAGAGAAAGTGGCATACTGTATTTAACCAGATCTGGCATTGCATGATGGCGTTTGTAATGAATGCCTCTTTTCCTTCATCACTCACTCCTAAATTCTTTCCTCCTCTAAACATTCTTTCATTTCCAAAATGGAGTTGAAATGTCAGTGCTTCATGCTGACATGCTTCAGTTTGTGACGGATTCATTTCTTTTGTGCTTCTCTGTTTCTTTTAATTTGTTTTATATAAGAAAAAGGTAATAACTAAATTAGATTTCCAAAGTTAACGTCTTGTATATAATTTATATTTTGAAGGACCTTCCATAATGCCAAGAGAATAACTCTTTGAGCTGTTCAAAATGTTCTCCCTTATAACATTTTATTACTCTTTTCTTTGGTTTTTTTTGTGATTTCTTTGACAATTGCTTTTCCTTTTTTAAAAAAGAAAACATGTTAGTAAAGTATATACAAATTTTTGATGAATACTTTCAACTTCTTGATAATAACACATTCTTCCTTTTTACAAGGAGTCCAAAACCTAGTTATCGCAATGAGGAACAAGAAAAAGTCATTTTTAGAAAAAGAAATTCTCATCCACCTTACTGCATAGACATAGCTGTGCAGTCTTATCTCAGTAATGGTCCTTGAAACCATTCAATGAAAGGTGTTCTAAGAGGGCAAATTATAAAGAAGCTGCAATTTGCAAGGCTGTGTTGACACCAGGTATTAATTCACTGTGTGAAGAGTTGATACCTCAGTAAAACGAGATGAAAGCCAGTCTTTATGGGTTTCTTAGTACTTTTTTCAGTTATGTCCAGATCCTAGCATTTAATTTTCAATGGCATCTTATGCAGGTATTAGAATGTATAATTCTTTTGCTAGCAGAGATTATCCAGGCTTTCGTCTATCTGCAACTTAATTTTTTTTGTTGCAGTTGGAGGAGGCATTGATTCTATGTGATTTTTTATTTTTCCAGCTCATATTCAAATTTGTCCCATTGTTAATCAATAGGTAATGACAAGGACAAAGCATGCTATGGATTCCTCCAGTTCCTTTAGTAGTCTTAAATGACTCTACCCTCCATTTTCATTAATTCATTTAAAACCTGTAAATTTTAGACATAATGGGTAGAAGAGAATGTTTTTCTCATTTGCTCTGGGCCTGTCACATACAGACGATTCATTTGTAGCTGGACAGTTCCGTTTCTAGTAGGGCGAAAAATATCGATCACATTATGCATTTCCCTTTTAAGTAAAAGGACAAGTCAGATTATAAAAATCCTCAAGACTGTGTATTATGGATGTGTGACCTGGCAAAGAAGATAAAATATGAACCAGGCTCTTCCTGGAATGTGAGATGAATCTGGAAGAACAGGTTTAAAACTGCTCAGAGATCTTGCAAGCATTCACTGCCTTACAATCGTCTATTTCCTCCTTCTGTGAAGTGCAATGGACCTATTTTTGGGAGCTGCTTAACACTTGCAACTTTCTCTGTATTCCTTGGTTTTTGAAGCTGAAAGGTGAAATTCACCTATACGCTGAAAACGAACACTTCTTTCATCGCATTTAATGGCTTTCCTATAGAGGAAAAAAAAAAAAAGTAGGAAAAAAACAAGTGTCAGCTTAACTTTTCTTTAATGTGTATTAGAAATACCACTGGGAAATCTGCTTCTTGGTATTAAGGTAGAAAGCTACAATTTAAAAACCTTTTTATGAGCTTTCCAGTCAAGCTGAATATCCCCAAGATGTCTGCCTAGTTTGTACATAGCCTAAACTCTTATAAACAGTAATTATAAAGATTTCATTTATGTAATACCACATACTCCCATATCACTTTGCATAGATAGAAGACGAGACCCCCTTGCTAATAAACTTACTGCCCAAACAAGCAGCTAACAAGGTTGGAAGCAGCTTGGTAATGAGAAGTAGCAATTGCTTCTCCCGTTACATGACATTTTGCATGCAACTTTTTAACGTTACACAAGTTACAGGAATTACACTTTCTTTAATCCCCTGGTTAGATTCAGGTCTGAATATCCAGTGATATATAGAGGCTCCTGCAAACTGGATCATGTCTTCCCATTAAATTCATCCATTTTTGTTCTGTGTGCTGTTGTTATACCCAGCAACCAAATAAACTGACACACAGCCAATGATTTTTAAATCATCATTACTCTCTTTCTGTGTTGACTGAGCCCTACAATCCTCACTCACAACACTGGTCTTCCTCCTTGTGCCCAGGAGCAGTGTGAGACATTTCACTGTCCTGGCAGAAAAATGCTAGAGCGTCTGACTTGTGGCTGCTAACAACTGACACTTGCAGCGTTCTTTCCTACACAAGCAGAACACAAAGATGTGTCATTTTCACTTGCTACTTAAACTACTTAAAATTTCATTTAGAAAATTTAAAAGGTGCAAAAATGTAATCAGGAACTGCCAAGCCATACTAAATTATTCAGATTCTCAATTGGCAAGGGGATGTGAAAAATAAGATTTGTTAATGTTTCTAGTTTGTGTTGTCTTGCTGTGGCAATTATACTTTCAAATATGATGTGCCTGGATACGCAAGGACTATGTGCATAACTGATTGATTAGAGAAGCTGTGAATGAGCTACCTGTGCTGTGCTAATTTGAAACAGACAGAAGGCTCCAGAACAGCCCCAAGCTGGGGTTCACATGCCTACGGCTGAGGGTAGATCTGTGTGCCTTCCAGGGCAGGTCAGCTCTGACAGATTTGCCTATATAATTGCTTTTATTAAGGAGCTTGTGACAGGAAGCAAGTTCTTGCTGGTAGTAAACCAGTTGCACATCTTAGGACAATTTATTTCATCACTTGTCATAAGGGGCTGGGCTCTGCCTTGAAGCTTTTTGCCTCTTGTACTTCAAGCAAGCATACCCAGAGCAATAGAGGGCTTAACAAATTCTAGACCTAAGTCTGGTTAGAAGAGAGCTTAGAATTGTGAGCTGTAAGGAAAACAGAGAATTTCTAAGTGAGGCAGAGTAGCAATGTAAACAACACATTCCTTTACATACCTACCCTGTGGCTCTGCAGCAGCTGCCCTTTTGTTCAGGTTTGTTCTCAGCACAGCAATCTCAAGCAGCTTCCTGGGCTGACACAATCTCAATACATTTTTCTTTTATACCTTGAGGATTTTTTTCCTTTCCACTGCACCTAAGGCTTGTTTTGAGTCTCCTTCCTCTTTTGCTCAGACATCTTCAGCATACATTGCAGGGTCCCTGCTGGCTGTATCTCTTTGTACCTGCCAACATCATCCTGCACTGCTGTACATTATTTTTCTGGGCATTACCGCTTCCTCCCAAAGAAGATGCAGTTCTCTCCTCATGCTGTGTGCAGTAGCCATCACAAAGTAAAAACCAAGGACTTCTTTTCTGTGGTCCAACCACAAACCTGTTAAAAGAAAATTGCACACAGTATAAGCAGCTGCTGTGAGCAGATGCATCAAATTATTACACAGTCTACTGCAAGCAATGTTCAATGTCAAATCAATAGTGCACATGTTACACAATCAAAAGGAAATGATGGGGTTTAGAGCACTTCCAGAACAACAACTGATATTCATCTGAGTGGTCACGGGTATATTGAGATGCAGTTTATCAGGAAGAGAGGGAGGGAGGGGAGGAGAGAGGCAAGGAAGGAAGAAGCTGTTTTTAAAGTAAAGCTCCAGAAAAGGTGGCACTTGCTTAGGAGTACCTGGAAAAAAAAGATGGTTTCTGCCTACCCTTTCACCTCTACTAGGGCCTTCTCTCTCCTTCCCTTTACTGATCAGGAGCTGCACTTGCTTTGCTTTTCTCCATCGTGCAATCACTGCATAAATTTCTTTTCTTATGGATGCAACTTCAATGCCAGGCCTACTTCATGAGTTGTTCTTAAAAAGCTGTATAAATCCCAACTGTGTACACACAGGATACATCCCTCTCAAGCTTAGTGAGAATGTGAAACAGGAATACACACATTAAAAGGGTCTTCCTCTAGTGTCTTCCTCTTCCAGAGTGCATTGCAGGGAGCAGACACGTATGCTATTTTCTAAACTGAACAACACATAGAAATAGAGCTTCTTAGAGGCTAAGGGGAGTTGAACGCCCAGCTCCTCCACAATAATTTTCTTGTTTAACACCACCATTACAGCTCACACTGTCTCTGTTCAGTCTTTTCATAATTGTTCCTCAGGATGTTACTCCAAATAAGTATCTCTTGTGGTTCGCATTGAAGAAGTGGGTACAATTCTGGAGACGATGCTACAGTTCCATTCACTGTCACAGAAAAGGAATTTAGCCCACCATCTGTTTCTTCAGAGAGAAATCACATACTAGCTTTTGTTGCTCCTTGATGGATTTATTTCCTTTTCTACCATGTGCCCTGGCAGGTAAGAAGTAGGATTAGGTTATAATGAATACAAATGGATTTACATATTGAGACTGCTGGACACAGATAGACTCTGCTTTTCCACCTGGCTCCTCAAGCTGCCAAAGGGACTGCACATGCCAGTTCTGGTTTGTGTCACCACTTTGAACATCCATCCTGGAGGCTGCAGTCATTGAAGGGGTGATGCCATGCTTTCAGCTGCCTTGCTTCTGCCAAAGAACTGTGGCTTGTCCCTTATCATTATTGTTAATGCCTGTTTGGGGGATCTAGCATATCATTTTACGCTGTGGTTTTTCCCTTCCCTCAGATTGTCAGGGATTCTCTTAATAGAAATAGAAAATTAATTTTCACCTCAGAAGTTGCTTTGAAACAGACAATATAGATGTCAATTTGATTTTTGGTATGACATCTTTCTTACATACTGAATCCATATCTCTTCAGTGAATTTGACATTGTAAAAAACAAAAGACATTATAGTTTATCTATTCCTCCTCTCCTCCTCCCAGACCTTTTTAAAACTTAGAAAACAGCCTAAGGAGTTAGTTCTTCATACCCACCATTTAGAATCATTACCATCAAATCTTTTACAGGCTGGACATTATCTTGTCTTAGCATCACTTACCAAGATATAAACCACCAGGGGGTTAATAGTGTAATGTCTTGCCTACTAGAGCTTATGGACAGACTAGTCAAATGACTTGGTTCTACTCCTCATAAAAAGAGATTTTCATGCATTACTTTCAGCACACCGAGACATGAATATGTCTTGCTGTCTACATCTTAAGGTGTCCTTGAGAGAGCTTCCTATGACAGGAATGATTTGTCTTACGAGCTTCAAAAATTCACATCTAGGAATAAAGACAGAAGCAACGGCAACAATGAATAGATACTTGGTATTGACACAACAGATACGGCAAGTGAGACTTGTATTTTCACAGATGCACTATATTTAAGGGGGTAAAGCTGAGAGCTCACAAATGGGGCGTCACACTTTCAGATATTATTCTTTCTTAGCCCTTAGCACTTTAATGCCTAGCCTAAGTTTCTCTGCCAGATGGCAGCAACAATACTTGCACATTTTGAAGGTGAACTTGTAACTGGGTCCTTCACAAGACACCTTAAGAGTACTTGGTGATATGTACATAAGGAGCATCTTTATTGGTACTTCTTAAACTACAGCTGGTTCTAACTAGTTTAAAAGATGCAAAAACACTGTGATAGTTCCTGGCACTGCTCATAGATGAGGATTTTTAAGGTGGCTGTTTACATATAGGAGAGACAAAGGAGATGGGAAAAGCAAAAGGAGCAAAACAAATCCAAGAGTTCCAATTCTGCATGCTGTAAAACTATTGTGGATTCGGAGAGAAACAGAAAATAGCTTCAGAAATCTATGAAATCAGAGATGGCTTTTAGGCATGTAGAAATTAGGATATATTGTATTATGGATATACAAAGTGAGACAAATAAGAGAGCAAATCAGACACTTGGCTTAATAATGGTGGAAATTCTATAGTGTGTGTGTGACTGTCATTGCACAATGGGTGGGCAACCCTCAGTTGAAGGAGTCAATTCCAGTCACTGCATTGGAAAGAATATTATGGCACTTATAAAAAGAGGGACATGATAGTAAAGCACTGACGTTGCCTTCGGCTTTAAGAGAGTGAGTTATAAGGACTAGTTTAAAACCTTAACCTCAGAAAAAAAAGTTGAATGAGGGAATCTAATTAAATAGCTCAAACTCTATAATGGTAGAGCTAATGTCAGCATTATTCATAACTCAATGCAGAAAATTTGACAAAAGAGCACAAATGGAATTTAAATTGAAATAAAGACACAGGGGAGCATCTTTTCTGTCTGAAAGTAATAAATGTTTGGAGCAAACTACCTGGCAGGGTTTAGGAGGTGATATCACCCAGGGCATTTTTAAGAAGCACCTAAATTTTGCTCTGTGGAAACAAGGCATTAATATGGATGAGCTCAGATAAACCAAATAGCCGATTCTCATTCTCATCTGTTTGCTGCCAGCACCAGCAGCTGCTTGATGTCTAATGAGAGCAGTAGATTGGCGATGGCAAAGGGTGTCCTCTTTCAAACTGATGGCATGAACAAGTCTCTATAATGGATAAAGACATGTTTACCTTGGACTCATGTTTGATGTCTTCTTTACAGTAATCTTTATGAAAATACTTTTCTCCCTGGGGATAGACATATTTATATGTCCATAAATATGCCCCTGAAATGTTTTATAGCCAACGAAAAAAATGAATAGTTAATTTCTTTCACTTATCACAGAGCTAAAACGAGCCATTTGTTGCTATTTGTTCATGAAATGTAATAAAAATTTAGAAGAAAAGGGGAGGAGAATGGTTTGGAGTCAGCTTTACTAAAAGATATTTTGAAGATCAGTTTTTACCTGTTGCTAGCCTTTACTAACAACTTTTCTCACACATTAGAGTTCATCATTGATCTCAGACTCATCCCTATCTCTTTATGCATATTTCAATAGAAATGCTCCTAAAAGTCAGCTGTTGTTGACATGAAGCAAGGCAGAGTGGAGCATAAAAAAGATCTGGGGAGTTCCATTCATGTTTTTGCTATCCAACTGTTTTGTAACTGTGGATCATTTGTGGATTTAGGGACAAACATTTAAGTCTGGTGAAGTTAATTCATGTCTTTCAGTTGTGTTTCAGTAGGCTTTAAGAATGGGACCTGTATCCATTTGGATGAATTGATGTTTTTACCCAGATCCAGGTTAGTCAAATTATTTCCTATTAAACTTATTCTGGATTTCATTGGAAAATATGAATTCAGTGTTTTGAATTTCTCTTTTTTTTTTTTTTTGTTTTTGTTTTTGTAAGCTCCCTGTCATGCTTTGTTAAATATTTGAGTGTCTAGAGGAAGCTTCCTGTGAATCACAAAAAATGCTTATTTTGGGGGAATTTAGGTATTTACAATGGTAGTTGTCATGGCAAAGTTTAACATACAAGTTGAATACACAACGTTGCTTCTTCAGCTGCTATAAAAATCATCATTACATCCATCTTCGTGTGTATCAACATTATTTGTGTCAAATAGGCTAATTCTGAACTTATTTTCAAGTCCAGACTCATCTGACATCCATATTGTTTGCACACAACACATGGACTAGCACAGTGCACGCACTTTATGACCAAGTTGCAGCCAGACTAATAAGCTGCCACAAAGCTGAATTGCTGCCGGCCAGTTTCTTGTGCTTAAGTCTTTTCATGAGCCCACTCTTAATCCTCTAGTACAGAAATAGCCAGAAATCTGTAGATCTCAGATATATGATCTCCCACAACTCTTGCAAGAGATTAAGATAGATTTAATTGTCCTCAAGTCCTCAAGAAGCTTTATATAATTGCATGTCATGTCAGTATCAGCCCTAACCACTGTGTTAAACTGTGTCTTCGTCACCCAGGTCCTTAGAGGTTGTACGTGATTTCACTGCTTTTATAAGTTTGGTCCTTTATGAAGTTCTTTAGATTGCTCAATAGAATGGGAGACATCACTGTGCAAGGAAGCAGCTATTTAAAAATAACCCCAAACTTTTAAAATAATTAAATTAATAATTTCTTAAATTATTATTTATTCATTAAAGCTGCATTTGTTGTGCAGGCACAATATGCAGATGTCTGACTTTCAAAGAATTAAGGTCCTATTAAAATAAAATGTTGTTAAAGGTGTCTGCAAACACAATAAAAGAACAACTTCCTGTGACTGATTTCAATTCTCAGCAGATTTCTGCTTTCAGTTTGATAGAGTGGAACTGTCAATTCAACTAGTGTGAGGCTCTGAATTTAATCACCTTAATTTATTCACAGTGACCAGAACCATAAATACAGGGTTCTTTAATTAAATAATAGTCCCATAGAACAGAAAATGAAGTTATATTCATTGGGGATTGTTATTCTACCTTTCCTGCTTTCAATAAGGACTTTCAAAACCCTCAAGAGTCATTTATGGTCCTTTCTTACTAATGAAATGATTAATAGAACATTCTAATTACTCTGTAACAAGGCAAGACATACTTCCTTTCGAGCCAAGGGGAAGAGAAAAACAAGGATTAGTCTAAAAAATTTGGTCTAACAACTGAGATGTAAAGAGAGGAAGATAAAAACCCCAACGGCCCACCCGAATTGCATTAAACTCAGGTATTAGATCCTTTAAACCCTTCCTTCACAAATCCCACATGAAGGCAATGGTTTCATTTCAAGCACTTATATTTCTGCAGGACAGTATTACATTAAAGAATTAAATTTTAGCATTTACTGGAAACTGTGAAGTTTCCTTGCTCTTTCACCTACATTTTATTTCTTCATTTTCTTATTAATGTCAGACTATGTGACTACTTAAACCTATGTATAAGCAGTGAACTATATTGTAGAGCCAAAACTTTGACCTCTCTTGGAAGAGGACTTAAGTTTGCTCTGCCTTGGTCTGAGCTTACCAGAAGTTGTTGCTGTGTTAACATAATACTGAGCCTAAGCTAATAAATCTGTCACATATTTAGGTATTATATGTGCCTTTAGTCATGTCAATGGGTTCCACGGTCTGCAAATACTTCCACTATAACCAGTGGATCTAATTTCTGCAGCTGTAAATCAGCCCAGCTCACTGGTACTCTAGCAACTGATATCAGCTGAGGCTTTGATTCATTATGTCATGAAATCACAACCTTGACAACAGGCAGCTGTATAAAAGTTCTTGCAAAGCACCTTCTGCGGCTTTGAATCGTGGAGATCTCTAAGCGTAGTCCTGTTCATCCTACGAATAATGGAATGCCTGCTATGCTACTACCATTAACCTCTTCAGAGTTTATAGTGCAGTATCTCTGTGTGTGTGACCTTGCAGTACAAGCTATGGCGAGCTGTCTGAATCAGCTATTGAAACAAAACCAAGGCTTTGAAAAGCACCTAACTCTCCTGAGTGCCTCAGAGATGAAGAGTAGAGTGTTCTGTGATATACAAGATAGGGCTGGATGATCTGTAGATCCGAGATAGTTATCGAGACAGCCAGAAGCTGTGATATACAAGGCTAAGAGTAGAAAGTAAGAGACTTAAGGATTCAAGCAAGCTGACTTCCTGTATAATTTTGGGTCAAGTCACTTAACTCCTTCTGTCTGCTTTTGTCACCTGCTGACTGGTAGTAAATTGCATTAAATAAAAAATTCTGATACAAAGAGTATTATTTAAAATAACTCAGGTGAAGAGCAAGATAGTTCACACGTTTCAGGTGTTTTATTCCTGGGTGGTGCCCTACAAAAATATCATGTGTAATAGGCAGTCTGTCTTCAGGAGTCACAAATTACTACAGTTAGAATGGATTATAAATCTCAAGTAAAGCCTAGTCAATTCTACAAGTGATATATTTCTTTTATTACTGACCCTTTATTGCTACTTTCTCTCACATACATCTATCTTTTTTTCTGGGGCAGAGGGGGTGTAATGCTGCATTAATATTTTTCTCACCAGCTTTTCTAGTCTTTAATCAGCCCCATTCTCTTTCTTTCTTGCAGGAAGCTTTGATCTCGCTGCTTGGCTATGTAACAAAATACAGGAATAAGAAAGTTATTTTAAAAGGCAAGAGGGGAAATTCTGACATTCAACCCCCTTTTCCCCTATATTTTTCCCAGAACACAGGGGATTCATTTACTGTCACTATTTGTAGAGGGAGAGAAAAATAAAAGGTCCTTTTCAGTTTAATTTTACATCAGAAAGACAAACCTTTAAATTAGGGAACACTAATTTAATTGCTCTGGGTTGAAATTACAAAAATGAAATAAGTTGCTCTTTCCAAATAAACATCCCTAGAAACATTTAATTCCCTAAAAAGCTTTTCTTTCCAGTTTTCATCTTGACTCACCTTTGGGGAGAAAGAGTTGAATCATCTGTAGGTGTTGCAGTGCCATACCAGTGTCCAAGTCTATTAGCTGTTCATAGTGCTTGAAGGTGTGAGTTTCAAGGGACTGGAGGAAGGACTGGTAGGAGTCCAAATCTAAGCACTGAAGACTGGGGATGTGATGGCCTCTTTGGTAACTGCGGTCATGAACAATAAGCTCTGAGTCAGTTATGCATAGTTGTTTAACAACCAGGTTGGACACTAGACCTTCAAGCCTGAGCAAACAGTAAGCTGCTAAATTAAATCCACTAAGACACTGAAAGAATGTGTGGGATCCAATCTCTACCACATAGCCAAGAAATGGGATAGACAAAATCTTTCATGCCAGTTGCAGGATGTTGAGAGACAATACAGTCTCCTTATACCACACAAGAAATTCTTGATCCACTCTAGGTAACAGACAGGACAGTTCTGCAGATCTCTAAGTCCACACTATTTTGATGTCTGAATGTGAAAATCTCTTGCAACAAATATATGAAACACGCTATGCTGGAGAGAGACAAATCTCTCTTGTACCCTCAGGGACTGAATGCAACTTACAACTGCTGAGTGAATAATTAGTGTTAATTAGCACTAGAAATTGATGCCTTTGGAGATAGTCTGCCAAGTTTTCAAGCACTTTAATACTAATGGATTTTTATTTTTTTTTCCTGGGATAAATCTTTATAGAGGAAGGAAGTGCAAATTGATTTTTAAAGAGCCTGTCCAATGTTGAATTTATCTTACGAAAACATTGGTTTTAAAAACAATTACATTTACCTTCACTGTATTTTAATGCTTTTTCCAGTTGGGTTCATTTCTCTTTAAATATCTTTGCTGTCACTTTTTGTCTAGTTTCTTGGAAAATGAGTATCTGGAGTACATTTGCATCTTCAGAAGGTGTTAGGTTAAAATATGACACTGTGTCAAGCTATTTAGTTCCTAAATCATTCTCCTGTTAGGAAAAAGTATTCTGCTTTGGTGATAATGGCATTATAATGACACTTTGAACATAAGAGTAAAGTTCACTGAGCAGCGTAGAGGCAAAGACCTAAAGGTCAAGTAAACGGTGTGCGCAATTTCATGCCTTCTCTGTCCAAACAGTTGTTGATCTAACTCAGAATCCTTATTAAGGTTTCTTTTCAGATTCTTCCAGCTAAAATCAAGCAGTAAAGAAACAGGAGTTAGAACAAGGACTTGAAGCTGCCCCTCTAGCTCATATAGCGTATGGATGTGGGCATTTCCATGAGGACATTAAACTGTAGCCAGTGGACTAACAGGTCAAGGAGTGGCAGGTTATTGCACTGCTGGCTTTGTGCAGGGGTAAGGATGTAGTAAGGTGCAGAGTTTGGTTCCAGTCGCTTACCTAATGAATTAGACTGAAAGGTCAAAGATATCTTGATTTCCACAAGTTCCAGTCAGCTCGAATTCTCCCTGAAGTTTCTGAGAAAGACATATACTCAAGACCTCAGAACCCTGATAGGAGAAAACTTAGACATTTTTGCATGCAGCTGATATGAAAAACTCTAAAACAACATATAGAGAAATCTTTCTTATTGTATGGTATATTATATGGTAGCCAGGAGTCAGAGCATTAAATCAGTGCAGTAGTTTGTTGTTAGTATCAGCAATACACTGAGGAATTGCTGGAGAAAGCAGAGCTGAGAGAAAGGTTTGGAACATATACATGCTAAATATTAAGTACAATAATTACTGCAGAAGTATGTAACTTTTTGTCAGTATATGGATGCCACGTTCACTGAGGCAGTCCGCTGAGGGTTTTTTAACACTGTTCAAATTGTGCTGACAACATACAAATAAAATTAATTTCCTGCAGCAAGAAAAAGGGACCAATTTTTATTTACAGGGGAAAATGCTTCTTTTTCACTGCCAGCTTGAGACATCAGAATATTTGTTCACAGCAGTATAAATACAAGAGTTACAAAATGAACAAAGGCACACAACAGCGTCTCTGCTCCTCCCTCCCTCCCTCCCTTCCACTTTTAGAATAGATGTATTTTCTTAAAGGTCATGATCCAAAATCATTTCAAATCCATTAAATGCCACCAGTGATTTTCATAGCCTTTAGATGAGGCTGTCTTTGAAAATGACTGTCTGCTCCACAAGAGTAGACAATTCTCTGACGCCACAGGGGACCTGTGTGGACAAGTTACATTTGCATTTACTTTAATGACAAATTGAACTTTTTTGTTCATGAGGTGCACAAAAGGGAGGCAAATCACACATTCTACCTTGTGGACTCTAGCAATGTTGGATTAAAACCTGTCACCAAAGTCCAGAGGCCATTCTTCAAACCTAGCCTCTAAACACACTGCATTTATGAATTGGAGGTTTTTTGGATAAACATGTGTTTCGGTGTTTGTATGCTAGACAAATCCATCCAGAATTACAGGCATGTGGACTATGAGCTTGTGACAGAACAATAAGACAGGGCAAGTATGTGAGACATGATAAAACAAATGATGCATAGCTGGTCCAGCCTGTGTGTCATCAGGGAGCAAAGCCTAGTGCTGGAAAATGCCAGTCAGAACTCTCTGTGCACATTACCACCAAGAAACACAGATGTTTCTCAAGAGGAAAAGCCTTAGAAAGTCTTTGGATTTACAAAAAAATGTTTCATTCTGAGATAGACTGAGATTCTGTGTATCTTTAAATACTGAAACTCCATAATTTAAGTGAGAATGTTTACAGTTTGGAGTTGCATGTGTACTTTAGAACAGCACTTGGAAAGCTCAGGCAAATAATGCCTTCTTTCCCAGTTTATTTATTTTTCCCTTAATACCTGCATACAGACAAAAGTTACTTGCTTTTACTCTGAATAAAAATTAATTAATGTAAAAGATGTTTTACCCAAATAATCCCTACTTCATAATGTACACAGACAGTAATGATATGAAGCCTTGTTCATCTTCACTGTGTATTACCAGGTAGTGTTCCAGACACACAATTGTGAAGATGTGCTTTTCCGCTTGATTGAGCTCAGGTTCTGTAGGTTGTTAGGTTGGAACAAAACATCAAAGGAGACCAAAAAACAGTGGATATTGAATTATTTTTGTTTATGCCAGCTAGCACCAGAGGATCTTTGGGGATCACAAATATGTTGCATGCCGGTATTGGGAAATTCACTACTTTATAACAATTTTGAGTTTAGTGTCTTCTTGACACTAAAGTCAGTTTTCCCTCCTTACTGAGTGTCAGTTTTCCCTGCTTTTCCAGCACAAAATTTTACTAAGCTTCAGTACTCTTTGCTTAAACCTTACTCCCTGTTGCTATCATCCTTCCCCATTATAGAATCATAGAATAGTTAGGGTTGGGAAGGACCTTGAGATCATCTAGTGCCAACCCCCCTGCCATGGGCAGGGACACCTCACACTAAACCATGGCACCCAAGGCTCTGTCCAACCTGGCCTTGAACACCGCCAAGGATGGAGCAGGCACAGCTTCCTGGGCAACCCATTCCAGTGCCTCACCACTCTTACACTAAAGAATTTCTTCCTTATATCCAATCTAAACTTCCCCTGTTTAAGTTTTAACCCATCACCCCTTGTCCTGTCACTACAGTCCCTGATGAAGAGTCCCTCCCCAGCATCCTTGTAGGCCCCCTTCAGATACAGGAAGGCTGCTATGAGGTCTCCACGCAGCCTTCTCTTCTCCAGGCTGGACAGCCCCAACTTTCTCAGCCTATCATTCAACGTCTTTTGCTCTCCAGGTGTTTTGAATACAGCATGATTACTCTAGAGATTATTTTCTCCTTTTTTTTTATTGTTTTTGACTCCTTATTACTGCTAATTAAAGTGTTATTAACTTGGCCTCAGTTATGACAATATTCAACACCTGCTTCATACAACAAGCACATTTCTTTTTTCTTCGCTAGCACTGCACACCTGGGCCTTGAGTTATTCCCTTTGGCTGAGCTGAAAGAAGAGTGTGGGAGAGTCAGCCCTTGATTTTTCTGAGGTAAGAGGCTTTTAATTAGTGACTCGACATGGATCTTGTTATTATTGATTCTGCAGCATGCTTTCCATCCTGAATGCACGTAGTGACTGACACTGGCTGTTATTTGGAAGAGTAGTGATGTGAGTGGTATTTCAGTAGAAACAATAGGTAGGATTTAATCTGCTTTTAACTGAACTGTATTGTTTGCTGGAAAATCTCCATGGTGAGAACACCGACATGTACAGACCTGACTGTGGTTTGACTGGAGCTTGCAATGTGCCAAAGGCCAGCAGTCCTCTGGAGCTCCAGCTCTGTTTTACTTCCAGCATTAGTAACAGCAGGGTGGAAACAGAGGGTCACTGCTTTTTTTTGTCACTCAGAGAAGGCTGAGCAAAACCCAGAATATCTCTCATTATGAGTGATGTTTCTGAACTTGATGCAATTAAGTGTTAGTGAAACAGAGACCTATAAGAGAAGGTAAAAAACATGGAAGAAATGGAGAGCATCAGATGAGATTACTCTGTGATAGCATATGTCATCCAAAAGCTGCATTGTTTGGGACCATATTGCAGAGAAATGCATCCCTACCTCTCTGGTTCTCTTCAGGGGTCATGCTTTTCCCTTTATTTAGTCTGAGTTTTTCAAAAATGGAATGAAATCACAGCAATATCCCATGGAGTGGACTGTGAGGACAAGGGAATAGGGACAGGATATAAGTGTATCCATACAATTAGATTTTGTTTTTATCAAATTATGAAGTACCAGAGCTTCTGCATCTCATTCACTGATAATCCTGAACCTGTGGGAATATGGTAGGAATTGTTAGCATTTGCAAGGAAATAAGAAGCCACTGAAAGTCTGTTTTACCAGTGTGAGGCACAAGGCAATTGGAGAGAAAGGTTGAACTAAATAATAAGTTTCATAGTCCTTTTATTGCCATTAAAATTAGCCATTTATTTAAACAGGTTTTGGATCAGGTCTGAATTCCAGTATGTATGAAACTTTTGTGTCTGTCTTTTTCAAATATAGTTTTAATGTGCCAAAATTCTTTAAATCTGAAGAAAGCTACATTCCTTCTCAGGCACACTCCAAATTTTTTTTAATCAAAAAATAAAATTCAAATATGCAAATAATGAATTTCTATACGTAGAGTTTGATAATTGTTAAAGTAGAACAACGTGGGTGTCTTCTAAGAAGACCTTGTCAAAGGAAATTTGACATTTCCTTAGTAAACTGAAAAAGTATAAGTTAAAGTCATTGCACTTTATTTGCTATGAAATAGATTATCTTTAAGTAATTATAAAAAATCTTAACTAATCAACGTTTGCAATTGAAAAATCATTTTTAATTGAAAAATAAAGCATGTTTTCTGGGAAATGTAGTCACTAAACGTGTATTTTTTAGCATTCAGAGTGGAATGGTTGAGGTTTATTCAAGAAAAATTAGCAAAAAGTAATGGTTGTTGGATGTCTTTTTGCCAGCTGCAGAATTTCTCTTAATAGTAAAAGAATATGAAATACAATCTGTTTCTAAAGTTGAAATAGGGAAAAGTCAAAAAGAGTCCAAAATGAAGTGCCAGTATGGAATTCAGGCAATCTGGGTTTACTTGCACAAAGAATTCTGTAAAACATTGAAAACCTCCTTTTACGTCTTTATCAACTAGGCAGAGTGCCTTTACAACAGGCAGCAACACCGTATCCTGGTATCCTTACAAAGGCCTGGAGCAGAACTCATGCATCTTTTTGTGGTTATAACAAGCCTTTTGAAATTGAGGGGATGCTCTAGTTTGTCTCATTTTCCAGAAGAGTTGGGTTTTCTGAGCTCAGCTGAAGCTACTGATGATAGGCAAATCTGAAAATTAGCATCCTGGGAAAACTGCTATGAGGAAGAGGAGGAGTAGGACTGTCTAATCTCCTTCTGTGATATGCGGTTTGTTTTCTGGAAGGGGGGTTGACAGAGTTTACTGCTTGTCTATTGATATCACAGACATAGAAGCACCATGTGTTAAAGTACATGACCTTGTTGCATATATGTGTATTGTGAAAGCAGAAATTGTTTGAAAGCAGTGAAAATGTATGCTTAGCATCCAGTAGAAAGAATTTTAATTTTTATAGCAAGTTACTAAGCAGCTTTTAAACATTCCGTATTTGTGGATACAGTCATTTTCTAGACACGATAAGATGATGAAAAGATTAAGGTTTTTCTTTATAGCCTGAACTCTGTGACCCAATCCAGCTATATATATTGATGTCTGGAAATCGGAAAGATCCGAGGCAGAGTATTTTCATCTGAGGTCAACTTTCCCTAGTACCTAATGCATACAAAGGAGGACTTTTGCACACACTGGAGAGTGATATTGGAAAGTATATGCTTATGACAGTTCTATATACGTTCTATAACATTTTTCACTGAGAATCCTTTTCAGCTGTACCCTATTTTCTGTTGCATTTCAAGGAAAAAGAAGGAAAGGAAATTCTCAAATGACCAACCCAAGATGGCACTAATGATCTCTCCCCTGGGTTTCCTGAGAGTAACTGTTGTTAAAGCTACTTATGGAACTGCACAAGCCATATGAATCAATATTTGTCCATCTGAACTAAAAGGAATTAATAGCGGTCTTTAAAATAGAAACTTGTCTCACATTTATATTTTGTCACCCACTGATAGTTATGTATATTTATATACACAGTTTCCTTGTATTTCCCACCGCCTGTCTTTGGCCCCTATTCATCCATAATCACATGATTATTGGTCACAATAATTGCTGAAGTAACTGATTGTGCTGATGGAATTGAGGTTACACTGATTTTTCTGTAATGAGTTGCTTTGTTTTTAACTCAAGGCTGTAAGTCGCTCATGAAATAGCCAAGAATAAGGCAGCAGAAGTTCATAATTTGGGAAAGCTTTTGATTTTCAAAGAACTATTGATAGAGTGGAATTGATCACTTTGAAGCTAAAATGTGGTAACAGGCACATTTTTGTTTGTTTCTTCCTTTGAATGAATTTTGTGTCTCAGCCCAATAATGGTGGTTTTTTTCCTCAGAAAATAAAACGTTACTTTTTTCATCCTGAAGTGCTGTAATGTGGATTGTATTAAAAACAAAATGGATGTCTGTGGGGGTAAACTTTTTGGGAACAGGTGAATGGAATTATTACGTGATATTATTAAAAAGTATATTGGATAACAGGAGAGATGTCTGTACTTAAATGCAGTTACACAGCCCACAGTTTGGCAGGGCAAGGCTCTGAAACCCAGGAAGTCTCAGGAATGTGTTTAGTTTATTATTCCACCATCTTTAGAAACCTTTGATTCCCTTGTTCCCCTTTTAGGGATGAAACGTGAAGTTTCCTCATTGAGACTTTGTATACCTTAGGCTGCTCTACCAATGCTGGTTTGGTTTTGTATTTTCACTGTGCAAGGGAGACTACTCAAATCACTAACACTGGTGCTGATCAATAGCACTGCAGTGATTGAGGTGTGTTACTGATGGTTACAGCCACATCTGGCGCTCTCTGGTATTACAGGATCATTATGCCTTGTGCTCTTTAAATGCAACTTTCATACTGCCTTAATGAATCCCATAGCTGTAAAAGTTACCAGCTAGACTAAAACACAATTGAAACCTCTCAGCTCACTGAAGTTGTAATGGATTCAGTGGCTTCTGTGAAGTTACTGCTGTTTGCAAGAGTTGCATATTCCTGGGCAGCAGAGGTTATGAGCTGGTCCTTATAACCTCATAACCATGAGCTTAACAACACATACTGAGAGGTTTGTAAAGGGAAGTGTAAAGATAACTGTGTGTCTCAGCATGGCTGGATCCTGCTGAGATGCACAGTTAAACAGGATTGGAGATTTTTTACTCATTTGAGCATGAACAAAATTCTAGAAGTAACAAAAATATCAAAGGCAACCTTCAGTTTGGAATCACGCTTTTCTCCATGACTAAACTGGCCTACGATATAGAATCATAGTGTCATAGAATGATTTGGGTTGGAAAGGGCCTTAAGATCATCCAGTTCCAACCCTCCTGCCATGGGCAGGGATGCCTCACACTAAACCATGACACCCAATACTCCATCCAACTTGGCTTGGCCTTGGACATTGTCAGAGTATTTACCACTTCTCTGAGCAAGCTGTTCCAGCACCTCACCCTCTTCACGGTAAAGAACTTCTTCTATATACCCAACCTGAACTTCCCCTGTTTAAGTTTAAACCCATTTCCCTTGTCCTATTACTACATGATAAAGAATAAGTTGCACGTAAAAGCCGGTGTTTTCTTTAGCAAAACAACCTGTGAAAACACTTTGTGAAAGTAAGGATCTAATCTGATAAATATCATCTATTTCAGTCATAGGAGAAACCCAGCAATTAGACAATAAACCATATGTGTCCACACAATGAAATTTACCTGACTGCTACACAGAAGGCCCAATGTACCTAAATATTATTAAGAAAAAAGAAAGAACTTCAAGTTAATGCTTTGAAATGCTTGCAGGCTGGACTGAATAATAAACAGCTGCCATTCTAAAATCCTTCTAGTACATGAAAGGTGTATTTTATGTCCATTCAGTTAAAATTGTATTAGCCCTTCTGACTATGTACCTGGATAGTATACGGACAGATAGATTCGTACTTGATTGGGAAAGTTATTCTTGATTTTCATGAAAACATTTCCTGTACCTTATGTCACGTCAGAGGAACAGAAGGACATCCGACAGATTGCAGGCTATTATTTTTATGTTTTTTTCTGGCTGCATAACCCACAGTTTTTTGTGGGTTGTGGGTCTGGTTTTTTGGGTTTTTTTTTGAGCAGTAGATATTATTTTTAATTAGTTAAAATATTTACAGTTTATCATAAAATCATCCTGGTTTTCCTTACTGTCCTATGATGAAATCTTAGTTTAAGGGAAGACTTCAGGAGTTATGGTGACTGTAAGGTGATGGGAATTTTATCTAAGGTATCTTGAACTGATTGTCTCTCCTAGGGGTGCAGCAAGCCTTTTGTCTTGAATTTAAACACCAGTGGACATCTCCTAAGCATGTCAGACCCAAACATCTCAGTTCTCCAGGGCTGCTGGTTATATCCCACATTAGGCAATGCAAATACTATGGGGCTAATTACAAAATCTGCAGACTGAAGTGAATGACACATCTAAACACAGAGCTTGGCTACCAACTTAAGAACATGTTAGAGCGAGTTAGAAAGAACTGAGTTACCCACTACAGTGACCTTTGTGCCACTGTGCTACTGAGGAACTCCTGTTTTCTTAAGACCTATTGATTTATAGGTTGTTCTAAACTGTGACGTGGTGTCTATGTCCATAAATGGGAATATTTTGCAGTCCCATTTAGTTTTATTACAACCAGGTGTGCTTTATTTAGAGGGCCCAGCTGAAATGTTTGAGTTAGAAAGGGGTTTTGCTGTAGATTGAATACTGATGGTTTTCTGTTTTTCCTTGGAAAGTATGTGCTAGGACAGCTGCTTTGTTGGCTGCTTCGTTGATGTGAAAACGTAAAAGCCAATAACAGTTGTGTGTAGCTTCAATTAAAGATGCATTTGTACTTTCTCACCTGTATCGGTTATGGCTTTTTCCCAGACTCCCGCACATCTCCAAAAGGCCGCATCCTTCAAACTACTGCCCCTGTGCCTGAGCGTGTTTGAATTTCCTTGTTCTTCTTTTCAGAGGTTGCTATCATATTAGAGAAGGGGCATGCAGAAAGCCCTGATGGTTTTTTTGTTGGGAGATAGACTTAACTGTTCATACAGTATCTTGCCCATCCCATCCTCTGCTTCATGGGCATTCCAGGCTATAGAGATGACTTCTTATGTTTCTGGGCATTGCAAGCAACAGCTGACAAACAGCTGATCCATTTTTTATTTCAGGAAACTAATGACTTTTCTGTTTCTGTGGGAAATAATTGGTTTTCTGCCTAGAATACCTGCATATTTCTAAAACGAGCAAAAAAAACCTTTACAGACCAGAAGCTTTGCGAATCAGTGTGGAATGTGCAATATGAAAGCATTTGCCAGCTTTTACTCCTGCAAAAATTGAAGGCTGACAGAATTACAGCTTAACTATAGGATCTAAACAGTTTTGTTTATTATCTCTTTTTAATATGTTTTATTAGGTTTCACATTATATAGACATGCAGAATAAACCAGGGAATATGACTGGAAGCTTAAATTACTGATGAAGAGAAATGCTAGTTTTCTTTATATGACTATAAATGCTAGTTCTATTTATATCAAGAAAAAAACCCTTAAAAATTGCATTTTTGTTAATGCTCCTTTTTTTTTTTTTTTTTTTCACTGTTCCTCTGTTTCCCTTCTGGTTCTGCAGGAAAATCTACTCATTGATTCTTGATTATTTTTTTGTTTGTTTGGTTGGTTCTGGTTTGGTTTTGATTTGGTTTTTTTGTGGGCTTTTTTTGGTTTGTTTTCTAACCTCCAATATATGTCTGTGTGCAGCTTCATGTACTATGTTCACACACAGACAAATCCCACCTCTCTCACAGGTATCATTTCTATATCCTTAATTGTATAGTCCATAAAACTAATTTCTACTGCTATATGCATTTTCTAATACCATTTGCTGCAGGATCATAATACAAGAATGCTTTCCCAATAGGAATCTTTATGGCAAACTTTATTATTGTTACAGAAACAATCACTCTATTTTGATTTGTGTGAGGAATTGACACATTTCCTTCAGACTTTATTTTAATTTCCCTTAGATATCATGAAAGTCAAATCAAATCACTCCCAATTTATTACAGCATTTAACACCAGCACAGCAGCTACTCACTTGTTTGAAACTGCTTTTTAAAAGACAGCTATGTCTCTCCTCCACCTCCTCCTTTGAATAAAGCATTAACCATAAAAGAAACAAGGATTCTAGTACAGAAGAATAACTTGAACAGCTTCTTAGCCTGCTGCCCGAAAATTGGCTTCCCAGCCTATTCAAAGGAATTGGAATCTTCCCAATGCCATTGTGTGCTCTAGATCAGACTTGAATTTTCTGGAATATGCCATTTCTGGTGAGAAGGCAGGTTTGATTTACATGGGAGAGTTTCATTTGCTGTGCCTTAACTATATTGCTTGTCAAGCTTAATACTTTTTCCTACATTTTGATATGTTTGAAGCATTTATCAGACAAACTTACAAATTAAATTTTATCAGCCTTTCAAATGCCAAGACTTTTTGTGTTTTCTTTGCATATGTGTACAGAATAAAATTAGTGCTAAAAGCAATGCTGGGAGGTGAGCCAGAATATAGCTTTGATTAATAGTTTGAACCCATTCCTGGATTAAACAGATATGTATATATTTATATATATATGATTTCATTTAATAATAACCTTTTTCCTGGCTGAGATGATGTGTGCTTGGCATTTTATTCTCATCTCTTTGGAGGCTTTTGGTTTGATTTCTGAGGTTAGGTTTTGAATGCTGCATTTCTCAAGCCACATGGCTATAGACGTTTATTTTAGTTGATGAGCTATAGGGAAAAGTATTTGCAGCTGTACCAGCATGGTTATAGTAGCAGCACAGGTTATTATTCATGGGGTCAGGTGGTGATGTGGTAAACATGACCATAAGTTACTGTGCAGTAATCCCTTTTTGTCAATACAGTTAGCTTGGAGACATTAAAGACTCCCTGCAAGAATAATATGTAGCATTTCACAGCAACTCATCTAACTTGTGTGCCTTGTATCAACGCTACAGCTCATTTAGCTGAAATGCTTTGTCATATTATGACTTTATGCTGAGGCAACCAAGAGAGGAAAGCTCCTGCTCTATATGTACTATAGATCTATATGTCCATAGACAGTATGTGACCGGTTGAGGGAACTCATTGGCACAGGAATCACCTGTCAATGGGTGGATTTAAACAGCAGATGAGGTTATTATTCAAGAATATCTTTATAGCAGAAGTGATAACATTTCATGTAACATAGCTACATAGGAAACCTGCAGGTACAGTAGATTAGAGGTGAGCAAATATTGTCTCAACAGAGGGCCAAGGTGGAGATACTTTCTACCTCTGAGTCACGAATATGAGGCCATTTTTGGAGCTGGAATATTAGGTGTGACAGGCTCTTATCAGAACATCAGAGGAGCAAAACCACCACTTGGAATATGCTATTGCACAACAGTTTCCTTAATCGGATATTCTGGCTAAGAAGTGTTGCTATAAAGTGTTGTTAGTAAGCAGTATGTCATAGACCATGTTGAGTAACGTCATATATAGTAATGTCTATGCATAACTGTCCGTACAACCAGCTACGACCCAGGCGACTCACAAATGCCTGGTGCTGGCAGCACACAAACTTTACAACTTTTGAAATGTTAAAGTATGAGACAAATCCAACTAACAAGAGGAGCTTGCAGATTTAATATGAAGCCTGAAACACTTGCAAGAAAGAAAACTTAACAATATTATTTCTTCACTGATAAGATCCCCAAATCCCTTTGCAGTTGAAAAATTACAGAAGATTTAAAAAACTTCATGCTCCAGGTTATAAACTGACAGTGAGCCAGTCACAGTGAGAAGTTCTATCTTACAGAGACACTGAGCCACTATTACTTCAAGCTTTCTAATTTTCTGCATCCTAAGTCTTGACAGATAACTGCAAAGAGAAGCCAGAAATGTCACTTGTTCCACCCCCATCGTGGTTTAGTTATTTACTTAAATGCTTCCTACACCTTCCTCCCAGAGAGATGGAATAATGAAAATGGAAAAGAAATCTGTCTAGAAAACACAGTGAGCTCCTGAGAATTTGCTTCACTTGAGTGCAAGGGTGATTCTTGAGGGAGAAAACCATCTGGTTCCTACATTGATTAGTAAACCACAGAAAAAAGGGTGCTCTGCCTGCAGGGCTGTAGTAGTACAGGCTTTGGGATAGGCAAGCAGAGAGTATAGTCAGTGCTATAGGCTGAAGATAGTCTAAAACTCAGCTGTACTAAAGGATATAGCTGTACTTACAGTTCCTGGCGCATCTCTTCTGCCTATTAGGTGCGCACTTATGCGGCGACGTCATCTAGTTTAAAACCAGCCCTGTTGTAGTAGTGGTGGTTTTGTGAGTGTTGGTATCATGAAAAGGGGGAAACCAAGAACCAAGAACACACAGCCAGCATCTGAGAAAAGAAATCTTCTCTTGGGCATTGCAGAGATAGAGGATAGTTCATTTGTGCGAGTGCACCCACTGACTTCTCCAGCAGAATTGCCTTACAGTACAAGTTTTCTCCCTGTTGCTTAGAGTGTGAATTCTGAGTTATGCCATTCAGTTACACTGCACAGAGCCCAAGAGGCTTTGAGCTAACAATAAAAAATGTCATTGGCATTTTTATATTAATGGCCAAGATCTTTTAAGGGCAGAGGATGTTTCTAGGAGTAAATATTTACTTTAGATAATTTCAATGCGAATATCCGTCTCAGTTTATTCATTTCGATCCAAATAATTTTAATGATAGAATAAGTCTCTTAAAAGAATTTTTGCAGATAAGTAGGCTTTTAAATTCTTTTTTAGGCCCTTTATTCCTGAAACAACATCATCCCCCAAACAAACTAAATGGGCCCATCAGCTGCAGACCCCAAGCAAGAGCTCAGGTGGAGGTAAGCTGTAGTCATTACACTGAAATGAAAGCATCTGTGCTGACTTGCCCTGGCTGAGAATCTAGTGAGGTGTGTAGAAGTGGTTGCTTTAAGCAGTATTTGGGATAGAAAAGAATCACTTCCCTGGAGACAGCCTAGGAACTCACACCAGGATCATTTCTCACAGTAAGTGCAAGGAGCTATTCTATCCTGCATTTCAGCTGCGGTCCCTAAAGCACAGCAAGATCTTCAGGCAATGTCTCTGGTGTGTTGAGTCAACACATCAGAACTCATGGGTATGTTCAAGAAAGCATAACTTGATGCAAAACTGCTAAGTTCTGCATTTATGAAAAAGGGAATGTTAATTTAATGAGTGTGTGTCTCACATAATTAGTTTCCTCCATGGGTTTTTTTAAATAGATATTAGTTATGCTTTAACTGCCTTCTTAAGCTCATTCTTATTTAAGGTCCATCAGGATGGTTTTATTTGTAAATGTTTTGCATTTAGCTATTTTATATATATATAAAAAAATGTAGAACTTCCCTGAGGAAAATAAGAATATTATTTTGTCTAAAATATTCTTTTTCCACATGGATTGCTACCCACATGCACCAGCTCTGCTGACCCATATTTCATGAGGATCTTCAGCACAGCCCATATGTGTAAGTGCTTTCCAGACCTTAATCAAGGCCTCTTAAGAAATGCTTTCCCCTAATAAAAGAAGAGAACACATGTATCAGCCACCTGAAATCTATTAATATTTTCTGGAGGGTAACGCTTCTGCTGTAGTTAAAAGGCTGCACATGATAGGAGGTTGTGGGTGTTGTAGCAGGATGGAAGTGTTATAAACCTGGAGTGCAATGCTTAATTCTTCTCATAAAGATGTGCTTTCTTTAAGAAGTATCTGTGCTGTTCTTGGCCTTAACACTTCTGTTTCCTGCTACTGGAGGACTCTGATGAAAAGCAGATATTTGGGGTATGGACTTATTACCTAGCTCTTCATTAGAGGTGAGTGAGATGCTAACTTGCAGACTTTATATATTTCAAGATTTGTAGTTGATCACCACAATCAGCTGAAGCTGGGAGTGGGGGGCAAAATACCAATTAGTCCTTTAACTGTCTGCATTTTTTTTCTCATTTCTCTCAGCTTCTTCTGAAGCATTTTTTTCTTGGGAGTACAGAAGATAAAGTTACTCATGAATAATTCATAAGCTAGAGACTGAAATTTTGGATTAAAGGTTTAAGGTTTTTCTAAACAGTTTAATGAAATGTGCAAATAATGTATAGGTATTTTTCTTCCACTTGTCAATCATTCTCAAACTATGTTACCTTTTTTTTTTTTTTTTTTATGTGTTAATGAGATCTCATTATCCCATTAATGATCTGCAGCAGGATTATCTGTATTTACTTTCCATTAGTGCTTATGCATCCTGGTATGCCTAAGCAAGTATTAGAAAGTTAAGCTTCATCTTTCTTTGGAAACATGGGAGAACAGAAGTTTCTTGCAGACGTTTTCTCAGAATGCATATTTAAAAGTTAAGTTCTGGTTTTTATTTGCTTTCTATTCCTTAAGATTTATTCGTTTAAAATTTCAATCCCTTGGTGGTTAGGAAGTTAAGAGGGAGAAGAGCTGCTCTGGTATCTAACAGCAATCTCTGGAGGTGAGTTTTTAATGCGATTCTTTGAAGATGGATACACCTCCACTGATCGCTAGAGCTTTTCTTGCTTATACTGGTTAGGAATCTGGCTCTACAGCACCAGTGAAGCTGTAAATATCCTGCAAGTCCTTAGCATCTGTTGAAGTAGGTAATCTTTAATTGTTATGTTTGTAGAGTGTTTATAGTAGGAAAAGGTGGAAAAAAAAAATCACTAAGTTTGACTTAGGCAGTAAAAAATTGAGTGTTTTCAGTTTTCTTTTGCATCTTGCTGAAGAAAGTTCTGGAATCCTCTCTTAGCAACAGTGTTATGCTTTCCCTTGCGATCTCCTGAATGAGTGCTTTCCTAACTTGGTGAAAGATTTGACAAGATCAGAAAGCTTCTGGAATAGGTTTGTGGATTGAAGTTGTTGTTATCCACTTGAAAATATTTTCTAAATTGTGAAAAAATATCCAGAAACAATTGTATGAATGCACCTAGCACAAGGAGGTGGAGATGCTGAATTTATCAAGTGTGATGTTTCAACTTGGCAATACTAATTGATGCTGAAGAATTGTCACACAAGGAAATCTGAGCTGGGCAGTGACCTGATCTGTCTTCTTGTCACTAAAGCAAGGAAACTTGTTACTTTAGCTTATAAGAAGCTGGTGGCTTTTCCAAGACTTTACTGAAATTTGGCAATTGATAAATGGGTCCCTTGCATTTGGGTGCTGTAGCTTGCATGGTTTTATGACTGTTATTGCTTAATTATTTTTTTCCTCTCCATAATGATAAAACTTTTTGTATAATACAAATTAAAACCTGTGCAATGATTTAAACTTCTCTTAAGCAAGTGGAGACCTAGTCCAAAGAAAGGTTTGGGGTTCTTTTTAAGTCTTCTTGATCGTTTCTGTGTTTGGAGGATAGTACTACATTTTGGTTCACAAGGAAATCCTCTGCTTGAGGCAGGAATTGAAGCTAGTGTTGAATGTGTTGGCTAGTCCAATGCAGTGTGTTTCAGTAGTACCACCTTCACCTTTACTGATTACAAATTGTTAGATTAAATGAAAAATTATCTTTTTAAAAGATATAGCCCTGTACAGGTTGGGGCTGCACTGCTAGAAACTTCTCTCTTATGTTGTATTGCAGGCATTGCAGTATGTGGGGAGACTTGCATTGGTTTCCTACTGGTTCTGCCTGAAGGGGTGGAAAGGTGATATTCTACATTAAGCAGCTTCGGCTGTTGGGTAGGCTTTCATCTTGGTTTGTAGAAGCTAAACCAGGTGATGTTCCTGTTTGTACTAGGTCCTATGGACTAGGTCTTTGAAAGAAAACTAATATATGTAGTCAAGATGAGCTATATGTCCTGCAGGGGAATTAAATTATTGACTTTGAGCAAGAGCACGGATTTTTCAGGTGAGGGCTCAGTAAGTTGTTTATACATGACTTATTTTTAGGGTTTATAAAAATAGTTCATGAATGTTAAGGATTCAGTGGTACTTTCATGGGAAACCAGCAGAACACAGCATTTTTATTTTTTTTTCTAATCTTTCAGCTTTTCATTTACTTTCGAATATTTCTCAGATTTATCTTCTTTCCCCTCCCTGTGTAACACACTGCACTTCCTACAAGCTAACCAGATACTCATTTATTTTGGCCCAGCTGCTCTGTGGCATTTCTAGTTTGTGTTTCAGCTGTGAGGTTCCGGATCATAGAATATCTGCAGTCCAACCCATGTAACCCTTATTAAATTTATGAAGGGAGTATAACATTTTTTTGCTTTTTTTCCAGCTTCTGTAAATCTAGTTCTTTGGATTTTTATCTACTGCTAGTCCTGATCCCCCTCTTGGCACTTAACCATGTGAGTTGCTGTTCCACACACACCCCTCTTTACTTTCTTGCTTCTGCTTGCATTTCTCTCAAAAAATGTTCTGAAGCCTTGAAGAAGCACATTTAAAGTATCTTTCTGGCTCTAATAAAGAAGAACAAAAAGTGATAGAAGGATGGATGGAAAAGAGACAAACATAATGGACACAAGACAAGAATATGCTTATTCATATTTAAGTCCTTAACCTTTGTGACCCTTCTGAAGGAGTGGTCAGCATCATTATTTTGAGGAAAGATTCACCATGGTTCCGACCTTGACCTTCTATGAGACCTTTAAAGTTGCAGTTTGTCTAATTAAAATTAGAGATGTCAATATTAAACTTTATTTACAAAGTGTAACTTGTAATGCTTTGACCTTTGGCTTAGAGTAGCCAGCTTGGGCCAATTAACAAGTGATTGTAATAATGCAGCAGTCACAAAAATCCAAACCTCAAACCAACCCCAAAACACCTATTGTTCCTGAATGTAAACATTGCGTGCAAAAGCTATCCATCAGCGAGCTGTCAATATTGACTGCCGTACTCACAATTGCTGTGCTATAAAATTACCTCCGTAATCACATAGAACATCAAGAGTCAGTCTGATGGGTAATTTATTCTTTCACTAGGGCTTGGGCTAAATAAGGTCTGCATTTGCTTTCTAGACAAGAGAAACATCAGAATAGGATCAAGGCAAGCTGATATATTTTCTGGTGTCTATCATTTCTGGTAATTTTTGGGTTCAATTTGTAACTAATTTACCTCCAAGAAAGTGAAACTTCTGTTCTTAAAGTGTTATATCAGAAAATAGTACGGCTTGCATTTTTATGTGACCTTGACGTATATTATAGTTGTGCCTAATACCTGATTACAGGGATAACTAATTCAGTTTAGTGGTGACTAAAGGTAATGGGTTCAAACTTAAACAGGAGAAGTTTAGATTGGATATAAGGAAGAAATTCTTTACTGAGAGGGTGGTGAGGCACTGGAATGGGTTGCCCATGGAAGTTGTGAATGCTCCATCCCTGGAGGTGTTCAAGGCCAGGTTGGACAGAGCCTTGGGCGACATGGTTTAGTGTGAGGTGTCCCTGCCCATGGCAGGGGGGCTGGAACTGGATGATCTTAAGGTCCTTTCCAACCCCAACTATTCTATGATTCTATGACTATCTTTAAGACTTACCTCTCCACCATGAGGGGTAGGTGGTGCTTTAGTGGGACTGAGTGGAAATTTTGATAGAGTGGAAATAAATTTTGCTGTGGGAGGTGCTGTGCCAGAATTTACAATGCAAATCTAGTGGTCTATCTGGTGAGCTGTTATGTAGATCTAGTTGTTTTCTCCACTTCTGGTTCCTTTGTCTGTATACTTATCTGTAGGCGTTTCTCTGGGGCATCAGAAGCTTGTCATAAATGAAGTTGCAAACAAAATAAATTCTACTGCGGAAAGTTGTAAAACTTTGTTTTATACTGAGTTGGATTATAAAGTCATCTGAATGTTGATTTCTTTACTTTCAAAATGATAGAACTGCAAAATATGTCCTACAAGTCAGCACCTGCTGTATCTAAGAATGTTTTCAAAGAGATGGCAAAATGTAAAAGCATGACAAAGCTACCTAAGGTGTTTTTTTGACTGTGATGCAGTAACTGAGTAGAAATAAATGTCTTCAACACAGAAATTAAGAAAAATGCTTTTCTGGAAAGAAAAGCAGTTGGCAATCTGCCACTGCACCATGTGCATCAGTCAAGCTACTGTTCAGGAATATCTAAAGTATCTAATGTTAGATTTTCCTCTCTCCCAACTGAATTCATAAGGCGGACTTCCTGCTTCACAATCCCATCATAGGAAAGCAGACTAGAAAATACCTGTATCTCTGTTCCCTCAGTGCAAATTTTGAATAGTTCTTCTTGACTACAATGGAAAACAATCTCATATTTATTGTACGTTTCAAAAACACTCACTGTATAGCTTTGCAACATTCACTTATTCTGTATCAATAATCAGCTGCCCCATAAATTTATTTGACTATTTTACAGTGTTACATTACTCCATTGCATTTACTGGAAGGTGATTTTTGTCCATCAGTTTGCAAAATGTCCCACACAAGTTGTAAATAAAGAGCAGGCTGTAGGGCATTATGGAATAATTCTACCTTTACCTCCTGAGTAAGGAAGCCAAACTAATTAATGACTTCCCTCCAACTGGAGAGGTGCAGAATAGCAATTTGGATACTGGTGAACTAGGGATTTATTGTCAATTCAGAAGACTGTGAATGCCAGCTCTGCAGTTCTGTACATCTCAACTTACAACTGGGATCAATACTGCACTTGCAGCTTCTACTTGTGTGCTTTATTTATGGAGCACATATTTTGAAACTTTTTTCCCTGTTGTTTTTAAAGAGTTCCTGCCACAACCTACTTTGATTTAGGTTAGCCAAGATTTATTTTGCTTTCTTTTGAAAGTGTGACAATAAGTGTTAGTGACAATAGGATGTGTGTTTGAGTGTATGTGCACCTTTCCTTGGGTGTAGTTAGAGGTAACAGTACATGTAAGTCTCAATTTCAATTTAATTTGACTTCTCCTTCAGCCTTCCCTGGCAGCACTATTGTCATGAACACGTAACATGGCCAGCAGAATCATAAAATCACAGAATGGTTTGGGTTGGAAAGGACCTTAAGATCATCCAGTTCTAACCCCCTGTCATGGGCAGGGATGCTTCACATTAGACCATGTCACCCAAGGCTCTGCCCAACCTGTCCTTGAACACTGCCAGGGATGGAGCGTTCAACACTTCTCTGGGCAACCTTTGCCAGCGCCTCACCACCTTCACAATAGAGAACTTTTTCCTTATCTCTAACTTGAATCTCCCCTGTTTCGGTTTGAACCCACCACCCATTGTCTTATCTTTACAGTCCTTGATGAAGAGTCCCTCTCCAGCATTCCTGTAGGTCCCCTTCAGATACTGGAAGCTGCTCTGAGGTCTCCACTTGCTCAATGTTCTTCTTAAGTTGAGGACCCCAGAACTGCACAGAATGAAATAAAGTCTTTGGTGTGCGTAAGAATTATGCTTTGGATGCTTATGCTTGTGAGGTGGGCTGATGCCAACCTCATGAAGTTTAACCATGCCAAGTGCAAGGTCCTACACCTGGGTCGGAGCAATCCCAGGCACAGCTGCAGGTTGGGTAGAGAAGAGATTCAGAGCAGCCCTGCAGAGAAGGACTTGGGGGTGTTGGTCGATGAGAAAATGAACATGAGCTGGCTTCAGTGTGCGCTCGCAGCCCAGAAAGCAACCGTATCCTGGGCTGCATCAAGAGAAGCGTGACCAGCAGGTCGAAGGAGGTGATCCTGCCCCTCTACTCTGCTCTCGTGAGACCTCACTTGGAGCATTGTGTGCAGTTCTGGTGTCCTCAACATCAAAAGGACATGGAACTGTTGGAACAAGTCCAGAGGAGCCACGAGGATGATCAGGGGACTGGAGCACCTCCCGTATGAAGACAGGTGAGAAAGTTGGGGCTGTTCAACCTGGAGGAGAGAAGGCTGCAGGGATACCTCATAGCAGCCTTCCAGTATCTGAAGGGGGGCTACAAGGATGCTGGGGAGGGACTATTCATTAGCGACTGTAGTGATAGGACAAGGGGTAACGGGTTCAAACTGAAACAGGGGAAGTTTAAATTGGATCTAAGGAAGAAATTCTTTACTGAGAGGGTGGTGAGGCACTGGAATGGGTTGCCCAGGGAGGCTGTGAATGCTCCATCCATGGAGGTGTTCAAGGCCAGGTTGGACAGAACCTTGGGTGACATGGTTTAGTGTAAGGTGTCCCTGCCCATGGCAGGGGGGTTGGCACAGATGATCTTAAGGTCCTTTCCAACCCTAGCTATTCTATGATTCTATATTTGGAAAATTCCGGTAACATTTCTGTGAGTAACTGCAATCAATGGTACAGAAGTGCGTTTAAACCAACGTCACAGATCTGAATGGCCCTTTCCTCTGGAGCTGAGCTTAGCAACTCAATTCAAATATTCCAGCTCTTTCCATGATGTGCTGACACAGGATATGCTTGATGTTATGTTTATACTGAGAAAATATAAATTGAATTATCACTAAAATGGGAAGCATTTTTTCCAAATCCTCCACCTACATTTCGTGTGTGTATGCTCACACGCATATATATATATATATGTGTATAAAGAGAGAGAGAGAGATGCTTTGGGTAGACACCAGAGATATCGAGGTTCATAGTGCTCTTCTTGATTTAAAGATGCACTATCACAATAAAAAGCTGGTGGTTTCTGTTATAGACAAGACAATGAGATAATGCTTTTATTTTAATGTCTAGCATAAATATCCCTGGTTAGCTATGTACAGAATATGGGAAACTCATGGAATTTTCATACAGAACCCAAATGATGTAAACTGTAGAGTCACATAGCAGAATGACATTTTGAATATGAGAGGATGAATACTTTAATTTTTGCCTTATATCACCAAGCTGTACTTTCTGAATAGCGTCACCACTGCTAAAGCATGTATGTAGGGATCAATCTATAATCATCTACAAGTTTGATTTTATGGGAACTCCTTGTTTTGTGGTAGAGGCTATTGGAGTCTATCTCTAATAGCTGTCACACACTAAGCAATAATCTGTATTGTTCTGTCTGCTCAGCTGCCATATCTGAGGCTTTGTCAATGTAAGATGAAAATTAAAGTATGTACTGTACACAGGAAGATTAGATAATAATTTGCTGTAAGAACTTCTCAGGACAGATAAGGCTTGACTGCAGTCTTCCAGTAAATCAGAGGAACCTATTAGCTTCAGAGCAGGAGTCCCAATTACCAAACTTGTTTCACATTTACTGCTGAACATACACAAAAAAGAATCAATGTGAGCTAGATTTCAAGCAGTAAAGCAGAAATGAATGTGTAAACCAGTCCATTATTAGTCCTCTTAACTCTCACATTGTAATGATTTGGAGGACCTGAAATTATTTAACAGGTTATTTACCTCTGTTTTCCACTTCTTTACCTTTATTTTGACTTTTTAATAAATACTATGAAATAAACAATTATCTTTTGTGAAAGAATTACCCCTTTGCAGAAGGTTTCTTGCATTTCAACTTAGTTGCATTGCTACTGTGCATCTGTGTGGGGGTCTGTATTCCCTGGTTACTGTTCTTTATTAAAAAACCTGTGGTTTTTATTTTTTATATATATTTTTTTAACCAGCCAAAGAACTGGCTGACAAAACAACTGAACAAAATGGAAATGAGGCAGTTACATTTTTCATTCTTTGGAGTTAATGCATTCACATTCTCTGGATTTTGTGCTTGGCTTGTAGCAACAACTGTGTTCAGGCTAGTCACAATATCCCTACATCTCAAGGCTTCAAGAAAAACAGCTAAAAAATTAATTAAATCCCTCTTTTTACCACCAGACAAAATTGTCTGAGTCCCCTCTTCCTTCACCCCTTCCCCTACAGGGTGTTCTTTGGTTTTCTGTTCTATAAACCACAGAATATCAGTTTAGCTGTTACCTAAAAGGTAATGTGATGGAAGCCTGGCTATAGATTTGATATATTGCAGGAAGGCTGCATTCATGAATTGTGAATAAGAGCAACAATTTTTCAGATATATATTGTCAAAGCCGTTTTCCCTCCAATAACATTGCACATAAAATGTTACAAGTGTAATGGCTATTTTACTTGCAGTTAAAAAGTGCATGCAATTGTAATATATCAGCTGTTGTTAAAATGACATCTGGGAATACATGAAGGTTTTTTTCTTATCCTGTTTCAGACTTCTTTACTACTAGTATTCCCTGCTAAAGGTGTTAGTATTAAAGAATTATTAGAGAGAGTACAGCACCTGAATATATACGTGTGTGTGTATTCACACATAACATATATTCTTGACAGGTCTTAGTACCTGTATTTAATGTATTTTATTGGCTGTTGAATGACACAGTAATTTCTCTGTATTTGAAATAACAGACTTCACTGTATACTTTCACATGCATCTGTCAAATACTGAGTGACAATAGTTGCCTCGTGGTCATTCTGAATCACTATTTGTTTCCAGATCTTGTTGAATTAAAGGGTTGATACTGCTGCTCCAAAGATCTCAAAACTGTAGGGAAGATCTTGATTCAACTCATCCAGTGATGTCAATTGTGGCAAAATTAATTCTTCAGCTGTACTTCAAAGGTATTCTAATGCAGGTTGTTAAAAGCTCTAAAGGTTCAACAAAGAAATTCAAAATGACTTATAAAGGATTTCTCTGTTACAAGCAGACAGCATGCAATCCTTGATCAGTTGAAGACAAATGCAAAGCTTTCCTTTTGCTGAGGCCAGGATTTCATCCACAGTATGGGATTTTTGAACAGTTCTCATCATAGATGTTTGAAGTCTTTAACAGGAATACCAATGTTGAAAATCCCTCTTAGTATGCAGTGCATATGGCACTCTCGGAGCATTGTGTTCTTCTTACCGATCCTTAAATAAGTCTTTGCTTAAACTTAATGCCTTATTTCTACATTTTTATCTTTGTCCTGCACAGGAGTCTGTATTTGCAGGATAGATGCCAAAGTTTCTGTAAGGATCTATGTTAGCTACTTCTACTTTGGACCAAAATTTTAGAAGGCAAATCCCTAAGAGTTAGGAAACTGCATTTATTCATTTAGAAGTCTTTAAAGCTCCTTACCTTAATTTTAGGACGAGTGTCTGACACTTAGAAATGTGATCTGGGACTACTGGATTACCTGGAAAATGTTTCTTCTATCTTCCCCTGCTTGACCAGCAATCCTAGAATCCTAGGTTAGCAATCAGTTTCTTGCATAAGATGACTGCAAGTCCCTTTTGTGCTGGGATGGAAATGCAACTGAGCTTCCAGATCAGTCGTATTTCAGACCCTAGAAATGAGGAAGCTAAAAGCAAGAGTCTGTTATGAAAGTTAATGCGGTTGAATATGGCTGATAGGCCAAAATGGCTGCTTTGTCCTTCCCCTGCATTTCCTGAGTGCTTTGGTGCTGCAGCATGCACTTTATCAAGCTCTATTCTGAACTGGTTGCTTCATTAGGTTTTATGTTTTATTAATAAGTTATTAAACGCTACATAAGTCAGAACGCAAACTGTACCAAGTTCTCCTTCTATTTCCAGCAATGATTTGAAAAATATTCAGTGTACACCTGATATACCTTTGTCACGGCCAGGACAGAAGGAATGGTAGTTTCTAAAAATCAATTTTAACAAAATGATTTATAACGCAATATGTCATCCCATATTTGTGAACTGAAATTACTGATCAAAGGACATTGTTATTAAATTTCCAGTATGATATTTGACAATAGGTTGTAAGTAGACCTTTATATTTTTAGTCTCTGGTGAGTGCCTTTTCTCAACAGCTGTGTTGAATTGAAGTTGACATTCATACGATTCAGTCCTCCTAAGAGAGAAGAAGCAGAGGTTGACATGATACCGAGTCAGGGATACGCCAGAAGCCAGCTCATCACTGACAGCATTCTTGAAGTTTAATTGTTGTTCTTCCCTTTCACCCTTTTTTTTTACCTCCCTCCACTAGATTTCCTCAAAAGAGTTTAGTAACAGCTATTCTTACTACAATCATGCTGAAATTATAGAAGACTGAGCAAAGCTATGATCAAAGGCCTGTGAGATTTCTCCTCCTAAGCAGATTGTAAGCTACCTTTGAGAATAAAATTACATGTGCTTCTTTCAAAATGAGAAGTTGCTACTGTTTTGTGTGATGTAATTTTAATAGTGCCACTTAAAAATTAAGCCGTGTTGCTGAAACACTAGCTGTGATTAGTATTTCCTACGCTGCACTATGTCTACCAAAGATGGACCTCTTGGGAAGTGATCAGTGGTTAACCTTGAACAGCATGCTTGTTTAAACTGTAGATGGCAAGCTCAAGAAAAACAATTCAGTAAGTCCAAATGGAATAAATCCTAGCTTGTGCTGATGCCAAACAATGTGTATGATGGCATGGAACTGCATCTGAGATAGATGAGTAAATGTTCTTCTGGCCCTGCTCTCTGTGGTGAAGGGAAAGCAAGAAGCCTCTGACAGGATCAAAGGTACTGTGTGCCCAATTTCATCTAGCTGAGTGGTAGCTGCATCTTCTCTGCCCTAGCTTTCATTAGCAAGGCAGTCCTTTAGAGCAGAGGGAAGATTAAACTCTGACAAATAAGACTAATACATAATGTGAGTATATGCTGTCTCATTATTTAAATGCTGTTTCCTTTTCCTGAGTAGCCAGAGGCTTTTTCTGGATCATTTGTGGTCTCTTCATTGTCCATATTTCTGTCACTACATTACATCACAGTGAGTGTGTGTTTGCTCACAAGCAGTCCAACCACTTGGTTTCCTTACTTCAGTGGGAACAGGGATAGCAAAATCTGGATGATAGTGGGTTGGATAAAAGCATTAAAACATGTACAATTGCTAGTTTGGGTCACAGAACCTTCTGGCAAGGAAAAAAGTATATTGCCTTGCTGTAGGGGTAGTTGCTGGCTTGGAGAGAAAAATCCATATAGTAATAAGCATTCTGAAAAGTTGTTACTGTGTTACTTGCATAAGAATGAAGCTTCTGATCTATTTTTGTTGTTGTATTGAAAAAAAGACTCTTGTTCCTGGACAATTGAAAGGCGATAGGTAATTTGTGGAGGTGACAGACGAGTTGATGCAGATGAAGCTGCGCAGGGTGGGAGCAGACGAGAAGCATGATGCCTCAAATTCACAAACAGCAGAGAATCTCAGAAAGAGATTATAGCTGGACATGGCAGGAAGCCTATTTGCTTTGTAATTCTACATAGTCTTTTTTTCTGCCCACCCTCTAGCAGTTTGTATTGATTCTCCACCTACCTGCAGAAATGTCTTGCTTGCTTATAGGATCAGTGCCCTCCAGCATTTAGTAATGAAGTAAAACCTCCAATCTATGTATTCAATTATGTATCCTAGAGCATATGAAGATAAATGTCAAAAGTTCAAAGGTTCCTGTCAAAGGCTTAGTCACAGTGGTGGCAGTGACAGATTCAGCAAGTGTCAAACCAGGCAGGTAAAGGAAGAAAACCGAAGCTGTGTATATCCAAATATTTACAGTATACCCAAACATGAAGCATGAGAGTTGTGAGGGAAGCAAAGAAAGAATCTTTATTTAAAAGGAATTTCGCCTAAACCAGTATTTGGCAACTAATTCAGTTTCACTTGAAAAAAAAACCAACAACACATCAATATCTCTTGACAGCCACTCTTACTGGTTTTGTTTGTTGTTAATAGCAGTAAATCCCTTGCTGCTATTCTTGTAAGAAAAATTGTGGAAAATTATATGACTAAACCTGAGGTGTTTCTGAAAGTCTGACAAGTATGGATGGCTTGATGTATTTTGGTGGAAAATACCAGGTAATCATCAGCTTTCCCCTGGCTTTAACTTTTTTTAGTTTTTACAGAAAACCATATACTGAGTCATCTCTGTAGGTACCTGAAATTTCAGAATTTTAAGAAAACTTGGGGTATTGCAGAATTTTATTTGTTTACTGTGAATACAACCTCATTTGGTACATGTTTGCCCTTTCTTGTCCTTTCCAAGTCTCACTTGCCTCACAAAAAATGTTCGTGTTCATAGGGTCTTATATATCATGCACTATCTCTTATGAAACATCTGAGAATTTAGTGTGATTGTGCTTTCATATTGATGCTTTGCACAGCCATAGATCTCATCTTAAAGGTCAGCTATACTCTTTTGCTTTAGTCTTTCCCCCCGGTCTAAGCTTTGAGCACGTGCTCATCTCTTTCTGATGAAAACTGTTATTGTTCTAGATCACTAAAAGATGAAAGCTACAGGTAAAAAAGGAATACTCCAGTATCCCTCTTAATGTTGTGCTCATGGTGACAGAAGGTCCAGGCAGCTTGGGTGTGAAATTGGTGCTAATTGAATCCTGTCTTTTTGTTTTATTTTTAAAAGAACTGGCTTCATTAAAAGGAGAAGTTTTTAGTAGGTGAGGGACATAAATTTACCAGGAGGCAAAGCAGAGATGAGTAGGCCGTTTTCATGGTGAATCCTTCTGGGAATAGCAATTAGTGCCAGGAAAAACAGCCACCACGAATTCAGCTGTAGGTTTTGGTCAAAAAGGAGTGAATGCATCTTTAAGATTGAATGCACATCTCCAGAGAAGATGTGGTTTGGAAAACATACAAATGGAAAGTAAATACCAGAAGAAGATGTGAGGTTTGTAAGGAAATTGTCATGCTGAGCTGATAGAAAACAATATATCACTAAATATAGTTGAGTATAAACATGATGATGACACTCTGACTTTATACATTTCATAGACACCACATGGGCGAATGACACTCAGTGGGATAACTGCGGGGTATTTGACAGTGTTATGTTGCATCTTGTTTGCATGAAAACATCCTGTTACAATCTGTGGGTAAGAGCTGTGCAAAGGGAGAGCATGTAAGAACTGCAGGAGACATAGCTTGTGATTATGCACCTGGCCCGTAGCTTCTTTAGATGGGAAGCATAGTCATAAACCTAAACTACCTTTCCTTTGCTCTCTTTCTTTAAGTTTTGGTTCACCAAAACTCACTTTCAGATGAATGGTCTCAAGGGCTGCATTGCAGAAAGTGATGTTGGCTCTTGTAGGTTTTCCGGGGGAAGTACTTCCTTACTCTGCAGGGCTCTTGGAGGGATGCTAATTAATTGACAGGTGGGTTTACCAGCAACCCACCAAAGGAGCTCTTAGTGTTGTTTGTAACTGGCTAGGTCTACTTGTGCTGTTTTTGCTTTCCCTGTATGCTTATTTTTCACTGCTAGATTGCTGCAGGCTCCCTGAGCATTAAAACAGCAGTTCGGTAGTGATATTATATTGTGTCTGATTTAGAGAGCAGCAAATTAGCAACATCAACATTCTTGCTCCCTTGCTTAAGCTGCTGCACAGAGTAGGTGAAGTCAACATTAATGTCATAAAAATACAAATGCACGTTTGTTGGAACCATATCATTGCTCCAATACTAACTTTTTCCTTGCTGTAATGACGGGTGGCTTCACAGCAGTACTCAAATATTCATTTTGATATTTTTTTTCTCATTAAACCTTTTTGTAATGTCACGATTTCTTTTATGACACGTGCTCAGATTCCAGATTACTACAGTAATCCTTTATCATTCTTTAGTGCTAGCGATTGACTAACAGCCACCCTGTTAAGAGACTTGGCCACAAGGAACTGGGATTAATAGAGTCATACTAGTAGGAAGTTCTGCTGTGCTCTGGAGACTGAATATCTCTCGTAGTCTTTTTGGCACAGTGTAACTAACAAGCTACAGCAGGGGCTGTCTATTAATTGAGATTAATTTTGATTTTTTTAGCTAGTTTCTTTAGCATTGGTAACTACAATGGAGCAAAGGCATTTCAAACTAAATTCTTCTCAAAGTTTCTCTAAGTTCTTGCATGATGCGATGTTTGGGACAGGGAGAAGAGTGGAAATTTCTAAACTGGGCTGAACTCATTGCTGATGTGAAAAGAAGAGTGCTACAAACTTTTCCTTAATAAAAGAGTTGCAGTTTGAACAGTTATAATGACAGCTGAATAAGCAGTTCCTCCATGTCTGTGTTAAGAAGCTGATTAGTAGTGGAAAACAAGGATTTTGTTGAACAGTGAATTAGTAGAACATGGTCTTTTAATATGAATATTTGTGTTGTTAGTATTGTAATGTCATGTTACAGCTTCTGACTCTGGGTAAACAGACTTTTGATGTCTGAAAACAGATTGTGCTTTCAAAGTGAAAAAAGAAAAATATTTACTTTTAAGAATAATCACAAAGAAGTATAATCCTGGACTTTTTTCTTAAGTAAAGAAAGCCTAAAGCAACCCACAAAAAAACCCTCCAAACAAGCAAAACCCTCCACTGCCCCCAAAATAACAAAAGCGGCCAAACAAAACAAAAAAAAAAGGCCTGAGAATACAAACTGAAAAATACATCTAAGATACCCGCATGAAAATCTCTGCCTTACTTTTTTACCATGGGTTATAGTCTTAAAAATCCCCAAAGTAATTTTCTTTGAAAAGACCAGCATTTCCATGCAGATTTCCATGTGTGGACTGCTCTTCTTCCAAAGTGATCTTATGGGTGACAACCTGAAGTTAAAACCATTTTCTCATTTGATTTTATTATTGAAGTTTCTTTTATACAAAGTTTATAACTGATATGATGTTGTTCTTGCATTAAGCAGCAGGTGAATTTTTGTGTGGATTCCCGTGCAGTCAATGTTGCAGGCTAATGCAGGTATATCCTGCTCCTGAAGAATTATAGAGTCAAACAGCACGTAAAGGAATTCTTTCAATATTCAAAATTGCAGTACTAACTGTGCAGACCTAAGGGCACAGGTCTGCAAGAGGATATAGAGCAAATACTAGTAAAGGTGGGTTTTGGTTGCTTGCATGTATTCAGGACTGTAAAAATCTTCTGTGGAGATGTTTGCTAAGGCCAGCTGTGGGAAGTGGAGGACAGGGAGCAATACTTCAAATCTCTCCCCTATTGCATGGAACATTCATAAGAATATTGAATGTGAATTTGATAATTTATATAGATTTCTGAATGACAGAATGGATGTAGAAAGTCTTTTCAATCTCCTAGTGTGATGGATGACTGAGGAGTACTTGTACATGACTGAAAATACTGTAATGCACAAAAGATGAGGACAGAAAAAGAACTTTTGTTCTTCAGGTTTTGGTTGGTTTTTTTTTTCCTTTTTTTTTTTTTTTTTAAAAAAAAAAGCACTTCAGTTAAATTATATTTAAAATATCAGTTAGAAGCAGCCCTGGCTTTGGCAAGAAATACAGGCTTCAGGCAACTGACACTTTCAGGCAACTGACATCAGTAAAAGTTTGGATACTTCAAGAGGAAGGATGATTCAATTTACTTATCCACTTTTCCAAAGCATGCACCATTTACTGGTAATGGAAAGTAGTTCCTGGGTTGTATGAATTTTCTAAGCAGCTATAAGGTAGGGGACTCATGTCATAAAATTGGAAACAAATTGTTTTTCTGCAACTTTTTACTTCTTTTGTGAGTGTGTGTGGGTGTTTCCTCTTTTACCCTTTGCCATTTTGATGCATGGGAGGAGAAATAAAGGACAAGGAAAATAATACAAATCTTGAAAACAGAAACACTTTGAAAGCTTTCCATAGAAAAGTATTTCTTTTTCATCTTGCTGTAAGGAAGGGATGAAGTTGGTATGAAGTCCAATCTTGCTTTACTCTGAATCCCTGTCATGGGATCAGGAGCTAATGAATCTTGTTTGCTTATTGAGATAGCAGCATATTCTATTTACTGTTGTCCCTTGCACAGCTAGGGCAGAATAAGAGACAGAACGGGATAATCTCTTGGAAGGCAGCTTTTAACACCTGTCTGGTAAGAGATAATTACTGCCTTCCTGGGGGATTAGTGCAGTGGAACTTTACTATAGTGTAGTGAAACTGTGCCCAGCTATCTCTCACCAGATGGATGTCAGACTATTTGTCACAGAAGACCCAGAGTGCAGAATGAAAGGTGCAGGAATAAAGCGTGTTTATGCGGATGAAATGTGGTTTATGACATCATCTCTATTTCAAAACTGGATAGAGATTTTTCTCACTTCTGTCCTACTTGACAACTGTTTGAGGAACACTTGGGGATGGCTGAAGTAGTGTCCATATTGCAGTTAGAGGAGTGATTGTATAGAAGTCACTACTTTCTATCACCTAGCCTGCTGAGCAATAAAAGCAGTGTTTCATAGGAGCCTGGCTTTGGGTTAGGTAGCCCAAAAAACATACCTCAATTGGAAGTCTGGGTGCCTGTGTTGCTTTCCACTGAGGAAGCAAAGTTAAAGATAGATTGGGAAACATTTGCTATTTCTCCAGCTAGTTCCTGCTGACATCCTTAGGGATTTATTGATGCAGAGCTGTAGACCAGTGTACCTGAGCCACTTGAGACAAAATGACTTTATCTGTACCCAAAGTAGCATCCTGGGCATCTCTTACTTCTGGTACGTAGACAGAGTTTGGCATTTTCCCAGTCACTTCCTCCTTTTCAACAGTACCCTTTGATGTGTATTTATCCTTGTATTTTACAAATAAAAAGTTATTTTCAAATGCATACCAAAAAAATGGTGCTTTCCTATAAGAAGGAAATCCCCTTGACTTCTGATGCTATGAATTACAATGTGTTTTTACATTTTCAGTTGTGGTAGTTTGCCTGCAGTTGGATCTTGACCATGGAGTTTGAATTATGTTAAATAAGATACTAACAAACAAATAAAACATACAAAACACAAAAGATGAGAGGACGAAAATTTAGCAAAGAGAAATTCAGGAGCTGTCATAGAATCACAGGCTGGTTTGGGATGGAGGGACCTTAAAGTTCATCCAGTTCCAACCCACTGCTGCAGGCAGGGACATCTTTTACTAGAGCAGGTTGCTCCAAGCCCCATCCAACACTGCCAGGGATGGGGCAGCCACAGCTTCTCTGGGCACCCAGTGCCAGCATCTCAGCACCCTCACAGGGAAGAACTTCTGCCTAATGTCTAACCTAAATATCTTTATACTCTGTAACCTACAAACCCCCTTTTTTAACCTACAATAAAATTCTGTATACTCTGTAGCCTACAAATATGCTCTGCTAGTTGATTTGAATGCTAGTGCCTTGCATCAGCAGGAAGAAAAAGTCGACAGCTTCCTAATTCTGTTGTTCATTTGCTTTTTATTTGAGTCTGTTCTGCACAAGGATTATAAAATACTTCATTGCTTTTTCTGTAAGTCTGAATGTAGAGCTGCATCACTTTTTACTACACAGCACATAGGGTTTAAGTCTCCCAGGGAATGCTGAGCCTTTAGTCTGATTATTTAATCATATTGTGATATAAAGGAAAATATTTTGTAATTTTACTGTCTGCATAAAACATCTTTATGCTTTAAAATTAGGTGCCCAAAATGAGAAACTACTTAAAACCTTGCTTTGCAGTTCTCATATTGTGCTGGAATGTTGCTTGAGCAGCAAAAGGTGTTCTTTTTGACACTTAATTTGCAGTACAGAACTATTTTCAGAATACATTCCATTTCATCTACTTAATGACCTTCACTGTATAAAAAGTCTAAGAACTGAGAGTAGAGAGGTTTGCCACCACAGTAGAATTCCAGGAGAGAGAAAAAATTGTTTACTACTTTTCTGAAGAATAAATGCAGAGCAGCGCAGTAGTTGATGTGCAGCATTTTAATTTAGCAGTGAAATAACTCCAGTAAGATTTACAATTTCTACTGTACCTGCGTGACCACTGTCAATACAAAGCACTAATTTTACTGTGTAAAAGCAGCATGCTTCACCTGCTTAAAGAAACTAAAAAGGAATTAAATTTCCACATTACTTGGTCCCTTGAAGAGCAGAGGTTTGGACTCAATGATCCTTACGGCTCCCTTCTGACTTGAGATATTCTGATTTTAGGATGTTAATTGGCTAATTGCAGTGGAAGAAGACAGTCTAGTTTCATGGACTTTATCCTGAACTTGATCTGCTATTTGTTGTTCATTATACACAGACTTGTATCATTTTGCAGTGATCCTTGAGAGAAGTTATGGCCTCCAAAACATAACTAAAAAGCTGAAAACAAATCTCTTTCTGTAATAACATCTCAAGTTGAAAAATCTTTGGATGTAATTGGGTAATAGGTATATATAATTTCTAATATCATCTTGGATGAAATTGAAAATAATTGCTGAAAATGTCTGAGGAATAATAATTCTAAATCATCATCTTCTCCTGGGATCCAGGTCTTCCATCTTGCTGATGTGTGGGGAATTCCCTTTTGTTTAGAGGCAAAATAAGTCATGACCAAACTCTCATCGTGGCCTGAGAACACCTGACATTAGCATAAAGATTTAATCACAGTGCGGAGGCAAAAAATGAGCTGTTTATGTTACAATCGCTTTCTTGTCACAGAGTGTGAATGGTGTTAATAGAGAGGGGACCATATCTACCAAAGGTGTTTTCAGCTAATGTCTCCTACTTTGCATTCGTAATAGGCAAGGAATATGTAATAGAAAATGCTTATTGCATAATGACTAAATACAGCTTCTTTAAGAGCATCTACTTAGTTTCTCATTATCACGCAGACACAAATTGAGAAGAGCCTCATGCCTTTCCATGCTTTGAATATGTTGTTTGGTTTTTTTTTTTTAATACACTTTTTGTCATGTTAGAAACATTTAAGCATTAACACTAATTTTCTGTGAAACCAAAAGATCACAGAATAGTGAATGATCTAGCAATCAGAATCAGCAAGTAGAGTTTAATTCATTTGCCTGTAGAGTGCTTGCCAACACTGTCATGTAGAGCTCACTGCTGTTCCAAAAGCCACTTGTGCTTATAATAATTAGAGTTCCAATGATCTGGAACTGCTTGATTCAGCTAAAGTTTGGCAGGTGGTTGACACACAGAAGCATATTTAAACACTTTCCTAGCCTTGAAAAAGTCTCTTCAAATTATTTGCATGCCTGAAATACTGCTACAGCCATTAAAAAAATAGTGGCCTATCTATCAGCTATGGACGGGTAGTTGTAATTTTCTGTCATATAAAGTACAGGAATTACTGATTTTGGGGAATAAGTGGATTGGGAAAGCTCAATTGGTTAGTTGCATTAAAAATTTTACTATTATAAATTAAATTGTTCCTCTCCTTTGATATACAGTTGCTCATGTCCACTTAGCACTATTGGAGGGCCTTCATAACTGGAATGATGCCTGATGAGCAGGTCTTGATACAGAATTACTAGAAAATAGATGAAATATGTATATCTCCTCTTCTAATACCAAAAGCTCATGAAAAACTCATAATAAATCCTTCATTTAATTTTTGAACTTTCTTAGATTTCCAGAGTCTTATCTATCAGAAAATGTCAAGTTTGCCATCAGATGTCAGTTAAGACATAAGAAGCTCCTGTTTTCCTAGGCTGATGAGCACAAAGCTACTACTGAGATAATTCAGTCTATATCAGTTCCAAACAAATGCGAATGGACTTTTTAGAATTATATTTAGCTGAACATTAGAATATCTTTTAGGTGAAGTACAGGAAAACACATTTTTCCATCTAATCGCTAACCATTCAGTTAGCTGATTCTGCCATTATGTCTGTGTAAGATAAGTTTGTCTCTCACACAAACTTTGAGGATTTGCTTGATCTTTTGCTGCTTTTATTTTTAGCTTGTTGTTGTTGTTGTTGTAGTTTGGGGAAAATATGAATGCAGAGCTATGGTTCTTAATGTGCACCTTGGAGCACACTGAGGTTTACCTACGGAAGTGAGGTAGGCTTTGACCATGATGAACTTTGCATGTAGTCTAGAGTTTAATGGACAGGAACTTGCTCTCTCCTCAAAGATCCTGGAAATTTTTATTTGGATAATAATGCTTGGGCTCTTTCTTTCAAATTCCACATTCTAGGGTTAATGAAATATTGGCTATACAGAAAACTAGTATGATAAGCTAAAATTCAACAAAGTGTATTTCTTTAGAATAGAAATGTTCCTGGCAGTTATGGAGGAATAGCTGGCATAAGACACGGGAGGAAACTGTTGGAAAGGAACTGAGCTCAGTTGAGAGCTGATGGCTCCTTAAACTGGTTGCTCGCTGGTTCCTTAAATATGACCATAAACTTTCTTTGGTTATCACGTGGATCACCTGCATAAAACTGGCTGCTAACAACTGCTATTGACTTAAGAATTGTGGTTGTCAGCCTTGAAGAATCTATATTGCTCTCTGTCAAATTTTCTACACTATTCCCTGTGATTAATTCTACTATGTCAAATCATGGTACTGTTTCATTTGCTGTCAACAGTCTTTTGTGACATGTCGCTTACTTGTCACAAGTTCTCTGGGGGGGAGAAAACTCCATGTGCTTTGATTTCTCATCCAATTTGTTTGTTAGCAGCTGTAAATGCTTATTGAGAAGAACAATAAGCAGAAAAAACTTTTTGAATTTTGTTTTTCTTTCAATGTTTCTTTTTTGTTTTATGTTTTATTTTGTTTTAAACTCTCTAAACTCAATACTAAGGCAAAGTGAAAGCAACCCATATTACTATTTTACACCAAGAAAAAAAGAAGTTTATAGACAGTTTTTCTATAATAAATGTTGAACTGCTAAAAGCCAAAAAGTAGTGCAAAGAAAAACTTGCTGCACAAAGATGTTTGTTTTGTAGGTTTTGATATTTGAATCATGGCATAATGTCTGCTTTGTGAAGTGGTACTGTCCACGCATTTTATTAAGTTCCAGTAGAAATGTTTCTTGCACCCATTAGCAATGTACCTTTAGGAAAAACTGTCTTGATTAAACCTGTAGCTTTGTAGAAGTCACCACCGAAAACAATACACTGCATTGTGCAGGCAGTGTTTGTGAAACAGTAATTGGCAACAGCACAAAAATATGTTCTGGCTAAGTGAGAAATCTGCACCCAATTTTGCTTCAATGCACAGCTTAGCAAAACAACATGTCAATATGTAGGACACTGTTAAATAATTGAAAAGCAGATGCAGACTATAGCAAGAAGTACCATTTTTCAAAAATTGACTGTATTGATAAATGCAAAGGAAAAAAGGTTCAGAAAAGAGGTCTGTAAATTACTCCAACTCTGGGACTCCAGCCTTAATGCTAATTCTCTCATTTAGGAAGATAAATCTGGGGAAGAGACATCTGACAGTAGACCCTTTGTTAATCTTTGCTGGAAAAGGTATGATGAAATTTAGTGACTGAGGCTAGAAGTAGGTAAAATCAGACCTGTTTCAGAACGGATGACTTTCTAAAGGGTGTGTTAAAATTCCAGCAGAAATGATGTGCATAATGCAGAAGTTGTCTGCAGTTTCTTTAGCTGTGTCTAAGTAGAGGGCTGAAAGAGTTCCTCCTATAGTCTTTAGATCAGTGAAGAAATCTTGGACTAAACCAATTCAGTGTTTTAAGAAGCAGTAGCTGTGGTTCTGCAGTGGAGAAACTGAAGGTTCTCTGCTTCTGGATTCAGGCTGTATTTAGCTACAGATAGTGGATGGATTCTTCATTGTGCTGCACTTCAGACTTTTCTCTGTAAACTGAGCATAGCACCATTTCTTGGATGTCAGGCTGTGGATTAACTGCAGAGGTTGCATACAGAAATGCCAATGCTGACTCTCTAGGATCTATTTTTCCTTGGGAAGTAACAGAGACTCTTATGTGTACTGTGTTATTTGCTTATAAACTTAGACACTGAAGTTAGTGGTGATATGGGAATTGCACTTTGCCACATTTGACAGTGATGCCCATCTTTATCTTCTCCTTTTCCCTCACTGTGTCCTCCCTGTGTGTCTTTCTACTGATATTTTTGCATTGTCAGTGTTTTCTGTTTGTCTAACCTTTTGTCCTAACCCTCCCCTCCCTCGCTGGCCTGGATAATAGAGAGTTGGAGGAGATGTGAAGTTAACTACAGTAAAGGTTGTGAAGTACTTGCACAGCTTCTATTGTGATAGTGTCTAAGTACCTGAAAGTGAGTGATAGATACACATAGGCACAAGACCTCATGACATATGTACTTATTCTTGGTAACAGTAACATCTAAGCTTCATTCATTACAAAGCCTGGTTGTATAACACAGTAGTCCTCAGTCTTTCATCCATTCTGACGCTAGTACTCTCTGAAAAAGAAGTCACTTATTCTCTGTTGGTGTCATACCCCCAAAGGAAGAAAATGCAAATCATGTTTCAGTCTTTTCAGTAATAACATAAAAGTTGGCTAGTAAAAGCCTGAAATGAAGTTTGAAAGGGATTCTCTGTCGATATGCATGATGACTTCTGTGCACATAAATGTCAGGTTCCACATTACTTGAACTGATTTGTAATTTTGCAACTGAGCAGCAATGGACTTTCCAATGTGAAGAAAGAGGACTGAAATCTTGTTTTCTGCAGTGATTCATCTCAGCCTTAATATTCAAATGTAATTGCATATAAGCTATTCCATGCGCTCAGTGCTGCAAAACTGGAAGTGAAATGTGCATGTAGAAATTTGCACATGCACAAATAGTCTGAAGCAGATCTCTTCGAATATTCAGCCCTTAGTGTGTAACAATTTACCACTAAATACTGAGTTTAAATAGAACTTTTTTGATGATGATGATGAAATTGTTAATAAAGCTGTCAGAAATGTAGTTCAGGACCTCTCTAAGAAGTCTTCCATGCCAATTTTGGCAAGATGGCCTCCTACAGCAATAGAATGGGAAATGCCATTTGTTCCATTTGTAACTAAAATCTTTAATTACATTTCCTGATTTATTTCAGTGTAACAAGCACTTTCATTTTATTTTCTCCTTTTTGAATTTTGGAAGTGCTGAAAATGCGCATGGGCTTCTTGTGAACCCTTGGCTTTCTGAAAATAATAACAATGGATGAATGCAAAGAAAAAATTAATCCCTTCCAGAAATAACAATAGTGTTTTGTGAGCTTTTTCAAAGTCCTATCAGGCCTTGTCAGGCATACTACAAGTTTACTTAAAAATAATCTTAAAATTTCACTTCATGTTAAAGGAAGATTTGAGCAAGTGCAAAGGTGCATCTGAAAAGAATAGTATGTGCACATGCATTTCAACCCTCACAGAATGAACCATGTCTTAAACCATAAATCATGAAGAAAAGGCAGAAGGAGACAAAAACAGCCAAGCCATTTCTTAGTGAGACAATAACTTTACTACTTATGAAAGGTTAACGTTACCATCCTCCTTGTCAACACAAAGGAACTTGAAAAGGCCAGTGGAAGGACAAGCGATGTTACCAGGAACAGATCAGAAGAGCAGAGAAAATAACTCATAGTGAGCATCAAGAAAACACTGCAGCCTTGTCACCAGATGCTGAGCATTTGCTGCTTTTAGTGCCTGCAGATAGCGTTTTGGCCTTGTTTCTTGAATGTGCACTTAGTCATAACGTAACGTTATGCCAAACAATTCTCATGAAGCTATTTGGGATTTGTGCAGCCCTGGAATAAAGACAGTACAGTAAAAGGCAGGAGATATCTTCCTGAATTATTTTTAATCTTGTTGCCCATTTAAGCATTATTCAATTAAATTACTTCAATTACAAACAATTGCTTTTTTGCAGTAATGTTTTTTGCTTGTCTAATTGTTTCTTTCTTTAATTTCTTTCATAATAATTTAAAAAGGTCAGTAGGGAAAAAATAAAAGGAACCTGTAGTTTTGACAATGAATAGACATTCAATACTGAATATCTACTCCTCAGTAGACCCTCAGTTTTGATGGATGACAATAGTGCTCACACATGAAGCTGCTTTATGGGTTGCAGCGAGGCCCATTCTAGCCTTTGCTCTATTCTGATATTAAAATCCTGCAAGTTGCATCCTTTTGTTTCCTTTGTGTACAACTGAAGAGGAAAAAAGCAGAAATAAGTTTTGTTCTGACCTTGGTTTTGCCTGTTTTCTTCTGGTGCACATGAGCTGCCATGGAAACTCTCTGCTTTGGAGACATCTGTCATATCCTGTATTCAGCAGCAGATAAGCTAGTGTTCATAAGTGGTTGTTCTTTTTCAGATCTGCTTCCATTCTTACTGTTCTGGAGATAAATACAGTTAGGTACTGGCATCGCCAATTATAGACCACAATATCTTGTTAGTGTGGTGATTAGCCTTTTTGGATGGGTTTAGTTCAACTTTTCCTCCTGAAGTAGAAACTGAAGCTTTGGCCTGAAGACCTACTGCTCAATACATTTTACATTTTCTTTTTAAACACAATTTATTATTATGCCAGATGTCATTCTGACAGACTGATGGTACATAAAGCTAATGCATGTCTTCCTTAAGAGCTTTTAAGTAACTTTTGTATTTCAATTGGCCATATCTTTCAACCTGAAGAAATGAATTGTTTCCTCAAGGAAATGCAATAAAAATCATCACTTCTGTGATGGGTTTGTTTGTTTGCAGCAAGGCTGATGGTAATATTTCTTATACATAGCAGGGTCAAATTCCTTCTTTGTGTGTCTTTCCACAATGTACTGTCAAAGATGATACAGCAGAAATCTCCTTCAGGCTGTGTTGTCAGAAGATCTTGTTTCCTATTTGAGAAGCAGAGTTGCACAGTATTTAGAATATATCAAAACAGCAAGGGCGGTTTGGATATGGAGTTTCTGTGGAAGCATTTGGAGTTTCTAAAATCTTGTTCATTTTTTGGATACATAAATTGTAGCTTAGCTTCTTAGAAAACCTTGAATTGCCAACAGTGCTGAGAATGATCAAGTCCTGGTTTGAACATCATAAAAATTAAGCTTTATTATTAATTTAATACAGTCAATAGCTGTTTTTACATTAGAGATTTCTGTAAGTATACACTTATTTTGAACATCTTATTTAGAATTAAGTAAATTGGGAATCCTAATAAACTGTTCTTTTTCAATAGTGTTCCTTTGCAGGATTTTCATAATACAGTTGGTTTGCTTTTCAAGCAGTTTTTAATTTCCAATTTACTGCTCTTATTTAATTTTTGCTTTCAAAGAAATTATCTTTGAATTTTAAACGATGTTTTTTATATAGAAATTACAGTTCTTGATTTTTAGATAATGTGGAGAAAAAAATTCAAGCCCATTTTCCAAAGGAAATTCTAGCATGAAGAAAAAGATTATTTTTTTTTTTGAGTTCTTATTATGCTTTTAAAACTCCTTTTTAATCTCCACCCATCTGAAAACAAATATGGAAAATCCTTTTGTGTTTCCTTCAAGTATGAATTTTTATAGCCATTATTTTAGCAGATAATATAGAGAATATGGTTATTCTGGGGACTAGAAGTTTGAAAATGTTTCTATCCTTGTTTTGAGTCGAATTTTAGCTTTTTATTTATTTTTTGCACTGATTTGTGCTTTGGTTTTGGCTTCATTGAGATGCCAAGTGCAGCAAAAGGCCCTGCTGTGCTTTATTTGTGTCTTGTTGGTGCTTGTTTTACAAAAACTGCCCTTGCATGACAAAGATGATTTGTGTTGAGGCTACAGAAATTCTGTCCCTGGGGAGGTGGTCACTGGAGAAAGTCTGTCTTTATTCTAAGCATATGTGTGTGCTACCCGTGGTTCCGTGTAGGTAAACCGTATTACTGGCTTGAACGCTTCCCCTGCAAAACTCTCTTTGCATTCTCACCAGGGAAATAATTAGTTACTGCAGGGGAGTGTGGTAATACCCGAAGTCCTACATAACAGCAGTATCTGTAAGTTGCTGCTTTCTTGTTCTTGCTTTGTTCTGCCAAAGGGTGATGCAGCACTTCAATGTCAGAATAATCCTTGACATGCCTGGCTGTGGCTGCGGTTCCTTTTGGAGTTGCAGGAGGGAGCCTGGGGTGGTTGGAAAGCTGAAGCCCAGGGAGCACATGGTGCTGTCCTCACTGCACTGCCAGTGATCGGTTGCCCAGGGGTGACTTGGCTGGGTTGTCTGAACTGTGTTAATAAAACCTTATCCCTTCTCTCTGTTGCACATGGGCTACTATTCTGTGTGTGGTAACATTGCTTGCTGCCTCTTTAACATCTATTTGAAATTGAGAAGTTCCTTATTAGGAATTTCCTTTGGAAATGAATGAAAAACATAGCTACCCACTGCCATTCTTTCTTCCGTGACGGTGCAATAAAGAAATATTCATCAGATAAAATATGGTTTCATTTGTTCATGTTCTCCTTTTCCTAGAGTTTGTTGTGCCTCACTTTTGGTGTACACATAGTTATTCTTCAAACTGAAATGAGAAACTGACTTTATTCAAATAACGTTATTCATGTGAACACAATACTCTGTCCCAAGGCAACAGTTACAGGTTCAGATTTAACTATGACTTAATGGAAAAGGGAGAGAAAGAGACTGCAGGTTATAAGGCAAACCTACAGTACTGGTGAAAGAATTAATGGTTTATAGCTTTATTTCATATTTTTCCTAAATTCTTATGTTCATATTTAGCTTGAATGCTCATATTTCTTCTCTATAATGTTTCTGGAAATATAGCATTTCCTAACCATCCTTGCAGCTAACATTCTCAGAAGGTTCATATATAAGCTTCATCACCATCTCTTTATTTTCCCTTGGTGCTTATACTTGAATCCATTCTTTTGCAAAGATCTTTTTCCTTATCTGCCCCTTGGACCATGTCACTGTTTTCTTTACATTCCTTCTTTGCCTCTTTATCACGTCAAATCAGATCTCTTGGGTTTACTTTTAAAGCTATTTGCAGCCTCTGTTTGCCTTAACCCTTATGTCAAGACTGTGATCAAAAGTCAGCTTCCTTATCTGATCAGCATCAGATGCCATCCCCTGTATCCCTGCTGCTAAATATTATGAGCAAAAAACTTTGCTTTTCCCTCATCTCCCTCATCCTTGGGAACAGATTCTCATGCTCACAGCAAAGCCACATCTTGGTTCCCTTTCAAATTTCTCTTTTAAAACAAATTTCTCTTCTAAACCTGTTTCGTTAAAGTGCATTCAAAATCCATGGATGCTTAACTGCTGCTGCTGAGGCAGACCATTGGCATATGATGTGGATTTAGTACTGGCCTGCTGTTTCTTTCTGTTTCTTTATCTGTCTAAATTCATCTGTTTTCTCATGTGTTAGATTATTGGCATGGGAGAGCTTTTTCTTTTGTGTCTATATAGACTCTAACTGGCCTTCAGCTATACAGAAATACAAATAATGTAAGCATGTAATACAAACAGAAAGGTTTATCCTCTTCATGCTATCCTTAAACTTATGCTTCTGAAATACCTGTAACATTAAAAGGTAAGAACGGTCTTTGCGGCACGAAATTACTCATGTTTCTTATGGGGAGGTGTTTACTGTCACTGTTTCAAGTGCTTAATTGCTTTTAGCTCTATGAGCAGCACAAAAGAAGTCATTGTTACACAGTTGGGAAGTTAAATTTGAGCAGCTTTTCCTGGTTTTGCTTTGTTTATTTTCAGGTCAGACAGAAACTGTTAGACAATGGCAGGGGTGAGAAAACTTTCCTTCTTCTCTGTGCCAACAGCAGCCATGTAGTTGCATGCGAATAATGGAAAAGGTCTGGCTGAACACTGACTAGCGACAAAAAAAAGCAACTATAATGAGCAACAGCCATGAAAGCTCTCTGCTGTGACCTGCCAGGCAGTCATGTGGCTCTAGTGCAGGCACAAGGATGGTATGGAAGCAGAGCACAAGCTAGAAGGCAGCGGCTAGCTATCTCTCACCACCAGCCAGCCCTCAGGTTACAGTTATCGTGGACTGAAGCTGCAAAATAGAACGCTGCAGATTAGAGAAAGCGGAAACACCAGAGATACAACAAATAAAGACAGTGGGGTTATGAATGGGATGGCATATCTACCGTTGCAGTGCACCTGCAATGAAAGCTAGCTGGAAATGTTTGTCCTGGAGTTTGATTGCAACTTCTGTATCTTTGATAGAACAAGGTTCCTCAAGAGAGAGACATATTTCCAGAGTCCAGACATGCAGGTCATGGCCTAAGAACACATTCAATGCAGTACGAATTTTGATGCCAAAAAGCTTATATGAACAGTTCTAGGTTAATCTCAGATGGGAGACCATTTTAGCAGACTAGACTCAGCACTTGTGGGAGATTGAGGAAAAGAAAGAATGCTTAAACAGAGTTATTACAACCTTTTTTAATGCAAGAAATTGAATTGCGGAGTTTTAATTCCCCCCTGCCCCCAATCTTAGTTGCGCATGTTGGGTCATCCAAACCAAGTAATAAATTAATCTTGAGTCTGTAAAAATGTCTCAGCCTTGATAGGAAAAAGGTTGAGAACAATTATGAAAAATTGAGAAATTTTTTATTTTGACACATTTTAAATTTTGTATTCTTTTGCATGACAGCTCCTGCAATACATTTTTTTTTTTTAATTATTTTTTTTTAATGCAAGTGTAGCAACTGGGAAGAAAAAATCAGTACTGTTGAGCAATTGTGTCGTGCATCACTTGGGATTTTTTTCCCTTGGGTTTTCTCTCCCTCTCTCCCTCTTTCATTATAATAATTATTATATCTCACTTCAGTTATTAAACTGTTCTTATCTCAACCTACCTTTTTCTGATTTCCCCATTCCACTGGGGACAGGAGGAAGTGATCAGGTGGCTGTGTGGGAACTTGGTTGCTGGCTGGGATTAAACTGTGACAGAACCTAGTGGAAATATAAGGAAAGTTGTTTGGTCTTCATTAGAAGATGTAAGAAGAACCTTCCCTCTGATCATAGTGGAACACATCCGGGGAATTGTACAAATCTTACACAAAACCAGTGCACATCAGACCTCAGGCTGCTGCAAAGAAAAGCGAAATTAGGATGACCGTATGTAACCGCAGAGCTAGACTAGATCTCAAAAGGTCATCTTGTCCATACTCTTTCCCCATCAGGGAAATCACGTATGCTATCAAGATCTGTCAAACTCTGCCGCTTCCAGAAGCAGACTGCCTCAATACATCACTTAGTTTGAGAAGGTATTTTTTATTGACTGTTGTGACTTCTTTTTTTCAGTGTAAATTGTCATGGAAAATCATCCACAGTAAATCTATTACTTTGCTTGTCATATACATGGATAAAACGCTTCACTCCCCAGCTTTCATATATTTAAAGATGACTTTCACTCTCTTGTTTATTTTTCTTTTTTTCATCTTCAGAGTTCACAGACACATTTGTCCTCTGAGGAAAGAGTTTGATTTCCGTATGTAAAATCAAGGACTTTTCCAAGTCCTATAATCCTAGATGAAAAAGAATTTCATTGAGGAGAAGAGTTTCTGCAGCAGGGGGACGGACGGGTGATTGAATATTTAGTTAGGAATTCAATCACTATATAGGTCCTCAGTAGGCCTTAATTATACTTTTCCATGCATGATCCCACAAGCCTTATGCAAGAAAATTTTCATTAAATTTGGGGAGATTTTTATTAGCTAAGAATTACAAATTTAGTCTCTTGACATGCATTGATTTGCTTGTTTAGTTTTGTGTGGTTTAGTTGTATTTCCTATATATAACTTTTTTTTTAAGCTTTGTTTTTAAAACACCGAGATCTGCCCATCTTCTATGAGGTAAAAAAAGGACAAAACTGTCCTTTTTAGAGCAGTAAGGTAGGAAGAATTAACATCTGACTATTACTGCTGATCACTACACTTAACATCATCAGGAAAAAATATGCTTTGAAAGTATATGACTTCCTAGTTATGACAGAAAATTCCTCTGATAGAAATAGGTGGTAAAGCCAGAAAGAGAGTGGGCAAGATTGTTTGCACGTATGAAGGCAACATAAATCAATTTGAGAACTGAGTCAGTACACTGTGCATTGTTGGAAAGTTCATAGAATCATAGAATAGTTAGGGTTGGAAAGGACCTTAAGATCGTCTAGTGCCAACCCCCCTGCCATGGGCAGGGACACCTCACACTAAACCATGCCACCCAAGGCCTCATCCAACCTGGCGCTGAACACTGCCAAGGATGGAGCATTCACAACCTCCCTGGGCAACCCATTCCAGTGCCTCACCACCCTAACAGTAAAGAATTTCTTCCTTCGATCCAATCTAAACTTCCCCTGTTTAAGTTTGAACCCGTTACCCCTTGTCCTGTCGCTACAGTCCCTGATGAAGAGTCCATCCCCAACATCCTTGTAGGCCCCCTTCAGATACTGGAAGGCTGCTATGAGGTCTCCACGCAGCCTTCTCTTCTCCAGGCTCAAAAGCCTGGAGAAAGTTGTCTCAGCCTCTCTTCATATGGGAGGTGCTCCAGTCCCCTGATCATCCTCGTGGCCCTCCTCTGGACTTGTTCCAACAGTTCCATGTCCTTTTGATGTTGAGGACACCAGAACTGCACACAATACTCCAAGTGAGGTCTCACGAGAGCAGAGTAGAGGGGCAGGATCACCTCCTTCGACCTGCTGGTCACGCTCCTCTTGATGCAGCCCAGGATATGGTTGGCTTTCTGGGCTGCGAGCACACACTGAAGCCAGCTCATGTTCATTTTCTCATCAACCAACACCCCCAAGTCCTTCTCTGCAGGGCTGCTCTGAATCTCTTCTCTGCCCAACCCGTAGCTGTGCCTGGGATTGCTCCGACCCAGGTGTAGGACCTTGCACTTGGCATGGTTAAACTTCATCAGGTTGGCATCAGCCCACCTCACAAGCGTGTCGAGGTCCCTCTGGATGGCATCCCTTCCCTCCAGAGTATCAACCAAACCACACAGCTTGGTGTCATCGGCAAACTTGCTGAGGGTGCACTCAATCCCACTGTCCATGTCACCGACAAAGATGTTGAACAAGACCGGTCCCAACACCGATCCCTGAGGGACACCACTCGTTACCGGTCTCCAGCTGGACATCGAGCCATTGACCACAACTCTTTGTGTGCAGCCATCCAGCCAGTTCTTTATCCACCGAGTGGGCCACCCATCAAATCGATGTCTCTCCAATTTAGAGACAAGGATGTCGTGTGGGACGGTGTCGAACGCTTTGCACAAGTCCAGGTAGATGACGTCAACTGCTCTGCCCCTGTCCATCAGTTTCGTAGCCCCATCATAGAAGGCCACCAAATTGGTCAGGCAGGATTTCCCCTTAGTGAAGCCATGCTGGCTGCCACCAACCACCTCCTTGTTTTCCATGTGCCTTAGCATGCCTTCCAGAGAATCTGCTCCAAGAGTTTGCCAGGCACAGAGGTGAGACTGACTGGTCTGTAATTCCCCGGGTCATCCATTTTCCCCTTCTTGAAAATGGGGGTTATATTTCCCTTTTGCCGGTCGTCGGGAACTTCACCTGACTGCCATGATTGGCCGTCACTGCTGTTCTTGCTGGTCTTCTCACAGGAAACTTAAAGTAGTGGTGGATCTCTCTAAATATTCTGCCTCATAGGGACTGCCAGCCAAGACACAAGCTCCCTGCGATGAATATCTCCATGAAGGCAGTTGACAAGCTTTCTTTTGCATTCTTACATAAGGCTGGGGAAACGTATTTGAAAAACATCTTTCAAAGCTAAAATACTGAGAAACCTGATTTTTCTGTATTTTAGTACAGCTTCATTCCCTGCCAATACAGAGGTGGTCTTATTTTCTAAAAATACTGATGAAAAAATGAATAAAATTCAGTCGCCACTTTTGATAGTGATGGAGGGGGATATTTCTGATAATCCATATTCAAATGAGAACTTCTTGCTTCTGGGAGAGAGATGACATTTTTAGACTGAATTTTCAGATCCTCACTCTCAGTGAATTTGGCTACAGGATGGCAGGGTGGGCACTCAGGACTCAAACTGTTGGGGTTGAATCAGAGGATTCTGTCTCTGGTTTCTGCTTTGGATATTGCGTTTGACAGTACAGCAGAAGCAGTAACAACTAATATCAAGTCTGTGATGGCCTGGCTGTGGAACAAGTTGCACATCCTGCTTCATTTGCAGTTGGAACTTGGAAATCATTCACATAAGTAATATAATTGTGGTTTTGAATGTATTCAGTAAGGTCATGATGAGAACTGGGCAATTTGCAAAGGATGAACAAAAGGAAGGATAAAGGTTCTGCATTTGTGAGATGCATGATACTCTTGCAACATTCACTTCAGAGGTATGAGCCTAAGGATGGGGTAAGGGAAGAAAAGTGTCTGGTCAGGTAAAGTTATGCACATCTGGCTGCCCTTGAGTAACAAGTGTTGGTGAAATAAATCTATAGGTCTGGCATCTGGCACTGCTATCAAAATACGGTTCTGCTTTTGTTCCAGCACCCGGGGCTTGTGAAGAACAGTTTTATTCCCACAAGTTTGTGAGATGCCCCATTATTTGCCATATCTGAGACACTGTCTGCTCCAGGGAAACATGTTGGTTCACTTAGTATTGAGTCAGCAACTGAGGTCTTTTCCTGGGACTGGGACTTGAACCAATTCGAGCTAATTGCTGTTCTGCCCTGTGGAAGTAGAAACACTCCCTGCCAGTCCCTGGTTTATCAAATCAAGCTTCCAGAGTCTGATTAGGAGACATACACATGTACCTATACTGTTAAGTTTGCTATCTCTTATATCCTTTTCCCCTTATTCTGTTCATTGCATTGTTTTAACTTTCTTGAAATAGGTGTTCCACAGACATAGCAAAGTAGAAATTTAAAAAATGAAATACACCAACTCTATATATGGAGACAACTGCTTGTTTGTTCCCTGTCCTGAGTTTGCAGTTTTCACTAATATTTTACAGCCTAATTGTATTGATTCATTCTAAGAACAAAAGTATCCTGTGAGGGGGAAAAAAAATCCTGTGTTTGTTTTTGAGTGATTGTAGGTTTAGATTTTTAAGGACAACAGAACAACTATTTTTTCTTTTATAGCATTAGGTCAAACTTCCAAGGTAAGGGTGTTTCCTTGTGGTTTCTTTTCCCATTGCTTGTTATGTTACCTTTCTAACTTTTGATAAACCTTTTGTAGGGCCAACAGCTACCTCTATCAGAAAAGAAAATGACACTTCACCAGGCTCTCATGAGAGCTCATACATAGTGATTTGAACTGTGGCAAAGGGCTTCAGGCACAAATGGGCACGTAAAATGGTACAAAGGAGAAGCTGATTTCTTTCAAATATCTTTAACGTTTCTTAGGACAGAACTGTTTGGTGCAGCATGTAGAAAGTCACAGCTACTTCACATGTATTGTAATGTTTTGTTCATTTGCATTTGGAATAGGTCAGAGCCTGTTATACATTCTCAAAAGATCCTGTGTCTTCAGATTGGGCAGCAAAGGACTTAAAAGGGTATAAATTTCTTGCAAGATTCTCCTGCATTCAGTGGTTGTAAAGTGTATGTGCCACGGAAAAGAACATTCAGTCATTGCTTGTGTTGGTGTAGAAAAGAAGCAACACCTCAGGGAGTAAATGGGAGGGAGGTAAGCAGTGGAGCCCTGTGGGGTTCAGGTTGGTGTATTCCCTCGTGCCCGAAAGAGAGTGACACACATCCTACACATCCTGTAATACAGCCTGCTCATCTGGTAACTGACCTAGAAAGTGCAACTTAATGCAGGAATGCTTACAGAAGTGATCTTGATTTAGTACATCACTGTAACTAAGTGTCATGGTTTAAGCCCAGGCCGTAAATCAGAACCATGAAGTCCACTTCCCCCCCCCCCACCTTTCTTCCCTCCGCTTCTGGAGGGACAGGGAGGAGAATCAAAAGAATGCAACTCCCACGGGTTGAGATAAGAACAGTTTAGTAACTAAGGTATAACACAAATCACTACTGCTACCACCAATAATAATAATGATAAAGGAAATAACCAGGAAGAGAATACAACACCTCACCAACTGGTACCTCACCCCCACCCCGCAGTCCTCCAGCCCTTCCGGGCACTCTCCGTTCTACCTCCTGGGCATGACGTGCTGTGGTATGGAATACCTCTTTGGCTAGTTTGGGTCAGGTGTCCTGTCCCTGCTTCCTCCCAGCTTCCCCTCCTCCCTGGCAGAGCATGAGACTCACAAAGTCCTTGGTCAGGGTAAACATTCTGACCCACAACTGAAAACATCAGCTTTATCAATATTTTTCCCAGGCCGAAAGTCAAAACCACAGCGCTGCACCAGCTACTAAGAAGAAGAAAAACTGACTGCTGCTGCTGAACCCAGGACACTAAGTCTTTCTGAATAGCACACTTTTTTGTTCTAACTTTTGTTTGAAAGACACTGGAAATGGAGCCTGACTCTTTTCACTGGTCTTGCCTGTAGGTTGTTTATTAATCTGACTTTTATTCTCAAATCCCAGGAGATGTTTGGCTCTGACTGAAACTTTGTAGTGCATTTACTCATTCCTTGGAAAAGGTCCTGATCCATTGTAAGATCAGGCTAGCCCTGACAGATCTGCCTTATTTATGGTTATAGTCATTGACAATTACTTTGGTAAGTGTAACTACAGACTAATTAAGAAGAAGCACTATTAAAATGCTAAATAGGTAGGGGAACTGGAATTCTTTCAGCTTGTCAAATTGGTCCATTATATCTGTGTGTGTTGTACCTGTAATTGCAAAGCTCCAATTATCACACACTTAGTGAAAGGAGTGATAAGGTTTTCTGAAGTGGAAAGTGATAAGAGATAAATGTGAAAAGTTGCTTAATAATAACTTTTAATAAAAGCTATTGACGGCAAACGTATTCTGATAGAACCAGAAGCCAAGAACTTTAAATCCTGATATGTCCACACAAACAAAACAATGGAAAGTAAAAATGTCATCTTCTCATTCATGCAGGCGTTTTAAGCAATGTAAGACCCTCTAGTCTTCATGGCCTATTCATATTGTTCCTGGTAAGTGCTCTGTTGGTGTCCATGCAGCAATTGATATCAAGACACCCTGGCCTTTAGAGAAGCTTAATATTTAATGTTATACAGAATAGAGTCATCTTCCATAAAACCATTACAGAAGGAAGGATCTGACCTAAAGTGATGTTCTTAGCTCTTTCTGGGGATCATTTTCAACTGTAATCATCCCCGGGAGACAGCCAGCTCATAGGGATGGTTATAGTTTGTTTTGAAAATAGTGCTGCCTTACAAGTCCTCTTCAAAGACTTTGGGATAAAATGGAGAGGAATGACCAAAATAGAGGTCTGAATTCAGGCACTGATGAAGACTGGAGCTTATGTAAAGGAGGAGGGAATTAGAGGTGCCATAATTCTGCCATAATTCTCAGTGGTGGAAAGGTGAATAAAGCATACCTTGCCTCAGTACCTTTCTGTTGATCCAAATCTTTGAAGTGGGAGCTGGAAAGATTTTTAGAAAGCCTGGAATCAATTTATGAAGCTGGAAGATTGTGTGAGGGACCTATAATTTTGAAAAATATATAAAAGAAGGAGAAGGGTGGCCTTGAAAGCTGGCAAGATGGAAAGGATTATTGTTGTTAAGCAGAACTTACTTCACAGAAAACAATACTGAACTGGCTGCCATTTGCGAGAAGCTGGGAGTGGGGGGAAGAGAGAAAAAGAATCATTCTTTTCTGAGAACCCAAGAGGCTTTATCTATTTTAAAACCAATTCTGTGCAAAATAAAGGCAAGCAAGCATATGTATCCTAAATAGCACTTCAACCTCTCTCCACAAAAGCCATCAGTGTTAAAATAGGTGTCGTTACTCCATGGTGTTGCTTGCTTGCTTGCTTGCTTTTTCTGCTGGTGGATTGGAAATGACAAGCCAGACTTCTAATTGGCTTTAGAGATATTGTTTGCAATGTTTGCATATAAAAGGAAGGAAGCAGAATTTTTCTGCTTGTATCAAAAGAAGAAAAAATGAGAAACAATACAGATAAAAGACAAGGGAAGGGCAGTAATTTCTGCGCTTAGAGTGGCTTTGTAAATTTGACTTTAAATGAAGGAATGCTTTCTTTTGAGTGGTTGAGATAAAACAATAAAAAGGTTTTGCCTCTGAGAAATCAAAATGTTTGTTCTAAGCAAGGGAAGGCTGATGGTCAGAAGGTTAAAATTACACTTCTAATGACTTCCAAGCGGAATTGTATCCACTCAACCAGTGGCAGTTACGCATGGTAATGGAGGTGGTAATGGGGGTTTATAGCCAGTTGGAAGGAGAATGAACGATCAGGGAAACAAGAAAGGAAAAACATTCAGTTGGTATCTTGTACTTTCAAGATCTAAGAAAAAAATCAGTGTGCCATTTACCCATTTCCTGGTTTTGAGAACCTGATTCTGAAAAGGATTTATTTTTTGGAAGCTTAAATTTTGTAGTAAGTCTTGAGAAAGAGGAAGGTAGCAACAGTGGCCTAGTGCAAAAGATGTAGTAGATGGCAACAAATGAGTTTGCTGTGTCAGAGAAAGAGGAATATTTACACTAATGTTGTCACATATGGTATGAATTGGCTTAGACTTTGGTCTTGAAAATCGTGTGTGTTAAAATGTGGTGTCTGTCTATGAGCTGTAGAGCTGAGTTTTACAGGGAAGGTCTCCCATCCCAGCTCCTCTGTATGTGAGCCCATTGGTGTGATGCCTGGGTCTCCTTGTGACTGCTCTCCCTCTTCAATGTCAAATGTTGAGAGATGTAAAGCTCTTTGCACCAGTTCCTGCAGAAAATGGATAACAGAGAAAGAACAATTGATTGAATTCCCTCTGAGTATGCGTATCAAACTGGTACTGACCATTCCTGCTGTGGTAGTGGATGTAAGCAGCTTGAGAGGAGGTGTAACAAGATAATCACGATTTAGTTGCTTCAAAGTGATTTCTTGGTTGGCATATCAGAACAGTTGTTTAGAAAGTAATCTGGCTTCATAATGGAACTGCTTCAATAACAGTGGTCCTGGAATTGCAGTAGAAGCTGTCACAATATTTGTCTCCCTGTTCTTATAAATACATACCATTTTTTCAAAGGTTATTAATAACAGAACAAGTTAAGAATTATTAGATGATGGAAACCGCAAAACCTTAAATTTAATTATATTCCCTTAAGTGGTGGGAAGATCTGGTCATGTTGCGATTTATGGTTGACAGACTGTTAATATCCTGTCTGACAGGACAAAGGGGAAGGCAATTATTCAATTTTAAAAAATTTATTATACCTTCTCTGTATCTTGGATTACAGCAAATGATTCCTGGGGCAATCTAATATCAAATTAATAAATCAGGAATTTAAGCATTGACAAAAGGGGTGGGTGCTGAGAACTGACTGAAGATATTTGGCTATGTGGATGTGGTCTCAAAAAAGGTACTTTTGCAACACCAAAGACTGTGTCCAAATTCATGCTCCTAAAGAAAAAATTTAGTATTGGAGAAAGGTGCAAGCTATAGCTGTTCCAATATTGTCTTAATCAGATGCTTTCCATGTAGAATAAGTTTGCTGGATCTCAGCATGAACAGAAACAACAAAGCAATATCCTTCTATAAAGGGAAGCAGCAGCTTTCACTGTGGAATGTGCTTTTGGCTTACGAAGTATATCTGCTGAAACAGCCCAAGCAATTTCTACTAGCCATTGCAAAACAGGATGTCTTGTTATCTGCTTCCTCCCTAGCTGGCCTCAGTGCTTCAGACTTTTGAGCAATGTTCTTTACCAACATGAGGAACAGGGTGCTTAGGGTTTCAGATTGGATTGTGGGATCTATGAATGCTGTGTGCTCCTCCACCTCTCTTTCATCTGCAGGAAGCCATTTGTTTGTGTTTGCATTTTGTCCCACAGAATCTCCAAAAATAGAACAATTTCTTAATACCTGAGAGGCCACAAGTGTCTCTGGGGACTCTGCTTTTTATTAGTTAACATGTATTAAGTGTGAATTAAAAACTAAGCACTGCATCAAACAAAGGTCTGCAGTGACACTTGCAACAAACACTTCTACAGGGTAAAATAACCTGTCTTTGCCAATTTTAAGATTTAAAAGTTATGTGCTTAAAGGTGTTTTGTTTGCATCTTTTTGAACAATGTTTTTTTGTTTGTGTTTTTTTGGGGGGGAGAATAAAAGATGACTTTTGATTACACAAAGAGGTTTCTTCATGAAAATCAAACATTCTTGGAAGACTACAACACCCCTCCTCTGAACTGCAGCTGCAAAAAGAGAGCTTCAGACTACTGTGTCATGGCAAATGCTCACGGCAGGAAGAGAGCTGGGTACTTGAACTGACATGATGGATTCCCCCTTCACCTGCCGCCTCTGTCTCATTAAACTGCAGTGATTAAGGAGTTATCAAAATTTAATACTTCAAAATGACTGCACAAAAGCAACTTCTTCTTACGAGAAGCCATCTTTATAAATTGTCACCCACATACACAGAAATTCCCCCACAGATCTCTTCCTCTGTTCCACCCCCTGCTTCAGTCCTTAAATTTATGGGGAATGCTGAAACCTTTAGCCAGCAAGAGCCACTCCTGAGAGCAAATATGGGCTCTAAATTATTTGAGCCCGTTGGGTATATTGATTATTAAACCTCATCTGGTGCAAGACTGCAGATGGATGTACTGTGTCATTGCCAGCTATATTAATTGCATGCTAAAGATTTTCAATTTTTTAGGTAGAAATATGGATTGGAATTATACCAGGATTATTCAGGTGACTCTGACAAGCGGCAGCTTGAGAGATGTATTGAACCAAATTAGGAGCAGCTTAGCTTGATCAGGCATTGAGCGTTGTCACCTTGTTGCTCTCTTTTTCCCCCTCCCTTCTGTGTAGTCTGTACACAGATGAGATTAGTCCAACAGAATACAGACATCAGAATTTGGTGCTAAAGCAACTGATTCTTAGCATTTTTCCATCAGTAGATTTCAGTGAAGTAGATCTGCCTCCACGTCACAAGAGGAAATGCTAAAAAACCTTGCCCAAAGCCACTTGGAGAGAGGTGGCAGTGCTACATAGGGAGACTGTTTATCTTGAATCCCAGCACATTGCAATGTTTACTAAACTATGCTCTTTCTCCATACATAACTCAGTGACATGAAAAAATACCCTAAGGGAATTGTGCCTGGCCTGAGGATCAGTGCAGACTGTGCCAGCTAGTGGCATGGCCCCTGGACAATATTGTTTGCTTATGCCAGTGAGGGCAGCTTGGAGCTCTCTCTGCATCAAGCTGCAGAAGCAAGGGGATGAAAAAGTGGAGGGAAAAAAAGCTTTGGAGCCTCCAATTCGTCAAGTCTGCCTGTAACTGACATAATGTGAATTTTTTCCTGGCTAGCAATAGATCCTGTGAATTATGATATAGCGCCTGGCAAAATTCAGCTATACAGCATGGGTACTGATAAAGCTGACAGTGTAGGATGGAGTTCCTCAGTGCTGTTCCTTGTGCACTGCAGTTTTGCCGTCCAGGCTGTGATGCCTTCTGTGTTTAGGTGCATAACAGTTTCATTAACTAAGTTCCTGGTGGCAAATAATAAAAGAACAACCTTTTTGCAAAAAAGAGGAAAAAACTTCCTATAGAAACCCAGAAGTAAACAAATACTACAACATTGCTTTTGTAGGCAACAAAAAGCATTGGTATTCAGCAATTCACAATGATAGTAATGGATCTAAAATATTGAGGGAAACATTTTAAATTGTAATCTAAAAAGGTGTAGGTTGTATTGCAAGAATTACTGTAAAGGAGCCCTATGTTTACATGAAGCTTCTCAAATTAGTGCTTTTCAAGCTACTAGCACCACAATACACTCATTTGTTTTGTGGTTTTGCTAAGACATTCACTCGTGCAGTGACTGGGGTAAGTGTGTGCAAAGATTTCTGGCCTCAAAAGCTTGCAGTCTGCATGTAGGTGAAGGAACAACACATCAGCATAGGCAAATGGTGAGGAAAAGTGAAGGAGCAGTGGTGCTGGTTAGCCTGATGGACAGCAGTGTCGGCATGTGACTGCTCAGCCATTTTCAACCTGTCTGAGGCATTACAGAAGGAAAACCCCAGAGAAAGGGTGGTAATGCTGCACTTTTGTTTTAATCAGGGTTGATCTGTCTTTCAGAAGTAATATCAAATGCAGAAAAGTTTTGACCATGTAAATCAGCTTAAAGTTGCATTAATGCCCATATTAACTTCCTGATATGGTTCTGCTTACACTCCAGTTTATACCCCAGTGTAACAAATCCAAACTTGTATGCACATTTTCATATATGCACTGACTATATATTCTCACAGATCAGTCTTAGTGAAAAGGAAACAACTGATAACGCACGTTTTAGTTTCTTGAGTTTCGGGGGAAAGAAGGTTGTTTAATGAAAATTAGCCAATCTGCGTTCTGCTCTCCATCATGGGCTGTGTGTAGCAACACATTCTTCTAGATCAGACAGTGAGGATCATATCCCTACTTTTATATAAATTATTTACTTACTAAGAGGTTGCATTTTGTTCTTAATTTTTTTTCCAGCTTATTAGCATCTGCCGTTGGCTGCCTCTTTGTGTCACATATGTCAAAATGTTATGGCTGGAGCAAATAAAGGTTAATTTAGGAGGCGAAGAAACTGCTGCAGCACTGAGCTTGCCAGAAGCTCCTAATATAATTTTCAGAGCACAGGAGCGTGTGAAAGATGAAGTAGTTCACTATGACGCTGGTCAGAGGCAGCACAAGATAGCAATGTGTGTGGGATACCTGTAGGACACATGTATCATACAAAAGTTGAACTGATGGAGCTGGAAACCCTCCTCATCTTCTTTACCATATATCAGCTTACTTTAGAAAGTGTAAGTGATGACAGAGACACAAAGAGTGGGAATGGAGCTCATTCTATTGTTTATCTCATGCAAATGACATAGATCTAACCAGCTTGCATAAGTATTATAAAGCAGTGGGAGGCAAGAAACATTGGGGAAATAATAGTTACATCTGTAATAAGAATATGAGAGATGGCGAGTTTATTTCCAGGCAAGCTTTACAACTGTTTTCCTGATCTGCTGTCTCTCCATATCACATAGTGGTTTATTATTGTTTTTCTAATTGAGCAACCTGCTCTTAGTGGAAGGATTCCCTGCCCATGACAGGAGGGATGAAACTAGATGAGCTTTGAGGTCCCTTCCAATGCAAACTGTTCTGTGATTCTAGGATTTGTGGTGCAGGCTTAAACGGCCATTAGGATAAAATGCTCATCCCCTGGACCTTGTAGTCAAGGGGCCTGACCTTGTGCATCACTGAACATGCTCAGCCTCATACTGATATCTGTACATAGTCCAGTTCACTTGCTGCAACTGCAAAGATGAAGAGTTTGATTTATTTACATGTAGGCACCCTTAACACTACTCTGGAAGCACAGAGGAGCTTTGAACATGACCTTGTACAGCACATAACACCTATATGCTCTCTCTTACTCTTGGAGAAATGTAACTAGTGACAACTTGTGGAGTTTTCTAAAGGCCAGTGTTTTCTGCTGTAGAATGAATGAAAGATGATTACAGAAGCCAGCCAAGATGGCCACCAAGAGGTTTGTGTAGATGCAATGCTGGAATTGCTAAGCATGTTGCCTACTTGTCTTGTAATTTGTTTCACTCTGACCAAAACTGAGGATGCTGCTCTTAACTGGATATTCCAATGATCTCAGAGCTGCTGACTATAGGTATGAGAGTTGTAGCCCTTCTGTGTGATAAGGAGCTGCTCAGAAGCAAAAGTGATAATGATAGCATGAATATGCAAGTAGTTCTCAATGCCAGCATCATCATCACAGATGTTCTCATGCATCTGGGATCCATGCACGATTCATTCATTTTGCACATGTTCCCACTCAACCAGCTACTCTGAATATTTTCACCCAATGGGGGATGGCTGATTGTTAAGCTTTTATCATATTTTCCTCAAGTTTACTCTAGTAACATCTGTGTACAGTCATTATAGACCTGGCACTCGTTCTGAGTCAGTATTGATTTTCTGTTTTGGTGACAGGCAATGCTCTCTTTTTCTATCCTACTGAACACGTAGAATAAAGCAACCAATGCTATCAGATACTGTCAGGCTACGTTCGTTCCACTGCAACCCTGAAGTCTTATCTGTTCCATGATAAACTATGGAGTACTGGCAAAGCTGATGACATCACTTATTCTACAAGGAGACCTAGGCTGTGCTTTGACTGGTGCTGCCCTCAGACTTGGTTGGCCCACTGGACATAATGCGGTGTCAGAACACTGTTTTAGCTGTGAGTGTGTGAGACACCACCAATATTCCAAAGGGATTTTACACCATTTCTTCCTTTCCTAGCATGTCAAAAAAAGATGCAAATAGACTATTAGTCAAATGGTTACAGAACTCTTCTGGGCTGTAGGTCTGGTGAAGTCAATCACCTTTTGGGTAACGAAGGTCTAGATCTCTGTTTCCCTTTTTTTGTGACATGACGTGTGATTTACCTTTAAGGCAGTTATCCAAAAATTATCTGTTGCTTTTACCACACTATGTACAGAAGTAAATACAATAGCTGTCAGCTCAGCGTGACCTTATCCTGCCCCTATTTGAGTTTTGAAGCGCCTCCAATCGTGTTACAGGAGCCTATGAAATCCTGCAGTTGAGAAGTCAGGTGCCAAACAAACTGTGACGCCTCTAAGCTCTGACAATCACTATAAATACAAGATTTGCAGAATTCACTCAGATGCTCACTTAGGTACCTGTCTTCCTTTTGGGCAGCATAGAAATAGCTTAAATGGAGGAGCTGAACAGCTGTGAGAATTCGCTATTCCTAGGAGCAGGATTGAAGTTATTGAGTACAAACTGCAGTTTAGGTATCAAAATATGTGTGCAGTAGTTTGGCTGTTTGGAAAAGAAATTGTTCTTGGCTTGCTTGTTAATGGTGTGTGCTTTCCATGAGCAATAATTGAGATTAAACATTCTCTAGGGAAGTAAGTAATTTATTTTGTAGTAAACTGATATCTGTTGATATTTTAACACTGCTTGCATTATTTATATGTAGATTTGCATCCGTGAACTGGAAAATATAATCTTTTATATCATAAAAAGTAGTTCAATGTTAAAAATTTAATAAAATATTAATTACATATGAAAAGGCTTATGTATCACAGAACACGTACTCTATATTTTTACAAATTGTTCATGCTGAATAAATTGCTTTGCAAAGGAAATAGGAATACATTAGCACAAAATAAAAACAACAGAAGTTGGCTGTTTTGTTTGGTATATTGGCAGGCATGATTAAAAATGTTGCACATGTGGGTTCATCTCCTGTACCTGAAGACAGCAAAACAAGATCATGGGTATCTATGCTTGTTTCTGGAAAGTGTCTGCTGGCTAAAAGCATCCTGCTACAATTCACTGTATTGCTTCAGTACTGTCGTGGTTTAAGCCCAGGCCGTAAATCAGAACCACGAAGTCCACTTCCCCCCCCCCCACCTTTCTTCTCTCCGCTTCTGGAGGGACGGGGAGGAGAATCAAAAGAATGCAGCTCCCACGGGTTGAGATAAGAACAGTTTAATAACTAAGGTATAACACAAATCACTACTGCTAACACCAATAAGAATAATGATAAAGGAAATAACAAGGAAGAGAATACAACCGCTCACCAACCGGTACCTCACCCCCACCCTGCCGTGATCCAGCCCTTCCGGGGACTCTCCGTTCTACCTCGTGGGCATGACATGCTGTGGTATGGAATACCTCTTTGGCTAGTTTGGGTCAGGTGTTTCGTCCCTGCTTCCTCCCGGCTTCTCCTCCTCCCTGGCAGAGCATGAGACTCACAAAGTCCTTGGTCAGGGTAAACATTCTGACCCACAACTGAAAACATCAGCTTTATCAGTATTATTCCCAGGCCAAAAGTCAAAACACAGCACTGCACCAGTAGAAAAAATGACTGCTACTGCTAAACCAGGACAAGTACTTAGTTGTTTTATGTCTTGTTTTTTTTCCTCTCCTGATGGAGTGTTTGAGAACCTGCATTTGGGAAATTTTGGGCTTCCACAGTGCTGTTTTTCAGTTCATCAAAACCTTAATGATTCAAGCAACAGCGTAATTGGGCAAAGAGTTGGATTAATCTTGTGACAATTAATTTAAGAGTTTAATTCTTGTCAGGCAAAGGACAAGCTTGGCTGACATTGGGGAGAATGGTTAAATGGTGCTGGGGAAAGCATTTTTTCATTGACAATACCAGTATTCTCTATTAGCAACAGATTTCATTGCAAGCCATCAGCATATGATTATTTCTGGATTGTACATTAATTTCTATGTTGAGTCTTGGCCTCACTTAACATTTTATGTTCTGTACCAAATGGCATCTGAAACAAGGAATTGCTTGCTTAGATGGATACTCTCCTGGTAGTAAATGCAGTACATCTGAAAGTTGCTTTAATACCATGTATGTTCTCTCAGGAAGAAAAACTTATATGACTTGGTTGAGGAAAGTCATGTCTTTTAACTTTGCGTTGCTTTTGGTCAAGATTATTTATTCTGAGGCAAATACTCATGCAATCTAACCTTTGCAAAGCTCATTCTGTTACATGCTCATAGCCTCTTCTGCAGGAATAGTAGTTCTCATTCTAATGTGTTCTATGGCTTTATAAATGGCAAGGTCACGTCTTCACAGGATCTGCGACAAAGATGAAAGTTCTCTTCAAGCCTCTTTCCTGAGAGCTAAATCCACCATAAAGCCAAGGCTTCTAAGATTTTTCTAAGCTGAGAAGTGTTGAGCATTCAGATAAAGACCATACTTTATTTCACTGCAGCAACCTTCAAAAAGGCATACGTATTTAATTCACAGATACTGCATACATTTGGGACTGTCCTGCAACTCCCATGGCTTTTCTACAGCCACTGGAAAACTGAGCTAATTTGAGTAGGTTTTATTCTTCTTACGTAAGCTACATGTTTCTGTGGGCTGGTTGTTGAGTGATTAATAATTAATACTGTGTGCATTTCCTCTGAATATCTCAAAGCTCATGTTTTTTGCAATAACCTTGAGTGCCTTAGGTTATCAACTGTCAATTAAAGTTTATGCACACAAAGCAATTGTAAAACTTGCAGGATGAGGACTGAATATTTGGGCTGTAGCTAACTACATTTTAATAATATCTTCCACCAGGTGGTATAATAATATACATATTCAGCATGTGAAGCTCTTATTGTGTGTCCATTTTCCATGTTTTCTCTTATCTTTCTAAGTGCTCTAATGTCAAAGACACTCTTTGTTGTGTGCAGTGGTACATACGCTTAAATTCAGTATTGTGGAATAATTTTCTTAGTATTTCTTTGTACATTTGATGGTAAAATTCTAGTGCACTACTTAGTTATGATTCAAGATGATTCCTACTTAGTTGTCTCTCAAAAGTATTGGTATATTTCAGCTATACTTTCTCCTTGTCTCTCTGAGCACTGATGAGTTCCACTCTTAAAAATATGCTGTCATCTGGCAACACAAACACAAGAAATAACATGAACTATATAGAGTATCATGGGTTTCAGGAGAGTGCTGTTACATGTCACTAGCTGCCCACAAACTATGTTCAGGGCAGCTGAGATGTAAACAATATATGCCCTTTTGGAGCTGTTCAGCTTCTGCATGGCTACAACAATACTGAGTCACTGCAGATGGAAACAAATTCTTTCATTCTAACATATGTTCTCATGAACATATTAAATTAATATATATCTCTGAATCAAGATGTTCAGATATTTTGTCACAGGAATGCTATTGGGATTCTATGTGCTTGTCATAACATTGATCCAGGCAGTCTGCTCCAATGGATTTGTTAAACAGGTTTTTACATCAGCACATAAAATTGGGAATTTATGGCTTGCCATAAGGCATACAAAGTAAGATTTCAACTCCCTGTGGTGCACAGCACATCACACATCAGGAATGTCACTATTCCTTGTAGCATCTATTACTCCAACCTGCTGCTAAAATGCAATTCTATGCTGTGCTTCGTGTATTTCAGGAGCTAGGATAAGACAGGAAGATGGATAAATTGCTCTGGGGTGATGGCACAGAGGTGGTAAAGCCTACCGTTCTCCAAAATTTTTTAACTTTGTCTCTGAACATGACCCTTTCCAAAACTGCTTTTGATAACCCCAACTGTTCAAATGTCCACAAACAGAACAAATGAAGAAGTGAAAAGCCAAAGCACACTTAACACATTATGAAAACTAAAACAATGGAACCTTAAAAATGCAACAAATACATGATTATCAGTCTGAAATAGAACTTTTCTTTCACACCAGCAAACTCTTCTGCAAGCTTCATTTGTACATAGCACCTGATGCTAATTGCTGCTAGGCGTTCCGCTTTGTCTTTCCTCTAGTGCCTCTCTGCTGAAGGGCCCATTTCAGTTCTGAAGAGCAAATTTGTCCCCTGAGCATCCAGCAGCATTTGCTTAGTGAGTCCTTGCAGGGTTTCAGAAGTTTCTGCCAAAACTGTGCAATTTCTTTTCATCCATTCATGATCCTTAATCCCAGTGTCTCAGTGACGGTAGCGGTTATCACACTGAATAACGTTGTGCTTTAATTTTCATATAAAAATACCCAAGCTTAATACCTTTAAAACCAATGATGTGCTTCACAGCAGCTAACACTACACAAGTTTTCAACACAACAGCCACTGCTCCAGGTAGGTCATACTCAAAGTAAATCTTTTGTTCTCTTCAGAGGTGGATAATCTAGAGATGGTGATACTTCAGGGTTGACGGGCATAAACTTACTTGCACAGATTTTAATTACATGTGATCTGTGTTTCTCTGTGAATCAAGGCACTAAATCCATCTTCACATGTATCCAATGAGCCCTTGAGCTGACTTCTGTTTTGCTGGATGAATTTCAGCCTTGTTTCATTTTCATTTCATGCACCGATGTACAAATTTCCTATCAGCTTCTTGCTAGAGTAATACATGTGCTGTGCTAGGGACCTGGATATCAGGGTAGGGTAAAAATAAACTTGTTTTTCATTTGCTGAGCTTTGGGAATGAACAGTGAACTGAAAAGCCTATTACCTCCTGGCTTCAGCTTCATACACTTCTCATGTAAATAGTGACCACAGTCAAACAGTTGTCTGCTGGCTACTTGATACCTGGTATGAGGAAGAATAACACCATTTACTATACTGGCAGTTGACAGGTCCTGTGCCTTTTACAACCATTGTTGTCCTTGGAACCACTTATCAATAGAAGATAACAGGGATGCCAGTATATATAGTATACAGTATATACTTATACAGTCAAATTTCTCAAGGAAACTGCCACTTAACCCCTCTCTCACCCCATCCCATCTCAAGCTTTCAATCTCCAATTCTTTCATGTGATCCAGTGTAGCTGTGGAATGGGGTGGTGGATATCTATAGGGGTGCTGGTTGGGTGCTGTCTGGGCATCATTTTGCCTTCTGCTTCTCAGCTTTCTAGGCTCTTGTAATAACAGAAACTTGCTTTCTTTCAATATGCACACACCCTCACTTTTGCACTGGCAACTCATCTGCGCTGGAGGAGGACAGAGCTTGAATGGAACAAGGGCTGAATTTTGTGCCGCTCTCTTAGGTGATTGAGGGTCAGTGACTGCAACTGCTGGCTTCCTTCAGCTGACCAGCACTCCTGTCTAAGTGCTACTAGGCATGCTGCTGAGCAGAAAGAGCAGGATCTACCTACACTCCAGGCTGGGAATATATTTTTCCCTGCTATATTTATTATTCCAACTGCATTTATGAAAGAAGCACAAGGAATTTTAGCTTTGCCCTCTGAACTTTGAGTCCAGCCTCCAACATTAATAAAAAATGTGGATTAAAATAAAAAAAGAAAAATTAATTTCTATTCACCATTATGTAACTTCTCTCTCCCTATCAGTTATTTTGGCAGAGATAAAAACTGAGAAGAGGCTGCTGCATCACTGTGTTATTATTTGGCTTAGTTTCAAGAGAAACCTTGTTGATTTAGGTTTCTGTGTTAAAGGCAGCTGGTCTGCCCTGCTCAGAGGGATTTCAGAATAGCCTGCCAGCCTTTGCATGGATCTGTGCTCAGCTTCTCAGACTCTAAAGACATATTCCAACTACTCCTTTAGAAGGGCTGATGTGAGAATGAGGGTAAGGACTGCCAAAACCAGCTGACAAAATCAGCAGCTGTGATGCTCCTCGTCTGCTCTATGGATATATGGTAGCTTGCTCTAAAGAAATATCAAGTTTTTCCCTAGTGCGGCTGACAGGCTGTTTTGTACAAGGCAGGGAATAAAGGGGACTGAACTCAAGCTGGAATACAGGAGAGAGAGAAGAGGACAAGGTTACCAGGCTGAATGCTGTCAGCTTTAGCTATCCGAACAGCTATTTTTAGCTATCTATTTTCAACACACTGTCAGGGATGGAGCATTTATCACTGGAGCAGGTTACCCAAAGAAGTGGTGAATGCTCCATCCCTGGCAGTGTTCAAGGCCAGGTTGGATGGGGCCTTGAGTGACATGGTCTGGGGTGAGTCATCCCTGACCATGGCAGTAGGGTTGGAACTGGATTACCTTATGGTCCTTTCCAACCCATACTATTCTGTGATTCTATGATCTCTGTATCATAAGCTACAACATACAGCCAGAACTGCCAGGGCCCAGGGCTATGAGCAACAACTAGTTATGCTGCTGGTTACTGTTGGCTGCTGCCAGCTGCATACTACTAGCTTTTGCACTATAGTTCATCCTTTTTTGCTGAACTGATGTTTTTGTATAACTTTTTTTGATATTTATACTTTGAGATGGAGCAAGAGTATAGCTGTAGGACAGAGCTGACAAAAGATCAATCAAAACTTCACTGGGGCAACATGGAAGTGTCTAAAAATGCTTATGAGAGAGTGGTGGCTTTCATGTGTCTAGTCAAGTTGCCTAAAATCAAAACTTTGTCCATGATACCATCCTGCTGAGAAAGGGGAATTCATCCATTTCTCAGTCCTTCGGAGTAGTCACTTCAGTGTTACTTTAAGTAAGTAGTAACTAAGAGAAGAATAGAAACTCCAGGAAGTGATGTGCTGGCAGAGGCTGAGAGCCAACATTCCACACTTTATTGCTTAAATTGCTGCTTGCAAAAGTTTGATCCAGATAACTTTAATAAGTAGCCTTATGGGTAGAGAAGTTAATGGAGTTTTCCATGTATTTGGGTCTATAGTTAATTATCTAGAAGACCTTTTTTTACCCTTTAAAGGTTACATTGTACTCATATCCCCGATCATCCATCAGACCCCACATGGAGCAAATTCTTGGGGTACTTTAAAATGGTTCTGTGTAAGTTTCTCCCTCACTGGAGGTGAGAGAAGCCTTAAGAGAGGATGACTTAGTCTTCCATAAAGGTCTGGCTCACAGTGCAGCCTTTTTCTTAGTGAATAACCCACATAACTTCTCCTCTATGTGCTTCCTCTTTTCATAAGGTTTACAGAAATTTCGTATCTTTGGGACGTTTCCGCCATCAAATTTGACTGCAAATTGATGGACAGGTTTAAAAGTTGTTTCATGGATGGCAGTCAAAGTTGTACAAACACTGATGTGTCTTATTCCCTGATAAGATACCAGGCAAAAATCTATAAATCATAAAAGAGCCACCCTAAATTTTGCAGTTTAGGCTTTTTCACAAGAGAGGAAGAAGAGATAAATTTATTTGTTTATTCTCTGGGTAATGTTTCAGATACCATTATTCTTGGAACCCTGTAGTTTGCCACATCAAGCGAAGCATCAGTTTCTAGGCACCCTGCTGACCACACAAGGAAGAATGCCAAGTTCTTCCCAAACCCAGGACCTTCATGCAACAAACAGATGTGCTGCCTGCGGTGCTGAGCCACTGAGTATAAACGTTGGATCAGTTTCCAGGAAATTAACATTATTTAGCCTTTAGCAGAGAAATCCCATCCTTGGTACTCTTTTAATAATTATTTCTTTTTCCTAGTAGCCTCTGTTTCATTTGTACGTATTTTACAGTGTCACATCCAGTTTTTATGTCTGTATAGAACCCATAGTGGAGGACCAAACAGCAGAGACTGAAAAAGCAAACATATGAGCATGTGTGATATGGCACAGAAGTGCAGTCTCCTTACTCCATTGGCTACTGCTCTGAGAGCAGCAAAGAAAATCACTTTCAAAACACAATGCAATGACTGTCTGAAGCCTATTCAAACCAATGCAGGACAAACCTCAAAAAGGCCTGAGGTTCTGTTTGGTTCAGATAAGCTTCAGGAAACATCCAACTGTTCTGATGATTATCAGAAAATCCTGCATCTGCCAGACTGGGCTGCAAAACTTGTAAGAAGCTCTCAGCTTTCTTATGAGATTTCTTGCTACTACCTGCTTTGAGCCAGATGTGCCTCTGTAAAGGCCCCAGTAGTAAAGATGAGTGGCACACTAGAAAGAACTAAAATGTACAGAAACATTCAGTCTGCAAGGAATGTTGCTCTGCGTTTTCTGATTCCAACTGGGAAGAGATGACAGAAAAGTGTGTAGAAAGGAGGAACAGCCATTGCCTGTTAGATCTCAGTAGCAGCAATAAAATGTCTGTTTTTCCTTCTGGTTGCAAGATTTTTCATCTTCTGGGGCCAGTTGTGTATCTCATGCAGACCAGAGCAGAGAGTGTGATCTTCTGCTTTCTCTGTAATTTCAGGTGCAAAACACAGATCCTTGCTAGCATTCTTACCGTACATTTTTATTCATACTGTAATATTGTGTTAATTTAATTGGTGTCTGTTCTTTCCCTTGAAGAAATCTTCATGAAATCTTCCTTTCCTTGAGGGAATCTTCATGAGATTCCTAGTCCCATCCAACTGACTTCTTGTGTTGATCCTGCATTTTTATTATTTGCACCACACTTTTCCCCAGTAGCATAGAGTGGAATTGACAAGGTAATAGAAATCTAAGCTTTAAAAAGGAACCTCCTTTTCAGAAAGTACACAAAAATATCCTTATCATGAAGATTCTGAACCTCGAGCAGTATTTGTGGAGTTAGGTGTATGCATATTTTCAAGACACTGGGAAGGATAAACTATTCTCCAAATCAATTATAAACATTTGAAAATAGGATTTATTTTTCAAGGTTTTTCTTTTCATTGAATTCAAAAATAGTTCTTTCATTAGTTAAGTTTGCTATTTGGCTTCTCAGCTTAGTGAGGTTAGATGCAAAATAAAGGAAAACATTGATCTGTCCCTACTGGTTTTCACACTGCATCTCTGTGCTTTATGAAACAGTTCTTATGAATGGATTATCTTTATCTTGTACATAGCTCACCATATGTGATAATGTATTTTACAGCTGTAAGGCTACTACTGTAAGTCCTGGCCTTCTGCTCTATGACCTAGGTGCTTGAGTGTAAGACCTATCCAAATGGCTCGTGCTGCTCTCTCTTGAAGTTGATACCCAAACTCCGCTAGGAAGTTTGTTGTTACAGTGTGAAATTGAAAAATTTACCCAGATTTGGCCCACTCTGAATAGTAACAGACCTTGTTCCCCATCTCTGAAAGATCCTCAAGATCTGAGTTGCAGATCCACAGGTGGTGAGAGTGTTCTTTTAAACCTAACACATGTAAATGGGGAGTTTGGGATGCTTGCATTTAGAACACCTTTCTTTCTTGAATGGTTTGAAAAGAGTTGTTAGGATCATTAACATGAAAAACTTTGTGCTAAAGATCAAAATTTTGCTTAAAAAATAATAAAAATTAATCAGCAGTTAACAGATTATATTACATGTAGTGAAACTCCAAACAAGCCAAAATCTGAGCAAGGTGTCAATTATATGCAAGTATAAAACTGAGTTGGTTGTGCATTTGGTAGTTTCTCTGGCCTTGCTTGTCAGGGACCTGATTCTAGAGGCAGCCTTTGCATTGTAGGCTGAAAAATGCATTTGGGGACCTAAATAGCTAAAACATCACAGATGTCAGACCACAGAACCAGTGCAGGAGCTATGTGAGTTCTGAAGGATGCACTCAATGGATAAACTAGCTTCCATCAAATGCCATATATTATGGTTACTTTCATATTTCCCTTTTATCTATCCTTACTCCAGAAAGAACCTTCTTGCACACTCACCTCTATTTTTGACTGCAGTGAAGTCAAGGTGGTTTTTTCTTTGAGCTGTAGAAATTGGAGTCCACTTCCCTGTATCTTATTGCTCTTCTGAAGTGCAGCAAGGAGTGTAAGTTTGCAAGATCTCCTTGGTTGACATCAGTTTAAAACTCTCAGGCTTCTGAGGTTTGTTTTTCTTTGCAAAGAAAAGACTGTAGGATTGTCAAGCATCTTGAGCTTTAAAATGGTAAATACTTTTTTTTTTCTGGATTTACTTTTTCTAAATCTGAAGGGACCTTGGCCACAGCTTCATGCTTTGTTTCCCACAAGACCCACTTATTAAGTCAGGGAATAGTCAGGGTTCAAAGACAAAATGCCATTTCTAAGTAAAAAAGAATGACTCGCGTAATATGATTCTACACTAATACTTTTCTACCATTATTTGAATGTATTTTGAGTACATGAATTTCAATATAGTATTCTCTTTGGTGATCTGAAGTAACATATTGCATTTTTTAAAAAGATTTTTTTTTAATATATCCTTGCTTGAGAGCTGTGTCTGAATTAGTTCTTAATATTATCGGGGTTAAAGTATCATCTTTATTTGAATGGTGAAGGAAAACCACAGGGTTATTCTCTTTAGATATAAAACATATCTCCTGCAATAACATTCACCAGTGGTTTCCATGTTATCTGTGCTTAAGTAACTTTTGTACGAAGAGGTATGTCGCTATATCTTTACTTGTGTACCTCAGTCACTCTTGATGGAATTTTATTCCTTATTACTTCCGCTGTCTGCATTGCATTATTGGAAGATGACAAAAAGATCTTGTCTTCACTCTGTTCTATTCTGGACAAAGACATGATAAGTGTTTTGGAGACTGTGCAGTGGAAAAGTGCTAAGAGGTAAATTAATAAAGAGGAAGGCTAAGGTGAAAATGGTAAAAGGAGTGGACACATACTTGTGAGTAATAATTGCACTTTTAGCACATTAATTCTAAATCTGACTTTTTTCTTTATGTTTTAGCAGTTGTAACAGGGACTTCTGCAGAAGCTACAGTAATTCTGCCCCCAAAAATTCAGTCAGGGATTTTCTGCTGGCTCACTCACAAGGGCTGTTTATTAACTGAAATTAACTGCCAGACACAAAAATTCTAATTTAGATTCTTAATTACCTGCCTTCAAGTATGCCCATGGATCAGAGGCTAAGGAAAATCTGCAGGTTTTATGTAATAATTCTGGGCTGGCAGTACATTAAACAACTGTGTTCAGCCACAGAACAGTTACCCGGGGACAGCTCCCCAGGCCGTAACCTCAAAGGCACTTGAATTGTTGCAGATTTTTGCACAAGAATAGATATGTTCCTGCATGAGAATTTAGTCAAGGGGAGACCCCAATCATGATGCTTGAATGAAGAAGGTCTTTGTAGGTTTTGTTCTGTTGGTGCAGGAAACAGGCTTCTTCTTAACTAGCACATCACCATGTTAAATTATATCAACTCGTTAATTAGTTATGCCCATTGATAGGTCTGCTGATAGGTAGGTAAAATTCTATACTGCTGTCCCTCAAGGGAAAGCTATTTAATCAGCCTGTCATATGGGAGACAAATCCTGCTAATTTTGTCCGTGCTGATAGCCTCCTTATCTTTAATGGGATAATTCCTGATGATAATAATCTGGAAGGGTTTTTTTTCGTTTCACCAAAAGAAAGATAGCAACAGCTATTCAGACCTTACTCTGTTTAGTTAACTACAGTAGTACAGCACATCCAGTTTCTCTTGCATTTTCCTGGCAAACTTCTGTTTTGAGATATTTAATTTATATGAAATTCTGGTAACTAATTTTCAGCAATGCAACAAAACTTTCAAGTCAAGTGAATCTTAAATCTGCTGCTGCAGGCTGTCTGGTTATGCCAGTTACATGGCAACCAATACAAATAACATGAGAGAAAATGCTGCACCAGTGGTAGTGGCATCTGAAGAAGGGTCCTTCTTGCTGGTGAGGAAATTCTCCAGTCAAATGTGGTGCATGATGATGGATGAAAGGTTTATGTATGTTTTACGTCTTTTCAGATTTGGCCAAATATTTGATTTACTGATTTTTTTTTTGCTTTATCAAAGCTTTATTTCTTTTTTTTTTTTTTTTTTTCAACTTTTCTTTAGATCGTACTCATTAGCCTGTATAACTCTGCTTCTACACTACTATGCTTTGTACTGGGTCAAACAGAAGTATCTGATAAGTAAAAAGCTGGGGCGCAGGTTTGCTTTGTTGAGAAATTAAATGGAGCTGCAGTGAGGTGGGTTACTGTATCTCTTTGTATCTTACATCCCCAATAAGTGCTAAGTTATATGAGGTAATATGTGAAGATGTTCCCATTTCATAATTGCTGTATGGCACTTCATGAAACTGTAATAGGCTACAGAGCATTTTTGCACTGATTTAGTGAAGTACCTTTTACAACTAGACAGCTGATTAAACCATGTCAGCTTAAGTGAGAGTGCATAATGAGGGTCTAAGGTTTAGGATGTTCTTTTAGATGGTGATTATATATATCCAGCCTTGTAGCCCAACCAGGGGTGAGGCAGAGCTGAGGAAATAATACAAGGACTGATTTCCTCCCAGTCTGTGTGCGGAGACAGCTACCCATCATGCTGAACAACGCTGTCTGCTTTGCTCTGACTCAGCTGTAAGATAACTTGATGATGTCTGATCGAATTGCTGCCAGGGTGGGTGAGCTTAGTTTGTCATGGAAGAGGACCAGAGTGAGCTTGTGTGATGCACAATGACTACATGCATACTTCTGACCTCTTTGTTTAGCTATTGTCTTTTTAAAAACTCTAGGACATGCAATTAGTGTACTGAGGAGCTGTTTATGATGTGAGGCTTCCAGACCTTGCTGCAGTACAGTAATTGCATAAAATAATATTTTACTTGCAAATTCTTCCTCATCGAATCGCTTGGCTAAGTTCAAATTAAGCCACTGTTCAGTGTGAATGAGGATGACAGAATTTAAGCGTCAGAAGATAAAAATCTGCCACAATTGAAATTGTGCTCCCTACCACTTTCTCACTTTTCTGCAGGGAAATGAGCTTCCCTTGTTAAGAATAGTGCTCTCTGAGAAATTCCAACTGAAGCATGTAATATGTGAGTCAGCCTGAGTTTGTCTTTGAAGCAAAAGGTTCATTAGAATCTACAAAGTGGTGCTGAGTTTCAAACAAAACCCAAGGTTTGAAACAGGGCAAAACTCTTCAGTTTTCAAGAGTTCTACTTTGAATTTTGAGTACAGTGCATCTGTAGAGCATTGGATATAGCAAACCAGGCAAAGACAAAGGTTACCAGATTAACGTGAACCCATTCTTTAATAAGCTCCCCTTAGAGAAGTAATGTTAAAGAAACATCACAATTTAAAAGTTTATCCAAAGGCCATTAGAGTTGATGGGATTTTTTTCCATTGACTTTAGCAGGTTGAAGTGTCTGAGTTACAGTTTAATTTGAAAATATGTTTTGGTGAAGCAAGCCATGTTTGCTAATACATGCCAAGTAGCTTTCTACTTTGTTAATATAATGAAATATTCAATTTGAACAATAGCTTAGGTTAACTGAGCAGTTATGTGATATTCTGCACAAGCTTAATGGGGTAAATGTGTGAGGCAGGTGCAAAAGAACCCCAAACCTTTAGTAAATTAAACTAATATAACATTCAATGAACTAATGAGGTGCTGTGGGACGTGTGTTTCAATTAAAAATCTATGAGGATAAAACCAACTGTTTGTTGGTTTTGACAGCTTTCAATGGAAGGGAGAATCAGTCAAAGGCTCCTTAAGTACATGACTGAGCTGGAAATGAAAGTTGAAAACATGTTTTAATGAAGGTATAACAGTTTCTCTTCCAACTGCATTTGACAGTACTACTTCCTAACAACCTGCTTGGCCTCACTTACGTTGCACATAGAGTGACTTGGATTTTCCCATAACACTTTATGAAAGAGCCAACCGTAGAGAATGACCAACATATGTCTCAATTCCTACAGGTGCAGTACAGACTAACAATGTGTCTGAGAAAACCATCAGGTTTATAGACTTTAAGAATGAATAACACCTGGTATGCTTGCAATAAGCTAAGGGGATTGATCTTTACGGGTTTTCTAGATATGTTGAGAGTTATTTAGCAATTTGAAACTCCAGAGGCTGCAGCTGAAGTGGCCAAGAACAGATTTGATTGTCAGCCTCGCAGAGGTCCAGTGGGTCCAGTGATGATATAGATCTTCTGTGAGAGTAGCATGTTACTAATAGGTTATTTGAAGAGAAGCAAAGCAATAAGTAGAAGACGTACCAAAGGGAGTGCCATCAGCAGGACTTCTGAGAGCTTGAACCAGAGATTTTTGAAGTTTCTGAGACTTTTTTCCTGTTAATTTAATGAATAATAAACCAGATGTCATCTCTTTTTCATGATGTTCCAACAGTGATTTAATGAATTGTAATTGCAGCTCTTGAATTATCATCAATGTCTATCTCTTTCTGCATCCTTCTCAGGGACAGGCAAGGTGAGGCAGAATTTCTCTTGGGCTTTTCATCCTCCTTATTTTGTAAAGTGGTGAAAAATTCTTCTGGTTGTTTTTTTTTTTTTTAAATTTGTGATGTGTTATATGAGCTAAAACAGCACAGAGAGTAAAGGGATCCTGATCCATCCTAGAGATCTAGCAAACAGTAAACAGAATTAACACAATTAGTGACATTATACCTTCTTCATATATGGAAGACCTTACTGAGAGAAGCAAATGGCCTGTAGTATCTCAAAACTCAGATTACTGATTTTTGATTGTTCTGGTGTTTTGCTAGGAAACAGATGCCCAAATAGCAGTAAAATGATATTCCTATCTGGTCTCATCATCTAGGTATGCCGCCAGATATCAGACCTTTAAGTTTTGATTACAGGTTTGGCCTCAGAATGAAGTAAAATTGATCTGTTACAAGGCATCTAATGAGGGACTTTCCACACAAAGTTTACCAATATTCCTCTAAAACCCAAAGTGACAGGGTTATCATTCTTTACTAGAATAATTACCAATAATGGATTAGTAAGTTTAGAATTTGTTGTTGTATGTTAACTTGAATGCTTATACATGTCAATTGACATAGGACTATTCTTGACAGTGGACCTGTAATTTAGCACATCACTTTCTTTTTTTTTTCAATAAAAATAATGCTTTACACCAGGAGGAAATTATTTGTCATACTCAATGCATCAAAGTATTTGGAAAGTTGCCCAGAACATGAGTTAGCCAAACACCATACAACATTGGTTTTAATGTAAATTACATTAGTATTTCTACAAATTAAGTAGAGGTATTTCCCATATCTCTACTGATTCATCCCAAAGAGCATGTCAAAATGAAGACTGTGTTTTGATGATGCAATACAGAAGTTGTTCAAAGAAGTGCAAAAGCTGTGCCTTTGGATAGGATCAGACTTTGGGCTGCAAATTGTTCCCATCCCATGTTCTCCAAACACACAGAAATTAAAGGAAAAACTTCTCATGAGCCTAGTGACAATTGAATCCATAGAACTTTCTGAAAATATCTCAAACCCTTACTTTTTATGAAATCCATGGCAAAACTCCCAAAGTCTTCATTATGGCTATTACTTTAGACTCCGATTTGGAGGGTTTTTCAGCTTGAATATAGACACAAATTAAAAAATGAATGAGAAATTCAAGAAACCATCAACATCTCGTAACATGTGCTGTTCTGTTTAAAGATTCAGTGTTGCATTATTACATTGTAGTCTTTGTTATTATTGCAATTTCAGCAATTTCTTAATGTCAAATGAGTGTTCACATTATGCTTAGAATTAACATTTAGTGTTTCTTAATATGTTACATAACAAAAATAGAGTTTAAAATATTGATCAGTTTTGGCATTGTCATTGTGGCAAGTATTTTAGAGATACCTGCAAGTAGTCTATAAAAATATATGTTTCAGAGGAAACATAATTCTCTTTGATGAAGTGCTCATTTCAAAGCAAAGACGTTATTTGTATTGCAGCCTTGTATACTTTGGAGTTTTGCATAATTTCTGGCAACCTCAGTGTCGGAATTCTTCTCCATTGCATATTCTGCTGGTTAATTTATGAAGTGCAAGGAATAAAGCTGGTTAAAAATAAATTTACTTTGGTGACACTTAATCTTTTTCTACAATATGTACTGTAATTAACATATTAAACTGTTACAAATATGAAAAGTTTCTTCCTAATCACTTTGCCTTTTCAGTTATGTTTCACTTGCTTGCCCTATGAGCATAAAGCGATAAAAAAATCAATGAAATCGGACATAATCATACTAAGAATCTGATCTTGTATAAGATTAATTTGATTTTCGTGAAAAGACTGTAGCTGGGAAGAATGTGACTTACATATACAAAAATATCATTTGCTAGAATCCAAGGGGAAGGAATAGAAGAAGAACATTTAAATGATTATGCAACATTTTAGTGAGGCTGAGGTAGCTCATAGTGTAAGTTAAGTGAAAAGCATTGCAGAGGCACATTAAGTTGCATCTTGATGGGGAATAAAAAAGCTTACAAATCACAAAAGCTGCTGCACTCTGGAAATGAATGTATAAATATGCTGGCATCATACCTTGCTATGGGTTAAATTCCTCTCAGCACGATAGCCCTGCTAAGTTTAACTCTGGGAATAGTTTGAAGAACTTTAATACGATTGATTGAGTGATTTGTTTTGTTACAATGACAGCAATATTTGGGTTTTTAGTTTTTCCTTTCAGTGTTGGGAATTAAATACGGCAGTCCTGAGCTCAATTTGTAAGAGTTTTAGAAGCAAGGTAATTACAAAAATGCCTCATTTAGTTTCATCAGTGTTGTGTTGTATCAGCTCTTCTCTCCAACTGCTGAGAGCATTTTGGTAGACAAATTATTATAGTCATTTTATTGTTTGTATTGGAGTAGCGACTTAATGGACATGGACAGCATTCCAGTGATAGACACAGCAACATAAGATCATGAGCTGGGCCCTGCCTCAAGTAGTTTATAATCTGCTATGAAACAAGAGTAAGAAATCTTATAATAGAGTACTGAGATGGTACTTATGGAATAACATTCAACATGGTATACCTAAGCAAACTAATTAATCCATTCATTAATTTTGAATCTGTTCCCCCAAAGCCTCTATAATGGATGTTTCAATCATCACAGAAGGAAAAAACCTTTTCCTTAGGATTACAGAAGTGCTTCAGTAAATGGGAGAAAGTAAGGTCTAAGATGCAGAATTCCTGTTATTGATCCTGCACCAAAATTACTGTTCCACCCCTCAGAACAAAACAAAGGGATTTTTTTGTCAGCCAGCAATGACATTTTCATCAGTAAATGATTCATAAATATAATATGTGATAAAGTGCTTACTGGTTACCTGTCTAACTTTGCATCATTTTTACAGTTTATGCCCAGATAAGTGCTCTGTGGCCCACTTCATGTGTGACTGCTCTTGAAGCAGGTTTCTTCAGTTAATGTCTCCCGCCTTTTAGTAACTGCATGCTGGATAAGAGAAAGAGCATGGGCTGTTTATGGCTCACCAGGAGAGTTTGGTGGTCTTTGTGATTCCTTAAAACATCCTTCCCTGAGGAGCTCTGCTGGTGAAGGCGGCACCTGGATGCCAGATAGTCCAAGTACACATCAAGCAGTATCTGCAGCATAAACCCTCCAAAAACAGCTTCAATAATCTATGCTGCTGCATAGGAATTATTCATTAAAAGCCTTACTAAATTTAAGCTGTATGACTCTACTGTTCTATCCATTAGGCAAGTTACCTTGCCAGAGATGGAAACCAGACAAATTTAATGTGATAGATTCTTAAAGATGTCAGCCATTTCTTGTTACTTATTTATTCCCCAGGCACAGACATATTATTTCCCTGATAATTTGTTCTAGTATTTTTCTGGTCACTGAAGTTAAACTAGATCATCATTACCTGTGTCTTTCTTTTCACCTCTTTGTGAAGTTAAGTAAGATATTTTCCCTTTTTATACTTCTGGGGCCTCCTCTCTTCTTTGAAAACAAACCTGCTTATGGGAATGGAGTTAATCATCCCATTTTGGCTCACAGTTACTGCTGTGGCATGACTAGCATTTGATTCAGCACTTCTCTGATATTAACGTTTGAGTGCATACGGAAGAAACTGCTTGCTCTCTTTTTCTAGTTAACATTCAAGGAATGACTGTAGCAGAATAGACAGAGATGTGCAGGCTGAGCAAGCTTATAATTAAAAGAGAACAAAGAAACTGAGAACAAAGGTGAAAAATAAAAGGGAGGGGTGAGAAAGAAAAAAAGTCCTGAAGTGTCAAAGGGTAATAGGAAGTGGATCTCTTTATTTAAATCATTGGTATGTTTTTAGGGCATTCTCTCCCACTTTTTTTGTCTTAAACAGAAAAAAAAAATTTACTGCACGAAGTTGCTAAAAAATACTAACATTGGGATTTCCTTCTGCCAGGACATCAAAGTGTGTTGCATAAGCTTGTATATATGTGTATTTTATAGATAAATGAATACGTATATATACACACCAAAATTAACAGCTGCTTATGCTAATGTAAAGCCTTCAGCTTATGCAGAAATAGACTTTACCTGGAACACTGGCTATAGCTTATGGCAGTTGACTGCACATAAGATCCCAGTCTTCCTGAGTTGTGGTGTAGTCACTGGTACACCCTAAAGAAGGGTCTACCAGCTTAGCATTAGAACCTGGCACATCCCTTCTTTGGGAGTTTGTTGTTACAAGTCTCTTCCAATATTTTTGTTGGAAAATGTCTGCCAATGCACTTAATGTCAGACAAGAAACCAGGAAAAGGCATGTTTTTAAGTCCTCATTTCTTATGTAATTTAACACTGATAAGGGATTTGGCTCTCTGTGCTTCAGATCAAGAAAACTACTCTGTAACTGGTCTATTTGTAACCCAACCTATTCTAGTGAATTCACCACTGAAATTCTGCTTTGTTCTTGCACTAATAACACTAAACTGCAAATTTGGATGGGCTTAGTTTTGATTTTTATTTTTTCATTTATTGACAAGTTTTCTAGAACAGGTGAAATAAATCACTGTTTTCTGTTTCCCAGCCTGTGTTACTCAGGTGCAGTAGACAGACTCATTCTTCCAAAGCAGCTGTCTTTTTCTTCTTTTGTTTGCTTGTTTTTTAATAGTTGTTAAGCATTCTGAGACCTCTGATAGTCTCCATTTTTCACTTACACTGTGTGAAGGCCACTTGTTCACTATGGTTTAGAGTGAAAATGTTGTATATCTTCAAAAATCCCTACTGAAAAAGGGGATAACCTTCAAAGGAGGAGGAATGTATACAAATTATCCACTTATTTGTTCATCTGTGGTCTCCTACTAATTTTTGCTTAATGCAGAAGTGGTTAATTTAGTTATGCCAAGGTTTCTGTTCTTCTCCTTATTGTAGAGGATCATCCAAGAGTATCCTTCCACTTTTGAAATATATATCATACATCTCCTAACAAGAGCTTGGGAGACCCATGTTGCCTGAACTCTGCTCTTGTATTTGCATGATGCTCCTGGCTTATCTGTAGAGACATGTTTATCATGCTAATAACATGCCCTTTTGTGGCTGGCAGGGGTGAACCCCACTGAAAGATCAGGAGTGGTTATGGTGTGTTTTTTAGGAAAGGTGGCTAATCTGATACGAGCACAGAAAGGAAAGATGTCATGCCAAAATCCATAAGCTATCTGGTGGATGGAGTAGAGTTGAATGCAGGTCACAAGTCACATAAATGAAGCCTCAAACAGAAGCCTCACTTTGGGAGTTTGTGCTAGAGTTTGCAGGAAGGGCTGTTGCTTTCTAGGTAGAGCAGGGCTGTAACATAAAAAAAGCAAAGGTGGAAGCGTGTCACCTGGACAGACAAAACGGAGAGGATGGATGTGCTGCTGGGCTGAATCAGGGGAGAATGATGTCTAATGCAAGCTGTGCTCTGACTGAACAGCCATGCCAGGAGCAGCCCTTTCCCAGCAGTGGAACCCACCGCACGGGGCAGGTGATATTTGTAGCCTGAGCAGCATGTTTGCTTGAGGTCACTGTGCTTCTTGGGGTCTCAGAGAGAGCAATTGCTTTCCATTCAACTTTTCTGAGCCATCAGCACTTCTGCGTGCTCCTGTCATGCATCCTATGTTACTAACAAAAGAGGCCTACCTTATTTAATTATTGTCAGTACACAAGAAGATCCATGCCTCTGTACTAGGCACCCTTCTTTGTATATATCTAATTCTGCTAAATCTGCCTGATGAAAAACAAGGCAGGGAACTGACCTGCAGATCAAACAGGAGAAAATAAAAGATTGATGACAGAATGTCACGCTATGGGCACAGATATGAATTACAGGATTGTGGCCATAAAGACAAAAATACCTGAAGAAATGAGGTCTGGTTATTGAATGACATGGCAAAGATTTTCATGTTGCTGGAGCAATTTATACCCTTGGGGAGAAGTACTATAGTGTCTCTTGGGTGGAGACAGAAAATGAGTATAAATTCTAATGGAATCTGGTTCATAAAAAAAGAAAAAGATAAAGATTGTTCATTACATAGAAATACATTGAAATCTGGGTGTCACTGAAAGTATAGAGAGGAGGAATATCATTATGTATCTCCTGGGAGGGAAAAAACAAAACCCCATTATCCTATTGGATGTGTTCAACAGCTGCTAAAATATATACTAGAGATGAATGTATTATAGTATTGCATATGCTTTCAGATGCCGGTTATAGAGTAGGGAATTCATGAAAAGACTACTCTATTATCAACAAAAAGAAGCTATAATAGAAAAGGCCAGAGAAGTGAATGGATAAGCTCTTAAAGAAATTAGGTGCAAATTTATCAGCATATCTGTGTAATGAGTTTGGAATGAGGGGAGAATGAAATGAAGTAACTGAAAATCTGGAGCAGGTGGAGGATTTGCTGTTATGAAGACATGATCTGCCCTGTACCTGTGTCACTAGGCAACATTATCATGGGGCTTCTGGCAAGTTAATTCTCATCACCCTCTTAATTCTCTTCTCAAAGTCATTGAGGAAAGCCTTCAGGCTGTTTGTGAGAACATTTTTACTCTATATACTAACTTGAACGCGGGGTGTCAGGATTCTTTAAAGTAATGAATCTCTATATGAGGAATGAGGATGCTCCACTGGGATTCTAAAAGACAACGCTGAAGTGGAATCAGCAGTTTAAAAAAATGACCCTTCTATCTACACTATACCAAGCTGAAGGATGCTGGACAAATAGAAAGCCAACATGCCACTGCAAAAACCAGAGTTCTGAGGGCAGAAAAGAAAGAAATGAACAGTAACAATTTTGCAGGTGATGGAGCATTCATGTGTGGTCTTTGAAGGACATTTTTTAACACCAAGTGATATAGACATTGCTGTACGTTATCTCTTTGATGCATTTAGAAAGCACACACATGGAATTCTACAATTTCTCAGGTATATATTTATATTGAAGTAGGCCACAGCTTTATAGGCTACTCAATGTAACAGAAGAAAGTGAAAATATAGCAAGTGCAAAATTTTATAACAGAGAATCACACCAACAATGTGTATAGTTACTAGTAGCAAATAGGAAGTGTGTGACTTTAATAGGGAAGACAGGTAAGTATCCAAAGTAATTTGAAAAAACAGTGATGTGGGGATTGCAATATCTAATCTATTTTACTTAGAGAAAGTCTGAAATGTAAAAAAACCTGATGGTTTTGGAGCAAATTCATATCTAACATAAATTGCTATGCCTCCAATGTTTTAGAAGAATTATGACAACTTAAATCAGCTAAAGAATCTGTCTGAAATCGTACTGAAGGTAGCATCTGAAAAGAAAAATAAGACATCCTGGTATTCAAACATATTCAAATCAAAGAACTGTTATGATAAAATGTTTAAAATTTAAACTTGCTGCCAAAGTATAGCTCATTAAAACTGTGATTAGAAACCAGTATCATAGGCACCGTTGCAGAATCTGAAATTTATCTGATTTCCTAATTTTGCATGTTTTTGTTATTTTTTAGCTTTATAGAAACACGTTTATTAAATTGCATTAAAATGAAAAAAGTTACTTTGATTACCTTTCTTTATCCCCCTAAAAATGAAATTATAATCATTATTATGAGTGTCTGAAAAAATACACACATATACTCATGCGGCAGTGTGCACTTGCAGCCCAGAAAGCCAACCGTATCCTGGGCTGCATCAAAAGGAGCGTGACCAGCAGGTCGAAGGAGGTGATCCTGCCCCTCTACTCTGCTCTCGTGAGACCTCACTTGCAGCATTGTGTGCAGTTCTGGTGTCCTCAACATAAAAAGGACATGGAACTGTTGGAACAAGTCCAGAGGAGGCCACGAGGATGATCAGGGGACTGGAGCACCTCCCGTATGGAGACAGGCTGAGAAAGTTGGGTCTAAAGCCTGGAGAAGAGAAGGCTGCGTGGAGACCTCATAGCAGCCTTCCAGTATCTGAAGGGGACTACAAGGATGCTGGGGATGGACTCTTCATCAGGGACTGTAGTGACAGGACAAGGGGTAACGGGTTCAAACTTCAACAGGGGAAGTTTAGATTGAGTGTATAGAAGAAATTCTTTTCTGAGAGGGTGGTGAGGCACTGGAATGGGTTGCCCAGGGAGGTTGTGAATGCTCCATCCTTGGCGGTGTTCAAGGTAGGTTGGACAATCCCCCACGGCAGGGGGGTTGGAACTGGATCATCTTAAGGTCCTTTCCAACCCTAACTATTCATGCACAAGCCCCAGTGTCACAGTACTGCATTCTGCAGTGTTAAAAGTTAGGAGAAAGTTTCTGGCAGCACTGCAAAACTATCAAAGATGCTGCCATTTTCACAAAACACTTAGTGTTTAAGGAAAACTTATCATAGAAAACACATTGTATAACAAAGTTACAATCTCTAATTAATACAGGAGATTTTCACCATGCATTGAATCCCAAACTTGGAATTATCAGAGAGAAAGGTAATTAAGGATAAAGCTGCTGGAGATAAGTAACTCTTCAGCCATCTTCTGGGTGACATATGAAAGCGTCTAAATACTACTGTGAGCAATTAATCTCCTATAACTCCCACAGTATGCAGATTAAGAACAGATCTAGTACTGAGATATACAACACATGCTGAAGTCTTGGAGCTCTACATATAGTCAGCATCACATTTCAAGTTTTGTCATAGTAGGCCTTCCATAATATGTTAGTTCTGGAGACAAGAAAAATAATATATGCTGTTAAACTGCTTATTAGCACAAGAACTTCACACAGTGGAGGAAATGACTGTTTATTGAAACAAGACCTTCAAGGGACTCTTTAATTATAAAACAGCTTGGTATTTTAAAGAAAATGACACAGACAACACAAAGAACAATTTACAGTGGGTAACAGGTTGAGTATAGCTTGGGGCCTATTAATCGGTCATGCATAACAAGTATCCTATAAAGAAGCTGGAATAAACATACAGCAAATACACAGTAATACAAATACACAGTATTTGCTGTATGTTTATCCCATTCAGAATAAACTGAATGTATGGCATTCGTTCAGGTATGGCATTCGTTCAGGTATGGCAGCAAGAGGATTCAAAGAAATATTGCTAGGTTTAAAAATGTACTTAGTAGTTGCACCATATTGCAGTAAGAGGAGCAAAAGAAGTACCCATGTCACAATAATAGATGAATAAAAGGAAAACACTGGTTTTCCAGCTTTGGAACCCTCTGATGGTAAGCAATTTCAAGTTCCAAAGAAACTGGAGCATGTTATGGCATGCTCCATGTTATGACCAAAGCGCGTTATGACGTACCATCACAAGCTGCCGGCATTGGTACTGAGACACCAAACAAGGCTTTGAAGCAGATGGAGTTTCTTGCTGGGCATTTCCAGTTTCAAAGCCAGAGACATATGAACAGATAATTTTGTCCTGAAGTATTCTAGAAAGTAAACACAAACCATAGTTGTTATCTTTAAAAAAAGCCATATGTCCCTAAATAGACATAAATGCTTAATAATGGAAAGAGGTTATTTTCTTATCCAAGTTGTGCATAGTGATGTAATTAAAAACAAACATGGAAGGCACAGAGTTTTCTATATGTAAAATATTGGTTTGGATTACCTAAACTGCTGTTAGTGCAAAGCCCAAAAAATTAACTTAGTGAGCTGTAATAAACTCTGGGGTCAGCTCCACATAAGCATGAGGTGTAACCCTTTGCTACTTTTGAAAAACACCAGAGGAGTTTTCCTTTACCCCAGAGCACTATTTTGAAACATCAGTCTTTTGAGAAGCATTATCTGTCTGATAGTCTTGCCCTAACACAAGACATTGTGTTGCTCTTTGACAGAAGGTCAGTAAAATTTAGTGATTTTAGTGATTCTTTTTCTTTTTTAGTGGAGACACAACAGTGAGGAGGTACCGCAACAAACATATTATTGGGCAGATGAGATTAGGTGAGGTAACTGGCATGAGGCCTAAGAGATTCAAGGTCTACAAATATTTTGGATGTTTTTCAATCTGATTTTACAGCATTGATGTTAGTTTGTGTCTTTGAATTGTAGTTTAGCTGTGGTCATTTTGGTACTTCATATGTAATTGTGTCTAGTTTGGCTGTGATAATGCTCTGGTTTTCCAGCCCTTCTATCTTTGCTAGATGAGTGGCAGGGCAGCCAGCATCTGCTGCAGCAGAATTGGGGTCTGATTCCCAACTAGGTAGATAATATTCAAATTAGTATCATTAAGAGTATGGCAGCATTAACACAAGAGGTTAGTTAGATAGTACATCTCTCCACATGACAATGCTGAAGAGATTTCCCATGTTGCAGCAGGTAGTAATGGATGCAGAGAGCAATGATCTAACATTTTGCAGTTGTAGGACACATTTTTTCTTGAAATAGTTTTGCTATATACATGATAAGCTAGTCTAATATAGTCATCAGTAAGAAATTGCCCACTCCAAAGGGCAGTTTGCCCTATCCTGAAATAAATTAGATGGAATGATTCACACTGACTGCAAAGGAAGGCTAGGTAATTAGTTTAAATTCAATTCTTGCTTTTTACTCGTCTGATGCTAAACTGAGCTGAATGCCTCTCAGATACTTTTCTGAAAGGGAACAGGGGCATAGAACAGCTTCTAACAACAGCTCTCTTGATTATCCACATCCACCAGAAAACACTGCCAGCATGCTGAGCATGTTGAGATTCTGTGGCATGTTTCAGTGCTGGTAGGTAAATGCTGAAAATGCTATTTCCGCCTGCAATTACACATCCTTCAACATATCAAAACAGACTAATGTACACATCAACATTTGTAACTGTGTAACTCTAAGGGATGATAGCAAGTTATGTGGCCAAATATAAAAATAAGTAAACAGTCTTCTTGGTTCCTGCAGACACAATGGTTAGTTCTTTCTCAAGGCCTTATGTAACATTGGAAGTAGGGCCTAGAGTGCTTGCAGGGATGCTTACCTTCTGTCAGGCTAGAACTTTAGCCACTCTTGTTTGCAGCATCTCCAAATTAGATGCACTTTACCTCATTAATCACTGCTAGGAAATTCGCATTTTATTCACCCTGAACCCAGAGTCTGATCCTCATCATTAACTGCCATCTGCTACTTTGTGATAAAGTTATCCTCAGGCTTCCTCTATCTGAGTCAGGTAAGAATGTCAAAATGGCATTATTAAAATTGGAAAGAATGTTTTTGTCATTAGCATGCCTAAAATGAGAGACTGTATAGAAAATTAGGTGAATTAGGCTGCTTGCAATCTGCAGTTTGATGTTGTTCGTCAGAGGCTGTAGTGACAGACACCCTTGACTTTCAGTCTTTTGCAGAATAGTTGTTGAAACCAAATCCATGTACAGGACAGCCGGGGAGGGTGATGCTACACCTTGTAGTTTTGAGATCAAGACAGACAAGAAGCAAAAAGGCTGGTAGCATTGTGCTGTGTATCCTTGTATCTTATTGTATATGGTGTTATCACTGCTAGTGACAGATCATACGCCTTCATTTCAGCCCAAAGAATTTTCTTGACTCCTCTTGCTTGCCTTAGCTGCAGAACAGTTAGGTAGCTGAAGTCTCGTACCAAAAATAAAAAGTTACATGGTTATTGCTTAATAAAGGGTCTTGTTTGCTAACCTTCATCCTTGCAGTTATTTCAACTTGTTTTGCTGCATTTTGTGATCTAATGTCTACCTACAGTATATCCAGTAATGCTGGTTGATACGTATGTAGCAAAACTATGTATTTAACATAAAAAGCAAAACATATGTATCTAGCAAAAAGCCTCCAGTGAGCAAAACAAAGTGTACTATAACATAAATTGTTGATTATCAGGAGAGAAAAATGTTGACAGGCAACAAAATCAAAACTACCATAAGCTGACCCCAAAGCAACACCATTGCCACTGATCTTTCAATCCCAAGGCATGCATGGCTAGCAGCACCAGGAAACATGGGTGGTGACCCCCAAGGAATGGAGAAACCTCTGATTACAGGGACAGATATTAGGTAGCATACTCTGTGTATTATAGCTTAAATTGCATTATTATTTTTTTCTCCTTTAATTGAACAGCTTGTAATGTTATGTAGGTGACATTTTAACCTGGCCAGAAATGTCTTTGGCTTGATTTTAATTGAAGTTGCAATAAACTTTTGCATCCTTGTATGAGGTAGTTTTACTTTTGCCCATGGCAAATTTTTGAATATAACAACAAGAAGGGCCTTCCTGTATCCTTCTTTAATGTCTCCTGCTACTGCAAACATGTACCATCTCTTTTTAATAAGCTTGCACAATCTCACCTAGAAGTAGTTAGGGTTTATGAGGCTTTTCTGAGCACCTCAGTAGAGAAGATTATTTTAATCTTTTTTTATATAAGGTTTATTTGTAACCATGAGCTGTCTTCTGATAGGAGTGGGATAGAACTTGACCCTGAAAGGCTTGAGCATGTGTGGTCTTTCCTCAATTGTCTGAAGTTAGACACCAACAGATCAGCACCCTGAGTAATGTAAGTGAACATGTGTAGTGAGTCTAGCCAGTGCTTTGAGGGTGTAGCATCAATGCTCTCCTGCAGCTATACCTCTTGAGAGTTAATGAAGATTAGGTCTCATCTAGATATATAGCTCCAACACACCGAAACTTCCTTAATAAATTTTAGGACAGACTTTAGTATGGAATTACGGTGTAGGTCTCCAACCATTAAAAAATGAATTATTGTTACTGATGTAACTCAGCAGCAGAGCACCCTGATGGCAATGGACTAGGCTAATTCTTCCAAAAGATTAATCTCTGTACCTAGAAGATAAGTGCTATAGCCTTGTTTCCGTATGTTAGGTTTTTATAGAGGTACCCTGTGTAGCACTGCACCATTTTCGTTTGCATGTACTGTACAGGATTGTATTGACAATATCAGAAAAAGCATTATATTGCACCTAATTTGAAAAGACTTGGTGAAGGCTATCTCTGCCTGAAGCAAAGATACGACTAGGCTGAATGGAAAGCTGTTAGAGTAATTCCAATGAATAATGTATTAAACAGTTTTACTTCCCCTACCTCTATTCCTGAATTAAGTTTTACTTTAAGAAAAAGGGGACTATTTAATAACTAAACTAGAATAATGTTGAATATGTAAGTTAGTTATAGGTGGCAGATCCGGAGACAGACTTTAGTCTGGTTAGACTCTTTATATACTTAAACTATTAGATGCTGTTCTTTGCTGGGAAGTTTTGATTTGCAGGTCATTTACGAGTGAGCTGTTGTAGGCATCTGGCACTCCAGTTTCAAGCTATTATGACTAGATGCTCAATTACCTGTTGTTATTTTGCCTCCTAAAATGGCTAAAGGTAATTCATAAGAAGTCATGATTTGTACCCTTTACTTTTCAACTTGAAAATGAAATTTAGTTTACACCAACAAAGTGTCCATTGCTCTGATAGTCATTCCCTTTTTATTATTTGTACTTTTTAAAGCTGAAAAAACAAAGAAAAACAAAAAATAGGCAAGAGGTGACTGTCTTTTTCTCAGAATATGATCTTTTGTCCGTTCAGCTACCTGTTTACATGAAGACAAATATAACACGTTCAAATAATACAGGTTGGTTTGTGTTGGAAACCACATTAAAGCTCACTCATTTCCACCCACTTGCCACAGGCAGGACACCTTCCACTAGAGCAGCTTGCTCCAAGCCCTGTCCAACCTGGCCTTGAACACTGCCAGGGATGGGGCAGCCACAGCTTCTCTGGGTTCGCTGTGCCAGCGCCTCAGCACCTTCACAGTGAAGAGCTTCTGTCTAATATCTGATCTAAACCTAACCTCTTTCAGTTTAAAGCCATTATCCCTTGTCCTGTCCCTACATGCTCCTGTGTCCATTTTTCTTGCTGGTCCACTTTAGACACTGGAAGGCTTCTCTAAGGTCTCTCTGGAGCATTCTTTTCTCCAGGATGGACAGGCCGAGCTCTCTCAGCCTCTCTAAATAGGAGAGGTGCTCCAGCCCAGTCTCATCAAAGAGAGAGAATGTTTATGGAGACTATTTGTTAAAGTCTTCAAGAACATGCTACATTTACAGGAATTCAATGATATGTAGGAGTAATCTGTAATGTTCCTGGCTTTATGGTAAGTCTTTATCTTTTCATGATGCCATTTTACAGTCAGTGATGATGGTCACCTTAGGCCTTGGTGTTCTGAAGGGTGACAGCTATGGACTGTTCAGCCAGATCTCTTTCAGTCCTAGGTACAAGCTGACCTGCGTGGCTTTGAACATGCAAGGCAACACATTCCCTTTCAAGAGTTCAGTTCTCTGGAAATTAATTTCTTTTTGAGGAAAAATAATGGAAAAAAATAGGGGGGGAAAGACAAAAATAGAAATAGAATATATCTTCAATTAATATAATGGAATTAATTTTCAAGGAAAAATAATAGACATAAACATAGAAATATAATACAAAGATGGAAAAATAATAGAAAAAAACAGAAAAGAACTTCATCTGTGAAAAAGGAGAAACTTATCTGTGCTCATGATTTTGTCAGGCTTGTTCAGGTGTAACAGCCTCATTGATAGCTGTAATTTTCTTGAGGAAAAACAGGATGGTAACTAGCTTCAAAGAAGTAAGCAAATACATTTTCCTGTTATCTTCTCTTTCTAGTAGTCTCACCTTTGTTTCATTAGTGGCAGTTTCACAGAAGTCCCCTCCTTTATGTTGTTCTCTTCTTTTTTTTTCCCCCTTTCTTTTACTTTTTAAAAAAACAAATTTAAAATTGCTAATTGCACCTATCCTTGGATGTGAGTGATAGATTTCATAAAGAGAAAATAGATTTAATTAACATAATATGAAATCAAGTCTCATAATATTTGAACCCCCACACACGGAGGGGATGCATGCTAAAATTCATAGCATATTTTTTTCTAAACAGAAAGGCAAATCATTTGTGCAAGGCTGATACCAAGAGAAGGGCTTAATGCACTATTTAATTGAACATTTGTTCTTAATTTTACTCAGGGACGTTCGACATGAAGATTCTTACCATGTTTGGCAGGAAGTCCCACTGATTTCACAGATGAAACCAGTTGCGTGCATCCAGGGCTAGATGGTTTAGGGAGACAGTGGAAGATGATGGCATATTGTACAATCTCTCAGGCTCTCAGGGGCAATTAGAAATGCAAACCTGTTACCACGGCAACTGCAGAATTTGTCAGGACTTGAAACCTCTGCTTTCTTTGGATAAGACAAAAGCATTTATAAATTTCCCTCATTTACCTTATTACAGTTGTGATGTTGAATTGCATCAAATAGCCTTTTCCCCGCTAAAAAGACCTCATATGACTGCAGAGCTAATACATAACAACCATTGTACAGAAAAGAGGTTTCAGAATTTCTCTCCACGGAGCACTGGTGAACTGTTGAGTGCCAATTGGCTGCAACATGGTGGCTCACTCCCTCTGTTTTCAGCTATTGATATTTCACCAAAAGGCACTAAAGACATTATATGTTAATATAATAGCTCCAGAAAAAAATAGAATCAATGCAAACATCTAAAGTGCTAATACCAAGCTTGTTCTCTCATAGGTTCTCTCTTCCTCATCCTCATTTGTTGTGATCACATGCTCTCAATGTTATTGAATTTGGAGTCTTGGCTGCACTCAACCACAATAAAGTCATCTTTGCATAGCTGCATATTTTTGTTGTAAAATTGAAAGTAGGGAATTCTGCCTTAGGTGCAGCTGGATTCTCTCTGGAATTCAGCACTACTGAGATTAATACCAAATATCCTGGTTTAGTTCTAATGTGTTGGATTTTTTAGGTTTATGCCAAGTTTAGAGACATCAGGAAAAAGAGGCTCTAAAACGATTTTTGACGAATCGAGAAAAATAAAGGTAATAAGTAGCATGCAACAATAACTGACAACATTTTAAGTTACCATGTAGAAATAATTTAGTGGGGGGAAAGTACAGCAGATACAAAAAGATGCTTTTACTAAAAATAAAATAAAATAAAATAAAATATAAAATAAATAAAATAAAATATAAATTGGAAAAAAAGGAGTAAAATAAAAGTTTTTAAACATAAGATAAACTCTGTGCCTAGGGAAACTCTAGATTCCCTGTCTTCTTGAACTGTTCAAGGAAAAACTAAATTTCCTTTTTTGTAGATGGTTGACGTTAGTTATTTGAGTCAATACAGGAGTAGGGGGTTTTCTAATGACAAGATGAATTTAAATGCAAAACCTTAGTATGAAAATGTACTTTATTGTTCCTCTGTTTAAAATAAATATTCCCAGTTAATACTCAACATCACAATGTTTTTTTTATATCGTTGATTTGCCCACTTTAGAGTGTTTAGTGTGATTTTATGAGGTTGATATGGAAGAGTTCACTGAAAAAAAACCCAACAAACACTGATTTTTTTATATACCCCTGAGCTTGAAAAGGGTCTGTGTTCAGTTTGCTTCCTTGAAGTGACTTCCGTACTGGGAAGAAGTTTCTTAAACTTCAGCTAACTTCTGAGTATCCTGAGTGAGATTTGGGAAATGTCGAATCATTCACCTCTACTTAACTAGAGTCTATTTGAGATTGTTAGTCTTGGCTTAGTCTCCAATACCTATTAAAAACTCGGCAAGCCATAAAACTCTAATTAGTGCTCTGGATTCTACTCATCCTTTTTTCCTTTCAACTCTCAGCAACTTTGACATTCCTGCACAGCGCTGGTTTACAGCCTTAGGAATAAATCCTTCTGCGTGGGAACTTCCTTGTTGCCTAATTTTTCTCCCGCTGATGGGGGAAGAATCACCTCTGAACTTGAGTGCTAATTATGTCATTGGCTCTGTGATACATCTACTGACTTCACTTACTCTTCTTAATAACTAGCACTAACTAACGACTTGGCTGCTATTAAGCTCTGGCTGGCATTAAATGGCAAACTCAGTGAAACTGCTCCACATGCCCGCAGCTATCTAACTCCCTGTAATCTTAAAACTAGATTATACTTTTATCTTCAGAAAGAAGTTCCATGTAATGACATTTACTTTTCTTGTCAATGTCAGTGAAATAGCTGTAGAGTTCCATCCCAGCCTCATCATGGTTTCATTTACTCTTCAGGAAAAATACATGTTGGGCATTTAATCTAGTAGTTTTTTTCAGAATCACTAAGCTTGCTTATACAGAAATTCAGAGGTGGAATTTCTGTTTCAAGGTTTGGGATGTTTTGTCCTTTTTCCTCCTTCTTATTCATTACATTTGGGGCACTGTGCTTGTGGTATTACGGCTAATTAGTTTTTAGGTGAATTAATCTTCAAGTGACATTAGGAGGTGGGAAGTTATTTCTTACTCATTCTTTGTTTCTTTATGACTATCTAATTATTGGTGAATGTTGTAGGGGTTATGTCTAGAAAGGCAGCTCAGCATGGGGCTAAGCAGTGCCCGAACAGAGGAAGGAAGGTAAAAAATTTACATATCTGACATGCATATGGCTGCTTTGAGATTGTCATTCTCCAATTTTCATTTCTGTCCTGTTGATATTGTAAATTATTAATCAAACAATGATTACCTGTACAATCCTTTGAATTTCCAAAGAGCTTTGTTAATATGAACTAAGATACTTCCTGTGCTCAAGAGAACCTATGATCTCCAAGCCAAATTTTCCCTTGCATTATGTTTATGCAACCTGCTTATGAATGAAGGAGTTTGGCATGCAGGGAGAAGCATAATTTTGCCATTAATTAAACATGACAAGGAAAGACTTGTTGGGATAAGGCCTTTTGAGAACAGACGAAGAAATGCTGGCTCAGGTGGTCATAAAGAATTTGGAAAAATAAGTGAAAGGAAAATACTGCTGGAAACATTTTAAAGGACAAAAGTGAAGATGGATAAAAAATAATAAGGGAAGAATTTTAAAGACTTGGGAGGAGCAAGGAAGTATAGAGATAGCTGTGGAAGAAATTAAGTAAATGAGGCAAAAATTCTGTCAAGTCTTACAAGAGTACAATTGAATTTCAGGGATATCTAATACAACAAGTAAACATTTGTGGAGGGTATGTGATGTCATCATATCATGAAACAAAGTGAAGATAAGCTCAGCTGCAATGTCTGAAGCTCTCTGGAAAGAAGGAAAATGAAACCAGACAGGTAGGATTGGGAAAGGTTTGCATTGTTTTATCTTTTTCATTTGCAGTTGCTAGAGTTGTATTTGACCTCCAAGGAGTAGGGATGGTCAAATGTGTGCAGTGACTAGCAGAAATAAGGCTGCCAACAGCAGCAGTTCAATATTTACAGTCAGAATGGGGAGGGGAGGAATGTCTCAATACAAAATAACCCATCTCCCACAGGTAAATGCAAAATAACTTTACTAATCTGGACAAAAATGTGGGATGTATTTGGTTTCTTTTAACTTTCCCAGATAATATTTTATTTTTCTAAAGGCAAAATGTAGCTGATTTAGTTTTGTTCCATTTCAGCCTTGGAGTTCTTCAAGACTGAAAGAGCAAATGCAAAAAGTGTTTTTCACCCTTTTCTACCCTTTTGACCTTTTTGAAGAAGAAAAGGAATCTGTGGCCAGTGTTGAGACATCAAAGAGATAAGATGTGTAAGAAAGAGAAACTAAGGCTAGCAAAAGGGTTCTAAAACTCGAACCCAGCTTTTATCTGAATGCAAACTAGAACAGGGCAACATTTGAAACAGAGAAAACTCAGCAAGACAGGTTAAAATGACAAATAGCTCACTATTTTTGTGCAGGACCCTTGAGGTCTTTCTCAGTCCAGCAAATTTCAGTGCATTTCTTGTTGGTGACAAGTTCCCATTTTAAGCCCCTCTGGGGCATGGAGCTTTCCTTCCATCACTTCTAAAGCTTTGACTCTGCATCTGCTTCTTATCAAGACCAACAGGCTTGTTTTGCAGGTTTCTTGTTTCCTGCCTGTTTTTCCCACCTTGCTTTCCACAGTCTGCTTTTCTCATTGGGTTTTTCATTTGTCGCTGTTTTACAAGATGTAAGATCTCCTGTTCATGTCAGAGGGTCTCACCTTGGCCTGTGCCATCTAACCCACTGCAGTCTTTTTAGCAGAGCATAGCTTACAAACCAAACAGATGCCATCCATCTTAGAAACACTTCTCATGCTCAATACCTGCTCCCTCCTGCCTTTTTTACACCACTGTAAAACAAATGCTTGTATTCTTTTTAAGGGAACCAAATTAATAAATCAATCAAACTTTCAATTATTGCTTGACCAAAAAGCCACTGTTCATTAGATGGTTTATATTGGGATAATTTTGAAGCTGTGTTTTAACTGTAAGGATGCTGAAGTACAGCCGTGTACTGACCACTCTAGAGAAGTAGATGAGTGTCCACATCTTGGTTTCAGGTAAACAAATGATTCAGGCATTAATAGCATTTTTTGGCTGTTGGTTCAGAGAACAGAGAAGACAACTAGATTTTTAGTAATGATAGAGGAAAAGCTGAGGATTCATATACAGGATGTAGTAGAAACAAAATGAGCGAGAAAGTAATTAGCCTTCAAACTTGTCAATATTTCTAAGAATTGTAGATAAGATTACAGAAACAAAAGACCAAGTACTAGCTTTCTCTGTCATTTTTTAATGATTCATTCTAGGCAGAATTTACTTTTCAAATGGTGTATATCCAGCCAATTTCACTACGTCTTCCTCCTCTTGTTAATATCAAAGCAATAGAGCTTTCTCTAAAAAAGAAAAAAAGAGAAACATAATACCTTGATGATTTCTTAAGAGATCTCACAGTTATAGGTATGCTAGAAAAGAAATGGATGTATCTTCTTTTCTTCTTTGTGTGTTCTTGGTACCACAAGCTGTGCACAGCATGCTTTCAATTAATTTAAACCAACTTTCCATCTGCTCCAACAAATGTAGGATTTGAGTGAAAGACAGTATGATGGAGTGACATGAAATACGCTAATAGCAAACACTAATGTGAAAGCCAGTCTTCTGTGCAAAATGTAATATCCATAGTGCACTCTTTCTACTCTATATTAAAGGCTCACTTTAGTGAAAAATGATTATTGTTTTCAATATTTGCCTAATCAAGATGGGAAACAAAAGCTTTAGCAGTGAAGATAGAGATTTATATTTTACAGAGCATGGTAATGTGAAGAACAGGATGTATCAGATAGATTCCTTTTTAATTGCCACTTTCATCAGGCTTTATATTATGGAATGATTTAATGATGTTTCTACACTTGAAACAAAAGAACAAAATTGCTAAATATGATTAGAACTTGGAAACATTTGGTTTTGTTATCAGTTTGGTCAAAAATCTGTGTATTTTGCAAGTAGTATATTTTTCCCCAAAAAAGTTGCATCAAAGGGATTTAAATTAGAAAAGCCAAGGCCACATCAAAACAGATACAATGGCTGCATTCAATTAATAAGGCAGCCTAAATTATAATAACTATATGCAACAAAAGCCATTTGCTACTAAATGTAAGCACTTTACAGACGTCATTATAGTCCTTTGTGGGGGGGGTTTGATGGTTTTTATTTGTGTTCTTGGTTTTTTTGGAGGAAGAGGTGGGTGTTTTTTATTATAAAGTAGGAATCTGACTGTGATTCTGGCACCAGCCTTTCAAGTAATAATCGTTTAAAACCATTTGGTAATTAAATTCTACCTGCAGCCCAATCTTGTTCCCAATTGTACCTGTGAGAACAGAGTTATAGCCTTTTCTCCCAATTTAAATTATCATGTGTGCTTGCAAAGTGGGATTTATTTTGGACTTTGTTTCCTTCTCCCTGCATTTCTTGCATTAAGTACTGTACTTTTAACCCTGGTTTGACCACTGCAACTGATCAAATCAATGCAAATTACAATTCTAGGCCTGGTGATGCACAGGAAAGCATAGTAGTAGCATTACTGTCAACAATAGCAAGTAAAAGATTAAAAGCTTATTCTTGATAATTCGTACCTGACATTCAATATCACTTGTACTTAAAAGTAGAGTTCATTAGAGGATAATTCTTCATAATCTTGTGCAGATCCAGGGAATGTGATATTATAATTTCATGGCAATTGTATACCTGAGTCCAAACTTGCAGTAAAGATGCATACTTCTCAACTGCTGCAGTCTGTAAATGCCACCTTTTTCTAGGTTAAAATTCCTCAAGCACTGGTAGTGTTTTTTGGTTTGACTTTGGGTTTTTAGGGGTTTGTTTAGTTTTGTTTTTATTTTTTTTAAGACATGCCTGGAAGGCCTTCGTTCTTGGCAAGGCTGAGCAAAAGCTGAATTGCAGGTGTCTTCATAACCTATCTATAGCTCAAACAGTACAAAAGATACCCAGTGGATATAGGAAAGGGCCCTTCAAAGTGAGAAAATAAACACTATTGCCTGGGACTGTATAAGCATCTAGCATCTAATGTTTAGCATTTCACAGCAGTGTGTCCTCATCACCAATTTATGGCAATTTTGGGGAAGACATTGCTTGCTGGAACTGTTCCATTCTGCAGAAAAGAATTATAGATTTCCCAGGGCAATATGATAAGTGAATAGAAGCTGTTTAATTTCCTTTAATTTCTTTTTACTTTACTGCAAACAGATCCAAACAAAGGGAAGTTTGTTTATCAGATACCTGCTTTCGTTTGCTGGATATGCTATGGATGTAGCAATAGCTTCATAAGATAGAAGGATATGAGACAGGGAAGGTTCATAATACTTTTATTGGACCAACTGAGACAGGTAAGAAAAAGAATGGACATTCATTTAGCTGTACAGTAAAATCATTATTCATGGATACTTAGCAAAGGTCCTGTGAGTCCAAATGCTTGTCTGTTTTCCCAATTATGTCATATGGTCTAATAAAAAGCATTAAATTTCCCTACAGACGTCTCCTCCCTACTATTTTGCAAGACATTTATACACATACAGCAGATAATGTCCTCAAGAATTTATACGCTCAACCTGAAACCCTTGTAGGAGAAGTAATTAGACAGGCTTAATTAGAGTTGGCATAACAATGTATATGTCAGTAAACCTTCAGAATTCTGCCTAGAAAGGTATTTTCAAAGAGCTCTTGCTACTTGTGGTAGTTATGTTCATTTTTCAGGTAGTTTATAGAACTGTATAATGCTTAACCACCATTAAATGTTTTTCCAGTTGGGACTGTTTCATGCGTAACTCAACCGTTCATCAATCTATTTCATTCATTGCTAGATTACAACTGGTGTGACTGCAAAGAATTGAGAAGAAAGGAGAAAGATGCTCCATTAGCAAACACCATCCATAAGTGACAGATTCAGCAATTTGGAATGAAGACAATCATGAATGATTTTGGGGATATTTTACTTTATGTGTAAATTGGATCATTGGCTGAAAAATCATCCCTTGATCCATCAAATATATAACCCAGAAATGAATTGGAGGTAGAGGTTAACAGAAGGTGAATAACAGAGCTAAGAGATCAAGCATGCAGCAAGGTAGGGATTATAAAACAAGTTATTTAACATGGGAAACAATGGCAACTAATAGCAATTAACAGTAAAGAGAACATGTTTTCTCCTTATAAATCTGGTGTTGGTGCCAGTATGATTTGCCTGAATGCAAATTCAGGGGAGAACGTGAATCCAAAATGATAGCAGGAAAGCAGGGAAAGAATTATCAGAGCATCAATTGTGGAGGGAGAGGGGGAAGTGCAAGAAGATTAGGGGAAGAAAAACTGAAGAGGGATGGATCAGGAAAAATCTGCAGTCTACTGGTATATGTGTTTCTAGATCTTTCTTGTGCCCAGCATAACAAAAGTCTCTTATGAACATAACTCTAGAGATCAAGTTATGTGTTTTTAGCCTGTAGGTTCCAAAGCACACATTAATAGTCATTATTGAAGGAAAGATGTCTTTGCTGTGGAACTAATTGCTCTCCCAAATACAGTGCTTACATCTCTTACAAGATGAAAATCATGTCCTTAAAACTATTCCTGGTTTATTATATGTGCCAGCCAGAATTTCTTACCATGTTATACAGAACACGGTAACTGCAAACATTCATTATTATGTGTGGGTAAATGTAAGCTCACAGAGATAAAGCAATATTTTACTAAAAATCTGCCTCTCAGAAGCACAGGAAAAAGATTTCTTCTCTCTCACATATGTGTAGGTCTGTACATGTAACTTTTTTACTTAAGGCCTAACACCATTAGACCACCCTAATGTTTGATAGCCATAAGAGTTTCCTTGTTGTGATGGAAGAGAGATTTTACTTCAGTTTCAGTATTTCTTGCATTGTTAAGACAATGGTACAGTGTTCTGCTGTAACAGGAGAAAACATTCTGAGTAATAGCTTGGACGTAATTTTCAGTAATATTTTGGGGCACAATAAAGGATAACACATATTTATAATCCAACCTGCCTGTTTATGAGGCAAATTACCTGGATCCATTATTTGGCTTTTCTGTTTGTTGCTTAGAAGCTTAATTTAAAATAAGCCATACATATTTAGTGAGCATACACTTATATATGGGGTGTATGTGCATACCTCTCAACTGTTATTGAGCAATCTCTGTAAGTGGAAAATATTTTCAGGCACAGATTAATCTGTGTAGCATATAAGAGACAGTAATTCAGATATCAAGCATTCAGTATTTGTCACCTCAATCATGTGGTGGCAAATTATCTCTCTCACCTCCCCATCCTTAGAAATGCTCATTACTTGAAATAATTTTGTGTGCCAATCCTGAAGGATGTGAAGGATAGGATTTGAGATTATGTACGGCTGTTTGTGACTAGAAAGACATGTCAATCTTGAAGCTTCTAGACTCAATTCAGAAGTTAAATTTGTCTAGTATTATCATAAAATGGAAATACACCATCATGCTGTCAAAGTAGCTAAATATTTAGCAGTAAGACCATGGCTAATAGGACATTAATCATTAATGATTATTCTGAGACAGGTTAGATCAAGCTGGAGGACTTATAAAAAGTATAAACGAGCTCTGAAGAAGCCAGCTGAGTTTGGGTGACAAAGCTATCAAGTAGACAGGAAGAAAAACCTAACCTGTAGCTAGATAAGACTTGCACAAGTGATAGACCCATGTACTATAATTAATGAAGAGCTCTCTTGCTGATGGATTTACTTAGGTGTTAATAAATACTTTGCTCTCTAGACTTGTCTGCAGTCCCAGCACTTCACTGGTCTCCTGAGAGTCATTCACTGACAGACGTTGGACTGTCTGCATGGCAGCAGGCTGGAGAGGCCACTGGATTCCGACAGAATTCCTTCTGTTCAAGAATACCTTCTTCACCAGCTTCTTACAGGGAGAACATAAGGCCTGACAGGATGATTGCAGGGGCTGCATAGGAGCTGTGAAAGAGATCTTGTGTCAGCTCCTGACACATGGTCATAGTGCACGAAATGTCTCCAGAGTGAGAAACGGTTTTGTCCTGCATTAATGCAATCCAGAAAATGTGTTCCTTCAGAGCTCCCATATTCTATATATGAGTAAGGGCTGGGATTTTTTAGGGCTGCACATCATTCTTGCTCCACTATATGAATATAGATGTCTTTTAATTTTCTCGTAGGCTGTTGATAATACAAATGTATTTATAATGCAGGAATCATTTTAAACATGTAATACTTTTTAAATGCTTTTAGACATTAAGTTTTAGCTTCCCAGTCTGCAAATGTTTACTATAATTATTAAGGTATGTCACTCTTACAAGAAAGGTTTTCTGGAGTATTATTTACAGTTTCATTTTTACAGCTTAATTTCTTTTTTTTTTTTTTTAAAGCAAATCTTTCTTGCATGATTATAATACCTTAGAGGTAATTACTAAGATTAAGTGCCTGGCTTCTATAAACTGTCATCTCAATTCCCATTCAAGTAAACCAGAATTGTAACAAATATCAATGTTGCTATAATCCTTTTAGAATGCTGTTATTTGTATACTCCTGTTCTTTATAGTTTCATTTTTGTCGTGGTTTGTGAAGACTGGTTTTAAATTAGTAAAGAGGCTTTCAAGGCTCATGGTAGGTCTTACATAAGGTGCAAAAAATGATGCTAAAATATGCAGTGATAATTGACTGTCAATTTAAGAACACATTCCCCATTGGACAGGTGCCTGTTGTTTTAGATGAACTTGGGGTTATTGTTAATACACTGTTAACAGGTTCCCTGGAGTTTCCATGCAGTTCATTTCACACTTGGACATTGCAATTTTTGCAACAATTCACAGAGTTCAGAAATGTCCAGGAGACTTTGGCAGGGACAACCAAGGAAATGCTAATAAGGAAAACAGAACAGAAGTCTGAGCCAGGATTCAACTGTTGCCAGAATCCATCAGCACTACACAATGTTGACATGAAAAAAAAGAGTTCTTTCATCTCTTGCAGCCATAAACCGATGGGGATTTTATTTATTTATTAGCAGAGAAATAACAGAATAAAATACAAGGGAGGTCTTGAAAGAAACCCATTGTGTTAGGCCAGTGACATGTCTCTCGAACGAGTATCCATGAACAGGTTTTGCTTCATAACACAGCTGTATAACACAGTGGTCTAACAGTCAGATCAGTGCTTGTCATTGTGCACAGTAATTTACAATTCTACAAACTGGGAGTAAAATACTAGTGAATCAAAGCTGATTTGATCTACAGTCTTATGCTTCAGTGTAAATGCACCTGATGCATAAATAAATACACAGTAACAGCAATACATATAAGGTGTAAAGCAAGAGTCAGCCAATTAAACTTCCAGCTGGACACAAGTCGGTTAAACATCAGGTGCTAAGAATGTCTCAGATGTAAGATTTACTTCTGGTTAGAATAGTAAACAGTAAAGCTGTGTTGTGTAATGGAAGACTGGCCTCCTAAGGGCAGAAATCAGAGTAGGTTGGCTTGTGACATTCCCATCAAGATATACGAGACCCAAACTTCTGGGGGAACAGCTCACAAGCAGCAGCAACACCATCAAACTTTAATTTGGTTTTTAATCTGAAGCCCATCCTGGGTTTGGGTGTAAACAACTATTTTTAGCAAATCTTTGCAACAGGGCCCTCTGCTACTTAACTGTGTGATACTAGTAGTGTCAACAGTGAATGGCAAGTTTTCACAGTCTTGACTCATGTGACATCCTGCTTCTAAATAGGTTAGCTTTTTGGACTGAGAGTTTAAAACAAACCAAAAGGTCTAGCAGGCTTTTTCAATGGTGTTCTTAAAGAAAAAATGCAGAGTACTGAGAGTGGGTCTACAGAAACAAAGTGAGAGTTGACTGTGTTATGGGGGTAAGTTATACATAAATCTAGTATCTTTTTTGGTTTTAAGAGCATTTTTCCAGACTTTGTAAAGACTCACATTAGAAAAGTTGCCCACTCTCAAGATTTCCTTTGAAACTAAATGCGAAAAACAGAACCCTCAGCAAAACTCTAAAATAGCAGAAAATCTATCCGCTGAGCTAATGAAGATGACTGGTACAAGTGTGTGCGGCCTGCTGCCCCCACTTCCATCTCTTTAAAGGTATTTGAATTGCCCCAATTCCCTTATTAATTAGTCTGTAGTACAGTTTAATTGCATCGTACTATTTTTTCTAATGAACTGAGATTTTAATGAGTATTCACTGTTTAATAACCAATTAAAAACCAGACTATTGTGTATATGGGATAATGAAACTCAGCACCTTAGCTGCTTATATTTATTACACACATATTTTAATACTTTGATTTAAACAGTAAATCCAAATATCTGTCTTTGTTATAAGTAAGTCATACCTTCACTAAATAATGGCATTTAAATGCACATACTGCCTCCCTCCCTTATTAAGCCTAAGCAGGACAAAAGATGAAGAAGAGCTGCAGTAGCAAGAAGTCTTCTGTTTAAAATTGAAGGAAAAAAGAACTGAAGAAATCAAGCCTTGGACTGCATCCACTCAACCCCAGAAGACAAGAGTTGTGTACAGAACGCTTTTTCATTAGCTTCAGGTAATCAGTGCTCATTTGCTAGAGAACAAAGTACACAGTGCCAAGCAGCAGAAATTAAGAGTGTGAGAAAGTACTGCAGCCTACAAGTTGTATAAATGAGGACATATAACTACAATTAAAAGTAGGTTTATTACATAACTGACAAAAAAGTGACCCCTAATGGCTCTTTAATAAGGTGCCAGGCTAAAGTACCAGTGCAAGAATGATGAGGGGATGTCAATGGCACAGACACCAGGTGATAAGAGCTGTCTTAATTGAGTGAGAAAGAGGAGAGGAAAAAACAGTCACGGAACCAAAGTTGCCTCTGCATCCTGGCTCCTTGGTCATGGAACTGCGGTGGCTGCGCTTGACGGGTGGGTTTGCAGAGAGGATCTCCTCTCTGCCAGGAGGGTTTTCAACTGCGCCCTCTGTCTGTTGCCTTCCTATTGCAGTTCTGGTCCTGTCACTGAACAAAGTGAGAAAAGGGTGCTTTGTGGTCTGATGGGACTAAAGACACAAGGGAGCACAGCTTGATGGGTACTCATAGGTCAAAATCCTGCAGTCAGCTCTGCCAGTATAATGGTGAGCAGCGGCACTAAGCCTTTGGTAGGGCTGAGGATAGATGGTTTCTGATCAGCTCAAAGGATTTCTCATCTAGAGACATTAATGTTTCAACATCTCTGTGCAGGATCCGAGGGCAAGCCATTTTCATATAGATTAATGCAATTTTTGCTACTAGTAACAATGGCAAAACTTGTCAGGCACTGTGACTGGGCTTTCCAGCGCTGGTCTAGTTCTTACACGATGTAGCTAATAGTCACAGCTTGCAGATGTGAAATTTATTGCACCAAAAAGCCTAAATCTTTCTTTTTGACTTACTGCCTCACATAAGGGTTATTCTAATTACTACAATATATTGTTTCTACTTTGCTTTATCTGTGGAATCTGTCATGTACTCCATGATCCCTGTATGAATTAAGCATCCCTGATCTTGTTCTTTTTCTCTTCTGCAATCTAGTATATGAAAGGCTGCATATCTGTTAACCAGGGCACCTGTTCTCTAGATGTTTCACTCAGTATTAAAGGTAATGACAATTAAGTTACCTTGGAGATACAGGAAGAATTTCAGTATATATTATCTCATGATGACTAAAAAAAAAATGTTGTTGTTTTATTGTTTTTTTGGGGGTGAGTGTTTCAGCTTTTATGTTTCTGGATTTTTAGTGATGCCAGTAGGAAGTAAGTGTTCCAATCCCACCAAAGGCTAACTGACTCCCTTGGTACTAGCCAAGTCAATAATAGATGTAACACTAAGTCAGGTTATAACCCTTGTTTTGTGGCTACTTGGAAGGTGTCTTATAGCACTCTTGCTTTACTGCAGCTGATCAAAGAGCACGATACAGCTGATGTGATTCTTTGTTTATTTGTGTACAATGAGATATTATTTGATTTGTTGCCGTTTCCAAGTGCAGGCTCAACTCATTATCTTACCATTGTCCCCAGCAGTTCAGTTACATGCAAGAGTGAAGATTGCAAGGTAACTGGAATGGCGAAATTAATCAGGCATAAAGTTTGTTCCCAAGTGGCTGCTGGCATGAAGCAAGATGAGAGGTGTAAACCACAAGGGTTGCTTACCTATAAAAGGTAAAATTTTAAATACCTGGTACTGATATGAGGATTTAATTCAGTCCATAAGCACTGCCCACTTACTTTTCATCAATGGTGTCCCTCCAGGGATAGGTGTTGGGACCGATCTTGTTCAACATCTTTGTCAGTGACATCGACAGTGGGATTGAGTGCGCCCTCAGCAAGTTTGCCAATGATACCCAAGCTGTGTGGTTCAGATGATACTCTGAAGGGAAAGAATGCCATCCAGAGGGACCTTGACATGCTTGAGAAGTGGCCAATGCCAACCTCATGAAGTTCAACCAAGCTAAGCACAAAGTCTTGCCCCTGGGTTGAGGCAATCCCTGGCACCGCTACAGGTTAGGCAGAGAAGAGATTCAGAGCAGCCCTGTGGAGGAAGACTTGGGGGTATTTGTCAATGAGAAACTTAACTTGAGCTGTCTTCTGTGTGCGCTCGCAGCCCAGAAAGCCAACCGTATCGTGGAGCGTGACCAGCAGGTCATAGGAGGCGATCCTGCCCCTCTGCTCTCGTGAGACCTCACTTGGAGCATTGTGTGCAATTCTGGTGTCCTCAACATAAAAAGGACATGGAACTGTTGGAACAAGTCCAGAGGAGGCCATGAGGATGATCAGGGGACTGGAGCACCTCCCGTATGAAGAGAGGCTGAGAAAGTTGGGGCTGTTCAGCCTGGAGAAGAGAAGGCTGCGTGGAGACCTCACAGCAGCCTTCCAGTATCTGAAGGGGGCCTACAAGGATGCTGGGGAGGGACTCTTCATCAGGGACTGCAGTGACAGGACAAGGGGTGATGGGTTAAAACTTAAACAGGGGAAGTTTAAATTGGATCTAAGGAAGAAATTCTTTACTGTGAGGGTGGTGAGGCACTGGAATGGGTTGCCCAGGGAAGTTGTGAATGCTCCATCCCTGACAGCTTCAAGGCCAGGAAAGATGAAGTCTTGGGTGACACGGTTTAGAGTGAAGTGTCCCTGCACATGCCAGGGTGTTGGAATTAGATGATCTTAAGGATCTTTCAAATCCTAACCATTCTATGATTCTATGTTTCTGTTAAAAATATATGTGATCAATTTAAAAAGACAACACTATGGTAGTGTTTGTTTGTTTGGGTTGTTTTGTTTAAAAGTTTTTCTTGTTTTGGCCTGTTAGTCACAAAAAGTACATCCAGGCACAGCAATGATGGTGAGTATCCCACAACTGCATGTTTAAATAGTAAATTGCGTTAAGCCATAAGTAATAAAATGTACTGTCATATAATGCTGAAGTGTACTGGACTAGAGTAACTTACTTGCTGCTGTAACAACAGGAGCAGTGAAGGTCATCAGATGCTGAGAGGTGGATGAATGGAGTTTGGCCAGAGGCGTGGTGGTTGAGGAAGAGCATCCCAATAGTTTTACAGCAGGAGCAATGACCTTTGCTTTGTTTCTGCAGGTAAAAAGGTTGTACTGAAGCCAGAAGGAACTTTTCTGGTTTACTATTGCTGGAGAAAAAAAAGGTAACTAGATTTTACTGTGTAAAGTTACCGAGTAACAGTAGAGTGCAATCCAGAATGTGTGGTTGTTAGATAAGAGAAGGTTGAAAGGGCAATGGAAAAGCTTCTACCTGGCTAAAAACCATTCAGCATTTTCCTTATGATTTAACTTTGCACTGTTTCAAACACCTCTTTTAAGGTCCAAGGCACAGCAATGGTTTAGGACAATGATTTCAGCTGAGACCAAAGCAGGTGTCATTTTTTTGCTGTGGCTTTCAGATAATGACCTTTTGTTCAATTACACCACAAGTTTCATGTATGTTCTTTCATCTTCTACTTATTACAGACCACATTAAAAAGCCCCCGTTAGATTTAAAGTCTGATAAAACATTGGCAATAGGCAAAACCTGAAGGTAGGTCTCTGTGAAAGCAAGCTGCTGTGCCTTGTACTCAGATGTTTCCTTCAAGTGATGCCTTCCCTCCTCAGCTTCCTGTATTCTCAGATAAAAGGCTATTTTCAAGGATATTCTATCTTTATGTGTCGCTGTCAATTTAGATAACATCCTATAAGATATAAAAAAGACAACTGGTAGGAATTTCAGAAACCTAACAGGCTCTAGCTTTGTGCTGGAAAAAGAATTCCCTGGTAAAGAGGTGATAATGTCATAGTGCTATAGTGCAAATTTCCCACAGGATTTTCATCCTAGCTAGACTTCCTTTTTCTGTCCTGGATTCTGGGCCAGAGTTATTATTTATTTATTTCACCTACTGGGCCCTTCTACAATGTCTGGGAACATCTGCCAGCACAGGACATTAGACCCTACTTCCCTTCTCTTAGTAATCGCAGGTTGTAATTGCTCAGTGAAAACAGAAAACAGGGCCTTATAAACCTCATGTCCTCACTGGAAACACAGCATGCTAAAGTGCTAAGCCTTGTCAGTGACCTCTGCAGTTACTGGTACAGAAGGGCATTAATGCACTGCAAGCTATTTTCGGGCATCCTGGCCCAGAATGGTTTGCGCTTGAAGGCAGCAAGGGCTCTAAATTTTGTAGGAAGATCTTCTGAATCATGGTTACAAGTAAATCACATATGCATATGCATTGTCAAGAGGAGTTAAGCACAGGAGGGAGCACATCAGACATGACTGTGGACTGTGGTAGTACTGGCTGTTAAAAGCCATACTGTAATTGGCCATGACAGAGATGCACTCCTGTAGCATCCCATGGTGGTCCTTATTAGTTGACATTTGCTCAGCCTGTTTCTGTGATGTTTACAATGTTGGCTCTTTGTGCCTGTTTGTTCTCTGTAAGTGGAAGTGATGATGGTAGGTGGGGAAGGTGAAAGCAGAAGCAGAAAGGAAGTGCAACACAAAATCCATTAAAGGTCCTGCACACAGCCCAGCAAAGGGACATCTGACCCAGGTTTGTGCGAACGCAACTCTGTAACTCTTTGTAATGGAAGCAGGGCTTTGGAAGAGAAATCACGGCTGTTACCTAAACGGATGCTGAATATTCTGCTACTGCTTTCTTGCATGGTCAAACCTTTATTTTCCTCTCTAACCTCCAGCTTCTCGTTCTATGACCATGGCATGGCAATGATAAAGGCTGCAATTTACCTTTTTCTTAGAGCAATGTGGGAGTTTCTGGCACTTAGTGCAAGATATTCCAGCCCTTTGAGAGGCACAGGGTAATTTTGTAGTTCTCCATTCCTGCTGTGTTGCATCAGGAAGGTCTATGCCCAGACAGAAGGTAAAAGCCCATACAACTTTTATTTCAGCATTTCACAAATAAATTACAAGTTTCTTTGCAACCACATCATAAATCAAAACGTTTATTTACACCTCAAAAACAGCAAGCAATTCAGCAACTAGGGCCCCAAAGGACAATTAATTTGAAAAATAGCTCAATTACATATCTTTAAAATCGAAGTATTTTCCTTCTGGGGAAAAAAGGAAAAAAAAAAAAAAGAAAATCATAGTAAGAACGATCCCCATGGTAGCTTAAGAGACAGAGTTTGTAATGGGAAAGTATGACATTACGGAAGGGCTCTTTCTGAAAGAGCAGTAACAAGCCAGCTTGCACTGAATTTACTACCATAGCCCACCAGATGTGCTCTCACAGGGATGCATGTATGCATGGACATACATGTAGTCTGGCTGTAGGCTACATTCGTTCTAACCCCAAGTCATCAAATTCAGTCATTTGCTGATGCAGAGGAGGAGCGTAATGTTCAAACGGTGGATGAAACTTTCCGAACAGCTGTCCTACTGAAAGAACAATAATGCAGAATTCTGGCTATAGACTCCTCCCTTTCCACTACTGGTGACCTGCTGACACATAGAAAACTAAAAATGAGTCAGTAAGCAATGATGTATATCTTGAAATTATATAATTGTGTCAGGAAGGGACAACTAAAGGTAGCATAAATACAACATGAGAGTTGGGATAAGCCTGGGGTTTAGTGTGTGGGGTTTTGTCTTTTTTCTTTTTTTGTGGCTTTTGTTTTGTTTTGCTTTTTTCTTAAATCAGACTGTTTTGGCATACATAACCCATGCTATTCCTTTCCTCATGTATTCATCCAAAGTCACGGAATTAAACTGTTTATTCCAAGTCCTCATGTTGTATCTCCCTCTATCTGCATATATTATATATATATGTGTATGTGTATATCTCTATATATTTACATATATACACACATAGCAATTGTGCAACTAGTAACTTTCCATTGAGTGTATGAGTGTATCTATTTCATCTGGACACATACAAATCAACTAGCATATCTTAGTGTGAGGCAAGAGAGCAGTGTAGTTAATGGGTTGTGTGATTTACATAGCAAAATAGCTGTATCTGCTTTAAATAGAATAATGACAATTGCTAATGTACTTTGCATGTTAATTCTAAAGATTACAGATCATAGAGTTAATTCAGATAAAATAATTGGTATTTTAGTTTTTTACCTTTTTGTTAGCATCAGATAGTGTACCTCAGACAACAGAATTTCTAGAGGTGTGATAAAGGGAAGATAGGAGCAGAGTTTTGCCTTAGACTTGATGTTCTCAAGCTGATGTGGCTTTAATATTATCTTGTGGGCTTTTTTTTAAACAAGACATTATTAAACCATTCAGAAAGAATCTTAGCTTTCAGACAAACAGTGATGTAAAATTATGTGTACAAATTTCTGCTGTTTCAAGTGGCTGAGACTATTAGTTGCAATTTTGAAGAAAATTGACAGCTTTCTTATTAGTTCAGACAGGAGGTCTTTGCAAGGGAAGGACCAGTGACGTAAAAGTTGTTAATATAGGTTTGTCTTTCTGTGCTGATGAAACATTTAAGCTGGGGCCCTACAAGCTAATTGTAAGTGAATAATTTAGTAAATGAGTTTGTATTATAGCGATCCTTAAATGAGTAAGTAAGAGACTAGGATGGATTATACGACTACAGGCCACAGCCATTTCAAGCAAAGATTAAACCAATTTATGCTGGTGTCTTAGAGACACATTGAAGTGGTCAGTCAAGCAAGCAAGTCATCTGTGGGAGGCATCTGAGCTGTAGGTTTCTCTGTATGTAACGAAAGACAGACTTTTGATAATATATAAGCACTCAAGAATTCTGTCACAAATATCGCTGCTTTACTGTTCACAACAGACCAGTGAAAGCAATTTGTGAGGAGGTTTAGATGAAAAATTTCATCTAAATATGATTAACTGTATCGCAAACAATTTTAGTAATGGAGTTGCTCTTTGATTTACACCAGTGTAAATGTGATGAGAACAGGGCTCAAAAAGTGTATGAGCCAATGTCCCACTCTTACTTAATCTTCCTCAATACTCAGTAGGAAATTCAGGTCAATTCCTTTTGTTTTAACCTTCAGGCTGGAAGCTTTAATATAGGTGTAGAAGTAACAGGATAATGGTGAATGGAGGCTTTGACGTATCTATCTTGATTCAGAGTTTCAGCCATGAGGCTGACTTCTCTACATGTCAAAAAGCTGTGGTGTTATCCAAGAAAGATCTCTTGTCATCAGGTAAAGTCTTCCCACTGTTAGTGTAGTTCCAGGCAGAAGGGATTTTCCTTTGTTCCTCATTTTGGATGTCTTTGTCATGATCCACCAAATGCTGTGTAAGCCTTGGTTTAAATGAGAAAAGAGTAGTTTTATCTGGAACTTGATAGAAACAACACTAATGTCAGTGGCTGACTTCCCAGAGGTGGGTTTTGCAGGAAGGAAGCAAGGAGAAAAAGAGTATTTCTGGGGGAGAGCATTATAATGTCTTTTATTCAAGATAGAGGTTTCGTAGATCAAAGCACAGAGTGCAGTTTATCTTTGGGTGCCTTTGGATGCGTTCAGTAAATACTCGTGTTGAAAATGCAGTTACATTATGCATTTGTTGATCTTTTTTCTTTTTGAAAAATTTGCCTGAAAATACTATATGACTGTTGTTGATAAAATAGCAGCAGATCATTATTACAAGGCATGGGCAGAGAAAGAGAACTAGAAACATGCCCACATTAACGTTTGAGACCAGGCACTTCCCTGCTGATGTGCCTGCAGCTGCCTAACAGCCCACTCCTGAAGGCTTTGCTCAGGAGAACCTCCCACCAACCTGAGTACCACTTTGGTAACAGAAACATCTAAAGCATGCTGCAAGAGAAACAAGGTAAGTGGGTGCTTGTGCATGGTCAGGACTGCAGGAGTTAAGCTGGAAGAGAAAAACAGGCTCCTGTCTGAGAGTGGCTTGTATCTTAGCAAGAAATCTACCATGTTAGGAAAGTCCATCACACAAAAAGAATCTATGATGTTAGGGAAGTCCACAACAAAAACTATTTTTTCCTCTGTCACTTTACTCCTTCTGATTAAAACAAAAAAAACCAAAACAAAATGAAAATAATCCCCAAAAAACAAAAAACAAAACAAAACCAGAAAATAAAACAAAAAAAAGACTTTTTTCATATTTGGTACAATACAGGAAGTTAGAGAAAAGCTACTATACAGCAAATTTTATCCACCAACACACATTTAATATCTAGTGTAGCATTATGCAAACTAAATGCATGTTTGGACTTCATAATACTTCTCAAAATCTTTCCTACTGAAACATATACGTGTTATGAAATATATGCTCATAATCTCACTGTAGTAAAGACAACATACAGTATGATTTATAACTACGGTAAGAATGCTAACTAAAGAATGCAGCTGCAAAGTTCTATTGCATAAAGAAGCTTTCTTGTTTAAACTTTAAATAAGCAAGTTTAGTAAAATATTCTAAGACACTTACCTTACCCTAGTCACTGGAAAGCTCTAATAAAAGCCACAGTCTGTCACTAGCATATTTTTTGTGTTAATTTTAAAAAAATTTGGTGTGAGCTTTAATGGATCTTTCATGATTTAATAACAAGATGATCATCTTGATACAGTTGGAAGGTTTTTCTTTTACCTTACATGCTCACAGAATAAGAAACGATTCATATTCATATCTAACGAACACTTTCTCTCCATGTCCTCAAACAAGTGTGGTAAGTTTACACACACAAAGAAATTCTGTTGTTATTCTTAACTGGAAACTGTGCATATGTGTATGTATGTATATATATATTCAAAACTGTGAGTATGTGTGTGAATACATGTATATGAGGGCATGTTTCCTGCCTCGCACTTATGCATGTAAGGACAACTGCATAGAGGCTGAGAGAAATACCAGTGCTTCTAAGCAATCCTTTGCTTTTGCTGTTCTAATCACCTTCTCATGTGCAGACATCCACCTGAGGCATGTCTGCAGAGCTGATGAAAGACTTAGATTTTGTAGCCTGCCCTGGCAAATACAAGGGCATAAAGAAAGCTGACTATATCCCCTTTAAAAATCAGGCCCAGCACTCCCACCACTGTGAATCATGACCATGCAGTCCTGCTTTCCCAGAGCAGACCTTCACTTCTCAGAACTTGCCAGTGCGGCTCACACTGACATGGGGAGCGCAAAGCAGTGCTCCTGCCCAACTGTAAATTCCTTCTGAGACATAAGGAAAGCAGTTCAGATCAGAAACAAGCCCAAGGGGGCTTGTGTTTCTTGCTTTCTGACCCTGAGGTACAAGTGACACTACAGAGCCTTGAGCCTGATGTGACTGTGTCAGCAAAGTGGCTGTTGAAGCCTTGTGATTAAAATAGTCTCTCTCCTTCCGGCCACACTAGAAACAGCAAACGTGGTAGGTTTAGCTACGATAGAACAGTTACAATTCATCTGTAGCTGTATTATCCCTCATTCACTCCAGATGAATATTTTACAAAAGCTAAACCTGTGGTATAACTCTTCTCTCTATATAAATATATATGTATATACATACACTCATACATATACAAATACTAACCCACAGACAAAATATTTTCTGAACAGTTCAATAGCAACAAGTCAACAGATAGATAGAGAAAAAATTAAGCCACTGTGTTTTCTGTTTCCCCAAACTCCTGTTTAGGTATCCTATTCTTATAACATTCAGAGAAAATTCCCATCAGCCTTGCGTCTTGCAAGATGGAAACGTTAACAAATGGCAGGTAAGGTAAAGGCTGTCAAACACCAATGTACAGTTGGACAGAGTAAGTGAGGCTGCAAATTAAACTGAATTTGGAGCAACTGAAGCCTAGTAGTGAAGAAAGTAAGTGAAAACTGCAATCTTCAGATCTGATCCTTTCTTTTTTCTTGTTGTCATGGCAACTCGGTAGACAGCTTCAAATGGCAGGAGTTCTTACAGACCTATGCAATGGGAAATGCATGTGAGTATTACTACGCAGATCACAGTATCTTTAACTTTTTGAGTTTTTCCCCCCATGTCAAAATACTGATTGAGTGCATACACATTTGCCAGTAATTAAATATGTGTTACCCAGGTATGTGTGAAGATGGAAATCTCCAAAAGTAACCCCCCAGATGTTGCCTGGAGCATTCAGAGTCCTTTGTAGCGCAATTCAGGAAGATGTAGTGCATAAATCTCAGCCAGGACCTGATTTTCCCCATTTGACACCTTGATCACTTACACTAGTGCTAGAGCGCAAGTAAAATGCCAGAGAGTTAGTCCCTTGTGCAAACACACTGACTAGCAGAAAGCAAACAAACAATATCTTAAAAAATAACACATTTATAGTGCCTTATATTTTGTGCATATACCAGGGAATAAAAGAGCTGGCATACCATACTAATGCTGCTACAGAAATATAAATCTTATGTAGACTGTCTACCTTTTTTTCTTTTTCAATAAAGTGAAGGTAGCACAACCTGAATGATTTTAGCTATTTTAGATGGGCACTCTGATAACACAAAGGTAGTAAAGAAAATCAGAAAAGCAGAGATGAGGAGCAAATGTAACATTAGCTGTAGCTAATGGGTCACTTTCCTCTGCTTTTACTTAGACACTAGTAAATTGCAATTATTTGTCTTTGCCGTAAAAACATATAAGAATAGAAAGAATAATATTCACAAATACATAGCTAAATTTGATCTAGATCCTCTCAAACAAATACAACTTCTGACCTTACAGTGCCGGTTTACTGGTCATACTGGTTTTGGCTGGGATGGAGTTAATTGTCTTCATAAAAACCAGTACGGGGCTCTGTTTTGGGTTTGTGATGGAAACTGTGCTGTTAACACAGGGATGTTTTAGTTACTACTGAGCAGTGCTTACACAGAGTCAAGGTCTTTTCTGCTCCTCATCCTGCCAGCAAGCAGACTGAGGGTGCACAGGGAGTTGGGAGGGACCAGCTGACCCAAGGGGCATTCCATACCCTATGGCATCATGCTCAGCATAGAAAGCTGGGGGAAAGGGGAAAGAAAAAGAAGGAATTCTGGAGCGATGGTTTTTGTCTTCCCAGGTAACCACTAAGTGTGATGGAGCCCTGCTCTCCTGCGAATGGCTGAACACCAGCCTGCCCACGGGAAGTGGTGAATGAATTCTTTATTTTGCTTTGTTTGTCTGTGCAGCTTCTGCTGTGTCTGTTTAACTTTCTTTGTCTCAATCCATGAGTTTTCTCACTTTTCCCTTCCTGATTCTCTTCCTTAATCTGTCAAGGGGGAATGAGCAGCATTGTGGTGCTCAGTTGCCTACTGGGTAAAAGCCACTAAAATGCACTGAAGGCTTCATACTCTTCAACCAGGGAGAAGACAACTCCAGTGTCAAAGTACCAAAACACAAGTCAAACATGCACACCAAAACTCACAAACACTAGTGAAATGTTTGTCTAGTATATATTGCACCTGTACATTTAAATGATGCAATATCAATAGTTTTTTCACAGACACAAGCAGCACGAACAGCTGATCATTATGGTCTTTACTGGAGACTAAATAATGGTCATTATTAGATGCTGGTTTGTGCTCTTGTTTTTAATTATCTGCTTTTCTTTGGGGGAAAATCAAGTTTAATATAATTATCAATAAGACTATTTCACTTCATTTGCTTCTTTCCTGTTATTATCTTGGTATTACTTGAATTGACTTCAGTATTAAATTCTGCCAGCTGGAGGCCTGTCCAGATGGGCTGTACAGCCAGGCAGACACCTGGATAGCATGGAACAGCCTGTCCTTTCCTTTGCAGCACGACCTCAGTTCTGTTAAACAAAGGTAAGTAAAGTAAATTAAGCAAGTGTAAGAATTTACAGAGGGAGTGATGGACAGGGCTCACTAAAATGAGATGTATCACTGAGACTTCCAAATAAGATAAATCTGGAACTGCTTGGATTTTTAGCACGATGTTTAAATAAAAGGTCTGGCCACAAAATTAGGACCCAGACTTACATGCAGGAAATTCATGATCATGACTTGTCAAAGTTTAGATATTTTTGGATAGGGATTCCAGGTAGGACTAAATTCTGGCAAACAACTTAATCTCCTGGGGTAGTGAAGAGCAAGAGTTCAGGACCCTGACCTCACAGACCATCCAAAAAATAACATCTCCTGATCACAATGGAGCTTAGTGTCATTAGAGGGCATTTGTTTAATCCTGACTCAAAGGAAGTAACACCAGCCTTTGGATTGGCAAAGATACCCTGAATCTTTAGGAGATCCCTGAAGGTCTTCCTGCTAAGGACAGGCAGTTGTACATGATGAATGAACAGTAGCTGTAGCACTGAATTTTGTACAAACCATAGGCTGAAACTTCACCAGAGGAATCTGTCAGCACGAAATTAATTAGTATCACATGGATTCAAAAAGCTAGCAACTGCGTCACCAACAGCTTGTAAATACAGAGCAATATATGTTGATTTATGTGCAGACTTGAAGAAAAGTTTGTATATTTTACATCATATTGACAGATATAACGAATATTACTACCTCATCATGCACCTGGCTTTTTCTGAGTAAACTACATATTAAAACTAGTTAGTTCAGGTTTAATTATGAAAATGATTTGTCCTATGATAGTTTTCTATCTATTAAAGACCAGTTTCTCTCTCTAATAATACAAGCATGTTTTGATTCTCCCTGTTACCCCATCTGCCTATTTAAGCACCATCCCATCCCTTCTCCCTTTCATCTCAAAGCTCTACAGTCCCTGCCAATTCTTTTATCTACTGAAATTGCTTCTCAACTTCATCCTTTCTGTCCTATCATCTGCCTTTGACCCATTTCATCACATGCTTGGAAATCTGATGTTTGGCTCCTGTCACTATCTCCTTTACTGTGATTTCTCTTATCACTTTTCCAGCATGTCTTTCAGTCTTATTCCCTTCACCCTAGGTTTTTGGGTACACCCTTTTATCCCTCCATTTTAATTTCTTCCCCTTATTTGTGACACCATTCATGCATGTTCATCAATCACTTCAGTGATGATAGTCCACAGATCTTACTTTCTTTGCCTGTTTTTCCATTTAGACCAGAAGTGTTGAGCTCTAACCCCGATACCTTTTCGATGCTTAGCTGACAGCTCTGCACAGCTAAAACTGAGCTCTTAAATCTTTCCCCTAAATCACTCCCTTCCACTTCTTCCTTTGACTGCTCAGAACAACAGTATCATCCTGTCTCTCATTCAAGCCTAAAAACAGAAACAAACTGGAAAGGTTTTTTCTGGCATGGATTCTCTTTTTTAGGTCTGTATATTTTGGTTATGTCTTGATCTAGAGGATTCTTTTTCACATTGTCCCAAAGGGCTTTTTCTAGCCATTCAAACAGCTAAATCTCCTACCCAGGCTCCCCTCAGTTAGCAGTTTTGCAACAGCTTTTCATGGCCCTTTACAAATTCAAGCTACTGTGTGCTCCTACCTTGTCAGTCTTTTGCTGGACAGAGCATTTTCCCACTCTGCCACTTCGACAAAACCTCTGTTACTGCAACTCCTTCGTGGTCTCTTCTCTACTTCACATATTTTCCTGGATTATCCCTGCATTACCTGTTTTTCCTCTCATTCACAGCCCATGATGGCAGATTTCATTGACATGTTTGGGGTTTTCCCAAGCTTTCTTACATAATAGGAGCTCCATAAAATTCTGTTTCCTTAACATCTGCTTTGCTGACACATCTACAAAAATCTTGGCATGGTTAAAGGCTGCCAGGAGTATTATGAATTCACTCAGCCCTTTCACCAGCCTCAAGTTATGTTTAAAGAATTATCTTATTCCAGACATTGTTTGGAAGAATAGGATATATACCTCTGCTCATTAATGACGGCTTGACCCTTTTATAAAAGTGGATTGCTGAAAGAGTGACTCTTGGCTTTTAAAATCAGATTCAACATTCAAAATTACGGGCTATAAAATTCAGCAGTAATAATCTTTAGTAGTTCCAGTAAGAGTGCTTGAGATAAAATCCGTGATTGTTCTTTCCATTGCACACAAAATTGCTTATGTCCACTACAGAAGTTAGTCTACATTTAGTTTCTGCAGTTAATAACAGAATCTATCAGCTACAAATATTCTTTCTAAAAATATTCTGTTATAGTGATATCGTGTGTTCATTACCAGACAAACATTCTGGGCAGTAGCTCCCTGAATACCTAATCTATAGAAATCAACAAAAAACAAAGAATTGTGCAGAAAACTCAGTGATGAATCTAAGCAAATCTGCTGAAATCAGCAGAACTGCTGTGTTGTAAATTCTTTGGAGATCTCCATATTTTAAAACTCTCTGTTACCCCAACTGGATTTCCAATGTTCATTCTTATTTTCTGTATAGAAATTGCAGTTTTCTTGCTTGCCTTTTTTTTTTTTTTTTCTTGTTATTCTCCCCATGAAGAAAGACCAAAGGAAAGTTCCAGAAATACAGACACACTGTCAAATTATTAGGGTCTACTTCTTATTTGAACCCCGTGTCTAAAGAGCTAACCTAAAGATTACTGACTTCCAGGGTTTATCCACTGACTTCAATGAGATAGTGTTCATTTAATTTTTTTTAACCCACTGTTATGTACTTTATATCATGCATGATGTAAAGTTTGCAGATAGCAACAGCACATAGAAGATAGTAGTATTTAAGGAATGTTGTGAGCATAAAATGTGCAAATAATGTGTGCAGGGAACACATTTGCTGATCCATGTTAACTATCTCTTTCAGGAACTTTATGGTCTAGTAAGCCTGTGCCTGGCAGGTTTAGATCTGTACGTTAATGATCATTATGCCTAGTAATTATTTCATTCCTTGGTTGTTAAGAGCAACACTGTCTCTATTGCTGGTCTCAGCACTCAAGAATCATAACACAACATGTGTTGTTTTCAAGGTGATTTCTGTCAAGCTACAAGTAATGTGATGAACATGTTTGCGGGCATGAAAGCCACAACGGCAGTGTGTGCATTGTTGTCCTCAAGTGATCACCCCCACCTTTCCCTGAAAGTGTCTGGGGAATGCACAAGCAGCATACAGCTAGCATAGCTATATATAACTTCCTTCTCCAGAAATCTCTCTCTCTGAAGTCTCTAATGTGATCTTCACCATTTTTTTCTCACAGTTCTCCTCTGCTCTCTACTTGAGAGATACATTCAGCTACATTCCTTTTAAGATAACAGTCAAATAGTGAGATAACAGTGAAATAGGCAGGATTATTTTTATGTGCTAGCTGTCTGAATTATTACTATCCTGGTTAATGGGTCTCAGATAAGAAAGCACAGATCATTATCAGAAGCAGATGGTGTCTGTTGGCATTAGTACTTTGGCATTGGAAGACGATGTTTGCTTTGGCTGGTCAAGAAAACTGACAAACATTGTACATGTTTATCTGATCTAATGTGCTAATAGTATGGAGTATAATAATGCTATAGGCATATAGGTCTAAGTGTTCAGTTTAGGGTCAGGATATTGATGATGTAGAAACTTAAATGGAAAAGAAAAGAAAACCAACCCCTTCCTACTCCCACTAAAGTCTATTGATGTTGGTTGTAATTGGAATGTCAAAAGAGTTGTTGATGTTGGTAGCAAACTCCACAGCATTGATCTGAATGGTCATCTAGTCCTGGGGTTTTAGATGCTGAATTGGAAAAGCAGAACTCTGCCTAACACAGACTAAGTGTTCATAATAGTGACTTAGTCAATGACCATAGCTCTCTGTTTATTTCACAGTGGGATAATTCAAAGTTTATTTCTTATGGTGATCTATGTGATTGATGGAAGTAAATGGAGAATAAATACATGCACATAACTGTAAGACAATGATTTCATGATGATCCATACTAAGAAGAAGGTAACTGGTAGCATGTAACCTCATTCACTCCTGTTCAGGTGGCCAAGAGCTCACATTCCAGGAGACACATTCTAATCAGCTAATAAACAATCTGGTTTGCAAAATGACTTCTGATTTCAGAAAACGCTCTGGCATCTTTCAAGCACTCAAGCTTTCCCTGTTGCAGCCCTAATTCTAGCTTTCTCTGAACATATTTACATATTAGTGACTCAATTCCCTGCTTATTTTAAAGAAACAGATCTAAAAAGAGTCATTGAAAGCCTTTGAAAGATGTGCTCTTTATGAGACCAAATTCACTCCTCATTACACAGACTATGCTTCCCATATTGCAGTTAAGACATCATAAAAATTAAAGGCATTTAAGTTTCATGCTGACCTGCTATACAGGAATGAACTTTACCCAAGATATATTCATCCTCTAATTCCCGTTTAACATAGAGAAGAAAGTTAACATAGCTGGAGCTTGGAGTTAACTCATGCATGCTCCATTTCTTTCAGATTTCATTCAATTACCCTTTCATCAGAAATATTACATTAATCTTTGCATAATTAAAAGTCTACATTACATCATGGACTTCACTGAAACCTCAGTAATGTTAAAGAGGTAATGTGAAAATGGTAGAAAAGATCAGAACCATGTTTCTGTTTAAGCAGCTCATCAACATCCAGGTATTCCTTTCCTGGATTTACCATCTATAAAAGGGTATTAATTAAATACACAGTTATTACTCTAGCCTTTACATAGAACTTGAAATGTCATAAATGGATTTCAGCTACAGGTTGGGTAGAGAAGAGATTCAGAGCAGCCCGGTGGAGGAGGACTTGGGGGTGTTGGTCGATGAGAAAATGAACATGAGCCGGCTTCAGTGTGCGCTCGCAGCCCAGAAAGCCAACTGTATCCTGGGCTGCATCAAGAGGAGCGTGACCAGCAGGTCGAAGGAGGTGATCCTGCCCCTCTACTCTGCTCTCGTGAGACCTCACTTGGAGTATTGTGTGCAGTTCTGGTGTCCTCAACATAAAAAGGACATGGAACTGCTGGAACAAGTCCAGAGGAGGCCACGAGGATGATCAGGGGACTGGAGCACCTCCCGTATGAAGACAGGCTGAGAAAGTTGGGGCTGTTCAGCCTGGAGAAGAGAAGGCTGCGTGGAGACCTCATAGCAGCCTTCCAGTATCTGAAGGGGGCCTACAAGGATGCTGGGGATGGACTCTTCATCAGGGACTGTAGTGACAGGACAAGGGGTAACGGGTTCAAACTTAAACAGGGGAAGTTTAGATTGGATCTAAGGAAGAAATTCTTTACTGAGAGGGTGGTGAGGCACTGGAATGGGTTGCCCATGGAAGTTGTGAATGCTCCATCCTTGGCGGTGTTCAACGCCAGGTTGGATGATGCCTTAGGTGGCATGGTTTAGTGTGAGGTGTCCCTGCCCATGGCAGGGGGGTTGGAACTGGATGATCTTAAGGTCCTTTCCAATCCTAACTATTCTATGATTCTATGTACATCCCTGATTGATTTGTCATGGATAGTTTCTGACACCAAAAAGTGTCACAATATTTGTACCATATACCTACAGATTATAATATTTTGCACTTTTGTGTAAAACAATCATTTAATAGCTATGCTCTTCTGTGACCTTGTCTATGGTCCAAAGCAGTGCCTAGGCTTTGCTGCAAGTGCCAAAATCTAGTGCTCCTTGGGTTTTGACTATCCTGGTACTTTCTCAAAAAAAGGAAGGAATCTTTTCACCCCAAGTCTCACTGAATTTGAAAGATAAACGCCTGTCTCCAGACAGATACCACGTGTCCTTATTAACACATTTGATTTTTGTTAGAACAGTAGGTATCCTTGTGACTGCTTTAATTAGTGATCTCACTGAACAGTAACACCTTGTGGAAAACTTTATAAGGAAGAGAGACGCAAAGGAGTTTATCCTGAAAAGTTGCAGCTTATACCATCATATACAATTTGTTTCCTATTTATGTGAGGAAATGTTTTCAAAGTTCTTAATAATAGGAAAACCACAGGATGCATTAGTGCTGTGCTTGCAAAATGAGCGTCTCATAATTCTACTCAAGGGTGAAGTAATTTTCAGAGTATCTGTCTGACACCAGCAGGTGATGTCTCCAAGAGTCTTTCTCACAGTTAGAACTCATTTATTATAAGACTATATTCACAGATCTGAAACTGTGCTGATTTATGTCAGAGTGCTCTTATAATTCTCACTGTTGAAACCTTGTTTCTGCTTCACACCTTCCTTGCCATGTACCCACATATACTAACTATGTAATGGGCTGTTCTTATGAAGTGCAAAATGTATGCATGGGCATATAAGAAACACCACCTGAGAGAAAAGTTCCTCTTCTAATATAACTCCTGTTCACAAGGACCATGAAATATCTTACTGGGGCTGGGGGTGGTAGGAGGTTCTAAGGCAAAGCAGCTAAAATGTCCTAGATTATTACTTTTTTTAATAAATATGAATTTTAGCCGGATACTTTGCCAAAGCAATGCCATCTTCCTTTGACCAATAGGAAATAAACACTTCCTTTCCAGTTCTTCCAAACCAAAACAATTACAGAGGTGCCTACCTGCAGTTTGGAAGTATATTTTCCCATGCCCTAATCTAATAAATTTAGCTGAACAGTTGAAAATATTCAGTTAGTGAAATGAATAAGTACTATTTTGAAGTAGCATTGAACAAGTCTCGTAATTTTTCATATTTATGATTAAAATGAAATGCATCAAACATAATAACTACACAACCTTTAAAGCAAAGTATAACTGCTTAAGTAGGTATACACTAAGTCCAGTTTGAAATACTAAAAGAATAATCTGAAAAAAAATCTTATTAAGTAAGTAAGGATAAAAATGAGAGGAAAGTATTAAGAAGCCCTGGAAAAGGAAAAATCAAATTAGAAAATTGCCAGGTTTGGATATGTTGGAATCAACCTGCTTATTTCAAAATGTCAAGAAGAACTCATAACCACGACACCTTAAATAAGCACTAACCAATGACATCTGCAACTGAAGTGCAAGAGTAAAGTGAGACTTTAAGACCTAGTCTGAACTACTCCAAACATCAATGACCTTTTAAAGGACATTGTAAGTATCAGGTGTCTACTAGAGAAGCAAAAGCAACATCATCTAAACTTTAGACACAACAGATCACCCCATTCATTTTTAATTTCACATCTAGAAGCTGAATAGCAAGCTGACCACATGCAGAGCACATTTTGAGGTGTTTGTACGTTATAGAATGCAGAAATATCCAAGGACAGAGACAGTCAAAAGAAACAAAAATCCCATGGTGTATAGTGGTCGTTAATGACAGAAAAATACAAAAAATATTTGAACTGGCCATTTATTCAGTTCTAGTTTTTAGTCATAGTCCATTACAGAACAATTTAGATGATAACTATCTGAAGTTATATATTTATATGACTTTAAGAGGCTGTTCAGAAAAGAAATACAACATATTATATATCAACAGTTACTGTGAAGAAAAAACATAAAACATTCATTTAAATTCACAACACTGAATGGTCTATCAAACCAATTTCATTAAATGCTCATTTCATGTCTACAGAATGACCATCAGGAACAGTATTAGAGCTCTTAAGGAGGGAGCTATATTTGCTAGTAACATTTTTCTCTATTGTATTCCACATGCATCTTTTAAAGTATTGTATTTTTTCATGTCTATACTTCTGGAACATGTTTAGATGGTTTAAAATGTGTGTAAAATGCCATTTCCCACCTAATTGACTCCATAAAATGTAATGTCATTAAGTACATTTTAAATATGCTGATGTATGATTTGAGGGGTTTTCTATTTGTCATGTCTATATGACTAGGTATATAAACATTCTGTCTCCAATTACATCCATACATATGGACTTCTGTGCCATTTCAAGCACCATTAACTTTAGGTGGGCTCCCAAAGTCAACTGCACAACAAATTGCAGGATGGAGTACACCTGCACAGAAATTAGAAGACTGCATACAGAAGTCTGTGTTAAAAGCAAGTTCCAAACAAAGACTGCCTCAGTTTGAATGCCATCCTTTAACCACCTTAATGCAGGGGTAATCTCCTTTCCTTACTACAGTCTAATCAACCAAGATCTTTAAGGAGACAAACAACAGTGGTATCACAATTGAGAAACCATCTGGATTCACTGACAATTGAGCAGTAACAATAATAATGTTAATATGGACAAAAGGATTTACAGCAAAGATATTAATATAGAAGTAATAGTAGTTATTGCTGCCGTTATTATTGGTTTTAGGAAGTGAGATTTATATCACCGGAATTCACTAAATGTCAGGTCTTTCTAATTACTTGGACAGCATCATTTAAGTGCTCCTTTAAGGACTGATATTATATGTGCTCTAATGCAAGAACACAACTTAAAAATAGAGCAGTGCAACCCACACCACTACCCCCAAAACCCTTTCACAGCAAAACTCTCCTCCATCTTGATAGTTTTTGAAATTATAGCTAATCTAAGGATATTTTACTTTTCAGAAATGGGAAAATTTATCTTGTAAACTTTCCTACTCTTGTAAATTAAACTGCTCCGAAAAGCAGAAAAAATGCAGCTTCCTCTTTAGAGCTAAAAGGAACAAGGCTGAATTTTTTCTCTTTTTCTTGGGAAAACCAAAACTCCTGCAACAACTAAACAGTAGTTGAGCCCTGAAAAAAAAACCCCACCTACTCAATTGTCTGAAATTAATCCAAGTAACTCATCATAAAGGCTGAAAACTGAATGTGTAGGTGACAAACCTGCCCTTGTAATGGAAAAAGCAATGACTTTAAAGGTCTTTTCCATCTGAAACGTGCTATGATTTGCCTTAGTCTTATGCCATTTAAGAATGCATTGCTTTAGTCTTCAGACATTTGATGTCTCCGCACGAATAACACAGGTTATATAGGAGATACAGGTGCTTCTGTGGCTTTGAAAACTGAACTAGGTGAAAGGTAACACTGCAGTTTTAATTCTGTCTGTCTATGTTCAAGTACATTCAAATCCAACAGTTTAATAGGATTTTAATTTTTGTATTGGTTTATTAACAAATACTTCATTTTCAAGGAAAAAAAAACACCACCTTTTTGTCATTGACCCTGCAGCTGCATTTCTCAAATCAAAGAAACATTTTGGTGGGGGACAGCAGGCATTAAATCAGGGAAAGTTAGTGGAAATTAACAGGAAGTTAAATTAAAGGGTATCTCTAAGGCTTCTTCTTTGCAATCACCGTACAGACATCTGTGTGAGTCTCTGCTTTTCAACACACCTGAGGCCCTTCACCATCCGTTTAACAAATTAATTTCAGTGTAGAGACCTCCAGCTTATTTAATTTCTTTACAGCAGTATTTCCTCCAGTCTTTTATGCTACTTTTTGCTCATAATAATAGAATACTTATTTAAGCTCAAAGTCAACTTACAAGTTTGTAGTCCACTGGCCAGCTTCACTAAGGGTAGTTTCTTATCAGTGGTTGACAGTCGCCTAAGATATAATTTTTTTTTTCATCATGAAATGTTTAAAGCCCTGTCTTTTTCTAACAAGGAAATTAAACTAAGTAATTTAAGACTTAATATTCCTTCCAATATTTGCTAGCATCAATTTTTATGACTTTGGAAAGGCCTCTACCTGTCCACTATACATCCTTCTGCCTTGACTTCAGCAATTCCCAGTGGTAGTAAGTTAGGCTAAGTATGAAATATGCAAAGATGTACCCTTTTTTATCAACTCTCTATTTGCCATCTTTTAATTCTACCAAACACCTTACTGTTTTGTTGTGAAAAACTAGCAATCTGCCCATATACTTTGGTATCTTATGCTTTCTATTTCTGGCTGACAAGAACTAAATTTTTCTTGTTCCAAGTATATCCACCTTTCCAAGGGCTCCTGGGCAACTCTGCAGTCTGTATCCCATTATCCCTCAATATACTGAACGCAGTAGGGTAGCTACAGAATAGGAGAAACTGCGGTTTTCTGCATGCATTACAGTTTTAATCAGGCTTTACTGTTCTATGCCTAGATACTTCAGAAATCTACCACGTATGACTTCTTTCACAATTTACGAAGGAGGCACATATTCTAAGTATAGATAATAATTGCACCATTTAAATGATAATACCAAGATGTTTTGTATGGGGAGGAGATTCATGCAGGGCATTTTTACCATGAACAGCACATTCATAGGGCTATGTATCCTCACACCAGATGTCAAATACGAGAAGAAATACTTTGGCATGAATAACAAAGTTCATTTGACTGAAGGATTTACCTCCTAGGAACAAGAGTCTCATAAAACATAAACACTGGGAGCAAAGTGAGCCACGTAAGGGTTTTTGCAAAAATTAAACCCATAACTTGCCACTAGAAATGGGTTGTTTCATCTGTTCAATAAGCACTAAAGTTCTCTTTGTTTTTATGGCATCGTAATCTTTGATTACTCTGATAAATATTTGGACTATACAAAACATTGCAATGGAACTAATCACAGTTATAAAAAAACCTATGTGTGAAAATGAATTAGGAATGCAATGAAACCAGCATATTTTAGAGAAGTTCAAATACAGAACCACATTATTTTAACTGGCTCCTGGCCTCGTTCTTTTATGTCTCCATGTAGTCATTTACACCTGAGGAAAATGGTTATGAAAGTTGTTATGCTTGCTGGTTTTACATAAGCATAATTAGGTCACTGTACCAGACATGGAATACCAGTCTCACTGTGTGTCACTGGGTGAACCCAAACCAAACCGCTGACTAGCAGTAAATTTTAACACAAAACCATGGTCCAGTGTTGAGGATTAGGTCTCTCTCTGTTGAAGTCTGTCTGCAGAATCCATGCTCTCACTCACAACTGTGTATAAAACAGCCTCTACCTTAAGAGGGAAATCTCTCTTTTCCCTTCCTGTCAGCTCACCCACTATTTCTCTTTGCTTTGGTTTTACTGCTCAGACCACAAACAAGAACATCATATCGTTGGTAGATTGTGTGTGTAATTGTACTCTTTATTTAAAATTACAACTCTCCCCATACTTATTACAGTTCTCTGAATGAATGTAAGAGTGAAGAAAGGCTCTAGGTATGTGTGCATTGTTTCATAGTGAAAAGACTATTCAGTGTTATTTATTCTTTTATAGTAGGAGAGGAAATCCCTGTCATACATAGCAGCATGCACCATTCAGACGCCAGGGGCCTATATTCTGCCTACAGCTGTGATGGAAAAGATAGGTAGTCAAGAAAAGCAACTCAAGAAGAGCTTTCCAATACCTAGAACTTCTTTTCATAATTTCATTTTAAGAAATGATGAAATTATTTGAAAAAAAGGATCAGATGTTTTGAGGGGTTAGATAAAAGCAACATGGCTGCTTTCAAAAGCAGAAAGCTTTTCTCTACCTCATTGTATTCTGAGCAGATGCTTTAATGTAAATAAAGTTCAAGTGCAAATCATGTCAGATAAAAAAGTAATTCCAGTGACTAAAGTTATGCCTAGTATAGCACCAGCAACATTTACGGAGTGGTAACAAGAATACATGTGGATCAATGAGCTGAGAATCTATATCACTGATGTGGCTGATTGATAGTGTCACGTACTGTTGAGTATTTTTAACATACTGCTTCTAACAGCTGAAGTTTGCATTTGGTTCCAGCAGTCAAAACCCAGAATAACTGAACCAAAACCAAGGGAGATACTTCAGATGTCACTGACTGGAACAAACATTGTGAATTTGCACTTAGCATTTATATAGTCCTTCTCATCTTCAAAGAGTATCCACAAACAATAGCTAACTCTAATTCTTTCATAATGACCTTCCTGCTAACCTTTTGTGATAAAAGCAAGAAACTGTAAGAAAAAAACTTGGCAAGATGTGTAATCAAGCGTAAACCAAGCCTCAGATTTTTAAACTATCTCTGCCTCATGCTAGATTTTATCTCAGCACGAATATAAGAACTTTCACCAAGGCTCATGTATTAATTCACCATACAATGTATTTTACTAACATAAGATGACGGTAATAATCCTTGAACAACAGATTTACTGTCACAGTTATAGGACACAGCTATTCTGTTTTAACAGATAAGGAACTCAAAATAATATTGCATTAAATAAATTTGCTGGGAGCTGTCACAGGACAAACCAGCAAACGTCTAGGTTAGATACTCTTCAGACCTTCCAGGATTTTTTTACTCCTTCCAATTGAAGTAAGGAATTTCGTGAGCCTTTTTTAGAAAGCTTTCTTGGAAGCAGCAGAAGCTCCCTTCACCTACCAGGTCTCTCTGCCCTCCAACCCACACCTGCAATTTGATTATCAATTCTGGGTGGCTCTAAGCCCAGAATCTCAAATAAGTTCCTCATATTCCAGTTGCTTGCACACTTTGTACAGAGGAATAAATTGAAGACGACAGTACTCATTTTCATGGTGACCCAGAACAGCTATTGTTACAAGAACACCTTTAATCTCCTGTTTCTGTTTTCAAACTGAATTCAACTAGGGAGAGATGAAAGGAAATGTCTCACTAATCTGCTAGTACAGCTGGTACTTCTTGGTTTATCATATGCTAGCTCTAATTCTCTTTGATTCTTCTTAAAATTACTGCTTCTGTTTCTTAATTTGACAACCAGGCATTCACTGCTATTTTTGATGATGAAAAAACCCTTCCCTCCCTCTTTCTTATAGCTACTTCCTCAGAAAAAAAACCCAAATTTACTGCATTATGATACCAATGTACAAATTTGATCTCTCCCTCAGTTCCTGCACAGTGTGTAAATGAGACATTAAATAATACTTAATTACTTACAGTTCAGAAAAAGACTTACAAAGCAAGCTAAAGAGCGAAAGGAAGATAAGGGTCATGCTGATATGAAGGGCATCGGTTGCGCTGCAGTCCATTTTGGATTTCCTGCAGGCACACACTTGCAGTTTCAATTCTGTGTTGTTAGTCAGAGGAGGATTCCCAGAATCTGTCACCGAGATTGGGATGTTGTAATTGGCCTTTTGCAGATTTTGAAGCAGGATGATCTGGGCATGAGTATCTACAAAGGATAACGTGAAAATTAGCCAAATAGGGGTTGTCTGCAAGGAAAGAAGAATTTGCAAACAGACATGATACAGTTACTCCTGCAAATTAAGAAGAAAATGACAACAGCCTAAGGAAAAGATTGAAGAATTTAATTGGAGGTAAGAAATGGCAGTACAGAAATTCTTTCCGGGGCTGAGAGCTAATTGCAAACTTATTCCAAACCCCACCAAAAGAAAGGTTTTTAAGACCTTCTTTATCTTTAAATAAAGTATTTAAATGTCTGCAAATTATTTGCAGAATTTACCTGTGGAAACTAATACACTAATCAAGTGCTAAGGCATGTCATCCCCAAAGCAACATAAGAAGGAAGAACATATGTATTTATTAAAGTAAAAAGCCCTTCTTGCAAGGAAGTACAGGCATAGCCATTTAAATGTTTCCCCAGTTTGCCTGAGAAGGCAGCAAAGAGAAAAATGCACCTTCAAATGCACAGATCTGCTCTGCCTGAGCAACAGTAGGTCATAACAGCTACTGGCACCCAGATGAGTGTGCTGGTTCTTTTAGTGGTGTTAACAAAGAGGTGAATTGATGTTTGGAGAACAGCAAAGAAAATGGCTCCTCCACTTTTTCCTGAAGCCAGGTACAGACATCCTGGCTATATCCTGGCTACATCCTGATTACATCCTGGCTACATCTACTTTTATTTTTTTCTAAGAAGAATATGAAATAAACCTCTAAAAGATACAATAGTGACAGAGATAGATACTACATGTTAGAAAACAAGCAAATAATATACATTAAAAAGAAATCACAAAATGTACTATGTTGTGTTTGCAATTTGGTATATGAACCTTCTGCAATTGCATAGCATGCACTTTGGTCCTCTTACCAGCCGCGTATGGTCCCAGTGCATTGGATATTTTATTTGTGAAGAGTTCAAACACTTAAAATCAGGAAGTTTTTCAACTTATAACCAATTTTAACATTGTATATTGCAACAATAATATGCTAAATCCCATGCAGAAGTTTCATGCTGTTGTAATGCAAAGCCTTGTGCATCTCATGCAAACAAATGCCATGCCACGAAATATGGTCATCCTTACAAAACTACAAGTCATCAGCAGACTTTCTTTAATGCAAAACTGAAAGAGGAAAGTTTGTTCAACATAATAAGATGAGGAAAAAAAGTCAGGTTTTAGAGAAAATGCAGACAGACTATTAGTATGTCCCACCAGGGAGCCGGTCCAAGCAAACAGTGTAAAGCACCAGCAATAGGTCCATCCTACAAGACTTTTGCACACAGCTGGTCCTAAATTCACAAAATGGGCAGCCTCAGGGTGAGTACCTGGGATGTAGGGGTAAGGGTACAAAATGCATAATTAAAAGAAGTAATAGACTTACCGTTAAGCGTGGCGAGCCTCCACATTTTTTCTGGGCCAGTTTGCTTACTCAGTTCAAACGTGAATGGATCTGTGTTGGGAGGAAGGTCTTTGTCTGTTGCTCCAAGTACCACTATCCTGAGATCTTTCCCATCATCACAAACTTTCGCCAGTGTTGGGTAGAGGGATGGGACATTGTCATTGACATCCCCCAAGGTAATGTATAAAGTTCCTGTACCTGTAGCAGGAGGGTGACCTATATGAAAAAAAAAACATATGTTTATTAAATCATACTTCCATAAACAATTGCTATCATTTGTACCTGCATGCTTGTGAAGGGAGATAATTTTTTTAGTTCTTACCTTTGTTATATCAAAATTATTGCTAAAATATTGATGAGTAGCTATTGTGAATTTATTGGTTTATTTTCATAATACAGCCTGTCTGATTCTCTACAGTATGGATAACTATTTTAAGGAAACCTCTGGGAGAGGAATATTTTGAAGTTAAAATGAGTTTAGGACATGAATAGTTATCTGGAAAAGAATCTGTTCATAAACACATACTGAGAGAAACATAGTAAGAAACATGCCCTAGAACCAAGGCATAGTATTAAAAGAATCAAGAACAATACAAGTAAGAGAAAAAATATTCTGGAAAATGGTATCTTTTATTTACCCAGAGTCACCCTGTGTTAGCAATGGAGTTTCAATCCTTCTCAAATGATTTGCCAGCCTCAGCCCTGACCTGAAAGAACCTGCTTCAGAGGTGAGGATGTTGTCTACCCACTGTGGTACCGCTACAAGCCTTTGTGCCAAGATTGTGACTGACAAAGCAGCTATGGCACTGAAAGCTTTTGTAACAAGACATCTGTTCACTGAGAGCCGGGCTGAGACCAGCACCTCATTTCACAGAGGTCAGAGAGGAGCTGACAAGTGGTAATAACTTTCAGCTACTACAGATGTTTGCATGGTTGAGCCAGTAATGTACTGGTTTCAGTCTAAAGGCTCGGTATCTATCTTTTATCCTTTTGCCATCCCATTTTAACTGATGTTAGAGTTTTCTAAATGCACATTACTTTCTTCGTTGTATACCACACTTAATTCCTCATTTGAAATGCTGCACTTCTGGGTTGTTTTTATTACTCATTTTTCTGATTTAGATACAAGGTCTATGATCTCTGCACATCCCTTAGCTATAAACCCTTAGCAGGTAGAAAGGATCCAAGATGTTGCACTTAACCTGTAAAGCACTAGTGCAATGTGTCATGGTAGTTTTAAGTTTAGCACTGAAAGAGGGGTGTTTTAGCATAATTACCCTGCCTGTAGTAGCCCAATAAACTCTGGAGTTATTGCTGCACTCTGAGTGCATCCTAAGAGAGAAGTAAGTACCCTGTGGTCTGGATTTGATAAACTACTAACTGTATCAGAATGTAATTAGTCCTTCCAATAACAAACGTTACTAATGGTGACACTTCATCTGTTTCATGCACACATAAATGCATAACAAAGACAGAATTTTCATAGTTCTTTAGCTCTCCCCCTCCCCTCATCTCACACTTTGTCATCAGAAGGGCTAGGGTTCAGTTCTTTTTAATGAAAAAGAAACTATTTTTCACTTTTTATTGGACTAATTGAATTTGCAGAAAGACTCCAATACATTTTTTGTTCTTGATATATTATTAAGTAAAGTCATACGGCAGAATGGATGAAAAGATGTTCGAGTATTTGAAATATGATCATAAAAGCCAGCCTTTCATGCACTTAATTAAACTGCTGTCTTTAATTTTGAATGCATTATTTTCACACTGGACTGATAATGTCTTCTGCACTGCCCTTCTTATCTTTCTCTGAAGTCAGTAATATTAAAATCTGCCTTTTGAAATTAAGAAGCCAATAGCATTATGAATGTACTGTTATTTTGTCAAACACAGATATGGCTGCATTTTCTCTGCTGTGCAAATGTTTCACCTTCTTTATATAGCTTATGGGCCAGTCAGCTACTATACACAAATAGAAAGAAAGGAAATTGCTTCTGTCCATTTCAATGACTTTGAAAAACTCTGGTTGGTTTTTATTTATAATGATTTAAACAAAATCTTCTGGTGATTTATGAAGACCTTCAAAAGAAAAATAAGCAAATGTGAAGGTCATAAACTGAAGCTTGTTAATACGCATGTCATAAAAAAAACACAACAAAAAATGAGTCAAGGAAAAATGGTCACAACAGAGCCACTGGGAATACGCGACTTTCATAAATTTGATAGTATTATGCCTTTGAAATAATTAAAAAATCACATGATCTCCAGACAGCTTTGGCTTTGAAATGAAAGCTTTTAATTCCAAAATAAAACTTTTCTTAATTTATATTGTAAAACCTTGAAAGCAGAATTAATGTGCAAACTAAGACATAAAGGACTCTGTCCAACAACCATTGGGAGCAGGCTTTCAAAAGAGTTCTTCTCTGTTGGCCAGTTCTCCTGAGGCTGAATGCTTTAAACCTTTCAGTGCCTTTAGGGCTATTTGGGACACAGATCATTTCAAACTTCTGCTAAGGCTCCCACCAGTGGCACAGCCATGAATATGCTATGACAAATATATGAATGCAACAACATTACTCAAGTGTGTAAAAGCTGCTAAAACAGAGACTACTAGCTTCACACTGAAAAAAAGCTTGGTATTGAATCCTGAGTTTAATAATCTAGGGTAAGACTGAGAACCTTTACAAGTAATCTTCAATGAGAATGAAATGCAAGTAAGATCTTCAAAGTTAGTTAAGGTCTGCAGGACTGGAACTTTGATCAGTAAAGTTTTTTGATCACTAAAATAGCACATATTCATCTTAGAGCATGATGTATTTAGAAATGCATGATATACTTATCTGGATTGGACCAGGACTGGTAATTTCTTCATACCCTGGCTTTAGAGTGCATAAAAAGCATCTGCAGTTAGGCAATAGCCACTGCTGTTGTAAGATGAAACTAGTGAAAAATAGACTAACAAAAGTAGTTCTACTTCATGAGTTAGAAAGTGCCGTAGAATATGATGAGGTCTATTGTCTGGGAACTAGAATCTGTAATGCAAAGGAGTGTTACCAGAAGGTTTTAGTGCTATCAACATAAATGACCATGTTGCTACCTTTAGATAAGACAAAAAATAGTTTCAAAAGAAATATTATAGGTACAGGTTCTTTGTGTACTTCTGAATTTCAATGAAAAGACATGCAAAATCATATCAGAATTATTAGTGTAAGGCTTTAAATTATAATCCCTCTGTAGAAACACACAGCCAAGAAATTTTAAAACTGGCATTCAATTGAGGTCCAAAAGGTTCCTGTAGGAACAACAATGGCATTTAGACATCAAACTACTCAAAGGAGACTGCCAATTAGGTACTTAGTTTCTTAAAAGACACCAATTATGCACAATGATGGCCATGAACCAAGATGACATTTCTCTTAAGCCTCAAAACTTGAATAAAATGGCATGTCAAACAAGCCATCGCATGGTTGAATGGCTGATGATGCATTTAATCTGAGCATAACATTTTTATAGACATGAAAAGCCATTTTATGTTCCTCTTTCTAGTTTTCCTACAGAAATGTGATGCTGTTATATACAGATTTCTAACATGGCTGAGGTGTGCTCTGTGAAATTAAAGACAATAATTGTACTGCTTTGAATCTGAATTAAGACATTCTTAATCAGTTCACATTGAAATGCCAACAGCTTTCATTTATTTAAAATGACAGCAAAAATACAGAGTTAGGAATTGAGGTTTTCTGGTATGATTCATACAATAAGTCAAACACCCCTAAAAACTCAGTGAAGGCTGGGAACCTAATTTTTTAGGCATATCCAAAGAAAAACTTTGTGTGACTGAGGGTTGCCTATATGGCATCTTATTTCTTAGCACAATGTAAACACTCTTGCATTTCTATCTTGCCTTCTTACTAATAGCATCAAAAAAGACTGATTGAGGGATTTGCGCTGCAGGAGTAAGTCTGCAGTGATGTCTCAATGTCTCACTATATCTTGGTCAGGCATATCTACAGCAGCTTTAAAACAGTCAATGCAGATGCTAATAAATACATAGCATCAAATTATTAATGTCAAAGTTGTTTTCATATCTTTCAACTCAAAGTGTGACTTTAATGGATCATTTTAAGTTCCTACATGTTTTCATTTAATGCTGAAGAAGCCATGAAGAATACAATGCTGGCTACAGGTATCTGGGACATGTCAACCTGCTATTTTCACATTCAATAGTGTTTTTCTCTACTAACTGAGCTCTATAAACAACAGCAATAGGGGGAGAAACAATTTAGGCACTTCATTGTTGGAATCACAACAGTTACCACATTTAGACACGCTAGCCTTTTCTAGAAGTAAGTCTGAGCATGAGTGTAGGTAAAAGCAGCCATCCATCAACACTAAATTGCTACTGTGTACTTAGAGAAGCTAGTCAGAAATGTTTCAAGATAAAGTTGTTGTTTAAATGCATCTTGAAGAGAAAAAAAAATCATAAAGGTTTAATCCTTTTGTTCCAGCTTTCCTTTTTTGATTTGCAGCAAATCTCAGGATTAGCCTAAATGACCCTGTATGAGCCTTAGGTTTTTCCAAGCATTCAAAAACTTAAGGTGAATTTAGATAGCTCTTGAAGAGATGCATATTCCTTAAACTACTAGAAAGTTTCTAAAGAACATTGCTGCTTTAAGTATAAAATCATATTTGGTCAACAGACCACCCTAAATCAAGGAATTAAACTGATGTTTGCCCATCCTACTTTGAGATTTCTGAGTTCAAAATTTTTTATATCTTTCTTTAGAACAACTGAAGTGTAATTTTTTATATTTTTTCTTTTAGAATTGGTTATTTTAAATATTTTTATTTTAAAATCTAAAGGATATGATAAACTAAACAAATTGGATACAACAACAATATTTATTGGGCAAATAAAATTTCATTTAATTCATGAAAACTAATAGGAAAATCCTCAGAAATATTTTCCTTTCTTGTTTGATTTTTTTTTTTTCAGTTTGACACCAAACTTGACTTGATCTAAGATAAAATAAGTTGCACAAGGGAGAAAAAGAATTATGAAACAAAAAGAAGTACATCTCCATATGTTATGTGAAAATGAGTTTTAAATAAATCAGATGAAAATCACTTTATTTGCAAATAATATAGTTTGTTTAGTGGCAGGGCTAAGGAACAAAGTTTAATAATCAATGAAAAAGAAAAATGTCAGGCACACAAAGCAAAAAGTGTTAAGTCTTGGAGGAAATGAGACTGTGTATTCTCACTGAAATTTAGAAAGTTCACCTAATGGTAACAAAAGCTAAACACAGAAAATCTCTACTTAGAGCTCTAATGGTTTGCGTACTGGTCATTACAGCAAAGGAATATATATGTAAATTACTTATAAATTTAATTAGAAACAAATATACATATAAAGGAATTTAATTTGAACTATTATACTTTGTTTTTTTAAGAACATCAGAGACCTTGGACTCTGGCAATAGTTATCAGATTTCCAAAGAAGTCAACCATTCTAGAGAATCCAGCTGCCACACATATATAAGCTATGGTAATCCTGGAGGCCAGAACATTTTTTAGGAAGAACGGAGCATGAACTGTCCCTTTTCACATGCTTATTATGAATGGTAGGGAGACTTCTGTACTCATTTCTTCTTATTAAATTAAGCTTCTAGCACCATCAAATTAATACATATTATCTATGCCCTTCTATGCCATGATGCTGAAATTACAAGACCATTTAATTCCTAGAGCAAGCAACGGGATATTGAGTGTCATATAGATTCCCTCTCAAGATGAGTGAAAATTCATTTATTTAAAATATTATTGGAATATTTATGCTTTACCATTTAGCAGCAGTTGTTAATCCACTTGCACTATCACTTATGTAACCCTGAAGCTCAGCTCCAACGTTTTCCCCCACTTCCAAATTTTTTTGCTGCCTAACAAAACTACACATGTACAAAATGGGTCACCAGTCACAGTAAGAACAATTTTTCATCATATTTAAGCAGAAAAAAATGCCTTTGAGAATGTGGGTTTGCTAATTTCTGGCACAATTATTTTTCCTCTGAACCATCATGAATAAAGCCTTATCTCTATAAACTACACCTGAATCATGGTGATATTGAGGGCTGTTTGGAACTGCAGTGATGCCTACAGAATTTCCTTCATTTTACTCCCATGTAAGTACCTGTAAAATGTAAGACTGCCTAGCATCTCTTCTGGGATATAGATTTTCACCAATTTATCTTGTTTTCAGCTCCACATGTTCCTGGAGGAGAATACAGCAAGAAAGGGAGTAAAGAATGAAGAGAGCATTGTACAAGTTCCCAAATTGTCTTGAGGAGCAGCCAGTCTGTGCAGCATGTGGTCAGGCTGAGTAACAGTTCCCTCTTTAAAATTGTTATACTTCAAATAAGGGCTTTAAGAACTAATGCTTCATGCTTTCTAATGATACAGCTATAAGATTCTAAACACTAATTTCTGCTTCCTTTATGATTTTTTTTTTCCCCTCCTTATGTTGTTTTTCTAATCAGAAAATATGTGCATCTGAGGTGATTTGGCAGCAGGTACCCTCACTACAGGCATAAATCCCATTCAGGCAGGCATGTTCCATTGCAGTTTGTGCTCAAGCTGAACTCTGCTAATGGTTCAATCGCAGTAATCAGATCCAACAGAGTGGGAAGATACTAAGGTTTGGGTGTGTTGCTCAGAATCTGACATATTCGAAAACAGGTCTCATAAATGCCATATGCTGACATTTTGTATTAAAGAGATCCTAGATTTCCCAAGAGCTGAAATTTTCTATGCATTTCTTGTCTGTATTGCATATAGATATTTATCAAAATGTGCAAAATAAATAGTTTTTAAAAGTTACAATCTTTCATTCAGTCACTCAAATAATATATGCAGATCCTATTTTTCAGTAATTACATTTCCAAAGAGCAGAGTTCTTTCAGCATATCAAATTGCTACTGACATATGCCATCCGTCTTAAATACTGTTTTCAGCATTCTAATTTCTTTTTCTAATCATGGGTCCGTGATGACAAATTAAAACAATATTTTGCGTGCAATTCATATTTTACTGAAACTTAAAATGGCAAGAAAAGGATGAGTATTCAATTTATTTTCTCTTCTCAATTAATACAGCAATTAAGATAAGGGGTATAAAACTGGCTTAATTGGGTTGCCATGGCAACTAATTGCCCAATTTTTTTTTTTCCAAAATAGCATGTTTTAGGTGGAATCAATCTGTGGTAATTTAATTATGTACATCATGAAGCAAGGGGACAGGTTAGATACATGTAAGGAAAAGTTCTAACTGCAAATTGTTACACATTTCTCTGTTGCTCCTGCACTTTCTAGATGTCGTCTGTTACTGTTCATTACACATAGTACAAAATGGATATATTTCTTTTTAATGATTGGGAGTATCTAAACTTGCGCAATAAATGGGATTTGGAATTGCTTGGGTGTAGTTCAGTTGGTCCTTGGAAACAGGGAAAGAAGACCCTGACTCACTTCTTCCTTGTTTTGCTTTGCATATGCTGCAGGGGCAGGACAGTAGTGCCACTCAACTGGCTGCTTTGTGTATGCAACTGGACACAGCAACATCAGGTTGTGGCTTTTTTAGCTGGCCAGTGTAGCTCAAGACAGACTGGAATCACACCGATTTAGAGTCACACCTTTATACGTGCCTCCATATCTCCTAACCCTTACTTTGCTCAAATTCTGTTAAACAGAGGTCTTAACAGGGTGGCTGCTGTGCTAGTGCTTCTGCTGCCAAACAGTTGGGTGGTGTTGTCACATAGGGAGCAAACTGCTATTAGAAAACAGCTCCTTCCAGTCATGCAGAGTTGCTGTAAGAACTTAGCTTGCAGTTACTGTGACTTAGTGCTCTTAAAGCTACATCAGTTAAATAATTTTTGAACCCTTAATTCCATCTCTGAGCATGTTTACCACCTGGAAGACATGTCACATTTTTAAGGACATTTACCCTCCTCTATGTTTTAATGTAGTAAGAGTACTTGTAGCCCCAGTTTTTGTCTCAGTGGTTCCCTGGTGATGAAAAAGGCATCATGCTTCCATTAGCTGAGGGGATGGCTCTCAGTGGGAGCCCATTACTGCTGGGCTTTGCAGCATCACCATAGCATGAGGAAAGCGAAGCTGAAAACTGCATTTAACCAGATCAGCAAGACTGAGTATTAGCGTTTCCTCACTTGGCACCAGCAGCTCACGTATTTGAACAGCATAAGTGGTTTTTCCATGTATCAGGCAAACAAAGGTAACCAAAGCTTTTCTTTTAGAGAGATAGAAAATGCTGCATAAAGGAAACATTAACTAGGGTATCATGCCTGTCTGTAAGATAACATGAGTGATCATTGCATAACTACTATGAATCTAGATCTGTTTTATTAAAGGAAAGAGATAAACACATTTTAGCTTTTTTTAAATTTCACGTTTCCCAGATATATTTTAGCTTCACTGCTAAAATTTTTTCTCCTCCCTTTCTGTTTCTAGATTGTGACTCAAACTCTCACAAAATAGGGGAAAAAAGACCATTCCTGGAGAGTTCTTAGCATGACTGACCTTACGAAGGAAACAAACAGGTACTCTGTTTTATGATAGTCATCCCAAATATTCCACTGTGGAATGAAATCTGTAGGACGACACTATAACAGAGGAAATCTGGACGATCTTTTCCGAGTGGATTTCTCAAACTCAGATGATTTTCTGTCTGTATTTAACATGTGTGTTTTGCAGTTACATTCCCAATAACTGTACTGTGTGCTTGTTATACTGAGTTGGTTTTAGTGATTAGAATTCTAAATTCAGGAAATAAAATTATTACCATTATTGGCAATTTTGTTAATTAAATGAAATCTCTGGTATTTTCCAAGTTTGCATAAACCTGACTTTGTCCCATTAAGAGCTCATTCTCAGATTAAACACAGTTCATGACACTTTAATGTGTTAACTCTGCTTCATGATATTTCCTACTGATGTTTAACTTCTTTTTTAATAGACCAGAGACTCTATGTCCATACAAGTCTTTAATAAAAAGTTTCAAATTTTAAAGCACTAATGTGACCTTTACTGAAATCAAAAGTACAGAGAAGATTAGGATAATAATTCAAAAATATCCTTTAAGTGAATTTTCCCCCAATAAGTCAGGATTTATTATCTACAAAATTAATACTGTCTCCATCAATGTTCTTACACATTGTTTCAATTATGTTTGAGACAGAAAAAGGAACCATTTAAATCAGAAATAACATGATTCATACTTTACTGCAGTTAATATGCTGAAATCAGATAATTTCAAATAATGCTGAAAAATAATACCATAAAGTTAAAAAAATATCATAAATGACAAAATTACTTCCTGCAGTGGAAAGACCATTTTCTATCGTCCATTCATGGTTACTGGTAAAGAACAGTCTGGTGATTTACTGAAAAAAAAAGATAAAGATGTGAAGAATTTATGTAAAAAACTACCAAGTGTGAAGCTCCTGGTTTTACTTCTGACAGAAATCTTCAACATTTTACAAATAAGAAAAATTCCCTGGCACTAGTCCCCTGTGCTGAAGAGCAATAACAGGAAGCCAGTGCGTGTTGAATCCAATGACAGTTTCTCTATTGACATCAGGGAAAGAGGATGAAAAAAGTATCACTGTGGGTTTTGTTTTCAGCTGCCTCCAGTCTTCAACCAAGATAGCACACGAACGTGAGGCCATAATGGGACAACGGTATTTTTTCTGTAATTATATAAACTCTATATGCTGTCAATATTAATAGAAAATAATACATTTATTTACCATTTTTGTGTATGTCTAAGGTTCTTTAGCAATGTCTAAGGTCTTATTCGATTTTAGAACCTCACCTGATTACAAACACTGTTAAAAGGCAGTGCACAGCTCAGACACCCTCCACCAGTAAGCATCATGCTTGCAGTACCTTATACAATTCTTAATCCTGCCTTTTTCTGCCCTCTCACATAAAACTCCTGGCCATATTAGCTGGTATTAGACTAACCTGAACAGAGAGACTTGTAGTCCATGGACAACGATAGTTTAAAGAAAATGCATACAGATACATTCAATCTAATTTTCTTCCTTTTTAAGTTAACATAACCTTCTCTTAAAGTCCTGAAAGAATTCTGCATTCATTCCATATTATCCTACTATAATTTGGCTTGTCATCTAATGTAATATCCCTTTTCTAGGCAGACATTAGCTATGATTGGTAGAAAAATGAAGTGGGCTTTGCAGCTTTGCAAGTTAGCATTATTAGTGGTCTGGAAATAACTAGGGGAACACATTCCCAGGGGTATTATCAGTTCCAGTCATAACTTCAGGGGACAAGACAGACTTACTCCTTGAAATCAGTTGTAAAATTTCCTTTAGCCACAGAATAGACTGAGATTGCAAAGTGGCACCACATGGAGCAACCTGTGAAAGGAGCAATCCAGCCACAACAGACTGTGGGAACTGCAGCTTGCCTGTCCCCCTGAGGCCTGCCCAAGGAGCAGCACTGATCCCCTGCAGGCCCCAGCATCACTTTCCTGGCCAGCAGTGACCAGAGGCAGGTGTTTCTGCATGGTTGATTCTGGGGCTCTGGAGCTGCTCCTCTTGACTCCCCACATCCCGTTCTTACATATTGATACAGACCAGCAAAGATTTTTTCCAGTTACCAACCTGTCTCTATGTTTAACGTGTTTCACAAGTAGCTGGATAATTAATCCAGAGTGATACAGACCACAAGGTTAATGTTAGCTATTTAAGTTCTGCTATTTATTGCTACTTCCACATGTAACTGAGCTACATACAGTGAAGTAGTACAATACTCCTGAATGATCATTATTAACACTTTAGCATGACGGTACTAAATGTACACATGTGGTTTCCACTTACTTCATTCAAAGAAATCAATAATGTTGGCGTAGATTAGCTCCTGCACTAATTGTACTGCAGAGATACAAATAGACACAGCAACAGCCCCAACCGAACAGGATTCCTTTCTGTAATATCTTCTCTTGCTCTGCTCTTCACCTTTCCCGTTTCCCACTTTTCCAGAATTAAAAAAAAAACAACTGGGAATTAAGAATGGTCACTTAGCAGTGAGGTTTGTGGCCTAGAATAGATGAGCAATGTGTGTTACCACCCTAAGCACAACATAAAGGTAAGCCCCCAAACCCACTTTCATTCAGGCTACTTTCCATAGCTGGAAATATTCAGCTTCTTGTTCTGTCCATTCTCTTTGAGAATACTCGACTTCACCTTTAAACCATATTCAACCTTGTCCTTTTGATAGTCCCACAATAATGTTATCCTGAATTTTTACTTTCATTGTAAAATGACATTTCCCAGTGTATCAGATTTTAAGATGCATTTAAAAACTCTGCATCCAATAGCAAGTAAAACACAGACATAAGTTTAGTGCCACATTTTCTATGGAAATGTCCTAAGAAAAATATGTATATGAATATATAAGTAAATCATCATCTCAGCAGAATTCTTTTTCTTTTATACTTAAGGCGATATTTTCTTTTTCCTGTCAGGCCCTGCAATGTTCCCTGAGTCATGTGGTTACAAAAATGTAAAATTACTCTCCTAAAAAGAACATTTTACAATTCATCACCAGGGCTAAACCAGCTGCAGCTGTGAACAAGCGTTATATTACAGACAAATCTTTTATTTAGTTTGTGCCTTTAGCTCTGGAGACTTGGAACGTTCAGGATTTTCTCTTCCTTTCTCTGCTCCAAAGTCATTCACTGAATTTTCACTAGATAGTTTAATTTTGATTATATTTGACAGAAGGAACTTTAACCCACACAGCATGTAAAAAGTTTTGCATTTTAACAAGGGTTTTTACTTATGTCTTTATTGTCACAGTCATTGTATTGAATAGAACAGAATCCAGCATATCAGGGATGAGTTGTTATTGGTATTTAGGTGCCTTAGGCTTCCTAACTGCTCCAATATTATAAAGAAATTAACTCTGATAAAGAAGATTCATGACTTTCTGAGAAAGTTCACAGACTGCTTACATCTAGCAGTAAGATCTCAGTGTAGGAATAAACTCTTCTAAGCTTGAAGTTTTAAATTAATTCTTCTGTTTGTCACAATGATACCTAATACCTTTAGGTGGCCACCCAACAAAGTGTTGAAGTACATGCTGAACTTCACACATGCACCTCTCTGAAAAGAAAATTTCAAGCAGGAGAAAAAAAGACATGCACTTTAATGAATATGACCCATAATTGTTACTCACCATTGTCAATTGCCAGAAAGAGAGCCGTGTATGTGTCATTCTGAACATAGACAGACTCCCGATCCAGGGGAGCAGTGGTAATAATGGTGCCATTGGTAGGGCTGATTTCTAGCCAGCCTGCTGGATCCTTGTAAATCGAATACCTAATAAAAACATAGAAGTTGTTAACATATTACATATCTAGACATAAAAGCATTACATTACTACAGAAAATATGTCTTTGTACTCACCGGCTTTCAAGGGGTTGATACTTAAAAAATACACTTTAAAACTTGTGCCTTCCCCTTGAGATGATTCATTATTGTTAGCCTGATCTGACAGGTGGAGATACAGAGCAGTTTGAGTCAATTTCTTTGGATACATACATCCCCCAAAAGCTTAGCACAGAAATCAATATTTAAAATATTTTGTAGGATCTGTTTCCTACTGCTGTGTTATACAGCTGAGTACCTGAACACTTGCCATGGCCTTGGCATCAACATTGGTGTTTACAGACTTCATGAATACTCTCCCAGTCCTCCTTTTTCCAGACTCAAAATTTTTTTTTTTTTACAATTCGTTATTTTGGACGATGCTAGAAATGTAATAATTTGTGAGGTATGGTAACAAGAAGAGTGTTAGATTAGGGATTCACCAGGTATAACACAAACTGATTATATGGAGACCCAGATTTGTACCTGTGTTCTGCAGTCTGTGATCTGTAATTTCCTGCTGCTACTGATTCAAAGAGATGCTCAGAATCTTGGAATAATTCAATCACATACATGTTGTATAAATAAGGATTTGGAAATGCTGTCTGTCAAGATCCCTCAATACAAAATTCTCTGTTGTGCTTTCTTTGCATTAATCAGCACAAACATTTAGACCATGTTACTGGAAATACTTAGAGAGATTGTAGAGTTTATGCACTGAGAACTGCCCTGATTGACTGAAGTAACAAACACAAGAATGTTCATGATTAGGGCCTAATTCTATAATCGGTTAAATATATTAAGTAGTATAACAACACAGAGCTGAATTAACTGGCACAAATTTCCTCTCCAATGAAAAGTGTGAGTATTTAAAACCAAAGCTTCAAACATATAATCAATACTTAGTATGACAAGCTGTTTATCTTTTTTGTAGTGAACTGTTATAGGTCATAAACAGCCATACAACCTTCTATAGCCTGTTTAAATTATAAGTAATTGATACGAAACCTGTTATTGTTTAGTAAGTATGTGCCTAGCCAGTGCCTTTTAGTGGCATTCATCTGAAAGGTGTCCAATGAGATAACGCTGCCAAAAATAATTTGTCAGTGCAACTGTTTCCTGAGGGGATAATCACAAATAACAGATTGTAAGGGGGCTAAAACCAAGTAAGTAAAATGAAATAAATGGCAGTTGCTAGAATAGGAAAGAGTAAATTGCAACCAACAAAGACAGACATGGTCTCACTATATGCTTATTGCAGAGGCCTGCGCTGGTCTCTTGTGCCACTGGAAAGAGGTAAAATAAGTTGTGATTCATTGCTAGATCCCTCTAGTAGACTGTTAAGGTATGGCCAATGCCGTAGCTAACAACAAGGGACAATGTACAGCTGTACCATTCAGCTGCCTCTGATCCACAGTCCTCAGGTCAGACCTCTCAGTCCCATCTACCTTGTGCTTTTGAACTGCCCAGTTATTTTGATCAGATGGAGCTTGAGAACTTTGAATTTCTGCAGGGATCTCAGAAAAGCCAGGCAGAGCCACGGCTCTGGGCTGTCAGAAGCCATCAGTATCATTCATTATTCATGCAGCAAATTTTCCTGTGCTCAAGCAGTAGGTCTGATCATTTGGCTGAAGGTAAAAGATAACGAAAAGTAAATGACTTACTTAGTGCGTGGCTCGAGCTTAAATTTTGTCATTAAGATTACATTGTTAGAGACCATTGAATGAACTGAATGGATCTCATCTGCCCCTCATACCACAAAACTCCCCTCCAGCATCTGAAATAATGCCATGGGAAGATGTCATTCAGATGTTTTTTTTTAACTCCCATGTAAGTTAGGAGAGTTTAGGATGGACTTAGAGCCTTTCTATAATAAATTTTAGGCTTGGACACCGTACTATTCAACAGCAAGAAAACACAGTTTTTAAAAGGGAAAAGTTCTGGGCAAACTGGTTTCCTCACGCATAAATGAGGCAGTGCAGGTACAGATATATGCAGAAATACAGGCCAGAAACATTGACATCTTGTTCCCAGACCACAGATTTGGGTACCCACCATAACTGCATTAGCTAGAGGTAGAGCAAGCCCTGGATTTATTTATGCCTTAGAAAGAACAGGGCTCCAGAACCCCTGTGAATTTGCCAAATAGCCCACAAGTCCGTTTAAATAAACTATTCTATAGATTGACGTTATACTTCAAAGATTGTTGAGGTACTCTTATTTAAGAAGATTGATAGTCCAAAGAAAAGATTCTAAGTTCTGTCATTGAAAAATGAAATTGCTTTTAGCACAAAGCCTTCTTTTAACACATCAGAGTGACTTCTCACCAAAAAATCATCAGTTTCCTCAACATTTCTTTGGTGTATCTCCAGGGTAAGTGATATTATCCTCCAGAAGATGAACGTGGCTAATTTCAGAGGTGCTAACAGACAGCCCTGTCCACACAACTGCTGTTTTTTACCAAGACCTTGCTTCAGGCTCGAAAAACGTGACCTCTTCAGGGCAGCTGAATCAAATTCACATTGCCAGGGTGTGTAAGACCACATTGGTGTTCAGACAGCCTGTTTCAGGATCAAAAATTTGTTTTTATGAGCTGTTATTATGTTAAAATAAAATACAGGACAAGTTTGAAACTCAGAACCCTTTAGAATTTATGAGAAACAGAGAAATACTAAAACCACTTGGCTTGTTTGTGCTTTCACTAAAGTCATTCAGAGTTTCACCACTGGCTTCCCCAGGAGCAGAAATTATCCCTTAGAGAATATGTGGAAAAGAATCAAAGGCAAACACTATTCCACAGTGTGACATTCTACAACCTAACGTGTCCTTCCACTTAATAATCATTTCAACATTAATCAATACCTGAACTTTATCTTCCATAAAAATGAGTTGCTAGAATAGTAACAATGCAGATCATCATTTCATTTCATTTCATTTCATTTCATTTCATTTCATTTCATTTCATTTCACTTCTTTGTTTCTTTTTTTATTGTTGTTTTTACAACTCTGCAACGAAGGTATGCACAAAAATATGAAACAAGGGCAGTCTGAACCATTCCTCTTCTATTGTAAAACTGCAAATTCTCAATTAACCCTGAAACAATTTAAGAAGATTCAACACTTCTAAAGTAATGAGAATTTAAAATAGATTATATTATCTTCCCTGATTGCTCTACAAAGCACTGTTGGCTGTGCAAATAAAAAACTGAATTGTATAACCTGTGATTTGGCACAGGATATTGTAAAAGTAGTACTTTGTCTTTCCCACCACATTTTTTACTTATTGTAAGAGTTTATTGCAGTACGGTTAAGATGATTGTTCCTTGTGCAATTTTTTGAGGGTTCTGCTCACAAAGGGTTTAGAATAGACTCATTAAGAAAAGCACTATAATAAACACAATTATAGTATACAAAGAAGTTTCACTTCTTATTTCTAACTTTAGTGGGATCTGCTGATTGCACAGCAGTTTTGAAAATCACACCATTTTTCTAGGTGGTTAAACAAGAACTTGCACGCCTGCATGTAGCTATGCAGTTTTGAAAATCATCATGTGTATACAGAACTTCATTCTCTGGTGTGCCAACTACTGTTTAGTTTGAACTCATTCTATATCGCAGTAGTGAAATTTTGTGCTCCTTTGTAGAGTTTCTTTCTTTTTTCTTTTCTTTTTTTTTTTTTTTTTTAAATTTTAAACCATGTCAATAGCTTACTGATTCCAAGAGATTATATGACAACAAGGCATGGGCAAGTGGGTTTAATTTATTGATTGTGCCCTCCTTGCACTGCGTTCATGACCTTGTACTATCTATAAGCCAGGTATTGCAAAGGAAGCAGAAAACAATCAATTTCCTTAGACTGGAAAGAATCTGCTGTAAGGTTGAATTGTACAACTTAAATACAGACCCACAGATGGAGAGCCTGTAGATACAGACAAGATGTACAAATAAAAATATGCACTTGAAATATTTGTGCAGAACTCAAGTAGCAAATACATGGAAATAATTTAAAATTTATAAATGGCATCTTCCTCTTCCTGTAACATAGGAAAATAATTCTGAGAACACTTCTTGGGGTTGGTAGCAGACATGTATGCTGCCAGTGGCCAGCAGCTTGATTAGCACAGAAGATCCTTACACAGAACAGTGGTTATAATGTAGATGCAAAAATCCAATCAGAGCCACAACCTTGCACTAGCCACAAAAGGAATTTCACAGCCAACAGCGCAATATCCCAGGGTGCCAGAGGAGAGCAGCTGGACATTCAGGCACAGGGTTAGATGCTGCTTTTGGCAAGGACTTCCTGAGCTTGGGAGTTGCCAGACTTTTCTCATGTGGAGTCAAGTGATCTTGGCTATTATGCTTTAACAGAAAGAGATGGAAGGCAAAATGAAGCAGTGCCAACATCTGTGCTGAATCATACATCTGCACCAGTGTGACGTGTGGCATTGACAGGAGTAAAGGTGAGCAATTTAGATATGCTTGGAGGGTTTTCAGCCTTGCACATCTGGAGACTGCTCAAGTCATGTTGTGCAGAGACTGCCAATGGCCAGAAAGACACAATGAAGTGGTACAGTGACACTGGCCCCATAAATATATGTCTGATTCAGCAGCTGGGCTTTGCTCTGATACAGTGAGGATGTACTTCTGCCCTGAGAAACTGTTAAAAGTGTAAAATCTGTAAATCATTGTGAAAGGACTGAGAATGTATAGCAATGAGGGACAGAGAGAATACCTAGATAGACAGAATAGAAAATAATAATTTGAATAACTTTCTAAAGATGCAGAAAGATATTTATTGGCATTTTCAAATTGTATAGCTGCTCATCTCCTTGTTTTAAATTATGTGTAAAATAGAGTTAAATCCAGATGAGTAAAAATTCATATTTTCTGTGATACACACATACACATACGTGTGTGTGAGTTTGTGCCTACTGGTCTTGGGTGAAACTGAAACTGTTAAAATATTGACAGTATCCATTTTGATAGTTTCAACCTGACCAGCAGGAGTGAGTATCAGAAATACAATTTTTCACACATTACATTTCCATATCATATCTACTGCTTTTAAGGATTATGGTCCCACTGACATAAGTGAAAGAAATATCAGTTAAACGGAGCCAATATTTCACCGAAGAAATATAGCTATGCATTTGTATTTTGAATGAAAAGCATTCACATTATCCACATGTACGAATCCATAGCAGTTCACCTACAATTAGGTAACATATTGAAGTTACAATATCTGTCTTGCTCCTGCTGGGACTATAGTATGTGATGGCAGTCTCCGAAATTTTTCTATGAGCCCTTCATGAACTATTCAAGTAAAATGATCAGTGGAGAAGGTTATTTTGCATTGCCTGTGCTTAAGAGCCCAGCATGAAAACTTCCTTTTGCCTCTGAATAAGAAAAATAATCTCTAGATACAGAAAGTATGTAATCTTTAAATCAAGCCAATATGAATTTCATCTCATTATATCAAGTCCACCTGAAAAAGCAAGAGCTTTTCTTTTCCCAAGTAGTTGAAGAGACCAGGAGAGAATTACAATATAAATGCATGTGCCTATGCAAACAGTGGTAGCTCTAAGAGAAAGGCAAAAACACTGTCCATGATAGAAGTATAACATGAAAAATCTGGATTTAAATTGCATTGGGCTTCATACACTTTATATACAGATGACATAGTGTAGAGCTCTAGAGATCAGCCGTCTTCCCATCATGCTCTATCTTTTCTGCCGTGCTATCATTACCTTTTACCTGCACTAATTAGGGCACCATATGGCACCAGAAAGAACAGAAAGGAGACCTTATTGCAACGCAGCAATTCTCCAACAGAAGTACACGCCAAACTCATTAACGATGACACACTGGAATTTTTCTGCTATTTGACTATATCATAACAAAAGGCATTCCTGCTCCCATACTGGTAAAGTTATAAGCTTTGGGAGCCCAACTTACATCTCCGATATGTATATTCACAGCCTTGCACAGCAGGCTAATTGCTAACCCAGCCTGAATGAAAGCAATAATAGTAATTCTCTAGCAGATATTACTGTAACTGTATTAACATTTGATTTTGTAAAGATATTTTTTATGCAACTTCCAAGCTTCTTTTTCTTTTTTTTTTTTTTTTTTTCTTTTTAAGTGTTTGTGTCATTAAAGCCACTGGAAGAATGTCTTTGTAGCAGTTGTGAATTTTCACTTCTTCTCAGATACTGAAAAACAATGTCAATGAATAAAATGGATTAATATCAAAATGCAAGTGAATATACAGGTACGCTTTTAGTTTTATACTTAGGTACAAAGCTTCTGCCTAAAATTTTCTGCTGCAACCCCTAAGTGTTATGTTGTACAGGTCAACAACATGTGATCCACGGTCCTAGTGTTTAGTGTAACAAAGCATGTCCCCACAATAGGAGGCATTTATTAGCAGGGTTAATTGAATTCCCTGTATTAACAAAAAGTTCTGGCAATGAGATACAGACAAATCGCCAGTAAGACTCATATTTACTTCATCACGTTAGCTGCAAGTATACTACCAGTAAGCAGTTCTGTGAAAAATCAGTTATTCCACAGGGCTTTTCATATCTCCTTTCAATACTACTTCCACATGTGCTTTCCATTTGAATACCCAAATATATTTTTCTTTCTTTATAATCCCAGAAGAACTCTGCAATTGCTAGTGAGATCCATGGGACAGGATGCCTTCACATCCTTCTGTGTGAGGTAAACGCAGAGGATGGCAGCTTGCCATTCAACTTGGAAATGCCTGGACCTGAGCCTGCATGTGAGCATCACACTGTTTCATATCTCTTTCAAGAGCCAAGGATGGTCTGTAGTCCAATAACGTGCCAATGCCAACCACCCATCTCCTCTGCAGCTTGCAATGGTCTGCCTTAACAGTTTGGTGCCTTCTTTGCAACTTCTTTCAAATGAATGCATACAGTTGAAGTGGCAGTGTTGTCAACTATAAAATTACTATTATGGGCACAAGATCAATGAAAACGTCAATGTAACTCTGCTGTTGCTGAGTGTTCTGTTACGCAGGCATAACTGAATAATAATTCAAAGCTAAGCCTTTTTTTTCCTGATTTATTACCAATTCAAATACCATTGCTTGAAATAGCAAAAGCATGTCAGCAGGTAAGTGGCTGCATAGTAGAAGAGAGGGGCAAAAACCGATTGGTGCTGGGTTTTGTACATAACACTATGTATATGCATCCCTGTTGGCAAGCAGATATGCAATGCTACCCTGCCACATGCTAAATCCCCTGCGCCACATCACTTTCAATGCACTACTCTGTCCCTGAGTATGCAGGCCCTGTGCTTCCTGAGGGAATGCAGCAGGCAATTTCACTCTGTTTGTAGACTTATTGACTGCTCGATGTGCTGTTTGCAACAGGTCTGCAGTTTGTACACAGGAGACTTGTCTACCAAGCAATTCAGGTATGCGCGTGACCTTTGAGGATCTGGAATAACAGTCTGGCAGTTTTGGAGAACTGGCAACATTAAGCATCCACAATAGAGCTGATGGAGATCCCTGCTGAATAACAACAATACGTTTGTCATCCAATGTATTCGACACCCATTACCCATATAACAATACATGCAGCCCTACCAAGACAACCAGCTGAAGTGGTTCTTTAGATGCAGCACTTTTCTTTTCACCCTGTAATACAAATCATCAGAAAAATAACTCCCCTTCATTAAGCTCAGTGGTTCAATAGCAGCCTGCTACTAGTACCAGCTAATTTCAAACTATCCCACCATACCCATTGTGCTGCTGACGCAATCTGAAAAAGCATTTCCTTTGCAGAACAGAAGCCCAAGTGCTTCATCACAGAACGTTACTGAGACAAAATGTAAGCATTTATCCATCTCAAAAAAACCCAGGCCAGGTTATCCAGGTTATAAGAGAAATGATAAAGGCAACAGTACTGTTTGCCTGTTAAAGGGCTTTTTTCAGATCTTTTCTGGTCAATTATCTAAATGTGCATGCTCATACCAGTCCTCGAGGCTTTCAGAAACTGTATTCTAGAGACCTAACTCTGTGGTTCCACAAAACAATCACTGACAGATTTCAGACCTGTTCTGAATCTTAAGCCTACTGTGTCTGGCCAAAACCCTGATGTACACAAATCCCTTGTAAACACACTTTATTAACACAGAGTTAAGAACCCCAACAAGCTTCAAGAGATGCTATTAAAAAGTCAGAAATCTAAACTGTCCCTTGTTTGTATTTTCCAATCCCCATATTTGACATACTTACATTCAACAGTCAGCAAACTAAGCATAGTTAGCCATCTTTTCCCATTAAATATACGGTCACACAAAATGTCTGGTTTTGAATTTGAATTGAAGTGTGGTTGTTAAAAGTCTGGCTATATGCTAAATGTGCAGTAGGCTGTGAAGTACCTCCTGCAGTGCTCTCCTGCAGAGATTTGGACATGCTCAAATTACTTTGGCTATATTCTGTAAAATAAGAATTTTTTAAACATACAAAGCCAACTTAATTGGTATATACTATTATTAATCAGGATAAGAATATCATTAACACTATCTAAAACCTGAAATAAATCACATTTTCTGGCAACATTGTAGAGAAAAATATTTGGTCAGATGCATGTTTAAACTTGCTGAAGACAGAGGATTTATGCAACAGCCATTTTTCAGCCTCATGGAACAGATTTATGGGCTTCCAGAATTGTCTGTATTTTCACAGGCTGCAAATGTCAACTTGGAGTACAATTTAAAAAAAAAATAAATTAAAATCCCCATCGGCGTTGTGCCACGAGTCACTCTGTGCATTTTTGGTCACTGAAAATTCATGTTTCTCTTTGATAAACTGGACATATTCCAGGATGAATTCATTAGCTACGCACTAGTGCCTAGCTCAGCTCTGCAGGCTGGGCAGGGCAATTTGTAGTAACTCACTGCATCCCTTATTTCCTGAGCAATCCTGAAGCATCTTTCAAGTTTCTAGGAGTTTACATACAAACATAAGCATGCACATACTTTATTCTAACCCTATCTGAAGAGGCATCATATGTCTTTGGCTTCAATGCCAGTCTGGCACATGAAATAGTATCATAATCCCCTCCAAAGTGCATGCACATCAGTTAGGATGTACAGTGGACAAGATAAATACACTGCTAAAGTATGTATTGCAGTGCTGCACAAGACTGATAAATTGCTTTTTAAGGCTATAAGGTTTATACACATTTGTGTTTTGGTCTGACATTTGTTGTTAGTATCAGCTTTCCAACAATTCACTCTCAAGAAAAACTCATTTCAGCTTGGTCTAAAAAAATGCGTATTTTACAGAGAACCAGAGTAGGAATGCTAGGTGCATCAGGTCTGAGATACCTCTGAAGCAGCTCAGAACTAGCATTCCTCTGTGCTGTATAAACATGAAATAGTCTCTAGAACAACCTTCCACGTGAGCCACTTTCTTTCAGTCACCCTTTCAATTTATGAGCAATATATAGATATTTATGGCAAAAAAAGGAGCCTGCCCAACGTTTTGGAGGAAAAATTATCTTTGTTACAGCATTTCCACTGGTGTCTTTTCTATACCAGCAAATCACAGGAAAGTGTTGAAAGTGTAATTCAGATTTTTCAGAAATATTTCAGCTATTAGCTTTGGAGTTTCATTTTTACAATCAAAAGTGTACTTTTTTGAAACAATGCATTTACAAAGCCAGGCAAAATAGTGAAATGGAAACTGTAGACAACTACTTGGTCTATACCAATATGCCAATACACTTAGAAACACTGGAATATTCTATTTCACATTGTGATCTTATAAAATCATAGAATCATAGAATAGTTAGGATTGGAAAGGACCTTAAGATCATCTAATTCCAACCCCCCTGCCATGGGCAGGGACACCTCACACTAAACCATGCCACCCAAGGCCTCATCCAACCTGGCCTTGAACACCGCCAAGGATGGAGCATTCACAACTTCCATGGGCAACCCATTCCAGTGCCTCACCACCCTCACAGTAAAGAATTTCTTCCTTAGATCCAATCTAAACTTCCCCTGTTTCAGTTTGAACCCATTACCCCTTGTCCTATCACTACAGTCCCTGATGAAGAGTCCCTCCCCAGCATCCTTGTAGGCCCCCTTCAGATACTGGAAGGCTGCTATGAGGTCTCCACGCAGCCTTCTCTTCTCCAGGCTGAACAGCCCCAACTCTCTCAGCCTATCTTCATACGGGTGGTGCTCCAGTCCCTGATCATCCTCGTGGCCTCCTCTGGACTTGTTCCAACAGTTCCATGACCTTCTCGTGGTGAGGACACCAGAACTGCACACAATGCTCCAAGTGAGGTCTCACGAGAGCAGAGTAGAGGGGCAGGATCACCTCCTTTGACCTGCTGGTCACGCTCCTCTTGATGCAGCCCAGGATAGAGTTGGCTTTCTGGGCTGCGAGCGCACACTGAAGCCGGCTCATGTTCATTTTCTCATCGACCAACACCCCCAAGTCCTTCTCTGCAGGGCTGCTCTGAATCTCTTCTCTGCCCAACCTGTAGCTGTGCCTGGGGTTGCTCCGACTCAGGTGTAGGACCTTGCACTTGGCATGGTTTTTCCACTTTACAAAAGTAAAATTCCAATTTAAAATTATAATTAAGAAGAAATTCAGCTAGAAAAAAATTAAAATTGAATTCCCCTCTCCCCAAAGTATAATTTCTACAAGCAACAGATCTTGGCAGGAATGACTCTGGTTAAAAACAAAGCTAACAAATGGAAAGAACAGAAAAACATGTCCCGTTCCACCTTAGCTGCATTTAACTGGGCTGCAATATAAACATTGTTTTACAGGGAGGAGATGATAATGCCGAGATATCTCTATTTGTGGAATTTTCTCATGGCTTCATTCAGAGCCAAGTGCTAGCCCAGTGGGCAGAAATCAGTGGCACACCTCTCACTGAAATGTATTTTGTCTCACTGAAGTTAAAATGAAGCGTTGCCAATCCAGGCACATTGAGGCATATGGGACAGCACAAAAGGTCAAACGCAAGGACTTCAGCTGCTCATCCCTTCTGCTGACAGATCGATACATACTCAATATTGTCTCCCGCTACTCACTGAATCAGAGGGAGCACAGAGGGAGCAGTGGAAATTAGTGTTATAAAAAGAAATGGTGGTGTTTTTCTGCATCAGACTTAGGAGACAGCAAGCCCCATTGCTCAGACACTAGGGACCATTCATTTGTCAGGCTGGGGCTCTCATCGCACAGATTTTACCACTGGAAGTGGTTCCTCTGTCCCAGGGGCTGTGGTCACACTGTACACAGTATTTGCTTGTTTCCATCTACAGAGTGCTTTTAAAATTAGGCACCCCACCTTATCACCTGAGCAAAAGATTTATCATTTCAGCTTTATTTTGCTTGTCACATCAGTGATTTAGCAGGTTGACTTTCATTGCAACTCTCTATCTAATATGATATGATCAAAACAGAATGAAAAATGAGATGAAATTCAGTTTCCAGTCTCCTGCCACCGAGAGATATCAGATGAGAAAATGGTTGACTAATTACATATTTGTGTGGAGAAACAATGGGATTAAAATCCTTGGTAAACATGAAGAAAGTAACAGAAGAGCCATTGCAACTAGAATAATAACAAACCCCAACCACAAAACCTACAGCAATTAATCAAATGAAAATACTAAAATTGTAATAATTAAGCAGTTAAGTAAAATGTTATGAGAAGAAAAACATTTTTTGTTGTTATTGCACAGTCTTTCAAACATTTCTTGCTGCCAAGATTTAATTTTCAGGGTTGTTTTTTTTTTTTTTCCTTTAAGGAAAAAAAAAATCCTAAAAGCTGAGGTGTAACAAAAAAGTTCACAAACTCATTTATGTATTTTTTAATCAGAAGTGATTAGGCCTACAGTTAAATGAACCCAAAGGCTACAACTATCTAAATTATTCCTAAAACTAGCGAATAATACACCATGTCTGGGACTAACACACTAGTATAATCAGGTTGTTACTGTTAGAATAATTGTCAACACATGCAAATCAGCAATAGTTTTTTCATTGTAGCAGTTGTGCCTGAAAAGCTAATCAACATGAGATAAGCTGGAGGTTCTTTCATAAACTACCTAGAGATGGGTTTCGGCAGCAAAATTCTATCAAGTTTCTGCACATGCCAGTTCTTTGCAACTATGCTTCCAGCAAAAGCAGCTTCTCTTACTGCAAATCCATTTGCTGTGTTCTCTTTCAGGCAGGGGTCCCAGTAGCTCTTGAAAAGATTGGATATTTTTTATAAAAGCCCAGCAGACTCACTAGTGAAATGTCACTATTGAACACAGCCATGAAATAGCACATTTCTACAGATTCAGTAAGAGCTATTTTTACCTAAGGGGTGGTCAGAAAAGTGGTAAGAAGTGGCTCACTACTGTGAAGCATTAGTTTACCTGGATGAATACAACTCCTGTTGGATTGCAGGTCCTACTGCCAGGAGCTGGCTGGTCACAGCAAGGGATTGCTTCTACCAGCTGCCAGGAAACCTCTGTTTCGCCATAGATAATACTAAAGTCACAAAGAAAACACCCCTTGGACTGGAATTGCTCCCCAGAAAGGCAGGGCAGGGAGACCATGAGTCTTAGCTCCAGTGCAGGTTTGCAACCTCAGCCTATGCAACACACATTGAAGAGATCCAGGCTTGGACCCTATTAATATCTATTAACTTTGGGACTCATCTCATAAGGAAGGAGGAGAATTAATGTTTCTGCAAATTAATTTCAAAATGGAAAGTGTAACAAATTGGTGAATATGCTGAATAATCATTTTAGCACAGTTTATGTCCTGTGCCAATCTAGGGCCTTTGCAGTATAGATGCCTCTCAAAGCAGAAGTTCATGTGACCAGCATCCCCTGTGCACTCCTTTGGCTGTTTCTTTTACACTCCCTTGCCTCTTTTGTGCCATTTTCTCATCAAGTCTTTCCAAGGAATTACAGTCCTGTATAAATCTAGAGGACATCAAGACTTGATTATCCCAGAGATGAGGAATAACTCTTTGTCACTCTGACAATAATTAAAAATAAAGTCGAGAACTATCATAGGCCATTCTCCCCATTGCCAGAGGAGCAAGTAGTGCCAAGGAGGACATTTTTTGAATTAGATCTCGCAGATTAACAGGATTACTTCCTTTGGTACTAAACATGTGCAAATTTTCCCATTAATTACAGATGTCCATTGGGAAACAAAGAGTGAACACAACGATACAAATGGAAAGAGCAGTGTCTAAATCTGAACATTCACGTGGGATTTCTGGGAACACAACTTCTGGCTAACCTTAAGGCATTCGGAATTATTAATAGCATGACTTTCCTCTATCTTATGCCTTACTACATATAGTCATTATCACCTCTAGAGAAAATGCAAGGAAAGAGTGCTGAAACTATGAATTTCATATGAATTAAAACTGAAATGCTTGCCTGATTTACGTGGAGGACTCTACTCTGGAATTTGAAAGATGAAAAATGTGAGATATTTTTGTCATGCTCATTAATAAAGAAAATAATAACCTTTAGCAGAAGATAAAATTATGATCCTGAGGTGAAAGATGGTGGTTTTGTCAGTTCTTTTTTCTTTTTTAAAGACTGGAACTTTTACAAGGGAATATTTGCCCAGTATCAATAAACAATAGCTTTAAAAATTATTCTTATTATTTTAATATGTTTAAAAAATAAGGGGGGGAGGGGAAGGGAAATAGGAAAGATGAACTGCTTCAGTAGTTCATACAGAAGTCAGAACGTAGGTATTAGCCAAAACAGTGCAATTCCAAGTAAAGGAACATGATGAATTTTTAACAGTTGAAAGACACTGTAAACATTGCTGAATGGACAGTTACTTTAAAGTTAATGAGACCTTGAAAGTGTAGCAGTTCGGTGAAATCTACCACGGATATCTGGATCATAGCCCCAGAAAGCAAAAAAATTAACAAGACAAACATTTTATTATAGAATCATAGAATGGTTTGGGTTGGAAAGGACCTTAAGATCATTCAGTTCCAACCACACTGCCATTGGCAGGGATGCCTCACACTAGACCATGTTCTCCGAGGCTCTGTCCAACCTGATCTTGAACACTGCCAGGGATGGAGCATTTTCCACTTCTCTGGGCACCCTGTGCCAGTGCCTCACCACCCTCACAGTAAAGAACTTCTGCCTTATTTCTAACCTGAACTTCCCCTGTTTCTGTTTGAACCCATCACCCCTTGTGCTGTCACTACAGTCGCTGATGAAGTCGCTCTCCAGCATCCTTGTTGCCCTCTTCCACCACTGGAAGCTGCTCTGAGGTCTCCACGCAGCTTCTCTTCTCTAGGATGAGCAGCCCCAACTTTCTCAGCCTGTCTTCAGCCCCTGATTATCCTCGTGGCCTCCTCTGGACTTGTTCCGACAGCTCCTTGTCCTTATGTTGAGGTCACATTTTGTTAGAAAAGAAGCTCCAGACTCACAAACCTCAACCTTGAAATCACTAGACTACATTAGTTAAAGTTGCAATAGAGATGCAACCAAGAAAATGTCTGCTTAATCTGTGAGGTTAAGGTCAGAAAAGACAGAGTGAAAGGTTCCAAGCAATGAAGAACAAGAGAGTGAGACTCTGTCTTAGATAACACGGGAAACACTCATCCCTTTAAGAAGAATGTGAAGTATCTGCTATGAATAACATGTAACTACAGCAAAGGTCAGGCCCAGCAATTCACAGAAAAGATATCATATAATCATATGGTAGTTTTTTTATTCCTCAATAACTGTGGGACATGAAAATGTCATTATAAAGGCCAAATACTTCAAAAAAAAGTTACTTGAGCCCTTGGTCCTAATTCCATGAGGTTTTTCTTCAAGAAAATTAGGGCTCTCCTGGCTGTATCAGGTATTTCAGAAAAAAAGAAAATAAATTGCATACATATTCGCTGTGATGAACCAGCACAAATATTTTCACTGGCATTTTCATAACTTAGAAACAAAAGACAGAAAAAAAAAGGTACTAGTATAAGAAAGGACAAAATTTAATACACAACAAATTGACTGTGCAATAAGTAGCATTCAGAAAGAAAATCTCTGAAGAAGCTGATACTGCCAGAAAAGTAATCAAAGTAGTTTCCTGTGCTGACAGAGCTGGGGAGTTCCTGAGTTGGCTGAACTTGCACAGGATTTTATTTCTAAGATTCAGCTATTTCTAAGGCGAGTGTCATAACACAAGATATGATAGGACAGCAATAATGTTCTGCTGACTTTGGAAAGCCTTTGAGAGGCCTGGCAAGAAAAACAGCTCCATTCCTGCTCGCTCCTTCTCCTTTCTCCATCAGGCACAGAGCACTGCCCCCAGCTCTGTTTAAACTGCAAGTATGTGACAGCTAGTGTAAAACATGCAGCTGGTGCATGTTTCCCTCTCCAGGAACTTATTTTGGTGAGATACTGGTTGCTAATCCTATGATTATAAGAGTGTGTTTTCATGCATTTGACAGGCATAATCTTGAGGAGCAAAGATCCACACTGGATTTCAAAATAAAAGGAAAACACTGATCCTCAGAGTTGAGCTGAACCTGATCCCCCCCAAAAAAAATGGCATAAATTTTGTTTTTTCTCACATTAGAGCACTGCCTCAGCCACTGTTTGTAGCCTTTGCTGAACATGGAGTGGTTCCCCAGAAGTATATTTCATGTTCCCAGCTCACAATAACAACTGAATTAATACCTGACATCTCTTGGAGAGGATCTGGTCAACAAGGAGATCTGTGTGAGCCCAAAGTACTCTGCAGCATGGCCCCTCAGCCTCTCCTGCCACCCCACAGCCACGTGTTGCTGTTGGTGCTGCAGCCTGTGGTCTTACACTGAACCACCTGGACATCCCATTACACGGGCCCAAGCACACGCATATCTGCACATCTCCTGTACCCACCATGACACTGATGCCAGCTCTAACCTAACGAAATGCCTGCTGCCACATCCCTGAGGTAGGGAGCTTGACAGCAGCAATAACAGTGTGCTGGAAATTCCAGTTCTTCCCGGTACATGGCACTGGGAGGAGGAGATGTAGAATGAAAGGCTCCCTCTAGCTCAAGCCCAAAGCTTCCTACAATGCTACCTTTAGGGAGGAGATATGTGGAGTTCCAAATCCAGTCAAAAAATTTCAGAATGAAGCAGAGTCAAAACGGAATGATTTTGGTCACAGTTGGGTACCAATCAACTCCTTGTTGCCTATGTAATCTACCAAGCATCTATTATGAAAGTTGAATTCTCTAAAGGTCAGTGCAAAAGCAGGAATTAAGGATGTGGGTTTGTTAAATAACCTTCTATTAAGTTTGGGTTTTTTTTAGTAGCCTACATTTTCCTATATCTCCTCTAAATTCCTAGGGTTTCTTCATAAAAAATACTTTATACACACACAAGCATGTAAATAATTTTGTTCAAGAAGGATTTCTAAAGGAAATTCTATGAGTTATACACACAGATATGTGAGAATTACACTTTTGGAAAATATAGAGGCACTTAAGTATAACTTGTGATAAATTGATGTCCTAGTAAAAAACCATATTTTTATTTTCAGTTTCATATTACAATACATGAACACAATGATTTCATATCAATGTCTACGTGAAGCATACATGCAAGGATGTCTAATGTTCGACTAATGGGCTGACTTTGTCCAGAAGAACTGTAAATTCTCAAAGGGTTTTAAAAATTAGTAAAGAGCCAAAAAATTAATAACTTCATTTCCATACAAACAAAACTCAATTAATTCATAAAATGTATCACTCTGGTATTATTATTGCAGCAATTAAGTTTTCTTCCTTCTAGTTCTTTAGTTTTGCTTTGTTTAAAAATAACAATTTATAGTAAGAAAATAGATTGTCTGATGCTTTTATATAGTTATGTGTCCCAAAGTGATTAATACCCACTGAGTAAAAATACTTTCCAGCCTTATAGCATACAATAACAAAGAAGGAAAGGTGAGAAATTCAGTAACATTATGATAATAAGTATGTAATATTAAAGAAAAAAATATCAAACTACCATCCAATCCAATAATGTGAAGAAAAAGAAACATTCATTCCTGGCTAATAATAACACAAATTACATTTTCATTTTTTTCTAGCTGATTTTGAATACATTATGCACTTCATGGGTGCAGTTCTCACAGAATAAACTTAATTAATTCTCTTTCATTCTTTTTGTAATAATAGGCAATCCCCCAAGGCTTATTTGCCTGAGTACACCCAACTATACAAAAAACATGCAACCACTTTCTGTCCCAAATGTTGGAGCAATGTGGGATATTGTGTCACATCTTTTACTTTATTTTAGGTCAATTTCTTTTTTTTACCTAACTCACTATCTTTAATGGTGATGACAGATGAAAAGGAAAGCGTGATTTACCTTTTCTAATCTCTGTGAATCAGACTCTATGAATTCAGATATGAAGCAGCATTCAAGCTGTCCAAATGAACTTTTAAACCCACGGACTTCCCTTTAAACTGCTTGGCCCTTATCACTTTTCAAGACTGTGTATAGCCAGTTATGGTTATACAAAGTTACTAAAATAATGCTGTTTTATTTATGATGCCACCAGCTCTAGGTCATTACATGTGTTATAGGTTGTTGCACTGAATTCCACCTGCTGACCCTGCCTGCCCCCTTGCTGCCTGTGCCTTCAACAGATGTTAGAAAAATTAAATTCTACTTTTCACTTGTTGAAGAAAACCATTAAAAGTCAGACTTCACACTCAGTTATATTCACTGTGGGGATAACCATTGTAACCATTGTCTAACTCATGTTACTGCAAAACAAATTTGGCCCATATAAATATAAATATAAATACATATAAATATTAATATATATTACATATAGTGCATATGTATATAAATATATATATACAGATAAATATTAATACAGAATATTGACAGAAGTTAAGTTCTGCTAGATATTCTGAAAAGCATGTCACAGGGTATAGACAGATTAAGATAATGGCCATTTTATATATATTTTTCAACCTATAACATACAATCCATGAAAAAAGCCCTGTGTTTTTTCAAAGAAATGGAAAACTACAGGATATTCTTTACAGGGAAAATTATTACTTATTTGCTAAAAGGTGAGTTCATGCTGAACACTTCTAGGTAATACTCCTCTGGAGATTAGAAAGCATCTTTTCTGTCAGCGCAAGTGTGTGGTGTGAATCTGAGTGCTTTCTCTGATATACAGCCTGCAATAAATCTACTCTATACAGCACAGTTTTTATATCATGTTCATCATCATAATAGCCAACCCCCTTTTAGATGTACATTAAGCAACATGACAAATGTGTCATTTAAGAAATCTGCTGGCCAGTGATGGAAAATGTGAAGAAATTAGACGAAAAAGCTCTATGCAAGCATTTGTTTATGAGACAAAAAGAGCTTTCATTAGATGCTACATGATTAAGTACTTAAAAGACAGCAAATGGAAGAATTACAGTTGTTTGTTTAACTTTAACATACTGACTGCTATTGATAAACGTTACATCAAGGTGCTGCCTAACCGCAGTTTAGTACCTACGAGGCAAAAAAGTTTTCCACTATTTGGTCATATATAGCTTTATTTTCTGCTTGGTATCTTTTGCATTCAGTGCGCACAATATATAGTGCTCTGTAAATCAAAGGTATCTAATCCTCTCCTAAGCTTCTTATTATGTCTTACTTACTCTATGCTATTTAACTCCAGATTGGATGCTCAACAGTTAAACTTCTCATGCACTTTCCCCTTGTCATTAGGGATCCAAGTGTTTTGCCAGCTGCCCTCAGTGCATGTCCATAGCGCTGAAGGCATGTCCATAGTATACTTCTAGGAGAAGAATTTTAATGTTTCAACTTGACAGACAAAAAATGGAAGCCTCAAGACCTTTAAAAGTAAAAGTATTTGCTATTTTTTCCTGAAATGATAGAAGCTGAAATGAAAAAACTCACTGAACTGCACAAAGAAGGACACATTCAAAGGGCTACAGTCATACAATGATTAAAGTTATTGTGGGCTTTTTCTTCTTTTTTTCTTTCCTTGTACTTAAAAACCTAAACTCTGAAACAGTTTCCATGACTCAAACTGAATTAGCAGCTGACACGGATATATGAAAAACTGAGACAGTGTTGTTTTCTTCTCTACTAAAATGTGTTTTAAACACTGGTTAATAACGTTGAAGATTTCAGGTCCGTAAGCAACTTTTGAGTGCTCCATTTTGAAGCTGCAAACCTTATGTTCTACTAATGCAGAAATTTCTTGGTTTACCCCTGAAGCGTTAACCAGATAAACTCTGTGGCTGCATTTGTTTTTAGTGTATAAAAGGCTAATAATGAAGGGCTGCATCTCCAGAGAGGATGGGCATTAGGCAGGTAAAATTCTATTGGAAATTTCCCATTTGAAAGAAAAAAGAGGAAACATTACCCTGACAGGCCCATTAAAATAGGTAAAAATTCGCCAGGGCTTGGACTACGGAATGAAATCTGGGTGAGACAGGTTGGAATTTCCAAGGCAATGCTATGCAAAGTACTGCCCAAATGGAGCTGCCCCAAGGGATCACATGGATAATAATTATCAAGCTCTATGTAGAGAAGGCATGCATATTTACCTAGAGCATAATTGTTACAAAATTAGAAAGTCAGTCCCTAGCAATTCACATTTGAACCAAGAATGAATCTGCAGGCTTACTGCTGCTTAACAAAGTGCATAATTCCACTCTTACTCAGAAACTATTTTACAGAAATTGGCATCCTTATTACTAAGTTAATAAAAAAAAATTTCAATTGAACTCCACAAGACTTTTTCCTATTATAGTAACATTGCAGAGCTCCATTTAGCAAAATTGAGTGCTTAAACCTTCTGACAATTTCTTCACTGAGCTTGAATTCCACTCACTGAACCTGAATTCCACTCCAAGAATAACCGCCTGTGAGTCTGAAAGAATACGGGGTTCATTATGTCTTGAAATGCACAAAGTAAATGTGTCTTGCAGTTGAGCAGTGGCTATAAATCTATAACAGAATTTCTGTGCATTTGGGAAATCTGCTTTCAGATGAAATCCTACACCCAGATTCAGTGGGAATTTTGCCACTGAACTGAGTGTATCCACGGTTTATTCTGTCCTTATTCTGGAGGTGGCAAAACAATAGCTGTAACATTAAAACCTTATATCTTCATAACAGGATAAAAAGCTATGCAAGACTTACAGTATTGCCCTTTTCTAACCAGGACATGAATACCAGATAACACCTGCTCTAGGTCATCTGAGATCTCTTCCTGCTTTAAAGACAGAAGTGATGAATTCCACAAGACCAAGAATGGCTTAACTATGTACTTCCACTTGAGGACAGAATTCTGGCCTAGATGCTTTACAGTCTTCCTGCAAAACTTTTACTTGAGTGCCTGGTTTTCCAGGTTTAGTCTTCGTATAAAATAAAACTTGTCACTGGAACTGCAATCTTACATATTACCAGTCCAAACAAATTACTGTCAAAGCACCACCAAAGTTATAACTACATAGACACACACACACCCCCCATCTTACTTGGCTGAGTGGAACTTAAGAATTCTATGGCCTTAAAATATTAATTCATACCGCCCCCTTCCCTGTCAACTTGCCTCCTCAAACTTGATAGCTAACTTATTATAATCAAGATACTTCACTTCTTCCAGAGGCAAAAAACCTGCATTTTCTGAAACTAGAAGAGAACAGTGATGACAAAGTAAGTTATTGTCAAGATCTGACTTCCACTGCAAGCATAACTTGTGACTGATCTATCCTATTGTTATATTTCTCAAGAAGATCTGCAATATCATTTAGTCAGTGACATGAAAAATGTGCCCTGTAATTTCACAGTTCACAGCCATTCATTCTGAGTGCTGACATGGTTGAAATCATAATGTGGCATAATATTGTTATGCAGGATAAAGACAGAGAGTCTAATTAAACTCCCCTTAAATGTTACATTCATCCTTATTAATCAAGAATTTGGGATTCTTAAGGTAATATCAAGGGAAGTTAAAATTTGTTTCTGTGGCTTATTTGGCATAATATTGTTATGCAGGATAAAGACAGAGAGTCTAATTAAACTCCCCTTAAATGTTACATTCATCCTTATTAATCAAGAATTTGGGATTCTTAAGGTAATATCAAGGGAAGTTAAAATTTGTTTCTGTGGCTTATTTGATTACATGGAAACACAGATTCTCAATTCTATCATCTATATTTTTAATATCAACATATTAAGTATGATTTATGCCAACAGAGTAGAGCAGATGGAAAATTTTAGGAATATGATCTTCTGACAAGTATTGTCAGAAGTGATAAAATCTAGCTTCAGGCAGCTGCATTTCCTGCAGAACTATGAATAAATGGATTGAGAATTCCTGGGACCCCTACTCTAGGTAGTCTTTAATAACTTAATCCAGACTGTCATTTTGGTGACTACTCGAGAGAGAAGGATTAATCTCTTTTTTTTTCGTCAGGAAAGGGACAGTGTTCTTCAGGTGAACTGCTTTATTCAGTCGTGGTGAAAATTTCCTGTCTGGTCTGTCTTCTTTTCTACTGCAGAGAGTAGACAAAAACGGGTGTTATAGCAACCTAGCAACTACTAGGAAGAACCAAGCAGTAAGATAAGATGTTAGCATAGACAAGACAAAGTATGAGAGTTTCTCCACCTCCTTGCAAGGCAAAATACAATATCCAAAGCTCAGCACCAACTGGTCAGGTGGGATTGTCCTTAAGCAGTAAAAGTTAAAATATACAAAAGCAGACAAGGAAAGGAGAGGCCTAAAGTCTGCCACAACATATAGGCAGAGAATAGCAGTAAGAGGGCAAAAACAACAGGGGAGACTTAGAGGTGTCCAACACTAGAAGAAATGCTAGGAGCAACTTAGGAATCAGAGACTCCTGGGGACTCTCCAAGATGCTGAAGGGGAGGTGTTGGCAGGTTGGTTGTAAATTAAGCAACACGGGGGATGCCTGTGAGGACCAAATAACAGACTTTGGGAAGCAGATTATCGACATCCGTTCACTACTCTTAGGAAAAGAAGGTCCTGTAATAGTATAGCTCCAATACTGAAGCTGACAGAGTTGAAAGTGGCTTTCTTGAATGGTCAGTGTTAGACGTTGTTCACAGCTTTTACAGGATCTGGCTTCCAGGTTTGGCAGGTGTTTTAATTCTATTGGCATTGGGATTTTACTCTAGTCATTCGTTCTCTTCAGTTTCGTCTCAGTAGTTCCTACCAGAGATTTCTTTTTTCTAACCAGCTGCTCCCTCCACACTATTTCACATTCAGTGATATATCTGCACAGTGCTGGCCAGCTACAAATCATGTTCTGAACAGGGAAAAACTGGGGCCTGATTTTACTTTTAAGCCATTATCACCCATCCAGAGTTACATCACTGTGGTCAAGGATAAAAGAGGAAAATAAAAGAGGTACATTACTACTCTAGAAACAGTTTTGCTTCTTTCCCATCACGATGAAGGCTTAGAGAGTTTGCTGCAAGGGGAAAAAGGAGTTTTCTACTTTGTTTGGTAAAAAAAATGTGGAAGTCAGTTTGGTCAAACAACAGGAAAAAAAAAAAAAAGACAATGCCTTTTTTCATTACTTTTTTCTTCAGTTATTAATATCATGACAATAGCATAAATATATCATAGTGATTACCTACACAAATAGTATTAACATATTCAAGAAACAGTTTCAGTAAAGACTGTGTAGAATACGGTTGAGCTAACAGTTGATTAGTGAGTACCTGCCATTGTAGGTGATAGCTTTGTAGCATGAGGGAATTGGCCAAACTCTTTCTTTCAGAAGTGATTAAATCTCTCCTTTTCTGGCATAGCTTGCTGGATACCTCAATACGTGCAGCTCTCTAGAGTTAGCGTTTCTGTATTTCACAATTTTGCAGGAAAGACAGAAGAGCAGATTCAAGCAGATTCCCTCTCTACCTGGCTTTCTGTTTAACTTAGAAGAAAGAAAAACAGTGTGCACCGTCCAATATACAGCAACTTCAGATCTAAACATGCACTGCAAATTCCCAGTGGCTGAGTTCAGGCAGGCCATAAATAAAACTGCAGAGTCAACTTAAGATGCTCTTGCATCTAACTTACAGTGAAAAACTTTGATGCTGCATGCCGAGAGCATGGCTCAACCAATCATTTATAACAATAGAACTATTCTTTTGTTTGCACAAGGAAAACAAATCTCCCATTGTTAGGAATTAAAGGCAAGTCCTTCAGACCCTAGAAGACATATTTAACAATGACTAAGTATGTCACATCTTAAGCATTCACTCTTAGACTTCCGTCTCATTATAAAGCATTTCTGTAAGTGGTTGTAGCGTTATCTCAAAAAGCAAGTTTATTGACCTTCACCTGCAACAAAAGTGCTTTGAAAAGGCTTGATGTGCAACACAGTATGCAAAATTGATCCCTTAAGTGTTTGTCTGAAATGTGGTTTGAAGCCTCATCCTTGTTCAGAGGAGGTTTGGGATCTCTGAAAAAATCCTGGCAAGAGACAGGAGAAAGGCTTTTTGAACTGCCTTTGCAATTCATGGTTTATATATTCATTACGTATAAGGGTGGTGAGTAGCAGGAAAAGGAAGTAATAGATATAAACTTGCCTTTTCAAGTGAATTCTCCTTAGTTTTCTTGGGTATTTAAGATTTGGAAGAAACTCACGGAGTTATAAATCCCCCTTCAGTGTAGTTTCAGGACTATTTTACAAAATTTTCAGCATTTATTTTTGACAGAGAGTATGCAATTCGCGATTGCCACCAACAGAAGTTTGGAACATTTTCACTAACTTCCACCAACTGCATAGGTACCAAACCCAAAGTTATGATGAAGTAATCTAAAGCAAAATGTGGCCCAGTAATAAATGTTTCCATTCTCAAAGTCAATGGCAAGTCCATTGTCCAGTCGCTTTTGGTAAAAAGGCAAATAAACAAAAGTGATCATTCACTTTTAATTGTGTTAAATTTAGCCTTATCACCCTCTTGGTCTGATATTCAAGGATGAAGCCTCATTAATATATACACTTACTTTGCTGTATGGAAAAATGCACTTAATGTAAAGAGAAACAGAGCCTATCCACCTTTCTGATAGACCAGTATTTGTTATTTGGAAATGATTGCAGTAACTGTGACTTTGCTCCCATTTCCAGATTAGCAGAGCTATCAAGCACACAGACAGTCCAAAAGCAGTGCTACAGAAGCCAAATGTCCAGGCTGTGGGTTAGCAAGCAGCTGGGTAGCTGAATCTGTCACAGACTTTTCTAATCTGAAATGACTAATCTGAAACAATTGGAAATTTACTGTTTTCATATTTCTGTAGTTCCACTAAATTAATGATAAGGTGATATAAGACGACCAGAACTAAAAAAAAAGGGTGCCAAATTCCAAGCAAAAAATTGGCCTTCAAATTTCTACAGTTGAGACTTTACCACTAATTCAATGTACCTATGCTTCCAGGAGCCTCTTATACTACATGGGATCTGCTGGATTGAGGTACAGATATGAAAATTACACATATACCCAAATATGTATATTATTTACATATATTGCTTCAGATATTTTTGGCAGTATTTCATACTCCTATGAAACCCACTGCAGTTTGGGTTCTATTTCTAACTTCTCCAGCTTCAAATACTGCATTTTAATTCTACTTAATGAATTAAATATACTTTAGAGTTATAACAAACTTTTCTTGTGAAGATATTTCTGGAGCATTGAGTCACATTGCTTACTGAGAATAAATACCACAATAATATATTCACATAAATAATTTAAAATCCAAGAGCACAGTAGGTAATAAAAATATATTGCCATGATAAAGCATGAAACCAGAGAACACCGTTGTTTTAATTAAAAATTACAAACACATTGCAGTAAACAACTTATTTACACATAGTTAAAAGTCTAACGATGTAGTATTTTGGACTTGTTGAATCCAGAAAAGGGAAAAATACTGAAAACAATCTCTTCACACAGACAAATATTGAGGACCGTAACTGTGTTTAATTAAGATCTACTGTTAATAATGGATTTCAGAAGTGAGTTTCTTCTTTTAATTTCCCAAGGTAGAAAATGTTATTAAATTTAGCCTTTAACTTCTCATTGACATGTACACTTGAAACTTCTGATTAAAATTTCAGAGGTTGGGAAGAAGCACGCAAAATTAAACTCTTAAATCTGGCACAAAAATAACAATGATCCCTGATTAAGAAATCAAATTTCAGAAACTTCATTACTGTTCTATTAATAAATTGTTGGGTTATAATTAAAATGGGGCCTGCTGAATTTCTTTCATTTTTTAATTCTGAAAAAGTTGAAAATTGTAGAGGGAATTAAATACTTAAAAAAAAAGAAATAGGTTAATGAATCTAAGAAAAGTGATCCAACTTGAACAGGTTCATTTTCTTTCTGCAAATGATCATAGTGGAACACAAACTATTTTCCACCCAAAGGCATGTGTTCAGAATGAATCACTGGTTCTCTTTGCCCCTTCCTTGTTACAACATCCATAGTACAAAACTCACTGTACTTATTGCAGACTTTTCATAGGAAGTCTTAGAGCTGAGCATAGTTCTGAAAGTCAATATTAATCTAATTTTAAACAGGTATAAGTGAGAGTAAGATTAAACTTGATGCCTACATTATTTAGCTGGCCAAAATGAGCATGTTTTTCTTGTTTCCAGAATGATGTGCCTACCTCTACCTGGAGTTTCTTCAGAATGTTAACATCAGTAGACCAGAGAAGAGCTGACAGCACAAAAGTTCACTGCTAAGTAATTGTATACAAACAAATAGCCAGAGCTCAAGGTACGTGCTTTTGAGTCTTATAAATATTGGAGTCCTGGGTTTTTCAGTGTAATACATTTTTGCCAGCATGTTTGAGCTTTTAAATGAAATCCTTTTTCAGTCTTCAAACAACACTTTAAGCTTAAGAAAGAAAATTGCTTCAAAAGTACAGCTGTCTTCAGAATTTTTACAAAGTAAGCCATGCTTTTCTAGAGATAAGTAATTTGAATTTGATTCAGATATGCAACGTTCAAAGAATAAATTCAATCTAGACGTGGACAATGGCACTATGCACTATTCATGGTTCTTGTAATGCATTTATCATGTTTTATCTAGCAGAGTAACTAAATTTGCTGATTACAAATAATCATCAGCCCCTCCTACAAGCTTTATATAGAAAACTAACTAAAAATATCCCTGCGGTTGGACATAGCTCAGTTGTAACAGTTTGAAAGAAAAAGAACATTACTAATTCTCTGTTGTTCTTCTGTTTGTATTTGTCTGCAGATTTTGGACAGATATATACTTTGTTGGGGTTGGTGTACATTGTTCACACAGAACACAAAATACAAATCTGGTATTTGTTGCTTCTTGCAGACACAAAACATTGCTTGTCCATGGTTATCAATATTTAGTGCAATATCTCATTTAAAAGAATGTACTGTGCCTGCTTGGCCTTTACCAGTATAATCATACCAATGATTCTGATGATATAATCTATATCAGCATAGTTTGAGAACCATGTAGCCTGTTATGCATAGAAGTCCTGGACCTACGCCCAAAGTCTAACTACAGACCTGCCTGTAGGAACTATTCTGATATACTACAGGCTTCCATTTTCACTGCTAGTAGCTCTGTGTTTCAATAATACCTGCCAATGTTAAAAACATCTTTTAAAAATGGCTGTTTATGTTTTCCTATTATTTTAGCAAAAGGACATAGAGGCAGTTGGATTAGCCTTTCCTGAATCATTCTACACATTTCCCAGATTTCCATTGCATTTGCATTATTTTCCTCTTATATAGCCACTTCCATATACATATTTGCATTTCCGTATATGATCATGCTTTATTCTCAATTCAGTCTAGCTGCTCTTCTTTTCTATACATGGAGGGTAAGAAAAGAAAAATCTTACTTTTGACTAAAAACTTTCCATGTTTTGGCCATGCTGGCATGGAAAAACTTCTGGGAAAATTCTATTAAGATTATGAGCTAATTATAGTCAAGATATGAGAGTTCCTTTGAAGCCAGCTGTGAGATGTGGTGGACTGCAAAAAGTGTTTATGTTATTCAACTGGTTACACACAACACTCAAAGCCAACAGAGCTTTCAGTATGTCATTGGTATGTTCAGTATGAATGCAATTAGGAGAAACTCAGCAAAATCAGGAGGTCAAGGGGAAAAATTCAGCTAAGAGTTTCTGGATTGTTGGTTTTGGCAACCAAATCCTTATATTTTGCCTGGTTTTTTCTCTTTTAACATCAGAAAATCAACTGTTATATTCATTAATACAACTTCTCTTATCTGTCATGAAAATAAAGTTGTAAATAACTTCAATATATATGCTTCTTCATATGTATGTTTTCCCTGCCCGTGGCAGGGGGGTTGGAACTAGATAATCTTAAGGTCCTTTCCAACCCTAACTTTCGTATGATTCTATCATTCTTAAACTCAGTCCCAATCCCAAAGAGAATAAATATCTTTTCCCTACACAGGCTGGATTCTGAGTGATGCTGCTGAGGTATTTCTGAGGTGATGCAGAGAATTGAAACTTATAATTATCTGCCTTGTCTTTTTCCTCTTTCCTTGGAAATGAGTACACTCGCTTTCTTAAATTCACCTCATCTTTTGAATCCAAGGCTGTCAGTGAGGTCATCTGCAATGGCATGTTTACCATCATTTTTTACTCACACAGAACATCTTCAATATCAGAAATTTGGGGTTTTTTTTAGAACATATATCAAACCTTCTTTAAGAAGTACACAATTGCTGTTAAATAACCCTGTGATAGTAAAGAAACATGTATCTATGGTATAGATTGACAGTGCACATTGTTCAGGTAAAGCTTTGAAATAATTCTCACAAAGATCTTTATACTCTTATATACTTTTATATCTAGATGAGATTAGACTCACAAGGAAGAATGAAAAATTAAACATAGATATAGATTCTAGTTGCAGTGCTCAACCTGCAACTCTCCAATGCTGAGAAAAACTGTCTGGAAAGTTAATTTAGTATTAGGGAAGAAAGTGGTTTATCTTCCATTTTTCAACAAATCTAAAAACTAAAAGACCAGAGCAGGTGGATCAAAACGTAAGATGATGGCACCACTTGAAGGTCAAGTTTTAGCTTCACTAAAAGCTTAAACTGTAAGCTTCAGTTTTTCACTGAGAAATATTTTCTCTGCCCTTGAACGTGGATGAATGGTCATTACATTATATAAATGATCATAAATTGACTTAAACATTATGTAAGACATAATTATTACCATACATATTTTCAATGTTTACATGTTCCTCTGGCTCTCATGAAGGAAAAGGAATAAACAAGCAGGTTAAAAGTAATTTCAAAACTGCATGCAAAGCTATGTTTAATGCTTGTGGCATTCAATTATTCTACTTCAGTAATCTCATAGCCCAGAAAACTACTGCCCCCTGTCTAGTGCAGTGCTTTGTTTCCATCCTATTCAGTCTCTCCATTGCAGGAAAAAAAGATAAATTGGCACTTCCTATTGTGGTATTGTGTAGAACAGCAACTTTAATTCTGCACTGGCAGGCAAATTCTCAGGCACAAAAGGCATACTCACTTTCTGAAGGATGAAAATTAGAGGGTACTACACTCACCTGATAGTCTGATGTTGCAGAGTGTCTGGATCAGTGGCATTTACCGTTAACACCTTGCTGCCAATAGGGATGTTTTCTAGTTTTGTCACTCTCATTGGGTTCGGGTGGAAAATTGGGCCTTCATTCACGTCTTCAACAGTGATTTGAACTGTTGCTGTGGAACTGGGACCATATACTATGTCTGGAACCAGCGGGTCTTCATTTTCCACTTTGATCATCAGCCTGTGAAATGCCGAAACCTCATAGTCTAAAGGCTGTAAAACATATAATAAAATCAGAGAGCAAGGTGCTAGGACAATACTAACCACTTTTTACTTGTACCCCATTGCAAACTTTCAGAAGATAGAATTAGCTAGAAAAAGACAACAGCATTCCTTACATCTGATACATTGTCAGAGTTTAACATTAGACACGATGGTAGTTTTAAAGTGCATATAAGGTAATGAACATAAGAGACTTAATGAAAGATGGAGATGTCTATCCAAGAGCATATATTTTTTTGCCACATCTCATACGTATTCAGCAAACAGATGAGTCATACTCAGTAGCTACATATGTTAAATAACTGACGGTTTTCTTCTCAACTCCTGTCTTGAAATCAAAAGCATCCCCATGGAAATACAACCCATTTGTCTTAAGAATTGAAAATGCCTCATCTGGAGTCACAGAAAATTCTGATAGAGGCAGCAAAAATGGCTAACTTATTTTTTCCTTTTCTTTTTCTTTTTTTTTTTTTTTTTTTTTTTTTAGTGTGAAGTATAGGATTATCTTCATACAAAGACAGGTAATAAATTATGATTTTTTTTTATGAGACTTTAGAAAAAAAGGAACAAAGACAGATCCTCAGTCAGAAGCCACATCACCTTACTTCCCTGGTGTTAGTATTTGTGTTCTCCAAGAGCAATATATGGCCTTTGAATTCTAATCATACCCTCAGTCACAAACAAAATAGTCTCACTATTAATTGCAATGCTCACCATAAAGCCAGCTGTTATTTAAGCACAATGGAAATATAGCTAGCAACAGGCATGTCCTTACGACTAAAGAAAAAAGGTTATTGTGAGAGAAGGGTTATACATACTGTTTGGACAAGGGCTGGTAGACAGCTACATGTTTTTGAATAACTTATCCTTGCTGTGCGTTCTCCTATGCAGTAAATCCAATGAGTGGACCTACCAGTAATAATACAGTATAACAGCAAACGGTTCTTACCTTGACAACTGAAAGCATTCCCTCATTATTCTGGGGATTGGTATGGATTTCAAAACTCTGCCCTGCATTTCCATTAATAATGGTGTAGACAGCTCTCCACGCTCCAGTTGCTGGGTCATCTTGGTCACGAATGGTTAAGTTTACTATTACACCTGTGATTCCCTCCTTTACTGTAGCAAGAAACTAGAAAAAAGGAAAACAAACATAGAGGAAATTGTTACTGTTTTCAATTAATGACCATGCACACATGAAATATCCAAGCCAGCATTAATTATTTACCACAAGAGGAGAAAGATGTAATCCTTAGCTGAAATGGAATGTTATAGGCTCTAAATAATACATTCTCACTCATGAAATATAACGTAGCACATTACAGGTACTCTCCATTTAACAGATGTGAGATAAGCAGCAATGTGATAGGAATCAAGCTTTGGAAGATTCTGATCACAAGACAACAGTTCATCTCAAATTACTGGAAAAGTGAACCCTGAAAATATGTAGTGTTGCATATGTGCATATGCTAACAGAAAGGGAACTATACACATAGCTAAGCAGAACAGAAACTCACAAATATAGCCCATTCTTGCCCTCAAACGTACTATTATTAACAAATAATAAAATTTTGCATTTCAGACTATTATTTTCATGAGTTACACCACACATTAATTTTTCACTACACTGTTATGAATATATAAAACATTTTTTACAAAAATTGTTACCACGCTGGTTTTGGAGAAGATTCTCCAAGAGGCTACAAAATAATTGGACCTCATGCTACCACTCTGTCTTTATAAGTTAAAGTCAATGTTAGTTTCTTCTTTCAGTGGAAGAATTTTTTATGATCTTTTTGCATTGCTGTACTATTCAGCTAGCTAAGCCCTATGAGAAAATTCTAATTTATTATCCAGACAAACAGTGTTACAACATCATTCTCATTTATGTAGGAAAGATATTAAGCAAACCATTGGAAAAGGTTTTAGGGGTCAGACTTAATAATACTCCTCCCCTCTCACGTACTTGAGGCTGACACGCTAAAAGCATTGTATATGAATGATAATACCTGCTTTGTAGGTGGATAAACCAGAATGGTAACATACTTAGTTCTGTGAAGTGCTGAACATCAGCAGTATCATTATAGAACATTAGAAAATCTTAGTACTTTTAGAGGTCAAGCCTTAAAAACTCTGAAATTATAAACTTTAATGGCACAAACAGTCTTTCCTGTACATGATTAAATGCCACGCTGCCAGTGGCAACTCTAGTGCAAAAAATTACCCAAGTGGCTTTAAGACCTAAATAGACTAAACATCTTTTTCTCTGTCTCATAGACTACACGAAGTCATAACACTGCAGATTTTGTGAGACTATTAAATCCAGAAAATAGCATTTTATTAATATATGGATTTCACAATCTGAACAAATACTAGACAAAATGGATTTCCACATAGTAAAGTACAGAGGAGAAAACTATGTCTTTTTCTGTGTCCAGTTATCTTTGTTTTCATTTTTTTCCAATAGATTTGACTTATGTTTCTAAATCCTTTTTTTAATTTAGCTGTATAATTTGAGTGCATGCATTCAGTACAAGCTTTCCAGCCACAGACCCGATGCTATAAAAGGATGACATTAATGACTGGCTATTTCTATCTTCTTTGGTATATTTAACAAAGAATTTAAAGATTCTTTTGATTTTGATCATTAATATGTAACAGGTTGTGATTGAGCTTTGTTTCAGACAGATCATTAAGCTCATTTGCAGTTTAATTAACTCTAAATGACAGTATAACAATATTCTCATTTGCGTTGAAACAAATCAAAAGAAAATCCTTTATTAAGAATCTTGGATATAACAGAGGAATTATTACCATGATTGTATTCTTTCCTGCTCAGCAAAATCCTGTCACTGGAAAGCACTTGGACACCTTTTACTTTAATTAAAAATAACTAATTAGCCTGATTGATATTTCATATTGTCTCAGCTTGAGGATGTACAAAACAAGACATCGGAACCATAAGGGCCAGAACTTTTCCCAACAAGTGTTCAGTACCAAATAATTCCTATTCAGCCATGTAAAAAGGTGACTAGACTTCAAGGACTGTAAACCTAAAGAACAGAACCCTTAGATTTCACTGTGCATCTGCTCCTATTTCACATTGATCCTTCTGAAAGACCTTTCCCTTAATCCACAAGTCTGAGTCAATTAAGTGTTCAATACTTCCTGAATCACTTTGGGATCAGTAAGAGCTGTTAGAGTAAAGATCTGTCTGTTTTATTCAGGTACATAATTGTGAAGTCAGTGAGATGAACTTATTATGCTTACCCCACCAGTGCCAGACTATGATGGAAAAGGTTGCCATGATGTACCAGCTAGTTCAAAAAATATGTTGAATGTCAGTTTAGAAATACCAAGGTTGTCTCAGCTGGAGCAGGCTTTCTTTTACATTCCTACCTTCTCCTCATTTAGGAAGGGCTCTCAGTAGCCTCAGTTGCAGTGAGTTAGTAGTAGAGAAAGGGCACATGGACTTGCTGAGGGCATAAAACTGCAGAGCTTGTGACACCCGCAGATCAAGGAAATAACAATGTCTACAGGTGAAGACTGTGCCAAGCCAAAGAATTCCAAATGTAGTGGTACACTCTGAGTACTCTTTCCATTTAGAAATGACCATATAAACACTGAGGGTGTTTGAAGCTGTCTGGAACATTAGAAGAAAATCTGTTCAAACTGGATGAAAAAGCAGAATCATCAAATCACAGAAGTTGTCACATGGACCTGCTCTAAATTTATAACGTGAAACATGTCATAAATCACAGATTTGTGATTGCAGAAGACAAATACCTACTGTAAAATAGAGAGGCCCAGAAAAATATAGTGTATATTATCTAGAAGGTGAACTCTTTTGCTTGTTCAGCCACCTTTATATTAAGAATAAGCTTCATAGTATTTAAAAAAAATCTGTTATATTTATACTGGGTCCCTTTCAAAAACAAAAGTGAAGAATGGAGTTTAAAAAACTATGAAAGGACAAAAGTAGCAATTAGATTTGGAAATAGAGAAAAGATAACAACAGGCTCATCATATTTCCAAATGCAAGGTTTATATTCTCAAAGCACAGTGCTTAACTGGGAGAATCTGATTCAGTGCTCTAAAATAAAACCCCATAGTGGTTAACATAAATAATTGGATCACAAGTTAATTGATTTTACTCTTTTTAAATATCTGCATGTTCCCTAAGCACCAGTATAAATTAAGAATAAAATAGATGAGTTCTGTACTTTATTTAAACTGCTATTATCTGGACCCATTTAAAAAAAAAAAAACAAACCCTTACAAATACCTTGGGCCAGAGTTGCATTTGGCTGGAAAGAGCTCTATACACTACACACAATACTATTGAGCATTTGAATATGCAAGCTTAACTTGCTCTGTGGAATGATATGCTGTACTGTCATTTATTGTGCTTATCACATACACAGCTTAGAAATTTTAGTGATTCTGTTATATTTAGAGTTTTAAAAACATAGGGGGAAAAAAAAAAAAAAAAAAAAAAAAGACCTGATTCCTCTTTTTCTGTCCCCAAAAGCTTATATAAAAGGATAGAAAGACAGACAACAAACAGATCACAACTGAGAAAGAAACAATGAGTGGCAGCTGCCAGCAGTTTACACTAATCATCAGGTTTTTGTAGGCAAAGGGGGCTTTTACCAGGGAAATGAAAGACATCAAGGAAATATAGTTATGGATGAAGATTTCCTTCAAGAATGCAAGGATAGCTTGTGAGGAAGCAAAAATAGACTTGAAAATGTAAGCAGCAAGCAATGTTTGTTATCATGATGAACTGATGGGAAGTAGGTATTGACCACTGGACATTCTTGTGAAAGATCACAGAGATGGTTTCACTGTGCATGGAGGTCCCTGAAGCTGAAAACAAGCAGCTTACATTTCTTACAACAAAGGACTCAGAAAAGGGATTGCAAGGAGACAAGTATCTACACCCTAACTTCCTCTCAGCCTCAAACAAAACTGGAAACAGTACTTAACCTGTATGAAAACTGGATTCTTTTCTGACAGCCTTCTTTAAAGCTTCTGTAATAAGTGAGATTTTATTTACTGGTTTCTCAGAGCAGAGGAACAAATGAACTTAATTACATCAGAATCACCTGAACGTCTATTGTCCAGCAGCAGCATGAGCATGCACTAATAACCTTAATACCTTTATGAAGTCACTGAAAAACTGTCTCAGAGTGGGGTACTGCTATACCCAAATTAAGGAGCTGCCACAATCTGCAAACCCAATGCAGGATAAACGTGTCTGGGGTTGGTGATCACTACCGCATGGCTCATTAAGATTCTGCATGCTGTCATTCCCAATCAAGAACAAACAAATTAAAACTGCATGTCCATTTGCATTTATCAGGGCGATATTCCAGTTGAGGGTATTTTGCACTACTATAATGTATTTGTTTCCTCATCTATATATCAAAAAAGATGAAAAATAATGGGATATATTAATTCGCATGTCTCTATCAGAAATTCCCCAGGGAAACAGTATTACTGCATTTGTCCCTCTCCACATAAATCCACTGCTTGTGTAACCATCTTTTGTCTCTCTACTTTCTTGAAAATATGAAGACAAGCTATACAATCTCTTGCAAATTGATTGCTCCTCATGTCTTTTACTTGGCACACTGTCATTATGTGTTTACATGAGTGGCCAATATTTATTTGTTAAGGAAACAGTGTATTTACCATAGCTCTGTGTCTGGAATATCCACAAGGACAAATGAATTTTCAGAGCAATCACAAAGATCTGCATTCTCAAGCAATCAAGAATGAGAATCATAAATGACAACAATGGACATTTCTTGTGGAATTCACTGGGACACAAAGTCCATCTTGACAGCTAACAATTAACCAAGTAATCTGGTTCCTGGAGATCATCAGGTTTCACAAACTAGGCAGGTAAAGTACTAGGTGGAAATATGTAGCATAACATTGGTGCATTGAACAAAGTAAATCTGATGATTCTTCATCTCAGCACAATGACCAAATGTGCTGGCCTGCTATCAGGGGCTGAAAAACAGAGGACATGACCAGCTGCAGTTTACACCAACCTCTCCGCATGAGCAATTTAATTGTCAGTTTTGCAGTCAGGGCAAATTATAACTTGGTATTACATTCTCCCTAATGTCTCCTACAGTTTTTGAAGGTATTTTCCCTCTTAAAACTGTGCATAGCCTTTACTATATGGACACAGATAGCTGCTGTAATTCATTAAAGAGATAGCTGTATTAACATAATGGATTAAATTGATGTAAACTATACATGAAGCAATATATGAAGGTCTTTGGAAGCCATTTAGATGAAAAACCCTATGTAAATACAAAGCATTATTGTAGTATGACAAGGATTTAATGATGTGAACTAGATGCAAAACACAAACTAAAGCTATGAGTCACCTAAACAGTCTTCAGTAATTGTCATTCTCTTACTGCCATAATGCTGCCTTGTAGGCACTATATTATTTCTTAACCTAAAGTGTTTCTTTCAACTTGTTCTATATTTTTCTAAGTAAAAAATATTTTCCATCTCGCTTGTGTAATTAAAGAATTCAATTGTAGCTTAGAAAAAAATCTTTCCAAATGTATGAAATTGACCATAATAATTTTTGATGCATTGTCACTTTTTGCATTTGAATGATTTTCAAAGGCTACGTATTCTAAATGTCTTGTGCTCTTTCAAGCCACACATCAGTTACTTTACAAAACAAAAGTAGTGCTCAACAATGAAAGACCAAATTAATGTTTTTGTCCACTGTATACTGCAGCCTGCAACAACAGCAACAAATCCAAAAGATTAATTAACTAAATGGAAGGCCAAAGATTAAATTTTGCTCTCAGTAGCACTGCTACAATCTCTGCAGGATCTATAAATCTGTGCCATTTTATTGAAAAGCACAAAGATTCTTACTATCACTGACATAAATAACAAACGATAAAAAAAGAGGCAAGCTTCAACATGACTTTAGCTTGTTTTGCTGCTCATGAGTCTGCCTAGTAAACTTCTGCTCAGGAGTACCAGTAATGTAACAAACAACAAAATAGAACAGTATTAATCAGGCTGTTTCCCCACACTCTATTTGGAAGTCCCTCTATGAGCAGTTTTCCATTGTGATAAAGCCAAGCTATCTCTGGGGTTCAGTGGGATCACTTCAAGAACTCTCTAGGTATTAGGATTGAGTAGGGCAGGAAAAGAATGCAAAACTACTGGGTCAAATGGGATGGATGAATAAACTGCTGGGTGCTACAAGAGTTGCCTGTAAAGCTGCAGTGGCAATGTGAAAACTCCTTCTATCCTTCTTATAGAGATCACGAACCTTGGAAAACATTAGAAAATCTACAGAGTAAGCTTCTAATGAGATTCACATATGAATTTAAAGAACTTTCTTCTCTGCTTCTTTCCCACAACAGTGCTGAAACCTCTTTCAGAGCTGATGTTGTACTCCAATCCTTTCATTTATGTGCTTGCAGAAGACTTTAAAAAGCCATTCAAGGACTGTAAATAAGTGATGGTGAAGGATACTTTAAAGTAGCCACTTTTTTTGACTCTTGTCAAAGACATTTGTTTACATTATGACTCTTTCTCATCCCAAATCCTGGCCTCGCTGAGTAAAGGCAGAAAGATAATTCTAACATATATTAACCATATGTTGAATGCTTGCTTCAAAACCTGTTTACCTCCAGGGTATACATCAAGTGTAGTACAGTTGTCTGAAGATTCAGAAAAGAAATAAACATACTAGGGTTGGTTGTTTTTTTTTCAGAATATATAAATAATTCAGAAAAAGTTCATTGTTGGTTTGTTTGAGGTTTTTTCACTTTGCCACCTATAAATGCAAGATGCATTCAGTCATTTCTAGAATAAACCAAGTACTCATAAATACAACGGACACTTCTATAATGATGGTCATATCATAGAAAAACAAATACTCTTTCTCCAGATGGACAGAGGACAGTAAAAGGTCTTGATAGTATTTACTGCACTGAAGGTACTTTTGAGAAAAACTCAAAGAAATAATGATGTTATTTTCTTATCTATCAAAAATTCTTTCCCCCAGGTAGAACAAACCTTATGTTTAAAACAACAGCATCCTAGAAAATAATGATCTGCCCAAGCCTGATAGAACAGACTACACCTATTCACCTGTCAGAGCATCAGCGTTGCCTAGGGATCAAGGATAGATCTGCTTTTCACATTTATGAGACCACTTGTGCTGTATTCAACCAACCCAACTATGCATTATTTCTTCCCCAGTGCACCTCCCATCAAGAGCAGTGCTAACCTTATCTTTTTTTCTAAGAAAGATGCTGGTTGTCTTCTTCAAAGAAAATGAACTCTAAATAGAACAGACTTAACTGGTTTTTCCTTTCTTTTTCATCCACTACATTTTAGGAGCAGAAAGGTTTTATAGGTTTTTTCCCCCATCAGTCTACACCATTCTCACTTGTGCTAGTTATGGTCATGAAGGAAGGAAAGGAGGCCTTCTTAAAAGCTCATCTTTCATTATTAACAGAGACATTTTCGTATGAAAACCAGCTTTTCTGATGTTGAACATAACATCTGAACATACGTGGTTGAGCTTATAGATACTGCCTTACTAAAAGAAAAAAGTGTGGAACCATCAACCCATAGCACAAGCATGAACTTTATGCAAATGGTATGCTACATATACCATTAGGCTCCTCAACAACAGGAAAATTAATTCCTCTCTGAACACAGAAGTGGCAGATAAAATGTGATTTTATGACAACAGAAATGCTGTTCCAGTATTTAAAAAAAAGTGGCTAGAAGGAAGATGGAGACTTCCTTTTTACAAGGAGTCACATGGAAAAGACGAGTGGTTACGGGCACAACTTATTCCTGGAGACATTCCAGTTGGATACAAGAGGAAAATTTTTCACAATGAGAACAGCCAGACACTTCAATAATCTCCCCAGGGAAGTCATGGGTTCTCCAAATGTTGGACACTTTTAAGATTCAGCTAGACAAGGTGCTGGGACATCTAGTCTAGACTGCGCTTTTGCCAAGAAAGATTTGACCTGATGATCCTTGAGGTCCCTTCCAACCTAGTATTCCATGTTCTATGACTGTTCTGATACCATTAACTATAACATGCTTATGCAAAGACCACTTAATTTGCTATAAAGTCTGGGAGATTTAGAGAATTGAAGAAGAAACTACTCCAGGGGCTTTAGTCTCCTCCCAGGTATAAATAATGCAATGTGGCCTCTGTACAGATGAGGAGAGAGCTGGGCAGTGACAAGAGCTTCAGCACACGAAAACTACTGATGATTTTTAAATTACCATCATGTTTACATTTAGGAGGTAGAGAAGGGATTTTGTGACTTCTCTTTAGGAAAGTAAGTCCCAGGATTTCTTTAAATATATGTATGGAAACCTGTATTTTAGTGCTATACAGAAGCAAACTAATGGAGAAAGTTAAAAATAAATTAATTCTAAATAGGTGAAAGAACAAAAAATTCCTAGATATAACTCTAGAAGTGTTATAAATCCTAATTTCATGATTTATGACATTTTTATTAATACAAATCTATTCACTCCCTTATTCTTTTATTTGTAGAATCTAGCAACGAATAAGGTATTCCTGAATACATTACCAAACATGCCCTTAGAACTGACATGAGCTATGACAGTGATGAAAAAAATAAAATGCTAAGAAATCCATTCTGACAAGCAAGGGTTTATACATGCCTTGATGGGAAAAAAGAAAAACTAAAAAGCCCTGTAAGTCGATGCTTTTACTACTCAGGAAATCATTACCTAAAATGTAACCTGTTCTGGGAGTGATTTTTCTGTGTTTCTCCTGCTTTACATGAACACCAACTAGAAAATGTATTCACTTTTTTTCAATGCACGTAGTCTAATGTAAGTGAATTCTGTAATGCTGTTGGCTGTTTTAAATACTTGGTCACACACATTTTGAGTAGTCATCTCCAGTGACCCAGCATCAATGTGACAACTTGAAGCTGAGCACACATTTCTGAAAAAGCACCTATTCTGAATTTAAAGAATTTAAATGAAAAGAATATTATTACATTTTTCAGCATTCAACTCCAAAATTATTTGTGCTCTGTCTAAAATTATGATGATGATTACTTCTCAACTGTGTATAAATAAGGAAATAATAAACTAGCCTATGGTTCTCTTATATAGACACCAACTTCACAGAGACTGTCACAATGTTTTGGAACCCAGTTAGCTCTACATCTTTTTTAAAAGGTAGGATAAATACAACTTGATTATTAAGAGGGAGATTGAGCAGTATTTCTAAATAAGATTTCTCTGTAACAAAATTACAGATTGACATGTACCTTTTTCAAGTCCTTTATGCACTTTTTAGAATGTAATGAAAACAGTGTATTTTGGTACCTTAATATTGCAAGACTGAGCCATATTCTTAGCTGGTTAAGAAGCCTGGTCTTTGGAGAGAGGTGGGAATTACAATGTAAATGAGACTTTCTCTATGCACAATCTTTAGGATCTTTGATAAAAAGAAGCATATGCATCCAAATGAGAAATCTATCCTTTTCTGCCCTGAGGACATTGCTTTCAAAGAAGATAGTTATTTGTGGTGCCAGTTTACAGCTGATTACAAGCCAGGATGCCTACAACAGATGTTTTGACAGTGGTTAAGCTTCTTCACATGGTCTTTGGTGATCGATGCCTAGAAGCACCACTGAAAGCATTCAAGGCAACTTGCATCTCTGGAATATTTTAGCAACAAATTTCATCAATTCCCCAAATTTTTAGCATTTTAGATTGTGCCAAATGATGGGGATGACATGTTCTAGATTTACAAGCCCCTCCAGCTAAGAATTGTCTGCAGTTAACCTAGTTTGAAAACTAGGAAGCAGATAAGAACTCTGCAAGGTTTCATATTGTTCCAGTGGAGGCAGGAGGTACAGATGGAAGTTTATGAGCAGTATTATCTGCAGTGATACGAAATTTGCTCTAATTCTAAAAATGAAAACTCTGGCTAGACTTACATTTTCTATGGAAAACTGGGTGGGGACAGAAAATTTGAGCTGAATATCCCATATTTCAATCCATCTGAACACAGTAAGTTTTCCAAGTCTGGCAACAAAGTGACGAATGAACTCTACCACATGTAGTTTCTTCTACTGGGTATACATATTTTTTTCTCCTCAAAGTCTCTAGCATACGTCTAGTTTGCCTAGCATTCATTGAGCATTAATATTATAGCTCTATCAAAGATACAATTTAGAGATCATAGGCATAGGGGACATTTCATGATCATTGGCTTCTTTCATTTTCTGTTTTCCTCCCACAGCAGAAAAATCTTTATCATATCTTGAATATCCAGGTAAGCACAGAAGTCTCATTACCCTAATAGAAAACAACAAGTTCCTGGTGTCTCCAACCCTATTAACACAGAAAAATTCTTTTCTCAAGGCCAAGAAGAAAGAATAATAGAAATAAATCCAACCTATTTGACTAATGACTAGGGAGCGATCTGAGCCTCCCCATAGAGCTCTGTGAATGAAGGCTTCAAAAGGCAGACTGAGAGGAGTTAACCTGCACCCGGGGTGGCCTGCCTTGAAAACACGAGTTTGAGCATATATTGAGACATGCAGTGCTGAACAGTGATTGAAGCAGGAAGCAACAGATGTATGTTTTGGCATTGCACTGGTGTGGAAAAGGTCAGAAAAAAAGCAAAGGTATGCTAAATGGATTTATTGCTTTCTGCTTTAAGGATACACATGATCTCCATCTGTCACTGCCCAGCTCCTCTAGCCAATGTTAATTTCATCTTTTCTTGAAAATAAAATATTTGTAATAAAAGAAAATGAAACATTTTTTCTGAGTGCCTGTTGTAGGCTTATTTCTTGTTGCAGAGAGAACATTCAGGGTTCTTTCTTTTTCTCACCTCTAATCTATCTTTTCCTAACCATACATTCATTGTATACACAGCATCTTTGAACACAAGCACTGATGCAGCTTTAGTCAGATATGCTTTGCTGTAAATAGATAAATATTCAATTTTTCATTTTTATTAATAATGAGGATAAAGAGTAAACTAAGGATTTTTATATGTCTGGATACTGAATTCTCTCCAAGCTATTTGGAGAACATGAATTACAAGTCTTGGGAAACGGGAGAGGTGCCTGAGGACTGGAGGAAAGCAAATGTCACTCCAGTCTTCAAAAAGGGCAAGAAGGAGGACCTGGGTAACTATAGACCGGTCAGTCTCACCTCCATCCCTGGGAAAGTGATGGAGCACCTTATCCTTGGTGCCATCTTAAGGCATATCAAGGATAAGAGGGTTATGAGGGGCAGTCAACATGGCTTTACCAAGAGGAAGTCATGCTTGACCAACCTCATAGCCTTTTATGAGGAAATAACATGGTGGATGGATGATGGCAGAGCGGTGGACGTGGTCTACCTTGACTTCAGCAAAGCATTTGACACAGTCTCCCACAGCATCCTCACAGCTAAACTGAGGAAGTGTGGTCTGGCTGATCAGGTAGTAAGGTGGACCGCGAACTGGCTGAAGGACAGAAGCCAGAGAGTTGTAGTCTATAGGGCGGAGTCTAGTTGGAGGCCTGTATCTAGTGGAATGCCTCAAGGGTCAGTATTGGGACCAGTATTATTTAATATATTCATCAATGATTTAGATGAGGGAATTGAGTGTACTGTCAGCAAGTTTGCTGATGACACTAAGCTGGGAGGAGTGGCTGACACGCCAGAAGGCTGTGCTGCCATCCAGCGAGACCTGGACAGGCTGGAGAGTTGGGCAGGGGGTAACTTGATGAAATATAACAAGGGAAAGTGTAGAGTCCTGCATCTGGGCAGGAACAACCCCAGGTTCCAGTATAAGTTGGGGAACGACCTGTTAGAGAGCAGTGTAGGGGAGAGGGACCTGGGGGTCCTAGTGGACGGCAGGATGACCATGAGCCAACACTGTGCCCTTGTGGCCAAGAAGGCCAATGGCATCCTGGGGTGTATTAGAAGGGGGGTGGTCAGTAGGTCGAGAGAGGTCCTCCTTTCCCTCTACTCTGCCCTGGTGAGACCGCATTTGGAATATTGTGTCCAGTTCTGGGCCCCTCAGTTCAAGAAGGACAGGGACCTGCTGGAGAGAGTCCAGCGCAGGGCAACTAAGATGATGAAGGGAGTGGAGCATCTCCCTTATGAGGAAAGGCTGAGGGAGCTGGGTCTCTATAGTTTGGAGAAGAGGAGACTGAGGGGTGACCTTATTAGTGTATATAAATATATAAAGGGGGAGTGTCACAAGGATGGAGCCAGGCTCTTCTCAATGGCAAACAATGGGCTCAAACTGGAACACAAGAGGTTCCACTTAAACTTGAGAAGAAACTTCTTCTCAGTGAGGGTGACAGAACACTGGAACAGGCTGCCCAGGGGGGTTGTGGAGTCTCCTTCTCTGGAGACATTCAAAACCCGCCTGGACACATTCCTGTGTAACCTCATGTAGGTGTTCCTGCTCCGGCAGGGGGATTGGACTAGATGACCTTTTGAGGTCCCTTCCAATCTCTAGCACTACTGTGATACTGTGATACTGTGACTAGTTTGATGGCAGTGCTCCTAAATTTATGTGTCTGGGCACCAAGAATTAGGAAGGAGGTCAAGACCAGCCAAAGCACAGCATTTCAGCTTTGAACAGAAAGATGTACATGTCCACTATCAAGTCTATATACAATGAATCAGACCTGTCAGACCTACCCTGTAGGGGCTGAAGATTACCTGAACGTGAACAGCAAATGTGGCGTGTCCCACTGGCACATCATGGTTACTGTGTCTGTGCAGACCACCACTGTAATATGTGATGGAAGGTGAGAAGCACCACACCTTTGTAGTGCGTAGCACAATTGTACTCCATTGTCTGGGTAGGAGCAGAAAGTCCAAAGTTCATCTATGCAGCAAATAATCACTCAAGCTGAGTCTTGCTGAGATGTCCAGAATTCATACAATCTCTTTATCCTGGTCACAGCTAATGTTGTGGTATGCTTGTAAATCTTTGAGCGGCAGCATGAGTTCTCCAATTCCAAGCAGATCAAATTTCTAACGCAAATAGAGGTAATTCCCAGGAAATACAGGTAACAAGGTGACGCCAATAAGATAAATAAGCATAGGTATTATCATTAGTTTACGTCAAAAAAGCTTTTGCACAGGGTTAAGTGCTTATTAAATCAAGACATGTATGAAGAAAATAAGTTTATTAAGCAACTGTACTGTACCTCTCTCTTAAGGTCGCTTCCGTTTCTTCTTTAGAAAATCCCTACATAATGTACTAATATATCTGCATCAAAATTCCCACACTGAACTCTTCCCAAGGAGAGCAAGTGAGTACACTAACTATTAATTGGATCTTTCCTAACACACATTTTCAGATACTGATTTTTCAACTGAGCTTGCCAGTTCTAGGGGAAATCTTTTTAAGGGACAATAAATACCATTTTATTTTTATACACAGCAGCATGATATACTGTAAGCAGCCACCCTTTCCCCCCTTGGAAGGCAGAAAAATGCTGAGCTTGCAGATAGCTTGAAACATATACTATTTCTCGCTTCTGAGTAAGCTCATAATTAGAGTAGAAAGATGAGGAAAAGTTTCAATGGAGCTCTAAATTGCAACAGGATGAAAAAAATCTATTTGAGGTTAGAACAAAATCTTTCTTTTTTATCTGGTTAATGCTACTTTTGTGCTGATGCTGATCACTATATTTATTACTAAACTGTGGGACATTCCAAAGCGTTGACACCTGACTTCGCTTATTAGAAAGGCAATCACTTTCAGATATTCAGCTTGGTGATTAATATGTAGATACCTAATTTTTAGTGAATTAGACCATGTTGTATCAATTTGGTGGTCTTTAGGATTTATAATCAAACCCTGATGACATCTGATTAATGCCAGCATAAGCTCCCTGAACCTTGCATTATTCTTGTTCCTTTGGAGCTCAGATCATGGCAGGCTGATTACCCCCATGATTATCTGGAGTAACTGGGGCCAGAGGTTAGCTAACACTGCAGAACACATTTAATTCAATCAATTCAGTTAGTGAAGCAGCTGGGGAAAAAAAAATAAAATATTCCAATTGCTGTAACACTGCATTAGAAAATTTGCCCAGGATTTCTGTGCTCCAGCAGATGAGCATTTTTGCTTAATTTCTAATTTAATATTCTGCTGGGGTTTGCAACTTCAATTACTCATGATCTTTTCACTCATAAAGTCAGGAACATTTTGCTTGGAGGGGGAAATGAAAGCCAGAGGAAGAAGAGCTGCCTGTATTAACCTGTATAATAAACTTTTCTCACAGGCACAACTTTAATACCTCAGTTGTGGTTTTTCTGGTTATACACTCTAATATATGGCTCAGAAAAGACCTTTTTGTTCTCTCCATTTGACCCTTTTATCACTGACAGATTTTAGCTCTTCCTTTACTTTTGGTGGATTTTTAACATTGTTTAGCTGAGAATCAGTTCCTTTGTCTTACAAGCAGAGACTTCAATCACTTGTGATATGCCACCATCCTACATTCAGACAGTCCAGCATCCCTGTGTGTGCTCAGATGGAGTTTGGGGGAGCTCATTAAAGATATCAGCACTGTACTTCAGTCACCCGAAGCAGCAAGTACTATGTCTGGGATGAAATATAAAAAAGAACCTCTGAAAGCTTCAAGGCATTTCTCACATGAATACAAACACCAAGCAACTCAATTTGACCCGTCTAGTTAGTTTTGCATCCTATATAACAATCCCAAGTCTTCTGATACACAGATATTCCTTATTGCGAGTCCTGAGGCTACTTCCTCGGTTACCGACTGCCTTCTGACCTAGAGACAGGCTGGTTATCACAGTTTCAGTGGACTAATGATGATGGAGAGCTTTCATTACATTTCAAAATGAGCCAGTGTATATCAGTCAGTGTTTTCCACATCAAGGCACAGGGCCAGAGCCACAGTTGCACAAAGTCTGCACTAGCCATAATACTTAAGCTTCTTTCTGCTGTGTATGGGACCCAAGCGGTGTCCCAATAGTTAAGTGCTAACTGCAGCCTGGAGAACACAGAATGATATAGAAACTGTGTAGCTCTGTAATATGGTACTGCCACTGCTAATAACAGGTCATGTTGTAAGTTTACAAGGCCTCAAACCTCAGGATGGACGTTTGTCAGGCTTGTTCTGCCTGAATTTTCCTTGACCTGCCTACATAATATAAAGTAAATTTGGATGTAATGTGGGGCTTTAGACCAACAAAAAGTGAGCAACATGTAAAAGTGTGTTAGAAAATACATAAAAATGAGCCCAAATAATTCCAAAGGGAGGAAGAAGAAGTTACCTACATGAACATCACATTTGTCCCGGACTCAAAGTGCTGACAGGTTGCAATAACACCCCTACCACAAACAGTGGAATGGAACCACCAACTTTACAACCCAGAGGAACCAGGAAATGCTGAGAATAACAGCAGGAAAAGGGGCAGAAGCTACAAAGAGTGTGTACAACAGTTTTATAATACCGTATTATCACTACTGATTTTTTTTTCTGAATAGAATAATAATTGTTTTTTCTGCAGGAATACGATCAGGATTAATAATTCAAGTATTAAGGATGAAATTGGATTAGTTTTCAATTTTGCTATCAATAAATTCTTGGCTTTATATTTAAGATGAGCTTCCCCTTTGCCCATAAACAAGATTTTGAGAGTAGCATTATAACACTAGGATTTGTCGTTATTTCCAAAAGAAGCTGGTTTTAGAAACTAAACTTTCTTGAGCAAAGCAAATGAAGTCTCCATTTTTCCTCCAACCAGCAGAAAGTTGCAATTTAATCTTCTGCTTGCCCATGGACAGGATCCGTTTTCTGTATGTTCCTTTGGGGTCTTTTGGAATGAGAAATGCTACATTATTATAAAACATTCTCTTAATGAAACTCTATCTGAACTAACTCTGGCATCCATGAATCTCCTCTTGAGCCCCTGTGTACTTGCCCACAGCACAAAGTCTGACACAGTTTTCAGACTCCCTTACCTTAAGAGAAACCCAAAGTAGGAACTGCAGGATAATTTCAGGTCAGAAGTTAGGCGTATGAACAGAGAAATGGGTAGAAGATCACAATGTGCCTAAATGGGATATAAAGCTCCCCATGCAGTGTTTATAGATTCTCATTTGTGAATGAAATATCCTCAGCCTGTTCTACAGAAAAACCCCAAACAAATAAAAACACTCAAATGATATAATCAAATTCTGCATATTGAATACAAAAGCATATGTATAGAAGAAAACAAACAGCAGCAAAACTCCATCAGATCAAAATGCTCAAAATATATATACTCCTCTCCTGTGATGAGGATGAAAGAAGAAGAAAGCACATATAGCAGATGTTAGTTTTGTCACTTACTCTGCTACTGAAAAAGAATTGTGGACAATAAAGGCAATTTAATGTTGCAAAACCAGCAAAACTGTGTTGAGATGTGTAAAAAGTAGTACTGTGTGCCAGAAAGAAGCAGGAATTTTTCCATCTGCTCAGCACTGGGGAGCCCCAGCTGTATTATAGCACCTGCCCACAGCATGGAAAGCAAAGAACTGTCAGAGCAGCAGATATCTAATCTCATGGTCTTGAGCAAACCTGTATAATAAATGCACACAGGGCTATTGCAGATAAAAAGATTGTTTACGTGTCAACATCACAGTGGACAAGGCTAAGAAGTGACGGGCTTCAGTGAAGGGAAGGGAAATTCTCATCAGAGATGAGGCCGAATTTGTTACTAGCAGGATAGCTGCAGTACTGTAGTGGATTGGTGGGAGATCACGGAGACTGTACCTTCAACACTCTTGAAGCAAAAATAAGCAAATACTGGAAATTATACAAATAGGAAGAAGGGACTTGAGAACATCTGGAGAACCCTTCCTCTGCAGATGTCATTATAAGCTCAAATCCAATAATATATACAGAACAGAAAGGGGAACCAAACATCTTTGCTTAGTTTTCCAATATTTTTCAGGTCCATGGTGTTCATTAATTGCCTTGAAGTTCACTGGATAGCCAAACCCTATTTTTTTTTCTGTGCCAAAAAAAAAGTGATGGGAAGGAGTTCCCTAGCTGAGATTCCAGTCTCAAACTCCCTATCATATAAGATCCTTCATTACACTGGATTTGGTGCGGATAGCTAGAGATACAGGCTGTAACTGCAAAATCACATCTGCCCTCCTTACTGCAGAAAAAAAGATGAAAATGGTGCGGCTGGCATTTGCTTCCTTAGCTGGTCATATTCTCTTTTGGCAACAAAATGTAAGGAAAGGGGACAGGAAAATAATTACGATGTCAATCTGGGGAAGATTTGAAACAGAACACGAATAGCAGAAATAGATACTCAAATCTAATGGGTTTGAGACTGTTTGCAACGTGGCTGCCATAAAAAAATTCCTGCTTCAGTTACAACTCCACCATTCTTACTAGTGAATTAACAACTCTTTCCTAGAAGTCCCGCAGGGACAAACTGCTCCTTCCACAGCAAAGGTTTCTGATGAAAATCATGCTTTTTTACAAATCTCAACTATTACTTCATCATTTTCCTGAATTGTCTGGCAAAGAGGTATTTAAATTCCAGAGCAGCTAGGAAATAAAAAAAGCAGATTGATTCACATTCTGTTCCACTACTCTCTTTGCCAAAATGATTTTTATCAGACAGAAGAGGAAAAAAAAAATCAAAAAAATAACAAAAACCAAAAAACCCACAAGCCCTAAGAAACCCTGAAAAACCACAATCTGAGCCTGATAACTCTCTTGTCAATTTCAAACCATCAAAAATTTTTATGGCTTGCTTATAATATAAACCCTTAGAAATAGGGTTTACTGAAGAAATTATGGCAGAACTCATAGGGCATATTATCCACTTGTTCCTCACATGAAATTAGTGCAAAATATCACCCTCTCATAGCCCACAAACCTTGCCAACAAGTAAGACTGGCAGTAGTCGCACATTGACTGGGATTTTTATACTCATTTTTTCCTATGGAAACACAACTGCTTCATGTGGTTTTAAGGCTCCAGAATTTTATTCCATCTAATCTCTGCATTGTCTTGTTTAGCTTGTTTACCACTTCCAGGGAGCACCTGCTATGTTGCTAAGCTGCCACAAGGCAAAGAAAACATACCTTCGTGAGTGGTTAGAGCCAGCTGATGTGTTCCCTAGCTGCAAGTTTCACTAGTTACACACAGCCTTCTCACCTCTCCCACTTAGCAGTCATTATTTATCCCTTCCTTGCTTTTTCCCAACTTGTTGCTAAGCTTCTGCTATTATTATAAATGCCAGCCAAAAAGACTGAATGTAGCTGTGTGCCACCTCATTCTGTCAGAGAGGACAGATAGTGTCCTCAGAGCCCACTTGCCAATCTTCAGTGCAGATGGCAAGGGAAATTTCCAATTGGATCCTGGGTGTTCCAGTGCGTAGGTTTTGCTGAATAGCCTTGAAGAGATGGGATTTGAATTGTATTGAGGGTATTAGTCTAAAGTGAATGAAATGGAGGGTATACTTCTCATCTATATCCCCAGAGTGATAAATGTGAGAGTGTGATTTTTTTTTTTTCTAAGGCAAAGAAAATGGGAAACCAACATGGAATTCAGACACATGAGAAATAGCTTATGAATTTAGATGATAGTTCAGCAGAAGTATATTTTACATCTGTTCATTCATTTTATTAAAGCAGGGAAATGACACACTGCTGGAGATTTTTGAGAATGCTAGTATTTTTAAATTATGATCCTATAATAGTAACATTTGAAATGCTGCCCATACTTTACGAACTTAAGAAAAATAAGTTTATGGAATCAGTGAACTTCAACCTGTGGTCTGGACTCTGGGCATTTAAAAGGGAGTAAGGTGCTTCCTGAATACTTGCGAAGTACTCCAGTAAAGACGTTACAATATCTTTACCTATGTAACACGGATAACCAGCTGTGTAAATGTTCACAGACCACGCTTATTATTTCTGAATAAAAAATTCAGATGTGCAATGTGTAGCTGAAAGCATTTCTTTCTGCTGATTAGTACCTAGAGTCTGCATTTATAGGCAGCTACAGTCCAGTACTTCCCTTGGAAAATAGTTTTTTAAAGAAACAAACTAGATGCTTTTCTTGATGTGTGTATGCATGGCAACACATAGTACTTTCTGCTGTACTCAGGCAGGATTATTACCTTTCTCTTGCATCTCCCATAACACAAAGACAAGAAATGAGAAAAGTTATGAATTGAATACAATCGCTTCATTGTTTCTATTTGACCATTATTTACAAAGATGACGTACAAATTTAAGAAATAAATGAGACTGCAGGGGATGTCACATTTTAAAAGCTTATGTTTTGAATTTGCAAATAGATCACCACAGGAAATAATGAATTAAGAGTTCTATAATAGCTGTCATGTTCCCTTTAAACGCACAATAAGTAAGATAATTAAAATTCACTTTTAATTGATTGCATTATTACTAGAATAAGAGAATCCAAAACTGAGTAGATGGTCACATATTACCTCATTGATCAACTGAGATAATACTCATTTAAGAAAACAAAAAAACAGGCTAACCCTGACATCCCTGAATAGTACTGAAGTTCAGTTGAAATCAGGTGTCAGAATCTGAGACGTTTCTTTGTAATTCACCCTACACTCTTTCCCACTAACATGCCAAACGATTGCCTGCTTAAATATTTAATCTTCCTAAAGCAAAGACTTCACAGAGGCTATGCTGGAACTCAGTGTTTCTAAAAGAGGTACCTTATTGCTAACATCTATATCTACATCTACCAGCATGTGAGTGTGTTTGTGTGCTCTGTATTGCTCACGCCAGATTCAGCAGGCAGTCCAAAAACAATCTCAACAGGCAGTCTAGGTAAACAAGACTTATTGTAATTTGGTTTTCTCATGAATACAGAAAAACTGAAGAAAAGAAATACCTCTGGGACACAGAAGACCCCTAGGCGAACACTTACCATTGATGGAAACTGTACAGATTTATTGATTGGAACTGCATTTTAATCAGATGGCTGGAGGAAAGAAAACAGCTCCTAGAGACTGCCAGTCAGCCCCAGCATGGGGCACGATAAAACTGTTTCTGCCATTGATATCAGGCAGTGGTTATATTAGAGTAAAAGGACATTAAAGAGTTCAACATCTGCAGGCAAAGTTGAATTTATTTACTCATGGCTTTGATTATTATTTAAGATAGAAAACTTGAAAAGGTCAGAGCTGCTAACTTAGAAAGCATGCCTTTCATTTGTCTTCAGACATACACTTTTTTCTTAGTTTAGTTCAACACTGAATCAATTAATCAGATACAGTGGTCTCTCTTTTCAAGTACTAGCTGTGTTATTTTCAAATAGATAAGTAAAATCAAATAAAATTTCATTTTGTATTAATTCATATTAGAAAATGCAATTTTAAGACAATAAAACATCTGGTCCTCAGTTTAGGTAGGCAAACATCTGTGCGCATGTGTTTCTATGCATATAGATATGAATGTGTATAAAATAAGATTTACATTATAGCATAGTCCTATATACACATTTCAAAGGAGCACTTCGGATGGGAGCCATATCTTGGGTAGAGACAACTAAGAATATCAATATTATAGATAAATCTTTTCCCTTTATATTATTTCAGCAAAAGACAACTGTTGGTTTAAATTTAGATTCATTTAGCAGGATTGATTTTTCCTATGCATCTTTTGAAAAGTTTCTCACATAACTCCTTAGATTTCTCAAACTTTTCTTTTTTAACTAAAAGACTGTTTTCAACCCTTTAAACTTGTTGAGGACAGCAGCACTCTCCTTACCATCCATCTTCTAAATGAAGAAAAATCATTGATCTAAGAATATCTGACAGTACTACATAACGTATGTGCGCTGCTGGCCTCTGTGACTGAAGGTGGTCAAAACAAATGAGCTGAGGAGGAGGAAATAAAGCATAAAAGAAAAAAATAAGATGATGTGGGGTAGCAGACAGTGATGGTACTCAGTTCATAGAAGGCAGGCAAAGAGTGTTCATAGACTTTTGAGAGTCATAGCAGACAGTTTAAGTAAGTCATGAAAACAGGATGGTGGTTCCTAAGGGAAGGAGACGGGGAGGGCATGAAGAAGAATCCACTGGGGGACAGCATCAAGGAATGGAAAAGGACGATCTCCAAGAAATAATGCTGAAGGAGTGAAAACATGGAACAGAAAGGCAAAAAGATGAAAAATGTCAGAAACATAGTTTTTTATGAAATACTAGAAGAGTTTTCCATATAAAAGGACAATGGAGAAAGTGATGAACATAAGAACAGAGAGAAAGGGACATCACACTCAGCAGAAAGGATTCAATCGATATATCACTGAAATCAGTCTCACTGAAGTGGGAACTGGAAATGAGAGCAGAGGTGCGTTTAAGGGACACTGAGTGTTCAGGCTCTGTGAGTCAAAGGACAGGCTGAAGGATTTTGGAGAGTAAGTTAAAAATAAGTTAATTATTAAAATTCAGAGAAAGTTCCTTATAAGTTGTTGACTAACTGCTAGGCTTGAAAGGGAGAAAAACTAAAGTGTAAGAGTATTGTTTGGTTGGTTGATGAAGCAGGAAGAAGGGATTTTGAAGGATAACACAAAAAGACAACAATATATTTCAAGTGCTGGGCAAATTAAGTATCAAGAAGACTAGATAAGCAAGTAGCTGGAAGGAACCTTTCACAGTATACAGAGAAGTGAAACGATATATCTCTATGAAAGCTACATCAAGCTAAGTGGAAGAAGAGAACATGAGTTAGAACACAAACTAAGAGGGATCGGCCATAGAGCAACAGCGTTGGAGGCAGATGTGGTCAGGTAACTAACTGGGATTCAGGGATTTTTCATAAGGATCAAAGTCTAGACTGGGAAAGTGAGGATAACATTGAGACTCTGTAGTGGTGGGATTATACTTTTTGTTGTGACATATGGACTGGGAGCACAGGGGAAAACATTTGTAAAACCAAATAAATATTAAGTGACTGTTAGACAGCTGGCTAGAGAAACGGCTACCCTTTAAGAAAACAAGCATCTGGGACTCTAAGGCAAACAAGTCCTGGAAATAAGCCAAAGTAGAAAGTACAAGGATATGTATAAATTACAGTCCCAAACCATTTTCTTCAAAAGAGACTGTAACTGCAAAGTTCTGTATAAATCCCCTAAACCGTTGTGTTTATTTTTTCTCTTAAATGTCTCAACACTGTTTTCATTCCAGTAAGTTCAAGAGATGATGAACCCTACAGTATTTTATTGCTTTCCAAATGAGTCTCCTTCATAACACTTACTAACAATTTTCTTGAATAAATATAAAGCTCCTTTTAGCATGGTGATTTTTATCAGTTCACTATTTTACTGTTTCAGAGCAGAAGGAAAAAGGATATTTTGTCTAAATAATCCTGACATTTTGATTCGTATGCACAGATGGTTAGCAAATTTTGTAGTAGACAAATCAGTTTTAGTATTGCTGACAAAAATCTTAAAATCTCACTTGTCAGTGAAGAAATAGATAAACTGATCACAAAACTCATTCCAGTTTAGTGGAATGACCTAAGCAGTCATATAACTATTATTTTTGTATGAACATACTTCAGCTTTATAAATCCCTTCTGCTCATATAAACTGCAACCATGATACCAGCTCACACATATTGTATAATTGCTATTAAATAGGGTTTTGTCTGAAGCAAATTGAATATGTGAAGATCTATAGTGTGTTATCTTGTTTAATCCTACTTTAAAAATAGAACTCCTACAGATGCTAGTGGCATATTAACAGTGTGGGTTTCTTAACTCATGGGATTAGAGTGATACTTTGCTACACATCTAACAGTTCCTCTATTTATTACTCCTCAAATAATCTGTGCTGTGTCAGACAAGGAGATTATGAGTTCTTGGTGTTTCTGTTAAGATTCCACATTCCACATGCGAGGAACTGTAACCCTTTATGTACATAAAAGTCCCTTCAAGCCACAGAAGATATCTGCTGGTTGCTCCATAAAAGTAATTCCTGGTCATCTATTCCCTAGTGCCTGCCCACCAATTTACAAACTGCTAAGGCTGAATGAAACAACAATGATTTAGGAGCCACTCTGCAATGAATACCCTGCATGGAAACCACAGTGTTTCTACACAGAACTTAGAATTTCACTCAACTGGATGTTATGTAGTTAAATGAGGTCTCCCAATTCAGAAACCATAAGGTGATTTGACACAAGAAACTGATGCATTCTGTCACATCTGACCTGAAAATAATTGTGTAAAGTTTATTTGAAGTTTGCATGTCACCTCCCTGAACTCAACATTGAAGGTGGAACTCCTTGGACAGTTAATGAAGTACAACATGCTATAAACTACTCTCGGAGAAGAATGAAATAGTAAATTCCCAGAGGAAAAGAAAATTAGTTTCTCAGGAAATAGGCTCCAATTTTAACATTTATATTAAAATTGAAATCTCTAGAAAGCACTCCTAGTTTGATTTGAAGGCAACAGCAAAAGTCCAGCTGGAGAGAATATATTTAACTGGAAAATCACATTGTCATTCCTAGCAAAAACAAATAATTATGTTTATTCAGTTTCCCTGAATAAGTAGTCCAAGAGTAGATCTGGAGACATTACATTATCTTTGTTTAGCTTGTGCTTCTCTCAAGGGCCTTTGTTTGAGCTTTCCTTCTTTCCTTTTTAATTTCTACTATCAAGTTACTTGCCCACATGTATTTGTACTAGATGTAGTCAAAAGTCTTACTGTTATTGTTTGCTTTATAATTTTGACCTTAATATCTATCGTAAAGTTCACACTTCATAGACCACATTGAGGAAGCATATTAACCTTCATTTCTTGTAGAAGAGAGAAATAAATTGTGGGGTTTTGTGGCTTTTTTGTTGCTCACAGTGTTTGGATATTTGCTGTTAGCAGAAGCAGATGGAAGAAGTCTTCAGAGGATAGTCAGCACTGGAATGGTTTTGTGGTGAGAATTTACCAGCTGTAGTGAGAATTGCTGTTACTGCCACTGAGTTTGCTGCTGACCTTCCACGCATAACCTAAGGGTTACAGAAGGACTGACACAGAGGTCTGCATCAGGACTGCTCTGATCAGCTGATCACAATAAATCAAGGAGACTAAATAAAAGGTAGGAAAGGAACACTGAAAACTAGAAAAGAAAAAAGAAAAGTACCAGCAAAAATACAAATTTACTATGTGAGCTGACTTGGAGAACAAGAATCCTGGGAAAAAAATCAGATCTGGAAAAATAGTGAAGTGCCTTTGTGTTTCTCCCCAGTTTCTCACTGTTAGAGTGATCATTTCTATTCACAGAACTTTTCCTTTACTCATACAAGTCTTTCTGTGCTGCTTTCAGATTATAAAGCAGGCACTCTGCTGTTTTATGTACCACTGAAATGTGTTTATCTGGAGATTAAGCAGACAACTTCATGTATTTCATGACCTTGGTGGAGAGAAACAAAGCAATGAACTCACCCCTCACAAGCAAAGATAAATGTAGAAGTCTGCTGCCTACTGCTATGCAGTGCATCCAGCTCTAATTATGTGATAAGTGGATGGACTCAGTGTTAAACATATTTTGCAAAAGTTCTTGAGCAAAGTGCTTACACTGGCTATGCAGATAGCTTGCTGAAAGCCACATGAATACAAATAATCATGCATACAGTACGAATCTGGATGAGTACAGGAAACACTGATCTTCCAAACCCTGTTTTTTTTGCTAACAGTCCTCTATTTCAGTCAGTGCACAGAATAAGCATGTTTGTTTTGTTTCCTTGCTCTAAAGTTATTCTATTTTCCCTTGTAATGCCAAAGCAAAGTACTTGTTTTTAAGGTCATTGGTAATTCAATTCTGAGTGATGCTGAACATTTCGTATCACACAAAAAACCTCAAACCAGCTAATTCTGATAAGAACTTACATGCAATATTGAAGAAGAAAAAAAGTAACAAAAAAGGTAATTTCATTAGCCAGATTGTTTAAATAAGTCTTCCAGATGTCCTTAGCTTGGTATCACCACAATACCGTTCAGAAATATTAACAAACATTCTTCTTGATCACGGGCATTTTTCCAAGTTACTTGAAAGTAGTTAGGTTAAGATGACAGAGACACATTTGGAATTCTAATCCTTGAACACATTTCCATTATTTTCCATGACCAAACAAATTAAATTCTGCCTTTCAGGTGTGAAAAATATACCAGCTAATGACTTCCATTTGTTTTCAAGAGGCTTTTGGGCACCTGGAGTTTCAGATAAGTGTGTTAGTGAACTGCTGCAAGGGTATGAAGTGGATGTAAAGCTGAGTGAAAAGGTCAGTGCAAATATTTGTCTAGTGTAGGGGGCTTCTGGAGGTTAAGAGCCTTTCTAGCAGTATTTACAGATTCAGAAAAAAACAAAGAAGGCCAAAGAGCTCATCTCTGACGATCCCTAGCCATCCTGAAGCTGCCAAAGTTTACTAACATCTGTAGAGGCTTTGCCCTGCTCTGTTGAGTTTCTGTATGAATTCTGGTTTCTCCGCATGTAAATTGTCTCACAGTCAAAAAACGGGAGCCAAATGGAAATTCCAGTGTGCATTTTGTTCATGTGACTTTGCTGAAATGGTTTTATTTGTTCCACAAAACTCTTTCTCATGACAAAAGCAGTACTGCAGACAGTTTGCTCTGATTTGAACAGGCTGCTAGAATTTAAGAGTGGCTCCCATAATATTTAGGCCATCGTACAGCTCTATTTCTTAACTGTTAACCTGTGTTAGTCAAAGGACAGCACTCTTTGCTCAGTTTAGCGCAATATGATCCTTCCTAGTGATTTCCCCAAATCAAATATAAGGGTCTAGAGAAGGGGAATCATAAGCCATTAACAGATTTAGTGTCCAAAGATAGGGTCCTGCTCACTGGCAAGACCCACAGAGAAAGGAATAAAATTAAATAGGAGTCCCAAAGGGCAACATTTTCACTGAAAGACAAGGTAAGATGGACCTGGGCTGATGTTCAGATCACGGAAGGGAAGGTGAGATTTCTTGGTTTTAAACATGAAAACTGAATGGACAGGTCTGGTTAGTAAGGTACGTCTAGCATGGAAAATAACAATATCATGTCTGAGAGAGACATTTTTGTAAAAGAATTATGGGAAAGGTGGCCAGGAGGAATCTTAAAAGTGCTTTATATGAGTACTTGGTCCTCAACGTGATTTAGCCAATACCAAGAACCAAGACAGGGACTATCAAAAAAAGCATGTTTCTCCACAACCTGAGCTGCAAAATAAATCTCTTCAGAAGGTATTCTAAAAGTCTCATATCCTCTTTGAACCATGAGCAGATGGAGATACATATTGTACTTCAGGAGCTGTCTTACCCCAAAGGGTTACACAACTAAATCAGAAGACAGTGCTGGAAACCATCCTAAATCATGGTGACAAGCAACCTATTCACTTACAGGTCTCTATAGGAATTGATGAATCATTTTTTAAAGCATACATTAGTCATTTATTACTCTTTTATAAATCATTTAACAGGAGGTATTCAAAATGTGAGGAAATCATATTTTAGACTTGAGACTTGCAGCACTAGTACAGCTCAGATTTCACTGTCCTGATGTTTTTCCTGTTCACAGGAGGCAAGCTTCCTTGTTTAACTGGAAAATTAATTTCTAAGAACACATATTCAAAGAAATCTAAACTAGGAAAAATATTTTCCTAAATCTTACTCTCCCTGACGTGACAAAATTCTTTCTATTTTACATTGCTTTGTACCAGAAATGAATGACATTGAAGGTGACACTGGAAGTGGCAAAAAGAGGAATTATCAAATGAATGAGACTGTTCTCTGGCCAAAAGAAGGCCCTTTTTCTTAAGTGCAACTGAAAGAACTTTGACAAGTCCCACTACCTTTCAGTGTTCCACTACTTTCAGGGGTGTACTGCTGTCCCAGATCTGTGATGAAGGACAGATGGGAGAACTAGGTGGACTGTAGAAAAATCATCCCCTTAAGTCACATCATTGCATTCTTCTCTCAAGTGTTTGATATCATTTGTTAAGGAAAGACAATATATATAATATTAAGGGAAAATAATGTGTTACCATAGAGCAGCAATGGAAGCTTCTTCCTTGGGAACAGATACTTTAAAACATGAGGACAGAAGCCAGAAGTTGAATATACTCAGTGGACTCCCAGTTTTGAGCATGTACTCTACATTCAGGAATGATGTAAGACCAGAGGAAGGAATCATTGGACTGTTTTTTTTAGAGAAGGAAGGGTAGAAAGGAATGGGTCAAATCCATACCATTGTTATGTTGAAACAACATTTTTTTTTAGCTCCATTATGTTTTAGGGAAGATCTGGGAAGAACCATGACTATAGGAACAGATACAAGAGAAGGATTTGCCAGCTTGTGACTTCCAGCAAATGCTACAGTTAATTTTTCATCACACTTCAACTATAGTGTCACTATAGTGAAAGTGAAGTAACCATGGTTACTTCAACCACAGTAACTACTATATAATAACAACTATATAGTTAATACAGTCTATTAACTGTAGACTAAAATGACTGTTTTACAGTCATACTACACTGCCGTGGTCAGCCACCAATTGTTAAAGTGACACTAGAAAGTAATTCTCATGTTTCTTAATGTGCTATGTATAAAAACAATACTTGGCACCATTAGCGTTCACTCACTCTAACTCGTTTCCACGCAGTTTAAATATCCTGCAGTACACAAACCAGGTATCAGATTTTCTAGAATGATCAATTCCTATTCATTGCTTTGCTTCATTTGTTACTTGCACATAAGTAAACCCTTGCTGCTGAAAAAAAGCTGAACTTAAGGCTTTAACTTGCTGGAAAGGAAACGCCAAGTTGTTCTTTGTGATACAATATACATCAATATACATGCTGTATTCAGTAATAGTTCACAAAATTAATTTAAAAATTCTTTTATATTATAGAAAAAAGGTTGTAAATTTTAAAAAGAGGTCAGTAACTTTACAAGTATCTCTATTTTCATTCTTTATAATTTAAATCTGGCACAATATCCCAGCTACTGTGACCTTTTAAAAGGTAGACCTTGTTACCTGGGATTTTTGGAGGAGCTTTTAAAACATTGCTCTTTTAGGCATTAAGAGATTAAATTATTTAAACCCCCAGAGGGAACAGGGTACTGTTTACATGTCTGAATTGATTTTTGCTCTGTTCAGAGCCTATTATGAACAGGAAGGAAAGGTTGGACCCAGATGATCTTAAGGTCCTTTCCAACCTTAACTACTCTATGTTTCTGTGATTCTATATATACATGAAATAGAACAAGTCAAAAGTCTGTAGCACGAAGGACAAGAACAAAATAGTTTACTGGGCTGAATCCCATAAAGCAGTGTCTCATACATTAACCCATCAAAGTACCTGACAGGTACTTATAACCTCAAGGGCTTAAACTATTTCTCTGAAGTTAATGGAAGTGCTTTGCTGGATCACAGCCAGGTTGCTCAGCTTCTTCTGTGATTATGCTCTGACACACCATCAACAAATTTTTCCCTAAGCACGAAGGCTATAACTGCACCCAAATGACATGGGTGTGGAGTGCAGGTTAAAAAATAGCAGATGGAAAAATGGGTTCACTAGGTAAGTGTCCCCTTTTCCAACAAGGTCTACACATAAACCCAGTTGAAGTTATTGAAAAACTGCATACAGCAACAAAGGAGCATTTAGACCTCTCTGAAAATATCAAATAAAGCCATTAACGAACATTTTAAATAGGTGTGTAAGGGCCTGACCTCCCAGGAATAAAATATAGTAAATGGAAGTACACAGAAGCATATCGTTGCTTAGGGGTAGATCCATAAGCTTGTTTCTGGATAAACAAAAAGGAAGAGATTGGTCAAGTGGCAAAAAATAAAACTCATCTTCAATGGACAGAGCCATGCTCACTCATGGCTGAGATTGCCTTGCACTGAGAAACCAAAGAAATATCTGCTAACATATATAAGATTTCTTGGAAATAGAAATATGAAGAATTTCAACTTTGGAAAAAGCCATAAAAAACAATCATTAAACTTCTGCCTTTGTGTTAACATTATTGAAATAATACATGTATTTACTGAGAAACATACAGCAATGCATTCTACGTTCTACAAAACACCATTTAGTGCACAGTCTGGGGTACTCAGTCTTGCACTCATACATTGCCCTGACTTTTGAACACATCCAGCTTTCATAACACCACTGGCTTTCACTGTCCCAGGTCAGGAATGTATTTAACCCCTGCACTTACAGAGGAAGAGAACACATTGAAAACTTGGCTTAATTAAGCTTCATCAACAATATATGACACATAAAGGCAGAGCTGTTTTAGGTGGAAATTGTACTGTCAGAAGAAAACATAAGTCAGTAAATAAGCATTTGTTTTATAAAAGGCAAAAATGCATCGAGAAAAAGTATGTTTAAATAGAAGAAAGACAGCTGGGAAAAGGTGCCCATAACATAAGAACCCAATCTTAAAGCAACCAATCTCAAACTAAATAAAAGAAGTTGCACTCAAACCTTCAGATTTAATGAATTTGAGCTTTCTACTTCAAAAATTATCTTGTAGAATATGTCTTTTTCTTTCAAGTCTTATTGAAATCAGAAGTATTGCATCATGTGGTATACAACTGGTATTTTAACAGGACTAAATACATTAAGCAGTAAGCCAAATAAAGTGGTATTAGCTCTATTAATAGACACTCTTCCTCCTCTTACACTTCTTATTTTAAACAGAGCATATGTTTCTCAAGGGGCCTGGCACCATATGTCTAAAGACAGATTTTTCCTGCCTTATTCATGGGGTAAGAATATCCCCTAGCAAAGCAGAGGGAAGATTTCTGAGGTCATCAACAACTCTAAATAGTGAAAAGTTCAAAAGCATGTCACGATGCATTAAAAAAAAAAAAAAAAAGAAAAAAGATGTCTCTATGGGAAAATTTGCATGTGATATAAAGTGCAAGAAAGCAACATAATGCTGTCTCTTCACATCTGCTATTTTATTTCTATACTGAGACCACCAGACTTTCAAGGGTACAGAGTACCTTTTACTGTCTGAATTTCCACAGAAATAGATACTGCCCAGGCAGGCCGACAAGTTTCTTAACATACTTGCCCAAATTACCAAACTATTAAGTCAAACAGAACATACTATTATAGAAAGATTTCTTCAGAAGAAGAAATCTCAATGTCTGGAAATTCAAGTAGGCATGACTCTGATTGACATGAATTGCTGTCAATATTGCTAATACAATCATTTCCTATTTCTAAACTTACTGAGTTTTTCTTTAACATTTCCTTTTACATTTATTTTACATTGTACATTTACATTTCCTTTACATTTTTACATGTAAAATAGGGCTAAAAAGAAAAAAAAAGAAAAAAGAAAAAAAAACCTACAATGTTTTGAGTATATTTTAACTATTGATTGATTGTCAGGAAACAGCTTTCAGCATATTAAAAGCTTGATCAAAATGATAATTCTAAGAGAATTAATAGCTTGATAAAAGCCACTTAGTTATCACTTAGGGACTTAAAAGGTTTGAATCAGGTTCTCTATGGTACTTTCTAGGTGACTGAAATGTTCTTGCCAAATCATTTACTTAAGTAATCATAGCAATTACCAATGATTAGTGAAAAATTATATTCCTGTTGGGAAAAATTGTCATGGTTTCTTGTTTTTTCTTCTTTTTTCTAAGCAAAAAAATCCAAAACAAACAAACAAAGAAACAAAAAAAAGCCCCCCAAACCCTTCTCTAACTTTTTTTAATCTGGCTATCCACTTTGCATTCATAAAAGAAATAATTATTCAAGTAAAATTGCAGTAATTTGTTTCAAAGCTATCTGTTGTCAAATTTCTAAAATTAGGCTAGGAAAAAAAAAAAAAGGCAACAAGGTAAAAAGGTACCTTAAGGAGAAGCTCAAGACTTCTATAGCAATAGGCTTTCTTTTTCTTCTTCTAAAACTACCTTAAAATCAGCATCCCGCATGCTTACTTCTCATCTTTTGGGAATATTCCTTAAAATCTGCAGAGCCTCAGGAAACTTCTATAGCAAAATCCAAACTAGCTGTTATTAGGTAAAACTTTTGACACTCCCTCATCCTCTCCAGATACCAGAGGCAAAAAGAAACAATTAAAAAAATCAGATTAATAATAAATGTATGAGAAGGAAGAGAGCAGTGTGAGAAGGGCAGGAAATTTGGTAGATGCTTTGCCTGAAACCAGAAATATTGCTGTAGCACTATTATACTCTCCTACAGGCAGTGAATATCTTTTGGTTTGTGTTTAGGGGTTTTTTTTCAGACTTTTCAGCATTCTTCAGTGGAATTCAACTTGCAGGGGAAAAAACTTTCCTTGCAAATTCCACTTGTAGGTTCAATGTAGAGCTTTTAGGACTAGAGTTTCATTACAGAACTGACAAGACTAGCTCTCTCACAGGTGAAGAACTGAATCCAGGACAAAACATGTTGATTTCATCCACGTTCCTGACCATCAAAAGCCTTAAGCTGGAGTGTAGGCAGAGGGAGTTTTGAAATTTATTAATGTAAAAAAAGAAAACAGCAGCTCCAGGAAAGTCTGTCACATTGAACTAAAAAGATGCCTTAGTTTTATATTTAGAAATAAACCAATTACAATTACATACACTGTTTTGTAGAACACAGATGGCAAACTCTTACCTCCTTCTTGGTAAATTCTGGTGCATGATCATTTTTGTCATCAATAACAATAGTGGCAGTTGCTGTACCAGACAGTCCCACATCATGGCCACCTAAATCCTTAGCTTCAATAACTAGTTCATATTGTGGAGTTTCCATTGTCTGAAAAAAAAACCAAACCAAACCAACCAAACAGACAAAAACAGAAAAAGAAAGGTTAAAAAACCCAACCTACAACAGATTGCAATCTACTTTTAATTCACGTTAAAATAATAAATAAATATCCTAAAACTTAATTTTACATGCTAAAACACAGCATAGAAAGAGATCACAGTTATCACATGTTTTACCAAATCAGAAACACAGCTTTCTATGGGCTTCAGCTGCTACAATGGAAACCTTAGTTGGAACAGTATGAAGGAATACTATAATACTGGTAAACGGTACATAATCTATTCTGTTATTTAAGGAGATTATGAAAGAGGAAAGAAATTAATATATACCTGCACTTAAAGAGTAAACTTACACTTCAGTGTACCCATATTTAGCAGCTTGCTTCATCAAGCATGTAGTTAAATACGAATGTCACAATCTACATATAAATTCACTTTATTTTATTAAATCACATTAATTCTGTTTATTAGCATTTAGAATTGTAATCTAAGTTTGCTTCACTGTAAGAAACAAGAAAGCAGTTTCTAAAATGTGTAGACTGCCTGTTATAGTACAAAGCAAATGTGTATAATAAAAGTAATGATTTACGTCTACAATATCCGATTTCTATGGCATGGTTACTTATCTAACTGCCTACCTAATGTAGAACCAGACAGCACAGGTCCATTGTAAAAGACATGCTTAATTTCCCTCCACTGAAAGACACTTATAACTTGGAAAAAACCAATTGTGGCTACTGTTCTGCGAAGGGAGTGTGACGGCATTTCTTATTCATCTCTGGCACCAGGCATGAAAGTACATCTGTTTGCAAGCTGGACAATAGGATAGTAATACATCCCATCAAAGGGAGCTGTGATCAGAATCAGAACCTGCTCCCATGGAACTCATAGAGAATTTTGACATGGATTTCACTGGAGGCAAGACTGGACACTTAATTAAAATTAATATTGTCGCCATTTGTATGGCTGCCTTGTAAGAAAGCATCTGCCCAAAGGCCATAAGTGCTGCGTCATCAGTGGAGGACACAGATGAGAAAGTGCTGCAACCACCTTTAAAACTATATGGTAAGAATGTCAGGTGTGCTCAGGGATGTTTTTTCAAACCCTGAAAAATAAAGCCTGGATCACAGGGGCAAAGCAACATAGCGACCCCCGAAACGGCGCTTAGGGCACCCCTGCTAGAGAGCTAACCGAACCTCAGACCTGCTGTATTGGCTAACTGTGTTTACGAGAACCAAGGTCACACATCTTAGACATCACACATTCTCTGTCCTTTTTCTAATGCATTTCCAGAGAATTAACATGCAGTGAGACAACTGGTGTGAAACGCCATATAGCAGCACAACGATCTCTGTCTACCACCCATGCATTGCCTTATAAAGCAGAATCAAGGAAGCTGAAGTAGGGCTTATGCCGTAGCAGAGAACATAGAATGGTTTGGATTGGAAGGGACCTTTAAATGTCATCTAGCTGACCCTGCCCTGCAATGAGCAAGAACATCTTCAACTAGATCAGGTTTTTCAGAGAGCTCCATACAACTTGACCTTGAATGTTCCCTTGGATGAGTTATCTACCAACTCTCCGGGCAACCTGTTCCACTGTCTCACCACTCTCAGCATAAAAAATTTGCTCCTTATGCCTAGTCTGAACCTATCCTTTTTCAGTTGAAAACCATTACTCTTTGTCCGATCACAAGAGGCTGTATTAAGTCTGTCCCCATCTAGAGTCTCCTCCAAGTACTGAAAGGCCACAATAAGTCTTCCCAGAGCCTTCTCTGCACTGAACAACCCCAGCTCTCTCAGCCTTTTCATATAGGAGAGGTGCTTCAGCCCTCTGAGCATTTTTGTGGCCTTCCTCAAGACTCGCTTGAACAGGTCCACGGGAGCACACGTAATAAGGAGATCCCAATTCCTTAGTACTTGGATCCTGAAGCATTTTTAGGCCATGAGAGAAGCAACCAAGTCACGTGTTCATCAGATCACCTATAACAAAGTTATTTATTTGCATGTATAATCCATGAGTCAAGCCAGAAGATATACTTAGTTCTAAAAACATATGGACTACTAGAAAATCAGATGCCATTGCCACATAGCGGATCTTAAGAAATGGATTTTCTTAAGTTTTACAACGTTATTCTATGAAATTAATCTCAGAAGGCAGCAAATCACAACAGGATTTTGATTTATAACATCATAAATATACACAAAGAAATATTACTGACATGTCTCAGACACAAATTCAGATGACAGAGTAGAACAAAATTTACAGTTTTTATATATTTATTTTCTAAAATGTATTCAATGTATTAAAACCTGAATGGAGCTTTCCCCCCCTCCCCTAGAAGCAGCTTTTTCATTATTTTGATTAAGAAGTTGTTATTATTGTATGGAAAACTTGCAAAGCCATTTATCACTTCATGTTTGTAAGCCTCTTTGCTCAGAAAGAAGCCAATTTTTATTCACAAATTGGCCTTTTTTCTTTTGAAAACTGTCCCATTTTCTATTGAAAGCAGGTCCATTTATGCTAGAAATTGTCTACTGCAGCAGAAATTTCTGTGACAGAAGTCCAATGTTTAAGCTCACAACAGAATGTGAAAAACATTGAATTTTGAGTAGTATTTCATATCATTATGAATACTTCACACTTTCCTGTGAAGCAATACTTTCTACATCTAGTTCTGTCACCAAATATTTGCTTTGTTAGAGAAAGCAGCTCCTAACAGATCCAAACCTGAAGCAAAGGACTGTTCCCATCAGACATTCTATTTACACTAGGAGATTGCGCAGGTTTTTTAGCATTTCCCATATGTTAGCCCAGCTAATTCAGGCACCAGTAGCAATTTGGATCTGTGTCATTTATTGCACTACTGGTAAATCCTGGGGCATGAGAGCTGAGATCTGTGGACAGAGCACGGTTCCCTATGCCCTTAGTAACTGTTTCTCAGCTGATGGTAATGTGGAGGGCCTGGCTCTGTGCTGGGGCATCCCCAAGGTTGGGGGCTGCAGTGCAAGCTGCCACAGTAACTCCCTGGCTTTTCCCTTTTCACTGGGCTCAGGACCTTTATCCCAGTACAAGGGATAAAACCCCAGTACAAGGAATAAAAGGGGAGCACTTGGTCCCATCTTGTGAGAAGCAATGCTCCTGGAGTGGGGCAATGGAAAGGGAAAGCAGCCTTCCTTCACCTTCTCCACCCCTGCTACACTGTGCAGGTTAGGGATATGTATATAAATATATATACACATATGCATAAATATGTACATATGTGAATATTGAGCAGAACTCACTACCAGTAGCATTTTGGGACCCCACAATTGCTCTGACTGTTGTCCCACCATAGAATCATAGAATCATAGAATAGTTAGGGTTGGAAAGGACCTTAAGATCATCTAGTTCCAATCCCCCCTGCCATGGGCAGGGACACCTCACACTAAACCATGCCACCCAAGGCCTCATCCAACCTGGCCTTGAACACTGCCAAGGATGGAGCATTCACAACCTCCCTGGGCAACCCATTCCAGTGCCTCACCACCCTCACAGTAAAGAATTTCTTCCTTAGATCCAATCTAAACTTCCCCTGTTTCAGTTTGAACCCGTTACCCCTTGTCCTGTCACTGCAGTCCCTGATGAAGAGTCCATCCCCAGCATCCTTGTAGGCCCCCTTCAGATACTGGAAGGCTGCTATGAGGTCTCCACACAGCCTTCTCTTCTCCAGCCTGAACAGCCCCAACTTTCTCAGCCTCTCTTCATACGGGAGGTGCTCCAGTCCCCTGATCATCCTCGTGGCCTCCTCTGGACTTGTTCCAACAGTTCCATGTCCTTCTCATGGTGAGGACACCAGAACTGCACACGATATTCCAAGTGAGGTCTCATGAGAGCAGAGCAGAGGGGCAGGATCACCTCCTTCGACCTGATGGTCACGCTCCTTTTGATGCAGCCCAGGATACGGTTGCTTTCTGGGCTGCAAGCACACACTGAAGCCGGCTCATGTTCATTTTCTCATCGACCAACACCCCCAAGTCCTTCTCTGCAGGGCTGCTCTGAATCTCTTCTCTGCCCAACCCGTAGCTGTGCCTGGGATTGCTCCAACCCAGGTGTAGGACCTTGCACTTGGCATGGTTAAACTTCATCAGGTTGGCATCAGCCCACCTCACAAGTGTGTCAAGGTCCCTCTGGATCCCATCCCTTCCCTCCGGCGTATCAACCAAACCACACAGCCTGGTGTCATCGGCAAACTTGCTGAGGGCGCACTCAATCCCACTGTCCATGTCACCGACAAAGATGTTGAACAAGACCGATCCCAACACCGATCCCTGAGGGACACCACTCGTTACTGGTCTCCAGCCGGACATGGAGCCATTGACCACAACTCTTTGCGTGTGGCCATCCAGCCAGTTCTTTATCCACCGAGTGGGCCACCCATCAAATTGATGTCTCTCCAATTTAGAGACAAGGATGTCATGTGGGACGGTGTCGAACGCTTTGCACAAGTCCAGGTAGATGACATCAACTGCTCTGCCCCTGTCCATCAGTTCCGTAGCCCCATCATAGAAGGCCACCAAATTGGTCAGGCAGGATTTCCCCTTAGTGAAGCCATGCTGGCTGTCACCAACCACCTCCTTGTTTTTCATGTGCCTTAGCATGCCTTCCGGAGAATCTGCTCCCTGTCACTAAACCGGGGCCTCTTGCTTCTCAAAGCACTTCTTGCAAAACCAATCTGATTACTACCATTCAGATAGTGAGATGCTAGCAATATAAACCTGCAACAACCTTCAACATAAAACGGATAATAGATGATTTTAATAAATGAACATTAAGTCACTGCTTCTGTGGCTTATTATTTATCAACTGTGACTTTGTGGAGTGAAACACTGTTGAGAGGGTTTGTATAATTACAGCAGGAGAACCATTCCTGTCCCCATAAATTTTCACTCCAGTCATTTAACCACTGCAGGGGTGACACTGGCAAATTGTTTGGTTTGCCAAGGAGGTGAGCTGCGCCTTAACTGTTTCCCTTGAAGGTCTTCCCACTGCCATTCTCACCAGTGTTAGCATTCTTATCAGATTTCTCTCCCCTGCTGCCTTGACATAACTGGTTCAGCACTAGTAAAGCAATGAGAAGCCAGAAAGGCACTTTTTCAGATTCCTGACAAAGCCAGCAGGATCTAATCACAACAGAGGGAAATAAACAGTTCAGTGCAGCTACACACAAGTGGAACAAACAAAGTGGCTGCATTTAGGTAGTGCTGAATTAAACCAGGTAATGATGGACTCCAGAAACAATCTCGCCAGTGTTTCCTCCTGGCTGGGTGTCCCCCATGAAGTGCCTATAGCTACGACTTCATCCACTGCTCTTCAGTTACCGTAATACATCAAAGAATTGCACATCCAGAAAAACAATGGATGTACAATTCCATTTGCATATCCATTGGTATCAGCACACCCAAGCCTTTATTTGACACTTAAGTGCTTCATCTAAAACCAACTGGGGAGAACAGGAATTCCCAACTTTGTGTAAAGTACTCTGTTACTAAGAGCAAAGCAAACAGTATGTGGGAAGCAAACACCACATAGAATGTTAAAAATTCTTGTAAGGATTTGAAGTATCCTTTTAGGCTATTTTAATACTTATTACCAATAGAGAGGGGGGTTTACTATTTTGTGCATATTACTATTTTCTGCAACAATGCAACTATGCCTCAACATTTCTATTTATAATTCTTCTTATAAACTATGTATGCATGAATAATACTATATCAGTAGTGTTCTATCATATCATAGCTGTTACTAATGCCTTCATAATACTAACCAGACAAAAAAATTCTTCGGATTTAAATAATTTCATTTGACACTAAATAAATGCTTGTGTTCATTTATGATAATCATATTATTTACTGAATATCTCGTATTAAGACATAATCAATGTTCTTGTTGAGCAACAATATCAACATTGAATCTACCATTGTTGCAGAATATGCTCTCAGGATTTTGACAAATATAGAATAAAAAAAATGAAGCAACGTGACTATTAGCAGTTCTAACAGACATAATGCTTTTATAATTGTAATATCAGCATATATTTTACATGCTAATTGTTGCAGTATAAAACGCGCAATATACACAGAAGCTTTAAATTCAGAGCTTGAATTACAGTTTGATGAATACAAAAGCCCAAACAATTTTGTAATGTAAATCCTCTTTAGCTTACCAATTTCCATTTTTTTATATCACAAATGAAGGTCTAAAGTTTAATCAGTGAAATAATATGTCTGTTATGAAGAAAATCAATACCTATTTGCTACCCATAGGAGACATATAGTTCTTAGGTATATCTGGAATCCAAAGGAAGTCTAAATTTCTCCTTAAGGAGCTGCTGCTAAAAAAGGAAATAAATTGCTCCAAAGTGCTAAATATAAATAGGTTTCCTGACCAGAAATATTTGTTTTCCATCAAGAGGAAATCTGTTACTTTTTGATGCATATGATGTATAGGATCAAGACTTTTAATTCTTCAGAATGTCATAACTATAGGGCTGACACATATGGGTACTTTTGGTTTATTTTTACATGGAAATACAGGAACAGTATATGCATGTTTCCAATATCCTGTGTAAAATTATTTTTGACTGATATGCAAATTAGGATTTAGACTTGCTATGGAATTCATGTCAATTTGGGGAAAGCTCCCAACCATGATGGGCAACAAGCTTTCTTTTGAGAAATATTACAGATTTGCAGTGAAAAACTTTTACTGCTCACTCACTGTACAAACATGTGCATCCTGACTGTTACATACAAGCACCAAAGAATTTTGCAGACATTAGCTTCACCTGAGGGAGCATCCTTACATTGAGAATGCTATTAATAAGGAATTTCTCCTTGGGTAGAGAACACCAGTTTCTAGGACAAAACTGTGATTGAAGCTCCATATAGTCTGAAATATTGCTATTTAAATTATGATTGTTATTTAAGCTATTATCAAAACCAAGCCCTAAGAGAACAAATATTCTGTATTCTAAACAAAATCCTCAACTATCATAAAATGTATGCCTCCATTGATGGCATCCCTAATACTAATTTTTACCAGCCAAGATATTTCCAGAGTATAATTTGTGTGGATCAGAGTGGCATATTGACCTGCAACACCTATTCACTAGATGCTCATGCTTTGGGAAAAGAAACAATTTCTATGTCCGCTGTGCTACAAATATAAAGCACTCTAATAATTTTGAATAGAAATGGAGAATATGAATCACAATGTCCCAATGAAAATACTTACTGTCAAATGTCATTAAATCATTCTTGTCTTTTTAAAGCACAAGCTATGTTTCAGCTTTCCTTCTAGAACAATGTATGCAATTTCTTTGGTTTTGGTTGGTTTTTTTTTCCTAGGAACAAATTCATTTGTTCTTCATAATTAAACAATACTGCAGAAACCTTTCATTCCAGTGTGAAAGCATCAATTATTACGTAACTTCTCCTGCTGATTTTAGAGCATTTAATCATTCCACTTTTATTTCGTACTTGGAAGTGTCAGGAATACAACTACCACGCTCATCTCACCTAAACCTTCTGTCAAGAAGACAATAGCTACAGTGAGTGTCTACTCCCCAGTATTAGGTCTGAATAAAGAGAACTATATTATAGTCTATATGCAACTATAGGCCCTGTTATATGCAAACATTCCCTTTGTGTTTACATGTCACTGAAACTGTCATTACTGCTGTGCCTTTCCAAGGATTGTCCTGAGTTTAAAGGACATGTATATTCATGCTTGCTAGATCCAAGTTCCTCCAAATTCCGATATGTGATGGTCAACTAACTGCCTCAAGCATGCACAACCTTCCAGCAGTCACAGGCATACCCGTTGCGAGATGAAACATGTAACTCTGAGGGAGGTGGGCTTGGAGGCTAAGGCAGCAGTAAGCTTTTTTTGAAGTTGATACTCATAAAGATAATGTGGTCATGAAGGCTTCCCAATTTGGGGCGTCCTTTTCATTATCGAATACAACAACTATCGAGTAAAAGACAGACTAGGGACAACATAGGCCCCATTGGGAAGATATCGGGAGAACTTGCTACCCAGGATTTGGAGAAGGCTGAGGTTCTTGATGACTTCTTTGCCTCGGTCTTCACTGGCAAAGTCTCCGACCGCACCACTCAAGTCTTGGAAGGTGAACGCAGGGACTGTGAGAATAAGGACCCTAGGCCCACTGTAGGAGAGGATCTGGTTCGAAACCATCTTAAAAACCTAAACGCACACAAGTCCATAGGACCTGACGAAATCCATCCGCAGGTCCTGAAGGAGCTGGTGAATGAAGTTGATAAGCCACTGGCCATCATATTTGAAAGGTCGTGGCAGTCAGGTGAAGTTCCCAATGACTGGAAAAAGGGAAATATAACCCCCATTTTCAAGAAGGGGAAAATGGATGACCCGGGGAATTACAGACCAGTCAGTCTCACCTCTGTGCCTGGCAAACTCCTGGAGCAGATTCTCCGGAAGGCATGCTAAGGCACATGAAAAACAAGGAGGTGGTTGGTGACAGCCAGCATGGCTTCACTAAGGGGAAATCCTGCCTGACCAATTTGGTGGCCTTCTATGATGGGGCTACGGAACTGATGGACAGGGGCAGAGCAGTTGATGTCATCTATCTGGACTTGTGCAAAGCGTTCAACACTGTCCCACACAACATCCTTGTCTCTAAATTGGAGAGACATCAATTTGATGGGTGGCCCACTCGGTGGATAAAGAACTGGCTGGATGGCCGCACGCAAAGAGTTGTGGTCAATGGCTCCATGTCCGGCTGGAGACCAGTAACGAGTGGTGTCCCTCAGGGATCGGTGTTGGGACCGGTCTTGTTCAACATCTTTGTCAGTGACAGGGACAGTGGGATTGAATGCGCCCTCAGCAAGTTTGCCGATGACACCAAGCTGTGTGGTTCGGTTGATACGCCGGAGGGAAGGGATGGGATCCAGAGGGACCTTGACACGCTTGTGAGGTGGGCTGATGCCAACCTGATGAAGTTTAACCATGCCAAGTGCAAGGTCCTACACCTGGGTTGGAGCAATCCCAGGCACAGCTACGGGTTGGGCAGAGAAGAGATTCAGAGCAGCCCTGCAGAGAAGGACTTGGGGGTGTTGGTCGATGAGAAAATGAACATGAGCCGGCTTCAGTGTGTGCTTGCAGCCCAGAAAGCAACCGTATCCTGGGCTGCGTCAAGAGGAGCGTGACCAGCAGGTCGAAGGAGGTGATCCTGCCCCTCTACTCTGCTCTCGTGAGACCTCACTCGCAGTATTGTGTGCAGTTCTGGTGTCCTCAACATAAAAAGGACATGGAACTGTTGGAACAAGTCCAGAGGAGGCCACGAGGATGATCAGGGGACTGGAGCACCTCCCGTATGAAGATAGGCTGAGACAACTTTCTCCAGGCTTTTCAGCCTGGAGAAGAGAAGGCTGTGTGGAGACCTCATAGCAGCCTTCCAGTATCTGAAGGGGGCCTACAAGGATGCTGGGGATGGACTATTCATCAGGGACTGTAGTGGCAGGACAAGGGGTAACAGGTTCAAACTTCAACAGGGGAAGTTTAGATTGGATCTAAGGAAGAAATTCTTTACTGTGAGGGTGGTGAGGCACTGGAATGGGTTGCCCCGGGAAGTTGTGAATGCTCCATCCTTGGCAGTGTTCAAGGCCAGGTTGGATGAGGCCTTGGGTGACATGGTTTAGTGTGAGGTGTCCCTGCTCATGGCAGGGGGATTGGAACTAGATGATCTCAAGGTCCTTTCCAACCCTAACTATTCTATGATTCTATCCCTAATTCTTCACAGCTCTGACTTTACACAGTGACACACTGTCCTAACACACCTTCCCATGTGCTGCATGCTCCTAATGTTAGCATTTCCCCTTTCACAGAGCTTGCTTGTGTATGAACCACCTAATGTTCTGCTAACCTGGTCCTTTAACAGAGTACTAAAACACTGCTGAAATGATAGCATTACATCTATTCCTTATTGACTGTCCACCTACTGGTGTTTATATTCCTTTTTTTTTCCCTGATACTGGGTACAAAACACTGTATGTTATTCACATTAATTAACCTCACTCAGATAAAACTACTGATGAAGTGGGTGACACTTCCTAAGCCTTACTGGGAAGTGAGGCTCGGGAACACTGAACACTGTAACAGTGCCAGCAAACAAAACATTATGAGGACTTTTTCATTAAATTTGGAACATACAATCAGAAATGTTAACAGTCTGATGGGGGTAGGAGCCACCATTCTCCCCAGAATTATCCCCTGATTAATACACTTCTAAGGGAATATTGAAACTATTATGCATTCTGCCAGTTCATACTGGATTATTTTTATAAAGGTAACAGTTAACAGAGCATATAAAGAGGTTTGTTTCAGAGTAAATAACTGTCTGCATCAGTACACTCCACTGGGGTGTGAACGCGCACATATGATTTCATGACACAATATAAGATTCTTGTGTCCCTAGTAAAACCGGCACGTTCCCATTTTAATGTTTCACATTTAAAACAAAGCAGAACAAAGTGCAAGAGGCTGCCTTCCAAATCATCATGGCAGCAAAAACATGAAAGCCAAAGGTCCGAAAAAACACACTTTGAAAAAGAGTCCCCAAATTCCTGGTAAGAGGAAGATGATAGTAATAATATCTGCCTTGCTGCAGGTACAGTCACATCAGAATTAGAGAACTCTTGTTCATCAGTAGTCACAAGAGGATGTCTGTGCCCGTGTTTTTGCAACACAGACTCTGGAAGCTAATGAGAAGTTCTAGGCATTTAAACCATTGGAGAGGGCGATCAATCCATGGCATAAATATTTCATACAAAAGCAATAACATGCAGCTTGTCAGCACTCCCTTCTGTTTACTGGAAACAAATTACTTTCCTAAATTGTGTGGACAGCAGCCAATGTCAGTTATCAGGGATCTCATTGATAAGCACACATTATACCTGCAGCCTGCAACACAGGAATCCTTCACGGAAGACAGAAAAAAAGAAGGCTCTGTCAAGCATGCTTATCACTGCTTCAATTTGCTCCTCCTTGAGCCTGGAATAGGCTCAAGAAGTCCTGAAGTGGTTCCTGCAGACTTTGGGGGAGGATACCAAAGAGTTCTGAACGATAAATAATGCCTTTCAAGAATGCATGTCCCAGAAAAGGCATCTTCAAAGCGGGGCAGAGGGAAGCTAAAGTTTCATCTTAAGGTGCCAAGAAGTGGGTTTGAACAAGGCAGAGGTAAAACCTGAAGCAGTTCAAGCTAAGCTTATTTCCAACACCACTTTCCTCACAAAATCATCTCTGAATCAAGAAATAGACCTCTAACACAGCTTAAATCCTGAACAGTGTAGGCTTCTCTACTCCCATACTGCACTATTTAGCACACACTTTTGAAGGAACGCATTGCAGAAAACAAAGTGAAACCTAATGCTGATTGTTTTATTATGTGCCACTACCAAGCCATCTATAATCTCACCAGGGCTGAATTCAGATTAAACAAGTTTATTTTACTGAGATCTGCTTGGATGCCAATGCACCATTTGTACTAATCTGCCCCATCACTCCAAGACATCACAGACCCATACAGTGCCCTTGTTCACCTCATTAAACATCAAATCCTAGATGCGTATTCAGAGTGTGGCAACTGGATTTCTTTCCTCCAAAATTCAACTGAAAAATGTGTCCTGGGCATCACCTAATTCTCTCCAGCCACCAGTGTGGTTCAATTGAGGGGACCATACTAGAGCTGTCTCAAATGAAAAATTACAGTGTACAGTATCGCAGTGAGGTCCTCAACATAAACTATTTTGCTCTACAGATCTGCTTCTACTAGTCTGTTCTATCTGCTAATGGTGAAACAGCCTTGCAATTCCTATAAACTAGACAGGTATGGAGATTATAGGATCGAACTATGACAGCACCCTCTTACCCCAGACCAGGCAAGGAGACAAACGCAGGAACAAGAAATGATAGAACCCCAACTGATACAGAATGATAGGAATGATAGGACCTGTGGCTGAGACACCACAAGATCGTGGCAGTCACAAGACATGGATGAACCATCTGATAAACTATCTGACAGCACCTTTTTCAGGGGCTTTTCAAGTAGGTGCTTCATCCGTACCCCCAAACAGCACCTCTGGATCTACAAAAGCTTAGCATTATTTCTGGGCCCAGCTTATACAGAAGTATTTGAACAAAGCCATTTGCTCACTAAGGTCTACTACTGATCACCGTAAAAGAGGTTTCTTAAGGAACTTTGCACAGCAGCTGAAAATGAACATTTTCTTTGAGTTTCAATTTATAATAATCTAAACCAATATTCTCTGCCTAAGTAAGAAAAGATAATAAGTTTTATGATACCTCCCTAATGCCAAATCTTTACATAATCTGTTATAGAATGAATCAAAATGAAGCTTACTGGGTTAACGTCAGAAATCACATTCTCACAAATTAGGTGCACTTAGATTATATATCCCTCCATAAACATACCAATTCCCACAACAGAAAGCAATGTTATAAAGGTGAGGATGGAAATTGTGTTTCTGCTGTGTAATCTGCTTTGCAAATTTGTAACAGTGGTCAAAATGCCCAGAAAACTCAATTACTGACTTGCTATGACAACCATACATCAGCAGGCCTAGGCAGAGAGAGGTTATTTCTAAAATTAGCACCCTAACGCAAAAAACATATTCTACGATTCCAGATGTATAACATTTGCCTGATGTTTATATTGTTAAATATTAATGAGATTACTGTCTATTATTTCAGGCATATTACCAGGAACATAGTATTTTAGTTAAATAGGTGCATTCTAAGTTGGAGTTGGAGAAAAAACACATTCCATGTCCGTTTGAGCTACTTACCATTTAAACTTAGTATTTAATCAAAATAGTCATCAAATGTTACTTTTAATCACTATTATAAGTTTTCCTTTAACTCGATTTTTTATGCAAATCTTTTTTTTTAGGATTTAGTGTTCTATTGCTAGTAATAATTCCAGGTAGCTTTTGAAATAAAGGACCCCGCTGAGAGTGTAATGAATCAGTAAATGATACTAGCTTTGCTCATAGACAGAAACAATTCTAGTGGCTGCATTTATACTCTCATTGGGTTATACCCACAGAATATAAATTGATCTAATTCTAAGTCATCCAAGGGAAAATGGGGTAAAATGGATTTCAATTACACTATTGCTGTTTTACCAAAAAGCTTATAGCACTATGGGGTGAAAATCCAACTCCTCCGTAGGATTTACTTTCTAGTGAAAGATGTAACAATGGAATTTTCCATTTAAAATTTCTTCCATTTATTTTATTCTTTTCTTACTTAATCCTACATATCTTTTTATCAGCTTTCTTTCATGATAAAAAGTAATTAAATGCCTTCTTTGGAATTCCTGTACTTTCTGCTTTGGTTAATAAGTTGTATTTTAGCTAAAATTTCATAATCCTACTTATACCTCCTAAGAGCATCTACCAATAAAGCAGCTCCCCTCCACCTCACTAAAGTCAGACTCTATTTTTTGCAACCACACTAAGATTTCTAAGTTATTCTTACTTTCAGACTCTGTCACTGCTTTGTATAGACTTTGCACTGTGGTACAGTTGCTTCAGTGGACAATAGGGAGGTCAACCTTCTAGAGGTTCTTCTTTTTATAAATTGATGTCTGTGCACTAGAATTGTACACAACTTCTTTCCATAAATCAATTTTCAAAAGCTTTTAACATGCACTATAAAAAAAGAATAGATTTCCAGTTAATTTGTTTTATAAGCAATACCAAGATACAATCTATTAATAGTTTCAATTTAGTGTAGTGACTTAGAGGAAAACCAATAGAAAATAAACTTAAAAATCAAGCGTGTGAAAATCATGTATGCAGAGTAATTTTCCTTTCAAGGACTTTGAACGATTAAGTACATGCCTTGCTTTTGGATATATAGAAAAATCTCACCAAAAAAATAAAAAAAAAAGGCATCATCAGAACGCTGGCAGGTACTTGATATGAAATATAGGACACATTGCTCAAATAATAAGAAATAATACTGAGGTATAAACAGCTGCCCGTCTGCACAGTCCAGCAGCTCTATGTCCTTTTAAATGTTTAGCAGCGTAGTTTTCTGGCCCAAAATCTTGCTCAAGACTTTGTCTCAGTGAAATATATTTTGCTTTATAGGAAGTATGTGATATTTTTATCCATTGCAATGCCATGCCATTTCTTAAAAAATCTGCCTGAAGTAATAGTATTTTCAAAAAGTAAATATTTGTCTGATTTTGTCTGCTTTCCTCCTTGAAGTATCACCATAAAATATTTGTCAGGTTCCTGAGGACTTCTTGTCCTGGTCTTCCTGTTCAAGGAAATATTCTGCCAGGAGGTCTGAGACGTGACAGCTCTGGCAGGTTTATGATAATCGTCACCAAGAGATAAAGGTAATGGGAAAGTTCCCCTGAGCTTCAAGAGGTTTGGGTGACACATTCCCCTGGGACACAGATGGTACAAAAAAAACCAAAACAAAACAAAAAAATCCTAGAAATGTGGTTTGTAATTCTTATACCTGGACCTGTTGGAGCAGCTCCAGAGGAGGGCCACAAAAATGATCAGAGGGCTGGAGCACCTCTCCTATGAAGCCAGGCTGAGAGAGTTAGAGTTTTTCTGCCTGTAGAAGGCTCTGGGAAGACCTTATTGTGGCCTTTCAGTACTTACAGAGGACTTACAAGAAAAATGGGGGCAGACTTTTTATGAGGGCCTGTAGCGATAGATCAATGGGTAATGGTTTTAAACTAAAGGAGGATAGATTTAGACTAGATATAAGGAAGAAATTTACAATGAGGGTGGTGAGGTAATACAATAGGTTGCCCAGTGAGGTTACAGATGCCCCATCCCTGGAAACATTCAAGCTCAGCTTGGATGGGGCTCTGAGCAACCTGATCTAGTTGAAGATGTCCCTGCCCACTGCAGGGTGGTTGGACTAGATGACCTTTTAATGTCCCTTCCAACACAAACCATTCTATGATTCTATGATTCTAAATGTCTACTCAGGTAGAAATACTCAGTGATGCAGTCTTCATTTTAATCATTTGACATTTTAATCAGGTTATTGCACTAGAAAAGTCCTAAGAAATCTCACGCAGTCTGCTTTAATGAGACATTAGTTAATCTTTTATAATATTGCCTTGCTATAACTGCTTTATATCATATATAAAGTAAAATTAAAAAGTATAGAACTAGTTCCAATTAAGTTATAGTGAGCTAAGACTGCATGGCATATTTTGTACTAAGCATGGTACCAAAATCTCCTTCATTTATGTTACTCTGTCAGAAATTTCTGGAGGCCTGTTGTTCTACAAAGTGGCTTTTTTATACAACATTCCTTCAGGAGAATTCCCAAAATACCCTGTAAAGAAAAACAAATTATCACTGCTAATTTGCAGAATTAAGAAATAAATTAAGATAAGAGTTAACGACTGAGAGAAATCCATTGTTTTCTATTAAGGAAGGACAAATTACATTAAGTGAATAACAACTACCATCATGGAGAGGCAGAGGGGAGGTGAATATATGAGGTAGGATATGAGTAGATGTGGGATTGAGCGGTCAGGGAACTACTACCGAGCGAGTCCCATTTCTAGGCAGTTCTTATAGACTAATAGCAGTAAAACCAACAAAGCAGAGAATGGTATGGGAGGCACTGCTAGCAGGTAAAGAGGTAGGAAAGGATACTTGACTTCCTTGAAGACCTGAGAAGAGGCACCCATAACATAATTGAAAGACCTTTTCAACGCTAGGAAGTTCTATGTTGTAGCTGTATCTGTGGATCTGGGAAGCACTTCCACACTCAGATTAGCCATAGGAAGAACTGTGTCACAGGGACAGTTTTCAAAATCAAATCCTGTCCGGTTCCCCTTGCTTCTTGTTATGAAGGTGAAGGATTAGTAGTTTGCTGCATGTCCAGAAGCACATTGCTCTCTGTTGTCTACAGCATGCTCTTAAACAGTATATTTTGGTTATCTCATCTCTGCCAAATCCACCCATCTTCAGAGCATTCAGAGCATTCAGAGGTTCAGAGCACCCCTGCGGAGAAGGACTTGGGGGTGTTGGTCGATGAGAAAATGAACATGAGCCGGCTGCAGTGTGCGCTCGCAGCCCAGAAAGCAACCGTATCCTGGGCTGCATCAAGAGGAGCGTGACCAGCAGGTCGAAGGAGGTGATCCTGCCCCTCTACTCTGCTCTCGTGAGACCTCACTCGCAGTATTGTGTGCAGTTCTGGTGTCCTCAACATAGAAAGGTCATGGAACTGTTGGAACAAGTCCAGAGGAGGCCACGAGGATGATCAGGGGACTGGAGCACCTCCTGTATGAAGAGAGGCTGAGAGAGTTGGGGCTGTTCAGCCTGGAGAAGAGAAGGCTGCGTGGAGACCTCAGAACAGCCTTCCAGTGTCTGCAGGGGGCCTATAAGAATGCTGGGGATGGACTCTTCATTAGGGACTGCAGTGATAGGACAAGGAGTAACAGGATAGGACAAGGAGTAACGGGTTAAAACTTAAAGAGGGGAAGTTTAGATTGGATATAAGGAAGAAATTCTTTACTGTGAGGGTGGTGAGGCACTGGAATGAGTTGCCCAGGGAAGGTGTGAATGTTCCATCCCTGGTGGTGTTTTGATAGAAAGTTTGTCCACAAGCAAGGCAAGATCTTTAAGTAGCATAAAACATACTTGGTCAAAACTGTTTCAGCTCAGTTTGTTGTAGACACATGTAGATAAATGCAATTTTTTATCTCCATCTGACATCTCAAAGACTTGCCATCATACCAAATAAATGGCTGAGGCATTTTTTCAGTTCGCTGCAGATGATAATTTTGTGTGTCTAGAATGCAAACCAAGGGAATGTAAGAAACCCACAATTATATTTCAGGATGTCCTTCTACAGCTGTTCGATCAACAGTACATCTGATACTGACCTCAATGAGATCAAGATCTAATTCCTGACATTTCTGCAGGTTAGAGATTACATGCCATTTTGGAACACCCTGCAGCCTTTACTGAATCTAAGAAATTCTTATTCACATAATTAATTTCTATGCAGGAATCTCCTACTGAAAACAACAAATGAGTCAGAGTTCCAGGAGCAAGTTAATGTCCTGGAACTACTTCCAAACGTTTTTGTAAAAAGGAAATCAAAGTGGGCATGGCAACTGTAAATCTAACAGGATTTAAATATAATTAATATTGATTACTAACATTTAGGGTGTATAATCATAATGACAATTTAAGCTTAATGAGTAGCACAGTAATGAAGGTATTAAAAGCAATACCCTTTCTGTCTCTCAACAGAAGTGTTTGAAACTAAGATTTAATACAAATCCACTATTTGAACTGAGATTAACAAATATTAGCCTTGTTACAAATTTTAATATTATTTGCATAAACTTTATTGAGACAGGAAGAAAAGGGACAGAAAAATTTCAAATTCACCAGAAAACTGCAAAGTTGAATTCAATTTGCTGATGCCTTGAAAGACTATCTAGGTCACTTTAAGTTAAACAGATTTCTAGAGGTAGAAAATGCTGAGTTAACATTACAATAAATAGAACTGCTTGGAAGGGAAGTTACAAGTAAAACAATTAGCTTAATAGATGGAGAAGGCATTTTTAAAATTACTGCCTTTGTGAAATGTTCAGCACCTTAAGCCTGGTAAGATCTTGTTTATCAAAGCAGGAATGCAATCATTGGTGAAAATGTAAAATAGAATTTATATTAGATATGAGTTAACTTACTAAAGTAGAACTACGGAACACTAATGAAAGTAAAGCTGAATAACTAAGTCATCAGTTATGTTTCTTTCTCTGGGAATTCAAATGTTGGTAACAGATCATCAAGGCAAAATTTTGTTATTTTCTATTTTCCCTCTACCTGAGCTTTGCCTTCTCTGCATCTATCCCTGTTTCAAAACTATTCCAAAAGCACTGAATAAGGAACTGGCACGTTCAGTCATGTTTCCTGTCAGGAAGAATATCACAGTGAGAGACAACATCAAGCAAGGTTATCTCTCCATGAGAGTGTAACTGTCTGCAGGCTTGACGAGGAAATGCTGAATGAGACACATGATTCTCAACTAATGATATATGCAACATGTTCAAAACTGTTTGTAAGGTCTGAATGTGCCCTGGAGCATAGTGTGTCCCAGGATGAATGCATTACACTTTCTTGGGACTTAGAAATGCAATGAATTCAGCTATTAAGATCTAGAAAAAGAAAATATTTCCTTAATAAACAGTTATGTCAGCAGTTTGCACAATCCCAGTGCCTTAGGATAGGGATCATGAGAACAATACCATGGGAACTCACTCACACTGCTGCCTGAAGATCACTCCAGATTAGCCTAGTCAGGAGGCATAAAGAAATATATATGGTGAAAGTGCAGCTTTGTCTGGCATAACTTATACTACTTCCTTAAAATTGTCTTTTGTAAAGGAGGACCTACAAAAGGGTGTCAGAGAATAATGAGTTTGGACTCCACTGATTTCCCTGGACCTAAAGTCTTGCCCTATTTGTAGAACAGGGTAGATAAAATTACTTCTTTACCCAAGCCTTGCACTGAAGTAAGTATTCAGCTATTCAACAATATACTATTAAAACCTATGAGAGCAAAAGCCATCCATATTGTGCATAGCCACCTATTTAGTGTGCAGCAGTATAACCAGAAGTAATGATACACCTTCACATGATGAACCTAATGTCCACTGCAAACATCCTTTAATGGGATACAGTAACACCTCATAGACAGGTAAATTGAAACAATGATAAATGGTTGTGCTGAGAATCAGTCATAGAAGTAGAGAAATTTCCAGTTCCTACTCTGTAACTCTAACCACTTCTTCTTTCTTAGTCATAAATGAAGAAGATTTAAGAGTTCCTTCCTATCTTTATAGTGACTTGCACAATTTCCTCGCTCTACATGGCTGATGTACACATCGCCTGTGTTACTCCTTTGACTCACTTATTGACCAGCTTGCCTGTATGGCTGAGAACCTGTAGTCTGGAAGTTTGTGTTCTTCACAAACATAACATTATGGTCAAAGTAAACAACATGTGTCCTCCTAGTTTCTACTGGCCATGGTTTCTGTGATTTTTCCCTTTTGAATATTGTAATCTTTACTGAGCGTTTCAGTAAAATTAGAAGTGTAATTGCTGTGGTAGGGTTTCAGATCAGGTCAGTTGCTGACTGCTTGTTACTGAGTGACTCTAACTGGAATATTTGCCTCAGAATTTTAAAGGCAATAACCTTTGGGGATATTTGCATAGCTAGATTGGTTTAGGTATACCCTTGCATATTAGATCTAAGGAATCAACATACATATGCTTACTTTCCTGAGACTGAATTTAAACCCTCTAAGCCTCTAGGAAGTAGTTTGTTTCTACCATTTAATTGCTATCTTTTATTTGATATGATAGAGTTCTCTAATGATCATAGTTTGATATGTAAGTGTTCAAATGGATGGTACAGCTTTTTTCTATGTGTTATTTTTACTAGGAGGATAATAACTGAGTTTCACTGTACTTGGAAAACTAAAAATTTAAAAAAAAAAGAAAAATGGGGGAAAAAAATGTAATTTGTAAGCCACTTGCCCTAAATTTCTCAAGGGCTAAGTGACACAAGACCCTTTTTTGAAGAAGCAATAAAAAAATTCTAATCTTAAAAAAGATCATCACACATACTTGAAAAATATTGTGTATGTGTCAACCTTTGAAGGCCTAAGGAAAGATCTCCGTCATTCATGCTATTGTAAGCTCTGCATATCTTCCAATTCTTTATACAGAAATCTTAATGGCCGTGGATTATTTGCCTCATTGGTTATGGTGCTAGGAAATAAAACAATGGGAACTATTCATCATAATGCTCTCCTGTATTGAGCTTCCACTTGGCTGAAGAAATAAAATAAGCTGCAAGGAAAATTAAACCTCAAAAAAATGGCAGGTGTATTTATGAATGCAAAAGACAAACTAAAGGCTCTATTTCTCTTGGTTTGCAGTGGTTATACTGTAAGTGCTCTTCACTATCAGCTCACTCCTCTATCTACCCAACAGCTTCTCATTCACTTCAATTGTTAGGTGGCAGCCTAGTAACAGAAACTGGGGATATGTGGGAGGTGAGATTAAAAAATAATAAAAAAACCTACTGAAACTAACCAAACAAAAAAAAAAAAAGTAACACTAAATGACTGAAAAAAATAAGAAAGAAACTGATTGGCATAGACAGTATTTCAAAAAGAATGATGTTGAATTGCATATTATATTGCTTTCATGTTTAATTGAAGAATTACAATGTATGTTTTGCTGCTAAAATTACTGATTTATGATCAGGCTATCTCCTTGTCATGGCTTAAACCCAGTCAGCCACACAGTTTCTCCCCCACTTCCCCCCTCCTTCCTCCCTCGGCTCCTGGAGGGATGGGAAAGAGAATCGAAAGAATGTAACTCCCATGGGTTAAGATAAGACCAGTCCAGTAACGAAGGTATAACACAAATCACTACTGCTACCACCAATAATGATAATGATAAGGGGAATAACGAGGGAAGAGAATACACCACCTGCCGACTGATACCCAGCCAGACCAAGCAGTGACCTAGCCCTTCCAGGGAACTGCCCCCAGTTTATACACTGGGCATGACGTGCTGTGGTATGGAATACCTCTTTGGTTAGTTTGGGTCAGGTGTCCTGTCTTTGCTTACTCCTGGCTTCCCCTCCTCCTTGGCAGAGCATGAGACTCAGAAAGCCCTTGGTCAGAGTAAACATGACTTAGCAACAACTAAAAACATTGGTGTTATCAGCGCTGTTCCCAGGGCAAAAGTCAAAAACACAGCACTGCACCAGCTACTAAGAAGGAGAAAAATAACTGCTATTGCTGAACCCAGGACACTCCTGTCTAGCAGCTTACATTGGAAAATTTGAAGGTATTATTAATTAGAAAATTCAAAATGCACTGACTAAAGAGTGCTCTACATCTGAGGCGGGTACAGCCCTCTTGTCCCTATCTTCAGGAACTGCTGTTCTGCCAGGACGCAGGGACAACAGCTCTGACAACAGCAACATATCCAACAATTAGACTACTCTTTGTGAGGACAAGAGCAGGCACTTGGCAGTGAAGTTGTTTATACCCATTTTAAGCATCGGGGCTTATTTACGACAACCATAGTAAATAAACTCTGTAAAAAACAGTCCACTGCAGTAGCAAATGCGCACATCTGTTTCATTATCTCTTTCAATCTATGTTAGTGAGGTGGGTTTTTTTTCCACTTTTATGATGTAGGTTAGGTAATAAAGCCAATCCTAAACCCCAAATATTGGAAATTGAGATGCATAATTTTTGAGAAACATCTGCAATATATTTTGACAAAACCAATATCTAGATCTGTGCATAAATATCTATTTTTGGTATTATTTTATTATGAATAAAGATCATAGATTTATCAGTTGACTCTATTTTGCTACATGGAAACAATAGCACCAAACAAGCAGAGTGATCCTTTAAAAGATAATTAAATAATTAAATACAGGCTTTTAATGAATGCATGTAAAAAATGTACATTAGATATAGCTGGATATTGACAATTTCTTAGCCAAATCTTCACTAATTACCTTTTATACATCCTAATGGCTAGCATTTTCTTCTATCAACAAAACATGGCTGTAATTCAGAAGTAGTGCTGTAGGTCAACACTGAATGGAAGCTGCATCACTCAGGAAAACCGATGAATAAGTCCATTGAAAATATAACACCTTGAGCCCTGGTTAGTACATTTGACAACTGCATCATTAATAATGCAGCAAAAATGCTTCAGGGATTTATGGTGGCAAGAACTGATGATTGCATTCTTTTTTTTAGATCTAAAGGTGGCAAGGAAGTGATCTAGGAAGAGTGATAGGGATTTAGTCTTGCTTGCTTCTTCCTGAAGATTAGGTTACTTCTTTCCCAGAACTCTTATATTTAATCTTTAAAATACATTAACATTTTTAAAGGCCAAACTTGTGGCTTCATTTTTCACTTTGATAGGCCATGAAATTCAGACAGATTTTGTATTTTATAGAATATTTCACCTGTTTTAGTTTAGTCTTCTTTTGCTCTAGTGTCATATAACAAACCACTGACTTTTCAAATGACCCCGTTAAAACACAAGCTCAGAAACCAGATCTATCCCTGCTGGACATGAACATCTCCTTCATGATGTTCATTTAATCTCCATGAAGCTTCATGAAGCTTCCTTGAGGAAGATTCTTTTTGTTCTTATTTTCTTCCTTTCCAGCAGTTCCTTTTTAACCAGTTCTGGTAATTCATTTAACAACGCAATTATTTCACAAAATCCTGTTGAGATTTACAATAATGGAAATTCTTAGCACTGAAGTTCAAAGGTGACACGCATAAACAAGCTGCTTGTTTCATCCAAGTCCTTTCATCTTTTCCTATCTGGTACTTGTTTCTGAAGGTTTTGCTATGCCAAAAGGAAACATCAAACATAGATTTAAGAGAAAATAAAATCAGTTGAATTTGTAAATGCAGATTCCAGTAGATTAACTTATCACACAAGTGAAGATAGGGTATCCATGAGTTGTAAGTGCACACCAGCTCAAAGATAACAAGTGTCCTCATGTGCATCAGCCCAGAGAAGCTTGAAAATACTGCCTAGATGATAGCTTTGATATTTTGAAGAAAGTATTTTATTTGACACTGAAAAGGATATCTTGTTTCATTTTGTGAAAGAGCATGCAGTTTTAAAGGCATTTTTGCCTTGCAACTGCCTGTATGACCCCTGTGAGTCCAGGGGAAGCTTTCAGAATTGATGAAAATTAAGAAAACCCTGTGGAGGTATTGAACTTCCACTTGTTTTTCTGTAGCTGGAGGTGATGATTCTGCTTCCCCAGAGATGAAATATTTGTTTATAAGAAACCTGTCTATATGCTGCATGAAAATAGAGGTGACAGTCAGGTTTATCTAAAACATACATTAAATCATTGGCATAAACATGCTGACTAGGCACAGCATCCAATGTCTTAGTCTAGAAACTTGCTCTAAGTACTGTAATTTTGATTTTAAATTAGCTATTAAATTATAATGTGTTTTACTAAATAGTAATTAAAATTTAATTTCTATTAATGCTGTGAATATTAATCCATCCCAAGTTCTTTTTTTTTCAATATAATTCTCATAAAGCATGCATTAACACTCTTCTAAAATATTTTTGTATAATAACATTTCCTCCAAGAGGGACTGGAAAAGGCTCCTGTATGTATCCAACAGTTCTCAGTGTGATTTATTTTTGAGAAACTAACACCATATGGGCTTTAACAGCATACACTGTAATGGTATTGGACACCAGCTTATTTTTCTGTGCTGTTTTGTAGACACCAAGGACATGAGGTGAATATAAAGCCATACTGCAAGGTATCAAAGTGATGGAGTATTAGTCAGTGAGAGAGAAAACTTCTCAAACTGATGATTGACTAGGGGTGTGCTTTCCTACAGACATTTTACATTGTATAATGAAACCATAGTACGAGCATACATTATCCTGTGCCTTCATTAGAAATTTAAACAAGCTGTAACAACACAAAGTACAGGCCACAACAGAGCTCAGTCTGTGATTTATTATCATCTTAAATAGAAGCGGAATTGGACTTGACACTGCAAACTTTGATTCACCTGCATCAAGACAAGTGTATGCCACTAAGTCTGACATAAAGAAACACTCAGAATATAAATTAGTAGTGGAACAATATTTTCCAACTGTTTCAATTTATTCTAAAGCAACAGGCATGTAATGACAAGATAGAAATTAATTTAAAAATTTCAAAAATATTAGGCCAGTGTCTGATGTATTAATTGCAAAGTCATTCAGTTGCATTATGTAACTAAAAGGCTAGAATTTTATATTGGCAGATTAAACAGAATATATAAATCAACTGGTGTAAACAGCAACACTGAAAAACTCATGTAGCAGCAGGAGAAAAATGAAGCACAAGGTATTTAAATGTTTCCCCAGGTCACAGAGCAAATTTGTGTCAGCAGATGATTCTAGTATCCTCACTCCCAGGACAAAGCTATAATTGCAAATATATGCATCTTGGAATAGCTTCTGGCTCCTAACACAAAACAGCTTTTTATTTAGCAAAGACATTTAGTCCTTTACCCTACCCTATATGGAGATTAAAATGGGGCATGGATATTAGCCACCTAGGTTTATATTTGGGAATAGGAGGATGAGAAGAAGAGCTTTTTAAGGTATTGTATTTTCTCTAGCAAGCATGTACTAACTTGAAACTACAAACAAAAAAAAAGGCAATTTCTCTTTCAGCAATGGGAACCTTTTCAACTGCTGTTGAAGGCTGTGGCTGGAAACACAGAACTACAATATAAGTGACACAGGTAGGATTTATCAGGAAAGGCTGGCTTGAAACAAAAGTGTCTAAGTTGAAAATCTGTTTATACATGTCTGAAACTTTAAAATCTTACACAGAGAAGTAAAGGAATCAAACAGAGTCAGCTATTCTTATGGACTGCTTGTCAGGTAACCTGCACATATCTGGACAGATCTGTCCATTTTAGGCAGACACTTTGCAAGCGGACAGTTATTTAGACCATCCAAAGTAAGTAGACACTTCTTTGGGGGGTATTTCCTTTTTATTCGTACTTCAGGAATGCTTTGTTAATGAGGGGCTGTTTGGCTTAGATGAGTAACAGTCTTTTTGACAAGTGATCTCATACTTTGGCATTGGCAATAACTGAACATGTGGTTCCAGATATATTGATTTTTGAGACTGAAACTGATGGAAAAGTCTGTCTACCCTGACTTTTATGACAGGCCAGATGATGTTCCCCCGTTCATGCAAGGCTGAGTGCTTTGGATTGCATTTTCTTTTAGAGTTCTTAGACTTTGATTCTGTCGCCACCATTACATAATGAGTAACACAGACACTCTTTTGTTTTAGAGAGAAAAAAAATAAAATCACACTTTTGTATGAAACTCAAGCATGAAAGAGTTAAAGAGATTCATGAAATAGACTGAATTATAACTGAAAATATCAAACTTAAGTCCCCTAAAAAATAGTATTCTCTTTCATATTTGTGCAACTGAATTTCAAAACACTTCCACCTCATTCCATCAATCTCCTTCCTCTATTTTCTTGCCTTCTACCTGAACTTAGTAATATCTGTCTCCTCTAATAACAAATTCCTCTGATTTGGTTTCCCTTAATTTATTCACTCTTAAAAAGGGCACAATAAACAATAATGGCCATCTAAAGACCAAATCTAAGGATAATGAAAATTCAGTCACCAGCAGTGCAAACTGCATTCCATCACTGACCAAATGATGAAAGATTGTTTGAATATGATAAACTTCTGGTTAGAAGTTAAAGTTAAGATTAAACAAATATAAAGCCTTCCTTATTTAGGTAATTTGGTCTATCGCTTAGTTTAAGCTATGTGAGAAATAAATTAAACATTTTGTGATCTATGCTGCCAGGAATTCCTTAACATTATATATAACCATGCACTCCTCACTCTGCAAACACAAACCTTAAGCCTGCATTCATCTGGTTAGTTGATATTTATCTTTAAGGTGAAGAGGGAGAGGTTCTATTTCAGTAATGGCTGCATGCAGGCAAAACACTCAGTTTGACAGTACAGCACAGTCAGAGGCTTCCACAGCAGCAAGTTTTGGACCACCAAAAAATGATGATTTGTGTATTTTTTTTCTAAACATACCATCTTAGTTATAAACACTTTGCTGAAGAACCGGACAGCAAAGTACCAATATGCAGAATTGGATTATGCAGTCTTCAAGGCAGGATCTGACACTGATTATAGATCCTGGCCTGAATATTGTTCCCGTCTCTGTAGCGCCATTGTTTTTGGAAAGAACTGCTTTTCTGCTCTAAGACCTAGCAATAAGTCCAATTCACGAAAACACCCTGAGGCACATCTAAGAGAAACGGAGCCCAGCACAAAAAGTGATCCCAGAGTGTGTTATTACGTGGCAAAGGGCAGCTGAGGAAGAGATGTTGGTTGGTGTTTTATAAGAACTAGGGCAGTTCATACAGCAGTCCATTGGACCTAATCAGTCCTGCCTGGCAGCAGAGCTAATTAGCAGCAGTTCAGTGTGTGATGTAGCTTTGCTGTTTCCAGTCTCATTGCTAGCTCAAAGCTGCCTGATGATGCTTCTACATATTTTGCCCTAGTGAGCTTTTATAAAGGTGACTGAAGAAGTTGGATTTAAGTGAAAAAAAAATGTACTGAAGAAAAATAAAAACGGCACTGCTAACAGCTTCTCAAAATCCACATAAGACCACAGGATAGGAGTTCATCTCCTGAGGCTGCTCCATAATGCAATCTTATCTCAGGCTGTCCTGACTTACTAAACTTGCAAGCAGAAGTCAACTTCAGATTACTGCTTTAGATCATTTACCCAACACTATTCCCACTTTGCCACTGCTCCTGCTGTATATCTGAGAATCAATTAGGAAGTGCAAGTTACCATTACTGGTGTTTTAGTGGCTCTCCAAATTAGCTGCAGCTGCACTGGGCAGTATCTAATGTCAGGAACTGTCAGTCACTATCTTACTGCTTCATGGATTCAGAATTTCTTATTGGTAAAAGTCGTCTGCTGCAATATACTTCAAGCATATAAAAATATGCTTGAACTAAGAGACGGGAGAAAAAGGTGGGAAAATAGGGAGTAACATGATATTTTTCTACCCTGCCAGCAGATATCAATGACCAATGGTCAGATTAGCTTCCATTCTTGATTACTATTTATTATCACTTTGCATCTTAAACAGGGGAAAAAAAATCCCACAACCCTCTAATATAAAGTATGAATGGAAAAACTGTTTGCTACAAGGATAAGAGGTTGACTGATGTGGATGCCCATATATATATTTATATATATATAAATGTCCAGAACTTGACAGAAGCTACTAAACCTCCAGGAAGGGAAGAGTGATCAAAACCACTTTTCTCCTTTTTTGGTTTCTCCTCCTATTAGTTGGAAGAAGTTGGTAAGAAAAAAAAGAGCTAATTCTTTGTTTGTAAGAGTTGTCTTTTAAGGACATGACTTAGACTTAGCGCATGGAGCCCTACAGGACTCTCTTGAACATGGGTAATAAAGAAAAAATGATCATAAAGCAGATATTACAGAGGGGGATAAGAAACTCTGTAAATATACAAAAGAGTTCTCACTATAATCAAAAGCACAAGACAAACACTGCACAATCTTCCATGCAGTTTAGCTGTTATAATTCTGTGCTTACAAGTAGCCATTCTGCACATCACCACTAACATCTCTCTGAAAAACAACTGTAAGCTTTCCCTTGGTGTTACAAGGTACTGGCTCCTAACACAGAAAATTCTGTAAGGCTGGAAGGCAATTAAGCATAAATTATTTTAGTGGAACTCCAGCCAAATCTGAACCTTGCCATGCAGAAAAGAACATGCATGGAAGATCACAGCTGGTAGAAAGACTTAAAACTAGTGGATCACCTTATTGAACTTTCTATCGCTTATTCTTGTGTCCCTCTCTATTTAAATGATTTTCTATTGAGTTGCTCAGCAGTGCCTCCCCATTATGGTCTGAATATGTATAGACACTGCAGGTGGTTTAAAAATAGCTGCAAGTGTCTCTGAAAAAAAAAAAGTGGAATGCATTAGGTTGTTTAGGGAGAATTTTAATGACACCTACAGCAATTTACAGTTGACAAATTCTTATGTTTCTTTGGTGCAGAAATACCCAAAATGAATTATCTTGTTTGTCACTGGAAAAGGACAGTAATGAAACATGCTAATTTGGAAAGCAAAATTAAATTCTAGTCAAGGCAGTATTCAAACAGGTGCCATCTGAATTACATTTGTTGCACCTTGAAATAACATTCTCCGATATTAAAGGCAGAAAGGTATCACAGGTTCATTCAAATAAATTTAAGTAAGCTCTGCACAAGACCACTGCTACAAAAGCCTGGCTGCACGTTTTAGACTGCCTGTATCCGTGCGTTACACTTCAGCACGCTTTGCCCATTACATGGTAAAAGGAGTTTTCTCCATGGTGTATCAAGGAATAGCTGTGTCACCAAATAAAAAGCCACAAATTCCTAAAACTAGATCCTTTCTTTAAATTGGAATCCTTCAAATATATATCATCGTATCAAAAGCACCTTCTAAACCAGTCTCTATTCTCACGCTAGTATTGATGCTGTTTTGGAATATTTCTGTATGCAGTTGTAATGCTACCACTTGCTAACAGTAAATTATAAATACTCTACTATTTTACTTCAAAGATCTTTGATTAGGAACTCACAGGTTAATTCCAAAGAATTGTAGTATTAAATAATCTTATGAGAAAGTAATGTGCCACATTGTTGAGACACATTTACTGCTTTGAATCTTCAGTCCCTCCTGTGGCCACCCATCAACATTTCTAATTATCACTTCAAATCATACAAACTATATCCCCTGCTATGCACAGAAGGCAGGTGGGCGATTGGAAATCTATTATAAAAACAGGCCACCAGGGAATGAGAATTATGCTATGCTGTTTTTCTTTGGTTTTCAAAAAGAATTACACTATGCTGTTTTCTTTGGTTTTCAAAAAGTTATGCTGTTAGCTACAGTCCCTTTTAAAAACTTTAGGGGCATCCCTATGATGTTTCTAACCACCCGTCAGTCAGAGGAGTTTGTTATACCACAATGTTTCAAAGTAGTAAAACAGTAGAAGAGCACTCATTACTATAGGATGACATCATGACAAAATGCCTCCAGGACAATACAGCTGCCTGTCTATAAAATAATTCTGAAAAAATGCTGAGTGTAACAGCTCCCATAGCACCTTCTGAGTCTGAAATGAGGATCTTGGTACCTAAAGGACAGACCGAAATTCACTATTTGGAACAAGATGGAACACATTTGGTAAAGGTAAGCTAGGAAACTGGGAAAAACAAGATAATTCTAGTTAAGAAACAAGAGGCTTCATCTGTATCAGGGTGTGTTATTGTCTATTATAATCCAATTTATTAACTCTCATTTAGTATCGAGAGTAGGCTCTTATGCTTTCTTCTGTGCTGCCTCTGGTCACCTGAGGCAATACTCAGAGTACCTAGGAAGACGTTTCAGTATCCTTTTTCAACATCCTCTTCAGGCTCCCCCAAAATCTGGTCTTCTAGGATGCTCCAGCTATTATCCACCATACTGAGAAAGCCGAGGGTTTCACCTGTATTTCCCATTGACTTTGCTTCTCCTATATAATAGTTTCTTAAAGGAAAGAATAAAGAATTTTTATATTGTATTCATACAGTTATGTGACAAACTGGGGGCTTGGTCCAAAGCTGACATTCTTGCACACTAGTAGAAATAACAGTAAAACAGTAAAATGTGTAAGAATGACCTATGACAAGGTCCAGGTAGGACATGGAAATAAAAACTGGGATAAAAGCAACAGTTAGATATGCCTGTCAGTCATAAAGAAGATTTAGATTGGACAACGCGATTTGCCTTTGCTAGCCATCAGTTAAAGGAGGTGTTTCCTATTGCTCTGCTGGATGTATTAGCTTGACTAATGAAGCTCTGCTGCTGGTTTTGAGCCCTTTAGGAATGTGTATTCGAATACAGTGCGGCTGGCTAGGATGCAGCATCTAAGCTCCGTGCAGTAGTATATCTGGTTTCTTAGTTTAGTAATGGTGAATAGCACACAGAAAGAGATGAATTAAGAGATGAATTAAATCTTATCTTGCTTTTATTTAATTTAGTAACTTTTACATAAAGCCTCATCACAAAAGCAAAAGAATGGGGTTTTGTTGGAAATGTAGCAGTGCAATACATGGATCATTTATGTAATCACAGCTGCTGCCCAAATACAGCAAAAAGGGTAATTTACCCATTTCTCAGTAAAGACATAGGAGGACATACAAAGAACTGTCTCAGTTGTAGACATCATAACAGCAATATTGCAGGTCAATAGTATGCTGTATGTTCAACAAACAGTTACAAATCCGGTTTTTAATCTACAAATTTTATACCAAAGAGAAAAGGGAAGCAGATGGTGAGCAGGGAAAAAAAAAAGCATTCTTCTTTTTATAGGTTAGAGATACAGACAGAACAAGAAAATAAGATTATTATACTATTTCTTTGAAAATCTCAGTTCTAGTTCCTTCACCCTTTTTTGAGGATAGAATTAAAATATCAATAGCTTCTAGGTGGGAAGCATAAAAAAAGACAAAAGGGGAAAAGTATGCTGTTTCAGAGAGAGCTTCTACTTTCTCTACTTTTTCCCTAAAAGGGAAAATCACTAAACAAAATCCAGGAATCTAATCTGGAAAGCAAACTGAATCCGTCAAAGTTAATTTTGATAGGGGACAGACATGGTTCAGACAAGCAGATGCTCTTTGCACACTGTTTTTACCCAAGGATGTGTCAGGCTTTAGTCAGCCAGGCATCGAGATAGAGACAAAATCATTAGTCTATGAAATGTGTCATATTAGAATACTAAATGTAGAAGCTATAGAGCAAGGTTTGGGATGTGTGGTGAGTGGGCAGTTAGAAGCTCTTCATTTCTGAAAGAAAAAATTTAGTTTTGGTGGGTGAAATGGATTTTTTAAAAAAAGAATGAAAACCTAAAAAGTTCTCCCCGTGAGCACTGTGCACTCTTGGAGGGATCAATTTTACTGTCTCTCAAACAACTTTCACTGCCTTCTCTGTAACAAACTCACATAGACCTCCCAGGAATTCTCTTTTTTCTCCATAATCACCGAGGCTGGCTGATGATCTGCTCCCTCCTCTTTTTGGGTTGTCTCCTGTTGCTTCCTGAATAAGACACTCTCAGCTTGCTGCCTTACTCTTATGCCTGCACTCCTGATACCTCTGTTCCCAAGTTTTTGTTGCTGTCTCCAAAGAAAGAATAAACCACTGCTCTCCTGTGCAGCCACATTTCTCCATGCCACATTCGCTGCATCACAATGTGCAGGAAACAAAAAAAGGGAAGCAGACAGCATCCCTCTCAGCTGCCAACCTATTGCATTAACAACTCATACTGTTCCACGCAAGACTAAGAAAATACAGCAGAAATACCTGCTGTGACAAGGGTTTACTATGAAGAATCTTAAAAATGCTGGAACAAGGAACTAAGAGCAGGAGAAAAGAGGAAAAAAGTCAGTGCGAGGGTGAAAAGCAAAGTGTGCCAAAAGTGATCAGCAGTCATGAAACCACCAGTGATTTTTCCAAATTCTATTCAAGTACAGCTTAATGTAGTGATCACATTTACTTTGAATATGTGAGGGCAAGAATTATTCCATTATTTCAATAAACTTTTTTCATTTTTACCATAGGAAACTACCCAAACCTGCAAAGTATAAGACACAATCTTTATTCTCAAAACAACCAGTTTGTAGGTTCACTATTGAACAGACATTTAATCAGAAAACACTGCTCTTTCAAGACTATGGTTTTAATTAGAAAGAATCGGTTTCAATGAAATATGTATCAAGAAAAAAATTCAACAACATGGCCTCATTAAAAACAGACTGAGGTTCAAGTACTCCTATGAAAGGCACAGGATAAGCTTTCCAGGTGAATATTTTAGCCATGTCACTGCTGACTTTCATGTTTTTAACAGTCTCTATTTAACCTTTATTCTGATTCAGATAATTGTTGAAAACTAAACAGGAAATGTGTTCTGTCCTAGTCTAATTAAACTTTTCTTAACAGATATAATACAAAATTTCTTCTTTTTTCCTTAATTAAACTTCAGTCTTTAAAGCTTCCAGTAAGGTTCAAAAAAGCTGTCGTAGGAAGCCTTGCATTCCAATGAGGTTCTTTAAATCTCACACCCTGGAACACATAAGAGTCCAACATAAATCACACATTAAGTCACTATACTGCCAGATGGAACCCATTTGTATAGCACTTGGAAGACAAGGACCTTCATTTCATTTGAGCATTGCTTCTTATTAGTTACAGGTCATTCAGTCACAAGATGTTTCTAACACCTAACACAAACCAATTATGACAGCACATTTTGTGCAAGGATGAAAGTGTTACAGTCTCACTGAGTGGCAAGCATTGCTAAAGGGGCTCTGATTAATATGTAATTCAGCCTGATTTGACTTGTGCATAGCAGAGCAGTCCTTGTTTGAGCATGCTGAAAGTAGGATGCAGAATCTTCTGAGCAGTTCTTAGTTTTGAAAGCGACAGAAGTGTGCAGCACTCCTGAAAGGGAGAACACAGACGGACTGTATTCTGTTTGATGTGCTGTCTTATGTCTGTTTTTACTACATTTAAAAATTCCATTTCATTATGTTCATAAAAGCTGAATCTATCATGCTGCTGAGTCTAACAGCTGTGTTGCATATAGATATTGATACCCACAGGCAACACTCTTTTATGGGACATCTCATGGGATCAGACAGAAAAGTTCCAAATGCTTCAACTAAGCAGTAGTTGGGATTACAAACAAATATTTGAGACACACAGACATGCACTCAGACTTTTTACTTTTGATTTCTAAATAAAGTCTATAAAATATGCAACTATGCCTAGAATCAAATGCCTTGTACCACACACACCGAAACTTGTAACCTGACGTTTACAGCAACAACATCATTTAAGTAGACAACTTTATCTGCGTCTGTATCAGTGATACAGATTAGGTTTAATATTAATTGCCTCTCCTAACACAACCACAAATGTTGATGCTTACTGCACAAGGAACTATTTGTGGCACACCTCTAACACAGATAAAGAAGGAGCTGCTAAGATTGCACAAAAAATTTACTTTGGAGAGTTCTCAAGCCCAATTAGAAACTCATTTTGAAGATGGTCTTTTCCAACCTTAACTATTCTATGATTCCGTGTTGGCTGAACTTGCAGTTTGTGATTTTTAGTGTCAGACAAATGGAAAATATACTCCAAAGAATTGGGCTCTTCATTGCTGTTAACTTACTGGATTGCCAAAGTACAAAGCTGAACCATAAAAATATAAAATAACGCAAGAAATTACCAATTTCTTTCCATATTAATCATAATTAAACATCTGTAAGGCATTTTAAAAGAGAAAATGAATACTCACAGGGTCAAGTTTAGAAAGCTGTGTAAGTACAGTACTTGAATATTTTTCTTTTTGTTTAATAGTGATTTAAGTAAATTTCATTAATTCAAATTTCCTAGCTCATTTTGGTCTAGACATTCTGTATGCTTCATCCTTCATCTTCCCCATCTATGAAACTAGTGTAATAATAATTGGCTTTGCTCTTAGAGGCGATGAAAGGTATTCTCACTATGGGGCAAGCACCTGGGAAGTCTTGAAAAAGAGAGGCCATGAACAGCAGAATAATTTGAAAGCAGACAGTCATTAATGTTGAAAAGCAGTTGTGATTCCAGCTTAGTTGCTCTTTTTGTCCTTTTCTGTTAGTTTTAATAGCAATTTCTTTCATAATGGCTTTCTGCAGCAAAGGACTGGAAATGAGTAATAAGAGTAATTTGCCATTTTCATTGCAAGACAATACAAGTTATATTTTCAGTGTCTAACAGAGAGCAGGGAGAGCAAATGCAGAGAGCTGTCCACAAGCAAATCCAAGAGAAGGTTAAAGGAAAATGCCACACCTGCAAGTAGCTCACTCATTCAAAAAGAGACAGGTAGAAAAGTTCAAACCGTGGTGAAGGTGAGGGCATGGGAAAGCATGACTCCAGGCTATGCGATTGCAGTCATGAAGGGTCTAAGGAGGTCATGTCTGGAGCAGAGGGGATAACACCAATACACTCCGGGCTAAGAAAGCTGTGTAAGTCCCTAGAGAGGGGGGTCTAAACAACGGTGACTATTTTGAATTAAGTGCTAATGCAGAGCATTGGACATTGATGAAAGCGTCGTTGTCCTGCGTCCCTCACAATAATCTGAAAGTCAGATTTCCTTTCTCAATCAGATCCAAACCTCGTTTCAACATATATTTTTAATCTGCGCAAATTTAGGTTGCATTTCAGCTGCCATATCCTCATCAGCTCAGTTACCACTGGTAGTCAAAGTTACCAGCTGGCATCCCTGGGTGACCCAGTGGTGCTCAGAAAGCACAAAACCAACCAGGACAGCATAGGATATATACTCCTTTGAATACCAACATAGCTATAGCTGACACCAATGGAAACACCTCAGGGGAAAGAGTCAACTGGATTTGGAATCTAATAGACCCCATACCAGAAAGTGTATTTGAATGCAGTAATTTTAAACATGATCATCCCCACCCATCCAGCATAAAATCTATGTTTAACTTATTTTCCCACACCTTGAAACATTTCAGATTTCATTCTTGTATTACAAATCTTACAAAACTACATTAATTTAAGATGGTGTTGTCCCTAAAAACCCGTACTTTGGCCAAACATACTGAGCAACTTAAATCGAAGTTTTGTTGAAATAACATAGGAAGTCAGACCTTCAAACAATGAACTGGCTTCATGCATTTACTAAATGCCAGTAGATAAAATGAGCACCAGTAAGTAAAACAAGTGCTATGACCATATTTTTGTATTAATAAAATAGATTTTTGCTGTTCACAGGCTAGAGTTTTATTTCATTACAGTAGTATAAGTCCAGCTTACATGGTGTTAAAAGACTTAAAAGTCTTAAAGTGCATGTGAAAACATGAATTATGGAAAGTATCCCCTAGATGGAGCAAGTTACCAAGGTCCATGCATATGCAGGCATGGGCATTCAACTGTGCTGCCACACTCAGCTTCACAAAAGATTATTTTGCAACCAAATTTTAATGGACAAGCATTTTGCAGTCTTCAAGCACATTACAACACATATTCAGTGTTGGTCATGTAGAAATATTTACAGCATATTTCTGTGCTGAAAATGGGACACAGATTCTTCTTACTTAACAGATCTACCATCTTTGCCTAAAATAAGCTCCACAAGAACAAGTTTTTTATTTCTTCTTCTTAGCTCTGTAGAGCCTAATGCAGCTACGAGACAGTGTGATGTTAGCTTTCCCAAATGCTCTTTTACCACATCAAAGGTCCAAGATGAATGAAAGTTCAGAGGCCCAAGTATCACATTCAGTTATAACATTTAAAAGTCCTGAGAAGAGAACATTATTTTCAATATGTATACTGCTTAGCTCTAGGAAAACAAACAAAAAAATTATGCCTGTAATCCAGAAAATTAGATTTATTTATCAGTTATAAAAATAGGATTAGATATCACCAGGGAATATAAATTCTTAATGTCCCATAAAGCTGTGCTATAGATATCCATGATTTTGACCTTTTTATTATTAGAATTATTTTTCCTTCTGTTCTTATGGCCTGATAAAATTAATGATGCTTCACCCTATAACTAAAATTCCCATGCTTAAAATGATTTCTAAAAATGATTTTGTCTCCTGTCTTTCATTTGTTGTACAGACCAAAGTTAACAAGAAATCTAATGGCCCAGTTAAAATCAGGCCATGCAGAAAAGTTTTTGGAAGGTGAGTAGTATCTGGGACATATCAAAAGTTTCTTTTAATGCAGCCAAATAAAATCTCTTCATAAGCAGACCTATCTAACATCGTCTAAGAAGGAGAAGGTTTGTATGAAAAGCCTCATAAAAGCTTGTAAAATATTTCTCCTCAATTTGCCTCTGTTTTTTTTCAAAATACTATAAATACAGCATTCTGTCTCAGATGGCAAAAAGAAGGGATTAAAAATAGTAGTTGAATATTCTCCTGAAATGAGTACTGTTTTCCAACATTTCAGTTCAGAGAATGATCATTCTGACACTCTAATTAACAGAATGAAATAAGAAAAGCTGTTGTTTCCATGGGGCGGAATATTTATTTCAGAAATGAAGGCTGTACTGTAACCTGTAAAGAAGTACAGTAGCAAATATGAATCAGCAGAACACTGGATATGAAAAAACCATTACATACAACAATCTACCTACACATGCCCTGGTTGTGAATGCCAAAAGCCATGGCCTAACACCCAAAATCCATTTCTGCTTTCCTCTGCCCAAGACCCATTAACTTCAATGACAATGTGTCTGGGAATCCTGTCACCTGCCTTCCTGCAGCACTACACTGCCTGCCCCTGAGCCAGCAGCCAGACCCAGTGAGACCCAGTGACTGCAAGTCTGTTTTAAACTTAATGCAAAATAAACCTCCACTGAATGCGAATGTCCTTATTCCTCTAGAAAGCTGTAATCTAAGCTTTGGTTTCACTGAAGAGAGATTTTATTTATTTATTTATTTATTTATTTATTTATTTATTTTGCTTGTTTTAATACTTTAGTATAAATGGGGCAAAACTTTACTCAAGACAAGCATTTTGTGTTTTTCACCGAGGTCACCTAGATCTGCCAGCATTTGGATCCATTTGATTTAAACTATGCTCTGTTAAACAGATTTCCATTTTGTTGATGAAGCAAAGGTTCAAAAGACTTCAGCTGGAAGTAAAATAAATACATTTTGTTCATGAAAGCTATCTTTAAGCCTGTGATCTGTTGTAAGTGTTCACTATGCTTTTTCTAGGTAAATATTTTTCAATTATTTACTATTACTACCTTATCTGCCAACATATTTGCAAAAGGAACAGGTCAAGTGAACCACAAGCTACAGAATGGGGCATCTTCAGATGAGACATGTAGATGAGATGAGATGTACATCAGATGAGACATGCATTTGAACTTGTGAGAACCTACCATTCTGCATATCAATAGCTGATTAGCTGAAAATGGATTAAAGAGCATGTAACAAAATGTATTGCTGTCTTCCTTCTTCTGTCAGCTCATTTGATATCTTTCATATCCTTTGTATTTGTAATACGTGTCTTTGAGGAACTTATTCATGTGAATTATATTTTAAAATATTACTTCCCCCCTGCTAATACCTGGAATATTGATATGATCATTCTATTGCTATTTCCTTTTCAAGAGATAGTTAAGATTAAGCCAGTGCAATTGAATTTGACATTCTGGTTGTCTAAAATGAGGTTCTAGCTTCTTTCTTTCATCAACCATGTAGAAAACAGTCTAATTTCAAAGATGCTGAGCAGTCCCATCTTTTGACAACATCTGTATTTTTGAATCTCTGACCCAGTTTATTTAAGTGATTAAGTATGGAGGAAAATATCTAATTGGAAATTTTGCCTCCAGTCTCTGATGTTCAGCATGCTATTGCCACATGGTCTCACCCAGGTGAAGTGCATAGTCACTGTATCCATCATATTTCATCTTTGCTAGGGTGGGAAAAATTACCCCTAAAAAGATCAGTGACTTTCTCACCAGGGCTATCTTCTCTCAAAAGCTTAAACTGTAAATATCAATGCAAATCTTTGCAGGGTGCCTTGAAACTAGAAATTCTTTGAGGATATAGAGAATTACCCTCAACACTCATTAGTGCTCTCTTCATCAACAAACAGGGTCAGTGTGCAGCAAAGCACTTGCCAAAAGGTTTCTGTTTCCACTGAAATCCTCATTATGTCCCATGCATTTTTAGAAGCTTGAAATATTATTTATCTGCTGGATTCATGTATATGACTTGGGCAAATACAGGTACCAACCTTATCAGATTTTTACTTTCCAGTAATTTCACCATCATCTTTTTCATACTGGGAGCTGGTTTGCTGGTAACAAAATGAGGTACAGAGAGAATTTCTTAACACAGGCCTCACAAATACTTATATTAAAAAATTATGCTTAGATTTCAGAAAACTTTGAGCTGTGATTAAGTTCAAAGTCTGTGACTAAAATTGAAATATCTGTTAGTGTCCATTTAGAGCAAGCAGATGTGAACAAGCGTAGTAAGTCTATGGACAAATCTGGAAACACAATTTTTGAGCTAACCGCCTGGAGCAATTTCTGAAGCAATTTTCTACAGTAGAGAAGAAGCTTGGATGACTCACAAATTCTAAAACAATATGGATAAAAAAATGCCACTTTAAACCCTTTCTTGCTTCTATTCTTCCGCCACGCTTCTATGTGTTGATTTGCCTTTTTTTTCTGAAGCACCTAATTTATATCTTTTAAAACACTTCAAAAGGCTGATGCTATCTAGAGAGATAGAGTGAAGTGTGTGCTAACTTTAAATAGCACCTTATTATCTGAACATCTGGATATTCAGAAGTGAATGTTCTTCACAAAAGTCATCAGTGTTCTTCAGAAATGGCATGGATGCTTTTCACCTGTTTATTTTTTCATTACATCCACTGATATTCACACAAAGCTGAGGAACACTGCTATCTACTGATTGATTTATATTGCACATTCCTAAAAGGACTTATTGTAATAGGTCTTTTAAAATACATACTCCTATCTGATCACTTCTTCCATATTTTTGAAACTTTAAACAGAAAGCTATGCATGAGAGATTCAAACCTAAGTATTTTTAGCTCCACACTGTAAAATTTGTCCATTTACTTCAAAATATATCTTTAAGAAATCCATCTAAGGTTTTGAAGCCTGAAATTCTTTTCTGACTGTTATATTGACAAAAAAAAGCCATTCATGAACAAAGTGCACACATGGAAGTTGTTGGATCTTTTTCTGTTTTACTTCAAATTATACCTGTGAACATTTGTTTAGAAGGTAATTTCATAGTTTAATCTTTGATATAAAATGTTCCTGTATATTTTTCCCTATCTAGCCTCCTTCTGTTATTCGCAAATACAATACACAAAACCGAACTTCATTGCCTTCTACAAACTTCCCTATTCCAGTTACTCTTCTCTGACTTTTTTGCCCCTGATTATTCCAGAGGGATAAGATGACCTATGTTTTATCATTGCAGTAATAAATTTCTGACTCTTCTTTGTTTATTTATTTTTTCTTCAACCTCACTGATGTTTTAAAAACATATTATTTCCTAAAAATATTCTTCGTTTAGAAGAGAAGTTCATCAGAAGGTGAGAACCACAGTAAAGATATTATTTATCAGAATAGAACTTTAGAAGAAAAAGGAAAATAAATAGAAGTAGATAAGAAAACAGCTTTAAGATAAATAGCTCAAAGCCAATCTTTTTTATTCTATCAGCATCCATTCAGTTATTGTTTCAAGACATAAATTTCTAATGTGCCGGCTACCACAATATTCTGTTTCCAAACACAAAAGGATTAGCAGAGAATAAATCAGTGTGGCACCAGCACAGGAGTCTCTGGTCTTCCCAAGGAGACAATTACACATATGAAAGATGTTTCGAGAGATGGATGACCCAGGAAAAGGTAGATGTGTAGACAGGCTTTCCTTACTGCAGGAAATGACTGAAAAAAGAGATAAATCTTGGTTGTGTTTTTCTTAGTCAGTTTCTACCAACATCAGCATGCAACATACTGCAGAATTTTGGAAAAGCAGAAATGGATGGTTCTGCATCAGCTTGGTCCCAGGTTAGCAACTTGAGTATTCAACAACAGAAAAATGGAATAGGAACAGCAACTAGACATACTGCTCTTAATTCATGTTACTTAAGAACCAGATGGATGCAGACAGCAGCAGAAGTGTTCATGAATCTTTTACAAGTAGACAGGAAACAAAGCCATGAATTATGTGACTAGTTGAGGCTCTTTGGAGATGAAGCATTGTCTTTTATCTGGTAAGGATGTTGTTATTCTTTTCTGCTATGACAGAGACTGCTATTAGATAATATATTCCACGTACCACAAAAATAGAATCTTTGCACTCCTCAGTCTCAGATGTACACTGAGCTAAAAACCAGAAGGAAGAAGAAAATCCTAGAATTATTTTCAACTGAATTAATGTGACTGAGATTTTGAATACACATAATTGTACCTCTCCAGATGTTTGCGCAAGTATAAAAAAGCCACACAGCAGTACTCCAAAGAGAGGAAATGATCATGCAAACCAGAATTTGCCCTGGGGTCTTTTTTCCCCTAACTTTCTCCATATTGCTTTTCTGCTGTAGTTGATGAGAGTAGTCACCCCTTGCATCTGTGAGGAGAAGGGTCATACCATCTCGTATTTTTAAGCACAGTCTGGCTTACCATATCAGTGGAGAGAACCAAGCATTTGTAATAGGCTGCACCACACACCTAAGATCTAAACTTTCCTTGTTCACTAAGTAAACTGAAGCACATCTTGCTCAAAAGCCTAAATTAGGTACTGTGAATCCCCCTGCAAATTCTTGAACAACTCGTGTTTGCTACTCATTTTCTTCACTCATTACTTTCTCCTAGAATCTTTACAAGAGCAACTGTTTATTTCTTAGCCTTTACCTTTTATTTGTAACAGATTCCTTTTTGCTTACAAATCTTAAATAAGCTATCGTATCTTTGAGTGGTTATCTTATGCCTATAGATGAATAGGAAATATATTTATATGCAGTGTTATAACACACTTTTCCAGTTTTCTCCAATATTTTTCTCTGAGTGAAAAATAGGTTTAAAATTATATAAAATAACCTAGTAAGTTTCCTCAGTGCATTGTATGATTTTTTTTTAAAGATATTATTATTTTCTGAGATGGGCTATACAGAAAATAAGGAAGTGTTTAGAAAGTTACCTTTCTCATTACTATTGATTGAAAATTAGAATGTTCTGTTTGATCAATTACACTTATCAGTAATAGGCTGAATTATACTATATAATTTGTCTTTCTGAGATAGGATTGGAAAAGACAGGCTTTGCTCCAACTGAAGCACTAGGCATGATCTGCTTATCCATTTCCTAAAAATGTCATCTAAATTCTTAATTTATATTCCAAAATCTGTGTCAGGTTTCTGTCTTCCATCTTCATGAAACAAAAATTACATACTTCTTTCTATCATTTCAAGGATGAAAGAAGAAAAACTTATCTTGCTTTATCTATTGGAAACTAATATCCTCAGCTTAATTTAAATCCTATCTCTTCAAGTAGGAGTAAGTTACCAAGTCACTAAGATCAAATCATCAAACCCCTTTGCCTCCTGAAAATAACACTGACATGTCACATCATCTAATCAAATCCTCTTTGCCTCATATGGGGGCTGGTAAACCAAATATGGTGTATGAACTACAGGGGAAAAAAAATAACAAGCTGATACACTGATGTTAATGGAAAGTGCCTAACAAGACAGGAGTTTCTATTAAAACTTTTTGAACCCAAGCACTTATTATTCTGCTCCTTCCAACTGGAAGGAGACAAGACCTACTTTAGAGCTGAAAAAAGCTGTTCATTTACACAGCTTTAGTAAAAGCTTAATTTAATTGCATCTACACCTTTCCATGTGATGTGATTGACTTTTCATGCTAAGATATGACAGCCACAACACAATCGGATGAAATTCCATGCCGCATTTTCCAATTAAAAGCAAGCCAGTTATAAAATGTCTTTCAAAGAACTCTCAATAAGAAGAAAAATGTACATAAACATACACATAGGTAGATTTACATATATATAAATCTACAGGTACTTAAACACTTCACAAGGATCCCTGTTACCCTATAAATTTTGAGTCCTCCCCACTACCAGTGTCCTCAAAGTACTGAATTTTAAAGAATTCTTGTTACCTGGAGACAGTTCTTTGGAAGATCTCACCCATGCCTTAACAAATTAGGAAAGATGGAAAATCTACTGCAGGCTGGAGGGTACTGCTGGTGGAGTTTCTACTCTTTAGGAAAAAAAATCCTTATTCTCTGGGGAAGAAGGGCCGTTTTGTCAGTGATGACATAGTGCTGAGAGCATTTTTTACAAGGTGGAAAGTGCCTTCAACTGTGTCATTCTCTATTTGAGAGGAAATCAATGCACTTTACAGAGCCAGAGCCCTGTACAGTGAATTCAGAATGGCAGTACAATCTTTGATACATTACAACTGCTACCCAGAGAGGTAAAAGTGTTTTGCCAGCATTATCTGCTGTTCTGCTGTTAGTTGAAATTGAGTGTAATTCTTGAAATCTTTTTCAAGAGGCTGTTGTTTATTTAGGGGGAAGGGTGTGGAAAATTTTGGTGCAGCATTTTTAAGTGCAATCTTTATATTGGGTTTCTAAATAAGATTGTAGGTATTACACATGCTTGAAAGAAGGAATAGGTTATATCAATAAAACTATGTACAAATTTCCAGTAAGTCATGGATTTAGGGCAGGGGATTGCTCAAAGCAGCTGAGCTAAGGAATAGCTCACCACTGCTGAAAAAGAGAGGCTTCACTTCTGCCGCTCTGCTCAGCTACATACTTCCCTCACAGTGACAGTTTTGAGAGGCACAAGGCATTTCTATGAGTTGATTCAACCCATAAGTTCCTTTTGGTGAGCTAGCCTCTGGCCAGGTCAGTAAACTAGACAGATGTATGGAGAGATCCAACATGAAACATGGGAGTAGGAAAACGTTCCTCTTGAAGCACATGAATGCACCAGACAAGTGGCTGCGGAGAAGTCACCTTACCCATTTGTAACAGGCACCAACACAGACAGCCTCACCACCACCTCCTGCTGCAAGCACAGCCGAAACCAAACCAACTCATAACAGTTTCTGAAACTTTCTGATTGGACTTAGACTTTTTCAGCTCTCATAGAAGAAAAGGCTTGAAAAAAGCAATCCATTTTGAAGTGCTGGAATTTTGTAACTGAACCATACTGCTTGCTTCTCTGATCTTCTTACAGTCACCTCTTTAGCCACATCACTAAAAGCAGTGCTTTTACCTGTTGTTATCTAAAAATGCTACTTTTAAAAGTGATGACAACATACAGAACATGGTGATTGTTCTTCCTTTAAGGCAGGAATACGATGCTTTAATGTTGTAATTAGGACGGTGAGAAGTCAAGAGTCTATCAAAAAGCCCGTCTATCTCTAATTCCCCTGGCAGAGTTCCCTTGGACCTGCTGCAACGTCTGTCACAAAAATCAATGGAGATAATTTTCCAGTTACCTCAAGAAAACCTAAATCACACTTTTATTAATATCAGCACTGATTTTGCTGTCTTTCTTTCGTATTCTCAAACATTTAATCACATTAGTGGAAATCTCTGGAATTCCACATTCCAGAAGTACACTTTTGACAAATTCCGCTGAAAAACTCTCATTTCAGTACTTAGCATCAATCATTCATGATTCATTTATACAACAAAAATCCCCCAGGGAAACTGTGATTTGCCTTCAGTTTGTCTCTTCTATAAGTTTTATATTTTATCAAGGATACATTAATGAATGCACACAGATATGATTCAGAAATTTCTAAGACAACAGAAGTTAGAGTAGTGAAACATAATGCAGCCAACAGGATTTCTGTCACTTCTCATGAGTGAGACAGCATTGCACGAAAACACAAATCAGAGCAATATTTTCGCTTAAGTCACACTTTCTGACAAAGATTTTGATGCGTGTAGTAAAGTGCCAATGCTAAGGTAAATGTCAAAGTAGCTATTGCTTCAATACTGCAATTTTTATAATAAACCCCTACATTCTTACTATTACTGTGCAGACCATTCTCCTCTCTAATGTGCATCTTCCACTGAATTGTTACCTGACTCACTATTTAAAGCTTCATTCCTGTCCTTCTGGACTTTAGACCAGGCTTCCAGTGCCTAAAAGGGCCTACAGGAAAGTTGGGGAGGGATTTTTCACAAAAGCATGCAGTGATAGGACAAGGAGGAATGTCTTTGAACTAAAAGAAGGCAAATTTATATAAGATATTAGGAAGAAGTTCTTTCCTGTGAGGGTGGTGAGGCACTGGCACAGGTTGCCCAGAAGAGCTGTGGCTGCCCCATCCCTGGAAGTGTTCAAGACCAGGCTGGATGGGGCCTTGGAGAAAATTATTCTGTGATTCTATGATATGATTCATTGTCCGGTGACAACTGAATTAGATTACAAAAGAACAATATGTCAAACCAGAAATAATTCAGAAATGAGATATCGGGCCAAACACCCGTATTTATTCCCTTGTAGTCTGGGTCACTGTGTTTCATCACAGAAAGCCACCACTTGTGATGGGCATGGCATGACTACTATTGTCCATTGTGATATTTAAATTAAGACATTAATAGGAGAAACTCCTACTACAGTAGGTCTGAAAGCTGAACATGAAAGTATATTGGAAGAAAATTTAATTGGCATCTTTAAGTTCATCGTAGGACTGCAGAATGAGTCTGAATGAACTTTTGGAGCTGGAGAGACTTGTACCTTCCATAACAACATGGCTCCATAACTTTCCTTCAACATTGTAAAGGAAATTCAGCTATATAAAAAAAAAATTGTGATAGGCTTAAATTGAACTGAAGTAGCATATCTAATTTTTACAGTCTAGTTACTGCTAATATAAAAAATTCATTTCTCCCAACAAGCAGGTAACTATAGCAACAAACACAATGCAACAAACACAACAAGTCTGTATGCAAAGGTGCTGAGGAACACACACGAAAAAGTAAAAATCTTTACATTTATCTCAGGGGTTTTTTTTTATTTTTTTCCCCTTCTTTGCAATTACCAGTACATCTGTCAGCTATTTAAAATATCTGAAAATTATTAATTTAGTGAAACATTATGGAGACAGTGAACAACTTTTGTTCACACACAATAGGAAGAATCCCATCCTTTCTGAAAACTGCAATCAAAAATAATTTCCAATTAAAATACTTTCCGACGAGAAGAAGAATATTAATTTAAATCTCAGCTCTAGGACGAAAGGAGAACGAGCAACGTCATGTTTCATTTTCTTCAGCCTGTCACTTCAAATCTCTTTTGAGGAGGACTTATTTTCAGATGATATAATTACAATCCTGAAATGGCAGTTTTAAATATACATGACAGATGTTTATTAAATTGAAATACATTTGGAATAAAATTTGCTTCCCCTCCTCTTCACTGCAGAAGCAAAGGCCAGATTCTGGGCCTTCTCTTCTGTTGCAGTCACTTAAAGCTGAAATATCTTCATGATTGTCAGTGGAATTATCCTGCATTTTAAAGATCGGAACTCTCCTCCCCTACTGTGTACTTCATCTGTAGTGTGTGTTGCCTTATTTCATCTGTAGTGTGTGATGCCTGGTCCATCTAAATGCACTCTCAAACTTTATTCAAGGCAACGTCCTAACATACATGCTACAAAGAAAAATTAAGATGGTAAGGATGCTTAATTTTTATGTTGAAAATAACATCTCATCCAGGGCAGGTTGTGGGCCAGTATTCTAAAAATTATTAAATGACCAACATTAGGCAACATAGTCTGAAAACATCATATGTTGGATGTCAAGAAAAGCAAAGTCAACATTCATAAATACTGCTTCATGGTATCATCAACCTGCAAGGCAGAATTCATATTTTAGATAGAGGTATCTAGTTGAAGATGGTAGTATAATATGGTTCAAACTTAAAGCATTTGTTATTCACTTTTCTGAGTGAACAGTACCTTCCTCTAAGAGCGATATATATATATGGTCTTGAAGGAGTCAGCCTGTACCTGTTCAGAGGGAGAATGATGATTTATGGATTTCCTTTCAAAGAAATTGAGCTTCCTTTAAAAATAAAAAATTAAAATCCACGACACAAGACAGATCAAGTTAAAAATGTCAAAAGCGAACGGTAAAAAGTAATCAGAAAAACTGAATTATACTCATAAACAACAGCATTTTGATCACTGTCAGTGAATTCAGTGATCTCTCAGCAAGGGAAAAAAAGATCATTTAAGGAGCTATCACAACCATGGCAAAAAACTGTATAGCATATATAAAGAAAAGGCTCTCCCCTCTGTAGTAAATTGAATTTCTTTCATTCTACACTAATCAACCATAAGACTGAATGACTTCCATTATGCTTTAGATTTTAAGCTTCTGAAATGTTTTTATAGGCATAATATGGATGTAATGTCCAACATTTACAACTAAAAACAGATTCAAAGGCTGTCACCAGTCCGTCTGAGATGTTCCAGCTATATCTTAATTAAGATTTCAATTTTCACACTTTACTTAATATATAGAAATGAAAAACAAATAGGCAAATGTTACAAATGAAACACTATTGGATTCTCCAGTCCAAAAGAGAAGCAGAGGAGAATTTGAGTAAAAAGACTCTTTATGCTTATAAAAGCTTAATTCAACAATTTATCCATCTCCAGATCTCTTCAAAGGGACGTTTCTTCTGACATTTCTGTGCACTCACCTGTGTTTATTGGTTCTAAGAATTAAAATGTATGATTTATTCAAATATACCAACACTATTCACACTCTACCTTCTCAGATTGTCTTTTAATTGAGTTACTGAGTATATAAACAGAAAAGTAAAAACTAATATTATTCATGTAGACTAAGAGGGGTTTTTTTAACCTTGAATAGAATTTTATATAGCAATAGTACAGACTGAGGACTATGGGATGTTGGCACAACTGAATAGAGAAATGCTTCCTAATGCTTCACAAATGCCAGAAGAATGCAATTACACTGACAGTAAAACCTGAAACTCTCTCTCTCTCTCCCCTGTCATCTTAATTCATGTAATTGTAATTAGATATTCCAGCACTAAGGACAATTAGGCTGGTTTTTTTCTCGTTAATGGTATTAAGAGAAAATCTCCTACAAACCAGCATATTTTAAATTATTTTTTCTACTTTCTAAAAATAGAAACTCATAAGAATACAAGAAAAATAACAGCAAGTGAAAAATAAGTGAGAAAGATGAATCTGTCATCTGACTGGCATTTCGCAGAATCATAGAATAGTTAGGGTTGGAAAGGACCTTAAGCTCATCCAGTTCCAACCTGCCTGCCATGGGCAGGGACACCTCACACTAAATCATGCCACCCAAGGTTCTGTCCACCCTGGCCTTGAGCACCGCCAGGGATGGAACATTCACAACTGTCCTGGGCAACCCATTCCAGTGCCTCACCACCCTCTCAGTAAAGAACTTCCTCCTTAGATCCAATCTAAACTTCCCCTGTTTAAGTTTGAACCTGTTACCCCTTGTCCTGTCACTGCAGTCCCTAATGAAGAGTCCATCCCCAGCATCCTTATAGGCCCCCTTCAGATACTGGAAGGCTGCTATGAGGTCTCCACGCAAACTTTTTGGTCTGATTTTGGGAATCAAAAGTAACACTCCGTTGATGCTAGAGCAATTATTCCACAATAACAGCACTGGGAAATCCAAATTATGTTAGCAGAACATTAAGCATAACCACATGCATATTTGACAATTCCTTTTTGTATGTTTTAAGAAAATAAATAAATAAATAAAAAACACCAAAATTAAGGAATCTGGAGTCTACAAACTATATTCTTTTTTCCTTTTTGCTATTAAACATTAATCTAGGGAGTTTCTCTTGGGAAGTTGACCTAATCCTAACTTCTGGCACTGAGTAACTTTCTCGCTTGCCAACACAACATATATGTTCGGTGGATTTCTAGCAATATTAGGGTTCAGTGTTCACTACAGTCACAAGTATGTAAGTATGCATTTGATACTGCTATTGACTAAAGGTAGAGGTGTGAATCACTTGATTTCCAAAGCTTTATTTTATTCTGAGAAAAAAAGGAGTAGTGATTGATTTTGATACGAAGGTGCACAAAACTTTCTCTCCTGAAGCATCTCTGGAGTAACTCATAGAGTTCCAAGTACTCTGAGCTGCAGCTCAGTTACAGATAAGCAATTTTTCCTATAGTGACTTTAAAGTAAGTCCATTTACTTTTCAGTACTAAGTCAATCTGAGTCATGCTGGTTGTAAACAAAAGTTTTCCTTTTTACTCTCTTAAGTACTGAGCATTCTGAAAGTATTGATACTCAAACAGTTTTGGTTTTTTTTTTCAAATATACTTCCTTACTACTTCTATAGCAAGGATTTAATTTCATCCCAACAGCAAAACCTGTTTGGAAACTAGGGTTATTTGAAAGAAAAAGGAAGATGTATTTGGATTAATCAATAGAGACTTCCTTCTACTTTTGTAGTCATAGTCCTTAGCCCTAAGAAAGGATTGAAAAATATGGGTAGTGAGAATCTTTCATATTTTTATCACCTTTTGACCCTTCCAATCCTCTCTCTCCTGAATCGAAACCATTGCCTTAGACATCTACAAAATAAATGGTGTGTCTTCAATGTGGAATGCCTAATTTTTATAACCTCCCATTGTAGCTCAATTTTTAGTGATCATCAGGCGCTTTGTACTAGCAGAATATGTACCATCACATAGTAATTAATCAGCTCTCTCCAAAAAATCTGCCACTCAAAGTTTTTGTTATGAGTACAAGTGTTAGTCACTTGTCACACTGGGATTTTAACATGTAAACAACAATAGAGCTAATATTTCTTTCAGGTTTTCTATAAAGAAACTTTAGGCAAAGAAAGATAACTTTCAGTTATCAGCCTCTATTCAAAGTACATGAGCAGCTGATATAATTCTTTGTGTCACTTTTAGTAAGTAAGTGTCTTGAAGATGACATTTTTAAAATCTCTTTGCAGCACATCAATCTCAGAGAAACTTGAGATGTTTAGATGAGTGGCATATAGACGATCAGGAAACTACCTGTTATAGAAGGTAGCGTCACCAAAACTCCTAACCCAAAACATGAAACAGAGAATATAAATATTTCTCAGTGCAAGTAGAGAACTGGAAGCTTTAAAAAAATCATATTTACATCTTCTTGTGGAAAATATGAATCTTTTCCAGAAAGTAAGCTATTATAGGAATATATATTTTATAAGTCATCAATATTTGGGAATCACCCGGTTTTCATACTATGGTGGCTCACATACTAGAGGAATGAAAAGCCAGTAACTTATCTAATAAATAAATCCAAGATCCTCATGAAGTGCTGGGAACGCTTTTTCTTCTTCCCTCAGTATCAGAGGGAACACAGAGAAAGCAAGTAGAAAGATTTCTTTGATACTTTGGTTGGGATTTCGTGTTGTTCATCTACAGAAAGGAGAGAAACATGTACTTGCAAAACCTCTGCCTGTCAAGTGGTTATTCCTCATTCCACCTGCAATCTACATTTTAAAAAGCTTAGGTGTATATGTAGCAATTACCCCAGTTTATATCCAATGAAATTGCAAAAGGACAGCTGCACATAGACGTTGCCCAGCAGATCTGACAGGAGGATAACCTAGAGTCAGAAATGGCTAGGGATTCTACCTACAAAGTTGTCAACAGGCCTGAGTTTAGGGCTACAAAGGACAATCTGCTGAGGCCTCAACCACCTGCACAGCAGAGCCAGTGCATGAATGCGAGAGAGTTCCAATGGTCCCTGGGGTCTCACAGGCAGTCATGCTCAGTTCAGAGTGAGAAAGGTAAACTGTCATTTACAAAGCAAGCAAATGTGTTTGCTCACACAACGGTTTTATTTTTCCCCAGAGGTAGTATTCTTACATGTTGGGCTTAATGTTTTGAAGAAAAGCCATTCAGTGATTTATCTGCTTTGTAATCTTGATATTATATTCACTGCCCAGAGTCAGTTACATTATGCTGAAATGGCTGCTTGTGAGGTTTCCTCACAGGTTTTTATAGAAAGGAAAATCTGCTCCCTATTACTGTCAAATAATTTTGATTTTTTAAACAAAATCTATCAAGCTACATGTCGAATTAAATGAAAGTAGATACAGATATAATAACAATATAATGAAAGATTTGCAGAAATTCTGCCACTACAGCTTTATGCAGATCAGGCTTTTTCATTTTTTTTGTTAAATGAACATTTTTTCCTAATGCTCTGGCACTGGGAATCTTCATTATTCCTAACCTGAATGATACTACTGATATTTTGACATAGCATTTTTACATTTATTTGCCTTTTTTGCAGAGCCACTTTCAAGATTTAAGAATGGATTAGTGAGCTTTGTCATCAAAAACATAATAAGAATCAAACTAAGAACTACTGGTACATCTATTAAAATAAGATTCTTTCTCACTGCAGACATTTAAGCCCAAATGCTGTAAAGTTTGTCATGAACTTAATTTTAAATAAGAGTTCACATCTCACTAACAAACACTTTCTACCTCTCCCTGTCCATTTGTTCATAAGCTAGCAAGCATTATAACTGGAACCTTTCTTCTCATTTTTATTCTTTTATAATATTTGAGATACAATGGACTATGGAATCATCTCTGAAAAGAGACCAAAGACCCATGAATATTTCTCTCTGAAGACCCACTGCTCCTCACATTTACAGGCACCAGAAACCATAGTATGAGAAACGCATTAATCCAGGGAAAGGGATGAACGCTTTATTTATCTTGTATTTTAAGAAGAAAAGAAATATGAGATATCGTCATATCTGTCACTAAAAATCCCCAAACCATAAAAATTGAGGTCCAGCTATGGAATTTATTGTATTGCAAAACAAGTTAAAGGTGTGCAAGTGGGAATTCTGCCAGAGAAGACAAGACAAAATGATACAATTATTCTCAGTCAGAGCTGATGTGCTCCAAGGTATACTTTTCCACAAAATCACTGTAAATATGAATATTTTAGAGGTTAATATGAAGATCAAATGTAGAATGCATTTTCTGAAAAGATTAATATCTTTCATTAAAAATGAGAGTGTACTGTTGGTTCATTATTTGCATTTAAATTGAGTAAGTAATAAGTACATTCACTGCTTAAGACACCTATCTCCAAAACGGAAAGTATGGATAAAGAGAGCAGTGTCCATCTGCAGAAGTGGACAAGCTTTTTCTATTTTCTTCTGCTACCTCTTCAGAGAACTTAAGCCCTATCAACAAAACCACTGTGATTTATTTATCACAGCACAGCGGGTTGCATACCTTAAAGAACATTATAGCAAGCATTCACTTCATGCGAGCAATGTATTGGTGAATATGTATTGGTGGGTTGCTGTTGACTTGAAAAATTGCTAGGCACCATACAGTCATTCATCATTGTACAGACACGAATGGGTATTTGCTAGTTGTAATACACTGCTTTTAGTTGCCGTTGTTGTTTGAAGTCTAGAGCCATCCATTTAAGCAGGAGGCTCAGCCAGCTATTACATTATTACAAGTGGTCAACAAACATGAGCAGGATGGGCTAATGTAACACCATGTTTCTTGTTGTTTATGGCATAAGACTTTCAGCTCCATATTTCTAAGCAATAAAGAGAGGTAAAAGGATATATGGTTCAAATAATGGTGGGTTGATGCACCAAGATTTGTTCAATTGATTACAGAATATAACACTTGCTGACTGAAATGGTGGTGTGGCTTGTGCGGGCACAGTGAGAGACTGTCTCATTGGAAAACACATTTCATTTGACTGAATCCAGACCTGGGTTTCTCAGAATCACGGAATACTTGAATTAGTTTTCTTGAGGTGTTTAAAAACATACATGATAGCATATAGTCCAGCATGCAGAAGATATACTTGGAAGTTTGGTTTATCATGGATGGGTGCCAGTGTCTGTTTTGGAGCTGTTTCCATAATATAGTACCACCTACAAAAGCATGAAGCAAAAAAAACAATTCTCTCCAGTATGCAGAAAAAATTTGATTTATCCAAGATAAATCAAATTATTCGTTAACTTCAATGCAAATTAAGTACAGACGTTCCTATGCAAAGCAAAAGCATATTATTCCTAAAACTGTGAGAAATAAATATTTCACTTAAGCAACCGTGGTGGCAGCTTTCTTCTATTACTTTAGTCAGATAAAATGTATAAAATCTTACAGTTGCTTTCCTGCAGAGCAGAGGGGTCTAACACTGACAAAATAGCATTGTGGGTAAGCAGAAAAACCGATTACCAATCCATAAAGGAAATTTAAGAGTTGATTCTACAAGAGTACAAGCGTTATCTCCTCCTATGCACATGAAGAACATTATTTTTCTTTCACTGCAGGGAAGTGTCACTTTGAAGTGGACACTTCATCCCTGAAATACAAAATTCAGGACATTTCCTCAGTGTTTCTTTCTTCTTTTTTGATTCTCCTTTTTCATCATCAACCCGCATCCCCTCACTGTTCTCTATTTTGGGTCATTTAGTCCATATACTTTGATGGAGGGCATCCTTCTCTGAACTTATGAATCAAAATGTATTCTCCAATGGATATCTGGAGGTATAATTTGCCCCCTAACACTCTTCAATCTTTATTGCTGACACATTCAAGGATGTCTAACTCTCACAAGAAAAAAAACAACCCACATTAATCTTTAAAAACATGTCCTTACCCTTCCTTCTGAAAATGAAAACGGATGCTCTTTGTAATTATCTGAGTTTTGCTTTAAACCCTGAGGATCATGCACTTTAGGAAACAAATTTGAATCTGAAAAATTTGTAAATAAAAATATGCTGGTATATGAAAACAAACCCTGCACAGTGATAAATATTTCCTTGGAGGCATGAAGCACTCAGCTTCCCACTGCAGATGTTAATAGAAATCAAAAGCACTCAGCAGCTTCCTGGATGCAATCTGTGGGATTCCCACATACACTTTTTCTGCATACTGGAGAGAACTGGTTTTTTTGCTTCATGCTTTTGTAGGTGGCACTATATTATAGAAACAGCTCCAAAACAGACACTGGCACCCATCCATGATAAACCAAACACCCATTCAATTACTAAAAACATTAAAAAAATAAAATAGCTAATTTGGGTATCTGAAAGCAGACAGGCAACTTAAAAGACTTAAGATGACCTTTCTGCTTCTAGATAGTGCAAGAAAACAGCCCTAAAGAGAGAGCAATGCTTTTCCCATTATGTATTCCTTCTGCTACCTTATGCAAAAAAGAGCTTTGGAACAGCCTTTGAAGGAGAGGTCACCTAACACACAAGGAGCATTCTCATCTTCATACCCTCAATTTAGCAAAAGACCCGATAAATGTCAGTCACGGAAAAAGACATTTTGAAGGCTTGTAGGAGTTTAACAAACTTGTCTTGATTTTGAGCTGATCCTGTGTGACTAAAAGAAAAACAGATGTGCAGTTGATGTTCGCCAGAAAAAAGTTATTTTTTTCTTTTTTTTAAAATTCTGTTTTATTTTAAAGTGTCTACTAAGAATTTACTTTCATTCTAAAGTATTACCAGGAAAAAAAAAAAAAAAAAAAAAAAAAAAAAAAAAAAAAAAAAACAACAAAAAACAACACAAAACTAGTTTGATTTGATTTCATTTCCTTAAAATAATTAACCTAGATGTTTACTTAAGCATGCTAAAATTTCACACATTTATTCAGTTGGGCTCCTTGAGCTCCCTAGATAACCAAATGTTATTTTTCTTTAGGATAAATACCTGTATTTTGATTCTTTGCACTGAAACAAGAATTTCTGAGGCTATGCCATAGCAAACTCTCTGAAAACGCTGAAGCATGAAAACATAAGGACTATATACTGTATGTGCAAAACCTGCCAGATGCTTTGTATCTCCACATATCAGTATCTCCCACTAGGCAATATCCTCAGTCTCCTGCTCCCTCTGATGCACAAACAGGAAATAAATGATGCTTAAATTCATTTCACAAAAGCTTTAAGATCCAAGCAGTAGCAAAACTTATTAAAAGAGGTGGAAAATATGAGCAATCAGCGTTTTAACATGCTTAAAAAAAAACAGAGTTCATATCAACCTATGGTGCACAAAATATACCTATGATAAATGAGAAATAGTTTTCTCTCTTTTCTATGCACATCCTAGAGAAGTTTTTACTTTAATTTAGCTTCTTCCTTGGTGATAAGGGTTAATGCAGTTCTAAACAGTACACCTACAAGGAACAGCTAATAATTTTTGACTGTTACTCACTTATTAGACTCAAATAGAAAATAAATAGAGCTAACAAAACCAGAAAAATCACAGGTAATTCACCCAGTTTGAAGTTTAAGTAAAATCTAGGAGAAGCTGCTTCTCATGAATAACTAAATTCATCAGGACTCATTTTTTCAGTCTCTTCAGCTGTGTAATTCCTCAGAGGAAATGCACTTTTCCCTCTTCCTCCTCCCCAGATAAATAACCTGAGTGCACCTTCATGATCTATACCCGGTTATTAGCAAATAGAGCTATCAAATGCCAGGCATTGAAAAGGATCAGCTGAGTTGTTTAACACCTATTCTCTTTTCCAAGCAATGGAAAACATTGCAAAAAATTTGCTGTTTCCTATGTGTGTCTACTACAATACATTCTCTACTGAGATGCTGTGAGAGAAGGGTAAGAACTGAGGAGGTAAAAGCATTGCTGCCTGCTGTTCACAAATACTATTACACTCAGTCTTTTTCCAGCCACCATTCTATGCCTCTGTTTACCTTTTTTGGTCTCTGACATTATGTACCTACTAGTAATGCTCTTAGGGGAAAGATCATTTCTTTGTCCCATGTTTCTACAATGCGCTTCTTAGAAGATTGTGATAAATCGCCAAAGCACTTTAGATCTACAAAGGTTCACCACAGAACATATAATAACAATAATATAGCTGATACTCCCACAAAATAGTGGAAATAGTAATCTCTCCTGCCTACCACCTTTCTAGCATCACCTTCAAGCCTGGTGATATGCAGATACTTTAATCCCTAAGCAGTAGCTAGACAGAGGTTTCCTCCTCCAAGTGCTACTCCTGTCTTTATCCACTGGAGGCAGACAATTCTGTTACAAACATTCAATTTCACGAGCTACATGGAAATACATAAGGGTATTTGTATAGTATCAAGATCATGTTGGTACCCAGAATTTTTCAGGTTAAGACCACGACACGGCTTATTCCTAGAAGCTGCCATTAGGCTTTAAAGTAGAAGATAAATATCTTTGACCATGGATGCCTAACTCCACAGATCTAAAAAATGAGGCATGACTACCAATTTCTACACAAAACATATGTAAGCAGAAAAGGGGAGAAGAGGTTTAACCCACAAAGGTGACTGAGAGCACAAGACAGAGCATCTTGTAAAGAAATGGAAAACATCTTCCCAAGCCTCTTAGCTGACAAAACAATATTAGATTGGATTTAAACTGCAGATAATGCTCATTTTTAGCGTTATTTTTTTACACAGCCCTACATTTTGGCTCATAAAACATAAAACATTTGCAGGAACAACAAAAATTACTTTGCAGATTCAACAAGACTGCAGCTTGCCACGCCACTTTCAAAGTGAAGCCTTGAATGGGCTACTATTAAAAATCATGAGGAATTCACATCTTGCTTCCAGGATGTACTAGCCAGCTGTACGTTCAATTGAGGCCAGGCTTCTTGTATGGAGACAGCATCATTATTTCATGAATCACCAGTGACCTTTGAAAGATACTAGGAAAAGCAGGCATGTTCATTCCCTTCCATTGATTTTCTAATTTTGAGTAAATTGGTTTAACCCGGGGAACGGTTATCTATTAGGAATAAAAAATACCCAAAACTCACTTCAGAAAACAGTATAAAGCTTTTGAACCGAAACAATGAATCTAGAAGGAAACTTGAGGCAAAAAGGTAATGATTATATAAATCTTTACTTGGGCTTGCCTCTGTGGAGAGCTACACAAGTATGAAAGAACTTGAGTCTCTTTAAACTTAAGAGACAGATCTACAGGCCTAGACCTTTGTTTTACTACACTGTGTACCTGGAATGTGTGTCTGGTTTACCCATTAAATGTCTACTGTTGCAAAAGCCTGCAGAAAAAAACTCATCAAAAATGGAAAGTGATATGGGCATCATTTTCATCTGGTTAAAATGAGACATAATGTGCTGAATATTGAGAACATTGGACAATTGTGAATCTAACCAACTTAGAAGACAAGTTCAATAAATTAACATACACCTCAAACAGCCTGCAAGAACTTGGTCATCTCCAGGAAACTAAGAACACACAGGGCTACGTAATGGAAGGGAATGGTGATTCATAGGGTAACTGTAGGGTCATCATTGTATTAGTGCCTAGACTTCATATACTCTGATAAGTAGACCTTTGTTTAAACAGATTTGCTTTACTTTGTTGTCCTCTGAACATGGAATGATCATATCTAAGTCTTCTTTGCTATCAACTTATATTACATAATAAACATAAATTTTGAAACTATGGTAATTCACCTCAAAAAACACATGCAGACTACCTGTTCCTTTACTATTTTGTATACTTTTTTTTTTTTTTTTTTTTGCTTATGTGCTACTGAGTTAGTTAGTCCATTAAGCCCACTTAATAAAATTCTAGAAAAGGATTTAAGCCACCAAACTCTAACAACCTCAAAGCAAGCTATATGCACAATTAGGTTTGGGGTTTTTTTCCCCCTTCCAAGCACTCAGTTGGTAACTGTAAGTTGAATTCCACTTATTCCTGAGATCTTTGCTCTTGTCATCCAACACTATGTCTAGCCCAGGAATTATGAGCTCCTAGACTCATAAATCTCGATCTAAGCATACAACTTCTTACAAAACTTCTTACAAAACTCTTAAGACTTCTCCAAGTTGAGCATTTGAAGCCCCACCTCCGCAACGCTCTATACTTCTTTTCACATCACAGAAGATTATAGGCACAAATATTAAAATAGCACACTGGCTATAAGAAAATGTTCACTTACCTCACGATCCAACAGTGCAGATGATACCACTGTAACAATATCTCCCTTTTCTGGATCAATAAAGAACATATTTGGAGATGGTTTGTCAGGTGTCTGTTTGAGGATGTCATATCGGATAAGAGCATTGTCTGTGTTAGCATCATCACCATCAACTGCTGTTATACGCATCACAGTTGTTCCTAAGGGAAAGATGGACAGATAACAGATTGGAGTTAGCCAGAAAATGTAAAATTATGCTGCCTTCTCATGTGAGAACAGATGGATGCAATACGTAATTATCTCATCAAGACAACAAAGTAGTTTTACCTGATAGTTTGTACTTGTATCTGTGTTACTTTGCCTTCAATTGAGCCAACAAGAAAAGACCAGTGCTTCTCGTTTGCAGATGACATATGACTCTAACATAAGTTCCCCATATTTGTTTGCTTTATAGTCATGCTTATTAATCGCATTTTACTAAATTAATTATAGATTCTTTTTTTTCACTTTAAATTCTACAGGTTGAAAGTCTTCAGGATACATATGATCAAGATGACTGCTGAAAGAAGAGAAATGTCTCTATTTTCACTTTGAAGTCTTGCACAGCTGCAGAATTGGTTGGATATTATAATTTCTGTCAGTAAGAAATTTTCTAATGATTAAAGCCTACATTATTCTAATTTCAATTTGTGCAAATTTATGGGCTTATTGTGTCAGCCTCAATACAAAAAAACCCTAAACACCTCTATTGCTAGGCTAACCTTCAAGTGATGAAACGTTATTTCAACATGAAAATCCTGAAGCACATAGTTCTCCTATAGAGTGCAGTAAGGTAAACGATAATGACTGCAGATTCCTAAATTATTTACAGGCGAAAAACCCCACTCTTCTATATTACAGTTAATACAGATGCTGCCAATTCTCTACTTAGCTAGTGGAATATATACTTCTGCAAGTAGTAGAACAAAGGATCAAGTCTTTTCCTCTCCCTTAGGCAGGCACACTAGAGGTTCACATAACCTACACAAATCTGTCACATCACACTTTTATTTGCTTTGTACAGTACATTGAGAACCAAAGAAAATAAGTAATTAGACACCTGGGTTGACCTGTGAGATATTCATCCCTAGACCATTACAATTTCTTAATCAGTTCATTTATATGTTTAAAAGTAAGCATTATAAAACAAGCAAACAAACAAAATAAACAAACAGCAAACAACCCAAATAACAACAACAACAACAAAAAGAAACCAAAACCCCTAAAAGTAATATGTCATCATACCAAAATGAAAATATTTTGGTAATACTGAGCTAAAGAAAGAGTAAAATCCTACCTACTAAGAAAAAAGTCATGATTAAATCAATAAGTTAGTTTCAATGGTGAATCAAAGTAAAGTAACAAATTAATACAAAAGACATTAGCAAACTTTATACAAATAAAGAATCTAAGAAAGTGTCCATTCTTTAGCCTAAAAATCCCAACTGAAACAATTCATCAGATCCCATCAACTTGCAATGAAAATATACAATTTACATTTAAATAACTTTGCACTGAAACCATGTTATCTAATGTGTGAACCACAATGTCAAAATTAGTTGTAATTCTTTGTTGGAGATCAATTCTTCTGCGGTGGTTAACTCACTCTTTTCCCCTATAGACCTGCAGTGGGCAAGTATTATTGTAAAATGCCATGATGAAAAACATTTCAAATACAAGATTTACATTCCTTAACAGGTCTGTAATATCATATCTTCTGTTCTCAGTATCCACGGAGCCTTTTGTGGCAAAATGACTGCAAGTGATTAAAGCCTTTGCTACAGACAAGGCCTGGGATATTACGCTAGAAGTGGCTGCAGAACAAACATATGTGTCATTCATGTCCAATGATAACCAGTGAATTTATGTATTCTTTTTGAAGGTGTTGAAGTACACATCACTAAAAAATCAAATAAAAATGAAATATTGTAGTAAAAGTAAAACAAACCTAGCTTCATTTACAGGCTGTTATAACAAGTGTCTGGTTCACTGTTCAACAAGCACAGCTAGCTTGTTTAGACATGTTTCTTCTTTTTTTGCTTTTGTTGTATTTCCCAAAGTCTCGCCTCTTGTTGTAGTGACCTTGAATATAAGCTCTCAAAGGTTTTGTTTCATTGCTACTTCAGGCAGTGTTACACCCTTGAGAAAAATAACAGAGATCTGACAGCATGTTGGTTTTATTCACCAATGATTAAAGGTCAGACAACTCAAAAAGAAGCTTACCACTGCATACCATGCCATGTTTTCCAATATTACAAGATGATCCTAGCCCTAGTATTTTCACCTACTTTTTTTGAGACTTCTTCAGAAGAAAAAAAAGTAGGCTTCTATTTTGAAGAATGAAAATTCACTCTTTTTTCACAAGTACAACACATTGTAGTATTTTTCAGATATTTAACACATTTTGAGAAGATTATTTGTGTTCATATTAGGTAATGTGTTTCACAAAGATCTAATTGAGTGATTCAGTGAAATAAACAAGAATGAAGGCAAATCTTCAAGGGATCTTAAATACTGCCCAAGTATAAGTGAGAATGAATGGGTTTTAGTATGCAACTCTTTCTTGACAAATGCAACTGAATAAGATGCTTGAGTACATTGGACTATATTTTAAATGAATATACGGTTACTACCATTATTAATCCACTAGAGGAGCTGATGTTCAGCAGAGATTTAGAAACAGATTAAAATATATACTGAAGTAGAAATACTATGTATACAGTTGTCCTTTACAGTTCTACTAAAATACTTCTGATAAGACTGGAAAGTACGTGTAGATTTTAAGATGTAACCCCCCAAATCTCTATTCTGTCATAAAACTGGCTGAATCTGATTCTGATTTGCCAGCTGCAGCTCTTTAACCTTTCAACTCACTGGACATTATCTTGTTCTGCAAAATCATTCCCTTGGTGAATACAGATAAGAAATTCCAACAACTCAGAAGAGCAGAATTTTACATTCATTTTGCACAAAGATGCTAGCTCCAGGAGGAAAGCTGTAGAGAATTAGATCCATTTTTCTGTAATGTTGCTTCTGTCAAAAGTTTTGAGATACTAGTTTCTAACTGCCATCAAAGTGACATTTACATTTAAGTAAAAGTTGTTATATTCTCACAAGTTGATATAACAGATGTAAAAATGCACATAAAATTTGGAGTTGTCTTTAGATGTCATTATGCACTAGTACAATCTAAGGTTGTACCTGTTCACAAACATCAATACAGAAAACTACACCACATTAAACATCACCTACATGTCCACATCAGTACAGCAACCAGAGGAACTGCTGAATAATGCTGCTGAAAGGAAGCCCTTGCACTGATTTGAAAGTTGGTGCTAGGCTTCTGCAGCCACGCTGAGAATGCCTTATTCTCAAAAACATACCTTTTATGCTCTTGTGCCCACAAGCAGGTTGGCAAACTAAACAATAACCAGAGTTCAAAGCTGCCCATTAATTTCAAAGCACAGTGGTACCTACTTTATATTCTATGACATTAAGACAAAGCAAATAAAATCCTTACATATACAAAAAGCTAGAATTGGCTAGTATTTGTGCTTCAAAAATCACAACAGCTTTAAAACAGAAGCTGAAATATTTTCCAGGGACTTTTTGGAGAAGTCCAATGGCTATGTATTTCTGGGGAAGAGCTTTCTATCCCAGTTGAAGACAGGAAGTACATTGGAAGTTCTTCATTGGAACTTCCCTCTATTGGACTATTGGGACTTCCCTCTTCACATGTAACAGAACACACATGACCATACACTTGTGATTGGATCATCACAAAAGAGAATGCTCAGAAACATCCCTTTCCTAAAAAATATAGTGAGACAGGTTTTTTTATTTTAAGAATCTTTACAGCATACATCCGGTCCAAAAGAGTTTAATTCAAGATGCACACTTCCTCAGCATTTCTCCTTCATCATAAAGTTTTATTCTTCATAAAAGATTCATTTCCCCAGACCTATAAACTGACTACTTCTAATTCAGTGTCATTTTATAAATACTTCCATTCCTGGCATCAATCAAATGCAGCTGGCTTTCAAACCACAAAACAACAGCTTGCTACATTATCATGTTAAACAATATATATTAACTTATCAAGCAGAGGAAGAAATGTCTGCAAAATCAGCAACTTTATAGCTCTGATGATGATGTGCAGATAGTCATTGAGGCAGCCTCTCTCAGGAAAGGTACAGTTATGCTTTTGTGTGTTTCAGCATTCATGGTTTATTTGTCATACATTCTGAGCAGTTTCACTACTACCATAATAATTCAGAACCTCTCTTGTACCTCCCACAGTTCCTCACTGATCAGCTGTACAACCCACCAGCCAGGTCATTGCTCCAGAGGCTGCAGGTATCAATCTGTTGATCGCTCATTTGGCTTGTATGTTGGCTTGAAATAAAGGCAAAAATTTCGCCTTAGGCATTTAGATGTAAAACACACTGCTTGCACAGTTTTGTGGTGATTGGAGCAGATGGTTTCTTGGGAAAAAAACCTTTGGTTTTGGTGTCTTTTTTTTTCTGTCAAGATGCCAAGAGAACATCAAGAACAATTCAGCTGATGGACGAGATTACTACTAACCCCCATCCTTTTTATTTATTTAGTCTATTCATCTGCTGGGTTTACAAAAAGGGCTGGAATGTAGTGGAACTGAGACCTATTTCTAGCTTGCTGAAATGCAACATGTGTCTTAAGCCTACAGCCTTAAAAGACTCTGGATTTGAATACTAACAGTAAAATAATTAAGGACTGAATCATTTTAACTTTGAGAGCTACAGTGCTTAAAAACTTTACTTTGGAGTCTTCTCCTGTTATTTTTACACTTTTTTTGAGTCTGTGCTGCATGTTTGGTATGTTAAACATTTCCTAGATGTGCAACAGAAAGGAAGGTGTCTAGTTTCCTAATTAACATGACTGGATTGCTGAGGTGGAAATGCATTTCCACCTTCTTTGCAAGCTCAGATGTACGTCTCTGTACACTGATAACAATCAGTTGCACAATGGTATACTTTCAAATAGTAAAGCTATTTTAACCCAAGGAGAACAAAGAATGAAAAATGGGATGAAAAGGGAAAAGATCAAGAGAGTGACTTGCATCTCTACAGCATATTGCATTTATTACTAGAGAAAAAATTACACCAAATTCTATAAAATGGAGCAAAGGAGGACACCCTCCTGACTACTACATAACTAATTACATGTTTGACCGCCATTTTGCACTTTAAAGACAAGCCCCAGGGAAGCAAAGCAAGTATAAGAAGAAAGGTCTATTATGGTTCCAATCAAGTGCATTTGAATTGCACCTACAGTTATTATGTGTGTTATTAAAAACTTGAAGACCTTCTCAATAGAGAAGACATTTAGTATGAATCAATGTATTCAGGCTTTTAGCATATCTCGTATTTGTATATGGCAATAATTTTATGCCCTGCAGGACTTTTTCACATTGTGTATGTAGATGTGTGGCAAGGTCAGGATATGTGATTACTTTTCAAACTAGAGCATAGATGGCATCGCTGATCATTACACCGGGCATGCCAACAAACTGCAGTCAGGAGGAGTAGAGAGATGCACTGGTGAACTATTTGTAGAATGAATAATAAACTTCTGTTAATACACAAAAGATACTTCACTAATGCTAAATAGCAATGAAGAAATGTTAAGAATTGCTACTACTTATAGAGACTTCATGCAGTCAGAAAGCATATAAATTAAGTAAGAACATTCCTAGATGAACATTATGACAAAACATTAAAGGTATGCAGGCAGGCCAACCTTCAGCAATTCTGGTATTTAACCTTTTTTCTCACGAGTAACACAGCTGTTTTGGTAGAATAAATTATTCACTGCTGTGATGGGTTCCTGAACCTAGTTTATCTTTTTTTTTTTTTAATGTGAATCTGAACCCCCAAATAACAGGAACAAGGGAAATAGAAGAGGACAAGGAATAGTGACTACTCTGCTGTTGTTAGAAGCTACTCACCAAATTATACCTACTTCGACTCCATCTTCTCCTAAACAATTTCCCCAGTTCTACTCCACATCACTGTCAAACCTTCAGGAAACAAGCTTTCCTGGTTCAGACATGGGAAAGTCATCATACTTGTGCACTTACAGCCTCTTCAGATGGACTGCAAATTGAGAATTTAGTGAAAGAGGACTTTCAAAACAGCTGTAGATGAAAAATACAATACCCTTTCTCCAGATGTGATCAGGCTGCAGATTTAAACAAACCATGAAAGGTTTTTTTTTTTCTTAACTAGGATTCTAAGTTCTGGATCGGTAATAAAAATGTTGCATTCTCATGTCTGCTTCTCTTTTGACCAGTTAAGTCTATTAAGAAAAGGCATGAGTTATGTCTTGGATCATGACCATAAGCTATAAAAATTTTGTCCCACTGTTCTAATATTCTAACTGCCAATTCATAACATAATCTTACATGTCAGATAACATAATTCATACAGCAATATAACACATTCTCTGAAAGTAAATGGTTTAATGTAAATGATGATACGCATTGAACATCTCGCAGCAGGCAAATATGACAGAACAGTGATTTATGTATGAAAGAATAGCTATTCAACATACAGAGAGTAAGCTTCAGCTCTAGGCACACTCGGAAAATTCAGAGGACCCACATTCTCTCTGGAGTTTGGCTAGCACTAGAAGTCAATCAGAAAAATCATAGGAAATATAAAACTAGATGAGATATTGAAACACTATTAAATTCACACCCCTAAAAACAATGCAGTACCATTCTTGGAAAGATACTGAAGAATGTTGGCTTCCTGTACGAAAATCTCCAACAGAAAAACTTCCACAATTCCTATGTAATTTACAACCATGAGAAGTGTGTTTGGCAAACACTTACTGGGAGCTAGCTCAGATCCTAAGAGGAGATGCCCAAAATAGCCAGGCAAACTCTAGACTATCACTGCACTGGAGGAGATAGAGGATGCTGCTAGAGGTAAAATGTCTGAAAATCAACAACTCCCACTTTCAGTGACTGTTCATTTAGTCTGCCCTTTGATCTGACCTATTTGACAGCTGAAACATTTTGTCAGAGATGTTTCCAACTCATGTCATCCACCATGCTGTTTTCCCAGTTCCCGTGTAAAATTTGAGTTACCTGCAATCATTTAAGTTTTATTTCAGATGTATACAAGCTCTTTAAATGCAGATACAAACTTTACAGTCATGAACAGCTAAGTAGAGAACTCACTAAAAATATATATTCTGCAGTTATCTCTGTTATACAATATAAATTTTTTTTTTTTAGCTTTTCTCTACCTTTTCTTTAATAGTTTTCCATTATTTTCTTCTTCTATATTTATCTGGGTTGTATAGTTCTGGCCAGAGCAACGCAAATTTCTAACAGATAGCAAACTTTAAAGTAATACAAATACATAAAGCCTGATGTAAATTTCATATTCAGAAATACCCATTAGAAATTACATTTTGAATGTAGTAAAAATCTTCCCCCAAACCTCAAGAGAGAAAGTAAAACAGAAAAAATTAATAATTTTCTCCTCCCCCCAAAAAAAAGTTAATATCCAGTTTCTCCTTGCCTGTAAGCAGGGAGAAATTTTTAATCAAGACAAATGAAGAAAAGAAAATAAATGTTTCAGAGGCTTCACTTAGGTAAGTTATAAAGGATTGTCAATTATTTGTACTCTGAACATCTGGGAGAGAACTGGCCATCTTTCACATCAAAGCCATTTTCACCTTGTCTCCACCCAGCCCTGTCAAGAAGAGTTAGGATTCTGAATGTTTACAGGAACGTCAACAAGAACAAGTAGAGACTCTTTTCTTAGTCCTCATTAAACAAAACATAGTTAATCACTGGGAACCCAGCACACATTCATCTGTCCATTGAGCCAGGGATTCCTCTGAATTTGAAAACTAAGCAGCAGTTTCCTGGAAAGGAGACCTGGGGACACTGGTAGTGAAGAAAGAGCAGTGTGTTTTAACAGGTCCACCAACACGAACTTATGGAGACCCTGACTGTGAGGGGCATACTTCAGATATGAAAACTAACAAGATAATGTTTTGGAGTGATTTTTGTTTGCTCATTTGTTTTAAATAGAGAAATTCCATGCCAATAGCAATTTCAACGTAAGGATGTCTGTCAGCCATATTTTCTTTTTAAGCTAGGATTGTCTGTAACGGAGGCTGAAACTAGTTAAATTCATTGAACTGAAATACATTGGTGCCAAATGTAGATTTTAAATCAGTAGTAAAGCAAAATCTAATAATATTTTGAGAATGAAAAGGAAATTATGAATATTCTTCCTTTAATTCCAATAATAAATTATTAAAAAAACCCAAACAAACAAACAAAAAACCTCTAAAACCCCAATAAAGTGTATTGAAAGTAAGTGTCTCATTTTTTCAAAACACTGTAAAAATACAGCCTGTATGGAATGGGTAATAAGAAACTCAGGCTACCTACTCTGTGTGCATACTGTGCATTAGGACCTGTTCAAGAGCAACAACATTGAGCGCTTTTTCTATGAAGGTAATGTTTTGACATATTTCACTACTATTTTGACCATGTCATGGTTTAAGCCAAAACCAAACTTTATAGATGGAAGATCTCGTTCTTTAAACTGCCTACTTTTGTGAAGGAATTGATTGGCTTCTTAAAAATATCTTATACGAAATGCAGCAATTATATTCCCCCGTTGTAGTGGACTTTAATCAAAAATACGCCATTACTTTACAGAAATCACTTTAAACTATTCTTTTATGTCCAACTAAGGTACACTGGCATCCTTCCTGATTAAAAGGTAATAATGTTCCATTTTAATAAGATCTGTTAGTGTAAGATCAATCTTCACTGATTGGAAATGTTTTTTGAGAGAGTGGGCCAGAATTTCTGTTGATCTAAATCAGCCCAGCATTACTAAAGCAAAGATTTATATTAAGTGAGGCTATGACAGGAATGACCTTGAAAGTCTTTATTAGATATAGACAGCATTACATTGCCTTTATTCCCTTTTTACCTCCCCAATTTCTCACTTAAGAATATGTGTAATAAAAAAGAAAAGCAAAAGTATGATCCGCACCTTTTTTTGTGCCTCTTCTATATTAGACATTTTTCAGTCCTGTTACCAGCAACTTATTCAAGTATCATTTTTTTCACAAGGATATCAGATAACGACAATACGCCAACATGCACTTCAACAGTAAGTGCACCTTAGAAGTCCTCATCTTTATTCTTTGTCTCTTTAACTAATATGAACTGTGCATTAATCTCATGTTACAAAGTGGGGATATAATTGAAACACCTATCCGTGTTATCCATGATTCTGTCACTGTGATTCTTATCATCTACATCAATCCAAAATTAATTCATATAAGCCAGGGGTGCTTCAATATTATAAAAGTAATGCTAATGAAAGAAGAATCAGACCTCATAATAAGGAGATGAATCTTTTAATATAGTTTCTAGATTCATTTGTAGGAACCAGAGTACACACTTAGTCTAATGTATAATTTCATCTTTGTACTGATTTCATAGTCAAGTCCTAGCCATTTGATCTATTAAACATCTGAAAGTTTTTATCTGAGAGATAAATGTTTTTGCCTTAACACAAGATCTTTTTAAGTGAGTTTTGTTTTCCTTTCCCCCTCCTGCAGACGAGCTACTGGATAAATTATTTTGTTGGTCTCCCAGCATCTGCTTAGCTCAAGTTATTAAAATTCATCCTGCCCAGAATATAAATCATGATGAACTTCTTCACTGCTAAACAAAAAAAATGAATTAGGCAACTTCTACCTATTCTTTATCCAGAGAATTGCATTAAGTCCATTGCACTTTTCTGGATAAATCATAATTCCTGTTAAAACTACAAACAGAAGTGGAATATTTGATTGTTAGCTTTCAAACTTAATATTGAACAAATCCTTACAGAGGATCACAAGTTGTGTTTTGGAAAGATATCTTTTCCCTTAAAAAGGATTAATTCTTTCCCTATACAACAGCTTCCTACAGTAAAGAAGTCCACAGCAAAGAAGGATAAACACACTCAGTTATTTTGGAAACCTACACTTTGAATTGGTCAGCCTTTAAATCGTGTTCATAGTAGCAAGTCATTCCCCAATAGCTTTCAAGAATAAAAATGGAATGTTTTTAAGTCATTTCCCTTTCTTGAAAATGAAATATCTGCATATAGAAACCTTTGCAACCTTACCCAAATTCTTTTTTTTGGTTAAATTATATTTTAAAGCCACTGATAGCTGAGTTTAATAAACGATTCAGATGCAAAAAGAGTATGCTTTATGATTTTAAAGCAGGTCTTTGAAACTGCCTTATAAATCACCGGTTTCAAAAACTGTATCCATATATGTCATAAGAACACAGACTGGAGTGCGTGGTATATGTTTTCAGTGGGGCCTTGATATTCTTTCCTGAATTAAGTTATTGATTAAGCTACGAGGTTCAGCAACTTTGAATTAGGCAGTGTGCTTACTTTCACTCAGTTACAAGTCCTTTAGGCTCAGGTATCTAGTCTTTAAGGTTTCTTAATAGTCACTGGAGAGGAACTGGCAATTTTAGATGCAGCTCATCCTATTCTAAGTAAAAATTTAAGAAAGGTGAGATGAAGCATCTTTAGAATTATTAATTCTGGAGGAAATCTAACTCAGAAAAGACATCAAACTCCCAGGTACTTAAAACAAGTGATACCAATCCTATTAATTCTGTCTATCTCTACAGATGTGGAAAACAGGGTTAAAATAAAATTATTCTTCTGTACTTTTGTTCTAGTGTCACAAGCATGCCAAAAGACTTCCTCTTTCCCACTTCATGATTACATAGAGCTGAAGGGAAAATATGCTTGCAGGAAGTGCAATTGAGTGCTGCCCAGCACTGGGCTGGACAGCTTTAAAGTCTGGACTAACACCTGACCCTTGAAAAGCCTGCAAGGATTAACCACAGGCCATGATACCACTGTTCTTACTTCATTAGAATTGGTGCATCATGGTAGGAAAGAGCCTTAAGCAACAAATCAAGTTATTTTAACTTTGTGTTTAATAGATTTAGTATTGAAAGGGCTACATAATGTCCCTGCAGAAAAAATATTGGCATGGAAAAGGCTCTGTAAGTCATAAAACATCTAAATATTGACTGTGGAACTCCTTAATGCAAAATTAATGATTAAGCATGGAACAGCACAAAATATATCACTGTCAGCAATTGAATACTTAGAGATCATAAAGATTTGCAAAGCTATGTGCAAATATAGTCTCATTATGTCACAGGCTTGTTCAAGTGTATTTATCCTTATGCACATATGCCTTCTGAGGCCCAAAGAAAGCAAGCATCAGTCTGTGCTATATTGTGTCAAGAAGGAAGATTCAGGAACAGATTGTAAACGGCTACACAGTTCTACCTTTCCACTAAGCACTTTTACACAGCCCTCAACTTGAACACACATTTCAAATGGGTCATATGACTTGCATTGAGCTGATTTCAAGTATGAAAACTCCCAATTCACTGAGCTCCTTTTCCTTAATATCCCTCCGTCATGTCTTAGCTAGCCGAGGACAAAAGTGGGTTTGTTCCTTTGCCCTTCAACCTGGCTGGCAAGGATCTAAACAAAGTTCAGGAGCTATAAACCATATCTACAGAGTGTTGATAAGCTCTCTTTCTGCCTTAACTTTCATTACTGACTGGTTTTGAAGACGAGCTTATCATGTTACAGAGAACTTCATATGAACCTGGCAGCATTGGCTTTGGAGTGGAGATGGCTCAAGAAAAAAATTTTCAGCCCCCCAAAAATCTGATTTAAGTTAGGACAATTTTTGTAAGCAAGGACACCAAGCATGTAATTCAGCCTTATTGTATTCAATGACATATAAATCAGGCATATAAGGAATAAAAACTGAAATTTTCATTTGCTTTTTGCTTTTAAAATTCAGGACTTCAATGAAATAGTGTTTCTTGGGGAAAAGGTAGGTCTGGACTGTGTAAAGGGCGCACTGAATGGAGTCGTAACATGAATATCTATCCACCCATCTTTCCCTATTAGAAGTAAATGGAAAAGCAAATGGGACTTGGGAGCAGACTGTTTTGGGTTGCCTGTCAACTTCTGCTCTCACAGTTTCCAGTGTTGAAAGTGGTAATAGCAATGCATCACCAAATTTAAAAGCAATTTGTAAACACAATTTATCAAATACATGCATAAAGCTTTTCCCCTGCCTCAGCTCTGTTATAATTTTGAGCAGATCCCTGATGCAGGGTGCATGGGAGAATGACAATTTCAAATTAGAGCAACCTTCAGGATTCAATCTCTGAAAGTTTGAGCAAATTTCCTCCATAAAAAACTTTAGTTAGAAAAGTCAAATAAAAAATATTTTACTTCTGTGATTTATTCATTTGTTTTTCCACTAGCTTATATGAAATCCTACTTGTCAGGGATGAGAGGTGTAAATCTCTCTGCTAGTCAACAAAGTCAAGGTCAGTTCTGATTCATAGTTTTTGTCTCCAAGATGTCTGCTAACATCTTTCCCTGATGCTACCATACACTTCAAAATTGGGTGAGATCATCAGTTTATTATTATACGTTATTTATATAAACTCAAGGGAAGAGGACCACAGAGTCCTCACTACAGCTATATTCTAAATTCCTGGACTTCTGGAAAGTCCTGAAACTTTCACCAACCTCAAAAACTTAGCAACTGCTAAAGGAACAAACAAACCAAAACCAAACCCTAAACTTATCAACTTTGATATCTTTAAATTATAACTATTTTGTGTCTGTTTATCTACAGAAAAATAGCTATGACAGCATTTGAGCCACAATGATTTGTATCTATGGATTACATGTCAAATTTGAAAAATTGTAGCTTAAATCATACATTCATGACAGATCTTGAAAGTCAAAGAGGAGATAAGTATTCCAGTGAAATGCACCAATGCCAAATGAAGTTATTCTGTATTTCTATGACATTACCAGAAACATGCATTAGATGATAGTTGCAAACTCTTTTGTTCAGGGAATTCACTTAGCTTTTTTTTTCAAATATACTACTTTAAAGAGAGAACAGTTTGTAATTTTGTTCACTTGAAAGCCATTGATAAAATAACCCACTGATACTAATCCCAGCAGCATTCTGTTAAGTATATCGTACTTACTATGCTTATAAAAACCAGATCTGATAATGATCTTCTTTGAAGTGATTTTATCTGTTGACACAGTGCAACTAAGAATTAAAACAAATGGATAATTTACTAAAGAAAATAAAAGGTGGCATATTTTGCACATTTCATAGTTGCGCTGTAATGACACAGAATACCTATAAAATTTAAAAAATAAAGTCATGTGTACTCATGCAAGTATTAACTTTTAAAATCCACAACTGTTGACAAATTGGTTATGCTGTCAAAAGCACATAAATGCAGGTGCTAATACCTCAGCTTTCTGCACTGTGCTAAGTGTAATGTTCTCAAAGAATTTAAGATCTAAAGATATTAGCCATGTGATTTCTTAATTATATTTTCTGAATTACTCAGATTTTCCTGGTTAATAAAACTCCATCTGTATCAAAATATATAAATACTTGTCCCAAATAAATAGAATAGATTTGATAACACATATTGAGACTTTGTAGAAAAACAACATTCACACCTGGGCTCTGGACTAGAAAAAATGAAAAATGCTGCCATTCTCTGCTTAGACTTTGTGCATAAATCAATTTTTTCTTTGCAAGATTAGTATGCAGTAGAACCTGCAGAAAAACACCACCAAAGATTTTATTCCAATTTAGCACTCTTGGTAGTAGTTAATAATTTTCATCTACACCCCACTTGCAAAAAGACCTAGTGTCCTGGGTTCAGCAGTAGCAGTCATCTTTCTCCTTCTTAGTAGCTGGTGCAGTGCTGTGTTTTTGACTTTCAGCCTGGGAAGAGCACTGATAACACCAGTGGTTTTAGTTGTTGCTCAGTAATATTTACTCTGACAAAAGACTTTCTGAACCTCATGCTCTGCCAGGGAGAAGAGGAAGCCGAGAGGAAGCAGAGACAAGACACCTGATCCAAACTAGCCAAAAAGGTATTCCATACCACAGCACGTCATACCCAGTATATGAACTGGGGGCAGTTACCTTGAAGGGCTAGATGACTACTCAGGTCGGGCTGGGTATCAGTCTGCAGGTGGTGAGCGGTTGTATTCTCTCCCCTTGTTATTTCCCTTACCATTATTATTATTGGTGGTAGCAGCCGTGGTTTTGTGTTATACCTTAGTTACCGGACTGTTCTTATCTCAACCCATGGGAGTTACATTCTTTTGATTCTCCTCCCCATCCCTCTGGGAGCCATGGCAGGAAGAAGAGGGAGGGAGTGCGTGAAAGGCTGTGCGGTTCTTAGTTACAGGCAGGGCTTAAGCCACGACACATAGTTATACTAATTTCAGAGGAGTTTTATAATTTCCATGTATAGAATAAATTGATAAATATTCTGTTGGCATGTCCGTTATGGAATCTACTGTGCATACTAGCAGAGCTCCACATACAGAAAATTCCTGCTGCTTCAAAACAGCAGCATTCCTCTGTATAGGGAAAAAAAGTTGCATGATGACTAAGTCAATGTAATTGAATGTACTCTTACAGTTTGTTTAAAAAAACCTTATTTTTAACCTTAAGCTTTGTTTACCAATATACCAAGGGCTGGGCATCAGATGAAAATGCTTCTGAGCTGTGTTACACAGGGCATTGTGAAGGCATTGCTTCATCAGGATTTGAATGGAAACACTATGAAGTGGCACAAGTGTACAGTAGTTAGAAAACCATTAGCAAAAAGTAGTTGAGAAAAATTTTCGTTCTCTAGTTGCGTGCATGTTTTTAAAGCAGTCAGATCTCTGTACATATCTACAAATTAGATTATAAATTAAGCATGTTACAGATGTTTGTAAGTCATAATTAAAATCAAGTCAGTGACCCTCAAATAAGCATTTATGAAGGATTTATTCAAAACTGGTTAACCATTTATAAGGCATTTATAAGGCATATAGAAACAGAGTATAAATGATGACTTTCGATTTTCTAGGCAAACTATATAAAGTACTTTCGTTTTATCTTCTGTCCTAGTTACTGCATGTGGAAACACTGCGATACTGAACATGGGGTAATTTCTTGCAAATTTTGACTTTGTGATATTGGAATGACACCATGGATAATAGCACAGGAGCAGTACAGGATCATAAAAGTAAATTATGCTCTAGAACCTGACAGTACATATATTGTTAAATCTGAAATCTATTTAAATGTACTGCTCTGAAGGAAAGCGATATATTTTAGTATATGCACAATTGTAATTGCTTATGTGTTTTTGGCTTTTTTTTTTTTTTTTTTTTTTGACATAGTTTCATTTTGAATAACACTATTTAAAAATCTAATGTAGCTAATTTTATATATTATATACACATATACTTGGTATAACATATACACAGTAGATGTATAGATATAGGAAAAATAAACAGGTAGATTTTAATGAAGTTACTTTTAGTTTGTATGTCTGCAAATAAGTTTCAAACTTGGGGTCTTTTATTGACATTTTAGTCTGCTGAATTATCTACATTGATTTGGCTTGACTCCAACAATACCAAAAGAAACTGTCATGAAATAAGCAGCTTAGCATCCTCTCCTAGGTGCTGTAGTCAGTGTCCTTCCCATATGCTGCTTCCTGTGCAGCTCCAAGATACTCAACAGCTACCTGACCTCATAAACTCATATAGCCCTACAGAATATACCTACCTTGAAGCTCATACTTTCTATAAAGTGCAATACACTTCCTTTTCTGTTTTTCATATTTCAGGCACTCATTTGTTTAGTACTCTGTTATCAATAACAGAAAACACAACTGTCCAGTGATGGAAAAGCAGTTACAGAATTAAAGGTAAAACTGAAAGTGCTCTTTTTGTGTTCTTTTGATGCACGCCAGTACTGCCCTGGACAGGTTGGAATAACACTATCACCCATGGCATACACGATCCTCACCCACTCTGCTGAAGGTCAATTCCAAATTGCTAGCTTTAAAAAATTTTATTCTTTCTGATGTAGGCTTTGGGAACAAGACTGGGACCTAAAGATAATTTCATATAGCATCAAAGCTTTTCAATATTGACACACTGACCTATCAATACAGTTTTGCACCAATGAGCTTAAAGACGAAAGATCACCAAGCTCATCAAATTTCTGACAAATTCAGGTCTTGTGGTTTTGTTTCCTGAAGCAAAAATATTGTCTTCACCTGAAGGCAGTGGTCAAGACCTGAACTCATACCTGATCAGCCAACTATGGTAACTAAAACTATGTATACTTTTTAAAAGTAATCAGTGGAAATACAGCATTCATATTGTTCACGTTTTGCTGCATGCATCAAAAGCAATTCGTGTTAATGAAAAATTATATATGTTGAGAAATACACTACAATTATTTCACAGGAGGAATAAGACATCATTTCTGTTCCTGCTCTGAAAATACTTTGATTACAATCTCTGGAAACTGAAATGTGACGTTACAATAAACATATCTATTGTTCAAAAGGCTGTATGTTTTGTAACTTTACCCTACAAAAGTAGTTATATTGATTCTTTACAAGGTTTATTAAATTAGATTATTTGAAAAATATACAAATGTGTAAGGCAAAGAGCAATAAATAATTACAAAATGTAAGATATTGACTTTTATGTTCAGAGGCACCTTAGAAAGCAAAATTTCCACTTAATGTTTCAATTCTGAAACATAGTAACAGAGAAATAATAATTACAGAATACTAACCAGCACTAGACTTTAAAGAAATTAAAAAACCATGAGTTCCCCAATTTGCTTCATGTAGGCAAACATACAAAACCTAAACAAAAGGAAATGTAAAGATCCCTCTCGCTCTGTAAGAAAACAGCCTCATTTGCATAATCCTTTACAAGTCTAATTTTCCTTTATGATATTTTGGAATGTTTTCCTGATCAGTGAATTCCCCACAGCAATATAAAAAGTTCCACGCTCAGTAATGAAACGTTTTTTTAAACTATAAAATGAGTACTTGCTGTACAAATATCCCTGGCATCCTGCCTTAAGATAAAACTATTTAATTCCTTCCTTTAAACATAATCCATACAATTAGTAAAGATTTATGCTTTGTAAAAGTGCAAGTGAGAGTTTTCACAGTAGAAGGATACTTAGGACTAACCACCTTAGAATGTGGTTTAAATTCACTGGATCTGCCAAAGCAACTAGTTTGAAATCTCTGCCTCCTGTTCTTCATGGAACATACAAAAGGACTTTGAACAGAAATCAAAGAAAAGACAAAAGCAGACAATTAGTTTCAACCTGAGCAGCAGTGGATGTAAAGCATGACCCTAGCAACCACTTCACTAACTTGTGCTGTTAACAAGAACCTTTACCCCTCTGGCTCCAGTGGAAGACTCTTGCACACTGTTGTGATGTTCAGGCTTGGATGATTCATAACAGGGTACAACTTTATACCTGCTACTAGAAGGACAACATGAGATTTGACCATTATCTTCCCTTATCCATACTAGATATTATTTATTTGCTGACACTGAAGGGAATCATGCACAAAAGGACTATTTGAAGGGCCCTAGAGTTATGGTAGAAGTGAGTGACCTCCTAGTCCATCAAGAATCCCCGTCATGGTAACATCACATGAGAAGATACTGACACAGAGGTGTGGTTCAGATTCAGTACTCTTAACAGCTGCAGCACTGTCCTTAAAGAAAGGGTAAAGCAAGCATGGTTAGTGTTAAGCTAGCAGCGAGAAGGGCTCTCATACTTACGCTCAAGCTCTCCTATGTTAGGTTCAGAGGGTACTACAGAAATATGCTCAAGACAGATGAAACTAAGTGGAAATATGAGCAGGGAAACTTAAAAAAGCAATCTAGGAGATTACTGTTGATCCTGAAAACCAAAATCATTTATCCTTGCACAATTTTCAGAGGCTGTTTCATCATATGGAAACGAAAGGAATGAAAAGCTGTTGATGGTGATCAATTCAAGAGGTGTGCAGAGTCATACTGCTTTATGAATCACTGCACTTTAATCCACTGCACCACTGGGTAGTGGTCTCTTATTGTAGTGCTGGAGAGTTCCATAAATGAAAAATGTTTATTTTGCTATGTGTGACTTATGCACGGAGTGGAGGCAAAGGTTTTAGAAGGAAATACAGACCACTTGAAATATACCAGCACAAGACCAACATAAAACAAAACTGTCATTGTCTTTCTTGCCCTTTGGTACACTGAAGGGGTATTGCATTAGCAGGTTTCAACTTTCTTCAAGTATTAAGTAACCATAGAATTTTAAGGTCCTAAATCCACATTAACAATCAAGCTGCTTCACAAGCACTATCCGCAGAAGTATGTCCAGGATAGTGATACCTTTCCTGCTATGCGTACATCTTTCTCAGAATGGAGGATGACTTAGAAGAGTTGCTGGCATACGACTGAGTTCTTTGAAAGATGGACTATATTTTATTATACATATATTCATGTTAGTGCAGAAGAATTGTTAAACAAATATTACTACTGCTGACAGCAGTAATATTAACATGATGAACAGATCATTATTTATTTAGTTTCCACATTTCCAATTTGTTCTATTTATTTCACAGGTACAAAAGCTTGAAAAGACTTCTTAAAATGAGTCATAAAAATGAGGGCATCAGGAAACCGATTAGATCATCAAGTTCAAGTCTATGTCATTATGCTGTTACTTTCTTGTTCTTTCCAGGTTACGTACATGGGAACATTCACATTTCCTTTTAAAAGAATTTCAATAAACCTTTTTTGCTGACATTAAGCCCAGATTTTTGTTTCCTTACTTCCACCTCTCTCCAGCAGGCAGCGGTGATTACCAGCAGGTAAAGCACTTATAGTCTGTGACACTAGAAATGAGACAGTCCCCCAGCACACTACAGATTGTGATTTGTTCTCAGCTTCTACTTGAAACCATAAGCAATGGTTTCATTTGAACCATAACCATAAGCATGTTTCTTTTTCCCTGGACTGTTCTTTTCCAGATCAATGAGTTTCAGCTGCATTTTAATTACAAAACCATAAACCAATCTATTCTTATGTATACATAACACAAACTGCTCCAAGAAGTGTGTATAAGAAATGAGGCTCATTCTGAACACATCAACTGAAAAGGCTGATTCAGCTTTCCTTCCAAATGCAGAAGAAATGAACTTCATTCTCAGCTGCATCAAGCTAATAGTAGTAGTCATTCACTATTAGAGGAGATGAAGATGTAATGTGCCTTTGCATTTCCCCAGTCAAAGAAAGATGCAAAACTTATAAAATGCAACCTCTACAAAGCCAGGCGCTGTCTTGGTTGCTCTTGTGGTTATTCCACAGCTGCTGTATTGCCTGCTTGTTCCATTAAAACTTTCCTTGTACTGATAGGAACAGTAATACCAATTCCAGAGTGGTGTCTTTGGCTGTTAAATCCACCAAACAACTCTGAATCCAAGACCAGGTAACTCCTCTGCATTAAGAGGTTCTTTATTCTAGGTGTGTGAACTGAAATTTCCATTGAATTCCAAAGCAAACAAATCAACTTTCTTTGAAAAAAAAAACAAGTCTTTTTTTTTTAGCTGATTACACAATATCAAACACATCAGAAAAGCTTGTGAGCACTTCAAGAGTACATTTTCAAGAGTACATTTTTTTTTCAAGGCTACATTTCAAAAGAGCTTCCTTCTTCAAACAGTCTTCTGTTTCCAATTATGTTGGACAAATAAAAAATATTATTTTCCTTTACAAACATATGGTACTTACACTTAGACCATCTCACACAGAATACTACTGTACAAGAAGTTTATACACTGTACAAAAGAGGTTTATACTGAAATCTTTAGCCAAATATTTCTTGTCCTTCAACTTTAAGCCAGGCACAATATATTATCTGTGGCCATTCAGTCCTCTGGTGGAATATCAGTAGCAAAATGACTTCTGTATGTTTCTGGTTCACATTAAATACCTGTATGCTTGTGCCACAGGGAAGATGGGACTGGCAGCTCACATCCAGACAGAAGAAAGGGTGTTTAACTGCAAGTCTCTTCCTACTCAGCTTGTGATCCCAGCAATTCTTTCTCAGCTTGAGTCCTTCACTGGCATGAAGAGAGCAGCTAATGCTCTGCCAGCTAGCACATTGTGCCAAAATATTAATCCTCATTTCCTTTATGCAGTGAAGATTTTGGTATGCACATGAGCATCACATTGCATAGACCTCTCTGAAGTTTCTGTGGGTAAAACCACTGAAGTTAAATTTTGATGTAAATATAAAACACATGCTGAGGGAAATATTTGGCTACTACTCTTTGTACTTTTCCTGTTTAGCTATTTCATCAAGATTCATTCAATAGGGAAATTTAACTGCATGAAAATCACACAGAGAGTAGGGCAGATACATCTTACTCATGTCAGCCTTTTTTGTTTGTAAACTTAAGACAACTAATACTGTGTGCTTCAGATACATAATGTCCTATGTGACACATTTTTGAAGATAAAAACTTACTCATGTTTTTATTTCCTACTTTGTTTTTGGAAAACCTGCTGTAAAATAAAATATATACCGTTTTTCTGAGGCTGATTAACTAGCTTGTTTCCAGTAAAATTACTTTCCCTTGAGAGGAGCATTAAGATTTCTTTAATGCAATCTTCATCCATTACCATTGATTACAGCTACATTAAATATGAAAATGAGGATTTACTCTTTTCAACAGATATCACTTTCTGCATAAGTAAGTAAAGATTTTCCTCTGTATGCTTCACTCTGAGAGAAGCGTGAACAAATATTTATTTATGTATCATTTTGAAGAAAGAAATTGCCTGTGGCAAAAAACTAAGTGCAGCTCATTGGCAAAATACTCTGGCAAAGATGAAGCAACAAGATGCAAGTCTGGAGCACAAACCACTCCCAGCATAGGTACCCTGTGTGGCATCAAGAACTTAAAAGCAGTAAATATTCATTAGCGAAGCAAGCTGGTGAATCACACAAACCCTTATGTTTGAATTAATCAATAAATCTAGCAAAAGCCTTATTGGAATAAAGAAGATATTTCAGTCAGTGTAAGGCTGACTGTCCAGCCAGCTTGGTAATAAGAATGCATCTCTGGCAGATGAAATGACTTTATCTGAAACATGCATAAAATAGCCTAATTTAAGGGAAACCAGCAGAGAAATTACATATTAATGTGCCATAGCACTTGAGCAAGGCTAAAGATTATTTTCTAATTATCTTTCTTGGTGAATACCTTTTTTGAAATGTCTAATTTAATTCTCTAGGGAAAAAAAAAAAAAAAAGAATTATTTTAAGAGTTTTCTAGTACTGAGAAAACATCAGAGGTTTCTCTAATTAATATACTGTTTTGTAATCAATATTTACTACATGAAGCTTTGACATTTTAGGTTCCAGTTATAAAGGCAACTGTTGTGCATTGCTGAGTTGCCCAGCATCAGGTGAGCAGGTCTTTTATTGGCTTCTTAAAACCTGCTCAATTCCATCATGTAATGAGATATTTTGAAGATCCTGTTCAAATTCCACACCTTGTAAGTAGACAAATTCACCAAATACTTGCTGTAGAGTATTCTCAGTTTCCACACTTATCAAGGAGATTTTTTAAAGGGCTGATCTATAACCTCGGGGATCAATTTGAACAAAAGCACATCAGATCAATAAAGTAAGGAAGAAAAAGCAAAGCAAGAGAGGAAACAGAAATAGAAAGGTATTACTTTTAAGAAGCACTGCATACCTTCCCTTACAAATAAAAGCAATTCTCCTGAGCAGAAAATCTCACTTTTGGCTTCCCTCTAACAAGTAAAAAGCACATTTTTAATAGTCATGCAGCTTGTTATCTTTGCATCAAAGTGTCAGACACCGGTTTTTCTCTTAGGGCCAAGCACATTTCCATAGGTACACATTCAACCACTCTCAGACTATTATTATGGGGAAATACATCAAAAATTAAGAAAATGTTCCTACCTCTTACAAGGGTAATCCTTTACATGATGCAACATTGACATGAACACCAACATTTGAGCAAAGACACCCCGTCACTGTACAGCAAGGACTTCAGCTCTCCCCAGCAGGTGGCTATTTTCTTCATACTTTGATCCAACCCTAACCAAATCCCATGGAAATTTCCAGTAAGATCACTGAGATCTAGCTGGGGCTATAGGAAGCAGCTGTATCAGAGTATTGTGTCCCCTGAGTCATGTATTTGTAATTAATATTCACAAATTCCTAATGAGGGAGGTATATTCACCTATGATAGATGTCCCTGATTCATGTAGTCCAGCAATCACTCAAAGGCACCTCAGTGGGAGGTATGTTGTAAATTAAAGATTTGTCTCAGTTTAAGTGTACTGTACTTTGCCCTGGATTCTGTCTAGGACTTGCAAAAACAACTAGAGGGCATTTCAGTTCACCTGTAATTTAAAAAGCTAATATTTTACCCTCAGTATCTTATGGTTAAAGAAACTATACAAACTTGAAAGCATACAGCAAGAAGTTAATTTATAAAAAATAAGTACTATAATTTCTATGCCATATAATAAACTGTGCTTGAAAGAAAGTGAAATCATTCTGTCAAAAAGAACGCAGATTGTCAATCAACAGCATTTCTTTGAAAACACACTTTTTAAAAAGCGTTTCATCAAGAGGACACTCTGTGATTAAAAACGTTATGATGGCATCTTTTAAATTCCTCTAAATTCAGAAAAGAGGAACTCTAGAGAACACTGAATAACAGTATCAACAGGCAAAATGTAGTCACATAATCTCAAAGCCTTGGACTAGCCCTGCTCCTCTCTTTTTGGAGGAATTACAGTAAGAGTGAAGAAAGACTGTAAGAATCAAACTTCAGAGCAGTACACGTACAGATTTAAGAAGTGATAATCGGAAGCCCTCTATGTATACTTCTGAATGGGATATATTTTTCCTTGTTTCCCATTTGACAGCTAGAGCACGGGAATGGCCCCTATTCCTTTTCCTTAAATTATTCCATTAAAAAGGTAAAAAACAGATACAAAAGAGTGAAGCTTTCCTGTGGCAAGCTTATGCCATCCTAGAGCAGTATGTTTCCTGCATAATTTTTTGACAGTACAAAATAAGAGCCAAATATTCAGGTGATATAATTAGCAGCTTACAACAACATCAATATTAAAGCCAGAGCAGGGCATTCCTGCATTTACTACACTGGGAACAGAACCATAATAAAAGACATGTAAAACATACAATGGAAACAAAAGAAAAATTCATCACAAAAGTGAAATGTCAAATAAGTTATCAATTTCCTGAACTATCAGAAATTTTGCTTTTGATCACAGAAATCACACACAGAATGAGGGATGGACTTACTGGTCTCATCCAAGATTCTGTTTCTCATGAGGATTCACAAAAGCTGGCTGCTTTGAATACAGTGTAAACTTGGCAAAACATGCAAGCACAGTCTTAACTTATAACAGCTTTAGTGGAGTATTGAAAAGCAGCTGATTAAGTGTTTATTTGTTTATGATGCTTTTTAATGTTTTTAATTATTATCAGCGATACCCTTTTAGAAGTTACTCTTACCTACCATGAATCAACAATAATTAGCATTAAAAGCTACACAATATCTATCACACTAACCTGTCAACTCCCTAAAGGAAGAAGTTAAAGAAAATAAGGATTTAAGTTTTAAGAACAGATACATAATATTTAAATATATTTGGCCAAATATATTTATATTTTTATCCATAAAGGTACACTTTTGTAAAGTTCTCTTTATAGTATGATCAGAGCAGCTCTTAGCTGATAAATAAAGACAGAACAAAAGTAAAAAGAGTAGTGTTGAGCTAAATATAGCATTGAAATGGGAACAAAAGGATCTTTGCAACTCTGCTGAACATCCAGTGTGACCTCAAAAAAAAGTATAATCATTTTCATTATTGTTATGGTTCCGCATTTGTAAAATATGGTCAACACCTGAGGACAATACAGATGGTGGGCTGTAAACCAGTGTGTAGACCCAACTAAGTAATTTTTTAAAATACTTTCAATATTCACTCCAAACGTAAACAAATTAAACCTAACTACTGATCTGCCCTTTGAATGGGCAAAACCTGTACATAGCTGTATAGAATCCAGTATAATTGAATTACTTATTTGAAAGATTTTTTCTTAAAATAGTAAGAAAGCAAAAGGAGGAAGTAACAATGCCTTGACTTCCAAGTTGGCCCATCTGAACTAATTTCAAAGAGCTGGATTTTCACACCACACTAAAACCTCTTATAAAGGCAAGCTCTAAAGCACCTTGTGCTGGGTCTTGCAGATTCGCCGCTTTTGAAAACATGCCCAGTTCCAAAGGTATCACAGTATCACAGTATCACAGTATGTTAGAGATTGGAAGGGACCTCAAAAGATCATCTAGGGACTAGTTCTTTAAAGGAAGACTTTGCAGGAAGAATTTTCAGCGACATCAAATGAGGTTCCCAGAACAGTGTATTGATATGAATAAGGATTCTGTTACAGAACCTATTAAAGATGAAAACAGTTGGGAATATGTTTTCCTTTAACTTCACGTTTTTTAGGTCATTCTGATGTTTCTAAGGTGGCATACTTCAATAACCACATTATTTCTACAATTTTTTTTTCTCAGAATTTGAAAGTAACAACTTAGAAATTCTATCAATATATTTACATTTATTGCAAATACCAAAAATAAAGCCTGCCTATGCTATGAAGATACAGAGGTAGATAAAGATGACATAACATGAGGAGACCCTGTATTAAGTGTCAGAAGCAAGACCTGGTTAAGAAATACTATAGCAGACAGAAATCTTCTATGCAAACATGACTAGCTTATACATAAGTAAAAGATGACTGTAACACTTACTTTACCAAAAGAGCCTAAAAACAAAATAAAATAAATGTCCTTGTATTTTAGAGATCACAGTTTAGTAGTATCTCTTATCTCTGCTAAAGCAGGACAAAGAATCGCAATGAACAAGCCCACATTAAGGGTATCATAATTTATCATCAAGATGAAAGAAACCACAAAGGTTTCAAAAAGATTTACTGATCAGCTGGAGACTTCAGAGACCAAGGTAATGATGAATTTTAGTGAAAACAACAGCTGGATTTGAGCTTCATTTTTTCATTTGCACTTCAATAAAAATACTATTGTCTTAAGGCTATTTTTTTCTTAACAAAGAAAAACCACAACAGGTATATACAGTGATATAACCCCACCAGGAGCTGCATTCTTAATGAAACATTTTGATGCTCAGGACCATGCCTCAGATGTCAATAACTGGTGGCTTGAAATATCAATGAGTACATGAAAAGGAACATTTGTTAATGCTCACAGCACATCACTTTTACAAAATCAGATGTCTTGAAATGTAGGAAAATACCTCTTTTAGCAGATTTAGTCTGTTTCTTTAAAGACAAGTCAGATAACATGGTGGGAGACGGGGACTGTGCTCACCAAGGCATCCAAAATCAAAGGTAAAATTTAGATGTTTCAGGGTTATTAGCTATTCTTTCATAAGTTATTTTAGCCAGTTTCCTATAAATTCTTATTGCTAATCAAACAAGACCTGAACAATTACCATATCAATCAAGTGTAATAAAACACATAATGAAAGCCTCAAGTTGTCTCTTCAAAACACCTACTATGTGCTTGTTCAGCTCTTGTGCTTTGTGTCTCTCACCTGATTAAAGAACAGATAAGTGAACACAACCCCTGATAGAAAGGCCATATATTTTCTCAGCTTTCATTAGGGTCCACTGACTAGAAAACTGTCACTTATTTTGTTCTGTTATCTTTAGACCTGCACAATGAATGCTTTGTTTTTGGTGCTCTCCTCCTGGGCACAAATCCCCCAAGATGATCCCAAATATCCAAAAAAGGACTCACAGAAAGAAATATGTTTTGGATTAAAGCAGCTTGAGAAGCCGGAAGGGAAAAATGAGAAAGTATTTGAATGACTAATAGCACATTAAAATATATTTAAAAAGGTGTAGTATAAAATGAGATAATAAAAAACAAGTTAGTAGAAATTCATCCCCAGTGAATCATAATTTTAAAATATTTTCAGAAACAAATGGAATTACAACATAAAATCCCAATTATTTAGAATTGAGGTATCTTCCTGCCTTACATATTTACCAAAGAACTATATAGAGAAAAAAAAAAAAAAAAAAAAGCTGAAAAGGCTTTTTAAAATCTAAAGTAATGAGAAAAATAATTTTCTCACCATAAAATCCTTGACAAACAAGTTATAACTGTATATCAAAAAAAAAAAACAACAACCCAACAAACACCTCTTAAAACTTTCTAACTGCCAAAATTTCATCAAACACACTGAAAGCCAGCCTTGGAAGAGGGGCAGAAAATCTTACTGCTGCTGGAGATTCCAGTTAGAAAATTGCATGGAAAAGTTAGTAATGGAAAAATATTCACTTCATGTTTTCTCCTTCACATGTCATACATTCTCACATACTAACATTTGACCATATAGGTTCATGTTTATTTTTATAGGAGTAAACATTTTGCGGCAGCTTTCTCAGCATTTAATGCATCTTCAAGTTTATTCAGGGTATTGCTGAGTTTTGAATTAATTACATAACTTTCATTACTAGACACAGTCTACGTTTGGGACTGGAACTTCCTTAATTCTTTTGATTTATTGGTTGCTCCAGAAGACCACATCCGGAAAAGATGTTCAATTTATACTAGCATACTAAGAAATGGAGGAAAAAACATTTTCTTCCTGGTATGTACTATCTGCATTTTTCTTCTGAAAAGATGCAGGTACTTGTGAAACCTATTTAAAGGCTGCTAAATAAGATGTGAATAGTTAGGTAGCTCAAATCAGTGACAGTTCTTATGGTGTTTCTGCAGCCTTTCACCCTATTGTAAGAGGACCTCCTTTGTCCTCTTTAGAACAATTATCAATTGGTCAACACATAGTTAAAATTTCCAACTTGACAACACCATCCATGGCCTCTTGCCATCAGTGATTAGCACATTATACTAAAAATGATGGTTCCCTATTACTGTCTATATAATCCATGTGATTGTCAGATGGTTAAACGTGAGAGAGAATTTATTCTTGAATGCATTGCATGCATGTAATCATTTATGTTATTGGCATATCCACTGGCTATATGTCATTAAAAAAGAAATTTACTGAATGGCAGGTGTGAATTACTGTAATTTATTCATTCTTTCTGCAACTCAGTTGTCAAAATATCAATCTAAAATTATATTGTTAAAAATAAAAAATATATCCAAGTAAGAGAGACTTATTTTTTTTTCCTGAGAACTAGAGGCAGCAATCACATTGAGACTTAAAGAATTTATCCAGTCTTAAAATTGTTGTTGAAGTGACAGTAAGAAAGCCCTAGGAAAGCATGAAGTGAAACATCAGTGTCAAGACACTGACTTACCCAACGAGCTCTCTGTATCAGTGCTGACTCTGCATTGTATTGGATAGCAGCTGATGAATCAGAAAGGGATCTAAAGAATATAGTATCAGTCCCCAAACACACATCCTGCTGTTGGAATAGTATGGAAGCATAGATCTTAATTTATTTGGTTAATATTATAAAGATGAGTAAAGATCACTGGAAAACTCCTGGCAAAGCATTAAGCCTAAACTCAACATATTCCTAACAGTCATCTTGAAATGGCAAAAGAAGATCTCTCTGGCATCCTTGTCTCCAGCTTTGCACAGTAGCTACATCCCAGCTTAGTAACAATCAAATTAATCTGATCAAATTGTAGCTATGGAAAACTTAAACATGCAATCTAACATAATAACCCATGCCTCTGTTGAAGTCAAGGATAGCAAGAGTTCCTTTTGTAGTGTAGTTCCAATGCTGCCTTAAAACGTCTTTGAGGATGAAATTGAGTAGGCTTTAAAAGTAAACAGTAATCAATTTTTTATTCAGCTGGAATTCAGAAACAGTAGTGTTATAACCATTTTGTTCTAAGTCAGGCTTCCACCACTCATAGTGCCAGGCAAGCCTGACCTTCAAACCACCTGCCCTCACTTAATTTGATCTTAATTCCTTCTAATCGCTTTCTAGATCACCTCTATTTCTCTTTCACTTAACAATCACGTCAATCGTGGGAGGTGCCAGGCAACCTCAGCAAAAAGCTAAGCTCCTTTCCTTCCACAGAGTAAAATGGATGCATTTCAGCATCTCAAAGGATCTGAACTTTCTGGGAAAATGAGAAAATGGCAAGAAAATAAATTGCTGGGAATTGAGGCTATAAAGCCTCGTCAGTGGCTAAAGCAATGAGAAGATGTCACTCAACAGCAGGACAAGGCTTTAGACTTTGCTGATAATTTAGATGTCAGTGGACTTTGTCTCTTTACAAATCCTGAAAGAAGCAGACATTAATTCCATTAACAATTTGTCAGCTTGATCTTTAGTTTCAATTGAGAAAAAAAATCAAACCAAAACAAACACGACAAAAATAATTAAATAAAACTACACTCCCCATATGCCTTAAAACCTAAGGACAAACCCACAGAAATTGTGAGCAAAATTTAAACCCCAAACAAAACCGCACCTTAATGAGATCTGAATACACATCAATGAAAGAATGATTTATTAAAGAACCAGTGTCTTAATTAAGGTTTAGCCCATATTGTAAATGGAATAACAAGATCTCTTCCTGCCCCTTCAGTGGCCTTCAGCTGTGTCTGTCTTCCTGGTTTTACATCTATCACGATTACTTCAAAAAGTAGCAAAGGCTGTGCAATAACCAAAATAACTGCTATACTCTAAGATGTGAAAGTGATATGCCAAAGGCACAAAAACATCCAGTCTACATAAAAAGAAAATGTAGCATGAGACAAGTTACAAACGCTTTACAAAAAAACAGTCAGCTCTGGGTTCCGCAGAACCTAAGTAAAGAAATTAAGTAAAGAGTAAGTAAAGAAGTGGAACTACACTTTAACTCTGTTCATTCATATTTGATTCTACTCGGGAAATGAAGGTGAGATTCAAACTCTTCAGCAAATGAAATTCTGGGTGAAAATAAAAACTCCACCAGAAGCTAACAATCTTAGCACAAGAGAGACAAAAAAAGGCAATGACTACTTTTTATATAAACAGTCATTCTGCACTTAAAATTTACCTTTGCATACATTACATATTATACAAAGTTACATATGCATCTTCAAATCCAAGATGACATAACCTTTCGACAATTGTCCACTATGATTTTTGAAAGTTTTTCATTTCCATTTTATAATGGGAGAAGAGCACTGTCACTAACTGATGCCTGTGATGACTTCTTGTAGCACAAGTTAAATGGCACAATGTGAGTTGCATCTGTTGGAAACACATCACATTAAAGGTTTGCACTATACTGTCATATTAACATAGCTCTTATTGTAAGTGAGGGGTTCATATCTCCGCCTAGTAATCTTACGAAAACAAGATAAAGGCTAAGGATTCCCTAAAATCAGTGAGAGATTCATCCCAGAACACAGTAAAGACATTTCTATATTGTTCCTATTTTATTACTATATTCACTTCATATTGCTTTATTTGTTTGTTAGGACATCATCTTCTGAATATTATGGTAAAAATGGTTCAGAGAGTGACAGCTTTCCCTGAAGAAGAAATCTGTGAGCAATTTATAATCAGAAAGCCAGAGTCTGTAAATGTGTATAATGAAGCCTAGGCAAGTTTCAACATCATAGCTGCTACAAACATTTCAGCAAAGTTTTAACTAGTTTGCACTTAGCAAGCTGTTGTGAGCTTGATTAAAATATAGGTGATGTGCAAGCTTGTAATCTCTTTGAGATGTTTTTTTCTGATGATTATATTGTGCAACCGATTCCCCAAGGAAAACATAAGTTCTTTAGGCAATGTTGCTTCAACATTACACCAATATTGTGCAAAAGTTCACTGAGTCAACCACAGATGTCTTGTGATCAACAGGCTAGTGAAATCTGGGGCAAAACATAGCTCAGACCACACAAAGGACCATGGAAATACACAGGTACAGGATTCAACAAGGGATGTCAAATGAGAGCCGACATCAGTGTTATAGTGGATGTGTTCTTTCTTTTGCTAAACTAACACAGAGTACAGAGAAAGATCTATTAAAATAATTTTTATTATTTGACTACATTAATTTAAGGTATCGCAATTATGCATGAATTGGAAGGAATGCTATTACAGTAAAACTGAAATAGTTTAGCAGTAATTTCAACATCTCAAATCATGCGTCCTAAGCAGACCGTGCAAAATTATCATTGCACTATTAAAAATAAAACATGCTCCAAAATTATTTGAGCACTATGGATGAACTGCAGCTTTCAAAATCAATATACATCCTGAAATGATAAACTTAAATCTGAAAAGCTGTAAGAAGCTCTGACATTACTTGTTATCTCATAAGTCTAGAAGCTTTTGTTAACTATTTTCCTACTGTAATTCCAAGTCCAACCTACAATTTCATGCCAAAATATTAAGCAATTAAGAAACAATTACACCCCACTGCTTCTGAATGCCTCTGTCCTTAGGATTAGCACCAAAATAGTACAGTAGAGCACTGGACCTGGTGGCTGTGGTTGTACCTTTACTTATAAAGTATTGGAAAGAAAGTACAGTGTGGGGCTGCAACAGCTGCATGATGATTCAGTTTTTACCTGTTACTAGCATTGACCAAGGAACATTTCCATAAGATTAGGAATAAGGGCAAAAGTACTAGCGGCTGTTTCCTTCAAACCCCACCTGCGCTCTCCCTGACATAAGTGGTAACTCATACTGTAACTTGGCAATCAGGTTGTTACAGGTGTAGTTTGCAGAAGAAACACAGGTTGTTGCCATGCTGGAGGAATACAAGCAGAAACAGTCACTCCATGGGTAGTCTCCTGATGGTGGTGGGGGAAAGAGGACTCCTAATACCTACTGCTCTGAGCAAAACTGAGGCAACAGGGAAAGGACGGTAGTTCTATCTCTTGTTTCTGTCAAAAATGGAAAACAATGGATCTGTCCTGCTGCTGGAGACAATGTGGACTCTAAGTGTGGACTTGGAGCACTCTATTAGCTCTAATGAACCTAGTCTGTGGTTTCCTGTCACTTGTGACATTCTAGCCATAGAACAGAGTGAGTGATGTTGCTCTGGAAAAGAATAACTTTTTATGATCATAACTTTTCTTTAAGTTCTCTACAGTAGCAATTGGCAATTGCCTAACTGAATTACCCCCAAATTAATGTGTTTGCAGGAATTACCAGCCAGTATTTTCTGTCATTTAATACTTCCTCCCTCTTAGTCCTTTTTCATTTTTTGTTCCCATACTTTCCAACAAAGAGTTATCCTTGTCATGCATTTAACATGATATGTATCTTTAATTTTTATTTAATTGCTTTGTGACTCTCAGTTACCACAGTGCCCTTTTCCATGTAATAACAGACAGAAAAGAATGCCAGAAAAGCTGTGAATTTCCCAGGGTTACTGAATTTTTTTTCTGTTGTAAATCTATTCCTTATGATAAAATAAGTGGTATACATCTGTTCTGCAATACAGAATTCATTATCTTTTCCAGCTTCCATTAGGTAAAAGCTGTGCAACATATTTTTTTCATTTTTAAAGCATGGTCATTTGCAAGTAAAGTAGATCTCTTGTGTACGTGTAGCAAGAGATTTCCTCTGTCATTTATGCAGTTGGAACATAATTTCCAAAGAAATTACGGAAAACCAGGAAAAATAATGAACCTTTTATGTTTGTTGACCAAGATGAAGATTTTGCAAGAGTTTTGGGAAATCATAGAATCATAGAATCATAGAATAGTTAGGGTTGGAAAGGACCATAAGATCACTCAGTTCCAAACCCCCTGCCATGGGCAAGGACACCTCACACTAAACCATGCCACCCAAGGCTCTCTTCAACTCAGCCTTGAACGCTGCCAGGGATGGAGCATTCACAACTTCCCTGGGCAACCCATTCCAGTGCCTCACCACCCTTACAGCAAATAACTTCTTCCTTATATCCAATCTAAACTTCCCCTCTTTAAATTTTAACCCGTTACTCCTTGTCCTGTCACTACAGTCCCTGATGAAGAGTCCATCCCCAGCATCCTTGTAGGCCCCCTTCAGATACTGGAAGGCTGCTATGAGGTCTCCACGCAGCCTTCTCTTCTCCAGCCTGAACAGCCCCAACTTTCTCAGCCTATCTTCATACAGGAGGTGCTCCAGTCCCCTGATCATCCTCGTGGCCTCCTCTGGACTTGTTCCAACAGTTCCATGTCCTTTTGATGTTGAGGACACCAGAACTGCACACAATGCTCCAAGTGAGGTCTCACGAGAGCAGAGTAGAGGGGCAGGATCACCTCCTTCGACCTACTGGTCACGCTCCTCTTGATGCAGCCCAGGATACGGTTGCTTTCTGGGCTGTGAGCGCACACTGAAGCCGGCTCATGTTCATTTTCTCATCGACCAACACCCCCAAGTCCTTCTCTGCAGGGCTGCTCTGAATCTCTTCTCTGCCCAACCTGTAGCTGTGCCTGGGATTGCTCCGACCCAGATTAGCATTTTGTTTTGAACATATACTTCTGGGGTGGAGGAAGATGGCAGGGGCAACACTAAAACAAAGTAGCATGCCTGGGTCAGTTACTATGTGCCACCGTAGCAGCAATCTACCAGATTCAATGTACAGTGTTGTACCAGTAGTCCAGAAGGTAAAGCATTTCTTCTACCGTATGAGATCATCTTAACAAATCTATATTACATCGATAAATGCATTTGACATCCAAGATTGCTGCAGAAAATAAAATTAGAGAATGTACTAGATTTAAAGATGTACGGGAAAAAGTGAGCAGCTAAAAACTTTATCAAAAGCTTTAGTTGCCTACAATTTGGTAGCTGGCATCAAGAAAAAAGGGTTAATGAGGCAAAGGAATTGAGAAAAAGGTATGCATCTGTAGGGGAATCCCATAACCGTACCTGTATAATGTCTCTCTTTTTTGCTATTCTTTTTCTTTTTTCACTTACAGATTAAGTGAGGCATTAAACAGCATACAGAGTTTTAACACTAGGGCTTTTCAGTATATTTAATATACTGGAATGCTGTCACCTTCAGTAGTTCTTGAATCATTAGCAGGTGTCTCCCAGCCTCTCTAGAGGTCTATTTCAGAAGATGCTTTAATTATTCCTAAACTATTCTTAACAGAAATTAACACATCAAAGCAATGAGAAACCAATAAGAAAAAATTCCCCTTTGTAGAAGTCCTCAAGTTCATGTACTGAGCCTGTGATTATAAAAGGTACTATTTCTGTAAAAGTGTTGTTAAAAGAGGACACAGAGAGGGTGATAAAGTTTGGTTGTTTTTTTTTCTAGGTCCTAAAAATTCAATTAAATGAAAGCTTTCATCAAAACTCTCAATGTTTTACAGAGTGGCTGCTGCAATGTAGTTTTTCAAAGTACATACTTATTCAAAACCAACATCAAACTGGCTTGTGAGCTTAATTCAGCTTCTGTTTAGAAAAAATATCTTACTCCTAAAGTCCCAAGAGGAAGCTTGAATTTGTTTTTCTCAGTAGCTGGCTCTTTTATTTACAATAATGGGCCAAAATCAATCTCTGCTAGTACTCAGTGACATTAGGTTTTAATATGATCTTTAAGAAGAGCTTTGTCCCTGGCACGGTGGAAGAACTTGGACCCCTGTATTTTAATTTTAAAAAGAATTCTAAGATGAGTTAACATATAAAAACTAAGAAACAAGAAATAGTCAACCATAATCAACCATTTGATAATTTCACTCCATAAAGAGAGCACCCAATAACTTCTCTTATCCAGTGCCACAGCTGAAAAACTTGTTAACAGAGATCTCAAGGAAAAGGAGTTCCATATCACTGAGCATTTCATGCCACTTTAGTGTTTAGGGAGGCAGTCGAAGAAATATATTAGCTATGCTTATGTTCCAGCATTCATAATAGACAGAGTTTATGGGTAAATGAAGGACCAGGTTTCTTTCTTAATAATCTTAATAGATGCCTGTAGTGTTATTTCCATGGTAGAAACTTCAGGTTGAATCAACCGGAGATACATTTGCTGACTTTTTTTGCCAAGCTGACTGTCTGCAGGAAAAATTAACATGGAAAGCAGGCTATGAAAAATATTCATTCCAGTACTTCTGGATTTTAAGATTAGATTGGACATTTTTTTTATGTAAAATGGATACGTATTTACAATTACTCCTAAGAGAAAGTTAAGTAGTCATATGATTAATACAGCATGTACGGTATGGAGATATATAGCTGTGTTTTTCCTTTTACTTGACATTCATAGTAGTCTTTGGTAAATTTTTCACTAACTGTATCATCTGAATGACCTGAGATTAGCAGGACTGCTTCCTTACTCACGCTCTTTCGAAGAAGACAAACAAAAAAACCTCAAAAATCAAACCAACCAACCAGCCAACCAAAAAACCCCAAATAACTGATAAATCTTCACTTTCTCTTGGGGGGGGGGGGGGGGGGAAGAAAATGATCTGTACAAGCTAAACTATACAGTTTTCATCTAAATAACTGATAAATCTTCACTTTCTCTTGAATAGTGTGTGTGTGGGGGAAATGATCTATACTACCTAAACTATACAGTTTTCATTTATCAACATGTGGTAGAAATACACTTAGAATAACAATCAGAATTAGAGTATCAAATCCTGCAAGCATTGCAAAGCTATTTGGGACACAAATTGTAACCTCACACAGAAAAAAAATCATAATGAGGTCTCTTTAAGGAAGAAACATCTTTTAAGTTTCCTTTCATTCCATTTCCCATTGTTCACTGCTGGATTATCATTAGAGACTACCACAACTACCTCAAAAACTCATACAGCTGGAAAGATATAAGAAAGAAAATCTGTTTCTTTTTAAGTCTCTTAGACCTGATAGTCCTTCTATCTGGAGAATTCAGATGCAACAGCCCTTCTGGAGAGCTCTTTCATCTTGTCTTCCTGCCTATCTGACCACAGCCACCATGACTTTGGAATTATACAAAATGGAAACTGTTTGGAGAGTCGTGGACCTATAAATTACACTGTGAGTTAAGAAGCTGTTGCACTGCATTGCTTTCAGTATTCTACTGGGTTATGTAGTTCTGCATGAAAACAAATGAATGAATAATTATCATGTTAAGAGTTACATGAGCTTTCTTGTTGGAAGAAATGGGGACAGCTAATTTTATAGAATAGTTTGTGTTGTGGTCCATAGAATTCCTGAATAATCAACTATACAAGGAGAAGCCTGTTAATCAATGTAAATTAAATACATTATCAACTCAGTTCTTATTGTTTTTATTGTGTCACCCCCTCTAGAGGATTGTTATTTATTAAAAAGTATTGTAGATAGAGAAAACAACTTGAGTTAAAACTGAGGTTATATTTCCAGTCTGCTATTAACTCCTCTTTGGCAAACAGTAAAAAAAATGTATGTAAAAAGCAAGAACTAAAGCAAAGGAAAAACATATGCCAGTGGCCTTAGTAGGGCTATGGTCATTAATGATAAGCATTAACTAATATTAAGCAGTAAAAGTTCTATTTTTCTTCTTCTTCTTCTGTTCTCAGGCTCTGGTTTATTTACTGTCCATCTCATCTCCTTTCACATCACCTGCCTTTTACAATAAATGAAATATATCCTACAAGACACAGTTTGCAACTACATGAACTGAAAAGGGAATGAAGTAATGCATACATGGAATGAAGAGAGGCAATGCCAAACAATCAACCTTCATTATGATATTTTCTGGCTTTTCTTTTGAGCTGTGATAATAAAAACAAGAAATAAAAGACCTAGTTCAGAAATACTTTGTGAGATTAATTAATATATGCAAAAGAAACTGAACAGACTCTAACCTTTCTAATTTCACAGTGTATAAAACAAAAGTAATAGAGATGATTATCTCACAGGAAGGAACTCAAGACTTGTTCTCCAAAAATGTTGGTAATTCTGCAATATTTCTGCTAAAGACATACACATATTGACTTTTACAACACCAACACTGGAAACAGTGCTGCCACATGCTCATACGGAAACTGGGTCTCTATGCTATGTATTATACAACTGCCTTATTTTCTTACTATTTACTATTTCTTTAAGCTTTCTTTCACCTTCATTTGCCCTACATAGCAGGTGGATATAATGTCAAAAACTATAAAAAGGTAAACTAAACTGATCAATTTAGTTTTACTGCATTTGACATACGCCTAAAGATATTTTTATAAAAAGAAAAGCTTCATTTTAACTTTCAGATTTTCATTACAGAATTGGGTAGTCTTTTAATGGCATCAACTTTCATGCCTTTTTACCATAGTTTCGTGAAGTAAAAGAAAAATATCTGTTAAAAGCAAGGTTCAACTGAAAACATACACAAGCTTACAGTAAGTGAAAAAAGATCAAGTCAAATCCAAATCTAATCTCCTTAAAGTAAGACTTAGACTGTTAAGCGCATGCGATTGTGAATGTTTTTTTTCACTGGTGAAACAAAAAGTATTCAAAATTAGATCAATTATCTTAATAAAATTAAAGCATTAAAAGAAATTGAACAGAAATGTTCCTCATAGTTGAACCAACCATTTTTTTCCTCTAAAATTTAAAAAAATATTTCATAAATTAAATTGTCTACTTCAGCATGTGAACCTGTCATTCAAAGTAGGAAAACTTTTTTTTTTTTTTTCATTGTTTAAGTAAAAATTCGCCCTCAAATTTTCTTTAAAAAAAAGTGCAAAGTTGCAGTGTTCCAAAACTGCAAAGTTGAAATCCTGGCTGCTGTGTGCACAGATAGTGCACCATGATTGATTCTAGCTTCCAGTAATAACAGTGAACTAGCAAATAAATGAACAGACATAAGATGAATCAAGAGCAAACAGAGAATTTGAACTTTGGCTTTCCATTTCTTTGTTTCTGTAGCACAACATGATTATTACTAGGATTAGGTATCTATGACATAGTAGCACATCATTCAAAAGTCTGCATAGCCAGCCTAATGCTTACTCTTACTAAACATGTATTTGACAGACTTTTATATAGTGAAAACCAATTTCACAAGTGTTGATTTGACTTAAGAAGTTGCCTGCTTTTAGCTTGATGACATCCAGCTTAAAGACATTTAGTTACTTAGGTTGACATTTAGTTTATTGATGACTAGATATTTAGCAGTTCTCACGGATCACACTTTCTCACTAGAGAATCAATCACCCTTTAGAGACACCTGTTTCTTTCCACTGACTCTAGAGGGAAGTAGAGGACCAAGCTGTAACACACATCTCATTCCCACTTTACAGGTGTCAAGATTTCTGCCTTATTTTCAAGATGGTTGCAGAGGTTTGTTGATGTATGATCCCAGGTCTCCCACATTTTAAATTCTTGCCTTTTTTTTTTTTTTTCCTTTTAATTTGTGGATATTGACTGTACTTGGAAGTTTGACATTAACTCTTTATATTTCTAAGACTGAACTTCAGAGTATTGACTTCGACAGCAAGTTTCACAGCATATTCACCAGAATCAGTGTTTCACCTTCGGAGTGAAAGAAATCCTTAAAGAAAAATAAACCCCAAACTTTTCTGAGCAACCTTTTTATATCAATATAGCTTCTATTATAACAATAATGTGTGCCAACATGATCATTTGGGTTTTGACAACTATTTTTCAAAAAGGAAAAAGCATTAGTAGGTCATATTACATATAAGGTATTATACCTTTTTCTAATAATTAAAGGGAATTATGAATTCCCTGTACCCTTCTGCAAAATTCTGCATGCTTTCTATATTAGAAGTTATATAGTACTAGGTTCAACGTTATTCAGCATCTAACAAATAATTTACATAATGTAAATATTCATGTAGCCTTTAGCATTCTAGGACTAAGGAATTCTGAACACTGTGCATTTCATTACTTCTAATATTGCAGCTAATTACATATTGCATGACACTAGGGACATTTTTGTTATGTACTGATAAAATATAACATGAACTTTTTAAAACTGAGAATTTTCTTCTAGAACAACTTAAGTATCCCTTAATGATCTCATTTTCATAGACCTTGGTTTTAATTGTTGAAAGATTTGGGAGTATTCTTCATTGGATCTCTCCCAAACTTGTTTTGGTTCATAAATTCCAAGGGTTTATGACTTCTGTCCATAAGGAAATATTATCGATAGCACAGAAACAATGACACTTCTTTTCTTCCTATACTGAACACTGCTTTTTTTTAGACACAAATAAGAACAGTAAAGCATGGGTTTGATACGGAAGTATTTTCTTGAAGGCTGCAGTGTTAAATATTCCTTTTTCACAGCTGGGTTCTTAAAGTCTTCCATAACAGAAAACTGCATTTGAAGCCGATATAACTCACTGAATTCTTTCAGCTTTGAAACACACAATTCACCCCCACTCCTCCCCACCTAAAAAAAATAGAGTGTATGTGATGGGGGTCAAAAATAAATGGGGGTTTAGTGCCAATCTAATATGGTTCCACCATTTTAATGGAATTTTCCTTCCTAGCATGGCCCTGAGGCAGCTTTTCTGTCCCTCTGCCAAACGGATGCACATGGGGGGTGAACTATTAGGTACCAAGAACTGGAGCACCTGAAAGGTTTCACACCAGTTTGCTTGTGTTTCCTTATGAACATAAAGAATATACCCAAGAAATTTCATGAGTAAGCTTTACAAACTGTTAACTTTATGATTCGCCTATTACGTGAAGTCATCAACATTCTTACATATCATACTTAGCTTTGTGTATACAGAGTTTGACTTCAAACCCACGTGATTAAAATTATTTAATAAGCAGGAGTATCAAAATCAATTTAGTTCATTAGTCTCTTGGGCAAATTAGGGTTGCATTTTTAAGCTTTTCCTGCAAGCTGTAGAAGTTGAAAGTTTTTATTTTTTTGCTTCTAGAACTAAATTTATAAGAAAAATATGTATCAACTTGTGGCTCTCTCTTCTATCATAAATTGTAGCAATATTCATGATTCCTGACACTGCACTGAATTTATGGGATGACATAAATAGGAAGTAATTAATAATATCTGAATAACAACCATCTTACAGCATAAGAGAGGAGGTTATGGTTGCTTCATGTCACAGTAAAGCAGAAACTCCAGAGCTCATTTAATCTTTTAAAAGGAAACTGCTCCAGGAGTTTCAATAGTGCATAGGCTCTTTGCTGACATGTGGCAGAAGGACAGATTTCATCAATGAAAAGCATCTGCCTCCCAGCTCTATTAACTGGAGCAAACTGTTAACTTTTATGAGCAAAGAAGCCCGCGAATATGGTCAAATCAAACATTCACTCAGAATTTGAATAAATAAGGGTAAAGATCCTTCTGGCATTTGTGCAGCCTTTATTCCATCTACATAAGCTGTATCTAAAGCCAATTTGCATTTTAGAAACTATTCAGGGAATATGGTTTAAACTGTTTCTATGTCCTGAAGGAGTTTTCCATGTACAGTCTTTATAATGATCTAACTATAAAGTTGGCCCAGCTTTGAGAAAGGGGTTGGACCAGAAAACCTCCAGAAGCCCTCCATCCTTCATTATTCTGTGACTCTAAATGAAGTAAACCACCCTTTACGGTTAGCCATTCCAAATGATATGTCACAGCTTGACAACACTTACAAACTCCTTCCTAAGTGTTTTTTCAATCTACACCAACAAGTGCTTGTTCTCAAACATATAGCACCTCACTATATAATGTACATGTAAAGTAGTCAATAGTTTCTCATTAACAGAAAATATACTCCAAAATCCAGTTAGGGCAAATTTCTCTAACTGCTTTCTAGTAAACCTACACAGAGCTGAGGCACTTTCTGTCAACTGCCTCTGTTAACATCCCAAACAGAAAGTGAATTTGTGAGACCTAGAAAGTGGTAACTTTAATGTTTCATAAGCATTTTAAAAACTGATGCAGATAATGCAGTTAGGGGTCCCAGCTTTGACAGTAATCTTAAAAAAAAAAAAAAAAAAAAAAAATTAAAATATAAGCCACTTATGTAACTACGATAAATATTAAACTTCAACGACACAGTGGGAATTAAGATGTAATTATACGTACTCATTCCAGGTACATGATGAATACATCTAAACATCACCATTCACCTTTAGAGCCAGGAGAAAATATCCCCATTGAAACTTGCAATTGTCAACTGTGGCAGTCATTTCCAACCATGCAAGAAAATCAACTAGCAAGTAAGAGTTTAAGCTCTTGAAAATTAACTTGAAAAATCAAAAGTAGTAGTAACAACTTCTGTATCCTACGCCAGTGGTCTCCAAGACTGTTATGAAAAGTCAAGCAATAAGCTTAAAAGCATATGTATAAAGATATAGATGCTCAGCATGCTCATGAAAAATTAGGAACCAGTATCTCAGACCATCTTTCCTGGGACCCATTTCAAGTGGTGATTTGCCACAAAACAAACTGTAAATGTATACAAGTGAGCAAGAATGTATTTCTAAAAGTGCCATTTACCAACACATATATACATTGCTTTGCAGCTTATGGGCAACAAAATTTTTCCCATGTCACAGACGGTACTGTCAAGGTTAATTCACATCAAAGCTGAGACTTTCAAAGCCACTTAATATTTCCAAGATGCTCACTTGAAAAAATTCCTTACACATACTTCCAAAAAAAAAGCCAAAATTTGTATCCTTTAAGAAATAAATTTTAAAAAAAATGAAGTTAAAATAAATACATCTTCTGGTTTTTGCAGTCTAACACATAAGAAAATACACAACATATGCAATGCGAAAGAGGTCAACAGTGCTGTAAGGCAAAACTGTTTCAGCTCCTGAGTTGTATGCATTTAAACCTGTGCTCTCATAGCTTAGAAGCACTTTGCAACTGTTCATAACAAGAACTATGAAAGAAGAAATGCAGGGTCAGAGAGATGAGGAAACATGCTGCTTTGGTAGGCATAAGGCATCCCAGATTTTCTACAGCAAAGGGAAGGAAAGATACTACACAGGGATCAAAAAGCAGGCACAAAACAAAGTTTGCTTTGAATGGTACAAACACAGCAATCACAAGAGGCCACATCAACTCTCCATCAGCTCTTATCGTCACAAACATTGAAATAATAATATCCCCACAGCTGTGGTGAGTAGACAGTAGAGGGGAGTATTTATGTGCTCAGTTTTTTGCTTTTTATTGCCCTCAGGAAAAATTACATTGCATGTTTTTCCAGTCTTCTTTCCTAAAATGTTTCCTGGTTTTAGCTGGCATAATTTTTCTTTTTTGACCAGGAATCTGATTTCTTAAAAACATCACCTTTGCACTATAAACCAACCATACCCTTGAGAAAGATGTTATTTTTTTAGCTACTGCATAAGAGCAAATTCTAACACGGTGAGCAGAGTTGGAAACCTCACACAATTCTCAGCTGACATATTACCTTTATCTTATAGCTGTATCCCAGTATCACACAGTATCACAGTATGTTAGAGATTGGAAGGGACCTCAAGAGATCATCTAGTCCAATCCCCCTGCCAGAGCAGGAACACCTAGATAAGGTTACACAGGAATGTGTCCAGGCGGGTTTTGAATGTCTCCAGAGAAGGAGACTCCACAACCTCCCTGGGCAGCCTGTTCCAGTGTTCTGTCACCCTCACTGAGAAGAAGTTTCTTCTCAAGTTTAAGTGGAACCTCTTGTGTTCCAGTTTGTACCCATTACCCCTTGTCCTATGTTGTTTGCTGTGTTTGGCCCAGGATCATAAAGAATGAAACACACAAGCTGGTAACGAAGTTGCACACGTCTAAAATAAAAATGATGAAAAATAAGGATTCCCCACCCCCAAAAAGCTTTGTATCCAAGCTTTGTATCCCTTTCTTCCATGCACTAATGAAAATGACAACAGTGTCAACTGCAAACTGACATATCCTACCAGAAAACTGTTAAGGAGACATTAAGGACATCCAGTGGCAGTCACAGCCACCATGTCTGCTACCAAGACTCTATCAAGCAGCCATTTCCCTATATCTCTTGTACTCAGAAAATCTGTTGGATATGTCTGGGATAAAAGTGTGCTTTAGTGGAGACTTAAGAAAACAAACTGAGCAAATATCTGTGAACACAACTGCAAAGTTTTACTGCAGCACAAGTCCTCGCTTCTTAACATCAAGCCATTAAAATTCTTGGCAGCAGCATACACTCATGGCTTGCCAACATCCCACTTTCATACAGACTGTTTTTGTTTAGAAAAAACTTCAGAAAATCCTGAATATTAAACCTTTCTTCGAGCTATAATGATCATGGAGATTAGCTATGATCAGCAGTTTTAGGCCATATGTAAATTTGGTATCCCTAGGCAGAGTAGCAAATCATGAAATATCCTTCTTTTTCCCCTTTGGCTAGAAGTAATAAGGCTACTATTCTACAGACCCTCATTAGTATTGGTCCACACCATCTACTTAGCATTCAACAGGATGTAATTCCTGGACCATGTCAGGGACTAGCCTACAGCTAAAGTATCCCAGATTTAAAAGAGAAAACATCATTTAAGTACTGAAATCCACTACAGTAACAAAGAAACCTTTACCTTATTCGGTTTCTCTCAATTACTGCTTTTTTTATGTTTTCCACTTCTTAAGTGCTGCAGTCCAAGTAAGTTTAGTAGTGTTTAAGCAGCCTTACCACTACCCATCCTAACAGACTTGCTTATGAAAATGCTAAAACACATAAGGAAGACATTTTTTCTCTACCACACATTGTTTAAAACCCTCAGGACAGGCCAAAGTAACACAGTGTAATACAAGAACCAGTGATGAGAAATATCATGACACTTCATATGCAACAGTATATTTAATACAGAGCCATGGTGGGAAGCAGCAAACTCCCTGCCACAGCCAGTGCAGTACAGCATCCCTCTCTGGATAAGGTTTGGGAAAATAATCCTTGCCTTTACCAGGAAATTTGATTGAGTTTCATTTAAGAAAGAGATACCTACATTCAGCTGTAAACCATACAAAACAAGCGTTCCTTGGCAAATGGTTCCCAAATTTTAGGACACAGCAAGAGGCAGTAAAATCAGCATCTCTAAATGCTTCTGTACAGTGGCTTCTCTGAGCATTGCATGGGCTTGTCTGTTCACAATGGACTGAAGTGTATGCTAATGACACTTCAACTCCTGGTTTAATACATACAGTGATTGAGGAAAACATTCTGAATTTTTGATGTCCTTCACCTACACCTTCATTTGTGAGTAACTACCTGTAAAGAAACTGAGAGACAAATTGTAATATGAAAACCAAGGAAAGGGGAAAATGGAAAGATTTGCTTGCTTGCTTGCTACTAAAAGGATTCTTCAGATTTAAGGAGAAAAAAGGGAAAAGAAAAAAGATTAGAAAAAGAGAAATTAGTTAAAATTTTATTCAATTGCGATGAAGCCTGAGCTGAAAATTTCAGCCTTCTCGGGTACAGCTGTAACAATGAGAAAATAAGAGTCCAAATGGTAGATAAATTATTATCTGCATTAGCGAAGGTAAATGCCCTTAACTTTTTCCCATGGTTAAGAAAATATGTAGAAATTATCTGTTCCTTAGTTCTCATTTAGTAAGCCTCCAGCATATACCAAGACTGCTGAAAGTGTAACCTCCCAAAATTAAACTGCTAAATAAGCAAGATGACAACAAGCCCAAGAGACATGTCTATCTCTTTGTCGCGTACTTATTTTGAGTAGGTTTTTGTTAACAGAAACTATGATAGAATTCAGCCTAAAATAAAGAAGGCAAAACTGTTTAGATTGGAAGTGTGCAAAACAATGCTTGCAAGTGTGCCCAAACCATAATGTATGCAATTTCATGACCCATTACACTGTCTGCTAATAAATGCTGACATGCCTCTATTGGCTTTGGTTTTCCACAGCAATGGCCCTTCCCTGCTGCAGCTGGGAATTGAACTCCTAGGGCAAATTGTGCCCAACCAGCTATTAGGACCACTTGCCCCATCTGCACAAAAAGTTGACATAATGACAACAGCAGTGCCCATAGCATCTTTGTTAAATCTGTCATAAACTTTGCTCTCTAAACTAACATTTGTTTTGCCAAAGTTGTAAAAGCTGCTCCTATACAGAAGTGATAATCGGCAGTGGAAAACCTACACCATAGGCATAGACATTTCAGTATGTCAGTACACCTCCTTTAACATAATTCTTTGGATGTTATTTACATGTTTTTGGTTTATATAACTACCCATTCAACTTTTGGCTACCTTTTAAAGACCAGAAACTCTCAGTGGCTTCAGGGAATGAGCTTCATTTCTCATACGATTTGTCTGAGTAGTTCTACTACTTATTCATACAACTATTGCAGAATTTGTGAAACAAAAGGTTTAAACCACTTAGTTGTTGCTGGTACTACCATTATTATATCTGAGTGTAATGCAGATCCTGGCTTCCAAGTACCTAGATACCAGTTTTGTTTTAAAACAACGAACTGTTATCTCTTCGTGAAAGAATTCAAAGTAAGTTCAATTGACACAGATCAGCAGGATGCTTACTCATCTTACATTCACCCTGGCTTCATTCCAGGGCTTGCTCAAAACCAGCCCAATCCGGCAAACGTTTACAATTCTTCTGACTGTGGCACTTAACATAGCCTGTGGGAGTAACAACCTATTCTTGCATATAGAAAGGAACACCATATTGTTTAATAGTTTGATTTGCTATTATATGCTACTACATAAGTTTTATTTTAATATCATGCAACTGCTGTGATTGCATTTTTATAATTGGTGCTCTACCCAGAGGAGAACTTTCTGAAGAGTAAAAAATGCTACCTAGGTGCTGAATCAGAGAATTTACTAGAGTGCTTTGGGTAGCAGTACTTTGCTATGACGATTCCCACCAAAGGTGCTGCAGGTGCTAAAGAATTCAAACTACAAAATCAGTGACATTAATTAATGGTTCATGCAACATAATAAAAAAGAATATTAAGGTAGTGAATTAAATTTTGAAAGAAAAGTCCTGGACAGGATCCAGCTGAGATGCTGCTGCCCTTCTGAAATTAGTGTACATTCTGTCAGCAGAACCAGACCTACATTATCTCCACGTTCTGAATTAAAGGTGTGGTGATGCAGCAAGAATGATTTTTTTCTCCTTTTTTGCTATGTTAAATAGCAACGGTTGCAAATTTTGTTTCCAAAGGCTTGGATTTGTAGCACATTGGTTTTTCAGTAATAACAAGCCTGCATGTATTTCATTGACATTCCTACACCCATTGATTTCACAGTATGCCAATCTCAGCTGACACAAAGAATTTCATTTAACAGGAAACCACAAACAGATCTTTCATTAACACACCTTTTAACCTGAGTGTTTCAGATGCCTCCCCCAAACTTCTCAGATACAGTACAGGAGCACAGGGTTGACGGCGAGAAAAAACAGATGAAATATATTTAAATAACAACAGCTTAAAAAATTAAAAACTCCTTTACAGAAAGATACTGCATTTATACTCGGCAATGGTAGAAAACAAAGATTGTTCAAGCATTTAATCAAGCAACATGGAATTCAGATTGTAAAAACATACTGAGACACTGGCAATATTTTCAAAGCCCAACAGAGCTGAATGTCACTACAGATGAGCAACTACAGCTTGGAGCCACAAATCAACATATCTTCATCTCAGAAAAGGAAAAAGTTTTGAGAAATTGAATTTGCAGATTTGCCTTTTTTGGGGATGTTGTGTTTTTTGGTTTGGTTTAGGGGTTTTTTTGGGCCCTCCAATCTGTGAAAAACAAATATCTTACCTGTCTCTTCAAGATCAAGTGTAATCTGACCTTGTAAAGCCTAAAGCAGTGAGGCCAAGAAACACTGTTTGCCTGTGTACTTAAAATTACACCCTCAGGTAGGCTGGAAGATAATACATAATGTATATATGACCCCATGGACAAAATGCAGTGTACCACAAATTATTTCATCAATTAAAATAGCTTTGTCCTAACGAGTGTCTGTCAATTTCAAAACCACGATAAAAATAAATTTTCCTGACAAGGTTCATAACACTGTTTTTGATGTTTAAAATGAAAAGACATTAGAAATAGAATGTACTACTTTCTTTTAAAGTAATCATCACATCTGCTTTCCTCTGAGATGTTCCACAGAGGAAACTGAAGCTGAATCAAAGCTGTTCAAAAAAACACACACATTACCTTCACCAACATCATAATTCTTAGCATAAACATCATCCTATCCATTTTTAACGTACAAGTGGCTTGAAAATATAGTAAGTATGGTGGGAAAATCAGCTAAAAGATTTTAACCGAATTATCTTTTAGTTTTGAATCAAAAAATATTTTGCCTTCATAGTGTTGTACAAAACTTAAAACCCGAAAACAAAGTCATACACTTTCCATCTGAAAACTGCAATATCCCTTAATTTTTCATTTTTCTGGAAAACCATGAAGAAAATCTTTGCCATTCATTTTTGTCTAGGTTGCTGGGAGACAAATGGGCAGCACAGCTACTTCTAAAATACAAAGGAATTCTTTCCAAACTGGATCTACATAAGTTTTAGTCCCGAGTCCCTGATGCTGCAGTATATGAAAGTCAGAGGTACATATACTAATGCTGTGAGAACTGAGATGCTTATAATATCCTTGTCCACAAATAGCCAGAAATCATGTTGTCCCTGAATGGCAGTATTCCCATTTTCTCCATAGAGAATGCGTGCACTGCAAGTAAATGAAAAGGATATTCTTGTTCCTGCCTGAATACGTAAAATCCTAGCTCCCCATTTTTTGTTGTCAACTATTTGCCTAAGAAGCAGGCAGGCAATTCATTTGCACTGATACTAGATTAAGATCATGATGATGATAAAAGTTTTACTAGATAAACAACCATGAACATCAGTGATTGATAGCAAAATAACTATACTCCAAATATTTCATTAGCTACGTGAGAAAAGTGAGATTATCAGTCATGTTGTTTTGATTGGGTTTTTTTACTCTTATTAGCTACAAACAATCACTGCTGAGAAGAATTTGGAAGTTGACTTACTGTAACTAACTAAAAAGGAGCTGATGATACCTATTTCTAAAAGTAGGTGCTAAACATTGGTGTACTGATATGGCCAGTTAGTTGAAAAATAGAGATGTGACGGAATATTTTACTGACAGTCATACGTTGGTGTGTATCATGTGCTGTCTTTGACTTGTTTACTATGATGGGATACACAATTCCAGATAATAAGGGCACTTATACTTTTGGTCAATATTAGAGAAGGAATCAACAATTCTGGAATCAGATTCAATACACGCATGGCAGCAGATCACCCAAAAGAAGAGCTGGAATACTAAGGGAGGGACACTTGTATCACAGCACTCTCAGGTAAGTTAATACATTTGAAGACTAATCAACCATTCCCTAACTCTCGCTTTTCTTACACTGTGACTTGACAGTCGCAGTCGACAGAGAGTTTGTGGGTCAGGGTTAAAGGGAGAAGAGCGATGGGAGACATTATTGTGGGGATCTGTTACAGACCACCTGATCAAGAGGAATCTGTGAATGAAGTGCTCTATAGGCAGATAGGAACAGCCTCAGGCTTACAGGCCCTTGTTCTCATGGGGGACTTCAACCACCCTGACATCTGTTGGAGTGAAGGTACAGCCTGGCACAAGCAATCCAGGAGGTTCCTCGATTGTGTGGAAGACAACTTCCTTCTGCAAGTAATAGAGGAGCCGACAAGGAGAGGTGCCATGCTTGACCTCGGGCTCACCAACAGGGAAGGGCTCGTTGGAAATGTGACGCTCCAGGGCAGCCTTGGATGCACTGATCATGAGATGGTTGAATTCGAGATCCTTGGGACAGTGAGAAGAGCGTGCAGCAAGCTCACTGCCCTGGACTTCAAGAGAGCACACTTTGACCTCTGCAGGAACCTGCTTAGTAACGTTCCACAGGATACAGCCCTAGAGGACAGGGAGGCCCAAGACTGTTGGTTGTTATTCAAGGATCACCTGCTACAAGCTCAGGAGTGTTTCATCCCAACTAGAAGGAAGTGCAGCAGGAGGGCCAGGAGACCTCCTTGGATGGATAAGGAGCTGCTCAGGAAAATTCAAAGGAAAAAAGAGGCTTATGAAAGGTGGAAGCAGAGACAGGCGGCCTGGGAAGAATACAGGGATGTTGCCCGGGAAGCTAGGGACCAGGTGAGGAAGGCTAAGGCCCAGTTAGAATTGAACCTGGCTAGGGATGTTAAGGATAACAGGAAGGGATTCTATAGGTACATAGCGAGTAAAAGACAGACTAGGGACAATGTAGGCCCCCCCTGGAAGATATCTGGAGAGCTGGCTACCCAGGATTTGGAGAAGGCTGAGGTTCTTAATGACATCTTTGCCTCAGTCTTCACTGGCAAAATCTCTGACCGCATCACCCAAGCATTGGAAAGCAGATGCAGGGACTGTGAGAATAAAGACCTTGGGCCCACTGTAGGAGAGGATCTGGTTTGAGACCATCTTAAGAACTTGAATGTACACAAGTCCATGGGACCTGACGAAATCCATCCGCGGGTCCTGAAGGAGCTGGTGAATGAAGTTGCTAAGCCGCTGGCCATCATATTTGAAAAATCATGGCAGTCAGGTGAAGTTCTCGACGACTGGCAAAAGGGAAATATAAGCCCCATTTTCAAGAAGGGGAAAAAGGATGACCCGGGGAATTACAGACCAGTCAGTCTCACCTCTGTGCCTGGCAAACTCTTGGAGCAGATTCTCCTGGAAGGCATGCTAAGGCACATGAAAAACAAGGAGGTGCTTGGTGACAGCCAGCATGGCTTCACTAAGGGGAAATCCTGCCTGACCAATTTGGTGGCCTTCTATGATGGGGATACGGAACTGATGGACAGGGGCAGAGCAGTTGATGTCATCTACCTGGATTTGTGCAAAGCGTTCAACACTGTCCCACACAACATCCTTGTCTCTAAATTGGAGAGACATCAATTTGATGGGTGGACCACTCGGTGGATAAAGAACTGGCTGGATGGCCACACGCAAAGAGTTGTGGTCAATGGCTCAATGTCTGGCTGGAGACCTGTAACGAGTGGTGTCCCTCAGGGATCGGTGTTGGGACCAGTCTTGTTCAACATCTTTGTCGGTGACATGGACAGTGGGATTGAGTGCGCCCTCAGCAAGTTTGCCGATGACACCAAGCTGTGTGGTTTGGTTGATACGCCGGAGGGAAGGGATGCCATCCAGAGGGACCTTGACACGCTTGTGAGGTGGGCTGATGCCAACCTGATGAAGTTTAACCATGCCAAGTGCAAGGTCCTACACCTGGGTTGGAGCAACCCCAGGCACAGCTACAGGTTGGGCAGAGAAGAGATTCAGAGCAGCCCTGCAGAGAAGGACTTGGGGGTGTTGGTTGATGAGAAAATGAACATGAGCCGGCTTCAGTGTGTGCTCGCAGCCCAGAAAGCCAACCGTATCCTGGGCTGCATCAAGAGGAGCGTGACCAGCAGGTCGAAGGAGGTGATCCTGCCCCTCTACTCTGCTCTCGTGAGACCTCACTTGCAGTATTGTGTGCAGTTCTGGTGTCCTCAACATAAAAAGGACATGGAACTGTTGGAACAAGTCCAGAGGAGGGCCACGAGGATGATCAGGGGACTGGAGCACCTCCTGTATGGAGACAGGCTGAGAAAGTTGGGGCTGTTCAGCCTGGAGAAGAGAAGCTGCGTGGAGACCTCAGAGCAGCCTTCCAGTATCTGAAGGAGGCCTACAAGGATGCTGGAGAGGGACTGTTCATTAGGGACTGTAGCGACAGGACAAGGGGTAACGGGTTCAAACTTAAACAGGGGAAGTTTAGATTGGATCTAAGGAAGAAATTCTTTACTGAGAGGGTGGTGAGGCACTGGAATGAGTTTCTCAGGGAGGTTGTGAATGCTCCATGGTGGTGTTCAAGGCCAGGTTGGATGAGGCCTTGGGTGGCATGGTTTAGTGTGAGGTGTCCCTGCCCATGGCAGGGGGCGTTGGAACTAGACGATCTTAAGGTCCTTTCTAACCGTAACTATTCTATGATCCCTAACTATTCTATGTTCTATGATTCTACGACCTACAGTGTTGTAGGGACACAGAGGTAACAAGAATCAAAATAAAAATTCCTAGAAAAAAAGTGTGAAGAACACTTATTGCATATTTTTTGGCACTAAAATTCATAGTTCTGTTGCACTTCTGTTACTACTGAAACATTTTGAAAGACTAGGTGAATTTCTCCATAGCTTTTAGAAAGAGAAAATCAGAAAAAACAACTCATAGTGTTACAAGGCAACCACTGAAAACTGTTCCACTTTGAGTTTTTCCTGCCAATAGCTTTAAAATGACTTTAAAGTTGAATTAATTTATACTCATTGATGTAATTTTCTTCAAGGACGATTTTGCTTTAAACAGTAATTGAAAAACAGCCAAATTTCAAACTCTTAAAATTTCTCTTCATTGTCTTCATTGTCTGTTATCCCAGTCATTTATAGTTAGAAAACAAATATATATTTGCAGTGGTATATACATTTTCAAATGTGTTATTTCTGGCATCTGTTTATTGTATACATTTGATGTTGAATAAAATCACCTTTGCAGTAGCAGTTGCTAAATGTGAATGCTTTCTAAATTCTACCAAACTATCTTTTGCATGGTTTTCCACCTTTCTGTAAGACTAATTATTCATGAAAAACATTTTTAATAACCCAGTGAATGTATTCAGAACTAGAATGTGGCCCTCCTATTCAGTTGCTTCTCAGCTACTTCAGGTGAATATAATTAAGCTTTTCAGTCATGAGACACCTTCAGAATAACCCTTTGTGTTATTCTGTGACACAGTGGTCATCATATTTTAAACCTTGGAGAAATTACAACACTTTTTAAATGAGCGAAGGGAATTTAAACTCAAGTGATTGACAGATAAGTGATCATTATAGGGTTTTTTGTCGCTACTGCTTTTGTTTGGTTGGTTTCCCCTTATAGGTTTAGAATTTTATGAAATAGTATTAGAACCACATAAAATTGTATGATATCTTTTTGATGATAACTACAATAATTATAACCACATTTTTCTTCTGTATGCTTAAAACATATTGATGAGCTACATTTGTAATGTGAAAAATTACTGTCTTGAATATGTATCTCTTAATATTTTCTCAGATTCCTATTTAAAAGGCATTTCTACTGGCAGTTTCCAAAATACACCAGCAGAAGATGGATGGGAACTGTGAGATTTCACCTAAAACTAATCTCATTTCTTATGTGTGATTCTAACTCAGTCATGCATTATTTGTATATCTTATAAACCAGCTGACAGTAACTTTCCCCCCAAGAAACCCAATAATAAGCCTTTTAACTTTTCCAGAATATTCTTGAGATACCAAAAAAGTGCCATTTTTAAAACCTCTCTCACTTGAAAACCTTCAAGCATGTTAGAGGTGCTTGCTAACAGGACTTTATTTCCCAAAATAAATGTAATTCCTGAACTATTTATGGTGAACGGCCATGGAAAGCTGCTACTCAGAAATATACTTGCACTTAGTGCAACTATGTGTGCAAATAATAGCTGCATGCAAAGGTGGACATTTTCTGTACTTAAAAGATGTATCTGCATAAAGAGATCAAGAAGCTACATTTTCTGGAAGTTTTGCTCTACATATGCAAGACAAGTGAGGTAATTTGAATATTTCTATCAAGAAAAAAACCTTTATACTATAAAAAAAAATAGATTACCTATAATTATTTCTTCCATTTCCTTTTTACTGTTCAGTCATTCTCACTAAGGTTTCCTTTCCTATTGTAATTGCTTTCAGTTTCCCAAATGTTATGTACAACTATCCTTTGACTTCATGAGACTACAGATTGCAATTTAAACCCCAAGCACTGTACTTAATGATGGGAAAAGAAAGACTGTGAGGGCATGAAATAGAGGGAGAAATGGGAGAAAAAGGGAAAGAAGAACATGAACCCACAGTTTAAAAATAACATCTCTTTTCTGTCTCTTTTTAAAGACACCATTTATCAGATAATATCTTTCAAATAATATTGGGAAAAATAATGAGACTAACCTGCAAGGGAATAAATAATCCTGCCATTCTGCAGTGATAATGTTTTTTTGGATGAAATATAGTGATGCTGATGCTGGCAATCTACTGACTTAAAACACAACTGGCCATATAACCTTCAAAGCTTCTGGCCTGCAAATGCGTGATAGGAAGACAATATCCAGGAATGGGGATTTACAAGTATATCAACACAAACTGAGGTTTTATTCCATTAACAAAACCTATCAAGTGAGCTGCAGTAGCACTCTGCAGGACGCCCAACACTGATGCACTTTTTTCCAGACAACATTTTCCTGGCACTACAGTATCTTTCAATTTATTGATTATATAGATGAGGTTGTCTCATGTGTCCAGACTACTTCAGCCTTTAAAGATCACCCTTCTGTTTTATAAGAGGACAGAGTAGATATATAAAACAGGTATAAAAGCCCCTGGTAAATTTATTAAGGCACAAATTTCCTTTGGTAAAGAATTATATACTGAATCACACAAATCTTGTTTTTACAGACCTTGTTTTTCAGTACCCAACAAGGACTCCAGCATTTTTTAAAAAATTCATCTGTTCCTTAATTAAGAAACATTCTTATTTTTATTTAATGAACCTGGGCTATAATGCAAAAAGAGCTGAATAAGCTAACCATCATTGCTTCCACTCTTTTGCGTGTGGAATATGAATAGTACATGAAATGTCCAGGGTAAAGACACCATAATGCTTTTATGGCCTTTAGCATTAGGCATTAATGCTGATCTGGCCTTAAGACTAATTTTTGGTATATCATTGCATGTAACTACAAAAAATCAGATGAAAGCTCATTTCAGCAGGAGGGACAGTGAGCAAACAAGTCAGCTACAAATCAGTAGAAACAACAAGATCACAGGGAATTCTCTGTATGGGGCTGAAGAAGAGAGTGGCTCATCATTTCTAGTCCTCACAAACAGGCCTCTAATTCTGACCTGTGCACCTAAACTGATCTGGAGCCTGAGCCTAACATGTTTCTGCTGAAAATCAAGACTAATTGAACCCTGGAGTGAATTGCAGACTCCCGCTTCCAGTCATATCACATACTCAATTTGAGTGAACTGCTAATTGCTGCACATGAGATTATTTTAATTTCCTCAAAATGTGCTGGTTTAACTGCATTCGCGTGGCTGGACACCTGGTAATTACTGGATGATACTTTAATGGGTTGTTCCTCTGAACTTCAGAAAAACATGGGCAAATTAAACTGGATGTACACCTTCTCTGCCATAATACAATATACTAATAATAAATATGTATCTTTTCATCATGCATATAATGTAATTAGAACATCCCAGGATCCCTAGGTCCTACTAAAAGATAAGTATTTGTGTGTCTGTACATGTTCATCTCTCTGTAAGTTATACATATTTTGTGTATATATACATATATATGTATGAAAATATGCATACTACACACACACACACTATACCAATTTCTATACAGGTACATTTTATCCCACAGAGATTTAAGAAGAAATTCCTACTGAGATATATTAAGCAGCTGCACATAATTAGCCAACTGGCTTCTGTTTTGAGAAATAAAATATTGACATTACAGGTGTTTCTCCCTAGTTCATACCTAGTTTACTTTTACAGGCTAGATTACAAAACCTTCAAGGCAGAGAGTACATTTTTTGCTGAAATGAAGATTATCAATCATAACATTGCAGAAACTTTGTTACTGACAGTTTTTAAAGTATGTACAAAACTACACATATTTGTACACAGAAATTAAAAACTGCTAGGCTGAGTTATACACAAAGCCTAGCATTCCATCTCCAGCAGTGGAGGACTGAGGAAGAGGTTTATGAAAAAGCCTTTTTTCTTTTTTTTTCCAAAGACAGACTTTTCTGTATTATTTTACTTCCTTTATCTCCGAGGCTTCCTAGGCCACAGCCTCATTAAGGCTTGGGAAATTCACAAAAATCATCACAATTTTATTCATTTTACAGTTTCTTATTCCATAAACCAGCAGGAATTACGAGGAACATAAAAACCCAACACAGCCCAGAAAATACTACCGTAGGATCTGAAATGTGTTAGAGATGACAAGTGCATACCAGAAAAACCTTATTTATCCTTGCCATTTTGCCAAGGCAGCCTACTTGCAGTTTACCTTTCCTGGTATCTTTCTCATCTATCACATCCAGTCTCATTTATATTAATTTAAGTACTAATCTTTTTTGCTGTTGCAAGGTTAAGCGTATAAAACAAACAAACAAACAAACAAAACCCCACAATGCCCCCCTCTCCAAACAAACAAACAAACAAACAAAATACATCCTGGCTTGTTGTTCTTGATCAGAAGGCACCATCTTTAGAACAAGTTTTCATTTATCCAAATCTCAGCCATGCACAATGCATGGCAATCAATAATTAATGCTTCAAACCCTTCCTCATGCTTTATCCATTTTTACAAATTATTACTTTATGATACTGAACAACTCTGTAGCTTATTCACCTTAATTCCTTCTGTTTCTTCTCTGTCTTCAAACATTCCTTTATTTCTAGTAATTTTTTATAAAGATCTATCAGTCTTGGTTTGGGGCTCCTTGGCTGGATCACAATGAATTCAGGCTATTGTACATCATGGAAAACAAGTTATTCTCTAAAATGCAATTCTCAAACAATTTTCTCAACCAATGCAGTTAAGATTTTAACCCACTGGGCTTGCAGCCTATTGTTACAAGTCACATAATGTCAAATATGTTTAAAATAATTTCTGTTAAACACCTCCAGCAAGCAAAATGAGAGGGCTGCCAAGCTCATTTAACCAGCCTTCATTTGCCATCATTTAAAGAGTGAGACATCCAACTGTTTCTGCCTGCCTATGTAATCTGTAAGATTAGAGTCACCCTCATTAATGTACTGAGGTAAGTCTGCAGCAGGACACATCCTAAACCCTACATCTGGCAGCTGGATACATACAAGATCTAAAGGAAATAAACTGGGTCATAACCTAGAAAATGAAACTGTGAGAAATCAGTACAGTTAACACAAAACCCATTACAGTCAGTGGAAAAATTGCATAGGTGTCACTGAATAAGGCTCAGATGTTATTTTCCTGGTCTATATATGCTGACTTCAGTCTCATAAAGAAATAACAAAAAAAATTACTTCCATAAATTCAAACTATTTCTCTACTTCTATTTTACCCTTCCCCTGCTTCCTCTCCCCCCCCCCCCCTTTTTTCTTTTATTTATTAAATATCTTCAAGTTTTGCAATTTGTCTGGAAAAACACCTCCTAAATCTGGAAACATCTATGGTCATTTTAAGTATATACTTTAAGTATACATTTGAGTGTGCTTTTGTTAGAATTTGATTCTAGGCTATTTCCAGGAATATGACAATTTTCCATGAAAAAAGCAATTAACTTTAACTATGTCATGAAATTACTTCAGGAAAGATACATCAGATAAGAAATACGTTATTATATTACATATTTTTATCATTAATTAGAAGCTGTGGCGAGCCTTAGCTTGAAATTCAGATGAATGTTTATTCATGTAACGCAAATACAGATTTATCTTCTCAGTAATTATGCACAGGTTTTTGCCTCTCTAGTAAAATGATAATGCACAAATTGAGCATGTCCAAAAAAGCAGTGGTGTTCACTCCAAGCTCAAAAGTCCCACTAAAAAAAGTGAATGGCCTTAGCAACAGATAAAATGTATTAAACCACCACCAAAATACATCCTCATTGGGACTATACATGAGCAATTCTTTATTTATTAATTGACAGATTAAATAAATAAAAAAATTACACACTATTTCCTTGGGATTTTTTTATTTTTCTTCTACTTGTACTTATCTCCAAGAGCAAAGAAAGTAGGGTCCTTACAAGGGGCTTGGCCCAGCATTTCACTTCAACTTCTCTATCTGCCCCTAACCAAGGAACTAAACGTTCCAATCATTGAGGGAAAAAAAGTCATTTTAGAAGAAAATAAAAAGCTGGAATGCGTGTTTTATAGCAACATCAAGGAAGTCCAACGTGAACATTCACTTGAATATTAAAATTAAGGTTTATGTATTTAAATTTGTGATGCTAACTTTCTCCAAGTTTTATTTCTTAGTAAATTTCTGGTATTTCTCATGAATAGCAGACAATATGTAGATGCAATTTTAGAGTCAATAAATAAGTGGAATATCACTAGAAAATTCCATTGCGTTTGTGACTACTGAAATTATGGCCTCACGGGAAAACACAGGAAGCCAGCAATAAAGGAAGATAACAGCATCATCTGAACCTTTCTACAAGGCCTAAAAATCCTTCAGGCAGGTTTCACGGTCCAGCATATTTATATCTTTCTCTACATAATTATACGTCTCTCATCACTGAATTATAGGAATACATGGGCATTTACATTTTGACCAGTGATCAGGAAGACAAATCCAAGACACTTATAAGCATTTTTCAATTTTCACCAGAAGACTCTTTCAGAGAAAGGGTTTGACTCAAAACTTGAATGAAGATGAAGGTGGCTGTGATAAGAAATAAGGTTATGTATGCAAAGCCTATCTTTTGGAACTTCAAAAAAGCAATACAACTCTTCAATTTTAACACAAAAAGAAGGAATCAGGAATCATACATGCAAACACACACACATAAAGATTTCTATCAAGCTGTGCAGTGCAGCTATTGATTGGGAGCAGCAAGACAGCAGAACCTAATGAATAATTTTAAGATATATGCCATAAAATTTGAAGAACTATGGAAAACAGTAAACGACATGAAACCTTGGTTGACTGGATGCCATCTGCATAGAGAACTGTGACAGATTCTAGCTAACACTGATTCTACAGGTTCACTTTTGTACAAAATAATTTTGCAAGTAGTGGTGTTCTTGACACCAGGAAAATGAGGTTATGAAGTTTGATGTGATGAATACCTGGGGGGAAAAAGGAGAGGATAAGAAAAGATAAAGTTGAAAAAAAAAAAAATCAAACTTTGACTTACAGGCAATACAATCAAAATGCCAAATGTGACACAGATAAATACCAAAGTACACCAAAAGAAAATGGATGAAAACAATTACAGAAGAATTCTCTGGAAGTTGGACTGAGAAACATTTCTCTTAAATCAGAAGCATAAACTTGAACAAAAGAAGTGAAAAAAAAAGGGAAAAGCAAGGATAGTTTATAGATGAACAAAAATAAAGAACTGCCAGTTTAAAACAAACAAACAAAAAAAACCAACAAAAACAACTGGGCAGAGAAAAGAAACTTACTATAGAGTTTAAGTAAAGAAAGAACATATAACAGATAATGGTTCAATATGGTCCCATAACCTGCAATTAATAGTGAAAGCTAAACATTAGACTAAATATTGTTTAGGAAAGGCATGCAGTATATAAGCAGTGTAAACTTTTGTTTTGATGGAGAGAGAGACCACTGAAAGACTTGCAGGAGCTCACAGCTCATCCAGAGAGTTCATATACTGCCAGCTGGGTAAAGCTTAAACACCGCAGTGTTTGAGCTGTTTGGCACCACTTCTTTTACAAAAATACTGGATTTAGGGGCTATCTATCTAAGCTACACCATCCTACTCAGGGGTCTAGAAATGTGCATCTAAGTGAGCATGGCAAGATGCTGCTCTAGTTCAAATGATAAAGTAGGACCCTTGATCTGATTAGATAGTCACATTCTGCTACATACTAACTATGTGAAAGTGCAAAGGAACCTCTGACATTCTGTTAGCAATATGGTCTCAGTTAATTACAGAACTCTTGTTACAGGGGAAATGGAAAGTGGGACAATCTAAGAAGTTTGTTTTAAATTGTGAATAAGGGATTGATATCTGAAATAAATTAACAATGCACTAGAGACCTACAACAGAAAAGAGTGTTCCATTTGCAGTCTTACACACAAAATACATTTCTTGTTTGAATTAAAAGATTGTCAATAGGTTAGTTACATGCTTGTCACAAGTACAGTAAAATGAACATTTACCTGAAAACTGTTTTGAATCTGAGAGGGAGCAGCTCATAATGCATTTGCTATCTACAGCTTTTCAAACAAACAATGGCAACTATATGTGAAAATGCAAAACTCACTATAAAGATTCCATGATTTCTAGAAACTACATAAATAATAAAGTAATGACAAAAAATAGCATCTAGTCCTATGAATATATAATACAAAGAAGTGAAAGGTAATGTCTATCCTTGTTCAGAGTAAACAAAGCACATGTCACCACATTAAGCTTCTATGAATATTAAATATTCATAAAAACGCAATATACTTTGATTCAATTTTCATTTCAAAATATTCCAAAATACCCATACAACCAAAACCTTATGTCTGCACTCACATTTTCAACTGTTTAAGGAGGATAGGGCCTTGTGTTCAGTGATGTATGTGTTACAAATATATAACCCAGAACTCTGATCTCTATTAGATCACAGTCACTCCACTGATATTAACAGGAGCTTCTACTGGTTTTGATTTCTTTCACCAAGATCCATATTAACTTTATAACATAATACAATTATCACTTATGAATACAGTGAAGGTACCACTTCAGTGGAATGCAACAGCTGTTTAATAACTCACAACAAAATTGCACAGCAGCTGAGGATAACATTTGAAGAAAACTAATTCAGCCTTCATCTGCAGGGAGAGTTTAGCTAGGACGGTCGTATCCAAACTGAAATTTTGAACAATACCTTATACTTACAGAATTTCATCATCAGACAAAATCAAGAATGAATTTAATCAGAACATTTTCATTATCAACTTTAATTCCCAAAGTGTGTTTTATTTTGTTGCAACTGTTGTACCTGCACTTACACACGTAACATTGTTCAGTATTTCAATTTTCCCTACAATATTAGCATATCCATAGTGTGCTTTCTATTTATTCGTATTATTATATAGGAATATTATATAGCCTTATGCTATATACAGAAAGTCAGTCTTCCAGAAGATAACCTTATAAAGCTGGAATTCTCACTCTGAACAGTAACTGTACATACTATTTGGTCTGAATCTTAATCATATCCCAGGGGTTGTCTTCCTTGATTGCAGATGTGAATAAAAAAGTGTAAACCTAAATTGAAGCTTTCATTCCAAAATGTGTTACTTTTTTTTTAACCCGTCTTTCTTTTTTTACTTCAGAGACTTGACTGTTTTTCAGAAATCACTGTCTGCTGTCCTAAAGGGCTGCTCCCACCTCTTTATGTGGGGGAAGGATTCAGTGAGCCACAAAATCAGCAAGAAAAGTTGTACAATATGAAAACAGTGCATTTATCAACACAGAATTTGCTCTGGCATTATTTGCAGAAATATGATTGGCATGGGCTTACCTGTAGGGGATCCCTCCATGACATGGCCAACATAGGGTCCATCTTTAAACAATGGCTTGTTATCATTTTGATCAATAACTAAAACTTCTAGGCGGACTGGACCATCAATGATTTTCCCATTTACATCAGTGATCTCAACTTCAAGCTGTATGAACAAAAAGAGAGGAGTAAATTCATTAGTTCATGATCACAGAGAGCAAAGAGTAAGGAAAAAAATAAAAGGTGTTGTAACCAAACCCTGCCAAGGATATCACTCACAGCCCATTCTTTTGGACTAAGCTCAGCGCAGATTTTCAACCTAAGCAAAAGAGAAAGATGTACATTCAAACAAAGACACCCTGTGGCAACTTGAAAATGCCAGATTCCCTGAAGAAAAAAATTACTAAAGTGTAAGAGGAAAAAGACCGTCTATAAATTCAAAACTAATCATGTGACCGTTTGGGGGTTTTTGTTTTTGTTTTTGTTTTTTTTACCTTTTTCAAGTACATTTAGAGTGAGCACATACAGAGCTATCACAGTGTAACTGACATATCATCTAATGCTCAGCTAAAGGCATTTTTTTGTTGTTGTTTGAAGGCTAGAACACATTAGACATATTAAGTACATTTTCTCAGTGATAATGCTATGAAGTATTGTGTTAGGTAACTTTGGCAGTTCTCCAGATTTTCTAATAAGATATGGAAACAACAACAAACACGATCTTATATAAACAGATACGTATACACATATGCACACTCACATCCCAATGAACGAAAGCACTTGTTGAATGTAAAGCCGGTATAGGCACCTGAAGATTTGTTTGTACTTCCTTTGCTAATAAAAACTGGCAAGAAAGATCATACTGTATATCTCAACTCTCCAATCTGCTTGCAATGTAAAATCACAATGAGCTACCAAAACTTAATCAGCTGTTAGGGCAAAGCATGCCAAAACTTCTTAGATAACAGAAAAGGCTAAATGAGATTGTAAGTACATGCTGTACCTGCATTAAAGCAAATCAGTAAAACACAGCAATAAACAGATCAGAGACATAGCTCTCATATTCACCTACCCTACGCGTCCCCAGACTCAAGTCTTTAATGGAGTTAAGCCAGATAGAAAATGAATCTGAGCACAAATGCTAATATCACTCTCTTCCAGTCTTTCCCTGAGAAAAGTGGCAGCAGCAGGGGCTGGAAGTCTCTGATCATTTTGTTTATTCTGTTAATTTATTCTTCATTGCCATGTCTTATACCTGTACGTTATTTACAAGTTAGTGGTAAAACCTACTGGGAAAGAATTAGGTCAGAATTCTAATCCCTTATTAAAATGGATAGCTTATTATCACATCTGCCTGTATTTTGTTATGCTTATAAATACGTTCCACTTTTATAATTCAATGTGCAGAGTGCGAGCAGGAGTATTTGTTAAGAGTACACTATCTACTCATATAGATTATTTGTAAATAGTGTCACCGTCCATTCTAACCTCTGCTCACTGCTTATCCTCACTACTTGAGCAATTGTTCTTGCAAGTCTTTCCCAAGCCTTACTTTTTACTAGATATATAGTTTAACAGCTTAAAAGCAAACTCTGATGTGCAGTCAACTGATTCATGTGGCACTGGCACAGCTGAAGCTTTACGGGTACATGCCCCTCCAATATTCAGGGTTTGTGCAACTCTGTAGTTTAAAGTCAATGCAGTAATCTTCGGATTGCGTATGATATGATGGGGAATACGAAGGAAAGTGCAGTCTTACTACTGAGCTGTATTAAGGCTAGATAGTTTTAGATACAGTTGGAAACTGCTGAGAAAAACAATCATAGAATTCTTGTGTTGGAAGAGAACTTTAAAGGTCATCTAGTTCCAGCCCCTCTGCAGTGAGCAAGGACATCTTCAACTAGATCAGATTGCTCAGTGCCCCACCCAGCCCAGCCTTGAATGTTCCCAGGGATGGGGCATGAGGATGTCTCCCCGGAGCCTTCTTTTCTCCAGGCTAAATAAGTCCAGATTTCTCAGCCTTTCTCCAATAAGAGAGGTGCTCCAGCCCTCTGAGCATTTTTACGTTCCTCATCTGGACCACTCTAATAGGTCCATGCTTTTCCTGAGCTGAGAGGTCTAGAGCTAAATACTTTATCTTAGTGAATATTGACTCGTCAAAACTATGTTAATTGCTTTGGGAAACACAAGAATAGTAATATTTCTCTATGAAATTCCAGCAAATTCTTTTTCAAATTCAAGATAATTTGCTCTTCATCTATCTTCATCTATTACTACCAAGACCACCGTGTCTGAGACCAATGGCCAAAAAAAAATCATCATTATTTTTTCATCAATTTGTTTAAATCAGTCTTTATTCCTATGACATTCCCATAGGAATAGATACATGATCTGTTTCATTTTATTAAGATGACAAAGGATTAATTTCTGCACAATAATTTCCAGGCATTACGGCTTAAGTCAGGAGCTGCTTTTAAAACTACTGTTCTACTGTATTTTCAAAACAAAAGCCTGCAGCACCAAAGTTATAACCATCTATCCTTACATGACTAGTTTGTAAAAGAAGCTGGCTTAGATCTTATCTTGTAAAACAGAAAAACAAGTAAAAAAACCTACCCAAAATAATCCATAAAGTCCCACTGCTCAAAAAACAGAAAAAACAACAAAGCAAAGAACAACAAAGAAAAGCAACTAAAATATACTGTTGTTTAAAAAAACCCCAACACATGCAAAAGAAAGAAGTATTTGAGTGAAAGACAATACTGGCACCAAAAAAAAAAAAAAATACTTTGAACAGGCTCTAAATAAAACCAGGTGGAAAATTAGATTGTGCCTAACTGTCAGAGGAGTGAAATTTCAGTCTTTCAATAAAGAAGAAAGGCAAGAAAGTCTATCTAGTTTTCATGTAAAACTTGACTGATGTGTGAAACGTACTGCATTCATTCTTTTGATAACAGAGATTGCAACTGAACATTCAGAAAGTATCTGGGTTTCTACCTGATTATAACAACATAAGTAAAAGTGGTAAAGTATAAAGACAGATTTGAACAAATTGACCAAAAAAAAAAAAAATAATCTGCAGAGCTCTGCAGCTGCTTATTATGTGAAAACCTGAGAACATTGACTATGCTTTCAATGACCCAACTTAAAAGTTATAGAATTATGTTCATAATGATAAAGTTACATTCATCATAATCTATCCAGTCATATTTTCAGGAACACTTGAGGCTAAATCCCAATTTCATTTTTGGCAAAATTATACATACAAACAACAAAGGATAAGCAGGAGTATATGAGAACTGTTACACCTCACAAGTCTCCATGATAGGATGCAAAGCAGAACTTGGGTATTGCATCCAGTAAAGCTAAGAAACGTTGACAAAATTAAGCACACCAATAAAACAGGGAAAAGGAATATAAAACTGAAAACTGCAGGCACGAGTGGATTTTAGCCTATTTGTCTAAGTAAACTCTTAATACTTTCACTTTTCAAAGGATACTTCTTGACTTCCCATCCAATTTTTTTCACCATATCTGAAGCAAGGATCGTTGTCAGCACCCCAAATATAATTATATTACCAGAATAGTAAACTTATTCAAGCTGTGCAAACCTGTTTTAAGCACTCTGCTTTGTTTTATATAAGTCTTGATCGCCTTCCACTCTGCAGTCAGCAACATTTACAGGAAAATATAACCCGTCTCATTCCTACTATTACTTAAAGTAATTTCAAAGGTTTCTCTTCACAGAATGGTTGTTTTCATTTATTTATTACTTTTGGTGAAACGATTCTGAATAGCCACCTTCCTTCTCTGCATACAAATATCTATTTCTATTTTGCAGCCAGCCAGCCAATGGCCCACAAAAAATTGCATTATAAGTTTAAAGTTTTCATAAGTAAATCTGGGATACCTTTTAGTACTTGATTATCTTCAAAGTCTAATACAGGTTCTTTAGCCATTAACTGCCTTCTAATTTTAATTTCCAATTTGTTACTGATAAGAATGTTTCTTCACAGAATTCTGTGAGGTGAAGCCAGGGCTGCACTCTGCCAGCTCCACACAGCACCACTGCAGGGCACAGTGGAGCCGTCAGTGATGCTGGCGGTGCCTCTGGGAAACCATGAGCAAGAAAGGGCCAAATCCTGCGTGGGTGTTTTGTCTTCATCTCGATCTGTGAGCTTTTCATCTCATTGAATCCCAATCCCTTACGGTTAATGCACCATGGCAGGAAAAGCAGACAAGTAAAACACAGCCAAGACAGAGGAACCAGACGCTCAAATGTCTGAGAGGAGCACCCTCATATACAAAAGACTGCTATACCACTACCAGCCCCAATCTCAGTTATTCTGAGGTATCTATTGGTACAGACCACTCCTGGCTTTATTTATTCCTGTCTTGATTAGAATTGTCATAGAAAATACTCGTTAGGTTTATTTAGCATCAATTTTTAAGCGTGGATCGATAGAAAAGGAAGGTTACAGACTTACACATCTTTCATGTAGGTAATTCTTCTGGTAAGAAAAACATTTGGCCATCTCTGGTCATAAAAAGTAGGAAAGAAATTATCTTTATGGTGAAAGGTTTTAATAAAAATGATGCAATTATCTGAAACAACTCAAGGCAATAATACAGACACATAAATTAATGCCAAATTTCCCTGGTTTAAGAATATGAGTAAAACATTAACTAATTTTTATACGGCACATGAAGAAATGGATGGAGAGTATATGAAACCTAGATACACAGTTTCTAATAGATATGTACAATTCTATCTAAAACTGCTTGACGAAAAGGTTGTCTAGATGGTAGCAAAAAGTAGCACCATTACCTATAATGGGAGAATTTAGCCTCACATTTATAGTTAGAGCCTGAGTTCGAAGGGATTAATTAGTCATTCTAAATACTCCTATGAGCATCTTATGGAAGCTTTATCTTGCTAACTCATCCACTTAAAAAGAAGAGATTCTGATTCCTTAAAAATATACAATCTCTTACTCTAATTTTATTGGTTTCTTATCCAGCAACAGTCATATAACCTTTTATTAACATGCCATTTGTGAGTACTCTCACAAGTAAAATCTAAGCAGTTCCAGTCTGAAAGGATCATTGCAGTATGAAGACATGTAACATCTCCTTTCAGTTAATGTTCAATATATGGACTTTTGAAAGCATAAAGAATTACCTTAGTTATTTTAGGTATCATTGTATTCTTCTGCACATTTCATACCCATGAAGACTAGAAGCAAAGAAGCAGTGTCTTGGCTTTTATTTTAAGACAGTTGTCTGTCTTTATTAGACATATTTTATCTCTAATATTTTTTTTGTGCAAAAACACTACTGGAAGAAAATGTAGGCTGCCAGAGTTTCCTGAATGCAGACTTTTTACCTTAAGCTGTAAAATTTTGTACATACTATACAACTGCTACAGGTTTTCTGGTTCATTGTTGTCCTAAGAAGGTTCTATGCACTGTCTGAACAGCCATTAGATTTAGAATTGCAAAGATTATTTTGAATTCCTACTAGATCTTTGTAATCATCAGCTTATCACAAGGAAGTCCTCTCCTCAGGTGTTCCTAAACTCTGTTTTATTTCTTTTATTGGACATTTGTAAAATCAATCTTATTTAGTTCTTAATGAAGCTCCAAATGCTAGTTGTCTTGTGCCTTTCTTCAGAAAGAAATAACTTGAAAAGTGATGTAATTTACAGAAAAGCACAACATTGTGATCCAGTACAGCTACACAATTACATAAAATGAGCAGTATTCTCCTAGAAAGCAGCATAAACTTTGCAACAACCCATCAAACTGTTTTGCACATCCAAAACAAGTGAAAGACTGAAAAGTTTCAGCAAAGAACTCACTAAAATAGAGGTTTGCACTGACTTATCTTACAAACCTAGAATTATTTCCTAGTACCTATTTTCTTAGCACAATTACTTCCCAACTGTGTGCATTAATTAAAAAAAATTAAATAAATACATAAATTAAAAACCCAAGACTTCTACCTCCCAGAAGATTGACAAAGGATGAATTCTTCATTAGGTAACAGTGACTTCATCTTCTTTGATCACATCAGATATAAGGCTTTGTAGACACATTAATAGAAGTTTTGTGAAAAGGAGGAGGAAATTGATATTATAAAACCCCAAGCTTTAAAGACAGTGGTCTTACTATTTTTAATCATTAGTCATATAAGTAGACTGTAAGGTCAATGTCATAATATTCTGGTCTGTGAAGTGTAACATAACATGTGCTTCTGAGCAAGTGCCAAGGAAAACATGTTTAACTGGTACTCTTTATATGACTTTTTAAAAATTTCTTAGAACTTAAGCTTAACTATGCAAAAAGATCCACATGACAGTATGAATATGCATTTATTTACCCTGCTAGAATAGGAAGAAAGGGAGGTTTAATTTATGTGATCACACTGACACAGTAAGATTACAGTGGGCAAGTAAGAGATAAAAAAGACGGGTGACTGGTCTGATGTTTCATAACAAGACCATACACCAATAGAAGAGCAAGATAAAATGTGTTTAAGGTAGCCAATTGTGCTGTAATTTATGTTTGAAGCTAAATGTCATTGAACAGCAAAACTGGGGGCTTTTTTTTTTTTTTTTTTTTTTTTTTTTTTTTTTTTGAGTTAGGAAGGGCATTGAGAAGTGGAGAGATAAGCCACAAGAGCAAAGTAATAGAAAAAAATAATGTAAGGACAGAGAGAATGATGATGAATGCCAATAACCTTTCCTAGGAGGCCTCGTCTAAGCTGAGTTAAATTTAGGTATACTCTACAGAACCAACCTGACTTGTTCCATTGTTTAACAGGGGGCTATCTGGTAGCTTGCAGGTGGCAGAAGCTATCTGTGCTCAGCTAATGCAATCCTGACTGGTCCCTGCAAACGTAATTCCAAGCTGCAGCTGCCATGAGATCATTCCTAAATAGACCTGTCAAGTCTAACAAATCTTGTCTTTCTTTTTGAGAGAAAAAAAGCCACAGAAGAGAAGAAACAGAAGTACAAACTGTATTTTCATAGTTTATACACCTTTTGCTATTAAGAACCTTTACCTTTTCAAAGCTAAAGTTGCATTTCAACCTGTCAGCAGAAGGGTTTATCTATATGTGACAATAAGTCATAACAAGATTCCCATGTTATTTCAAATGTTTTTTCTTTAAATAAAAGCAGCTCAAGTCAAGAAAGTTGCCTTAACTAACTTATAACTTTCCGTATAATTATCAAATTAATTTTCGGTGCATTAAATTTCTCTATTGTGAATACCTACTGTTCATCTTTCTCTTGAAATGGGAAGTGCAAGAGCATTATCTTTGCCAGTTTACGCTCAGTAAAGGCCAACCTTCAAAAGCACATTGCAGCTGCACCTTCTTGACTTGATATAATATCAAAAATTGGCCATCTCTCTGGAATACCTGGTACTGGCAACCCAGAAAAGCAACCACATCTTGGGGGAATGGTCTCCCTCAGTGGGAGTGTGAAAACAAATCCCAATGATTAAAGTAGTGATAACAGTACTCGGAATTTTCCAGGTTCTTTATCCTGTACTGACAGTACTACAATCTGTCTTCTAGCATCAGCATGCCTCTTGATTTCAATTCACCTTACAGAACATATCCGAAATATGCCACTCATTGCTGCAAAATGAAGCTAAAATACTGTACATTTAAAATTTTTATTTTAATATATTAAATTATTCTATAGCACTAAGCTAATCAATTATGAATTCACTATCTAATTGAATGTGTATACCATAATGCTATTAGTGTCACAGTGAATGTATTTTCTTCCACAGCTGTGTGTCTGAATCGCAATATTGCTAAAAAGGCGTTGTTTTGTTGCAGAACTTTAGGCCTGAAAATTTTTCTCTGCTGTGAGTATAAGATTGTGCCTTTCCTGTGAACAAGATCACAGAAGAGGACAAACAAAAAAAAAATAGAGAGAGGGAAGGCATAAGTCTCAGAGAAAAAAAGCAAAACAGAATACACATAGAAAGCTTATCTTGAAATCAGTTCTGCCTTTTCTGCACGATAGCACTAAATCCAAATTCAAAAATTATTTTGATGTTTTCAGGTCATTAAAGAAAATTTGCAATTTTGTAGAAGCTTTCTGTAAATAAAGGCTTCTGGAAAATGTACCCACAACAAAGACAGCAATCTTATAATTTTTACCACTTATTTTAGTGGTAAGGTTTTACTATTAAAAACAAAGCTGGTAATCAAGCAGTAAACGGTATTTTCAGTTATTTGTGCAGTTTGGAGCTGACAAGATTTACTCTTATGAGTTCTTGTGACTATCATTTTAAAATTTCATATTTTTAGCATTTAAATATTTGCAAGAAGTAATTCTTTGTGCATGCTAGATTTCTTTTGATGCTCACAGAATATTTAGTTTTATATATAAGATCAAACACTAGTAGCTAAAAATTTTTCCAAGTTTCAGTTCATCTTATGCCCTAGATCCACTTCTCATAAAATCTAGTCCCTCTGATAAGCATCACTGTCTGGGGACACTACACTCAGGTTGCTTACGACAAAACTGGGTTTAAATGGTTAGTTACGCAAAAGACACAGTGAACAATGGAACTGGGAGCAGACAGTGGCAGACACCGGCATATCACAAAACTTCCTTGACCACCTACAGGGCACATCAGGGCAGGTAGCCATGAGCTGCTCCAAGCTCTTGATATCCTGGCAGAGCTTCCCAAAGGACTATTGAATTGCAAGCAGTAGAAGGACTTTCAAGAAGGCTTAAAACCACCACCCCCTTTGAGGTTGGACATAAAGGAGGTATGAGGCATTCCAACTGATCATAACCACCCTAATTATGATGGAATTGATGGAACCAACTGATGCAATATAGCAGAGTGTTTCAAAAGAAAATCAATTACATAAATAAGATAAGCAAAAGATGGGAGAAGAAACAGAGATGACTTCTACAAAGCCATACACCAGGGAAATTCAAATCAAGCTTGAATCTAGGGGGTTTTGATCTCCGAATATAAGACTGATAGCTAAATTCTATCTCTCGCTGAGCAAGCAATATAAAATTAGATTTAAAAAGGTTATTAAGCTACCATCATGCACACAGTATAATTTTTCAAAATGCCTTGCAAGACTGGATAATATACCTTATTAAAATCAACACACCTTTGAAAGAGCTTTGAAAACCTGATTGTCCTCTCAATGTCTCATTTTTCTCTCATTATGCACTATTTTATAGCTATATAGACACAAAACTACAAACGAATATAATTTTCTGCATCCTCACAACAGAAAGCTGAATATTTCTAAGGGTCTGTCATATAGAATTAAAAACAGAATTAAAGGAACTTCTGAAGCATATTTCCTGTTAAATATTATCCAGGAGTTTTGAAATTAGAATGCTCACTCCAAAAATAACCTCAGTGAACAAACGAGAAGGACATCCCTCCAATCTGTGGAGCAATGCAGCTTCTCAAATGAACTGATGTGGACTTCACACAGACCAAAAGTACTACGGATGATCATATAAATACTAATTAAAATCTTTCCATATCACAAGAGAACACATGTTGAGCCCCTTAAAAAGGTGGGGGGAGAGAGAGGGAAGAGAGAGAAAATATCAGGATTCACCAAAGCAATTGAGTCTAATCACCAGAAAAATATTGAATTAAAGAAAATCAAAGAGAGAGGAAGTAGGACAGAAATAACGGATTAAAACATAAGCTGTGCCACCATATTTAGGCTTTATGCTGCACCACAGAAACAACAAAGACACGAAACAGATAAAGAAGAAAAAAATGAATGGCTTTGCACTTTTAAATAGCTCCTAGCGGCATTCAAGCAGTGCTCACCATTCTTACCACTTGAAAATAATTCCAAATGGCATGCAGGAAGTAGCAAGAGTTTAACAAATTTCATCTCACAGAAGGATTCAAGAAGCAATGGGGTCAGAGAGAACCTATAACTAATCAGACCAACAATAACAATCCAAGACCTAAAATGCGTTGGTGACAAGAAAGCTGACTTATTTAGGCATAAGAAATAAAGGTCAGTGTAAATGTCAGGTATATATCAGACACACATATATTTTTCTTTGTTATTACTGCTTAACATATCCGTTCCTACAGATGAGCAGGAAAAGGTCTTAGAAGTCAAGGATCACTCAAGCTTATACCACTCTAGTACAGATTTAACCAAGCAGGTTTATTTATTTTAGAGCAAAAAAACATGCAATTAGAGGAGCCCTTGCACAGAGGACATTACAAGCTGGGCTGGAAAGCACTCAGTGTACTGCTGCTTTGCTGCCCACCTTTCTGGCTTTGTCAGCATTCCTGGCATGACATCTCATCCTCTTTACACTATCAGTTTTCATGTGATGAGCTGCAGCCAGGAGTCATTCAAAGCCCCACTCAAAAAGGAAGCAAGATTTCTTGAGATCTAAGTGTTGATGAAGAGAAAAATTTGATAATTTGAAAGCAAGGTTTTCCTAGCAGACTTTCTCTTCTTGAGAAATTTGCTTGTTCTGTAAATACCTTGCTCTCTTCTTCAAAATTTGAAACAATATCAGCATATTTTATATATGGTATTCACCAGACCCTCAGAAGATGCAATTCTACTGTCTTTTCAAATTTCACCTTTTTAAAGGTTGGTCTGTAGAAGTCAAATAAAGGGAGCTAAATGAGATTTGTTTGTATCTGCTTTATATGATTTAGATAATTGTATTGAAAATCATAAGAGCCGTATGTTATAAAACCTATTCAAACTGCAGAGCTGAAAACTCAGTGCCACCAAGAGTCTTCACTGTGAAGCGTGTTTGGCACAAAACATCCTGTTGCTGTATCTAGATTTATTTATTTATTTTTTTCCTCTGTTAAATCTAATTCTAACTCAGGTAAAAGTGAGTTTATAAATCTTCCTCAAAATCATCATAAGTGGTTTTAAACTAGTCGATTATGAAGGTTGAATTTTGACATCTGACTGGCTATTCAGTTAAAACTTTGTCTTCATTTCCCTCCCATATTCTTCCCCCAGCCTGATCAGCTACAAAGACATACACGCACAGAAGCTAACAAAGCTCTGTTTATGTTTCCCTGTTATTATGAACTAAATGAGTTTTGCTGATTTTTCTACAGTCAGCTTTACTGAATTTCACATTACGCCTGTTTTTTTTTTCCAAGAGGATGAATATGGCAGATACTGTTATAATTCAGACAGCAGATCTTCCTAGTACAACAGCTGAACAGATTAGCACTTCCCAGGTCACAAACATTTAGCAGCTTCTCTGTTCCAGTGCAACAGTGGAGTTTTTAACCCTTTGCCACAATGGCAAGGTATATATTTCATCTATAAAAAAAAGGAAATATCTGAATGGATTCTATGTGATTTTAGTGGAAAAATAGTTTGTAGACATGTATCAGATGGAGAGATATGCCAAAGGCAATCATTGTTTCTAATTACCTGTTTTCTCTCTCTCAAACTAAATTTTGCAACTCTTAAGGTGCTAGACCATCTCTTTACATTAATTATCGGTAAAGATTTAGTCAACGAGCCTCAAATTAGCTAAATTAACAGAAGAATAGTCTCTTCTGAGTACTCAGGTCTAAGGCAGCTCTCAAAGGATCAACAGGGGTCTGCTATACAGTGACACATTAAAAGATAGAATTTATTTCTTGCTATTTTATTTTTACGGCTTACATTTAGCACAAGAATTTCTCAAATTCTTCACCAGTTTTCAGCTCCGATGACAATATTACCTGTTAAAACTATTAAAGTATAATTAGCAGTTCTCATTGGATTCTTTTTCAGTGTTTGGTTGTTTGGTTTGGGTTTTTTTGAGATCACATTCAACCCTAAATTAACACACTGTGTCAGAAAAGGTGCTCCCCCCCCCCTCAGCAAACTGCATGCTCCATCACCAATTTCCCTTAATTCTGGACTTTCACTTGAGGTTTTACAACAGACAACAGCAGCTGTTCTTGTGCTGCATTTTCATACAGTTAGATTTCAAACCAAATTTACATGCTTCTTACTGAGTATTCCCTGCCATTCAGGACTTTATTCATGCTACATTTCTACTCCTATTTTGTTTCTGGAGAAAAAGTAGACCTCTCTTCTTCTCTCTATCATAAGAACCCTGTGTGAGCAATTTTATGATTCCAAGATTCACAATGTAGCTGTCAGCTTTTGTCTCTTTTTTTCCCTTTTCGAAGCCTTTGATAATTCACAAATCTCACTAGAAATTATTTTGAATTAAAAAAAAAAGTTTTTTTTTTTAAATATAACTAAAACTTTTTTTTGCAAGAAAAAATGCTATGTTGCATATCTTTATTTTTTCACTGTTTGCATCAAGCTGCATCAGTTGCAGCAACTGGAACAAAATACATAAAAAAAGAAAACATATTTTGCAACAAAAAGAGATTTGGAAAGTCAAAGTTATTGCAGCAAAAATAAAGTCTGGATATAGTCACAAATTCATTAAATGATATTTACACCAAAAACTGCAAATGAAAAAGGTTTTTTTAATTACAATAATCAGCAAGACTTTTCCTTATGAACGCTCAAAATAAAAAATCGTAAGGAATAACTTCCAGAACTCATCACAGCAAGTTGTTGTAGTCAAATTTTCTTCTCCTATTGCAAAACTGTAACTGAAAAAAACCTAAGAAAAGTATCTTTGAAACCAATGAGATAATCACTAACAGAACGTCAGGAATGAATTAAAGTCATGGCAGAACTAAAAGTAAGCCTACTGCAAACTAATAGCAATTAAATAAAGTCAACCGTAATTTCAAACAGGTTTACCATTATAAGACTGGAAAATTACAGTAGAAACAAATATGCAAAGGTGCACAAATCTTGCATCATTTTGACCTGTTAAAATCTACTGAGGCACAGCCTTTTCTTTAAAACTTAAATGACCAAGAACAGGAAGTCCTAGAACAGACCCTCTGAAGTTTATGCTCCAAAGTATCACAGTGATTTCTTGCATAGATGACACTATTCAACCTTCATGTATTTACTCTCAAAGTGGCATTATACTCACCAAGGGAGGGAAATCCATCCTGTGGTATTTTACACCATTATACTACCCTTGAGCATAGCTATGTCAACTAATGGACTTAAAGTTATAATAAAAATATTTTCAAAAAATAATAGGCCTGTGTTTATTAAAATCTGAACTTGTTTAAAAAATGGAGAGGTATCCTAACAATACAGTAAGATTTTAATTAAATTAATTTAATTATAATTGTTAACAATATAATCACTAGTATCTCCAATGAGTACAAATAATACCTTATTGTACAAGTTCCTTTCTAAAAAGAGGAAGACAAGATTGCACGTAGTATTTATTTACTAAATTGTGATGTTGCCTGTGACGATGTTTAGTTCTATCTCCATTCCACTGTTCCTGTCTCCTCCTACTTTTTATGTTGTTATACGCAGCATGCATTTATTGAATTTATTGTTCAATAAAATAATTACTAGTTGCAAATTTTTGTAAAAGTTCTTCTTCACTCATTCCTGCTACATCACCAGAAAACGTTCTTCTCCTTCTGCTTGGCAAGGTCAATTTTCATCAATACAGTGTTGGTTCAAATATGAGATAATTTCTTTTATTTGGAGTAGCCTACTTATAAATCCATCATTATTAAGTAACTTGCTAGCTCAATGCAAAACACATACAGAAACTCAGTCCAGTCGATACCAAGAGTTTGATTTTTGAGCTCAAATCAGCAGCAATCCATCAAACATACCGAGCCTTTCAGAAAAAGTAAAACAATTCTGTTTGTAACTGAAGAGTCTTGCAGAACTAAGGGCTCATTGGCATGACACCAAGTAAATTCTATGGCATCTGAATAACAAAAACCACCTAAAACCATAGAGCAACCATGTTTACAAGTAATAAAGTATCTTAAGAAATATGGAAGTAACAAACAATAAATCATTGCAATGTGATCACTTGCCATGTAAAAATTTTTCATTGAACACAGATACTGAAGACAAATCAAAAAAAAATGTTGCATGAAGTCCTAACCAAGAAAACATGCCTGATAGAAATGTATTCTAAATGACCAGACCTTGATGTTTTTCATTAAAAGGTCAAAAAAATAAGCCTCTCTGAGGACTGCCTGTTCAGCAAGGAACCAAAATTTTACAACAGCACCATTTCCCAACAGAAAAAATGATATTCAGAGAAGGATCTATTGTCTGGTTAGTACAATGATGGGAAAATCTTATAAAAATGCATACTACTAAACACAATTTTCATAGCTCATCAAATCCTGACATGTTCTGGAATATGCTAGTACCAAACCATGTCACTTCAACTGGCTTTGACAGCAGGTAAATTACATCGTGTAAGATTTTAACTAAAATGAAGTTGCTCACCAAAAATATCTTGATCTAGATAGGATTTTCGATGTTAGAAAAATGTTCTATTACTAATGAAACAACAGACAAGAAAAGTGACATTAAGTTTACTTCTCTGCCTTACATAGCAGAAGATCATAGAGAGCAGAGCTGAACAAACATATGGAAACTTCTGGGGTTTTTAACTTTTGTCTGAACAGGTTCATTTTCAGAACCACCTTTATCTTTTGAAATTAATCATCAAAGGCTGTAATTGAACACATTTCAGCCTCTGCATTTTGAATAGCCATGCTGACAGATCAGTCACACAGCATTGCTGGTACACTCTGACTCAATCTCCCTTACAAACATTTATGGGGCTGGAATAAGAAATCTCTAGCTTGAAGCTCCATGGCAGCATGTTATAGTATGATTATCCTATCCAACAGCATGACTACTATTTTAATCTATAAATACCCATGTCAATACCAAATTCCTTAAACTCATATAATTAGAAATGAGATGCATGAAGAACCACTATTGCCATCAGAACAAACCTGGTGTTTGCTGTACAAATAGGCGTTTGACTTTCTGTTTTTCAAGATTGATATAGTTTGTGGTTTTTATAGTATGTGTAGTATAACAATACATAGTAAGTAATAGATGTAGTTAGATAATTTAACAGACACAGGTTGTGTAACCTAGAAATGGGCTTACATGGAAACTTCTAGTGCAAAAAACCTATTTGTAGTTGCCAACAGCTGTGAAGGCCAAATTTTCACACAAAAATGGTTTTATTGGTTATTTTGTTGTTGGAAGTGTCTTAAATCTTCAGTATTTTCTGTAAGAATACAAATTATATTTGTGTTCTTGCTTTTATATCTGATGTAGCTTTGCAGCTTGATCACAAGAAATAAGATTAGTGAATCATATGACACTTGGTCAGCCTACAGGTATGGAGTTAAGTATTTTTTCAAGTCCTTCCCACAGAGAGTGGCAAGCTTTCATCACAGTGTTGTTTTTTGTTAAATTACACAGCATACATGGCTGTTTTCTCTCTTGTTATAAAGGAACTTTTATTTCTATTAGTTAATATCTAAAGATTGAGGACAACTAAAGAGTGTATTATAATCAAAGAATAAAAGAAAAAATCTGGGAATTTACATTTACCAAGGTGATAATCAATAAAATAGCCTAAGAAATATTCCTGTAATTGTCATTGAACCTTCACATCACCTGTTCTGTGACTTCCAAGAAATTTCACTTTACTCTTACCAAGATATCTTTCTGCACATACAAGTCCTCTCACATAAATTTTACTCCAAATCTGTGTATAAGTATTGGTAACAGTTCTTAGACTTATTTCCTGTTCCTTCCACCAACAGCCACAAAAGCTCATTTACCTTATGCGGAATGTAATTAGTAGGTATCGTATTTGTTTGACAGCTTTCTCATTTTCTCAATTCTACGTAATTTGACAGGGACCATTACAGATCCGTAACTAGACTTTCAGAATGACTTTCACAAGGTTAGTTCACTTATTAATTGACCCTTGGTAATGGTAATTTAAGAAGCATATTAATCTCATCTGTCAGTTCTAACACATACTAGATGTATAAAATAATTTGTCTTTTGCAAGGAGCCTTGCAACAGAAATTAAGTGTCTAAATTTTTAATTAATATGCATTTTCTTTCAACAAATGAGATTGGAGTGGAAGGAGACTTCTTTTCAGTAGTTTTCTTTATTCGGCTTTAAAGCTCCTGCATTTTCATATTGTGAAGATAAACACTATTTCACCAGTCAATAAAGCCTATGATCTAAATAATCTCCCACAAAGAACATTCTGGTATTCTCTACACAGATCCCCAAAACTTAAAAATATGTGAATAAAGCATTTAGTTCTTCAACAGTAGTACCTTATTATTATATATACAGATTAAAGGTTTCTGGAATTCAAGGAGATTTAACTCACTAAGAATATTAAACAAAAGATTACTGTTCAGAAATTGAAAAACTTCAACCAGTATCAGATGCTTGAAGCTGTAATCTTGTTAAACCTGATTTTCTAATGCTTAATAGATTAAGCAGAGCCCGCAGTTTATGTTCAAAATTCTTAATGCAAAGTACTGGTGAGGGCTACATGTAAGTTCTTCTACTTTATTCCATACAACTCCCCATATAAAACCTCCAAAAGGTCATAAGCATTTACTGACAAACGTACACAGCTCTCATTAAGATTAGCACAGGTCTGAGGTGGAACTGAAATCCTCCAGTCTGTATTTAAAAGCAGAGAAGTCAAGAAAGTACAAGGTTTGGTGGCATCCACCCACCTTCTTCTTTTCCTTTTGTATCCAAAGGATGAAGAGGCCTTCTGAAAGGTAACTTTACAAAGAGCAGACCTTTATGCCACAAACACAGAGAGGATATACTAAGCAAGCAAGTCAGGCCCGTATTTCTGCATTACCTTACAACCTCTTAGAGACACAGCTATCCTTTACCTCATGCTGGCAGTAGACTTCTGCTGTTAACATATAGCAGCATTGCAAAACCCTGACAGCTCTAGATAGTATAAAGCCCTGCCTGACATCAAGAGACTTTACTATGTATGCATCTTGCAAAATTAACCATGCAGAACAGACTGCCATGCAACGATTGCAATCAATGAATCCACATCACCCTCACAGAAGGCCTTGAGAGAAAGAGAAAAGCTGGAGGCTGCTGAGGTGGGTCACTGTCCTGGGTGCTGCATTTAGCCCCATGGGTGCATCCATGGGAATCCATTCCAGAGTGCTTGTGTTTCCTACCCTGGAAAGCTACTATAGATTAGAAATAGGAAGTAAACATAAATGTAGAGGACACTACTCATTCCTTACATCGCTCCACATGCAGCTTGTTCCCCACTAATAATGACTACCTGTAATTTAGATTAATCCAGCTCCAAAGTGGACTAGTGGATATAAGAAAGTTACCAACTGACAAATTCTAGAAAGTTACCAATTGACAAACTCTACCTTGCTTAAACTCCCGCAAGTTCCAGGCACATTCAGATCAGAACAACAATTTGTTAAGAAGTAACTGTTCATGAAATAAAACAGATATTGTATATAACCGCATTATAGACAATATAAGCAATAAGCCTATGATCCCCTATTTACTGAAGCTTATCGCACTGGAATAGTAAAAAAATTAATAATTTTGATGACAACAAACTAGAGGCAGATAGACTGATGTCCTGGGTTCAGCAGTAGCAGTCAGTTTTTCTCCTTCTCAGTAGCTGATGCAGCACTGTGTTTTTGACTTTCGGCCTGGGAACAGCGCTGATAAAACCGATGGCTTTAGTTGCTGGTCAGAATGTTTAGTCTGACCAAGGACTTTCTGAGCCTCATGCTCTGCCAGGGAGGAGGGGAAGCCGGGAAGGAAGCAGAGACAGGACACCTGAGCCAAACTAAACAAAGAGGTATTCCATACCACAGCACGTCATGCCCGGGATGTAACTGGAAGTTACCTGGAAGGGCGCGTTCACTGCTGGGTGGTGGGGAGGTATCGGTTATGGGTCATGAGGTGTTGTATTCTCTTTCCTTGTTATTTCCCTTATCATTATTGTTATTGGTGGTAGCAGCAGTGATTTGTGTTATACCTTAGTTACTGGACTGTTCTTATCTCAACCTGTGGGAGTTACATTCTTTCAATTCTCCTTTCCATCTCTCTGGGAGTGAGGGGAGGAAGGAGGGAGCGTGTGAATGAGCTGCCTGGTTGGGTTTAAACCATGACAACTGAAAACATGGTTTTGTCTTTACTGAGTTTTACAGGTATGTGGACATCCATTTCTTCACAGCCATTGTGCTGGATTTTGTTGTAAAGTATTTCAGATACTTAAAACAATAGTAACCATCCTATTTATTGGCTATATCATCGCAATGTCTCCCCCGCTGTTATAGTCTAGAGCATAAACAAGTATTCCAGCAATTCTTTAAAAAAACAAATTACCCACTTGACAGACTCTAGTGTCTCCTTCAGAATCATTAGTGTCAATCATGTGAGTACAAGATTTAAGTGCTGTTGAAATGCATGCTATTTAAACAATTGATCATCACATGGAACCACTTTAAGCTTAATACAGTCCATAAGCACACCCAGTATTTGCATCTCCAGGTACATTTTCTCTACTTTTAACAATACAGTAAGAACTTACTATTAAAAAAAAATACCTAATTTTTGACTGACAATTAGTAAAGGTTAATAAAGGTTACTAGTTTCTTAATTTTTAACCTTAGCTTTTAAAAAGCTGATTTTTGAAGAATATTACAGATGTTACTCTACACAAAGTGTAATCGTTCAATAAAGGATATGGACCCTGTACATAGATATGAGAAGTTATGGAATTCCCACTAGACAATAAAATTGGTAATAACATTATCTTGTTGTTGTTACTGCTTAAGATTCCAGCAGTTCAATGACATCATGCATTGATTTCTGTCAATTGAACATTTGCATTTCATTTGAGGATCTGAATCTAAAATTAATCTGAAGACTTGCTAGTATTGAAGAACTCTGTACACAAAGAACCAGTTTTTCCCTCTATCACAGTGTGTGCTCCTACCAGTTTATGATACAGCAGCAAAGATCAGGAATAACCTGGACCATGTAATACATGTGTAATACACATTGCCACCGTTATTACAAGATTGGCAAACCGTATTGTAACCAGCAACCTCTCCGTTCCTGAAAGAGTTATTGACAGCTGGAGAATCCCAACTGTTATTCACTGATTTAAACAGCAAATGGAGAAACTAACCAAATTGTTAAACTAAAATCCTTAAAACTCTGCAACTTCTCAGTCCCTAACTTTCAACCAGTACCTTCACCAAAGTTAGTTTAGATCAAGGTCTGTTACAAAGAAGTGAAAAATTGACAAGTGGAAGGAAAGGAGGACTCTTGGACTTCGAGTGAAATCACTTTCATACATCTCAAGGTTTCTGAGAAACAAAAAAGACCCTGTATTTTGCTGTTTGTTCATTCTTGTTCTGTGTTGTGGCTTATTTCCTAGTGATCACTTGTCTTGTATATTTGACAGGAAACCCATACGCCCAAACAACGTTCTTCACTTTCTATTATAGGGAACAATAAAAATATTCACACACATGTACATAAAAAAAACCCTTAAACAGCAATACATTAAGTGTTTAATTTCTGGTTTGGATAAAGTATGAACCTTTTCATACCAGAGGAAAAATCTTTCTCTCAGAAATGGCTGCTTCTGAAACTCAGAAGAGATGAATGCCCTATTTAATACTCCGAAAAAAACCCTGAGTTGCTATGTGGGTGGTCATCATTTTAGTATTTCCTGCATAATTGTAAGAAATACCTTTCAAAAACAATTTTGCAGACCTTAGGGAACTTTATTTCATTTTATGGAACCCTTCAATAACATGGAAGGAACCCATGTTAGCAAACTAGCATGTATCTTTAGTAAGAGAATTATTACTCACAGTGGTGTGATAAATGGTGTTAGGACCCAAAAAACAGGAGAACAGACACCAGGACAGGCCCACAGAGGATGCACAGAGCAAAGTCAGTGCTGAAGACCTGACACCCACACTCTGCACCTCTTGCACCACTCTGTGGATGAACTCAAGTATAAAAGATGTGCTCCTGAGCATAACTTTCCATTTGCTTTCATCTGAAGCAAAATAGAGTAAGAGGGGGCAACTGGAAGATTCATTTCAACAGCTCCCTCCCAATCTAAACTAAAAGCTCATGAAGAGACACCCTCACATCAGCTTCACAGTCTCACCTACTTCACCACTTTGTCACCTTTGAGATTCAAAGTCTCATGCAACTTGTCACCAGATGTACCTTAAAACCTAATTCAGTTCTGGATGATACCTAATAATGACTTCCTTTACTCATACTAAAACACAAACTTTTGCTGTGAAAAGTTTGCACCCTGTCTGAACAGCAGTTGTGCAGGAAACCACATACAAAGCTGCTTGTCCTTTATGGAGATCAAACTCCAGTTGAAAATAGGCTGTTATGGAGACAGGGCTAAATTTATACTTCCCCATACAAGCTGGAATGAAAAGAGCCCACAGAAGAATCTGAATATTGAACTTTATCTGTATGCAAGTCAGAATTCAAGCTTTTAATGATCATTTTGCTTTCCTGTTTTTCAAATTGTCCAGGAGAAAAACAATATTATTGAATATTTTTTCATATAAAATGTGCATTATGTATAGCTTTTAGCTGACAAAAAAAAAAAAAAAAAAAGGAAAAAGGGAAGTGAGGAAGAGTAGGTAACTGTCCTGGGTTCAGCAGTAGCAGTCATTTTTCCTCCTTCTTAGTAGCTGGTGCAGCACTGTGTTTTTGACTTTCGGCCTGAGAACAGCGCTGATAAAACCGATGTTTTTGGTTGCTGCTCAGTAATGTTTAGTCTGACCAAGGACTTTCTGAGCCTCATGCTCTGCCAGGGAGGAGGGGAAGCTGGAAGGAAGCAGAGACAGGACACCTGAGCCAAACTAGTCAAAGAGGTATTCCATACCACAGCACATCATGCCAGGATGTAAACTGAGAGTTATCCAGAAGGGCTAGTTCACTGCTGCATCGGACTGGGTATTATCGGTCAGTGGGGGGTGAGTCCTTGTTATTTCTGTTATCATTATTGTTATTGGTGGTAGCAGCAGTGGTTTGTGTTATACCTTAGTTACTGGACTGTTCTTATTTCAACCCATGGGAGTTACATTCTTTTGATTCTCCTCCCCATCCCTCCGGGAGTGGGGGAAGGAAAGCGGGGGGAGTGAGAGAGCGACGGCGTGATTTACGGCTGAGCTTAAACCATGACAGTAACAAAACCATGCAAGTCTTTGATGAGAATGGAAGCTTCAGGATGATGTTAAAGTCAGAATGGAATATACATCGATTAGATGGAATTCTCAGTAATGCAGTTTGAAAATGAAGTGAGCATAAATTTGATATGTCTGCAGTTGCAAGGAGGTTGCTTGGAAATGGACATTAACAAGTAAGCCCAGAAATCAGTGAAATCTCTCCCACAGGTTGCAGCATAAGGCTGTTTCAAGCTACCTGTGTAATGAAGAGTTTAAGAGCAGTTTTCTCTTTTATTGGAAGACGGGAATGCTATGCATATGCACAGAGATTAAATATGAATAGAGCAGAGGATGGGATAAAGAGGTAAAGGGACTGATTTATGAAAACCTAACCATGACTTTCTAATGAGCCAAGCCAATTTTGTAAACTAAGCTTTAAAATGTAAATTTCCCTCATTCCTTCAGTAAACTGTCAGCATAGAATTTAAAAACATGAAAGACAACATTTTGAAAGACCACTGCTTAAAATTTATGTTCTCTGTTTTCACATTATTTCACCTTATTGCTGCTTATTATTTCTATTATGGTAACAGCAGGAATAAATCAGGATCCTTACTGGGAAGAACAGCATATAAACTAACCTCCATGGGTAGAGACAGTCCTTACTCTAATAAGCTTGAAATCTAAATTTCAAGACACTCTTGTGACTGTAAGGAAGACATCACAGTGCTATTATTTCCATTCAAATACAATCTTTATACCTGATTTTGTAGTAATATCTCAGAAACAATCTATGCTGTACTGCCTGGACACTGTGGGATCGAACTTGGGAAGAATTTATATAAGGTCTTAATACTATCAACTAAGTCCTTTGTAAAACTCATGGATAAGTTCTGCTAGATCTTGGTAGATCCTTACTTAGGTATTTCATCATCCACATAGGAAGCACTAAAGGCAAGTTAGCCAAAAGTGAACCATCCACATAAACCAGACTGTTTCATAGGTAATCAGTTCCTGAAAGAGCTGACTAGAACTGGGAAGCAGCATCACTCTGCATGGTTTCAGGAAGTCAAAGATAGCACAACACTCAAAATGTGATGGTTAATTCACCTAGAAAAACAAGATTAATGTGACATTAACTGTAATCTACCAGTGGCCAGACATCAGGAAAGCAAAACTAGAATGAAAGGCATGGTTATGATAGAAGCACAAGAACAAAAAATTAAATGCATTTAGGATGGACATACAAGACATTTCTAGTTGGAGCAATGAAAGTCTGGATGAGGTTTTCAGTGGGAATTTGAGCGTTCAAAATTCAGATTAAAAATGGAGCGAATCAGTTTATGCAATCATTTGTAATGATTATCATGCACAAGACCCCTTTAAGTTCCTTTCCTCAGACTTATGAGCATTCTGGTTCTGTTCTGTCTCTTTCTGTACTTTCCTTATCCTTTGGCAAAGACGTTTTAAAACACAGCGAAACACAAAGCAAGATTATCTTCCTTTTTGATTAATAAAAAATGTTTTCATTCATGCTATATTTGAATTAAAAAAAAAAAAACACATACAATTTTTCACCACATTCTGGCCACAGTGGCCAATGACATAACTCTTTCTTCAGTCTTTGCTCCAGACACCTCCGTTTGTTTTGTTTCCACTGTAAGCCTTTGTGAATTTCTACTCTATTGCTGTGAGCTGCTGGATTTTGCAAGTGCAGAGAACTTGTTAAAAGTGATAATGATAGCTAAAATGAAAATACCATAAGTCTTTTCAAAATTAAGGAAAGTGAATAGCTAGGAAAATAAACTGGTGTACTCACCAAAAGCAGTAACGGATGGACTGCAATAAAGCAAGGATTTCACCTTGTGTATGCAATCTGAAAATACTCAGTTTGCCACATTTTGCTCACACCATATGCAATGTAAATATAACAACTTCACTCCCTTTCCAGAGCAATCAGCCTTGACTACAGCCACACCTAATATCTTTGCACAAACAGATGGCAAGTCTCTTAATATTTCATGAATTGCCCCTTATAATTACAGGTTTTGCACAGATAAACAAACACACATTACATAGCATCTTGCAATAAGATAAATCAGTGGTAACATTTAACACAGGTGTAGTAGATGGAACTAAAGAACAGAAAGTAAGGATTTTAATTTTTTTTTTAAAGACTATATAGCAGACATTTACTGTCTGCATAAATTCTATAACTTTTCAATAAAGAATGCTTTTCATTAATATACTTTTAACATTATAAGGGTATGAAAGTATTACATTTCATAAGAATTAAAATTACTACTGTAATATCTAAAGTGTCTAACGCACTATTTGTTAACACTTGGTAATTGACCACTCTGTGCTATCCCTTCACTAGGGTTATTGAATCACAAATGGATTCTGTTCTCTAATATTAACCACCACATCAAGTATTATTATCCAATTAGTGAAGAGCGATTATTTACCAAAAAAGTTAGATAATATTTAAAATTAATAAGATAAATAGTTAAGACATGTATGTATTTTTGTCAAACTAAGCTTAAGCAAAGCTAAAGGTCTACCCAAACAGCCACCAATAACTGGACAGTAAAACAGTAATTCACTTACCAATTCTGGTAACTTGTCCCTTTCAGTGGACTTGAAAGACACTAAATAATTTTCCAATCAAAAGCTGTTTTCCAGTATTTTTACAATTTTGACATGAATTGAGGAAATGAAACTCAAGATTAAGGACCACATAAATATCTTTTAATGTTAATTACCTATGGGTTCATCTCTGTTCATCTTCATCATGTTTAGAATGTAATCCAAAGGCCATAAAAGCCAAGGGAAGTCTCCCTCATTCCTTTTGTATTATTTTGCTTCATTACTTGCTAACCTAAATTCTACTGAAAACATGGAAATATGTCCTGCAATATGCTGAATTTGTTTTATATTCTTGCCACAGGAATAAGTAGCCACAAGAACCAGTTCTTGAGGAAAAAAATTACAATTTCACTATCTCTGCCATTGTCATTTGGACCTGGAAAAGTCAATTAACCTAAACAGCCGTTTCACGTAATTTCATATCTCCTTCTGTTCCATAGAAAACCCATATAAAGGACAATTTATATGACATATATTTAATTTCCTGAAGCTCTTTACATAGGCTTTGCATATTCTGATCTGTGATGAATGTCACTGGTTTCAAAAGCATATATTCAAGCAGTAAAAACAGTTCACAAAGAGAAAAAGTAATAAAATGTGGATCCATGATGGAAAATTCTACATGGGGAGAGCTATAGGACTGGGATAATTTATCTTTTCCGGTGTTTTTTTCCCCACACTGTCTTTACACATCACAGAGTAAAAATAAGAGTCCATGAAAATGCCACTTGTCAGAAAATGTTCAACTAACTTTAAAGTTCTTTAGTATCAGTAGCACTCAAAACCATTGTTATCATACGACACAGGCACACATTTTCCTTTTACACTGAAAGAAAGTGTGTTTCTCTAAAACAAGCTGTAATTACTTTTTGAGGTTCTACTCATAAAAAACATCAGGTTCATAGTCAGGTCACGTTTATTCCACATATATTTTTGTGTGCAATTTAAGTTGATTTATTCTATTCACTAAGACAAAAAAGAGTATTTTTTTGCTGGGGTCGGAGGAGTGCTCCTTTACTCTTCTAAGTAAAAGTTGCAAAAATTACTGAGAGAAATTTTATATCAGAATACCTTTGTTTCCTTTGTGAGCTACCTGCTAATTGAAGCCCTATGGTTCACAAGCACATGCGCATATTCCACCCCTATTCAATGGCTCATCTCAGTATCACCAGCTATTGAGCTCTTGTTGCTAAGAAACAGTACTTAGTTATATTTCAAATATATATTATGAAAAGCTGCTGCTTTTCTTTGTGACATTAATATGTTGCCAGATTGACAGCCACAGAAACAGGCTGAGCAGTATGCATTGTTTCTTCCAGTGTTTGACCATAGCCAACCATGTTACCTGATTAATGCATTTAAAAATGTGAAATGCCTGTTTAGCTGTTGTCAATGTGGTAAGACAGCTAAAAAGTGTATTGTGCCAATTAAAGTCAGCCTTTATTATGAAGTATACTTATTCACATTAAGCTAGAAACTGAAACTCTGAATCCTTATTATCTGAGAAAACATGGAATGGATACATGCATATGATACATGTTTATCTCGTCTCTGTGTCTGTACATACATATATGTTGGACAGAGAAGAGATTCAGAGCAGCCCTGCAGAGAAGGACTTGGGGGTGTTGGTCGATGAGAAAATGAACATGAGCCGGCTTCAGTGTGCGCTCGCAGCCCAGAAAGCCAACCGTATCCTGGGCTGCATCAAGAGGAGCGTGACCAGTAGGTCGAAGGAGGTGATCCTGCCCCTCTACTCTGCTCTCGTGAGACCTCACTTGGAGCATTGTGTGCAGTTCTGGTGTCCTCAACATAAAAAGGACATGGAACTGTTGGAACAAGTCCAGAGGAGGCCACGAGGATGATCAGGGGACTGGAGCACCTCCCGTATGAAGACAGGCTGAGAAAGTTGGGGCTGTTCAGCCTGGAGAAGAGAAGGCTGCGTGGAGACCTCAGAGCAGCCTTCCAGTATCTGAAGGGGGCCTACAAGGATGCAGGGGATGGACTCTTCATCAGGGACTTTAGGGACAGGACAAGGGGTAACGGGTTCAAACTTAAACAGGGGAAGTTTAGACTGGATCTAAGAAAGAAATTCTTTACTGTAAGGGTGGTGAGGCACTGGAATGAGTTTCTCAGGGAGGTTGTGAATGCTCCATGGCGGTGTTCAAGGCCAGGTTGGACAGAGCCTTGGGTGGCATGGTTTAGTGTGAGGTGTCCCTGCCCATGGCAGGGGGATTGGAACTTGCTGATCTTATGGTCCTTTCCAACCTTAACTATTCTATGATTCTATGATTCTATGATTCTATGTGATAGCAGTAAGATGTGCTACTGCTGGTCTGGAGCAGACTTCTATTCATGATGCTGCCATCATTGAAGAAAATTATTTCAACAGGGTCATGCTATTTCTCATACATTGGAAGGATGTAAAGGCTACATTCTGTAAATGCTGTCCACCCAAGCAGACCTCTTTAACCTTTACCAGTAAATAAATTACACATAACTGCAGATGACTATTAGAGAAAATATAAAAGCATGGTCTGTTGAAAGACATTATGTTCTTCTAGGTCTAAATAAGCAACTAAATAAATACATAAAATCACAACATCTTAAAGTGAGTGTTTCTCTTGACAGCAAGATTTTCAGATGGTTTGGCATTTCCTCTTTTAACAAGATTATTTTTTGCCAGCATATTAATAGTAGTCAAATGCATAGACATTAGGAAGGGTTAATTAATCTAAAATGGACACATAAAATGAATCTCTTTTTAATAATGCATTACATTACCACTCATTGAAATAAAATTGAAAAATAAGACTACCACCTTTTCAGTTTCATTAAATCCCTTTATTTTTTTTCTGGAAGAGTATTCATCTTCTTACTGATTATTAGATGTCTTGTCCCTTAGTTATAACAAAAGTTAGGAGTTCATCATAATTTTCCATAGTGTGGTTGCTTCTAAGGTATCAGCATTTATAGGAAGCCTTTTCCAATGTAAAGTTATTTAGCAAGTTACCTTTAATTAATTATGGCTGAATTTCTACCCTCATGAGCTGGTGATGACTTTATGATAACTGCAAGATCCCAGTGTTAGTGCTGCAGTAGTACACCAAACATGCTCAATTCAATTTTCAGTTGCTGTAGAGGCTACTTCATGTTATGTAGTAACAGAGTCTGTTTGGTCAGAGTTGCGTATATTTAGTTGTTTAAATTAGGAATATTCATTGGTATCGCACAATATAGTATCTCCTGTGATCGTCTTACTTCAAATAATGGAAGTTTGAACAAATTAGTGTTCTGAAGAACAATAACAGTAGCAGAAATTTGATATTGAGGATCTGTTGACATAAGCAAAATCTAACAGAAATAGATCGATGCAGACTGTAACTTCTTTACTTTTCTCTCATGAAACTCTGGTTCTGCTTTTCTCTTGCATCAATGACCCTTTAAAGCAGTTTTACAATTTGAGATAAGATGTGAAATAAAAGTGGTCATTAAAATAATTTAGACTTAATTTAGGAAAACTTAACATTACCCTGTCACATGAAGGGGTTTCATTTTAAGTTATGGTGTATATCCTATTCCTTCCTGATATAATACAGGGCCACAAGAAATATTCTCCAAATTCTTGTTTAATAAATACTTTACTTCCATTCTAAAATATGTATGTGTTTATACAAGTTGATACGTATTTATAATTCATTTTTGTTTAATGTGGGGACATAAAGGTGATCATCAACAAGATAACTGTCCAAAAGACAATAAAGCAAGCCACTGACTAAAATCTGAATGATCTTTTTAAAATTTTGATCACTTGTACAAATTTTTATTTAGTTAAATAATATTACACAAAGTGAAAAAGCAGAACCCACAGAAAATTATCAGGTTTTATACAGCATATATAGGACTTCTTGGGAAAATTTGGCACTCAATCATAGAAGGGTAAGACCTTCGGAAGGGACCTTAAAGCTCATTCAGTTCCAACCCCCTGCCATGAACAGGGACATTTTCTGCTAGACCTGGTTACTTCAACCACCGTCCAACCTGGCCTTGAAAGCTGCTAGGGATGAGGCCAAATTTAACAGGACTAATTCTGTTGTTCATACTTTTAATGACTCTGCTGTTCATCTACTTATCTACGCGGTTTCTAACACCACTGAAACTGAATTCCCACGGTGCTAACAGCTCCTTTAAACTGTTTACCCTCAAGATCAAGAGAAAGTGTGATACCACAAACAAAAAGATGAGATTGTTCACAGAAAGCCTAATAATAAAGCAGAAACACAACTAAGAACATAAACCATGCAGAGTTATAGTTTTTTATAACCATGAAATAAATTTTCATCTCTCTGCAGCTCACCATATATAAAAATATATGAATTGTGAAATACTCATTTTAAAGTGTGGGCATTAAGAAGCTTCCAATCTTAGAGGAATACTGTAAATTACTTGTGTCAACTTCTTATCTCTATGCATTTTATAAATTTCCTCATGCCAATGACTTAATCCACACTTTAAATTTTGGTTCTTTTTTCCTAAGGTAAAACCACCCTTTTGCAACTATGTTAAAGTTTCTTTAATCACTCTTTATTTATGTTTGAACCAAATTCCCGTCCAAGAAGATATATCCAGTGTGCAGCTTCTGAAGGCTCAGCATGTTAATGGCTACTTAATGAGCTTAAAACTGTTAGTTTTAGTACAAAGGATAAGACTAACTGAGATCTATCTCAGCACATGTAATAAATAAGTGATTTCATGTCACAGTATGGTTTATTCTCAACATGAAAAAAAAATAAATTACACATTAAGACAGAAAGAACTCACCAGGATTTCCAAAACATGAAGACAACAACAACAAAAAAAATCCCCAAGCTGAAAGAATAAGCTGATTACTGTCATAATCTATATTCTTACAACCTACAAAGTTATAACCTGGGAACTCAATAGTGGTAAAAACATTGTGACTGTAATCCGCAACTGTAGTAACAGGTTGCAGGCAAAACAAAAGTGAGATGTCTTAGTATGAGACTTGCCATTGTAATATTCTGCTATAAAGATAAAACATAAATATGCAGCTGCAGTAGATGTAGGTGCTAAAAAAAAAAAGAAATAACAACAGTGCAGAAATAGCAGTTCTGTTCTGTAGAATATTTGGGAAATTTGAAATTTGTTTTCTGACTCACATGAGTCAAAACCAAATTTCATATCTATGAAAGATAATTAAAGGAAATTTTTAAGGTAATTACTTAGTTTGCATTAAGGTTACTATGTTTTCTTAGCCTTTTTGGACCACAGGAAAGGCTCTCTGAGCCCAAAAAGTATTTCACGTTTCGAATAGATTCTGACACACAGAATAGAAGCAGAAAAAAACCCAACATTTTAAACTTGTTAGCATTGGGAAATTGTGTTGCCATTGTTTGGGTTTACTCCATCAGTTTGCTTAGTGAGAGACTGCTGCAAAGACTTTTTGCTGGTGGCACAAGAATCTAAGTGGTAGAAGTGCCTAAGAGTCAAGGATTATAATATTCTTCTGTCAGTTAAAGAAACAAGGAGGAAGCCTTTTCTCCAGCTAAATGCAAAACAATGCAAACACTTTTTATACATGCCTTTCTGTATTAAAACCATCTTCTAACGGGAAGCTTTATTACAAGTGCATCTCACCAAAACCATAAATTACACCATTCCAGTGAATGCAGATGAAACTAATGAAAACCATTGCCAGGTTTGACATAACTGTGCAAAACCAACATGATGTATACTCTAAAATATTTTTTCATCTCTCTTTTATTGCTTCTCCTTTGAGACCACAGACAAATAAAGCAGCTAAGTTCAGCTCAAGTATTAATATTTGTATTGCTAAATAACTTATAAAGGACTTGGAATGGGCTGGATAAAAAAATAACAATACACATCAGTTACAAAAAGACAGGTTTTTTTCTTCTGAGTGAATAATAATATACAACATTTCAAGGACAGGTTTTGTGTGGCTGAGACTGCAAGTAAATGAGAACGCAGAAGCAGACAAGCCAGAGCAAAAAGACTATCTCCCAAGCCACAGGATTCTGATGGTTGGCTATCACAGCAGGAGCCACTCTGCATTACTGAGACTATTAATCTCTCTCGTAGTCCAAAACATAAATGATCCATAAGATAATGCATTGCCTTTCTACCCAATTAAAAAGAATTTGTCACTACAACACAGAAACAAAACCAAAGTCCAAATTAAACATGTTGAACTTTTTCTGCTAAAATGTGTGAGACAGGAATGAAGAGCTTGGAGAGTGAAAAGCATCAAGACTTCATGGATTCCTAAAGTGCCCCAAAAGGAAGCTCTTCGTGCTTGCTGGAAGCAGATGGCAAAACAGGGGAACTTCTTTGCAACTGCTTCTTGTACCACACAGCTACATCTGACATGAGCTAGGAAATTGACTCTTCTTGAAGGCCACTGAAGATCTTCCCATACTGGATTTATTGGCAGCCTGGATATTACTTTAAGCTTGTTGTAAACCACCTGGTTTAATCTTAACATCAGAGCTGAAGGTTTAATTTATGAAACTTTCTAAAGTTTTGCTGATCCCATAGCAGCTAAATATGTTTCACATCCCATTTGCTTTCATTCTTGTTTCCTCCTCACAAGAAACTCTTCTGCTAACACCAACATTTGGGCAGAAGCCAAGGCGGGGAAATGAAATAAATCAATATTTTGGAAAATACCTAAATGGGGAGCATGACCATGTCAATTTCACTGCAAAAGCCACAGAGAATTACACCTGTAAAAATTTCATACAAAAATATTACAGAATTGTTCTATAAGTGTAAAAAATGAAAAGTACTTGATCAAATACTTCTGAGGGTGAATGAAGAAAGAGGAAAACCAAACACAGCTAGTTTAGAATAGCAAGATTCCCCTAAAAGCATTTTCAAGTATTTACACCTTTTCATTAATAAAAGCAGAATGGTATATTTCATGATGTTATATTTTGTTGGTGGCCAATTATGTCATATTTTTGATGGTTACTTCCACTTATAGGGTTGTACAAGCTCATGTTAATATTCTATGATGTTATAATGAATAAAAAAGTAGCAAAAACTTCACCTGATAAGAGATTTTCTATTTTCAACATCACTCAGAACCTCTGGACTTGCCTTTCCTCCTGGTCAGATTCTTTGATAAGTTTTCTGGAAATGGCTTGTTGAAGTCATGCATTTTCCATAACTGATTATTGAAGTGAAAGCTGACCTAATTTTTAGAGTAGAGAAAAAAGTTCTAGAGCATATAGTATTCTGTACCTGTCCTACTTCAGCACAAAATTGTATCAGCCTTTTGTGCCTTTAATATCTTGGGTATTTTTTCCATTCACACGTATATAAACAAAAGCATTAATAATTAATTCCTTCCCACAAGACTGGTAAAGCTGTGCAGCATAATTAATCTCAGTATAATTTCAAATCTTTAAAACATCACCAGAATTCTTCTGTTAGCAGTGTCATTTTCCTTAGGTATCCCACAAGCTTCCTAATGTGATCACAGAATTTTCATTTCAGCACTCACTATTGGGTTCCACCACTGCTGCTCGAAATATAAGATATTTGCAGTATTAATTTTACTGCCACTAAGAGAAATTTCTGTTTTCTTCAGTGTTCTTTCCCATAGATTCTAACTACTGATCTCCTTACCTAAATTCTCAAAATACGATCCCTCAAATCTCCAACAATCATAAAATATTTCAGCTTCAATTACTTATTGGGCTTTCACCAAAAGTTATCTCACATCTTATCCATATTTTCTAGTAAATCAGGATATGTAGCAGAAAGCTCCATCTCTCCTCTTCCATGGTAGCTTATTTGTCTCTACTGCAGTTTAGCTGTTCATTCATACTAGTCCAAATTTACCCACAAAGGCTTTATTTCTTTACAAGAAGCGTATTAAGAAAGACGCAGTTTTCACAGGATGCCCCTCACATGAGACTGCAATCCAGAAGCTTGCATTATTCCCAATAGATAATTTACATGATGAGGCCTATGGAAGTTAGTCATTCTACATGCACCCAAAGCACAATTTTAAATACACGGAGACTAACAAAGTATAATTCAGAATGGGCTCTATTCAAAGCCTAATGCTTTGGGATGAATGGATGGAATGAAACTGAGCCTCTCACATTCAAATGGGTCTTTTAAAAAATGTATCTATTACCATATAGACATCAATTCCCTCTGTAGAGAAGGTCAGTTGTTTCATTACTGGATATGTTGGATCCAGCATCATTCAAAGATTTGAAGTAAAAGCTGCCCTACTTTTTCTTTCATTGAGCATACAGAAAATACTTGAAGCCTGACCAGAAGAAAAGCTATCTTCTATTAGATGCACCTATGATCCAGTAAAATGATTCTCTTAAAACTAAAAACAAAACAAAACAAAAAAAACCCCACCAAAAAACCCCAAAAACCAACCAACTAAAAATAACCTATCAAACAAACAAACAAAAACAGGTCTCCTGGCTGTGATAAATTAAGGAAACAAATTTTCACAAAGATCAACTCACAGCCCAATGTCCAGTTTTTGTACTCGGAGAAGGAGAACCTCATTGTACTTTTTGAACTATGACAGATTTTTCATCTTAGTCTTTACTCACTTCTGCAGGTCAGTTTTTAGTGTTAAGCAAAATTATACAGCAAAAGGACTTCTCAGCCTTCAGGAAATCTGAGAGAATATTCGTTATCAGGGTTTTTTTGTTGCTTATTTTATATTATTGCCCTGCTGCGTGGCAGTGTCTAAAGGAACAACAATACATCTCACTGGTGTTTTCTGATAATTGAAACTCCTGATACCATGTTAATTTCTACAGGAAAAACAGTTTACTTAGCAAAAAGATTAATGAAATATACTGCAGAAGATAAAATTCTGTTTGGTAGCTGCAATGCCAGATTTCCTGTCATTGGAATTGTTTTAAGTGACTATGCTATCTGTTACTGAAACACTCTGGCTCTTCCAGGCTATTTAGCTTTACAGAACAAAGGACTGAAGAAACTGGTGGCCCACAATAGATAAAGACAATGGAAGAAAGTGGTAACCTATTTAAAATTGATGAAAAGCAGTAATTTTACTGCATAATTTTTTTGCAGAAGGAGCCTTTTCAAATACAGCATTATTTGTTGATCTGTTTATTTAGAATAACATTTACCTGCCTTGTATTAACCTTGTCACATCAAAATGCCAGATTTGTAAATGGAAGTATAGTTCTTGGAAACGAGCATTTCATATCATTGCATTTGTTGGATTTAGACAGTTCCAAATAAGTCATGTGAAGGAAAAAATACATGAGGGAACAAAGAAAATCCTAACCAGCCTATTTAAACTACCACATTGTATGCAACCACTTCATTGTGTTGCTGAAAAGAACCATCTGGAATACTTGTGGGAGATGGAACAATGGGACAATTTTTATTATCTTTAATGAAAAGTTCCTTATGCTTTTTAAGGTGAAAGAATATATTTTTAGCATTTGATTTATATGTCAGAAATTCTTCCATCTAAAGCTATAAACTCTTTAATCACAAAGTAAGCTAGACAACTTGCCACTTCGTTGCTTGGCAAAGTAAGTAATTGCTTTTCTGTTGAATGCAATTCTGTTGTGTTTTAAGCACAAATACATGTTCATGGCTCCATATGTTTTATCAAAGCATGGATATTATCTTCAAACCAGTCCCTGATCAGATTCAAAGACTTTCTGAATCAGACTGTAGAATAAGGGAGTTGTCACGTTTTGTGTCAGTCAAGTTCCCAAATTTTACAAACTCTGTAACAGACTGTATGGACAAAGGGAAAGTTATACTAATTTCCAAACATACTAAAGAGAAATATTTCAGCTTTAAAAGACACTAGATCACAAACATGTGCCTCCTGATGTGTTAACTACCGTCAGCTGCTCAGACTTAGGTCAACACCATTCATCTTTCCTTAGATACATAACATTCCTGTTACTGTCAAAGAGAGTTTGTGCATGACCAGGGAGAACAGTGTGATAACTGCTAGCAGGTAACCACAAAATTGGATGTAAGAGGGACCTGAGTTTTGAAACCATATCACAGTATCCCCTGTAGCCAATCTGTTTTAAGGTCTTATATTAGAATACAACATTGGTGAAAATCTGAGTGCAAGAGATAAAAAAAACACAGGAGGATTAGTTGGATTAGAAGTTCTCAGTATGAGTTAAAATGTTCTTAAGCATCTCACGTTTCATAAAAATTCATTAAGTAATGAAGAACAAAACTAGAATTTGCAAACAGAAGTTCAGCAGCAGGAGCAATGGAGACCCAAAAATCCCCAAATTTTTGGTTACCACCCAGTACCAGACAGACCCCATCCCTTCTGCAGTAAGGATAACACATGAGCCAGTGTCTGTCCCCTGGCTTCACTGAGGTAACATCACATTGACTTTGCTAGAATAATAAAGCCACAGTGCTTGTCCTTGAAACAACCCTCAAAAAGTCTTTGTTATTCAACAGGATAAAATGCTTGTATTGATCCAATATAAGAGCTGGGAAAGCCCAAAATTTATATTATCTTTTCTCCAAAAGAAAACAAAATTTACATCCGGCTTCTTTGAAAATATTTGCTGGGCTTCCTCAAGGAACATATTGGTAATTCCTAACATCTTGCACAAAGGTTTTACAAGCAGTATGACACAAACCTGCATTCTTGTTTTTCATTTGAACTAAAAACTTTACATTTAATCTGAAAGTTCATCTTAACAAATATTGGAAAATGTATTACAAGACAGTACACAGGCTAATGGATTCAAATGTACATTTTTATCTTCAGCATGCATTAAAGAAGCAGCAGTGGTGTTTCCCACTTCAGACTACTCACACAGTGTGTGAGCCATGACATAAGTGGGAGGTCTGGTGTGCTTCCAAAAGAAGTGTTCAAGTGAAAAGGTGAGTGAGGCTAAATAACTCCTAGGAGCTAAAGCTAAACCAGCTTCTTGAAAAAGAAGAGAGCAGTAGCTAGGAAAGACCACCTTGTCCAAAATTTCAGTCTAGGAATAGCTTGAATTTAATCCAATGGGAAGAAATACGGTGGGTAGAACTCTGTGGCAGTGTGGTACAAGTACCTGGTAGTAGAGATAAATGGTAGTTTCATTTACAATGAATAGGAGATACAAGGCATTTGTGCTGCAGAAAAGCTGGAAGAGATGTTAAGACTGAGAAGAATAGGACTTGAATGAGGGATGTAGCATGCAAGGAGGAAATTGACTTGTGGTTATAATGGAGAAAGATTTGAAAGGCTTGGACATAGCAAGTGGATGTGGTGCAAGACGACAGTATTGGGCTGATAGGCAGGAGGATGTTTGGGTTGCCTATATTGACAGAAAAAGGGGAAGATGTAATGATTATTCCTGAATTGGGAGTAAGACAACTAGGAGGACATGTCAAATAAAGTTTTTCCATATAAAACCTCACCAAGAGAGAGATCAGAATACAGATGAAGCAGTCAGTGCATATATAACTGGAAGCTACAGGAGCAGACAAGGGGTGCAGAGACAAAAAGTGAAGACATCTCAGGAAAAATCCCACAGAAAGGATATTCGTCAGAAGAAATGCTGACAGAACAGCTAGAGATAAGGCACAATTAGAAAAAGTTTGATTAATGAAAGATGAAGAAAATGAGGTTTCACCATCAAGGTATGATAGGCAGTGTCAAAAATAACATCCTTCTCTTATGGTGAACTAGAAATTTCTTCTCTTATTTTACTAAACTCTCATAAAGTCAGTCCTTTCCTTAGCAGGTGATGGAACTGTCATATGTGACATATACATTGTGATATAATGAACCAACCCAAACTTTGTCTAATTTTTTAAAAATAAACATGTTTTTACATGCCTACTCTGAACAAAAACTTTCAGTGATGTGAAAACAATTACAGTGCATTTCCAAAGTGCCACTATTAGCTACAGTAATTGAAAGCACCATTCAAATAACAATAATATGGATATGAAACATGTACCCATAGTTTATAACAACATGATGTGCTCTATACCATTAACTTTTAATTAACTCCAATTTTACCACAATTAAACTCAATTTGAGCAGAATGTCTGACATTGCAATTAGCTGTATATAAACACCCCAGTTGGTGTCACATTGAATTAATGTCTCCTGATGGTGGACTTTTTTTCCAAGGATAATGGATTTACCACCATCAGACTGCTAATTGGACCTGGCACCTCAAGTGTTGCATATATCTGAGACATAGCACCAGAAATGAGTTTTCTGAAAAACTGTGCTTGTCAGAGCTATCCTGATTTTAAATGCAACTAGCCAAATACTTTACTGCACTGCTCATTCTGCAGTCATTCCCACATAGAAAAGCTCTTAAAAATTTGAACATCCCATTTCTTTATATCCCTAATTTTACATTCATTTTTCTACTCTTGCTCATCAACAATGAAAATTATTATATAGCAAAAAAACCCCATAACAAATGTATAAAAAGAAATCGTGTCTATTAGTAAGCACCACATTTAACCCAACAAATCATTGCTTGTTAGTAGAGTTTATTCTGGATGATCTATTTCTTCTGCTTTATTTTCATATTAGAAGTTCAATCCTATCTTGTGAACACTCTCACTGAAATTATTTGGGTTTGGCTTAATATATTAGAGTCTCAGCAGGAAGCGGTTAGATAACAACTAGTCTTCACTATCAGACTGCTGATGCAATTATGCTACCCCAAAGATTAAAGATTAAGATAACAACACCTACTGCTCCATTATTATCCTCACCACTGTTGAATGTGTGCATGACATAAACCAATTGTCATTATTTATTAAATAAGTTAGCATTTACTACTAAGTGCACTACTATCTGACTTTAAGCAGCAAATCTGTAAGATTAAGGTGACAGTTCTCATAAGTAAAGAAAGAAAACTGATCCTAACACCTTTAAGAAAATGTTTTTTAAATCCTTTGAATTTCCTGACAACTGTTAGAAAAAATTTGCAACCAAATCTAACACAACAGAGAAGTGAAACACAAATACTGGCTTCATATGGGAAAATAAATGTTATTTACTTCCCTGCATATTTGACCCTAAGAAAGCTGTAGAAAAAAGATATACAAAGTTATATAAAATACAGAAAATTGGAAGATAATCTACTATATCTCTTAAAGAGCTAAATCTTGTTTTAAGAGACTCCTAGTATCTAAAAATCTAACACTAAGGGAAATCACTGTGCAGTATTGTTACTTGAACACTAAGTGCTTTGAGGGTTTTGTATTTTGAAAATTATACATTTCATCTCAAATTTGTAATGAGCTTCTGGCTTCCTTATCTACCATTCTAATTCCTCCATTGTTTTCCTGTTTAGGATAAAGAAAAGAGCCTATGCAGAAGCTGGTAAATTCTCCATGCTACTCACATAAGACAAGTTTCATGTTATGAAAAGGAAAACATTCTCAGTAATAAGCAGCTTTAATATCTCTAGCTTAAAATGATGCTTATAATCTTCATACATATGTCCTAGCATTCTTTGTGAAAAGATAAAAGAAAATTGACCTGGTGGATATGACTTACCATAATTATATGCTTCTACTAAGTTCTGGGATTCAGAGTAGAATGCATAATTGGTTCAAATCATACCTTTTAAGGTTGTCATAAAACACCATAATTTATGGTGCTGAATAGCAAAAATTAAAATTGAGTAGCTAATATCACCACATTAGGTTCCTACATGATCCAACTGACAAAACCAGCAGGAGCAAAAGATCCTTCAACATAGGTACAACTTTGAGTCACTACTGATGCTACATGAGGAATTGCATCTACTAAATCACTTAGCTGATTAGAATGTGCTCTTGATGGCTGTAGGACAATGTGATTAAGAAAAGGTATATTGTGCAAAAAGTGTTAAGATCAATAGGTCAGGTTCTTGTGGTCATTTTTAATAACACTGGACAACTGCATATACTGACTGAATGGGATAAATGATGTAGATAAAGCTATTCTAACAAAGCCCAGAGCAAAACATAAAGGAACAACGAATGGGGAAATCCCTTGAACAGAGTACCAAAATACTGCCAGTATTAAGAATAAATATGCCCATAAATTCTTGGCATTTCATCTGTGATCAGGGAAGATTCTGGGTAAGACTCACGTGCAAAAATGTGTCTTAAGTATATCCTGAGACTGTTACAGCAAAGCATATATCAATACACTGTAAATACTAATTGCAATTGACTATACAAAGCCCACACTGTCATTTTAAATACTTTGAGCCAAATTTATTGGAAAATAATAATTATATGCTACTGATGGTTGTTTGTAATTTTCTGCACTGAATCACATCTTCAGTATTTTCAAAGATCAAAGGAATTTCCTGTGTAAGATGAAAAACTGCAAAAAACATATCACATCCTTTTTGTGTGTTAATTACTACTATTCTAAGAGTTTGATTTACAAAAGGGAGAAAAAGTTATTGAAAACAGTTTTTATTCCAATACAAACCTTAGCCAAAAGCCACTAGTCTGACTGTTATACCTTGTGGAAATGACTTGAAGCATTTCTATGAGATACAACTTTGCTTTTAATTGCAATTTTAACTCAGAATTCAACTGATCAATTCATTAATCCCATTCACTACAATTTAGGAGACAACTTGCTTTTCATATTTCAGCCTGGGTACATCACGAAGAATTGACATGGGAAATTACTTATACGCTTGCATCTACAAGTTCAAAGCATGCGGTAAGGGTAGTAAGCCCAGCGTTGATCAAACCTGCCAATAAAGAAATTGAGTGAAATTAAATGCATATCCTCGAACACCTCAATTCTTTTAATGTGCTTACTTTAGTAAATACATTGCAAATATCACTTGCAAACAGGTTTAACGGGAAGTGAATATTGGCATCAGTAGATTACTTAGTATATTAAAATTAATAGTGAATGTTAATTTTGCAATTTAAAATCTGACCAAATGCAGGGTGTTTTTCAAATTGGTGTATTGTTAATATCTTAAAGGTTACAAATGCAGTTCTAGTCACTTATTTCTCTAGTGCCACATCTGTGCTCCACAAAGCTGAACGACAAGCAAATTACATATTTGGAGAATCAGTTTGCTATCTCTTAAAGCCCATAAACATAATGGATTGTGCTTTAATTTACTGTTTTCGTGTACAGCAGATCCATGATTCAATAAGGTCAGTATCATTAGATTTACCCTGCAGAGCACAGCAAACACGCAGCACAAGTTTTCACACCCCAAGATTCCAACTTAGAAACGCTTAGGCCTGACAAGTACCAAATTGCTGTTATTTCCTCCAGTCTCCATTTGAAGCTCTAGATTTCTGAGTGAGACAGAGATCACAGCCCTCTCTGACAGAAAAACTCCAGTTATGGGGTATAAAGCTTTCAGACCTGTGAATCTCAAGACTGTTGAATGAAACTTGGTCTCTGTATACAGTGGGGGATAACTGTTGCATTGATCATGGAGAAACTAGAAGCTCATAAAGTGGCTAGCCAGGAGGGTATTCATCCATGTAAAGTGTTCTCTTTCCACTTTAGAGGAGAAAATGTGAAATATGACAAAGTTGCAAAACATCAAGGGAATCATGGAATCAGAGAATGGTTTGGGTTGAAAAAGACCTTACTATCATTCAGTTCCAGCCCCCTTGCCATAGGCGAGAATGCCTCACACTAGACCAAGGCTCTATCCAACCTGGCCTTCAACACAGCCAGGGATGGAGCATTCACCACTTCTTTCAGCAACCTGTTTCAGTGCCCTACCTCCCTCACAGCAAAGAGCTTCTTCCTTATATCTAACCTGAACTTCTCCTGTTTAAGTTTAACCCCATTCTCCCTTGTCCTAACACTACATATATATATCTATCTCTATATACCTCTCTCTATATATATATCTAGATATATATCTAGATATATATTTATACATATATATATGTAGTGACAGGACTATATATTTTTTTTATATATATATGTATGTTATTTTTAAAATAATTTCTTTCCTCCTTTTTTGTCCTCTCCATTATGCTTCCCTAGCAACAAGGAAAAATATTGAACATTTTACAAATTGTTTTCAATAACAAGAAAAACTGGTGTTTTAAAACTGTCATGGTTTTCCTCCCTCTTAGTAATTCCTAAGTAGTAAAACATAATACAATTATTTAACTTTATTAAATCTTCTAAAACTAATGGAAATATAACAGCAGTACATTGCTTTATTTGTTCCCATCTACAAATAGAATCTGTAATTTGTATTCATATCACCTATGTATTTTGCATACACAATACATTTAGGAAATACATATAATAAGGGAGCCTTAAATAGATAATAGGTGTTTTCAGTGCATTGCACTCAGATACCTGAATTACCATTCTGTAAAATAAATATTAAGAATGTCAAAGCAGAGGCTGGGAAGAATTCTGTGAAGATGAACTATTTTTATTTTTGCAAATTTAACCTGACAAACACAACTGCGTGTCAGAGGACACAATAACACATGTGCTAATGACAAAAACTAAAAAAATAAATAAAAATATAACTAATATTTATCCAAGCCTCTCTTGTATAAAACTATTTCAGACAGAAGTTTTCTGGCTTCATACCATCTTCTCCAATATTTTACCCTTGTGCTTTTCCAGTCCTAACTGGACTGTTTCATGATCCTCCACATTGTAGTGCTGGACTTTAGAGCATTTACCAGCCTCTGCTCCTGCTGCCAGCAGCATGACAAATCAAATACAATAAAAATGTTCCAGAGAAAAAATGTCATTTTGGGGTAACCTCACAGGGATCAGGATTACAGTTAATGTACCTGTTCTCAGAAACTTGCGGTCACACACCTGCACAATGAGTTTTGCTAGTAGCTACTGAGACCTGTTCTAGCAAACAAGAATACAAAACAAGCCCTCAAAACAAGAGGGTCCATCATGTGAGTCTAAACATATGGTATTTCACATTAACTGACATGAACAAACATTCTGTTGAAAAAACTGTTGAAAGTCACATCTCTTGTTGTGAGCTTCAAGAAAATAAGAAAGTAAACCAAGACATTTACATAAATACCGCTTCAGGAATATATCTATCTAAGAAATATTTACTAATGACCTGAGTAAGCCAGGATAAATACAGCAAGACTTTTATCATTTACATATTAACAAAATGATGCCAAGTAAAATTTCCATAATATCAGAAGCGTCTTCACACGATGATCCCTACATATTTATAACTGTAGTCCTCCACATCTTAGTTTCTATTATACACTGAAAAAGATCTAAAAGGGAAAATGTGAGTCACCTGTTTCCACAAATGCCTTCACCACAAAAACTAGTAAAAGAGAAAACGGAGATTCTCACAGCTCTGCTTGCAATGCGTGGTGTTGCCAACCCTTACATTTTTGAGTTTCATTACAGTTCCTGGTTTTCTTGAAAATCACCTATTGAGTCCTGTCATATTTTCAATTTAAAGAGATAAATATATAAACGCCAAAAAGAACTTGAATGTTCAGATGATGTGGATGAAAATAAAATGCCAGAAGCCAAATAAAAAAAGTTCAGTGCATCACTCCATCTCCATGCAAATTTTGCAGCTCTGACATATTTTAAATTCTTGGGAACAGTAACATTTCCAATGGTGAAAGTAGGACCCCTAAGGTTCAGCATGGCTGAAGTTTCCACAAATAACTTAGAAATACTGTAATTAAGGAATAATGATAGTGCAGTAACGATTTCATGTTGTCAAGCATGGAAACTAGATTTCTATTTGACTACAATAGAAGTGAAATTTGAGTGGAACAGACAGAGTAGTTGTATATAAAATTGTTAGGATACGTTAAAGTTTATGATATCATACATTTGTGTTTATGCAGTGACACATAATTCTGTATTATGTAGTTGTAGGTATTAAAGTAATAGCAGGTAATCAAAGTATAGCAGAAAAGCAACCTTTATGCACACATATATGCAACAAACTGAAGTTACTGTTTGACTGGTAAATGTTATCAGAACTATATTTACAAAACATTCATTTTCTTAGTTTTATTTCTTATGAACACTATGGAATTCAGATGTGATGAGAGGAAAATGGATTCTATATAGGCTTATGCAGCATCAGTCAAGTTGTTAATTTAGATCTAGCTGAAGGGACAACTATGTTGCTGGCTATAATACTCAATAATATATGGCACATTACTCAAGAACAGTTAATTGCCATTAATATGTCTGTCTCAACAACAAGACAGTTGATAAATTTTAGTGGGGAAGATGACAGAAAACCAGGTCTAATCTCATTTTGACAGATCAAAATATAAAATTTTACTTTCAACCCCACGCAACTGGTCATCTGCAGCATCTGTGGACCTGAAAAAAATAGTAAAACCTTCAGTGGACAGTCAAAATCTTTGACGACAAAATGGGCATGTGGATCCGGAACTCCCATCTCTTTTGGGGTGTTTGCTTTTTTTTCTGTTTTGGTTTGGTTTTTGAAATCTTTTTACAGCACACAGTAAAATTTTGTATCATTTCAGTAATGGAGACTTCATGGCCCATACTGCTATTTTTCCTCAACATCTCTTACGGATGTGGAAAAATGAATAAAAATGAACATACCATAGCAGGGACCCTGTGAAACAATTACATCATATTACAGCTCCTAAACCTTGGTGCAAGAAAGAGCAGATGCAGAAAGATTGGATTTTGAAGATAACTTAACTGCACATTCAACTGGAGCATGATGAGATTTGTTGTAGTCTAATTTCCTCTAAGGATGTTAGAGAAACATGCACAATGGAATACCGAATCCACAAACTGAATCACTGAACCATGTTTATTTCTTAATTTCATACAATTTTTTTTCACATACATTACAAAAATATCATGCCCCTCCACATTAATTAAAACTCACTTTTGCATAAAAATTACAAACCCATCTTTTGTTTTTGTCACACACAGAGGCATATGCAGCTTTAAAACCATAGCCTATTATCCTACAATGATTTTAAAGAGATCAAGTATTTAAACCATACTTCTGAAGTTACAGAACTAATTATAACAGGTGGTTTTATGATACAGCTCCTTGTTTGAGGCTGGCCACTTCTGAGCAGACACAATCCCAGTGTTGACTTTTAAAAAAACAAATGCTTGTAATTTCCAGCCAACTGTATATTACTTAATAATCATAATTTGATGGAACTTATGTATAGTCCAAAAAGCATTAAAATGGAAACAAACCTCAACTTTCCACTGTAATTTCTTTGCATTGTATATTAACTACCTATGCTGTTTCACAGAAGTTGAAGAAAAGTTAGGGTCATGTAATGAGTTAATCCAAAGCCAAGGGTTTCCAGAACACACATTTCTGAAGGGATTTACTTATGAGCACAGCAGGTTAGAATTGATGAGGCAGTGCAGCTTTTGCAAAGACAGTAGAAAGGTTCTATACAATAACAAAAGAAATTTACACTTAGCAATGCCATCTATGAAAAGTATAAAACAGGTCAATAAATATCAATATGGAAATGCAGAGTGTGTAGAAAAAGTGTATAAAACATAAAGACATAAAACATCAAGACAGACAAGGGGAGTAAAAAGGTTATGGAATAAGTTAAAAGTGCAAGAAAAAAAAGATACAAGGTGGGAAATGAAGAGAAGATTGCAGAAGAGGATAAGATGGGTATTGTTTTTCTTCAAGTACATAAAGAACAAGAGGTCAGAAAGTAAAGTTCAGGTCCTCTAGCTGCAGACAGGAAATTATGGACAAAAAATTATAATGAATTCATTGCCTTAGTTCTAAAAAGAGTATTAAAAAAAAATATATTACAAACCATACCTCATTTTTCATTTAAAAAAAAAAAAAAAAAAAGCTGTAGATTGTTATGGATTCACATTTCTCACATGAAGAAGTAGCCATAGAAATCGCAGTCTTTCCAGCAATTGGAAGATTAAGTTTCTGAATTTTGACCAAAGGTTTAAATAAGACAGACTTCTTTCTTTGTTGGGAGGAACAAGAGATAGGGAGATTTGAACAACCAGACTTCAAAAATTTATGTATTATATTCTAAATGTTATTAATGGACCAGGAAAACCTTAGTATTGCAAACTAAAAAAGCCAGGCATTCATGACTTTGACTTGAGCCACAGGAAAGGTACTCCATTTTAAAATAAACACTACAAGGTTTTTGTATGCTTAGCAAGGGATCAAGAACCTCAGACCTTGTGAACTTTTTCCAGAAAAAAAACCCCAAACCAAACAAAAAATCTATACCTAAGAACAGATTAAATAAGAACCTCTTCAACATCTATAAAGACAAGATTGTTTCTACTGCAAAAGTCCATGAGACCAGATGAAATCCGTCCACGGGTCATGAAGGAGCTGGAGAACGAAGTTGCGAAGCCACTTGTCTGTCATGTTTGAAAAATCATGGCTGTCAGGCGAAGTTCCCGACAACTGGCAAAAGGGAAATATAAGCCCCATTTTCAAGAAGGGGAAAATGGATGACCCGGGGAATTACAGACCAGTCAGTCTCACCTCTAGCAAAATCTTGGGGCGGATTTGCCTGGAAGGCATGCTAAGGCACATGAAAAACAAGGAGGTGCTTGGTGACAGCCAGCATGGCTTCACTAAGGGAAAATCCTGCCTGACCAATTTGGTGGCCTTCTATGATGGGGATATGGAACTGATGGACAGGGGCAGAGCAGTTGACGTCATCTACCTGGACTTGTGCAAAGCGTTCGACACTGTCCCACACGACATCCTTGTCTCTAAATTGGAGAGACATCAATTTGATGGGTGAACGACTCGGTGGATAAAGAACTGGCTGGATGGCCGCACGCAAAGAGTTGTGGTCAATGGCTTGATGTCTGCCTGGAGATCAGTAACGAGTGGTGTCCCTCAGGGATCAGTGTTGGGACCGGTCTTATTCAAGATCCTTGTCGATGACATGAACAATGGGAATGAGTGTGCCCTCAGCAAGTTTGCCGATGACATCAAGCTGTGTGGTTCGGTTGATACGCTGGAGGGCAGGGATGCCATCCAGAGGGACCTCGACACGCTTGTGAGGTGGGCTGATGCCAGCCTTATGAAGTTTAACCGTGCCAAGTGCAAGGTCCTACACCTGGGTCACAGCAATCCCAGGCACAGCTACAGGTTGGGCAGAGAAGAGATTCAGAGCAGCCCTGCAGAGAAGGACTTGGGGGTGTTGGCTGATGAGAAAATGAACATGAGCCGGCTTCAGTGTGTGCTCGCAGCCCAGAAAGCAACCGTATCCTGGGCTGCATCAAAAGGAGCGTGACCAGCAGCTCAAAGGAGCTGATCCTGCCCCTCTACTCTGCTCTCGTGAGACCTCACTTGCAGTATTGTGTGCAGTTCTGGTGTCCTCAACATAGAAAGGACATGGAACTGTTGGAACAAGTCCAGAGGAGGCCACGAAGATGATCAGGGGACTGGAGCACCTCCGGTATGAAGAGAGGCCGAGAAAGTTGGGGCTGTTCAGCCTGGAGAAGAGAAGGCTGTGTCAAGACCTCATAGCAGCCTTCCAGTGTCTGAAGGGGGCCTATAAGGATGCTGGGGATTCTTCATCAGGGACTGTAATGATAGGACAAGACATGATGGGTTTAAATTTAAACAGGGGAAGTTTAGATTGGATATAAGGAAGAAATTCTTTACTGTGAGAGTGGTGAGGCACTGGAATGGGTTGCCCAAGGAAGTTATGAATGCTCCATCCTTAGCAGTGTTCAAGACAAGGCTGGAGAGAGCCTTGGGTGGCATGGTTTAGTGTGAGGGGTCCCTGCCCATGGCAGGGGGGTTGGAACTTGATGATCTTAAGGTCCTTTCCAACCCTGACTATTCTATGATTTTATGATTCTACTTAATCTATGATTAGTTGTGAGAATGCCAGTGTATCAAAATGGGTCCAGGAAAAGTTTTTGAGCCGAAGATTTCCTACGAGTTCTCTGACTCGCACCAACTAGCAAAGAAATATATGTTCTATCTCTCCCTTGAACTCCTAAACTACACTTTTGCATACCGAGGAAAAATCAGGCATATTTGAGTACACCACTGACAAAAAATTTGACATCGTGCAGACCTGGGATACGCAAAGCAACAGACAGTACTGACCTAAGCTATAGGAGCTCACCCAGCTTAGCCTTTTACTCCATGCAGCCCTGCCACTGTGAATCTGCTGTCTTGTCCATCACTGTATAAGGCTGGGCACAATTATGACTAGAAAACAAGACTCTTTCCTTTCACTGTAGGAAAACATGAGATCTGGGGAAAGGAGGAAGTGTCCTAGGTATTTATGCTGCACATAAAACAGTGAGCTATCACAGTGAGATATTTTGAGAGTTGCTATATGGAAATAAACAAGGAAAAGAAACAAACTGATAATGCTAAAGAGTGAGATATCATAATAACATTTAAATGGCTTAAAATGCAATTAATATGTAATAACAAAAGAAGTTTCAGGGTCTCAACATAATATGACAAAAATGTTATTAGTTTCCTTTTGTTTTACTGAACACATCATTGTTCTTTCAAAGAGTGGGGTTCTATTAGAAAATAATAACAATAAAAAACAAAACAACAATGAAAACAAATTTTGTCATTTGTTACTGTCTCAATAAATTCCAGTTTCTCTTTGTTTCTTACTGCTGTGCATTTTCACCTCCCACTCTTGAACGAGAAAATACTAATTTTGCCTGGTGTTTGGAGCTAAAGTATTTTTAGCATGGAAATCCAAGCCCACTAACTTGTCTTGACAGTTATAGGTTATAAACAAATCTTTGCTGATTTTTCCCTTTAATGAAACTTCACTCTGTTCCTCCGATAAATGACACAACAGTGCTGTCGAACAGCAGGAATGACAAAGCCATGCAAGCAGTTAGATCTAAGAATAAAGCATATGCCCTCTAACAAAACTAACTGTTGACTTTTGTATGCTTTTCACATAAATGATGTGAGCATGCTAGTGGCTTCTGAAATGAATCACAGTATCCTGCTGATATCTCATAACATTAAGATCTACAGTATGTACTGAATAGACTATTTACAGTAAAAAAGAAGAAGATATGGTGAATTAGAGAGTTTATATAAAGTAGATATCTTGTTCCCCCAGGACAAAATTGGAGAATATACATAAAAATAACATGATTTTTAACTTAATTTCCTGTCAGGTTTTCTTTTTATCCTATAAGACAACCTTGGGAGAAAGAGGGATATTTCCAGAAGCTGGAAATCTCATTTATATCCCAGCTGTGCAAGCAATTATTTAAATTGTACTTTTAAGAAATGTGACTCTACATAAAATGTGTTTGCTTAAATATTTGATTTATGCACACTATTATGGTGACCATCTTGTTTATGACCCGAGGAAACAATGTCAAAAAGTTCCCCATGAATTCTGGAGTCTGCCCATCCAGATTTCACTGAAGGATCCAGACTTTTGCTTCTGCTGGGTTTGTCCCTGTTGTTGCATTTCTGCTTACAAATTTGATGAAATATCTGTTAATATTTAATCTTGCCATTTCATAATCTCAATGGGAGAAAAAAGATTTATGAAATATGAATTATCTTTTAACAAACAATACCTGTTTTTCTCCATGGCATCCTAAAAAAGGCCTTCTATTCTTTACAACAAAGAGCAAGAAGCAACAATTGGTTTTACTAATCCATCACTCTCAGTTTCTAGGTGAAAAATGGAGGTTTTAGGTTGAAAGATTCATTTACTTCACCCTTTCCCTACACAAGTTAAAGCAGCGCTAAGTCGTGAACAAGTATGTCAGAAACAAAGTTCAGTGCCAACCCAGTATTGTCAGAACAAAGAAAAAGTTTCCATAAGATTCACAGATTCCTCTGTAGAAGAACACTATTTTATGGACAGAATGCTTTCTCTGAGATTACAGACACCTACAGTCTCTTGTTAATGAGAGACAGACAGACAGAGCCTCATATGGAGCACCTTCAATTTGTTCAAGGCATCTCAACTCAGATATGGTGGAAAGCTGCACAGGAATAAAGGTGTTCCTGAGGGATGAGATTTGAAGGAGGCTTCTATCAGTAACAGAACCTGTGCAGACATCTGCACACTACATCAACCTAACACACCATCAACAACAGTGAAGTTTTACTGTTCAAAAACTTTGGACGCAGTGAATATTTCAGAAAGGAGTATAATGAGATGTTATCCATGGAGTAACTTTATTCCCAGAGGCAACTGTCTGAATTTCCCCCATTTTGCATCGTCAAGACCTATTCCTGTATGAAAATGCTTAAAATGAAACAATACCAGCATAACCTAGTCTCAACTATGAATTGTCCAATTTCTGATGCAAAGCCTCATGCTGTGCTAACATAGATTTATAGAAATTATAGTTTGTGACTATTCTACGGACAGGAGTGCAACTGCTGAGACTCTGCACTAGGTTAAGATTACTGCGCCTACCTCAAGGAGAAGCTTGCAATTCCTTCAAGTGCAGCCATGGCACAGGGAATTCAATGTTTTTTCAAGAAACTGCCCATAGTTATTTGAGATCCTACCTTTAGTAATTCATTATTTTTAGTATTCACAGTGATGAATTTTCCTCTTTTGCATAGGCATTATCATCAGCTTGCTTACTGAGAAGTCCATGCAGAGATAGCTAAATTTGAAGTAATGCTGCCAGGCAACAACCTAATAGCACTTCCTCAGTCAGTGTTCATTTCTCCCTCTGCAGTCAAAATATTAAATCAATTTAAAACTCTCTGAATGCGCCCAATGCCCCAACAGGTGAACACCTGGATGAACGTATACGTAAACATATCAATATAAAGAAAAAAATATATAAAATCTCATGCACTCTCTGCATGCACATACATAACAAGCTACAAATCTCTTCCACTGGCAGAATTTTCAGCTTCTTGCGAGTTGATCTAACACCAGCTCATTCATATAGGTAAGTTTCATATCCAATAGCTGCACAAGAGCTGCCTCTTTGCCCTCACTCCCCCAGGGAAATTTCCTTTATATTTTTTCCTTCCTAATCAGGGTTCCTCCCTGAAAGTTTTTTGCCATTATTCCAAGGTTTTTTGATGTAACAGATATAGTTTGAAAGTAACAGTGTTTTAGCACAGTTTTCTCTGTGTTACTCATACTTTAATTAAATCAAGCATATTTTACTGAAACTTACGTCTCTATAAGACCAAACCCTCCTCCCATAGAAGGCTGAGTGCTGCCATTTTTTTCAAGGTATGAGTTATGAGTTGGAGATGACTGAGGTCTGACATGCCCCATTACTGCTTTGAGCTCAAGACAGAGCAGATCACTTACACTTCAGACAATTCCTCCAGTGCAGATAATCAAGATTAACATAGTTTAGACCAGTCTTGAAGTTAGAAGCAAGTTCATGGTTTTTCTTCTCAAAGAGAAGTATGCTTTCTGTGTGTTGTTTATATATCTCCATAGTACATATCGCAGAGATTCGGTATAATAAATCATTCTGAAAAGGATGTGGCTGCACTAAAATGGACTTACATAGAAGACAAATTCGTTCTTTTGCACAGAAAAATTACAGCTGTTCACTTCTATTTTTTTTTTTTTTTTCTACAATAATATTTACTTTCAATATCTGCAAAAATGCATTCAGGTACTTAAAAATCTTTCTCACAAAATAATCCTTGGCACCTGACCAAGCTAGTTTGCCTCATGATTGTGAAGCATTTCCATTATTTGTTCCATATTAAACACAGAAATAGAGTCCATTAGGACTGCAGCATCACCTTAAATATTTGGGTATGCCACAGAAACAAGTCTCACATAACTTCAGCTGAAGCAGTTCACACTAGAGATTAGGTTGCTGTTAATTGGTCTGAATTCTTTAGCCTGTTCTCAGTCTACTGGTTATTCAACATATTGAAACAATACTAAGCAAATACTCTTGATCTGCTTTTCAGTCCTGGTAACGCAAGTTTTCTAAGCATCTCAGGCTGTCACTACTAGTTGCAAAGCATTCCTTCACAGAAGTGTGATCTGTCATGATAAAAAAGTTGAAAGCTGATTTCACACCTCTGCTTGTTAAGTATTTTCGAAAGCAAATAAAGCTATTTACTTAAAAAAATAATTAAAACTAACTGTTCGTTAACAAAATTGCCTAGGTAAATTTGGTCACAACTCTAATTTGCACTGGCGTTGAATAGTTTTATCAAGCTTCTTCATTTCATGCTTGCAATGCATCACTTTCTGATTATTTCTCTTCTACACGTATTTTCACTTGGTAAGCAGTCATGAAAAGACGATGGCAATATCCTTTAAAATCTTGACAATCAATTGAAACTCCCCCCGTTGACTGACTGGCACTTTGCCACTGCTGCGTAAGAGGTTGCAGACCTGGACTTTGAACTTCTATTTCCTAATTCATTCGTCTTTTACTCTTTTACCAACACTTACTACAACTAGACTTCACCCTCACTAGAATCCTTTAGTTCTGCTATTGCAGCTCTTTTCAGAAGCACTTTATTTTTGGGTTTGTTTTTTTTTTCTTTTTTTAAAGGATACAACTGAAAATCATGTATATTTCTGCTCTGATGGAGTCAGAAAAGATAATGGATCTGAAGCAAACTCAGAACTGGCAACTTTTGGATGGTGTGTACCTCAGTAATTTGACCAAGAAAATCCATCTTAAGTCTCCCTACCAAGTACTTTCATTTGTTTTTCCACAACTGCGGTTTTAAATACTAAATGATTTGCTATTTTCTGAAATTTTCAACTAGTCTTATTTATTCAAATCTTGAGAGAAAACCAAGGACATGATTTTGGGGCATATCTGTACAACTGAACACTTTTTGTTCTAACTAATTAGGGGCTCTAGGCTACCTGCTTATCTCACCAACCCAGAAGCAACTCAATAATATGCCCATATTCTGCTTAAGCCCCTTCTTCAGAGCATCATTTAGTAGTTTCATTGACAGGCTGAAACAAGTTTCATAAAAAACCCATTCAGGGTAAATCCACTGGCTTACTCTGACCCAGAGAATTCCTACCAGGATGCTCTTTATCAAACCTCTTTAGAAGAAAAAAGGAATTACTGCACACTTTTCTAAAACAGTCTGTCTTTGCTGGGCGTAATAACATCCTTACATCCTCTTGATATTTTTCATGAACAGCTTCCACTTAGAAGTGAAGATAACTGACATGCTCAGACCTTTAAGGAGGCACCTCAGAAAGATAACAGGGAGAAATACACCAGAAACATCTGGTGTGTTTCCATTGGCAAACACAATTCATTAGCATTGTTCCATACACATAAGGAAAAAAAAATATTAATGGCTAATTTCTACATAGTGGCTTTTGGGCTTCTTCTGTCTCACCCAGCCCCCTCTGGCATAATTTCATTTCCTCAACAGAAAGCATCACATTTTCAGATATGCAGATGATTAAGTCAGAATTACTATGGCAACTAATCAGCCCAACATTAATATTTTATTGGAATTTCACATATTTGTCCATTTTTGAGCAATTTAACTGATTTAATGAAAAATAAACTCATAAATTAGTTGGATACATAAGTTTGGGTTTTGGTGGGTAATGGGTGTTATTAATGTAATCTGCTTTACATTCCTCTTGTCAGCTGAGTTTCTTTTGTTAACAAGCAAAATCTAAATGTATCTGAAAGCATGACTGCCACACAAATGGTCTGCACCAAAATGACAGGCAAGCCCTGAACTTCAGACAGCATTTTTCACTCTATTTTAAAGTATTTTCTATCTTTTACTAAAAGTAAATTATTTAAAAATAAACAGTAGAAAGTGAGAGTTAACTCAGACAATCAACAGTTGTCTACATAGAATTCAGTACCGCTAATTTAATCATGTTTCTCTTGCAATGAATACACAGGAAAACTCCTGCAGGTTTTTCAGTATTCCTCCAGGAGAAAAAAGGCAGCAAAAAGCAAAATTTCAAACATTCAAGGAATTAAACAATACTTTTTTAAAAATATATTAAATATTCTTAGCTAATTCAAAACATTTTAAGGTACACAGATGGCAAAATCTGCAAAGTTCTACGGAATGCAAGGTCCTACACCTGGGTCAGAGCAATCCTAGGCACAGCTACAGGTTGGGCAGAGAAGAGATTCAGAGCAGCCCTGCAGAGGACGACTTGGGGGTGTTGGTCGATGAGAAAATGAACATGAGCCGGCTTCAGTGTGCTCTCACAGCCCAGAAACCAACCGTATCCTGGGCTGCATCAAAAGGAGCGTGACCAGCAGGTCGAAGGAGGTGATCCTGCCCCTCTACTCTGCTCTCAGGAGACCTCACTTGGAGTATTGTGGGCAGTTCTGGTGTCCTCACCATAAAAAGGACATGGAACTGTTGGAACAAGTCCAGAGGAAGGCCACGAGGATGATCAGGGGACTGGAGCACCTCCCGTATGGAGACAGGCTGAGAAAGTTGGGGCTGTTCAGCCTGGAGAAGAGAAGGCTGCGTGGAGACCTCAGAGCAGCCTTCCAGTACCTGAAGGGGGCCTACAAGGATGCTGGGGATGGACTCTTCATTAGGGACTGCAGTGACAGGACAAGGGGTAATGGGTTAAAACTGAAACAGGGGAAGTTTAGATTGGATGTAAGGAAGAAATTCTTTACTGTGAGAGTGGTGAGGCACTGGAATGGGTTGCCCAGGGAGGTTGTGAACGCTCCATCCCTGGTGGAGTTCAAGGCCAGGTTGGACAAAGCCTTGGGTGGCATGGTTTAGTGTGAGGTGTCCCTGCCCATGGCAGGGGAGTTAGAACTAGATGATCTTAAGGTCCTTTCCAACCCTAACTATTCTATGATTCTATGATTCTAATACTATGATCACCAAAGCTCTATTTTGTGCTTTAATATCACTTTTTAATTCTCATTCCTTGAGTATATATGCATTAAGCATAGGAAAAGGATCAGTGCTCGGTGCTCGTGTGCAGCAGCCCCCTATGTAGCTAGAAAGACTGATACAGGTTTCATATTTTTATCTTTGCACCACTACTGATTCTATACTTAGCGATATGATGGCTTGCAAAGAGCTTGCATTTTTTCATGGAACTCTATTCTTTCCTTGTTTGCCTTATGCTTTCAATTTTTTATTTTAAGACATCAACAACACCAGGCAAGAGGGAGGCTCAAACAAAAACAAGAAAGAAAAACACTTTTGAAAAAAATTGAGTGTCTTTCAGGTATTTTCATCTTTTGGCATACCAAGGAAATCAGGGACAAAATCCTGTTGCTTTCCTGACACAGTGATACATCTTTATTGGAAAACAAAGGGCTGGATTCACAGACACACTAATCAAGTTGAGGGTTCTCCTACAGAACTTTCCAACTACATTTTGCACAACAGGATGCCAGCGAGCATGCTGAGCAGAGTGCTCTTTAACAGGTTAGAAAGCACTATAGCCTATTAGGGTATACATTCACATTGCTCTGGATAATCTACTATATTGCTTGTATATAACTTGCATTGCTTCAAAAAAAGGCTCCTCTAGGGAAATGTTTTTATCTTGATTTAAGTGTGTACTTTGCCAGATCAGATAGGAGGGCCATTTGTGGTTTGATGCATTAGGTTGAAAAAAACTACTATGATTTTCCAGTAAAAAAATATTCAAGGTTTATGCTGAACATATTAAGGTGGAAAGCCACCAGTAAAGTAAGAAGCAGCTGGTAAATGAGGACAAGTAACAGTGTTAAAAAGAGAAACGGCAATGTTTTTCTCTTAAGAAGGACATCAGTGACTACCATAAATCCTGTATGAGTGGTAAACATGCATTTCACTGTTGACCCAGATGAGAAATAGATGTTTAAGTGTTGAAAATCAACATATGGTAAATTTTAGCAGTACTGTTTGAGCAAGTATGACTAGTCATCTAACTGGCAAACTCTTCCAGAGGAGGAAACAAACAGCAATGAAAGTACAATTATTGATTACTGCATGGCAGAAGACAATACAGAGAGGCCAGGGATGGCACTCAGAACTGTCACCAGAGCCTCTGCCCTACATGGCTGGAGTACCACGCACTCCTTGCTGCATGAGGACACAAGAGGTCAGTCCCCCATGCTGTGGCAGAAATGTCAACACGTAAATGTACTAACCATTTCACATTTCACATTCTGCTGCTCATCTGTATCAGAGTGGCCAGACGCAATTTATCTGACTGCACATTTCAACAGATAGATAGAAAACATGACTTGACATGATATTTAGACCATGCATTTCAGGACATTGTGGTGCAGTTACTTTACAGATGTCAGAGATAGTTTGTTAGAATTTCAATGGGGAAAACCAACATTTATTTGAAAAGAAAGGAAGCTTTAGTATGAGACACATCTGACAGAGATGTATCTGCTAACATTTTCACATTAACAGAATCTTCTTTATCTCTGTTAAAAGATATGCATTACTAAAAAATGGAGTTAAATTATAAATTCCTTTGACAGCTTGACAATAAAAAAAGAAAAAATATAACCACGTAATACTTTAATGGCAACTTCACTAAAAATCTGCTTTTGTCCAAGCAGAATTTTGTATTCACAAATCAAATGCATACATGATGTTCAGACAGGATTTCTACCAAAGGTAAATGACAGGAATTACACGCAGAAAGCAGAGTGGAGTTTCAATTGCACATAAGAATGAACAAATTTACAATTTCCAAAGGACAAATACTTTTTCTGGAAATTTTGTAAGACAATATCCGCAATTTAGTCTTCAATAACTGCAGCTCCTTGAAAAGCAAATACACATTCCAAAAATATGTGTTATCAACACAAAGGCAGATATACTATTGCTGTGAGTACTCACCTCATAACTGGCAGCTGCTTCTCTATCAAGGACTTGGGTCACGGAGATATCCCCAGTGATCTCATTGATTTTAAAAATTCCTTTTGGGTCTTCATCTGCTCCCTTACCAGAGAGCCGAAACCTTACGCCTTCTCCCACTGATCTACTGACGACCTGCATGGCAAAAACCAAGAAGATACATGTCCAATTATAAAAACTTCTGTAATCATTCTAAAACCATATGAGCCATTTTGATCCTTTACCTAAAGTGAAGGCATATTCCCTGCCAATAGTATATTAGTATAAAATATGGTTCATGGTAATATATAACTATAAAATATGGTTCATAGTAATACAGACACATAACTATAAAATATGTTTTCAATCATTCAGAAAACACTGTGCAACGCTTGTGCTAAACCCTGGAAAAGCTCCTCATCTCCTTAGTCAGTTCCTACCTTATATTTACTGTCTTCTATTTCACTACATAAAGGTTCTATTATTCCACTGCTATTGCATTCACTCTGTGTCTAGAATTTGGCATTTTATTTAATTCCATTTTTTTTAAACTTAAATTAATAAAATAGCTACAAACTGACCCCCCCCCAAAAAAAAAAAAGAAAAAGAAAAATAGGCATATCCCACTGGCATAAAGTACACTTATTTTACAACAACACTTGCAATAACAGAGTCATTGCACATTATTTTCCAATTAGTCAGTCCTTTTCATTAGCCATTGTAAAGTCATTACAAAATAGACTATTTTTATGTTGGGTTTTCCCCCTCCTGTACCCTTTTACTCTTCCTTTCCCAGGATTTTAAACCAAGCAAAAAACAAACCTCCTCATGAAAATATCTGGGTATCCTGCCCAGAACTCTGATTAGTAATGCAGTTGGAATTCCTCCACTTTCCAAATTTATATGTATGTTTATATATACACACACTGTGTATGGAAACTCCTTGTTCCTATCACTATCTTTCCCCATAAGAAAAAATCCCTAAAAATCCAATTTCAAGGCTGTCTCACATTAGTGACAGTACATATGTAAACTTGCAGAGCTACACAATGTTTGTTATAAGCTACATGCTTTGCAGATTTCTATTTGCACACCAGAATCTAGAAGGATTATAAATTAATCTTGCCTTTTAAGGCTAACAATCTTGCCAAGCCATTCCTTCCCTCTGCTGTTTCATGTTCTTTTGTTTCTCGCAATTTTATATTGCTAATATTTCCACAGAAACATTAAGTCAAATATTTATATGCTGGTCTGAATTACAGCTCAGGAAGAGGAACAGAAAAACTGGCCTTAGAAACTTGGACCTGCTCCCATTTTGAGATGATAAATGTGCAGGGTGTTTAATAATGTGCCTAAGGAAATACATGTTTGTTGCCCTATTGCAGTGGGTTCAGTAATGCTGGTTTGCAGATTACTGAGTAGTGAGGTTTTGACTAAACTCCATAATCATTACTACTTTATTTTAATTGAGAAAAAATTGCCACAAGTTATGAAATAGGAAACCAGCATTTTCAGAGATAATGTCTAAATTCTCAAACCCTTTAGGGAAAGGAGAAATTTTAAAGTAAAAACCTTTTTCACCTTTTTTTTCTTCCTCCTTCCAAGCAAGAAACACTAATGGATGAAGTTTTTTCCTCATGTATTTCTGAATATATCATGCCAAAACACCAAGGCAGACAACACTTCAGGTGATGAAAGGGCAAACTAACTCTGTAACTTCAGTTTTGTGATGAAACTGAAACATAATAGTTCCCAATGGAAAGTTACCTTCCTCTCAGTTCATTTTTTTTGACCAATCTCTGGTATTTTTCCTACCAAACCTAAAAATGCATGTTTTTCCTAAAATAAGTCTAGGCTTATTATTTTGTAATGTCATGACCATTGCCCATTTTTGCAGCAAGAAGATGAATTGATCATCTTCTGCCCTGATTTCTGAGACTTTTGATAAGTGCACTTTATCCAATGTAAGAACACTGGTTTGAAAAGCCTGAAGTCAGCAACAGGCCAGCACAAAAATCTAATTCAGAGATGTCTATGCAACACTCATTTCCACCAGAGCCGTCAAACATTACTTGTTTGTGGCAAATTTAGGATGCTGTCTAGGTGCAATGCCCCAGCTGTAACAAGCCACAGAAAGAAAGCAAAACAAATAATGGGCTTTGCAAGGGCATTTATCAGAAAAATTCCAGATAATCACATACAGATCTTTCTCTACACTAGATAGAAAGACAGGAGTGCAATAAAAACAACAACAGTAATAAGGGCACCTGCAAAACTGACTGGAGGTGAAATTTCCTGTCAACTACAAATCTGACAAAGATCTTAACCCTGAGTTTGATGGCAAGCCATCTCAAGAGATTTGTACTCCATGGAACTACAACACATTCCATGTCTCATATGTCATCCCCACTTTAGCTGTAAACCATTCTTCAGCATATACTGTATAGGACCAACAGAGATACCAGACAGCAGAGCCTTTTTCTAACTGACTGCTGTGTCCTTAGAGCTTGTTTAAAACTGCAGGAAACTGTCACATTCATGGTGCAAGCATTTGCAGATCCTGCTTTCCAATCTATTTACCCCTCTTTGCATGAAGTCATTGCACAGTGAGTTATGCTTGATATAGTAATCAGAAGCTCAGGTTAGAGATGCTTCAAGTACCTCTGCATTATATGTTCAAGAACAGTAGTGATCGCACAGAAAGTAATTTTCAGAAAAGATTCTTTAAAGTGATTAATTAGCCACAAGAGGGAGCTACAAACTCCCAGGAATGTGAGGAAGAACATTAACATCTCCCAATTAGGATGCTTATATAGTGGCTGCATAGTTCAAAGAAAGTGCATTTCCCAGTTCACACTAAGATCAGTACAATGAAAAGTTTAATAAAAATCAGGCTTAATTTGCCATATGGTTTGGTGCTTTAACAAGAGCAAGGAAGAAAGGAGGATTGTCTGATATCTCCCCTGGCAAGACTGCTATTCTGAACACTGCCATAAACACAGCACTGTTCATATGAAAATTTCCTAGCTTGCAAGGTATTTACACAATGATAGTTCCCCAATTTACTGGCTGAGAAAAAACAAAGCCAGATTATTTCTGCTGGAATGTTCGCTTTTGTATGTCATTCTTTCACATTTCTAAAATATGTTAAGGACTTGCTCACAGTTATTATTACCTTAAGCCTAGACAGAAAAACTTATTTCCAGAAATTATTCTCAGCTTTAGGAATTTCAATGCAGGTTATAACATTGAAAATATCTGCACTATATGACAGTGGCTAGGTATTGCATATAAAGACTCTTCATTCTTAGAACACAGTCTAGTAGCGCAGACCCAAGCAGCCACCTACACAGAATATGGATAATTTAGGCATACTTGATCTGGCCTCCTACTTCATACTTATTTATTTTTTCCCTTATTATGATCTCACAATTCAGAAGTACTCTTGGCTTTGCATAGACAGATGACACAGACAGGATAGAAGCTAGCTGAGCAACCCACAATAATGTAAACTCTTGAAGGCTGTTTCCTCATCCAGGATCCAAAGGACAGTATGAGATGAAGACATAGACATTATTCACTTTCTCATACCTCATAACACTTTCCATGTCAGGGGCACACTGGAGAATAAATGTATTGAAAACTGAAGTGATCAATGCTAGCCTTGTCAGGGCCACATGTATAGAACTCGACACAAACCAGGGTTTTTTTGTTGTTTCTTGGGGGTTGTTTTTCCTCAAAAAAGGCAGAAACTCTATGATTCTGTTGAACTAAAAGACACTTTCAAGAAAAGAGTGGTACTTAGCTGACAGAATCTGCTTTTTTTGCTGAACCATGGCTAAAACATATTTGCCAAGTGCTGTTTTTCAGTTGACATTATGTATCCCTTCCAGCTAAACTCATTACAGCAATGTGATCCCGTTGCAGGTTTATCGCAAAAGTAAATCAGAGTGTTCTCAAGAGAAGAAGAGAAATACAAGAAGCCACAATGTCCCCGGAGAGAGACTTCACATTTCTGCATCCCCAGCAAAACCATCCTTAAACACACCATCCCAGCTTACCAGTTCCATTCAAGAAGTGTTTGCCTCAACGATTTCCATAACTTCTTAGTCCTTGACACCATTTGAATTAGAGATACATTATAATAATTTCACTTTTTAATTAGAAAACAAATCCCATCCTCAGACAAGAATATCTGGTTCATACCCCACTACTCTTTATTCCAGAGCATTACACTCTCTCTCTTGCGGTTTTTTTTTTGGGGGTGGTTTTAGTTATTATCCCTCCTCATGTCTCCTAAGAAGCAAACTTACCATGGAATAGTAAGAGGTGAACTATTTTTCTTCTTTAATCATTTCACTACACAGGAGCAAAGCAACGGTTTAGGCTCACAAGCTCTCATATAAGCATTTAAACAGACACTTCCTGTCCTGCCATGTTGAAAATCAGTCTTTGCAGTCAGAGGCTCCTTCTGCTCTGTGCTGACTGAAATAATCTTTCAACCAAAACAGATGCAAAATATTCCCATCATTATTCAAAAACATTAACCAACAGAAACTATTTCAGTGCTATAAGCTAAACACACAAAAACTGTGATTAGAAGACAACATCATATATAATTTGCTGAGTTTAATAATTTATTAAATCTATTGTTTCTCAATACCTCTACCTGCACTTTTTACAAGTGCACCTTTCTATCCAATATAGGAACAGTGGTTTGAAAGGCCTGAAGTCAGCCTCAGGCCAGCACAAATATTGCATTAGAGAAAAATCTGACTCTGACAGACAATGTTAAATGAAGAACAACTCAAAAGATGCCATTAAAAAATACTGGATAAAATAGTTAAGCAGGGGAACCAAATTCTGCTCTTTGTCAGAGGGAGACATTGGCCAAATTTGACCTTTGCTTTCTGTCTGACTAGGACTTTCTTCAGAAATCATTCAGTATATGGGTGACAGCCAAGAACATCCAGGTGATTTTTTCACATAGCTAACAGTAACAGAAATTATAAAGCTCCTCTAAGTGACTATGTCCTTTGGTCATCATAATTAGGGATAAAACCAAACATATTACATATAACAATACATATTTTAGGTGACACTGTACCTCTGCCCATGGCAGGGGGTTGGAACTAGATAATCTCTAATGTTCCTTCTAACCCGAATCATTCCATGATTCTACGGCTGCTCACAAAGATAGTAAGCCTCGCTATTAGCTTCACTATATTATCAACCAACACACATCTGGATAAATGCCCATTCAGTATGTTTTCCAAAACAGAAGCTGAGTTAATGGAGACAAGTATAAATAATATTTGCAAAATTCAGTTAAACAACAGAACTTCGGCAGTTAAAGACGCTTATGCAATACAATCATGTATGCAATATCACAGTCCTAAATTTAAAAACATTTTCAGATCAGGTTTGAATCTTCAGTGTATGAGTGAGGCAAGATTTCCAAAGTTGTCTAAACCTCCCAGACCATGTGCTGTCAGTGCAAAGCTTAAACCAGTGTCGTGGTTTAAGCCCAGGCCGTAAATTAGAACCACGCAGTCCACTTCCCCCTCCACCCTTTCCTTCCTCCCACTCCTGGAGGGATGGGCAGGAGAATCGAAAGAATGCAACTCCCACGAGTTGAGATAAGAACAGTTTAATAACTAAGGTATAACACAAATCACTACTGCTGCCACCAATAATAATAATGATAAAGAAAATAACAAGGGAAGAGAATACAACACCTCACCATCTGCCAACCAATAACTTGCCCCCTACCCAGCAGTGATCCAGCCCTTCCAGGTAACTCTCAGTTACATCCCCAGGCATGACGTGCTGTGGTATGGAATACCTCTTTGGCTAGTTTGGGTCAGGTGTCCTGTCCATGCTTCCTCCTGGATTCCCCTCCTCCCTGGCAGAGCATGAGGCTCAGAAACTCCTTAGTCAGACCAAACATCAGCGTTATCAGCTCTGTTCCCAGGCCAAAAGTCAAAAACACAGTGCTGTACCAGCTACTAAGAAGGATTAAAAATGACTGCTACTGCTAAACCAGGACAACCAGGCAGTCAATCAATCACTCTGATTCTAATATTTTCACTTGCACTGGAAGAGAAAGCACAAACCCAGAGCGAAAAGGGACATGTGACCAGCAGCAGGAACATACAACCCTGACCCAACCTCCTATGAGGGAAAGGAACACAAAGTTAAGGTTAAGAGTTTGGTTTCTGAGGAAACCAAAGCTGGGGAAAACAATGTTTGGTACAGCAGACGTTTCTTCTGTGTCATCAACTACAAATATGTGGCTTCATTCTGTTAATACACAGCTTTGTATATGCTTGTGTATTACATACACCTATATATTTCCCAAAGAAAAATATGTATAGAAAACAGACTTGATTTAATTTAGCAGAGAAAGCCATAATTCAGTTATTTTAAACCTATCTTCTATGTCAGATCCCCAAGACTGTTTTAATTGAGCAAAACACATGATTAGAAAGTGTCTGAAATTTGCACTTTTACATACACATTAAAAGATCAGTGGCCACTGGCCAAAATTGTGATTACAAGATTATCCATTACTTTTTATTTCAGAATTCTTATTTTAGAAAAAAAGTTCGTCAAACTGAAACACATGCATCATTACAATAGTGCATCTGTAGACTGAAGTCTTCTTAATAGCTGTAGAAAATCTTTAAAGTATTGAGTACTAGGCATCCTAACACCTTGAATGTGGAACCTTTTATACCAATTCTTAGTGATGCAACATGGAAATAAAAAAACAACCAACCATCCAAACAAACAGAACCAAAACCAAAATCAAAACCAAAAAACCACCCACCAAAGCCCATAGGAGCTGATATTAAAAAAAAATTATGAAAATGAAAAATTACACACTGATATACTCTACAGGGGTTTTTTTTTACCATCTTAATTATGAACATTGTTACAGAAAACATTTTCGGAAGTGTCAAATTTAGGAACAACATTGTGAAAATTAAAACCACATAGTTTTAGCCTTTAATGCATGTCTACAAGACTGATTGGCGGCTGCAAATAGTACAAATGTTCCTTGCCTGAAGCAATCCAGACAAAACTGCATAAATATACTTATCAGGTCTCATATTCAGAACTTGTATGTACATGGAGGAAATAGAACTCATATTGATAGAGTTCTATTGATATTGATATATATTGATATAGTTCGTATATTTGAGGATTTTGTTGAATGGGGCTCTGCTTCCTATAGAAGTTATAATACCAGCTAATACATTGCTGTAGTAACTATAATAAAAACAACACTAAATCTGAAATTTGACAAAATTAATAAATTCCATAGACATATATCAACAAAATATCTCAATGTATGACAATTACACACTATATTAAAAACTGACCAAGTTGTTTCACCACCAATGCTCATTTTTTGAGGTATTTTTTGAATTATCAACACAGATAGGATCTCAGCATACAGGCTTCTTATCATAATTGTCCATAAATGTTTACAAAATTCAGATCAATTTTGTACTAGGATGTACAGGTGTCCAACTGCAACAAAATGAATTTATGAATGTGAAAGCCCTGTGCACAGGCAGATCTCTTCAGTCTGAGGTTCATTATTATAGCTGTACACAGTTGCAACAATCCTCCTTCAAGAATCAGTTGCAGCTCTAGGCCCTCCAAGCTTCATCTACAATTGCACCAAATCTGAAGATTTAACCAACATAAATAACTAAGAGTGAGCATTTGCTCCTAGATCAGAGTAATTCAATGAACACATCAAGATGTGCATTACCTTTTGTAACAGATAATCCTTCAGTTTCTTTATATTCCTAGTTTAAAACAGGACGAAGTTTCATTGCAAACAATTTTCACTTCCCTTTTTCCTAAGTAGCGGTTGATTTCACGTACATATCTGCAAACTCCAGACTCAGCACACAACAGTATCTCCCTACTGACAGTGCAGAATTTATAAACACAGTTTTTCATAATCTGAAAGTGCCCTACAAGTACTACCGATCACAAAAGGGCTGGATATTTCACTGGCTGATTTGGCTTTTCAGTAGCTATTTATCATCATACTTTAATAGCTGTTTAAGTTATTAATTGGCAACAAACCCTGTTAGCTGAAGGAATTTGATGACCACTGTGTTTTGAGTGATAGCCAGACAGAGTACAGAGTAGCTCAAAAGCTATGGTTAGCCGTTAGGAAAAATCTAACTATGACTGACAATATTAAATGAACAACTCCAAATATGCCTTTAAGAAAAAAAATAATAAAAAAATAGATTTATAGTGGTGCCTTATTGCAAACTTATCACTGATCTAAAACAGGCAGAGATGCAGCTAAGTTACAACATTTAATGGTTTCTAATTGCAGAAATGACAGTATATATAATGTGTAATCACCACACATGTACCTAAATCTACAAGTGGTGCAAGAAAAAGAGAACAGAGCCACTTTACAGTACCCAGTATTTCACACTAGTATCTATTCCGAATAAGGTCAAGTCTTGATTTATTACTCAAGGCCACTTTTGCGGCATTTCAGACAGGAAAAAGCACTCTGATCTAACACCAGGCTAGAAGCAGCATCTCAGCTGCACTGTGCCCACTCTAAAATAATCTCCTGCTAAGGTCCAGAGAAGTTTGCCCTGGGTTATCTGAAGAATATAAAAAACCCCAGTTGTTTCCTTTCCCTGCAGCTACAGTTAGTGCCCATGGGACTTAGCTACAGATGTTATCTTTAGATCCATACATGCAGCAAAGAAAGAAATCAAGATCAGGATTAAGAGGGAACTTCCAGAAAGGTAGAATAATTGGAATTGCAGAATAGGTCATGGAAGCTGCAGAGCCAAACTCAAGAACTGAATAGTAGCAGTAAAGTGAGAAAAACTGAGCTGGTGAAAAAGATTCATTTAAAACCACTCTTGAAAATTAAGATTCAGTTTCATTTGAAGAAGTTAACGACTTGTCAAGTCTTGACTTTTGAAAACAATTTGCATATTGAACCTAGAGCAATAAGTACACTATTAATTTTTAATTGAAAGTATTAAAAAAGAGACATGATGAAGGGTCGGGTTTTTTGGTGTAGGTTTTGTTTTATTTTGTATGTTTTGGGTTTTTGGTTGTTTTTTTTTTTTAAATTCAGTTCCATTATGTGATGTCAGTAATAATACTTCTGGATACTTTAAGAACCTGCTTTGCACCAAATTCCCATTTGTAGCAAACAACCCACAGATCTAATTATAGATTTTCCTCAGCCACTAGTTCCCTAGGAAACAAATCCATGGCTCATGTCTTGTGCATGGGAGGTCAAAGTAGGAAGACAAATATTTTTCTGTGTATAAAAACTTATCTAGAGGTCACAGGTCTGCATCTCAGCAGATGTTGGCGCTTCTATCAAGGACAGATGGCTGATATATTTGATATCTGAGATATTTAAAACTTTTAAACATTTTAATCTGATGAAGCACATCATACTTCTACTAGCAATAATACTCTATGGTGCTTTATGATGTAAATAAAGGATTTTAATTTTTGTTCTTTAAAATAATTTCCATTTTTAACAATGGGTCCACCTCATTTTTCACCTTAAATGGTTTAACCATCAGAGGTCAATTCAAAACAGCTGTAAATAGCTAAAATTGACAAACAGCTATTCAACTTGAAGTCATGAATGGTAAATATAATTTGTGGTTTCTGATAGTGGCCCTTAAAGTTAACAATGTCATCACAAACCAGATCAGTAATTTTACCTACATGCACGTAATTGCAAAAGCCTTAGGGAAAAAAGGTATAATTATTGTTACTCTGCTTCTGATTTTATCCTAATTCATTGCTGAAAAAATAGACAAAATATAATTTATTGGAAACTCAGATACATGTGAATACATAATTTGAAAAGGGGTGAACTAGAATGAATTCAAGGGTGGCAGAGGGAAGCTTTGTCAAGAGTTGTCATCCTCATTTATAATACAAAATCACTATTCAGCTCTATTCTGACCCATCTACAATGACAGCTTAAAAGGTATGCAATTAGGCAGCAATCCTGCTTCACTTACTATAATATTCAGCCTGACTTAACATCAAATAAAGGATTTAAGCTAAGTCAGAGTGTCTGTGGGAAGTACAGAAGCCTACATTGCCAGCACATCTCATGCAGCGACTCATAACAGCTGACCCCCAAAGCTTATCCCAAGTCCTATTCCATTCGTCTCCGTGGAAAGGCAATCATTCAGATCCAAGTCCACAATAACACAAACCTGGGCTGGTTTGCTCCCTAGGTAGGTACATAAGTGGATGCAAAAATACCTGATTTTCAGAAATGCTTTTGGCTCCCTACTTTATTCTGTTAAATTCACATTCCTTTCCAATGTGCCTTTAAAAATACCTCCATCTTTCCTCTTCTATTTTCAGCAGACGCTACTAATTGTGCTACATTGCCTTTGTTTCCATTGCTCTAATGGACTGAATTCTCATTAACTAGAGGTGAAAAATCCACATTCTTGGTGAAATTGCTACAACTAGAGAGAATTTCAAATCTCTTAATAACTTCTAGTCTCAAATTGGTATTACTTTGCTGAATGGTTACCCAGCCTATTGCACAGGGTGCCACAGAGATGATTACCAAGCCAGAGAACACTTATTAATGAAAGTGGGTTTGTTGGGAATTCCATAAGTGACTTTCCCTCCCTTAATAAAGCGTAAGATTCCAAATTTCTCCAGACTTAGGGTTCTGAAATAATCTAGTTTTGTCAGTAATAGTGTCACCAACAAAATATGGGGAAACATGTCTTCAGTCTTCTACTATGATCCTGTCAATAAATATTCTGCTTTTCTTTTTTTCCTACATTCTCCCCTAAGATAAAGGCTCAAAATCCACAGTATATTTCATAAATGTTATCACCTTGAGTTAAAAAGCTACCACGAACTTAGATTTACTTTCTCACTTTAAAGAGGTCAGTTTTTAACCTACAGAATGCTTGACTTTGGCTAGAATTAGAAATGCAATCAAAGTAAAGGTTCCAATGTACAAACATCTTGATAGAGTTGCAATTAGTGACAAAGTTACATCAGTCTCCTAAGAAGCTTTTGGATTACTATATAATTGCAATAGTCTTATATGTATATCACTTCATGGAATCGTGCTGGGGAATTATGGAATCAATCAAGATAAAATTAGCTGAAAAGAGCACACAACTTCCAAACTAGTCATTGTCCAAATGTAGAACTTAGAATCTGGATTTGAATTTCTAAAAGCTGGAGTTGTGGAACAAAAAGGCTTTCAATACACATAGTACTGTGTTGCCCAGCATGTCAGTTATTGTCTTCCAGGTACATTATTACTGTCTTCAAGAAGTCAGAATTAAAAGCTATCTAAATTTAATATCCATTTGTTGTGCTAAAAAGCTGTATTCTTAAACTTTCAATTAATAGCATATCTGAAACAGCCTTCCAAGACCTGTATTTGAGAAACTTGGACTAAGAGGAAATCTCAGATTTAATACAAGAAGAAGTATAAGGCTCTGTAAGAGCTTTTTCTTTCTTTTTTTTTTTTCTTTTTCTTTTCAGGGCGATTAAAGGAGATGAAAAGAAACATACATACATTGTAAAAAGCTGCCTAACAGGAAGCCAGCAAAGGCAGCAGTAGCCTGCAAGCGAGCTATCCAGAAAAACCCACTGCATCTAAGTAACCTGCCCTACCACTCCAGATCTGCACAAATAACTTTCACAAGTGTTTTAAGATTGAAACAAAAATACAACTCTGAAAAAACACTGAAAAATAACCATTATTTATAAACCTGTACTGTTGTATAGATGAGTCCGATATCCCATTTAAAATCTCTGATTCTCAGTGCTGAACTCTCTGGCTGAGCAGACAGTAGATATAGAACACAAAAACATTAATATGCACCACTCAATTGTATTAAACATCTCTTCAGTAATTGTGGCAATGGTTAGAAAATAATGTTTTAACAATCAAACATAACAGGAGCTATTTTTGCTGCATTTACATATGAGAAAACACCAAGTCCTAAAACTTAAGGCCTGTGAAAGTAATATTTAAATTCAAGAAACAAATACCCATGAACACTTATTAAGGTATTTTGTATTACTGCAGTACAGTTCAAAGTTAGTTGCAGCCAACAGTTTCAATTTGACATTACAGTACACACTGTGACCATCCTCTACTCCAAGCCTATTAGTCAATAAAAAATCTCCTGTCACTTCTGTTTATTCAGCTCCTCATTGCTTAGGTTGTGTTTGGAGATATAACACAGACAATGTGGCAGTAACTAGTGATAATGTTATATACTGAAAATAAAGTTATAACTATACCTTGATAAATCTGTCTGCTTCTTATTTGAGACAAAAGCAGTCTGTCATGACTGCATGGCATTAAGGATTTTTTTAAAAAATCTAAAATTAGGTAGTTTTTAAAATATTATATTGTTTTGTATTAGTACAAAAACTACTCTTACTAACATTTGAAAGAGCTCTACGTAATTAAAAACCACAAAAGAAGGATCTACCAGACTGATTTTTGCTTAGTTTGCGTAAAACATATAATCAGTTCATAAAGTAGAACCATTACTTAAGTAGGTAGTAAAATCGAAGGATAAATCTCTGAGCCTAACATTTTCATTGGAGGCTTTGCCATTTTTCCCATTATAGTTTTATTTCTACCTAGCAGTTTTCAATGCGAGTATGCTGTTTCTCAAGATACAACACGCTAAACATATAGTAATTTAACGTGTTTGTAGAGCCCAGAAAATTGAATGCCTGTTCTTTCTAAGGTACCTGACATTTTAGAATGTCCTTTAAAAAACCTACTGCTAAATTTTTATGAACCCACAAATGAATCAAGTGTAATGACAAATTGCTGGTTGCTGTCATGAAATCCACATGATTCTTGTTTATGTCCATGCACATACTCTAAAAAAATCTTCACTGGTTTGTAGCTTTTACAAAGGCTTTCTCCAACAAAACTCATAGAAAATAAGATATTATTAGCCTGGAGAAGAGAAGGCTTCGTGGAGACCTCATAGCAGCCTTCCAGTATCTAAAGGCAGCCTATAAGGACGTTGGGGAGGGACTCTTCATCAGGGACAGTAGTGACAGGAAAAGGGGTAAAGTGTTAAAACTTAAACAGGAGAAGTTCAGGTTAGATATAAGGAAGAAATTCTTTACTGAGAGGGTGGTGAGGAACTGGAATGGGTTGCTCAGGGAAGTTGTGAATGTTCCATCCTTGGCGGTGTTCAAGTCCGGGTTGGACAGAGCCTTTGGTGACAGGGTTTAGTGCCAGGTGTCCCTGCCCATGGCAGAAGGGTTGGAACTAGATGATCTTAAGGTCCTTTCCAACCCTAACTATTCTATGATTCTATGTTATTCATGTTTATTGCATCAAGAATCCTCAGTGCACATAATTCTGAACTTGGAAAACTATTTAATTCAATTTTGCAACAATATCAATTACACAAACTTAATTTACGCAGAAAATAGTTACTCTAAGTTAGTGTAATAATTCATTCAAATTTTATAATTTTCTTCCTCTAAAAACTAGAAATCAAGCCATAAAATTTAACTGTGCATAACATCTATATTTTCTGACTCAGCAAGCCAAAATCCGTCTCCATTCCAAGTGACTGTGTCTTTGTTTTAGACTTTTCTCCTGTTGTCACAGATATTTATATAAATACTTATGCATAAACATATGCACGTGCATACAAAAATTGGCATCTATATATTAAGATACAGTTTAATGTATGTGCTTCCAAATATTAGTGTGCTTTCCAGTTTCACTTCAGTCTACACTGGTCAGGAAGAGAAACAACAGATGTCAAATGGCTTGCAGGTAACAAGTCAAATGCACACTCATCACCTGCAGTTATATGAATCCTTTCTTCAGTTGAGTGCAATAAACCAAACTGCCTATCAAAACTTATAGTACTGCTAGAACAAAGGGTCTAAAAAGGAAATAAAGCACAAAGCAGCAATTGTGTATACCCCAGGTTACCAGAGCTTTTGCACTGTGGAAAAAGCCCAAATCTAGAACAGAAAATACAGGTGCTATTAACTATCCTTTTACATAGAGAAATCTGTTACAATTACAGTACTTATCAAGTGTTTATCTTAAATATCCCAACTGCCTCTGATTTTCTCTGCTGACAAATAAACACTAACCGGATTTAATCTAATGATTCATTTAGAAAAAGAACTCTATATATTTCCAAAAATCTCCTGCAAAAATTATCTAAAATATAGAGATGATTTCAAAGATATTGAAAAGAACCACACAACTGCTTGCTTTTAGCTCTAAGATACAACTGTAAGATTAAAAATGTTTATTTATATCTCTTTGAGAATAAATGACAAATAATTCACAGAAATAAATACAGAATATTAACTTTGTCAAGTGATCAATTCCATTGTATTTGAAGTTTTATATAATCCCTTTTGCAAGCCTTATCCAAGAATTCAGCCAAATCAGCATCTTGTTGACCATCACAATAAAAAAAAATTCTTTAAGTCAGATGACATAAATTCTTAAATATATTTTCCTAATTGTCAAAGTTCATTGATAAAGATCTTTCCATCAACTTCCACTGTGTAACAAAACTACTATATAATAACATAAAGCCATAATTGTCACAGCCAGCATTCCCTGCTTTTGTAAAATACTTCAACAGCAAAAAAAATAAATCCACAAACTCAGAATTCAGTAAAAGCTTGAATAACAGCTTCTTGTCCTTAAAGGTTACACATGGTACCCTTGGGATGTTTTAATCAATAATCATTAGAGACGGGCTTAAACTGCAAATGTTTTGTCTAGATATGGAATATTCCCAAAGTTTAAGTTGACCTTCTTAGGAAGTTTTAGATAGAACCCATTAATATGCTCTCTACACTTTTTTATTCTTTTTAGAAAATAACTTTCTAAGCTACTGTCCTGGGTTCAGCAGTAGCAGTCATTTTTCCTCCTTCTTAGTAGCTGCTGCAGCACTGTGTTTTTGACTTTCAGCCTGGGAACAGAGCTGATAACACCGATGTTTGGTCTGACCAAGGACTTTGTGAGTCTCATTCTCTGCCAGGGAGGAGGAGAAGGTGGGAGGAAGCAGGGACAGGACACCTGACCCAAACTAGCCAAAGAGGTATTCCATACCACAGCACGTCATGCCCGGGATGTAGAATTGAGAGGGCCCAGAAGGGCTGGATCACTGCTGGGTGGGGGCGAAGTACCGGTTGGTGAGCGGTTGTATTCTCTTCCTTGTTATTTCCTTTATCATTATTATTATTAGTGGTAGCAGTAGTGATTTGTGTTATACCTTAGTTACTAAACTGTTCTTATCTCAACCCGTGGGAGTTGCATTCTTTTGATTCTCCTCCCTGTCCCTCCAGAAGCGGAGGGAAGAAAGGTAGGGGGGGGGGGAAGTGGACTTCGTGGTTCTGATTTACGGCCTGGGCTTAAACCACGACAGCTACCTAACAGGCCTTACTGTTATTGTGTAATATCACCAATAAAAAAGCTAAAAAAAAAAATAAATAAGCTTCAAAGATATTTTTCTTGGTCAATTATCTCTGATTCTATCCTATATACAGCTGTGCATTTCAATTTTCTTTGAAGCCTAATCTATCTATACACAGGTTATGTCTTTTCATAACAAATATTCCTTCAAAAAAATCTCATTATTTCGTAATATCTGAGCTTGCAGGGAAAATAATATTCCATAACATAATTCATTAGTGTAACAATTATATTTTCAGGCTCCCATGACCTACTATTAGCAGTTAAAACTTTAGCATTCAAGAACCCATTTAATAAATACAAATAAAAGAAATGCTGTTTCTGAAGTTGAATTAAATTTACATTTTATGGAGATGAAATGGTCTGTAAATAAACACAAGGTCCTCTAATAAAAGGTTGCCAAATGGTTTCCTGAAACCAAGGGAAAAATTGTAGGCAAGAGAAATACATTCAATACTTCATTCTTCTTTTAAAGGCAACTTTCATTCTTCTTTTAAAGGTACATTTTATAAACTTGCTTGCTGGTATCAGCCTGTGAATTCATTAATTATGAATACATAAATCTTATTTACAGTTTTTATATAATTAAGATATCCCTTCTTTTTCCAAAGGAAACAAACAAAACATTTCCAGGTTTTCTAATCCATTTGTGACTACATAGAAGGTGTTTTTCCCTACATATAGCAGGATTATCTTTTCTAACTCTGAAAAATTAAATTATTTCCAGTCACATACAATTGCTTACCATAACATTGTTTAATGTCAAAAATACAATTTAAAACTAATGGTAAAATTTTGTGAAAGTTTAAGCTGTTGAATTATTAAACTTTTACATAAGTTTGCTGGATAATGGCTATGCATTCCACAACTTTCAGAATGTAAATGTAGCTATTAGTGTAGAAAAAGAAAAAAAAAAAAAAAAGATCAGTTTAACACTTCAGTTGAGATTGCAGGAAAAAAAAAGAAAATAAAGGCATTCAAGAAGCAGTCAAGTCTTTACACTGACTAAACCAGAACCAAAAGGAAAAAAAAAGGAAAAAAAAAGTGGGATATTTGTATTAAGTATTCTAAATGCTAGAAAGGAATTCACTCTCTTGTAGCAATAGGGTGTTGCTTCTAGATGAATTTACGTGTCAAGGAGGTTCTGTTGCATCCACCAGCACAAATTAAAGCAATTTTAAACCTACTTAAAAGAAGCTGTTCAAACTTGTTTAGTAGGGATGAATCTGATATAGCCTGGTTCTGCTGAGACATACATCAGGGTCCAACAGAATGAACTATGCTGAGCTGTGCTCTGACAGCATCTGGCACCACAGGGCCTCAGAGACTGATTCACAACAGCAGTTATATGGATGTTGATCTGCACACACATGGCTTTCTGATTCCCGTCAGTCAGAAACAAGAAGCTGATGTTAAAATTTGAGGTTTTAGTGGTTCACTTAATTCATTACTATCAGGGGTTTACCCTATTATGCTCAATAAACATGTAATCTAGCTTATAATGATGGAATTAAACCAGAAATCAAATAGAAACATAGGTCTCTTGTGCCATTTTAAAGTGGCGAAATATAAATATCAAACCAGTACCTGTTCCACCTCTACTGTGCAATTACTGCAAGTAGCAACAGCTATTCTGGGCCTTGGTTTTAAGCCTTCATAACAGACAAGGCTGAATGAAGCCCTGGACTTACAGCCAGGACATAACAAGGCACTGGCTTACAGCTAACACAGAGGAAAGAGAGCACACTCCTAAAAAGGAAAACTTAATTTAATTTCCTGGCTCTTTCCACTTTGTACTAACCACATTTTACTGATACTAACTGACATTATTACATCATAATCTACAATTCTATGGCCATATTTGACTTCAATTACATAGGTGTACAAAATAGACTTAATTTTCATAGACATTTCTTCAATTTAGTGTTATTAAGTGAGCCAATCCATACTTCATTACCTTACATAAATTCAGATTATTACTCATGACTTAGAACTGAAAGTTAACCACTACTACATATGTAATTAACTGATGTCTGCCTCTAACTGCAATTATAGAATGACTACAACATCTACTGATAACAAACATAACGCAAGTTACTTGTAAAACTGAACCTGTTTTAATCTAACCACATATATTGATACAGAAACATTTATGTTGCACTTTCAGGAAAAAAAGACTGGACTCATCTAGAATTTTAGTAAGTTTCATGAAAGCAGAATCAAAATATTTGGAGATCCTCTGAATAATATGCTGACACGTACAATGATGAAGGCACAAGAGCTCACACATCTTAGAATCATAGAATCATGGAATAGTTAGGGTTGGAAAGGACCTTAAGATCATCCAGTTCCAACCCCCCTGCCATGGGCAGGGACCCCTCACACTAAACCATGTCACCCAAGGCCTCATCCAACCTGGCCTTGAACACTGCCAAGGATGGAGCATTCACAACCTCCCTGGGCAACCCATTGCAGTGCCTCACCACCCTCTCAGTAAAGAATTTCTAATATCCAATCTAAACTTCCCCTTTTTAAGTTTGAACCCGTTACCCCTTGTCCTGTCACTACAGTCCCTGATGAAGAGTCCATCCCCAGCATCCTTGTAGGCCATGAAGTCTCCACGCAGCCTTCTCTTCTCCAGCCTGAACAGCCCCAACTTTCTCAGCCTGTCTTCATACAGGAGGTGCTCCAGTCCCCTGATCATCCTCGTGGCCTCCTCTGGACTTGTTCCAACAGTTCCATGTCCTTTTTATGTTGAGGACACCAGAACTGCACACAATACTCCAAGTGAGGTCTCACGAGAGCAGAGTAGAGGGGCAGGATCACCTCCTTCGACCTGCTGGTCACGCTCCTCTTGATGCAGCCCAGGATGCAGTTGGCTTTCTGGGCTGCGAGTGCACACTGAAGCCGGCTCATGTTCAGTTTCTCATCGACCAACACCCCCAAGGTAATGAGTGGTGTCCCTCAGGGATCGGTGTTGGGACCAGTCTTGTTCAACATCTTTGTCAGTGACATGGACAGTGGGATTGAGTGTGCCCTCAGCAAGTTTGCCGATGACACCAAGCTGTGTGGTTCGGTTGATACGCTGGAGGGCAGGGATGCCATCCAGAGGGACCTTGACACGCTTGTGAGGTGGGCTGATGCCAACCTGATAAAGTTTAACCATGCCAAGTGCAAGGTCCTACACCTGGGTCAGAGCAGTCCCAGGCACAGCTGCAGGTTGGGCAGAGAAGAGATTCAGATCTACACAAAAAATTCAGTGCTATACATAAAAAACATGGATTTTTTCTCTTCCAATTTAAGGGAAACGTAAGCCTGAAACTGTAGGGATAAATCACGAGGTAAACCAAACCTTTAGGTTAATGAAACAAGTTTTGGTTTCCCCAGAGCCAGCCTTGGTTATTTAATTTTTACTGAAAATAAAGGCTGCAGGCATATGAACACTATTCTCAAAAATTAAAAAATATTACAAGGATATTAGTAACTATTTATTTGTTGGAAATTAGTCAACAATGCATTGTGGAGTTACAAAAAAAAAATGTAACAAGGTCTCCTAATTCTATTAATGAAAATCAAGTTAAGATGTATGTTTCTATGGCTACACTTATGCCTAGACTACAGGAAGATCTTAAAACTGTTCCAGTATTATTAACTAATATGAACAGCGGAGACGGTTCTGAAATTGATATTTAGAAAGAACAGTCAAGTCTTTTCAATTACATATTGCTCCTTTCAATTTCAGCCAAAGAAATCAATAGGCAAGAAAACAGATCTCTTGACAATTAGGTCTACTTCTCTACATCACTTTGGCATATCTTACAAGTTTCACTTGACAGCACAATGTATCAGTTTTAAACTACATTTACAGAGCTTTACAACAATTTAAACATGACACTGTGTTCAAAAATTTAAACCTACAAAACTCTCAATTTATCCAGTGAAAAGGATATATTCCCATTACAACCACAGGTCTAAGGAGTGATATGTCATTTGATTGCACTGTTGTCTGTTAACAACTTTGATATTTCACTCCAAAACAAAGGAATCACAAACAACTTATAACACAACATGACTGTCTACTACACACTAACAAAAATAATGCTATTTAATGGATGTCAGACATATTCAGTACCCTTAAATTCTGTTACATATCACAGCAATACATTTTACTGAAATATAGATATTACAGTTTTCTCACTTGTAACACACAGCAGCTCCTTGTCTCTGAATTCCTTGAGTAATAGGAAACTTATACATCTAGAAAATAAGTATCAGAAAATTTAGTTGCCAAATTTATCCCTTCTTCAGTGACTTGTAGAGGAAGTAGCAGAATGGAAACCTTAAATCACACAATTAAAAAGCCCGGCTTTACAAGACTCTTGCCTCCATGGACAGTTTCTGTTGTTAACACATTAGGGCAATTTTATGTGAAAACTGTGTGCCAGTGCAGCATCCCATGTGTAAGTAGCGGTAAGGAACTAAATTAAATAAGAGTATCCTTAAAAAAAAAGAAAAAAACCCCAACAACAACCAAACAAACGAAACCCAGTACTTTTCTCCAAAAGAAGTCGCACTAAAGACAAGGGACTTCTTTCTAAACACCTCTAGGAACTACACAATACTCAGGAGCATACAGAACTTCTCCAGAGACTTTTGTGGGCCTGCTCAGAGAGCTGTATTCAGTGCAAGGCAGAGTGGCTCCTATTAACTGCTTTATTTTTCTACTTATTTCCATAATCAGATATTATAATCATAGAATCATAGACTAGTTATGGTTGGAAAGGACCTTAAGATCATCTAGTTCCAACCCCCTGCCATGGGCAGGGACACCTCACACTAGACCATGCCACCCAAGGCCTCATCCAACCTGGCCTTGAACACTGCCAGGGATGGAGCATTCACAACTTCCTTGGGCAACCCGTTCCAGGGCCTCACCACCCTCACAGTAGAGAACTTCTTCCTCATATCTAACTGGGACTTTCCCTGTTTAAGTTTGAACCCGTTACCCCTTGTCCTGTCACTACAGTCCCTGATGAAGAGTCCCTCCCCAGCATCCTTGTAGGCCCCCTTCAGATACTGGAAGGCTGCTATGAGGTCTCCATGGAGTCTTCTTTTCTTTAGGCTCAGCAGCCCGACTTTCTCAGCCTGCCTTCATACAGGAGGTGCTCCAGTCCCCTGATCATCCTCGTGGCTCTCCTGCTTGTACATTATGGGTGAACTGGAGGTGTCTAAATGCTCAAAAACGTCAAAGAAACTCCACTTTCTTTAACTCCCTTTCTAACAGTGGATTACAAACCATCATGCTGAAGGAAATGAGGTACCTAAATTCCCTTGAAGGTGTGAGCTTTGGTAACTCAAATCTCACTGCTTTCAGAAAAAGCTTTTTATTTCTAGCATTGCCTACATGCTTTTGAAATGTGGAATGACTCTGTAAATAATAAAGCAATATTTGAATACAAACAGTGACTCAGACATTCTTCATCCTTTCTCTGCTTTCCAGATACATTTGCACAATATAAATTGCATTAGATGAGCAAAAGCTTTGATTTGGGATTGTTTGTGGGAATACAGATCTGCAAAGGAAGTATTTGTGCAGCCACCCTAAAATTTTTCTGCAGTTTGTTACCTTTGCAAAAATCAGTAAAAATAGCATGCAATTCAAAAATGGTCCATGCCAGCAAATTGCACAAGGATGGTGGTGGGTCAGTCCTAGGATACGTTCGCTCTTCTATTCTGCCTGTAATGATGACTGATACCATCCACTACCAGCTTCAGAGCCCAAACCATCAGGTATAGTAGCAAGATGTATGTATACCCTTTATTTTTGGCCTCTACAACTTGTAACAATGTGTAAAGTACCACAATTCTTGTCAAAAAAAAATATTTTTTTCATTCAATCCACCACCTGCTAGTCAATGGAAGTTCCTTAGTTCTTCGTAGCAGAAGGAATGGATGATTCCTCCCTGTGTTTCCCCCATGTGATCAACAGGTTTTTAGAGCACTATCATATCCATCCTTAGTTCTATTTCTTTTCTAACAAGCCCTATTCTGTTTAAACTCTTCATTTCTTGTCTCTCATTGTCTACGCTGCCTCTTTCTGAAGCTTCTGCATCCTTTTAAAGATGGCATGACAAGAACATAAAATTCAACTTTCTATTTGACATCCAGTGATTGCTAAGGATTAAATATTGACTTTTGCAGAGACTAATTCACAATGATTCCAGAACTGCAACCTTGTGTGGGAGTGGAACTCAGTGGGCTATAGTTTCTAATGTATGCCAAGGCTTCCTTGGGTCCCTTTTGAAAAGAATGGGCAATATATGACACCCCACATTCCAGTGCAAGTTAAGTCGAGGCTTGTGAATAGTTACATGCTACAGTTAGGAGTTCAGCAATTCCCTATTTGAGGGCTATTCATATTTGGTCTCTGCTATTCATAATATTATTTTTTTCCGGTTTGCTCTGCACCCATTTCTTTTGACACTTCAGTTTGAGATGCTTCTTCAGATGCCTATCCCCTTCCATCATGGAAAACAATCTGTAATGTGACCCAACCACCACTGCAGGAAATATGCTAGTTTCCAAAATACTTGAAAAACTTTTACTAGTACCTTATATTTTGAAGGGAATTTCACTTTTTAAGGGAGGCTGGGGACTTTGAAGAACCCTCTTACAGTCTTTCTGAACCTTCAGTGGAAGTAAAAGTGGTTTATGTTAACTGTTTGTCAGCTATTTGCTTGTCACACAGATTTATGAAAACCAAAATCTTCTGATAGTAGACTCATGGCTGAAACCAATGGCAGATCCTGCAACTTAATTATTTGCAAGGAGACAATTTCTCTAGCTCTTCAACACAATAATTTCTTATTTTGAAAGCTACTGCAGAAGGGTCCAAATGGTTCATTACACAAGCAGCAGGGAGTCCCTCCTTGAGAGAATGAAGGACACAAAACTGGAAACCTAGCTGTATTTTGCCTCTAGTCCTTGATTTAAAATGCTGATAATTAACTCAGTGTAATCAGAATTTTAGAAAATTGTTCTTTTTAAAAGCATGTGAAGAAAAAATTACCTTTTTTCTTCTCTCTGCTCTGCTGCATCAGGATGTATTGTACCTGTCTTCATCTGCTATAAAATATATACATATACGTACACATATAGGTTATGATCAGTGAACATGTCTTAATTTTTCGAGAATTAAAAAGCTCTCAGAATGGAAAAGTTTTCAACATAATAAAATGTGGTCAGAGCTTATTTTCTTTTAAACAAGAAAAACAACTGACAAATGGCTGCTCAACCGGCAGAAGAGAAGGCTGCGTGGAGACCTCATAGCAGCCTTCCAGTATCTGAAGGGGGCCTGTAAGGATGTTGGGGAGGGACTCTTCATCAGGGACTGTAGTGACAGGACAAGGGGTAACGGGTTCAAACTTAAAGAGGGGAAGTTTAGATTGGACATAAGGAAGAAATTCTTTACTGTGAGGGTGGTGAGGCACTGGAATGGGTTGCCCAGGGAGGTTATGAATGCTCCATCCCTGGCAGTGTTCAAGACCAGGTTGGACAGAGCCTTGGGTGACATGGTTTAGTGTGAGGTGTCCCTGCCCATGTCAGGGGGATTGGAACTAGATGAGCTTAAGGTCCTTTCCAACCCTAACTATTCTATGATTCTATGATTCTATACATTCAGCAGGTAGCATGTTCACAGCTCATGGCAGCTGACTGTGAACTACACCTGTATCTGCTCATGTGAAGAATTTGAAATCTCCAATCTTTGTAGAATCTGGGGGGGACAGAAGGGGAATACAATCAATTGTCTACTACTTACAAAGAACATCCCTTCATCAGTCACCCCCTAAAGGCAAAAACAGGTCTGGTTTCTAAGATTTCTCATTGACAGATAATCACAATTTTTTTCCAAAGCATTATTGATTATATTATGATTGTGTTAATTTTTCTTTTTAAAGGAGATAATTTATTAAATAATAATTAAGATTCTCATGAGAAAATAAACTAATAAATTTCAGTAATGGTACTATGTGACTTTTTAAAAAAATTAAGCCATGTATAATAGATTCTATTAATTCAAATTAATTTTCATGTTCCGGTGACCCTTAGCAAATTCAGATTAGAAAGCCCAACAGCACAGTAATAATGGATGAATTTGATTTATTATGTTTCCTTATTTACACAATTTCATCATCCTCTGTATTGTTCATTAATTTTTATCAAAGATAAAATTCTTACAGATCCTTGTAATTTTTCTTTCACATAATTTGCAAGTTCTCTGCTGCAGACTTTGCTGTGAATTTGCCTGATTTAACCATTATTCCAATGCTACAAGGAACAGAGCTTCTTCAATAACATTTAAGGAATTTTTTTATCAAGTATAAAAGAATCTGTTGAGGAAAAGCTGTTACGCTAAACACCTGCTTCTTTAGTCTGGTCTCCTAAAATAAAATACACATCATTTTAATGATCATGCTGTCTGATCCATTTCAAGCCTCTTGGTCAGTTTTAACCAAATTTTCCCCCCAGAAAATCCAAAAAACAAAGTTCCTAGAAGTTCCATGAAAATTGTAGCAATTTAAAGCAAAAAGACCTACTAACACTGCAGAGACAAGAAAGGTAGGAGGAGTTTCTGCTTTGCATATGTATACTCATTGCCCAGTTAGGCTGTATCTCCAGGACTTGCCCTCTCTCATCCCAGTTTGAAATGCCAGAAAATAGGAAACACCAGTGGTGCTGAGGGCACCGTACAATTAGAGTCATTGTGCTTGAGGTGTTATCACAGATATAAGGACCTGGGTTTGTTGCAGAAAACTAATACTTGCAGGAAACTAGCCATCATCACTTCTACTGCTCATGAAAATACTTGTAGCACATTCTAAATCAGGTTTGAGCATTAAATTCTGCTGAATTTATATAGTTCCTCAACTCAGTTCTCGTCACGCTCAGCTACTTTCACACTTTTTCTCTTTTTTTTTTTTTTTCAATTCTAAGAAATAAAAAAATATATTAAGACATATGTTACCAGATTATAGGGATCACTACTAGTTTCAATTTCTGGGCTTAATTGTTGTTCAGATTTCTATTATCAAAATCCATTCTCATCTCCAGCAAGCACAATTGAAAATGTAAGCTTAATAGTTTCATCCACATATTGTAGAAATGAAAAAGAAAACCTTTGAAGCAGGGCAAAAATACTTAGAGAAAAAAAAAAAAAGAAAAATGAACATTGATGAAAATCCTATTTTCCAAATGTACTTTAATTTTCCCTATAAACATAGTGAAATAAAGTATAACCTGATATGTACACGATCAGCTTAGTTCACACTTCCTTCAAGTGTCCTTTTTTCCGCCCTACAATATCCAGATATTGTTGTTCTTATCAAAAGTCCTTTCCCACTTTGATGGCAGAATTTCTGTTGGCTTCAATGTGCTTAAGGTCAGACATTATTGTACAGTGATGTGGTAAAATGCCTTAGTCTGTATTTAAACAGACTGGCACTCCATGGAAGTGCTGAATGATGAGGAGTATTACATCCAGCCTAAACTTGCAACTCAAGCTAAATAAAATTGCTAAAATACTGTGCTGGCAAGTTTGTGCAAATATTTGAACAACAATTTCAATTTTGAGGGAGAATGTGTACAAATATTTATTCTATGTTATTCACCTGTTCTTTAATAATATGAGGCAGATAGTAACATGGCAGAAAAATAAGATATGGGAGAATAATGCAAGTGATATTTGCTGACATAAGAGGAGATGAAACTGGGAGACTTTTCAGTAGTAGCAATATGCACTCACAGCAGCATCTTATAGATTAAAAGGGGAGAAAAGGCACATACAAAGTCAACAGCATCGACCAAGAAGAGAGTATATGAAAGTCTGGAATGTGTGTACAGTTCTGTTCTCATGTATTGTTACACATCTCTAAGCATGTATGTGTATATAAACGCAGAAAGAAGGGCATGATTCCTGCATTTAAATCCCAAATATATAATTTTCAACAATTAGCATGACTTCATAACCACTGGTCACAGAAAATTTAAAGAATATGATGACCAAACCAAGAATCAACACTCTTACTAATGTAATTATAGAACATTGGAAATCAGGTTAATCCAAAATACAGTTGTCTGAATTTTCATTTGCTTAAGCTACATTTCAAAGGCAGAAAGGGATTTTTCTCTTTTGGGGTGATTTTAAAGAAAGTAGAGTGATCAGACTAGCTTTCAAGAACAAAAGGAAATTGGAGATTTCTGTAATTAAAAATTTATTTCAATAATGGATCATTGATTACAATGATAATAAAAACCTTTCCATTAATCAGCTCAGGATATAGAATCATCTTGGAAGACTGTAAAAATTAAAGTTAACAATAAATCAGTATAGTTTCATGAAAACCATAAAGAATGAAGGCAGGGAATGGCAATTTAGTAACTATTATTCTGCATTCCTAGAAGGGGCTTTCTGGCTGCTGCTCTTGATGGCATCCTCCATTCATAGTATGCTCAGTAAGACTAGGTAAAATCACAATCTACATGTGATCCTTAAAACATGAGCCTGGGGTTTATTTGGGATGAGGAAGCTGGAACACACCTGGAGTTTTGGGGAGATTCTTTGGGTTTGTTTTTGCAAAGAAGACTATAACCAGTTAAGGAAAAAATAAACAATACTAAAAAAAAAATAAAACTACAAAGCACAAACCACACACATTACGAAAAGTTGAAACAGCTGTTGCATCTAAAATTAATGAAAACATTTTCCTTAAACTTGAGTCTGAAATTCAATTACTATGTCAACGAAAATAAGTTGCCAGGGGTTTATTTCATGTTAGTAATTTTATATAAGTAATTTACTGGCAAGGACAAACCGATTTCCCCTTTACCTTTGTCTGTAACACAGTTTAAGATATCAACTTCTGAGATCAAAGTTAACATAAACAGTGTGACAGTTAAACTGTAGTATGCTTTGCTGAACAGCTTCAGAGCGTAAGATCTCTTCTGTTTGGTGTTCTTAAAGTCATTAGCATGATTTACTATGAAGCAGGAAATTAGGTACTGGATATTTCAATATTGGGCAGAAAATTTAATTCCATTGTTGCCACAGAGCTACTTTATCTTCAGCAAACTTGTAACCATAGTAACTAGATTAGAAACTATTCCTCAAATGTTTAAAATTTTTTTGATCTTATTAATAACACAAAACACTAAAAAATAACGGTAAATTATTATTATTTGCAGGTTTTCCAAGGCATCTGATGTGCAGGAGATTCTTCTTAAAGATCCTAAGTAAACAGGAGTATTTTAACAAGGCTTTCAATTAAAATTCTGTTTGCTTAAAGAGAACAAATGTATTCTGTTGGAATTGTTTATGCGACTACCCATATTTTAAACAAAAAAACCCCCAAATGATAAAAAAAAGGAAGCTCGAAGAAAAACCTTTCAGAAAAAGAGATAAATTTGAAATGCTGTTTTCACTTAACGGTTTGTTAGGACATCAAATACATGCCCTTTAATGAAAATTAATATGCCGTAGTTTAATAATTCATATTCTTGCATTGAAAGCCCTTTAATTGAATGGAGTGCTGTTCATTTCATCACATTAGTTGCTGAGGTATGTTGGTATTTTTCCATGAAGGTCAGAAGTGTGCCATTCCTTCCTGCAACCCATGAATTTGATCAGATGTTAAACTCTGACATCTCCAGTGGTCTATTCAGGTCTGACTCAGCAGGGTATTACACATTTTCAAGAACACTAGAATAGCAGGAAACCTCTAGGTGTCAGTTCTTTCAGGATCAGAAGCAACTGTATTATGCAACTGTGATCATATATTTATCAAACTTTGTATTCCCTCCTCAGTACTTCTGTTGGAAATGAATTCCTCTTCTCTGGGGACTAGAAATTTTTCTTCTAATCTTAAGCCAAAATTTATATCCATTAATTATTACTCCAGTGTATTCCTTTCACTTAAATCATTAAACTCACTCTGAAATTACAGAAAACACTGTGCTAGACTGAATAAATTGAGCTCATATATATTTCTGCCCAATTTTACTGTACTAATACTGTAACTTGATTTTTCTCTAATCACAATCTTTCTTTCTTACTGGGTTAGAAAGAGATTTATTTATTAAGACTGTCTTATTACATCTGATGTAGTAACAATTTGAAAAAAAACAAATGAATATTAAAAAAAAAATTTAAAAATCTGGTGGATTTTTATTCTAGAACCTCAGACTTGCTTCTAGTTCCATAGCAAGAAACACTCTCTTGCTTCTGCATCAGGCCAAAACTTGAGATTCAGAAATTTATCAACTGAGAAGCTGGTTAAGCAGACACACAGATTTCTCTCTTAGTGTTGGAAAGGCTTTTAGGTATAGTTCCTCTGATCTGCACATCATTCTGTTCTCTGTTAGCACACACCATTACCTTCCAGACTTGGACACCCATCCTAGCTATAAGCTAAGTCCTTTCCCTCCTCTACTTCTTGTTTTTCCTATTCCCTCATTTTCTGCTTAATTTTTTTACTAGTACAAATGCACTTGCTAATTCAGCTTATATTTCACTGTCGTTTTTGTTGCTCTGTTGTCATTTACATGTCCCCTACTATGTACAATCCTTCTCTCTAGGTTTTCTTCACACATTGGTGGATCATGATCATCTCTTAATACTTCTATCACCTTCTTTTCAAACATTTTCCTGAAGTTTGGAACTTTTTCCAGCTGCATCTTCAGTACTTAACAGTTCTTTTCTGTGAAACATATAATTTATTATATATAAATAGCCTCAATCAGATAGCCACTCAAATACAATAAGATTCCAGCAGTTTTTCCATCCAGTTACCTTCAGTTATATTCTCCTCAGGTTTGTTCCATTGCTACATTAGCAGAAGCTGTATTTTCTCTTTGCCTCAAATTCTTAAATGCTTCAAGGAGGAAAAAAACCCACTCCCTCACAGACCTTCAGGATTTCTATCTTGTTTGCTATCCTGCACCACTTTTACTCTTGTGCTTTTGTTGAGTCAGTTCTGCCATCTTATTGTCATTTGGCAGCTAGCTGTCCATGAGCCCAGGGCAGGGGCAGAGAATACACATTCACTATGTGATGAAAAACTTCTGAACAAACACCCCCTGCTTCCAAAAGGACAAAAGAGGGAAGTAACAAAGAAAAAAGTCTCTTTTGGCTTTCACTGAGCATAAAAAGTCCTGCCAATTTTTACCAGGCCACTCATGGCTTCCAGACCTTCAGTGTCAACAATTAAAATATTCTTTCTTATAAAGGACAACTCCTTTAAATTAAATAATAAAATCTTGGAGTCATCATAGGTCCATCAATAAAATCCAAGCAAATCCTTTTAGTCTATATTAAAACATTCTCACTTTGCAGATTTTCTTCTCTCCTAATGAGTGGAAGAAGAGCTGGAACTTGTTGGCCCTCTCTGCAGTTACCTTCTTGCACTCTTAGCTCTGCATTAGTGTAAGGATTAAACTTCAAAAAGTACCATCATGCAGTTTATCACCGCAGTTAACTCTGTCTGGAGGTTGTCATAAAATGGATATATAGAACCACCACTCTCAAGTTAGCCTTAGAAGACATTTCTGTAGCATAGTGGCAAATAACCTGTCACCGTAATTACAAGATAAACCTGCATCCCACTGCTTTGTATCTCATTTTACTTGATGTGGACAAGGAAACCAGAAAAGTAACATGGAGGGAGACTAAAAATTGAATATCACATCCCTGTGCCATATCAGCAACATGTAAGAAAAACACAACAATAACAGTCAACAGCTGTGGCCTGGGCCATCTGGTGAAAGGCTCATATTACCAACATTCTATTAAAATATTTTAATTTTGCTGTTTTCCCTCAGGAATGGAGGAAAAAATGTAAAAGTTTGAGTTCTGCTAAAAGGTGAGGTTTCTTTACCTACAAGCACAGCATGTCTATGATAGTTATTTAATTAAGAGCTTCCCTAATGAAGAGTGTGGAATTGGCAGGACAATAATCTAATTCCTAAGTAGGTATGCCAGAAAGCCAGTAAAAGCACAAAGAGCAACCTCTACACATGCATTTCCTTGTTAAGCTAAATACTAATTTGAATTTTTGTAGTTAATTAAAGCAAAACAATCTTTTCATTTGTCCCATGCAATAAACTCCTTCCTGGTTTATATTACCAAACCTTCATGAATAAAGTCCTCCACAATCCCCATATATTTTTGTCTATGTTACTGTTTTCTAATTGTGAAATGAAACTGCATTAATTGTTCTCCCCTGCTCCCTCATTTTCGCATATGCCCTGCTTCCACCTAAGTGCTATAAGCAGTTCAACAGTGGTGGCTGCTGCAACAACTTCCAAACAACCTTGTGCATTTCCAGGCAACGTAACATGGGTTGGAAAGCTATAGGCAGTCAGGACAGATGAATAAACTACACCGGTAATTTGCTGAAGAAAGGGAAAATAGCACACTCAGGATGCAACTGGAAAGTTAGTTTTTATGTGGACATCCAAACCGGACCACATGTTTAGTTATTGATTGTTAATTCTCGAACACTGAAACATGAACCGAAAAGTTCAGAAATAGCTTTAAAAAATTTAGGACACATTAAAAAAATACCTCAGGAAGATAAAAAAACTTACAGAAATTTATCAGATTGGTATAAATTTTTGATGGGTAAAGGGGAGAAAATAAAATCTTTACATATTATTCTTTCTTTTTACTGATAGGAAAACAAACTTTCCTTATTATTAAAATAACTGCTTAGGTGCCAGCTGGCTAAGTTACACATTGTCTGTAGAGTAAAATTCTGCCCTCAAGCTGTGCATTTAGCTCCAGTGATCATATAGGTGGGAATCAGGAAAAGATTCCACGGCTGCATAGGCCGTCGTGTCATTAATATACCTACTGAAGTCAGAGCAATGCGTAAGGGTCTCTGCTTCAAAACTGCCAACATGAAAAATATATTAATGTACTTATAACTTCTGATGCCTAAATGGCCACTCAAACAACTACTGGTATTTTAGTTTTAGATATCTGGTATATACAAGCTGTTTATCTGAAGTTCTGGAAAAGTGGCAGAGAGAATTATCATTTATTTGGTTGCCTGCAAACACAAGAAAAAAGCTTTCCTCTTCTGTGTCAGACCTTTGCAAACAACAAAAAGTAAAACCAAAACATCTGCAAAGACTTATTTTGCCTTTGGACACTAGAAATTAACTAAGAAATCAAATAAAGACGTTTTTACACATACTACCTTATGCATTCCTTCTAGGTCTTGTTTATAGAATAGAAACAAGATAATCCACACTATGCAGTAGGATGTTCTTCATAACATTCCTGGTTTAGACTTCAGCCCAGTCTAACAACAGATACACAGGTAAGTAGCAACTCCTACTGAAGAAAGCAGCTGAATGAAAACATGTATCTCTGATTAATGCTTTTTACCGCAATGTATGCTTTTAATGTTTGCATGAACACAAAGCCATTTTCAACTGTCTACACGATAGAGACAGAAAAACAGTCCTCTCTGTTCATTTTCATGTTTCTTATTGTTTTATGGGATATTACTGCCAACCTGATAGGCACTGACAATTTTTAAGACAAATAGATCAATTAATTGATATCAAAATTCAATCCAGTTCCTTGTTGACTGACCTTGCCAATATATCTCGGGAACGGTCCTCTTTGATTTTCAGGAACTAGTACTGGAGATGACAAAATAGCCCGTTTTTGTCTTAGAAATCCAAGGTTGTTTTCTATCTTAAGAATTTCCTAAAAAAGAAAATGACCAATTACAAAAAATTCCAAAATAATACTCAGTTGTTATTTTCATTCCCTGCATTTTTAAGCAAAATTAACATGAACTACCAGATTCCAAGGTTTGTATTATATGTTTTCCAGCAACTAGTGATAACATATCAAACTATTTATTTAAATTGGTTAAGTTACTGCACTTACTACATTAACAGTCAACACATCATGCTCATTTTGTGTTCCTGTAGACTACTTTTAAACCTAAGTAAATGTGGCTACCGCCCTAACCTGGCAACTGTTTAAATCATAAATCTTAAGCAAAGTGTGGCTTACCTCAAATACTTGTATGACACCTGTGAAAAAACACACTTCAAATGTCTTTCACATCTCAGATTACATCTATATTTGGTTGCTTCTCAGACCAGGCTTTTAATCCCACAGAATTTAGAGGTGAATTTGCTGAGGTTGTCCCCAGTTAATGAACTCCCAATAAACACCAAAAACTTGTAATGTAAAAATAAAAATAGACACCAAAACCAAGGTGTAGGTTAGAATATCAACTAGTAGGCTTTTTTTTTTTTTTTTGAGTTAGGTGTTTTGATTTGGTTTGGTTTGGTTCTTTTTTGTTTTGTTTTCATTGTGGTTGTTTGTTTAAAGGAAACTTCATGCTATCATATCAGAAAGAATAAGAGTAGAAATGGTTTATACACAAGGCTTCCTTTTTCTGCTGCATGTTCTGGATTATTTAGTCCTAACTGAGCTTCAGTCAATCCAGTATTTTATGAGCTACAGCAAGCTCTTCACATTGGCCTCTGGCCCCTTGAAAACTCTGCCCATCACACCTCTGCCTTCCCTCCGCTTCTGCTCTCTGATCTTCTCAGTGCTCTCTCTGAATGAGCTGCATTTTCCCAGATACCACCCTCTTTCTTTTGCTTCTTCCTACCATCTCTGCAACAATTTTCTCCAAGCACGGTTACTACCAAGGTCAGAAACAGCCTCTCCCATACTCCCAGAGCAATCCCCTTTATCCAGACGCCTTTTTGGAAAACAAAACAAAACCAAACCAACAAACAAAAAATTCCACACACAACAAACACCAGGCACAAATCTGTACAGTGCTGGGAATTATGAAACTGAAAGATTTAAATCAGTACTATTCATTCAGGTTGTTGTGACAGTTTTACAAGAGAAATCGTAGGTTAAATTAAAAGCCTAATTCAATAAGGTAGTTGCATCCTACAGATAACACTTTGCTCTGCTCTTTTAATGCAGAAACCCTGAAAACCTAAGCTTCTCAGTCAGTTCTGGAATCCATATTGCTGTTTTAACAGCCACTACTTTATTACGAAAGGAGAGCTGCATCCCTTGGCTGCATTTTTATAAAACTGTAAAGTTGACTGGGCTTTCTTGGTGGCACGATCTGGATATCTATCAGTCAAGAAATCCACAGGCTGCCCCTGCTGCCATCAATATGGCTGCCTCCCACCTAATGAGCCTATCATCACCAAAACACTGCTCTACTAGCTTTAGCATCACTCTTCAAAGTTGACAAGAAACAGCAGCAAGGGAAACTCACGTTTTCAACAGTTAGTTTTAGTCACAGTAAAGTCAAACAGCAATGGGAGCCATGCAGAGAATCTCTTCTCACAGTTTTACCAATTTTCGTAACTTCTTGAGGTTCACCCTGAAAACAGAGTTCCCATCTCTCCCAAAGGCTTTGCCACTTCCCTCTAATCTTTCAGTCTGCAGGCCACTTGAGTCCCTGTTTTTGTCTTTCACTTCCTTTCCCAAAAGAATTTTCCTTAATAAAAATTCATGAGAAAGTTCAAGATAAAAACATTTGAAGTGTCAAATAAAAAGGAAAGAGCTGAATTCTTTTCAAAGGCAAGCACACCGAGCAGTAAACTTTCAAAATCACTTACACTGTAAACACAGCAGTGTGGCTGGCGTGTGTCTATGACATTTCTAAGGAGAGTAAAAGTGACTCCCAATGTGTCTAAAAGGAACTATCAGTTCTTTAGCTTAGCAGCAGCAGTGCTCAACTGATTACAATTTTCACTTACGCTAACTCCTACCTTCTTGGTTTCCCTTCAGCTCGTGAAAATGCAAAGAACTCCCAGATACAGGGCTCTTTGGAAATGGGTGAGATATTCAGATTTGCATCTCCCTGTGGTTTGGATTGGAATGGACCTTTAGAGGTCATCTAGTCCTGTGCCGCTGAAATGAGTAGGGACATTTTCTACCAAATCAGGTTCCTCAGAGTCCCATCCAACCAGACCTTCAATGTTCCATTTTTCTTTCCTTACTAGTTTGAGGAGTAGAAGGAATTTTTAGATTTTCAATATCTAGTTCTCACAATTTTGGTAGTCATAGACCTATAAGTAATTAATTCATCATTTTCTTAGGACATGTTATCTTCACACTTTCTCTGAAAGTCCACAAATGGAAGTAAAAACCAAACTATATTCCATGGTCAACACTGCAGTCATTAATACAAAGAAGTAAAGTTCTAAAAAAAGCAGGGTGGTAAGACTTACGGTCTTCAAATCCATATTTCTGAGAAGGACTTTGGAACAAATAAAAGTTAAAATAATATTATTTGTTTGGTTTTGTTTCTGAAACACAAGTCTGTTTCGTGGAGAGGAAAGTTTCTGCAGACTGGGAACAGAACTGTAAGCACTTCTCTGAGTATGTTTCACACTGTTTATTCTTCAAATCTTACTGCTGTTTTTTAAATAATGATTTCTTCATTATGATTTCTCACTTTCTCCTCATCCCCTGGTGTCTAACAACAACACGACTGATTAAATGAGCATCCAAAAGCATCACTGTGGAATGCAGGTAAAGAGAAAGAAAGACAAGGTCAAGAGTACTTCACCGACGCATTTAATAATTCACTGCTGTTGTGGTTACCATAATGATTTCCCCATTTCTAAAGAACAGGGAAAAAGAAAGAACATTTTGCTTAGTTTCAAGCACCTGCAGCTGACAGTCTGATCCTCAACCAGTCCATAAGACAGAAGCCAAGGAATCTGTATTTTTGTGTGCTTAGCACCTGATTAAACAGTTAAAACATTGAAAAGATTCTGATTTATGGTAGATATATTGCATATATAATAACTCTTACCAAATTCACCTATTTAATTTCTTGAAGAATCAACTCACAAAGATATTAAATTACACCTGCAAGAGTTGGTAGTTTTGATTCAAAGTCTCCTAGAATACCAGGCTAGCATTATAACAGGAGTCTTCTTTTGCCCCTTGACAAAAGTGAAACCCACAAAGGAGTTTTCAGTCATCTTTACTGGAATCTGCTGATCAAAGGCTATAGAACCTATGATGCCTTTGTAGCAGCCACAACTCCAGACAAGTATTTATGTGCCAGGAGTCTGGAGAGCTTAGAATGTCATGCTCCAGATGGATAGTATTGACCCAGCACTCAGGGAGCCTGGGGCGTGATTACCATCCACTTTTCTCATACCTGCTGCTTTGTATAACAAAGAGGAACTTCATGTCCAGAATCATCAACCACATGCAAAATTTAAAATGAAAAATATATCTATTATAATGAATATACGTCTTCTTAAGAAAAGTGCCCAAAAATAAAAATTCTAGATTTCTGATTTTTTATTTTATTTTTTTTTTTTAAGACAAAGGGGTTGTAGTAAAATCCTATCATTTCTTTATCTCTGCTATTTAGCTGCAATATCACATCTGTGATCATCATCTTTCAGCTGCTACTTTCATGGTCAGTGGGTTAGGTGATCAGAATCTATCATTTCACTGTCTACCATTTTGTAAACAGCTTTTACACCCTATCTTTGACTTCGTTAAATTCCCTTTCTAGATGCGGAATAGGTACAGCAACAGTTCAGCACCCAATACGCTGATTCACTGTCAATAAAGTTTGATTCCCTATTCACATTAAGCAAGCAACAAACACAGCCTCTTCATTTTTCCCAGCATTTAAGTTAGGCTGCTATTGAAAGATGCCAGTTTGCCCAAACTATGCTGCTATGTGAGTTGCGATTTCCCCAGATCCCTTGAGAACTCTCCACCCTGCTTTCTTTTTTCCTTATTTTTTACCAGGGCTTCTTGGGAGCATTGCAATACTTGATTATTTGAATGAATGGTCTAGTCACTACCCAGTAGCAGACACCATTACTCTTAGCAAAGAAAATTTCATTAGAACTTGTCATGGGAATAAGATGGCTGAATACTGGTATTGATTTGTCACAATAAGGGCTTGAAACCTCGCTGGAGTGGCAATCTATAATCCACTATGGTGGCCAGAGAACTGGTTGAGTTTCATGCCATTTAGTTGGTTTTATATACTAAGCTTGATGGCATAAACTGGGGTCAGATCCAAAACCAAAAAATAAAATTAATTGGATGCTTATTGCAAGCAAAATTCCTCTGAAATAGCAAATGGCATGTGATATTCAGCAGTATATCGGTCTTCCTACAACATAAGATCACACATAAAACTGAAAAACTCAAAGTGCATGCAGATGAATTTAAGAAAAAATAATTTTTATATAATTCTTAGCTGAAATTTCACAATTGTGCTGCAATACTTAGTTGCTTTATCTACATTTTTTCTATCATCAGAATATTGTTATCATCAGAAGTATTAATAGATTTTTCTAAAATGTGTTTAAAAAGAAAAATACTTCCTCACGTTGTTTATAATATGAAAATCTAAGAAATGTGCTGGATCTTTACTTGTAAGTCAGAGAAAAATTGTTTAAACAAATAATTAACTCAGTGAATTAAGAATTATAAAGGTCAATGGCATACACACAAACATCTGCTCAAAAGTAGTCTGTCCTAAATGCTGTAAATGCCACCCTAAAGTATACTTTAGAAAAACAAATCCAGCTAAAATCTAGCATGCTAAGGGGAGTCAGGTATTCCAGAGAACACAAGCTTCCAGGCTTGTGAAGCATAGTCAGATATAACATCTGGGTAATGGAAATTGTTGGTGGAACTTGTTTTAATTGGGCTGGATGTTTCTACTATTATGATTGTTACACAAATAAAAAGACAGATACGTACACTGCTTAACCAATATACCCATTAACTTCATAGACACTTGGTAATCTCAGACTACAGCTTTGCTTCTGTGCAATTCATCTAGCTGTGCTATAGGTATATAGGATGGGGGTTGCCTTTATCTTTAGGGGAGTCAAGAAAACAGGAAAAAAAGAATTAGTCTTTTTAAAATTATTTGACCATGTGTAAATCATTACTATTTTAATGTAAATTTATTATAAAGCACTTTTGTAATGCATATATGACAAAATGTCAGCTATCGCGGAGAAAAATCTGAGCTTTTGCTTTGAGAAATGATACATTCCATTATTGCCTTGAACCTCTGCAGCATCTTTTGTGATGGAAAAGTCCTGTTTCTATTCTAAGTTTCATTTATCTTCACACCTGCCTTATTTTGTGTCAGGGAAAAGTTTTTCTAAGATGATAATGGACTAAACGCCATTAAATTTCTTTCCATACACATTAACCATGGGAGTTACCTGTTCTGAGAATAATACAGACATGACAACCAAGTGCCTATTCCTTTTTTGAATTAACATTTCAGACTTTTCTTGTCATCATTTAGTTAGTGTCTTTTTCATTTGAACCATATGTGAATCATCCCTTCTTTCAGGAAATCTCATATTGGTTCCACACTACTCATTAAATATAATGATGTATCCCTTATACACAACCAAATATGCTCTGACTGACTGCATCTGTCAAACAGCATTGTAAATATGGGTTTAAAGTAAAGACAACGGCTGACCTTCTGTCTCTGTCTTCACCAGGATACACTAACAACACATCACTTATCCCCACTAAAAATATCATTCTCCCCATCTCTACTGTGTTTACACTGGTTACAAAGCAAACAAAAACTGCTTTTGCAAACAAAAGACTGCTTTTACAGCATGCCAGAAATGAAAAACCAAAATTCTTAAAGATGTCCCCACACCTTCAGCACCTTAGGTAAATGTAGCATAAATAAGGAAAGCACTTGCTGATGCAATTGCCAAAGCAGACAAGACTTAGAAAAGCATCCTGTAACAAAAAATTGCCTTGAAAACAGTTGGTAATTTTTGTTTGTTTCTTTTTCCTTTAAACAAAAGCATATCTCATTGGGTTAGAAACCAAACTGCTATTGAAAATAGTACCAGACGCATAGAGGAGTTCTGAAGCAAAACCTTTCACAAATCTGATCCCTTTGAGTCTTAACCAAAGCTACATGGAAAATTCATTGCACAGCATGGACGCAAAGCCTTAACTTCTTACACTTAATATTCCTGCTGAGTCCACTGAGTGGATTCCTTTCTTCACTCATATTGGAGGAACTCAAAATGTGAGAGCTTCCCTTTAACACCCAGCAAGCTTCACACATGTTGAAAGAACCCTGATTTCCAGACTGAGAAGGAGAAAGAACACATACAACACATATTCAATTTTAGGGCATAGTAAATGAATCAAAGATGAACCTTTCTGGGGGGTAGTAACCATTATAAGGCCACAACATGTATGGATCAGTAACAGACAACTGACAATTGAGTGTGGAAAACACAAGCAGCCATGAACAGGTTCCATGTTTCACTGCTGGCACATAGGAACAACTTTTAGTAAAAAATTATTTCATATGTAAAATAAACCTTGTTCATAGCAGCAATTGCCCTGCTCTGGAAAAAAAGCTTTCCATACCTTGCTGCAGGGCAGCCAGCTATAAGTATACAGAAAACTAATGTTTTAGATATGTGTTCAGAATTTCTCAAGTGCTATGGAATTCACTGCATTGTATCAATGCTGCATAAAAGAAATTTCATGATACCCTGAAGTAATAATAATCAAGTCACGTGTACCTTTTACTAGATCTAGATTTACTAGCTGCAGTCCTCGTCCCATCTCTGAAGGGATGCATAAAACACACTTCTTCCTACCCCCTACAAGTTTCCCAGCTGTGATTACAATTAAAACCTTCTCAGTCCTGCTTCTCAACAAATTTTTAAAGCTCTATTGCCACATATTCCATGTTATCTCTCAGTTTCTTCATCATCTCCATTTCTTCAACAAAACAAGCCCTCATCTTACAGAATCACAGAATGGTTTGGGTTGGAAGTGACCTCAAAGCTCATCCAGTTCCACCCCCCTGCCATGGTCAAGGACACCTTCCACTAGACAAGGTCACTCCAAGCCCTGTCCAACCTGGCCTTGAACGCTGCCAGGGATGGGACAGCCACAGTTTCTCTGGGCAACCTGTGCCAGTGTCTCACTCACAGTGAAGAACACTTAACATCCTTACATTTTATCTAAATCTATCCTATTTTAATCTAAAGCTATTCCCCTTGTCCTGTCACTCCACGCCCTTGTACATTCTAACTCCAAACACTATTTACCTTGCCATTCTTTTCTAAACACTGTACAATCCTTCTGCACCTCCTGCATTCACAAGTAACCTCACTTTCTCTTGTTCCAGGTCTCAGTGTAATTCTGCAAGACTTATTTTTTTAAAAAAACATTTATTCCTTAACATTCATTTTGAATTTGCTTTTCTTGAACACTGAAGATACAATTCTACCTAAACTGAAGTAATCTCAAATATGCATTTTTTTTCCAGAAATACCTACTTTTTATATATTCTTTCACTCTCCCACCCCTTTGAGCAAAATCCATCCTGGCATTACCACTCCAAAGTTTCCCTGTTTCACCCATCTGTATCAGATAACCAGTTCCATTCCCCTACCAAAAGCAAAGCCAGTGTCAAAATTTCTAAAATCCTGGTACCTTTGGGAACGCTTTTGGTGAAGGCCCTTCAACTTATTCAAGACAAGAAAAGTAACAGCAATTCCTCACAATACCATATTTTAAACCTTGATTTTCTTATTGGAAGCTGACATGAGATGCACAAAATACCTCAGCAGACAGATTTGTACATGCCATAGATCAGTCTACAGCTGATGAAATCACACCAGAACATATCCATGACCCTGTTCTTCCCTCCCCAGCCATCTTCTCAATGTGCAGCTGGCCAAGGCAATTCAAGGAATGTACAAGTTCTGTCAAATCACAACAGTGGCATTGGTGAAGGCAGCAACTCAAGAAGCAGGACAATAGAAAGATCCTTAAGCTACCAATAGATCCACGGGTTCCAAAGCTTCCAGGTCATTGTTTCTCACTTTAAATAAGAACAGATCTTTATTTAAAATGAGAATTAATTCTTGTCCTGTTGGACTGATACGCATATTAAACATTATCTCTTCCTTCCCTCACAATACATCAGTAATCCTGACTGTCCAGAAAAACTTCTTATTTTCCCATGCTATAAAATTCTCACGTGGGAAAGGGATTTAGCCTTTGGTGTGAGATTTCACAAAACCCAGGGGAGGCTGTGGGGAGGATCACTAAGCAGACACAGACTGTGTCCTACAACCCTACCCCATACCTTTTAGCAATATGCACTGTGTATGTGCAGTCAGTTGAACATACCCAGATGAATCATACTTTTTGCACAGCAGAGATTGCATACAGGAGAAGTTAGGGTGGGTATTGAAAAAAAAAAAAAAAACACCAGAAAAATTAAAAAAAAAAATTGCCAGTTGCCTCATGCTGAAAAACAAAACCCTTTTGATTAAGAATCTGAGAAGTCTGTTTCTTGTTACAGTAATCAAGTACAGATTAACTGGAAGGGAGTTTCAGTACTTTTCTTTCCATTAGTATTGGTACGATCTTTCATGAATGGAATGTAATGTGGCACTCATGCACCTGCACCACTTCCTTCCTCCATTAGATCAGGGCTGTATTAACTCCTAGCAAAAATAATTTGTTATACAGGACAGCAAAGCAGGAATGAATTATTTTTAGATTATAGATCTGCACAATAGTCTGGATATATTCTCCCAAACTTGACTGTACATGTGTGGTGCTCTACAAAGCTGGTTTCTTGTGCTTTCCTATACAGCAGCTGCCAGACTGACAAATGAAGTGGTAGTCTGTGATGAAGACAAAATGCCTGCTTACATCCAGGCTACAGCAAAACTCTGCATTCACCAAGCTAGATTTGTAAGTTGGTCGAAAGAGCTGAAATGTTAGTGCATTAATCCACTTCACCACTTTGCCCAGTTACTCAGAACAAATTAATTAACAGGCATTAACTGAGTCCAAAGAGCTGAAATTGTAGTGTATTAATCCACTTCACAACTTGGGCTGTATTTTTACTCTTCAATACAAACAAATTAACAGAAAGTAACTGTCTGATACCTGAAGCCTAATTCTATTCTGTGATAAAAATAAAGAGATAACGTTGCAGTGTCTTGTGGACAACTTCTTATTACTATCTATCTGTGTGGTATAGGAGTTGTAGTGGAATCCAACTGCATTTGCCAAAGATGAAAATACAAGATTTGAACATGATCTGTGTTATTCATTCCCCATCATAGCGACCCAATTAAATTCTCAACCTTTCCTTAGGCTGGACAGTCTCAATGACCAACATACTATTACTGAAGAAGAGAGTATGCAGGTGAAGTTCTAACTTAGATAAGAGGTATCTAAAAATTCACATGCATTAAATCAAGTTTTCAAAAGTATGACTACCAAGACACTTAAAAAACCCCAGTCATTCACTCAAATTTTACTTGTAGATCCAACTTCCACAGAACTTGTAAAATATGCTAGTTAGAAGTAGCAATATTGTTTTTGATTTTTTCCATATCTATTTTGGGGTGAGAAATCAAAGATAGGCTTTTTTGCAGAACATTTCCAAAAGAAAAGTGAAACATGCAAGATGGAGACTCAGACATAGGCTTGGAGATCTCAATGGATTCTCACATTTCTCCTTAATCACATGCTGACAATTAAGTCTAATTCAGGAAATGCAAAGAATGTACCTGTCAGGAATCAGGAGCAAATTAATTGCTATACTGGAACAGATCAATGATTCATGAGCTGTAACATCAAGCTGCTAACAATATTAATTGCCACATATTTCAGTAAAAAGAGCCTACAATGGCAGGAGGTACAGTTTACAATGGTTTTAAGGGGTTTTTTTTGTCTGGATTATAGCTGCTGAAACCAGAGTACAATACATGAAGTGTGACATTGATAGTTCAGTACTGTGCCTCATTAAAATTTACATTTGGATCTGAGCATTTGACCCTAACAACATGCAAACATAGTAGCATAGAATTACTTATATTCCTTACTTGACACCTGTTGACTTTTAACTGAGTGTCCTCCCGGGATGAGAACAGTCACTCCCTGCACACAGCAAGTAAACAGGTTTTATTGAAGTTTCCTGACCAAGAGAAAACAGATTCAGCCTTACTCCAACCCTGCATGCCACCTGTTTGGCAACACCACTGCTACTCCTACTACTTTGTCTTTCTAGCATTGGCCATGGAATTCCTACTTTGGGTTTCCAGTCACTGGGAAGCAGCAGCCAAGTTTATCAAAAAGAAGTGATAATCCAAAACTATCAGGGCAGTGTGGGAGCACTTCATAGCTAGCTCCTGATTGACTACAAAGGTGTGACCGATTAAGTCAGCAGTCAAAGCATTCACAAGGGGCAGAGAAGACAGATTCAGTATTGTTCTATTAATTGCTTCAAGAGACCTTCCAATGAATCATGTTATTTTAGTACTTATATCCCACAAATCTAAAACTTCTGCTCAGGTAGCTTGATTTCTAATCCAGTGTCTTTTTCAGAAGGAAGTGATACATTCAAGTGCATCCAAAAACTGGGGCTTTGACTAAAACAGAGTATATCAACCCCTTAACTTCCACTTCATTTTTTTGTTCATATTTCATATTTTTTCAGTTCTCTAAGTTTTATTTTTATCTATATGCATTGCCTTGCTCCCAAAGTCACTGAAGTCATTAAAGTTAGACCTGTAATGTCTGCTGCCTTTACTGACATATTGGAATTTAAACAGGACAATTCGACAATCAAAAAACCTGAGTTCTCACAGCTTGAGCTAAATCAGCAGACTCTCTTTACTCCTTATAATTATCTATCAAGCAGTTAGCCCCAGACTGGACTGTATTTAAATAGCTTTATGAATTTGTAAGATGAATTTGTCAGTTCTTGTCACACATGCCAAGTACAAATGTTCTGCCTCAAAATGTAACCAAAGACCCATTGTGTGTATCAGATTGTGCACAGCATGTTGCTTCTATGAAGCACAGTATTTCCACGGAATGTAAGAAAATTAATTCTACTCTGTGTTATTCAACTTTCTTTGCACCACTCCCTTTGGTATCTGAACATAACACTACAAACTATCAGCATGGCACCTAAGGTTCTGGTTGTTATTGTCTGACCATTTCACAGTGAAGCATTGTAAAATAGCTTTATTTTGCTGAACTTATCTAATAGCGACAGGTTAATAAATTGAAGCATTTATAATTTGATACGTTTTTGGTCCTGTTTCAGTTTACAGACTCCTATTAACAGACCCTAAAATCTGAGAACAAATACATTATCTACCATTATACGCAAGTTTCTCAGATGAGTAATTTTTGATCTTCAGATTGCTCAGGCAGTTGCTTAGAAACATTTGTCTGTATTAGTTACACAAGTCATGTGGATTTATTTTTCTCTTCAGATTGGATGGCTTCTATGAATAAGCAACAGAGCATGAAATGCAAATTTCATGATAGAAAATTCAAAACTTGCTTTTGGCAAGGATTTGATTTATTACATTTACAGCACAAGATGAAAACAAAAAGGTTATCTCTGATCTGAATGACTTGACAGGGGAAGCAATGCATGTGTCACTTGAAGAACTAGTGGCATAAATTGCAAAAACAAAAAACAAACAAAAAAAGCCTACAAAATTTTAAAAAAGGAATTGCATGGAATCAGTGGAGAGCATGGCCTAGGGAGCTTATTTGGCTGAAAAGAAGAAATATGAAGACAATACAAGATGGAGGCTTGGATAATCTTGCTAAGGAATGAAATGGAACCTGTGCAGTAATTAATTTTACTAGTTATCTACATAGGAAAAATGGCTTTCTCTTCTGTCCATTAGTACTTTCCAGGGATTAGTACTTTCATAGACTAAAGAACAGGTAGTTAAATCAGATAAAAAGTCATGGAGAGTCAAGTAATTATTTATTTGCCCTTTTCAGAAATTTGAGCAAGTAAAGAAAGAGAAGCAGGTAGTCTTGTTCATATTGATAGTAACAGCCAAGTATTATTTAATAAGGTTGAAAAAAGTATTCACTAGTATTTCATAGCAGACTACACAGAAATACAGTAGAGTGCTATTTCTGCTGATATTATCAGTAGGAGAAACATTGAAATTCACACCTTTTTGTTTCTGTAAAGGAACTACTTGTATTTGTGTGTTTCTACACTAAGATGAATGATTTTTCTATTGTATACAACAGTTTATAAAAGCAAAATCAGTGCTTCAAAACTAAATATAGAATTTTATTAGCAGAGGCTGCTTCTTTCAGTCAAAGAGAGCCATATATGGTAAAACTATGTTACTGAGTACACTCTCAGAATGAGATCCAGGCTACTTCTACAAACTATAAAGCCTACATTAAAAACATAGCCAGACTAATGAGAAACAAACCAAACAAACCCTGAAGGAAGAAATAGTGCTAAAACAATGGAGAGAAACTAAGAAAACTACAGTAATATTTTTTTTTTTCCCTGTAAATATTTAAACCCAGACTGCAAGGGCTGATGGACAGTAAAACCATTCCCAAAGAAGAAAGCAAATCTGAGTTTTCTTGCTGAATTGTGTGATATTCGAAGATAAAATTACTGTGTCTGATTTTTAGTGACAGTTGTTACAGTCAACAGAGTTACATCTCATCCCACTACTAATTAAGTAATGTCTCTGACTAACTACCATGCTACTCCCTTGCAAGACAGCAGCAATGCTAGAAACTAATGCCAGTGAGATTGCCAAGTGACAGCAAGTGTGCCTAGCAGCTAAAGCCTGACACCAGTACAAAATATTTGTGTCACTGGTGTTTAAAACAGGCTTAGTTCTGGATGAACTATGACTAACCCATGATTATGATCAAATCCTTCTGCTAGCAGAAACAGCATTGAGTGATGTGAAATATGTATGCGAAGTCCTTGCTTACTGTTTAACAGCCAATCTCATAAATCCTAGTAAAGGCATTCCGCAAAACCAGCCAGAACTGGTGTTACACTCTGAGCACTTCTCTCAATATTCAGTCAAATGTCAAAGTGTAAATAATGAAATATTCAAACAATGAATATGAATTTGATCAGTAAACAAAGTTATAAATTTTGATTTTAACAAAACCAGTCTTCAATAAAACCAAAGCTCTCCACTGCAGACTTTCAGTGTTTGCATAAAGACTTAAGAATTTCTTAAATAACAAAGAATCACTTTTTCCTCCCCCCTTTCTGTAGCGCACACCTCAGCCAGATCGTGCTCATCCATTTTTAATAGCACATTGCTCCCTTCATAGCTGCATACACAAATTTGGTTTAAGGAATACAAGCTTATAAATTGCCATCCTTTGCCTGCCTTTTAAAGAAGGCAGAGAAAAAAAAAAAAAAAGAACCAACATCTTGAGCTAAGATTAAAAGCTGCATTCATATTAAAGAATGGCGTCTTTTTACTATTGAAACTGGAGCTGTAGATTATTCTGTGCTGATAAAGTACTACAGTGGGCAAGGAACTTTCCCATAATGAGCACTGCTGTAAAACAATTTATCTACAAGAAAGAAAACAAGTTTGCATAATCCATTTACAGTTGATTCAGCTTTAGAAGAATTTGTTATATAAATATATCTCACCCTGGGGAATTGTTTTGCCAAAATAACTAATGAAAGTGTTTGAGCAACTTAACACTGATAATTAATAGGATTTTTCAGTACCACAATGGACAATGGCATCTTCCCATGTTCATTTACCATCTCACCAGTGAAGAGACAAAAACTTGGCAGACTCCAAGCACCGAATACATTAGAAAGTGGAAAATGAACTAACAGCACTTGCAAAAATGTTAAGTAGGTGACATATTTTAACTGATCATCAAAAGGTGGTTTATGGTTCTTTCTTAAAAAACGTTCCATCACTCAATAATTGTCATCTTAAAAATCTTAATTAATAGTTCATGCATTGTCCAACTGACATTTTGAACATTCTGCTGTCATACTAGAATGTTTGACTAAACATAATCAAATACCATTATGCTGTTATACTCTCAGCTAGCAATCACAAGCTGTGTTTTAAGTTTAGGTGTCAATATCAAATCATCAAGAAGGATTACCCCAGGTAATCTCACAATCTCATCAATAATGCCTTGCCAACTATAATTCTGTAGAGACTTAAAACTCACAGTGAACCTTACCTGCTTTTGTGGTCACATAATTATTTTTATTATGCTTTGTGGCAATGTTGGCTGCCAAAAGAGGTTGTCCTAAAATCCCAGTGTGACAAAAATCAATTTTCAGATGCAAATGAGGGTGCCATAGGTGACATTTTTCATACCAAATAAATTGCCTGTCTATGGCTTTGAACTAATGGACACATAAACAAGAGAGATTGGTGCTGAAGTATTGCATTATAATCTTAGCAAAGTTTTATGAGACTCATGCTACAGGCTTCAAAGAGAAACTAAAAAAGAGGGAGAGGGCATGAACAGTTTGAAGAAGCCTGCAAGAATAGATATAGCCTTTTTCTTTTACATGATATTCCTTCTTTTTCCTCTTTCTTCTTTTTCTTTTTTTTTTTTTTTTTCCTGAGCTCCCATTTCCCTTTCCCCCATTTTTTTCTTTACAGTTTTAGGTCTCTGTATGACCCCTTCAGCCTGCCACAACTTCGACTTAATTATGACTCTCCACTTCTCCTCCTCTCTGTCCCTGCCCTGTCTTCTCACTTGCTCTCCTAGAATATCTGTAGAAAAGGATTCATTCCTATTATTCTTTTATGAATTCTGACAACATTGTTTCCCATTATTTCCACCTCCTCGAGTTGATAGGCATTCTCTGGCAGGGAGATTATTCAAAGCCGCCCCATTGTAGCTGATTGTAAACCCAGTGTGAAGAACCACTCAGGTAGACCTCAAAACTTCAGAATTTCTAAAGTAAGATGTGCAGAGGAGAGTATGAAAATACAGTTTATCAACACTATTAAGGATCTTTACAGCAGTTAAGCACAAGAAAGAGCTCAGATTAAAGGTGCTGATCTGAACATCTGAGTAATGAAGTAGGACCAGTAGGCAGGTGTCTAGTGACATCCCACTGAGCTGACAGAAAGCCATGTCCCTCTTCAGGCACCACATCCACATGAGACTTCAGCTGAAGTCTGCAGTTTCAAACTATTTTGTTTGCTACACAGATACAACAATTACAACAAGACCACTCTCAAACAGGTCTTCCCCTCCACATCTCCCTTTCTTTTTCTCTGTTATCACAAGCACTTCAACTTTTGTATTAAATAATGAGGGGATATAGATTAGTTCTGTTTTACTAAATCTGTGAGTTTGCACCACAAAGTGCAACAAAACTGTTGCATTTAAACTTTCTAAGAAAATACAAGAAATACACTGAAATGAGCATTAACTTCAAAAAAACCAGAGACTTTTAAGTGAACCTACTGCTCATGTCACATATGGCTATGCCGCAAAAACATGAAGAGGTCCACACCTGCGCAAAACTAATAGCAGGGTTTTTCAAGGCTTGTTTGAAGCTTATCCTGAAAAATCACAGCCTTCCTGAGCCTGCAAATTTCGGATAGATGTCCTGAGAGATATTTACGCTTGCAATACAAATACATTTGTATTGTATTGCAATACAAACAGAAACATGATAAAACCAGTATTTTTATGCTATGTTGATAGTGTTGTTTCCAACTATAGCTGAAATGAAATATATTACATAATAGCTTTTCAAACTTCTTCAAAAGATTTAAGTAAAGTTCAAATCTTAAGCTTTTGAAACTTTGATCTTGAAATAAAGATCAATCTTTTTGTTATTTCACCTTTTTCTCATTTTGGGAAAACATGAACAGTACTAAAGTGACAAAAACTGAATCCTGTGTCAGGCTTGTCCTCATGCATATCCACTTACAAGACTAGTATAAAAATTTTGGGGGAAAAAATTACAAAACATCCTGTTCAACCTCTCATCCTGACATCCTTGATAAATAATATTATTGCGGCTGTACCTTAGTTGGTTTTGAGTTCTGTTTGTTTGAGAGTAGGAGAGAGAAAAAGGTATTTGCTGCTGCAGCACATCTAGCTGCCTCCCAAAAAATCAGAGCTCCCTCTAAAGTCAATAATTCAGTGCACCTTGACTTTGCCTGCCAGCATCAGCAGAATGACAGGGAGGCAGAACAAACAGAACAGGCTTCCAGTACTGTGTCGGCAGAACTCTGCCCAGTTGGTCAAATACCATTGGTGTATTCCTCAGAGGCAACAGTTTATTCCCATTGCCAGAGCAACTCCTGGCAAGGCATGGATATGGAATTCAGGCAGCATACTTGAATACATCTCCACCCTGTTCTGAAAAGAGAAATTATGATGGAAAGTGAAACATACTGTTCCATGCCTTTTAAGGCCACCCCAGAAATTTACTTCACAAGCTAACTAATATATACAGCTTCTCTTTCTTCCATCACTCCATTTCTGCATGGTCTTGCAACCCAATGCAAACATTTGGAAAACAAGTCTTTAATTCCAAAGGTCCACGAGTGGCAAAATTCTGTGATCAGATTAACTATCATCTTTACCACAGTTGGTAATGCAGAAAGTGCCTAGCAGAAAAGTCCCAGTTGGTACAGATTTATCTACAAGTAAATCTAAACCACAGAAGAGAAACATGGTCTGTTCACACTCTACAAGTGAATGAAATACTTCAGGATAGGAACTATAGATTGGCATCACCGAGTTAATGTAGAGTTCAATTTTACCCAGTTTTATAGTTCTTCCTTTCTGTTTCCTTTCTGAAACTTTCAAGTTTACTGGAGGGAAAAAAAATAAAAATTAAAAAAAAAAATCTACCCATCCGAGTGAGAAACAGACTGTAAGATTTTCAGCTTTTTCTGATGATGATCCTTAGTGGACCAGATCATAACTCCCATCAGCAGCAGACACCAGCCAAAAGATCAATTGCATCAGGTTCACCAAGTTGCTGGTTAAAAACCAGAGAAACTGAAATTAGAATACTATATACAAAAAAATATACAAAGCACAAACGAAAAACTTCTTAGATACCAGATATATTCATTGACAGTGTGTAAGGGGCAAAAAGATTAACAAACAAGTTTAGTGAAAAACACTCAGAGAGGACATTCTGCAGTCTTGATCTCCACTAGTACTGACCAAAGCTATTAATTTATACAAGAAGTTAATTTAAAACCAGAAGATATAACGCAGCATAGTTTTATGAACCCTTACTAAATAAATGTAGAGCCCTAGGGCTCAGTGTACTTTCATTTAAAGTGATTGTATTCCATGTGTAAAAATTAAAGACTTAAATATACTGGGATAAATTAATTTAGACTTGCTAAAAGGTTTCTATAAATAGCCCTGCATGATTTCACTTCTTCATATGGTCTGGCTTTGTTGACAGTTACTATAAGAACAGAGCATTCCGGTTTCCCTGTCATTAACATGAAACAGTCACCTAAGGAAAGCCTTTCATACTTAGAACAAGGCAGCTACTAAACCTATCCCTTACCATATCTATGTAGTTGGAGTTGGAGTTCATTAACTTGTCACCACTGATTCTTTTTGAATAGGAAAATGAAATGAAAAAATGACATGCAAATCAATATCAGCTGTTAAGTCATGTTCTCATTTAGCACAGTGTCAGATATGAAATATTGAGAATTAGAAAGAAACTTTCTGGTGGAAAAACATGCTTAGTATGCCATTTTTTAAATAAAAGAACTGCTACAGTGAATTAAGCTAGTTATCATCCCACACTAAAAGTTACAGCATGTTAGAAGCTAAAGAAAATCTTCTAAACGCTATTTTTATTTTCAGGTATCTTTTAAAATTTCATTAAGATTAATCATCAGGAGAAGCATTTTAGAATGTATAATTCATGCTCTTTAGTTAACACAAAAGCTGTGTAGCACATCCGTAGATCTATAGCAGGAGAGAGACATCTGCTAAAAGGACTTCCATATATCCCAGTATAACACTACAAGTTCACAGACATATTCTTGGGAAATACATTTCACTCATGTAAATCATGCTCTTATCAGAAGGGACTACAAATTAGGCATGTGAAATGATAATAACAGGGTGTCAAAGGCCAGAAGAAATCTGTTGGAGATAAGCATAAGGTAAAGGCAAAGAGCTATTTGTATATTCTGATACATGCTGAATTTCTCATTATCTTTCTAGAGAGACCCAACGTCAGAAAACTCTACCTGGTAAACTGCAGGCCACAAAAAGGCCTCCAAGATGCCACTTCATGCATCCCTGAGGTTGAGCTCAGAGTTACATAGAATCACAGAATAGTTAGGGTTCGAAAGGACCTTAAGATCATCCAGTTCCAATCCCCCTGCCATGGGCAGGGACACCTCACACTAAACCATGCCACTCAAGGCCTCATCCAACCTGGCCTTGAACACCACCAAGGATGGAGCATTCACAACCTCCCTGGGCAACCCATTCCAGTGCCTCACCACCCTCACAGTAAAGAATTTCTTCCTTATATCCAATCTAAACTTCCCCTGTTTAAGTTTGAACCCATTATCCCTTGTCCTGTCACTACGTAAATGGCTTGTAGCAGAGTTAAATCAAACAACTAAGTGTAATAACCTTAATTTAAAAATAGCTAGCTCTCCACCAGCAAAAGGTAAAAGGTCCCTAATGACCCGTATCTGAATAACTTTAATATACTTATTGGGTATCTCTATTTTACAGACAGAAATCCAAGGCAGAGAGGTATAGAAGTAAAGACTGTCGATATCATAACACTTTTTCCTTTTGCCCAACCTGTTTTGTCTGGAAGCTCTTTGGGCAGATGCCGTCTTTCACTACATGTATAAGATCTCAAGTCACCATCTTTGACAGTGCTTCTGTACTACTACAGTAAAATGACAGAGAAATAATGCAAATGCTGAATGGTTTTGCACTCTTCTTTAATTCTTCTAAACACATAACCAGAATCTTATCTTCTGATTGTCTAGAGACAAGATTGACTTCCATCACCTTATTTTCTCACTTCATAATTTTAAAGACTGAATCTTAATCAAGTCACTTATCTAATTCACAATTGCTCTGAAACATATTTTCAATTAATAAAATGATCCTAAATACATCCTAATGTACTGAATACCAACTAAAAAGACACAATAATCACCAGCAGTGACAAGGAAGTGGGAAAGCCTTTAAACTAAACCAAAATAATTTCTCTCTCATAACTCCCTATCCCATATTTTTATATCACTAGAAGATACAGTAATTATGTCCCTCAAATAAACCAGATATTTTTGTGTTTAATAGCCAAATATTAAAGGAATCCTTTGCCTTTAAACTTCTACTATATTTAGCATACTTTTCTTCTAACTAAATACAGATGACTCAACTTTTTTGACAGATGTTAAGTTTATTAAACATCACAGGACTAAACAGAATCTGCCTTATGGTATTTACAAATTCGAGATAAAATTTTAAAGTAATTATAGTCAATACACAGAATCTGGCATTAAAAGCCACGGAATAAGCATGAAACTTCTGAGATCCTCTAAAGAGCTACTTGAACAAAAAAACCCATTAATTTTACAGGGATTCAGCTGAAGGCATAATCAACATTAAAAACAACTAAAGAAATATTTTTTTTATATTTCATAGAAACAAAATATAACTAGCATACTGTGACTGCCCATTAACATTATGCACAGTTATTATTATATGTATATCAACTTGATGCTAAGAGTATCCAGTGGAAAGGGCTATACAATATGATAGTCCCACAAATACATTCTGTTTTCCTGGCAATTAAAAAACATGGAAACACTAACAATTAACATCAAGGTCACCCTCAAATAAATTTTGATTTGGACACTCCTCATAGCGGATTTATGAGTAGAGTCAAAGCTCATTAAAATCAGTGGAATGACTCCTGTTGACTTAATGGAGATTGCATTTGGTGTACTGCTTTCTATGTTTTCCTATGACAGATTAATTACACGGTTTTGTGAATAATCATGCCTAAGATCAACCCTGTAAGTTGTAAGCTTCAAGCCTTACATCACATATGCATGCAACTTTGTTAACGAGTTTGACTGTTGCAGATGTGAGCCATTCAGAGCCAAATCTTCCCCGATTTTTACTTTTGATCTTTAAACTGAAGTTTTAACATTCCCTCCACTTACCTCTACCTTAATTCTTGATTTGAGGGTCAATATGAAGCACAACAGATTCTTCTGGCTTTAATGACCACATAAGCTTTAAAAGGATGGTTTTAGGGAGTGGGAGGTAGAGAACAAACCACAAAAGGACAACACAATATGGTGGCACAGTGAAAATAAAGTTGTCTCCAGATAAAGTCAGAAAGTTACTTAACCTGCTGTGCACAGCTACATATGCAATAAGGAGCTATAGCTTTTTTGTCAGAGATGGGAGAAATCCTCAATACAACAAGGATATGGAGGTGACTTCGACGCCTCCCATAAGAAGACAGGCTGAGAAATTTCAGCCTGGAGAAGAGAAGCTGTGTGGAGACCTCAGAGCAACCTTCCAATATCTGAAGGGGGCCTACAAAGGTGCTGGAGAGGGACTCTTCATCAGTGTGTGTAGCAATACAACAAGGGGTAATGGCTTCAAATTAAAACAGAGGCAGTTCAGGTTAGTTATAAAGAACAAGTTCTTTACTGTGAGGGTGGTGAGGCACTAGAATGGGTTGCCCAAGGAAGCAGTAAATGCTCCATCCCTGACAGTGTTCAAGGCCAGGCTAGACAAAGCCTTGGGCAACATGGTCTAGTGTGAAGTATCCCTGCTCATGGCAGAGGGGTTGGAACTACATAGTTTTAAGGTCCTTTCCAACCATAACTATTCTATGATTCTATGATTCACATGGCAATAGAACACCCAAGGCCAGGAAATGAGTAGAATTTTGTATCATATTAAGTTGATTGCACAGAAAATTGACAGTTTTTCCTTTAACCTGCTGCTGAAAAAACTCATTTCTGTTGAAAACCAAAAGCAGGGGTAAACTAACATAAATTGCTCAGTATCAAACTATAGGCATTATTGAAACAGAGTGGATAGAACAACTAGTTTTATCAATGCTAAGATTACGATTTTAATTAAAGAGCAAGATTGTGACTCTGTTGAAAAAAAGTCAAATTTTTCCTCTTTCTTAGTAAAATAACCCAATCTATATATATTCTTATACTTCTCAACATAAATCTACAATGTATGCATTGAAAAGAATATGTTTTAAAGTCTATCTTGAAAGATATTCCACATTATAATATATTAGTAATATTTTTACAGATGTTGCTGGAAATTAAATACATGTGAACAGTTCCAATGGACCTCTCAGTATGGAGGTTCAATTTTTTATATAATTAATGACAGTAAATGAATGAATCTACAACCAATGGATGTTGACTGAGCCAGTACGAAAACAAATAATGAAATGCCTATTTCCTAAATCAGGAATTCACTCTAAACCTTTTATATTTCTAGCAGGCAATTCTGTTGCAGAGGCTGGTACAAAAAATACAGAATACTAGTGTAATAATCATTTTAATCTAAGGAATGGGTTTATAGTTTGCAGCAAGAACAGCAGTACGAACAAAAGGCCTAGTCTGAATGGTCTTGTTACCAGGTGCTACCACAGGAGAGCATGATAACTGAGCCCATTTGGTCCCACATGGATTTTTGTCTACTTATACAGTCTTTCAGCAGTCATGAATTTCCTATCAAATGAGTAGACTTTTTGTTTCGTCTTCAGGGAAAAGAAAAAAAGTCACAGGTATAAGAATATTCTTCCTGCACAGAGAAGAAGCTACAGTGTAGTAATTGACAGGCAATCACGAATATTGAGTTTACTGGCATTTTTGTTAGAAAGTTCAACAATATCCAAATCAAAATAATACACCTCACAAGAGCATTCCAGTGTCCCATTTCATAGGGGCTGATATGCTGTTATAACAACTCACATCTGTGCTTTAAGAAAACCCTTTGCATTTTGACACAGCTTTTTAAACCATCAGCAATGCAGATTTCTTATTAGTATTTTTTTTCAGGAGTAGTCAAACAAGTTGGGTGATACTAATGTGCACGAATGTCAAGGCATGTATGAAGTCTTCAGAATCTCATAGGAGAGTCCAGTACTTCACAGAATTATACCCTTGAAATCCCAGTGCAAAAAATTTCTATGGCAATATCTGAAAACTAACTTTCAGTTCAGCCTTCCAGATCCCAAAAGACATTTTACTGTCACGCGTCCTCCAGGTCATTAGAGGATAGATCTTCATTCAACACAGCACAGTGCTCAATACTGTACAAAAATCCAAAGGGCAACCCCTCCCATAAACACTCAACATATTAACATGTAGTATAAGTGGGATCTAGAAGATTTTTTTAAATATTATTTTAATTTTTATAACTTCTAAATTATCATAATCTGCAAAATGTATAAATCTTCAATTGATGAATGTATCATGCCTGCTTCTTCTAGTAACTCTGAAAAGACATTGGGCATCAGGAGGATAAGAAATGCTTAACTGTGATGTTTCTTGTTAACAGAGTCCTTAAAGCCCCAGAAAATATTGACATGCATGCTTACGTGAGTAAGGTGAAGACAAAGTTCACATACACACAAAGACTTTAAATTCCCATTTGTGAATACACAGGTCATGTCACAACATGTTTGACAGAGACCATTTAAAAAATTTAAGAAACTAAAAAAAAAACCCACCTCACACAGAAAAAAACCAAAAAAAACCAAACAAAAAACCCCCCACAAACAAACAATACACACACACCCCCCCAAAACAAACACAAAAAAAACACCAACAGTTGATCCACACTGCCTTGACATTAAGCATAGAACTTGTACTTGGCCACATAGAATATTCAGCAGTTCTCCAGTGTGATTAGTACCATTATACATATAAATGTACTTAAAATAAAGTTAAATATTTAGCCCATTTCTGATTGATGATATTAAAAAGAACTGTCTTAAAGAGTAAGCTGTCTTAAAGAGACTGTCTTAAAGAGAAGATACAATCTTGTACTAAGATCACACAATTTAGACACAAGAAGGCCAATACACCAAGAGCTAGATCCAGCTCATTTTGAAAGAATTATAATCTATTCCTTATCTTAAAAAGCTACATATACTAGACCCATGATTCATTTATCACAAAGCCACAGTATAATTCTAGAGATAGAAAGTAAACTAAAGATAAAATTATTTCAAGATAATTTCCTGTTGAGTTAAAACACATGCTGAATGGTCCAACAAGTATTGAACATCACCAATCACAAGGGTGTTTGCTGACTTGCAGGTAAATAAAAGTGCATCCCTTTCAGGGTAGTTTGAACAGTTGCTGATCGAATGACTTTGTGCTGCTGGAATTTAAACAAGTTACCAGAACACTTTCTAAAAAGGATTTCAACAAATTTCTTCTTGCTTATCAGGAAACTTCTTGTTTACTGCTGTGCACCAAACAGTCATAGTGAGTTTGTTAAGAAACTAGAGGCCAAATTCAGTCTCTCCTTTCTTACTAGTACAGTTGCCTTAAACAAGAATCTATGTTTTCCATAGTAATGAAGGACAATGTGGAATTTTAGTGGTACCAAAGTTATTAGCAGCAGCCAATTACTGTACATTGCAGGAATACTTGCCAGTTCAAATTGACCTGATGCCCCTCCACTCTCTTCCTGTGTAATCACCATCCCTAGGTGCCCCCTCAGTGAGGGAAATATATAAACAATGAATAAAACTATTTTTTATAAGATGGATTAACTGCTTAATGCAAAGGTTATTCATTTTGATTTGGTGGTGAAATGAGAAGTGAGGAACTGGATGATTAATAACACTAAGATGACTATAAATGTTAGCAGAGTTGCTTATTATGGAGGTACCAAATTATATTAAGCTTTAACTTGCCAAGTTATTCTAGATATTTAAGAAATCTAACTCTAAAGTATACAAAAGATGCAAAGGACTACTCTTAAAAGCAACAGGATTGTGATGATCAACAACTAAGGAATTTTAGGTCTGGAAGGAGCCATCTGTCCTTGCAGTAGCAGAATCAATTCTTGGGGGAGGACAAATGTAGACTTTTACCCTGTGATGCTCCATTAAATGCTTAAGATGTGTGCTGAGATAAGTGTTACTGTAATAACCATAATAAATGTTCCTTCAGGTTTGTGAAAACCAGCATGGAACTATTGGGACAATCATTAGAGATGATTATTGATGTATCTGATGGAGAGAAATGACTAAACTCTTACTCAGGGAATCATCTTTTCATGTGAATAATTTCCTCTATTATGGCTCTCTCTCAAATCCAACCTGTATCTGGAAGCTGACGGAAAAGATTATACTGGAGAAAACACCATCAATATTTTGTGCCTCTGACACAAAAAAGAGCCTTGAGTTTAGTTTTGAAGACAACTTAGTTTGATCTCCTCTTGGAAATGTCTCAGTTCCTTAATAAATCTGAGGTATTTCTGGTGAAACTGGGGTAGTTGTCATATGCTGACTGCATCATTCCTGCATGTCAAATGAGAGGACAACAATGGAAGAAATGGACAGAAGTCTCACAGGTTCTTTTGGTTTCTGTGATACCTCTTGCTCATTATGGATTTGAGGACATTAATGATGTCATGGCGATTTTAATATCTTACAGAAATTGCCACGTCCTTTTTCCAAACTCCTTATTTAAAAATTACTCTATTACTATCCTGAAGTGAAAAAAGTGTTATGAAATAAGTATCAACAATTAAGATATCTATGCAAATACCTTTTCATACAGATGTATGTATATAGACATGCACACGCATATTCTTTCTCTGTGTACTTAATAGTTACACTTTAAGGATGTTACAGGATGAAAGCTGCATTATAAATGAAAGATATTACATATCCTAAGAGACATCTACTTATCCTTTATGATCTTGCTTAATGTTCTACTAAATCATGCTTAGTCTGTTGCTTTCCCACTTATATGCTCATTTACTACAATGAATTTTAAATTTAAACCTTTTCCAAATGGTTCTTTTAAATGTTCCCCATACCTCTGGCACAAATTTCCACAGAACTCCAGCAGTCTATGGAAATTAGCACATAGGATTGGCATAGTTTTGTCTATATCAGAATGCTTTCATGCTGGACTCAAAATAATAACTTGAAAAAGGATTATATGTCAATACATGATGATCCATCACTCATCCACAAAATCTAGTAGATATTTTTTTAATAAATAACGGAGAGTTAGCATCCTTAGATCATAAAAAGAAGCTAATTCAATTCAAAATGTCTTCACACAACTTGTCTACCATTCAAACTCTCATAAAAGTATTTTAGGGCCAAAAGGTAAATCGGTATTTTCTTGGCACACTGTCCAGGGTGAATTTTAGTTCAAATAAAAGACTTCAGCAATCTCTGAATAATATGTCTCACTGAATTTATGGAAGCTTTGCCATTAAGTCTTATGGATGAAAGTTAAGAGTTAAGTGCAATTTAAAAGAAAATATGATAAAATTGGTTGCATTCCAGAACCACATTTAGTTCTGAGCTTCCACAAAAGCTTTAAGTTTATACAAGAAAGCCATCAAGCAACAGTGAAACTAACTGAGAAGTCTAAATGCAGCTCAGGGCTGAAAGAAATTATGGCTTTAGACTTTTTTAATAAAATTAATTAATTTAGAATATTTTTGCCTAACATCTTTCATTATTCTGTTAATAATTTGGAATAATTAACAAGTTTTCATGTGTTTCAAAAAATCATTTCATTTTACCTTTGAATTACTGTAAGACGTTTTACAATTGTCATAGCTCTGCTTGCTACTGAAAAGCACAAAGTCCCTTTTCGTGGATAAACACTTCCCTAGTTCACATAAAATCTGAATGTATATTACTCATGGAGAAAAGCACTGAACATTCACAGAAGCTAACACTTTCTTGTTTCACAGTCAATTATTCATGTTTCCAGTCTATAAGACCATTTTTCTCTCCTTAAATATCCAAGTACTTCTCATTTACATGCTGAAGTTGCATACTGAGAGAAACAGAAGGAAAGCTAACCCACACATTTGATCTAGGCATTTATACTTACAGTGAATAAACTTACAAGGCACACTTTGCCCACAAAAAGGAACATTAAATTAATGAAAACTACCAGTGGCCCATGTTCTTTATAGTATTTACTCTGGTATTTAACACAATTATGTAACTGTTGCTATGGCAACTGCCACATCTCTTGGCACCATAATAATTCTCAGACAAATGGATCTTTGTCAGAGCAAACTCCAAAGCCAGTGTATATGAAACCTGCATTTCTTTGGTAGTGGGAATCTGCTGAGTTGGAAGAATAAATTCAGCCCAGACCTAAGGGAAAGCACAAGACTGTCAATAGAGGTGAAGCTTTGCTTCAGAGCTGAGTGAAAGGTGGGGAGAAGGGCTATATATGAAAAATCACAAGCACTGCGCCCTGCCATGGGACTCGTGGTCACTCAGAAACAGCCCAGAAAGAAGTACAGGAGTCATGTCTGTAAAGCAGTGTCAGACAAAACTCCTGTCTCAATGGCTTAATCCAAAATCTGCTGTAATCTGATTATTTCAGCAGGTTCTGGATCAGGCTGAAGGATAAAAAGGGAAAGTAGGCGACCAGAATTTGTGTGAAAATAGCTTATTTCAGGGGTTGAGGAGATTTCTTACATAAAAGGAGCTCTTTGTTTTTTCCTCAACAGCAAGTGGTCTGCACAGAGGATTTTCATAAAAATATAGCCAAACAGATAGCTAAATGATACTATAAAGAATGACCCCTTGATGAGAACAAGCTCTTGTTTTCATTGCCATTAATTAAGATATATTCTGTGAAAGTAGCATTGCAGACTTTAAAAAAAAAAAAATTAAAAATTTCAACCTTTCACTGGTGATTAAAGCAGCAAAATGTCATTTACCACAATACCATCAACACACAGGTATTGCATTCTAAAATTACTTCTACGTCAGATTTTTATGCATTAATTCCTAGTCAGTAGACATTTACAGTGTGAAAATGAACAAAAATAAAAGTAATGACAAGTTAATCTTTTAACGGCTAGTAGAACATATTAAACTTTCTTCCAAAAGGAATGCAAAAGTGAGAAAATGAATTTTTTTTTCTTTCCTCTTTAAGAAAAGCTATCTTTATATGGCTGAAGGACACCTTCATATCTTAAGACAAAATATTGCCACAGCTTTTCTGAAATGGTATTCTAGATACTGTTTTGATCAGTATAATGACTTATAAATATATCATAGATATTGATGTACCCCTGTGACTTACTCTATTTTGTGCCTTAAAATTAAATGCAAAACATGGGGTTTTATTTATGCAGCGCATCACTTTTTGCAGCAACTGCTATATGCAAAATCTAATAACATGGAACTCTTCGAGCCTGTTTGTCAATATCTCATATGAGAGTCTGTCTTCTGCAAAATGACTTTTGCAGAGTCATTTTCAGCCTATTTGGAGCACTATTCTAAACTGAAAAAATGCTAATATACATTAATGGGAACGATTGCTTGCTATATCAGAAAGGCTGATTCTTGATCTTATTCTCCAGATAAATTATTGAACTGCCAGATGACTAAACTCAACTATTCACTTCCTTGCATGAATATTTTTCTGTGAGAGAATCCTGATTTGTAATAAGATTATTGATCCTTTATCATCTGTTTTAAGGCAGAAAACCATACATGTAGGATTTAAGGCTCTAGGCACTTTTTATCTCATATCAATAAAATTTGCAATCTGTATCCTGCAGGGATAAAGCAGAGAGTAAGATACAAATAAGAAACGCTAAGGTTTAAATCCAAGGAGCTTACTTTCATTATTTCTGTTTGATACTTTCGGAAGGAAGCACAGGCATAAAGCAACTTGCACAAACATACACATCCAGGCAGTGACTTAGTAGGAAACAAAATTCAGGTCATCAAGGCATCTGTGGAATTTTTCAGCCAGGCTGCCTCTCAGGTCCTCAGTATAATAATAATAAACATAGCAGGGTACTGATGTTGGGAAAAGCAATGGTTTGACAAAGGGAAATGTCGAAGCTGTATATCTGACTAACCTCTAGCCATTACAAAGTGGACTGGACAGAGTAGTAGGACTAGAGGAACTTCATTTTCTTCAATCTGAGCTACTGCTGAAGATGGTTTTAAACTTTGTCTACAACATGCTGTCTCTGGGCGTGTTCCTCCCTCTTATCTCTTCTTTTCTTTCTCCTTTTTCCATCTAGCGCCTGAAAAGTGTCCTGAGGGTTTGACAGTTTCTATTTAATCATTTCATCCTGCTGTATGGAAGACTGCTGAGCACCATACAGAGAAGTTACTACCAGACTAGAATTTCTGAGTACCTTCATGCCCTCTTACTGCTTTGGTGCCAGACTCTTGATATCTCATGCCCCTTCCTTCCCCGTGTCTGTGATGCTGTAACAAATAAAAGCCCAAAATAGCTTCCTTTGATGGGAAGGGGGGCAAGCTGCATTTTGCCAACACACACACAAAAAAAAACCTGAGAAATATTGTTTCCCAAGGTTTTCTTTTAGCTCCCATTGTACTAACGGTATATTCATTAAAACCAGCACTGGATTACAGAGGGGGAGGAGAAATAGTGGGCAGCATTTTATTTAGCCTTGGAGGATTCCCAGCTCAATTCCCATCTTGCTGCCTTTTGTAACTCACAATCTGTTATGAGACTTTACAAAAAAATTGGCTGTGCTTTGTCTTCCACAAAACGAGACAACTGAAATAAATACACGAATGTCTGGTCAAATTATCAGACCTGACGAAATTTCCAGCTTTTGGTTGTCCTACTATTTCCACAAGACAAAGCAGGGATCAAGCATTGGGTAAGACATAAGATTAAAAAAAAAAGTAATAACTGTCACTTATCAGCTCAGCTTGTTCCCAACTAAGGTTTGTAAGTGATTCATTTTTCCATTTGTGATCTGAACCTTAGCAATTGTATGAATTATTCCAAATGAACCCAAAGTTCATTTTAGGATCATGGGTGAATCAAAATGTTTCCATGCCTATTTTTAATATCGCTAAGCATTCAATTCCTGACTGTGTGAAAGAGTATTAAGCAAATACTGGGCAAAGCAGAGCCGGACCACAGATGTGCATGTCTCACCAGCGCTACCCCACGGTGAATGCAAGTGAACTTCATTTCCTGTATTGAGCACTTTGATTGCCTGAGGGTACAAGCATATACACACATAGCTATTACAAAGATAACACTGTAATGTTACACCTTACACAGGCCCATGGCAAATCTGAGCACTCATATTCTACACGTCTGTCAAAAATCACAGCAGTTTTTATATGCAGACTTCCCTTTGTCAAGATGGACAGAAAGCTATATATCTAGCCAAAACCATAGGAGGAAAGGAGCATTAAAAACAGGTTGTAGAAAGCAATCTAACTGTAATCTGATTGTACAGATTTTTGTTCTCAATAGCATGTATGCTTATCTGTAGGTAGAGATATTCATGGGGTTTAGGGTATTTTGCATAAACATCCAGACTTCTGCAAAAGCAGCAGTGCTGCATTTGCTTTTCCATCATTTGACCCTTCAAAAGATTCTGTGATCAAAGAGCAAGAGCCAAGTTGGCTGTTGATGTTGAGGAACCATCTATCCTCTCATATTGTAGTCATGGCCACCCTTCAACAGACAGCTGCAGGCTCTGCAGATCTAATACGCTTCTGGCACAAGAGTAAGACAACATGCCCTTCAGACTCAATAAGCAACGTTAAAGCAGTGAGTGGTATTCTAACAGCCCTTGATTATGCTATGGCCATGAAGTTAACCATGTAGGGCTGATCAGTGAGGCCAGCTTATCTTCAGCAGGAAAGAACCACCCCCCTCCATCACTAGAATACCAAAAGCTTTTCTGCATGCTCCAGACTGGACCTCTAAATATTTTCCATATTCATCTAAAGTATGGTTGGTAGCAATCAATGAGTTTTAAGAATTATGCTATATCTTCCTAGGCTCAGACTGCCAGTCAGCACATTAGAGATCATTGTTGAAAGTCATTTCCAAACATGTTGGGAATCTGAAATTAGAAACATTAACAATGGGATTTCACAGATGTAGGATACATGCTTTCAGAAAAGAAATGGCACTTCCTGGCAGTGGGGAAATACTTAAGAACTACTTATCCCCTAATTAAATAAGGTACTGTATTCTAAGTACTGATGTTAAGCAGTGTTCTAACATGTGCTCATCTTAACCCTACAGAATTATGCTGAATTACTAAGGCTCCTGAATTACAAAGGCTCCATCTGAGCATTTCTTAGCCAAGACTACTTGCATAAACAGATGGAGCAGTTCTGCTGTTTCCATGATGACACATTTTGATTGCAAAAGTACAGGATTAAGTTCAAATTTATCATAAAATCACTTTAGATTGGGCTCTGTATTTTTTATATCCTTCTCAAGTGTGACAAACAGAGACAAGACTGTCTGTTGTGTTCAAAATAGGCAAACAATAGCTGAAATGGCTGTTAAAAAAAATATTGATTTAACAGCAACAGAGTACTGCCTGAGGCCAGCCTAGGACAGTCAGCCTCAAAGATCTTTATATTCCCCTGAATAAGGGGATGATCCTCACTAGAAGGATTTCCCGGGGTACATTAATGCATCAGGTAACTCCCAATGGCACTGCAGGCACCAAGGATCACCACACTAAAAAGGGTAACCTTCTAGTCATGAGCTGAATATCAAAATCCATAAAGAAGTGATGAATGCAGGTAGAGATGACACTGTGATGTTGCTTTGAGGAGTCACCTATAAAGAAAGCCTGGCAAGTGGCAGAATATGTCAGATTTAGACTGGTTTTCTCTGAAGCAACACAAAGTGACTGGAACAGAATCTGGGAGTGGTGCCAAATTAGACTTGGCTTTTGAATATAGTCTGGTGATAGATTTCAACACTAGGCATTAATTAATATTGCTGGAACGTTTTGAGGGGAGACTACTAGAACCCAAATAAGACATAAAGGGAAAAGGTCACTGGCAAAGCTATGTCATAGTCTATGTAAATACACACTTCTTAATTCCCCTAGATTGTAACTTCCATGGAATAGCTCCTCTCAAAGACACTGAAGGGCTGCTTCTCTACTAAAACCAAAATAAAACTTCAGAATATGATTCTCAGGGAGTCAGATCTTCACACATAAAATGATTCCCTGAAGTTTAACTCCAGACTTCCTGTCAGAATGTCTCAAACTCCTCTGTGGTTTCACTAGCTTCTAACTGGGGAATGAGAAACTCCATTTTGAAATTGCTCCTAAGATTTCAAAAGCTGGAGTGGAAACAAAATCATTTGAATGTTCTTGTGAATGCACCAGAAGGAGCACGGCTTCTAGTTTGAGACACACGACAGACAAGTGCCCAGCTCCTGCAAGTGTAGCTTTCCTACCCTGAAACTGGCAGTGGATGGACCTAAATCCACAGCTCAAGTATGACTGTTAAAATTTAACTTTGTGAAGAAACAGCATATTTAAATACAATTAAATTCCATTTTAAGTGTTCTGATCAGCTGTCTGCAGTTATGCATTCTGGTACTTTCTCTCCTGCTGGCAATCTGTATTCACATCATGTGCTGCTCAAAGTGCAGATCAAAACCTTTCCACAGTCATGGACTTTCAGAAGGTTGTTCAACCTTTCCCCTAAAGGTAACTTTTCCGGTTTTTTTAGTGGAACACGGAAGTTATACTAAGCTACTGATGGAAATACAATGACAATGCTGGTAGTTAAAAGTTTAAATACCCAACTAAGACAATAGATCAGTCATTTTTATCATGGCATCTTTATAATTCCTTGAAATTGTAGATTTGTAAAGGTACCAGGCTTAATCGTCCAATAAGCCACTGCATTGCCTGCCTGTCTCCTAAACACCATGACACAGAAGCAGAGGCTATTTTATGTTTCTTTTCCTTACTTTCATGGATGTGAAGTAAACAATCAATTTGTGAAGCACTTCTCCCCTTAGTCTGAGATTAGTATTACACTGAAATTCAGAAGTGGAAACAAAAGGACACATCATTCAGTGGACAGAATGGAACAAAAATCACTAGCCCATAGAGGCAGGCTGCAAGTCATGTGCTGCTATTTGTGGGCAGACGTTAATGTATTTTAACACAAGGCAATGCGAAGTAAGCAGACCTATACAAAAACTTAAATTCCACAGCACAGAATTCATTTCCATGTACTTAAGACTTGGAATGAACGTGAAGGTTCTGTAAATTCTAAATTGTACATTTAGACTATGATTTTCTTTTTCAGTTATGGCCAAACTGTGGTCATCTGGCTTAATATACACCAGAAGAAACAGTCAGTTTTGGAGTTCTTTGCATTGAATCATTTCTTTATGAATGTTTAGCATTTATGCCTGCAGATGTAATACATTTTTCAAAACCTGGAAAACCTGTATTTTAAATTAAATTAAGTACTAAAACCTTACAGCAATATCTGGATTGAAGACTGATTTTGATACCTGCTAACAGATTAAAACCACTTACAGTCCTAGATAGCACATGTAAATACCTAACAGCATAACGCATCTCCTGGTACTTTCTTCTAATCTTTTGTGTATATCTTACCTTTAATGCACCATGTTTTTCCTTTTCTTCAACAATCAAAATTTCTGCCAGATCCTCAGCATGCTCAGACTGTGCATGGACAAACAAGGTTCTGCCAGCTTCTGACATATTCTTTAGTGCAACTAAAGTTCCATCGCGTTCCACCTTAAAATCTGGGTTAGAAACTTCAAAGGTCAGTTTATTATTCCCCTTGCAGTCATCAAATTTCACTGGGGAAAAAAGAAAAAATAAACAAACAATTATAAGTATCAACTTTGGAACACAGACTTCAAACATCTTACATCATTGGCTTATCTACAGATCTCAGGAAGAAATGTACTGCAATCTATGAGGAAAAACTTTCAAAGAAGCTTTATATTTGTGTGACTATAATTCATAGACAAATTATATGAATATTCATTTTCAGAAGGATAAAGATATTTTGGTTATCCTAACTGGGGAGGTAGGAGATAGAACATTTTGGACATGAACACTTTGCAATCACTTAACAAAAAATGCATGAAATGCACACCTACTTCTAAAAAATGGGCAGCAAAAGTAGGAACCTTGTTGTCACACTCATTGTAACCAAGGATCTCCAAAGGCTTTTCTCTTGGGCAAGTGGTTTCAGATATCCAGTAAAACTTTAAGCTGGTTGTTTACAGAATATTCAACCTCAGCCTACAGTAAATGTGTTGTGTAACAGAAACCCCAACCTGTAACATTTCTTACTACGTACCAGGATGGTGACAGAGTGCCTGGGCTGCACTATCAGTGTAGCTAAGGATTATGAGAACTTTTAATCAAACATTAGCTGTCAATAATCTTGTTTCACTTTACATGGAAGATCTTAAATATTTTGGAAAGCTGGCATAGAGAGCAAAACATCTTTAAAGTACAGAGGTTTGAGACTGTCTCAAGTTCCTCTCTGAGTCCGGTAGATTCACTTTGCACAAAACACCGGAGAAAACATTACTCATGTAACTACCAGCTATATTGTTAAGGTCTTCACCACAGACTTGTAATTGCTAAGTGTATTTCTCAGGTTTTGACACGTGTGAACAATATATTTGCATGAGAAGGATCTTTTTGCAGACAATCTGTTCTGTATTCTCTACCTGCTCCTTGAGTTACTGCTGTTGTAGATTTTTCACTTACCTGTATGCTCTTGGTATTTTGATTTTACATTTCATTTCTACTGGATCTTTAATAACAGCATTACAATTTCAGAAGTTAACACAGACACAGATACAGACTACAGAAGATCAAAGACAGTGGAGTTTTACTGAGAATAAAGCACTTTGTGTAATTGTTTCAATTCACAGTATAGACTTCTTGTATTGGGTCATTGTCTTTAAATGAAAAACATGATCCCAGATTTTCTTACAGCCTGCCCAATACCCAAGATTTTCTTGGCTATGCAAACTCTATAACCACTCTTAGTGAACAGACAGAATCTCACAGTGGATGACTACGCAACACTCCAGGAAAGTTACACAGAAATCCTCTTTATGAGATTTTGCATATTTCCAGACATACCAAAGTGAGGACAGGGTTGCCAGGGGATCTCTTGGAGATCCTTCCTCTCTGCATATTCACTGGGACTGAATCCCAAAGTAGAACCAACACAGTGAAAAAGAACTGTTCCTGGTTCCAGAATGTGAATACAACTTCACACCTTCTCTCCCTCCTGCTTTTCCCCAGGGGAGCTTCACTCCTTCACTCCCAACTCCTCTGCCTTCTCTCCCAGAGCAGCACAGGGGGATGGAGAGCAAGGGGTTACAGGCAGCAACTAAGGGCTCCTCTCTGCAGCTCCTTCCTCCTCCTCAGACTTTTCCTCTGCTCCAGCTTGAATCTCCCCTCTGCAGGCTGCAGGTTCCTTCAGGACATACCCACCTGCTCCAGTGCGGGGTCCTCTGCAGAATCCCGCTCCAGCGCATGCAGCCCTTCTTCCAGTTCTTCCCTTTCCTCATCCTCCTCTTCCCCTGGGGCTCACACGCTCTCACACCCTCTCTCCCCTCACCCCAAGCAGCATTTTGCCCCTTCCCCAGAGGCACCACCATCCCTGTTGACAGGCTCAGTGATGCCCTGTGTCAGGGCAACCCCGGAACCAGCCCTATGCCCTCACAGAGAACCCGCAGGTGTCACCCAGCAACAGCACACTGACCATCAACAACAGCTCTAGAGCCTGAGGTGGGATTGTAAAAACCAAAGTTGTGACCCTGTTAATTTGTGACTTTTTGTGGCTATCCTCAAGAGTCCAAAATCTATAATCACCACATAAAAATTACCCTGGCACCTGTAGGATCAAGTTTTAGCTTTGCTTACATCTTTTAACTAAAAGCTGCTCCTATTTTCTCTGCTTTACTTGAGGGCAAAAAGAGCTGTCCTTGGATTCACAATGGGATAACTAACCCACATTTCATCAGCTGATTTGCCATTTCATTGAATTTTGCTGAAAGCAAGTGAGATTATAAATAAAAAAGACACAAAAGATCTTTTCCCTCAGGTACTCCAATCCCTTCAGATAAATCTATCTCAGTCTGTCATGTTGCAGACCCCTGCTTGCAAAGTCTTATACTGCAGTGGAAGCAAGGGGGAAGACACAGAATGTGGGACCAGCAGCAGTTCGGATCAACCTCACACTGCCCAGGCTGTGCTGGCATCCATGCTGCTCTCCGAGGCTGCGAATCGCTTGCCAAAAGAGTCTTGTGCTCATGGTAGGAATTTGATGGAAAGCTCTCTGTTAGCAAGGCCTCCCCAGTGCAAAACAGCCCGTCACAATTTATGTTGTCGATATGACAGGCATTTTAACAGATTTACTGTAATCTCCTAAAGCTATCAACCCACCAAAAAGACAAAACTTTCCAGTCACCACAAACGTGGGAAGTTGAAATTCTCTTTACTGATCACTGTGTAGTTTGCAGCCTTGATGAATTAGGAGTAGATTCTCTTTTAGCCTGTTCTTTTCCTCCCTTAATAAAATCGAAACAATGAAACAGGCTCTTTGGTAGGTACCTTGTTATAATTAATAAATATATGCTTCTCAGAAGCTGCTGCTGATCTGCTGTCTATTAATAGCTTAGAACTGGAAAAAATTGGCACCACTCTGAGAAATTAATTATGTCAAGAGTAAAATAATAATAAAAAAAAGAGCCTAATAAAACTACGATAAAGTAATCATCTAAACCCAAATGTCATGTTTCAGGGCGATAGCATCACCCAGCCAAATACTACAGGTCACATTCAAAAAGGGGCAACACTGTATTGTGATTCAGAAAGTGGGGAGAAACTGGCTGGGAGTATACTTCTCCCACCTTGCTGCTCGGCATTCACAAACCTTGAGATTCCTGCATTGCTGCCATCTGCATACACTGCAGAAAATCAAAGACCACATGCAGACTTGACACATGGAAACAGAAGTACTTGGATCTATATTCTGCATTCCCTTAGAGTTATAAATTTGACACTTGTAGACCTTTTATATTTTGCTCATCTGTTGACCTTGCTTTATGAAACCCTGCAACTTTCTCCAACAAAAACAGAAGCAAAGTTGTTTGAAAGTAAGAAACTGTTTTTCCTACCATATATCTCATACAAAAGCACTGATGCTTTCAATTCCCAATTCTACCACAGAAACAAAAGTATTTGATGAGGTTAAGAGCAAGGAGAGAGAAAGAAAATGAAAAGGCTCTGAGATGTACTGATATGTAGGAGAGAAATTAGAAATGGGTAGAAGACGAAGTGATCATAAGAATGGAGAACTTTGAAGACTATTCTGACCAAGGGCCAGATGTGAAATTGAAGCCAGTTGTTAAACTAGTTGAAGAGAACTGTAACCTTAGATAAAATCCCTATTCTTAAGTTAGGGGTAAATGTGAAATCAGAATGATGATGTCTCCTGGACTAGGATAACCAGGGAACATCTTATGAGACTGTGCTGCGTTCCCAGTCATTTTCGTGATGCCACTCACTGGGAATCATTTGTTTGCTTAAATTCATGTAGATTCTGGAGAAAAGCCAATGCAATACCCAAAGTTGTCAGCACTTGAGCTGCCTGTATCTGGCCCCAGTAGGAGCTTCATAGCCTAAGAAGCCAGCCCTGGCATTGACCACAATTTCCTGCCCTGACAGGCACTGAGGAGAGATCTTAGAAGTTTCAACTTCATCAGTTTACTCAGATTTTTCACCTGTATCACTACAGCTATCCCTTAAGCAAAGCTACACATTGCTGATGCTCCAAAAAAGCATAGTCTGTTAAATATGAGCAAACATGAATTTTAGTTCTTATTCTCCGGTGAAGAAAACTTGTTTTGCACACAAAGCCTGTGTACAAATCTTAAGGTTAAAATTATAAAAAGTGATTAATTAATCACTTCTTGTGTCCTCCAAGTACTAACCAGTATAATAAGAGACCATGGAGGGTTTTGCAGATCTCAAAAGAAGGGAATCTCAAACAGATATTGAAGAAAGCCTTTCAGCTAACTATTAAAAGAGGATGCTGAGGTCATGCTGAATACCTACCATTGTAGGGATTTTAACACAAGGTTAATCAAATACCAGCTTAATCCAATATCACCCAAGACCAATCTGGTGTGCCTGCTACAAACCAAAAGGATGGACTAAGCAATATGTTAAAGTCTTTTCCACACGTGGAAATTGTAGATTCAATTAATCCCCTGGTGTTTCGGTTCTACATCAGGCCTATGTATGTGCAATTCATTCAAGAAAATTAAAACTACAAAAATGAAGTGAACTAACCAATGTGTCTTACTACACAGCTTATTCATCTGGAGAAGTCCTGACACTGAACTCTCTCCTAAAGCTGAAGGAAATTTGGGCATGGGACTTGGAACTTCTGAGTATAAGATGAACAATCACATGCAGAAAAACCCAGTTCAGAATGTTGCACTGAAAAGCTATCTAAATGATCAAAAGGGCTAGGTTTCAAGAAGAAGGCTTGGATGTCTGTTTTCAGAAATAAAACATGCCGTTACAAGGAATTCTTTCAATCAAATCCTTTCAAATTAGTATTTAAACAATCTTCAGATACCAAAGAAGTAAATGCAGTTACTAAAATCTATGTCAGTTGGATGGTTAACATATGCTCTAAGGAGTCTGCCATGGAGAGAAGAGACCAAACCATCTGGCAGTCTGCCTAAATCGAAAAAGTAGTCTCCCAATATATAACACTTTGCTGCTTGGCAACCATGATGGCATATGATCCTCATGATGTACAATAATGTTCATGATGTTCATGCATTTGTCACAGAGATGACATGTGAGGAAGCCATGAGCTGGATAACTGACGTTACTCATACTACCCAGCAGCATTATTAACAGACTGGACAAATGGCAGCCTGATGAGAGTGGACACTAAAACCTCCCACATCCTTCTGCACACTCTTTTTGTGTTAGAGCTTAAGGAGTTTAACTGGACTGTAAGCTCTTTAGAGCAAAGACCACTTGTTCACTCTGAGTCTGATTTTGCAGCAAAACAATTCATGTTTGGTGATCAAGGTGCTACAGAAGTAAAACACAAGAAGCAAAAGGTTAATAATAGTAACTGTTCAGCTATAGTCCTAAAGTTTTCATAATGCTACACCAGGCAGGACTAGTGATTGTGTCCCATTGTCAAGAACTCAATGGGCAATTAATACGATGTAATATTTATTTACATGAAGGCAGAGTTTCTCATTTATTGCTGTATATATGACTCTTTTGATGTTCCTAGTTATGTTCCAGCTGCCAGATGAACATCTTTATTGTGCCTAATATGCCACATGGTATGAAACAGGCTCCAAAACTCCATACAAGCAAAATGAAAATACTGCCAAGCATCTCCCAGTGAAAAAAACCGTGCATATCACTCATCACCCTCTGTTCATTTCTCAGCCTCTTGTGTTAGACATTTCCTCCTTTCTGTAACAAAACTTATTTGCATGTGAATTGCACAGAATATTTTGGTCCACCAAGCAATATTCAGCATTAGGAATCTCAAGGCTTTAATCACTGAATTCAAGACTTTAATCACGGACTTCAAGCTTATTATCAAAGGACCTGTTAGAAAAAGGGTTCTTGTATAAGATCCCAAGAATCCATTACTGTTATGAAGGGAAACTGAATTTGTAGTTGGAAATATTACCCCCTGCACATCTCAGCAAGAAATTTTTAGTTCATGAGATTCATCATTTCAGTATATCCCATTCTCACAGTTATGATGTACCACATATGTGAGGTTTCTCCTGTGATATTTATGATAATGAACTACAGATGTTTTAAAGAAAACCATTTTAAAACATCAAAAGTTTAGCAGTTGGATTTCTTGCAAACCATACAAAAGAAAACAACCTGAAATAATTTCTTATAGTCAAAGGCATGTATTAAGCTGATGTATTTCTCTTCCAAAGTAATATTTTCCCCAAGTTTAATTCTCAGAAGTTTAATTTGTTTTGAACAGAAAGACAGCATCTATAATTTTCTGTCTGACGAAATCTCTACAGAGGCATTCTGAATCATTAAATATACATATTTACCTATAAGCACAAAAAAGAACCCCTTACACTGTATGTTTCTATGTACAGGTATTTGTATTTTTATGATAGCTAGCAACAAAATGGCTCCTCAGTGAGGAAATATCACATTTGAAAACACACACACGGAGGCTTAATTTCTCTATCAATGAAGGTTAGCATACTTCTTGTAAATACAACTTAGCCTTGTTCAAATCAGCAGGAAGTACTGCAGCAAGAAAATATTATCTTGTATATTTTTTCTTATCTTTTTTAACAAATACCTTTAGATCATATTAAAATCACAAGTCAGAAGCTATAGCTGTGAGAAATTTAGAGATGCAAAAGCACATTACAGCTGCACAAAGGCAACTTAACTTTCCAGCCCAGCAGGGATCCCTCAGCTCTGTTAGAAAGTCCTCTTTGCTCAATGATACTACCAATATTGGTAAGTTAGAAATTGGCAAAGCTTAGCTTCATTAACTACAAAGAGATAAAAATGATGGTTGAAGCAATCATAAATGCTTCTGAGTACTGTTGTACATAAAAATTCGTAAGTACCATTGACCTAGCAAAGCTCTTGTTAGCCATAAACGTTGAAGCTGACTGAAAACAGCAGGCAAGTAGCTAAGGGGATAGTAACAGGCCACCACATGACGGCATTCATCGCACTGCTGAATGCCTGACACTAGTACAGGGTGTCACACATCAGCCCAACACAAACTAATAGAAATGCAAAGTGTTATGAGTCTTCAAGAGATGAATTATGTCCCCCATGACACTTTTGGAGGCAGACTAAAGTCTAGACAAGACACTGTCAGCAGTTAAGTCAGACAGGTTGTTCCTTGTGATGCAAGGTTATCATTTTTTCATAACAGTGCTCTAGAAATAATGGATTTGTGGTTTTGTAAAGCTACAATTCATGACTAAAATATTGTTTTACACATACACATACAAACAAACCTTATTGAACATTTAAGAAAATTACAAAATTAATTTCATTAAAATAGTTTTTGAAGGTTTATAAATAACTCAATGCTAAACTCCAGCTAGCCAGCAGAATGTCTACAGAATTATTTAAGAAAAAAATCACAGTAAACAATAGTAGTTTATTATCTCCCACTGCAAGTTTATGATTCCCTTGTATCTATATAAATTCTTCACGTGCCCCTGAAATAAATTATAATGACATATTTAGCATCCAGATAATCAAAAACTGAGAAAACATGAGCAAAGGTACAATGTTCGTCAAACTATAACAAGGATTGCCTAATACAAATACACATTTATATTAGACTTCTTTGGAAGAACAAGTACTAAGCAACAGATTTTATCTTCGCACACACTTCTAACGTGTACAAAACCAACCTGATTAGCTAAACTGGCAAACTTCCCCTTGCAACTTGTGTATGATGACCAGATTTGTGCACAGCCTCAATCAAATGCAAGAATTAGGCCAGCAGTTCACCCAGCAGGCACTAGGGTGTGCATATCTGCCACTCAGAGAATATGTTTTCCACAGTACAAATAATACCTATTAATAGTCACAGGGTTTTTTGGTGCTGTTAAAACACATAGCAAGAATGGATCACAGATGGGAGATAAGCTTCCCATAGATCAAGAAAGGGATTTCACTGAGAAACCAGCTGCCGCTAGTAAAAGGTATGGTATTTTCACTGGAAGAATCTCACCTCTCCTGCGTTACCTGGCTATTACTGATAGCCCTAGCAGAGCTGTAAAAACTGCTGACTACTTGCAATTTGGTAGTACAGTTCATCTGAGTGATACCAGACTACAGGCTGCTCCCACTGTAGAATGGGTATGATGTGTGATTCCAGAACAAGTGACTCCATCCCCACTGAAGACCTACATTAGTGATGCTCTGCTTAGTCTCTCTCCTCGCCTTCTGCTATATCCAATACTGTACTCTGGCATCTTTTCATATCATGCCAAACTCTGGGTCTCTTCTTCTGACACATCATACCACCACTTGGCCAGATACAAGTATGGCATCAGGTACCCTGAGCTAAAGCTGAGCAACCCTACCGTAAAACCAGAAGCATTACAACTTGTATCAGCCCAGATCTGAGGCAAAGTGTATTAGCCCAGCAGCAGTGGAGTTTAGGACTCTAGCAAGTATTTTCACAGAGCACAGAATACTATGTGAGCAAAATGGCTCCACCAGCACCAATCTCAAGGATTCCTGCCTTTTTCATCACAGATATGTCACCTCTTCTTGCCTTTCCCACCTCTTTCCTTTCTCCTAGGAAGGAAGATCCCTCAGTAGCATCTCGTGTTCTTCAGCAGATTTATTCTACCAACAGGGCTCCATCAACAGTCTCTAGCTCCTTGAAATTGCAGGAAAACATAAACACTACAAACAAAACTTTTCCCTCCTTCCCACAGCAGATTTCACCAGATCACATTACATGATACTTTCACATAGCATTTTCCTGCACATTGTCTCACTTAGGGTAAAAATCTAATCAAGTGGAAGCAGTTGCAATGAGTTGCTCTCAGCTGGAAGTTATCTTGACTTATTCATTACAATGTAGACATTTTATTGACTGATCTCCTGGGTCAGTGGCAGCATTACTGGGCATGGTAATACCATATCTTGTGTTCTAAATCCTAGAGAAAAATTACTGTTAAAAAAAAAAAATACAATGTCAGCATGACTGAAAAAAAAAACAAAAAACCTTAAGTGCTATATCACAGCCATTGATCTTTTGAGCACAAAACATAGTTCAGTTTAAATTGAGCTGCTGTCCCTTTGGAACTGCGGAGGATGCTTAAACTGATACTGCTTTTGTGGAGCCACAGTCTCAAAGGAACCGCCACATCTGTAGAGGAATATGGCATTTCACGATCAACTGTGTTGATTCTGAACCGTCCAAATGACCCCAAGCCCAGAAGCAATATGTAGAAAAGAATGCTTTTAACTTTGTTAGTCTCAGTGAAAAGCTTTCCCACTGCAATGTAAATGATCGATGCAATTCTATTTTGGCAGTTTTACATAACATTTTGCTAAAAACCCCAGGAGAACATAAGACAAAATTAACTTCAGATTCTTACAAGATCTTCACCAGCTGAGTGTGAGACATAAGCAGACAGAATCAAAGACATCCAAGTGTATTCAATATGTTGTGGCTCTGCAAATTGACGAGAAGTTTGTCAATACGAGATTAATTGTATTCTTCAGTGTAGAAGATGGGACAGAAGTCTGAGTTTGTACAAGAATTCCCAATGGGATATAATGGATAATTCCCTTTGAATAAAGCATAAAAGGCAGAATAGAACTGACTATGAATTTTCTTGGCTTCCGCACAAGTACAGTTGATGTTGGAGCAGTCACCCTCAGTCCTACCAAAACGAAATATCTTTATATATGTAACTTATTGAAAACTAATAAGTTAAGGTTGCATTCAGGAGAAGAAACTGTGTCCCAGGAGATTTAACTATGTAAATAAATTGCTGCCAGCAGATGTCAAAATGTAACAACAAGCAATCACTCACAGTAAATAACTACAGTGCATCCAGCACACAAAGTACTTTATTTTCATCACCAGTATGTGTTTAAAATGTCTCCAAAGCCACAAATTTATTTAGTAAGGGTTTTCAGTTAACTAGACAATTAGCCACAGGTTATGAGGATTTCTTTTACCTCAAGTTCACAATTAAAACTCTATGTTTTCAAGGTCAGTTTGTTATAATTACAGTGATCTGTCACTTCTTAATGTGATGTGTCATAACTCCTTGTTTCTTTTTTTTTTTAATGGCACAAGCTTCCATCAATGCTCAACTAAGACCATTTTTGTTTTGAGTCTTAACTGAAACTATGATACACTGTTAGATGAACCAAAGATTCACAAATTATGCACATAGCTATGTTTGCCTGAAGTTTGGGCCGTTAGTAAGAAACTTCACTAAATTCAGAAATTAAATATTTGGCCTTACTGGAGGAACGGATGCTTTGTCCACTCCTTCAGTGGGAAGTACAAATAACTTAGTGATTTGGGGATGGCAAAAGAAATTACAGTTCTAAAAATATACCTTTTGTCGTCTATGAAATCTCTCAGCAACTCACTTCTACACTCAGTTTTTTCAGAGATGGGAGAAAAGAATATTGCTTGATATCTCTCTCTTAGACTAGCAGTGCATTGAGACAAGAAGTCAAAGTGCAGGAGCTTTTCATTAAGTAAGCTATCAATACAAAGCGCTTTTTACACATTACCCAAGATAGTGTGCAGAGGCCGTATTGCCTCCATCGCCTCAATCTTGAGTCTTGGTTTCACCTTCTGTGTGAAATTACAACTAATCTGTAATTCAACAGAGCTGCATAGGCTGCTTCCTAACCTCAACACTTTGATAAGAAGCTAAACTATTGGTTAGCACAAAGAATTGTATAATAGTTTCAGTTGGAAGGGAACTTAAAAACCCGGTTCCAATCCCCTGCCACTTGCAGGGACACCTTCCACTAGACGAGGTTGCTTCAAGCCCCATTGAACCTCGCCTTCAACACTGCCAGGGATGGAGCATTTACCACTTCTTCAGGCAACCTGTGCCAGTGCCTCACCACCCTCACAGGTAAAAACTTCTTCCTAACCAGCTAATCTAAATTTACCCTCTTTCAGCTTAAACCCATTACCCTTTGTCCTATCACTACATACTAGGAAATGTAAAAAAACCCACCAAACAATCAAATATGTGGAAATCTATGTACAGCTGCCCTTCTTCTGAAATAATAATAATTATAAAACTGTTTCCTAACGTACCATAATGTTTTCTTAAAAGGCATCCCCAGGAATAAAGCTTTCAGCCTATGCCATGTGCAACTAATTTCCAAATAGCACTCAGCCATAGGAGCTTGTTTCAGAAATAGAGAATGATGCATCACTTACAATACATAAAAGGAAATGAGAGTGAGTAATAAATGCACTGTGCAATATTGTCTTTTCAAAATGGATACTGTGGGTTGCCAGCCTGTTTTGCCACTTGCTGAATGAGTAGCACCACATCTGAAAAATCTGCTCAAACCATTTATTTAGTGGATTGTTCAACTTTCCCAATGAAAAACTTCAACAAACTTCCTCCTGTTTCTAGAGGAAATCTTTTGCCTTCTCATCTTCTTCATCAATGAACCTGACAGAGAAATAACAATTTCTCTTAGTGCTTTTTGTCAAGTGTTCTCAAGTGGATTCCCTCAACCTTTTTTTAAGAGTTACCAGCAGAAAGTTGATTTTTCCAGGCATATCTGATAAAAGCACAAATAAAGGACCTACAATCCTTTTCAGTCCTCAGTCTAAAAACTGGGTTGTTAAAATATAGCCCTTGGACACAGTTCATTTATAGCTTTTCCAACTGCCTTTACAAACTTAAATTGCATTTAAATTTGCAAAATTAGTTGGTAGTTAAGTTGTAGTTTTACTCAAGTATCAAGCCAATTCCAACACACAGATTATTCTATAAACCATGAAAAAAATCAACAACTTGATTACAGACTGCTACAATACAAAACTTCTGAGATTAATGAAGAGAGCCACCTCTCAAAACTCTGCTGGATTTTAAGCTTGCTAAACATATCTTCATCTCTTTCAAACAAAATCAGCTCTTTACTACCAGTTACAGAACCAAATAACCTTGGTTTGAAATTTGACTCTTGCACTAAGATCAGACAAGTAGCACTGCTGAGAACAATGTAATTAAAATTGCACCATGTAATCTTGCTCTGCACAGTCATTCCCCAAACAGTTTCCATTCACGTCAAACACAGGCTTTTATACTTTAAAGAAAGGCAGGCTTTGGCATCTTCCACAAAAGAGCTGACCTGAGGGAAAGCATATTCTGTCAGTCAGGATCATTTGCAAGCAACCTGAACTTTGATTGTGCAGATAAACCAAGGAAAGAACACCTAGCTACTGAAGTTGCTGCCTCTTTTAAATAACTAAGAAACAATGAAAAAAGCAAAATGCAACCTAACATGTACAGCCTTTTAGTGATTATTTGACCAGTTAGGTGACACTGCTATTCGCATTTGCTACTTAAGCAGTTGGCATTGCTACATATGCTCATATTTAAACAATATCATTACATATGAAGCAAACAACAATGAAAAGTTACATCAATTACTTAAAACAGGCTACGCTTCAAATACAGACTACACTTGGTAGTGCCCCTTGGCTTCTTGCTGGTTTCCAGAGGTGGATATCCTCTTTCGTTTAGCACTGGGTACATAATGTTACCAGCAGATAGTTTACATCAACACAAGCACAAGCTAAGGGTGATATCAATGCAGTGTTAATAATTCCAAACCTTTCTGTCAACTTTGGGAATATGGATCAGGCCAATAACTGACAGTTTCTGTAGAAAACTGTGAGCAATTAATAGAATTTTTCCTTATATTCAACCCTATAGCTAGCAAAAGGGTGCAATGAAAAGCTGTCTGAGCCAGCATCCCACATATCAGTATCCACAACAACAGCTGCTTGTAGAAAAAAACTTTACACAAAAAGTGTAAGCAGAACAGCTGTAGTATGGAGATTAAGGGCACCAGAATATCCCCAGTGAATAATATTTCTTTAAAGTAATATAGTTTTATATTATTTCTTATTAGTGTCATATTTTTTTCTATACAGTGATCACATTGGAGACAGATCAGACAAGAAGCTGGCATCCCACACAGTAGTTACAATACTGACTTGGTAATCAATATATAACTAAAATTTTATTACCAAGTACTCTTTTAGGTTTAATAAACTACTTATCTCTAAAACTACATGAATTCCATGTACCACCATAGCTGCCAACACAAAACTTGCCAGTCATTCAGTGGCAGTTCTACATCTACTCATATCATTTAGTCTTTAAAATACTTTCTTTTTTCCAAGTTGAATAGACGACAAAAAGCACGACTCCTTATTTTCACTTCTCTTTCCTTAGACTTGATATAGGTGCCATTAATTGCAGATGCTTTAAGGACTATTACTGAGGATTAGGGATATGGATTTCCTACATTATCACCTAACTTTGCAACATTAGAATGCAGAAACCTTTTCATATCTGTTTGAATAAATGTCTTTTTTCTTTCACATTAGAGTAACTGTAATGATTACAATGCATATGAAGCTTAAGGAAGTAAGAAAATAATCCATCAATCTTTACTTGTCTTCTAATTATAAGCCCATTAAAAAAAAAAGCCAAACCACTCAATCTGTGCATCTTTCCACATCATGTCCCCTTCCAAAGCATTAGTCTCTTGTAACAATAAAGCACCATCATTCCAAACACTGATATACCATGTTTGTGTTGCATTTTGCTAACGGCTACATTCATGACAAACTGAGAATTCAGCTGGAAAATGTATAAATCTGATTTGCCAGAAATTTTCAAGTTACAGTGTCAGATATCTATACACATGGCTTCTTAGCAACTTTGTAGCAGTTCTATCCAAGAATTAAGATGTAAATAAAGAATTATGCTATATCAGAGAGTGCATATGGGGCATTTATAGTTTTAGGAACATAAAGGTTATCAGAATTCATCACCTAGCAACAAATATAATATAATCAGCTCCTCTGTCTAGCAAGTATCTAGCAAGAAATACATTATAAACTCCACTGACTAGTGAGTTAACTTGGTAGTTTGAAGTTTAAATGAACTCTACAGCTAATTAAACTTAGCTCAGTGCTTCTGTAGGCTGTATGTTTGCATTTGAGCACAGGCTTTATCCTGGAATAAACAGTTGCCATTCACTTATCAACAGATGGGTCACATTCAAAAGCTGACAGATTCCGAGGAAATGACAATACAGAAATGCCATAACTTACTTTCGGTTCCTAAGAAAACCAGACTGGTTATATAATGCATGCAAATGCAACACAGGGAAACAGTTCCAAGAACATGCTGAGAGCCCCACAAACTCCTAGAAGCATGATCAAACTAACGTCAACATGGTTTCCACAATGTAACTTTGGTGATGATTCCAGTACAAAGATTGGTTTTGCTACTCCACACTTGTCTTAAACATTTCAAAGTGATTGATGTAATTATTCACTAGAATCATTTAACAATAGTCTAGAACTTGCATCAATGAATATTAACTAAAAATAAAATTAGCTTTCAAGTACCAAAGGCTTTGTGTATTCAGCCTGCTAGACAACTTTCATTCTCTTCCTCCCCTTGTCTCTCTCCCCTCACTGATTTGCATAAATACTCTATTATTATAAACTCCCACTGTCTTGAAACTGATGATATATATTATTGTATAGGCAATGCCTGCTATTAGTGTTTCAAAACAGAGTGATATAGGTGCAATGTTACCATCATGTTTTAAAGTTGCTTACCTCATTTTGGTAAGGCAAATTCTTAATCATCACCTCCAAGACCTATTTTGCAAACCTCTTTATTAAAATTTCCTTGCAAAGCTGAAGGCTAAACAAAACCAGATTTCATTCCAGTGCTGGTAGCTGTTCATTAATGTTTAAAAGTTCTGCTAGAGACAAGTATAGCGTGAGTACATTCTTCACCACTGAAGTTTTCACAGAAAACTAAATTACAGACAGAGTGCTGGATCCTGAACTGGCAAACAACACACCCTGATATCCATTTACATTAAGAATTGTTCATAGAATTAGAATGGTTTGGGTTAGAAGGGACCTTAAAGGTCATCTAGTTCCAAGCCCCACCCTGACATGGACAGGAGAGGAGAGTGCTCTTCTCTTCCATAGGAGAGCACTTCCTTGCAGAAGAAATCAAAGTCCAGAAGCCACAGCTTAGTGATATTTTGTTACCTGCCCAATCACAACCAATCAAGAAATAAATCATAGATTCTTTACCTTCACCCACATCTCTGCCTGTCTTTGCAGACCAAGCCTTTATACTGTTTGTATACTGTCTCTGGGCTACTCCTCATGGCTCAGATCTTGAGAGCACGTGACTGAACAAGCACAAGGACGAATGTGCTCCGTTCTCTAAGTAAGTGTTTCTCATACCATGATTTACAGCTCACAGGCCTGCATTTCATCAGGTCTTCTGCTGACACTACCTTTCCACACAAGGCTTCTATACAATAACTAACAGTAAATTATACTACTGAACTTGGTTACCTTTCCAGAGTTGTTTGCCAATTCTACATTCCTCCTTCAGCTTTTCAAACCGCCAAAGAATTAAACAGTATTTTACTGTGGCATTCACTTGCTGTTCCAGGAGGAAATTCTACATTTCTCTCTCTTTTTAAGTATCCAAATTCCTTCCTTTATAGTTGTGGAATATAAACCAGCTTTTATTCCATCTTAAGATGTTAGGAGTTCCAGCTTCTGTAACTGCAAGTTGCTCATTTGAGCAAGAACTAAGGTGGCTGTCTCCAGTGCAGGGACCTGCCAACTGGCCACAGGTCTGTAGTGCAGTGCTCGTATATAATGGTCGGAAATCAGCACACCACTTGAAGTTACACACACCCCAGAAGAACAGCAGGCATTTTCACACAAGCATCAACGCTTGCTTGGGAAGAAATCTGGAACTACAAGGATAGTTGATTGACACTTAGAATAAGCTGAGAAAGGCAACTACCACCTGAAAGCACCGTTTGACATTAGGCAGTGATGCAAAGACATTCATTCTCAGAAACAGCAAAGCTTTCCATAGGCAGAGGATTGTTAAATTTACTTCATTTTCTCCTTGTACAGAAGCTATCAGGTTTTTTTATTTGCACTGAAATGAGTTTTGGCTACTAGTACTGAAAATTCATTTGTTCAAAATGCATACTATGGTCTACAGAAATCGGGCACAGCTACAGAAAATACCTGACAATATGCACCTCAAGGTCAAGCCCATATATAAAGTGTTGAAAATGTTAGACAGGGATGTTCAAATTAGCATTTAGGATTATATATTTAAAATTCATTAGTACCAACATGAGCATCCAAATATTAAATATAGACAATAAGTAGACACAAACATTTGGAAACTTGAACTAGTGCATTTATTTTTTATTAGGAATGGAATAAAATGCACCAAAGAATCTTCAAATACCATAGCTATAGTCCCGTTCCCAGCTAGGCATTATTTATATAACATGGACCAGCCTCTTAACAGGCAGACACCAGCTCTTCTCCAATTCATACAAATGATACAACATAGAATAACATCAGCAGGAAAATGAAGAACCAGAGATTAGATTCCGTAATGTGAATATAATCACAGTGGAATAATTTGAATACAATTTCACATATTGACAGGGAAAGTGTTACTGGCCACTCGAGTGAATTCTTTAGTACCTTTGCCACAGGACAGATGGAGATTTCATTAATGGAGACTGCTTGATTCTAAGCTACAGAAATACTGCATCCAAAATGAGTGCTTCTGTTTCTGAGCTCTCAGGGAAAGGTAACGTCAGCACAATACTTTTGTAAAGGTAACCCTTGATTATTTTCTTTTTGTTTTTTTTTAATTCTGCCTCCGTGAGTTATGCCAAACATGATTTTTCACTGAAGATCAAACAAAATAATATCAGTATACTAAGAAGATGGTTATTTTTAATTTAAGCAAGGGAAAACAAAACCAACCAACAAAAAAAGAAAAACAAAACAAAACAAACCCAAAACCAACCAAAAAAAAAAAAACAAAACAACCAACACCACACAAAAAAACAAACCCTAGATTTTCAAATTAAAAAAAAAGACAAAATTTAAAATTGCTTTCACAGGTCCGTAAGGTGCATTATGAGGTGTTACCCCAATAAACTAATGTATACTGAACTAATGTATACTGAGAGTGACATCAGAAACAGAACTTCAGTAGTTTTAAATAAACAGAGATTAAATAGATTTACAAAAACTCGCATGCTCCATTAAAACCCCACCATCCTCCAACTACTAAAACTATGCTGTGTTCTTTATCTTGTTTGAAGTACTGTGTGAGGCAAACCAGATGATAAACAATTTTTCTGTTACTTTTTTTACATGGACCCAGTATCTATTCTATGTGGAAACAAATACTGGTGCTGTGCAAATTAATTTCTCACTTATTAAAATAGTATCACATTCCCATAGGCACAGAAGGGAATTAGGGATTTATCTTTTCAGATGTTACCTCCTCTGTATATCTTAAAACTTTATACATAATTAATTAAAAAGTCTTGCAGTGTATAACTCATCATTATATATATAAGCTAACATTTCTTATTAAGGCTATAGATTTCACAGTTGCAGCTGCTGCAGGGTGAATAAGGTCTTTTTAACATACACCCCTCATAAAATAGCCTATGTTACAACTTTGTAGTCTTTGTATTGGGGTTTTCCCCACTGCAGATGTGTGCATTTCTGCTATTCCTTTAATACAACATTTACCTGAGAAAGAGAAGCTCAAACCCAGCATTTTATGAAAGCCCCAAAAAAGACAAATCTTAGTAAACATCAGAGCAGAGCAAATAATTCAGAACAATCATTTATTTATTGGATTTGCCATTTATTTTTCTATTCACCACAGATTGCTAAATTCTTACATGTAAATTATTCATGAATTTCTGCCAATGCTTCTTCCATTTAAATTACTATGAAAATGTAGTTGCAATTATTCAGATTTCAACATTGGCTCTGTCAGTTTTTTGGAGCACTGTTTCTGTTCCATGATTGGTTGCAACTTGCCAATTTGGAATATGTTTCAAGCATTACACTTGACTACACGGTTCAAAATTTACTTTGTCAGTTCTGTACTTGCAATTTGTGCTCTGAATATAATGCTTTCTGACATTTCCATACTGACAAAACCTCAAGTGTAGACACAGCTCTATCTTGTGTCAATGGACATTTCAGTGGCATTATTTCAGTTATTTTCAGTGCCAAAGTCATTGCCAAAATACATAAGACAGAAAGAAGAAGGTTTTTTTACATTAACTGACTCTGTGTTTTCTACTACTCCTTAAGGTGCTGTCTGTGCCTGCATCAGTAGGACACTTACTTACAATCCCAGCTGATTGCTGTTCAAACTGGCCTTAAACCATGTACCCAGTACTTAAGGGACTAACAGCAGATCATATCCCAAGAGTCCAAAAGAGAGGCAAGGGAATGGTAAGTAGCAGATCTTCTAGACAGCAAGTTCAGACCTTGGTTCATCAATTGATTCCCTCCATCCATGAGGGATTTCTCTGCCATACGGAGCTGTTAATCACTTTAGATAAAGCATCCTGGCATCTGACCAGGCCACCCACAGCCGGAAGTCCCCACTGTTCTCCAGTACCTGGAGCTCATGCATGTGCACAGCAGGAAGCCGTCATTACTGCCCCTGCAAATCTCTGCCAAAAAAGAGGTGGTGAGACTTAAGGATGCAGAGCCAGTTTAATGTCAGATCAAAACCAGTGTTCCTCTAATGTAAGGTGAACTCTAAGGGTTCTTCTTCTTCAGTCCCCTTATTGTGTTTTCTTTCTGGGGTTTATCCCAAGTACTGTACTGTACCTACTTTAAACTCAAGCAGAAGGGTGAATGTAAGAAGCTTTTTACCTCAATGTTAGCATTATCGATCATCACATTTTCATCTCAAAATCTCTAAAGCTACCTGTGAATTTAAATTTTCGCCTTTATAATTGAAACATTGTTTTATACCCAGCATGTCTTATGCACATGTCAACAGTCAAATGACCTGACTACCATTCAGTTAAACACAAATCAGGAGGAGAGGCAGGCAAAAAAAGCAGAGCTACAGAAAACATTGAAAGCTGTAAAATGGTAATTCACCATTCTTTCAAACTTTCATCAGTTTACTTTTCCACAACACTTTTCAAAAGATATGTCTTGGAAGAGAAAGATTCTAATTGAATCTCTGAGTGTTAGCAGCAATGAATTTTACATTAGAGAGCCTGATCTTGCTTCACAAGATTGAACAATGTTTGCAAACCAGTAAAGCCACACTGCTTACTGTAATACATTCCTCTTTCCTCAAAACAGTAAGCTCCAGCAGTGATGGGAAAGGCACTCAATTGAAAAGATCCAAATAAGAAAGTATCATCATGTGAAATACAGATGGATTATGTACTATATCCAGACTTTTTATTTAAGGAGCGAAGTTCACATAAGGAAAGCACCTTCATAAAGGCTCAGACAAAAGACAGTCAGAGAAATAGTAATATAATCTAAAATTAAATCTATTGTAATCTTAAGAAGTCAACCTAAAATTACTTTAGTAATGGTAACTGGGATTTATAAACAAAGCATTTTTTAAAAGGATGTATTTTGTATAAGTTTTTCTTTGAAGTCCCTGGGCGGCACTTCAAAGAAGGGAACAGAGCATGCTTATTCTCTAGGGATGATTCATAAAAAGTCATCCTGCCACAGAACAGGGACCCTTGAAAATTATACTGGGGAGACATTTTGTCGCCGCTCTCAGCTGTGTGTGGGCAGGTTCTGTCTATAGCCTTCAATGAAGGTTTGATCAAATTGCGGCTGTCTGATAATTACCTTTTGGCACAAAGAACAGCATACAGGCCAGGGAATTAGTCACCTCTCTGCAAAAACACACAGAGGAATATGTTATGTCCTTCAGGGTTACCCAATGAGCCATCTTATTGGGGCCATTTGGAGTCAGCAGAGATTCTCAAATCACTCCGTCCTGATTTTTAGTGAAAAGCAGGCTTGAGCTGTAAATGTATGAAGGCAAAATGGGGGAAGAAACGTGTGCTTCATGCAACTTCTTTAGCTTTTATTTTTCATTTTCAAACAAGTATTTCAACAGTACTTGAAGGATCGACCTGGATGCTTTTGCAGCCCGGATACTAAATAAAGAAGCAGAAGTAAATCAACTAAATTAAAAAAAAAAAAAAAAAGTCTAGATGGTGCACTGCAAAATTTTGTTCAAGACACTGATGGCAGAGAAAATTGATTTTCCCACAGGTTCTGCAGCTTTGCACTGCCTTTTGAAGTAGAGAGCTAGATATATTTTGCTACATATATTTCTCTGAACTAGAGCCCATAACGGTTTTATATTTTGCTGAACATTTTCCAGCTGATTAATGTTGTGTTTACCAAACTATAAATACAGGGTGATGCCTCCTTGAAGAAGTAATTTAACTTTTCTCCTCTGTTTTTGTAAATTGTTTTTTGCTGTGTGTTTTTAAATAAATGGTGCAAACATAAAACTAAAAATAGATCCCTACATTGTATATATGTATTTTCTTTTAAATTATAAGCAGTATCAAAACAGCTGTGGCTATCTTATATACAAAAAAGGATTCCTATATTAGCCATACAACGTGCTGAAGTTTCAAATATTAACTAGTTACTTAATAAAACAGAAAATTATTATGTAATTAATCAGATTACATTATTAAAGGTTTTTTTTTAATTGAGTCTGAAATTTAGAAGCTTCTGTATGTCCTTTCTAGGGAACCTCTTTGCTGCCACAAACACAGCCTAGCTTGTTTGTTTACTTGTTTGCTTCAGAGGGGAGATTCAGGACATATGGTTCTTTGTATGGCTTTATCTCTATTAATTGAAACATTTCTGCTTTTGTTTCCCCATATGAAAAGCATGCTAACTCTTGCCTGCTCTAAGTTCTTTCATACCCACTGACAGAATAGACTTGAGCTCAGACCGCTAACATCAAAGGGGTTTATGCATTGGTCTTGGAAATTTTGATTAGGTTGCAATTAGAAGACATCCTATTGAATTAATATGTAACTGTACCAACACACCATCTTCACAAATACTTTTCCTTCTCACTTTTCTTCATTTTCACAAGTATGTATTGCTAGTGCCCAGAGGTGCTGGTGAAGATGGAGAGCTTTTCAGTGCCACATATAGGACACACCTCTAGCAGATTACATCTCACCCTTAGCCACAATGTCAGACAAATTCTTCATCCCTTTGTGAAGCACTGGAAATGCCATTCTTCAAACTTGATGACTACATCATCCTAGTGTAAGGAAATGTCTTTGCTAATGATTTTACTGATTCAAACAAGGGCTTCTTTCCAAAACTCAGTACATAACAACTAATTTCTCATATCTCATTTTGACATTTTTTACGTAGCTCAGTACTTTCCCCCTGTGCCAAGCATTCTGTATTTTGTGTAGTGTACAGATTATAAACAATGCTGAAATTAATTTCTATCTATCTCATGCATTCAGCTTCATCCCAACTTAATCATTCTGCTGTGTGTTTACTTAGATAAATGCCTGACAATGTTATTAACACTTCAGAGAAAAGGAACCATTTTTTTTATGCACATACATCAGCACTGCTCACATTCACCAGAAAATAAAAATAAAACACAAGCAGAGAGGGATAAGATCAAAAATAATCCTGGCTTAATCCAAATTCCATTTCCCCAAATTCACAGGCATTGTAGTGCAAATATTCCATTAAATTACGCTATTCAGTCCTCCCAAACAGCAAGGATCCACAAACAACACACTGATTAGTCAGGCCCTGTTCTCAATAGCATTAAAATTATTTGTTTTTCTCACACCTCTGAACAGTCTCTCATTTGAGAGCACCATTTATTTTAGTCCTAGAATGAACCCCATTCCAAGTACATTGATGACTCCCGACACTTACTGCGGAAAACAAATTATTTCCATCAGAAATAAAGAATCTAGAAAGGTAATAGAAAATAATACCTTTTTTTTTCTTTTTTATTAAATGAATTGGTTTTTTTCTGCATCAACATGTTTAGATTTTACATTTGGATTTAACAGGGTAAAGCAAGTATGTTTCTATAAACCAGTTGTAAACCACTGCTTCTTTACTTGCCTTATATAAGCTCAGTAATATAATGATAATAATAGTAATAATATCACCAAAAAACTCACAACAAAAACAAAATTCAATAATATTGTTTTCTTTTAATATTAAACTACAGACATTTCATGAAATTATGTTACGTTTCTTTTGAAAATTCAGAATGAAAGAGTGGTTTGTTTCCCTCTTTTTTATTGCATAGCTTCGTTTCAATCTCCTTTTCACTCCAGTTCATTTCAACAAGATCTTTGTGGTCCTAGATACAGCTTTCATAAACTTATCTGATAGTGTATTATTCAGAATCTGGTAAATATGCAAAAAATGTGTTTTGTCATTAGAACTGTTAAGTGGTTTGCTATGTTAATAATAATGTTTTTAATTTAACATTTTTCTATTATTATTTCAGAGTTTAAATTTTTGTTTGGATTTAAACATAATTATTTTGTTGATGTTTTGGGGTTTTCTTGATTTTTTAAAAAATGTTTAACTTTCTATTCTGCAAAGATTTTTTCAAAACCAAATTCAAGTTTGTTGGAAATTGTAGATGAAAATCCATCGGTGGAGCACAAAGTACACTTCTAAAATAATCTGTCAATGATTCAACCAAATATGAATACCTATAATCACAAGAAGTTTATGAAACATTTCTCTGTATTCTTGTGTTTGGATCACTTGAAATCTCTTTGGCACAAACACTCAAATGTACAATTTTTTAAGCTAACTTACACCGGCTGTTCCATGTTCTAACTCTAAATAGTCATGTGCTCTCACATAATTTTGCAGGAAAAAAAAATGCAATAGAAATGATGTAAAATGTGCCAATATCTTATTTATAATTAATATTAACAATGTAGGCCCCACTTGAAAATCTCCCAATGCTTATTAAATATTTAATGAATTTTGAGTGAAGAGTTTGTGATGTTCCCATGAATCTGTGGTCAAAGCCACATCTTGCTTGTCCAGTTTTTCTGACTCTAACCCACTGACCACTGCCTGAATGTGTAAATACGAGTCATGTTATGCATTCTCATCACCGATTGCAAAAAGTGATAGCTCTCTTTCCCCAGCCTGAACTCTTTTACAAAATACACATGCTTTCCACAGTTCTTCAAGCACACACTAGAAAAAATTTGTCACCTGATAAGATCTGTAAAGTCCTAACATCTTTAAAGTAATACTGAAGATGTTTGGCATGCACTCCTCTCAGTCACCTAGGAGCGTATGAAGTTCTAAAAACCAGGCCCTTTTTGTTTTTAACAGAAAGAGACCTTTTCTCTACCCTAGTTTTATGGCATTGTTGCATACTAGGACTCCGGTCAAGACTGAAAGATACTTATCTTCTGTTGTAAATGTTAATTTGGAGGGTTAAAAAACACACGAGCTTGCTACATTTATGTAATGCACAACAATTTATCAGATGTCATTAAGACCTAGGAAACAGACCCAATTTGGATGTTAAGGACCAGGTAAAAAGATTGCTATAAATCCACGTAATAAATAACCAAAGGATTCAAGTATCTTGTGTTAATTCCTATCTCAGATCACAAAATAAAAAGCAAACATTTAAGGATTTAACAGATTCTACAAAACTGAAAAAAACCAAGAAATCCCAACCTCTAAGCTGTCAATTAGTTATCATGCTTTTCCATTGTAAGCTTTTCTGTAAGTTATGTATTAAGAAGGTGTAAATGATAGTTTCATAACTCTATTTTCTATAAACTTGACAGCTGCTTTTGACACAACATTGTTAACTTGAACTTGAGTTTAATATAGTCTTCTTCTTATATTATTGTGAGCACCACATTATAGTCCATATTTCCTTAACACCTTTCTTTCCTTGCTGACTGTTCTTCACTGATAGCTTACACTTTATCAGCTAATACTTCCTTTTTCAAGTGTTTCTGATACTTAGTAAGCTGACCAAAGACTCATGGTTGGTGGCTGCAGAAAACACTTCCCAAAAGCAAAATTATTTTGATCTTAGTAGCAGTAGTGTGCATTATTACAGCAGAATTTGAAACCCGCTTGCTACACATGGAATAGAACTAAGTATCTCAATAACTGTGCTGAGAACTGCAAGAGACGTATTTGTCATGGAGCATTTACCAAAATCCTTCTAATGCTCCATATAGGTAGCAAGTCACCCATCCACAGCATCACTCTTCCAGAAAGAGGCAATGCTTGCAAAGAAGGGGTGAAAAGGAAAGCTCTCACCCAAATATCTCCAAGGAGACTGAGACAGCAGCAACACTTCAATACACACAAAAATGGATCAGCCTGCTCAGGAAGCTTTACCACTGACCACCCTTCAAGGAATGGTTGAAAGTGAATTAACAGACCATTCCACTCCTCCAGCTCTCTGAGACCTGAAAGGAGGGCTATTGAAGGCTGACTTAGTAACTGCTATCTGCTATGCTTGTTTTTATTCTGAGGGAAAATCCTGTGTGAAAAGGAAGGATGTCTTGGCAAATACCAAAGAATGTAAAACAAAGGAGACTTTTGAGATTTATTTCTTCTGCAGGGCACACAAGATTTTATACAGCACTGTATGCTAAATCCTGAGTTCATCACAAACAAAGTTTGTTCTGAAACAAGTTCAGAAACAAGATCTTTTATGTATTAAGAACACATTATATATGTTATAGCATCATCTTACTGATTATGCTACTATCAAGGTCACACATACATGAAAATTCCTAAGTAACACCAAGGCCACTTTTCCCTTGAAGTATTATCAACCGGATACAATAAATATTCAATGTAGTTTTCAAAAATGTCTCAGAAGGCATTACAGCTTTGCTCCTATTCCTTATACACTGTGAACAATGGTTTAAAGAAACAGGAGGACAGAACTTTAAGAGTAAATTGATGCAAATCAGAAGGATGAGAGAGAAACCTAAGGATTATGAAAGCAGAAACTAAGTCAAAGAAATAAGAAGAGAAGCTCAAAAGGAGTCATAAAGTCAGGCTTGAGCACACACAAAACCCTCCTCAGTATCAAGAGCCAGCTGTGGGCCCTAAAGAGTTTTTGGCATGGTCTCTCAAGGTTTGATTCCCTTAAGTCTCAATGTATATTCAGACTGCACTCCTTTCTCCACTTTCAACTTTTGGGCTGTGAGCATCTCCCTCAGGCTTGGACAGCTCTAGCAAGGGACAGAAATCTCACATCCACAAAGAGAAGAGCTGACCAGAGAAGAAAACAGGAGGGTATCTCTAGCTGCCACAACACCCTATATCATCCCATTGTTTCATTAACTCAGCTATTTGGCAAAAGTAGTGGAAAAAAGACTTAAATCCTGCTTTACAAAGTATGGCAGTGTTTTCAGAGTTCTCCCCACATATCAAGGGGTTGCCTCTGTCTTTTATTTGCATGTATTTGGATGGCTCACTACCATCAGAAACTTCTGTTTCCCTGCTAGCTTCAATTTACACAATTTTCAGAATATGGTCCTTTTTGTTCTTTTCTTATAGACTACAAAATAGCATGTTAGTTTTGAAGTAACAGCAGATAATAGGAGGTATAGGAAATAAAATAAACTTTTACCCTTTGACAAATAATGTTAGTGTCAAATCTTCCTGCCCTTTGTAAAACAATTCCTTCTCTTAACATCAAGGGCATGAGGGTTGACATTCTCAGCTACTCTCTTCCTCTAGCCTGCAAAATGATACAACTAGGAAAATGAATCTCTGCATCCCACTTTCACAATCTTAGAGGAAAAACAATTCTGTCCTTTAGGAATTCATGATGGGAAAGAATACAAGGCTGTACATTATAAAGTGAAGCAAGAAAACAAAATCAAATATTTGAACAGTTAATTTCATTCTGCCCCAAGCAATTATTCCATAAAATATATTGCTACAGAACAGCATAAAATGTCAATGTTGTTCTGCAAAAAAGTAGTACAAAACGTCTATAAATGAGCATGTAACTACTAACTGGTCCCTTTATTAGCATTATTATTTTTGCTGTAGATATTTAAGTTTAAAGTGTACTGACTAGAAGATGCTGCCAAATTAAACGAGGAGGTAGTGAGGAAGACCGTAAATGTACTGTTTTGTGCATTTTTAGTAGGGAAAAGCTGCTTTATAGTTTTAGAAAACAGTTGCCCTGGCTAACTCACCTTTGAAAGGAAACTATAGACATATAATGGCCTGTTTCTGTGCCATTTTATCAGTTGGCCTCTTCCCATTAGCTTTGTTATCAGTCTCCATATTGGATTCACTAACAGAAGCATATCCCTTTAGTACAGTCTACAGCTTGTACATGCAGGAAGAGATCAAAATTTTAATCAACTGTAGCATTACACTATTTAATCAATTTCTCATTTGCCGGTTGCTTGTGCATTCACTTCTGCACACGACTACCAAGTTGTACCTTTACCTGCAGATCAAATACTTCTCACCACCCAGCTCTTTCATCTGATAGATATGCCTGACCAAATGACTTTTCATTCAGTAGCTTTTTTAGCTAGCCTTGCACTGATGTATGACCAGGTATCTTGTACTTGGGCGAGTCCCCTGTAAATTTGGCAAGAGTCAGTATTCCCCTAGACCTGAACCGAAGAACATGAGACACGCTTTGACTGCATATCTTGAAGGTACTTAACATAAGGCTAAAAGCACAAGTAATCATCCTCTCGCTGAAAATTCAATTGTCAGCTTTGACCCTGTTAGTCACTATCACACAGTGTTCAATATGCTTCTTTTGTAAGCAGACATAAAGAGCCACTTCTAAAAGCTTCCTCCCACCCTCTCTCACATATGTTAGCCAGTAGTTCTACTGCCTTCTACCAAAACTCTCCTCATTCACAGTAAATAGATAAAGTGACTTGAAATAGAAGACAGTTTGTTTAATTTATGGGACAACACTGTTGAAACATATTGAGTAAGGGACTGAAAGGAAGGATACAGAGGGTGTTGTTGACTCAGCCTGTAGACAGAGGTGCAACAGCAAGGAACACTCTGAGAAGCTGTACCTTCCCCAGCTTCCTACTAGCATTTCCCATTAACTTAAGGTCTTTAAGGTCTTTATACCTATGTGAGATTAAATAAAAACCAAAAAAACCCCTATGATTTCCATCAATATTTTTCTCCATAAATGCTTCATTTTATCGAGCAAAATTAACCCTTATCTGCCCAGACATTTTTAAGCCTTCTCAATATAAAAACATTCGGTTATTTTCTCAGCGCAAGAAAATCTGTAGCAATAAAAAAGGTGGTCTATAACACAAGGCTTACAGTAACAAAACAGTTACAGTAACTCTAGCTCAGTATAAAGAGCAGATACAAGTATATATCTGTTCATGAGGGCATATTTTCTCTACTTCTGCTTCTTAAGAAAACTTTAAGTTAATGAAAACAATTCAATTTAATTCTAAGGTAGATTTCCTTTCAAAATACTTAAATACATTGGGATTTGTGGAGTTTTTTGTTTCTTCTTTTTTTTTTTTTTGGGGGGGGGGAGCATTTCAAGAACAACTTCAATATAAATAGCTTAGAAAGCAGATTTATAAAAATATGAGCATCCAGAAGGGAAAAAAAAGCAGCATTTAAGGTAAATCTTGGTGTTGAGGAGCAAAATAATTAGTGTTTAAGGAGTTGCACATAGTTTTCTGATGGTCTTCTACTCTTGGCTACTAGAAGTGCCAAAAGCAAAGTTTTGAGGCGCTTCTCAGACTTGAACCTTGGATTCTAGAACAGCTATTCCAAACAAACTCATTAAAACCCCTTAGATTCTGGCACAGAAAGTGTGAGCACATACCATTCAGATCTATAAAATACAGAGTAGAGACAAATTAAAAGAAGGGAATGCAAGTAATTTAAAGAAAATGACTGATTTCACTCTCGCTCTTTCATAAAGAAGTCCACTTCAACTGAAGCTGGACATTGCTCTAGTGCCTGTAGGCTTCTGAAGAAAGACATCCAATAACCGGGATTCGGAAGTGCAGGACTAGATTCCACAATAGCTACACATTCAGCATAGCTACATTGAGACACCGTATCAGATCCGCAACCTAGTCCACAGATCAGGAGAAAATCTCCAAAGCTAACACAGAAATTACTTGAAATGCTTGAGAACAAGCAGCAAATCCTATCCTGTAGCTTAAAAAAACCCTCACACATTAAGATTGCTGGAATGCATCTTGTATTACTTGAATGCAGCCATTACCCCATTCAGTAGTTCGCTAAGCACTGTTCCCAGGGCTGCAATCCTAAAACAGACAGTGCTAAGCAGAAAAAGAATTAAAAGTATTCTATTAAAATGAGATTGCTCCAGTGGCCAGTCTTTAAAGCCTCCTACATTTGTATTAGACAAAATACGGCTAGTTCAGTGTTTTAGAGATATTTAAATTAAATTAATTGCCTGAACTGCAACACTTGCTGAGGCAAAGTATTTCTTCTAAAAGACGGTGTATCCGGGCAGTTAATCTTTGAAATCCTGGCAATCGCTTATACATTCACCAGATAATTGAAGACTTTTTAAAACTTCAAAGGCAAAATATAGGTACAAGAAATTCTGTACAGACCTACCCTCCAAGAAGATGACAAAATGATCCACACAAAGGTCCATTAAGCATGTTCTTTGCCCTGCTCACCCTAGAAGGTCCTAAATAATGGACATAGTATGAAAAAGCCTAGACTAATAGCCTTTTCAGTGAAGAAATGATTTTACATCCACAGATAGGTTAGGAATCAAATGATGAAAAATATGTTACACACCAGGAAACATTCTCACCCTTTTCTTCAAGCCTGACTAACACCTGAGATACACAGTGATGCACATGTTGCAGTTGCAGCAATTTTCTTAAGAAGCAGTCTATTAACAGGGGTTTGGTGATGCCTGACATTATACTTCTCCTGTAACTTTTACACAGCATCTGTACCATTTAACCATAGAGGTTTCAAACAGAGAGCAAAAGCAATACAAAAGCTTCAAAAACTTGTTTTCTGGTCAGACTTTCAAAACCCTTCGGTGTTACCATGGCCTTTCCCTGTACATTCCTATAGAAAGAGCTATATGTTAGATATAGCTTCCAAGGTAACTATGGAATAATATACTTGCTAACCTCTCCTCGAGGAGTGTTCACCGAGGAGTAGCTCTCACTTTACAATATTAGGAAAACTAATGTTGCATCTTCAGCATCCTCAACCCATGTCTAACAACACCTCTCATAGCTGAGAACCTACCACAACCTACAGACCTTCCTGCAACCCTGAAGGAAGACCCAGACACAACAGCAGCTTGCCACAACTCCATCCAGCAAGCTGAAGCAGCATTAACAAGTAACAACGGTTAATGTAACTGTTCAGCAGTTGGCCTTTTTATTGCTAGCCAGGGAACACTATAAAAACCACAACTGAGACCAGAGCACGAAGATCTTTCTTTACTACAACACAACAACCTGCCCTGGTACGCATTAATCAGACTATACAAGTATAGAGAGCTGATTAGACTAACAATTCCTCTCTAAGGTTCCATGATTAAAGCAGAATGAAAATGCATATGCAGCCAAAGACACACAGGAGGGTGCTGAATACGATGTAGGTGTCAGCTCTGTTAATGCTGTATTTTGTAGCAGCCAAAAAAGCCAGCTAGTGAGCTGGTTTTTAACACTGGGCAGTCGTGAAATACAAACATAAGGTTTTGATTCACCCAACCATTTCATATGAGGCTTAAAGGAAATGCCTAGTAACAGCCTTATTCTGAGATTGGAATAAATACTGTTTTCTGAAAGTAAAGCAGTATCTTCTGATATTCATCTCTAGTAAATGGAGCTTCAGCCAGCACTTGTTCCTTTTCCATCCATTGTCCCATCTGATTTTCTCAAGAGAGTTCCCTCTTCTAGGAACTGTTAATTTATGATTCTGGGAATCAATAAGTGGCAAAGCAAACATCAGCTTACAAAGTGCTTTCAATCACTGTCTCCTGTGTGGCAGATGTTAAAATGTATCTCAAATATTGAAAGCCTCACAAAACTTCTGGCTTTTCTAGCTCAAATTTTGTTACTCACTTTTTTTGCATTATCTATAAGTTTATATATCTTATATATAAACTTATATAACATATATCTATAACATTAACTATAAACATAAGCAAAATAATAGAATATTCTGTACAGAGGGAAAATATTACCTTTGTATTATTTAACAAAATGTATTGTTCTGGTTCATTTTGCAGTGCAGAAAATAATAAGAATTAATAAAAAAAAAGAGGAAATCACACTATAATTTATAACTTCTTCTGGTTGATCCAATTTTCTTCATTGGTTCTTGTCCTCTAGCAACAACTATCCAGATGACAGAATAGCCAGAAAAAGGTGAAACATCACAGTAGTCTTTAAGCTCCGCAGGTACCTTTGTCTATAATGTGATGATATTCTTGTCTCATCAAATAGCTTTCTCTTCACAGTATCTGGCTATATCTCTCCGATCTCTTCCTAAATTGTGCGTTCCAAAACCTCATTTCCCCACAGTTGGAACTGCTGTCATCCTGTACCACTTTTCCTCTCTTGTATAAGGTGCTCTTTCTCCCTGCATCAAATCTCTTTAAAAAATTTTCTTCTCTGAGATCCTTTTAAATTTTCTCTCCTGCCAAATAACAGACTTAAAATTCATTCATCACTGAATAGCTTTAAATTAAATTTCTATTGTCCTGAGTTTCCCTTGCATCACTTAATTCTAGAATGTGTTCCAGGATACAAACAATGCATCAGGTAAGAGGCACATACTTAGTTTGGAATTTTTCATTTGTATTGAAATATGTATACATGAGATAGTTAATGGATAGTGCAGTATTGTCTTCTTTGACTAATATAATACTTGCAAAAAGATAAATACATGAATATGCATTTTTAAAATACATAAGTCAATGAAAAATTTTCACTGTATAAAAGTCATCTTAGGTACTTTAGAAACTAAAACAATTTTGCAGAACATGTCATTTTTTACCACATTTTGTTATGATACTTGAAATACACCTTTTAACAGAATGTGGAAATTAAATTAACCTTAATGTTATGTACAAGCTCTGCCTATTTTAAGTGTTTTTCTCTCACTGGCTTTTATGGTATAATTCTAGCAAAAAATAAATATGGGTTGTGTATTGGCTGGGGTAGGGGTTTTTTTAATACCTCTTTTGTGCTTTAAACTATTGTAGGGCTCGGTTTTAAGCGGGGAAAAGACCAGTTCATAGACTGAATTATCTGCTTAAAGTTTTCCAATTTGCCTACAATTTACAAAAATCTCTGGGTATTTTTCTGCTGTTTAATATAATTAATTGCTTCTCAATTCAAAAGAAGTGAATTATCAGAATGCAAGAGAATTTCTGCATTTTATTAAGTACAACAAACTCACAACGAAAAGTGTGGAAGACCCTTTAGAATTCGCAGTTTGATTAAATCAGTGTGAATTCAAATCAGTTCACCCAACATATGAAGAAGTTGATACAAGATTTCAGAACTGTTTTTGAAAAATGAAATCCTACCTATGTGGTTTGTTCCTAATAAATGACATACATTAGTTGATTCTGTTTGGTTTAGACAGAATCAAACCAATCCATGAGAAAGAAAAACATCACTAGCTGCCTTATTTCATCTTGGTCATAAATTCAATACCTGGAACAGTTTCTCAGCTGTAAATTCAATGGATTCGAAGTAGTTCCACATGCAAAAGACTACGTCAATATTCATTTTTTCAAATGTTTTTCTTAAGAAGGACACAATGACCACATCTAAAAGGCTCGGATTTTATCATTGCTCCACTGAATGCCATATTTAGGGCTAATTAACAGAAAATAATCTGTCTCTTAGCATGCATCTTTATTACAAACAAAACAATTTTGCACAGGAGAAATAATCTTCTGTCTTGCACAGACTACATCACACATACGTGCACACTGAATTTTCAAAATAAGTGCAGTGTGTGTAAATACATAACTATTCTACTGTTTGCTAAGTATAACTGAAAAGAACAAAGACTAAATTTGTATTTGAATACACACAATACATTGCAGCACATCTGAAAAAAAACTTTGATCAGTCTATCCGGTGTTTTTACATATCCTTCTATTAAGAAATCAAGAAGCAACAAACACATGTTACAAAACTTCAAGTTTAACTCTTGCAAATTGAGCTGAAGATGCACTCCGACACATTTATGTAAATACAGCACTACTAATGCCATGAGTAAGTGGGAAAAATGCGAAGCAAATCTATTTTGGTATCCAGATTTGGAACTAAAAATCATTTGTGTTTTAAAATAATGTCAGGGAGGTCTGCTGTGCCATTGATTTTTTTAGCAGAAGTCTCCATTTAATTCAACAGGGGAGTTCTGCTTCAAAATAAAATGCTAGAGCATGCCTGCTATATTTAGGGTCAACTGGTGTAAATCAGAAGAACACTGATTATAATACATATATCCTGACTTTCTTCGGCTGTAAATTTGGCTTTTAAAAGCTGATAGAAGCTATTCATACATGCTACAGAAGTGTGACATAGAACAGAAACAAATTCTGAGATTTCATTGTTCCAATGTCAGCAGGTGAGCCACTGCTGTTGAAGAGTGTTGGTTTCTAAGCTAAATTAGCAACAAATTAAAGTTTCCTTTTCAAAAAACTTCACATAAAGCTGTCACTGTTGTTGCTTGCTTAGATGTTGATTTCATCTGATGTGATTTTACAAGTCTGATCAGAATAGCAGAGGAACATATGTTCAGTTTCCTATTTTCCAACTTTATCAGCTGCTAATACAGTGATTAAACAAATTATGACTCAAGTACCTCTAACAAAATTTAACTGAAGCAGAATAAATAAAGCTGACTTTATATCTCCTTTCATAAGAAACGTACTTATTATCAGAATATATCCATGTTACTTAAGTGCTTTGTTTAATCTCAATACAAAAGAACATGCACGTTGAAGGAAAATAATGGGAATAGCAAACAGTCAGGGATGTGACCGTGTCATCCATGTCATGCAGTGTAGTTAAATCCTGCAACATTTTCCCATTATGTTCAGTTTATTCTGTCCCAGACAGACTCCATTTTAGCTTTATACTTGTATGACCATTTTAACTCCCAGAAAGATATTGATGAAATGAGGTAGTCAGTGAAGAACAAAAAGAATGACTAAAGGATTGCAAGGTATGCTTTTTAGTGACAGACTCAAGAAGAGCAATCAGTTTAGCTCAGAGAGTTTCCCATTGAAATGTTTACAGCTTCACCTGATCACAAGCTTTAAGCAAATACAGGGAGTACACTTTCCTTTAAAACACAAAAGTAAGATACTATGTGCAAAGGCTGAAATTTAATTGCTTCTCCCTTCTCCAATACTGCTAACTGGTTTAGTTATTTTTTTTCTCGTAATGAGAAATATTCAGGGTCAAATAAGAACCAATTCAGGCGAATCCCCTGATCTGTAAATACTGGGAAGTGATTGTGGGGTTCTCTACAGATATATGATTTTGAGTTTCCTCCAGAGTTAAGACCTTAATTAGTAAAACCAGAAATATTTGTTGAAATCACAATGTAATGAAAAATACAAACTTCTAATTATGAAATAGAAATAACAATCTCATTAAAACAGGAAAGAGAGGTAAGGAGGATTCAATAAAGCAACTCTTTCCTCCAACTTAAAACTTATTTAAAACAAAAGTGATATTATCAATATGTTAAAATACCTTATTTAAAACACAATTGAGAAGAAAACAGGAAGTTTAAGACTAACACAAGACTGACATTTCCACTTTAACATAACTTTATCCTGTTTTCCAAGGAGTATGACAACATAACAAGAAAAGATGCCCTCTCAAGGCAAAATGTAAACCAGGAATTAAATGGTTCATCAAGAACTGTAACAGTAAAGTTGGTCCCCTTGATAGAAGTTTGGTAAGAAATCTCTCATATGAAAAGACACCTTAAGAACTTTCACAAAAATTTCCTAGTATTACATTCCACAGCTCATTGCAATCCTCTGCTCCACCCCTCTTACAATATTTCACTGAGTCTTCACCAAAATCTGAATTGTAACAGCAGACACTTATCCTTTGCTCAACTTACACACTTTCCATAAATTCCTACCACCTCAGTGCAACAAGAACGAACGTTCATTCTTGGCATGCGAAGAATGAATAATTACTAAATTATTGAGTTTGATAAACTGAACAGACACATAATCAGTCTTGCAAAATGAATGGTTTCTGCTTAGAAGCGAGAAAGACTTTGCTACATTGATGAAGACAAAACTTTTAATCTGTAATCGAGTATCTAATCCTTGCATGTTCTAGTAGTCCAGTTCACCTGGTTTTGTGACCTTCAGCAATAGCTGTCTTCTATTGTATTTCAGGGGGACAATATACACTCCTCTTCAGCAACTCATGGATCATCTCCAAAGACAGGAGATGAGAAGCAGAAGACCAGTTTTATGTTTACTGCTTGCTACAGTGAAGACATGACTCTCACTGGAATTAACTATCTGACACTGAACTACTTAGTGAGTGTTCTGATTTAATAATTTAATGGTATATTCAGGTCAGTTCTAAGAGATGGTACAGGGAAAGAGTCTTGCTAAGGGCTCATGTTTGCTTCTTACTGAAGGCAGTGGCAGAAAAACCTCATTTCAACCAGGGTAAATAAAGTCATGATGATATTTGCCAAATCATATTAACACTTTTAGTAAACGCTTGTATAATTCACTTTAAATCAGAAGATTCTGTATATTAAAGCTAAGATACAGAGAAAATAGAAAATTAATTGTATTAGAAAGTATTAGGATTAATGTTCTACTTCTCCAGGAAAACCCCACAACTATCCCAGTATCTTTTTTTTTTTGATATTACAAGTCACAGTTTGAAAGAGGTAGCAGAGTCTTTTCTAGGCTAAAAAGTTTTACAGTATATTATACAATGATTAAAACTGATTGGCACTTAATTAGAGAGTGTTACTGATTGATTATTGATTCACTGTTAGGAGATTTCGCATCTCTGTTTCTTATTTTAATGTTAAATTTCACCCTTGACCATGTTATCAACACAACATAATCTCATATCTTAGATACAAAAGTAGATTTTAATTAAAAATAACTAGTCAAGACAATGTTACATTTAAATTATTCAATGGAAGCATATCTTGTTTCTTTCATATTCTAATTCAAAGAGATGATTCAGATCTTTACTGAGATAGCAAGTTTTCTGAGCTTCTGAATCAGAGAAAGTGATAAAAATCAAAAGGAAAAAAGTAATTAACAAGATTCATGGTTTTGCTGTTTTGTTGGATTTTGTCAGTCTATTACCATGGCACTTTGCTGTATCCAGCATCTAGACTAACAGAATATTTAGCCACATGCATAATTTATAACATATTGACATAAAGTCCCAGCAATTGGTGAGTGGGGACTTGGACTTTAAATTAATCTGGGAAGGGATCAAACCTGCTTTTACTTTTATCTGGAACATAAATGAAATGCGGTTTTTGCTTTGGTATCTGAACGTTATTGCCATGCAAATAATACATATTGATTGTTTGAACAGAGGCCCCAGATACACAAATGTATACACAGTTAAGTGAAAATGATGACGCTGTTCTGGAACCCATCCACTAAAACCATGATCCCTTGCCATTCATCTAGCTAAATAAGAACAACACAATTTAAGATAATTATCCTTTGCACATTCCTAGTGTATTTGATGCATAACATGCCTCCTCAGTCACTCTAAAATGATTTTATATATTGACAACAACAATTACAGCATCAAAACCATATTATATCCAAGAAGTGTTCTTCCTACTAGGGTGATATACAAATTATGCTGGTAACTAGAAGTCTCCTCTTATTCCTTCTGTGCTATTGTATATCAAAACTTAAGTCCATAGCTGAGCAAAAGGACTGAAAATCACATGTTTTGGAGCTTCTGCTGATGAGCAGACAGAAGAAAAAGCAACAAATGATAGCACCATGTCTTTAGGAAAAGGCTATGCAATTTTAAACCTGCTGTCAGTTCTGCAGCATTAAAAAGACAAACAAAAAAACCCAAGCAATGAGAAAATCCCTACAACAAACGAACAAAAGCAAAAGCAACCAAACCAAAAAAACCATACCATCAAACAAATAAAACAAAAACGACCAAACAAAAACCTTCAAAACAGACAAAACCAGAAAAGAAGCATCTCACTCTAAAGAAAAGGTTATTTCCCCTAGCAGAGCATGCTCACTTCATAATAACTGATTTATTCAATACTTTCTTACTCAGAATCCTACAAGTGAAAACAAAACTACTGCACCTTATTTCTGTGTATATAACAAGCGTAATAATAAAATATTAATTTAAATAAATTAGAAAACAAAAAAAAAACATTTTTCATTATAAAATTCCTCATAAATGAAGTCAGGAAAAATTATTATAAACCATTTTAGCCAAATCATCCTTCAGGATAAAGTGAGCTAGCTCGGAAAACTTGCCAGAATATAAACCTGTCCATAAAGCAATGAGGGATGTGATTTAGGCTTATTGAAAAAATTACATTTAGCAAGTGAGTGCTAGATTTGGACCTGATTCTCTAAGAGGCTATCAAGCATTATTTGCCCAATTTAATAGAATGCTCAAAACCATCCATTGTATAAGTACACTAATAATCCTTCTGAAGTCAAAAGATCTATCCATGCATTTAATATTTAATGTCCAGTGAGGCATTCAAGCATATATTTAACATTAAATGCATGCGGTCTCATAGGATCTAAAAAGAACTAGTCATTAGCTTGGTTATTTTGGTAAATTAAACAATGGATTAAGCACTCATTCCAGGCCAAGTATCCAGCTTTCCAATTTCATATTCCCAATCTTTTACAGACACAAATCTGTGAAAAGAGAGGTAAATTTATGCTGGTTTTTTTGTTGTGCATAGGATCATAATTTGTTGACTTCCCAAACAATATTATATTTTCTGTTATTTGAAAAGTAGGCACACGATGATTCCACATTAGAGATATTACTCCCTTTTAATTATGTAATTATAAACCCTACTTACTTTGCAATTTTCTATTGGATTTCATAACAATAATAAACTATTAACTAGGTCATCACTATAGGTACATTATATACTGCTACAATTAAAATCTTGCATTCTTTAGGATCACTACAGTTGGTTACCAAGTTACTTCAAAAAAAGCTTTAATAAAAAAAAAAAAAAAGATGGATGCTATATCAAATTAACCTTTGACTCAGTCAAAGTAATACCAACCCTCTGTCTGGAGGACACTAATGAACTTTCCCTTGATATATCCTAATATCACCTTATAGAAATTCTTTTACTCACTCCTGTCTTTCAAAATAAAATCTGCACTTTGATTTAAAAAAAAAAAAATTGCCTTCACTCTTTCTCAAAGTTTTCCTTGACTTTGATCCTTGAGATCTCTGACATAACGATTTGTTTTTTCTAGAAATACTTTTTCCCCAAAGATAAAGTATAAATTTATTTTTCTGATTATATTATATTCAATAAGACAAACAAAAGTCAAGAATCGATGTAACTTCTGTATATATCGGTTTTGAAGGTTTAATAAGTAAGACCCAAAATATCCATTTTAATCCAAGATGAAAGAGCAATTACTACCAACAGAAAGACAACAATTTACAAAACAATTACTTGACCATAGTATCTGAAGTGTTACAGTGAGGGCATGACTGTAAAACCTCTGAAGTCACTGGGAATTTCTTCTGTTACTCCAAGTACAGTTTAGGCTAGGTCTTCGCTTTGTTTTCCAAAGTATCTTCTTTAGGCATCACTTGTAATGATTAACGATAAATACAAGTAAAGTAATTCAGCTGCTCAGTGTCTTTGGAGACCAGAGAATAGTGCCCTGAGTTCAACCAGCATAGGGAAAAACATCATGGCAAAGGGAGACTACATGCTAAAACGATAGTTACACAGCAGTATCACACTCCTGACACAGGAAGATAGCAATCATGTTTTTTATAGCTCCAATGGATGGCAGCTGGTATATTGCACTCCCCTGCACAAAAATATTGACAAGTCACTGAAGTGAAATACAAATAATCAAGGGGTTAGAAATATCGATCTCAGGTAATGACTGAGACCACCAAACATATCAAGCTTGGCTAAGAGAAAACAAAAGGTGCGATTGGATAAACCTGAACAAACACATGAAAACGGCGGCTTTCACAAGGAGAAGGGAATTGTTTAGGGCCTTTCACAGAAGAATTAGAAGCAGTAATGAGAAAAAAGGGGCAGGGCATTTCTTTCAAAAACAAATCTACTCTTTGATTAGCAGAAGTTTGTGGACAGAGAATGCAGGGGAAAACAGCATTAGCTAACAAATAACGGACTTGGAACCAACTGGGCCATGCACAGAGCTGCCCTATGGCTTTCTCCTTGTTTGTAAAAACCACTTGACTTTGTAATTAGGCTGAAAACTCTTCTAGGCAGGGCACAGCATAGTAGAGTCATTATCTTAACTGATGTTCTGGTTATAAATAATGCACTAAAGCTAGTTAACAACACTTCACTTGTTAGAAAGCTTCAGGCTGGAAGCGCATAACCGCAGTGGAGGTTTGGCTGCATGTAATTGCAAACTTCAACACATTAGGGATCTAGTATGGAGAAAGTTTAATCCGGAAACTTTTTGAAATCTATAGGAACATCTGTTTTATTACTATACTAGCAATCTGTAAAGCCCTCCAATAGTGCAAATTCCCTTGCAGCAAGAACATTAGTAGAAGAAAAGCAGTAACAATAAGCGTTCACCAAATAGCCTTCTTCAAGAAAACCAGCATGATTTTTTGTATGACTAAACTATGAGAGGAATTTAAGTTATTAAATCATGGCAGTATTAAATAGTATGAAGTAAATTTTCCAGTGCTTATTCATATCACATGATACAATCTCTAAGTTATATATTTGAAATTACTACAAAAGAAAAACATTATATGAACTGAATATGAGCAATGCTTATACTCTAGACAGCACTAGAATCACAATGCAGAAGACTGTCTTTTTCCTACTGCACTCCAATACTTCATTATGGTGCTGTGAATATCTACTTATTTCCAAGCTTGTTTTTAAATATATGTGGTGACAGATGGGCTTTAGGCCTGAGTTCTGGGACTTACGTTAGGCAAAGAATTTGTCAGATGGAATATTTTTTCTAGTTTCTCAAATGTTTCAGAACTTGTTTATTTTCAACTCATAAGAAGAAATAAAGTGTGATCAAAGAGCTCCTGGAGCTCAGTGGGAAAATAAAATACTTAACAAAATATTTACAAAAACTCAAATTCCTTGAGTTTTCCAGAAATTTGGTGCTCTGATGTCACACCACCAAGTCATAGGTGTTACGAATGCAAATTCCACATGGAAAAGAAAACATCAACTATGTAGACTGCTCATTGTCCAAGGAGAATAACTTTCAAATAGGTCAAAATGGAACTGTGAGTTTTCAGTTTGACTTGAGTTTGAGTAACTGAGAGCAGGGAAAAACACATGTTCCAGCTCTGTTTAAGATTCATCCTCTTGCTTAATCTACTGATGAAAAAAAGAGAAATCAGACCAAAGAAGAAACATCAGTGAATATACAGATTTTCCTTTGAGGTGACTAATCCCAGTTTAAAAGAGTACAATCAATAATCCCATATCTCCTTCATACACTACCCAAATCCTTGCACGCCTCCTGAGACACATGACTGCCCTCAAAAGCCCTGAAGGCATATACTATGTTTATTTGTGCCCTCAATAATTAAAAGAGAAAAATTGAAAACATCAAGACCTATAAGTCTTCTGTATACCCGCAGAATTAGATGTATATTTCCACAAGGCTCAAGTAAATAGCTCAAGTATACTGCAATAATAATTCACCTCACTAATACTTATTTATATCATAAAATGTGGCTTACATTGTTTTCAGCGTGATGATTAAATACAGAAAGAAGGGAAAAAAAACAACCCTTCTAATCCAGTCAGCATGATCTTCAGACAAGGCAAAGAATAAAGGTCCTAAATGAATAGAAACTGTGGTCATCCTTGACTCCTCAGCCATGTGCTGTTCTCGTTGGCTTGGTGTGTTTCATAGTATGAGCTCGTATATTACCTCTATTACATAAACCCCATACACTTCATCTTGAAAGCTTATTTTCTTGAAGTATGGGTTTAGTACTAAAAATGGTCTGTATTTAATTGTACAACAATGGAAGGATTTGAAGCAAAGCTCTGAATAATGGAACTTTATCCTCCTGCAAACAAGAGAGTTGACACAATGAATTCAATATTATAAATCCTGCTGTGCTGCCAAAGTTATAATAAGGTATTCTTACAAGAGAGCCTAATGATGGCGGAAAATACATTTTTTACCTTAAATGGATTCATAAATTTTCTCAGGCACACACCTAAACAGTAAGGTACTACCTGCAGAAAAATAAATTACAGTAATGCTGTTATGTTGGCTTTGTTGGAGTTTTGTTTGTAATCTGTTACAGATTATGCCTTCTGCCCGAATATCTATTAAATGTAGGTATTATAGCAGACCTTTTAACACAAGCACTTTGAATAGCATGGAAAAAAAGCTTTGGTGAAAGATTTTTCTCAGCTTCCTGTCTTCTGGGTGTGTTTAAATGCCTCAAACAAACCAACTCTGAAGTTTAAAGGCAGATAAACTTACTTCTGTTGTACAGTTTTGAGGAATAACCTGAGAACATTAAGAAAACATATTTGAGAAGTTCACAGAACTTTTCTATTACCCTTTCTAGATGTCAGAAAGTTTGCAGATTCTGCAGGGTGGAGCAGAAGATAATTGTTTTATTTTCTTAAGTATAATGACCTCCTGACACCAAGCTAATTGATAGCAGTGGAAGAACTGAGCAGAAGGCAAGTGCTCCAGAACAAGAGATAATGAGCTTTCCCCCTATTGTTTTTACCTTGCAGTAGACAGAATGTCCCTTTTGGTAATCATCCAGTAAGAAAGAAAACAATGATTTGCAGTATAGTCACAAATATTCCTGTATCTAGGGATTATTAAGTTCCTCAACTTCATTTTATGGTTTAATTACACGCAGAAGATGTTTATTGACTACTAAACTTCTGTGTTATGAGCAATTAATTAATGTGACTGTTCCACCTACGACTCAGTGTGCACAAAAACATAAGTCTGCACTGAGACACAAAGAAAATAAGCATTTCAGGTAGCTCCATGTGGAAGCTAAGGTAACTTTGGCTTTGTCTTACATTAGTATTGTTAAGCCATATAATTGAGTAACACCTTGTTTCCAGACAAAACAAAATTCATGAAAGCACAAGACTTTCAAAACCGTGTGGGAAAAAAGCGCTGGTCTGTATGTTGTACAGCAATCTGCCATTCATCACCAAAAGCTACACAGAAAGATATCTGATGCAGCAGCAGGAGTTAGATACTGTATAGTAAGATCAAGAGTAATACTTTAACAGGCTCACCACTCTTACTATTTTGAGGAAAAAGGTGAGGACTGTCACTTCATCTGTGAGATCTCATAAGGATATTATCCTCTGCTTTAGTGATTGTAATGAATTAAATCATGGCTAGGTGATGAATTGCTCCCTAGGTCTAACACTTCATCACAATTGCAGAACCAAGACATTTACATTCAAGTTTCCAGGAGGTGAGAAGACCAAAGGCTTTGCACATAGCAATTGCACATAATTGGGGTACTTGTTTTAGGGTGTAGAATTTGCTTTTTGTTCAAACCGTCATTTAAAAACACCTGCTCCACCCTATAATAGAGATGTTCAGTGGTAAATTCTGGCTTAGGAAGAGCCAAACCTTTCACACTGAACCAAGGCTAAGAATAGATCTCTCCCAAGCTGGGTTTATTGGCAGTTAATTCTGAACTCAGAGTGTATTGAAATGCTCTCTCCAAAAGGCCAGCTGTCCCCTCTGGCTTCATGGTGGCTGCACAGACATGGAGCTGTACAGGAGGTGGCTCTGGTCAGCTCAGGCAGGCTGGCTGTCAAAGTACAGTATGAAACTTTTACCGAAGTCTAAAGCTGACAGAAACAGGTAATCTCTTTTCCTTTAGTGATCTTCTGGCAAGCCCCGGAACAAGTCAAATTTGAGTAACTACGAAAGAAAGCACTTGCACCTATTTTAGTGCATCTTTTCAGAGACAACTTTGTGCAAGACACGACATTAAGTGAACTGCCACAAAAAGAACCAGGAGATTCTTGTTACCTAATTCTGAGCTGTCACCTTATTCTTGACTTCACAGAATTTAACTGGACTTTTGCCATTTTTTTCCCAGGAGAACAGGATTAGAATCTTACAAATACAATTACTGTTGAAAGCCAATGTAAGAATTATCCAAGACCTCTAAAATGAGAGGACAATCAGCCCAGTTGTCAGTGTAATACCACCACTTTATAATAGCTAGGGATATGCCTTACAAAACCATGTTTTCGTAGGGGCTCAAAATTGCAGAACTGGGAGGGCAGGGGGTTTGTTATGAAATAAGTTCTCATCACTATAAAAGGAAACAACAATTAATGCAGTGACTAATTCTGTCCTGAGCCTTTGTATGAGCAGAAGTGAAAATACTGAATAAAAAGCAAAAATATTTTAAGAAAACATTCTAATACAGATTCTTTTGAGACAGATACCTCAAAACAGTAATTCTGCAGCAATGAGAAAAAAATATTTTCAGTAATTATAAACCAGCAAATTAACATCAGAACATAACTTCATAATTACTGATAGAGTTTGCATCCCAGAGCAATATGGTTCACTTATGCCATCTGAAAAAGAGCAGGGTGGTTTTTTTCTGCCAACTGGAGTATACATCATCTCTATAAAAAAAGGAATGTAACAGGGTGGTAAATATCACAAGCTTTTGGTATTTTGCAATAGTCACATTAACAATGTATTAGTTCCATGAGACACTGGATTATTAACTTAATTCAAAAATTGTATGGTTAAAAAAAACCATGGGTAAACAAAAGCTATGATCATGAAACAAATATACACCATTTTACTATTCCAAAATACCAAGTCTAACATAAATTTGACTCGTAAATGAAAAAACTTTGTACCAACAATACTGGCATTAAAGTAAGCAGCTGCACCAAGAGTATCACAGGATTTAATGAATTCATAACCAGATTGATAAACTGTATGTTATGCTACTACAAAGCATTAATGTCTGATAAAATTAACATTTTAAATAAATGGAGAGATAAAAAATGAAGACCTCATTTTTGCATAAAAACTCAGCTTTTACCTAATCTCACTTCATGAGTTGATACGAGAGACAGAAAAACACCTGTTTATCATGTATGTTCCTCTAGAATGGTTTTTAATTTGGAGATCTGGAATTGAAACTCTGTGGACAGACACTTGCGAAGCTTTGCCAGTGAAAGATAAGGAAATAGGGTATACTTTACAGGACTTTGTGAGAAACTGTCAGGGGAGCTTGTGAAGACTGGTGTGATAAAGGTGAAGGCCCCAGTGACGTACATTTCAAACAGCCACATTCCATATGCTTAATCTTACTATAAAGACTTACGCTGGTTAAAAAATATAAAGTCAGACTGATAAACCCCAGCATTCTAAAGTTAAAAACATGTTTCCTTGTCATTAGATACAGTGAGAAATCATGAATGCTTCTGTAGTGTGCCGAAGAAGAAAGCCCTCAATAATTGAGCAATGCTGTGAAGCAGCATTTTAAGCATGTCTGTCACAAAGAGAACAATCCCACAAAATCTACTGATTTATGGACCTGCAGCATCAAAAGCTTTTCGTCCTGTAGCTTTTCGGGTTTGCCTTAGCTTTCTCATTTCTAGTGGACAAGAAAAGTTGATAGAGTGTAGGGAGCAGCATAAGAAAAACAACACATCATCTGGCAGCTATAAACAGTTGTGAATCAGGAGCTGCATTTATGATTTATCTTTACATAGCATCCAGCACACAGAAGCTTTAGCCTACTTCTGTGTATTATCACATACCACACCAAATCATAATCCAGGTCACTTGGGTATAATAAATACAGATGGTACAAGAGATGGATAAACTTTTATTATCAGTCAGTACTTTTACAAAGTTAACAAATCTAAACTGAACTGAAAACAACTATTCCTAGATCTATTTGAGCAAGAATCGTGCTACCTCTGATTCAAAGCTGAAGACTAGCTTGTGAAGCCAAAAGATCATCTGTTTCTTCTAATTATATCAATTATAAGATGACTCCACCTGAAAACTGGATCATTGCCGGTCAATAGCTGAGGTGAGCAGCTCGAGAGAGGACACTTTCAACACCGGAGCGGGGGGAAGCTCAGCGTCCAGGAGCCTCAACTCAGAGCAGCCAGAGCGAGCCTGCCCTCCTCGACAGGCCTTGCCCAGGAGCCGGCAGCTCAGCTGAGGCGAGCAGGGACTCACAGGGGGCGGAGCCAGGAGGAGCGGCACCAGCCCTGACTGGGTAAAAACCTGCCCCAGGGAGCACGGGCGGCCAGGGTGGGCCGGGCCGGTTTACGGGGGCAAACGAGTGGGACGGTGAGCGCCTGCCTCATGACCAGGGCCCGATCTGGGAGCTCTCCTCTGGCTGCCCCGGCGGTGGCCACCGTAGACACCCACACAGAGCCGATGAGAGGGGAGGCTGCAGTGCAGAGCTTGGAGTGTAGAGAGTGCCTGCACCGGTCTTGTGAGGGCAGGGTGCACAATGGGCAGGGCTGCACTCGGTGCTCCCTGGTGGAGGCCCTCCTGCAGCAGGGACTGAGCTGCGGGATGCTGTCGATAGGCGGCAAGATGTCAGGGAAGCTGGGAGGAAGCAGGAAGCAGGACTGCTTGCTCCAGGCCCAAACTGTGCAGGGGCCTCAAGAGTCCACTGTAGCTCATGGAGGGAAGAAGGAGGCTGTCAACCCAGGAAGCTGGGAAATAGTAACAAAACAAAACAAAACAAAACAAAAAAAAACAACAAACAAAACAAAACAAAAAACCACAAAAAAACCCCAACAAAAATGAAGGAAGAGGACAATTAAAAGCAAGGGGCTTCCTCCTAAAGCTGTTGTCCTCACCCAGAACCGTTTTGCTTTCCTGCAGGGCGCTAATGAGGAAACACACTTGCAACAAACAACCTGCTGGTGCACCGATAAAGAAGATCTCTACTGCTGCCAGGAAAAAACGGCGGGTCATAGTGGTAGGGGACTCTGCTTTGATAGGCACAGAGGCACCCATCTGTCGGCCTGACCCATGCTCAAGGGAGATGTGTTGACTAGATCAGGGATGTTGCAGAAAGGCTGCCTGGTCTTGTGAGTCCCACTGACTATTACCCGCTTCTAGTGATCTGTGTGGGTGCTAGTGATACAGATAGCAGTAGCCCAAAGAACATAAAGCAGGACTACAGTGCCCTGGGAGAGGTGGTTAGGGGCTCTGGAGCTTAAATAGGCTTTTCTTCAATTCTCCAGGATACAGGGGAGGACCCTAAAAAGGCTAGGCGGATTGGCCAGCTTAATAAATGATTAGAAGGGTGGTGCCATAGTCAGGGGTTTGGGTATCTAGAACATGGGACTCATTTTAGTAGGCCAGGTCTACTGGAGGCTGGTGGCGGAGCTGGTCTGATAAAGCAGAGGAAGAGCGGTTTTGGTAGGAGGCTTGACAGACTGGTCAAGGATGCTTTAAACTAGATGTGTTGTGGGAGAGGAGCATCATTCCATCCCAGCACACCCAGTCAGCTGCCAGCACCTATAATAAATGCTCAGAGCAATGTAGAGATATTCCAGCCGCTCCAGCCGATGAGCCAGCTTCATTTGGAGCTCGGATCAGATGCCTCTATAAAGGTGCCCGTAGTAGTATGGGAAGCAAACAAGAGGGATTAGAGATGTGTGCACGTCTGTCCTGGGTTCAGCAGTACCAGTCATTTTTTCCTTCTTAGTAGCTGGTGCAGTGCTGTGTTTTTGACTTTCAGCCTGGGAACAGCGCTGATAACACCAGTGTTTTTAGTTGCTGCTCAGTAATGTTTAGTCTGACGAAGGACTTTCTGACTCTCATCCTATGCCAGGGAGGAGGGGAAGCCGGAAGGAAGCAGAGACAGGACACCTGACCCAAACTAACCGAAGAGGTATTCCATACCACAGCACGTCATGCCCAGGATGTAGAACTGGGGGCAGTTCCCTGGAAGGGCTGGATCACTGCTTGGGTCGGGCTGCACATTGGTCAGCAGGTGGTGAGCAATTGTATTCTCTTCCCTTGTTATTTCCCTTACCATTATTATTATTGGTGGTAGCAGTAGTGATTTGTGTTATACCTTAGCTACTGGACTGTTCTTATCTCAACCCGTGGGAGTCACATTCTTTCGATTCTCCTCCCCATCCCTCCAGGAGCAGGGGAAGGAAGGGGAAGGGGGTAAGCGAATGGTTGCTTGGTTCTTGTTGCCGGCTGGGCTTAAACCACGACAACATCTATGGGAGTATGATATAATAGGCATCACAGAAACATGGTGGGATGAATCCTGTGACTGGAGTGTTGGAATAGAAGGTTACAGGCCCTTTAGAAAAGGACAGGCTGGGCAGGTGGGGAAGGGGAGTTGCTATTTATGTTAGGGATAGGCTGGAGAGTATGGAACAGTGTCTGGGGACAGGTGAACAGTCAATGAAGAGTTTGTGGGTCAGGGTTAAAGGGAGAAGAGCGATGGGAGACATTACTGTGGGGATCTGTTACAAACTGCCTGATCAAGAGGACTCTGTGGATGAAGCGCTCTCTACAGACAGATAGGAACAGCCTCACACTCACACGCCCTTGTTCTCCTGGGGGACTTCAACCACCCTGATACCTGTTGGAGGGACGGGACAGCCTAGCACAAGCAATCCAGGAGGTTCCTCAATTGTGTGGAAGACAACTTCCTTCTGCAAGTAATGGAGGAGCCGACAAGGAGAGGTGACGTGCTTGACCTCGTGCTCACCAACAGGGAAGGGCTCGTTGGAAATGTGATGCTCCAGGGCAGCCTTGGATGCACTGATCATGAGATGGTTGAATTCGAGATCCTTGGGACAGTGAGAAGAGCGTGCAGCAAGCTCACTGCCCTGGACTTCAAGAGAGCAGACTTTGACCTCTTCAGGAACCTGCTTAGTAAGGTTCCATGGGATACAGCCCTAGAGGGCAGGGGGGCCCAAGACTGTTGGTTGTTATTCAAGGATCACCTGCTACAAGCTCAGGAGTGTTTCATCCCAACTAGAAGGAAGTGCAGCAGGAGGGCCAGGAGACCTCCTTGGATGGATAAGGAGTTGCTGAGGAAGATTCAAAGGAAAAAAGAGGCTTATGAAAGGTGGAAGCAAGGACAGGCGGCCTGGGAAGAATACAGGGATGTTGTCTGGGAAGCTAGGGACCAGGTGAGGAAAGCTAAGGCCCAGTTAGAATTAAACTTGGCTAGGGATGCGAAAGATAACAGGAAAGGACTCTATAGATACACAGCAAATAAAAGACAGACTAGGGACAACGTGAACCCTCTCCAGAAGCTATCAGGAGAACTGCCTACACTGGATTTGGAGAAGGCTGAGGTTCTTAATGACATCTTTGCCTCAGTCTTCACTGGCAAATGGTCTGACCACACCACCCAAGTCTTGGAAGGCAGATGCAGGGACTGTGAGAATGAAGACCTTGGGCCCACTGTAGGAGAGGATCTGGTTTGAGACCATCTTAAGAATGTGAAAGTGCACAAGTCCGTAGGACCGGATGAAATCCGTCCGCAGGTCCTTAAGGAGCTGGTGAATGAAGTTGCTAAGCCGCTGGCCATCATATTTGAAAGGTCGTGGCAGTCAGGTGAAGTTCCCAATGACTGGAAAAAGGGAAATATAACCCCCATTTTCAAGAAAGGGAAAATGGATGACCCGGGGAATTACAGACCAGTCAGTCTCACCTCTGTGCCTGGCAAAATCTTGGAGCAGATTCTCCTGGAAGGCATGCTAAGACACATGGAAAACAAGGAGGTGGTAGGTGACAGCCAGCATGGCTTCACTAAGGGGAAATCCTGCCTGACCAATTTGGTGGCTTTCTATGATGGGGCTACGAAACTGACGGATAGGGGCAGAGCAGTTGATGCCACCTACCTGGATTTGTGCAAAGCGTTCGACACTGTCCCACACAACATCCTTGTCTCTAAATTGGAGAGACATCAATATGATGGGTGAACCACTCGGTGGATAAAGAACTGGCTGGATGGCCGCACACAAAGAGTTGTGGTCAATGGCTCAATGTCCGTCTGGAGACCTGTAACGAGTGGTGTCCCTCAGGGATCGGTGTTGGGACCGGTCTTGTTCAACATCTTTGTCGGTGACATGGACAGTGGGATTGAGTGCACCCTCAGCAAGTTTGCTGATGACACCAAGCTGTGTGGTTCGGTTGATACGCTGGAGGGAAGGGATGGGATCCAGAGGGACCTCGACACGCTTGTGAGGTGGGCTGATGCCAGCCTTATGAAATTTAACCATGCCAAGTGCAAGGTCCTACACCTGGGTCGGAGCAATCCCAGGTACAGCTACAGGTTGGGCAGAGAAGAGATTCAGAGCAGCCCTGCAGAGAAGGACTTGGGGGTGTTGGTCGATGAGAAAATGAGCATGAGCCAGCTTCAGTGTGCGCTCGCAGCCCAGAAAGCCAACCGTATCCTGGGCTGCATCAAGAGGAGCGTGACCAGCAGGTCGAAGGAGGTGATCCTGCCCCTCTACTCTGCTCTCGTGAGACCTCACTTGCAGTATTGTGTGCAGTTCTGGTGTCCTCAACAAGTCCAGAACAAGTCCAGAGGAGAGCCACAAGAATGATCAGGGGACTGGAGCACCTTCCATATGAAGACAGGCTGAGAAAGTTGGGGCTGTTCAGCCTGGAGAAGAGAAGAGAAGGCTGTGTGGAGACCTCATAGCAGCCTTCCAGTATCTGAAGGGGGCCTATAAGGATGCTGGGGATGGACTCTTCATTCGGGACTGTAGTGACAGGACAAGGGGTAACGGGTTCAAACTTAAACAGGGGAAGTTTAAATTGGATATAAGGAAGAAGTTCTTTACTGAGAGGGTGGTGAGGCACTGGAATGGGTTGCCCAGGGAAGTGTGATTCTAATTTCATCCTACTAACAGTCCAAGAGAACCATGGCTATAAGATAATATTTCTCATAAGGCTTCTGAAAAATATGTAGGCAATATGACTTATCTGAAACAGGACTCCGATTACATTAGAAAATTTGTACGTAAAAGCAACTATTTCTGTAAAGTCTGACTTAATTACCCGCACGCCTCTCAGAACTATTTTGGACTAAAAACATGGTCACAGCTTTTGTGACCAGAAAGTAGTCAAAAGTGTTCAGTGCTTTGAGAATGCTTCCCAGGTTTATTTACATGAGTTAATAAAACGTTTCAGATCTAACACGGAAAGCTGGCTTGGTAACATAATGTTGCCTCATTACAACAAGGCTCACTTTGTCCCATCATCTATCATTAGAATTCTGTATACTGAGGTATTAACATCGATGCTGCATTAAAAATAAAATCAAACCACACCAAATCTGGCCTATTTTAAATTAAACACTTCCAAAAGAATATCTGATTAGATTAAAAACAATCCCATATTTTAGAATTCTGCTGTTCCATTGCAGCAGTTTTGAAACATTTATGAGCTCAGCCTGTGTGTGTTCTAATCCCAATGGCTGGTGTAACAACAGCCTGAGGAACCTATGCTGTCAGGAACAACAAATTGCCAACAAGAAACACATCCTGTAAAACACTGCCTGGGTAGTTTATTTAAATTTGAATCTGTATCTCTGTTGTTGGCACATAGCATTAGTCATGACTGAAACCATTAGTAACAGAACTCTCTCCCCCACCTAACATACAATGCAATAACAAATGTGACTACCATATCAGCAAGGAGCAGGCTTTTTATCAGTTTATTTTAAAATGCTAGTTATTTGTAAAAATAAAATAAAATCACAAAAGCTAAACAGTGTGCAGCAATTTTCAACTGGTTATCTAGCTCACAGAGCACCTACAGAAACCAGAGTATGAAAGGTGGTGGTGTGCCTGTTGCATTGATTTTCATGCCAGCACACTTGGCATGGTGCAAGAGCATCAGTACATGATAAACTACATTGTTTTTCGTAATGGGATGGTTTGTATTAAAAGGGAAAACAACAGACGCTTGCTGGGTGCAGGCCATGGTGTGCAATTTTTACCATCTTGGGGGCAGTATGATTTACGGTACATTGCCAAACACCAGTTTATACCTAGCTGTACCAGCTGTGTTTAACAACCTTAACTGTTTCTTTCCCCAGAAAGAAAGCACTCACAGTCAGCGTTCATTCTTATAAGAAACCGATGCAATCCAGCTTGAAACACTGGGAAAATGCACTCTCCTAATGAGAATCAGAAAAGCAACCAAAGAAAATGCACCAAAATGTAGACTTTTTCTGCTTAATTCAGGCTTATAAAACATCTCCAGCAGGGGCTGAGACAGCTTATGGACACTCCACAATCAGTGGATGGATGTGTCACCTCCAGAGATGAAAACGTTATGGATCTCAGGAAGGTTAAAACCACTCTCTGATGTCACTTGTTTTATCTCCGTTGATAACACAATCACTTTCTAGAGTCCTGGTGCAACTCACTTTGGTATCTGAAATACTAGAGAAAGCTGGCTTGAATCTATGCATCTGTACACGTGTTTCATCTGCTTTTATTTCAGTAGCAATGGCTAAAGTCTACCCATGCTTTCAGCTGCAGAAATTAAGGAGAACCAGCAGCACCTGAAAACTTATGTCTCAACTGGAAGACATTTAGCAGCCTTTAAAAAAATACCACTTCTCACAATTTATCACAATTTTAGTGTATGTGATGTATATCTTACAAAAGGGTACAACATGGAGGCTCACTGGCAAGGTATCCTAAAGCAAACAATGGGGCTGGTCATAAAAAAGCTTTCGTATGAAACTATGGCAAGCTGCAAGACGAAGAAATTGAATTTAAATGACAAAACCACAATGATTTAGTTTCAAATGTCAAAACACAACTTTCAGTTTCATCAGAGGCTGAAGGTAAAACTGCAATTTTAGTCTTTCACCTCTTTTAAGCAAGTACTCCACAGTCTGGTCTTTGGACAGTAGCAACAAGATTTGAGGATTTTTAACAATTCTGTGTTCAGAAAGTCATGACAGCCTATGTTTGTGAATGTCACAGAAATAAATACTTTAAAGCAAAACTGTTATTCTTCTATCCATAGAGAAATCTAAAATTTACAGAAGTTTGAGGTTTGGTTGTTTTCTTCTTTTTTCCTTTCCCTCAGTATTTTCTAGCATTTGGATTGCATTTCTCCTAATCTAATTACCTCCATCTCTGGCTTACAAGACTGCCAAATGCAGTGTACAAGTTTCTTTGACATTGTAACCTTGCATGCTTGTCAGGTTTTTTACCATCCCTGAACAAAACTACTTAGCTCATGTAAATTCCCTCTCCCTTTCTGCCATCCTCAGGGTCCAGTTTTGGTTTAACATTCTCTTTTGAACCCAGCCTTAGCATTGAAAAATCAAACTGCTTGTAGCAACTGTGGATATAGCCCTCCTACTATCGTTTCTCAGTTCTTTTCTCAAAGATTCCAGCTGTCATGCTTTTATCTCTTCTGCCTGTGTCTTTTAATAAACACCTTCAATTTAGCAAGTGGTGTTCAGAAAAGATACTAATGTAGCAGGAAAAAATGGAGACTTAATGCTGTACAAATCGGTCACAAACATCGAGGTTTTGCCAGTTGTGAGTAGTTTGGCTATTGCATGGAAATTCATTAAGTTTTACCTATGCTCAAATGTTTACAAGCAAAACAAATTAAAAGAAAGAATTATGATATCAAAACTTTAATTATTTTGGATTGAGAGAAAACAGATATTTCAAGCTTAAAGGATTTTATAAGTGAAATAAAGACTTCATAAATAATAACAATTTCCCCCTGCAGTGCAATAGTCTGTTGAAAGATAACAAGCAAGGGAGAGTTAGTAAACCAAAAGCAAATTTGATCACAACAGACCTGTTAATTTTCAGTGGACTCAAATACATAGATAAATGCACATTTATTTTCAGGCTGAATCTTCTTTTAAGTGTTCTGAGATCTTATTAATCACTCTGCAGGCAATATATACGTCCCCTAAGGTTTTTCATGTACTCCCTACTATGTTTATTAGAGAATAATTACCAACTGCCTTTTACTGGCTTACATTTGCAGCTTTGAAGAAATTTACACGTTCATATAGTATCAAACTGAAAACTGCAACTGTGTCTTCCAAAAGCAGTTATTATAATTGCTTCAGAAACCTTGATCAATTTAAAATATGTAGCTCTGCTTTGAACTATTGAGAGACAGTCTAAGCAGAAATATTAAAAGTGTGGCTCAGATATCCAGCAAAGGTGACAGACAGAGAAACCAGAAAATGCTGCAAGAAAGAAAATCTTTTAACTCCATGAAAACGGGATTAAAGAATGAATCTTAAAATAAACATAAAAAGAAAAGATAGTAAGCTCCTAATCCAACACAAGTGATCTGAAGAACATGTTGTACTATGTTCATAATCATCTGTTTTGACAAAAACTGGCTGTGGTGACTGCTTAATATGCACACTGTATATTTAAACCCTTTTTGCATATAAAAAAAGTAAATCTCTGAATATAATTGTCTTACATATACACTGGAAACAGCAATTAAGTGTGAAAAACCAAGGTAAGAATCACTGTTAAAACAAAGATATGCCAATCTGAAACTTTTGAGCTTGGTTCTCAATTTTATTATTTCTCCAGATCTATTCTACCTCTCCCTCCTTCAATATTTTATAAATACCTCTCTTTTAAAGATCTGTATGCATCACATACTGTTTAATGAACCTTCATATTCTTTATGTATCATTGCAGGCTGAACTCTTTCCTCCAGAAAGCTGACTACTCCCCTCTGTTACTCTGCAATATAGGACATTTCCCATTTATGTCTCAGAAGTTTTCCAACTTTGCTCACCCTGGAGAATCACTTGGGCTATTTTGGTAGCTATACTTTATCTATACTCTGTCCTTGGAATGATTTTGTCACGCATTCTTAAGAGATCATGTTTCTCAAGCCTGATAATTCTGCATACAAATGCTTCTGGGGTCTGTGCAATCACAGCCCAGAGGCCAGCTGGCAGCAGTTTGGTATTTGAAACAGTGGCCTTGTTGCAGATAGGACAGTTGAAAGTTTGGCATCCTTTTTGAGACACATGGTCATTTGAATGTTTGGGATATTGACAAAGCATTTATCAGCATTCTCCACCGGAAATGTCCTTCAATCACTGCACGTTACAAACGTCTTTCTTCCGTCTAAGTCAAAATAAGACCCTGACCCCTGACAAGTTCACCCAGAACTCGGCATTTCAATTTCTCCTGTGCCATGATGGCTGAATTCTCATGTCTGTCACACTTGTCTGTCACTCTTTAATAGACTTCTTCTATAATAATTAACCATTACTGGTTTTATCTGTGCCCCAAATTGCTGAGACAGTACCCCAGACTGTTAGCTATTCTAGGCAATAGAGGTATTACAGGCAATATTCTTTGACTACTCTTTCAGAGACAAAGGGAAAGAACATGCTCTTTGCACCACCCTCCTTTTTTTTCTAGGTCTAGATGAGTGCATGGTCTAGCAGTAGTTCCACTGCTTCTACAGTTTGTCAGTCATCTTGCTATCCAATAACCTCAAAGATACATAAGTCAACATGTGGCTTGTTTAGTTTGCTCCTACATGTTGCTTTATTTGTTGTTCAACCCATCCCTTCTTGGTAGTGGGTTGAGCTGGGCTGATTTCTGCCATTACACTTGACATGCAGCACAGACAGAAGACTCCATGTTTCTGACACAGAACATATTATCAATAAAATTACTCAGAGATACTATATTTTGGCCTGATTTCTCTGTGCTTCCATAGACTTGCATTGTCTGTTTTCCTTCCGGAGTCCCATGCAGGTTGCTCTGCTGGTATGTATACACCTTCTTTCTCAAGTGAAACTCCAAAGCATTCATCACAAAAAATTTCAGCACATGCTGGAAAACTACAAATAGACAAATGGCATACCAAGAAAGCTGTATGAGAGCAGTAGATGTCTTACCGGTCCAGTCAGGAGCAAACCATTCAGCACCTGTTTTAAAAGCTTTTCATAGATATACTACACCTTTCAATTTGTACATATTGCAGTGTTTCCTTTTATTAGCTTTCACTGTGCTCCCCACGTGAATCAGTAAAAGGAGGCACAGTCTCTCTAGATAAACCATCATTCAAAGTGTGACTTGGAATAAGCAGTCAAAACAATGGTTTTGACCTTCCAACTATTCCATCGCAAAAGATGCCTTTCATTTGACTGTGCAATGTCAAATTGCCTCACTTGAATTGCAGAGGAGAAATTACATATGACCTTTATCCTTATGCTCAGTCTTCTCTATCCTGGAGCTTTTCAATACAATTTAGCACAATTATTTACAGTGATTTCACAGGAACATGAAGGCAACGTTTTTCCTACAACTAAAAGGCATCTAAAATATAAATTAATTTCATGGCCACTAATTTTGCTGAGGTCTTAAAAGGAAACATAACTAAGAAAGCTCCACTGCCAAATAGGATGCAACTATACAATTACAGAACATTTTTACAGGGTATAAAAGCTGAGTTTTCATTAAAACTTACCTTTGGCATTTTGCACCTTTGTTGAAAGAACTTACTGCCCAATAAAGCAAGCCACAAACACACTCTATACGTTTTTGTTTATTTAAACAAAGTTCTCTACCCTTGCCAAATAAAAAGCAGCTTTCACCCAAATAAAAACATTTCCTAACAATGAGTAATACTGCATTACTGAATTTCAGCTGTCCTCCTACACTCATTGAACTGTACGCTATAGAAGATTAGTTTCTACAGAAACAAAATGGGCATTTTTATTCCTGCTGCATATAAAAATACCTGTTTTCCTTTTTAAGTTGAAGAGTGTTTTGATCCTTTTGGTTTGGGTTTTGTTTTTTAAGATAAAATAAAATGCAAACTCAAGAAAAATGCAGACAACAGAGGAAAAATGCCTCAGATATGAGAAGTTAAGAAAACTACTAAGTAAGTTGAACACAAATGCTTAGGCAACCTTAACTGTACCTACACTTATTTTTCCTTTATACTAAATCCATTAAGGTACATTACTAATCACAATCTATAATCATAAATAGTTTAGGAATACTTCATAAAATTGTTTCCTACACAAAACTGTAAATGTTGATGTTTGACTTGGGAGCAGGGGGGAAGGTGTTAATTTTGTTATTTTGTTAGGGTTTTTATAAAACACTACCATTTGCACTACTGTTCACAAACTCAGAGGGGAAGGTGGCAGGTATGGTGAGCTGAAATTTAGAAATCTACAATTCAAAATCCTCATATGTGTGATCAACATCGCATTACATGAGGAAGACAGAAGAAATTAATTTACTTTTCAAGAGAGGAAATCAATTCTTGAAAGGTTTACAATATACATAAAAATAAAATTTCTTATATACAGCAATAACTTCACTAATCAACTGGGTATTTTGAATGAATATAAGTGATAATTAAGTAGATACACATGTAGTGGTTCTGACTGCCAAAAGCACGAGCAGAAACCTGCCTGACATGCCTGGGATGTGCTGGCATTGCCATGTGTGCTCAAGTCAACTTCCAGGCACACAAACAATAGCTTTGATGTACAATGTTGCTAATAAAAGTGGTAAATCTGGTCTCTCTGCCAGGTACCATAGAGTCCATAGAACTACTGGGGCAACAAGATCTAAATGATGCTGGGGTGCTTCATTTATATCTTAAAATGAAGAGTTCACTCAGGAGACTTAAGAGGCTTGAGGGCTGTTAATTTAAAAAGGGCTCTGGAGAACAGATTAATTTCAAATTAGGTCTCCTCCAGACAGACAAAACTGGATGAGATATTGGGAGCCTTTTCAAGGAAGCAGCAACAGAAAAGGGCCCTGTTCTCAAAGGAGACAATTCAACATCTCCTCCTGACTACAGTGGCAAAACACTGCTGTTAATTAGTCTGCATTGGGAGAAGGAAACAAATAATATTCTATGCATGACTTTGGCCTGAGTCTTCAAACACTGAATGAATTATATTCAGCAATATGTTTCACACAACATTGTCCATTACACATAAATTAGTGTAATCCTCTGCAGAGTCTAGTGAGTTTTGTTAATAGACAGCCAACAAGAATGGCAATTAAAGTGAAACCAAATATGCAGTGATGGGTACACATTACAAACAAAATGCCCCCTCCAATCCTCCAGATTTAAAGTCCTCTAAAAAAGCTTTATCTTGCAAGGAGATAAACACAGTATTTTAGAACCTTTCCACTTATCTGATATCAGTCTTGAAACTTCATTTTTTGTCAGTTTTTACTTATTCTTCATGTAATTAGCAACACCAGAGTAGGAGCTGATTAACAAGCTACCCAAAAGTTGTTTATAAAGTGGGAAAACCAGGAAAATTATAACAGCATGAGATGATTATTTAACTCAAACACAACACAATCTTGCATTACCTACATTGCCTCAGAGCCCCCTCGCAAATGGTGTGACAACAGAAGACATGCCGCTTACAGTTAACAATGCTGCCTTCTTGCTGGCTCTGCACAGAGCAGTCCACCAGACACACACCAAGGCATGGGAAATTACTGTCAGCCCCACAAGTGCAAAATCATATGCATCTGCTCCTTACTATGATCACCACACAGTCTGGAGCTGAGATTCACTGGGATCAAACCTCAAAATTAATGTTTAGAGCAACAGTGACATCAAGCACCTACTGTATTCTCCCCACCACCCCCAATGAAAATAATTAAAATGGTCCATAGTTATGTCATTGCCATGCCATGTAGCATAGTCTTCTTCCCTTAAATATGCTTCTTCCCCCCACAAATGCTTCACACTAGGTCCTTTTCTCTGCACCCATCCTAATAGGGGATAAGTAGCCAAATTGAAAGCAGCTTTTTCTGCTATTCTGCAGAGAATAAAAAGAAATTGGAAAGAAAAGGAATAAAAGAAAAAAAAATAATAATAAAAGAAAAAAGAAAAAATATTTTCAGAGTGAATAAGCTGGTAGCAAAGGCATCAGAATAATGGGCTCTAGAAAGTAAGTCCTACTTCTCCATCAAATACCTGGAAAATGACTGGAATCTACTAAACACCTGCAAATATTTAATATTCGTCTTCAGCCTTTCCTTCACAGCACCCACATCACTTGTAAATGTGAGTTTAAGCAATCACATAATACATTTGCAAAGAAAGTTCTGATTCCACATTTATGTGATGGACATAATGAATACTTACTCGCAGATCATCAAAAAGTACTTTAACACCTTTTGAGGATCTTGGCCCAAATAATTCTCCCACAGGAAATCTATCACTGCTGGGGATTAAACAGAAGTTTTCTTAGTTCTGAGCAAACGCCTGGGTTTCTAGACTGATATTTGTAATCATTTCTTAATGCTCTTACCATGAAGAATTTGGCCAATGACCCTGTATTTCTTCCCCAGCAGTTCTGCTCATCTTTGCTATTGAGCAATAGCTTTTGCTCATTGGGATTTTGATCCAAATCATCAAAACTCAGTAGGATTTGACTTTCCAAAATGTTACCTTGTATTGGATCTATCTCTATGTTTAATAATTTCAAGAAAAGCATGACTTAAATTTGGAAAAAATAGAAGAATGTACTTATCAGAACAGCAATATCAGGCAAAAGGAAAACACATTATATTCATTCCATTTCTGCCAGTGTTTAATAGCTTGACTTTTGTTCGCCAGCATTCCACAGTTATAATATTAAGACAGCTACAGCATAATGTGTTTTCTTTTAAAAGGTCATCATTATACTAGCAGTATTTGATGCGTTGTGACCACGGCACACATTTTTTAGAGATGAGTGTACCTAATATTTTTCTGTAATTTATTGGAATCAAGAAAGTCTATTTAATTTTTGTTGTCAAAGAACATCTGCAAATGATTGGCATAGTTCAAGGAACCTTTGCAGCTGCAACTTTCCCTAAAGGTAGAGCAAAAAGCCATATTTGTCAATATGCCTGAGCAGGATTAAAAAAAACCAAAAAGAAACAAAAAAATAAAACCTCCAAAACTGCAAAACAGTTAATTATTGGAAATAAATGTTTCATGATCTGTGTATGGCACCCAGAGCTGAATAGATCATTAGCTAAACTTCCAGTCAGCATTCCACGTAAGCATATACTTTTCTCACGAATGCTTGCATAAGTTTGCCAGCAACCTAGTGACTTAACTGGGAGTACTTATGTACATTGTGTAATAAGCAGGCCCAAGGAAAAGCAGTGATTTTTCTAAGGTCTTAATTTCATAAAATCATATGTATTTCCATTAATGTTATGCATTTTTTCAATTCTTACTACTCTTAAATTTTTCCCTCCCTATTTAGTCCTCAATAGAGAAACACTACATTTGGTAAATGCTACACCCAAGCTTGTAATACCATTTAGTACACTCCTTTTATTTTCTGCTTGTGCTTCCCTGTTGCAGTCTGCTTGCATACATTCTTAGAGCTAGCTTGAGGGCATGCATGGGTCAAGGGTGACACACAATAAACAGCTTGCATGCAGCCACCCTGGTTTTGAGAGTAAGTATTTAATGGCATGGATACCCGCAGTTCAGTGCCAGCTGGCCCTAGTGCCATTGAGCACCCCTCAGGCAGTAGAGAGGTGTAGAGTGGAGCAGAATCCCTTCCCTCGGCCTGCTGGTCACGCTGATGACGATGCAGCCCAGGACATAGTTGGTTACAAAAACATATTGCTAAAGATCATTATACAGAGAAACCACCTAAAGAAAATCAAGTGCAGGTAGAAAACACTGCAAAGATCTTGAAAGAGCCCATAAAGGAGTAAGACAGTAGATGCTGACAACAACTCGACACAGTTCAGATGTGACTCAGATGACTATTTTAGTATAACGGGCTCAAACTGACCATTTGGGCGTAAAGGTCCCTTCAGCATTAGATTCCCAGCTTGGCAGAAACAGCCAGTGCACAGGACAAAGTGCCACAAACAACCCTGGGAAACATCCCAGCTCAAAACTCCCAAGCCTCGAATGCCCTATTCATATTTATTTTTCAAGAACATATTGAATTATTTTAATGTTTTTAACATATTATAAAATACTGTAAAGCCTGGAAGATGTACAAATCGCCATTTATTTAAACAAGTGATCTACTAAGGTTCTTACTAACTGAAAACAGATGTAGGAAGATATTCCCTGCCTCGAAGGTCGTATTACTTAAAGCAGTTAGAACTATTTACTAGCTACAGGATACTTGTATGTGGTGTAAATAGGATGTAATTTCAATAATGGACCTTCCCTCTCTGTTCCCCCCAAACAGGCTGTTTTGAGATAGGTTCTGTATCACATTTAATTTTAGAACAAGAGAGACATGCTGCTTGCTGAAACCTTCTGGTCAGATCTGTTTGTTTGCTTATTTCTGGTTTGTAGGTGGGCTGATGCTTCAAGCATTTGAGCTCAAGGAAGCTGTTGGGTGGCAGGGACCTCGCTTATCCCATTGCACTAATTTCTGAAGAACAAAAAACCAAAGTGCAGCTCACAAAAGGTGTTCTCAAGCACATGCTGGGGATGGACTCTTCATCAGGGACTATAGTGACAGGACAAGGGGTAACGGGTTCAAACTGAAACAGGGGAAGTTTAGATTGGATCTAAGGAAGAAATTCTTTACTGACAGGGTGGTGAGGCACTGGAATGGGTTGCCCAGGGAAGTTGTGAATGCTCCATCCTTGGCGGTGTTCAAGGCCAGGTTGGATGAGGCCTTGGGGGCCATGGTTTAGTGTGGGGTGTCCCTGCCCATGGCAGGGGGGTTGGAACTAGAGGATCTTAAGGTCCTGTCCAATCCTAACTATTCTATGATTCTATGATCAGTGAAATTAGTACACTAATGGAGCATTATTATTTAACTATATCTGAATAGTATCTGCTGGAAGACATTTAAAAGGGTTCTGGCTTTTCCGGGAATTCTTAAAATGTGGCCATGGATGAAGATGGGATAAGGAGTGACAAATGCTGGAATTTCATAGGAAAGTTTAAAAAAAAAAATAATTTCATGAGTATAGCACATACAGTACATATTAAGAAAGAGCATCCTCCCATAGAGTTTTGTTACAGTGGGAGTTGTATGCCTCCTAGGAAACATGATTCCTCTAGAATAAAATCAAGAGAGCCAACACAAGGTTGCTAAAGAAGCTAAATTTCATCCTAAGAAACCCAGTGTCTCCCTCAATGATCCCATTTTTCATAAACATTGTTACAATATTAATTATTGGTATTGATCGGACATTGTATTGAGTGTGATCTAAGCTCCCTTTCCATTGCTGTATAGCCCATACATGGCTGCTTCATCAAATTCTTATGAGAAATCTAATACAAATACTGATTTTTGTGTTTTGATTACTAGGCATCCTAGTTCAAAGTACCTTCAGACACATATACTATTCAGAGTGCCATATAATTCTCTTGCCCCTATGCTAGAAAACATTTTGTGTCTACCTAAGAAACCTATCCCGAACTACCCTGAACCAATCAAGCTCATTAGTTAGTCCATGTTAGTGAAAAGTAGTCCTGGACTGTTGGGTCTCACCTTCCTGGCTGCAGGGCAGCAGAAGTGTATGAGTGACCAGCCTGCATGCAGACTGCAATCTGCTCTCAAGAGCAAAAAGCAGAAGCACAGCTATAAGTGAAGCTGAAATATAGCACTATGCTTTCAAATCACAGAGCAGAGTTAAAGGAACTAAACACATTATATGTGAAATGGGTAAATAAATCCCAAGAAATAGAATTAAGATGAGCATTAATCAGGAAGGGTTTGAGCATGGCACATGGCATGGACCAGTTCATAGGAATCTTGCTAATTGCTTTTCAAAGGCCACTTTATCCTATTAAGATTATCCTCAGGAGACTCAAGACTTTGGGGGGTGAGGCAGGGAAGACTGAAAAACCTAACCACATTTATCATGTTTAAAACCAAATAGAAATAGATTTTTATTTGTCTCATGAAGCAGAACCTCTGTTATCTTTCTCTCCTGTATTTAATCCTTTTTTTCCTAGGAATATAAATAATAAGACACACCAATTAAGCTGAAGGCAACCTTCTGAGCAAAGGGAGATAAATGCCACGATACAAACTTTAGTAAGCAATATGTCTAATTTCTTTTGTGCACAAGCATTGATGCAGATTACATGACAGTTTTTAGACTTATTGCTGTGACCAAGCAAGTTATAAATTATGACAGGTCCACATGGACTGTGGATGATTTGAAGCAAATCAAAGGCATTAACTTTAATAAGGTGCTTTGTCACTCTTAAATGCCACTCTTACTTTCTGTAACAGCAGCCACTAAAAATCAATGATCAGAGACTTCTGCATGCAGCAGAGCCGTTAACCTCTGGAACTTTGACCAAAGGAGTGTGTGCAACCAGAGCCATAAACCCATCTTCCAGACTCCCCCTCTATATAACGCAGCATCTGCAATAGCTCCATCAACAAAATTTACAATTAAAAAAAAAAATTAACTACTTTTTACCTTTAAAATCAACTCTGAAGTGTCTCCCTGAAAGCTCCAGTCTGGGATTGCAGTACCCTACGTATTACTACGTGGAGCAGGACTGCATGTATTGATGAGCTAAAATAAAAGACCATGAAAGAGATTTCAAATTGAATCAAAATGCTTATTATGCTTTCAATAACATGGCAACAGTTCAATCTGAGCCTCAGCCAGCTCTCAGTAAAGTCAGTAAGAGTTGTTCCATTGAAATCAAGCTACGTATGACTAGGTCCTCACAGAATTATATGTAATACTGTATTCAAAATGGTAAAGAGTTTTGGGTTCACATCTAAAAGCCTGTTTTCCGTCTGGAATTCTGCAATGAGGCTACTGTAAAAAAGAATCAACATATAATTCAGTATAGCAGAAAGATTAGTATGAAGGATTATTAAATATAGCTCAAAGATTGTGGATAAGAACAAAATCCCTCATTGCTTCTATTATGCTGTACTGACTTTCAGCAAACACATTTTCAAACTATAAAAAAACCTGTTCCAGATTTCAAAATGGAACCTCTAACACAGCAAAAGCAATAATAGCTTCTGTTTTCGGGATTTTTTTGCAACATGGTGACAAGTAGAGGGAAAAACTACTAAATCTCATAATAAATTTTGGGTTTGTGCACTGATAACTTAAAATATAGTTTTTCATTAAGTCTGCCAGGACAAGGCAAGAAAGTGTTTAACTTAGTTTGCCAATTTTACTTGAAGGCTAGCACTGCTATTGATAATATCCATCACAATTCTTTGTCTCCCCAGCAGCACAGCAGAAACATGAACAAATGCTGACTTACATTTCAACCCTTCCCTGTTAAAATTAATCTGAAATTGATTTTACGTTCCAAAAGTTAAAACAGAAAAACTGCATGAAGTGAGCTACAAATTGCATTCGCTGATCAGTGTTCAGCACTTTTTATAATTCCTGTAAGATTTCCTGAGTATAGCACAAGAGTTTTCTAACAAACCCTTGAAAGCTTCAGATCAAAATAAAAGATTACACTTCTTTCTTCAGCTGAAAAAAAAGTTAATGTATACTTCCCAAGTTTTGTTTCAATTCCTGTAATCCTTCTAATTAGATTTTTTTTAAGCACAAAAGTGGGAGGTAAGTACCCACAACACTATTTGCATTCATTACTGAACATCAGACTTTGCAGAGTTCAGTTTTGACAGTAGAACAACTGGCAAACACCACTGCTAGTTTCAGCATTGCAGAAAAGGGGATTTAAGATCAGGTTAATTTATTAGAAGCAAATGAGATATTGCTATTCAAAAATTCTTTTTTAAAGATAATTTGTTCATCCCTCTTTCATTCCCTTATTTCAAGGGAAGATTTCTCCATCGTTTTTACATCTGAAGTCTCTGAAATAAGCACAGCTGAAGAAGTATGTGCTTCCTAAATCCACTGATCTCATGGAAATCAACCATTATCACTTTTAGTTGAGGTCTGTTCCAAAAAAAAAAGAGTGAAATCCTCACCATCCATGTCTCCTGCTGGCATGCAAGACAGCAGGCCCATGTAACACAGCTGCATAATCTCCTTTGCTTTTAGTAACACTGCTCTTAATAGGGTAAGCCAGATAGCAAATAAATCAAAGAATGGCTTTCCTATAATCTATTCACGAACAAGGAGCAGATGATGCACTAAGGGAGAGATATTCAGGATCCTTCAAGGGCATCCATGTTGCCTTTCTCATTTCATAGCAACATCTAAGTTATTAATTTCTCTGCAAAATTTCTATTGGCATTTATCATTAATAATGATCACTTTTGGGCATTCCAGAGAGGAAATACAGTCTTGTGTTCTACAGAAATCAATTTACTGACACCATTAGAGCTGTGCAAATAATTTATTTTTGATTCAGCTGCCAAGCAGAGGTGTTGAGCGAAAGGGTTCCACCAGGATCAAATCCAAAAGAAAATATATGTGCTTGCCAGATTAATAGAAAAAGTTCAGTGCAACAGAAAACATTCCTCTTGAAAAAGGCTGGATTTCTAGCAGGTGCAGCAAAAATAAGTAAGGTTCTAGGATTACAAAGCTATAAGGTAGAGGAGGAAGAGCCATGAGTTCTTCATGTACCCAGTAGCTCCAGTATTCCATCAGGATCTGGAAGGCTCCTGTTCAGCTGCTTTGCTTGTTTAAAGCTAGTAGAGCCTCTACTATCCCCTCTATGGTCTAGAAAACCCTCCTAACTGACAAGATGAGTTGGAGCCATTTCAGTTGTATTAGATTAATCACCACAGGAAAAATGAAAAATCAAATCATAGGATGATACGTTTGCATGTGGCTTAAAAATCCAGAGCAAGGCACTGCTTTCCCTGCTTCCTGCTGAAACGGATGTTTAAAACATTTTTATGTACTTTGAAATCACTTATTCAAACGCTGTCCTGTGCACATCACAAACAGGTTCCAATTTCAGCTCCCTGAATTCTTTCTAAAATACCTATTCAAAGGCTGATTTTAAAATCACTAATGCATCTCATTTTTATATTATTATTATTATTATTTTAAGAATTAAAGAAGTATGAGCACTCAGGTGAGCAGGCACCAAAACAGCAACCATCACTCATGTAGAAATTGGGAAACTTCTACATATCAGGCTATGGAGTCACTAATTTAATCCATGTGTAATTAAATTTAAAGTGTAAAAGTTTCAGCAGAAACCGTATATGCGCACAGTTAGAAGATTTCACTCTGCTGGTTATATGGCACATGTAAAAGCTGTGCTCCTCAGTAAAGCCTAGATGAGAAAAACTACATGGCACATAAAATCCCAAAGACCGTCACAGTGAAGTGTCAGGGAGAAGCAGAGGTTTGCTGTCTACTATGCTGTATTTGCCTGAATTTTGCTTTGAGGAATCTATTCAGTTTTTGTTGGATTTTCTATTTGTTTGCTTTAGTAGGGTATTGGTTGATTTTTGGTAGGTTTTTTGTTTGTGTTTTTCGGTGGGTTTTGGGGGGGCGGGTGTTATTTTGGGGGTTTTTTTGCTCCGCTGGGTTGGGGGTTTTTTTGCAACCCAGGGAGGCAGGAGGTGCCATTCTTACTCTGCAGAGCTCAACCCAACCCCTGAGTCGAGTCTCATCTGCAGCTGGCTCAGTGTGTGCCATCCCACCTACTGCACCTTACACTTACCCAACCTCAGAAGCCTGCTGTGTGCAGGCCATGAGAAGTGTGCAGTGCCTGGATACCTCATAAAGTTCTTTTGTTCTAAGTAAGCTCTTTGACTGATCTTTGTGGGCATTATCAATCTCTATTGTCTTGATGGAAATAAGCACTCAAGATTTCATGTTGAGCGAAACTGGCTCCCTCCCAACTGACAATGCTCTATTAAACTCATGCGGATACTTTCACAGAGTATAAGCTGAAAGCAGGGACTGCTCCTGCGTTTTCTAAACCCCCAGCTCCAGCAGGAATACTGTATTATTATGACCTGGCATTAGAGACCAGCAAAGTGGTAAAGCTAGACAGAGAACAAATCTACAACCTTTATCTGTAACCTGTCATTTCCAACCTGGTCACATTAAGCTTGGCCTTTAATCTTACTTAGCAAATATTCATATCCTTATTAAACTTTTAAATCTGTCAGTTCTCTTGGGTGCAATGCCAGCTGTTCTAGCAAGGGCTGTTCCCCCCAGCCTGCCTCAGCAGGAGCCCTACCAGCAGCCTGACTTCCTGAGGCTCTCACCTACATCCTTGCAGGCAGCAGGAGTGCAGCAGGAGCCTCCTCTACCTATTTTCAGTACTCATTCTTATCCAGAGCTTCATCATATTTAAGAGGTCATTAAGAGAACATACAAAAGGCTAGACTAGATTTGTTTTCTCAGTTACCTAAAATCCAGCAGCAGTTACAGCTAGGAAGAATGAGAGTTTTGGCACAGATTTATCCAGTAAAAACAAACTTCAACAGAAATCACGCTCATCTGTGGAAACTGGAATGTCTTACTGTATTTATGGTTCTGAGCATAATCACTCCACACCTTGTTTCAGCACAGAGAACATGTGCTAGAAAACTTGTGAGCCTTTTCTTTCTGTATAGGTAACAGTTACCTTACAGTTCTGCCATTGTCAGATTTTTCCCAAAACGGAAACATTTTGCATATGGAAAAGCTTGTGCTGAAGCTAATTGAATTTAGGCCTATGGTATGCTGAATTAGAGTCAAATTTATAGAGAGTGTAGAGGGAACTTAAATTAAGGTGCTGCTTAAATACCTTGTTAAATCAGGATCTAAAGCCTGGCTATGATGCCTGAAAGAGTTAAGTCAAACATGGCAAGCACTTGTTCATTGAACAAGTAATTTCATATCAATTAATTATCAGCACTAACTGTAGTTAGTAACATACAATTCTGGGAAATGATGCTGACTTATAAAAACAGTAGTTAGTAGTCAGTGCCTAATATTTCCAGAAGCATTAAGATTAATAGATTTATTATTTAAGTGTTAATGCTTCTATCCTTCAGTATCTTCTAACCTTATTGGAGAAGCTATTAAAGACAGTGTCTCAAAGAATAAAAGTAAAGTGCCAGAAGTAATAATGTCATTTTTAATAAAGTTTTTTATTTTGATTTACAATCAATAGAAACTGCTATTCTATTCTATTGTTGGAACTGGATGATCTTAATGTCCTTTCCAACCCTAACTATTCTATGATTCTATGATTATGCCAAAAACTTCTGCCTACCTATGTAGTATCTGACATTTCTCAAAAGAAGCAACCAATCTTATAGGACATTTAGAGCATTGCATTTTCTTACTAATCAGAAGAATGACCTGATTGGTTCCATTACTAAAGGAAATTTTAGACCAGTTCCCGCATCACAAATCTAACTTTTAATAATTTAAATTAAACGAGCTCTTTGGCTGCAAAGTGCAGTTTATAACTCCCACAATACTGCTTTCATTTCTCTAGGGAAATATTGTAAAATCACTATTTCCCATTTTCTTTTGTCTCACATGAGTTGTTTCTTCACAAATATAAGCCAAGCTGAATACCACTTTTGCCTAGAAGAGTCAAGATTAAAAACCCAAACAAACAAAAAAAAAAGAAAAACACCAAGCAAAACAAAACCAAACAATGAAAAAACAAACAACCCAAAAAACCCAGAAACACACAACCCCAAAGAAAACCACCAAAAAAAACCCCACAAAGCAACAGTAACTAGACAACCAAACACAGATTTTTAGGATTCATAGACAATTGAGTTCATGGACTTTGTTTCAGCCACAATGAAACCCTGGAAAGTTCCCTGACCATGATACTTAGTAGATGCCTTCATACCCTCTTGTATCATTTGTTTGCATCCAGCATCATGTTTGAACACAAATTCATACAGAGGAATTCAAAAAGCTCCCTAATGCTTCTGTCTGGCCTTCAGATCTAAGGAAATATTTTTTGGTCAACAGGGATGAAGCTGAGCATTGCACACCAAAATGCAGGAGCCATTTTGCCACAGATGTTTCATACTTTCCTTCCTCAAAGACAGCAGAGAATGCCTCTTGAGTGCAAACAGCACAATTATTGGAATTATACTGTTCCCAACAGCAATACAGACATACCACTCCACAGCTCTTCTGGACAACTTTCAACATTCAATGGGCCTAAGGACCATTAGGTTGGTAAAAGTTTGAAATGTTCCCTTTCCAAAATGCATTCTTACTCTTTCTCTTCCCCAGTATACCTGGTGTGTAGCTTTATGCATCACAGAAATAAGTGCACCTTACTAAGAGCAACTATCCATAATATAATGTGTAGTGAAACATGACATCAGAATTACAATTAGAGAACGATAGATTTGGGCAGTTAATGCTTCACCTGTCTAACAAGCAATGAAAACTAAAGTGGCTATAGGTCACATAAAAGCAACTTACAACCTTGAGATTCAAATATCTTCAAATTTGATTTCTATTATGGGACATAAACTCCAATTCATTAAAAGTATCCTTTGTTTACAGCTTCAATTCAGTTTCACAAAGAAAGGGTAAAATTGATTAAATTATGCTTTGAATAATATTAAAAGACAATGGAGACCTAGAGCATACTCTTAATCACCTTCCCGTGATAGCAGAACTACAACATACTTTGAGCTGCCACACCACAAATTGAAGACTATTTTAGCCAAAGTTAACCCAAAATGTGTTCATATTCATGACTGTTTATGGAGCTGAATATGGCTGGGAGCTGATATCATTAACCATTTCATGTTCCAATAGTGCTGTTGCATTGACACTGCTGTGCAACACAGGCGTAGGACTGTCCTACACTGTCCTTGTTGCTCCTCAGCCACATCTCCTTATGTGACTCTCCAGGAGAAAGAAGCGCTTGGCCCAGGGTGCAATTCTCAACAGCTGGCAGCCATGAATACTTCATCCTCCAAGGAATATAGCAAGGGAGAAGAGACAAGAAGAGATTGAGATGGAACAAGTGGACCCCTGAAGTTTCCTGAATTGACTCTTCAAGGGAAAGAAAAAAGTTTTGTTTGTTTTTTTGTAAATCAACGTTTCCCATATGATTCGTATAGTATCCTTTATTCTAAGTCTCACAGTAGGACCGCTTTCCCCCAACGCATGATAAAACCATGAAAAGACTCTTCTGCCCACTGTGTAGCATTTTTGTATGAGAAGATGGTTACAGGGAACCAAACACACCGTCACTTTGGTGTCCACACTATTTTTATGTTTTTTCCACAAGTAAAAATATTACACACAGTATTTTCATAATTCTTTTGATTCTGCCTCCCACTGTATTTATTCTTTAAAGCTGAAGTTATATTTTTGTATAGGTTGGTGTTAATGTTTTATAAAGGTCAAATTATATTGGTCTCCCTACTGTTTTATTGTAGGAGTTGAGAGCTGGCACTGTAATTAAAATTTTAGCTGAAATAAAGTCTGCAGGAATGCTATTTGTAATCAGGCAATTTAGTTTTCTAGCAAACCAGAGCAGTTTCTCTTCCCATCAGTTCACTGCTACACAAAAGGTGGTAAACAAAACCCACATGCCTGAACACATTTTACACAATGTTTCTCATCAGAATGCCTAGTAAAGTATATAAATATATTCTAGTTATAGTATATAATGTAAATAAAGTTAAAATTAAAAATGCACCCATTTTCTACAACCTGCTTTTCAATATTTTGATAGAAACTCTGAGACAGGACAATTCAGTTTACACATAAACCCAGGTCTAGCCAATGCATTCACACTGCAGCTGATAAGGAATATGAGGGATCTGCAACTTGCCCTTCAGTCTAACCTGCATTTAAGTTCTGGCAATTGCTAGCAAGTGTTTCGAAAGTGTCACAGATATTCAAATGCTGGCTACAGCTTCAGCACTGAATTTCTCTTTCGCTATCAGCTACCTGTAAGCTGCTCCAGTGTTGCCTCTGTTTTGCTGCCTTCTTTAAAGGCCCTTCAGTTCTGCTTCAGTTCTCTCCATAGCCAAGAAAGAGAAGGTTGCACTGATTTTCATTTTTAACTTTTTCTTTAAAGAAAGGAAACAAATCAAAGCTAGCACTGAAAGTGGAGTTTCTTTCTAAAAAACAACATCCCACATTGCTATAGAAATCATGTTTTAGGCCTTTCCAGGGCTCCCAATTTTATTTTCATGATGTTTAAAAATAATTACTTGGTACAGAAACTTCAGATTTTTGTTAAAGATAATCCCTTTCAAGCAGGCTTTGTTTAGGCAATTTCTTATTTCAGCAAATCCTACCACTCACCAGGTTTGGTATTTTTTCAGGGGTTAAAAAAACAACACAAACATTTTAGTTAGTATTCATATCACAGAGCATGGCATGCACTTCCTCCACTATCTACTGTTACACTTGTCTAACCAAGAAGACGCAGGAGGTACGAGGCATACTAATATGCACAGTTGTTCTGAAATGACCAGGCTTTTTAGAATCAATCCATAAAAAATTGCTTCTTTAGCTTTACTAGAGGAAAGAATTTGGATGGATAAGGTGAACAGAGACATAAGACAAAGCCAGGAACACTAGCCTCCAGCTAGAAAAAAAAAGCACTCAATCTAATAAATTTCTGAATGACTTCATGAGTTTACTACTGGCATTACTTATTCCCAAAGCAAGACTGAGAGATCACATGCCACAAAAAAAGCTATGCAAAAAGGATACGTGTCCATTAAAGCATACCATAGCTGATGCATACAGATTGCTGTGTCCAAGAAAAACTGCTTTAAATAAGCAAAGGGAAAGAAAATCTGCAAGTTGAAGCATGAGCATAATTACGTTAGAAAAGTTATAATTTGATTTGGATTAGCAGGGAGAAAACCTAAAAGCTAGGAATTAATTATGAACTACATCTACATTTATTTTCAAGAATACTTGCATGCTTTAAGATATCATTAACTTAAATAAGATTCTATGTTTAAAGGAAGATTTAACCTCACATCCTCCCATTAATTCATGCTAAAAGTCTACACTGCACTTTGAAATGTAACGGAGAAGTTTAGCTAGCCATGATTCTTTCCAATGGTGTTTTCCTGAAATCCTCAAATTAAAAGTTCTGTCAGAAAAGCAGTCTGTGAAAATACAAAGATATGTACTACAGAAATGCATTAACATCTCAGCATTTAGCAATCTTTAGTGCATCTCTTTGTCAGATATGAACAACAGCTTTCTCCTGACAAGGCTGGGCTGATGTTGAAGCTTCTTCAGCATGACCCCAGCTTTAAACTATAACCAGAAGTCATATGCCCCTACCCCTTGTTTCCTTAGAAAGATGACCCTATTAAATTTTGTCAACCATAAGCGTGTCAGACTGCTTGCTTGATGAGTGTGACAACGCTAAACAACACACATTTTCCTACAGCTTTCCAGCATATCCATACACCTGCAGAGAACGAGGCTGCTTCTTGGCCTCCACTGTTAATCTTTTAAGGAGTAATAGCTTAATCCAATTTTTTGTTTTGGAATTGCTATCTGGAAACAGAGTTTTCCACTGAAGCACCTGAGGACATCGTTAATACGGGGTTTGCACTGCACTGAGCAAGAGACCCATCCTACTAATACTGACCAGTTGGTCATTGATCTAAACTGTTAGAAGAACAGCTGGCATGTTTCAGCCAACCAAAGCCTATACATATTTCAAAAAAGTATTATCTGCAAAATATTATGGCTCTAGGAAAGTCTCCAGAAACAAATGAAATCTCAAAACATGTAATCTGCTACTTTTGCTTCCTAAATCCAGACTAACCCTTTAACACAGCATTCACTGTCACCGCAAAGATCCTCAACCACTTTTTGTTTTTAAGCCAGGGTTACATGGCTTTTCTTAACAACACAGACAAGGCGCTTCCAGAGTTTAGATCTTTGTTTCCTCCACCTTGGAATTATAGTGTCAGGAGGAGGTTTCACCAACTCATATGGCTTTTCCTCCATTACTCTACAAGGGCTGACTACATCCCTGAGAGATTTTGACTTAGCCCAGGAGATGTTTTTTAGAGACTAAACAATTCTTCCCAATTGTTCAGTGTAATGCTCTACCTTTTCCAAAACTGGTTTAATTAAATGCATATGCTTAAAAATCAAACAGTCTATTTTTAACTCGTTTCCCCTCAGGTCCTGTTAATAAGCTAACACACACTGTTTGGAAAGCAACTGTCTGACCACCTGGCAGTCAACCACAAATTTTTCCTGTTTTGTTTTCCTTTGATCATGTGTGGAAGCAGTTTAACAGATGATATAATATTCTGTTATGTTGCAACATCCATCTGCATACATCTATTCAGAGACACATGAGATATTCCATATTACGTAGTCACAACACATTTGTAATACATAAGCAAGCAACTTTCTCCCTCTATGTAAGAGTTAGATATCAAACTTCAAATAAGAAGCAATACCTTGAATACTTAAGTGCAGAAGGATCTTCCTTGTGAAGATCCTTCTCACTCTGCCTCCATGAACATGTTGTAAAGTTCCAATCTGCCACTTCCAAAATTTATTTCCAAAATTTTACAACCATTTTGCATGCCTCCAGGTATTTCCTGGAATGTTAGTAACATGAGTTTGACTTCCTACAGCCATTTAAATGAGAGTAATCTGATTGAGAGATATCCCTAATGTCTGGCTTCAAATCCTGACCAATATTTCTGTCCACATGGCATAAAAGTCGCGAATGCTCAGTCTTAATCATGTATACAAGTGTCAGAACTGAAGCTCTGCTATTCAAGTTCTCTACATGGATATATACACATTAAGATATAGAGTATAAACAGCATTCAGCTCTCTGGGTAGAGAAGTTGAGACATTTCCGTAGAACCTGCTACCACATACCAAACATAAAAACCAAGTAATTTTTCAGCATTTTCCAAAGCACATTTCTTAGCATAGTGATATATGTGAAATGAAAGTAGTTTTAAGATGTTTGTAGAATTGAATATGCATTAAAGACTACTTTATTTTGAAAAGCCATAATTATGTTTCAACAAGGATGAACTATAGTTACGTACACCCTAATAGGTGAAAAGCCATAGCTATCTAGCTACTATCCCAAGGTCATTTTAAACAGTTTTCCCTGCAAGAAATCACTAATTCAAAAACCTCACCTCACTTGAACATGCTCTTTTGCAAGCTACAACTACCACCTGTAGTCCAATTACCCTAAATCTGCAGTCTTCAGCACTGAGAGTTAAGACTCAGTGCTGAATATGTGTTTGTATGTGAAATCTCATGTTAAAATTCTGTAGAGGGCTTTGCCTCTTATGGTATGATGAATGTGGCTGCCACACTGGCTTTACACAAGGTGAAGTAGTGAAGGGGGGGAAGATATACTAAGTGTGTGAGATCAAAACTGTGTGAATCAAGTGTATGGATCAGAATAAACAGGAGAGTAACAGCAATAATATTTAGTGTGAAAGTCACAGAAAAAGGCTGTTGGCACAGTCAATAGCATGGTAATCAGTGGGAAGTATGAATGTGATAAATCTCAAATCTACCATGACGTCATCTGAGAATCAATAGGAAATGTTTTGACTTAAGTGTGATTTGAGCTGTGATCCATGTACACACATGATATTGTAATAGTAGGAATGGTCTTCTCTGATCGTTCCATGGGCTTTACTGTTTGAAAAAAGAAAGCTTGTTGAAGCCTGCAGCTTGGCTAGACAACAGAAGAACTACTTTTAAGCATTAATGATAAGCAGACTAATATATTTCTCATCATATGGGTAAAAAAAGATTTTCAACATGGTTAAACAGAAAAGTCTTTGTTAAAATTCACAGAAAAAAAAGTATCCAAGCGCAGACAGACAAAGCCCTGATCTTGAATCAGCCTGAGCTCTGAAACATGCAATCTATCACATAAGAGACAGAAGAGGTCAGCCATTAATTAACATCCCAATTAAAGCTTTGAGTAAGGGTCAAATCTTCCTCTGTTTTGACATTTAAATCACTAGCAATGTATTCCTCAGTTTAGCATGCACAACACGTTGCCTAACGCTTTTATGTTAATTGCCTCAATTTTTCAAGTGCACTATTTGATTCATTGTCAATTAAAAATACCCCCAAAAGACAAGACTTATGTATGTTAAGTATAAACATGATTAATGTAACACAATTACATTTCCACATTTGATGAGTCTGATTAGGAACTTTCTATCAGCCTGGCATGACAGAGCATTGTCACTATCAGTGAGCTGTCAGCCTTGCCAACGACAAGATTTCTGATGGGGAACCATTTCATGGCCACAAATGTTTCAGAAAGGTGTAAAAGCTGTAATTAAATGCTGTCAACTGCCACTTTATCAAAAATGTAGCGGTCTTTATGATCCTTTCTAGTTAATTGTAAAGATGGTCCTAGGTCTAAACTAAAAATGTTATAAGGAAGAAAAATCCAGTAACACGATTCACTGTTAAAATAATCACCATGCATTTTCAGAAAATGACTCTGAATTCTCTCCCAGTACATCAAGGGAACATCTGGCTTAAAAAATTTGCTCTGAAGGAAAATACATGTTTAGACCAGAAGCAGGAAAGCAATGTCTGATTTTGTTTGTGGTCATAGAAAACACGAGTTATAAAGAGATAAAGGAGTCTGATGGGGAAAAAAAAAAAATAATTCAAATTTAGAAAAACTAAATGAAAAAATAGGAAAATAAAATAGTCTGGGTACTGAGGTAATGGTAGCAACAAACTTAGAAGTAGGTTTTAATAAGAAGTGAAACAAATGAGAATAAGATTCTGTAACTTCAGTTTGGGCTTTTCTTCTTCCCATCAGTAAATATAAAATATAATTAATATTGCATATGTAAAAGTAATAAATGCATAAGAATCAGCCATAACCTATATTTAATTACAAGGGAGATACTAGCAATTAAATGTACAGAATGTCCTATATTTAATTGGAGATTTTAAGAAGAAAGACCATTTTATTGCACTTCAAAAAAGAATTAAGGAGCTCCTTGGTTTATTGAAGACTACTAAGATAATCCCTGCTATAGGACTGCTCTGCATATTCACTCTATTAATTTACACAGCCCTGGTAAGTCTCACAGTGCAATGCAACTGCTAAATTACATCAGTCTTGGGTAACGGGTATAAAAAGATGCAAGAGCATACAAAGTGTATTCAAACAGACAACTAAAAATATCAATTCTGTTGACAGATAAAATGAAGAAACTGTGCAGAGGTTTAATGCTGCTGCATGAAGGACATACTGTTTACAAGTGATTGAATTAACCAGAATCATGTATCAACAGTCTGCCTTTGTCAAACATTACATATTAGACCGATCTAGTGTCTGCTTATTAAAATAATTTAATTCTGAAGACTGTTTCCAGGTATTTCTAAATCTGCTGCTCTTCCCTCCTCTTCACATTAATGATGGCATCTTAATTATTGCGCTACTTTCATCTCAATACCATTTGCTGGGTCACCACAGAACAGTCCAGTCAACTTAGGTTTAACCAAGGCGTCCTTTAGGTGTTTGGGAGGACAGGCACAGATCAGCAGCAGGTCTATCCACGCTAAATCCTCAAAGTTCCAAAGTAAAAAAAATGTGCTCATCAACTCCTTAAAATAAGCATTTCAAAGTAAACAACATTGCTTAAAGAGATCAGAAATTTGAAATCTCTCTTCCAAACTGAACAACAAATCTTGTATCTCTGTGAATACTTATGATCTAAATTTGCTCTGAAAATGCAACTCAGACTAACTAATTTATCAAAATCCATAGACTAGAAATGCTATCCTCAGGGTTTATTTTAGCACCTGAGCAACTTAACTTTAACAAAGCCATTTCAATAGACCCTGGCAACTAATTCTGACATTTTGACCAGTTAAGTTTGGTGGGTTTTTTTAAATGAGCGTGCCCAAATTATACCTTCATCCAAACATGCGTAATAGGGAGAATATACCAGTATATAGCAGTAATACCTAGAGGGAACTGAAATTGGAAAATGTGAGCATTTGAGTGATATTGCTATGATACCACATGGTAGAATCTGAATTCTGTATGCAGATTGTATGTAGCCAGGCATTACTGTCTCATGCTGCATGCCTGGAAGAATTTGTGCTTCAACACCAAGCAACCAAGCATAAGAAAGAAACTCTTATAGGTATCACATGTAAAAATACTGGTGTGTTTGAAAGTTACTAAAATGAGAGTACTTGGTATCTGAGTCTTCAAAGTCATTAACCGTTGGATAAGGTACTAGCTTATTCTGACGGTCTTGAAGTCCCAACACAAGAGAACTGAAAGAACAACTTATAACACCAAAGTATTCAAATGAGCTAAGACCAGGACTGAAAGAAAAGTCCTGGTGTTATCTTAAACCACTTTCAGTTTAATGCCTTGAGTTTACAGCACCAGATTGGATTTTATAATGTGACACCTGGTCATTGGAAGTATTAGTGAATAGTTGTACCACACATTTAGTAACAATTTATTGTCATTGATTATCACAAGCTTCATCCAGCCTCTGAACTTCATGTAAAAACTTTGTTTTGCACCAGCTTTGAATTAAACTTTTAAGATGCAAGTTTCTAAATCTGAGTCTCAGAGATTAATTAAGAGTGAAGTGTTTATAAGAAAGCTCTGGCTTCCAGATTAAAAGAAAAACTATGAAAAATTTTGGTGTAAATTCACTTTAAGTGGATGATCCTAAGTTGTTACAATATCATATTATCCTAGTGCATTATATATAGTATTTTGCCACCTCTAATACATGGACAAAACTCTGTAGAGATATAGGATTAATGCAGCTGAACCCTGACAGAATCATGGCAATATTCACAATCTTATGTACAGTACCAGCTTTCTGATAAATAGCAGGAGTGATATCAATAAATAAGAAATTATTATTTCTGCACAATAACAACATATGAAAATAACTTACGTTTCAGGACTGGTTGATCCTCTGTGAATTGAAATGGTTCTTCAATATAAAAAGCCTTTTGCCGGAATCCAGGGACACATTCTAAATCTGCACACGCAAGCAGCAGAACCTAAGGGAAAAAGAAAAAGGAAATGGAGTTTAACATCCATCATGTTGGCTTCTGGGAATGATACCAGGTTTAGGCTTCGTGCTTATGAAAGAAAACATTGGGCTCCATCCTTACAAAACATCCCCTTCAGATCTTGCTTACTATTTATTTATGTAAGATTTTTTCTTTTATGTATGTGGGCTGGCACAGAAATTGCAAAATAGTATCTTTTAGGGTTCAGTTCAGATTACCAATAAAGGATATTATTTATCTTAGTGAAAATATAGAATGTAATGTTGCTTAAATTAAGCACTTTTGAGTTTAAACAGATAAGAGTGGGCAAACCTGGTTTCAGAACGTTAATCACGAAGTTAGAGAAGGAATCATTCATTCACATCACAGTAGTTTCCTCTATAAAACAACTTTTTTGCTAAGAAATGTAAACTGTTTTTGTTTTTTTTTTTAACTATCTGAGCCACATTTTGCCCATTTTACCTGTAATCAGAAGCTTGTTTACACCCAGAGAAGACTGAAAATGAGATGTGTGTGGGAAAAGAAATCATAGTAGAGGTGGATCTGAAGGTTAAGGTTGAATGCAGTTGGTGTTAGTGCTAGTACATGATCAAAGTTCCCTACCACCACAGGAACACTGTAGCAAAAGAGGAAGATTCAAAGCAAAATAAAATTGGTTGGAAACAGGTACGACACTAATCTCAGTCTCTGAAAGTTTGTGCTCTGTCCCTGAATAGAGACAACAACCTGAAAGGCTTTTTTTCTTGGAAGCTTTTAAATGAGAACATGGGGGTAAGAACATCCAAGCAAGAAGCAGCAAGAAAAAAAATTATGAAGTTTAAAAGGTTAAAGAGAAAGGCATAAGGAGGCAAGTTCAAGAGCAGGAAAAGCTAAATCTGTATTTTTCAACTTATATACGTGCAACCGCATTTTCAAAAGTACTTTCTGCTTCAGAACCTCCAAAGATGTTTTCCAAACCCTGACATTCAGGTGGCATACAGAGCACTCTGATTTCAAAGTCTTTATAGCCAACCCCTGCTTGTTGGATAGCTGAAGAAAAATCAAGTAGAGAAAGCACACATAGCAACCAAGAAAAAAATGGTCATACACAGGGATTCCAAATTCCTTTTGCTCTAAAATTCAAGTGGCTTTTCACAGATGGGTCTATTTAGGCAAGACATCCTCAACACAATTACAGTTTTGAAAATAAAGCTCTAGGGTGAGGACAATTTCTCCTCTATACCACACAGGTGGATGCTGAAGGCTCCTTTCTCATTTCCCAGCTCACAAACCACACTCACTTCTCCCAGCCCAATAGCAGCATCCCTCATGTCTATTTCCACCATATTATCATTTAGGTATGCTGATCCTGACCTACAGAGACATCCTGCAAAATGTTAACATCTATATGTTTCCCTCTTAACCACTACTCACAGTCCATTTGCTAAATCAGAGCAATTCATTATCTGCTCTGTCCTTTCATGCACTTCAATCACTGTGAGTCTTATGCGATCCCATTTATAAAAACCAAAACCAGCAATACCCCACCTGGTCTGCATTAGTTGTTCTTATTGGAACCAACTGCTGGATCATTTGTTTCATGTCAATGACTTTTGCCATAAAAGCTTGCCTAGAAGTGTTAGCAAACTATGAGAAACAGGCAGAGTATTTCATGTTCATTAAGCCGGTGGTAGCCAAATGTCCTGGTTTAGCAGTAGCAGTCATTTTTTCTCCTTCTTAGTAGCTGGTGTAGGGCTGTGTTTTTGACTTTCATCCTGGGAACAGAGCTGATAACACCGATGTTTGGTCTGACCAAGGACTTTGTGAGTATCATGCTCTGCCAGGGAGGAGGGGAATCCAGGATGAAGCAGGGACAGGACACCTGACCCAAACTAGCCAAAGAGGTATTCCATACCACAGCACGTCATGCCCAGGATGTAGAACTGAGAGTCCCCGGAAGGGCTGGATCACTGCTGGGTAGAGGCGAGGTATCGATCAGTGAGGTGTTGTATTCTCGTCCCTTGTTATTTCCTTTATCATTATTATTATTGGTGGTAGCAGTAGTGATTTGTGTTATACCTTAGTTACTAAACTGTTCTTATCTCAACCTGTGGGAGTTGCATTCTTTTGATTCTCCTCCCTGTCCTTCCAGGAGTGAGAGGAAGAAAGGGTGGGTGGCGAAGTAGACTGTATGGTTCTAATTTACGGCCTGGGCTTAAACCACGACACCAAATTCAACATACAGACACCTCCACCTCCCATCCTGATCTGCTCTATGCTTGCCGTCTTGAAGGATTAGCAAGAAAGAAGAAAAAGACTTGAAGTAATACATCAAGCAAAGTACAATACGCTTGACTACTATTCACTTTGATATAGCCACATAACTGCTGCCTTTCTTACAAAGGCTTAAAAACACAGTGCTTAATCCCTTATTCAATTATTGACTATATTGGAAATATTATTCATCAGAATTATTGATTTTATTGGAAGTTCTGAGCTCTATAGGGGATGAAAAATGGACATGTCACCTTTGGTCTTCAAATATGAACCATCTGCAAATGTGAATATTTAGAACCCAGCCTCAAAATTGTTCATAAAGCTTGATTACTGATCATAAAAAACCTATATAGCCTTATATTCATTAAAATTGTCACATGCCCAGAAAGATAGCTATACATGCATTTTCTGCACACACTTTCTGTGCACAGGTGCATTTTTAAGGTACTGACTCATGGTGTTACTGAATGAGTATGCATTAAAATACAATCACAGCAGAAGGGAAATTCTTCTGATCTCAAAATGCAAACAACAACTGCTGCAAAGTTATATAACAAGCTCACACCAGAAAAATAACCCAAGAAATATATGCTGAAATCTAATTACAAGCAACTCTTCTCCTAAAGGATTAACACAGCAAGTAAGAGACAAATCATGTTCTGATCTTCCAGGTACTGGCATCTTAAAGTTGAAACTCTTGTCTTACGGAGCTATAAATAAAAAGCCTGCTTTGAACATCATGTATGTGAGTACTTAAAGAGGGAATATGTCTACTTTGTCAGATTTGTGACAGTACAAGTTGACTTTGAAATCTGGGCAATCTAAATAGGTCATGAGTTAACCTCTGTAAGCCTGGTACAAAAGCCTCACATAATACAGATGTAGCAAATAGAAAGTGACCTTTACTCCCTTTGAAATAATTACAAGACTCAGGCTTGGCCTTGCTGTGAAATGGAACATTTTATTCTACTTGTGCAATTCCAGGCGCTTTCTTTTTCTCAATGTGTCAGAGAAGATGTTACATTTGTCATCGCACAGAGTTTTTAATTAATTATCTTTTAAAAGCACAATTCTTTTAATTTATTTTTCTTATGAAGAAACTACTTCTGTTGAAGTAAATGTATCTCATTAAAATAATGTCTGTTTCATTTTTTCACTTTGGGAAAAAAAAATGTCTTTAAATATACCTTGAAAAAAGGCCAAGCAGATACTTGTTGAAAGCAAAGGGAATACTGTTCAAAGCAGAATACATTCTGAATTTAAGCAGTATGTAGATTTCATAATTTTGGCTATTAGAAAAGGGTTTATGGGCCAATAGCTTTCCAAAAAAAGACATCAGCTAAGTACACTGAAAGTAATGTAATCATGTATGTAGAATCCAGGATATATGAATATTGTTAACTTCTCAAGTAAGTACTCGGCAAGTAGTACAAAATGATCCTTCACCCACTAGTAAAAGAAACATTCTTGAAAGAATGACAACTGTGCAGCAATCATTTGCTCACTCATGAAAATCTAAATGAATGGAAGTCTGAAAGCAAAGCAGGGAGTCCTCACTACCCAGACCTGTAGATCCTACCTTCACTGACAAGCAGAATCAAATCTTGCATAACCTACTGCTTTTCAGATATGTACAGAGCAAAGACTCATTTTTAATATCCTGACCACTTGTCTTTCAGAATTGATTGCCGGTCACTATAAGGAAATGTCACAAGTTCAGTTAACATCTCTGCAAGTTTGGTCACTGGGCTAGAACTGTGCTTCTGATGAATTATGAAGCCTATGGAACACCATTGGGTTTTCTTAGTTAATAAAACAGCACACACATACTGGTGACCCTGACTGACCTCAACATTTACACTGAAAGCTGCTCACATTGAACACGGATTGGAAAGCAAAAGAGGATGGTCATTTTATACCATACTGCAAAGGAAATTCATAAATCCCCTGATGTTAAGCTACCTTTGAGTATTATCACATCTCAAAATCCAGGGTTCTTCTAGCTCCTCTGCTGGTGACTGAAAGTTAGCCTCTGAAGTTATTTTCCAAAGAATTCCAAAAACTTTATGTCGTTTTTGACTTGTCCAGTCTCTGCACATGAAGCAATGCCATTCAGGTTGTTTGGTTGGCCACATCCTCACTCTGGAAATGAAGTTCCTGACCTTTTACTGTAAAAACATCTCACATCTTCATTAGTCTTAGCTGTATGAGATCAACTTCACAAAAGTACAAGCTTCAGGATATTAACTGCATTCCGCACCCATTCTTATGGTATGAAATTTGTTTTTGTGCAAGGCTCTATTTAATTAGAGATGTAAATGGTGCAGACACCTGTGAAATTCATCTGCCCAGACATGAATTTTACACACAATAAATGCAAACAGATCTCATTCCATAAGGCAATATTCTGTAGGACCACATTCTACCTGTGACTTCAGGAGAGCAATCTGAAAGGTAAACAAGCCTGCATAAAACCCCACAAAAGAAGAGTCAAAATAGAAATCACACTCTATTTTTAGTGACATCAATAATCTCAAAAGTTCAAAACTCTGGAGTCACTTCTTGAGAGTTTATTTGGTTTTGTGGGGATTTTTGTTCAGAGTTTTTGATGAGTTGGGTTTTGTAGGGTTTTTTTGAAAATATTGTTTTGGGGTTTCTTTTTTATTCAACTCATTTACTTGGAAGTGAGTATTGGAAATTAATGCTTCCAAGCTTTTATCTGGAAACATGAGAATCAGGAATTTGCTTTTTGAATACAAAAACTTCATATTTTTATATAAGATAACAGTGATCCTAAACACTGAGAACTGAGAGGAAAAAAAGTAATCAGAATAATGAGAACTGCCAACACTGAATTTAATTGCATATGACAAAATATTTTTATCATGGAGATCAAGATCTTTGAATCTTAAAACCTCTTTGTATCTTCAGGTGTTGCAACACTAGACCGACAAACACATACAGGGAGGGAGCCACCAGAGAAGAAAAACAAGAAATAAGCAGCACACAATCACAAGTATTTGCAGAGAGGTGATGAAATCTTACTTTCACTGAAGTCAGTGAGAGCTATTCACTTATTTTAGATTTTTACTAAAGATTTAAAAGAGTTATTTAAATGAAATTAACAAACGGACACTTAACGGAATAAAAAGAGCACTGCTTTAAAAAAGGTTCTGATTTTGTATTATGCAGACTCCAATTACAGTGTCAGCAGGTCCTAAGGCAATTGTTTCATCAAATCACATACAGACTGGATTTGAAATTCTCGTTGTCTTTTGTATTCTTTAACATCAATTGGAACAAAAAAAACCCTCAAAAGCTTGAATAACTTATTCTCTGATTGGCATAATCACCTAAGGTATTCTAACATTGCATAAAGGTATATTGAATTATTTATCTATCAAAATGACTAAATTAAATAAAACACAAAATGCATTAATTTGATTTCCAGGGTACTACAGTCTGAGGACTTTTTATTTAATTATTTTCATTTTTGATGGAAAGTTTTAACTGTTTTAGGCTTTAATCTCTCTCCTTTTTATCAGGAAAGAGGTTCAGAAAAAAAGTATTCACAACCTCTACAGCTCTACCTCTACATCGGATAGTGAATTCCAGTCATTTTTGTAAGAAATGCTATTAAGATTTGGCACTAAGATTCTTCAAGGATGATAAATATTCTTTTAAAGGGCCTACATATCCATTTACCACATAGCTCTGTCCTAAAAGTGAAAGTCACGCTTGGAGTACTGAAGAGTGGGCTATGAAAATGCAAATTAGAATAACTTTATTGGCTCAGATGAATTCAGTTCTCCTGTCACTAAGTGGTGTGACTGTGGTAGGCATCCATTAAGTGGAAACAAAATATGACAAACTCTTTTGTGAGACTAGAACAGGAGCTTTCTTTTTTTGAGCACTTTCCTTGTGAATGTATGTTTACTATAAGAATTTTGTCACATATTCAATAAAAAGTGTGTTTTTTTCATGACACTGGAAATCTTGTTAAGTTATTCAAGAAGCAATTTGCCAGCACTAGTGTCTGGACAGACAGCTACTTTCCTTCTGGAATTCAAGATCTCTGGAAGAGGCACTATCAGGTTGAAAAGATATGACTTGAGGGTCTGTTCAGAGCCTAGAGTGACTCTGGAGCCCACACTGCTAAGGGTGAAGGATAATATGACAATTGTAATGGAAAGTATGGGAGCACTTCCATGTCACCGCTGTTTGAAGCCAGAGTTGTGAAGATTCATCTCCACCCAGGCACTCACCTGCCTTGAAACCCATCACTTCTCCTGTTCTTCCAGACACATCTGCTCCCTGAATGAAGTCACCGGGTCACCCTGTGAAAGCCAGTGCCCACAGAATAGTGTAGTATGAAAAGCATAGCTGGGTGCAAGATCAGCACAGCCTGCACTGCAATCTGGTTACAGTAAAATTAAGTTTATTAATAAACTCTAATACATCTAATACATCTTCCACTCATTCAAACTTGAGCTATCTTAGAGTTCTTGACTTGGGAACCCATAAAAGCCTTATACAGACCCGAAAAAAAACCCACCCCTGGTGCCATAAGCAGGCACAACTTCGTGTCTCTCGTCTGGATCGTTTGATCCTGATCATGAATTATTCTTCCTGCATTCCACAACTCTGGATCCTTAATCTGATGGTCATTTTGTAACTTCCAGAATAAATTTGTTCATGGTCAATTTACAGCCATTTATTCTAGTACAAGTCTTGTCTCATAACTTAATTAACCTTTCTCCTCTTTAAATCTTCAACTTATTAGGCTAGACAAACCGAGCTCTTTCAATCTCCTTCTGTAAGGATACATTTCTTTGATCATCTCAGTAACCTTTCATTGTGCCTGCTTAAGTTTGCACATGTGCAAAATGCAGAAAAAAAATCCAGATGAACATTCTCCAGGATGTGGTAAGTGATAATAATATTTCCTTAAGCCCAAAATACGTTGCCTAATGTTTCCCAAAAATCCACTTTTCCTTTTTAAAGTCTTGTCATACTGATGGATCACAATCATTCCAAAATTAACTAACATACAACATGAGCTGAAAGTTTTGACTTCAATGGAGGTATTACTTCCATTTAGCTACAACAATGTTAAGCAGCTTTAGCAAACAGTGTCAGGATTAATCTTTATGAAATACAAACACAGATGCAAACCTTCATGCATTGCCAAATCTATGCCCTTTCTGACCAGATGGGAACTAACCCTCCTCACAAGTGACAGACATCTTCCAGCATGGACCTCAAGTTTAACCTTCCCTCTCAGCAGAGCCTATTAGCTGAGACTGGGTATACTGACAGAGGACAGCTTCCAGGCTTAAGATGGCTTGCACCCGTATGGCTCAGAGTGCAAAAGAAACTTATTGCTTCATCTACATAGACATATCTGAATACTGTCCAGATTTTTGTAATCCAGGCAATAACTATCAACCTGACTCATTAAGTATTTGAATGATTAATAATAGAAACCAAAATTTGTTACTTGTGCTCAAAGTAATATTTTAAATTACTCAATTACTTAGCAAGTAAATACCTATCATTTGTGATTAGTAACCCATTTAACAAACTCAACTCCGCAATCAGAAAAACAGATTGGGCTCCAAGGTTGCTTTTTGTTTATTTTAGACATTATGAAAAAAGTAATCATATTTTGCTGAAACCCATTCACCACTGGAATGAGATTACAACTGGTTAGCCTATTTAGAGAAGCTGCATAATAAATTCATTTTACAGGGCACAGAGTAATGCAAATGAGCCATTCAACAGCACTCCCATACTGGTGAAAGAGGCATAAAGAAGAAACATTGGAAGTCAGAGTTCTGAGCTGGTTATATTGCAAGGTATGGAATTACTGAAACATAAGCTGCATTAAAACAATAACCTCTTCAAAGATCTGCTTATACCAAACATTTTAGTTATTTATTACCTAATGAAATAAACAGGTTTATCCTATTTACCAGTTGTAATAACTTCATGAAGCATTTAAATGGCTGAAAGTATGGATCTCTCTTCTTAAAAAAGGAAAAATTTAAGAATTATTTAAGCACATTTATAACCTTTCACATGCAGTTGCATGGGGCAGAGTCATTTTTTAACACAGGAAAACACTGATGTGGCAAAAGACACTAGAGAAAAAAATTAAAATCATATTTCTTACAGCAGATAGTGGTCTTCTGTTGGGATGGCTGGAAACAGTAAGGAATAGAATACATGTTTAATTTCCCAAAAGTGTGATCATTATCAAAGAAAGTGCAACCTTCCACCTATCTTTTTTTATATTCCACAAAGTTATAGTACAAAGCAATTATTACTGCACCACAGAACTGAACTTAGTGTAACACTGAACATCTGTCTTCTGGGCTGGTAAGCTAAAACTGAAAATGAGCTTGCTGAAAACATTTTTTCACAGAATAGCTTGAGTTTCAGTATGAAATGCATGCACAGTGCTATCACCTTGAAACATTAAAAAATCTGGAACCAACTCCCAGTACTCAAAAATAAAAGGACAAGTGAAAATGTCTCGTTTGCAACCTCAAAACATCTGTTGAACATTTTTTGACCTTGTCCTACACTGTCATGAATGCAAGATGTCTTTTCCAAAATGAATGCTTTCAAGTAAGCCCCTCAGTTACAGCAAGGGTATTGGGAGAAACACAATCTTAACATCCAAAGACTCTTAATAAAAATTGCTAGATTTTAATAGCAAAATAAGCAAATATAAAAATAATAAATAATAAGAATAATTTTTATTATTAAATTATTATTAATTTCTTATATTTATTATATCTTTATATAATATATTATATATAATATTATAAATATAATTTATTATATTATAATGTATGATTTTAATATTAATTATTAAAATAGTAAAAATAATAAAAATTAAAAAATAAAAATAAAAAATAAGCAAAATAGAAATTGCTACAAGGCAAGAAGCCCAATGCAGACATGTCTACCAATTTTATTTGACTTCAACAAGAACAGGACAAGATATTCTGTGGAACAAGCTATAGACTATTTTTTGCACAAAGTTATCTGTCCATCGCATAGTTATTTTTTCTTTATTACAAATCATATTGAGCAATAATAGTACGATAGTGTTAAAATAAATAATCCTGAAGACCTGCTTCCTATAGATTTCTGCTTAAAAAATCCCAAACTCATAGGTGGATTCTCTTTCAGTAAGGACAGCACTCATCAATTATCTTGATCTTTCTTCCAGTAGGTATCTCAACACATTATCTTCTGATGAACTTTCCATTTTCATGAAATACTGAAAGAATTTACCACTTACAACTAAGCCTAGCAACTATAAATAAAATTACCCAGTGGTTTCAAGTGTTGCAAGAGGGAATTATGAAAGACATGGTCAAGCAATAAAAGATAAGGCTTACAGAGTTTCAGAAAACCAGACCAAACCCCATGTAAGTGGCTCTTCGAGGTATATGGTACTTCTTATGCTTGTCCAATTTATTAGTTCCAGGAAAAAAAGAGGTGTATTCCAGTTTTTGTTCTAGTTGGTAAAGTTTAGGGACATACATAATTTCAGAATGTAAACTAAATGCAAAAAAAAATCTCTTTTTAGCTAAGATGACGATATATTGTTACATCATACACAGACTACATGCCTATAGGAGAGGGAACTGAGCTTAGACACCAGCAAAGTATGAAACAATACAAACTAGAAACTGCTCACCTATATGTTAAATGTTCCTTCATGATGAAGCCTTAAAACATAATGAATAAATAGTCCAGAATTTAAGCCTTTATTAGACGTACAGGCTGAAGTAGTTGTCACTGCAGTCAGTTATCCTCTGTGGTCAAGTACAGCACGCTTATACATATTACTTATTTTACCTTTTCCTTACAACGCATACAACACAAATTCCAGGAAGGAAATTGGAAGTAGTCAGCTGTTACTTGCCTGGTCAGCCTACTTAAGGGACACAATTCTATAGATCAACATGTTACACTGAGCTATACAATTACTCTATAATCTCATTGAAGTCCTTTTGTGCTCCTCTCCACCCCTCCCCATTTATGCCTGTCAGAATAAAGCACCGCCAATCCTAGTTAACCTTGATGGCTGATCAGCTGCCACAAGAAGTTATCAAAGTTTCAATAGAATAGAAAGACCATAACTGATCAACTTTGAAATAACTACAACAAGGAAAGAAATATACTTGAATGAATTGAAGATATATGCAATATATACATATGTTCATATATTGCACATACATATTTAAATATATGCGTATCTTTAAACTGTTTTAACAAGGATTGTTTGATAGATTCAGAGTATAATTTAATCCTATTTCAGCCTAAAATTCAATTCCAAAAACAATTATTAAAATTTGCACTTCTGTGTTTTCTTGTTCAGCGCTGGTTTTCAAGTGATTTTATTTCCTTTAACTAAAGAAGAGCATCAACTGTACCTTATTATTAGAGAGTTAGCTACCGTACATGTTTTTAATTCATTTAACTGATATGACCCAAGTTGTATCACTGCTCATTTTACCAAAGGCTTGTACATTTATTTACAACAGGTAGTAATTTTCAAGCTCCTTCAGTCAATCAAAAATAAATAGAAAAGGATTAATAAATAAATAAATAAAGGACCCTGGTCTTTCTGGCAGTGTCAGCTGCTGCTTGAGGAGTATTTCCAGTGAATTGCAAGAACACAGTCAAAAGTTTAAAAGAACCTGTACCAACTCTCCCAAGTTTAGAAAAAGCATGCCCCAGGGGAAAAATAGCACGTAGTTGTACATTTTTGAGCATATCACAATAAAGCAAAATCTCTAAAGCTTATAGGCTCCTGTGTGCTAACACTGACAGTACTTCAAGAATGACCTTTCCAAAGAAATAAAACCCATTAATGATAGGAACATGATAACTATTAAAGAGCAACACTTAGCAGCCAAAGTGGGCAAGGCAGGGGGCATGGAAATCAGTCTGCTAAATTAATTAGAACATAAATACCAGGAAAGCAAGACCTTGGTCTGTAGCCCTCTCTTTTCATAATTGCTTGCCATTTAAAAACTGAATGAAATCTTTCATGTAAAAGATATAGCTATTGACCTATATGTATTGAGAAGTTAAAGAATGTCAGGACACGTTGAGGATGAGATCTCATGAGTACTGAGAATGCCTTAGTAATACCTTATTGAATGCTTACTGTTCATTTACTTCTTTCAGCCATCAAGGAACGATGATGCTGGGAAATATATTGCAGGATGGTTGTTAAATATTTTTGGTTGGTTGTAGAAACAATCATCACAAAGTTGTCTGTACCCATGAGAACATGACTTATTTTTCTTAAATGAAGGGACAGTTCAGTTAGTCCTGAGACATAAGGACATAAATATGGTTGTATCCTACAAACTCCATTGAGAAATCTGTACAATATACTAACATTTGCTTTTGAAATCCATATTTTAAATCAAGTTAGATTTCTGTGGTGGCTAGGAAACAATACGCTATTGTAGCTTCGCTAGCATTGTAGGCAGCACTTTCAGTACATTTATTAATTCTACAATTATCTGTATTTACCAAGTCTATAATCTGTTCCACATGAGATTCGACAGGCAACAGATAGAAGTAACAGACACAAAATGCAGGAAAGGTTGTGAATAATCTAAATCTGTCTTACATCTTGCTTTTGCAACCTATATCTAAACATTAATATCATCACTAGAGTGACTTAAAATTTCTGGACAGAAATCATGCCAAGACATGATTTTACATCTATCTAGACTAAGCAGGTAATCAGGCCTAACATAATTCAAATTTGGGGGAATCTGAAAATGCCTTTTTCTTTTTTAATGAGAGACACAGGATAAAGAAGAATTTTAGTGCCTAAGCTATTTTGTTTGCAGAGTTCTATTTTATTTTGTCTGAACTACATATAATAATGACAGTACTAAGAATTTCTATACCAGTATATATGCATCTGATTGTGGAATGTCCTACCATTACCATTTGCCACAGGGGTTAATTTAATATTTTTAAAGTTTATATAATCAGATTTTTTGGTTCATTTTCACAAAGTAAAGCTCTTTGAGTCTTACAGAAAGAATAAGAAATCTGAAAGATTTTTTTTTTTTAAATAAGTGATTCAGCCTGGAAGTGATTAGGGTTCTGTGCTTACACAGTATAAAGCAATTCAAAATTATTTAACCTCTTCAATTTTTTATAAGTACTTTCATTTGAAAATGATTGGGGTTCTGATCATGCTCAGCATTGAAACATTTTCAATTATTTAAATGCTTCATGTTTGGGACTGAATCCTGGGAGGCTATAGTTCATTATAAGGGAGTTTGAAATTATACAAGAATTTTATTTTTTTACATCATCTTTCATCTCATAAATAAAAATCAGATTGCAAGGGTGAAAGCTCTTAAGCATTTCTGTATGAATATAGAGAAAATTCAGGTGTGACACCTGAAAATAGCACTGGATATGTACAAAGAACTGAGAAATACAGCTGACAATTTACATTATTAATAACCCTCCACTTTATTCTTCCCTAGTATCCTTCATTAATACTCTACCCATATGCTTACATTTACTACCAGACAAAAATCCAACTGTACGAAAACCGTAATTGTTTTTGTACTTTCCACCGAGATATTCAAAAATTGTGAATGCAATTGAACCTCTATTTTAAAATGTGATAACCTGGAAAGAAAAAAAAACTAGTGACTAATTTCTTCAAATATCTAGTCTTTATATTTCATCTCCTGCTTCTTAACACAAATGACGTAGAAGTAATAGGATAATTTCTCATCAAGATAAACAACCCAGTGTTCTTCTGCACATTCATTTGAAAAGATAGTAGCTAGTCCTTAAAGATATCAGCACACCTTTCTAATCATAGGCTTTTAATTCTGCCTATCCAATTTCAATTAGTAAGTAAACACCGACATACTCAATTGCACTGCATCGAGCTCTCCTTTATCCGGTTAATCATGTTCACTGCAGCTATTCCCTAGGCTGAGGTTTCAGAGTTCCTAGCTAGTGTAAACCCTCAGTATTGCACCTTTTGATTGAGAAACAAAAATACTAACATATCTTATAATTAAAAAACGTGTGCTGGGTTCATGAAGAACTGTGTTTTCCTCTCTCCCAATAGTCTGCTGCTATGCTCTATGTACAGAATTAAGTTGCAAAGCATCACTAAACTAATCTGAAATATTTTGCTTAAGTAAAGCCTCATATTATAGCAATTAAAGAAGCTGTGAGAAACCATAATTAGACTAAGTGTCCAACAAATATTAATCAGTAAAGTAATATTCTATTATTAAGCAGCAGTTATTCACAGTAGGAGTTTCTCTTGCAAGAAACAAGATTAGGAACTGAGCCAAAGGCAAATCAGAAGGCACACCAAATTAGGTCATAGGTGCCTCATTTTAATTTTTTAGTGTTTTCACCTGTATTTTACTGATTTTTTGTTGCATTTTAACAGAGAGTGTGTAAGCAAGCTCCAGGCTCCAATCCTAGATCTGTTGGTCATTCCCAATATTTGCAGTTCCTGAGATAAGGATTTCCTTTCCACAATTCTAATCCAAGAGACAATCTCAGACCACGCACCCTGGGCAAGCCACTTAACCTCCCTATGTTCCTCCATCTGTAAATGAAAATAATACAATTAACACACATAGCAGGGAGGCTCTGTGATTTACTCAAGTGTTTAAGAGATCTGAAATCTTGAGTAAGAAGTACAGTACAAATGGTGACAAATATTGCCTGTTTGAGGCACCACCAGTAACCATTCTGAGCACACAAGAAATAAGATTGTGTCAAATACATCAAAACCTGTTTTACCTCTCTGCGCATCAGTTCAAAAATAACAATACTAGTTGCATAACAAGTCTCCTTTGAAAGATCAGTTTTGATTTTTTCTTCTTTAAGTGTTTCTCTGCAGTGGGAAAATGCTGAGAGACAACAGACTAGAATCTACCAGGAAGAAGTGACAGGGATTTCATGTAAGATCCTGCTATTTTTCAGTAAAAAATTATCTCTAAGTTACCCTAGTTAACGCAGATATGCAACAATACTGTGCAAGACCACAGATTTACTTGGTGGCAGTATCTGTAATGCAGTGACTTGTAAGAAAACAAGTATCAACCAACTATCTGTTCTTTCTGCTTCCAAGTTACATAGATTCTGATAAGCAGTAAACTTTGCCAGTAGAATTACTTGTATCCAGAGGAATTACTTTTTTATACAACACATTAAATCACAGATTGTTACCTGAGCAGTTATGAAATAGATATAGCTTAGATGAATTCTTATTTTAAAAAATTGTTATACATATAATACACTAGGAGGTTGTGTATATATTGCTCTTTTATGTATTCATTACCCCTAAAGATTCATCCCTTTCTTCATAGGAGAAAGAAATATCAACAAAACACAGGATTTAAAATTTGAAACTCCAAATTATATTTTGTTTTCTAGTCAGGCTAAATAACTGTACTTATATAGAGATATTCAAGACAAATATCTAGGCATTACAATCTTTTTTGCACCATTGAAATTATAACAAAGCCCAGCTTCTAGTTCTGCAGTTTCCAGCACTGAGAGAAGGCTATTTATTACTAAAGAAATAACAAGAAAACTGAGCATACTATCCACGGCTGCCAGAATTGCCTTTTATACATGGTGAAATGCAACTCATCGATTAGAAGTCATTCCAGTAAGTTCATGTATACTACATTGTTACTTTTTTCCCTTTTGCACTCATTACTGCCTTGACAACAACAAAGGCTTCATTAGTAACTAACATTAAATCAATGTTAATATAAGAAATTGAAGAATAAAACTCTGGCGGCGGGTTTATTCTCGATGTGATACTCACTTGCAAGCTCATACTGGACAATTTTAAAATTCTAATTTAGAGTAGTGATCTACACTGTAAGAGACATGAAATTTTGAAAAATAAATCCATAATGCAAATGAGAAAGCTCTGTTAGCTTCTGCCAACAACAGCATTACAATCCCTTATTGTATCCACTGGCCACAAATAAATGCCAAGTAGCAACAGGAATAAACACTGTATGGAGCAGATGGAGAATGAGAAAGTGCTTGATGAGATGTCAGGGAAACTATCCATTTTACTACTTTTATTATTAAAAAAACCCCACTGAAATCCAGGAAGAAAACAATAGGTACAGTAGATTCAACACAGGATATCTACTAGTAGAAAAGTTCCTACAAAGCAAGAAGTTAGTGCTACAATTTATTCCCCATATAGTGAGATAAGAAGGCACTTGCTGGGTTTAGGTTTTCGGGGATGTTTTTAATCAACTGGTAAAGAACTAGGGGAATAACAGTAAAAATCAATAAGCCCAAAGGGGAAGCATATCACAATGGAGACAACTTGTGGGAGAAGTGGTGAGGGGAGGTAGACACAGACAGCACAGACAGGACAACACAAAAAATGCCATGCTTGCTCTGAAAGCTCACAGTAGAGCTTTAGTAGTGTTTTGTGCGTGCCCCAAAGCGCTCATAGACAATGCTGTAGACTGCTTCTGTATCCAATATAAACACATCAGTGTTTCTTGGCATGTAATTTGTTTCACTAATATAGTTCATATAGTTTCCATGCTCATCAGAAATTGTCAAAAGAGGGTAAAGGAAGAAGAAATAATTGCGTTTCTCTCATAGCTTGCTCTAGTCAGCTCAGACAATGGAGAATTCTGCCAACCTACAAGGGAAAAACCTGCCCCCCCCTTGGAAGTCTCATCTGTGCCAGACCAAGAATCCCATCCCACTTATTTTTATTTAAACTCCATGCCTTTCCACCTGGCAAATTACTTCTTGTCATTAGCTAGTTTCTATGTCCTAAGATTTGGTTTCTCTTTTTTTTTTGCCATTATTTTCTGCTCCCTTATCCTACATCCCAAAGGCTGCTAGGATTATTGGGCATTTGAAAGGCGCACATGTGCATGAATTCCCCTCACAGCTATGACAAAGACAAAAGCATCCATTTCACTTTAAGCAGTGTTCAGTTGCCAGCTATAGAAACACAGGTGGTCTGTGCACTTACAGTTAAGCAGCTTGAGAGGGTTTCATACAAATACACACATAATCATATTTAAATATAACCATATGTAAGTTTCCACCGAAAATTGCAGAACAGCTGACTACACGACTACTATAGTTCATAGTTTATAACCTTTACCTCCACAATAGTATTAACCCAATCTAAATCTTAGTGCAGTAACATCAAGATTTGAACAGCTAGAAATGATTACCTTAGTTAACTCATTAGTAGGCATCCATTATCTAAGTTGAAGGATAAATGAAGCAAGAAATCAGAAGGCTAAAAGGTCTGTTTTCAGTTAAGATATCAAGGGAAAATTTTGTCAGGGAGAAAATTTCTACTGAATAATTGATATCCACCTTTCTGTCTATGAAAAGCCTTGGGAACAAACAATAAAGTCAGTGTCTTTAAGGTAAGTCACTATTAAAGCACTACAACGAGAGGGCAGGAGACCACCTGAGACCAGGAAAGAGTAAATTAGTACCAGAAATTGTATTAACTGTTTTTGCTCCCAGATCCAAGCCAAGATATGAATAAGACTTCACAAAGTGGAAATTAAATAAAACTATCCAAGTGTGTTAATATTAATGACGTTTGTTGTCATCTATTATGCATAATATAAATAAAATATTTTATAAAAATAACTGAAATGCAGAAATTTTTTTCTCTTCTCACCTGGGCAATATTACTGTTTACACTGGAAAAACAATAAAACTTTTTTTTTTTTTCAAATTTAAAATTGTATCATTTTGGTTTATCATTTTTTTAAACAAGCTGAGCAGTTAAAACACTCCCAAGTCAGAGTGTGTCAGTTTTGGTTGAAGAGCCAAACTGGATGATTTCATTCACTTTAGTTCAGCGTTATACTTCAATTGCTGTTGTATGATCTGGAAGCCAGTAATTCTACCTATATTACCCTGTCTGATGGGGTCTCCATCTGAATGACAACTCTGGACGTGTTTTTGCCAGTCAGACGCAAAGAAGAATTTGGTCTACAAATGAGGCACCTAAATTGTAGCCTTAGTGGTCACACACCTAACCAAGGAGACAAAAATCATTATTAAACTGGCACAAAATAAGAAGTACTTGCTTCCTCATCTTTCAAAACTGAAATGCATCAACTACAGATGACACAATCTAAAACATTCCCATTACCTATTTCCAAACTGAGGATGAAAAAAGGTAAAATTCTTTAGAAAATATCAGAAAGAAGTTACAGACAAAGTGTTTTGAGTTGCCTGTATGACTCAGCTTCACTGGCTCATTAACCACTAGTTCCTAGTTACCTTTGTCATTGTTTAAAATCACTTTAGTTCATTGATTTGTCATTATAGTGGCAATTAACACCCATATTGGTTCAGCTTAGCATTCTATAGACATACCAAGCAGGCCCAAGCAACAATAAGAAACATCAGCAAGGCATCCCAACACAAGCTGAACAATTCTGTTAGGAAGAAGGATGAAACTTTAGCTCACAAGGAAAATAGCACAAGTGCAACAGATTTGTATCAAGTGAATAAACTACACCATTCTGAGTAAGGCAGATAGGCACTGCCTAGTGGAGACAACTTTCCAACCATCAGCCAAGGTTTTGAGAGTGGTAAGATATTTTCTTGCAGCATTATTTATGTTAGGAGAAGAAACAACAATTAAAGAGTAAAGACTGGCATTTCCCAATCAGAACCACATTTCTAATTGCTCAAGTGTCAGCCAAGCTGCCTACATGCAACTTTAGAATCAGAATTGACACCTGTGCTGAGTTTCAGCTTTCTGAATCACACAATAGTTTTGCAATGGCCGATAATGAAAGCTACCCTCTTAAAAATTGTTGATTTGAACTTTATATCTACAGATGAAGAGTGAGTAAAGCTACAATAGCTTCTTCAATTTACCTGACCTAGTTTCTAAATAGATATATTGTAAGCTACACTTTCATTATGCTTAAGTGAAAGCTCACCAAAGCGGGTTCTGGCAAGTAGGAATAACACATGAACTCTAAGGGTATTATGGGATGCCTTCCTTCTCCATTATCCTCCTTAGTTTATATTCTGCATTATATTTAGGGTCCCCCATGGTGCCATAAAGAGTGGAGAATCTATCTTGAGCATAAATTAATGTGAAGCTATTGCAGCAGTTTCTTGCTTCCCCTCTGAATTCTTTCTACAACACACCTGTTTTAAAGATGCAGTAATTATTTTGGGGAAAAAAAAAAAAAAGAAAAAAAAGACAGAAGCAGCTTAATAGCAATGAATTGAAGTTGCCCTTTGTCCCCTTTCATTGTATCTACCTACAGCAGACGGCATCAAAATGCAACTCAATTAAACACAGCCCTCTTGTCATAATATAAACAGGTGCTCTCCTCACAGCAGAAACAGGGAAGTTTTGCCATGACATTCCTTGTTTCATTTGACAAGATCATTCAAAAGCAAGTATTTCAGTGAGGAGGTCAGTCATTCTAATCCTGTTCTTTATGTGAGAACAGCTAATGCAATTTCAGCTATCCAAATAGAAGGGCTCTGCTTCCAGGTGTTCTTTTGTGTCTTGCACACAACTGCTATAGGACTGACACCAAAAGACAGGTATTATGACTCTTTTTCCCATCATTAGCTTCCTTTTAGCACAGGCTTTACAGCTTCCTTGATTCCTGTAATTCTGTTAGGCATAGTAAAAACCACTGTAATGCTATCGTTCTATATGTCACTGATAAAAGCAACAGAAAGAGGGCAATTGTACTGAACAAGGTGGTAAACTTTAGCTCCTCCTGAGATATTAAAAGATGAAAAAAGGTTGATTCAATCAGTGAATGAAGGTTTCAAGAAAGTTGCAGACTGTTTGTACTTCCAGGGCGCAAACCTCAAATCACAGCGTTACAGATTAACTATACTTACACTGACTGAAGATACAGCAGAAACACTTCTGCAGTGGGACACCAGGGCACTAAGAAAAACGAGGAGCTAGAGTAGCTAAGCCAGTATGTATATTACAGCCAACCAAAGAAAAGCCCTGGAAAGAGGCTCTACTAATTTTTGGCAGCAGCCTAACAACATATACAGACATATCTGTTGCCTGAAGTGAAAGAAAATGCACCTCTACTAACCTCTTCTAACAACAAGGCATTACCTTTTCCTAGTGCATATATTAATATTTGCTAACCAATAAGGTGGGTTTATTTCATTAATAATGTATTAACGTTTATAATCAATACAATGTGCTTTCTTCATCCAGCCTCTATAAGTATTAAAGAAATAAGCCTTGCCATGAAACTGTGTAAGATTTTCTGTCATTGGAAAATGGCAAATAGATGTGAATAAAGCCATACAGAAAGAATAGTGAAAGAATGGGTGTTTATATGCAGAAATGCTTTTACCAGATTGAGATTTAGATTTGTCTTTTCTTCTTAAAATAAATTTCCATTGTGTCATGCTGTTTATTGTCTAACAGCAACATGTTTAGTTCCCTCTACCTTTGATTTGAGATGTATAAGCAGGATTTATCTAGATATTAGGGTGAGTCTTTTAACATGAGCTTCAGGTAGGAAATAAAGAGCTTTCTTTCTTAAAAACCAAAAAGTAATGTAACTAATAAGCTGCTCCACAGGACTGCTGAGCACTTCCAGTTCTCTATAAAGTCAATGCAGGCTGTTGGTTCTCAGTTATTTTCCATGTCTAGGACTCACATAAGTTCAAACATTGGCTGAGAATAAGCACTGCTGTAGAATGAGTCAGCCACCAATGCCAAGCATATTGTGCTTTGCTCAGAGCAACTGTGAGTAAAACACTTGCTATATGGGTAACGCAGTCACCTAGCAGGACTTCATTCTACATACAATTGCTCAGGTATGAGCAGTCACTATGTAACAACTGCACAAGTGTGTTTTCAAGTTGCCAGAATCTTACAGAAAACAATCTATTCTGCTCATTTTCTCCTTCAGAATAGGGGATATGTTATAAGAACCAAAACTTGATCTAACTGGATAAGGAGTCAATGATATTTAAGAAGTGGCAACGTCACAGCTTATCTAATTTAACATCAGCAATATATTTCCTAACTGCAAAGATGCATTCATACACCATGAATGGCTCACACTCAGTGAGACGGAAAGAAATGGTAGGGTCTCAACTTACATACAAAATGATTATTATTCTCGAGGCCACTGGGGAAAAAAAAAAAAAATCATCGTATCTTGAAGTACTGTAAGTGATTTCCTGTTCTCCGAAAGAAAAAAAGCAATTGCTACAGATTTGCTTGTTATCAAAGCACGATGATGCATCCCTTTCCTTCTGTACTAGTTCATATAATAGATATACATAGTTGATCAGATATGCTACTTCTCCTATTTTCTTTGCCTAGTGTTTTGAAAAAATAGACTATAGCACAAAGGAAAATGGGTAAAAATGGAAAACTGTGCAGTGATGCTAAACAATAATAGAGATGTTCTTCCAGAAACTTGGTTGCAGACTGCACCTTCCTTTGTTAAACATACTAGCAAATTAACCACCTGGTCTGTATTTTTTATTCCTTTTCAAATATAAATTCTCTTGCAATTCCTTCTCCTGTTAATCTGGCATTGATAAGAAAATCTGTACAACCTTCGACTATAAATTGTTTTTATATGGTAACGTGCTGCTCCTCTCTATGAAGTATATGGTTTTTTAACTGCAGAAGGATAGGAAGACTTCCTTGTAATTAAGGCAATGTACTCTTAGAAATGTGGGTCAAGTCTCCAGCATTTGTCACCAAATGTTTTTCAGAGTGGCTGGCAGACTTCTGACTGACATCGGTGAGGTTTGGCTCAGGTCCGTCACAACTTCGAGGAAGTGCGGATAACAGCTGCCGTCTCTGCCTGCTTGATCCGCATCTCCTTTATTTACCCAGTAATTTGAGAGGACAGATTATCAGTTACTTCTCTTGGCAGCATATAGCCTTATGCTTCTCAATCTCATTCAAGCAAGACATAAGAAATCCTTGAGGCCATGTCTAAATTTTCTCCCTTTTCTATAGCTCAGAGTGCACAACTCCTGCTATAAATCATTCCCTGAAATGGTAACTGACAGAGTAAAAACTCTTTGAATAGTAACATATTTACACCAGATATAAACATAGGTCACCAGAAAGATGTTCAGACTAAAACAGATGGAGAATCAATGAGGCAGAGAGCTATAGAAAAGCACTTCTGGATGGCAGAAGCAGCAAAGATTGCTGTGACTTGACTCTGGAAAGTGAGAGACACACTGAGGGGATATGGGGAGAAAGCTGCTAAGGTCACCATAGTCTTTTTTTCTACACCAACACCAGGTGGTTTTGAACTGAAGATCTTAAGAACTGTTGCAAAACTTCAGTAAATCAGTGGGAATCTGCCCAGAAACTATAATGGCTCTTGGATCAGACAAACAACAAAATTTGCCTTCATAATAAAAAAGATCACATTTATAAGATCATGAAGTGAGAGTAATAAGTGTTCTAACATCTGTCATAGTGTTTGCTAGGGGACAGCAGTACATACATAACATTGCCTATTTGATTTTTACACCAATGCACAAAGTGTAGGGATTCATGATGCCTTCTACATGGGAACTAAAAAAGAATAAATTGAGAGAAAATTATGTAGGATCTGACAATAGAAAAATAATATAAACAGACAAAAGCAGAGGATCTTAAAATGAGACATAGGTTAAACCCTGGAATGATTATTAAATAGAGTCATTATTTTTTTGTATTCATATGAATATTCATTTCCCATAGAAAATATTTTTTGCTATCTTATGTTTCATCCCAGCAAGAAATAAATAAAACTATTACTGTCTTCTTTTTCTGAGACTTTGAAAACTTCATTGAATAAGTGACATTGGTTTGTGCTGTTCCTTTTCCTCTTTGATGCTTTACTTACTTACTCCCTAAATCAACAGTAGGTGCTTCAAAATGCCTACTTCATCTTGGAACAGGTTTTAATATTGTTGGTACAATTTTACAAGGGAAAGGACAGGTGCAGAGTATGAGAAGTAGGTGGCCTACTGATCTTTTTACATCTAGAGTATATTTGCACACTGGTGATGCTCAGGCACACTGATAATCCAGGACATATTAGTCCTTGAAATTATCTTCTTTTTCAGAGCACTTATGCTAAAACAACACTAACTGTATCTGACTTTATCTAAGGTCTGGTAACATTAATGGAAATCTCTCCTTGGATCAGATCATTTGTTCCCAGGGCACAGATAAGAATCCTGGGTATTCTTCCTATTGCCAGCAAACTCACATCCACCCATTTCCTTCTTAAGAGTTCCTTAAGCTGTCTTCTGTCTCAGACTTCTCAGTTTCTTCTCATAGCCTTAAAAGCAGGATTTGAGTGAATCTAGTAACCTACATGAAAAAATCACCACAGCATTTAGGGAATAAAGCAATGATGCAGAGATGTGTGTTATTATATTCAGTATTTCTAGACAACAAAAAAAGAAAAACAAACAACCCCAACCTAACAAACAAAAAAACAGCAGTTACTAGGGTTTTGACTTTTAAGTGACAATGCTCATTAAGAGTCCCTCAAGTGCAAGGACAGGCTGTCAGAAGTGGAGAATAATCATTTGCAAGAACAGCCTTTGAAGCAAGGTGCTGTACTCAGCTGAATAATGGAACCCCAGCAGCTCCTCAGGCAGTATTTTTCACTGCTATAAAGAACAAAGTTACAGGACTTTTTCATTTAGAGGGCTTAAAACAGAAAAAGCCAACAGATGTCTTCTTGACCTAGTCTCTAAACATTTTTTTCTCACCCATCCCACCTTTCTTCTAAGTCCTTTCAATGTTCCTTATTATGAAAATATTCTGTATCAATATAATTTGGTGATAACTTCCTTCATTTCCTCACTCCTTTAAACATACTCCCAGAGTAGACAGAAGAATCACATCAGGAAGATATTCAGTTGTCCAAAGCTTTTTTTTTTTTTCACTTACCTACCCATCTGTCCATTACCAGAGAGGCTGATGTACTGCATATATATGGAGTGAGCATTAAACAGCAATCAAATTGATCCATTCCTTTTTACGCTACTAGTCTTGTTACCCAGATACATTAGTCAGGTTTATTCACTAATCCATGATGCTCCACTCGCCACCCTGCTATACAGCAAGGGAGCTTCCTTTTCCTAGCTCATTTCAGAAGCCAATTTCAATACACAATCTACCTACATCAAAACAAAAGCCATCCTTCAAAAGAAAGGGTTCTTTGCCAGCAGAGATTTCAGTGCCACATGTCGGGCACTGCAGTGATACCGTTGCACTGCCTGTGTCTTCAGAAAGACATACGGATGAAAAAATTTATCAAACTGGTAACTACTCCTGAGGCAGCTTCCCCACCTTTCAAAAGAGAATTCCATCCAGCAGTGCTTCTTCTGTACTTTGGATTCATCATCACAATAAGGAGGCATAATAGCTAGGTAGGAATTGGATATCACTAAAGAGGAACTCCTTGAATGAGAAAGATATTGCAAAGGAAGGTTCACTTGGAAGTGCTGGTGGTTTTGCAAACTCTGTGGCAAATCACTGGAGTATTACAGACAAAACCCCAAGTTTCAGATTGCGTTTTTAATTTCCATCCTCCAGAATTGCTACCTAGAGGGCTCTTCAATAGACTGAAATCCTACATAACATAGGATGACTCGTGGCTTCCAAAACTACTTTGGATCCCTTTAATATTATAGCCATACTAATGCTGGGAATATTTCCAAAGAAGCAATTATAAATCTTCTTCAGTTCTTAAGGTGACATGGACTTTAAAAGAAACACAATGATTATCCAGGTCCAAACTACATCATAACAAATGCCAAATATTTTCCCTCAGTAATTCCTCTTTCTAGTTCAATGACTTTACCTGCATGCCAAGGATGAGATGTTTTCTCATTACTTATGAGGACTTAACACCTTCTTCCCAATCACTGGAAGATGAGAATTTCCTACCTCAGCCCAGAGGGGCTTCTCATGGTGCATGGCTTCAAAACCCACAATAATTCAAATTAGTCCATATGAAAATTTTATCACATAGCCTATTTTAACAGTAAAGCTATAGTACATTAAGTTGCTGATATCTTTATACCAACAGAGGAAGCAACAAACAGAGCCCATAGAGGATAATATTTTTTATTATTATTTCTTCTTACACAGCATGCATGAATATGTGCATGCCAAAAAGTAACTTTTACCCAGAAAATAAGAGATCAACAGTCTGGTAGAAGAATATGCTTGGAAGAAAGCTAGTAATACACAAATGGGATAATCCTTGCCAAAATACAGAGCTGACCGGTTAGTTTTCAACATAGTAGCTTTTTAGTACAAAAGGCAGTTTTGCAAAGAATAAAACATTTCAAGGACATGTATTTCTGTTCAAACCTGATTTCAGTGATGCCAGAAAAAAATTAATGATGTTTTGACCAGCATAATGTTGAATTATATAATGCTAAAGTATTTAATATTTAAAATCAAAATACAGTGTTTCAGTAATGAGAAAAATACAGCATTTAGATCCTTCCAGAGGATTTGTTTGTTTCAGCACTTAAGTTCCATAGTAATTTTTACTAGGAAAAATTCAAAACACCGTTTTCCTGAAGTGTTTTCCTTCCCCTCAGAAAAGCAGTCCCACTTTCCAGCCACTGCTAATCCAATCCACTTAATTGAAAATTTGTTTCACTCAGTTTCAGAAATTCCAACCCAGATGCTCTAAACTCAACTGTCTCCTAGGGCTGTCATCTCTAATTGTAACCCTGAGAAGAAACACACATACCACTGTTAATTCAAAAGGCAGAGGAACGTTCTTTAACTTGTAGCTTCCTGGCCAGGAAAATAAAGTTGTAAGCCTCGTAGATACTCTAAATATACACACCTGCACTACCTGAATTACTTATAATCTTCACTACACAGTTCTCAGTCATATTTAGTTCCAATTCTCAAAAGCAGTCCTCCATTCTTCCAAAGACACTGAAACGTTTATAGTCAACTGTAGATGAGGTAAGCTGATAAATGCTCCCATCATTTAAACCCACTTCTACAACTATAGCTTATTCCCAAAAATTAACTAGGGTTTTCAACATTGACTATATTGGTTGCAACTCAATGTGGTTACATGGGTTAAAAAAAGCCAGATGCAAATCAGCCTGTTTTTAATCGGCAATGCAGGGCATGCAGAGTTATAGTCCAAACCTACAGGGCTGTATCTGCCCCAGGAGAGAGATGTTCTGCTGACATAGCTAAACTGGCACATATTTTGTTGTATCTGCAACACATTAAATGAAAGTGGAATCAGGCCAAGAACGAATGGTTCTGAAAAAGATCACTTGTCACTCTGAAGGTGGAAGCCCAAACAATAGCACTTGGAAAGTTAATACAAGGTGACAATAGCAAGTGGCAGCACACGTATAATCAAATGAAAAGAAGCACGGTGCACATGCAATTGCACACATCTTACAATAGCAGAAGCTCTCCATCCCGCCTGCCACTGCAGCTGTGGAACCTGTAGGCTCACCTCCTTCCCACAAAAGCTCTCCTGAACTCTTAGCAGAAACACTCACTTTCATCATTTTTGCTGTCCTTTGAATCTCCTTTGACATCGTTTCTCTAACTTGATGCAAATGATGACACCTGGGGGCCACATCTGAAAAATCAGCATGCTTTCCCTCAACCCTTAATTGTCATGCAGCATATAATGCACCTTACTCTGATATTCCAGGCAGGAGACAACAACATTAGCTATGAAATCTGTAGGCTTCTGCCAATTCACAAATACTGGCTGCAAAACCTATGGGAAGGGGCAGACAGGGCTTGGAAAATTAGGAGTAATTTAATGCAAATGATCTGTAGTGCTCCCCAGGCTCCACGATTAGGGACGTCAAAAAATTTAAGTGCTCCTTCTGGCTAATATTATAGAGGACTGATTACTACTCACTGTATATAAGGTTTTCTAAAATGACTGTATTTTTCATAAGTATTTTTCTCATTGTTTTGTTCACTAAAGTGTATTTTGCATTGTGCTCAATAATTTCCCCCCCAAAGTGAAAGCTAATTGTTAAGTTCTGATTTTAACCATGATTTTCTTTTACTTAACTTAACTTATTCTTACTCCCTGGTGTAGTAGATAATGGTGTATGTTTTTAAAAAAAGAGAGGTGAAAAAAAGCAAATACATTTGCTAATGCAGGTAGGCATAACTTCTGTTGAGGGCTAAATTGTTTCAAACACATACCATCTAATTTTCTGAGAGAAATGTTTAAAAGCCCATTTAGAGATTGCTTTTGAAGGTGAAATTACCCACGTATACAAGGTGAGTGGAAGTTATATTTATATATTTGCCCATAGTACCAAATGCTGAAAAGTATGTTTGTACTGGTCACTTTTATTCACTCAGCTGGATACACCTTACAGTCACATTTATGTATACAGAAATTGTCCTAATTAATTACTGAAAATTTCTGGATTAGCAGCTGCTCTCTCATGCACAGCTGAATAGTTCATTAGAGAATTTGACCTAACTGAAATATGTCTGAAGAAGAATAAAATATATTACAGAACTGCAATGAGATAATCATAGTTGGCAGTCACCTGTTGGAACAAATGAAGAACACATGATTTTTGTTTTCTATTTTCAGAGATTCAGTGCGAAATGGTGTGGATATTTCCAGTAAAGCACCATGTTTTCCAGTACTTAATCTTTCTGTGTGCTGAAGCTCAGTACTGAACTAATGTCAAGTGTCAGTCTGATGCTCTATTATCCTTCAGTTGTCCACAAACTCACATTCAAGAATATCAGTCACCCATTGTTAGAATCCTGATCCACAGGAAGAGAGATGTTCAGACCTAATTTAGGACTGTACCTCAGGTATAAAAAATACCTGATCATCTCCACTGACTATTAAAATAGCCAGGAGAACTAAGTCAAGCACAGACACACACAAAGTCCTAAATAAGAGAAGATGTCTGTGATGGAGCTCAAAAAGAAGAGTCTGTTTTGAGAATCTGCTTGTCTTTCTACATGCACAAATGCACTTAGTTTAATCTAACCGCTCCTGATAAAAACACAGCTTCTTTTATTGCAGAGAAATACAATTCCTCATTTCCTATTAGAGCCACAAAGCTATCTTCAGCTGCTTTTAAAAGATATATTTTTTTATCTGTCCTTATTTACTAAAAACACTCATACTGAAACTCAGCTAATTTCTTAAATGCTTTATTTCTAACAGCAACATAGTCAAGATAAAGTCACTGCTAGAAAGCTGATGGAATGAGTGTTCATTGATAACTAGTGCGTAAGTGCATGGGAGATGCAAGTCAACATTTTGTTCAAGGAAGAGATAATTTACAGTAGCCCACATTCTTCAGAATGGATCCAAATTCTTTAGATTGCAGAGCATATCAGTCTATAATCAAAGGTTCTCTAATAAGATTAAAATGTCTTTTTTTTTTTTAAGTCAATCCACTCTTAATGAGAGACTTGCTTATCAGCCATGAGTCTAGACCTGAATGTGAAATAAAGGATATCTTATTTGCCACACAAAGACAGTAACTTTAGAATTCAAACACGCATGCAGAGCTGGTGTTCCACTGCCCTCTCAGCCATGTGCCAGTGGCCCTTCCCTACACCACCAGAGCTTAAAAAACATAAGGAATTTCAAATGCCAATGAAAGAAGCAGAGGAAAGGTTTTCTTTTTTATTCCCTGCAGCACTTTGTTTCCATCAGTGACAGAGAAGGGTCATGCTACACCAGTGTGGAATATGCAGTGGTTCACAAATTAGTCTTGGTGAGCTACATACATCTACTTTTGCAGAACCTCCTGAGATCACAAAGTCACACAGCTAGGTTGTGGGGGACAAGGATGGGTGAACGCCACCAAACCTGAATGTTCAGAGATTGTGTTCCTCACAGATATTACCCAGCTGTCTAAGCTTAGGCTTGCCTAACTAAGGGCTACTACAACAGTCACAGCAAGGATCAGTATACCTCAGGGCAATACTGGTGGGTCCTAGGCTCAAGTAGTGCAAGTGTTAGCAGTTCTAACACACAGAAGTGGAGTCTCTCAGTTGGAAAGGCTCTGCAGAAGTCATTGATTTTATGGCTTCGAAGGATCACTTAGTCTGATTTAATCTTTCTCTGCTATGCCAACAATAAGCTGTAGTTTCTCGTTTGGATGCTCCTATGTTGTCATTCATCTGATCAATAAAAGGGGAAAAGATATTAAAGAGTAGCATGAAATTTTGACAAACACCTGGCAGTTAAAGATATTAAGCTACAGTGAAGAAGATACAACTGAAAAGGTAAAAAAAAAAAAAAAAAAAAAAAAAAAAAAAAAAAAAAAAAAAGAAAAAGACTAATTAAAATAACACACGAAAATAAACAAAACCTAGCCTTTTTCTCTGACATTAGGTCTGGAGCAGAGCAACACAAAAAAGTTCCAAAAAATTAAGGAAATCAACCCAATTGACCCAGAACGCCTACACTTCATTCTGTTGGATTTGCAAACATGCATCGTTCTGACTCATGACAGGCAGTTCAGAAGCAAAGTCAGATCTTGACAAGAACTAATCATAAGAACATTGATTTCTGAACCAAACCAAGCAGTCAAAACACATGGTCTTTGCTCAGCTGCCAAAACGATACCATCCAAATTTGTGTCCAAATAGAACCCATCATAATGTAATCATTAATCAGTCTGATTTAGAATAATGTTTGCAGCAGCTGATTACTGCTACACATAACCATTTATCACTTAAAATGTGAAAATTTTCCCCCTACCATTCAAGACAATGCAACTAATTCTGCCAGTATACTGCGGCTGGGCAGAAATGCCAGTGATTCATTTCAGAAAGATGGAGTCTTGCCTAAAATAAACAGTACATGCTTGCAGTATATTCAGAGGCTAAAAGCCACCATTCCTCTGGAAGCACTAATGATAGGGATCTGTACCCAGTTACACTGTGACCTGTGACTTTAAACATTACTGTTCCCAAATCGTGTGCTGCAAGTATACAGAGTTTTGTTGCTCTGATTATCAGATCAAAATTCCATGTGTTGAAGTCAAAATAAGCGAAATAACTTTGAGCCACACAATAGCAGGAACTATGGAAATAACTGTCATGCATGTAAAAAGAGAATTCGAATTTACTTGGTTAGTGTCATCTGAAATAAGGATTGATCTTACTTGGTAAAAGGTTGACTCAAGGCAGGTTTTTATTTATTCCTTCACAGTGTACACAAATGAATTGTTGCTGTTCAGGTTCAGATCTCACTGAGAGGTTTTGATCTGGGGATGTTCCATTTAACATGGGAAAAAAATAGCCCTGACAAATCCAAAGTGAACATCTGAACTGGGAGGAGAAGGTGAGGAAAGAAGCAGAGCTGATGGGGAGAGCTACACTATTTTTTTAGCCCTGCTCCAGATACAGGTACATTCAGGGCAGACATGGGCAGCAGCTCAGCACACACAGCAGGGCGCCAGCACTAACACAATGGCAAATGACAGGCTTTTGTCCCTGGAAACATCTTTGTGCATTTATGTCATTACCACCCCAGCAGCAGGCAGCAGAGCCACCAGCAGCCGAGGCTCAGCTCCCTCTGTTCCCACTGTGTTGAGAAGAGGCGAAAGCATGAGAGGATGTTGAAGAGGTAGAAGGCAAAAGAGAAGTCCAAAGGACTGCAAGAGGGTCAGTCCTAGTGATAACAGGACAATATTTATAGACATCTGCCTCATAGCTGTCTAAGATTTTTCCTGTCACAAGCATCCAGCCTAAAAGAAGAGATGTTAATAGATGATGGGCAAAGGAAAGACGTTAGAAGAAACAGAATTAATCCATGTTTGGGAAGAAGGGGCTTTCTGCTTCTCCAGAGCATAAGGAGCAGGGGATATTTCTCTTGCACTGCTGATTGCTAAACAGTTTGTTAAAAAACACCCCACAGTTTCAAGTAATTCTCTAACTGGGCATAATTCCACCTAATTGAAAACCAACATTTCACTGTTAACATCATTGAAGGACTGAGCCAAGCTACTTTCATACAAAAAGATTGTTTTACCTGCCTTAAGGTACAGCCTGCCATGTAAGTGGCAACACAGGCATGATGTCAGAAGACATCAGAACAAAGCATCTACACAGCACTTTCGTAGCATCCTTATTTGTCTCCAGAATTATATACGCTTTACTCCAGACTAGTCTAACCACTTGATTTCTGTTCTGGCACTCAGAAATAGTAAATTAAAACTTTACCCCACCAAATTTAAATGTGTTGAAGTTGCAATAGGAGACAACAAAGCCAGCATTCAACATTAATAGTTGAATGCAGTCCTCATTGCTGGAGGCTGGTTTCAAAGGAGAAGACAATATTTTCATCAAGACATTCTCATTACTTTGCTCAAGTGCTCCATCTTCCATAGGGATCCAATTACTTAAGCTTTTACATAAATTATCCAAGTTATTTATACTTTTGCATTTACTGTAACTCAAATCTAAAACAAAAACATGCAAGAGGGTCTCTGCCACAGGGAGCTTGCAGCATAGCTCTATCTTTTGACGAACAGAAGAAAGATTTTTTTGGGGGAGAGGTGGAAGGTGGTTCCTTTTTATTAGGAAAACATCTATGGAAGGTCACATAGAATTTCCTTTCAAAGAAGTTCAAAGAGAGCCCTTTAACATACGAACAGTGAACACCAGCTCCAAAATACCTCAAATTCATACCATAGCCACAAAATCAGAGGAAATCCTTATCATCAGCCTCTGTAAGGACCCCTTCCATACAGCTGGCTGGGAGCAATTAACTTGGAAAACTCTAAGGAGGTGTTCTCATTGCTCAGCATCACATTTAGCATGATGGGGTCTCAGGAAAGATTAAGGCACAATCACAGTGTAATTAAATAATTATTTTGAAAGCTCAAGAGCTTTCATTCCTCTTACTTCAGTAAAAGACCACCTTCTACCAAAACAAATCCCTAATACAAAAAGGGAAGCAAAAGACTGTCAGTCATGTCACATAACACAGAGCTAATGAGAAAAAAATAGATGAAAATAGAATCTTCTTGTAGATCTATAGGTAGAACTGAGAAGCACAAAAACTCTCTTCAAGTTCCTATTGGATGGGCAGCATGGCACATGAAAATGCTGTCTAATAAGCTGGGATTTGATAGAAGCTTATTTGCTGGCTTGTCCAATGTCACCACAATAGTTTTCCAAAATTCCTGCTGCTAAATTCTTTAATAAAGGGCTAAAAACCTCAAAATAATTAAGGTTTTTTTCCTGTTGCTATGAAAAATAAAGTGAAAGCCTTTCCTTAGATTCTGAAATAATGCCAAGTAGATCATTCTACAGATGTAAGTATTGATTTGATAAGATTGAAAGCACAATATTGCTGGTAAGAAAACTTAATTGGTTTCTATAAGGCACAAGTAAACTCCTAACCAACAAGGCAGGACACATAGTGTGTGTAATTTTGTATGATCTCAGGGATTAGCTTTGATGAAAAATTACTTATTAGTTGCTGTACTGCAAAAGTGATGAAAGAAATCAGAGCAACATAGACATACAGAAATACAAGGGGTTCCTGATATTTAGTGTGGAATATACACATGCTGCATTTCAATAATTATCAGTAGTAAAAAATGAGATTCAACTACATAAAAGTCTAATTACATTCTTAATCAAATTATGAGATATTAAAAAGGGTTACTGGAATACCTTTGAAGCTATATCTGGAATAAGAAACAGCATAAACCCTTTGGTATCACTCTGGTTAATTAAACACCATAAAAATTAATACTCATAGATAGTCAAGAGTCTTCCTTCAAGAAAGGAAATCAGCTTGGCATTAGCGTCTGTATGCCATCAATAGATGCCTGTGCTCCTCTGGTTTAAGCAGAGCAAGCATCAAGGAGACATGCTCCCTGCCCTCAAGAGTTTGAAGTCTGGAGTGACAAAAGAAACAAGGGACAGAATAATGACAGGATCACAACCAAGAGCTGTTGTGATCCTGCTCCTAGAATGACTTCGCAAGTCTATAAAATATCAGAAGGCTTCTGTAATTTTGTATTAAGGAAAATGTAAAGAGCTGAAGTTTAAATAAGCTAATAATAAAACCAGGACAAAACTATATTGCATCAGCAGCTTCTTCATGGATCCATTTTGGTCACCTGTCAGTGTTCAAACACCTGTGACAGTTCAGACGTTGCCTACATTATTTTCAGAGCTGGTACATTCTAAAGAGCATTTTAAATCTTTCTTTCATATCACATTTCCTAACTCAATGACACAGGTAAAAAGAAACCATCTCTCTGTGACTTTTTTGCATAATCTCATTTGCATGACATTAATGATATTAATATTATATAGGATTTATCCCACAGTATTTCCAATTTTTGAGGTAGCAGTACTCCGATTTCTAGACTGCAAGATAATTTCAAACATGAGTGAATCAGAGGTCACTTCAGAAGCCAACTGAATCACGGGAGGCAAAAACCCCTCTAAACAGATGTGTTTGTTGTGTCGTGATAGGTCACTTGAGACCTAAAAGGATTATTTCAATGAGTTACATTTTTGTCTGAATTCAAGAATCAAACAATTCAAGGAAACATTATAACACTAATGAAAAAAAAAAAAAAAAAAGATACTATTAAGAAGAATACTATTCTATTCTGTGATTCTAAAAAAAACCTGCTTCATTCTCATCATGTTTCTGCTCTTGGTATCACCACACATTAATAGGCAATTAGAGTAGCTATAATGCTGTGATTTTTGTTTTCTTTCTGTAATGACACACTTTGCTTCAGAAGCAAATCCAATAAGCCATCTGAAATTATCTTTGAAATTGTGTTTGTAACAGTTACTTAAAATTACAGAAACATAGTTTCACTAATATCTTTTTTTTTTTTTTTTTTTGACATCTAGAGAGAACCTTTATATTCTGCACTCACACAGGAGATGATTGATGCTAGCCTCTGATTAATTCAGAGCATCAGGTTCTTACCCATGGTTGTTGAACATGCTGCTTCACGCACTAGAAAGCAGCTACTGTAAGTCTATACTGTAGCTTTTCCACGATAACTATGTTGAATTAACAACAAACGTGAGGCCAATTTATTGCCTGGGCCATGTGTACCTACAATACACAGTAGGAATGCATTGTGACATGTCCCACAGTCCTTGTCTCCTCAGGGTCCTTCTCAGATCTCCTGGGGTGTGCAACAGCTCCCATTCATCTAATGTGCTAACTCTTGTGCCCAGATTTCCTTAGGGAGGAATCCCAAACACAAAGGGAAGAACAAAGCAGAATGAAGTCAGGCACTCCCCTGGGAGCACAGCAGCAGGGCAGCACCAGGCAACTCTACATGCTATAGGGCGTAGGCTGAACCATCGTTCAGTTTGTTCAGACATTTATTTGGTATTTGCAGACTTTCATCTGCAGTAAACAGGTAGTCATCTCCTTCGAGTATTAAATGAGCCAATCACAGGTTAGCTTTCAAACATCAATGAAGTGTTTAGTCCAACAAGGCCAAAAACTAAGCCTCGTCATTTAACTTCAATTCTCTCTTTATAGCCCCCATGACACTGCCATGATGCTAAAACACACAAACAGAAACCACCACACACACGAACAAAAGCAGAAATCACCACTGTACTGGAGCTATTGCCTGTTGTAATCAGTGAATTTAATTCCTTTCTATTTTCCATCTCTGCATTCCTTACCTTACAGTTATACACTGAAACCTGCTTTGAGAAGAGATCATCTCACTCCATTTGAGTGTTATGATTTTAGCCCATTCCAGAATACACGCAGCCCATGACATGTAGTCGTCGTCAGCCTAGCAAAAAGGCTTCTGCAAGCACAACTGCTTACTGTCAAGAACAGGGAAAACATCTCACAGAACAGAACTGAGATTCACAGCTGGTGCTGCAGTGATTCCATGATGAGAGTTTAAAACCAATCTCAAACCTTTTCCATTATTAGTTATTCGTAAATATTTTCTTTTTTCCTAATCACTTTCATAGACCAAATATTCCTTTCATATTTCCTACAACTAGACTCCTTTTGGAGAGGGTTTCAGGGCATTGATGATCATCCAACATCATTTTAGCATAAGGATATTAACCAGAGATGGGTAAATCAACCAACATTTTACTATCATAACAACCTGCTCGGGGACACACACTCAGACAGAAGTATCAGCCACAGCATAGAACTGGAAGCATGGCAGAGCATGGGCAAGTTCACAGCTACTTAGAAACTGTTAACATTTAATGTGGAACACTGACAAAATGATGTGCATGAAGCAGTGTTAGTATTGGCCAACAGCAAATGTTTTGCCAGAAATGTGATAATTTTGTTTGCCTCAATGCTACAAGTGGCTTTTTTAAATTACTATTCTACTGAGAATTGTTCATCTCAGTAAAATTGCTGAAGAAGTTCTAGTTTAAGACACAAAGTCATATTACTTTTTAGATTATGTTTAAATTGCTGTAAAGTGAATAACCTACTAAAGAAGAAAGAACAGTATGCTGTCTTGAAAGAACCTGCTGTCAGTTAAAACACCACCTGTGTTAGAGTGATAAACCATTAAGACAAAACAAGCCTGCTTGCTCTTTAACCTGACAAATTAATTGAGAATGTCTATAATGAACATACCAGTACGTATAAGCCTGGTTGCTTTATCAGCAGCGCTGCACCCCTCTCTTATACAAGCTATTTCCAGCTGTGGAAGGGCTAGAGGCAGATGAACTGTTTGACAAGGATCCAGGCCAGTGTCTGCACTACCATCATTTCAATAAGCCTGAGAGGGATTAACTCGGTGGATGAAATAAGCATGAGGAGGTTCTCTAACATTCAGAGACAGCAGAGGTACAGGACAGACTTACAAATCAGGGCATGGTATCAGGAGCAAGAACCTCACAGTCCCAGCTCCTGATTTTTGAGCTGGAATAATTTTTGGGCCATTATAAAATATCACTTGGAGTCTATTCAGAAACCTTTTACAATCACATTTGCCACTGATACACATTCATAGTTAAGCCAAACTACTTAAAAATGGCATGCATTAAGGAACCATATTTTAGATGAAACAAGGTTAAATCTATTGCCAAAAAGAGAAAGAGCAATTTTCCTTTTACGAACAGCAGATAACATTTAGAGGCAATCAATTTAACTCTACTGAGCCCTCGAAATCTTGCTCAAATACCTGTGGATGGGATAGGAAATGTCCCTCTGCACATCAAGCTGATGGGTTCAAATCAGCCTTTTGATGAATAAGTTAATCTTTTCAGATACCAGATTTATTTATGTTCATTTGGGGTTTTTTTTCCCTACTCTTTGCACTTAAAGGTAATCAGAGTCCACTTCCTGACTTTCTCATGAGGACTTTTTCTCCAAAAGCTATTTGTTATCCTGACTTTGTTTATACTAGTGACCCTGGCTTTGTCCACAGTCCTTTAAAACATCAGAATAGTATATAAAGGAGTCTTTAGGTAACCAAGAGTTGAATGATTGGAAAAAGCTGATGTGTGCAGCTGGAGTGCTAAAGGGAAATTTGAAAAGAAGGAGAGCTGATGGCCAAAGTTTCTGTAGTTACTTACATAGCCTAAGGCAAAGATATCTCAGTTTCCTATCCCTTAGTCTCTGACATAGAATATTTTATTAATTATTTTAAACATAAATCTACTATTCAAGTCAATCAGGACTATTTGGATTACAAATGCTTTGAAGTAGCAATTCTGTGTTAGGCTGTGCCCAGGCACAAGGAGAATTAAGACTGACATCTCAGGTAGAACTAAATGAGAATTTCTCTAAATGCAAATCAATTATAAAACTGCAAGAAGCAATAATTCTTTACTCATCTTGATTTCTTTTTCCTGAAAGTTAGGATGACCTATATATAAATGTATCCAGCAAAATGGGTATTGTATCCTTGAGGGACATCTTGCCTCCATCCCAGATCTGTAAGATTACATTTAGCACTCAAGCATAGCTCATGAAAGCATGCACTACTGATTACAAACTGCAAGGCGTTCTCTCTTCATTAGCAATGTGATCCTCGCCAGATAGTCAGAGGGGACTTCACTAGTTCACACAGCAGTGATCATTTCAGCTAATTAATTTTAGCTGAGATGCTCAAGCTGACAATTCCTCAGGTTGTGTGTCTGTGAGTTGTGTTGTGCTTCCCCTGCAGATATTCGTTTGTTCTGAGAAGGCTTGCTCCAAAGAGTAAACCTCCATTGGTTTGCACACACACACACACACACACACACATACACACACACATAATTCCCCTACTCTCCACTACCACTAGTAAGAGTCTTGGAGTATTAAGGTATCATATCACCCATCCCTAGACCAACAGTTATGGTTAGTCACTTGCTACTCCTATCCTACCAACAGCAAACACTTGCAGCCATTCTGCATCAACAAGGATATTTTTTTAGCTCAAGATCAGGCTGCTTAGACAGGATAATTTAAAAACTCATTCATTATTTTGGGTTTTATTTAGCCATATGAAACATTTCAATAGGTAAATTGAGTATTTCTGGAAGACAAAGAAATGGTTCTTATTCAGGCAGAATTGTATGTTACTGTTCTATGTACTTTTCCATTGTTCTTGTAAGGGAACAAGGGATAGAAATAGTTTGTAACATTATAGTTGAATATAAATCTCATTTTTACATAACTGGAAATTGCTGTATTGTATATATGATATGATATATGATTGGTGATGATTGATATGATATGATATGATATGATATAATATGGTATGATATAATACGCATCACAGAAACATGGTAGGATGGCTCCTATGACTGGAGTGTTGGAATGGAAGGTTACAGGCCCTTTAGAAAAGACAGGCCTGGCAGGCGGGGAGGGGAAGTTGCTATTTATGTTAGGGATAGGCTGGAGAGTACAGAACTCTGTCTGGGGACGGCTGAGCAGTTGACAGAGAGTTTGTGGGTCAGAGTTAAAGGGAGAAGAGCGATGGGAGACATTACTGTGGGGATCTGTTACAGACCGCCTGATCAAGAGGACTCACTCTGTGGATGAAGTGCTCTCTACAGACAGATAGGAACAGCCTCACACTCACACGCCCTTGTTCTCATGGGGGACTTCAACCACCCTGATAACTGTTGGAGGGACAGTACGACCCGGCACAAGCAATCCAGGAGGTTCCTCGATTGTCTGGAAGACAACTTCCTTCTGCAAGTAATAGAGGAGCCGACAGGAGAGGTGCCGTGCTTGACCTCGTTCTCACCAACAGGGAAGGTCTTGTTGGAAATGTGACGCTCCAGGGCAGCCTTGGATGCACCAATCTTGAGATGGTTGAATTCGAGATCCTTGGGACAGTGAGAAGAGCGTGCAGCAAGCTCACTGCCCTGGACTTCAATAGAGCAGACTTTGGCCTCTTCAGGAACCTGCTTAGTAAGGTTCACAGTATCACAGTATCACAGTTTGCTAGAGATTGGAAGGGACCTCAAAAGATCATCTAGTCCAATCCCCCTGCCGGAGCAAGAATACCTAGATAAGGTTACACAGGAATGTGTCCAGGCGGGTTTTGAATGTCTCCAGAGAAGGAGACTCCACAACCCCCCTGGGCAGCCTGTTCCAGTGTTCCGTCACCCTCACTGAGAAGAAGTTTCTTCTCAAGTTTAAGTGGAACCTCTTGTGTTCCAGTTTGTACCCATTACCCCTTGTCCTATCATTGTTTGCCACTGAGAAGAGCCTGGCTCCTTCCTCGTGACACTCCCCCTTTATATATTTATATACACTAATAAGGTCACCCCTCAGTCTCCTCTCCTCCAAACTATAGAGACCCAGCTCCCTCAGCCTTTCCTCATAAGGGAGATGCTCCACTCCCTTCATCATCTTAGTTGCCCTGCGCTGGACTCTCTCCAGCAGGTCCCTGTCTTTCTTGAACTGAGGGGCCCAGAACTGGACACAATATTCCAGATGCGATCTCACCAGGGCAGAGTAGAGGGGAAGGAGGACCTCTCTCGACCTACTGACCACCCCCCTTCTAATACACCCCAGGGTGCCATTGGCCTTCTTGGCCACAAGGGCACAGTGTTGGCTCATGGTCATCCTGCCATCCACTAGGACCCCCAGGTCCCTCTCCCCTACACTACTCTGTAACAGGTTGTTCCCAACCTATACTGGAACCTTGGGTTGTTCCTGCCCAGATGCTGGACTCTACACTTCCCCTTGTTATATTTCATCAAGTTATTCCCTGCCCAACTCTCCAGCCTGTCCAGGTCCCGCCAGATGGCAGCACAGCCTTCTGGCGTGTCAGCCACTCCTCCCAGCTTAGTGTCATCAGCAAACTTGCTGACAGTACACTCAATTCCCTCATCTAAATCATTGATGAATATATTAAATAATACTGGTCCCAGTACTGACCCTTGAGGCACTCCACTAGATACAGGCCTCCAACTAGACTCCGCTCCATAGACTACAACTCTCTGGCTTCTGTCCTTCAGCCAGTTCGCGGTCCACCTTACTACCTGATCATCCAGACCACACTTCCTCAGTTTAGCTGTGAGGATGCTGTGGGAGACTGTGTCAAATGCTTTGCTGAAGTCAAGGTAGACCACATCCACCGCTCTGCCATCATCCATCTACAATGTTATTTCCTCATAAAAGGCTATGAGGTTGGTCAAGCATGACTTCCCCTTGGTAAAGCCATGTTGACTGCCCCTCATAACCCTCTTATCCTTGACATGCCTTAATATGGCATCAAGGATAAGGTGTTCCATCACTTTCCCAGGGATGGAAGTGAGGCTGACCGGTCTATAGTTACCCAGGTCCTCCTTCTTGCCCTTTTTGAAGACTGGAGTGACATTTGCTTTCCTCCAGTCCTCAGGCACCTCTCCCATTTCCCAAGACTTAGCAAAGATGATGGAGAGTGGTCTAGCAATGACTTCCGCCAGCAAGTTCCATGGGATATAGCCCTAGAGGGCAGGGGAACCCAAGACTGTTGGTTGATATTCAAGGATCACCTGCTACAAGCTCAGGAGTGTTGCATCCCAACTAGAAGGAAGTGCAGCAGGAGGGCCAGGAGACCTCCTTGGATGGATAAGGAGCTGCTGAGGAAAATTCAAAGGAAAAAAGAGGCTTATGAAAGGTGGAAGCAAGGACAGGCGGCCTGGGAAGAATACAGGGATGTTGTCCGGAAAGCTAGGGACCAGGTTAAGAAAGCTAAGGCCCAGTTAGAATTAAACTTGGCTAGGGATGCTAAGGATAATAATAAGGGATTCTATAGGTAATAGCGAATAAAAGACAGACTAGGGACAACATAGGCTCCCCCTAGAAGCCATCAGAAGAACAGGCTACCCTGGATTTGGAGAGGGCTGAGGTTTTTAATGACTTCTTTGCCTTGGTCTTCACTGGCAAATGCTCTGACCACACCACCCAAGTCTTGGAAGGTGAATGAAGGGACTGTGAGAATGAAGATGAGGATCTGGTTCGAGACCATCTTAAAAACCTAAATGTACACAAGTCCATGGGACCTGGTGAAATCCATCCGTGGGTCCTGAAGGAGCTGGTGAATGAAGTTGCTAAGCCACTGGCCATCATATTTGAAAAATCATGGCAGTCAGGTGAAGTTCCCAACGACTGAAAAAAGGGAAATATAACCCCCATTTTCAAGAAGGGGAAAATGGATGACCCGCGGAATTACAGAGCAGTCAGTCTCACCTCTAGCAAAATCTTGGGGCGGATTTGCCTGGAAGGCATGCTAAGGCACATGAAAAACAAGGAGATGGTTGGTGACAGCCAGCCTGGCTTCACTAAGGGGAAATCCTGCCTGACCAATTTGGTGGCTTTCTATGATGGGGCTACGAAACTGATGGACAGGGCAGAGCAGTTGACGTCATCTACCTGGATTTGTGCAAAGCGTTCGACACTGTCCCACACGACATCCTTGTCTCTAAACTGGAGAGACATCAATTTGATGGGTGGACCACTCGGTGGATAAAGAACTGGCTGGATGGCCGCACGCAAAGAGTTGTGGTCAATGGCTCAATGTCCGTCCGGAGACCTGTAACGAGTGGTGTCCCTCAGGGATCGGTGTTGGGACCGGTCTTGTTCAACATCTTTGTCAGTGACATGGACGTTGGGATTGAGTGTGCCAACCTTATGAAGTTTAACCATGCCAAGTGCAAGGTCCTACACCTGCATCAGAGCAATCCCAGGCACAGCTACAGGTTGGGCAGAGGAGAGATTCAGAGCAGCCCTGCAGAGAAGGACTTGGGGGTGTTGGTCGATGAGAAAATGAACATGAACTGGCTTCAGTGTGCGCTCGCAGCCCAGAAAGCCAACTGTATCCTGGGCTGCATCAAAAGGAGCGTGACCAGCAGGTCGAAGGAGGTGATCCTGCCCCTCTACTCTGCTCTCGTGAGACCTCCCTTGGAGCATTGTGTGCAGTTCTGGTGTCCTCAGCATAAAAAGGACATGGAACTGTTGGAACAAGTCCAGAGGAGGGCCACGAGGATGATCAGGGGCTGGAGCACCTCCTGTATGGAGACAGGCTGAGAAAGTTGGGGCTGTTCAGCCTGGAGAAGAGAAGGCTGCGTGGAGACCTCAGAGCAGCCTTCCAGTATCTGAAAGGGGCCTGAATGCTGGGGCAGGACTCTTCATCAGGGACTGTAGTGACAGGACAAGGGGTAACGGGTTCAGACTTAAACAGGGGATGTTTAGATTGGATCTAAGGAAGAAATTCTTTACTGTGAGGGTGGTGAGGCACTGGAATGGGTTGCCCAGGGAAACTGTGAATGCTCTACCCCTGGCGGTGTTCAAGGCCAGGTTGGACAAAACAATGGGTGACATGGTTTAGTGTGGGGTGTCCCTGACCATGTCAGGGGGCTTGGAACTAGATGGTCTTAAGGTCTTTTCCAACCCTAACTATTCTATGATTCTATGATTCTATGATTGTGGCCGATTCACTACCAGAAAGAAACATAACTCCTAATTCTACAAAGCTCAACTCAGTTATTCTCTGTTGCAAAAAAGCAAGCTAAGCAACTGCTTCTATAGCAAGTACTTTGACAGTGCTCTTTAGCTATAAGTTACACTTCTTACTGCAGACATTAATTCTAGAAGGCTTCCACTGGCTACCTCTTTGCCTTAGAGAATCTCTGCTTTCAAAGTTTTTCTTTGCATGCTGCTATAGAAAGCATCTCACCTCCCAAAAGCCCTTTCCTAGCTTTCTGATATTTGATACTTGGAACATTTGGGGATATATTAATTTTTTACATTCAAGACTGATATGGAAAAACATATGTACCATATTGACTTAGGAAATGTTGATCAAAATGATTACAACAATCTGTCTTGTCTCAAATATGTAAAAAACATCAAATATATAAATTTCTTCAATATTATGGCTGTTGTAAAAGCCCTGTTCCAGAGCTTTATTCAACTTCAGTCCTCATCTCAAGTTTAATGCTCATATACTTTGAAGTAGTAATTCAATCACATAAGATGCCCACATTTAAGTATGGCCCTTTCCAGATTAATAACAGAAGGCAACAAAAATGACATGCCTAGCTAGTGAGAATCAGTAAGGAATAGGGTAAAGATTAATTCAGTAGATAACTCACTTTTTTAATACATATCCCACCTTTACAATCAATATTTAAATAAATTGGATTTCTGCATATGAAGATAACAAGTAAAATATAATGCCCTGTAGAAGGAAAGTTCTGATCTATAACCATAACTCCTCTAGTTCAAAAAGCCATAAGAGAAACCAGTAGTTTACAACTTTAAATGACACTTTCTCTACCAAGTAACTTCCCAATGACAACAAAAGAAACACAACCTCAGGTTTATTACAGCTTTATTCAGAAACTATCCTGTGATGAAAAATAGAGGCAATTTTACACTGCTGAGGCACATTTATATGCCTTATTTGTGCATGGAATAACTGTGATTGCACTTATAATTTGGGTAATTGTGCATGCACAACTGGCCAGCTGCATGCAGAATCACCCAATTTGCACATTGCCTTAATTGCCACTTGAATTATGACATTTTACGGTTATGTGCATGCAAATATGAGCGGAAAAAGACTCATCTGATAAACAAAGCACTTTGTGCCGGTTTTCAGTCCTTCCTAATCAGTCAGAGTACTTGAGGCCATTTCTGCTGACACTTGAAACAGTAGATGTATCCTGATTTTGGTACTGAAGCAGCTTCTCCCAACCTTATGTAAGCATCGTTAAGTATTAGAAAACAGAGTAATGCAATACAGCTAGGACTCCAAAGCAAGTCACTTGTCACAGTAAGTGGAGGAAGACCTCTAGCAGGTACCACTTGCAGCCACCCAGGATGCTTGAATTTTCATTGATGAAGAAAATAAATATGTTTATTCCTTTGTAGGTCCATGAAATTTCATCCACTGGTCTCCAAGTAAAACAAATACTAGGTCAAAGCAACACAGCATTACCCAGGAATACTGCAGAAGTAAAGTTACTCCAGTTTGCTAAAGCTAACTGGTACAGAGGATCATGGTTATGCTGAAGACTAGTAGGTAAAGCTGGATATCCCACTTCAGCAAAGAAATTTGCAACTCAAGAGAATGATATGAAGACTCTTAAGCTTAGTACTTTGAAGCTGTGCTAATAACATGCAGACTCAATAAACTAAAGTACCCTTAAGACCACCTGTTAAAGAGGCATAATATCAGGATTCATTTCATCTACCAAAATTAACTCTAAGATATACTGCACCTGGAATACGAAATATTGAAATTCAAAAAGGTTTCCTGCACAAATGAACAGAAAGGTCAGAAGGGATGGAAAAAAAAAAAAAAAGAAAAAATCAGACATATGACCCAGTCTTTGTAAGGGGAAATAAGCTCTCTTATTGCCTAAAAAATTAAAAGGTCAAGAAATTACTATGGTTTCTAATTATGCTTAAAGTTAAACCCTTGTCCTATCACTACAGTCACTGATGAAGAGTCCCTCTCCAGCATCCTTGTAGGCCCCCCTCAGATATTGGAAGGCTCTTATGAGGTCTCCACACAGCCCAGGGTATGGTTAGTTTCTGGGCTGCAAGTGCACACTGAAGCCGGCTCATGGCCTGTGACCAACAACCTCAAGTCCTTCTCCTCAGGGCTGCTCTGATTCTCTTCTCCACCCAATCTGTAGCGGTGCCCGGGATTGCCCCGACCCAGGTGAAGGACCTTGAACTTGGCATGGTTGAATTTCATGAGATTGCCATTGGCTACCTCTCAGGCATGTTAAGGTCCCTGTGGATGGCATTCCTTCCCTCCAGCGTATCAACCGAACCACACAGCTTGGTGTCATCGCAGACTTGCTGAGGGCGCACTCAATTCCAACGTCCATGTCACCGACAAAGATGTTGAACAAGACCGGTCCCAACACCGATCCCTGAGGGACACCACTCCTTACCGGTCTCCAGCTGGACATCGAGCCATTGACCACAACTCTTTGCATGTGTCCATCCAGCCAGTTCTTTATCCACCGAGTGGTCCACCCATCAAATTGATGCCTCTCTAATATAGAGATAAGGATGTCATGTGGGAAAGTTTTGAATGCTTTGCACAAATCCAGGTAGGTGACATCAACTGCTCTGCCCTGTCCATCAGTTCCATAGCCCCATCATAGAAAGCCACCAAATTGGTCAGGCAGGATTTCCCCTTAGTGAAGCCATGCTGGCTGTCACAAACCTCTTTAGTACAGTTTCCAGGAGAATCTGCTCCAAGATTTTGCCAGGCACAGAGGTGAGACTGACTTGTCTGTAATTCCCCGGGTCATCCATTTTCCCCTTCTTGAAAATGGGGGTTATATTTCCCTTTTCCAGTTGTCAGGCTGTTCGCCTGATTAACATAATTTTTTAAATGGGATGGACAGTGGCTTAGCAACTTCATTCGTCAGCTCTTTCAGGACCTGCAGATGGATTTCATCAGGTCCCATGGACTTGTGCCTATTCAGATTCCTAAGATGATCTTGAACCTGATCCTCTCCTACAGTGGGCTTAAGGTCTTCGTTCTCACAGTCCCTGCATCTGGCTTCCAGCGCTTGAGCAGCATGGCTAGAGCACTTGCCAATGAAGACTGAGGCAAAGAAGTCTTCTTCCATTATGTGCTATGAAATATTCCTCTTTTCCATTAATATACCCAATAGGAATTGTTCAAACACTCAAGTAGTCCCATTTGGAGTATTTCAAATGCTTTTATATGAGAAAGATACAATGGTTTGTTTGATGGGACTTGTTTAAAAGCACTACCTGTCAAGCAGCTCAACAGTTCTGTAAACATGCCCCAATGTTCATTCTCCACAGTTCATCTTGTACTCATCTATACTATATGATGAGGCTCATGAAACATTTTTGTTCAAATATATAAGTATGACAAAAGTGCCCTGGAGATCACACCATCCTATCTTCAATAAAGTCACACTTTCTTTTTCATGAAACAGTTTTCTTCCAAACTCTGAAGGTAAATCTTCCTGTTTATGATTTATTGAAAGACAAATATAGAGAAAATCTGTCAACACAAGAAGACGCACAGCTTTAGGAGCACAGAGTGAAGATGATGTTCCCCACCTTGTCAAAGCAGAGGGATTATGGCAGTAGAGCATATTTTGCAAAGATAGCTTCATATCAGATGTAGGGAGTGAATGCTCTTGTCCATCTCCACATGTTACACCATCTCCACATGCTACACCTCTGCTTTTTGATTTTCAAATCCCCTGTTTGCAAAGAGTTCTACTCTTTTTCCCATCACTTAAAAAAATACAGCCTGATGAAGCCTTAAATGCTGATTTCCTCTATATTAGAAACATGAGCACCAAATTTCCTGGACTATGTGGTCCTTCATGTAAATATTCTCATTCCTGTTTCCTTTGATTTGCCAAGATGAACATTTATCCTTGTCTCCCAAAATTCGAGGTCTGAATTTTTAATATATATTTTTCACTTCCATCCTTACATTTGGGATCAGGTTACTTTATTTTTTAATCCTCTGGAGAAAAAAGAAAAAAAAAAAAAAAAAAGGACTTTCCAATAAACAGGATTGAATTTGTTTAGAAAAATGTATTTCAAGTATCAGTATGAGTAGGGAAATGCTGGAATGCTAATTCCAGCTAATAATGCTGGAAACAAAAGTCACATTATAAAGTTAGTTTCAACCAGAACATCTATCTCATAGAACATTGTTAACAATGCCTGAAATTATGAGTGTCACTTAGTTTTTATTCAGATCTTTCTTTCCTACATAGGCTAAACCACTGTGGAATCTGGAAGTCGTCTTATTTTAAGAATTTATTCACATTACACTTCATTGCGGCTGGGAAGTAAGTTCGATGCTTTGTTTAAAAGAGAAAAGAAAAAGGAAAAAGATATTCACAGCCTGCTCAGACTGACAGATGAAGTCTGTTTCAGGTGTGATACATTTCTTCTGTCAGAAGTAACAATCTGAATAAACTTAGGCTGTCAAGCCAATAACCTCAAAGTAGACTGTTCCCTAAAAAAGCTCTTCAGTCTGTAGCAATGAGACTAAGATTGTCTTCACAGAACTAGTCCTATCTCCCACTTGGTTACATGTTTCCTAAATCATTCACACTACATTAATGCTGCTTATCACTGTAATTATAACAGCAAACCTGCACTCCTGTCTGCATACGCTTTCCAGGAGAACATGAGAGGAAGATAATGGATGTTAATTAATAAGCTAGTGAGGTCAGATATATGAATGCTGTAATTGCTAATTCACACCTCGCAATGCAAACTGTCAACACATTAAAGAACAAAGGATGAAACTTTGATTTCTGCAGTAATATTGTACATAAACTACACTTTCCAATGTTTTTCTATACTCTATAAGCAATTAATAGACACTGACAGATTTAAGTATAAAGATATTACACAGTATATGAATTTTAAAATAATAATTTTAGAGGCGTATAGTTTAATTGTCAGGTGAGACAATTCTATCTTTATTCCTTATGTATTACACACAGATAGTTGACGAACAAATTTTGAGGCTCTGGCACTGCCAAAAAAATGTGGGATACTCAAAGACACAGTATTCAATTCTAAACAAAAAATATTCCTTACTCAAAACTTGCCACAGGAAAAAGAAATTAAACCAAAATTCCATACACTTGAAATCATCTTATCCAAACTATGTTTTTTTCCTGTCTCTTGCATTTCACAGGTTTTGATTAGTCTTGTTCTAAATGCAAGGTTTTTCCTACTGGGTCATAGTACAATTAATACTTTTCATTAGCATTACTAATAACCATCTGAACAAATAAGCTTATTTACTGTTTGGTAAAGCTTAGGCCCAGTAGGGATACAGCAAGTTTCAGTCCAGGATAGAGTTGGGTGTATCTCTGAATGTTTTAGCTACAACTTCCAGCTTTTTGAATACAAATACTTAAGTCAGCTGCAGTTCCAGGAAGCTTAGTAAATTCTTTGTGACACAGGTGAAAGCCCATATGAAAAGACAATCCTCTTCCATTACCTTCCAACTTTCAAGAACAAGAAGTTTGCATTTATATAAGGTATGGCCCTGGAATTTTGTTTATAAGCCACAAAATTTGAGTGAGGGTTTCACTTTCCTACTTTCTCAGGATACAGAATATACAGAAATATTTCACACCCCACTGAAATATTACATTAATATTAAATATTGGCCTTCTTTCAGTCAAATTATTGCGGACAGTTTAAAAATCAGATAATTTCTCCTTATATTCTTCTCTAGACCAAAACATGCAGTTCTGCAGTACTTCACACTGCTTTTACCAATGCTCTTTGCTAATGAGAACACAAGAGCAGGAATCACTGCAGTTTCTACCTTCCACCACCCAACCCTGGCTCCCATCTTCATCATAATTCCATAATTTCTCACTTTCATGAATGTCAGTTACTCCAAACATCCCTTGTTCATCTACTATATAGAAGCAGTCATCATCATAAGCCCTCAAGTGTTATGCCCTCAACCAACTTCGACACTGCCTATTTGTCTATTTTGTGCTGACAAGACAGCATTCTACCTTAGGAAAGGTAAAAGCTGATCACCACCGCCACCAAAAAAAAGAAAACCAAACCACAATATATTTAACCATATGCTCACTTAGCAAGCTCTAGAAGTAAAAAATTGCTTCATTACTGGCACAGTTCTCAATTTTTTGCCTTCTTTCTTCCAAGCATTTCCACGGGCTTATATTGCAGTAGGTTGTATAAATAGTATGTTTCTTAAGCAGTGTTAAAGCCTCTTTAAAAATATCTCAAACAATGTGACAAAATAGGAAATCCTTCAAGAAAAACAGTACAACTGTGGTGATAAGAGCAAAATATTGACAGGAGCCATCTTAGTTCTTCAGCTGAGAAACAATATTTAGATGAGGACAAATCTTTTATTTCCTTGAGTTTCAGTGCTTCCACAGTATGATATCCCCCAGTGCACAATGCAGATTTCAAACACCTTCTCTGGTGATGTGCATCAGTAAGTTCATGTCAGCAGGATGCTAGCAACACTTCCTCTGTGATATCTCACAATATTATAGAAAAAGGACTACAAAAAAGGGTTTTTTCACTCTTCAAGAGGTCTTCATTTAATGCAATAAAATATACATATATATTTTTGAATTATCTATGAGTGAAAAAGGATTTAATAAGTGTACTTCCTGATTTCTATTTTTAGAAAACACTATAATGCCGAGGTACACATTTCCTGCCACCACTTTCCACATTTTGGCTTTCACTCTTAAAAAGTATTTTGCAGCTATAAATCTAACACACACAGGAATGAAAACCTAAATTAAATATTACTCATTTTTACCAACATGATTTATAAATACACTAATCATTTCCTAAAAGGAAGGCTTTATACTCTATAGAATAGTTGCCACTTTTGATATTCTGCACAGCTGCTGCCTGCTAAGTTTGAGATTATTATCTTTACACATGCATGTCCCTTCCCCACCATGTTACTGTCAAAATTTATTACAATGTCCTGAAATTAAGTCGATCAATTCATTTTTAATGGACTCCTAAAAGAATTTTTAAGTACATTCCTTAGACTTACTGTAGTTCACCAACACTTTCTTTCAACATATGATGTATAGTTTCCATTTTAAAATATGTCATTTGTTGCAATACAGTTTAAATTACTTTTCTTTCTGAAGCATGTGTTATTCAGAGTTACCATTATGCAGAGGGAAATTGTACATTATGTTGCTGCTTTATCTCCTTTTATAGCTCATGTTACAGTTGCATCCATTCAGGTACAATTACACTGGGGGAAAATGATTTAACATTTGTATTATGAACAGTCCTGTTCAACAAATTTAGGTTTTGGTTAATTACTAAAGCGTAGTGAGAACAACCTAAAACAGCCGCAGTATGCAGACTTCTTAAGTAAATAAAACATATTTCCCCCAAATAGAAATACTCACAATCAAACTATATTTATAGAAAGAGTTATAGCAACTTTCATGTATTACCTAAATTAAGTGTAACATAGGTTAAAGAAATTTTTCCCTAAGGCTTGGTTTTTAGTATTAGTTGCTTTATGTGGCATTCTCTCAAGTTTCACTGAATTTTTTGGTGAAAAAGTCATGCATGTAGTAATATATGAACTAAGAGTACAAATTTTCTCAGATTCTAGACACCCACAGATTCTAGACAATTTCTAGGATTCCACATAATATGATTAATATCTGTTCAGAATCAAACTGTTTCCATTATCTGCTTCTAACGTAAATCCAAAGCATTCCTCCCCACTCTCCATCAGTTAATGTATCTATGGACACAAACAATAGAAAGTTATGTTGTAAATTAGAAACTGTTTTGTTCTTATTGCCAGTAAGACAGTGAAACAATATTTTTATATGTACAGAATGTAACCTGTTGGACAAGTACAAAGACATTTTAATCAGGATATGATAGGTGTTCTTTTTCTGTTCATTAAGATAAAGAAGTGTTTGGCAGGTAAATACTTCATTAGGTTGTAATTTGCTTTAAGATGCAAATTACGATGTAATTAGTTTTGAATTTCTGAAGAGGTAGAGACTATGTGCTAGACATATTTTTATGCGGTGAACAATAGAAGTTTAAGTAGCTGCCTTCCTTCTGTCCCCAAAACAAACCACCAAACCCCACTCCATCCTCTTGTATTTATTCTTAAAACCAAGAGCCTTCCACACTTCTCCTCCGGTTGTTTTAAGTTCTTAAAAATTTACTTAACATAGTTATTAAAGAGGATGCCTAATGAAGCTGACTTTTTTCCTTTTTCAACTCTGAGTTGTGAGACAGAATGAAACACTGTTGTAAATATACATGGTACATGTCCTACAGTGCCAGTAGGACAGCTATATCAACTTACAGCAGCTGCAAACCTGACATATATAATGTGTAAAGAGCTTGAGGTTAAGTAGGGTTGCATATTTGAAATGAGGGAATTAAGCTTAGGACAGGTATCTAGGGTTATTAACACGCAGCTAGAGAAAGCATAGTTAATTCTATACTTGCCTTATTAAAAGTGACCTAAAGCATAAAGATAAGAGTTAAGATCTCAAATAATCTCTTTGGCTCAGCTCACTACAATAGATCTGTAGAAATTGCTTAGCTTAGTAAATGATGAAACAAGCCACAACAGCACAGATCTTGGGATTTTCTGCACATCCTAAATTCTCACACTTGATATCTAGTGCTCAGTCCATGGCAACATCAGAACCTAAAGCAAAGCTTCATCCAGCAATAATATAACCAAACAACAGCAGTACCACATAGCAACCCCGTTGTAGCAACACTGTTATAGAGACTAAGCAGCAAGTCTGACAGATTAGTCTTTTTGGCACTCCAGTGCATCAAGGGAGCCACAGTCAAATCCCAGCCAGTGTTTGTGAGTACAAGGATTGGAAGTCATCCTATAGCCTGCCAGGCTGCACACATTCCATACAACAGCTGTTTATCCCTCTAATACATCACAAATTACAAGCAGCCACTTAGCTACGGTTCAGGCCTGACAGTGCTTCATCTTTTGAAAGACATTTTGTTAGACTAAACTAACCTTTTCCCTTCATTTAGCCAGAAATGTGGAAGCTATGAAAGGTTAGCTATTTGCATACAAGACCTTGGGTGTCTTCTACTGTGCTCCAAACGGGTTGAAGTCTCACCTGTTTCATCTCTATTGTTATGGGCTTCCTGATTTTAAGAAGAAAACCCACATATTTACACTGTTTTCTGAAAGCATCACTAAGAAAATTTACACAAAAAAATTGTTAAAGAACATCAACAAAAAGCAGTTGGCAGGGAATGCTCCTTTTTGCTTCTTTTATCCATTGCTGCATCAATTCATGACGGTCTCAGTTATTTCACTGTCTCAATGTGTTAATTGGATGAAAATTGAATGGATGGAAATGAATTGATGGATGAAAAAAAACCAGAGAAGTAAACTATAACACCAGTAGAAGCATTTCATGAACACTCCATGCTTCATGCAAGTTGTTTAAGGTACATATTAATAGATGGATGTCCTGGGTTCAGCAGCAGCAGTCACTTTTTATCCTTCTTAGTAGCTGGTTCAGTGCTGTGTTTTGACTTTCGGCCTGGGGATAATACTGATAAAGCCGATGTTTTCAGTTGCTGGTCAGAATGTTTACTCTGACCAAGGACTTTGTGAGTCTCATGCTCTGTCAGGGAGGAAGGGAAGCCAGGAGGAGGCAGGGACAGGACACCTGACCCAAACTAGCCAAAGAAGTATTCCATACTACAGCACATCATGCGTGGGAATGTAACGGGGAGGTACCCGGAAGGGCATGCTCTCTGCTCTGTCAGGCTTGTTTTCGGCGGGTGGTATCGTATTCTCTTCCCTTGTTATTTCCCTCATCATTATTATTATTGGTGGTAGCAGTAGTGATTTGTGTTATACCTTAGTTACTGGACTGTTCTTATCTCAACCCATGGAAGTTACATTTTTTCGATTCTCCTCCCCATCCCTCCGGGGGCTGAGGGGGGAAGTAGAAACTGCGTGGCTGACTTGCCAACTGGCTTAAACCACGACAATAGATTTATTTTAATTCCAAGCCAGGCTGAAAATCATCTAAAATATTTCACACAACAGAAAAAAAAAAATCCCAAGATTTTAACCAGCTCCCTTCTTATTATTTTGGAAGTGAGAGGAGTGATTGTTTTTCTCCCGTTAGAAAGTTTTACATCACAGGATAACATCATGGAAGCAATGTATAACGCTATTCAAAATACTTGTCGCCAGTGTGAAGGTTGCCAATACTCTCTTACTACAATGTTTAAGTGCCACTCTAGCAAAGCAAGCATTTTACTTCAGTGTGAGTTGTTTCTGCAGGACTTTAGGCCATTTACAGTGAACACACTTGATATTTTTATGAGGTTAAATCCAAATGTTAAGATCATCAACAGAATTAAGAAGTACTTATTAAAACTGTACAACAGATGAGCTCCGTCAGGCAGCAAGAAGACAGACATGCATTTTTTTTTTTGACTTGGAAGACTTCAACATTGTTCTTGCTCATACAGGTTGACTGGAAAGTACCATTACTGGAATGTAAGTATCAAAGACTAAATCAACAACATAGTTTGCCACATAACCAGCAGTGACATTATCATGTATTTAATCAAATTTATCCACTGTTTTGCTTCTTGATCTGTTAGAACAGGGAACTTTGGAGATTATAAAAATAATTGGGTAGGAAGCATCCAGAAATCTAAAGAAATTGAGGAGCGGCAAAATGAGAATGAGACCTCCCAGAGGCCAGGCTTCTGCTCACATTTTGCTACTAGGCTAGATCTGTTATCTTTCTAAAGATAGGGAGGGAGTAAAAAATTATTTAGTTGTGAAACAGGTCTGATTTCAAAAGGGGTGAAGAGGGGTTATAAAAGAGGATATTAGCCCATAAAATAGAGGAGGGCTGTTAATTTTAGACAAGAATTTTGACTTAACACACTCAGAATAATCACGAACATGCAGGAACAACACTTTGGGCTGCGCATTCCAAGTCTGAGATGTGTATGTGCTTAGCCCATCACAGTAGGAGTTCTTAGTTGATGCATTACCATTTAGAAATTTCTTGCATTCACTTGCACCTAACAAGCAGAACTAGCCCTAAGTCTGCCCGGTATACTTGTGTACTTCCACATGACAGCTTCAAACAGTAGTGGCTTTCAAATGTATTAGTGTACTCACAGATCATCTACAGCTTTCGGTCTTTAAGATAAATCATTCTTCAGAATCATAGAATCATAGAATAGTCAGGGTTGAAAAACACCTTAGGATCGTCAAGTTCCAACCCCCATGCCATGGGCAGGGACACCTCACACTAAACCATGCACACATCTTTTATCCCACAAGTATAAAGTACTGAGAGCTATTATACTGAGAATTTACTCTACTTTCAAATAAAAGTAGTGTTCAAAAAACAAGAGTTTACAAGGATCTTTCAGCCTGACACTACATACTGTGTAGCACAACATTCACTTCCCTCCATCTTTATTTTCGCTATCTGAAATCAGAACATGACATTGATTTAATGAATTTACATATGTTTTATCAAGACACAATCCAAGAGGATTGAAATTGAAAAACTTCAGGTTTTGACAATGGAAATAATGAGGAGACATTCACAAGAGATAAGGAATGATGGATACTGATCTACAAAGATTTACAAGTATGATTTGTCATGTTCTGAACAGGTCTTATTTTATGCCTGTCAGACTCAATAGAAATACTCCCTCAAACTCCACTATGTTTAGGTGCAAGCCGTTAATCTGTAATCTTAACAAGATCTACGGGCTAGAATTTCAAGCTAGAAATGTCTGACTGGAAATAGGATCACAGTTTAAGTAAGTGAATTGCTCTCCTGTTTTCCAAGATATACAGTGACTAGACCCTCAGCACAGACTTTTTAAATCAATATTCAATGTCTTTGTAGATAAGCTGTATTTTAGTCACAAGATTTGAGACAGAAATTGCCATTTAGATCTACAGACACACCACAGAGGGCCCCAACTGCAACAGTTCATTTTATTCTGAAAAACCCTTGAAGCCACAACTAAAATAAAAATGATTGTAATCTTTGTAATTCTTAGCTGTTTAACAGAATGAAAAAAAAAATCAAATTGACATTGTCATTAAATGTTTAATGTTGTCAGTGTTCCTGTAAGAGAGAGCAAGTGAATCTCTCTCTTGCAAGGGGAAGAACTACATGCAGTATAACATCTGAAATGTTATGCTTAAAGCAAACAGCACCAGACCTCCACCACAGTGCTAGCTTAGAAGCTACACTAGCTAGATTAAAAATGAAATTGTTTCTTCTGTAGCACTTTCCCTTTGATAATCTTCAAGTGGATTGCAAACATGAAATAATCAGTTCTTACATTACTAAGCACAAAAATATGGTTTTGACTGTCTTACAGACAAGGAAAACAAGATAAAAGAGTTATGACTGTGTGTGCTGTAGAAGTCTTAAGCACCTAATGTAATATTTCATTATCCCACATTTGAATGGAAGAGCTTTGTGATAGCCTACAAGAAATTAAGGAACAACATATTAAAGCATGTAAGTAAGAGGTTATTCTGCATTAGCCTACATCTAGTATTTGTTATCAGCCTAATTCTGCTACAACAGAAACATTCAGGACCTTTATTATAGGCTTACATGGCTGCACAGCAGGACCAGCATACTTTCTGCAGCATCACCCTCAGTCTTTTGCTCAAGTTCTTCATAAAAAGCTATTTGGAAATTCTCATTCTCTGGTCACTAGTTTTATCATTGTTTAAAAATACCTATACCACAAACAGTATAACTTTAATTTCAGTAGAACAAGTAGGCTACTAAACTATTTGATGAATTCTTCATTTCATAGTTCTAGCTAGTCAACATATTGACTAGCAATAATGTTATTTTTTGCTGTGCAACCTTAGCAAACAAGTTTTACTTTAATGTACCTGTCGAGTCGATACACTTTTTTCATAAACAGAATCTTCCTAGTATGTACTCACAAAAGAGTATGATAATGATTTAGCCTTTTCTTTTTTTTTAAGAGCTTTTGCAACAGAAGCACTGCTGCAGGCAGCTGTAGATAAGGTCTTGAAAAATAATTCAAACAACCATAATTAGTGATAGGAAACTGCACAATTTAATTACAGAAGAAATCAAGTTGGCTAGCACAGCAATGTTAACTGCTGTTAAGAGAATTTAAAAAAAAAGAAATAGTATCTGCGATATTGGGTTTCAATAACCCCACAGATAATATTTTCATTGGTGTATTATTACTAAACTACTTCTGAATATCTGTGCTAAAGCATGAAATATATGCCTTTCTCTTAAAGGTCAAGTTTCTCATTCCTACTGAAAACACGTATCTTGATAATGAAAAATAGGAGGCACAAAGCTTCGCTTACAAGCAGCAAAGGCACCTCTTGAAAGGAGAAAGGCACACAAATTCAGTAGCATACTCTAGTCTACTTTGAGCTTACAGCATAACATAATACTGAAGGACAACAAATCCCAATGAGTTTTCAAGCACCCCGGCTGGCTGGTGACTATGGGCAGATGTGATAGATTTTGCCTCATCCCTTGCGGTCTTTAAATAAAGGTTCAAGTATTTATAAAAAAATCTAAACAAGACAGCAACTTGACACCAAGATGAAAATATGAGACTTTCAGGGTCATTTAACTTCCTAAGTTTGCCTCCATGCAATTGTTCTCAGAAACTTCTTTACGTACACATGTCTAACACCTCACTGTCAGTCTCCCACAAGGGTATATTAGAAAGTGCTTCAGCAGGTTGCTTGGACAACAGAAAGATGTAACAAGCCTTTCTTTATTCTCTTAGACTGCTATGAAAAAGTATAAATCTCATCATTGACCTGAAAGCTTTAACAGTATGCAAGCTGAGGAAGTAAAACTCTAACTGTACTTATCTTGACAGAGTGAAAAAATATGTATATGTGACAGTCACATGATCCTAGTAGTTACCATGTGTTCTGCTCTCACAGCATTGATATATAATGAAAAGAATACCTCTGCCTTATAGATTTTCAGACCACGACTAAGTGCTCTAATGCATACCAAGGATGTTTTACTCTTCCTCACTCCCTCCTTTTTTCAGTTACATTATGCTAACCTCTGCGAAGTGTTTGACTTGATATGTTGTTGGGCTTTTCACCTTGAAGTTGTTGACAGGAGAATGGAATACTCTGTGTTGTATTTTTAATCTCTATTCAAATATACATCTTGCTGGCTTTCACCCTGTCAAGTTAATCCCTTGAAAGTATCATAAAATAGCAGTGAGCTATAAAAATACAACTGCTTAGTATGGGACAGAGCTCAAACGTGCCAAGCATCGTCACTAAAGGTTTGTCTCTCCCTGAGAGTAGGAAAAGAACTCCTTTGGTATTTTTGTTTGTCATTTTAAATTGAAAGCTGTCTAAATGATAAGGTGAAATAGCCTTGCAAATGAAGCAGCCTGCTTTTGTGCTTTCTAGGATCAAGTGGAGTTTTTTGTTTGCTTGCTTTTGTTGTATTTTTTTTTTTACTTACTTCACAGCTACTGCTCTCTATGATTATAATTATAAACTGTATGGAGCCTAATATTCCTTTCTCTCCCCTTTTACTACCTCTCACTCATGTTCTGAAATGTTCATAGCCATCTTATTACAAGAGAGATGACAATAAAAAGCCTTTGAAAAAGCTAGCACATAGAACAGATTATATCACACAGCAGCGATCAGCTGTTCTATTCCGACAAGCACAGTCAGGAGATCAAAGGAAGTGCTAGAAGTATGATCCCTCCACAGATCCATAGGAAGCAGCAGATGAAGGTCAGTCTTTCATGAGACATGCATAAGACACTATCATCCTAATTCATTCAAATCACATACACAACTCACTGTCGGGATTTCCTCACTACAAAGCAAGGAGATTCTTCTAAGATTTGTGAGAGGCATTGTGCCTTTTGATAGAACAGGTTTGAAGGGCAAGTAAATTAACTTTTGTAGAAGAAAACTAATTGCTTAGGTTTCCACTGCCACTCTTGCCCTTCTGTGAAATACATAGAATTTTCCTAGATGTTAAATGGACATATTGAAGTTTCATACAATGTAAATCAGGAAGCACAGAAAGATACTTTAGTTTGTCTAAGATTGATCACCCACTGAAGCTACATTCTTTATTTATTTTTGTTCATGTTGCTTTAAGTTAGATACAACCTATGCCAAAGTACCTCTAACATGAAAGCAATACGCATGAAAAGGGGGTCTTGAAATTTTAACAAACTTTCCCTTGTTCTTCTGGACACTGTGTTGCTGCAGTTAAGTTTACAGGGAAGAATGAGACACAAATTTTTCTCCCACATAACAGCCATGACCGTGAACCAGATTAAGCAGACTTGTGACCAAGAAACTCTTGTTTAGAAATGCAAGAACTCATGTTGTGCAGTCTTAGCCTTGACCTGGTACTTTCTGACAGTGAGATGTTAGACATCACCTGTACTCACATTACATTCACTATTTTCCTATTGACTAACATAAAGGCTTCAGAAAAACCATTTTCAACACTAATATTAATTTCAATGTCCTTTGAACATAGACTTAGATTTTGCAATGGTTGAATGAATCCTGGAGCTATTGTCTCCATTTGAAACTAATGCTAACAAAGGACAGATTCAAGCATATTCTCTACTTGTTTTTTACTACAGACAGTCACTTTGTCTCTGTCCAAGGAAGAGCAGTGGAATAAAACCAAAATTGAATTAATAACAGGTATTAAGTGCTAATACCATCACATTGATATTAGCTGGACACTGAGTATAGGGATACATTTTATGTCAGGTTTTAATCTACTTCCATTATACATTTTAATGTTTCAACCTGTCATTTGCCAACATAGTAATTGTATGCATTCACATTCAGTAAAACACTGAAATCTATAGAGAACACTGACAATCTAAGAATTAAAATACATAATTAGGGTACCAGCATTAAACTTCTCTTTTTTGCATTTAAATCTTTGTACGTGAGTTAATGAGCTACATTTCTGGAATCAAAGTATATTAGTGTTTCTACTGACACTTAATGATTTGCTTACAACATGAAAAATGATGGACTAAGTTTGGCTTAAGTTGACTCTGATTCCTTGGTGAGATAAGCATTCTTCTAGGGCATACAAACTCAGGAAAGAAATTTTTTTGAGTACAATTTTTATTGAGTGAAGCCAGAGGAAAGGTCATGGGGATGTTACATCAGTTTTGTACTCATATAAGCAACCATCCACATCTATCATATAACATGCAATTAGAATTGCTAGAAGGTTTTAATTTCTTTTTGAATGATTTACAGCTGTTAGAACTCACCCTTTCTGTGGGAATATGCTGATTTGATTAAGGTTTTGTCAAAAAAAATATTCCTTAACTGTATATCTTTGGTAGGTACAGGTAAGTACTCTCCCAGGCAGACAACAAATCAATGGTTAGAGCAGATCAGTTAAAGCTCTGCTAGTTTTCTTTTCCTCCTGGCTATTTAAGAGTGCCTACATTGATTGTTTAAGAAACAAATCCAAAAAGCTTTAGAAGGACTTGGGGCCATAACAGTATGCCAAAGGAAAATCATTAAAATCTCACACATTTTCATGAGAAAATTATTTCCCATGAAAGCCCATGTTAAGAGTACTTTGACCTGAGCTTTACAATTTATGATTAAGTGCTCTTTGCTGAACCTTGTGAGAAGATACACTTTCAACTGCTAGCCATTATGAGAAGATCTTAAAAATATGCTTGTTTCATTTAGACCTTGGGGTTAAACATACAACAGGAACACAGAAATTGAAGATTAGGATTCCATTTAAACCTGCCATCACTTTTGTTTGGTAACTAGAATATTCATTGCCATAATAGTTATAACTATGTTCCCATTCTCTGCAGTGAATATATATTTCTGGTTTTACAAAATGTTGTGTTATCAGCTCTGTTTATTGCTATATCAAGCATAGACAATGTATTAAGATTGTATAGAGTGAACACCTACAGAAATTAAAAAAGACAAATTCAGGCAACACAACAGAAGTCCAGTTGCATTCAGAATGCCATTCAGGAGACTTAGGGGCAAACTGGAAATGAAATCAGGTGTTCCGAATATTTTTTTCCTGTATTTCACACAGAGCTGCTATAAAGCTTCTGAGCAATGTAGGTTGATATGAATCTTGGCATCCCAAAGATGGAGTGTCGTCCTAACTGCAATAAAAAACCTTCAGAAGAGCTCTGTGGTGCTGCAGTTGTAAAACATGCTCCAAGCAGGGGAAAAAAGGGGCAAGAGGAGAAAGAAGAAACCAGTTCCTGCAACATGAGGTGGCACTGCACATGTCCCTGCCTGCCTCTGGGGGACTGTAGCTGTTAGAGCCATTAACAGCTCCACAGAAAGCAGATTGGGCTCTTCAGAGAGCTCAGGAACCCTGTTCTTATCTGCCCTTGCTCAGACAGTGCAGGAGCACAGCCAGAATCATCTCTTTCCATAGTCTTTTTGTCACCACCAGTCCTCTATCACAGGCAATAGCCTACTTACCTCAAGCATACATCCAATTCTGGTCCTAGGGGGGAGTCACAGCTTATGCAGGAAGGACTGCAGAGAAACTATCCAAGCCAGTATTTGGAAAAAGGTATTTTTGAAGAGTCAGAAACACCTTTAATGAAAAGGGTAAGCAAAGCTATTTTGTACTTAGTGATGCATCTTTCAACTTCCAGCAGCAATGATCATCAATTTCTACAGCTCTATAAAACAAGATTTATCTGTCCCTCACAGATTGCTTTGTACAATAGTATATAAAAAATTCTTCAGAATGAACATAGTTTCTCATATTGTAAAAGGCACCTCAAAAATAAGCCTTGAATTGGAATTCACATACAGTAGAAAATGTTACCAAAATGAGAGTAGACAAAATAGCATCTATTCTGAGAACAGATGACCTAAAGAATAGGACACAAATTTTTAACATAGTTTGACCATTTCTGACTAAAAAGAATGAAACTGGTGTAAAATTTTCTCTAAGTAAAGGGAAAGAACACATTTCTAGTTTTTAGTCAATTGCAATCTCAGATAAATTTACTGTAATATTAAACTAACCTACTCTATTCCTGTCCTACACCCAAAAGCTTAGTCATATACCCGGTGTGATCAAGGCACATGTTGCTAGCTTCAAGCAATCAAATAAATTTAGCAAAAACTATTCTATTGTCAGAGTTTGTTCTTCCACTCATAGTAAACTTGAGATATTTGCTTAACTGCTGAAGGAGTACAAAGAATAGAGAACCAGGCAACACACCATGAAATCAGGAAATTTAGCTAAGCGGGACCTGCAATGCACAGCGGTCTAAAAAGTGTATTGATGCACAGGAAGTTCATAGGACTAACTCCTATTAGCACGAATTGAATTTACACATTCCAACTCCCGTTACTATTAGTACAAGTCATCCACTGACTCTGAAATGCAAGCAGACCCTAGGAAGTGGAGAGCAGGAATAAAACTTGAGACAGAGATGACGGCGAGAAAACTCAAATCCTGTCTCAACTCCAAATGCATCTGCTGAACAAAAGCAGATGATGACAACAAAAGGGGATGCAAACACATTTTATGTCATCATGTATCATCTCAACTACTTTTTCCTTCTCAGCTGTTTGACAAGCTTTGAAATAGGCTGGGTAACTACAAACATGAGAATAAGTGGAAATGTAGCCAAAAGAAAAAGCACAACTATGTTACCTTTTTCAACAGATTTCTAAACATTTCCAAACCATTCATATTCAAAAAAAAAATGGGAAAAAAAAAAAAAAAAGGACTGTGGATGTATGTTTTGATTTTCAAAAACACCTCTGATATGCACACAAACTGCATTACAATTTAAATAACTGGTTAACATAAGCATATAGAATTCCCAATTGCTCTAAACAGAGTACAGACAGGTCAAATCTATACATTTCTCTGAAGTTCACCTTTGTTATTTTTAATAAGGCTAAGCCTGGAGAGCTGCTCTTGCTCTATTTCCTTTCACACCCAAGATATATTAGCACATTGAATAACAGTGACCAGAACAAATAAAACTCAGCTAAATTAAAACTGGAATATGTCAGCAAAAGTGACTCTGTGTGTCTGTAAAACTCCAGTATCTGCCATTACCGATGAGTCAGCAGAAGATGTATGCTTTCACCGCAGAGCCCTGGGATTTTGCAAGTTAGTCCATAGTGAGGGTTTACAGAAAGAATGGCACATTATCTATTAAAAACAGGGATGAAGAGAAGGTGAGAGACAGGATTTGATGATAGTAGAAGTTGTTTATAATAGCTATAAATTACATAGGGAAAACGTTGCCCTTCTACATCAGCAAAAGGCAATTTTCAAGCAAGATAATGTAGATGTCACAATAAATCACATGGTGCTGTTCCCTAATCTATTAATCATTTCAGAGAACATGCCCCATCGTCTTGCTTTCTATGTTGTAATGGCAGGGATAACTTTCTGAGGAAGGCTATACTTCTGTTTATAAGGGATTAGGTAGACTGCCAAAGCAACAAACATTTTGCTTTATATACTCTTGGTCATGATATGATAATTGCTGCATAGACCTTTTAATAATGTGCCCAGAGCAGAGATAATAACGGATGGATCAAAAGCAATTCCTAACTTGTTGAAAACATGAAAGTAATTTCTGCATTCAGCCCTTGGGAATGGCAATCAAGATGCTGCATCGTCTTCCAGAGAGGTGGATCCCATTTACAGTTTGATGATATGCTGTTGCAGTTACTAGTGGAGTTTCATATTTCAGTTCAAGTGAGATACTCATGCTTTGAAGAGAAACCTACTTAATGTTCATTTCGTAATGCTAATAAAGAAAAGCTTCCCATGCACCAGCTGTATTCTAACCATAACAAATATAACTTCAGTTTTACCCCTCTTGGCACATTCCCTCTGTCTTTGCATGACATCTTTATGCAGGATTGCAGTGGGATTTCCAGAAGCTCTATCTGCTAGCTGGAAAAGGGCCAGTATTCTGCTTGCTTAAAACACAACTCCTGCAGGCAAATAGGTGCTAGGCCCAAAGAAACAGCTTGCTTTCTATCTAGTGCAACTTAGCACAAAGGGATACCAGGCTATAAAACCTGCCATTCTCTCACAAGACCCCCCCTTCTTGACCACAGGGTAATAAAAGGCTTGCTTGAGAGCTAAGGATACTTTTTTTAATTTCTCAAGTCTGTTTCACTTGCAACACCTTCAGTTTAAATTTAAACAAAGCATCCACTCCTGTTAGGCAACAGGCATCTGCTGTGAGGTGTTCAACGTTTACCAAAGGCACAAGCAACTACATCACCAGTCTTCCCAAAAGCATGTTCCTAATTGTACACTTAATGACTGGTAAAAATACAGATTGGATACATAAACAAGCAGCTGCTTCATCTATGGGGAATCCATTAAATTATAGTTATCAGAAAGGTCATCTGCCCCACCAATCCTTAGCACAAAGCTGCAAGTACAAGCTGATTGTACCACCAACATTCACACTCCAGTCAAGAAACTTAAACGGAACAATTTTGGCCATATATCAGTAATGACTGTTCAAACAGAGCTGCTCTGTCTCACAAGCTGAATCCCAGGGGCTTCCCTTCAGGTCTGTAGTAAGGAATATTGTAATTTTTAGCAAGAAAGCATTTAATTGAAGATTGGCAGAGAAAAGTCTCTAGGATAAAGACTCAGGTACAACCAAGTAAGTTAATATAATAAAAATTCACACTGAAGAGGGAAAAATTAATAGTTACCATCTCTTGGGTGAGTACCATACTATGAAGGCAAAATGGCTCCAAATCCCACAGCAGTCTAATCCCCAGCAAAATTGCATTGGTCATGTTTTCTGTCTTTTAAACAGGGTTCAGATTAGCATAGCATCTGATTGTGGTCCAGGTATGATGAAATATGCACACACAGGGAACTAAACTGCAGTCTATGAGAGCAATTGCTTATCTCTATTTTTAAATGTAATTTGCTAAAGCTATAGTGAATTCTACAGCTAAGTACTGATAAGCTGTACATAATCTACCTCAAGCAATAGGAAGGCTGAGCAGTGACCCCTTCTTCCAAGCCAGCCCTAATTAGGCATTGTATGAATCATAGAATCATAGAATAGTTAGGGTTGGAAAGATGCCTTCTCATCTGCTGAAATAAGGATACATTCATTTTTGCAGTGTTCACTATAAAACCAGAGAGAAGGGTGGAATCAAATCCTTACATCAAGGGATAATTCAAAACAGCCTCAAAGTCAGAAAAAATGGAAAGACCAACATAAATAATTTGATTAAATGCTCAGTGAATAACTCTAGAAGGACAAGAAAGGGGAAAAGCTCATTTGCTTCCACATGAGATGAAATGGGAAAATTCATATTCCACTGTCATCAGGTTAAGATCATGTGAAGGAACTGTGTTTGCTTGGGCTAAAGCACACTAGTTTTTCTACAGAAAAGACTTTTTTTCACACCTAAGCCAATTCTTTTTTCTGAAAAATACAGTCAAGAGGGTACTGTTAAGGTATTTTGGCACAAAGATTGATACATCCTGACAACAGCTGCTCAACCTGGAAAATCCAGCCTCTTAAAGTGCAAAGATTTAACTTTCCTACCAGCTGCCAAATGCTGCACTGTCATATGCTAGAGCTTTGAATCAGTATAAATAAGCCAATATGTTGTTAAACTGACAGTGTCAAGTGCTTATGTTTCGTAGGAAACGTAAATAGGTTGGAAACAGTAATGGCATCTTTGAGTTCTTGTTGAGGCCCAAAGTCAGGGCTGGTCAGAGCTTAGGACATTGGAAACAGAGAGTGTGGTCTTGATCAGGCTGTAAGTTACGTGCTTTAATCCCACACATGAAGTGCCTGGTCAACACATAAGCATCAATTCTTAGCAATAAATATTAAAGTTTATGTACATGAATACTGACCAAATCCCTAATGCCTCACTACAGCAAAATCCTATTGACTTTTTAGTCAGCATTTAACAGAAGTCTAGAGAAAGGCACTTGCAACCTTTTTTAGATGAATGCACAACCAGCCTGGAATGAATAGTGTATGAACATTTCATTAACAAATTTTTATTTAGTTCATAAATATGCATAAATAATTGGGGCTCATTCCTTGCCACTTAGAACCTGATCTAAAGTCAATACTCATATTTCCACTAACTTCTATGGAAGCTGGGCCTGCCACCTAAGCTGAAGGGATAATGAAAATGAAAATTATGTGGACTGAAAATATTTAAGATATGATAAAATTAACTTCCAGCAGGGGAAAAAAAATGTTGTCCTTTCCGCTCTGATCTTTATCTTCGTCTACCTATATCTTTTTCCATGGGAAATGTCTAATACCAGTAACTATCTGTATTTTTTTTTATTCAAACACATTAGTTCCATTACACATTACAAGGTCACAAACAATTGAACTTTTTGCTGCAAGGTCCTGTACATTTTGTTGGTATACTCTTCTTGCTATGCCACTCAAGAAGTTCGCACTGAATAAATTCAGCTCTGTTGGAAAAACAGCTTAAGTGTACTTAAAGTCTAAGGGTAGTAAAATAAACAGTATGCTAATCCTCCAAATGCAAATAAAGGCTCAACGTCCAAAGCAGCCTACGTCTTTAGGCAGTTATATGGCAAAAGCACGCACAGAGTGCGTTAAGTGCCAACACTCATGATATTTTGTTTGCATAATAAAACTCTCAAAAAACTTTTCCTTACACAGACTACAATAGAGCATGACGTATGGCTGTATGATTTTACTCTAGTATCCTGAAAATCCTGTATTTTTACTCATCTTGTAGCTCACTTAGCATTCATTAATTCCTGGAGCTTTGGAATGGGATTCATAAAACTCACCTGTAGCTGAAACACTGCTGCTCCTAACTTGTGTGTTGCGAAATCTGTCATGTTTTATAACCACTCAAACAAAACTTTTCTATTGCAATAATCATCCTATACAGCAGCAGAAGAACCAGTCAACTACTTCAGTTGTAAGCAAGTATTAAAGAGACTAATCCTGGTAGTTTTTATATATATACAAACCAATGTATTACCCAACCTATTAAAAGATACAAGTCATGCCACTTCAAAAGTTGTAAGCAGTATTACCCAGAAGTTATACTTGGCTAAATCAAGCTTGCTTTAATAAACTCTTCTTCCATGAGGAAGGTGGGCTTTAATTAAATGAAGAGAAAAGCCTTTCCAAATCATCTCTCGTACTTTCAATTATTTCAATGTTATTATACGACAAGTTTCCCTTTTGATTCTTTTTTTTTTTAATAACAAAGATAGATGTCAGTTTACCATGGTTGATGATTCATGGGAGTGCAGCTAAATTAAAATTTCACAGTTGGTTTAGTCCAGTGTAACCTCAACTCTTTCATAACTATCTAGTGCAAATATAACCGCTATGCACAGAATATTATGCACCACACTCAAGACAACAAAAAAGACTATAAGCAATTCAGTCTTTTTATAAACTCTATACCAAATTGACTCACACTGTATGTATCCTGTATAATTCCATTGCTTAGAGTCAAATGCTATCACAGAGCAAGATTTGACGTGGTTTGTCAGTCCCTGCTGAATGTTTCCCCGCTAATTCTGAAAACCTACATTTCATAGTGTTGCTCAGCAATAACATCTTTGAAGTGCCTTATTTTTAAATTGCTATATGACTATCTCATCATGCTTCAGTTCTATAAGAGATACAGAAACACTGCATAGCTGATACAAGCTTTTTTTTAGAAGTAAGGAGAAAACTATTACTTTAATTCCATTCCAGAGCCTGGGTAAATTGCGCTGAGAAAATTTGTAGTCACTACGTACCAAAGATGCTTTTTCACTTCAATTACACTGGTATTGAATTCACATGTAGGAACAGTACTAGGAGTACTTTTACAGAAGTTGAAGGTTTATTTTCATGCCAGAGAGAAAGCCTTTATTCTGTATACAACCAAATGGTCTGCATATAGCAGAGTAGGATGAAAATAACAATGCCAAGAGAGTAAACAAACAGAGAAAAGAAAAAAAAAAAAAAAAGAAAAAGGTAAAACCAACTTGTCCTCTTTCCTCCCTGAAAACAAAATAGAAAATATAACAGGAAGAAAAAGCAGTAGAGACAGATTTCAACTTTTGATAGTCTTTCAACAAGAGCATATTATAAGTTCCCCAGTTTTTCCCAGTTTCTTTGTCTAGATTTCCCCGTGCCTCTCAAATGGTCAGGCTCAACTGCTTTGATCTTCACAGGTCTTGCTAAATTCTTACAGCAACTACAATTTTGCAGCCTTAATCACAAGGTTTCCAAATACCATAAACTCCATTTACCAATACCGATACCATTTTACCTCAGCTCACTAAAAATCAGCAAGTCCCACCAGCATCAGTGGAACTAGTGACTTACACGAAGAACGAACATGATCCAGCATTCCCTAAACGCTTCACTTATCTAATTAAGACAGATCTAAAATCCTAGAGTTCTTCTCCTAGAATTGCTATTTCAGAACTCCCAAGCTGCCACTCCCATCTGCTTGCACAGAGCAAGGGAATTTGATTTTTCTGTTCATAAGATCTCTTATGGACTGTTTGGTTAGAAATTCATTTCAAGAGAATTTCTTTACTTTGCTCATGTTTGGCTTCTGAATTACTTGTCAAATAATCCTTTTGTTTGTTCCATATATTTCCATTATTTGCTCAGTTTATCCATGCACATTCTGACCATCTCCTTTCAATATGCCCAACCAAAAGAATATTAACCTACTCCGAGTAAGACATTTGTGAAACATATACTGAATTCTGGGATACTTATCTTTTGAATATACAATTTCCTACCAGCTACTTAAAGAAAGATTAAAGAAGGGCACCTGTTAGGAATGCAAAATACAAACACCTCCTGGATAACTCTGCATCAGGGTGGTTTTGGTGGCTTTTGTAATTGTTTGATTGATTTTCTGGGAGTTGTTGGTTTGTTTTAACAGCAGCTGGGGCATTTTCAAGACCAAAGGAATGATACTGCATATATGTATTTCCCCATTTTCACCAGTTCTTGAGCATCATCACCTAAAGCTGCCAATATGAGAGAATCAGGATTTAGAGTAAGTCATGTATGTTCATCTCTGGTTTTACGTACTTCCTACATTAAACATTAGATCCAGATCAGTTTCTTCATCTTGTCATGTAAGTGTGTACTCCATATCATGAAAACTGGCAGCCCAAACTTTCCTGGTCAGTTAATATAAACCACATAAACTGCTGGAACTGGCATCAAGGATACTACAAGCAGCAAGGAAGACAGTCTCCTGTTCTTACTCCCTGCTCTCCCTTACCAGCACAAGTATGCCCATGGTGGGGAGGGGTCAGTTTGCCCAACATTTCATTATGAGGATATAAGAAGTCAACAAATAGGAAAGTCTTGACCTTCCCAATGTAGGCAGCTTGATGGAAAGATAATGTCTCAGGTCCTCATTCTCCATTCTTCGTGTTACCACTGGGAGCTGGCTCCTAGCGCTCACTACAGAGGAGCTCTTCCTGGAGAAAGGTTTACAATTTAAAACTTCAGATGATTACAGCAAGAAGAACTCTAAGAGTGACTTCAAATGAATTGCACAGATTTAAGACTAAAAAGTTAACAAAACCTGACAGATGTCTTACCAAGCTGCAGAAAACTTTGACAATAGGTATATATAATTTTAAGAATAAATTATGGTTTCTATAAAGCGTGAAGTTATTAAAGGAGTAATGTCAGATAATGGGATGGACTACAAACTGCTTGAATCAGGAACAGACGTGTCAGACTAACATGCTCAGCACTGAAGAAAACTTCTCAAATAAGTAGATCAAAGAACATTTCTGTCAACCTTTTCAACAGTCATGTTAGTCTGAGAATGACTACTGATGTTCCTCTATTTTCCAGATTCTCTTTCTCTCATTATAAGAGTTCCTAGATACAAAGAAACATTTTTCAGAGGGTAAAACTGCAGAAAACTGCAGCAAGTGATCAGTGTCATGCACAGAGACAATGAAGAAACAGAAGGTAAGCTTGTTACAGTGACAGATTTAACAAAATTAAATGACAAAAATAAGGACTAATCTTGCACTATGCTCATTCCAGCTGTTCACTTATGTTAGAACCTATATCAAAATCAGTCATTTATGTGTAGCATTGCATGTAAAACCCAGAAAAAAAAATAGATATTCAAATTCCCTCAGAAATAATATTTCTGTGGATGTACCCAGCCTAAAAGTGGAAGCATTTTGGAATCATGTGGAAGGCTAGAATAATTGCTACTTCTCTACCAGACCTAAGCCCTGAAGCTAATGGACTTATTTCCTTATTTAGAGTTGTCATAGCTGGATGTTTCCAGGTAGCTCCATCTGTAGAAACCTTTTACTATAAAACACTGTAAATAGCTAACTAATTTGAAAGCAACTGTTATCCTGCCATCCAACCTAGTATCAGCAACATTCCAGATGTTTTGTTTTTACAGTTATGGTTATAAGACAGTAATGTTGAAGCTCTTATATAGAGCTTCAATAGTGCCTCACTAGAGCTTAAGGTGATTTACAAGAGATCTTAGTACCATTTTCCACATATTGATATGTGGAATACAAGGTAACAGATCCTACAAACACCAGAGGCAGTCGTCCCTAACTCCTAGAGCAAACCCTATACCAGGTTATATCAACTTCTAAAGACAGGTTAATGAGACTGCTAATTAAAAGCAAGTAGAAGAATGCTATTTTCCTTTAGCTTTTAAAGAAAACATCTCAAAACTCTAACAGGGAATAGTGCCTGCCTTTTTTTTCCTTCATTCAGACTTCAGTTTTTAAACCAGTTGATGCTCGTATCAGCAACATCTCGTTCCATCTCAGCCAAAGAAACTGAGAACAGAAAACAGCATCCTATCTCCCCTAGCTGCCAGGCCCCCTTATTTATTCATCCCTGAGAAGCAAAGCTATACCAGCTTGACTGCCATATACTCACTGTTGCATACACTGACACTCACACCTGGTAGCCAGCATTCAAGTAGTCATTCATTGGTAGTGGATTTATGGTAGCAAGGTCAAAAGCCAAGTTTGAGCAAGTATTAGTTGATTTGGCATGTAAACTATGCAAAAGATGCCAAGAAACCATTGAGATGAACTGTCAAATGAACAGTTAAATGGGGGGAAAAAGTCTATTAAAGTTCCTGCTGGTGAGAGCACAGCAGAGCCAAATACTCCTAGTGTGAGCATCAGAAGTGAGCTGCAACAGGATTTGCGAAGCTTGTGTTTTGTCAACTTTTGTTAATAGATGGCACACTGTCTACCATTAGAGCTAAGCAAACCGCACACAGAGGCACACACTTGCAGCTATGCTGCAATGGGATTGTATCCTGCATTTGGTACAAGAATTCAGCTCTGTGGAACAGCAGCCCCCATTCTGCTTGAGTAAATGCGTGATGTAAAAGCAGATGGCTTTTTCCTCCTTGTGCAGCATGCCAGGTAGCAAACCACATAGATATGGATGAGACCTGCTGCACGGTACTAATCTCTATATTGTAAGGAAGAACTGGAAGAAACCCTTGACTGAGAGCTGCCTCTGAAACTTTATTCATTTTAGCATTAGCTCTTTTTTGCTATATGCTTTTTGTTTTTCACAAATATCAATCATATTTTTGCTGCTTACCTGCCCTCCTGCCCCTATTCCTCTTTCCTGTGTTCTCATCCTTTTCACACTAGAAATTACAGGGAAAAAGAGGATGCACTTTCTAGTGAGACAAGTTTTGAGAAGTACCTTTCCTCAAGAACCTCTTTTAACCAAGCAGTCAAGAGAAGGTGCTCCAGAGATTGAACTTGAAGAGTCAGGTGAGCTAAAGCCTGTGGGAAACAGGGCTACGATAGATTTTGCTTAACAGCTCCCTGCTTAGGTACAGCAACTTACCAAAGAGCTAGAAGCTGCCCAGTCATGGTGCTGATGATAAACATTGAAGCTAATGACCCAAGTCAAACACGCAATAAAGCTGCTGCCACAAATTCAGATATTTACAAGCTCACCAATAGCTTGCATTTTACTTATGTATTTCAACAGGTTTCCCAGTGAGAACCATTCAAACATTCTCAAAGATATCATAGCAGTTCCACAGAATTATCCCTACAAAGAAACAAACTTGTGATCTCTAAGAAAAACTCTCCAGCAAAGAATGAAGCAATTGTCTCCACTTTCCTTTTTTACAAAGTACATTGTTGCTTCTGAATAACGTATTTGGATCTAATTGTTAATAAGTGCAGCTTGTAGCAGACAAGCTGTGGAATTCTGTCATTTTGCCACTTGAGAGTGTTATTTATATGATATCTCCATTTGACCTATATTCATTTAAATTACAAGTTAATGGAGGCTGACAGCACTAAAGCAGTCTGACCTCTAGTGTATCAGCCATAGATGCATCCCATGTCATACAACAGAATAAAGGGTCAAGATTGTAAGTACCGCAGCATAACATGCAAATGGCATAAACCCCTCATTTTTTGCACCAGATTAAGTGTTATATCAAAAGCATGTTTATCTGAGCCGTAAGTGATGGCACGAGGTCCAAGAAAACATTGGAAAGGTATATGTAGTGAAATCATTATTTTTGTAATTATTACAAGGAGGAGAAGGTGTAATTACACTTAGTCTCTTAGTTAAGATGCCTACAAAACACTGTAAAGCAATTAGCTAGGCTCTCATTTCTTTTCTGTTCATTAACTATATCTTTCCAGGTAGGTACTTGCCTAGTTCTCACAAAAAGGGGAACAAAAGAGTGTAGAGGGCTTCTAGCAACGTTCTCATTCACCATAGCCAGTCTCTTGGGTCTTTCACTAGAGAGGAACCGCCTTCTTTTACAACTTGCATGCAGAAAAGCGCACCCTAAACCCCCCAGTGAAGTAGTTCATAGGTCTGTCATAGCTCAATCTCCCCTTTTTCAAAGGCTCACAGGGCTTTAAAAATTAAATGAGACTGTAGCTTAGATCATTCAAGCTACAGAACTTGTCAAAATTAGGCATACAGCTTCATGAGACTGTCAGAAGAAAGAAGCAGGCTCCTAATTTAGATGCTTTCATTTGCCTGCTAAAGGTTCAATTACCATCAGAAAGCTTAGGTATCTAGCTTAGGCTCTTAAATCTGGATAGCATGAATACATCTTCTTCTCCCATCTTGCTCTCAAAGCTGTCTTTTGGTCACTAATTGGTAAGTGCCAGAAGGGAACAAAACAGGAAACGCCATTAGCAACTCTGCCTGTGAATTAATACATGAGAAGTATCATGAATATGTTCAAGAGATTCAGATTCAGAGTCAATATCAACATTTCATACTAAGCTTGCTTAGACTGATCTAATATCTCAACAAGCTTTCTGGGATTTGCATTCGTGTTTGCTATTTATACAATTAATGATAGGTTACCTGTGTCAAGGTTTGTCCACACACAAATTCAGAAGTAAAAATCACATGCCCCAGGCATCCAGCTTAGGATACAACAAATAATTCAGAGGGGAGCATAAGATAGTACTGATAAAAGTTATTTGCCAATGACTCTACAGGACAGTTACTGATTCATGACAAGAGAGGGGAATTTTAAAGAACAGTTGAATGGGGACAATAAAGCAGCCTTGCAAATGTCTGCAGGTAGCTCCTCCCAGGTTACAGTAGCAGCATGGGAGAAAATATTTGTATCACTGCTCTCATTACTGGTAGAAAAGATTGCTGACATTTCAATAAATAGAGGCAGATATTATAAAGGGCCATTAAAGTGCCCATATTCATAGTCAGTGAAGACTGATGATGCTCATCCTAAAAAATCTGAAAAATAAATAGTGTGAAAAGTCACTGTGTTGTTCAATTGAAATCTCTTCATAATTCACTTATGCTTGTTGCAGCAGGGAACTATCAAGGGCTACTAAGAAGCTGAAAAGGCTGTGTTAACAGTACTTGCACTGTAAGTGCCCTCACCATTGATAACGTCTTTTCCTCTCAATGAGAAATACAAGAACTGTTGTTTTGGGTTGTTTTGGGGTATTTTTTTTTTTTTTAATTTCTTTTTTTGTCTTTATTTGTCTTTAAAAAGGAGATATGCTTGGTCTCTAATACAGAATATCTAGATTCTGCTGCAATGCAAAAAAAGAATATTACCAAATATTGGAATTATAAATCTCCACACCTTAGTGATATTAAAACTTTTATTTAACAAAGCTATTGAACCTCTTCAGAATACATACACAATCCAAGCCCAATTCACTTGATGCAGTCAATTTCAAGAAGTTTAACATTTGTTTAATGAGATCAAACAGATCTCTTTCCCTGTTTGTTTCAAAAAAGAAATATTATGACATATCAATGCAGTAGAATGCCCTCCACAATACCAACCCACTTACTGGAGCAGAGATCCAGCAAAATAGAAAGCATATATTAGCTTGCTGGGAACAAAGACAAATTCAAATCCTATCAACTGTAAGCTGTTATTTGTTATTATGTCATGATACAAGCTACCAACAGCACTTGGGAATTTACTTAAGTTGCATTTGATACATTTTGTCATTTAAAAGGCAGAGAGAATTATAGAGAATGAGAGACATGAGCAGAAATACTGACAGCATTAGAAATTTTTCCTCTTGTTTATCAGGTATTTAAATCCTACTTTCATTTGCGGTCAGACCAGGAAATCATTTCCCTTGCAATATATAGGTTTTATTCTTCCCATCCTTAAACCTACAGTAAAACCACAAACCAATTTCAGTTCAAGATAAATATGTCCAAAAGGAGAGAATTTTGCAACTAACAAGATCTATTTCGCAAATAACAAGGTCACCACAGTCACAAGCTACTTACATGGGAAGAGGCTTCTGGAGGTCAGCTAGTGCAATCTCCTGCCCAAAGCTTCAAAGTAAGACTACATTTCTCAGTTGAGCTTTGAAGTGTCCAAAAGTTTTCCTCCTTCTAACAGCAAAGTACTATAAAGGTGGGATCAGTCTTCTGTCACGTAACAAATGACAGGGCAAAAGAAAAGGGCCTAAGTTGCACCAGGCGAAGTTCAGATTGAGTGTTAGAAATAATTTCTTCCCTGCAAGTGTTGTCAAACATTGGGACAGGCTGCAGAGGAAGTGGTGGAGTCACCATCACCAGAGGTAGTTAAAGGATGTGTAGATGTATAGCACTTTGGGAAATGGCTTAGCAGTGGGCTAGGTAGCCAACATTAATGGTTGGGATGATCTTAAATGTCTTTTACAGCCTAAACAGTTCCATGATTCTAATTCATTAGTACTGCTGTTCAACCTGCAGTAGCTGTAGCTGGTGATCATTTACTGCATTTGTTGTTTGAAAGAGCATCACTTTCTGGACAGCAACAGCTAAGGTTTAGTTGCACTGTATTTATAATCAAGCAAAGATCCTGTAAGCACTGAGGAATGAAAACAAATACAATATGTATGCAGATATAAGAATTCATATTTCATAGAGTCAAAACCTGCAGGATTTAGGTCACAGTTTGTGGTTCACTTCCAAGTCTTTAGAATAAGATGACACACAAAATTATTATGCAAGTAATTAAAATTAATTAGATTAAGAAATGAAATGTCATCATTTTATTTTTTAGTAACGCTTATGGTGAAATCCTTACATTACCGAGGCCAAGGGAGTCTTACAATCAGCCCACTGGGAGCCAGAATGTCATCCATAATGAACTATAATATAAAATTACTGATATTTGGCATCTTTCATTATAAGCCTATGATCATAATTTATTTACACTTGAATATCCATACTGCATAATGGTTTTAAATTGAACGAACTGCTATAGCACCTGAATCATCCATTGAAGTGTCACTTCATTCTAACAGAAAATAAGGAATTTTTCTAGTTAAATGTGCCTAGAATGACACAAAAATTGTTACTTCACAGCCACGGAGATCTACTTGTTCTGCAATGCATACATTCAGACTCATAGTAGACACATATCAAGATGCTGGATAGGTGACTGTTAATCACTTCTGGAAATAAACATCAAAAGAATACCAATGCCCCAGACAGAAATAAACTTCATTATGCTCATGTTCTTAAAAAGTCCTTTTGTGTCCTTCTGGGTAGTGAAAAGGAAAAACAGACAGCTGGTATCACAGTTAACTCTTTGCTCTCAACAGGGATCCTTATCAGAAATACAGAGTGAGAAAACCTATTTGTCTGTCTTATCAACATTAGTCTACCTTTGAAGTGATATTATTCTGTACAGGCAGTTTAAATATGACTGGATAAATGGATTACTAGAATATTGGTGCCCTAAATAGAATTCATACCCCAGAGGAACAAAGAAAGAGGCATCAAAGTAGAAGGAAAAGATGCTGGTACCACATGCACAATTTTTGGCACTCTGCAATATTCCGAGATCTTAATCTGCTTCTGTATAAATCCCATAACTGACTCCAGAATGGCCAGAATCTGCTACAAGTAACACTAAAGTCAGATTATTAGGCTAATGTTCCTGATTCCTACAGTGGCAAGATTTAAAAGGAACAGTTTATAGAGACATGCCACATGAACAACTTCTTGATTGTGCACATTCTGTTCTACCATACACCACATTCTTATCGCTAGCAGTATACGAAATACACTGGACAAGAAAGGTTTGTGTTAAAAAAGCTAAATTCCCCATGTCCAGGGGAGCGTCAGCTGATGCTACATCATCTCACTCTCAATGATTAAATTTATCTGATGCCTTGGGACAGAAAGAGAGAGCCTGAAACATGAAACTTCAGAGTGGTATCTGGGTGGTATTACAGGTTGCAATACAAGTTGCAGCAGCCTAAAGGCATATTTTCTGTCTGCTCTCCTGTCATGCAACAATGCAATCCGCACATTTCCTTTGACTCCCAAGTTAGAACAGGACAGCAAAAGTAAGAAGTGAACGGCAGGAGAGAAATAAGCACTGCCATCACATAATCTTTGCATTGTTTTCAGTTTTGTTTGTGAAGTGAGTTGTTTTTTGCTTGTTTTTTTTCTTTTTCAAGCAACAGTAACCCAATTATATATATATCAACACAGTCAAAGCACTGGATAATTTCCCCCATCGGGGTATGGATTGAAAAAAACAATGTAAAAAATTGTGATCTGTTAAAATTGTATTAATATTATGTTCTTCAGTGCCATAGCACATTGTATTTAAGAACTATAATTCATTTCAGGATTTCTTCTAAAGCTTTTTTTTTATTTCAGTAGAAAAAAAATATAAGCATACGACTATTCTTAGTCTAAATTTTATGCAATTCTCTGCTCTGTTTGCTCAAGTTTTAAACGATGTCTCATTTTCTACCTATTCTTCCTTCTGACAAGGCCCATTTCCCAGTGCGCCTTCTCCAAAACTAGTACTTCCAGGAAAATTAACTATGACAACTATGGATAAAATCAGGTTTTGTTTATATTTCAGATGCTAAACAGCTGCTACTAGATATTGCTACCAGATGTTCTAGAATTATATGCAACATTATGCTCAATTTTAACTTTTACAAAATTACAAGCTAATAAAATATGACACTGCTGTAGTGACATGATTTATTGAAGGAAAAACCATTAAGCTCCTTTTAAGCTTCACACCCTACTACCCCGAATATCTTGTCATTATATACACCAGTGAACAGATGCAAATGTCTGTACCATTTTGAGACTTCAATACTATCCGGTATACCAATTATATATCCAGATGCTTTTTGCTCTAACAGCCTCATGCACATCTGTCCATCTTAACCTCAACACTACCTGCAAGATGACGCAAGTCTGGGTTTCACACAGTTTACATAAGAATTATCTTTTTCTGCCAGGCAAATGAGCTTGTACACAGCTAAGGTGACATTTTACACATTGAAAACACTTAGGATTGAGTAGCAGAACGTAGAGAAATTTGCTATGTTATATTCCATTTGATTTAGATACCTCACTTTCCAGATAATTTAAAAAGCTGAAACATTTGTTGTGGGGGCTTGGGGGAAAGATATTATACCCTTATGATAATCAAATACAGGCTTTATCTTGTAAAAGCTCCCCCAATTAAAGTTACAGAGCAGCATGCGACAGCCAGCGTGGCCAACAGCCTTTCCCACTCACAATCACAACAAATATAAGTAACAAACAGGAGTGACAGCCAGTAATTACAGAACTGAACACTCTGAACACTCTCATGGGTTCTTTTTTCTTAATGAAGCCAGGCAAAAATATAGTAAATCTAAATAGCTCCTTTCAGTCTTCTAACAGGAAAACACACACATTAACTGGTCCACAGAATACTTAAAAAGTTTGTATAAATCTGTGTCTAGGCAAGCAAATAACATGTTCCACCTAATTCTACCCTTATATATAGCAGCAGAAGGCCCTCATCAAGTAAAGCAAATTACCACAACTTGAAGCTTGTAACAGAGCCCATTAGTGTCGAAGGAACTGAGAAAAGGTCCTTGAACTGTGTTCTAAATGAGGAGTGAGTTCACATAAGTCAGTGAAATCCCCCTGGGATAACATGGAGAAGAAGAAATAAAAGTACAGAGAGACTCCAGCTTAATTTCAGCAGTTAAACAGCTTACAGTGAAAACAAGAATATATGAGTATTAGTTCATAAACTTACTTTATCATAAGTACATCATTTAGAGAAAAAAAAAAAAACAAACACCAGAAAAGAAAAGGAGAAACAGTGAGGGAGATCAGCCAGAAGTTATTGTTTACAGCTTTAGATATCAAGCCCTCAGTTAACATATACTAGCCTGGCTCCATCGAGGTCATAGTAGACACACAATTTACACAGCTGAGCATCTGGCTCTAAATATTTAACTGTTCAAAATTCTGGTGTGCATCCTTGCGTAACAGAGCTTCTCTGACTAATCATGCTAGAGGTAACCACATCTTAAGTGTGTAGTTTTAAATTGAGTAATATTACCATTAATAACAGTGCCTAATTAAGACATCGATAATGTTTTTAATGAGAAAAATTGAAAGTCCTTCTGGAATTTTTCCAGTCAAATTAATTCTGAGGACATTATACATTATTACAACTAATGTTACAGGAAAGAAAATTAGGTCTAAATTAGGACATGTCACTGTACTTAAAAGCAGGAGAAAAAAGGAAACACATTCCATTGCCTCCTTTATACACAATTTTCTACTATAACATGACACCACAAGGGAAAATAAAAACACCATTCTGTAGTCTGCTCTAAGTAATTCTGCATATAGTTACACCTAATGCATCTCTAAGGTCTGCACATATTTTGACATTTCACTTTCGGGCTCTTTCTAAACATCACATCAGTATTCTCTTGCAAACAAGTATTTCCAGAATCTCAAAGTGACAACTCCTATGGCTTATACAGGCCCAAATCCTTTTGGCTATAATTCACATGGGTTTATGCTTGTCCAAATAAGAAATCCCTCTGTGAGGCATTTATGCATTTAAACGTGCAATGTTTACTCAGGGAGCACTTGTATTTAAGAATTATCAGATCCAACCTCCTAAAACTGTACAGGAAGGAAGGAATTCACATGGTCCTGAATGATGCTCTTTAGGATAACAACCAGACATTTGAAAAGTTGTCAAACCTAGACAGTCTTTATTTGTACTTCTAATAGACCAGTCCTTCAAACTACTCCATGCACATTTCTGGTCCACAGTTGCTGTTTCTTTACCAATGCTGTCATTGTAACAATTTAACAAGCATAAACCCGCAAGTCCACTATACAGCTGGGCTAGGTTATTTTGAAGATAAAGACACTCTATCCTTGCTTTTCAAAACAGCTTATGTGAGCACTTGCTTTCATAGCAGTAATGCACATTTCAGTGCTTTAAAAAAATACAGACAGGTTCAAAACATAAGAGCAAGAGTTAGGACTGTTCTGACTGGATTTTATATCAATATCTCTGATTCAGTTTAGAGTAATTTGAAGTGAAACTCAAATTGAGTCACATATTTTTTAATTTCAGAAGCTTCAGTCTTAAGGTGTGAATGCAGGTTAAGAGAATTGCAAGTTACAAATCAAGTATTAACCCTGCAGTAAAAAAGCCACTGTAGTATGAGAAAATCTGCAAAGCTTACTTTTGCTTTTTCCTGACCTACATTGTGTATATGTTCCACCATACTTTCACATTGTGTATACACACACCCTCACAATGGGTATGCCTTCAAATAGCATTCTCTTGATTGCAGTACCTAATGCCTTCACATTCCATCTCCTCTCTCTACCATGAAATGCTTCGCTCTAGTTCAGATTCCAAAATCCCAAATTTGAACTCTGAAATTTGTTGTGTCTTAATGAACAGAAGCACAACAGTGTGTGTTACAGGCAGGTCAGGTAGTTGGGTGGTTTGTCATTAATAGGCAGAGATTGCACAAAAGACTTTTTAGTGCATTGTACTAACACTGAAAATGTTGTCAGTGCTTATTAGATAACATTTTGAACAGGCTTACAGCTTACGATTAAAGATATAAGAATAGCAAGGACATTCAGACATATGCATGTTCACTAGAAGCTCAGGAAAGTTTACCCTCTTTCATATCATAGTTTTGTTTACAAAATCCTAGCCTAATTGAATTTTAAAGACTCCGCAGAGAATGAAAATTGATTTTTTATTTTCTGTTACTAAACTAAACATTAAATCAAGAAAATAGACAAAATATTTAACTGTTACTGACACTTTGATATACTACTTGGATTTTTAGAAACAATTATAATCATTGCTCTCAAGTATAAAGCCAAAATAATGACAAAGTTTAAAAATCAAGCCTTTAATTCCAAATGCTGTATGCCTGCTAAAACAGACACCTAAAAAAAAGTGCTAGCATTGAAGAAATATAAACACATGGTTACGACAAATGTAAATTCATATTTGAATTGTATTACTCATACTGAGCAATATTACTGTGTTTCTTACCAAATGTTTCACATACAGGAGTCTGATGAAATGCTATTTAAATAACTAATTCTTAGCTATCTGTCTTAAACTTTAGTTTGTATTGTGCTATAAAAGGAAAAAACTGATTTGCAGTAGCCAGCTGCAAGTTATTGGATGTAAGATGTAAGATTTCTAGCTAATATTTCACTGAGGACACTAAATGTTATATGATATTTCTGGGTTGCACAGGATACTACACATATACTAACTTAGTTACATGGGAAGGTTTGGGCAGGTAACACTTCTCACAGTTACCTTCAGATCATCTCATAGTAAGACTGCACACCGTGGGAAACAGTGACTTACGTGGCAGTTTGAGCCATTTGAGAATATGGTGTCGCACCAATACTTTGCTGAGAGTTGTTTGTCTACCTACTTCTGAGCTCAGTCTACACATTATTCCAGGGAAGGAGAAAACTGTAGTGATTTATTCTTTCTTGGAGACTGAGAAGCATCCCTTGTAGACCACCCCCACACTTTTATTTGATCACAGCTAACTGCAGACATCATGAGGATAGAATAAGAACCTAATTTTTTCAACAAGTCTAAAATGCAATAGAAACACGGATCCAGGAATTGTCATATGTGCTACTGACTTTTTTGGCATTGCATCTCTAAGAATACCTACAACTTAGTTTCATAATTCCATTAATGCCTTTGCACATTAATACCTGTCAGGAAGACAAAGGAGGATGATCTTGAATTGAAGGACAGTCTGATGATTTCTTTGTGAAATGTGTGAAAGCAGTGGTGAAGAGGAGCTGAAAGGAATCCATTGTCCCTCTGCCAGAACTCACATAGATCCTCATATAAAATATGTTTTCTAGTGCCTGGTTATCATGACTTAGAGAGCAGAGGTGATGAGGTATAGCAAATAAAGGAGGAATAAGAGAATTTATTACAAGAGAAATATTTTCTGCTTTTCTTTCAGATTTGTAAGCACACAACTTGCTGTAAACACTCACAAGGTGCCAGCCAAAGAAAATGATAGAGTTCTGTTATTTTCCTTCTCCTGAAGGGAAAAAAAAATGAAACTCAGAAAGGAAAAAAAAAAAAATATTCATTGATCTTAATCTTATCTTACTTTTAGAAAAGCATTGATGTCAATGATGTATTTCAGATTGTTGAACAATAACAATGACAACAGTCAAGCTTCCTTTTCAGGTGAAGTCATTCTATTTACTGCACTACCCAAGTACACTAAAAATACATCTTCTTTGTCACAAGATGACTGCAATGTATCATTAAGGCAAGGATTAAATACTGGCAGATAGATGATCTGCAGAAATAGAGGGATGGATTTTTCCATTAAGATACAAACTAGTTACTTTAATTAAAGTTTTACTTCCAATAAATAGAAAGAATGTAGGACTCTTTCCAAGATCCCTCCCAACAAAACATGCTCCTCTCTGTGCTTAATACCAGGGAAAATGTGTACTGATTAACGATCTGGGGCTCCTGAACTATGACCTTACTTGATAAAGACTTCCTATAACACTTTGCACCACCTACTTTCTTGCTTTGTACTTTTTCCTGCTTTTAAGTGATATTATCATCTAACTTCTCACAGAAATCAAGAAAAAAAGGAAAGAGGTATAGTGGCATACAGAAAGTGAGGCCTCTCCATTTTGTAAGGTTATTCATAGCCAACAGTGATGCCACTCTGCTTTGAAAGATAAACCCACCAGGTGTTCTTAACTATAGTAAATAGCTGTAAAAGGCAATAATTGAGAAGAGGCACTCTGAATGCAGGTTATCTCTCTTTCCCTTGTATTTGCATTGCTTTCCAACTAAGGGCTTAACTTCATGAAATTCCCAGGCAACTTTGTATTGGCAAAAGGCAAGTGCCCCAAATTTAGTTCAATCACAATGGGGGACAAGTGCCCAGCATCTCTTGAAACTCAGCTCCTCTGTCTTGGAGCTATACTTTTAGTTATATCCTCAGAAGGACACAAAAGCTCATGGCTTCATTTCTCAGTCTTCTAAATGCTAACATCTTTTGACTAAAAGAACTTGGTTTTTTGTAGTTTTTTCATTTATGTGTTTCTGCAACTCTGGAGCAAACGTATGAAAATCCCTTTCTGATCACTTCCAGCGGTCCAGTAAATCCTGCAGCTAGAGACGTACTGCTTGTACCTTGCTGGATGCACTAGACAGAAAAAGAAATAAATGACTAGCGTAGGAAACAGTAAAAAACTTAGCTCCACAGAGCATTTAGAAATATTTTACTTTTCGTTTCACTTTTTTCATAAAGCAATTGAAAACTTGACATTCTCTGCAAAGCAGTTATTGTTCCCTGCCCAAAGGCCCAGCTCTAGAGCAACCGGTCTGGCAGGTGTACCCAGAAACTCCAAAAACCCTGGAGACCAAACTCAGGGACTGGCCTCTCTCAAAGAAAACAGAGTTGCCTGTTTATGATACAGTTTATTTGGGTTTTTTTTGTAGTACACTTGAGGTTTCTTACTATTAGGTTTCAAAGCCCTTTGCAAATGGGGAAAATGAGGCAAACACATGCTCAACAGATCTTAGGAATCTCTGGATAGCAGAAGTACATTTTTCTAGTCATAGTATACATACAAGACAGTCGTCAATCCCCAGACAGATGCTGTAACTCAGACCTTGACACTAGTCAATTCACAGACAGATATATTAAGACTCCTGGCTTCTAATATAGTACAAAAGGCAGCACTGAACAAGTTATGGACTACTCTTGGTTGCAAACAAAACGTTAACATTTTCCAAAGTGCAGTTACTCATGAGTCCATTCTGACATTTCAGAAGTCAAGAGGAACTATTATTAGCTGTGCCTAATAATATTGCAAGTTCCCACCCATGGAATCTGTGTGCAATCCCCCATTGAATTGGCAGCCTTTGGCAGTATCATTGCCACATGATTTGAGACTCGAGGCAAGTCTCAAACACACTGCCATAACACTGTGAAGCCAACTTGAAAATATCTTCACTGCTCTAGGGAGATGAGTGATCCCTTTGGAATTGGTTTTTGGAACTGTAAACTAATGAATCACTAGCAGATTTAAAGTAGACAAAATTATTGCAACACAGCATGCAGTGCCACACAACTGAAGGAAATCTGTTTACAGTGCTTCAACAGACACTTGAAATCAAGACGCTCAAGAAGGATGAGGCTGTTAAGAGAGAAGTGAGGCTCTAAATGTTCTGAGTGCAGTTACCCAGCAGCTATTCCCTAGTGCCGGGGGGGCTCTGCACCCAGGAGCACTAGCCAAGCACAGTAAGGCATGCCACAACTCAAGGGAGGGTGTCCACATGGAAACAGGGCAAGGGATGGAGAAAGAAAGAACCCTTTCCTCCTGATCCTGTTGGTGTGTGTGCTTCAGTGCTAAGTACAGAGATCACAAATTACTTCTGTTGTTCAGACACATTCACTGCCTACATCCCCCTCAGGCACAGCTGCCTGGAAACCCTGTCAGTAAGATTTACACTATATTTGGTAATGGAACATGGTTGACACCAAACTTTGTATTCATGCCAAAAGTCAGCCTTAAACATGTGGCTGGAGGGAAAAGGCACTGCTTTACATTCAGATTCTCAGTAAAGCTCAAAAGCCTCCTCAGTCCAAGGATCCACAATTATTGCTTAAGAAAGCCCCCTGCCCTACTTTTGTCTAACCAAAGCTAGGCTGTTACACAAATAAAATGCCTTGGCCAGAAGGAGACTAAGCAAAAAGCAGCTTTTTTTTGAAAGGAACAGCTAAAACCTTGTCTGGGAAAGATGGCAAGTTCGAGGTACTAGTGTTACTTCTCCAGCAACTGATTGCTTATTTTATAGCAGAAGGCCACTAAACAAGACAGAATACCAGGGAATCCCACCCATGAAGGATGCTCTTTATCCATTAAACAGCACACTTACTTCTCTTCCTCTCTATTCAGGCTCCAAAAGTACTAGACACCTTCCAGTCCAGGAGCCTTGCTTCAGAAAGAAGCCCTGCCAATAGCACTGAACAAAACCAGAGAGATTTGCTTACAGATGCCGAGGTAGTTAGTTGATCAGATAGCTCACTGATTCAAAACAAATGCATGGAAGAAGGGCAAATTAAAAGACACTCATTATTATTTAAGCAGATTGTTCAAGATCTGCTATTAATGAAGTCCATGTAACCACAGCCACAGGAGGCAACTACACAGTGAACCAGGAAATAAGAAGGTGGGATGAGAAGGGAAAAATGTTCCTCCCTGCTGCATTAGATTTGACCAACCTATGACAAGCAACAGGGTAGTACAAATATATCAAGGAGGGGCAATTGCTTAGAGTCAAGCAAATTCAGACCCAAAAACCAACCAAATCCCAGTGCATCAGCTGCAAAGTGGTTTCTGAAATACCAAAAGTACTTGTAGCAATATCATATCAGAGCCCTACATCAGGTGCCGTGTAGGCTTCCCTTTCTTCGAAGAGGCTTAAGAGCAAAGTGTACCCTGATCATTCAAAACCTACCCCTAACCCCAGTGCTTGGCACAGATCTCTACCCACCATGTACATCTAGCTCGCAGGCTGGGAGAGATGTACTTCCTCTGCTTTTAAACCAAAGGAATGCACTCACAAACCAACAACAGTTTTACAAGGGAAAGGAAGGAGATCTTCAGTTCCCATCATGTTTGGAGCCGTATTCAGAACTACACATATTCCCCAGCAGCAGTCCCAAAATGGGGAGTGGCAGCGTAACAGGACTGGCATGTCCCTGACTCAGCCAGGCTGCTATTTAAAAGCCCAGCCCTTCCAGAGAGGTTCAGTAAGGGTGAGCATGAACCCTGCATCAAGCCCACTGCACTGCTAACTAAACAAGGGGATTTACTCACTTTTTCAAGTTGCTCACCATGGTATTAAGAGGTGGCTGCAACCAAATTAAATAAAGTTGTGGCTAGCTGAGGATTTAGGCAGAGACTTTCCACTGGTACCCAAGCCTTACTTCTATATTGATACTACTGATTTAAAGTAGCAGTTGCACTAATACTTGAAATACAGACTCCTGCCCACCAGGCAAGTGAACCAAGACCAGCATGCCAACTATACAAGTATAGTTTATGAAACAATAAAAGATCTGAAGATCCAGCAGACCTGAACTATGAACCAGCAGGCCCATTCCTGAATTGGAGCAATCAAAGCCAACTCACACACACTGTCCTGGCAACAGCAGGTATAAAACAGTGGATCTTAGGCCTGGAAGGTTCTATGCTATGAAAGAAGAATTAAGAATGCTAGTTTGCTTTCAGTCATTAGACATGTGTAAGGAAAAATTGCAAAGTAACTTGTTTTATTTTTGTTTCCAATGTTTCGAAAGGTCAAATGTGTTTGGACTGTGCTGCGCTCTTTTTATCAGTACTTAAAGTCAAGCATTGCCAGATGAATGGTGAGTCGTGCAAACACCCCAGAAATACAGTGTCAGAAGTAGATCCATTGTACATGAAGTGTGCACTCGATTGTCAGGGGAGAGTTGTTTCCATTTTAAGCATGGAAGAATCTGCAGAAAACTAACAGTTTGTAAATGTGCCTAAAGTCAGGTTCTCTTCCCTTTAATCTTTGTTATTCAGCTGGCCTCTAAGAGATGTCAGAAAATAAAAGAAAGAGGATAAGTCTGTGAAGTTATATTTTAGAAAACGTGGCTGAGGAAGAGAAAATCACATAATATCTGACGAAACTTTGGAGCATTTATCTCTCATAGCAGCTGCCCCATAATACTTATTTCAGAAAGACATTGCACAGATTTTCCTGGCTTATTATTAGAAAGCCATAACTGTTGTCCTTCCCCTCCCAGGTTCTCTGGCTCTCTCCTTCCTTTTAATTTCCTCTGGGACATACTTCCATGAGTATGCAGTCTGAAAGTATGCTTGTGTTACACAGACGACAACCTTTCTGATACACATCAAATCATTTCAGACTGTTCAAGTGACACAGAAAGTTCCAAAACAAACTGCAATATGGTCTCCTGCAGTGAAGGCTGGTTTGGCCTCACGCCTTTTGCACAGTTCGCCCTTTCCCATTTCCTCTGCAACCTCAGTAGTCAATTAGTCGAAGATATCGCTCAGTTTCATTTCATCTGTGCAGTAACCAGTTTTACAAAGTTTCAGTAGCATGAATTTAATGATGATGAAAACAACGTCAAAGCAGCAGAAAGAGATAAACATTGTCCATTAAGGCATACAGCAAGAGATAATAAACAAGTCCCACCAAAATAAAGTGTACAGGAGAGTTCTGTGATGGGGCAGCTAATGAATGCTGGAAACAGATACAGATGAAGTTTCCTGCCTTTTGTTAACCATCTTGTTTATACACACACAAATGTGTATAAAACTAAGTACTGCTGTTTCCTGATGCTAAGAGCTTCAGATCCAGACATGACCAAGAGCTCTGGATGTGGGTGTCAGCCTGAACTAGCAGGTAAGACTGAACAAAAATGAAGATGTGGAAATCAGGCAGAATCAAACTAGATGTTGTGCTCCATTCCTGTATACACCTGTTAACTAATATAAATATAAATAGTATAAATTATTAATATATAAGTATAGATATAAATTATTAAATATAAAAGGCTGCTTTTCAATCTTAACAGCTGCAAAAAGTTACAGGACATTCAATAATATTTTGGTTTTCACCATTGGTTTTGTTTTCCCTTCCTTTTTTGTGTGTTAAGGTTTAATTATCTTTCTTGTATTCCTCAGTCGGCCAAGGAAGGAGACAAGAAATTCAGCAGCTATGTCAGCATACTTATTACTAACTGTCCCAGCACTTCTGGCTCTAAGAGATCACCAACATAAAGCTTTTAATGGGGCAGCTAAATTAAATCCTCTTTCCCACATGTGCAGACAAATAGACTGCCTTAGGGGACTGTGGGAGAAAGGAGTAGGGTAGGGTAAGAAACACACAAGATTTGGATCTTGTACACTGTTAGTACTGGTCTACCACTACTAACAGTACAAGACTTATAGTTGACTAACCACATTAGCTAAAGGTTACAATCTAACACTGCACTAACTTTAGGCAATCTGCAGATTGCTCAGAGAAAATAACCAGGACCTACTCAAAATGCTAAAAGAAAATGACTCCTTAGGTGCGTCTGGTATTCCTCAAACTGCAGGTAAATCATTGTCACATCTGTCACCAAAAGAAAAACATCTAAGCACCAGGAACAGGGATGGACTTTCCAGAAGGGCCTGTCAAAGCTTAAATGAAACCACAGTAGTAAAATGTATTCACCCTTTCCTCCAGCATTAGAAGTTCCAGAAGATAATGAGTAGAAAAACTAAAAGCACTCAGACTATCTGACTCTTCTTGAGCAGATGAAGTGGAACAGAGAAAAAGTAATTTGAACAAGGAAATTGGAGGAATGCTGATGCTTCCAGCCAGCCCGGAGGTAAGGGAAGGAGAACCACTCCTGCTGCGCATGATTGCTTTTTCTTCCTTCATATCCCAGATAGACCCCACGAACACAAAGCACACAGAAATCAGAAGCCAAGAACAAGTTGGGAAAATGATTCTGTTTGGGTTCAACATGAGTTACAGTAGACAACCAAGTCAGTTTCTATTTTAGCCAAACTCCTTCAGCCACTTACAATCAACATTTAGCTCCCATGCACAGCAAGAAACAGGTTCTGTGTTTGAACGCTTAACTTAAGACCGAACAAACACTTTGAAAACCGTATTCTTGGGAAGCAAGTGTAAGATTGAATTCTCATTTCAGAGGGACATAACCATATAGGAAGAGATAGCTGTTCCACAGAGATTAGCTTTCAATAACCTGTACAAGTCTACAGATTCTCTTATTTTGAGCTTTTAACAAATGGTCCATTCATGTGGCATGATTTCCTTCCCCCGCCCCCCAAACAAGGAATTCAAATGTTTAGGTGCATCTCACTAACAATGACACTTTAGGAGGGCAACATCACACTTCCAGAAGCTAGACACAAGAGTGGAAGAGCAGCTTACTTCATATCAGTGAAGGCCAAATGTTCAGTATCTCTGCTTCCTCCAATCTGAGGAAAGGAGACTGGAACCTTTACCAGCGAACAGACAGTGGGAGAAATGTTCTGCTATTGAGTTTATGTTTCACATTGCAGTGGAAATATCCAGCACCTCCAACCCAAGAACTGTAAGCATACTTGGTTGTATATTATCTGCCCCATCTTCAATCCCACACTGTTTTGGTCTCAAATGCTGTGAGTATATATAGCGCTGCCAGTCTTGTCCTCCTTCTTTACTTTAGCTGATCATTTTACCAGCAGCCATCGCATAAACACCAGTTATGAGCAAGTACACTCCATTTTCTCTATGCCTAAGAACTCTCTGCAGTTATTCACCAATTTTTTTTTCTCCTTAATTTCCTATATGCACAAAAAGCTGGTTGTATAAAGATAGATGGTTCTCTGGCTAATTATACCTAATTATATTCTTGAAAGTTAAACAATATTATTAAAATAGTATTACATACACAAGCTTCTGATTGGCCTAAGACCAAATTTATTCTGGGGTCCCTCCAATCAGAATTAATTTTTGTATAGCACAATGAACTGTGACTACTGAATCAACACCAGCAGCACAAGTGACAGCAGCCTACATCATTACTCAACAAAGATAATACAGCTAAAGTCACTGAAATGGACAGATGTCGGAGGCTGTCTCGCATTTCAGAATAATGTTCCTGTCGTAACTCAGCAGTCATTTTAGGGAAGCAAGGATAAATTCATTACCGTTTGCAGGGTGCTCAGATATAACACTAAAAAAAGCCATGTAGGCCTCACAGTATGCACACAGTAGAAATGCGCATGGCATCTGTACTAAACAGATGTACTAAACTATCCTTCACCTGGATAACACAAAGCAGGACAGTGGAATCAATCCATGTCCACTGGACACCTGCTCCCATGTTACTGCAAGCAACAGCGTTTTGCTATTGCAAATCAGAAAACTAAAGTGGAGAGATGTGCAACACCAGGAGTCATTTCCACAAGATACAAAAGTTTCGTGATTTATTCCTAGCATTCTTATCTCTTTTCGTGGTAACACATTGTGTCCAAAGTTATAATCTAAAGAGCAGAACTGAAGTCAGATTGCAATAATCAATATCCTCATTGCGTAGAATGCCGACTTCTGTGTTGATAACTAATCTGTGTAAATCCAACAAATATCTTGGCAGAAGGTCAAAATGAACACCTTCTAATTTGGCCAGTTATCTAATGGTACTGAACAGCTTAAACCTGCAGCTGAGATAATCATTCCTGCTGCATATCACAGTTGGAGTTGCTCAGCTTCCTCTGACAAGGCTCTGAGACAATGGGTTAATGGGGAAGGAAATGCCCATCCAATTCTAATGAATAATTCCATATCCTTTCATTTAGGGAGCAAGGTACCAGATGCTCTGGATTTCCTGCTTTGTCAACTATAGTGCAATGCTATGTTCAGCTTTCACATTTTGATATAGCTGTTTGTTGTTGGATAAAACACGTTCCTCAGGGAAACCAGAGGGTTGTCTCTAGAGGAATGTATAAACACACCTTATTCGGCAGGAGGGGAACTCAAAGCCAGCAAGTTTGACTATGGGAAAACACAAGATCTTCGGAACACTGTTCCCAGGGTTTTCTCCATTCCTAAGCAGTTACCAGCAGTTGGCTCAAAGTTAAACTATGACAGACACTTCAAAGTCCATCTTACACGAAGAAAACTATAAAAGGCTAGGGAAGGGGGCAACTTTACATGATTCCTCCCAACCTCCATCCTTGTATGCTGCCTGTACAAGCTATGGATCATACTCCTAAGTCACACATGCTGGTATAGCTCCCTAGTGGATCCAGATGAATTTACAGCAGCTTAGAATGTCTGCCTCTATACAGTGACTCCATGGACGCTTGCCAGCTTTTATTTTACTCTTATGGGTTAGAAATCCTCTATCTTTGACTCGAAGGCTCTTATTTAAAAACAGTTTGCACAGAGGTCCTTCTTGCAATTTAAGCTATCCCAAGACAATGAAAAGAAATAGTTTAAGTGTCTATAAAATAGATGAGCCGAGCCGGTTATCAGTGTTATATGTTGTAACATGCTTTTTTGCTCCATCGTAATTCAAACAAGTCTAAATGTGCTAACTGTTTTACAGATTGATTTGAAGCAACATGAGAAGGTATTCATCCTCTTTCTACCTCTGCCACAGATGTGTTACTGTCCGAGTGGCAGACAGCCATTAACGTACAAAATCAATACAGAAACACAGCCCCAGCTGTGTTTCCAGGCAAGCTTGCCAGCTTTGCCCCAGAGCAAGTAAGGAGCACTCATAGTTAACGTAGCTCAGGGGATTAAGAGGGAGTAACTTTCAGCAGTTTTCTTCTACACAGAAGTAGTAATAGATATTTGAAAATGGACATCTCTTGCACTAAATTCAAGTTTATGTGTATGTAGCTCTTTGCAGGCAGTCATTTTAACAGTACTGTGACACATGACAGCTTAATGGCCTAGAACCCACAGTTTTCAGCATTTTGAGTCCTTGTTACACTTAAGTAATACAAGGTCTATCTGCAGTGATTCCTCAATCGCCAAAAACTTCTGCAAACTTTTAGAAACCCACTTTCTGTCTGTACTCTTATTAACAAAGCCTTAATACACACAAAAATTATTTGCTCTTCATTACATATCAGACCGCAAGGTTCTTGGGAATTAAATGTTAGCTTTCAGAAATATATGCATTGCATTACCAAAAAGGACTTAAACATCTATTGTTAACAACAATAGGATAAAAGAGTTTAAACTGAAATAAAAACTATTATTAGGGATTTTTTCAAATAACTTGGGGAATAGAACCTTTATCAAATGGAGTCTGAGGAACCTTAGGCAATAAAAATGTATTTGCTTGAGCTGCATATGAGTGCCCAATTTTGAGACACTTTAAAAGCTTGAAGGTGGATGTTCATATACCTAAAAACAAGGACCAAACGAATACCAAATTAGATGTCCATACATGGATATTAATAGCTATCAGAAGTTATTTAAACACATTAATCAGCTTTTCCAAGTGGTTGGAGGTACTGATAACTGCTATGTGCTGGAAAGATCCACCCCGTCCGACTTTTAATAGCTCATATTTATTTTAGTCTGTTCTTAGAAGAGCTTTAACCAGCTGTATCATACCAAACCTTACATTCCCTGTTTTTTCCTTAGCCAAGAAAATTAATGGTGCAAAACAGTAGAATATTGGATAAGTTAGTAGTGGCATTAGTTCCTTTAATACAAAACAGTAAGGCTTTCAAAGAAATATATTCTTCCATTTGACGGAGAACACAGTCCACAACACTAAAAAAAATGCAGTGAGCAAGTTTCCAAGCCCTTTGAATAATGAAACTGTGGTTAATAAAGCAAGTCTTATTTTTCACTCCTTTTTGGCATTTAATATCCTACTAATTTGTATATACTAACATTGTGGTAGCTGCAGGACACATGAAGTGATAGAAAAACACAGTTTCCCATCTGGGCTGGTCCCATCATCTGCTGATTAGGGCAGGGCACAGTGATGGCCATGGCCATATGGTCATGATCAAGAACCCACTAATATCATCCAAAGTTAACTGGGAAGAGCAATAGCCCACTTAGTCTCCTACGGATGATAAATCTCTCTCATTCTGTCTCTCCTCCCCAGTGAACATCGTAGATTTGTCTTTTTTTCCTGCACAGATGAACCTTTGCTGGTTAAAATACTAGTGATACACAAAAAAAAAAGGTTAATTTGGTGCTTGCTTGTGTCAAAGACAGAGCAAAGATGCTTCAATGAAACAATTGGAAACCCTCTAGCCTCACATTTCTGTCTCAAGTCCCAAATGAGGCAGTCATCCTCTGTCCCCCTCCTCCCCCCCAAAAAAAAGCTTATGCTGGCACAGGAACTTTAAAACCTGAGGCCAAAATTCTGACACACAGCACATCAGTACAAGCCAGCAGCTGAAGATTAGAGATGTGACTACAGCAGTGTTGCGGGAAGAGTGTAACACTAACAGCTCTGTTATCTAGCTTGTCCTTACATACTAATAGAATGGGAAGAGCCTATTTATCTGACAAAATAGAGCAGGAAGAAAATGAAAGGCGGAACTTTGTGTTCTTCTTGAACAGGCACCACTGATGCTATCAACATAGTTCTAATAGTTCCTGTTTCACTGGTCTATTGCAATACCTTTCAGAAACACTGTTGGAAATTGTTAGCTGAATCATTTTAACTGTGTGCTTGAATAGCTTCTTTCAGCATGAGTAACTGAAGTTTCTGGAACCTTCTGCCAAAAGCTGTGAACGACTGATCTTATGTTGAACTGTTGCTTTGGCAAACAGTTTGTTTTTGAAGGGAGGCTCCAAGGCCAGTGCAAACTGGAAGATAAGGAAGCTAGGACTATGAGCAGAAGATGCAACCCATCAAGATAAAGAGTCAGCTAAAGAACTGTCTGGAGACAAAGAATACAATCCAGAACAAGACAACCCTGGACCAAAAAATCACCATTGGATTGAGAGGCATGTTCAAAACACACAAAGAGAGTAGGAAGAACCAGTGCATGGATTGTACAAAGTATAAAGGTCCAGGGATTTCTTTGTTCTGAGTGTCACTCTCCTCAGAGGCACCCAGCTCAGGCTTTTTCTATCACTGTACCACTCAAATTACCTGACTGGACTTAAGCTCAAGACGTTGCTTATGAGATACCTCAGCTGAAGAAATTTCTTTAACAATAGTCATTTCCTAGCTGACAAGCCACTAAAAATCAAGTCGATAACCCTCAATGGATCACAGCACAAAGTGATTACATGTGCTAGAATAATCTTTTTCAATTCTTTATCATCAGAAACAGAAGCCAGCTCCCAGTATACTGCCTAAGATACATTTGAAATGAAATGTCTCAAGTGGCGCACAACGAAGTGGATTTAATTGTAATGCTGTAGCTCTAGGGGCATTTTCATGACCAGTTTCCACATTTATTGTAACAAATCCCCCATGCTTAGCAGTAGAGAGTGTTGCCAGGTCCTATACAAGAATACCTTTAAAATAATTCACCAGGGACCAACCTTCCCTCCAGTGCCCTATCTGACAAATAGTACCTCTTTTTGACTACATAACCAAAACTGATGACCTGAAACAATCAAGAGCATAGCCTGCTCACAGAATACTCATCAATACAAGTAATTATATGTAATAACCGGCAAATGAGTTTCTCTAACATATTTACAACTCAGATACAACACAAAAGATAAGGACTTTTTCCTCTAGAACTCTCAGTTAACGAACAGTCTTTAACAAAATAAGACCTACAACAACACAATACAACAGGGAAATGCTTGGTCAGAATTTGAGCATAATCTTTAATGTTATATGAGAGTTCGCGTGAACAAGACTTCTCTTTTTTCGTGAAGCTGATGAATTTCTTTTGCTTTTAATACGTGGGTGCTGACTTTCAAGGTGTGCATGGAGCCCTCTTCTGGAGAAATCTGGAAAAATAAAAGCTTAAGAACACAGCAGTGAGGCTCTATGCATTTTGGGAGTTTTAGGACTAAGTTTCTGTATTCACTATAACGGCAATTGTAATGATTTAATGATTGTAAAATCAATAAATTTCTCCAGTTGACTTAGTTGTAATCCAGTGGAACATGACAGTTAAAGCTATCAAAAAGAAGTTTCTCATCTTGTAAGCTTTATTTGCAAATATTACATTTATTTGTCTGTCTGCATGGAGTGCGTAACATACAAAAGCAAGCCTCTGAATGACTTCTGTTTTAAAGAAATATTTGGGTATATGCCTTAGAAAATGTCCTTTGAGTAAAAGATAAAACACTGATCTGATAGACTTAAAAATCCATATGAATTTACTGCTTACAATACTCTGTATAGTGAACTTCACAAGCTACTAAAGTACACTTAGTTTTTATTGTCATCTTGGGATCAATAAAGCTGTATATTTCAGATATGCTTTGTAGTTTTAAAGGTAAACCTGAATTAAAGGATTACACAAAACATCTTCCTCCGCTACTCCAGCTGATGTTTGGTTTCCCTCTTGGTAAAAACGGGACAAACAGCTGGTAATAGCATAAAGTAAATCTTTGCAAAGGAAAAAATTCCTTCATCACCCACCTGTTAATCACAGTTTTTACTAACATACTTAATGGGCTGCTTTGTTGAGATGAAAAACTGATTCCTCATCCTCATCATTTTAACACCTAAAATGACATTTTCTTTAATGTTTAAGAAATGCAATCGAATTACATGCAGACCAAGAAAACAAAAAACAAAGTTAATAACTTTAGAAGCTATCTTTTAATAGGACAATAAGCCTTTTTCTGTTCATGTTCCCATGAACATGATAATTTCCTCAAATATTTCTATGCTGTAAACTTTGCTATCATTACTTTGAATTGAAGTTATTCCTGTCTCCTACTTCCACTGGAAGTACCGCATTATTAGATGGCTATTGCTTAGAAATCAATTTATCAAAATTGAGCTTTGCTGGTTCCACTAAGCATCGTATTGTATTGTATGAGGCGTTATTGCTACTGCTGAGGGAGAGAAAAGAAAACTTATGGAAAAAATCCCAAAATATGATACAACCACTACACAGCCAGATGGCTGCATTTGGTTAATATGCTGTTTCTCACATTCTTCTGTTTACTTTTCCTGTCACATGAAAGTTGTTCGTGTGGTGTGTCAACAAGAAAAGCCAAACAGCATTTCAGTAATTCACTTTTCTTTCCTTAGCGCAATCATTTTCTTTTCATACTTAACCTGACAATACTCAACCACCTATACCTGAAGACAGAATTATGTGCACATCCTTATTATAGTCTAATTTGTTCCCTAATTCATTAGCTCTTAGACATGACCTACAAAGTAAACTTGGAGATGTGTTAAATCACCAGGTAGAGACATTGCCAGCTAAAGCTACATATGCTAATAAGGAAGGTGATGTGCAGTCTGAGCACTTGAATGCAAAACAATGCTAAGGCACCATGAGCTCAGCCCTGCAGTATACTAGAACTCAGCTCAGCCCAGTGAGAAGAAACTCTGAAGTTTTGCTGAGAGTTATCAATAACATGCACAGTTGTTTTCAAAATCAGGTGTTCTGCACTTTGTCAGATTTTCATGCAGATGCCGATGTTAACAAAAAATACCATTTACGTAGTTAAATAAGCCTTAGACATCTGTCCTCATCTATCATATACTTAGTGCTTTTCCTACAAGGGACAGAAAAAGAAAACCCAAACTCAAGCTGCTTAACTCAGAGGCTTGCTAGGGAACATGGCCAAAAAAGGGACTGAAACACAGAGAAAGCCAATTAAACTACAGTCCATATGGCAGGTCTCAAGCCCATGCTGAGGGAGCACTAGCCCAGTGTATCTACAGGTTACCCTTACACTGTCAGTACCCCCTCACTGGCTCTCCAGGCAGTGCCCCCAGCATCCAGCTTTGCCAGCCCAGGCTGGATCTCAGCCCACTTTGACAATTCCTGCTCCCCAGGATCTTCCCGGGATCCCCAGCCCTCCAGGGAGCCACAGTAGGGGCAGCTTGCCCACTGGCTCCAGCCAGGCTCAGCAGAGGTGGCGAGCTGCCCAGCCTTCGTATCCAGCCCACAGAGCTGGCGGGGAGAAGAAACTGCTACCAGCCCAAGCTGGTAGGCAAGGAACTGTATAACACCAACACATGCTGCTCTGGCTCCTCAAAACTCATCCTTTACCAGTGCATTCAGGCACCATACCTATGGCCCAAAGCAGCTGCTTTCATTTGTTACACTCCCCGAAGCACCCACCCAAATGCCTATGTGCTTGCTCACACACATCCCCAGGCACCGAGTCTCCCGTTGTCCTATAAACTTCAGCCACCCACGTTCATGCTTCTACTCCTTATCTGGTTAAGCCAGGACCCAAATATCCCAGGCTTGATTCACAGCATGTATACATTCAGTTCACCCTACTGTTTCCTGCTTACTTCTCTTCTCCGCAATAAAGCTCTCCCAACAGTGACACCCCCCCCCCCCATCATTTCTCTCTTTATCACCCTATTTTAAAAACCAGAATAAATCCCTGCTAGAGATTGCAGTTACACAAACAGGAGCTCACAGACTCTGTGTCTCAAGCATTAGTTTGACACTCTACCAATTCCCTAAGGGTTAACAAATACTCTCGATCACAAGTCAAAAAGGAATTAACTTTTCTCCCAGTGCACAGGATGCCAGTGCCGCTGTCGCTAGATGTAGTTCATAGAGCTCCAAACACAAAAGGAGAAAGTGCATTTAAGCTGGACACCAACAAAGGATTTTCAAACCTCTCCACAGCTTCCAAAAAGTGAGCCCTGTAACAGCAGCAAGAGGAAAAGAGCAACCTGAAGGTATTGAGAAGTCAGAGCCCAGCAAGTCCTTCTGCTTTGACAGACAGCAGCAGCAGAAGCAGGGCTTTAGCAACTCTGTGTTTTTAAAGCTGGGTGTTTTTTCCCCTGCTTTCTGGCAGAGGGGGATCTATTACATTTAATAAGAGAAAGGCTACATAGCAAGTCGCTAACAGAGTATTATACATCTATCAGGAGAGTACGGGGAAGGGAAGCTTTTGTAAGGTCTGGTGTTTTTTTTCCTCCATATTCACCCTTTTTCTTCTTTTTTTTAAAGAAGCAATAAATAATGTGAGCTGCCTATAACTGCCTATAAACCTATGACCCAGCAAAAGCCACAGAGGAAAGAAGCAAATCAAAGTTGCAGCATTTGATATGACAGAAAATATTGCTGCTGCAGCTGCAACCGTGATAGTTTAAAGATTCCCCCACCACCTTTCCTGAAGGGAAACAAAAAGAAATGTTATATATCACAGAGCAAATTTGTTGTAATTATGAATCAAGGAACTATGAGATTCTACATTCCTAGCAACTGGCTTGTAGCAGAGATCTTGCATCTTTAAACAGTAATTCAAGCAGCGTATAATTACTCAGAAATCAGACCTGAATTACAAATACTTTAAAATCCAAATGCACAAAAGCAGCAAGATGAAAGAAAGCAAGGACAAACACACATTTCTTACCTGGGACAGGAGAAAGGACAGAGCAAGTTGAGTTTTGTGCTGCATTTTGCCAGACTAGAAGGTACCAGAGGCTTATTCATTCATGCACTCAGCAGCACTGAGCATATTTTCACTGTGAAACAGCCTTTGAGGAGAGACTCTGCCTTGAGAGCCAGCCAACTTCCCAAATAGATCAGCAGCATCATCACTAAAGCATTGGATAGAGTCTGATGACCAGAACCAATGGCTTTACAAGGATGATTTCTTCACAAACCAACCCCATTTTGCATCACACATATTGGGCAAGCACCCCTCTCAAACACAGCACCTTCACAGAGCATTTTTCTTTGGTATATTTGTGTGTTTAGTTTCAGTCCAACAAATCATGCCTTACAGATCTCAATAGTATTTTCCCTTTCAGAGCATGGAATTGCACAGAGAGAAATAAGAACAACTCTGAGCACCACTGCAAAGAGATTCCCTTTATTAAAATGTTAATGAGGTATGCTTTATTTTCAATAAATCAAATAAAGGAAGAAAGGATCACTGCAGTTTTAGTTACTTCCAAGCCATAGTAGAACACAGTAAAATTTTTTCAGTGCAACAGAAACACATATTATGTTTTGTGTTTTCCCCTCAATCTCACAAATCACAACAAAGACAGATCCATTCTAGCCTGCAGAAAACAAAATCCATCATAAGGCAATAGATTTTATTAACTGCTCAGGTAATGGCAGAGCTGGCTTTTGATTCAATTAACTTGAATGTAAGACAAAGTTTCAAAGATGCATGTCTTTCAATTACAAAAACTTTCCATTTGGAAGAGGGGTCCTGGTGTTTCAAGAGCCTGGGTTGGTGATGTTGCAACCCAGGCAGATGGACTGAAGATCACAAATTAATTTCCCCATCTTCATTTCCAGGTCCTCTCTTGCTGCTCTCCACTATCACAACAGATCAGTCCTTCTTTTGACTTGTCTTCTTGCAGTCAGCGGGGTTACTGAGCAGTACCCTTCTCTCCTTTTCAGTAGTCTCCTCAGGTCTCATGACTGATGATTCTCCCTTGCTTGCTTATCCAGCAGGGCCAGCTACTACCACATTTTGCTATGCCCCACCATGGGTGGCTGCTGCACTAGTGGACATAAGCAGAAACCTGGGGAGGGGAAAGAGATAGGCATTCAAAATGCTATGCATTCAAGGGAGCTGCCAACCAGCTGCCAAGGGATATATGAAGGGATACATGTTCAAAAGAGCTGCCAACCACTTTGAGCTCCTCAGCAGGAGCTTCCTGCTGTGAATGATGTTTGATAGCTTCCGCTGTTAGTCTACTGCTCACAACTCACATCTTTTACTTACACACTGGACCAAAAGTGAGGGAGAACACTGTCCTTCCAAGTCTAAGCCCTCACATGCGGCAACAGCTCTGCACCAGTACCTTCATCTCACAAGTATAAATTAATAATGGAGATGGATCAGAATTCAAACCAAACCAAATAAGAATTACTAGTAGCAATTATAATGCTTTGTATAACTGCAAAAGGTTCACCATGGTGTATTAAAAAAGCAGATAGGTTGCTTTCTTTTTATTTTTTTTATTTTTTTTCCAGCAGAAAGCCAACATAACAGGCTAAAAAAAAAAAAAAACAAAAAAAAAAAAAAACAAAAAAAACCAAAACAACAACAAAAAAAAAAAAAAAACAAAAAAAAAAAAAAAAAAAAAAAAAAAACAAAAACCAAAACCAAAAAAAAACCCACAACCCTAAGAGCTCTCTCTGATTAAAAATAATTGAGTAACCATCTCACTATCGCTTCCTCAGGGTCCCAGCTGTCCACCAAGTGTAACTGCCAGCCTCAAGAGAAGCACCCGAGCAGTTTCTAAGCAAGGCTATGGGGTTTCCATTGGGGCATAACCTGCAAACAGGAGACCTAGCTGTACCTCAGCATGTACAGCCTTTGGGAGCACTGGGATTTGGGCAGTCCTTTAAACCCCACAAACTGGGGCCAAACAGCTGAGTGAGTTACCAGACCAACAAGAAATAGGGGGTGGCTGAAATAACAAAGGCATCTGCATCCTGTTTCACAGGAAGGAGACTCATTGAGGGGAGGAATAAGGGTGGAAAAGAAAAAGAACAAATTAAAAAAAGGATTCAGATAATTCACTCCAAGATAATGGTTGCAGCAACACGAGAACTGAGCCAATATGAGCAGTTAATTTCTGCAAAAGACACAACATACCCACAGGGCCACCTCTCCACCAAGGAGGGGAACAAGGAGTGTGAGGTCTTTCCCCTGCTCTCACAGCTACAAGGCCATGCCTGCTGCCATGGGCTCCTTCCTCACTATATAGGGATCAGACACTGCAGCAAAGTCAAGAGTAGGACCTGCCTCCCCAGGCCTCCAGCTCCTCATAGCCTAAGAGAGCCACACACTGCAACCCTTTACCTCCAAGAACACAATGATCTTTTGATGATGATTAAAAAGAATATTCTTTATAAAAACACCTCAGTCCCAAACCTGTTTCCTCCAGTCCCACACAGCATATCCTCATCCTGCAACCTGTCCCTCTTCACCTCTTTTTTATTCCACATAGGAGTAATTAGCAAACCCTGCAGTGGTAATTAGCAGCTCACAGGGGTTGTAACGTGCTGCTGCCAAGCCCAGGCCAACCATGGTGCACCAGTGTGAGGGCTGGGTGAGTTCACTGGTGTGAGCTGAGGCCTTCCAGTTCTCAGCTGCAAGTCAGAGATGCTGAGGCTAAAGGAGGAGCTCGCAAGTATCTTCAGCAGTGAGGAGCGGAGTCTTCTCTGCTAACTAAATTGTTAATGAAAGGCTGGTATGTTATTAATTAGAAATTAAGAGTTGACACCCCGGTCTATCTCAGTGTTAGGTGATAGGAGAAGGTTCAAACTCTCTAAAACAGGAGCAGGCTGGGAGGCAAGGCTCCAGGTGATGGAGAATGGCTGCTCTCTAATTCTCCCTTTGAAGAGATTTTTGCTGCCTAAATGAAACATGAAGTTGTGAGGTCACGGAGCAACAGTGACAGAAATAACAGCCTTGGGTTTATGCTGTCGTTAGAGGACAGGCTCTATGCCTCTGCTTTTAGGGCAGGCTGTGCTTGTTTCAAGGCAAGTTGTGCCTGTTTCAGGCTGATGTAAAATATATAGTAAGTTTCATCAAAGGGTCTTGGTTCATGAGCAAAGAAAGCTCCTGCTGATACCTTTCCTAGCTTACGTTAACTGATGGATGTAACATGCTCTTTAGTTTTCAGATGCAAGATGCCATAATTTTCACCTAAAAAATCTTGAACAACTTGACACCTCAGTTCACTCTCCATGACATACTCTGGCAGCTGAGACCAGTGCTGAGCTGAGGCTAATGGGAAGAGTATTAATTGCCTGCAACGCATAAAGTATTGTCAAAGATAGACCCATTAGCAGATGAGGGAGTGACTGTATGCTGCCAGAAATGCCTTTTGACCTTTGGAAGATTTGCCCTGTCTGTTTTGTAAAAGCTGAAGATGAGCTGCTATGAATCTATCTGAACAAGGCAAGTTTAATTTCACGTTAAAGTGAGTCATAAGAAACTTGGATGAAAGAGAGAGGCACTAATTTCCACTGACATGGTACTGGTAATCTGTGTACTATTGGCTGCTAAACCACACTGCATGATTCCTTTGACGGTTTAGCACCTGCCAACAACTGGGGATGTGTAAGTTTAAGGGACAAAAAGGGCACACTCCCAATATAGGAGCATCATGCAGTCCAAGACAACTCAATCCTCATCAGATCAGCATCTGCTCCTAAAGAACAAGTATAGCTGAATTTCTTCTAGGACAGATAGGCCAAGTATATAATGCAACAGAATCAAACAGAAGCAAACCAGTCCAAAGAGTAAGTTTAGCTGCAGTGCATTTGACATTGCCCTTTTTATTAGTTAAAAAACCATGCATCTGGAATCCTACTGGGTTCACCCCAAGAACAGAAGAAAGCCAGAAAATAGGAGAAAGCAAGCCTGACCTGCTGTGTCTATTAAGTTTGGCACATCACCCTCCTGCTATGCCTGCAGAGCCACCACCACCAATTCTTTAGGGTAAGAACTTGTAGTAAGTGTACCTCACTAGAGCTGGAATGTGTACCAGGAGTGAAATCCCTTCTTACTGCCTAAGATTCTCCAGCAGGAAGAAATGAGGCAACTGGCTGCAGTAATGTTTTATTCTGGAGGGCAGAGATTCAGAAGACTGCAATAGAGTTGATTTAGTGAAGAGTTAAGTAATGTGTTTCCAGACAGACTGGCTTTCTGCTTGGTATCTGACAAAATAGGTTTGGGTAGGGATTCTCAGTCTTAGTGCAGATGAAATTTCCTTAAGACTCACAAAAACACTGAAAGAAGAATTTTGCAGTTTGAAAGTAAGCCCACAGCTTTTCATTATGTATCCAACCTAGTACATCCATAATATTTCGAACTCTTACCAGTATTTCTACTAGTAGGGGCTTATTGGCAGCAGAGAGTTTGGCATTAGTGCAGCTTTCTTTAAAACCTGTGGGACTGCTGGATGCTTCGTCTACTGCTTCCCTACGTCCCAGCCCAAGCTCTAGTGTAGTATATGGATTTTGTTTTCTTGCTCGCTAATAGGGCAAGTCACAAGCAACGAAAACAAACTGATACTTCAGTGAAAAGAAATAGGGTGTGTTTCATCGTCAAAAGAGAATTAAAAACAGTTGGTGAGTCAAACAGGAACCTTACACTTTAGAAAAACCCTTAAGAGACCATCACACCCATTTGTCTCCAAGTCTTTCCCTGTTTATCATGACTACAGGAGCCATTACTTCAATTCTTAAAGCAGAAAACCCTATCACTTTTTGGTTTGGTGTCCATGAGCCCTTTGAGTGTAAACAAAATATATGTTCAACTTTTAAAATGGCATTGTTGTATAGCAGTCTGGAGTGATTATTTGCAGTGCTGTACATCTAATATTCTAATCATTACTTGGACCAGAAGCAAGCTGCTACTTAATTCAACCTTTGCTTGAACTAAGTGGGGGCAATATTGAGATCACCTTAGCTATGTGGTATGTGGGATGCTCCACAGCGTCTGCTTCATGAAATGGAGTTTGTTTCTATCTCCTTCTCCCAGTGAGCCCCTGTGTAGAAGGAGCTCCTGCTCTTCAGCTGACCTTCAGCATCTAACTCTGTTTTCTAGAGTGGTAACAGGTATTTTCCTATATCTGTTATGGACTTCTGCCTTTCAGCTGAATCATAGCAAATGAGCTTGCTCTGAGAGCTCGTCCCAGCTGTGAAGCTCCCATGCACTTTTTTGGTATTCCATAGTAATTAAATCACTTGCAATCCTACACCCATACCCATGCACAAGTAGCTTGATACTGGCCCTCAATTTACCCACTTTTCAGTAATACAAAGTTACCACACACACTTCAGCATATATATAACAGAACACGGATATAGGGAAATATTCCTGCAGTGTCACAGAAGGAAAACTGAGGCACAGGATGCCAAGGGACCTGATTAAGATCATAAAGGTGGTCAAACACAGAGCTAAAATTTGGACTGCTTGCTAAATACCTTAGGCATTGGCCCTTCCGTCTATTGAAAGAACCCATCAGCCTCCCTGGGGGACCTGGGAGTTTCCTTTGTTATTGTACAAAACCAAAGCTGAATGCAGTTTAATGTAAGAATCCTGCATTGGCTGAGCTATCTGTTTCCATTCCCCACATGTTCCTCTCCCTCCTGGTTTTAACACCACTACTCCGTTGCTCTCCCCTTCTATGTATGATTGTCTCTGGCCTAAATGCAGGTGTTCTGGAAGCAATTACAGCTCCCTTGGAGCAGAATATGATGCATGGCAGCTCATTAGTGGTTTGCCTGTATTAAAGGAATGACTCCTTGTTTCCCTTCTGACCTCACCTATTGTCTAGGAAATGAGAAAATTTGTTTTGGCAATGGGATCTGTACTTTTCAAGGCTCTGTTATACTGAATTCTGACCAGAAATACATATCAAAGTAATTAACCAGATAAATGCACAAAACACCTTATCATTCCCTGTTTTGGTAGCAACTATACAAAGTCAAAGTCATTTTAAAACTCACTGTGTGATTTTATTAGAAAAGTTACTCTTTTATACATCATTTTAAAAAAAAAATAAATTTCACAGGAAATGGAAGAAAAGTCAAGTTGTCACTGTCAGAGGTTCTTCTAAGATGTATCCAAACTCAAGATATTCATCATGAGTTATGGGAAAGTTAATACTGTAGGAATAAATTAACCACAGAATTTTAATGGCTTTATTGTGTGACAGTTTCTAAAGCCCAACCAAATATCAGCTGGGAAATTCAAATGTAGGAGATATACCCTTAATTCCCACAGTTATAGATTTTTTTTTTAAATCCCTTCTTATGATATAAGGGTCTTTTAAAATATTCCATCATGAATATACAGCTTACTTAGGGGTAGCACATTTCACCATTTTTACAAAGCCAGAAGCCAGCTTAATCTTTCATCTTTTTGCAGAGAAACAGCAGATGCATAAGTATATTTTAGGGAGAATAAAATGGTTGAGAGAGAGAGGAAGAATGTGCCAGTCTCAGAATATCTCTGTTCACAGGACTTCAGCTGACACACAGTCCCAGAGCTGTTAAACCTCCCGACTTTGGGCATAGCCACTTGCACTGTATGTGTTAAGAGAGCGGTGCGCTGCTCTGTTTCATGTTATTTTCAGCTACTGTGATTGCCCTGCCCATTGCAGCTCAGTATTTCAGATACTGTTCATAAAGACATGGTTGCAAAACCCCTCCACCAGAATCACAACCGTATCTGTGCTGGCCATGGCAGCAATCAAACTGTGTTGGGTTAAATACAGGGTCAGATGCTCAGGTGTTGTGTCCTAACTGCTGCTTCAGCAGGAAGACACAGCTGTCGCAAAAGAGACCCAAGCAAAACCTCCCTTATAAAATCAAAAGGCACATTTCAAACTTGACCTGAAAGAACAGGCTGGGTAGCCTGAGCTCTGTAATGGAGTCAAGCTCAGGGTGAACTCAAAATGCCATAGAATTCAACAGCATCAAGATTTCACTCTCAGTCCCTAAACTCTTTTTTCTCCATTCATATTCACAACCTTTTCTCTATGCAACTGTCATGGCTTTTAGGCAGATAAATATCTTACATGCTTCTCAAGGGTGTCATACGCTATTTAGTGTTTTCCCTCTGGTATCAGCACCTGTTAAGCATGGAAATAAAGTGATTAGCCTTACATGCTCAGCTTCAAAAAATTATTTTGGGATGCATCTCCATATCACTGGCAGATTTGCCAACTTAAATAATGATATCCTCTTCAAAAATAAGTTTTCTCTGTCTTGAAAAGTAGGAATTATACTGGGAAATGTTCTGGATTTCCCTTTGTCATGGAATCTTTGTACATATCAAACCAACTCTGACAAAGCTGTCAATACTATGCAGCATTAGAGGAAATTTGCCTCTGCAGATCTAGACGTAACTTGAGAAAAAAAGCCCCTGTGAGACAGGGATAAAAAGAAATAACGTTTGAAAGTTGGATGTTCTTTGAATAACCAGAAAGCTGTTTTGTTTTTTATAAGTTTGAATATAATCTGGTGCTTTAATCAATCTAAATATGCCTGATGATCAAATTGGATAAAAAGTAGCACTATACTACTTTGCAATTACTTTAGAACTAAGCTAGCGGCATCTCAAAGAGCAGCTAAAAGAAGCTAGGTTCAGTTTCAATAGGTCATTAATTACCTTTAAATTAGCTGAACATTCCATTGTAACAATATATGTAAGTATTTGTAAAGGCAGTTATTAGTTAGCATATTGAAATTACCCTCAAAAATCTACATCCATACAGAACTCAACCTAAACTACAGCATCCTTTCTGCCCTCTTGCATCCAGAAGGTGCATTGTGCCTGCTGCATCTTCAAGTTTCAGCTCCTTAAGGAAGAATACTGCTCAAACTACACTGTATACACCAAAACAGTCTGATTCTTACACTACTTCTTTACACGCCTTTGAAATATTGTATATTATGCATAAATTCTTGCTTTATCATGTATCTTGAGATCTCTTTGTATTTCATTGTTTGTTTTCAATTTTGTATCTTTCTTATGTAAAATTCATTAAGCCTTTGTAAACATGAGGAAAAAAACTGTTCTTTTTGCTTTCCCCTTGGGATTCTAGAAGGTTACCTTGCCTCATATTTGGCTATAATATCTCTCTGGGGCTCAGTTTTAAATGCATGCAGTACTCCAAGGAAGAGGCAGCCTAGGGTGTTTTACTAGGCCTGGCCTCAAAGTGTGTGCTGGTTTTGGGTCCTCTAGCACTAGAACAAAGTATTCTCATATTATCTTGCTTTGGTCAGGTTGTAACTACAAAAGTAGCTGCATTTTGCTGAATGGGCCTCTTGGAGGAGGTAAAACCAGTTTGCAGTGGGTCATTCTAGGACATCACAAAGCTCTTGTACTGAGGTCCCTTGTCAGCCACTCATGATAGAGCATGGGTTGGAAATTTGCTTTTGTTGGTGCAGGAAGAAAGCACTTAACTTGGAGGCATGGAATGCTGTGACAATAACCTACATCCGGGTATTTAATACCCTATTTTTTCCTATGTTCTAATTCAAAAATAGGACTTTGATAATCTAAGAAACCCTACTGGCCATGCTTGATAAAGACTAGTGCTGCATATTGTTGTGCATGCCATATGGCCAGTATCAGCAGGTCATTGGTCTCCTGGGAGTTGCAATCAACTGGCATATATTAGAGCCACTTTGGGCATGTTCAACTATAAGCTGAATCCATCACAGACAAGGCAGTAGATTGAAGGAGCTACAGTCAGCTCCACAATACCTTTTTTCCTTATGCTACAGTTAACACCACCAGATCAGGAAATCCCTGAGCTGCAAACAGTTGGAAGCTGGAAAAACGCTCAGGAGAAAGATCATATGAGAGACGCTTGTTCCTGCTCTTTCTCAGGCATCTGTTTGTAGCCACTGTTGCTGTTGGTGTCCTCTGAGACACAAGTGTAAATGCATTCCTAAAGAACTCTAAAAAATGATGTAGTGGCACCTGTATAGCTGTGATGGTGGTGGCAGAGGTTGTCATCTCAGACGAGAAGGCAAGATCAGCTCTTGCAGGTCATAGTCACTCCCCATAGAAGAGCAGGAGGAAGGTAGGCTGACCCTTCTCGTTCTGATGGTGGTCAGCATTTTGTTCTTTTTCTTTTATATTAATCAGAGGAAAGGGTCCTTTTGTCCTCTCCTGTCAATGCAGCTAACACAGGCAGCTTGCTGCACAGAGGGGAAATGAAAGGGTCTGTGCAGCTGCAGGGCAGAGACTGTGCCTTGCAAACTGCAAAGCCAAGTTCCCTCTCAGGATGACATTAGCCTAAGCAATACATGTGAGATGAATGGAGTCAGTCCAGCTGTTCTTGTATTAAGTGTGGAACAGATCTTAGTAAAGAAAAATATCCCCAAGAAATAAGAATTATTCTGCAATACTGGAAATATTCTAGAGAATTAGATGTGTTTCCTAAGAAACATTCAGTTTTACTGATTTAGAGAATAAAAGAAACATTTTGTTCTGATAGCAGTTGAAATCTGGTGAAATCAAAACCATTTTCTGAGAGATTCCTCATGGTAATCAATGTCTGGTTCTAAAAACTGGCCAAGATGAGCTCCTAGATGAGTCCCTAAAACCCCTGACACCACATTCTGCTTAGCAGGGCTGCCCAGCTTCAGCTTGAGGGAAAGCAGCCCCTCTGCATCACATTTTGGGATTACAGCAAAAGTATTAAGATGCTGAGAAGTGCCAGTTTTCCACTTCTTAGCAGGCCCCAGAAACTTTCAATTGCATCAAAACAACAAGAGCTTTCATTAGAAAGCTCAGTTGAAAGTGTCTCGAGTAACTGTCCTAGAACGGCCCAGGTGGTACAGCATGGGGACAGTTCATGAGTCTCTTCCTGAGGTCTAAGCTATTGTGGGAGTAAAGGGGGTGAGCTGTCTATCAAGTCAGTCTCACCCTTACTGAAAGACCAAACATGCAGGGCACTGCAAGAAGGGCATTTCATATTAAACATTTAGCTTAAGGTATTGGCTGTATGCCTGAAATGCAGCCCACTCAAGAGAGATGCTAATTTTTTTTGCCATGGCAAAGGAGAACCAGTTTTCTCAAGCTTTTTGCATCTTTTTATATCTTATTTCTATTTCTTCACTTTAAGTAAAGAGAGATTAAAATAAAACTCCAGACCAGAATGTACAATCTAAAATAGTGCTTTATTTTTGGAAGAGAAGTTGTAGAAATGCTGACTCAGCTACCAGAATCAGCACTTCCCTTATTTCCCTATGTCTGAGAGCAGACTTTTAGTAGTTAAATGAGATACACTGAAATGAAGGGGTGCAGATGAGTTTGATCACCAGTGGGTCAGAGGTGCATTTGGGATAGGAAAGGCAGTTCAATGGAAGCAATAAAGGTAATTAACTCTTTCAGTCTACTGAACCCAAAAAGCCAGAGATATAAAGTAACAGCAATCAAATGTTATTAAACATACCAAGTGTCTTAAAGGATAATCATATGCAATCAATCTCTAATAATAAAAAATAAAAATTACTTATGGTTAGATACAAGTCAAAATAGTTGAAACAGACACAAAAAGAACTAGTAAACTTCGCAGAAAAATCTTCAGGATATCTACTGTTGTCAAGATCTACTGGAGTTTACTAAATCAGTAAGTTGACTAAAAAGTGACAAAAACTGTTCTCTGAAATAAGCAATCAAATTGCATGCTCTCTGGGAAAGTTGTCATATATCTATATCTAACACCGTTTCAAAGCATGTAGTTGTAATGTTGACAGGGTGCCATCAGGCTTCAAGTAGAAAACAGGAGTTGTTGAAGAACTTCATGAAAGAAAAAAAAAAAGCTTTTAAGCCTCGAAAGCACAGGAGAGATAGGGTTAATCAAGTACAGAAGGGAGAAAGTGATGAAGCAGAATGAAACACTGTAGACAAATGATGTTTCAACAATTAAAAACAGTTACAAAGAATAGCTACAATGTTACAGCTTTGCACATCATTCAAAAGATGGCAGCCCGTGAATTAGGAGCCCTGTTCTACTGTGACAGAATATTGGATCACAAATACAGGAAAAGAAAATACTAGCAATATTTTCTGCTTAATAAACAGGAGTGAATAGAGGGACATTTGTTGATCAGTAACTTTCAAGCAACTTAAGATAGGTGAGGTCTTTGTGCAAACGCACAGCCAGCTAACATGGGAGCCGCTCCAGGGTTTTGTAGCTTTGAGCTGAAGTGCAAGAGAGAAAGCTATGCACTGACCGAAGAGTAGCGAAAGTACAACTGGACCCAGGCTTCTTAGAGCCTGTTTTTCCAATTGGTTATATATATATGTTATATATATATATATAATGTAACATACATATGTAATTTCTCCCTGAAAATTGTACTTCTCTCTGAATTCTTTTGCACAGTGTCATTACTTGGATGATGATGCAAAAACAGAAACAGGAAAATGTGTAATATTGTTCTCTTTTAACCAAAGCCTTCAGTTCCGACCTAATATTGCTGGCCTATTGGACAGATTTAAAATACTGGTATCTGAGGAGTCAATTTTCTGATGGAATAAAGGAATAACCTGCCAAATCTGTATAAGCTGATGTGACAATGTCCAGAATCACCATCTCCTTCTGCCATCCTTCCCTAGCAGAGTTCAAACCTGCAGCAGGAAACAAGCTGGCTTCAGCCTGCCTGCTGTTGCTTTTATCCAAAACACTTGCAGACTGTAAACCACGCAACAAGAGTAGGTGAAACTGACTTGTACACTGAGGAAAAAGCCCGGGAGGTCTAACTGTGCCTGCTGGTGACACTTGGCCTAACTGGAAACTGTGTTTCTATTGATTAACCACAAAGGAGCAGAGCCCTAATACATCCTGAGGACATTGATTAAAGAAATCAATGCTGACACATATTTATGCCAGATTTTGTTTCTTGGCATACCTCTTATTTTATGGTTCTGTGGTTACACAGAAGCCTGATGAGATATTGCTTCTTTCAACATCCACTGCCGGACATGAATTTTGCCTGAGTTCTTGTGGTTTCATGGATTTTAGCAGCAGTGCATTCAGTCAAGTTTGCCTCCTTGCTCTACTCAGCTTGTAAGGAATTTATCCCAAACTTTTATTCCATACCAAGAAATACATTGACCTTAGTAGTCAGCAAGTAAGATGCTGTCAGAGATGACATGTTGTCTCATTCCATACTTTTTGCTATGAAACAAGCATCATGAAAACACATTTAAGCTGATGCATTTTTTAGTCCTTTTACAATATGTACACAGCTGCTTCAGTTGACAGACCTATCCAAGTATTATAAAGCATCTAAACACCGCATCTTTATCTCCATTCTGGACTAGCAGGCAAAAATAGTTTTATTGCCCACCAGAGAACTTGAATGGGTGCTACTTATTTATAGTTGCATCTTCTACAGGCATTCTTACTTTCTGAGTTTGCTTTAATCAATTTATAACTTCAACATAAATAGTCAATTCACAGCATTGACTGTTACTCATGTGAGTAATGCAGACAACCTGTTTTCAGAGAATCCTTCGTTTCTTTTAATACAGAAACTAAAAAGGCTCATGGATTTCATAGCCATGAACATAATTCTTTATCAGGGAAGTTCAGGCAAGAGGGTGAAAGTTTACTGGTGATTTTGGTAAGAACTGCACCACAGCTGTGCTTTGCATTTCAGGAGATTCCCTTGATATCCAGATGAACAGAACCAGACAGACAATGTACAATAGCACCATCTGGTGACTCCCAATAACCTTACTGTTGCCCCCAATTCACAAAGACAGGATCCATTACTAAAAGGAAGAAAAGTAAGAATATATATTTTCATAAAAAGGAACAGGATTCAGTACGAAATTATTTTAAGTTAAAAAGCCAGTCACTTCCATATGTGTACAGTTTTCAGAATGCGTGAAGTGGTAACAAGAAAAGAGGTGGTTCATAAAGGACTTGGGGAGTCTGGTTTTAGTTAAATACTGTTTGATTTTCCATCCTTATCTTAGCGTATTCGTACATTTACAAAATATTCAAAATCGATCCAAGCCCCAAGAAAAAACATGCTTGGCTGGTATTTAATAACCAAGTATTCTGCACCTATGCAGTTCAAATTAATTGGATCAAGTTATGCTTTCTTTTAACTTGTTTGTGCTGAAGATCATTTCCTGTAGTTGAACCCACAGCCTCTGACTGGAAGGGGCAGTTCAGTTTTGTTGGGTGTCTGGGAGACAATATTGCCATCATAAATACTGGTGAAATGCAGAAATATTTTCTTCTGACAGTCACCAGGAAAGATATCTTTAATGGGCTTAATAGATTTTCCAAATTCTTTAGTTTCATTTCTTCCCTTGCTGTTCTAGCCCAACCTATGAGCCGAATTTTGTAAACGCTCAAACCCTGGTTTTGTATGATGCATGGAGGGCACATGTGATTAGAGACAACACCTAGGCCATATGCTGATGCTTGGATGACAATCTTCTGAAACAGGAAAGGTTGAAAGGTTTTCTGTAGAGCACCAAAGACGTACTAAAAAGTAAAGGAACTTCTTTCATAGATACGTGGTTGGTTATCACTTCAAGAAGGAGTTGCAGGAAAAACACTGCAGAAAAAAGTTGAACTTGCTGTGACTGCAGCTGTGTTTACATTTTTCTAACAAAACTCTGGAATGGTTGAACACAAAAAATTCTGCAGAGCTAAAGCCAAAGGAGAAGGCATGGGAATTTAAGTAGCAAGTCCTGGAGCTGATGAGAAGTCACTGGAGAGTGAAGCCAGTAACTACAGGGTCATTTTATGTCTCATGGGTCCAAACGATACCTTTAATGCATTTTTCAGCTGTACATGGATCCCAAAAGAATTCTTTTACCCCTTCCAAGTCATCTTGGATGTGAGCTTTGTGCTGTGCCACGAAATCTTCACTGACAGCACTGCATGAATTTACATTGGCTAGAAGCGGTCTCTTCAGGTGCTCCATTCTGTATTCAGTCATGTTGAAGGATGCCTATGAAGGGACAATCTTGCTGCAGAAGCTTTTGTATTTAGCTATGTCTCAAAACCGTAAAGAAACCATTTTGAGCTGTCTTCTGTGGTTAAGAATAAATTTTTGTCCTTTTGATTTATTCTATATGTACCTAGTAGTGCAATGACTTGCAGCCTGCAGGAGCTGAGACTTCTACTATAGCATAACATACACTGCTTTTATTTATTCATGAAGAGTGAACAATCTGCTCTTCTACTCTATGTGTATATTTATATATTTAGTCAGGATATAAATTGGAAATGTACAGAGAATGGGATAGGAAACTACTGACTGGATGTCAAACATCTTTCCAAATCAAAATAAAGAAGAAGTAATAACCCTTGTTGTGTTTTCCATCTGTAGCCAAGTAAACGATATGATGATAAAAATAAGCGAGTTGCTTCTCAAGTTGACTGTAGCACACTATGGAGCTTATAATGCTTCACTTGTGATTGGCCTTTCCTGCTGATTTTTCCATTTCTTGGGCAACAGAGCTTCTCCCATGTTGTTTGCCATCTGAAATATGAATTCCAGAGACTGACTGTTGCTTAGTACACTCTGTACCACTTTAGAAGTGTATGTGTTTGAATGAAGCTTTGCACATCCTTACATCCTCTGAGAATCTGAGCTACGCAAATCTTTTGGGCTGTGCTTGTTCCCTCTTTTGCAGAGAAGGGCAGACAGAAAATGTTTGCTCAGATGGAGAAGATTTTTTAAGGAGACAGAACTTTGGTTGTGTTCTGTAATGTCATCCTCTGGTGAGCTCTTGACTTCTTTTCTGGGACCCATGAAACATCATTTTGAATACAGAGAGCTATTTCAGGATGATTTATTGCATCAAAACAATATGCGCAAGTGGAGGAATATATTCTGGCTACCACTTCTTTATGGTCCCATGTGTGCTCCTATCCCTCATGTTCCTTTGCTAAGCACACAGGAGAATAAGTATGCAGGTGTAAATATGTATTATTTATTTAGTAAGCTAAGAGTGAGGTCTGAAACACAGATTTGCAGTTTTTTCCACAACTGCAATGAGAGAATAAGCATTATTTAGTTATCTTAAACAAATTCTAATATTTTAGAAGTACAGCAAGTACTTGTGAATACAGAGCACCCATAACTCATATTGCCTGCTTCCCTCAAGACACATTCACAGAGTCATATTAGCACCCAGAGCATTTGGATTTTGGAATAGAGAATCACAGGCATTAAATTATTGCTCCTGACATACAGAGTACAAGACACGCCTGGCAGTGCTGCGGTGGTTCTTTCTGCTGCCATTTTTATCTTTTTTTCCATTAGAAGTCTTTTGAAAATCCCCTCCTGAATCAGCTTCCACCTTTAGATACTTAAATATTTAAACAGGCACAAGATAACATTCCCAAAAGAGCTTTGTTCCCTCCACTTGTGAACCTCGTTGTGTTTTCTGTCATTTTTAGGTAGTATATTGATGGTTTTGGGAATCCTAAGCATGCTTACAATTGGAAGAACAAGCAGCCTTGCAGGTATTACTGCTTTGAATATTAGGAAGAAAGCTGTGCTTGGTGAGGTGCTCGTATGGAGCACTTGATTTCCACAGGCATGACAATGCCTTGTTCAGATGATTCATGGAAGGTGTTGACATCTACTGTGTCTTGCAATGAGTGCTAAAGTAAGCCCTTATATTTCTATAATCATTTAACTCTGGAGCAGTTCTTAATATTTCAGTATAATTCTTCTCATCAATTCAGACCTGCTTTTCAGATGTTCTTTCTTTATACCCCACTTTCTGCACTAGTAACTAGGTTGAGAGCTAAGGAAATTGATATTTGCATGGGGAGAGGACTCTATCAGAATTCAGCTTGTTACAATTGAAAATAGAGCCCTCAATTAATATATGTTCCAGCTCATTTTAGTTTTGCAGTTTTCAAATTGTAAACCATTTTTGCTAGGTTTTTTTAAAGAACAGAACTTCCAATTTGGGGAAAAAAAGATGAAGAAGCAGAAATCAATTTATTCTTGGTATAGTTTTCTTGTCATGTCCTAAAACCTTAAAAATGAGGGTTTCAGTGTAGCCAGAGATAGAAACATATCACATACTGAGTTTCTCAGGCTCATAAGCTATTCACTAAAAGTCAAAAGTTTATTGAAGGGTAGCTGCAATTTAAAGTTGTTTCCCTTAAAGGATTATTAGCATTTGATGGACACTGATAGACGCTACCAAAACATCTTTGAAAGGCAAGCGAATAATTCAGCCAACAGTTTCACTGATTTTGCTTTCAGATATATCCCTTCATAAAAATAATATGCTTTTGATAGATTTTTTCCTGAATAGAGTGCTGTATCTGAAAACAAGAAGCAAAATATTTCCTGCAGTATTTTCTCATTGATGAAGAACTTCCATGAAGGAAAAAGTCACTGCACTGGAATGCATTGAAATAATTAATACCTAAGACACAATAGGGCAGAAAAAATGAATGGCCTTTGCCTGAAATACCAGTGTCATGACACTGGTTGCTTTCTTCATATAAACAGGAAAAGTTGTGAGTTGATTATTGAGTTGATTATTGAGGAAATCCCTAGCTGTTTTTAAATTGTTTCTTACTCATGAAAAGCTGTTAAGCAAAAAATCTGGTCTCTTTTTCCTTTATGTGGCATCGTTTTCTAACTCTCAGGTCTGCTGATGACTTTGGGCAGCTGAAGTTTTGTATGAGACTGCTCTGAAACTACTTTTGTGGGAGCATTTCCCTTAGCTTCAATGACTGTTCTCTTTCCCTTGAATTATTTAGTAGTGCAGATAACTTATTGGCATGAATCTGTTCCCTTTGTCAAGAGTTTATCTACCTCTTTTCTATGATAATCCCGTATGACTAGCTAATCTTTCCTTTTGACTTAAATCTCACAAACCTTTGAACCCTTATTTTTTTGTTGTTGCTGCAGCTCTAACAATTCAATCTCTACTGAGTGTCCTATACTTCAAAGACCAATATTGCTCATAAAATGTTAATGGTGTCTATCTTATTTCCCCATAATGCTAAAATAACTGTAATGTCTGTGGGCTTGTCTACCCCAAAAAAACTAGCACACAGTAAAGCGAGGTTGGATTTATAGTTTCTCTCTTCTCACATAGACATTTTAAGGGCACACTGAGTAGCGGATGACTTCTTATGCTATTAAATGTGGAGTAAGCCACCATGAACTTAAATGTGCACAGGGCTTTAGAAAGTAGTAACTAGGGCAGAGAAAATCCATAACAGCTCTCTACCTGCTGTAGCAGAGAAGTCTTATATTCTTAAGAAGCTTCTTCCTTGTCTCTAAGATTTTCTTGTGGTTACGGTAGCGTGGAATGGAGTTGTGTCTAAGTGCTCCATACACCTCCTGTTGGGTAGGCACCAAATAAATCAACATAAGATGGTTGAAAACTTTCTTTCAAATTAGTGTTTCTTTAAATTGGAAGCTTGTTTTGCAGAAAACTAATGTGCATATTAATGAATTAATTCTTCTGCTTCCTTTGAAAAAGCCCTTTTACGAGGACAGCAAATGAAAAGTAATGCAGGAATATTTGCATTGTTTTCTGTTGTTACCCAATACACTGAGGTTTTTAGCTGCAACTCAAGATTTCCCATGAGAATTGTGACAAAATTTAAATATTTTTAATTTTCAGCTCTATTTTTAATTAAAAGGTCATATTTTCCAAGCAGCTCAAGCTTTACCATCTCTCTGCCTCAGTTCTCTGTCTGTCATTTGGGATTATAATTCTTTTCTATCTTTTTGTTTCTCCCATCTATTTATATTATAAAACACCTCTTACTGTGTGTTGATACAGTGCCTAGCAGAATGGGATCCTGAACTTGGCTGGTATATAAAGTTGCTACTATAATGCAAATCAATATTAATAAATGAGCATCAACCTACTTTCCTTTTCACCTTTTACGTTTCACATTGCAGTCAATATGATCTTGAAATCATTGCTGGACTTTCTCTACGCTTATAAATAACACAGTACTTTAGTATATCATCTACAATCATCTTTACGCCCCCACCATGATCAATGTTTCCTAAAAGAATAACCATATAATTATCTTCTGTCCCCTGCTCTCTTACATTACACTTCCCAACTGAAAAGTATATCACACATTTGCTTGCACATAAGCCTAATTAATTTCATCAAATTATTTTTAATTTGTTGGCTTTGTTCCATCACGTTTGTTGCCCTTCCTCCCTGATACAAATAAATTCATGGTCTTTTCAAAATACACCTGTTGCCAAGCTTATATATTTAATATAAATAGTAGCTCCTAAATCATCCTTGATGGGACCCATACTATGGCCTCACTCACCCTTTTGAAACATTGCTATAACTTATTCACTGTCTCTCAGAAACCTTTTTTGGAGCCAAATGAAGAGTTTTCCTTGCTTGCCATGTGCAGTGATTTTGTAGATTAACTTTTTGTGGGGTATGGCTTTTGAATTTGCATAATTTGTATCATCTGCTTCACCTCTGTCTGCTAATTCTGTAATGTACTCAGCAATGTTACACACATCCCCCACAGGACCTGAGGGAAGAACAGCCATGCACGCGGAGCTCAGCATGATTGTCCTGTGGAGCAAATGATAAGAACTTCACTGCACCTCATTACTAAACAAAGCAAAACAAAACCCAGAATAAAATATCAAATATTTAGAGAAGGGTTTGCTTTTCTGTGCATTCAGAGAATTGGGGAAAGGGAGGTTTAGCAGTGCCGTGATGGATTAAATGGAAAAAAGCAAGACATGGCACATGACATGTTCCAGAGCGAAACAGACTTTTAAATGAAGTATTTTCAAGACCCTTTGAGAGCAATTCCATCATTGCACTAGCTGTACGTTTGTCAAGATGCCACAGAAGAATGATCTTCCCATGCTGCCTAACAGATCTGAACCAGAAGGGCCTGAGATATCATGAGATATCATGAGATAGTCAGGTATCTTGGGTAGCTCTTGAGATTGACAGAGCATTTTGCATCCATATAATTAAGCTGGAGCATCTTCGTTCTTTGGTGCTATCAGGTCTGGCCCTCAGAGCTACTTCCAGAAGACATACAGAGTTTTCACAGGGGTAAACTGTAACAAAGATAGGCGGCAATCTTTATGAAAGAGAGGATCAATTAATAAACTCTCCTGGATTTGCTCCAGGTCTAGCTTCGCGGTAGTGTCTTTGGAAGCGCTGCCATCTACGAGCAGTCAGAACTCCCCAGACAGCACAAGATCGTTGAGTGTGTGAATTATAGACTTCAGCCTTGAGAGTATAAATGATGGCCAGGAACAGGAGGGCAAATGCAGAGTGGTAATCATTCCAACTTCAAAGTTAACTCAGTACTATATTGCTTCATTACAATGCAGCAAATCAGCAAAGAGATCTGATTAATCCTTGCTGTAACTTCCTTGACATGCCCTGGCTGTTAAAACACGTTGTCTTTCTCTAGCTAGCACCTGCATGCTGTTTCAATAATAAACATTTGAACAGCTACCACAGCACACAAACATGAGGAAAGCTGAACGATCTATATTATAACCTCATTCTTAGAAAGCAATGAGTCAAGATGACAAAATGTCCTGACACACTAGGAAAATGTACTTACCTAATCAGTTCATTGCCCTTTATTAATAAATGGACATAATGCTAGACCATAACACAGAAGGCAATGTTTGGTCTAAATTTAGTGATTGATAAATTCTTAATGGCAACCATTAAAACGCAACTAGCCAGGTGTAGTTGTTCCATGCAAGAACAACAGGGAAGGCAGGATAGGAGCTGTTGTATCTAGTAGTAGTATGAAAATATCTAAAACCTAATATAAGGCAAACACAGAGAGGTTTGCAAAATCAGAGCAAAATCTGCATATGCAGTAAATACAAATCACAAATTATATAGTCTGATGGATTAATAGACAAGTGGACAGGCTTACCAATCACCCCTGTATAAAAACTGATATGTGTATACATATAGTTGTATATATATATATATATAAAAGAATGCATTAAGTGTACTATTTAGTTTCTATAAATCTGGAAGAGTAGTCAAGTATGAGTGGTAGTTGTAGTTTACTGACCTGTAGCTGCGGCAGCTAGTCACAAAAGCACAGAGGTGATTATTTCTCAGAAATGCTCTCTGGAGTTGTAAAATGTAGTTTGCTTAATGCAGGGATGGTGGAGGATGGTTGGGGTCATGAGGAGAGTGACTAGTGGGCTTTGTAATGAACCTTAAAAAAAACGCATTCTCAGAGCTTCATCTCAGTATGCCCTGACACAGAGATCAGTGTTTTCCCTCTATGCATTTCAACCCTAGTTGTCGAACTGAATCACATACACATGCACCCATGTGCACATACACAAAAACCAGCTCACACTAAAGATCCCTTTAAACACTGGTTCTCCCTCTTAATAATCTCTCCTGTTGTGAAAAGTCTCACTTCAGGATAATCTCATTATGGGGTATCTCCTTGACAGGTTAATCTTCTCAGTTACCTCCTGAAGATTTTGTCATCTTTTAATCTGGAATACGATCGGATAACATCTACAGATCAATATCTTCTTTGTAGTCACGTTCCAAAGGCTATGAGAGCTGTTCTCCCATGCAGTTCAAATGCCTCATTAAAGATTTTTCAAACTGTAAAACCCTTCTAGAGATATCATGACTTCATTTGCTATACATTCAATGTAATATTCCTTAATTCATTGAAGTGTTTTAGTGTCTGTCATAGTGACTGTTCTTTCCTTTAAGCCAATCTATTTCCTTAAAATAAACTTAACAGCTCCTACACATTTTTGACAACTAGTATATTAATTTGAGGAAGCTTTAAGTGAATTATATCAGAACATTTCTTATGATGAACTGTCATATTTACTGCACATTTAAACACAAATATGATATTTTCTCATTTGTTAGCTTTATGTCTCTTGTGACAGTAAACTAAAATGATCCATTGAACTCTGATTTTCTCTCTTTACATTTGCTTCCTAACATAATTACTTCCAACATTTTATTGAATTCATTTGTTCTGTAGTAGGATGATTCGTATATATTGAGATATTTGCAATTATATTGAGAAAAAAGAAGTCAGGTTACCTGTTGAACATTCTTCGCTTTGTGCATATTGTTAATCATTAACATGATTTCTGATGCATTCACAAAAATTTGAATGCATTTCTTTTCTGAACAGCACTGATCAGGAGATTATACAGTCAAAGAGGTTCACAACCCTTACTGTTGCCAAATGGTATTTTTTATATTGATAAATTCTGCTTGCCAAGAAGCAGTGAATAAGCAGACCAGACATTTCCTTTGGGGGACAAATATCCTGGTGATAAAAAGAAAGGATGGTTAATATTATGAAGGCATATGGAAAGACCTAGCCAAAGATATATGGAAAAAGACTAACATTGAATGAGTGCTTCAGTCAGAAAGGAGAAAAAAAAAGGATTTGCTATTTCACTCTTTTGTAAGCTTCAGTGATTAAGAGTCTGAAAATATACCTGGTCTCAATTTACACAGCAAGCTGTTTATTAGTTTGTCAGATCTCACATAGGAAGAAGCTAATTTGCTCATAGGGCATGCTGTAATTATATCACTGAATAGTTGTTTTAAGGGATCCAGGTTTAATCTCTTCCTCTTTGATATAGTCATTTAATTACAACACAGTGTGATTGATTAATTACAAGTACAATATTTTCTTTCTGAGAATTCACCTACAAAGTACAGCAGGGTATTAGTGAAAGGGAAAGAGCTGTGGATTTAGCTTCTGAATCCAGAATAAATACAAAATATATACCTGTTTTCTTCAGGTGTAAATACAGCATGTGCTATACTGGTGAGATGATTTTGTGTTCGGTTTCCCCCTTCCGCCTCTATTTAAAAGTTGGGGAGGACTCTCTAAAGTTTCTGTATGCCCAGTTGTCGAAGCTCCCCTAATGGCCCTGATGTACAGCTCACTGAATTCAATGAAAAGATTTCTCTTGACCTCAGAAGCCTTTGGACCTGGCTAATTACAATCTCATATTTCTTTCTGATCTGCAAGTTACCTCAAACCTTTGAGGGCAGTACAGATAGTCATAATAATTGGATTAGTATGGACTCCTCACCTCTGCTTGTCAATTGCGTTACACTGGCTCTGTCCAGAAGAGCTGGTGGAAACCAGAGCCTGTTAGATGATGCCCAAATTGCCTTGTTACCTTTGTCTCAGTAGTTTTCCAATAAGCACAAAGGTTAGAGACAGGTTAATAGCCAGTGAGACAATCGGTGTCAACAGAAAGCTTCTTCAGAGAGGGTCTAAATATCAGTTAACTAAGCACAAAAGAGACAAAAGGATATAGACATTGCAATACTAACACAAAACTTGGATTTTGGAAACCCTTAGGAATCCACACAGCCATGTATTAGGTCATAGGCTGCCAGTAATAAGAGCAGATTAGCCTGTGTGCAACTCTGTACTAGCACAACAGTATTTCCTATTATCCTAGAGAGGCTAGTGGGGTCCTGAGCTGCACTTCAAGTCCTCAAGAGGCCCAGCCATAAACTCATCCACTCAAAACTCTTTCTGAGGAGAGGGCTTGCAGAGACAGAGTAACTCCAGGTCACACTCATGGGTTAATGTTGGTGGGGAGATGCAGTTCTCTGGCCTCTCCTCCTACACATCTATACCAATGTACCTGAGGAGAGAGGTAAGAAGATAGCGAGCTGCAGTCTTGAACCCAAACACTTCAATCCTGCCAGAGTCCCTTTTAGCTCTTAAATATCCTTCTGAGGATCCTGGCCTTCAAGCCTTAGTTTCTCAAACAATTTACTGCAATTATCAGTAAAACAATATAGGAGTGTTCTTTAACTCACCATGAAAAGGTTGAGCTTTAAATCTAATGAAATTTAATTACAGCATTAACATTGTACAGTTACTGATTTCAATTCAGAACATCAACATCACAGGTAGTTAGAATTAACTCTGTCCTAACTTACCCTGCTTTATATGGTTGATTTTCTCTGTAGACAAAAGGGAAATATTCAAGTACTAAATTCAAGGTTAAGATGCTACGTTGACATATTCCTGAGTAGTGCACTCAGCAGAGTTCAAACAGCCTGACATTCAAAATTAATGCTATAAATATGACCCTAAAAATGTCGAGTTCTGAAGTAGTGGGCTATTAACTTTTACAATGTCGACCTATTCACTTTTACATAGGTTTAATTAGTGTACAAATTAAGACAAAAGAGTAAATATCACATGGACAAGCACAACAATCATTGTTGGCTGAAAACAGATAGACTTTCTGATGAGCTGCAAAGCAATAAAAAAGCCACCTACACATTGCCCACATATACCCATGGCAACAAATATACGTCAACCTAAAGCAGAAAAAAGCTGCAACCTATTGAAGTTTAAATATTCATCATCTGCGGCTAGTGTGATTGCATTTGCAAGCCTTTGTTGCCTTTTTCTTTTTTTCCCCAAGGACAAAATGAGGGGGGGGAAAAAATCTTACAAATGTAAAGAAAAATGCTTTGAAGCTTCTGAATGGCTTTGATCATACGTCCAACATGAATCAACAGTTACTTAGTACAAGTGTGTGTTACAGGACACTGCCTATGCCCTCTGAAATCAAGTTAGACATTAATCAATACATGAATGTGCACAGAAAAGCAGCTAGTGGCACTGCAGCCCTGCCTGTCAGCTTCTTGGACAAGTGATCCTCCACAAAATGGACATAAAGAGTCCTAAGTTCAATGTAATTAAGAATCTTTTTCACTCTCTTGAAAGATGAAGGTCTTTGCTATTTTCCTATCTATAGTTTTCAGTGGTAAACCAAAATGTCTCATAAATGATTGCTCTAAATTGCTATAAAACATTGTACACATTCCTTTCTATACATGTCTATGGACATTCTTTTCCTGGCATGAGCTCAAATCAACTTCTTGGAAGCAATAAGTTCTGTATTTCTTTCTGCTTTTTCTATTCTATTTACCTGGCATTTACCCAAGGCCCTGGACCTTCTCTTCAAATTGTTTTTACAGCAGCAGAGAGGGGCTCAAATGCTCAAGAAGCCCAACCCTCCCTGCAAAACACCAGATTATTTCTGCTCAGTGAGATAGGAACATCCAATATCCTGCAGAACCTGTCTGTAAGCGCAGGTCTCAGGGAAACGTCCAAAGGGTTATGAGCTTTTGTTGTTGTCAGGTTTTTCTTTTGTAATAGGTTGTGAAGCGGGTCCTGACATTGTTTCAGCTGTGACACTGTTGCTTGAATTGGAACCACTGGCCTATGAGATTCTTCATTAACATCAGTTCAACAACATCCTTTCCTGCTCTCCTCTGCAAAATTTTATGAACTTGACCACCCTATCTTAGAGTAGACACAATGTGCAGATATAGGCAATAAAAGTGATTAGCAGTCTGGAGCAGCTTCCATTTAAAGGGAGACAAAAAAAGAATAGACTCTTCAATCTGAAGGCAAGAGAAACCCATAGAAGGGACAGAGGGAGACAAATTTAGTGGGATAGGAAAAAATGCATCTATTACTAATATTTACCCTCTCACTTTATTAAATTGCAATCAGTTGATCTGAAAGCCACAAATGACAAAAATAAAAGAAAACAGAGCATGATCCATAGCAGCACTAGCCACAGTGAAATATCAGTGAGGACTAAAACCAAAATTCAATCTGAACCAGATTAGGTATGCAAATAATGTGACAGTGGATAGTTACATTATAGAGAAACACAATTGATTTTATTTGTATCAAATAAAAATTGCTGTGTATAGGTCATAAGTCAACTGCCACTAATAAGGCTCAGAAAAATTTTCTCTAGGATCATTTTCCTCTGGACTTGGCAGATTAAAAAGCCAATAACTCCTGTGTTCTTCCAGCAATTACAACTGTGCTTTTCACTGTAGGTATATAGTTATGTTGGAGGGTGTAAAAAAGTTTGCATATATACTCAATATACAAGACAATGTCTGGAAACAAATCTCTCTGTGCACGGTGGAACCAATGAAGCTTCTTGCAACTGTCTTAAATCAAAGCTGCTGTATGAAATCTCTTTTACTACCACTGTTCTCATCAAGTACAAAAGGATTTCTTCCTTCTATTTCTCCAAAAGTCTAAACATCCCAGGAAAAATATTCCTGTGCTCTAGTCACACATGGTAATCTTTATCTCAATAGGAATATTAATAGTGTCCCTTATCTCAATGGGAATATTAATAGAGTGTCTCTATTCTCTCTGTTTGCCTATAGAAAACTTAGAGAACCTTAACACCTATCAATCAGACTAACCAATGGGTATGAAATGGATTTACAAATATTTAAAAGAAACCAATAGATCAGAATGCACACAGAGTGTAATTGCACAAGCATTACAGTGAGACACCAGGACACAAACATTAACGTGGGAAGTGCAATCCAGCCCAGCCATTTACCTCCCCCACACTTCCCCAAAAAAGCATTCAGGAACAGCAGATTGCAAAGAGCAATCACGCCAGCCACAGGCTGGCAATCACATCTTCTCCAAACAGCAATCATAGATCCTACTGATGGACAACAACACGTGAGAAACTATCATTTTGATATTTAAAATCTGTGGTGTGTAAAACACTGACTGTCAGTCTCAGCTGGTGGGATCCGAGTTACTGGAGAAAGAGCTACAGAAATTACTGGATCTGAAATGGACCTTAAAAGTCAAAATGTTAATTTTCTGCAACTTTTCAACATTAATTATCTATGCTGCAGCTACAGCTCATTTATTTACCCGACACAGTCCTTCAGTGAATATCTGCTCTTAGGAGTTCAAAATTATATTTTTTTCTCCAAAACTCTTCTTCTCAGGCATTTCTTAACTGTGTAGGGACAAAAAGGTGTATTGTTGCATTCAGGTCTAAGAGCTGAAAGCAAAGTTGTCAATGGCCACTTGTCAGGACAGAAAGACTGTGTTAGCACCATCTTTCCTGTCCTCTTCCTATATATAGTGCTGCTATAATGGTGGTAATGTGATCGGTGATGCTGAAGAAGGATTAAGGGCTTGACCTAGTCAAACTTTATGGTTTCTGAGATGGCAGTGAGAAATTACTTCATGTGTTCCAGTGCCAAAGAATGACTTAACTGGAAGAATTGGATTTTTTTTCTTTTTTTTAAGAGAGACAGAAGGAGGGACCCCTGATGTTTTTATGAGAAGAACAGAACAGCAAAAATCATAATGGTTTGTCCAGCACAAAATGTCCATGGGATGAATGAGGCCCTTAAAACATCATGGCTTGGACTGAAATATTGCCAGGCTTTTGAGTAGTATCAAGACTTTGCTTTTGATTTGAACTTTAAATCAATTGTCCCATTCATTTCAAAATTGAATCTCAAAGCATGGCAATAATGTAACCCTTTGATTTCAGAGACGTTTATAAAGGGGGATGGGGGGAGGAATTATATATATTTTTTTTTTTTTTTTTTTTAATGCACAGCTTTTAAATGAATAGGCATCTTGAGAGACCAAAACCTGACCACTCAACGATCCATGGAGTAAGGTTTCCTTTTCAACAAAACCAGGGTGCACCACTAGTACTGAGAAGCAAGCTTCTTTTCTGTCCAGAAAACAGTAAACTTTAAATATTCTACTGTATTCTACTCCAAAGAAAGTAAACTGATGCTTATGAGAAAGAAAGTCACAGAAGCTGTCATGAAACAAAACCCCAATGGTAGAATGCAGTTGGGAACAACATCCAAGGATGCAGCACATTGTTGCAACAGACCAAATTCTGTTTTTCTCATCATCTGAGAGAATCATCTGAGAACTGACTTGATATGTCTAATGACAGAGGGATCGCAGTCATTATGTGAATTGACAAAAAACTGATTCAGCATTTTACAGTTTTAGAATGGGCTAATGGAAAGATCATAAAATAAGGAACAGGGTTCCTCATTAAGTGACACCTAGCTATTCCAGTTGGAGTCTCTCCATCAAACTCCAAAAGCTTTGGAACAGGAACCAAGTATGCTTCTGCATAGCCCTCTCTGAAGAAGGAATAAAGACATCTATCACAAAGGATATAATTTGCCATATTTCTCTGCAAAGACTTTAGTCATTTTTGAAACCAAAAGATTTTTTTGGATAGCCAGCATCTAGGACAACTCAGAGAACCTGCACCTTTTCTCTAATTTTAGTGTTGGTTAATGATGATGTAACACAGTTTACGGTAGTCTCAGCACCGCTTTAAGTTATGCTGCATCAGCACAACAACCCAGGTCTAGGATACCTGCCCACACGATTTCCTCCTTCAGCATGTCACATGTAACCATCTGCAGCCAATGCAGAGCAAAACCTTTGTCTTCTCTGCCAGGGCAAGTACATCTGAGAGACGTGCCAGTCATGCTGCAAAGCCACAGCTGAAACTTCTGCAGAAGTGCCAGCAACAATTGCTGCTGCTCTCGTTTGTATGTTATTGCTGCTGTCTCTGTCCTTTAGCTGCCACAAACTTGAGCTGGTTTGGCTTTCCTTTAGAGAAATAAGTAAGCTTTCTAACTGCAATTTCATGCTACTGTCAAAATATTTGGCTGGGTGTCTTTTCAGGGCCATTGTTTGGTGCTTTTTGTTTATTTCTTGGAAATCTACTGACAATGCCTTTTCCTAAGAGAACACTGGTTAGTAATTCATGAGTTTCAGGCAAAGGTTCAGTGTTTCAATGATGAAGAGCATTGCTGCTATTGGAAGTAAAGCTGATCTGGAGTAGAGACCCATCTGTTCCTTAATAAAGTTTAGAGGCAATGTTCCATTTCTACCTGGAAGGCAAGCCTAGAGACAGAAAATAATCATTCTTTATGAGATATTTAGATAACTATCAGAGACTCCTGCTTCTTATAATCAGAGGTATCTGCTACTGCTATTCCACATGCTTTAGTGGCTTGGACTTGTGACAGAAAATTCATCTTTGGGAGGATGCATCTGTGGGTGCCACAGCACATAAGATTGATCAATTTCTGCTATTGCTTTGCTGTGTTCAGTTCTTTTTGTGGATATATAGTCAGTGCGATAGGTGGTCAATTTTCCCTTTTTTTTTAGACCACTGATTACTTCCTGCTCTTAAGGCATAAAAAAAAATGATAATAACTTACAAAGACATTGGACACTACCCAGAATTTGTGTTGGAGAAGATGGTGGAATGCCTTCATGCATCCATTGGAGCTCACCTACAAGAAAAGCAGGCTGCCAACTCTGCAGAGCTTTATGCATAGTAAATCTGAATTTTCAGGTTCTAAACAAATTTGAAGTTCATTCCACTGAATGACAAGAATGGAAAAGTAATCACTGCAAGAAAGAGAAAAGATAAAATTCTGTCACTTTATGGCGCCTTTCACAAGAGCATTTTACTCATGTTAATGGTGCTTTGTAACATAACAGTGATATTGAATTTCTTATGAAGGATGAATTCAGGCTTTCCAGAGATGTGTGCCATAAAGTCATGGTGGTGAGGGCAAAAGTGGAGCTTGGGTAAGAGTTTGACAGTCCAGAGTTGTGGTCTTTTAAACTAGCTATTAAATCATCTTGATTTAAGTGCAGAAAAAGAGCAGCTTCTCGAGGCTCTATCACATTGCTGTGCTTGCCAGCCTCCCCACTACACTGAGGATTATGCATAGTCAACCAGAGTGGAGAAGGAACCATGTCTGTTCAACCTCACTCTAATTAATCTAAGGGACTCAGAAGATGGGACTGCTCCTGTTTTAGGGTCTGTGCTCCATTGATACATCAGGAGCAGTCAGCACCATCTTTGACAGTTACCAGAACTGACACATCCAAGAAGCAAACGCTGTGCTGGTTGGGTGAGGCCGTGCGAGGTCCTGCTACTGCAAAAGCAGTGCCTAAAGGCAAGGAGTCATCACAGACTGCAGGTCCCAGCAGTCCTGAGAACTCCTTTGCATTCCTGTGAGCTGGGATGATTTGTTTTTAGCAACAAATTCATTACAGGAAAGGTATATTAACAGTTTATTTGATTTTCGCTTTTCCTCACACACTTGTCTGAAGGACACTGCAAAATGTAATTGCTCATGCCAGTATCTCTTTTGCCTGCAGATTTCATTCATGTGGTTTCATTCTTCTCTTCCTTCTCCTCTCCAGCTGACAGAGCCAGGACACCCTTGCTGCACTTCACAAACAGTATGAGCCTAATTATAGATTTTTTTTCGGGCTGGATTCTAGTGAGTTTAAGTGGAAGACAAAATATTTAGTTTCTACAAATTAATGAGGACAACAGAGCACACATCCTTTGTATGTCAATTAGCAACATATGGTGTAAGGCTTGCAAAACAATCAAATGATCAAACAATAAAGAAATAAAGGAACGTAGCAGCTTCTCCCTCTCTTATTAGAACATGATGCTTGTTTTACAGATTTTCCAAGCAGATTGTGGAACACCTGCAAGCACATAGGTATTGTTTTACCAGGGTAAGCAGCAGGTAAGTTTTCTATAAACCATTATGTCTAATTCTTTTAAACAAAATTGTATTTAGGAAAAATAAAGATGTCAGAGAGCTTGTATTTTTTTTTCTTAATTTTTTTTTTTTTTCATAAAAATTATAGGGGAGACAGACAGTGGAACAGATTTCTTAAAACCTTTCCACCTACTTTCTTTTTTGCACAAACCAAGCACTGGGGATCTTCTATATGAAGGACCAGCAAAGGGAAATGGGAAAGATCTGTGTTGTTCTTTCCTGTTGCAGCCACTCTGGAGCTATTCCTGCAAACAAGCTCATCATTCCAGGCAATGTGCATATCTTTTGTATTCTCCTGTCTGAATCTGGCTCATGAGCCTAAAAGATGCAAACTTTTTCGTTAGCACTTCTGAAAATCTGGCCATTTATTTAAGCGTGAAATATAAATTAGGAGTTGTATTGAAATCTGGCTTTAAAGCCTTGCATAGCTTTGTTATATGAAAGTTTTATTAGTGTCACACTGCAAGCCATCTGTAGAAAAATCTCCTTATTACTACAGATAGCTATGCTCTTTGTAGATAATATATGTACATCCTGAGATCCTGATTTTCTAAGGTTATAAATCCAATACTCCAAAGCACAGCAGCAAATCTAGTACTTGGAAATGCATTTTACTGTTGATGATGATGAGAAATAGTATTCGGTAGTTGCAGCAGCTGAACTGCTGCTTGATCCACTTTACCTAGATGCCTAAATTGTGAAGTGAGTTTATTTGCCTGCGGAAATACCTGCAGTATAATGCTAAGAAACTGAACAGAAGGGCAGATGGAGATAACTGGGCCTTGGAGATCAGGAGGAAGAGAATCAAACTAGAGTGTAAAAGAAGGATATGGGTGAAAAAGGCCAACTTTAGCTGTATTTTTCTGACAGCTCATAACATGGGGATAAATGATGGGAAGGTGTCACTGTGTAGTGCAAAAGCCCATTCCCACAAGAAAGGAATATTTGGGGGTTTTGGGTACCAGACAAACAGTCATGGAAGTTTTACATCTAAAATTTCAGAGGTCTGGAAAGGAAAGAAAGAGGTAGAAGGGAGGCACATCATTGCAATAAATTCTCAAGCCATCTCCACATCCCACTGGTCCCTGGTCTGTCCTTCAAGTGAATCCCATTTTACAGGGGCAAGAGAGGACTTTAGGGGAACCCCATATATACCCAGAAATATACCAGAGGGAACTAAAACATAAGAGAAAGTGTAGTATAGGAAAACAACAGAACAATTTAGCATCTTGGAAAAGTATCCAATTATAAAAATAATTAAGTGATAAAGCCACCATTCTTCTTTGGGGTCATGAGAAACTGTGGCCTGAAGATGAGATTACATGGAATGGCAAATACTAATAACTTCAGTTATGGCCTCTATGAAATTAACAAGGACATTATCTACTCTGTTTTCATGTTACATGGACAGATTCTGAGGTGAGACAAAGCAAGAAGGAAGAAAGACCCACACACTGAGCTATACTATGCTACAGACCTTACACTGCAGAGGAAATAGGCAATGTGCAACCAGAGGTATGGCAAGGAGAGATGGATGAAAGGAGGTGAGAGGTACATACAGCCACCAACATGGGCTTCAGGGAGAGCCACTGCTGGACAGCTCAGCCTGGGCAGGAAAGCTCAGCATCTGTGAACTGAAGGATGTCAGATCAATGGCAACATGACCAGTGACACTGTGCTTATGTGGCAAGAGTGAGCTATGCTCATGATGCAAAGATATCGATCATAGCATAACTTCTTAGTGGACAGAAAGCCAGCTAGCTTTCTCAGTGGCTCAAGGTCAAGTCCAGATAGGGATGTAGTGTTGCCCTTGACTCTACTGCAAAAGGAAAAATTACTTTGGTGCTTTGGTATAGTGTTCAGCTGTTTCCAGTAAGTGTAAAATCAGGCCTGGTTTGCGTAATGAGCCCAAGTGGATTCTTGTGACTTATCTATGGAAAACTAAACTGAAAACAACTCATTTATACAGGCCACCAATTAGCTATTTATTACAATAACTTTCACTCTCTATTTACATAGCTGGATTTGAACCAGTGATCACTGGATTTATAACGCATAGCATATAGCCAGTAACATACAGCAAATATTCTGGATTTTTTTTATCTCATACAAGAGATTAAACATCCTTTAAACATTGTGATTTCTTCTTTTTTTCTTGTAGAATCAGAAATAAAAAATCAGTTTCCTCTTTGTTGTACCATGAAATCTCTCTTTTCTAATGAGTATTTGAACCAGTCATTTCAGTTTTAATAGGCCACTTACTGAATTTGATGGAGGAGATAATTAAATGTGACAAGATAGTCATATACATCTATCTTAAAACTAGCACTCAAAGATTATAAAAACCATAACATTCTCTTAATGAAATATAGCTGCACATAAGACAAACACATCAAATGTATCTGAAAACAACTGCAAAACCTAGAGATAAACACTGTTAACATTTGATAAACCTTTACAGTCTTGGTATATACAGCAGACATAACAGTAGCAAAAAAAAAAAAACCCTTTTTGAAGTAGATGAAAGCTGGAGATAAATTTGTTTGGCATCCAAACAAGAAAGAATGAGTTTGTAGGTTCAAGAGAATATATGCATTATAACTACTGAAGCAAGAGAGAAGCTTTTTATAACTCATAAAGAAAATGCCAAGAAAAATTCATTTAAATAAACTCTTTCAAAATTTAAGTGCTAAATTTCAGTGGCCATCAGAATCAGGCCTTGTGTTCCTGGGTGTTGTTAAAAGGCTGGGCTGCATGGTGAAATATGTTAGGAAATCAACTGGATCAATAGCTCCCAGGATTTTCTCCATTCAGTCTCAGTCCTGCTCTATTCACACAGCTGGGTTCTTGGCACTTACACTTAGCCCATTTAACTAAGGGACAAGGAGATGTTATGGAAGGTGGAGAAATAATTATAAAAGCATTCAGAAGCTGTGAAAATGGGATGATTCTTGGGCTCATGAGATGACAGACACAATCAAAGGCACTGCCAGAAAACCACTGGTGTGCAGCTGTGACCCAAAGCCAGTGCAATGGGAAGGGAGCTCCAGGGAACACCAGTGGTCCAATTTCTCACTTGGTAGAGCTCCAGTGTCCCATGAATCCTGGTACTTATTGAACAGCAGATCTGGAAAAGTTTAAGCAGTCAAACCTTCATGGCAAATGGAAGATACCAGAAGAGAAAATAGTAATTAAAAAAAAGTTAATAATTTTTGAAAAACCCCGTTAAAAGGGATGTGAAGAGGAAGGCTTCCTTATCAGGACTGAAAATGCTGAGAACTCAAGAACCCTCCAGCCACCTATATTTGACTTTCTATGGTCACAATCATGATGTTAAGCAGGTCTTATTTAGTCTGTAGTCTTTGTTACGATGAGCAGCTAAAGCATTTCAAGGTTTGTCTTTTTCTTCTGGAACGTTCCTGAGTCTGAAGCTCTTCAGTTTGCACATCATTCCCTTTGGTAGGTGAGGATGGCAAATGTCCACGAGATGCAACAAGCAAAAGTGTGGGAATAACTGAAGCAGAGAAAGGGCAAAAGCAATAGCTGTTTATTGTGTCTGGACTCTTTATGCTGACTTTTAAAGAACAGTGATGTTACTGATGATTATTTTTATTACATGACCATTTATATTTTTTCAATAGTTCTTATCTGCTTGACTTGACTGTCATTCAGAGTTCCTTACTTTGTCCTGAGACCTGCTGTGAAGAAGATTGGAGAGCAGGCAAAAGCAGTTGGTAGACTTGCTACCATGTCTCAAACACAGACTACATGGAACTTCAGGCTATAGTAATCCATGTATATAGAACAATATTTCAATTGGATAATGAATGAGGTCACCTGAAACTCATTCCAAAGCTGATGACAGGTTTCCACTTTAAATTTTATCCTCTTTGGAAAATACATGTTTGCCTTCCTCTGGGGAAGGAACTGGTTTAAGTATTGTCAAGACTGCTGTCTTGTCCGACTGCATTTCATGTTGCTGTGGTTTGACTGCCTGTATTCAGAAACCATGCTTGGATCCAAGTGATCTGAAGGGGAATAACCTCCATTATCTGCTGAAGGACAATTCTTTCTCAGACATTTGCAGAATATCTACCCCTTCCTCAAATTTATTTACAAGGGATCCCTTTTTTACACAGTATTTAGACTTGAAATTCTCCTCAAGGGGTAAAAACCCCACATCATTTCAGGAGTGCAAAACCTGTTGCTGGCAGACAAGTTTTTCTGTTCCTTCTCTGCCTCTAAGGATGCTGCCTCTTTCAGGAACTTCTCTTGGGTTACATTTCTTGATGAGAAGCTTCTGACAAAGAAAAGTACTTATCCCGCAGTTTTGCACTAAGAGCTGAATACAAGGTTCCAAGGCAACAACTGAGCTCTGTCATGCAAGTGCTTGGTACATGCCCTCTCAGATGATTAGTGCCATTAGAACCCAAAACTCGGCCTCATAAATGGAAGTAGATATTCTGGAGTGCAGCAATGCCTGGTGGTTGCAGGCCTTGTTCCAGGAGCAGAGTTCACAGAGTGAGAATGAGATGCCAGAATTCCCTCTGGGTTGAATGAAGAGGATTATGTACCTCCGAATGAGATTCAAAGCAGGCAGCCAGTAAAACAGGAAATATTTAAGTTTGCCTTAGGAAATACTAAAGAGAGGGGTGCAGTTGAAATCCTCCATATATCATGGGTTTAGCATTGACCCACATCCATGAGGTAGGAGATGCTGTGAAAATGGGATTCAGAGCCCATTACCCCGTTCCAGAATTAATTTATCAACTTTGAGTAGAAGACTTCAGTTTGCTGTTGATGCCAAGGTCAGGCAAAGCCAGGTGGAACAGAAAGTGAAGGCAGTAACCACAGCCACCTTTTACAACAGCTTAATAGCTAAAACACATGCTTATGTCAGAGCTCCTCCTCAGGCTTGATGAGGCAGAAGAACATTTTTCCTTTTTCAAGAGGATGCATATGAATCTTAGGGGCCGCTTTCCCTTTCTATTTTGGGAGTAACAGTACAGCAAAGATTTACGGGGCCAGAGACAGAGAAGGGAAACCAAGCAAAGGGCAGGAAATAGGAATGAGCATCATGATCGCTTTAGTAACCTGCAAAGTGAAGAGCCTTAGCTGCTTGTAAGGACATGTAGCCTTATGCTTCACTTACCTCTGTCATGTAAAGAGGGATACAGCAGGTATAAAAGTAAGAGGAAACTGTGCTTTGATCATGAAGAAAATTTATTTCAGGCCACAAGTGAGGAAAGTCTATGGGGTGAGAGGCAGAGGTGGTGGGGAGGAGCTGCTGTAGGCATCCTGTACATGCTCTTGTTACCAAGCTCTCATCTTGCACTAGGAAAGCCTTTGGATGAAACACATAAAACAGCAGCTTCTGGCTATTAGCTGAAGTTTTTATTAATTTCCATGTATGTGCCCTTGCAGAAGGTTGAATTTCTATCAATCTCCGCCAGCCCCCTGTCCTCCAGCCTTCTCCCTATATTCTGTACTGGCAGAGCTCCCCAACAGATCCTTTCTTTCTGATAAGAAAGAAAGAAAGGTCATTGTCATAGGCGATTCCCTTCTGAGAGGAACAGAGGGCCCGATATGCAGAGTTGACCCTCATCATAGGAAAGTGTGTAGTCTGCCTGGAGCCCGGATCAGGGATATCACCAAGGCGCTCCCCAACCTGGTGCACCCGACAGACTACTACCCGCTGCTGGTCTTCCAGACAGGTGGGGGGGAAGCTGCTTCCCGCAGTCTGAGGAGGATGAAGAAAGACTACAGGGCCTTGGGGCGGATGGTGAAAGAGTCTGGGGCTCAAGTGATCTTCTCCTCACTTCTTCCATCTTCCGGTGATGATGTGGGACTGAATGGGAAAATTCAGTCCGTAAACAATTGGCTACGAGACTGGTGCTTTAGGCAGGGCTTTGGGTTCTTTGATAACAGCTGGTTTTATAAGGTTCCAGACCGGATGATGGCACGTGGGAAAGGTTTAACTCACAGAGGCAAAAGGATGCTGGGGCATGAATTAACAGGGCTCATTTGGAGAGCTTTAAACTAGATTCGAAGGGGGATGGGGTTGTAACTGGGCTTGCCCCAGTGGGGCAGCACTCTAGGATTGATGAAGACTGGGAGGCCTCCTATAATCCTAGGGTGAAATCAGTGAGCTCAGCTCCCTCCTTGAAATGCCTGTACACCAATGCATGCAGCATGGGAAATAAGCAGGAGGAGTTGGAGACCTGTGTTAAGTCAGGAGATTATGATCTGGTGGCAATTACAGAGACGTGGTGGGACAGCTCGCATGACTGGAATATAGTCATGGAGGGCTATGTCCTTTTCAGGAAAGACAGGCCAGCCAGGCGGGGTGGTGGGGTTGCTCTTTATGTGCGAGAGCAGCTGCAATGTACTGAGCTCTGTCCAGGAACAGGGGATGAGCGAGTTGAGAGTCTGTGGGTGAGAATTAAGGGGCAGGCTGGCAGGGGTGATACTGTTGTGGGTGTCTGTTACAGGCCACCAGATCAGGGTGAGGAAGTTGACGAGGCCTTCTACAAGCAGCTGAGAGCAGCCTCACAGTCACAGGACGTGGTTGTCGTGGGGGATTTTAATTTCCCTGATGTTTGCTGGAAGGACTACTCAGCAACCCAGCCACAGTCCAGGAGGTTCCTCCAGTGTATGGATGATAACTTCCTCATGCAAATGGTGGATCAGCCAACCAGGAGAGGAGCGCTGCTGGATCTCGTCCTCACTAAAAAGGAGGGTCTGGTCGAAGCAGTAAAGGTTGAGGGCTGCCTTGGCTGCAGCAACCACGAGATGGTGGAATTCAGGATCTTGTGTGGTAGGACCAGTACAATAGCAAGTAGAATTGCAACCCTGGACTTTAGCAGGGCAAACTTTGGTCTTTTCAAGCAATTGCTAGAGGAAATCCCATGGGCAAGGCTGCTTGAAGGTAAAGGGGCCCAAGATAGTTGGTTGACATTCAAGAATTGCTTATTCCGAGCTCAAGAGCAGAGCATCCCGACACGTAGGAACTCAAGGAAGAGGACCAGGAGACCTGCCTGGCTAAATAAGGAACTGCTGGGTATGCTCAAGTGGAAGAGGAGAGTTTACAGGTCATGGAAGGAGGGGCTGGCCACTTGGGAGGAATATAAGGCTGCTGCTAGAGGATGCAGGAAGGCAGCTAGGATGGCTAAGGCCTCCTTAGAATTAAATCTGGCAAGAGGGGTCAAGGACAGCAGAAAGAGCTTTTTCAAATACATGGCTGATAAAACTAACACCAGAGGCAAGGTAGGCCCACTGATGAACGGGATGGGTGCCCTGGTGACAGAAGATACAGAGATGGCAGAGTTATTGAATGCCATCTTTGTCTCTGTCTACTCTGCCAGAGGCAGTCCTGAAGAGCCCTGTACTCCTGAGACCTCAGATGAAGTCAGGTCAAGGGAGCAGTTTGCCTTAGTTGATAAGAAATGGGTTAGAGACCAGTTGAGCAATCTGGACATCCATAAATCCATAGGTCCAGATGGGATGCACCTGCAGGTGCTGAGGGAACTGGCGGAAGTCATTGCTAGACCACTCTCCATCATCTTTACCAAGTCTTGGGAAACGGGAGAGGTGCCTGAGGACTGGAGGAAAGCAAATGTCACTCCAGTCTTCAAAAAGGGCAAGAAGGAGGACCCGGGTAACTATAGACCGGTCAGCCTCACCTCCATCCCTGGGAAAGTGATGGAACACCTTATCCTTGGTGCCATCTTAAGGCATATCAAGGATAAGAGGGTTATGAGGGGCAGTCAACATGGCTTTTCCAAGGCGAAGTCATGCTTGACCAACCTCATAGCCTTTTATGAGGAAATAACATGGTGGATGGATGATGGCAGAGCGGTGGACGTGGTCTACCTTGACTTCAGCAAAGCATTTGACACAGTCTCCCACAGCATCCTCACAGCTAAACTGAGGAAGTGTGGTCTGGCTGATCAGGTAGTGAGGTGGACCGCGAACTGGCTGAAGGACAGAAGCCAGAGAGTTGTAGTCTATGGGGCGGATTCTAGTTGGAGGCCTGTATCTAGTGGAGTGCCTCAAGGGTCAGTATTGGGACCAGTATTATTTAATATATTCATCAATGATTTAGATGAGGGAATTGAGTGTACTGTCAGCAAGTTTGCTGATGACACTAAGCTGGGAGGAGTGGCTGACACGCCAGAAGGCTGTGCTGCCATCCAGCGAGACCTGGACAGGCTGGAGAGTTGGGCAGGGAGTAACTTGATGAAATATAACAAGGGGAAGTGTAGAGTCCTGCATCTGGGCAGGAACAACCCCAGGTTCCAATATAGGTTGGGGAAGGACCTGTTAGAGAGTAGTGTAGGGGAGAGGGACCTGGGGGTCCTAGTGGATGGCAGGATGACCATGAGCCAACACTGTGCCCTTGTGGCCAAGAAGGCCACTGGCATCCTGGGGTGTATTAGAAGGGGGGTGGTCAGTAGGTCGAGAGAGGTCCTCCTTCCCCTCTACTCTGCCCTGGTGAGACCGCATCTGGAATATTGTGTCCAGTTCTGGGCCCCTCAGTTCAAGAAGGACAGGGACCTGCTGGAGAGAGTCCAGCGCAGGGCAACTAAGATGATGAAGGGAGTGGAGCATCTCCCTTATGAGGAAAGGCTGAGGGAGCTGGGTCTCTATAGTTTGGAGAAGAGGAGACTGAGGGGTGACCTTATTAGTGTATATAAATATATAAAGGGGGAGTGTCACGAGGATGGAGCCAGGCTCTTCTCAGTGGCAAACAATGATAGGACAAGGGGTAATGGGTGTAAACTGGAACACAAGAGGTTCCACTTAAACTTGAGAAGAAACTTCTTCTCAGTGAGGGTGACAGAACACTGCAACAGGCTGCCCAGGGGGGTTGTGGAGTCGCCTTCTCTGGAGACATTCAAAACCCGCCTGGACACATTCCTGTGTAACCTTATCTAGGTGTTCCTGCTCTGGCAGGGGGATTGGACTAGATGATCTTTTGAGGTCCCTTCCAATCTCTAACATACTGTGATACTGTGATACTGTGATATATGTGTCTTTAGGGAATAAAATCCACACATTTCCTCGTTGTGTCTGTATCATTCATGGGAAAGTTCAGCAGGACCCATGTCAGGCATTACTTTTAGTCTCCCACCCCCTTTCATGACTACCTTTAATCAGGCAAATCAGTGCCACTTCAAAGCTCCATACTTTCTCCAGCATCCAGAACACCTTACACTGGCTGCTTTATAGACACTGAGGTAAATAAAATCAGTTGCATTTTCTCTCCTTACTTAAACTATTGCTTTTGGAGCTTTGTTTTTCAAACAAAATATCAGCATAGTTTGGTATGTGTTATTTTTAGTAAATCTTAGCTACATTTTCTGTTTTCCACTCGCCAAAATGTTGGGGTTTTTTTCCACCATGATTAACTCTGAACTTCATGCAGAGGCTGTACCTTTTTGGTATGCTGTGACAAATACACATATTTTCTAAGCATAGTAATTCTTTCTCCCTGGTGGCATCCCAAATCACTCTGAGTGGCAAATTTGACTGAACAACCAATGATTTCCCATCCTGGGTTAAATAAAAACACCTACTGTTGATATTTTACTTGCTTTTGTCCAGTCACACCCGTCTTGTACTGGTTTGAGCTGTTTATTGACAGACCTTGCAGTTTGTTTTGCCAGTTGCCTCACAAGGATAGCATGGAAATGATCTAGTCCCCTTCCCATGGATGCATCAAGCTTTTTTCTTCGAAGGAATCTTAAAAATGCAAACAAACAGTAATGGAGAAAAATAAAGCCTTTTGGTCTTCCTGAGTGAAGGGATCTTTTTTTCTTTTCAACATACTAATACGGGGAGGTTAATGTGTCACTATAAAAGAAATGTGGCACTCTGCTGTTCTCTCACAGAATACATTACTTAAATTCTCACTATGAATTTACATCTCTTTTCCTGAAATATAGTTTGGCACTTAGTAGGAAATGAATCTTAAACATTTTGAAAGTATAATTTAACATCTCAGCAAAACCCTGGATTGTGAATTGCGCTTTATAGAAACTTTTAGGGCTAGCTGAAGCTGACTTTAAAAAGAATAGAGAATTACATTTTTAGGTGGTGTTTTAGCTGCAAATGAGATTCCTACAGTTTTAGATACGTTGTTTATCTGATTGTGTACATAGGTTATACTCTTTATAGATTCCTTTTAAGGTGATTTTTATTTTGAATGACTTTTCATTCTTTGTTTAAATATCACATATACATATATACCTGTAAAAAGTTATATGCTACCAAAAATATTTTTTAACTAAGTCACAACAAAAGTCCAGAAGAAATCGCAACACACTAGAAAGACAGATAAACGTGTCTGATTTATAATTGTTCATCTCGAGGCACATCTTAGCCATGCAGGTCAACTCTATCAGACTTGAGACAGAACTAGTGTTGAATTCACCATTCTCTGCTGCTCCCATCCAATTAGGACTAATCTGCCCTTCTGCTTATACCATCAGTGTAGACTGATGCTCATTTCAATCAATTCTGTTTTACATGGATTTAAGTCAGAAATTAGTGATGTTCTGAGCATACAGCTGGGAAGTCCAAAAAAAAAGTAGTTTTATTCTGTATGGAGCCATTACTTGATGTCCTCAAGTCAAAAAAGCTCCCTGCAAAACTACTCATTTGTCTTCTATTTCTTTTTGCAGTTAAGTAATATCAGTTTGTCTTAGGATTTGACAGCTTCTGATGGACTTAAATGCAGTGAAAAAGTACAGCTCTGGTAAGCACTTTGGGATTCCAGAGAAGCAGGAGCACTGAGGCACATTGAACTTGGCAGGCTTACTTGAATGGATTGCTCTGCCGCACTTGGTACTTGTTTGACGATTGGTGCTTGGCATTAAATGTGATCATTATGTTTCCTCCTGAAGGCCTGATCCAATATCCATTAAGTCAATGGAAATCTTTCTTCCAGCCTCAATGTACATTTTTTCAGTTCTGGGAGATGTGCCTGTTTTATAAACTCTGGGTTTGTTAGCCTATTGAGCATGCACTGGAAGGGGTTGTACTTTAGTAACCTCTCTGGACTAATTAATTGTTTTATTTTGCAATTCATTAACATCTTAATGGTCATCCAGATCTTGTTTGCAAACAAAGAAACTAAAAAAAAGGCCTGAAAACTTACAAGAATGCTCTTTTTGTAAGACTGAAATCAATGTATGAATGTAGCTCCTGGTAATGGTGCTGGATCATACCCACATGCATTTCCCCTTAAATGCAGTTAGAATATGTTACATAGATTAATTACACATTATACAAAGGGTCTTACTATTTTTCATTATTTTCAGTATCATCTTGTTATGGGAGTGATGAATGGGATCATTTGACTTGGCTACACTCTAGCCTCTTTTATTCGATAAGGAGACCTCCTCTCGTTTTTGTTTCCCTGTTATAAAAATGAGTGAATCTTGAATGCCTCTTCTTATTAAAGTTCCATCTATTTTCATCTTTTTCCTTTTCTATTGGAAAATAAAAGGAATTTCTCTGGATTCTGGTTATTTTTGCAGAATCTTTTTTTGAAACAAGAATGCTCATATTAAGCACATGACATATACAAGGTTACTGAGAGTCTTGTACTTCTTTTTCATGGTCTCACCCCTGGCTGATTTGTGTATGCTGACTCAGGAAGTTTTCTTCCCACAATGATGACAGTCCCTCTATTTGTTTCTTCTAATCAGGCTGAGTCCAACATATGCTACCTCCTGCTGGAACTCTCTCTCTTTAAAATTGTTTTGGCAGAGGCTTTATTAGGTTTTTAGATCTATGCTGCTCGCCCTCTTGTTCAAATCTGCTTTTGGGTTTTTGTTTTTATGCTTGTCTGCCATCAGTCCTTTTAAAATGAGTAACTGTCAGAGTTATGTGATTTATTTTTATTCTTGTGATCAGTTTCTGCTAACAGAATGACCTATTTGAGAGCATGTTCCTTTGCTTGACTTTCTTCTCTTTCCCACCATAAGAAATTAACACTTATAAGAAAGTTTGGAGATCTGACACTGGGAGCAAGAGGGAATTATGGGATCCAAGAGTGCCCAGATCAGAAAAGGAGAAACATCCAAAGGAAATGTAGTTCAGCTTCAGGCTGATTTCTGAGGCTCCTATTTTGCAGCTGATGAAACAAAAGAAAAGCTGAGGTGGAGGGAGATGAGAGCGGTGTAGAGGGCAAGTTTGCAGTAGAATTTTGAGCTGAATTTAAATGATAATCAGACACAGAATATAATGGGGAAAAGCAGACAATGAGAATACAATAAGACAAAAGACTGACTGGGATAAATGTGAATAGACATGAACAAGTTCTTTTAAAAATCAAAGTCAGAAATTATGTAAAGCCATTGGAAAAGCTCTTCCTTTGACGATTCTGGCAGTTCAAAAATGTTTTGTTCAAAATCAGAATAAAACCAATGAGCATATGAGAATTCCTATCAGAAAGAAAATCCTGGTAAATCAAACTGTGTTATTCTGATGATCCACCACAACTGGGAGTAGCCAGCTGCCTGGCTGTCAGAAGCAATCTGGTCTGGCAGAGTCTGACAACCCTGAACTAAATCAAGGCACCCAGGATTTGGGTTTGGTTTGAAATTTCAGGCTCCTTTAGGCCTGTGCTACAGGTATCCTTCTGGAGATGAGGCCTCTGGGCTGGTGAATGAGCCAGGATACCTGGACAAATACGGAGCTGCTATTGTGCCACCAAACTGGGCATAACAGTACCTCAGCAGCCAGCCAAAATCTGACAGAGAGAAACAAAACCTTTTTGGTTTTGGACATTTTCCGATGGGGAAAAAAAGTCAAACACCAAGATCTTCAACCAAAATCTTCCCTTGCCCTATTTTATTTTATTCTGAACAGTGCCCTGCTGCAGTAAAAAAAACAGGAGTGTGAGAAAGGATGGGGTGATATGAAATGCTGCTCCTTGCTTTCTCCAGACAATGACAGCTATTTAACTGCATTTCCTTATGCCATGAAAGATAATGAGATAAATTTGATGAATTTTTGAGCTCAAAATATCAAGTAGTAGAGAATAAGTTTATTCTAAACCTAGGACTTAGACATCTCAGTCCTCCCTACCTAACTCTAGTAAGCTGTGTGCAGCTGCAATCTGTAAGAATTTTATTATGTTTAAGGAGCAGATGTCAAAGATGGGAGCTTCATTTGCCTCTCTATCTGCATGAAGAAATGTCTGTGCATGGTTTTTGATACCTATATGCAAGCGGTAGCTATTCACATGCATGAAATCTGTGTAAATTTCTCCAAAATATGGACAAATTACATCTGTAATTCAGTTTATCACATCCATGCTATGAGCAGCTTTGACGGTTTTGCACTGATACTGGTGGAAACACTCACTGGCTGAGTACTCACCAATATGAGCTGAGGTTGTGCACTCAGCCTTATAGAGAGGAAACATCAGGAAAAGGCTGTTTTCCTTCCCAAGAGTTTAATTTTGATGTCCTGGATGTCTTGTCTTCTGAAGGACATCACAGCATGTCAAGAAACAGCAAAGGGAGAAGTACAAAACCCAGGTAGACGGTGATACCCTGGACCACTATTTTCATATGCAATTCCTGAACCAGATCTGGCCACCTGCATTTTGCTCAGCATTTTGGCTTCTGAATAGAGAATATTTGCAGCTGGGTAATTACATCTATTTGCACGTATCTGCATAGGCATATTTTTCAGGTAGAATTCAAGTATCCATCTTGCAAAATGTAACCTTTGATGCATAGAGGAGACAGCAGTATTTATTTACTATAATTATTTCCAAATAATGTCATTTTCCTCAAAGTTTTCTCTTGGAATTTTGATATTTTTAATGGAAATCTAGCCCCAGATATTTTTAGCAAAAGCATAAGCAACAAGTGGCTAAAGGGAACACGTCTCTTGAATATGTATGTGCAGACACACGGCGACTTATCACACATCTAGTGTTCCTACTGTACTGAGGTCTTAACACTTGGCGGCAGATAAACTATGATGTTTCCCTGACATTTTCTTTTGCACTTCTAGCCAATCCAGGGGGAAGGGTTAAATGTAATGTGCAACTACAGGAATCTATTCTGTAAAAGACTCTAAGTTGAGTAGTACAGAGGAAATTAGCTACAATGACCTAAAATCTGTAGATCTATGAAACTGTGACCAACAGAAACCTCAGCAGTGGGCAGCTGTTTGCCTGAGCTATCATATAAAAATATCTCTGTTAATGGGCATCATTCCTAAATAGAAAACACACTTGTTAGCATTGCAGGAGATTCAATTCTGAAACTAGTCGCAGTATATTATACCATATATAACAATAGCACATCTATAAGTGTCATTTTATCCTATGTTTTGACAGAGTTTTAATGCACAGTTGATTTATAACCTGAACATGAACACCTGAAAGTCCATGTACAGGGTTTAAGCCTTGAAAGAACTTTACCTTTAATACTTTACATTAAATATAGTTTATTGTTGGCCCATTCTAAAAATATAGAGCAGCAAGGGCAAAATAAAGCAAAAGTTGGTGTCTTTTGGCAGTTTTGTGGCAGTTCTGAGCATCCTCTGAGCAGGGATCACAAATTATATCCTACTGACAAGCTCAAGTATTCTAAAATATAAATGAAGAGAAGAAAGTTTTGTTTTTACCATTGTCTGCCTTTGCTTTTCAAGGATTTTTTTTTAAAGGATTCACAGTCTAAACCCATGAGTAGTGCCTATGCCTCTTTTGAAGCTCAAAATGTGTCAGCTGAACAGAGGCAATAATTTATAAAGCAATCTCATCACTTCTGTACCTCACCACCTCTTTCTCCCCAAGAGTGCAGAAGCTGGCATTGTAGTGAGCAACACCTTGGGTCCTGTCCCCACTCAAAGAACCATGTGCATGATTAGAAATACTGTGAAGGCACCATGTAAGCACATGTAGCATCCAGGAAACCCCCAGAAATTAGATCCTGCTGAGCTGGTCCTCTACACACACCACTAATGTCTCTCTTTATCCCATCAGCAGACTGGCCATGGACTGCCCTCCCACTAACTTTCACCTCTCAACTCTCACGTTCCATCACCAGTTGGAGCATGATGGCAGCTCTTTGCTCAGAAGGATGGACTTGCAGACAAACCTTTTCACAGATGCTTCTCCTGATGTCTGAGAGGAACTCAATAACAGGTTCACAGAGCACACAGATTAACCCATATATCTGCCAGAAACGGATCAGATGCCAGCTCAGATATGCAGTGTCCAGCTGGTAACAGGCTGGTAAAAGCAAGGACAAGATAATTGATGACTGTTTTCATCCAGGTGATGTGGGAAAAGTGAATGAAGCAGTATTGTCCATCATGTGTCCTTCTTTACTATACTATCTTTACTCTCTCACTATAAGCAAAATCTTCTGGGGTTTAAAACCCTCTGGTACATCAATGCCATTCACATCCCTGATGACCCATGGGGCTCTGATTTTTATATTTGTAGCAAACTTTTCAAAGTCCATTGCTGTTTTGTTTTTAGTTCCTGACCATGGCTTGATTGCCCGTTACTGAGGTAATCATTTAGTACTTTGTATTCAATGAGCATCACAGATTAGAGGGTGAAGAGATTCCTTTTAACATTTACTGATTGTGAAGTTTCTCCATGTTAAATACTTGATACTAAATTACATTTATAATCTTCACTCTTTTGCCACCACAAATAAATTTCCACAGATTTTTTTCCCATTAATTATTATTTTTCATATTTAGATGTGGATTCTAAACAGAATACCACTTATGAAAGCCCAAGGGATGAATAAGAACGGATGACCAATCCTAGTGACCATGAAATTCACAGCATAGGAATTGTATCAGCAAAGGTAGGTTAGGCAGCTTTTTAGTACCTGTGCCAGTAAAACGCTGTCGTTGTACCCTCCGGGCATGGTGGTGAGCAAATTGTAGAGTCACAAATCCAAAACGCTGACACAGATGCTTCAGCACTATGAAAGGTCTCAGCATCTGAAAGGTTTGCCAGTGCTCACAGTACAGATCATACCCCCCATGTAAAGCGGAACGAGAACTGTAGAGAAGACTCCAAGCACTGAATTTTAGCTGTTTGCCTCTTGCTATACCCACGATTTCTTTTAGCCTTTTATCACTGATGTAGAGATGCATCCATTTATCGACTTTGGGAAAGGATTTGGTTTAAAACCCCAACATAGTGGTCACAACAGCATACCTGTAAAGAGGGGAAAGCTGCTGTGGAATCCCAACTCCAAGCTGCAGCTCTGCCTTGGTCTGCTCCAGGATCACCAAAGGTACTCACAGAGAAGTCATGAAAGAAGGGACCCCTCCTTCCCCCAGAAATGTACCCAGGTGATAAAGACAGGGTCACCGCTGCTGTGCAATAGCCTTGACCTGGAGAACCCTCCTGGAAACCAGGGATCTGCCTTCCTCCTGGACCAGCATTCAGGATGCAAGGCGAGTAGAAGGGTGAGATGTCCCAGTCCAAGAATATTTCTTCATTTCATGTGAAATCAGCTGAAACTGGAAGCTATCAATGAGTCAGGAGCAGGAGTCTGGCAGCCTGAAGGAGCAGGAGAGCATTGTAGGTTTGGTTCTTAGCTGCATGACCAAGAACTGGCTTCACACTTTTGCTTGTTTCACTCCCTGAAAGCTGTGTAGAAAGATTTAGAGCAGCCTGAGGAGCCTGTGATATTCTCACTGTAGCTTGAAATTCATCTAAATATTGACTCAGAGAAGGTTTGAGGTAGAAAAGCACCTTGTATCAGAGTATTTGCACTAAACCTCTTGAAGATCAATGAGCCAGAGTGATTGGACAATTCCAGTTTCTCTTGGCGACTGCATTTGTCTTACAAGCCAGCCTTAAAATTTGCATTTCATACATTATTCGAAGTCCAGATGCACCCAGTCTTTATGTGTTTCTTCTTGCTTGTAAAGCCTCTTCGCTGTTTTTGTTGCCACTGTAATAATAAAGATAACTTTTTATATGCACTGTAGGACCATCAAAGCTGGTGGTTTACTTAGTACATATTAAGCAAATGTTTTGGGTCAAGTCAGTTTGGCAGAAAACAGACAGCGGCAGTTCTAACCAGAAACTTTTCTCCTCCAGGAACTCCCAGAAGTTAGGAAATTAGATGTAAATGCTGCCATATTGCATAACACAGAGGAGTGTTGTAACACTAGGAAAACACTTCTGTGGTGGTGTTCCTATCTATGTTGCAACAAGTATTTTTCTTTAACTTAAAACAGTGTTTTGCAAACCACTGTTTAGGATGTGCATATACATAGTACAGAGCTACATGATATTTTTCCCTCCTCTTCACTGCTCTGTTGAATCAAGGCTTTAGGGCAATTATAAGAAACTATTAGCCTACACAGGGTCATGATGCATTTATGTATGTTTACAATGGCTCTGACCACTCCCCACACCACGGCATCCCCTGCCCAAGCACATAGTCTACAGAAAAGTGGTTTTTCTCCCTCTGACCAAGGCAGGACATACAGCCTTCATCTCTTTAACTAGTCCCATCATTGGAGCGAAATCTTGCAATGCTCCACTGATGCTAGTGAAGCAGTTCAGAGGTAACAATGACCACATAGAGGTATTGGGATGGGTTACAACGGTCTGGCTTTTCTCCTTCCTTGATGGAAATGACTGCTTTGGTCTATTTTCTGTAATAAATACATAGCCTTTTTATTCTTTATGCTGCTGCTTTAATTTTATATTCATTCTGGAATGATGTAGTTCCAAAGCTTTTGAAAGCTTGAGCTTGATCTATCGATATCTATGCTATATGTAACCAGAAGAAGGAGGAGATGGATGGGAAAAGCAGTTATGCCGGCTCTCAGATGTGGCTTTGTGAGCTCAGGCTTTCAATAGAGTTTCTCTGGATTTATACTGATGTAATTAAGAATAGCTCATGGCCCGCTGTAGTAAGCAGGCTAGAAAGACACAACCCATTAAAAGAAGCCCCTGAATTTCTACTCTGCAATTTCAGCTGTGTTTTATTTATTTGCTGTTATCCTGCAATGATTCTTTTTTTTATCTTTTCTTTGTTTTCTCCCTGCAGCTTGTTTATATACCAGCACTTGGGAATTTTACTTTTACAAGGTGTTTATAGTGTTTGCTTTAAGGCAGGTATTTAAGCATCTGAAACACTTCAGGTTTTTAATGTTTGAGGTAAATATAGTATTACTCTGCCATGTACAACATGTAAATTTCTATGGTTTAAGCATTTTAAAGTCCTTGGAGCTTAAGTCCCACTCCCACAAACATGTGCTGTTTTCAATACAGGTGAATTGAGATCAGTTACAAAATGGCTGTGTAAATGAACATGGGGAAGTAAAAAATCCCTTCTCCTGAAGGAGAAGCTTAAATCTTCAGAGACTTAATGCCCAGGTGGGCTGCGTTCAGGTGCTGTGCTGCATGGCTATGGTGGGTATTTGCTGGATGTGGTGTGAGCAAGAGGCTCAGGAGATTCATATTGAATTCTTCACTCTGCTAAACTCTGCTTTAATTCTCTGTGTGCCTCCATTCAGCCATAAGGTCTTCACCATTCCTGATGAAAGTTGAGATAAACACACTGAAAACTGTGAAAGCCTGAAATAGGAGGTAACAGGGCTGTGTTGGCAGAAGTGTATTCTGTTCTGCTAATCGTTTGCTGCTGAAGTCTGCAGAGAGGAGGGAGGCTTTATGCTGAATGAGCGTGACAGGGTCATGCAGGACTTCACACACCTCTGGGACAAAGTTTCAGAGAAAAGTTTCAGGGTTTTTATCAACAGTGTCTGCAGCTGAAATTCAAATAAAATTGTTTAAAGAGCTCCAACAGTGCCATACAAGTGACTGTCCTGAGGGAGCGCAATGGTTGTTAGACCATCACCAGTATATGCTTATTGACCACAAGGTTGTGTAGACAATAAGCACAGAAAATGTAAGTGTGGAAATGAAAAACCTTTGGAAAATGTCTTTGTGAACACGTTAGTTCTCAAAGGATGTTTTCCACCTCTTTATTGATCTGTGTATGTAAGTCACAATGACCATCCTGCTCAGAAGAAGAGGATTGCTTCCCTCAGAACATGTATTAGATAAAGAGTGTAATCATTGCTCCCTAACAAAAGCAAAATCCATCCTCAACTTCGCTGCATGCAGCAAATCAGAGTGTCTTGTATGGGAAGTGTGTGTCCTTAGTCAGTTGTTGCTGTGTGGTTTAGTGAGGTGTTATCTATACACCAAGCTTTGTTTCATTTAAGGGTCCCAGTTTGATTTTTAAGCAGAACTTGACGTAGGCAGGAACAGAGGGTGCTCAGCATCTCAGAGGAGACAGCAGCCTCTGAAGAGACACTCAGTATGTGGGAGATGCTGAACCGCAGCCCGCATTTCCCATACCACTCCTTACCAGGCTGCTGCTATATTTATAGCAGCAGTCTGCATTATGTGGTTGTTGTGTTCTGCTGAGAATTACTTTGGCGGAGGAATGAGCTTCTCTCTCTGACTGGCATCAGTGCTCTGTTCCGGCTCATGCCATGGCTCCAGGAGGGCGAGAACCCAATTGCAAAACCATCCGGACTTCATTATTTATTAAAGCTGGGAAAACAGATTACCTAAATCATAAATAGATGGGTAACATCGGTTAATCCTGCAAAGGCAGTGCTCTTATCATAGAAAGTTAAAGCACAAATAAATAAAACAAATAAATCGTTTCTGGAACCAAGAACACATTTACAAATGTGCCTGAAGCTGCTGGAAGTATTAAGATGAAGATGCAGTGGGTTTCAGATCATGAAATGAGTGATACTGAGTGTAGTCTTGAAATAGGCACTATTATTATTAGTGCTAAGTATGCTTAATAGAGGTAGTGTGCCACAGATTTAACACAATGGCATGAATAAGAACCAGAATAGTGTATGTGGCTTACTAGTGACATATTATGTGCAATGAGTTGAACACATCTTTTGCACTACAGTTGTGCAGTGTTTTGAGGGATTGTTTTCCCAGCTCCGTTTGGAAATGAGTCACCCTCTTGAAACTGAGAGTTTGTATTTTGTTCTGGAGATACTTGGGCTGAACTCTGTCTGTTCTGCTTCTGTGGGAGTGTATCATTAAGATCATTGGTATAAACAGAGATTAAGATTACTCCAAACCACGATTGTGTTCCAAAATTAATGTCCTGCCCTTCTTTCTAATGACTGTATGCAGTGGGCTTATGTTAGTATACCGCCTTCTTGTTACATGCACTATAATCACTGTTTGATGGATTATTACCTGTCTGACATATGCTGTAAAACAGTGAGAAACACAGGTTCATATAAATTTGAGTTTAATTGCATCTCATGATGGTGGGCTTATTTTATTTTATTTCTTAGGAATGAGGGTCTGGAAACAGTCTGATATGTAGGTTTCAAAGCCTTTTGAAAAAAAACCCTAATCTGCATCTCTTCTTTTAGATCACACACTAATCCCTTTGACTGTTATGATTACAGCAGACTTCAGAAGGTTTCCCACCAATTATAGTCTTATTTCTGGATGTCATCGGTAGAGCTTAGAAGGGCGCTTTTTTGTCTTCTCTCCCCACAATAAAGCAGCTGCACAGAAAACAGATGGTGCAGAGCCTATCCAGTTGAAATTAATGGAGTCAGGCTATCCACACAAATCTTTGCAATGGAAAAAGGAGAGATTCTTTTTTTTTTTTTTTTCAGTGAGTTGTGTACAAGATGTATGCTGTTTGTAAAGGAATTTACTTCAAGTAAGGGATAAAAAGCTGTAACCAGTGAAGAGGAAAGCTTGCTTTTTAAATCAAAACTCAAATATAAGTACACAGGAGCAGTCATGCTGTCTCAATGGAAGCCTCCACATTTGTAGTTGAAGGATGGAGTAACATTTCTTTTCTGGCAGAGTTCTATTTAAACCATAACAGTTGATGCAATGATTCAACACACAGCCAAGTTTTACATGTGGATTAGTAACAAATTTGTGACGGGACACATCTGAATCCACATACAAGGACTACATAAACCTCTAACGCAAATAGTCCTTAAAAAAATGATCAGAATTGTGTGACTGCATGAACAGGCATTTGTACATTGGTGTTTACAGTGTCCATAAAAATCTGGTTGCGCAGGAGAATAGATTTAAAAAGGTCTTTTGACGTCTACCAGGAGTTTCAGAAGCACTCAAGCAATTAGCCTCTGAATACCTTTATGACTGGTACAAATTAGGTGACTAACTTATGCAGGTGCTTTTGTGAATCCCACGAGGCTCATATATGCATAAATAGATGCCTAAACAATGTTTATGTATTCGTTCTATGGTCCTTAAACCTTTTGGTGGCATATTTTGTTCCTTCCTCTGAGTAACAGAATTGTCTTCTTGCTGTGAGTAATCCACTTGTCAGGAGTTAATGCCACATCTTGCAGCTGTTCTGTACAAGTGGGGTCATGGCTGGTGAGCCAAGTGGCTGAATTTTCTTTGTTCTGTTGCTGTTGCTTGGACATGGTCTGAAAGTGTGTTGAGGGTACAGAGGGAACAAGTGCATTTGCTGGAACATGCCTGTGTTTGGCACTAGGGAATGGTAGCCTGGGTTTCTAGGAATGGTTCATTACATACATGACTAGAGTATGGCGGATGTTTACTAGCCAGCTTGGTTAACACAGGGCTGTGTCAGGAAGGGTGTGGGGTGGATGTGTTAGAGACTTCTTTCTGAAAGAATGTGTCACAGTCTGGATGTCTTAAATATATCTGTGTTGGGGCTGGAGCCTTACACTGTTGTGATAAGACAAAATGACAAGTGTACTCAAAGCAACAATCTTACATGCTTTCAACAAAAATGTAGAAGCTTCTTCTCTTTATTCACAATAATCAGGGAGTTAGAAGAAATGGCAGATATAGTATAATAAGGGGAAAAAAAGCATTCCAAGAAGAATATCAGAAGCTACTGATTAGCCATGAGATGCGGCAGGTTATGTACAAACAGAAAAAGCTGGCTCAGGACTGCAGCAGAATCCTGCTGCCAAAGATGTAAGCTCTTTACAAACAAAGCACCAGGAAACCTAACGCAACCCTTGCTCCTGGAGTGACAAAGAGAAGCTTTGAGGGCCACAGGGCAGCAATCAGGGAATCATATTTTCTGCCTCTCTGACACAAGTGGCATTACATGGTGCATGGCCTTTATTTATGTTACATTTGAGCTTATGCATTGACATTTTTGTTTCTGCAAAAGGCACATCTAGTTAAGTATTGCCATTTCACATATGAGTGTTTGCTGGGGAGGAGGAAGAAAAGGATAACTTTCTAAAAGTGAGCCTGTTAGCAGAAAAGGGAAAACTACTACCAGCTGATATTTAGGGTGAAGTTTTATGATTGTCAGCCAAACCATCAGGCGTTCAACCCATATGTTTTCCTGCTCGAAACATTTTATTCTCTTCTACTTCGAGACTCCAACAGCCTTCAGGGATTTATAGCATTTACTTAAAAACAGCAAACATTTTCAATTATTTCCACACTGTTCAGGGACCATAATTTACTTAATGCTATGAACAATCGCATTTCTCAGGGACTGCTGTGAAATGTCACCTCTAAAGAATGGCTCCCTTGTTGGTAGCAGTGAAAGCCCTCTTTGTAGTTTTCATTTTTTATTTTGATTTAATTTTCAGACAATTCAACTTTCACACCATGCATGAGTGACTAAATTCATTTCACTTGTCAGAAGAGAAAAATTTTAATAATTAAAATCTAAAGCAAGGGTGGCCTTTTGCTTGCCAACCATATAATTCACATCTATTTTATTTTCTTCTCTTGTGGTTGACTTTTTTTCTGGACATAGGTTGGGGTTGGGGTTGGCTTTTTATCATGTTTTTTTGTTTGGTTTGGTTGGGTTTTTTCCTCCCCAAGCCATTATCAATAATTTGTCTGAACTTTTGAAGAACTTCAGTGAAAGTACCAGATGAACTGTGGATGAGAATCCTTTCTGTCTGCATGGACACAACCCATTCTTGTTTTTCAGCCCAGTGCAACACAAGTTGATGTCACATGTAGTTGGGCTTGTTATACACAGGAATTCCCCCAGAAGTACCTTGGTATGAAAAGCTGTGTGAACTTGCTTGTCACTGTCTAAACCAGACATGTTCCAGCAATGTTGTCCTGACACATTTATCTCACCCCTCTTTGCTTGACCTCCAGCAGCTATGAGTGACCATCAGTTGTGCAGGAGGTCTCTGTTGTGCTTGGAGCTGGCTATCACATGGAAATAACATGATTTTATTTCCTGTGATGTGCACAGTCACTGAGCAGAGAAGCTGAAGGTGAAGAATTTCATTCCCTCCAACCAGCAAGTGAGTAAAGACTAACCTGGTTAGTTTGAACTGGCTTTAGATCCAAGGCCAGTTCAAGGCAGTAGACAAAGTTGATAGCAAAATGGTTGTGGCTCCACTACTTGCTTTGCTACCGTGGAAAGCTGTGTTGGATTCCTGCCTCTCAGTCCAGACAAGCAGGCAAACTTGTAGTTATTGGGGAACATCTGTCTCAAAACACACCCGGAAAAAGTGCACTGAGTTTTTATCCCAAAAGTTGGCTGGTTTTCATTAAGAATACATTCACTATTCTCTAAATGTACTTGCCACTAAAACCTTATGCAAATCATTATTACAGCTAAGCCGTGGTTGTAATTTCCATTTCACTGAGGTCAGTTGCCTTACATTTCTAGGATTAGTTGCTGGTGGTGTAAATGGCTTATATTCCTCTTTGAGGGTGCTGGTTTTAAATTAAATATACAGCTGGAATGTGTGCGTCTGCTTCAGACTTGCAAGCTGCTAATGTGCTCTGTTTAATCAAAATCCATTACCTTTCATGAGATGCAAAGGATTAACCCTTAAGTGACTCTATGGACGCTGTTCAGTTAAAGTTACACTGATAGAGTCAGTACTATACAGTATTTATGCTTTCCTGTTGAGATAAATGGTCCCTTGGAAGTGCTGAACTAGGTAAGCCAAAAAGCATAGAATTTCAGAGGTTAATTGTATTCACAAACATGGCTTTTGAAGGATTATTTCTCAATTCTTTTTCTTTATTACGCTGGTTAAAACTTTTCTAAATGCTATAGACATCCTTCATACAGCCTGGTAATGTTTTCACTGCTACCAGGAGCACGCCTTTTAAAGATATGGAAACACAGATGTGCATGTACTTGTGTTAACAAAAGTTTATCTTTCAGTTAGCCAAGGTAGAAAAAAAGTGAGAAAATCAGAGATTCCAGTTGCTACAAAAGAAACGAGAAACAAGACTTGATATTAAACAGTGTAGAGTGTATACTGCCAATTAATTGTACGTTTAATTAAGTTTGTCGGCATGTTATGCATAGCTGAATCTTAAAGAAATGTTGTGGAAGCATGAAAATGTAGGGCTAGAGAAGGTGATATTTTACCTGGGATGTTCTTGAGGATAAGCTCTGTACATGTGAAAGATCAACCTCACATCACTCTGCAGCGAATCTGAGTTATCAAAATAATGGTCTAAGTAAAAAGATCAACCTTTCCTCACTAATGTCCATTTGCATCTGAACTGGGGGGGAGAAGCTGCTGTAGTAAAACCAAACTTTCTCAATGCAGGGAATGTATTATATATTTAGCACAAGCATAGCTGCAAATCTACTAACAAACTTTTAAATTTAACCAACATAATGGATTTACCCCAGCTAGTAGTAACCTAAATATTAGATTACTAGGAAGGAAATGAAAACCCCACTTTTGTATCTTTCCTCAGCCTTGGAGAATTTCCAGTCCACATCTCCAAAGAAAGTTCCCAGTACAGTGGGCTCTGAGCTAGCATGGGTAAAGGGCAGCTGCTGAGCCCCAATTTATCTTTCCTGACCCCAAAAAGGTCACATTTTTACCAAGCTCTAATATAATCAGGTTTATTTACATGCTCTAAACTAAGCGTATTTTAAACTAAGTGTGTTATTTCAGCTTTGTGCATGAACAAATGCAAATGTCTGTGTTGATTGTGGTAAATCTACTTAAGCATTGATCCTTCTCCATCAAAGGGAATTGCAGCAATTCTTTGTCCTTACAAGTATCTTTTTAGCACTTTTTCAAGCTTGTTCTTAATCTCTGGGGAGGAGGGTAATCTATTTAATCACCTTTAATGTGTTTTTTTCCCCTTCTCCACAGAAATCAGCAAATAAGGTCCTGTGCATCTCCCCTCTTCATATAATCTCATCCAAGTAAAATCCAAGTAATCCAATTGATATTGGGGTGGGTGAAAGTGTTCTCTGGATCAGCTTCAGGACACAAACATCAGGTGTGATTAATCCTGTTCAAGTGGGACAGGAGATGTGGAAGTCAGGAGGTCTCATTGTTCTAACTCACTGGGAGAGGGCTTCCAATGCCAGAGAGCTCACCCCTGGCAATGCTGGCTCCTCTAAGAAACACAAAGGTGCCCAACCTGAAAAGGGGGTGGAATTCTGATGTTCCTGCAACCAAGGGAGGTTTGCTGTACTTTATCCCAGAAGCAGGATTTAATCTGAGATTTTTACTGTCATTGGGAATGGACAGTATCCTGAAGTCTCAATTTACTTGATGTGAGTCAGCTTCCAAACTCATTTATTTGCCAGGCAGCGTCCTCAATATGCTACAGGAATCATTAACCTGCTTAAATTAAATGCATCCTGAAAATGTATAAATAAGCTAATTTTAAGCATCGTCTAGATATGAACAAACAGTATTCTATGTGCTGAACCATTGAAAATTAGCATACATAATGGTGAGAAGTATAGTGTTTAATACTCTGAGTACTTTTAATCTTCAAAGAATTTAGCAAACATTAGTCAATAAATAATTTAATAAGTGATGTATATTAAGTGCAAATAGTGCAAATGCAAGCCTCACTTTATATTTTTTATTTGAATTTGGCTAAGGATTCTGTTCCAAATAATGTTGGTGTAAAATTGAGCAGTTAAGAGCTTTTACATTCACTTACCTTTCAAATTGGAGTTTTAAAAGTTATCACAATAGTAACCTTACAGTATTTCAAAATGAAGAATTGCATTTGCTTTCTTTTTAAATTTTGGTCTGAATGGTCAATAAATAAGATGGCTAATATGTAAACAACTGTTTGAAAAGTCCTATGCTGGACTGTCTAGCTGTTATGTTATATTGCATTTCCAAACGACACATCTTTCATCTGATACTTCCAGAACAAATTAGGCAGAAAAGCACCTCATATTCCTAAATACTTTTAGCCAATGGGCTTTTCAAGGTTAAATAGACAACATACATGACTTTGAAGTGGCAAATGGTGCTACTAAAAATCCATTAATGTGCACATTAGCAAAAATTTGATAGGTCCTCATGGCAATTGCTGGAGACAACTAACAAGGAATATTTCATAGGACCAACCAGACTTCTATGAGTTTCACTTTGTCTTTAATTAGACCATGGGAAAAAAAGCGCTTCTATGGCATATTAGCATGCCTTTATCACTGCACTCAAAATAACAAATAATTAGCAAACTCATCTTTTAAGCAAGGCAGTACAGTGGCATGTCTTCAGAAAGGTAATTTTAGTTCTCTTTCGCTGTGTTTCTGCTTCTCCTATAATAATTATCAGGGAAGGAGCAACTGACAGCAGCTAGGTGAATAACATTAGCTGTTAAATTAGTAAATAGTATCTGCATTTGCAACAGTCAAAAATACAACAGTAAGGTGAGAATCCTAATTGAATGTCTAGGAAATAGATCTTCATTTGCTCTGAGTGCTCCTGCATCACTCTTTTGTTAAATCTAGCTATTTTATATAGAACTCCTGTGATTTACAGTTTTTGCTTAAGGAAACACCTCAGCTGATATGCTGTAGCTCCTCTGTAAGTAGACTGGATGCTTGCTACAGTTGAAGTTTTTTGCAAGCCCTGCTTCTGTTCAGCAAAAGCACTTCAGCATATGCTCAACCTGAGGATAATGACATTCCTGCCCAGCAAAGCACAGAAGCAAATGCTTAAATTTCAGGGTAACAGCAGCCTTGCATTAAGTACATACCTGCCTTAAAAGAGACAAGGCAGTATTATTCTTCGTCAGTATTTCCTTAGCTACTGGTTGTAGATCACCCAAGTCCTCCTGCACTTCTCTTGAAAGCAGGATTGGTTCCATTTCAAACTTTTGCAATATCATTGAAGATTTATGCCATTCCTGTCCTTCCCATTACTTTTCCTTGAAATAGTAGTCTACAGATGGTTCCCCAGGTAAGTCTAGAGTGGAACATGAAGATTGCAAAGATATGAAGCTGAAGGCTTCTGTTTCCAGTGTGTGTTTAGGACTTGCAGTTTTACCAGTCCTGAAGCTGTACATAATGTTTCATACTGGATGAGCATTATCTATCTCTGAGCTGTTTCTTCCTCAATCAAGCTGATATTCAGGAAACTTAGGGGTACTTTTGTTGTTTCTCTAGTGCTCTGTACAACACTTCCGGATGCCCTCAAGCATCCCTAGATGAATATTTTTGGTATGCATATAAAAATTTCAATCACTGAAAAAATCAAGCTGTTTTCAATGCTTTCGAAGTTGGCTTTCACAGTGTCAAAAGTCTTTATGCTACTCTTGTCTTCATAAGCACTATGGCTGTTGATAAGCACTGCCACTGCCCGCTTCTCAGACACATTCTCCTCCTCTGTTGTCTTCCCAAGTAGGTGTCAAAAGCGCTTCATTGTGCTTGTTCTGTAGCATCATCCCCTTAGAGATCTTGAATTGTGTACTTGACCGTCACATTGTTTGGGAAGGTGGGAACAGGCTTATGCATCTCTTCCAAGGCCTTCTGGGCCACCACCTTACCCTCCATTTTCACATCAGTTCAGCCTCCATTCTTCCCTTGTTAAATACTGCACCACCACGCCTTCACTTCAGAACACAATAGCTCTTTTAAGCTGTTCTGTTTCTCCCTCCTTCAGGATTACACAGTTGGATCCATTTGGCTTCTTGTCAGTTTACTTTCCCTGAATACTGATTTATGGGGTTTTTTTTTGCCTTTAGATAGATAGATAGTCACTATGGAGGGTCATTAAGAATTTTTGCATTTCTTAAGCCTAAAAAATAAAAAAATAAGAGCAAAGTGATTCACAATTGTACTCCTGCACAACAGGCCACAGTGTTCCATCTAATCAGCCTCTTTCAATACATATGAAAAAATTAATTTCTGTTCTGTATTAAAAATAGCACCTTGTTGAAACAGATTGAGACACTAAAATTATTACAAACTGAAAGATGATATTAAATATATGGAAACTACCTTCACAGGTTATTCAGGTATCCAGGAGAGAAAAATAAGAGGAACAACAGGGTGTTGATGAGGAAACTATTACTAATGGCTTAAAAATTTAATGGCTCCCATGTAGAGCTTGGCTTGGGCTAGGGGGAAGGGTTGGTATTTGGCTGAGATATGAGTTGAGCATGGACCAACTGGCCACACAAAGGACTAGAAATACTGGGTTTGTGCCAGTTTCTGCCACCAGCCTACTGTTTGAATTTAGCAGACCTTTGTCTCGATTTTTCCCCTGTGCAAGGATGTGAGATGCAGAACCCTGAATTCATGGGGATGATACCTAATCAATTTGAGCTGGCACTTGCAAATTTGCAGCTTGGTTGCTTCACCATAGTGTGCAAAATCCTCACAGCCTTAAGCGTGTTTTTCTTGAATTGAGGAGCTGTTTGCACCCCATCCTGTTGTGTCAGTGGACAGCTGAGGCATTTGGGAACTATGGATCACCCAGAAAGTCTCTAGCAGAGAAAGGACGCAAACCTGCATCACTACATACCCAGTGCCGTACCATTCTGCCTCCCATCACATGTGCTGTTTTAGCAACAGAAAAGGGCTTTGGAGAGGAAGGTCTACTTTAGTTGGAAATGGCAACTGGTTGTTTGAACCATTCCTTGCCTTCAACCACATAATGAGGACTGGATTCCTTCTCTCTTTGAAGCTGACTAATATAGTTTATCATATAAAATCCATTTACCCAGGCTATGTGCGGGAGGAAGAAGGGTGAACTTCCCCATAATGCTTGTGAAATACTTTGATATTTTAGCCTGGAAGGCACTGTAGAAGTGCAATGGATTATTATTAATGAATTAACTAAATGATTAATTTAGTTAAAAGCTAAATTATTTAATTATTCATTAAATTAGCCCCAAATGTGACAACAGCAATGAGACAAGCAGTCAGTCTGCAAAGGCGTAATACAACTTGCATTAAAAAGTTGTTTTCTCCATTATTTAATGAATTAAAGCTTTGGTTATAAACAAGTCATCCAACAGCCTTTTCAGTCGTAGTACGACTGATGCCTCTCTGGTGTGTCGTTACAGATGATAGCAGTGTGAGACTGAAGACAAGATGAGGTCATTCCTAATGAAGAAGAACTCAACCTTTTGGTAGTGGGATGTCTAAAAGTAATTAATCCTATTCTTAGAAACTCTAAGTGAGGTGAATAAAGATACATCATTTAACAGAAACTTCCCTCAGGAGAACCATTGGGGGTTTACCAAAACTGTGGAAGTTTTCTAAAATTCAAGCAAATTTTCTAAGTAAGACCACACGTGTGAGAGAGAATGAGAAAGTGAAGTCAGAATAATTTCTGATATATGGCTTCACTGAAATCAAACCTACCAAAAAAGAATTTTAGTTTGTTAATTTTTCAGGTGTGCAACTGAGCCGGTCTTTTAGCATGTCCCTCTTCCTCCAAACAAAACTACATGAGAGCAAAAATCAGGATGGAATATTTCTCACCATGCACTGGTTTACTTTCTCTGAAATAGGAGAAGAAATAATTACTTGCCAAAAATATGTTTTGAGCACATGTGTAGGTTGACCTGCACAGTAGGTCACCAGCAGTGACTGGTGAGAGTGTAGTGCATTCAGAGTTGGGTGACACCCCATAGAGCCGGTAAGAGGAAACCCCTTTGAAAAGATCATAATTTGAATACGTAAGGCAGACCTCTGCAGAGGAAAACTGGTCTGTGCAGGAGTTGTTGAACAGAAGTTCAACGGCAGGTGTTTGGATAATAGCTGTATGTGCAGTGGACGTGGTGAGAAATTGTTTCTCTGGTCCATCGAGAGTTTATGGATTTTATTCATTAGTGGAACTACAGTAGCATATTCTTGAATTTATCCCCAAAATAAGAGCTGAAAGAATGTGACTGTAAAGGAGCATTTCTGTGATGGTAGGCACTCATCCAGGATGTGGGAGATGAGAGCTGAAGCCAGGCTTGGGCTGAGCTATCGTGTGCTCATGCAGCTGCCTCTCCACATGGAGCAGTCCCAAAAGAGAGACTGGAGCTTTGCTCCAGGGCAGTGCAGGGAAATGCCTGTGGGATGTAGAACAGCTTTCTGTTTCCAAGATCATTTCCCACTTCTTAAGTAAGTGGCCCAATTAGCTGTTTACCTCTTTCTCTCAAGATACTTCATCTTGGAGGTTAGAAACTTCCCCCAACAGACACTTTGATGAATTTGCTGTAAAAGCTGATTTATTTTTTTGGCATACTGAAGTTTCTGAACAGAAAGATACTCCATCAAAAGTCCTCATCCAACTTTAGTCAGCCCTTAATGGAACACATCTACTTATATCCTTAAACTTCCAGAGCAACACTGTGCACTGGAAGCTTAAGGTCTGTCGTTAAGCAGTGCCCTTTATTCTTGGGGGCTGCAAGGACTGGCCCAGGCAGGTGTCTTGGGTTAACCTGGGCAGTTAGAAATATCAAGGCAGCCAGTCCTGGCAGGAAAACATATCACCAGCCTCTTTAGAATACAGTGACTTTTCTGCTTAGCCTGGCATTCTTTTTCCTTTCCAATTCTCTTTTGCAGACACATGAATGTTAACTGACACTGCCATTATCACCTCACAAGGCAGAAGTCAAGCTGCATTTGGGAAGAGCTATTTAGCCAGCTCCATGAAGTCTCACAATTTAGATCATCTTTCAACCACCAGAGTTTAGGCCTTGATTCTGCAACATCTCAGACATACAATTAAATTTGTCATCCTCACTTGTCCTACTGAAGTCTGCTGGCAGGCACAAGGCTTAAGTTATGTATGTCCTTGAAAGATTAGACCCTTATTCTTCTCTAGCACTTCAAATAGATTAGTTGGAAGCCAATTTCTTGTAAAATTCACTGTATCTCTACCTACAGAGCAGCAGTGGGCAAAAGGCTCTGTGTTTTATCACTATTAATAATTCTAGCCTGTGCTACAAAAATATATGAGAAACTTCAGCAATTTTTTAAGCTCAGTACTTGAATTCTAGAATTAGACTTCTGAGACATCTTGTTTCACACATACTGCAGAGGCGGAGAATGGAGACAAGTTGTCATGCATGAATGAAGATGCTGGGAATTAGATGAAAGAGATTTTCCCACCTCCTAATAAAAGTCAAAAGTGACTCATCTGAAACAGGAGATTAACAGTGGCCAATAATTTGAGTGCTGCTTTGCTAATGTTTGATATTCTTATGAAAAATATGACCAAAGAAAATCCGTGTGAAGCATCCCAGAGCCACAGACTTGATGATTTCATGTGAGAGCCATTTTTAGGCCAAAATTTTAAAACAGAAGTGCCTCTGCTCATTTCTTCCTCAAATCCACAGTTCCTTAAGTCTGAAAAAGCTTTTAGAAGGATTATTTTTTTTTTCGATCTCTTCCTAAAACAAGAGTTGACAGGTTTCAAAACATCTATTTTGTAAAATAAGAAAAATGGTCTCAAGTTAGTGGCCATTAACATGTCAGCTAGATAAATAGGATATCTTCTACCCTGGATCTTAATAATAATAATAAAAAAGTCCACTTGGGACATTGAAAAGTAGGAAAATAATCACCAGTAGACCTTCATTTCTTACAGGTTCCAGGAGGGAACTATGAAAATGTTAATTCATAAAGGCACTTAAAAAGGCATTGCTTAAATTTATCTAGATCATGAATTCTGGCTGACAAAAAGTTACTTTAAAATAATTTACACTATCCATCATGAAGCATCTCTTCAAATGAAAAGATTTAGATTCTAGCGTAAGACCGTAAACTCCCAAGGACTTTTGGACAGTGAACAATGGGTTCAACAATCCTCTTTAGATGTTGGCATGACCTACAACATTTAGAGGTTCTGTATCTCAATATTGCTGCAGTGAGATGTTTCAAGACCTTTGTGTTTGACAAGGTAGAGGTCTCAAATGTTAACTGAGGTTTGGCCTGTATTTCTATCTGTGCAACCAGGTTAGAAGGGATTTACATCTGACATAATCCTTGCAAAGAGGAATTCAGTTTGGTAGTAACAGGGATTGACTTGGGTTCAGCAAACAGATGCTGCAAAGGCTTTATTAGTGTGTTGTAGAAGAAAATGGTCTGTTTCTCTTCCATTTCAAGAGAGAAAGGCCATAAGTTTTTCAGTTTTGAGGCTGCAGGAGGGTAAATTTCCAGACTTATTCAGGTGCAATTGACAGTGCAGCTCCAGTGAGGGACACAATGAGTTTAGAAACAAGTATTTCCTAAACAACTGTCTTTCTGCAGATCAAAAGGAAAGCACCAGTGGCAGTGGGGTCTCTTCCCTCCTTCTGTATGAAGATAAATTATGTGCTGAAGAATTCCTGTTCTGAAGCCTATTAAATAGGATTCCTGCAAAAGAGCCATAGAAACTTTTCCCTGAGAATCTCCATTTAGTTCACCTTACAATTGAGCTACTTTACAAACTGGGGCAAAGAAATCCCTCAACTTCCTTCAAATAAGAATTTTCAGACATGTAGGCTTCAATCTCTTTAATAGAAAAGAGCTAAGAGAGATGACATAATCACATATTAACGACACACTAAGCTCCTTACTATCCTCTCTGACACTGAAACTTGTCTATGTGGACGCAGTCAAAGCATTGTCTATTTTAAGGGGCAAAGGTGAGGCTTTGCATTGGCTTTTTTATGAATATTTCATAGCTTAGAGCAGTAACCTGTCTATTCCCCTTACAGATGACTACTTATGTTTTAAACAAAACAGAGTACAGCTATAAGCAGATGTATGTTTGTTTCAGTTTTCATTTGAACACCAGTAGGTTGACTAAAATTGCACAGCCAGAGTGTGAAAATGTGGTACAGTGTAGAGGAAGAAGAGAGGAAAAGACACCTCAAGGGTTTAACAGCAATTTTCTTGTACTCACCTCTGAAGACAGAAAAGCATGTAATCAAAAAGCTGATAACAAACCTCATCTACTACCTCTGACTTGCACCTGGGGTGTGCTCACTGTAGCAACGGGACTGGTTCTGTGGCATTGCACTGCAGGACACACTGTGTGATGTTGGAGGAGGAGAGCTGTCTTCGTGTGTTGTTTCTGATACACAAACAAGTAGCTTTGATTCCATGTCAAAGGCAAAACTAACATATATGTCTCTAATAATGACTGCCTTTTCTGTGACTTCCTGATTCATCTATTCAGCAGTTTCAAGGCCAGGATATTTCTTTGGAAGATAGTACTAGAATAAGAAAGAAAAATACCCCAAGTCTCAATAGCATTTTATATCTCATATACTGGTGTTAACTTCTAGCAGAGTTCCCCAGAATTATCACTGGTGGTGGCCTATGGATCAACTTTAAGTTTTGTTTCCTGGCATTTTCTGGACCTCTTCACAATATAAAGTATTGATGGCTCTGCAGTAAAAAGTGAAAATTACGTATAGTTTTTGGTATTAAGGTAATAACATCTTTCAGCAAATTTTTTATCTCACAAATTTTCTCAACTAACAACACTCAAAAGGGACAATATCAGGGTGTATTTTTCTATGTGCTTGTACTGCAAGAGAGAAGTAGGTAGTTCAGAGGACTAGCATCTAAATGCGATGTGTAGTAATTTGACACACAGCTTCCATTAACAATAATGGGAATTGTACGTCTGACGATCCATCATGCAGGCGAACAAAAATTCAACCCTGTGGGTTTACTGTGCAGTGTTCGAAAGTGCAAGGCAAATATGGAGACAAGTAAATACTAAGAAGCTTGTTTTTCTCCTTTTGTGACTATAAAGAGATGTTAATAACAGCATTTTTAAGTCTCATTGAAAATCCACATCTCTGGTTTTGTTGAGTTTTGGGTTTTTTTAATTGATACAATAAAATCAAGAGCTTCTAAGCTTGACTATGTAAGTTCAGACTTTGAACCAGCTGCTTGTAATCAGCTTTAGGCACACATGTGCTCACTTTCACTCACACAAGCTCAAACAAGTCAAATTTGTAGGAGTCTGATAAAAATGGTGAATTGACGATTTGGGAGCCTAATTTGACTTAAAATTCCTTTGCTATTTGTAAGTGAGAAATGAGAGAAAATGGGAGAAGAAATCAAGGGGAGCTTCAGATTGAAAATAGACCCCGCAGATCTGTCAAGCAAAGTTGGTTTTGAGTTGGAAAGAAGGCACATCTGAAATTGAGGTTTGAGTATATTAATGCTGGTCTCCTATGTGTTGCTTCTATCTTCATGTTTTATGAGAAGTTGTAGTTCATCTTCTCTGAAGTCTTTTTTTTCCTTTCAAGCTTTCATTTCTTGTCTACTTGCCACTACCTGGAAAAAATAAGTTAACTGGAAGATAAACTGAAGGGGTTTGCTTAGGCATAATGCTTTCTCAGTTTGTTGTAGTTCTTCACCATGCCCCTTTGAAGGTTTCTCTGCAGTGTGACATTTCAGAACAAATAGAAGAGCAGCCATAGGTTGCTGGCAGGAGAAGAGGTCTGATTTAAGTTACATCTGTGAGTGATTTATATTTTTATATAAATATATATATATATTGGTTTTTTCCCTGGAGAATAGGATTGTCTCCTAAAGTGGGAAAAACTCCATCATCATTTGGAACATTTAAAAACAGTGAATAAAGCATTAAAAATGAATGATTCAGATCAGCACTAAGAGTTTTTTGTTGGGTTAGAGGCAGAGTACGGACAAAGTGGTCTAATAGCCTTTTCTCAGCTGCACTTTTCATGGTCCTAAAATGCATTTCACTTAAATAATTCACTGCTCTGTGTCCCCAGTAAGTTCCTGCTTGTCCCTTTCAGAGCATGCACTTGTACTGTATTAATAAATGACTCATGTTTGTTAAGTTGTTTTACCACCGACTCTTTTCCACTATTTCTGAATTTTTTGTTACCTAAGAAGTGCTTTTGGGAGAAAAAAAAAAAATCTTGTTTAATCCTTTAGTTACACATGTCCCAGTGTTTTATAACCACACTGAACAATGGAAGGATGGAATTTTTTTAGCAGTATAAATGCAGAACTATGCACTTGGTTATATACCTAATTTGATCACAGAATGTTGGAGAAACAATTACAGTTTATGCAATTTGGTAAGCATTTGTCCATACAAGTTCCTCTCTTGCATACACAGTGCTACATGTGCAATATAATACACAGTTATTTATGCTCTGTCTAGGAAAAAATAGAGTTTAGATGTTAATATTTGAGATCTGCATTTATTTCTTTTCCATTTATTGCCACTCTCTGATTGATGGTTATTCAGAAAAGTGTTTCTCTGGGCTATGTTTGTTTTTATTTTCCAGGTAGAACTGCATACTGCATCTATTAAGACTGCATGTTGTCTGTCATCTTCATTTTATTCAATAATGTACCTGTTGTTTTTGTTAAAGCATGACTCCCATTTCTATGTGGGCTGTTTTTTCCTTTTTCTTCCAACATCCCTTGAAAGTTAGTCTGAAATCATAGACCTGAAATCATAGACCGCATCTTCAGAACCAGCCCTTAAATCTGCTGTGGCAATCAACAGCAGGTGCAATTTTGTGAGTACAACCAATTGCAGGAGGAAATTATAGAACTTAAAGATCAAGCATCTCCTTGATTTGTAAGCACAAATAGCAAGTATAAATGAAATCGATGGGAACTGTAAGTGCTCAGAGGTTCTCGGTGTAAGGCTGCTGTTTGCACCCACAGATTAGATGATAAGAAATCAAATCCTACTATTCTCAGTGTCAGTTGATTGCAGGATTGATGTGGAAGCCTGAGATGAAGTTCCTCTAAAAATATGGCCCTGAGGCTTACTTGTACTTCTCCAAGAAACACAGGATTTGTCATACACTGCTGGCTAATCTGTCTGATTTGACATCTTCAGCAGTGGATGGTATCCTTTGCTTCATGTTTTAAAAAATTAAATTAAAAAAATGAGGAAACAAAATGTAACACTGTGGGGATGTAGAGAAGTTGCTTGCAGGAAGCCAAGGTGTGATCTTGTAGCATTCAGCCCTGTATATGCAGTTGACCTGCAGTAAATACCAATTGTGAGTTAGTTTACAGGTCCTGAGACAAGAACTGGGCAAGAAACTTACCCTGTTCCCTTCCCCTTTTTTTTCCTTAGCATGTTTGGGTCTCTGGAGTATGTGTTCATCAGGCAAAGGCTATATCCCATTACATCTCTGCACTTATGGTCCCCATCTCTATGAAGCCTGGTGGCGACAGAAATTGCAGTGGATAGATCACTGTGTATTCTCTGTGCCTTCTTGTGTGCTTCTTAAGAATTAAGAATAAAACGGTTTATGCAGTCCCACTGTTGGGTTGCAAGTTAAACTCAAATCCAGCCATATTTTTTTGGTATCATTTGAACCCCTTACACTTTGGACTAAATGGTAATCATTTACCACTGGCTATCCAGAATTTTATATCTATATATATCTTGGGGGTTTCCTAATATACACTTAGTAGTTTGAACTCGACCATAATTACACCCTTATTATCTTCATAAGCTTTACTTATCTCATTATCAGCTCCTTCCTATGTTGGAGGTCAGTAGCATATCCCTTTTATTAGCCATTTTATCTTTTTACCCGGTAGCTCTATTCTCATTGATTCGCTTACTATATTTCCCTGCAGCTAATATTTCTGACATTTCAGACTAACCTCTCCCCTTGCCTTTTACTCTGTCCAAAGTAATCTCTACCTCTATAGATTCTGAGTTCATTACCTCCTGCTTTAGGAGTACTGGAGGTCACCATTAAAATCTCATGATTTTGGCTTTAGACTCATGCTCAGTCACATCATTGCAGTTTGCTGGGGCTGCATGTCTTTAGCACAGGGTGGAACCAAGGGAGACAATTGTAACAAGTGCTATCTGCAAAGAGTTAGGTAGAGACTCCCATGGTGATAACAATAAATAAAAGAAACCCATTCCCACAACAGTAACAAACTTCTGAAATTACCATTCTTATAACACAGGACTTTTGATCATTTATTTTATATCAGATATCTCTGCTGCTGGATACAGTGGGGTTTTTTTAGAAATAATATTTATTGATTTTACTCTCCCTTTGAGATATAATTAACATTTTGAAGGCTTTGTTTTTCTATTCTCTTTCCATCATATTGTCATTCACACATGATCCCTTTCAATGTGAAATCTTGTTTGTATTTCTGACGAGGGTTGTCTCTGCAGACAGGGACTTCTGTTGAGGAAAGAGAGAGTTTTGTTTTGAAAAAGTCTTCCAGATGCTTTCTGAAAGAAATTATTTCCTCTTTGCTAACCTGAAGTATCATTAAATTATAATTTTTTTAATGACCCATCCGTTAATTTTATTTTTTTTAATAAGATGGCAGTTACTTAGGCATCCTGAGTGTCAGCTCTTGGCAGTCTGAAGCATACAGCTGAAAGCATGCTAGGTCTAGAAAGGATAATTACACCAGCTGTGACCTTTCTGAACACGTATTTGGACCAAGGTGGTTTTCAGTCACTTGTGATTGACTTAAAGCTTACTTGAATTTCTTTCTGTAAACTTCAAGTATTACCTTCCTGCTGCCATGGTCAAACTTGATAGCATGTATATGTGTTATGAGTGGTTTTATTATTTGATATTTGTTCCTCTTTATGATCTCTGGTGGCTTTGGGGTAAGATTTACAGCAGATTGGACTGTATGGGCATTGGTGCTTTGGGCTCAGGTGGCCATACAGGCTGGAAAGGTGTTCCTGGAAATGGACACTGGGCTCCTCCTGCCCTTGGACCAAGGAGGGATGGAGTCAGCTCATGGTGCTTGCACAGCTCAGTGATTCCTTTTTTAATTCTGCTATTAGGAAAACAAAGGGAAGATAAAAATTAATAGTGTTTTCTTCTGGGGCAGAGTGTGCTGGTTTTTTTGAGGTTTGGGGAGTTTTTTTGTTTGTTTAAATCAGGACATTATTGATGTTGCTCAGAGTCTCCTTGGATCCAGAGCAGTATTTTGAACCTACTTTATGATGTTCACATCTGTAAAGCCACGTTTGGATCTGGTTGATTATTAAAGGGCAGATGCCTAATCAAGGTAGCTTTATTCCCACTGTTTGATTAACAGAATTTTTACTTCTGTTCTAGAGGTACACCCTGAGTCTGTACATTGGATAGTAGGACCAGAGAAGCTGGCATTATTATTAATTAAACTGAATAGGTGAGAGGTAGTGGAACACCACACACCATAAAGTGCATGAGAACATTGTTTTGTTATTTATGAATACCTCCTTTTTATAATTTTTATGCTCAAAAGAGATATATTGTTATATTTTATAATTTTCACCTTTAGAATTCTTTCTTTGCACTAGATAATTTTTTTTGGCTTCAGTGCTACAGGGCAGGCAGAAGTGGCAGCATTCTTTTACAGGAGTTGGTTGGTTTCCACTAAACAATTTCACTGTTGACCAAATAATATGTTTGTTTCTATCAGAAGGGTATGTTTATTGTGAAATCAAAGTAATTATCATCATGAAGGTCTATAACTTTAAATTGCTGAAAAGAATCGGGTCTTTGTGACCTCTCAATAGTGATTCTACTGTAGAAAGCTACAGTACAGCCTACCCCATAGTTTTCATCACTCTTGATCTTGTGTTGAATAGAGCTGAATTTTATGGGAGTGCGTTTCTTCCAAAGAAGTTAAGCAGGGGTGTTGTTAATTCTGTTGGTGGGTAAACTGTGCCTAAGAGGATTAAAGAGGTGACTTTTGTATCCTCTCTCTTTTATTCACTTCTGCTTAAGACTAGAGAGGGGGCTATATCACTATGAATGCCTCAGTCTGATGTCTGTGTCTGACTGGGACTGGGCACATGAGCTGCTTCCCCTCACAAATCCATTTTGGGGGCATCTGTGACTACCAGACAGACTTCTGCATTATCAGTATGGCTTGATTACATTAGGAAACAGTGCAGTCCAATTGGAGCAGGTTTACAGAGCAAACAGTTGCTGCTGGGGACAGTACTGATTTCAAGGGATTTTGTTCCTGCATAGCTCTAATCTGGCCTGTTAACTGAATGTCCATTAGTGCTAGGAGTACACTGCTCACCTTTGGAGCATGTCATCCAGGATTATTTAATCCCAATGTTTACATCCTCAGGGACCACTCTGTAATGTGAACCAAATCAGTGGGGATGATCGAAAGGTGTAGTTCAACAGCGCACTGCTGATCTGCAATAAAACAATAACACCGAGACACTCTCTGTTTTGCAGCAGGAACAAAGCTTAGAAAGTGTTTTTAAAGCAATACACAGTCTATACACATCCGTCTCACCTAAAACCTTCTTTCTGTCTCAGATAAATCACTGTGTCCAGATCCAGCTCATCTACTACCAGGGCCACATATCTCCAGTTAAGTCTTGCTGATATTTTTCTGTCTTTGAGTTCCCTGGCTGTGAGCTTGGCCAGAGCTAGTTCTGCTTCTCAGCAAGGGCTCGAGGTGGAGTCTGTGATCCCATTACCCAGGCCATGGCTCCAACCAGGTCTTACACGGTTCCTGAAGGATGGCTCATTTTAAATCATTCTTTCTGCTGGCTTTCCTGCTCTCCACCAGACTGCTGCTTGTTTAAACCTATATAATCACATATAAAACGCTGACAGCACATGCTCGAATTGTTGGCAATAAAAAGGGCGTCCTTTCAACAGCTTGTCCTCTTCAGGAATCTTTATTTTTGTGTATTGCTGTTTCCACTTAAATCTTGCAGTTGATTTTGCTTGCAGGGAGACATTAGGGTGAACATTCCTGTAAATCCCACCCTAACTATGCATTTGGCATAATTATGTTGTTTTAAAGGATGTTAAAAGCAAATAGATGAGATGTAATATCCTATTAACTAATAATGCATGCTCCACTGAGCTGGATTAGTTTTCCACACGGGTTATATATATTACTACAGATATTGTGGCCAAATCCTTCCCTGGCCTTACCATTTTAACACAAAGGTGGACTCCGCTGGATCCCATATGAGAAAGTGGGGCATGAAGACACAACAATTCCAGACGTGTGAACCCTGCAGCAGCAGCTCTGCTATAGGCAGCTTGACCCAGCAGTGCCACACGTTTAGTAGCACAGCAAATAGCAGCATGGCAAAGGCGCTAAGAAAAACTGGTTTTCACATCTGAGCAAAACAAATGCCCAGCATGAAGCAAATTACTTCAGGAATATGGCTGCAGACAGGTTTGTACCCAAGAGACTGCAGTACAAAGGCCAAATACTACATTGATTTGGAGGACCTGCAAACAAAGGAAAGTGATGTTTTTAGGGTTTAGGTATTTTTCCCCTTTTAGGAGCACTTCAAGCATCTGTACTGAATAATGAGTACTACCCAACATGTGGTGTGTTTCAGAGCCCCCTTCTCAGACCCATCTCCAGCTGGGAAGATAAAAGAGAAGAAAGCCCAAAAACTTCAGCACTGACTTCCACATACAACATTCCCTAAGTTTCAGCAGTAGTTTAAAGTTAGCTGTATGTTTTCCCTTGGAACGGTCTGACCTGCACAGTCTCTGCTGCAGGGCTCTCACAAGGTTACCATCAGGAGTAGCATTGCCTTGCACCCACACTACCTGGTGGGAGCCCAGAGTTTGTTAGAAGTTAGTGTTGTGAGATATAATATCCTGAAAATCTTTCTCATAAATATATCTTGCGATTTATTCCCAGGAGGTGTTGGTTGTTTTTTTTTTTTTGGAGAGACTCCAGGGCTCATTCTTTCAGGCTATAAATTCTTCAGTGGAAGGGTTTTTGTTTTCTTTTGCGACTCAGATGCTCCTCGTGCCACTGTATTCTCAGTCCAAGCCAAGTAATATATTACCATTTGAAAACATCATTTACATTCAATCGAGGTTCCTTTTATTCTCTCTCAGAAAACTCAGACATCTGAAAATCAGATAGGAGTAAATCACACGATACTGACTATCTGAAGGCCACCAACCGTAGGCTAGCTGAAACCCAGTGCTCTGCCCCACTGCATCCCACCTACCTACAAATTATTATCCTTCAGTTGTGCAAAGGTGCTACAAAGTTAGCCCATATTAGAGTTATAGTTTAGCTGAGGGGACACGGCTCGATGTGAAAAATCAAGGCAAAACCATACAGAAGATCCAGTGAGGAAAAAATATAGTAAGGAAATTTCTAAGGTACAAGTTGTGATGATCTTGTGAGTTCCTGTAGTCTGCATATCATTAAGGAACATTAGAATGAAAACATTCTGACATTACAGACAGGTAAGAAATCTGTACCACTTATATGATAATGCTATGAACCTGCACAGAGGTGCACAAAATATGGATGTGCTTATATGCAACATATTCTAGCTTAAATTTGTAATGCTAAGTAAAGTAACTACCTGCAAAACACATTCATTGAAAAACATTCAAGTGGTGAAGGTTTAATTTTATTTACCCCAGGTTAGCACTTGATTATTTTCCTGTTCTTGTCAAATTTATTGTGTTTGTTATGCAGAAATTCTGGCATTGTGTCTTCTCATACTTCTACTGATAGATGAGAGGCCTTTGAGGTTCAGCTCTGGGTCATTTTTTGCTTCACCCTTTTTTTGACAGTAATCTTGTGACAGATCCTGTTTAAATCTTGGATTCTCTACTTTAGAAGCTGCAACTAGATTATGCATGTATATTCTGTGTTTGAACATGAGCCACACATGCAGATTATGTGGGATTATTACTGTTCAGCGATTTTTACATCTCAGCAATTTTACTTGCTTATAGGTATCAACAGCCACATGTACCAAGCAATGTCCAAATACACAGAAAATTAACTTCTGTTGCAAAGAGTTGACAAACTGAGGCTACATACATGTTTAGCATTGCAAACTGTAGACTTCAGTGAAACCTTGCAGCATTAGCATGGGTATAAACCCATATGGATCTGCAGCCTGGAGACTAAATACAGTAAATGAAAGGAGGAGGTGATTGTAATGAGAGAATGAAAAAATATATCCTGAACTCACAGAGGTTAGGGCAAAGATTAAGATTCTCCAAATTTATCATTTTAATATGAGTTTATATGGCTGAATTATGGCTTCAGGTTGCAACTGTTGTGACTTGTCAAGTAAGCACACAAATTCACTGAAACAACCCAGAGTAAAATGTACTTTATTAGAAAAGGAACTGTAGGAGATTTAATATAAATAATGGTGTGTTAGCTATAAAAGACGTCTCTGTAGCTCGTTGGTACTAAATAATTGGTTTGAAGCGTCATGGTTTTAGAAAGGAATGAAATACCATTTGAACGATCAAGAGGGAAGCTGACAGATCCTGCTGTATCAGTGGACCCCCCCCAAGGCATGCCAACCTCTGCTGCTGGCATCTCCAGCCTTTGGCTCGCTTCCCTCAGCAGCAGGGGCTGCAGCTCCAGGATGGATTTGCAATGCAGCCCCTGCTTAGTTAAATGGGCCAATGCTGCAAATGTTTAACATGAAATGCCACTTGTCCATCTGAGCATCCTGAGTTCATGGGGAATTGCACAAACTGAAAGGTCAGTCTTGTGGGGAATCAATGTATTTTTAGGAATTAAACTTCAGTACTATTTTAACAGACTTCCCTCAACAGGGGCTACACAATTTGCAATCATCAGTCTGCCCCACGGATATGGGGACACTTAAAGTTATTGTGAACTCCCTGGTTGGTTGAGATATCCAGAGGATTTGGTACGTGGGGAGTTAGTAATAGATTGGACCCCATGGGATGCTTAGCCTTGCCTTTGCTGATGCTTGTTTCTATTGCCAATAGGTGATACATTAAAACTTTCAAATATTGTATTTCTTCAGTGTGGAGATTTTGTTGGGGGTGTCTTGGGAGGACCAAACCCAAATCTATTGCTTCACCAGGACTCTGCGGACAAGCCTTGCCCTAGCAGAGGGTGGTCAGTAATTGCACAGACAAGAACAGACAAGGGCAAATCAAAGATAAACGCTGTCACTGCACTTTGATACGTTTATAGTTTTTTACTTCTCTTGCAGCATTTAGGACAACTGTCTAACAGTCTGTTTTAACTTGGGTTTACTTTTTGAAGTGTGTTTCTCTCCAGGAAGTTGAACGGATGAGCAAGAGTTTGATATTATCTGCCCCTTGCTGTGGAAAATGTCAAAGGCATGCCAGGACAAATGCCACTGCTCTCCTGTTTCATGGGGAAGAGCATCACTTGCCAGTCACATACAAACTGGTGGTATATATTACCAGGGAAGTAAAGCTGGCTTCCACCCAAATCCGCATTTGTGGAAGAAAAAATGCCTGTGCATTCCTTTGTGGCAGAAATGAAAACCGAGATCAATGACTTACTCTTTTCAAGCCTTATGTGCAAGGTAAAACTACTCTTTCACTCTGTGATAATGTCAAGTGGAGAGAAATATACACCCAGTGAGGTCATGGTCAGTTCAAGAAAAATATGTTAAAGAATAAATTGCCTGCCTTTTCTCTCTGTGTGTGGTGTTAGGGGGTGGTCTTTTTTTTGTAAAGAATAAGAAATTAAATGGATGATTACTGTATCTGGACTAAATATAAGGAAAATGAAAAATTATAAGAAACTTTATCCATTTTTAATCAATGTGATATTTCTACTCTTTTCTTCCTGGTTTTTCCAGCTCTTTGGTGAAAGCAAAATGCTTCTGGCTTGCTTGACACGTTGATTTAAATGTTGTCAGCTGTGTTTTGCAGCACAGCCCCATAGGTTTCCTAGTATTTACAGCAGTGCAAAGGCAAGATATTCATGGAACCACTACGGAGAAACTGGAAACCAAGGGACTCTGTGTTCTAGAGGGTAGGAGGGGGGGATTTCCCAGCTCAGGTATCTGCCAAGAGATGAGTGTAATTCCCCATCTGTGACTGGTAGTTTCTTATCAGGAAAACCTAGAAGCCATCCTGAAGGTGCTAATCTGGATGAGAACCAGACCTTCCAGAGTTTTAACCACAGTAAAGAGCTGATGGACAACCACAAGGTGCAGGTCCTCACTCCATAGGCAAGGCCAGGGAAGAGGCAGCCGCTCCCTTTGCCTTCTCTGGCAGAGATGACAATGTCATAGGGCATGGGGCTGCCCTAGGCAGCATTTGTCACCTTGGATGGCCCCATCAGAAATGACGGGAGGTAGTGAGGGTGCCTGGGGACACTGCTAATCCCATACCTGCAGAGCAGCGTGTGCAGCTCAAGATGGAAGCTGCTCTAAAGGCTCCCTGAAGGCTGACTTGCCCACCTCATGCTATTACTTCAGTTTATGAAGAATGGTTAAGTATGAGAACAAATGAGGTAATAATGTTTTGAACAAGTGGGTAACAGTAACCAGCAATCCTGAACCTTCAGTCCCTGATGAAGTAACATAAGAAATACTGAGATGATAAAATTTGTAAGTAGCTTGAAACCCACATAAAAAGTAGAAGACCTAAAGTGTCATATTTAGGAGAGCTTTTACAAGTCTCGTATTCAGAGCCTAAATTTCTACCGTTTGCCACGTTTTGACGTGACTATCTGGCAGGGCGACTGTAAAATAGCTCATGATATCAACTCCAGAGGTACCAGCTACTGTTCTGCAGTAACTTTCTATGTAGACAGTTCTGTGTTAAGTACCTTTCCATTTAAATGGATCTATTTCTAGAGTGAATTAAAAGTCAGGAGCTAATTCAGAAAAGGAAAATGATCTAAACTTGGAACATCCACAGCGGAGGATTTGTCACACGGTTTTTCTGCTTTGACTTTGCATCCATCCATAATCTGAATTTACTGTCCCATGTAAACAAACACTGCTTCTTAACAAGGGCTTACACACTAAGTAATATTGTGTGGTAAGTATCTCAAGTTCTTTTTCCTTTACGGGTAAACCCTGATCTTGCCTTTAGTTTGCTTATACCTGTATTTAATTTAGACTTTTAAGTAATTTATTAAAATTACCATTGGGAAAATCTCTCTTCTTGATCCTGGCGCATAGCACAATATTCCAATTTGGGGATACTAACTGCTGCTACAAAAGATATAATAGGTAATAGGTAGCTGAAATGAACACTTTGATTTCTGCATGTAGATCTGTTCTTCCAGCCTTGTGCACCCAAGGTTGAAATTTGGCTCCTCAGAGAAGAGGTTTGCCAAACCATTGTTAGCTTGATTGCCTCTTTATTAAAATTACAAAACTGGTCATTAGAGAAAAGGCAGCACTTATAATCCGTCTACATTTTATAACAAGCTGGCTTCAGAGCCTCACAAAATCCTGCTTGGAAAAGTGCAAAGGAAGCTGGCTGTGAGCATAATCACATGGAGTCTGAACTGGCTGAAGGACAAACGGTGGTGTATCTATTTGGAGAGAAATAATCATTAGGGTACTTTGGGGACTGGTGTATTTTATTTAATGAACTGAAAGATGGGGTAAACAGCAGGTTAATGCAAGGGTTCTTCTCAGTTGTGAAGGGTTGCATCACTTTGGCAAAGGGAGAAGAATAAATGGAGGGAAAAAAGGAGAGGAGAGAGAAGCCTGGTCAACATGTTAAAATTCAGGTTGTCATAATATGCTGTTAATGCAACTGCAAAAGAAATAATGTAAGAGGTAGATAATCATTTGGAGGAGGAAAAAGGATTTGTGAACCAGTAATGACTTCAGGCAATTGTGGAAAGCAAAATGAGAATTAATGTTGCCATGCAGAGTAGTAGCACAGAAAAGGCACCGTGGTTCAGTGCTCTGTGTGTCACAGGTAGATGTCTCTTAAATGCCACGGAGGAGGGCAGACATTAAAATATTGAGGACATTTTGTCCTGAAGGCTGGAATTTTCATAATGCTTGCCAAAGCCTGCTTTCAGTGAGGATCCTGGGAGCTTTGCCATTGATTTCAATGGGAGTAGAATTGGGCCATTGGTGAGACCTTTCTAAAATTGACCCTTAAAATACAAAAGACGCTGACAAGTTGATTTGGCCTCTGAGGTAGGCAGCCAGAATGATTAGAGTGATTCATTTAAAAGACAATATTAAAATAATTGACTACAGGTTGGCTGTATATATGTTTGGCTAGATAATTGCCTAAGCATCAGTTACCTGTGGGTAGCTCCAAAAACTGAAGTGCTAAACATGGACCAGGAAGGTCTAAAGGGAGAACATTTGGAGCACCAGACAAAATAAAGGTTGAAATTCAAGTCGTTTCCCAGGATGAAGGTCAGCTGAGGACTATTCTTCAAAAAGAAGTACTAGGTTTTAAAATACAGTGAACACAGCACGTAAGGTTATTATATAGCAGTGTCTAAGTGGACTCTTTTAATCTCAATTATTCCATAGAAATGGTTCAGATGTATATTTTAGAACAGGAGTTAGAATGTATTTTGGTTGACTGACAGCATATGTTTCTCATCCCAGATGCAAAGCATTAATTTTGGTTTTTTCTCATATCTTTTGGAGTGTTTACATTTCTTTAAATCCCTGCTGCATCCTGCCATGACTGAGGTTTAAGAAGACATTAGAGGCTCAGTTTCTTTCATGAAGCAACGACATTTGAAGACAGAAATGTGCAAAGACACTCAGAAATCTGCAAAGAGCACTTGGTCTGTAGCTCAAAGTTACCATTATGGCAGAATATCAGACTGCTCTCTCTCTGACAGATTTCCTCTAAAGAGATAATATCCTTCAGGGAAAATAACTAGGTATGATTTGTCAGTACAGCTAGAAACACTGTTTAGGAGAATCTGATTGCAGGTGTTTAATTTAGCTTTCATCTGGGGTCCGCTAATGGACACGTTGTTAAATATGGCATTTTACATTTCACTGCAAACCGCACCATGCTGCTGAAAACTTTTCAGGGCTGATTGTCATTAATGACCACAGGTATGAAAGGGCTTTGCAGAAAATGATGCTCTTTTTGACATGAGATGAATGGTATAAAACTATGTCAGAGATTGCATCCATCAAACCCATCATGTAGAGGTTATCTGAGGACATCAGAAGGTAAATTCCTGGGTTTGATCAAGAACTGAATTAGGATGGTGTGATACTGAAACACTGAAAACTGTTAAGTCCAAGTCAAGGGGAATTTCAGATGTCTTATTTCTCAGAAACCTCTTTTGGCTTATTATATATCCTTATTTGATGTTACATATTTCATATCCTCACCCTAACCCAAATATAGTGAAATTTGCAATGCAAAAAAGGTCACGGTGTTACTACAAATGAAAAAATTGCTACTGCATTTGTTATCCTTAATCTATGATCTCATCTGCAAAATATTTTATTCATAAATGTGTATCTACAAATCTAAAGGTAGCATCTACATAAAATATAATTATAACCAGCTATACAGAAATATTACAGGATAAAGAGGTGAAATAAATCTTTTCACTGATACTCTGAATTAAAAAAAAAACATTTTTCAATCACCTCTTATAAAGAAATGTCTTGCCAGAGAGGTGAGCAACAGATTTAATGGGCTTAATGTATTTCAGTGGAGATGCAGCAAGTCTGGTTATGAGGAAAGAAGCATCTGATTGATTCAGCATTGCCATCCTCAAGCACTTAAAAATTTTTAGTTCACTTTAAAAAAAAATAATAAAAAATGTAACTCACTTTTTAAAAAAAGAATAAGAAGTAGATATGTTTATTTACCTAATTATTTGCCTAATTGTTTTTGACACTTCAGGATAATATCCTTTCATCTTCCTGTGGTATCAAACAAATGCTAATATCCTTTCCTAGTTCTTACGTTCTTTTCTAATTTTTCTCAGTAATACACAGTGGAGATGAGAAAAGCTCAAATATTGTCAGATGTCTGCTGTTGCCAGAAAGTTGACAAAATGGAAGACTGATAGGAAAGAAGATTGCAATGAGGGAAAAAATTGCTCACAAACCACAAAAGACAGAGCAGGGGCAGGACACAGGCCATGGAGGTACTTGACACTTAGACTGGTTTGTGCTGTTTGGGTGGGCTGGGATTTGTGCTCCAGGTGAAATCCCTGCCACATCTTGACCACCAAGGGCTAGAGTTGCCAACTCTGAGTCACAAACACACATTGGTCTAGAAGGTGAATGGCAAACGCACAACAATTTTACAAGCATTTCAGCAAAGCAATACATACTTCTTTTGGTAAAAAGTAGCACTGACTTCTTTGTGCAAAAGTTATGCTTTATGGTAAGTCGTAAGTATTTGTAACTAGTTAATATAGAGCAGATTTTAAAACTATGATGTTTAAAATTAATATACATCTAGATAGTCTGAACTATTAAAGTCACACATTTCTGTGAAGTCATAAAATCAGAAATTGGCAACATCATTTATAATCGCATCAATCTGAGCAAAGACTTGATAAAAAAGCTACAATGTTCACAGGCCTCAAACTCAAGTCCCAAAAGCTGAATGAAGAGGTTCAGTAACACTAGTTGGAAGTAATAATCTTTATTTTTCCATTAAACTAGAGCTAACTTTCTGAAAGTGTGATTCCAAGTAAATTTGTAAGCATATATATAAATGATGATGGAATCTATCTGAACAGTCAGTGAAACATTTTTAAAATGATAAAACAGTTTAAATATTGTTTAAAAACATTTTTAAAAGATTCCAGTGCTGATGTACTAGAGGCAGTTCCCCCATCTCCTCCTTTACCCCTTTCTCGCCAGAAACCTTTAAAATGCAATGTGTTTATTCCAAAATCGAATTTGCAGCTTGCTAAACTTATTTTGTGTGTTCAGAATGCACCCAGAGAATGAATTTATCAGAAATAATTAATGTTTTTATAGCTGACACTGATTGCTGCAGCATCGTATTTCAGCACTAGTGTATATAATTGCAAGTCGTTTCCTAGAGGTGTCATGCAAAAGCAGAAGATGCCTTCTGGAGTAGTGTAGTGCTCGTGGAATATAAGATTAATGCTTGTATAGTACAAGAATACATGTAAAGACTCGCTATCTTTTTTCCCCCTTCTAACCTTGTTGATGTCATGAATATCAATTTATTGACTTTTTTTTTTTTTGAGAGAGAGATAATTTAACACTCCATTTAGTCATCCTTGGTAATGCAAATCATATCAATTCTCCTGCCAGACTACAAGGTGATCTCCGTTGTATCCCTTGGAAATGAGAGATCCATTTTTCTTCATTTATTTTTATTAAAAGGAAAAAATCTTCCTTTTCAAGCCTTTTGATCAGAATCAATTGAGAATTCCAGGAATTTCAGTCAGGGAGAGAAGTTGTAACCATCCAAAAACATTACACTTTACTCCTCAGTTCTTGTATCTGCCTCCTCTCCCTCCTTCCCCTTCAGCCTATTTGCGTAACATGATTAAGAGAGCAGTAATAATTACAGCATCATCCGAGGAATGCACAAAGTATTGCAGATTCCTTGTAGGAAGCATCAATTCTGCCCTGTGCCTTATCAAAACGTGTGGAAGAGCACCTTCTGTCTTGGCTAGCTCCCAGAGCTACCTTACATGTCCTAAAGTCTCCTCTTCATGGTACTGTGGGTCACACGTGGGTAGATATTTTGTATGCTTTTGTGTACTTGGCTCATGATACAGGTTTACCTTACATTAAAGAGGCACGTAATATCTTGGAATGAGGAAATTCAGTATGGAATTTCAGTATCATATTATACCTCTGTTAATAAGGATCAGTTACTTCAATAATCACCATTGCTCAAAGCCTCCAAAGTCCTTTCCAGCCTCTATGAAATGGGAGGTGCCAGGGCAGGGCTCGCTTATCAAACACCAGAATAAACTCCTCTTGTCCTGCATTGTTGCAGAGGGACAGCAACGTGTTGATTAGTGCCTTCCCATCCTTCTGAATATGTACCTGATCACATTAAAGGTGCAAAAGTATATTTTTCTGTTTATTTTTATTTTCACTGCACAAATAATGAAAAAAAAAAAAGAGGCTGTAATTGAGAAAAAACCCAAAGGTTTGTACCTTTACGGCATGCGCCTCATAAAAAATACAGTCGATGTTTCAGAGGGGGTAAGAAACCATATCCATGAGAAAGCAGGGTTTTCGTATTATTTATGTTCAAATGCTAAAAAACCCCCACTAAATCATTTGACTGTGCCTTCAAGCCAAATACACATAATGTGGTTTTTGTTCTAGAAAAGATAATCTCTTTTGGTTGATTCAGGATGAGCTTGCACCCAGATATAGGTTAAAGAATGGCACACGTGGTACCTGATAACATACTGATATTTCTACCTGGCAAGCAATGCAGTTTGCCCCATAGCAGGGAGGTACTGCAAACTCTCATAGCAATAAATACATAATACAGAAGGAGAACAGGGCACATCAAACCTTAGTAACAAACTGCAAAAAAAAACCCTTTCCTTGCTCCCATGGAGAGGAAATGGGCTTCTGGGGACCAGACAAAAACTATGTGTCCTGCAGTGCCTGGTCACGATGGTGACAAAAGCTGGAGCGGTCCAGGCTGTATGGACCTCCCAGGGCTCCCAAGTAATACAGCAGGGCTGTAGGGAAGAGGAAAGCAAGGCCAAAGATGTCTTGCACAAAGTATAATGGGTTCCTGGCTGCTTATGGTGAATACTTTTTTTTATTTAACTCAAGTCACTCAATGATTTCTTTTTCAATTTTTTTTTTTTATAGGGTCTTTTTTGTGGTTTTTTGGTGGTTTTTTTTTTTTATTATTATTATTATTCCTTAGCAGTTCCCCGTTTGAGCACTGTTGCATAAAGACAGGTCAGTTTAGTCTGCTGAATACTTACAATGGGAAATTGGCTTTCCTGGAAAATGAATATCTTTTGATTCCTGCACAAGTATCTTACTGAGAAAATCATTGTAAAGAGCTGTACATCCAATTGTTTCCTTTTGAAGTGAGTGAAGTTTTATGGGGACTTAGACCTGGAAGCGTATATCTGTGAGTTAATATCATCGTTATATAAGGTAGAATGCTTTGCCATGCTTCACATAAAAGCAATATGTGGAAAAGCATTATTAATAAAAAATAAAAAGCCTAATTGTGTTTGGAGATGTTAGCAGAAATTGTTTTCTTGGGCCATTTTGGGGGCATAATTTGGGGACAGCTTTGCCACAAATCTTCAGCAGAAAACTTTTGCTTTTCTAAAATAATGGCACTGTTGAATTCTGATTTCACATAGGAGGAAATAGGTGAGAAATTTTCACTCTAGAAGAAAATATACCAAAATATTCTCTTAAAATTGTTTCCATGGTTTAAAAGCTGTAATTATTTTAAATGCTTAATGGTAGCTCAGTGTCTATATTGGCAACTGTTCACTTCTGTTTGCCCTGTAAATTTATCCTATTAGTACATGTCTGTGAATATGTGCATTTATGTATGTTTAAAATATATATGGTATGGAAAAAATATATTTATCCATTAGAAGTTACTTGTTCTTCTCTCTTTTCAAACATCTTGGTGCCAGCTGCCTGTATCAAAGGAGCTGAACAGCTGAAACATTACAGCAGTCTAATTTTATGTCTGTTTATCAGGCACTGCTGCTTTGCTGTACATTTTCTAGAAGAGTTTATTGTCCACTAGGGCTCTTTTAAAGGGAGGCTTGGATACCGGGGAACTTAAAAGTGATGAAACTTAAATGCAAACCCATTTACCTTTTCTTCCATGCAGTATATTCTACTACCTGAGTTCTGAAATGTGGAAGACAATTATTACGGTACCCTATTTTTAATCAAGTGTTGACTTTTTCTGCTAACTTTTTATATTTACTGTTTCTAAATAAGATGCAAATTGAAGGATACAGAAATCACTGAAAGGTGGTTGTTTGTTTCAGGTAAAGTAGGATTTAACAGGCTTGGGCAGTGCTCTGCTGTTAATATTGCTTTCAATTCATCTTTGCTAGAAGGTCTATTCCTGAATAATGGTGATGTTCCTGGATCTGAAAACATAGCTACAAGAGGGGAGGTGCTGATAGGAAAAAGCAAAGATGGGTGTGAAATACAGAGGTGGCAAAAATATTTCTGCTTTAGACCAGCAGAGTAACAAATGTATTTCTAGTTTGTGTTTTGACTCTTCATGACTGATTTCTACAATGAGGAATAAACACTGCACCTTCAAGAAGAGTTTCAGTCTTTGGTTCGGAAAAGCCTTTAGCAATCTGTGCTTAGCTCTAAGCATGTGCTTAGCTACAAGTTTGTCCTCACTGCTGCTGGGATCATGACAAGTCACCTTCTTAAATGTTTTCACTGATGGCAGAAATAATCACTCTGAGATGCTCAATTTTATTGGGAAAAAAAACCTTTTACCTATTTGAAGGATTTGCATAATCAATTCTTAGGGCCATTTTTGCAGTTCTAACAACATTAATTAGGAAAAAGCTCATCAGTAGCAGAGCTTATCTCTGTTCATGGTGCTTAGTGGGGCAATTTGCATAGAGAGTGGTCTTTAGGCTCAGGCAAGATAAGAAGGTAGACAGCAGCATCCTCTCAGCAATTTTTAGGTGTGTTTTGCAAATGGTCTCCCATCTCTTGCATCACATCCATGGTGCTTTTAATAACAAGCCTCATCACAAGCAACCTTTTTGCACGGTCATGGGAATGTGCTGAGGAAAGCAAAACACTGTATATCTATCTAAAGCACCATTCTTTCCATACCAGGTAGCTGCAAGTGTAGAGTTGATGCTTCATAAAATTCTGACATCCTGGAAAGGGAGTCCTAGATCTGTTTTATACGCTGTAGTAAAGGTGATCTTTGGAAATTGCTTGTTGAATAACTCCACAGTCTGCTGTACATCATTTTTACTGATGATAAGGAAGATGTCATCAGTATGACTTGCCTTGGAGAGGAAGGTGGCAAGATATTGAGTTTGCTGAAAATGCTATATTCTGCGTTAAAGACTTCAGTGGCTATTGTGGAAAGAAAATGTTCCCACTGGTACTCGTGAGTGTGTTGGCTGCAAAGTTTGTCAACATCCTCCAATGCTGTATAGGCCAGTGGCACATAACTTTACAACTTGTAGGAGGTCCTTTGCTGTTGTATTAGGGCTTCTTATTTTTCAGTGTCATTTGCTGGTAGTTTGCTGTGAAATACTGACTTCTGTTAGCAGGCCAGCCATGGGGATGGACATGTGCAGGTTTTTAACCTTCAAGCTCAGAACTGCACCCCTGCCTGATAAATATGATTAGGGTGTTTTTTATGATAGCTGCAAATTGCAGACTCTTAGGGCAGAATGATTGGGTTTATGAGCGAAGCAGGATCTCTCTCATCTACTGTATGTGCTGGATCAGAAAAGGGTCACCTCTCTCATGTGGGATTTACGTGGGCAACTGCTTGCTATGCTACTGAGAGCAGAAAGCCATGACAGGATATTATGAGAAGCAGTTTACAGGTTAAATTGTAAGCATACACTGCTACTAACCAAGAGTACTTTGGCAAATTGTCTCTCTCCTAAATCATTGAAATCGCACAAAACAATTAATAATGAATCATTGTTGAGGCGAACGCCTTCTTTTCCCTGCAGATGGGCATTTAAAACTCTTTATAGAGCTTTTTCTCCTGGAGTTTTCCACCATCAGAAAGAAAGTATTCTTTTAACCCTGGTCATAAGGGATATACATATATACCAGATTTGCAATGTTTCTATAGATCTCTGGGGTTACAACCTCAGTACCAGGCCTTAAAAACTGCTGGTTTATGCTTGCGAAGAAATTGTAAGACAAGATCATCTGCAACTAGGAAAATAAGAAGTTAATGACTCCACAAATCACCATTCTGTTTTATTTAATACTCATAACTGAAAATCCTGTATATCCCAGTCTTGTACATTCTATACTTTTCAATCCTTTTAGTTTTCTCCCTTTAGATAATATGCAATAGAAGTGTCCCTAAAACTGGAAGCCTTTTAGAAGCTGCTATTAGAGGGCAGCTGCCATAACCTCACTTCTAACACATCTCAGCTATTTTCATCTTTTCCTTTGGGTAACTGTGGAAAGAAAGCATACTTGAATCTTTAGAGCCCACAGCATTTGTCATACCTGCAGTTAATTTAATACCTAGTACTTTCTCAAGACATTTCCTTTCAGAGGCATTTTGCTCTTATTTGTAGTTTTGATGGATTTTCATCTTTTCCCATCCATTACTGAAAACGGGAATTAACCTTGAGTTTGAAGATTCATAGTCTGGTCATTACAATATCCACAGCTTAGAGATTAGTCTTGTATGAACAGGCATTCACATGCAGCTGCTTGCATCCAAATTCATGGCAGCGTTTTCCTGTTGCTACTGCCTGCCAAAATAGATTGGTTGACATGTGCCTTGTGTGCTTTTTCCTTTCGATGTAATGACTGAATTGAGGGTAACTTTCATGAGATTTGTGTTTTCTTATTGCCTCTGTTTTGTGACACTGGCTGTTTTTTTGTTCTTTCATAGGATGTTGGCTGCACTATAACCATGAGGAAATGTGAACCATGGTTAGGCCACAAACACTCTTCCAGATCTCTCCATAGATTGATCCACAGCACTGTACAAATATGCATCATAGACTCACAGAATAGTTAGGGTTGGAAAGGACCTTAAGATCATCAAGTTCCAACCCCCCTGCCATGGGCAGGGACACCTCACACTAAACCATGTCACCCAAGGCTTTGCCAACCTGGCCTTGAACACTGCCAGGGATGGAGCATTCACAGCTTTCCTGGGCAACCCATTCCAGTGCCTCACCACCCTCACAGTAAAGAATTTCTTCCTTAGATCCAATCTAAATTTCCCCTGTTTCAGTTTTAACCCATTACCCCTTGTGCTGTCACTACAGTCCCTGATGAAGAGTCCCTTCCCACCATCCTTAAAGGCCCCCTTCAGATACTGGAAGGCTGCTCTGAGGTCTCCACGCAGCCTTCTCTTCTCCAGGCTGAACAGCCCCAACTTTCTCAGCCTCTCTTCATACGGGAGGTGCTCCAGTCCCCTGATCATCCTCGTGGCCTCCTCTGGACTTGTTCCAACAGTTCCATGTCCTTTTTATGTTGAGGACACCAGAACTGCACACAATACTGCAAGTGAGGTCTCACAAGAGCAGAGTAGAGGGGCAGGATCACCTCCTTCGACCTGCTGGTCACGCTCCTCTTGATGCAGCCCAGGATACGGTTGCTTTCTGGGCTGCGAGCGCACACTGAAGCCGGCTCATGTTCATTTTCTCATCGACCACCACCCCCAAGTCCTTCTCTGCAGGGCTGCTCTGAATCTCTTCTCTGCCCAACCTGTAGCTGTGCCTCGGATTGCTCTGACCCAGGTGTAGAACTTTGCACTTGGCATGGTTAAACTTCATCAGGCTGGCATCAGCCCACCTCACAAGCGTGTCGAGGTCCCTCTGGATGGCATCCCTTCCCTCCAGCGTATCAACCGAACCAAACAGCTTGGTGTCATCAGCAAACTTGCTGAGGGTGCACTCAATCCCACTGTCCATGTCACCGACAAAGATGTTGAACCAGACTGGTCCCAACACCGATCCCTGAGGGACACCACTCGTTACTGGTCTCCAGTCGGACATCGAGCCATTGACCACAACTCTTTGTGTGCAGTCATCCAGCCAGTTCTTTATCCACCGAGTGGGCCACCCATCAAATTGATGTCTCTCCAACTTAGAGACAAGGATGTCGTGTGGGACAGTGTCGAACGCTTTGCACAAATCCAGGTAGATGACATCAACTGCTCTGCCCCTGTCCATCAGTTCCGTAGCTCCATGACAGAAGGCCACCAAATTAGTCAGGCAGGATTTCCCCTTAGTGAAGCCAGGCTGGCTGTCACCAACCACCTCCTTGTTTTTCATGTGCCTTAGCATGTCTTCCAGGAGAATCTGCTCCAAGAGTTTGCCAGGCACAGAGGTGAGACTGACTGGTCTGTAATTCCCCGGGTCATCCATTTTCCCCTTCTTGAAAATGGGGGTTATATTTCCCTTTTTCCAGTCGTCGGGAACTTCACCTGACTGCCATGATTTTTCAAATATGATGGCCAGGGGCTTAGCAACTTCATTCACCAGCTCCTTCAGGACCTGCGGATGGATTTCGTCAAGTGCTATGGACTTGTGTACATTTAGGTTCTTAAGATGGTCTCGAACCAGATCCTCTCCTACAGTGGGCCTAAGGTCTTTATTCTCACAGTCCCTGCGTCTGCCTTCCAAGACTTGGGTGGTGTGGTCAGAGCTGTTGTCAGTGAAGACTGAGGCAAAGAAGTCATTAAAAACCTCAGCCTTCTCCAAATCCTGGGTAGCCAGTTCTCCCGATATCTTCCGGAGGGGGCCTACGTTGTCCCTAGTCTGTCTTTTATTCACTACGTACTTATAGAATCCCTTCCTGTTATCCTCAGCATCCCTAGCCAAGTTTAATTCTAACTGGGCCTTAGCTTTCCTAACCTGGTCCCTAGCTTCCCGGACAGCATCCCCGTATTCTTCCCAGTCCGCCTGTCCTTGCTTCCACCTTTTATAAGCCTCTTTTTTCCCTCTAAGTTTCCTCAGCAGCTCCTTATCCATCCAAGGAGGTCTCCTGGCCCTCCTGCTGCACTTCCTTCTAGTTGGGATGCAACACTCCTGAGCTTGTAGCAGGTGATCCTTGAATATCAACCAACAGTCTTGGGTTCCCCTGCCCTCTAGGGCTGTATCCCATGGAACCTTACTAAGCAGGTTCCTGAAGAGGTCAAAGTCTGCTCTCTTGAAGTCCAGGGCAGTGAGCTTGCTGCACGCTCTTCTCACTGTCCTGAGGATCTCGAATTTGACCATCTCATGATCAGTGCATCCAAGGCTGCCCTGGAGCGTCACATTTCCAACGAGCCCTTCCCTGTTGGTGAGCACGAGGTCAAGCACGTCACCTCTCCTTGTCGGCTCCTCTATTACTTGCAGAAGGAAGTTGTCTTCCACACAATCGAGGGACGTCCTGGATTGCTTGTGCCAGGCTGTACCGTCCCTCCAACAGGTATCAGGGTGGTTGAAGTCCCCCATGAGAGCAAGGGCCTGCGAGCGTGAGGCTGTTCCTATCTGTCTGTAGAGAGCTTCATCCACTTTTGATCAGGTGGTCTGTAACAGATCCCCACAGTAATGTCTCCCATTGCTGTTCTCCCTTTAACCCTGATCCACAAACTCTCTGTCGACTGCTCATCTGTCCCCAGACAGAGTTCCATACTCTCCAGCCTATCCCTAACATAAATAGCAACTCTCCCTCCCTGCCTGCCAGGCCTGTCTTTTCTAAAGAACCTGTAACCTTCCATTCTAACACTCCAGTCGTAGGAGCCATCCCACCATGTTTCTGTGATACCCATTAAATCATACCTCTGTAGACATGCCCACATCTCTAATTCCTTTTGTTTGCTTCCCATACTATGGGCATTTGTATAGAGGCATCTGAGCTGAGCTCCAAATGAAGCTGGCTCATTGGCTGGAGCGGCTGGAATATCTCTACATTGCTCTGAGCATTTATTATAGGTGCTGGCAGATGACTGGGTGTGCTGGGATGGAATGATGCCCTCTCCCCCAGCACATCTAGTTTAAAGCTTTCTTAACCAGCCTGGCAAACCTCCTACCAAAACTGCTCTTCTCCTTTGTTGTCAGGCCTGCTCCAACAGCCTCCAGTAGAGCTGGCCTTCCAAACCGAGTCCCGTGTTCTAAATACCCAAACCCCTGACTATGGCACCACTGTTCTTACCATTTGTTAACCTGCCCAATCCACCTAGCCTTTTTAAGTTCCTCCCGTCTGTCCTGGAGAATTGACAAAAACACAATCTGAGCTCCAGAGCCTCTAATCACCTCTCCCAGGGCTCTGTAGTCCTTCATAATGTTCTACAGGCTACTGATATCTATATCACTAGCACACACATGTACCACTAGAAGCAGGTAATAGTCAGTGGGACTTACTAGACCAGGTAGCCTCTCTGCAACATCCCTGATCCAAGACGCTGGTAGGCAACACACCTCCTTTGAGACTGGGTCAGGCTGACAGATGGGTGTCTCTGTGCCTTTCAAAGCAGAGTGCCCTATTACTATGACCCGCCGCTTTTTCCTGGCAGCACCAGTAGAGATCTTCTTTATCAGCACATCAGCTGGTTGTTCATGTGTGTGTTTCATCGTTAGCCCGCTGTAGAACTGCAAAGCTGTTCTGGGTGGGGACATCAGATTTAGGAGGAAGACCCTTGCTTTTAATTATCCTCTTCCTCCTTTTTTTGTTTTTTGTTTTGTTGTTTTTTTTTTTTTTTTTGTTACTAGTTCCCAAAATCACCTAATTCCAACCCCCTTGCCATAGGCAGGGATGCCTTACACTACAGCATGTCACCCAAGACTATATCTAGCCTGGCCTTGAACACTGACAGGGATGGAACATCTAACACTTCTCTGAGCAACCTGTTCCAGTGTCTCATCACCCTCACAGTAAAGAACTTCTTCCTTACTTTTAGCCTTTAATGTTTCCCTGTAACACGCTACTCAAAGAAGTGTGACATTTCTTCCTGCGCACGCCCTGGCTCCTGATGCCCACCATGTCAGAAGATCAGAGAAGATGAAGGAAACTTCTGTTGTCAATGTCCAGAATTCCTAAAATCCAGCGAAACAGCAATTATCACTCAAGTGGAAAAGAGATCCAGCATGCAAGAGCCCCAGCTTGGCAGCAGTTTCCAGACATGGTAGGCATCCTCCAGGGTGGGAAGAGACAATGTCCTACATCAGCATAGCAAGAGACTCCTCCAACCCTCCGATGGACCTGTCGCAGTTGAAGAGACACAGGCCAGGCAGCGCTGCCACAGAAGGTTGCCTGCTGCTGTCAACAATGATTAAAACAGAATTAAAAAGGTGAAAACTTATGGCAGTGCTTAGCTAGTCCCAGGTTATTTGCTCGGTGTATGAAGAGACATGTCTGTCAGATTTTATATCTGTGCTTGAACCAGAAGCAGAACACGTGCGGCACTCAAAGAAGTGATATTCTTTATTTAATAAGTGTGTGTGTGTGTGAGTATTGATGTATGGCACTCAGTGCTGCGAGCAGCAGCCTTTTTTTGCAAATGAGGCCACCTGTTCCTCCTTCCTTGATTTGACAGGTTTTAGTCTCTTCACTGCAAGTGGGAGGACAGTTGGATTTGATTTACTGGATACTGTCCTCTAGTGTGATTGCAGCATAATTATATCGATAATCAGCTACATTTGTGGTCAGAACCTTCTCCGACGTACACAAACACACACACACACATTGCAGCTCGTAACACGTTCAGAAAATGTGTCCTGCTTTTCGTTCAGAATGGTTAGGTTATGTGATAAATATAGATTGATTTTTTCAAGAGCTCGTAGCTGTTACTCAATCAACCAAGTGTGTGTAGTACATGATAAAATTTACAGTTATGCTTTGTAGGTACTTTATCAGGTGAGGCTGGTCCTTGCTACAGAACTGGGAAAAACTGGATAATTGATTCTTTTTTTCTTATTTTGATTTCCAGTTTTACCTGGAAAATGGGAAAGACTAAAAATGTGGAGAAGGGTCATGCTATACAGGCAAAGAATATGCATTTTTCCAACAGAAAGACTGTTTAAAAGTCATTTTGGAGAATATAGAGCTTTTTCACTCATGTGAAACCAAAATTTGTTCTATTTGTTTAGGCTTTGGCTGGTTTTGTAACTTCTGACCTTCAAAAAATAGTATAAAGGCAGATATAATTAGAAGCATTATTTCATCCTTAAAAAATAACATTGAAAAGACTTTAAGTGTTTTGTTTTGGTTTTTAGGTAGTGTTGGGTTTTGGTTTTATTAGTTTTGAACAATTCTTACCTCTGCACACACATGGACCATCAACTGACAAGTGTTCTATTGTGGGGACAAAACTGTTTCATGCGCTTAGTCTACCTTTAAAACACACATAGTACTGTGCCATCAATGTCCATGCAATGTGTGCCTTTTAAAGTATACTTAAAGGCAACACAAGTGTTTAATGCATTGGAAATAGGAAGGAATCTGGAGTGGCTGTGTGATGGGTTGGTTATATCCTTAATATAAGCAAAATGCAGACACACCAATGTGTGCTGGCATCTGAACCAGAGTAGCTGATGAGGCATGGAGTGTTACGTTGCACTCAGCAGAAGGAAGTTACAAGGAACAGTGTTTCTGGGTTTAGTGGCTGGCCAGAACCAGAGTAGCAGAAGATGGTCCAGAAATGGTCAAGGCTTTGGCCTGTTCTGTATCAGCAAGGTGTAGAAAATCAGTCCAGAGCAAATTCCCTGTATGCTACCTTGGGTTTGAAAGTACTTAGCCCAGAAAATAAATTCTATCTATTTGGAGTTTACACTGCCTTTCTATTCTCTTTTCCCAGTCCTCATCCTTCCTGCTTCATGGGTGACATCCTGAAACACCTCCCTTGGTGAGGTGATGGCATTGATGTCTGTGATACTTCTGAGGCTTGTGACATCACCACTCAGAGCACTTCCAGTAAATGAGGCAGGACCAGGATGGTTTGCCAAAGTGGAAAATTAAATTTTATTGTTGACTACACTGAAAGCTGGGTGTTACAGAGTTTGAGTTTTGCCTTTGTGTTTTTCCTCTTGAAAGTAATTGTATGTTGTGCATCACAGTCCACCAGCAAACACCACTAATAATAACAAATCTGACACCTTTAATTAATGTCCTTGCTGGTACTGTCTTGTATGTGATCACAAATTGCGTAGAACAGAGGAATAATTCATCAGAGCAGTGGGAAAAGCTAGTTCCTTTATTTATGTGCTGGAGGGAAAGGGTAGAAAGGAAACTTGGCAGGGAGGAACACCTACTGTCTTGCTCAGAAGGTGATACATGTCATTAATAAAATAAAAAAAACATATCTTGACAATTTTTTATCAGTTGTGCATTCTTAAATAGGTCAAGCAAAACTTGTGATTTGTTTTGTGAACAGAAAGGTTAAAAAAAAATCAGCTCAAAAAGCCCGCAAAAGAATTCTTCTACCCACAAGGAAACTTTCTCAAGATCTTAAAAGCATCTTTAAATAAAATGCAATGTGAAAGGCAGCAGTTCAAATAAGCTCAACTGGTTTTACATATAAAAAGCTAGAAACAGTCTGCAGAGACATATTTTTCTGACTTGAAGTCACATTTTTGATGGTGAGGGGACCAAAATTTATCAGAGTCCAGTTTTAAGTCAACTGTTCAATTAGTGTTTTGCTATCCTAAACATAATGGAGAACTCTGGAAGGCTGGAGAGTATTCAGTGTGTGCATGGCATGCATGTGCATGTATTTATGTGGGTGTTTAATAGAGGTAGGTCTTTATCTTTAAACTTCCTATTTGAGTAGAGATTTAACTAGACCTTTGGCTTCATGCTGTGAAGAAGGAGAGTGTTAGCATTTTATTGGTGAAACGTGTGCATTCAAAGCAGTACATAGCATTTAAAACCCTTTGGAAACCTTGTCTGATCATTTTCTCCCTGATAATATTTGTGTTGTTCTTGTGTGGCTCTCTTGTTGGTGTTTCCTTACTGTGATTTTATCTACTCACCAAACAAACTGTTTTACTTATTTTTGTGAATCTGTGAGAGAGAATTTATTTATTAAGATAATAGGTCCAGTGAAAGTAAAAGCAGGAGATTTCCCCTCTAGACAATTGACATTCAGTTAAATTTAAATGAACTTACGGAAAGAAACAGGCTTCTTTCTGTTTCTTCTTCTGTGTGAGCTGCAGGTGGGCATCAATTCTTTCTCCTTCCAGCATTGCTGCTGCATGTGTCACCCTTCCTCATGCAATCCAACTGATGCACTGAAGTGTACACCTCTGGGATGAAGCCAGTATCCTCACTGGGTGGAAGTGGATGGACACTGGGGATGGTTAAACTATAAAGGCAGACCAGATCCATGGTCCATGCTGTTTCAGTTGATTATAGCAGCAATAAATGACTAAGTGCTTTTGTCACGTCTCATAAGGAAGGGTAACTGTAGCCCATCCACCTTCACGTACAGAGGTACATCCATCACTGATGACTTCTGCTGGATATGACTGATTGTGTAAGCATAACATCTAAGCACTGCAGGACCAGTTAAAAGGAAGAGCTGCAGATGCTTCCCTGTCACTTGTTTTAGAGTGTTATACTGTTACTGTTATGTTATGTATAATGTGAATCAGAAGAGCAGACTGCAGGAAACTTTTTCTTGGTAGTATTCTTCTAGCTGTAACATAGCAAACAAATTGGCAAAAGCAATATCCATGTTCTGAGCTTAATAGTAAGAGGTTAATTTTAGAAGTTTTACGTAAAGTGAAGCTGTACCAGCACGGTGGTGCACTGGTGAGTTGATGTGTACTTTGGAAAGCTCTTTTTGTGGTAAGTGCACATGAATATGTCCTTGCTGAACATCTGTGCTCAGCCAAAGCCTCTGCAGCCAGACTCAGGCAGCAGTGAACAGTTCTGTTCTGTTTATAGACTCTGGCTGGTGTTAAAAAAATATGTGGACTTTCTGAAGGAAGCATATGGGGATGTTATCCTGTCCAGTGATCATGCTAGTTTTTCCATTTTCATAGTTTTTTGACCCAGTCCTCTCCAGCATTCCCCAAGCAGTGGTGCCAGGCACTGGCACAAGGCTGTCCCAGGGACTGTGACACAGAGGGTGACATGATGCTTGCCTCAGCACAGCCCCAGATGGAGCAACTTGAATTTTATCCCAAAGGCATGGACATCCCATCAAGCCCCAGCAGCAGTGCAGGGGAACCCAGGCCACAGCACCTTCATGGGTGTTTGGCTCAAGTTATAGTCAGAAATCCATATATAAATGGTATAAACCATTGTTTTGGGTTTTGCAGCTGGGATGTAGATAGGGAAGGCAAGTTGGGATTTTGGGGAAAGCAATAGCAAGAAGGAGGTATCAAAGCTGGGAGTATGGCTCACGGGTTTCTTTAATGCCATCAATACAACAGTCAGCAAACTGATAAATGGCTTGGGAAGTAAAAAAGAAACATCAAAGAGTGTGTGTCTGTACAGAATCCGTTTCTTCCTACTGTAGCAGCTGGTCTAATAGAAGCTGACTCCTATGCTCCCACCTTTGTCTCTCTAGCAAGAAAACGTGGCTGTTAGCTGCACTGAAATGTAGTGTCCTCATCCCGCTTCAGCGGCAGCCGCTGTTGTGTGACATTGCCCTTTGCAGGCTGAATGCAGGTGAAAACCAGTCTGGCATTCAGCAAAAGTGGGTCCAGAAACTCTAAGAGCTGCTGACTGCTTCAGAATTTAAGTTTATCTCCACAGCCATACTGACCAAGCCCACGCTGCCCTAGCAATCTTCCCTAGCAAAGATGGCTAGGGAATCTTTCTAGCAAAGAAGAGATTGAACACGAAAGAAGAAAAAAGAGAGTTCTTTGCTGATAAATTAAACCAGATTTCTGAGTAATTTGGCAAAAGTTATATAACGATTTTTGTGCATTGCTGTTATATCACTTAGAGTCTGTGATTTTTTCTTTTCTTTCACACTTTTGTGTCAGAGCTGGGCTAGCAAAATTGAAGTACAGACCTAGCTTAAGAATTCAACTTGTATTTTACCATTACTCCTCTGACAGAGAGTATGGCACATACAAGAGCACTTCAATCCCACAAGAAGCAAATGAAATGAAACATCCTTTTACTTTTCATGCACAGAAATGGTAATAGTGGCTGAGGAAAGGAGGTGACAATTTATTTTGAACACCGGTTATTGCAGCATGGTTATAGCAGAGCTAAGACTGGTTGATGGCTGTGCTGCAGCCAGCAGGTTTTACAGAGGCAATATTGCCTCTCTGATGGCCTAGAGATCATCTGTAGGGCTTTGAAATGCACCTCTATGAAAAAATGGTCCTGGGACAGGTCCTTAAGCCTGTAATAATACCCTCTCTCCAACCCAGTAGTGCTCCCTTCTAGATCTGTGGTCTATACAAACTGTGCTCTCCCTTTAACAGTTCAGTGTTAAATTGCTGATGCTGACTGTCCTTTAGGTTTCTCTCCTCTGTTTTTACAGGAGATTCGGCAAAATAGTAGCATATATTTGAATTCAACCATGTGACTATTTCTACTAAAATAAAATAATAATATTAATGATTAAATTTAAAAACCTACATTCAGGCCTAAAAATAAAGCTTATGCTTTATTGTCATATCTGATCCCAACCTGATTGCTGGTGTTTGAGGCACATAGCAAAAGGCTTTAATGGAGCCATAAGCTTAATGTAAACTGTTTAGCACTCTTAATGAGTCAGATCTTGAGTCAGGCAAAGCTCTCCCTGAGATCCACTGGAGCTTTGTCAAAACTTCCGGATCTTGCTCATAAGGATTTTTCTGTTTTTCCCCCTCATCTGCCACTGTAACACACCATCCTGGCGCGCTCACCATCCACTCTATCTTCTATCTATCTCTCTGTCTCTCTCTCTCTCTATCATCTATCTATCTATCTGTCTATCTATCTATCTATCTATCCATCTATCATCTATCTATCTATCTATCCATCTATCATCTATCTATCTATCTATCTATCTATCTATCTATCTATCTAATCTATCATCTATACCTTCTTGGATCATGCCGCTGCCAGCGCTGCACGCAGCTTTAATTCACCCCTTCAGACTGAGGGGGAAAAGGGAGAGGAAAAAGAAAGGAGACAAGGCAGAGCTATGTATCACATCATATTTGGGAGCCCTGGGGCATTTTGCCTCTAGTTTGTGATGTTTGTTTCCTTATTCTGAAGGCGCTTTTGGCAGGGACTTGGTCTCCCTCCCTGGTCCATCCTAGTGGGCACACTTGCAGTAAGGTGCAATACAAATTTCAGTTGGGATTTCCAGTTCTTTTGGTTTGTTGCTAAGCAAGCTGCAGCCTTAACCCCTAGCAAAGGGACTCATTCCAGACAGGTGCCAGGAGAAGACTCGGAGCATCCAACTTTAAACAGCAATGCTGTTAAAGCAGACTCAAGTAATGTGCATTTTAAAAATGCAGCAAATAGGTAAAAAAACAGACTTCTGTGACTTCATGTTTTGTTGGAGGAAGGCAAGAGGGAAACAAAAATCATTATAAGGCAAAACCAAATTCAATTTATACACATACAAACCAGGCAAGGGGGAAAGGTAACTGAACAGAAACCTTGCTCAAAAGTTTCAGGAACCTGAACAGCAGGAGAGGTCCCCATGCTGTCACAGAGACAAAGAGACATGGATGACCTTGTCCAAGACTTTTTGGTTTTCCTGGGCTTATGTTTTATCTGGACTGTCTTAGGTATTCACGTTGCAAACTCTTCCCAGCTGGGACTGTCACTATGGATTCACATGATGCCAAGCAGAAAAGGTCCTGAGTAATTCTGCATTTCTGGGCACTTGGTAGAAAATAATAAGGTCTGGGGGTTAATGCATGAAGATCGGGTATTACAGTTGATGTGAAAAGAGAATACAGCCTGCACAGAATATTTCTATTCGGAAGTCCTATTTATTTATTTTTTGCATCTGCAAAGAACCCTAAGCCACAGCAGAAAACTCTGTGGAAAAAACTGAAATAGCTATTTTTACAGCGTACAGTTGTTTTGGACAGGATGTGAATAACATTAAATCTGATTGAAAGTATAACAGCAGCAGAGGTGGGCAGGATGTAATTACTCAAATTGTAGTTTGGCCAGGACACCTAAAATATCCGGTATAAAATGCCACCAGGTTGTCAATTCCTTTCAGTGTCCAGGACACATATCTAACAGCTCCTCCAGAGACAGCACCTCCCTCAGTGCAGCCAATTCTACACAGAAGGACAAGTATAACCAACGCAATTGCTCAGCCCATTTTATGCAATACTTTCTGTTTTGCTTAACAGGCTCCTTTGCCAAAGCTGTCTAAACCCAAACTTATTAGCTTACAAAAAGTGCCCATAAAAGTGTGGCTGAGGGATATATGACATCCTTACATTTGAGTAACACTTATGCGGTTTAAATCCACACGTCATAGGGAGAGGAGGCATGCTCTCTGTGCGGATTAGGCAAAAGAGGCAAGTGGTAGTGTTGTGTGTGTGTGTTAATTACTTCTAAGTGCCACGTGAGTGATGCCTAAGCTTTCCTTTCCCCCATGGCCATGCTGGGACAGAGGAACTCATGTATTTAAGGGTTAGTTAGGAGATCTTGCTTTAGTCAAAGAACCAGTCCTGAAGCCATGAACTGTAATCAGCGCAGGATGAGTAAAGGAAATCAACAACGGGGGAAGAAAACCAGTAAAGGAAGGCAGTAAATGTCAGGTTTTTACAGCTATTGCACATTCCTTTCATCATAAAGAACCTGCAGGGGTAACCTACAGTAGATCCAAAGCCCTTCAAATCTCTTCCCTGGGTCATGGGGTGGTTGTACCTCTTTTTCTCCCTTACAGAATGGAAGGGCTTTCTCAATAATAAGTTACTACTTGAACTTCGAAGGCTGGTTTTCATGCATGTAGTCTTTAGACAGCTCATTTTCACTGCTTTCTTCTTCTCGTGGTGCTATTCATGCAACCAGACTCTCTTCAGTAAGCATTCGCAAGAGTAAGTTGATGAACACTTTCACAAGAAAAACAAAGTAAAACAAAACTTTTTTCTGGTTTTTTTCCTCACTAGAAGTATCTCGCAGCTCTATAATTGAAAACTGCTTTTTCCTGAATATAAAATTACTGTAATCCCCAAATGGTCTCTAAAGTGCTGCAAAGTTGTATTTAAAATGTATGTTAATCTTTACACATATGGCCTTCTTGTTTCCTGCTTTTACAATTCCTTTCACTTCTAAGAATTGTTTCTTATTTACACCTCCGTGAAAACAGAATCAATTCCCTCATACACACTGTTGCATATTCTTTGGAAAGAATATATTGATTGAAAAACCTTCTACCAGTCTTATTAATCTCAAGCGGTATTGACTATGTACAGTTGTATGTACCAGTTGTACATGTGGAAAGCTCACAAAATAACAATATCAATAATGTTCTACAACAGAAACAATCATCTTATAAATAATGAATATGCCATATTGAATTCTACAGGTATCTGGGGCATTTTTTTACTTTTACAGGCCCCGTGTCCAACTTTGTTGACACCAATATAAATAAAAACTAAATCCTTTGCATTCACTGCAGTTACATTCGTGCAAGAGCAAATATAAGAGAGTCTTAGAGCAGTTGTTTGTCAAGTGAGAAAGTAGGACATGGCATAAGTACCATCTGTAGAGAGTGATTCATAAGAAATAAATGCAGCATAATCAGTTAAATAAATACTACCTTGTGTTTTGTTGTCTAAATGGACCTTGCTCCAGTACAAATCATAGTACAAGGTCAAAGCAATTTTGGAGGTACGTAGAATTTGTTATTCTGATTCCCAGAACTATGACAAATTAACTCCACTTTAAACTGGAGAAAACGCAGAAACCTGCAATTACTCTTTTCCACGAATATTAAGAGGATCTTGATTTCTGCCTGGCGGGACATGGCACAAGAAGCTGGAGCAGGTCTTAACAAATAACAGACCTGAAGATGTGACTTTTTGAGAGAAAACTTCTAATGGCTAGCGCAAACCTGTACTTTGTGCTGAGTCACACCTTTGTGGGCACCCTTTGTGTGCCTAACTGCTTGATTCCCTGTGACAGGAGATGAACAGTGATGGTGTACAATGGTTTCTATGTAAGAGTAGCTTAAACCCAGCCTGAGCTCCCAGAGTATAGGGAGGTTTATTAAATGGCATGGATTTGCTGGTGCGTTTGGAAAGCTGCAGGAGTGTCCAAGGTCTTGGAGTAGAGGTGAGGGGTCTTCAGGAAGTAAGCTGCAGAATGGAGGCACCTCAGGCTGGTTTCTCACCAGCAGGGAAGATCAGTCAAGATGAGAGGTGGGCAAATATAAAAGCATTGCTGAAATTTCCAAAAGGAAATTAAGAGGGTGATAATGTGGGCAAAAATATTTTACCCATGTTCTCCTTGTTTTCTTAAACATGGATTTTGCAAAGAATTTGCACTGTGAGTCCTCTATTTTTGAGGGGGAGCCGGTGCTTTTCATAATTTTGACTCCATCAGAGTCCTGATATCCTTCAAAGCCAGAAAAAAACCTAACAGAATAAAAACTTCAGGAATGAGTAAACCATTTTAATAGCTACTTCAACAGGCACAAGATCGTTATATTGAAAGATGCGACATTTTTTACTTTTTCGTCACAGTACTATTGCTATTTGAATCATTACAGATCCTAAAGGTTTCTACTAAGATTAGTATCCAGTATGACCAAACTCCAGTGAATCAGCTCCTGCTTAAAAAGGATTTAAAAGGGTCAAGTGATGAGAACACGAAAAGAATTAGAAGGAAAATGGTGACATGACTTGCACCAGGGTTATGCCATAAGCAAGCAGCAGACCAAGGAACATACCTTGGGCCCCATGGCTGACAGCTGTGATTTTTCTTCCAGATTACATGGCCTCTTGGTTATCTTCTCTCTTCAGGTCTGTTTCTGCACCTTTTAGCTATTGTCACACTCAGACCCTGCGCCATGTTGGACTGCAGTGGACTTGTGCCAGGAGGAAAGTGCCCTTTGGTTATCAGTTGCCAGATGGATATCTGAAGATTGGGTGCTTTGGTTTAGCACCCCCGAGCTTTACATTTTTATTTCAGCAATGCTTGCCTTTGGGTGTGCCACTTTGGACCAACTCCCTCATCATTCTGATCCAGTTAATCACAGCTAAAATGACTCAAGCACGTACATGCAAACAGGGCTGGGACCCAAGGAGTATGTGTCTCCCTCTGAAATTCTAGAACTTCTTGTTCTTGCTTGTTCCAATAATAAAGAAGGAAAAGCCTTTCTTTGGTGGCATTTTGGCACTTCTGCTGCTGTGAATCATCAAGAGGTATGCAACAACAGGAGGAAACTTTTCAAAACTTATTGGCACTGGAAGGAGGTAAATGTTTATTTTAATCCAGCTTGGTTACATTTTACCCTCTTTTACAGTTCCATTTGTAAAAGAGAATGCAAATTATTGACATAATCTTAAACACGGAAAAAAGATGAGCTTTTAGAAACTGTATGGAATGCACAATTTAAATCTCTACGAAAGTGCAAAACATTAAACTCAAGCAAAATCTAGTATTTGGGCAATGTCTGAAGGACAAAGGATGCTTAGAAACATTACAAATACACTAGCTTAATTTTCCTTTTGTGATGGATTAGCTTTAACATGCATTTTAATTTGTAGTTGGATTTTATCAGCTGTAGACAAAGTTTGATAATCTCTTCTTATTTAATTAGCACAATCCTCTTAGGAGGGGAAAATGCACAGACAATAATAATTTACATTCTATGACAATTTCATACTGACAACCGGAAATATCTTCTTTCTTTAAAATATTCCTACATGTGGTTCTTTTAAGCATCTTTGTCCTACCTTCTCTGTTTGTAGTATGTGCTTGTGTGTATATATAAGGGGTAAAAAAAGAGAGGGAGCTCACACTATAAAATGTTTCCTCTGCATAAAAAGCCAAGAGAACGTGTAAATAGACTGCATAAATAACAGCTGGCTCCTTAGAAACCAAGAGGCACACTCATATAGAGGCTTAGCTCGGTTACGCTGCTTGAAATGTGAATCAACTCATTAACATTGAGGCTTTACTCTGGCTTTTTTTCTTTTTTTTACTCCCCCCCTTTTTTTTTTTTTCTCTTTCCCCTTCCCCCCCCCCCTTTTCCATGGATGAGGGCTGAATCTGGCCATTTGTTTCCATGCAAAACTAAGCATTTGTTGTTTTTATGGAGACTTGAATCCTTTCTCTGGGACGGAGGGGACTGATAATTTTTTCCCAGTATAAACCAAAAAAAATTTCTTGCCTCTGCTAAAGTTTCACCAAATAGATCCATCCTTTTCACACTGACACTGTTCTGATCTGATGTACTGTGCACAGGGCCCTCTGCACACAGGAATAACGGGCTGTTCATGGAAGTCCATGGGACTACTTTCATCAGGACTTGGGAAGACTAGTTAACACTGATCCAGTAACCCCTACATCAATTTTCAAGTTAAGCCCTTACCACCAGGATCATAAGGTTAGCACACGCCTCTAAAACATAGGCCGTTATAGGGAAAGAGAATGCACTGAACCACTTTATCCCAAGAGATGCTGGTGTACGACGCTTCTGCAGCTCAGATGCTCAGGCAACCTGTGGTAGAGCTTCCCAACAACCCCAGGGTGTACTGGCAAGCAGAAGAGGTGCCCTGAAATCTCTTCTCCATGCCAGCAAACTCTTCCTGAGGGAGGGAGCAATGATCTGGTAGCTGTACTATCCCACTTGGCTCATCCACACAGCTAATGCAGCTGTCTCTTTTGACCACAGTCAGGTTTTACCCCTCCTCTGGGAAGAACTCTTTGAGTTTCATGGTGCATAAGGCCAGTAGGAGCAAGAGTGAGTTTGCTCTATATCACATACATACACACATATAACCATGGAAACCTGACATAAATATTTTAGTGCGTATTTTACACTGCAAGGTTTTTTAGGTCAGACTTTAAAAGGATGGATTGTATTTTTTTTTCACTTATGTCTTTCTTTGACTTTGTTTGTAAAAATCAAAATCTTCTCCTCTGATTCCAGCAAGCTCTAATGGCAAACAAATGCTGTTGCAATAACTTGGGCTGTGCCTTTGAAAGGCATTGGAATACTCTTTTATTGGAGCTGTATCCGAAAAGATCTTTCCAGGCCCCGGACCTCTATGAGACTGTTTTCCCATCCTTCTCTGCCAGTTTCCAACCTGGAATAGATGAGCATTGCTATGTAATCACTGATGGCTGGAACAGAACTGTCAGAGGCATCATTTTCAGGCACAGTTTCAGTATGCTTGTTCTGACCTTTAGGGAAAGTAACAGTATCCTGACATTTATGTTGGTTTATATCCCCTGCAATCCCTTTTCAATTGCAACTCATATCTATAGGGCTCCCTCTGAGAACCCCACAACCACTTATGACAGACTCTTGATAAACCAGCACTGAATGGACCAGACTGTATTTTCACCTGGCCTCCATGCTGCCCTGAACATCAGGGATCTCCTTCATTTGACCCTCTCTGGATGTATTATTTTAGTCATGAAAATCCCAGAGCTGCCTTAAAAAGCTGTGGTGTTTCAGATAGAGGTTATGTGGGAATATTCAAGACTTCAGTGATGCAAAGCAAGAGGGCTACTATTCATGTTGATGAGACTGGTGGCATTCCCTGTGGGGAGCTTGGCTCCTAATGATGTGTAAGAGTGGCTGCTGGACTGGGGAGAGGCTTGAGAGCAGCCAGCCATGGAGATGACTCCATCCCCTGTCTTGCAGTGGGCTGTCCTGTGTTGTTGTGAGCTGCTGTATTGGAAATATGGTGAAGAAGTGCACTTAATTAATTAGCTCCACAAGCCTGGTTTCTTCTACATCAGTTTCTAGTTCACACTCATGCCTCTACCTTCTGTTCCCCAGAATTTTACCTTTGAAGTGGCTTCTTTGAAAACTTGTGTTCTGAGTGCTCAGGCTCAGTGCACTAAGATCACACTTCTTAAAATCCTTGCACCTCCTGATTATTCTTTTCAGAGTAAATATATGCAGATATTGTTGCATTTCCTTGCTTAATCTCAGCAGGAAGCTTCCCTTTAAAGTATCTTCAGGTAATTGCTACCCAGCCCTTCCCACAGCAGTTTTCCTGACACAGGACACAGCTTTCTGCATGACAATACCCACATCAAAGAGTGCTCAAGTGTTGTTTTATCTTTTGCACTAGTGCTGCATCGGGCCAATACATGAAGGAGGATCTCATCTCGTGTTTGGAGACCCCAGAAAAGAGCATAATTCAGCATTTGAAGCAGTGATTTATCACTGCCCATGGGTGACTGTGGGGCCAAGGCAAGGGTCTCCAACAGGAATCTCAGAAGGAGGGACCAAAGCTTAGAATAGAGGATTTCAGTAAAATATAAAATGATAGCAAGTATACTCATTTTTGTTTAGGGCAGAATAGAGTTTATTTATCTCTTGTATATACCAAAAGAAAGAGTTTGTCCCTTTTTTTTTTTATTCACCTCTTTTTTTTGCTTTCTTGGTTAGTGGAGATATTTGCAATAGCGACTTGTTAAAACTCCCTGGGCTGCTTTCAAGCAGGTTGTTGTTGGTTTACCTGTTTTGCTGCCGGCCATAGTATGCAAAAGGAGTTATGTGAACCTGTGTGCCAGCTAGATAGAAAAGCCAAGACTTCTGCTTACAGTAAATCAAGTCCTGCCTTGACGCTTGATAGTCTTAACATTTTAATAACAACAGTAAATAATAGCAGTTGTTATTTGTTAAGACTACCAAGCATTTTGCAGTTTGTTTTGCAGAGCAAGCATTAGGAGGCACAACTGAGCTAGTCTGCCTTGATCCAGCAGAGGCAATGTATGCATACTAATGAATTCATAGCCTTATTTGTCTCCTTTTGTTTTAAAAGGTAAATTAATGTTCTACCTGGTCTTTAATGAATACCTTGCATCCTGCATTAGGAGCTCATTCACTTTCCTAAACTATTGTTAGTACCAGTCACGAGGAACATTCAGAAATTTGCTGGTACAGGAAATGGTAGCCTTCAGAGCTGCAGATTACTTTGATAAGGGGAATTCTTCCCTCTTCACAGTCATGCTTGCAGCTCGGATAGTGTTTCTATCCAGTTGATGAGCTGTATTTGAAAGATTTCTGGAATAATTAAGATTTCAGACAGAAACAGTTGCACATCCCCCCCCTGTTTTTCTATCAACACTTGTATACGAAGCTATGTCTTTTACTGGTGTAAACAAACAGAATGATTGATGCTCCCCTGACATTCAGGGGCTGTCTTGAATGCAGTGCTATCATTTTCTCAAGATCACAACTTTTCAGAAAGACTTGGTATTTTACATAGCAGAAGTAGGGCTGGTTTTTTTGCTTTGTGTTGTGTGCCCTGCAGTGTCCACAGGCACTGCAGCCACTTTCCCTCAGGAGTCACAGCCAGCTGCAGTGGCTGCAGCTTTCAGACACAGATATGATACTCAGTCTGCACAGTTCATTAATGAAGTCTTCTCTTTTTGTAGATGGTAAAACATAAGGAAACCCTACATGGGGATATAGCCCAGAGTCCATCAAATCTGCTCTGACAGAGGCCATCACCAGATGAAATTAAGAGCCCTCCAGATGTGAGCTCCTGTAGCACATCTCTAGGAAGTTGCTCTTTCCTGTCATTCTCAGGGTCTTACTGCATTTATGATCCTTCTGAGCTGATCTAAACCACAGAGCTTTGCATCATGGTATGGTTCTTGTGTCTTGTGCCACAAAAGCAGAAATGCAAGAGGAAGGGCTGCAAGCAGGTCAGCCTCCATGTCAGCTACTAACTGCTGGACTACTTTACATGCACTGGTGCACCCCTGGTCTGTCACATCACAGCCATTGCCTAAATAAATAAGGGATGCATGTTTTAACAGAAAAGTCTTGCCCTGTCTGTCTTTGCTTTCACATCCCCACTCAGAGAATGAAGATAAGGATTCTCAATTCCCTCCTGAGAGAACAGTGAAAGGTATTTGTTTATGTGTGTCAAGTAGCAGGCAACACAAGGCAGCAAATGCCTATTTTAACATTGCTGTGGAGGAAGAGAGTGGACTTGAGGTGGTGACTAGAGGAAAGTCTGGCTAATGAATGACAAAGTCCAGGTCCCTGTCAGTCACCGCTGCTCCATACCAAGTCTTCTTGCTCTTTGATTTCATGTCCCAGTAACCTGAGCATTGCAAGCAGAGTAAGAGAGAGCCCTTATCTGAGAGAGCTTTCAGTTTAACTGAGCAAGAGATCAAAAAGCCAAGGAGAAGAAGGAGGCAGAGGCAAGCCCAGGTGAGCAGGATGCCTGTAGCACAAGATGAGGAGCTGCACTTTTCCCCTCTTCTCTGTGTGTTGGACCAGGCTTTTCCCCAGAAACATATGTGAATGAAGTGACAGCCAGACACATGTGACGTCCTTTGCATTGAGAGTTGTTCTGGGTTCAGCTTAAACCATGACAAAGAGTGATGCTACATGCAACACAGTGTTGCAAAACCCTATCACAAAGCTTACATTTTTATCTAAGGATTTCTTTGTCTTGGATTTCTGATAGGAATATAGCCCAAGCAGCACCTGCATAGTGTGTACTGCGGGAATGACCTCCAGCAGCCTTCTGATTCCCCAGCCACCAGGGGGATGTCTGCCATTGATATGGCTGTGCTCCTGCATCATCCTGGATGCTGAATCACACTTAGGGCTTTGGATCACCAAAGCTCTTTGGTGTCAATGACAGTTTTCACACAGATTTTAACCAGCACTATATCCAGCACTATATGCAGCCCTTGCTGCATAAATTCTTTGACTAATTTAGTCATTTAACATTTTCAAATGAAGAATAAATTAAAAAAAAAAAAAAGTTAAAAAGGAGGAAAAAAAATGGGGGTTGTCTACTACCAGTTTTAGAGTATAATATTTCTGACAGTATGTGTAAGTTTCTCCATGGACAAAGGATCTCATGATTTATCAAGCCATTTATTAATTAGAAGATTACAGCAAGACTGCTTCCCGGTAGCAAAAAAAAATTAGAGTTAATTATGAATGCGGGTGTAAGTAGATTCATAATCCAGCTCACTCTTTCTTCCTGCTTCAAGTTATCCACAAAAAAAAATATGTTGAACTTTAAGCCTGCTAAATCCTCCACAGCAAAAAAGAGCTTAACCTTAGATAGATGCGACTGTGCCCATTCTTAGCCAGGTCAGGTCCAAATGAATAAAATATGATTTCAGCGTTAAATGCTGTCTGCATCTTAGCTGCTCTCCTCCTCCTTTGCCAAACTTGATCTGTGTGTTTTATGGAGGCCTTTGCATTCCAGTGTCTGCAGAAGTTTTTCTGTCCATTGCCTGTGATGTCTCATCTGTGGTTTACATCTCCTTCTCTTTGCTCTTTAAGGACCAGCCCTTAAGGCACTGTTAGAAGACTTCAGTTCCTGATATCTTTTCCTCCAACATCTTCACTTTTGTGAAACAAGAAAACCTGATTATTATCTTTTGCTAAGAGTTTTGTTCCTATTTCCAATAGGTGTGGGGTTTGGGAGTTTTTTGTGTGTTTGTCAGCTTAATAGCCACAAGCTCTCTCTTTGCACTTGATAATCCCTTTGATCTTCTTCACTCATTGCTCGGCAGAGTGCCACAAGGATGTTATTACCTTTAATCTTTTTTTGCCATTGATCGGTAATATTCCTGTCTGCTGCTTCTCTGTGATTCCTTTGCTGAAATTGCCACTACATCTCCTCTATGTTTTCATGGAGCAAGTGTCATAGTAGTGCGTCAGGAGAAGATCAGAGCTGTTAGAATGAGCAAAAAGTTTGAGGAGAAAAGTTAGGACCACTAACGGTAAGTTTATTGGATGTTTTACGTATTTGTACTGCAGTATTTTTTCTAGATAAGGAAAAAAAATACATTTCATCCTAATTTCCGGTCGTTTAAGCTGTCTCTGCTGCCTTTCTCTTTGAGGCACGAAGAAGGAATTCTATAAACTTTATGAGCTCTCATTTCTGGTGTCTCTCAATGGTTTGTGGGTGGAATTATACCCTCTCGTAAGGCAAATATGATATTTCATAACGAAGCATAATAAATTCAACTCAGGATCTGAGAACACCTAGCGTTCTTTCTGTTTCCTGAAGTAGGTCATTATCAAGAGCAGGTTAGCTGATGACGTTGCTGGTGATAAGTGGGGATGCAAAGTAAAACCTAGATCCTTCTCTCCACAGTTGTGTTGCTTAATAGCAATAGTAATAATAAAAAAGGAAGAAAAAGCTGTGGAGAAAGTGAGGCCAGCATGACTCAGATTCACAAAAGTTAGGTACCAGATCAAAAAAGAATCTTTTGCACATGTTCATTGTTCTCAATGCATTTACACTTCACCGCAGATGTACTTCACCTGCTACATATTGTATATAAATTTTTTTAATCATGTAGGTTGTGAGGCAGGGAAGGAAGGAGACAGATTTGGTTTTGCCCATTATATGTGTCAGGAGTCTTTGTGAAACTGTAATTCAAATATGACTCAGAACTGTGAGTGCTCCAAGGAACAAGCCACAATTACAGACTTTATGAAACTAAGATTGCAATGCATCAGTGGGACAAAATGACTTCATGTTAATTGCCTAATCATCTAGAAAGGCCAGAGTTTGGGGTGGTATATTCAGCTCAATTCATTACAAATGAGTGCTCTGCTCTGCCACAGGTCAGCAGATGGAAAAGGGGCGGTCTCTAAAACACCATTTTTATTAAGCCCTCCCAGATGGTGGATGGCTGTGTTGGGTGGGGGAAGGTCGGATGAGCTTTGCTGGTCGTGGTTATTCTAGTAGTACCATCCCCTCCTGCTGTGGTTGGAGGTAGGGCCATCTGACCTGCTTTTATATATATTATTTTTTTTCTTAGTCGATTAAATACGCTAAATCAAGAAACTTCTGCTTGTTTGAATTCTAAGCAAGGAAGAATTGTTGGGTGCTGCTGCACTTACATGACTGAAGGTCTTGCACTGCCAGAGAAAGAAGTCTTTTACTCACAGCTCTGTGTTCAGATTTATTTCATAAGTAGAAGTGAAGCTGAGTTCCTCTACTAGACTAGAGGTGCTAAAGTGTAGGGGTTTGTGATGTATGGTGAAGTGTTACCTGTACAGAGAGAAATTCTCCTCTCCACTCCTTCTGTATTTATACCTTGCATCTGTGAGTTATTGCATATTATCCTGACCAAGGTCTTGATTGCCTGAGAAAAGAGTAATGGGCATAAGGAAAAATTCTTATCTGGCTTCACCCTGGAATCTGGAAGGTGGCTATTTCAAATCATCCACCCAGACTATGCACAAGAAAGCTAAACATAGGGCTTAATTTGCTACATAAAGTCACTTCTTAATCCAATATGGTACAATTCTGCAAAGTCATGAAGCCACCTTACTCTTTCCAACCCTCTCACCAATGTAATTGCCATTGCTGTCACTTGTGTTATCATCAGACCTAACAGTCCCTCCTGAGATCAAGCACTCCATACCGCAGACACCAGTCATTGACCATTCATGCTCTGAACACTTCTGTAAATGAGACAGATCTAGCATGAAGGGAAAGGAGAGGTGGTTCACCAAGGTAGCACAACTCAATTGCGGCAAAACTTTAAACCTGCTGTGAACCAGTGCAGCATACTCACTGCTGGTTTACATAATAATGTTCTGCATTTTCACATAATATCGCGTAATATCAAACGCCCACTAGTGTAAGATGTGAGAAGGTAGATGGGAGCTGGTTATGGGCACTTTTAAGGTTGTGTTTGCTGTAAAGCAGAATGGCTGGAAGGAAACACAAAAACAAAAAAAAGGGACCAATGTCCTTCCATCCTGCTAAGTTGTTTAACATTTTCTGATGTCACAACTCATCCTCACTGGCATCAGGCACTGCTAGGAGTTATAACTGGTGATGTTTTAGGGACCACATATCAGGGGACTTATGAGAAGGCGCTGGAAGCAGAAGTGGTGCAGGAGCAACTGCATTTCTAGGTGTTCCTCAGTTTGGTGAAAAATGTGGGTTTTAAGGGAGTGGAAGAGATCATTTGGAACCCAAAGGCTGCAGTCACATATTTATGAGCTATAGCCAGGTTGTCAGAGGGACTGGCTCTCCATCTGCAGCTCCATTTGATCGCTGTCAGTCCCATGGTGACCTGCTGTGCTCCCAACCCAGTGCCTGATGCCTGCTCTGGCAGGCATCCCCTCTGCAGGCAATCAGCTGTGTCACATAGCTGGAGGGCTCACTTTTAGCATCATTTGGTGTTTCTTGAATAATTTATTGCAATTATGCTGCTGAACCACAGAAGCATTGCTGCTGTGCACCATATCCAGATGTCTGCAAGCGCACTCCCAGGGCCAGCTCCTAATTTTAGCTGCCTCTGCAAAATATTCTCTTCTGGACTGAGGCCCTATTTCTGTTCCTTTTGAACTCTACAGCTAAGCAGAGTGCTGGCTTGCAGAGCTAAATACTGTTCCTCTGACAGAAAGGGATGAGTGAAGAGCCCTGATTTTACCTGTGCAAGATGGCAATAAGACAGGCTTTCTCCATGTTGTTTAAAAGTTCACACGGAAACATAGATACCTCTTGCATGTTAAAGAAGCAGAGAACTGAAACCAGGGTAGAGTAAGTGTGGACATCATTTGCACGAAGAACATTGTAACTCTGCAGCTCTACCTTGTCCTTCCCCCATGCATGGAAAAGCCTTGAGATTGCAAATCCTGATCAAGCCTTTGGTAGCACATGGGAGCTGCAAATGGGGTTCTGAAGCATTAGTAAAGTCAGAGCATTGATACTTATAATTGTCATTAGGAGATACTGTAATCCAGCCTGCAGTTCCTCACCTAAATGATAGACTAAAGCATACAGAATAAGGTGCATCTATTTAGTGACAAACACAAACTGTTTGTTGGGAACTTGGTGTCAGGATTGTTTCTGCTTTGTTTAATGACATGCCAGGCCAGCCTGGGAGATGAAGCTGTCTCCCATTACCTGAAAGCAACACCCCAGAGAAAATGACCACCCAGCATATGCCAGAGTTAGGGGTTTATTTTTTGGGGCCCTTCTCAGTTTTTCATATACTGGTTTTGTTAAGATTTATAGGCTGAAGTCTATTTCCCTGTTCTTCTGATCAGCTGGCTCACAGGTCAATTTGAACAGTGGGTAAGGTAGGAGGAAATACAAGAAGATTCATCAAATGTGTGAGAGGGGGAACCAGCCATGCTTTTGCTCTCAGTCCTCTTTGCTTATCAAATTAAACAACTGATGCGTTATGAAGCTGTGCATGTAGAAGCACACTAGGTTGTCCCAGCATGAGGGAGTTTTTGCAGTAGATTCACATCTCTGTCTATTGCTGGCATTATTATTGACACCAGTAGTAATTTTACGCGTACAGTGCCTACTGGCTGAGCATTTGGGGCACACTGCAACTTGTTTTCAGAGTGAGGAAGGAAGCTTAACAACATGGGATTCAAATCCATGCTGCTAGTAAAGAGTATAATAATTGTATGGTGTGTTTATTAATAATAAAAGTCATGGTGGGCAGGTTCTGGCTGAACTGCTGTGAGAAACGGGACGCTTCCACCATCTCTCAGTGGGCCTTCCCATTCCAGACAGTAATACTTTAATTAACTTTTGTCAAGTGGTTCATTGAATCTAGCAAAATGGAGCGATCCAGAGGTGCCTACAGATCTGTCAGCTGCTACCTGAAAAATTACTTTCTATTCTCCACAAGGAAAGGAGGGGGGAAAACCACTTGCTGGTGATCAGTTTTCTAAATGTGGTGTGTCCTGGGACAACAGATGCACAGGAACCGAAGGGACACTGGAGGAATGGAGCAGAAACTGAAACTGTCAGGATTCATAAGTAAAAGAACCAGAAGAAGTAAAATCTTCCCCAGATTGCATGGCTCAGTAAGGAACATTTATGCAAAAAGTGGTAATAGCATTTCTCTTAAGATGGAAAATAATGACAAACTACTGGGACTGAAATATTTAGTGTCCATTTGAGGAAGAATTAAAAAGCAGCAGTACAGCTTTCCTAGAGCCTGCATGCATATGTAAAATCAAAAGCCTGAATCGTAAATTCTTATCTCCCTCATCTTTCCTCTCTCTCAAGTTCATAGATTTTAATGCAAGAATAGACTATTGTGATCATTTATTCTGACTTGGAGCAGTTTTTGAAGGGAGCTTATTTCCATACAAGGGCCCTGCCATGTCTTTCCCACCCCTACAGTTTTCTTTCCACACTTGAATCGCATGTTTGTCTGGGGTCTCACAGCCCATCTTGCCTTCTGACTGCACTGCTGTGTTCCCTCTGCAATCTGCCTGTGTACACAAAACTGCAAGATTGGCACCTTTGATTGCAAGCTTGTCAGGACAGGAGGCATGGTTTCTGTTCCATGAACTGCCTAGCACGTTTTTAGCACAGTAATGATAATAATCACACTTCTGAAATATGTTCTCCAGACACAAAAACATTTGCGCCTCAAGTAGGTCTTAGCTGCTTCAATCCACAGTTCTTGAAGACCTTACAAGAAGCCCTGGTAGTAGTTTTTAACCTTAATGATGCTGGAAATACCCAATAGGTATCCAACAGCAAATCCACATCAGGAGGCACAAATCCAATATTTCTCTGCCAAGACTTTCCCCAGTAAATGTCCTCAGAGCCTCTTCTTCTGGGTCCAAACATACCCCAGCTTCTGTTATTGCTTCCCTTCACTGCATTTCTACCTGCTTTTCTGTAATACAGCACCCCACCTGTACGAAAGAGGTGAGATTTTAGCTCTCCTCTGTCTGAATCCCACATCTTCACTCTTCCAGGGAAGAGTGAGATCTCCTGCAACCCTGTTTCCATGCAATGTAAGCCTTTTACATCCTTGCACACAAATACGCTTTTTGTATTGGTAGTCTTCCAGCTGTTTATACTTGCATGTGTATGTTTATCTATGTTGAAGAAAATCTGCTTTTCTTTGTGTGTACATGAAATAGGAAATGCCGATCCTTTCAACCTCAATCTTATTATGAAGTTCAGCAAAACATACCCTTAACAGCATAGATAAAACTGTAATTTTACAGTGTTGAAGTGTTTTGACTTTATTTCAAGCAGGGAATCTGTGCTACGATGTGAAAGTTCATAAGATCGTAAAATCTGACTTCTGAAAATGTGCCAGACAGAAAAACTACCAACTACTTCCTTCACACCCTGAAGTATTACAAGTATGTTTTTTGTAAGGTAAATCTGAATATAAATGCTTGCTTAAATTTTAAATGTAAAGACATGTAAATGTTAATTACATGCTTTTTAAAGGTAACTAATTACTTTCTTGACTTACAAACTCAAGATGTAGATTTAGAAAGTGCCACTTTTAAGTCTGCCTAACAATTTAAGCTTAATGTATTTTTTTGCTACATATTTTCCAGTGATAACATAATAGACAGGGACTTGATCCACTGTACATATAAGACTGAAAATGGAATTTAAAATTGTTGGCTGTTCAGGAGGCTGCACACAATATTTTATTGTTGGACAGTATTTCACATAAAGCTTAGAGCAAGTCTTTTTGAATGTAGATGCGTTTATTTTTTTGTTTAATTTAAGTATTTGAACAATGTTTCAAGAATTATTGTCTACTTTTTAACTATATTGCCCTCTGGAATCATAATATGAATTTATACAACTGCAAACTTGTGTCATTTCCAAATCTGCAATTCACCATTCAGCTCTGCCTGAACAAATAATACAGCTTTTTAAATGTAAAAATGTTTTTTACTGTCAGTGTTCCAATTTCTTTTTTGACCTGGTTATTTCTCAGGGTGAATTTTTCTCCTGCTATAATTATTTCTAATTGAATGTGATTAGCTGCCACTTTGTTTTGCACAGGAGTGACTGCCCATAACTATGAATTTTAAGTTTTTCACTGATGATCTGTATGAGGAGGCTGCCTTTGATTTATCAGTGCAACAGAGGCATGAGGCCACCAAACTGTGGCAATGCAAATGCTGTCTTGCTCAGATGTGTGAAGATGACCGCCTCTTTGCTTAACTAACTAAAGCGCATCATGTGGTCTTCACCACTAAATCCAGACCCTTAAATGTGGAAAGTTATTGCCTTTTGAAGCTACAAGTTCCCTGCTCCTCTTTTTCTTTGTGCATGTTTCATGTATTTGTGGGAGTCGGACGGAGTTTGTTGCTAGAAACTAATGATTTCCTGGTTTTGACAACCTTTCTTCAGATGATCTCAAAGCAGTTTAGGTGGCCTCAAGTGTGCAGGAATTCATGCACCACAGTGGCAAATTGCAGTTTCCCATCCCCACACAGGCACTGCTGTCAGACTGCTCAGACTTAGTGCCAGCTCCAACTTCAGCCAACTCACACTCGTCTGATGCCACTAGTATGAGACTGAGAGAAGGAGCAAAGGTTCTAAAGGTGCCTTATCAGGCCCCTGCTCTCTTTGCATGGACAGGCAATGCAGCACATCCTGCAGCTCATGTGGATAAGCTGCTGCTCCGTTCTACCGGGTGTTGGCTCTGTTACAGCCGCGATACAAAGCTGGGATCAGCAGGGAAAATGAAGTACTAATGCTGCTCTATTAAAGAAAACTGCTGGATTTGCTCTTCCCCTGTAGGAGTGGAAATCTGCATGGGAACAAGGCTCAGCATTTCTAGCAGGGTTTTCAAAGGTGCCTCATGGGCTGTTCACTCTCTTGGGGTTTCACCTCTACCAGCCCAGCTGGAGACCCCTGAACCTCAAAGTTCCACGGCAGCCCCACAGCACTGCTGGCAAAGGAGGATTTGCACAGTTCAGCTTCCAAAATTATTCCATCCTTTCCTCTGTGGGATGTTCTCATGCTAATATTTTGGAGAGCTGGAGCATTCTCCCTGTGCTGCCAGCAACCTCTGTGCCTGGGGTATGTAAATATGTCACCCCCAGAACTATTTCAAAGTGAAGTTGTGGCTCAGGCCTATTATCATTATTTAATGTCACTTTCACAGTAACACAATAGTAAAGCTTTTTATAAGATATATTATCATTCTGAGCTTTGTTGTTAGCAAGACAAAGCAGAAATAACAGTATGTTGGTTTCAGTCATCAATACAGAGTGTATATCATCAATCAAATCCATAAAGCTTTTAAGCTGTCTTGTTTAAAATTAAAGTTTACAATACATTACAATGGGATATTTAAAACTGTGTACACGTTTTATCAGTTCCTTGTGGCTGTAAATGCTTTTTGATTAGTAGGTCTAAATGACAGATTTGATACAAAGCTGATTCTTACAATTCAACCAATTCACTTCGCAGGATGTTACCTCCGTTGTATGGGCGGACTCAGGGCTCCCTTTTCATTTCTTGTCAAAGGCAAAATTAAATTGGAACAAACTTCGACATTTGCTAAAATCTAAAAAGACATGGTAAAAAGGGAATTAAAACTTTATCATTATATGAAAGCTTTAGGCAGGATGTGGCGTTGTGGTAGTGAAAGGAAAATATGTTAAAAGGGGTAATATTTATAAGTCTAGTACGTATGACATCCTTTATAATAGTGCTTACGTGTCTCAAACAGTGTGATAGCTGCACAGTGCTAAATGCCACTGGGGTACATTAGGGAGACATTAATGTGCTGTGAAGATCTCACATTCATTTAGGCAACACAGAAAATGATGGAAAAGGAAACAGATGTGAAACAACTTGTCTGCAGTCAGACAGCCATTCAGCAGAAGAACTGCGGTTACAACCAAGTCTCCTCATTTATAGTCTGGTGCTCCGAATTCAACCAGCCAAAATGCCTATTCTTTTCCTTATCATACCTGTGCACCATAGCAAACAGCTGCGTAAGAGAAGCACTGCTTAATTTGTAAGAGTAGATGCATCATTGGCAGCGGCAGGAAGAGCTTCATCTACAATTATAGAAGGTCCCACCTAATCCTGCTCCCATGTCTGCTCTGTTAAGGCGCATAATATGGGATGAGGTAGGTTTGATATGTAAAAATAGTTTGGTTTCCAGCCCTAGGCTTCTCCAGTAAAGCTGCCAAGAAGGCATTCCCCCTGAAAAATTTGGTGATTCACATAGAGACAAAGAATGGAGATTAATTGGGATATAGAGTCTGTAGATGCAAACATAGATGTCATGGAAATTCAATTTGGTGCCTTGCAGTGTCTGAAGGGCAGCCTGCCAGTATATGAAGGGGGCCTACAAGGATGCAGGACAGGGACTTTTCATCAGGGACTGTAGTGACAGGACAAGGGGTAACGGGTTCAAACTTATGCAGGGGAAGTTCAGGTTATAAGGAAGGTTGTAAGGCAGAAGTTCTTCACTGTGAGGGTGGTGAGGCACTGGAATGGGTTGCCCAAAGAAGTTGTGAATGCTCCATCCCTGTCAGTGTTCAAGGCCAGGTTGAACGGAATCTTGGGTGACATGGTTTAGTGTATGGTGTCTCTGCCCATGGCAGGGGGGTAGGAACTGGATGATCTTTAGGTGCTTTCCAACCCAAACCAGTCTGTGATTCTATGATTCTATAAATGGCTTAATTCTTCTATTTTCCATTTGGAAATTTGACACACCATTGGCAAGCATCTTTTGGATTCTGCAGAAGGACTGCATTCAAACAGGAACAGAGGAGTAAAGAGGAGGATTTAGAGAGGTGAAGATGGAAGAAGGCTGAATGTGGAAAAGCAGAGCATACATGGACAGGTGAGGTGAGAAATGTCCTGATGGGAATGGAGTAGCTCAATAATTTCAGGTTGAATTCATAACTATTCCCAAGTGTGACTGCTCTCTGAAATCTTGGTTGACACCATTAGACTGAAAAGAATAAGCTTCTAATTTTCAAATTCAACCCACATTATATTAATGGCTATTTGAGTCATGCTTACAATCTGCTCAACAGCAGGAGAAATCAGAGACATAGGTCAAAAGCTCATATCAAACCTAAAAATCCTCTTCACAATCTTGATAGAGGTTGCGGTTAAGGCAGGACCTGCCTTTTAACTGTAACTATATAAGACTGACAACTAAATGAATGGGAAATCGAAAGCCAGTATAATTGTTGCCTGTTGCTATTGTCAAAATGACCAGCTAATTAAATATTTATTGTTTTCTGATTTCAAGCATATATTTGGCATGTTAAGATACCATGTAATCAGTAGATCATACATCTCTCCAGAACAGAATAGTAGCCTTACAAAAGCATGTTGTGAGGATTAGCTGGCTAATGGGTTTGACTCACCCCCCTGAGCACCGAGAGTGCAATTTGCAGTTGCAGTTTTGAGTTCCCAGCTGGAAGTGCTTCATGCTCCCATTGCATCTCCCAGCAGGGATGCACAGCTCTGCACCTCCAGCTTGGGCTCTCTCAGAGCCCTGCCAGCAAAAGCTGCCCACCGTAATCAGTGATTTAGTACAGCTGTCTGTGTCTTCCTCTCCCTTTCCTGCCCTTACCTCCTGTCTGGCCACATCCAACTCCTGTGCTTGACAGCTCATCAAATGAACTGAGGAATGAGGTTATTCTCAGCTCCCTTCCTGAAGGGAAGCTTCCCAGCAACTGAGAACAACTGAGACTCCAGAAATCAGGATGCTGTCTTCTTGGGCTACAAATTATTGGCAGGAAAAAAGAGAGATCCTACAGGACCTCACAATCCTGCCAAGTCTTAGATGAATTGTGGTTCTTTTGGGTGCAGCAGTGACACGTGTGAAACAAGGATAATGCAAAGACCTGTGAAGATATGCAATGTTAAGATGTTCCTTGTGCTCCCAGTTTTGGGAGGAATGCTGGGAAGAATGGTATTTTAGGATGGGGGAGAATCTGCACCACACCATGGCCCAAATGGATGGCAGCAGTTGGGTGTTGTATCTGAGAGATGCTCCAGTGAGCTCCTTAATGGATGCAATGTTGCCAGCTGCTCTAGGGGGGAATCATGCTCAGAGATTGTACAGCAAAAACCATTTCATGCCAAGGCTCGCAATGGAGCCTCTTTTATTGATTTCCACTCCCAGGTGACAAGGCTGGGTCTCAGCAGATTGTCTTTTGCCTAACAGCACGGAGGGAAGTGGCAGCAGGGCAAAGGGAGAGCCAGACCACCCGCTCTCAGTCAGCAACTGTTGCAGGGGAAGACTGCCAAGCTGCAGGCGAGCAAGGCTCAGGAATGATGCAGGCCTGGAGACATCTTTATTAGGAAGGAGGAGGTGAATCCTGGCAAGCAAAGCCAGAGGGAAGGAGGGAAAGTCTGCAAAAATGAGAGTGGGCTCATTGCAGGGAGTTATCCCCATTAACAATCAGGCCTTTTTAGTTACAAAATAAAACCAAGAAAGAAAAATAAAAGAAGCCAAAGCTGGCATTTGCAATTTCTCAATTAAAATGTAATTTACACCCTGCTCTGTCTCTCAGATAAAAGCATGTTTTATTCACCCAAGTGTGAAACAATATTTACAGAAACATTTTGTGGCTTAATACGCTGCTCCGATGCTACAGTCGTCTGCACACGTGTGGAAGCGCACACCAGCTCTGCTGGTCAAAGGCAGCTCCCCTTCTACAGCTAAAGGCTGGTGTTGTGGGGCCATTAAGAGTGGAATTCCTCCAGAGCTGTTTTTGTGGCCGAGGAATAAAACCATATTGCTATAAAGTGCAGCCCATCAAAGCCTGCGGTAGCTGGGTTTAGAGAGACCTGCCCTAGGAGCCATCCCTTCCTACAGCAGCTTCTGGGCCTCAGCAGACGGCCAGCACCTGATCTGGGGCTTTTTTTCTGAATGCATAGGGAGCCTTGAACATGAATTGGAGTTGTACTGGGCTGGTAGGACTAAACGGTGGTGGGAGCAAGGATGCTCCTGTAAGATACCTGTGTTAAGGAGGAGTTGAACTATTGAAGGACGCTTTTCTCTCCAGAACCTACTCAGAGATGAGAAAAGATGTGTGGAGAAGATGATGCACTTTGCCACATCGTGTCTGATCCTTTGATTTGCCTGTGAAGATGATTGCCTTCCAGCTCTGCCTATCCCAGATTGCTCTGAAGAGCTTTCGGCATAAACAGGATTGGAACAGCTTTCTGGTACTTACTTTTTTGGTATGAGGTCTTGGCATGAGATCTTTCTATGCAAAGATTCAATTTCCTGTACAGAATCACATACTCTTTACAAAGGCTTCATTAAAAGATTCTGGTTATATCAACTCTCTCAAGCTTTTTTCCAAGTTACCTTGTTGCATTCAAGAGCAATGAATATGCAGTTTGTGTTTTGGAAGAAAATCTGCATGAAAGTTAATGGAAACCTTATAACAAGCACCCCACTTCCATTAATTGATTCCTTAATCCAGTGAAGCATTAGTCATATAATTAATTTTAAGCATTCGATCTCTACAATCAAAATTGCTGGCTCTGATCCGAAGCCAATCAAACCACCAGCAGCCTTGCCATTGATTTCCATGGATGAGATCCAACGGAATTATGCACATGTTAAAATTAAACACATCCTTAATTGACTTGCTGGGTGCCATATTTAGATCTCCTTAAATCACCTGTGCCAAATGGGACCCTAAAAGTTAAGTTTAACTTATAACAAAAGTCAAACTTGACCCTAAGTTTGACTTATAATAAAAGTAAGACCAAAATTGTAGTGGCCCCCTCAGCAATGAAGGAGCCTTATCGTTATCCTGGATACATAAACTTACACAATGCCTTCTGGGGTTTGGGTCTTGTCCCTAGTCCATTTGCTAAATTAGAGACTCTAGCTACTATGACATAGGCTGTCTCAGACTGAAGAATATTTGAGACCAAAACCTCCCCTTAGTACCCGATCTGGTCACAGGAGGTCAGCCATCTCTCGTTAGCACAGTGACAGCTTGACTGCATGGCAGTGAATGTCTACACAATCCGTCACAAAAGAATACCACTGCAGTTCATGGGGGATTTGAGGGTCTATTTGTACAGCACAGTCTGCTAGCATAATGCTTCTGTCCTAAATTTGTTATCAGAATTCAGAACACAACTCTAGATTGAACCCATCTCTTCTTAGTTTTAAGTTCACCTGTTGTTACTCTAAGTCCTGTGCTATGAGTCCATGCACCTTTCTTAGTTTGGGCCCAGCGGACAGCAGGGTTTCCTCAGGACCTAAAGCAGGGGGGTCAGTCCTGACCCAGAGTATCTCCAGCTCCTCAGAGCCAAGTGTTGCAACAGCTGCCTATAAAATTATTCTAGACCTGAAAAACCTCAAATTAAGCAATTAATCTGGCAAAATACCTTCAATTGTGAAGAAATCTAATAATTCCTGGGTTGGGGGCTTTTTGTGCTTCTTTTCCCTTACTTTTTTCAATTATTACTATTATTATTGAATGGATTAGCTCTACATATTCTTATCTTATCTGAAAGCCAAAGTATTATAGATAGTAATTGGATAATCTCTCTATTATCCCCAGCGACATAATTATAACCATTAACTGTATTTATTTCTCTAATCTGGAGGATTTCTTTTGGGGGCTTCGTTCTTCAGCCCTATTAGTTTGACTGATAATAGGGCATACTGGTAATAGCAAAGCAGAATTACACTATTATTTGAAAAATGATGGCTTGTATCTTACAAAACACAAGTTAAAAGAAACCCCCATTCTATTTCAGGGATATGTCTAAAATCAGGACTTTCAGCTCAGAACTTGACCATGTAAAATATGAAATTTCGTCTCTATTGCACTATCTGAACATACTGAAATTTGTTGTGCTATGCTGCAGCAGGAAATGGCTACTGAAAATGGAAAGTCAATTCAAACAGCAAACATAATGCCTTAAGGAGAGAGTGCCATGAACTGAAATTTTGGAGGTAATGCAACAACTTTGTCTGACCGGTGCACTTGTATTTGAGCGTAATTACAAATCCCTGGAAGTGAAACTAATTTCTGCAGCTTTATACTAGGAGAGAGATTTTCCAACTAATGAGAAAGATCTCAATCATGTAGTCTCCATAGCAATGTCAAGCACAGGGGGGCTTTGAACCCCATCTTGCTGTTCTTGAATCAGAAAAGATGGCTTGGGTTTGGTATCTAGCACTGCTAAACTTAATATATAGCAATGCACATGATAGCTGGTCCAGCACTGGCAAACAATAGATGACATTTCTTATTTCTTTCCACACCCATTTTCTGTGTGTTTGATTGTTGGTTTATTGGTGGTTTTTTTAAGAGCCTGAAGCAGTAAAATATAACTGTTGAAAATTGCTTTACATTAGTTGATTATCTCTGGCTAAGTTGAGAGCATTTGGCCTTGCTTATTTGAAATAATTTAACATGAGAACCCCATGGAGGGTGGTAATTTGCAGGGTATAGTCTCAATTGTGTTGTGTACATATTGAGAGGCAAAGGGCGGGGAAACTGTCAAACATGTTTAGATAAATCTTTGAACTGCTGCTTATTATTACAGGCCACATCTTGTTTCAGTAGACCAAATGCTGTTAAAATCACCAACATGCTCATATTAGGAGCAAAACCATTTGAAGCTCTTTGTCTGTTCAGAGCATGAAACCTAAATTTCGATGTAGCCTATAAATTAATTTAAATGTGCTGTATATACCTATATTTGCATAGTTTATGTGAGGTGCTCTGTTGCATGTGGAAGGCTGCTTCTTGTCTCCTCAAATTCTCCAGGTTATTACCTCATGCTCCTGTAGGCTACAGCTACCCTGTCAGTCATCACACTGTTACCTCCAATCTTTAGCGGTCAGAGCTTTGTGTTACCTGGTAGCTTTGGCAGCAAAGGCATAACTGGCTCCTAGCATGTGCTATTGATGCAGCTTTTGATCACCTGAAGGATTATCTTAAATTTTGATTGTTCATTTTTTAATTACAATCAGTGAATTGAAATACTGTTTCAGTAACTGGATACCCTCTTTATACACCAATATTGGCTTTTTAGTCTGATGGCGCATGAGTGTACTTACATCTCTGCCAATAGCTTACTCCTATGTAAGTAATTGGTTTTCTCAGAGTTATTTATTTAGATGACTATTTGATACCAGACTGCAATTTTCTTGTCTTCAATACACATAAAACTAGTTTTTCTCTATTAATTGTTCTCTGAACTTTATTCTTTCATTCAAAATAGAGCCAAAAGATCAAGATCAGTCATAGATCAAATGCCAATATCTGTTGTAAATCCACGTAAGCCAATGGATTATACAAGCAGAGAATCTGGGTCCATATATATTACAGAAAGAGAGAAATAAATCTTACCTGCACTGAGAGACTGCATTAGCTTATTGTGCTTGTAAGACTTTGAAGAACCTAATATAGACTCCTGTAGTGGATGAGCACAGGGAGCTCCATCATTTCCTACGTGCATTTGGCAAACCCTACCACTACAAAGTCAAGCTGCATTGTGCTTTTATTCTTCTGCCTTGTTAAGACCAGTTGGTGAGTTTGCTCACATGGAAAAGTTAACTAGTTAAACTGGATTTCATCTTGCAGCAAGGGGAGCTCAAGTGAAAGCAGTCTGATTTCAATGTTGAGCAGCGATGTTAAAATTTGATATGTTTTAGCCAGGGTGCATTTAAATCACATCTTTGTTTAACCCTGATACCTGTCCTTGAGTGGTCCCTGAATAGGTAGGGCATAAATTCAGCCAAGATTTGCTGTGTTTTCACAGGGTGTGGAAACAAGGTGGAATTAAGGCTTGGGGCACAAGGAGGGTGCCCATGCATGCAGGATCTCATCCCTTTGGCTCATTTCAGTGTTTCCAGAACAAATTTTTCCCCAAAGGCAGTCCTGGAGATATCCCTGCTGAGTCTCTTGACACTCAGTTTCTCTCTCAGACCTGGAGCAGTTTGATAAGGAGAGAAGCTCAGCTCTTAGTTAAGATACTTCGAGCTTTCCTCCTTGCAGAGAAAAGCCTGAAGGCATGAAGTGGGGATATCTGGGAGGCTCAAAAGCCAGATAGCAAATTAAACCTCTTGCCTCCAATATTAACACTTCAAGCCTTTTCTCACGATCCTGAGGAATGAGGGCAGTGTCATAGTTTTGGGGAGACTGAAGCACTTGTGATTAACCATGCTCCTCATTGCTAAAGAAGGAACCACTGAATCCCATGAGGTTTAGTGGCCTCAATGGGAAATCAGAAGTACAAATGAGCAGGAACAAGGGTAGCATATTCTAGCCATTTCCTTGCTCTTGCTGTTACATGCGCTTACAGCACCAAAGGATTGTATTTAAATCCCCAAAAAAAGGTTTTCAATTTAAAAAAAAATAATATTCAAGTTTTGTAAAGTTCACCCTTCAGTGTAATCTTCCAGTGATTTAGAAATGTAATTATAAAGCAAATTGACAGTGCCCTTTAAAATATGTCATGTAGGAAAATTAATTTTAAGATTTCTTTCCTCTTCTGGGTTTTTTTTCTTAGGTTCATTGTCACATTTTGGGCTAGGCAGAAGCATTTGAAGGTTCAATGAACCTTCCTCATAGGCACAGGGAATAGTGGGTCAATGATACGCAATCCCATCGCGCTCCTCTTTCTTGCACCTCATTTTAATAGTTTTCTGTCTCACAGGCCAGATATTCTTTCTTCTCAGGACTTTCAGTCAGTGTTGAACACGAAGTGGGACTAACCTGGGTAATATTTTGGAACCCTTAGGCAGTGTCTAGGCAACAGTACGTAAGTGCTTTGGGACAACAGCATGCTCATGACCAAGCCAGGGAGGTGGAGCAGGATGGAGCCAGTTGGGAAGCTCAGATCTCCTATGCATATCTCCCTGTTTGTGGAAGGGACCTCCTTAGCCTCATCTGGTTTCCACAACCTAAGCACAGCCTGAATTAAGTTGCTGCAATGCAAGTTGCACAAATACAGACTAATATAATTTGTCACAATTAGGGCTTGATTGGATGTTTTCATTTGGGGTGATCCAGGCCAAACTGTTCCAAATGACCTCTTAGCCTTCAAGCATGAAACAGATTTGTCAAATTGAGACTGGAAGGAAGACAACGGGAGCAGCCGTCTCCCGTGGCCTCTCATTTCACCTCTGTTGCACAGCACCCGTGAGGCAGTGCAACTGGACTTACAATGCTTGAAAGCAGGGACACTATCCAGCACATATGATTTAGGAACATTCCTAACTTAGGAGGAGTATTTTAATCTCTCTGAATATTTTAGTCTCTGTGAAAGTGCAATCTGCGCACTTCGTGCTTGGCATTCGCTTCCATTTACCTGGAAAGATGGGAAGGGAGGGGAAATGGGAATTTTGTCCGCAGCACCCTCCAGGTCTGCAGTGAGGTGGGGCAGAGGAGGGTGTGTATCAGCCTGTGGGAGATGCCTGGTTGGGGCTTGGGAGGAGAAATAGGCTTTAGGCTCTGCTCCTCCAGCCTCTCCCAGGAAATCATTCCGCTTTGCAGGGAGTGCTACTATAAACAGTAAAAATGCTCACAGGGTCATGGGTAGGAATCCTCACCTCCACCCTAATGCACACTTCCCCTCCAAACCTCCCATAGCAGAAGATAAAACCCAGCCCTTTGCTCCCAGCTGGAATAACTGCCAACCCCCAAAACACGTGTCCATGCTGCAAACAACATCTGAGGCCCCCTGAGCTCATTAGAGGACATCAAGGGTCTGGAGTTGGAGGCAGGGTTGAGGTGCTACTGAATGTAAATAAAAGTTTGGGCTCTGAGCTTGGATTGCTCTTTTCTTCATCTTGGCACTCTGCATCACTCACGAAACAAGTGCTGATAATGACAGGATGACCGCTCTGCTTTCTTCCACTTGCAAGCAGTTGGTGGTAATGATGCTCATTATGCATTCAATAGGCTATTTTACAATATGAAGTCATTTAGAAAAGGATAATTAGTCCATGGCTTGCTTTCCATTTTATTTAATTTTCTTTACTTCTGTTTGAAAAAAAAAAAAATATAAAGAAGAAAGGAGGCGGGGGGAACAAAAAGTGTGTAGGAATTGTGTTATTTTTGCAGAAAGCAAAATGGAGCTTTCTGATTATTCTCACTCACAAGAGATAACGTGAAAATAGTACCCTGTTTTTTTTTTTGCTGAATGATTTCTTACAATTGAGCATCCAAAAGAGCATTTTAATCTCAATGTAGGCTCTGCTATTGTATCAAATTAAGAAAAGCAGGCAGGGGAGGCTGCTCAGTGAAGAATCCTCTTTTCCATGAATTTGGATGTGTTAAGTGCACTTTCAGAAGCCAAAAATATTCTTGCAAAAACACAATTGCACAATGGGATTTCTTTCTAGGGCTTCAGTCATTACTGCTAAAATTAAAGCAGGGGTGAAAGAGAAACACCTCCAATTAACAGAGGAGCATCACATCTGTTTGTTTTGGTTGGGTCTGTTAGTTTGATCCTGTGGGGTAGGCATCCTACAGACCTAACAGAACAGAGGATCTGGGGCTCTGAATCCTTTCTTGCACTTCCAAATTCTTTTTGCTTTTCTTTCACAACAAAGCAGCCCCTGTTAAAAAAGCATTCAGGCACAAGCTGACTTTTCAGCTTATGAAATTGCAATCATTATGCTCCAGGATGATATATTGATTTATATATTGGCAGCTGCAGTGTAATGAATTGATAGCTTAGGGAAGATGATTTCCAATGGTTTCCAGAAGCTGAGGAATAAACTTGGCACTGGCACCCTTGTTGCTTCAAGCTGGGAAGCCTGTTGCCACATCCCCAGAAATGCCTCTGCTCCCCGCCTGGCTGCAGTGCCTGTCTGAAGACAGAGTACCCCTGGATCAGGTCCCGCACCCCAGCTGAGTTTAAGGTCTCATTTAGGGGAGCTTTCTCACCCCATTTTTGCATGATGCACAGCCCGGCAGCATAGGGAAATGAAGTCAAAAGGTGTATGGTTTTGTTGAAGGCAAAGGAAATTCATGTGTTTGGACAAAAATACCTGGACCTGTACTGGTGCAAGGAAGCACTTTTAGGTGACTGACCTATTTATTGAGAGCTCAAGTACGATTTAGGTAAGTAGTCCCTTGAGTCTCTGGCCAACTGCTATACTAGGAATTTCCTAAAGGTGATGCCTCCTGTACAGTAGAGTCAATAAGGCATGAAAGAAATAAGATCTGAAACAGTGTAATGTATGAAATATGAATTACACAGCAGCCTTAGATTACAGCAAGACCAACTGAAATGCCTGGTGCTCCCCTTTACTTTTATTTCTATTAATATTCCTCAAGCAACAGCAAAGATCAATTTGAAGTAGAGAGCACAGAGAGTCATGGGAGTTTCATTAGCATGCAAATCTGAGTGAATTCATTAGCCCTGCAACTGATGCTGATGCTCCTGGAAACTAGTAAAAGAGTAAAGTCTGCAGAAGTAAATCAGGCCGTGCTAATGAGCCTGTTAATAAAGCTTTTGTAAGCCTTTTCCAGAGCCAAAGTGACAAAGCACACTGTCAACACTAAACCTCTGGTACTGTGCCTTAAATGAGAGACTCATATTTATTTCTTTGGTGTTTTCTTTTTTTCCCTGGTGCTGGGGAAGAAAGCAGAGAACCATAGCAAAGGTAGAGAATGAGACAAAGACAGTTACACTATCTCCTCATCAGAGATAAAAGTATTGTGTGGCTGCAGAAAAGAGACAAAATGACAATTGCAACCGTGCAAATAAGATCCATTTGACTGAAATTATATTTTAAAGAAAAACAGGAGACCAAGTTTTTCATAATGGGGCTTTCGCCTTCTGACTGTATGTTCTCATTTTCCTTTCCCCTTATTAGGCATAATTTCAGGATTACATTTTGTTTCATCTCTACCTAAACTTGCAGAAATGCTTACAGCACTGATGCAGTGCCTGGTTCACTGGAGGCCACAGCAAGCACACACCTCCTTACTACATAGAATGGCTTGAGGAGAAGGGGAAACATGTAGTTGGCCAGCCCTGGGGCTCTGACCTAGTTATTACAGGCTCAAGGAAGACATGTACCTGCCCCTGGCCTCTTACCTGTAGGATACACTGCTCGGAAGCAAACATGGTGGCCTCTGGCAGCCTCAACCCCTCCAAATCAGTGGCTCTGGGGTGCAGGGAATGGCTTTACTGAGGGCAATTTGCCCCAGCTGGGTCCATGGCTGCTGGTGCAGAAGAGTAAGGGAGCTGACAGGATGTATGTTAGGAGCAGCAATTGGTCTCCAGATGGTGCTTTGATTTCTTCAGCAATGTTGAATAGGGGAGCACATTGTATTTAACAGGTTGAAAACTGCTTTTCAGTCCATACTGCATTATAGTGGACCCATTCTCTGCACACATATTGTCATTTTTGGATTCCCATTGCTACAGGTAAGATATCTAAGGGACACATTTACTCTGAAGATCAAAGCTGAATTTTAGTACAGAAGCAATTCCTCCTTTATCTTCCATTTTTCCCACCAGTTCAGACGTTGCAAAGTTAGAGCTCTCCTTTCCCAGCTATTGCACCAGCTTTTACAGGTGGGAAATAAATCACAGTGCCCAAGCCACAATCCTTCCCAAGATCAGCCAGCGCCAGCACCAGCACTGACGAGCTGTGATGCTGCTCATCCCCCTCAACCTTTGTGTCTGCTTCACATGGCAGCAGCAGCCGCAGCAAACGAAAAGGCTGCTGGTTCACTGGGCTCTGAGGCAGAGATAAGGGACAGGCCAGTTAGAAATCTATTTGGCTTCTTTTTGCAGCCACCTCATTGTGTAAAAGAGCTTGATGCAGGGGGAAACTGATTACTGCTTTCTCATCAAGTGGAAAAGAAGTGCTTTATACACAGGCTGATGGAAAACTACTGGAATGCTTTTCAGTTTCCCTCTCTAACCTTTACTGCTTTCTGGTGCCTTATAGGGAACAAAAAGGTGGACTGGAAAAAGGGGGAAAATATATCAAAATATATTTGGGGATAATGGCAGGTAATACAATAGACAATGCAGCCAGGCGGTAAAGAGAGAGGCAAAGGGAAGGCATCAAAAAATACTGTCACAGATGGAAGGAAAGAAAGAAGACAGGGAGGAAAGGTAAAACAGAGTAAATGAAGAAAAAAAGCCACTTGTATAATGGGGTAGCAAAGGATAAAGAAGAGATGAAGGGAAGGCAGAATGAGAGCAGTGCAAAAAAAATGAAGAAGAAGCACTCAGTAAATGATGGAGCAGAGTCACGGGCAGGCACAAACAGGGAGGAGAAATGGAGTGGAAATGAAGCAAAGGGAATTGTGGAGTGGCAGTGATGCTGCTGACCTGTTTTTCTTGTAGCTGCAGAGTGATGGCAAGTGTTTGAACTAGCAATGCTAATGCTTGGCTATGAGGGGAGAGGGAGCCATGGCTAGCTGGTGTCAGGGATGCCTTTGGTCAGTGTTACGGGTTGAGCCATGCTGAGCCTTTATCACTTGGACTAAAAGGTGAGGGAAAGCACTAAGAGGTAAGAGATGGCAAAATCTGGGCTAAGAACCATTGGTCTGAGAACCCACCTATAAATTGCACGTTTACCTTCAGTGCTGGTAACCTGTTCACCTGATGGAGGACATTCAGCTCACTGTCCTTCACCACCAGATAGCTGAATTTAATTTGATATCATATTGGAGAACTTTCTGCTCTGTTTTCACACACATATGTTCACCCAGATAGTTCATCCTGCCTTAGTCTCATAAACACAGTGTCATAGCGCTTGTGCTCAGCTGCATTTCTCACAGCCTGATGCATATTTACATTGCACAGTGATTGCAGCACTCAACATGCCACACTTTAGGTGCAATCGCACTGGCGCCTTACATACCAACTGCACCATCTGTTTTGATTCCTCTTTCTTTTGTATTACATTCCAGCATCATGGTTTATTTATCTTTGGTTTTTTGGGTGCAGCTGCAAAAGCTTTGGGAACATTCCTATAATAACTCCCATACAGCTCGGTTTAGATATTTGGGCTTTTTCGTTCTTAGCTGCGAATCACACTTGATTATCAACATGCATTATATGTGCTGTCAATTAGCTGTTATTTAACACCGTGAAATGACTTAACTCCTTCAGCCTGTTTGGAGATCTGCCCCCACCAGAACATGGCATAGCTTGTATCAGCTTGCAAAGATCCAGGCAATTTTGTCACATTTATTTTTTTACTGGTGCTCATTACAGCTAAAGGTCAGTTGTGTTTCCATTGTAAGCCTAGGGATAATGGCATGATCCAGCAAACTCTTTCTTGTGTAAAGTTAACAGGACCATTTGCATAAAAATCCTTACTCAGGGAGTAATTTGCAGGAACACACCTTTAAAACCTTAGTGTCAGGAGCAAGGCAAAAGCTGGAACCTGGAACAGCAATCTTCCAAAGCCATATTTTATCAGAGAAAATTATCAAAATTTAATGACAAGAAAAAGTCGTTTAATAACTGTAGATACTCTAATTTCAGCTAAAAAAATGGGATCATCTTTCAAGGCATCTTGCTTTAGCCTTTCAAATCAGTGGTATCACTGGCAACAGCCTCAGCAGTAGTAGGGTGAAGCCCTACCAGGTGTCGAGCACAAGCTGTAACACACTGCAAAATGCATGTGGTAGGTCCATAGCTTTTAACCTGATGGACCAATTGGATGAGTGACTGGGGCTTTGTCCTCCCACAAAATCTGTACTTGGTTACAAAGTTGGTGCACGATCACCTTTTATAATAAGCAAGTGCTATGGAACAGGGCTGCAAGGCATGATGGCCTTGCAATCACTGTTGAAGCTGTTCACATCTCAGGAGCGTTTTCATCTGCTTTCCCAGCAAACGTTCCAAGGGTTTCGCCAACTCAGTTGTTTATAATACTGGAGACTCCCTGAGGCTCAAAGCTAGCCTTGAGAATCTGTTTACATTTTTAAATACATGCCAAAGTGTAATCCCTGGGACAATTAAGAGGAGTTATGCATGCAAGGAAACAAATTAGAATCAAACAGGCCTTTAGTGAGACATGGGTGAGTATCTCTGCATATTTTCTTGACCAATCCAAATGGCAAATGCTAGCCTTCATATCCCAGCTCTCATTTGAGAAAGGCACCAGATGGGTTTGTCCATTGGTGAGCAAATATTAGACCTGGACAAAGGCACTGTTTTGTTTTCGTGGTGTACCAAAATTAGAGAACCCCCCTAGTGCCAAATAATTTTGTTGTGCCTCACTGTGAAAATTTCCAGTGCTCAATAGCCCTCCACAAGTTCTCATTTTATCCATATAGTGCAGTGCTCCTGTGATTATACGTCAGCTGCAGTAGTGGTAAACATGTACACACTACTCTTTTAAGAGCTTTTAAAAGACTTCTTACTGTGCCCAGAAATTACACCTGTGCTTTCTTACTTACCCATGCTGTTGTCTTTGCTTCTCAGGCTACATTAAGCCTTTTTTTTTCTTTTTGCCCTTTGAAAGAGTGGGAAAGTATAAATGCCTTTAAGTCCTGGCTTTCTCTCAATGAACAAGTCATGCAGAGGGACAGAAGCAGTTAATCTGAAGAGAGAGAAAAAACATGGGTGAGTTGCAGTAGGAATGGCAGAAGACGTCTTCTGAAGACACTCGACTTTTCAGGAGCTCTGTGGTGTTAGCTGAAACCCCTGGCAGCTGCTTCAGTTCCCAGAGATGGGGACCTGTGATATTCTGACTGTGTTTCCTATCTCTAGAAATGATGAAGGGAGACAGAGCACGTAGTACCCGCAGGAGCTGCATCAGCAGAGGGGAAGGTGGATGCAAGGATGCAAGGAGGCATTGGCCTCTAATAAACTTTTCCATTATAAGGGAATCTTTCAATATTAAAGATGATTTGATAGAAACCAGAATAAGAGGAGATGTGGTAAGTAACGTAAAATACCACATCTAAAAGACTATTTGATCATGTTTGCATTTTGCTGCTAAAACCAGGGAATTGAAATAGAGGTCTTGATAGTCTTAGCAGTGAAATTCTATATTGGCTTTATTTGCCCAGTAGTTTATGTTGGAACTTTCACTCAAACAAAAAGAAAAAAAAAAGTCGCCCCCCAAAAAAAACCAAAAAAAACCCCCAAAAAAACCCAAAGAAACAAAAAGAGCAATCAACTTCAACTGCTTAAATATCTCTGATAACACAACGCCACTTTGGATGGTGTGAAGTGGCTCTGTGAGGCTCTCTGATGCAGGATATGACTATGAAAATAACTCAAAGACTTTTAAAGTAGAAAGCTGGTGTAGGACATGTTTGGTACCTCCTCTCTGATAGTGGCCAAAGAGCTAACACTGAAACTTAACGGTAAACTGAATTTATCTGATGCAGCCCATCCCAGTGAGAGTCCCTGTCTGTATGTAGTAGCAGTGGCTGCTGTCAGGTCTGGACCCAAGACTCAGCAGGCTGACATCTTCCATAGGTTTTAATGTGGTTTTTTACAGGGCTGCACCTAAAACATGCCTAATTTGCAATGCCAACATTGTGTTTTACTGTTAAATATCTGTTGATGCACCTCTGCTGAGAACTTTGTGTTTTATCCAACACGTTTAAAAACTATGAATCTTTTGCTCTGAATTTCACAAATATTAGAACCAAGCCTTGGGGGCATCCACTTCAGTTGCGTTTAAATCTTAAGAAATGCCTTCTGAACTCCCCCTTCGATTCATCACAGCTCTTCAACCTCTGACTGATCATGTCGGGAGTGATCAGCACGTATCCTCTCCTGCTCAGATCCTGGCCCTCCATTCTCCATCGTGCCTCTCCATCTCTGTACGTCTGCACCTTTAAGGTGAAGTGCACTTGTGCTTCCAACTTCCTCAGAGTACCAGACAGTGAGCTGTGCTAGGGCTCCTATTAACGCCTGCAATTAGCACTGACAAAAGTGCTGTTCCCCTCACTCTCTGAAACCACACTTCCTTGATTGGTGCTTTAGAAAATCCCAGTGCAGTGTAATATCTCCCTCGTAGTCATGTTTCAACAGAACAGCAAAGTTTAGTGAGGCGTGACAGTGTTCTTTTTTCTAAACCTACACTGAACATCCTTAATCAAGCCTTGCTTTTTTTAAAAATAATGGGTCTAATTCTCTTTTGGCTTACAGGATATTCATGCTTGTGTAATTCCATCAGGCCGAATCCTCAGCTCCTGTAAACTGGCAGAGCTCTTTCAACTTCATTTAAATCCCAGAAAGACTGGTAATAGCTGAAGTTTTGGGCTGCTATTTTCCAAGCTTTTCCTGATTTATGCCAGTGCAAAAGGATAACGGGTTCAAACATTTTTCTTTCTTCTTTCTTTTTTTTTTTTTTCCTATTAAATCCACACTCTTTAACTCATTTATGTCAAACAATACACAGCTGAGCGACTGTTTTACTGTTTTTTTCCTAAGGTCTTCATCCCTTTCTGTTCCTGTTATAAAAATATACACACCCAGCAGCATCTGAGGACATCCACTGATCTCCCTAAAGAGCCTCAGGAGGATCATGGCAAACTATCATGCAAAGTTCCCTTGTACCACTATATACACTGCATTTTTCTGTGTTCTCTAAGTTAGATGTTGTCTTCCCGTATGCAGACATATGATGATATATCGCCAAGGCTAGACTATGCTGTCTCCAGAGATCTCCCAGAAGGAAAGCTTATGAATGCTGCAGCACACCTCTGCCACAACCCAACAGAGACAACATGTCCTCGGCCATTGCACTAGTGGGTTCTGCAATGAAGTAGTTCTGCAATGAAGCGTTTCGTTCTTCTCTCTCCCTTCTTTCATTCCTGTGTTCAATATTCATATATTTGCTGGTAGTACCAGCACCCACAGCCCTGGGGATAGCAACAGGCAGGTAAGAAAAGTGAAGAGGAAAACACGTTTCTTCTTGGTGGTGTCAAATTTGTCTCTGGTAAGATCCTGGCCAATTTGAAGTGCAAGAAAGATGTGAACCAAGACAGAAATGTGTGAAAGCCCTGCTGGTTGCAAGTCCACTCCCATGATCAGAGAGCACATATTTATAAGGGGAGTACTGTAGGTTGTCTGATATTAAACTGACGTTTAAATTAGGTACAGACTCAGTGATAATTCTGCACATGGGACTTCTAAGTGCAGCGTAGGGCAAATAAATAATCATGTCCGTAACACTAGATACAGATGCTGTTACTAAATTTGATACAGCAATGAGAAATATTGGGTAAAACATCACGCAGGTTAACAGATTAAAGATTCCAGATTTCATTGCCTTCACATGAAAGAATAAAGAAAATAAAAATTGAAGTTAACTTTCTTTAATAAAAATAGCCATGAAAGAAACTTCCAAACACCTGTAAAAACACTATGTGGTTCCTACCAGTGACTGCACCCAGCACTTCAATGTAGAAATATGAACTGTAGTAACTGAGCTGTAGTTCTTCCATAAATTTTTAATAAACTTGGGGGTTTATGGATCTGGAACACTACAGAATATAGAGCATGAAAGCTTTTTCAGAGGGAAAATGCCTGATTTGGTTTGTACTCACTGCATTCAGAGACATGACTTGTGATCTATACTGTACCATACCGGCCATACATACCTGCAAAAAGAGTGAAACTCGTTAATTCGTTTCCGAACTATCAGTTGTTCTGTCCCTCCTCATGTCCCTTCCCAAGGAGCACCTCTCTCCAAGGACAGAAGGAGGACAGACATGGTAAGGCAGGTACCAGAAAACTAGAGAAGTGTTTGTATAAGCTTCCATGATACATTTCACTGTATAAAATGCTAAGATGCCTCCCAATCCACTTCTGGGACTTCCACATAATGATCTCCCATAGTGGGAATCACTTTGGTACTCTGGCACTCTCAAAGCTACAAAGTAGATTGCCCACAAAATGCTCTGCTCCTCCCAGTTGTGCTTTAATGTCTTCATTGTTCTGAGCCTCCAGGAACAGGACATGTCCCCCAGATTCAATTAAAATGCACTCAGCTTTCTGAAGTGCTTCACTTCTGTTTTGTGTTTGGAGCTTGGCTGCACAAGGCAGAAGAATTTGGTATCATCTTTTTTGGAGGGCAAATCCTGGCACTTCAAATGTCTCCATTCCTATTAGATTATTGGTGTCATTTATCATCCTGTATATGCAGTACATGCAATGGTACGAATCCTTGCTCCTCATCCCACCGATGGCATTAACAGACAGAACACCACACTTCTGTGCAATTGTTTCCTCTCAAATGCTGCTCAGCTTTTGATAGAGATTCAGACGAGTAAATCAGCACAATTTGATAGGATTCTACGAGTGGTGACTCACTGATTTTTCCAGCAATTACGATACCAATGTTTTTGTCCCCCAGGAAGAAGCTCCAAGCAGCATCAATCACTCCAACTCCAGAACGAGCAGCTGAGTCCCTGCTGACACTCTGAGCAAGGCTTCCCACGCTGCCCTGCCCACCGTGGGAGGCCATATGAGAGAGGTAAGGCACCGGATAAAGGCTCAAATCAACACTTATTAATAGTGCTGATTATAAAAATCTAATGCAGTGTCATCCCTCTATCTTCTTCCCAAAGCTTTGGCTTCCCAAAAGAAATGGGTTTTGATGTCGGTTTTAATTTTGATGTGTTTTCTAACCTATGTAAGAGCAGGACTAATCATGACTCTAATAAGGTCATGACCACTTTTTTGTTAGCTTCAGCCTGATTCAGATACGCATCCTGAGATGTAAATCAGAACTGAGATACACTGGAATAAAACTGGCTTATTTTATAGAGAAAAAACAGTCTCAGTTTGGTCTAAATTAAATTCCTGCTTGCTGAAGTGCCCATCAGTACTCCTTTCCAGGAGGCCAGGGGTTCTCTAGGGTGTTAGACTGTTTTCTGTTTTGGATAAGATATATTTGCTGAAATGTGCTGATGTTCAGAGGCCTCTTTCAAGATGCGTTCATGAAATCAAGTGTAGGACAGTGCCCTTGCTCTCCCCACAAGATGAGTTCATTATGATTGAACTCATAGAAACAAAACAGTTCTTGAAAAACACTTGGTGAATCTACATAATTAAAAATCTTTCCTGCTGGGGGTTAATGATTTGGGTAGATTAACTTGATAATGCAATGTAAAATGTCGAAATCAAGAGTGTACATCCCGAAATACTGGTGCAGCTCTGCAATGGGAGACAATTTTAAGTAAATAACCAGAGAAGGTATTTTGCAATTAAATTAAATGTGTTTTCAAACTACTGTACTTTGCTATAAAAATCCATCATCTTGAAAAGTCAAGTTTCATTTATTTTAATTAACGCTGTCATGAAGTATTCCATTCAGCAAACACTGACTAACAAGCCCTTTTCAAGACACCAATTTGAATCATGTGCACCAGAAAAATGATTACAGACCCTTCCAGTGGTATCTTCTGGGCCCAATTCTCAGGTGGTCAAGATCAGCCTCACTCCTCCAAATCCTGATTTGCATCGGGTGAAAACAGAGGCCTTAATCTCCCTGATAGGTGCTTTAGGAGGTGATGCAAAGTCCATTGACATTAGTTGGAAGATCCATGTTATCTTCAGAGCAATTCAGATTCAAAGCTCTGTGTGCTGGGGGTGAATCTCCAGTCCCTTTCACTATCTCACACACAAGCTATTTAACTAGAAAGGCATCAGTATCAAATTGATGGAAAGCCAAAGTGATCTTGATCCTCCTTTGAGACTTATTGTTGAATTGCAATATATATAAGCAGAGAAGCTTCTTTATTATTAATGGGATAGAAAATCAGAACCATCAAGGAAAATGATCTAAGTCCTATTAAGATGGATGACTTGGAGTTAAGTCCGTGTATTCATAATAAGAATGTTCTCTGTGACTTCTGCAAAAGCGTTATTTTCCTCTCAAGGGAAGACCTCACCAGGGTGGAAAAATGCTAGGGTAAATGCCACAAACTTCTACTGGGGCACTGCCAAGCCTGGTGGGCAGTTGTGTGGGCAGTGCCCAGGCATGTGCCCAGCCACATGCCCAGGCATGAGGCTGCTTTTGGTGTATGGCCTCCTCCAGGGTGGTAAATCTGGGAGCCAACCTTCCTTAGGTTCTTATACTTAAATCCATTTCTCTGCCATCCAACTTGTTTTTGCATCTGCCAAGTATTGCAGCTCCTTCTGCATGTTCAATGAGGGGATTATTTCACAGGCTTAAATCTCACTGCTAAAAAAAGAATGCTACACTGATAAATACTTGTTGTCTACACGGGGAGGCTAGTGAGGAACAAACTGAAGTGAGTGTGAAGGGCACTGTCAATTCTGTAGAAATACCTTATATTTCACGTGGCTAGCATTACATTCAGACTGCTCAAAGCAGCCTTTGTGCAGCACAAGGTATCCTCTAGGGAGCAAGAGAGAAGCAGCTATTCTAGGCTGCCCCTTATTTATGTAAAGCCACAGATATAAAACCTAAGTATTCCTTTTTAATTTCATCCTGTTGCTCATAGCTAAAACCCCTTGTTCCACCTTAATTTATCCCTTCACTCTGTTAACACCCTTCAAATATTTACAGGCTCTTCCCCCTTCCTTGCCATTTAGCCACACTTTAATCTTGCCTCTTTATTCATTCATCATAAATCAATCTTTCCTGCCCCCTAATCAGCGCTATGCAGCAGCTCTGCTGGGAGCTCCCTCCAGTCCATGTGCTGCTAATGAGCAGGACCAAGTACCTCTAGGAGCCTCCTAGAGCATCACGTCAGGAACACCTGACCTCGGGATGTCATGCTTTCCATATGCTGCTCCCCTGCCACCTCCTAATGGCAGCCCTATGTATCTTATCCCCATCGCTATCATTTTGGGAGGAATGGTTTTGCCCAGATAGCAATACTTTTCATTTCCTCATTCAGAATCTCCTCTTCTACCTGTGAATAACTGAGCAATAAGAACTCTTCCTCTTTCCTTTTTGCCCTATAATAAGCACTAGCAAATCTCTGCCACATTTGACCTCAGCAAGTGTGCACCCTGCTCCTTCAAGTGGATCCTAATCCAAACATTACATGGCTGAAAGCATTTGAGTGCTTAGAAGAGCCACAGCTTTTCTCCTCAGGAGCAATAAGCAAAAACCTACACCAAGTCCCTCCCCAAACCTTTACAGTATCAGCATGACCTCTGAATAGTCTCCATCTGTGCAGACTCCTGCATCAGATTTCCTCTCCGCTGTTGATCTGTGATCTTCATAAAAATTATTACTATTAGGTTGTCTTTCTACTATGTTTTCCCCATGCTGAATGTTCCTAACACAGCATCTTGGCACACCAGAGTGAGCTCTGTAGCCTCTTTACCTTGAATTATACCAATCTACAAAATCCTAGAGTTCTAGATTTAGAGTCAAGAGGAAAGTTGCCACCAAGGGAAAGACCAGGGTGGCAGGATTTGGTTTGATTTTGTTGCCTACTTCTTAAAAAACCAGTGCAATCTCTTTGTCATGGTGCATGGTCTTAGCATCTAGATAACGGATCTTTCCTGCCCTGTCTGCAGTACTTCACAGTTGTGTCATTTCATCTTTCACTGCAAGTCTGCATCCTTTACAAAGGGGAATTCACAGCTCAAGGTACAGGGTTTATGTTGCATGGACTCCTCTGAATCGCACATTGATCTCACAATCATCTGCAGTGGTGGCAATCTGGACTGAATTATTGTTCTAACAAGCTGCACTGGGTGGCTGCTTTCATATCTTCTGCTCTTGTGTTTCTGCCCTTTCTCAGTTTGATTCTTTTACGTTTCACCATCACTGGGCTATTCTGATTATCTTCTGTTCTGTGCTGGTTCCCATTGGTGGTGTTTTTCTGTTCTATTATTTCCTTTCTATGGGGGAACCTGGCCTTTCTGTTGAATATCTCCTGCTAAACCATGACTACATATGTCTTCCCCTTTCTCATCACAATGCAGCTTCCAGTCATTTACAAACACAGTTCTGTATCTGTTTTCCATCTCCTCTTCATCTGCTGGGAAGCTTTAACACCCTTGCTTACCACGTATGCCTGCTCTTTACCAGGAAACTGCTTCTTCCACTTGGCTCTCCTAGTGTGACTACCTGTTCCTCTGACCCCATGGGGCACAGAGCTTTGCCTGCTCACTGCCTGGTGTCTCCCAAGAAAACCATCCTGCTTTCCCACCTCATCCCAGCTTTCAAGGCAGCCCAGAAAGTGCAATTATCTCAGCTTACCCCCTAAGTTCATCTCACATACAGTGCAGTTTAATTGAGTGAAATTCAGATGAAGACAGAAACAATTCCTGCAGCTGATGTCTCCCTAGTTTCTAACATGGATCTGGAAAACAAATTGTATCCAATACTCATACCCTACACTTAAAAATGAGCCATTTCTCAAGTACATAATTCTGCTGCTTTCAAAGCCCGAGCAGCACAAGATGATTTTTCTTTCTTTTTTTCCTGAGCATAATGGGCTGAACTATTCATGGCAATGTCAGGAATGGGAGGGAGAAGAATAAGGAACAAACAGGGAAGCAGAGCCAGGAGTGTAGGAAGGAGTCTTGACAATAAAAGAAATTGGTGAGACGACAGCAAGATGAGCTGCGATCTAAACTCTCCTCATTCCTTGTGTTTGTATACATACAGTCATGATATATTTCAGGGCTTGAGAGTATTTTCTCCTTTCCAGAGATCTATTTTGTCATTACTTCAGCTGACAGCTACTGGGGAGAATAAAACACCTTGGTTAGCCCCAAACACCTTGCTAAGTTCTCCTTAGTTTAAGCAAAAGGATGTTTTATTACAGCTGACACCAATCAAGGCAAATAACAAAAGTAAGAAGTCTGATTTGGGATCTATGAAACAAACGAAGTAAAGCAAATTTGGACTCAGAGTTCAAAGGAAGGGATAAGGCAGTCCCAGGAAAAGGCATATCTTATCAACATAGAATCAGAGAACAGTTAGGGTTGGAAAGGACCTCAAGATCATCTAGTTCCAACCCCACTCCCACGGGCAGGGACACCTCACACTAAACCATGTCACCCAAGGCTCTGTCCAACCTGGCCTTGAACACCACCAAGGATGGAGCATTCACAACCTCCCTGGGCAACCCATTCCAGTGCCTCACCACCCTCACAGTAAAGAATTTCTTCCTTAGATCCAATCTACACTTCCCCTGTTTCAGTTTGAACCCGTTACCCCTTGTGCTGTCACTGCAGTCCCTGATGAAGAGTCCATCCCCAGCATCCTTGTAGGCCCCCTTCAGACACTGGAAGGCTGCTATGAGGTCTCCACGCAGCCTTCTCTTCTCCAGGCTGAACAGCCCCAACTTTCTCAGCCTGTCTCCATACAGGAGGTGCTCCACTCCCCTGATCATCCTCGTGGCCCTCCTCTGGACTTGTTCCAACAGTTCCATGTCCTTTTTATATTGAGGACACCAGAACTGCACACAATGCTCCAAGGGAGGTCTCATGAGAGCAGAGTAGAGGGGCAGGATCACCTCCTTCGACCTGCTGGTCATGCTCCTTTTGATGCAGCCCAGGATACAGTTGGCTTTCTGGGCTGCGAGCGCACACTGCAGCCGGCTCATGTTCATTTTCTCATCGACCAACACCCCCAAGTCCTTCTCCTTGGGCTGCTCTGAATCTCTTCTCTGCCCAACCTGTAGCTGTGCCTGGGATTGCTCCGACCCAGGTGTAGGACCTTGCACTTGGCATGGTTAAACTTCATCAGGTTGGCACTGGCCACCTCACAAGCGTATCAAGGTCCCTCTGAATGCTTGGGAGGAATGGGTTGTTTTACAAGGGATTCTGCAGCCTCTGCAAAGTTGTTGTAGCATGATGAGTGCTTGGTACCCTCTCTGTAGCTGTGATTTTGTGACATAGCAAGGGTCATGGGAAATTGCTGTTAGGGAGAAAAAAAGAAAAAGAGACCATAACCTTGTCCATCATAAAAGATTAAGCACTTATGAATTTGGTCCCAAAAGGATTAAATTATTGTATGTTTGTTCCGAAGTAGCAACTATGGTTCACATACAGTCATTACCCCCCTTTATTAACCAGTACACAAGGACAGAGAGCTGTCACAAAGGTGCTGCCCAAAGGTAAGAGCAACCCCTGTCCTTCCAGCAGCTCCAATCCCAGCCCTTACTGTTCTAAGTTACCTCTGAATATCGTCATTGGGCATTAAGTAAGAGGAAAACACTGCAAGGCAACAGTGGTTAACCTTGATGGATAGCCAGAACAGTGGTGACACACCAGTCCTCAGCCACCTAGATATCACTAGGCATTTTAAAACAAGATGCGATGGATTGAAAGCTGAACTTGTTTATATGGTGGTGAAGCCCCTGCCACCAGGGGAGCTTCCCTGAGTTGGCATCTGTGGGATCAGCACAGGAACCGACGGGGAGTTATAACAGGGCTGGAGCAAACATCTACACTGACTTTCTCATGTGAAAAAAGGCAAGAAATTTTTTGGCAACAAAATGTGGAACTGCTTGAAATTCAGAGTTTGTCTCAGCCCATTGTGAATTCAAGAACAAGCCTTCTTTCAAAGGAAATTTCTGTGATGGTATATTAAGAAAAAACAGGCCACATTCTAGTAAAAATGGCCAGCAAGCAGGCCTACTCCTGAGTGAGGCTTTGATAAAATAAGCCCATTTTCCATGGCCTTGGCATTAAAAATACAAAGAAGTGCACTCTGTCCAGAGTTTGTACAGACAGGTCAAAGCTGTGAATGAAGAGAAGTAGGAGACACCTGGAGAAAGGCATTTCTATCCTCCTTTAGAAGAACATACCTGCTTAATATCAAGTGTCTGTTTAAGATATGAAAGGAACTTACCCACATATCCACGCACTTGGGAAGAAAAGTCCTGAGGACTACACCAGGTAGCAGCAGGATTCATTGCTCTGATTTAGTATTAAGCCAATTTGTTTCTGCCAGTGAATAAAGGCACTTTTCTGTTTCACTCCTGTAGCATTAATAGCAGCAAAATCAAGTCGCCTACAAATCCTCACACCTGGTATATCCAAACAAACCCACATCCTAGGCATTGCTCTACAACAGTGATTTGGGTATGGAGATTTGATTGGAAAAGAAAGGATAAAGCCAAATCTCGCTTTGCTTTCCTGCTGTCCGAAATTTCACCCCGCCTGTGAATCGCTTTGCCGCAGCATTTAGAACTTTGCATAACTCAAAAATAATGAGAAAAGGGAAACAAGAAAAGAGCGGTGTTCTCGCCCCTAAACCAGGGGCAGTCCTTGCCGATGCTGAGCCCTGGGGCCTTTGTGCGACTTAACAGTGACATCCAGCGGTCAGCGAGGTCCCTCCGACATCGCCCTGCCCGGGAGCAAAGCCCCTTTTCTTCTATAGAAGTAGGGATATTTGTCCATCGGCACCATATTAATTGGGTTCGAGCCGTTCCCTCTCTCTCGGGATGCCCTAACGCAAGCCCACCTGCCTCTTAACAGCTACATTAGATTGTGGCCTCAGCTTTCCTTTTAAACCCCAGAGTACAGAACAATCTTAAACTCCTCCTGGTTCTCCTCAGTTTTACAGCCCCTAAGTGTTGTCAGCATTGTGAGTATTATTCATAATTAAGCTGCTATAAATATAAAAATAAATTAAAACCCTTTTGAACATTAGATCACAGAACTTTTCCTTCTACTAGTTATTACACCAAACACAAAAATAAGCAGTTTTCATCTCAATTTTAACATTACAGGCATATTTTTACACTATAATTTGTTTGGTTTTTTTTTAAAGAAAAAGGTCTAACTGTGAAGTTTAATGATACCACATGAAGCAGCCTGTCAGTTCATATTTATATTCAAATCTGAGCTTTCACAGTTCCCAGTGTGTTTCTTTAGTATTTTGTTGAAGATATTCTGACAGTCTTTCTCAAAACTGTCTCTAGGAAAATCAGTGTAAAAACCTCCAAAGAAACAAAAAGCTTCCTACACTTCTGGCTCAGGGTTTAGGTGCTCGAGGAGGAGACTTTTATTTCCTATATGCACATAAGGCTGACGCTCGAAGGCTCGAGTGTTTGGCTGTGGCAACACAGCCCTTCTGGCTGTGCTTCTTTTTTCCTACAGCAATGATAGGTGGTTGCACCGAAGTCCTGCATGAGTCCCCAGAGGTTAAAAAATACAGCAACCTGAAGCATGGAAAGCTGAAGCTACCAGAGCATCACTGAATCTACCCATGGAGATCAGGTACCAGTTTTGGGGCTCCCCTGTGCCTTTTCAGTCCCTCTCTCCTGGTTGCGAGCTACATGTATCTAGGAGCAGTGATAGTTTCTGCATACTGCTTTCAGTGCTGAGACACATGCAGCCTGCCAAGCACAGCTTCAACCTTCCAGGTTATAGGACCTGCCTTACCACAGGTAGCAAAACCTAAGTCATTATTCATCATCTGTTGTTACACAGTGAAAAATAAGGGTCACTTCCCTGCCAACAGCGGTTTGCGAGAGGTCTTACTCCTGCCTTTGTCCTAGGTGGGGTTACATCACAGAGCCTGCCCTGGCTGCTTTATATAAAGGAAAATTTCAGTCTGCATAATGCTTTTGTGGGAACTGAATGAGTCTCCTCTTGCTCCCCAAATCCCTTCTCCTTCTCAGCTGGTTTGGCAAAGGAAGAAGCAGGGTGAAAGGAGAGGATATGCCTGAAATCACAGCTGCATCCCAACACATGGCTGTGTGAGATGACCACTGAGGGTCAGGAAGGAAAAACCTGGGGCTGAACCCCGCTTCTCGTAAGTGGAGCCTCCTATCACTTTGCACTAGAAATTCAACTTGAAACCCTCGGTTTGTGGCAGATCTTGGATGCCCCTTCAACCTGCCCTCTCAGAGAAGGTCATCCCATGTCACAGGCAATGAAAGCACAAGCCCCACTGTCAGGAGCCAGGAGACTTACTTCTTGGTAATGTAAGATGTGGAAAAGTCTAAAACGACTGCAGCTGCCATTGCATTAAAAAATATGAATGCTGCCTTCAGGTTTTTGACATTAGATGTTGCTTTCAGTTTCTCCTTAGCTGACAGCTGAATTTCATGGTCTCATGTCTGCTCTAGAAATAAAAGCAGCCTTTTAATCCCAGCAAGCCATGGTGAACAACCTCCCTTGTAGCACCTCCTGATTCATGAGTGTTAATTTGTTCTGTTTTTCCTCTTCTCTCTCAGCTACACCACAGGAGTCGGAGGACAAGGTGATCGGGGCTTGGATCCATCCCTCTCTATGACCTTGCGTAAGTCACTTTGCTCCATCCCATGCTTTTTTGTGACAGCAGGGTGGGATCTGCAGAGGTGGAGGAGATGAAGCGATGGGCACTATACATGGGGGTCTCGGCAGCAATAGCCGTATATCCCCCTGTCCCTCCTGCCAGTGCTGCCCATGCTGAGCTTCACAAGCACAACATCCCACAGCCCCAACCGCAGGAGGCACATGCTAATTCCTGATCAGCTTTTAATGATCCTAAACCCCTCTACTGACTCAGGCGACAGCTAAATTTATCCCAAGGTTAGGGTGACTCTGCTATAGTGAAATCTATTTAAAGTCAAAGCAAGCCCTTCAGAATAGCAAGTTGTTACACAACTCCAGAGACCAGGCAGCTTCCCATATTATTTTTTTAACATAAAAGGTAACATATTTCCGCATTTTGTACGTGCTAATTGTTGGGAACACTGTCAGATGGTTCGGCAAATTAAAAATGACAACATCAACCTGTTCAATCCATTAAAATCTCTCCAGGATCATAAGGGACATTGTCAGCCAAGTAATGCTGGCATCCCTGTGGTAAAGCCATCTTGCTTCTTATTAATGACTGGCTTTACAAATGAGCAGATTTTTTTAGTGTGCACCACTCCATCACATCATCCAGGAGGGGCACTGCCACACTGCAAGGAAACCCAGAGGTTAAAAGAGAAGACTTTCACTCCAATGCAGACTTAATGAAGAGAATGGATGAGTAAAATTTAAATAGGTCCCAGGCCACATAGCCAAGATAAAAGGTTGGGAATAGCTTTCTCCTTGTCCAAGGACCACAAGGACCATATTAGAGGGAATATGGTGCAGATTCTGGACAAGTCTTCTATAAGAGAAAAGCAATGCCATTGTGAAAGAGTCCCAAGTCTTAGCTTCAGGAGAAGCTAAGGAAAAAACAGTCATCTCAAACCTGCTGTAATTCATCTCTGGATAGTCTTTTGGGAGAGTCAGGTGTTTAATACCTTGACCTGGACTTTAACTTCTTTGTGTAGAAACACAAGCCAGCTCCAGTCCAAAAAGCTGTAGGGATAAGTTAGTGCAGTGGTACGCCCAAGCCAATATACCATGGTATTTATTTCCTCTAGTATTTATTATCTTGGCAGTGGTATTTCCCAAGAGCAGAAAGCAGCTGTGTATAACTTCCACACCAGAATTTCCAACTAGGCAGGACTGTAGGCAGAGAAAACTTGCATCTGTTTTCCTCCGTCCTGATAGACACATCCAAAATCATTTTGCCATTGAAAATGTTGCCATAAAGCTGCTAATTCATTATAGTCATAAGCCTTTCAACCCATCCAAAAGCTGAATGTGAGGATCCTGGTATTTTACCCAGTTCATTGTGAGCAGGGTCTGCTCCTCCTCAAAGGATGGTAGCACCGGCTTTGCTGGGGACTGTCATAAAACAAACAATAGTTCATTGTCCTAACACTGATGGATCTCTGATACAAAAATAATAATTATTTTCTTCACATCCCTAATATTTTCTGCACTCTCTTTGTCTCTGCGATGTTCTTGTGGGTAAAAAATCTACTGGGATGGATCACAGATGGAGAGACAGCATTAATTTAAAACAGTGATGGAATAATGGCTATGACACAGGGGAAAAAACACTGGGCTGTTATTTAAGATAAGAGAAAAAAATCCCATTGTTTTGTGTTTTAGGGCTGAGCACTTTTTCTCCACCGGTATCCCGAGCTGTTTCACATTAGTGTCTCACAAGCTAGGCTGTTGTTCTGGGAATGTTGCAGACCATTAGTATTTATCTTTCATTTATTTCATCTTGTTTGCTCTCCCGGGCTGCTATAAAGCAGGCTGACATTGCCAAAGAGATTTACTGCGTGTACTTTGTATACACTTTAATTAGGTCTCCATTCATGTCTCTTACCTGACACTTACATAAGAAATCACTCATAAAGTACTAGTGCAGTAAGGAAATCAATACATCTTCAACGCACAGTGACTTTCAGGCTGAAATTAAGTGCCTTCACTTGCATAGGTTGTGTCCACCTCTGCTTTGTGGCATGGAGATGTATGTGTTTGCTCTGGGAGTTGTACTGCAGCCAGGCTCAACAGCTTTTGGTCAAGTAGAGGCATGAGTTGTCCTAGGCATGAGGGTCTCAGCGCAGCTGAGATGGCGTATTTCCCATTTCTGCTCATTTTGACATACAGCAGCTACAGCCAAGGAGGTATGCAGAAATTAAAGCTTTAAACAAGGAATTGTTTCTTTTTGTCACTTCAATTTTATTTTATTAGACTTCCTGACAGCTCCAAGCTTCAGACATCAGTGGCAACGGTGGCTGAAACATAGTACTATTATATTATTGTCACTTCAATTTTTGCTTGTGTTTCTAATAGAAATCTAAATGATTAGGTGTTTAATTTTCATGCTCCACCAATGTGAGACAGAGAAAAATACAACTGCCTATATTAAGGTCTGGAAATGGTGTTTTTCATGAAGGGATTTTCTCTCAGCTGTTGGGTTATATGACTTTATTTGTCCCTCTCTGTGTGAAAGGGGCCTCCCATGCACAGAGCAGATTATTTCCAGAGAGGGAAGGATGGATTATTACTTTGTTCAGGGGTGAATACTCAGCCTGTGGCAGCACTGTAGCTGTGTGCCCTTGTGCATCCCAGCCAAGACCGCTGCTGTCAGCAAGGCTAAGCTAGTAAGCATGCCTCTGGGGGAGTCCACATCTAATGCCTGCTTGTTATTCATCTTGCAGGCTGGTGAGTATAGAATCCATAAGAAAAGGGTCTTCTTAAACTTAACTCCCCAAGTTACATAAGGAAAGCCGACTGCAGTCTTCATTTCCAGGAAGTGATGAGACAGAGGTGAGAACTTTGTTGTTGTCTGGGTTGCTTCACTCCGGTGAGAACAGGATGCCACCAAGTGTGCAAAACACACATGTATATATGGAGAAAACCAGCATCTGAAGTATGATCACCTCCAGAAAGATAATTTCTTCCGTATGACATTCATATGGAAATTTTTTAATAAATCCTGACAAAAGATATGGCCTATCTAGACACATTCTTGCAAAAACACAGGGATGTACATTACAGCTGCAGGATAGTTTTAATTTCTCAATGATAAATACATAGTAAAACTCCATTTACTCTTTCTTGTTCATTTTTTAAAAGATTAACTGAGTGCATGCATCCAAACATGCTAAGGAGGCATCATCAGTCATTCACTGAGTTTTCCTTCACAGTCTTAATTTCCCTTTCTTGTTTCCTTTTCTTCCTGGCTGCAACATTCAACTCCAGATTTCTTCTTCTGCTTCCTGGCACCTTGGTAGAGTCACCTCTTACGCTGCAAGAGTCTCCTTTTGAGAAGGGGGGAAACTTCATCACAGGCAACAATTTTGGTGACTGGGGACTTCATGGAGACCTACAAAGCAGCCTGTTTACGGAAGTGACTAAATCAGGGCTGCATCCCAACTTTTCACTCCCATTTGGACTTTTCTTGGGTTTTGTTACTCAAAACCTTTTTTTTTTGCTTTAAAGAGTGCTCCCAACAGGCTGTTTCTCCCCCTAGACACCAGGCTATAAAAGCTTCCCACCAAGCAGTACTATTTCATTTAATCTGAAATAATCGCACTGTAATCAAAGCAGTTGCTCCCAGTACAACATGCGGTGTGACACAAGCAGCAGCATTGTTTTAAAAAGCAGAAATTCAAGACTACAATTCCTGTATCTGGACATTCAAAATCTTTGTTCAAAGCTTCAATATCAGCGATCAACTTTGAAAGTGTAAACCTCCAAATCTGGAGAATTTAAAGGGGACTCGCATTCTTAAAGTTCAGCGGAAAGAAATCCTTCAGCACACAGGTACATCCAGTAGATAATCTCATGCTGGAAATTAATTTGTAAGCAGCGTAATAGTTCCATTAATAAGATTAATGCCAGGTACAGCTCTATAGATTATTGAAAAGACAAAGCAGCCTCATCCATGCAATTAGAACGAGATACCTGCATTAATTAGGACTTTCACCTGACAGTAATGGCTACATGAAACAGCTCGAGTAACTCAATTTCTTCCTCTGGTTTCATAATTATTTCTGGTTTGTGTTGTCAATAGCTTTATCGGTTTTCTTACATCATTCATATTGAGGAAGAATGATAGTGTTGTTTTGACATGCAAGTGTAAAATGCTTTCTTTCTCCATCTTGGTTCTGATCTAAATTACAAGTATTCAGCATTACTTTTTGTGTTGTCTTATTTGAATTATGGGAAAATCTGGGGTCTTGGGGGTGTGAAATAGGGCAGTGTTGGCTCGCCTTGTTCAGACACCAGCCACTTTTCCTCTTCAGATGAAAGCAGAAACCACCATAGCAGATTTCATCTTGATATCTGCACATTACGCTTAACTAAATGGAGGACTTCAAATAACAACCAAGGCAGGAGATGACATATGTCATAATCCAGAAATTCTACTAAATATTATCAAAATCAAAATAGCACACTGTTCAAGAACAGAATGCTGCTTCTGTTCATGGTGTGCTGATGCTTAGGTCCGTGTCCTTTGTGCAAGGTCCATGCAAATTTCTAGATCCTGCCAATGCAGAGCCCAGTCACAAGTACGGATGAGGCCACTGGCACCCAGTCAGTGTTACCCTGCTTGTGTACCTCCAGGGCATGTCCCTTTCTTCCAAGGAGTTTTCAATCACGCATGCATCTTCACTTGACCTACTCTGCAGCTTTACTAAGAGGGTTTCTATCGTGCAGTGAGTAAAGAGCCAGAGTGCCACGTCACCCTAACAACCACCCTTGGGGAAAGAAAATCACTCTGTTCTGCTCTGTTGTACTCATTCCCAATTACAAGCCAAGTATCTCAGTCATGAATGTCAAAACAGATATTATCTGGTTAAATGATACAAGATAGGAGCAGTTAAGCCATAAGCTGTCATGCACACAGAAGTGATGAGAGGAAAGCTGTCTTCTGATGGTAGGTGGAAATCAGCTTAATACTTTAGGTGAAGTGATGTCTGCTTAGCAGAGCCCCTGTTGTTCCACATTAGAGGTAATGCTGGTAGTGCTACTGTTACAACACACTATTTATTTTTTCCTTTTTAGAAAGATTATCATGCTTTTGTATCTTTCTAAAAATATGCTGGGCCCTCCAACCTGCTATGATTAATTTTCAAAAACCAAAGCTACAATTTAGACCAAAGAAATGCTCCGTTTTTCATCTCTGCATCACACGAACCACACTGAGTTCAAAACCATCAGTCCCCTTTGAGGGACTGGTTCGCTGGTTCCCTTGAACGGCATGACCTATAAATGGTGCAGTGTTCCTTTGATTTCTGTCTGTGCAGAGTTTTGGCCATCGCTAGTTATGCCCAGCTGTGAGATTAATGTGTCATTCTTGTTATGTCAGAATTACTGGCATGCTGTTCTGCTCGTTTTGCTGAGCTACAGGAGCTGTTGGGCAGAGCTGGATCCTCTCCAACAGAGATGAAAGGAAGTCTCAGGCTAGCTAAAATAGGGGAATCTGAGTTTGAGATTTTGCTGCTGAAGCTTTCAGAGTCACCTGCTTCGTCTTGCCAGGCGCCAGGATCATTTCTGCCTCATCCTCTATTTTGAAGGCATTTGCTAAGAGCTTACAGATGAGAGGGGATGGCCAGGTCAGCCAAATCAGTTTACCCACACAGTCACCCCAACCTCTCCCACCAGGCTGCTGAACCTATGTTGTTTTCCTCTAACCATCAATCTGCAGAGCAGGAATGGGGGTTGAAGGCTGACACAGCTCTGTGCTCAGAGTGAGGGGCTCCATCTGCACACTGTGTGTGGGCACAAACACATGCCACAGAAAGAGGTGAGTGCAACAGCACACCATTATGAGGAAGGCATCCAAGCAATGGATGGGGAGATTTCCACTGGTATAATGATTAAGGAAATAACTAATCACACCCCAAAGTAGCTGGATGTTGAGTCCTTCATTCATCTTTGAAATCCTTACAAATCAGCTATGCTAAGAAGTGTCTTCCTTCCAGCCCAAATACCTGTTGTTTATAATGCCCTCCTGAAAACTCAGAAATTTGGACATTTTGAATGTTTTTCTGCCTAATTCTGAAAAAAAATCTCACAAATGAAACAGAGAAGCTGTCAGCACATAAACTGCCACTTCTTGTGTCTTTATGCCCAAGCATTTGCAGCCTATTTGAGCCACAAATCTAAACCCCTTGTCCAATATACAACTGGACAATAAAACTGGAATACCAATTATAATCCCAGACACACTAAACTTTGTAGAAACCTTGCTCTAGCCTAGCTTTATGAGGGTTAAAGCCTTTTCTGGATATTTCCAGATCATCAAACATTTGGGGTCAATTTGCACCCTTCAGACTGAAAGGGAAATCTGGCCTTTTGCTGGGAGCACCTTCCCTCAGGCACACAGTTAAGTGCCTCAGCAAAGGGGGTTGCTGGAAGGAGCATGGGCTTCTCCATCCTGCTCTTCAACCACATTTTCATGGCACTTGAACACTCTACGCAGTCACAGAAGCTTCCCGCACCACTGCAGGCATGCACCAGGTACCCACCGTCCAAGCTCAAGTGTCTGTGATGCTCAAACATTTATGTCTCTCCAATGTATGTTTGAGCTTTGTCCATGCTGTTTGTCAGACAGTGAGGTATTTGGGTAGCATTCACTTTTGCTGTGTCTGAAATGTTCTCACTTACATAAATGAAGCAGGACTGAAGATTACATTAAAAATAAAATTGCAGAGGGAAATCACAGCCAGCCTGCCGTCCCCCATGCTCAGTCAAATAGACTTGCTGAATGCACAGACAAGAAACCCTTTCAGCCCAAGCTCATGATTCAGTGAACCAACCCTGAAATGCAATTCCAGTCCTGAAAGTGAGATATGCTTTCATTTTACTCCCATATCTGCAGAGTTTTATTATTTTTAATCTTCCCCCCCCCCATTTTCTGCCCTGGCATTTGGTCCTGATGGGGCTTGTTCTTCATTGCAAGGAATTATATACTTGATAAAAGAAAATCTGGGGGCAATCTGAAAGATATCTTAGGAAGTCTTGAATGTTGCCAGAAGGCCTGAGGAGGAACAATTTAGCTGGCAGATAAATCGTTGTAATAAGTGACCTAACAATTCTTTTGTGTCGGACCATGTTGCACTGTGAAAATTGACAAAATCCTGTTTCAATTGAAAATATTTCCTCCTGGTTGTGTAGGTGGTTAATCCTTAAACAGACCCAGGTTTTCCATCCCATAGCAGAAGAGCTCAGCTGTAGCTTTGTGCTCATTATTCCCAGCTGGCTGGCATTATTATTTGGTTGTTCTCATTCTGGGTTATTGTTCTAGTTCACCTTAAACCACTTACACTGAAAACATCTCTGAAAATGGCAGTGGCACCATTTTCTGGGCAGTTGAGGACTAGAAAGCATGAAAGCCAAGTAGGCAGACGGAGTCAATCTGCAAAAGTCAGCTCAAAATGAATATGATGATACATTTCAAGTAAGAAGATGCTGAACAGATATTTTGAAATGCCTTGGGATTAGATAAAATGTACTTCCCATCCCATTCATCTGCAATAAGCCATTGGTGCTTTCTGCATGGTTGGATTTCATTTCACTTCCATGTTGTATATTAAGGTTCATTTCCACTTTATTATTTTTTATTTTTTTTTTAGTCAGACTATTTTGGACAGTTTGGTTTGGTTTTTTTTAAATAAAACAGTATCAGCACAGAGGGCAAGCGGAGCACACAGTTCTCCAGGATGTGCCTCCTGTTAAAGATCTTTGCTTGTAAACAGAATTGTCCTTTTGAGGAGGATGCATGAAAGGCGCTATGTGAGAGGGAAGCCAGACAAGTTTGCTGTGGGGTGTCAATGGTCTGCAATCCTGACATCTCATCTGAGAGCGCAGGAGCGAACCTCAGTTGATGCCATCACTGGATACTCCAGCAATGAACAGCATTATTGGGAGGGGGAAAGGAATAATACAACCTCACTCCCATAGTAACTCACTTAGCTCCAAGATTAATGAAGATGTTAGCAAGCTAAGACCTATTTATTTAATTTCCTTGCAGTTCATTTGAGCAGTACATGCACACTAGAGGCAAGCAGACTCAATTTAAGGGTGTTTTATTCCTTTGGCTTTGCTAGGCCTGATACTGAACCTGGTGTATTCAGGATCTCCTTTAAGAACTAAGTGCAATAATGTGAATGAGGAGGGCTGCCACAGCGGTGCAGGTTTGGAGGGCTCAGTGTCAGATCATCATGAGGATAACAACATTTGATTTCCTCCAGAAAGAGCATGGACTGTACATGATGTCCCTGCAAATTCCATGCCTAGTCCTCCCCAGCCAGCACATGGGGCTGACCACTCTGGTCTGAACTCAGGAGACAGGGAAGAGCTTGGGTCAGATCTCACGCTGTGTGCACAACTGTGTGCAATACAAACACTTTCATATTCGGATGAAATCCAATTTCACCCAATCCAATTTGGGTTACCCCACACCTGGCAGTGTTCAAGGCCAGGTTGGACAGGGCTTTGAACAACCATGGTCTAGTGGAGCATGTCCTTGCCCAGAGCAGGGGATTGCAACTAGATGATCTTTAAGGTCCCTTCCAACCCAAACTGTTCTACGATTCCATGAAATGTTCTATGTCATTTTCCAAACTCTCTGGTCTCTGAGATACAAACCTGATTTTCTTGTTTTCCATCAGCTCTTAAGTTTCCTACAGCAAAAGCCAGCCCATGCTGGGAAAACCCCTACCACCTGTGTCTGTTAGTCCCACGCTTTTCCAGGGCACCCTCTTCTGCAAATGAATCTGTCAGTCTCTGAGGTTGCTAATAATTTCAATGCATGATTAGTATAACGATGCAAAAAAAAGTAGCAAAAGATATACATTTTGCCTCTAGTAATTCTTCCATCTGTTGGTAGGCCTAGCAGGGTGCAATGCTCAGCCTCTACAGATTTCAAATTAAAGGTTTGCCAAGATGCTTCACTGAGATCAAATACAGCAGCTTTAGTAAGTTACAGAAACTGCCCCATTGTCTGACTTCCACAGTGTCTATTTCAAGCCTTCCACAATCTCTATTCCAAGCTTTATTTGCTTTATTTCAAGCAAAGCAAGATTCAGCTTAGTACTTCAACAGTAAGGGATTCAGAGCATCAGTTAGGATGGAACAACTGGTCTTTTGAGGTCAGAGGGACTACACCATAACCTGTTGATGCCCAACATGCTCTCATATTAGTTAGGTGTATTCAAGTACTTTTTAACCAGCACTTGTTTCCCAGCTTTGGAAATTACTTTTCTTATGTCTTCCAATTGATATGAGTAAAGAGTAACAATGTCTTTTATACATTAATGAATATTGGGGTGGTTGAAGTTGTCCAAGAGTGATGAAGAGAAAGTAATGCTTTTTCCTATGCAGTTAATGCTAATGAAATGGCATATGGACGAATTAGCAGTCACAAACAGACAGGTAGGTGAGCAATTTCCTAAATGCAATATTTATTTTAAAGATTAACAACAATTTCAAAGCTTTTGTGCGGCCAAGAGTTTCTGCCAGATATCCAAATACCAGCTGTGTAGCTAGAATGAAGACTTAAATAAGAATCTGAGTTGAAATAAATGTCCTATTTCCTACTTTCTAATCTTGTTTGAAGCTCTGGGAGTCCCACCATTCTCAACACCAGTCACTAGTCAACGAGCAAATAAAACCTGTGTTGGATTAGTGGATTTTATTCCCCCCTTAGGACCTGAACATTTCTTCTTTTCTTTAATGTTGAGATGGAAACACTTACTGCATAATAACAACAACCTGAGTCAGATGCAAGATGCATAACTGTGAAAAATGTGTTCATTGCTTCCCATGCAGCCTGCCAGTTTGGGAAGGAGGGAGCCTGGCTTACGTTCAAGGTTTGGGGATTATATCATAATCTTGAATGGAACCCAGGGTGCATCTGAAATGGGAAAGTCAAAGAGCCATAGGGCTTTATAATATTAAAAGCACTACTGGAAAAATGTAAAATGGACAAAGCAAAAATCAATCAGATGAAAGCTGTAATTATTCCACATGAGCTTCTTGTAAAAAAGACTGAGCTATATGCTCGGTATGTACAGTACTGAGCTGGTGTCAGCTATGCTCACTCTCCGCGTGCTGCCTCGCTCGACAGCCCATGAGAGGGACAGGCTTTCTTGTTCTAGACGAATATAATTGGTGAAATCAAGCCCATAGCCAACCACTCGCTTTAATTTTCTCTCTTTTCAGCGACAGACCCTCAACTTGGATCAGTTCAGCCAAAGATGTTGTTTTGTTTTTCCTTAGGAGACAGCTGACAGGAGAAAATGCTTCATTTCTGGGCTCTGTGGGTGGTTCCAGCCAACTCGTCTTGATGGCAAGCAATCTGTGCTTCTGAAATAAATGTCCCCTCATTCATTTATATAGGAAATAATTACAGATGTATACAACCATGTAATGGAAACATGCAGACATCAGCACATATTATTGCAAACTGTGTCTTTATTTTGGCATTGGAGGAAAATTCATGTAAGCTGCACCTCCCCCATCATCTTGACTCTAACTGTGCCCAAAAGCATGAGTCCCAGAGTGCAAATGGGCAAGAATCAGTATATTTTCCAGATGTAGACTCACAATCCCAGTAGTTTACCATTGCCTTTCAAGGCCAGGTAGGACAGAGCCTTGGGTGACATGGTCTAGTGCGAGGCGTCCCTGCCCACAGCAGGGGGTTGGAACTAGATGATCTATGATTTTAAGATTCTATGTTTAGTGGTGGAGTCATTCAACACAGACTCTCAACTGAAAACTGGCAACTCAGGGTCTTCTCTTAGGGGTAATTTCTGTGGGGTCTTGCTGCTTATTCAATGTTCTCTGGACTTCCCCTGGTTTTTTTTCATAAAGACCTTCGGTGACTTTTCCTACTAATTGTGAAAAGCCAAAATTCAGCTATTTGCTAATATAGAATCTAACATCTTTTGCAACTGTCATCATAGAAAGACTTCACACTGGTTTTGGTGGCCTCAATAAAACTAAAAATAGAATGAACTCTTGAAAGGTTAGTCTGTAGGAATGCATTTCCCTCTCTGGCTATAGCAATGACCTTAGAGCACTGCAGATTGCTGTTCAGGCGCAGGCCTCTTTTTCTTCACATGACACACGAATCTCACATTCTCATTGCTGCTTCTGTGACAGCTGAACCTCAATTTATTATCCAGGAGCTGGTATGTGAGCCTGCAATCTGCATGCAGACACCTGGCTGCAGCACTGGTACTTCTTTCAGCACTGTGCAACTTGCAGACGCTAAGCTCCTGCTGAGGTATGTCACCATCCCACAGAATGCTGACCTATAGTCCTGCTGGGATGGGAACAAAATCTCTCTTACGGTTTTGTACCATAGAGCTGGTGCCAAAAGTCATACTACCAGAGGAGAAAAGACATCCTTCAACTATATTTGAAGGCAGAAATAATCAAGTCTGAGAAATGGCTGTTCTCTTACCAGGCTCTGGTCCCTACCGGTACCATAGGTTCAGAAGCTCAATAAAGTCTTCACTCAACAATCCTGTTTGCACAATCCGTGCTGCTTTGCTCCTCCAGTCTGTTTATCTTCCCAGTGGTTTCCTAGCTAGATATTGACACCATTTATGATAGAAGCCAGAAAAATTTGTCACAATAAGGTACCTATTTTTATTTTTTCTCAAGACAACTAACCTTATTCCGTATGTACAGCCTGCTGACATCTCCTCTCTTTTCTTTTCTTTGTTAACCCATCTTGAACAGCATCTGTCTCATTCAAAGCAAGCTGTGAAGCAGCCTCCTGCCTGGGTATCACTTCTTTGGCCTGGCTTGCCTTCTGGAAGCTATTTCCATATCCTCTGTGTGCTAATTCTCTACTTGGAGGGAAAGACTAAGAAATTCAGAGGTTTAAGCTTACATATTTTACCTTGCACATACAGTAGCCAAAGAGTATGATTGGCCCAGCTCTCTCTGCTGGTACACAGTAGCAACCTGTTGAGCCATGGTAAATTAACTGTTCCTAAACTCTCAATCTGGTGCTACAACTGCCTTTGAAGGTGCACTCTTCCTTCTTTGCACAGCCCTGCAGCTTGATTGTTTCATCAATGTATAAGTGAACTTTTCCTGAGGACTTTCAGCTCACTCTTCACATGAACACTGGGCACCTTGAAAGGGCCAATGAAACAGCTATCCATAGATGAGACACGATGTCAGTCAAGGCCAGGCCCTTTTGCATATTTTAGAGATGATGAAAGAAGACATCTCCCTAATGTGGCTCACATAAGAAATGTTCTGTTTCCATTTTCTCCTGCTGTTACCAGAAAGAGGGTTGAGCTTAGCATCATACAGCAATGTATTCACCTATTCCATTGTCTACGTGGAGAAAAAGAGGGTCAAAAGAGGGAAAATGTAGAAAGGATAATCCATGGAGGAATTCCTGCTCTGTCATGGGCCAGCAGTGACAGCAAGAAGCAGATTCAGTCCTTATCTTTACCACTGTGAGGGAACACAGTTCCCCAAATTTCATTATCTTTTCTGCAAAGCTGTTTTGAGAGTCCCTGCCTTCCATAGGAAGGTACAAAGCTAGGAACCACAGATCAGAAGTGTCCAAACCTGCTGCAGTGCAGCATGTGTTCCCCAGGGAGATTTGTGGTTGATCCCTAGTTTAATTTTGAGGATAGAGAGGCTGAGATATCTAAGATAGATACCCTCTGGTTTTCTTCCCATATCCTGTCACTTGGCGATTGTCTGAATGTCATCTAAACCCATGAAACTGCAGCTGTGTCACCAATGCAGTGGGACTGAAGTACTCCTGATGACCAGGAAATGATTGTTCATTTACAACTACCTGTCTGCTACATTCTCCATGGGGCTGTTTTATTCGATCTCGGTTATTCCAGCTGTGCAAATCTCTCACTACTATGTTCCTTTTCCTCCTCGCTCTTGGAGGATCAGCAGCACTTTAACGTGGTAATGCTGGCCTGTCACTAAGTTTACAAAATGCTGCAGTCAGCAAGTTGCTCCAGCAGAAACCTCTCCTGCTCCCCACCAAGCACTGCCCCAAAGCTTGATCCAGCCTTTGAACACCAGAGACATGAGGATCCAAAGGCTGGACTCTGTCCCAAGTTCCTTCAATAACAGCCCAGCATGAGCCCAGATGAGCTGTCAAGCTGGCTGATGATACTCTTCTAAATTCACAATAATATATTTTTCTAATTTAATCTCTAAAATGGAAGTGCACATTTCAGCTCATGATTTCCAAGTTATCTTCTATTTCCTTTCAGCTTTTCAATGTTTCTGAAATGCCTTATGCTACAGGCAAAACACACTGATTACGATGGGGCTTTTCTTTTAGCAGCTGCCACTGAGCAATGTCACACATGGAGAAAATGGAAAGTCAACTCTGCCCAGTTGTGTCAAGCATTCAAAAAGGAGAGGAAAAAGTCCATGTGGTAAAAAGCAGGTGGCAAGTGTTGCTTTAACGAAGAGCACAGGAGGCACTTCTTAAGAATTTAGACACGGTGAAGCTCTACAGGGTGAATAATAAAAATCAGCCCATCAAAAATGCATGATAGGTTAGGCACAATGATTAACTGAGCTTTGGCTTTACAGCATCGAGACAAATGCATCTGTGTATCTTTGAGAAGGAAGGGGAAGATAGGAAGAAATTAATTTCCACATGCCTGAAAGAACTGTGGCTACAACCTTGTTTATTCCTATGTAGCAAAGTCCATTCCCTCCACAATAGGCACAATTTATTTTCTAGTGCAAGGGGTGAGTGATATAGTGGAATTTGAATTTTGAAATTAAAGTGAGCGTGTGTACCCCCCCCCTTGCACATTGTAACCATTTGAAAACACGACTGATTAATATCTTTACTGATCCCATCTTCATGATTAACACCCAAACAGACAATTGCAATTAGTATGAGAGCTGGGGGATTTAATAATGAGGTAAAATGTATAGTGCAGCACTGTGGGATGCAAGGGTTTCTGTTCTCCCTACAGAGGCAGACAGTACTGTACTTCTATCCAAACTGGGAAAAATGCAGCAAAACTTGTAGTTACTTGTTGTCTTTAAATAACGGCTGCTCTGAAGCAGCACATCCCTCTGCCTTTTTGCTGTCAAGAGACACTGCACTCTGTGAGGGCAACCTCGATTAGAAGCATCTTGTTGTGACAACCCAGGGAGAAGCTTGCATTGCATCAAAAGCTCCCTCTTTTTCTTTGCAGAAGAAGTTTCTCCCTCTCTTTTTCAAGGTAACCTTCTCTGAACCCTCACTTTGTGCTCACACCTCCATGTCAGATAAAACCATTCCCCCTTAGTGAGCAGCTGAGCCCCCGCAGGTGGGCAGCCAGGAAAGAGGGACTCATCAAACCCAGTAGATGCAAGTGACTTTCTTCCTGCAACAACAATTTTGCTGCTGATAAAGGGCATTGATTTTCAATGGATTCTCTGCCCTCAACCTGTTTGGGAGTGAGGAGCTGGAATTTCTCACTCTAATTACACGGCTAGAGGTTTGACATTTCTCTGCTGTGAAAGAAGGGGCAGGGAATATCACATAAGAAAAAGTTGCCAGGGAATGCAAGGCCAGGGAGAAACTCTCAACACAGATTGTCCTTGGAGCTGCATGTTTGAGCTGGATACTGCCATCAGTCACTACACAGACTCAGATGGCATCAAACCATGAGCAAGGGCTGCTGGCTCTGGCCATGGCCAGGAGGGTGGAAGCCAGGCTGCCACACCTGCGTAAGAGGCAGCCTGGCAAGCCCTGTTCTGCTGAATCAGTTCTTTCCAGCTTGCTTCTATTCTCCGCAAAGGCAGCTACTGCCTGGCAAAACCGGGACACAGCTGCTTTTTGTGGTCGTGTCTTTATCCCTTGGCTGCTGCTTCCCTCAAGCCACAGCAGACCCTGCCTCTTCAGTCCTTTGAGCCCATAAACGCCTCTGGCTCAAAGGCAAGAGCATCAAGTGGCAGTTTTCAATGCAACACAGCTGCACTCTTTGCCTACACAACACATTTTGTAGCAAGAGGCAGTGTGCGCTCCCAAAATGTCATCATATTGCACAATTTTCCCCCCTAGTAACCCTTTCTCCCAACAGTCCAGATGTTTCCAGTTGGGGGATTAGGAAAAAGCTTTTCCCCAAGCGGTGGCAGAAGGATGGATCCTACAGGATAGCTGTCTGCCACCCCATGCCCATGGTAGTGAACACGGCAGAGCCAACCTATGCCACACATTGCATCAGGGATTGGTGGGAATTAAACCCAAGGAACCCTATTTCCTCTCCTTTGCTTTAACTGCTGTAGAAGCTGAAGTTCAAATCCGCGCCATGCACTTTGAAAATGTGAGGAATTAATTTAGTCCCTTGAAATATTCCTGCCTCCCAAAGTACACAGAACGAGCACAGCTCTCATTTCGTGCTCATGCTCTGTGAAGAGGTTTTCATGCTCACTGTGGGGAGCCAGGGATTGTTTTTATTCAGACCAAGAAAAAAAAAAGGCCCATTTGATGTCGAGCTGACAAAAGATGTGATGAAGATGTAGTGCTGGGGAGGTAGGGGAATGGAAAAGCACTCATGGCACGGCTTTCAATTAGGCACCCTATTTTGTTTGCAGGGGTGGGGAGACATTTAAATCTAAACTGTTCTCTAGGCAGACAGTGGTTGCGCAGGACCAGTGCCCTCTGTGAAGATGCTCATATCTCCACACGAAAGCAAAAAATTGAGGTACTTTCAAACAAAGGCTAAATAATGAAAGCAGCCGCACATACCTATTAAACGGCTGATGGAACACCATCACATCCCCTTTCCTGACAGGTAGCTGCACTTTCAACTTTATTTCACAGTAACAGAGATGTTTGTCACATACATGGCTCAGCCCTTTCTCCAGACTTCTCTTACATTAGCAAAACCTGTATCTAAGGCTTGTTTGTCATTAGCAGTTAGTTTTCAGAGAATTAGAGTGGATTTGGCCTAGAGGGTGGGATCAACAATTTTGTTCTTACAAACATGGTGGAAACCCTAATGGCATATTCCCTTATATACTTCATGTGTTTTCTGAGTTGTTGAAGACAGTTGTTGAGGTCTGCAAATATATTCCTTGTGTGCCTCTACTCGCAGCTTCTTTAATACAGTATTTCTTTGGATTAGATTTCCACCATGGGATGTCCATGGACACTGTGGCTGAACAGTTTGTTGGGATTTACTATGAGTTTTGTCACTCACATCGCTTTGGCTGCGCATCTGTTTCCGGATCACAGAAGCCTAACAAGGCAATTTACCCATACCAGATTCCACAGGGAAAGGCTTGGAAATGAGGAGCTGTTAAAAGCAGCTTTTTGAGCATGGTTCAGAGCTCCAGCCCAACAGGAGGGAAGGTCAGGCAGCTGCTGCAGGGAGCTGGAAAGACTGGTATGGTGAGAGGCACTGGAAAGTGGCCGTTCAGAGAAGCCAAAGCCAAGATTCAGTTCCAGTCTCTGCACCCAGCACTGTGCCTGGGGGAAGGCACATGTCTGCCTGTTGCTGAGATATCTTTCTTTTTCTGGAGAAAAAGCTGTGCCTTGAAGTAAGTCAGTTCATCTCTGCCTTTAGGCCTTCTCAGGTGATGGGTACGACCTAACAGCGCTATGCAAGAATATAGAAATGCCAAGTAGCTCATAAATACAAATGATTAAAAGCATCTGAAAACGTACAAAAAGGTCCAGAATTTGCAAGTCTTGTCTGAAGTGAAGCGTCAGGTAGCCCAGTATGTCTTACAGTCCTCTCAGGATAAATTGTAGCACTAATTCACCTGTGAATTTAACTTGTCCTTAATTTCTCTTTGATTCAGGTTCCTGACTGTAAAATGATTACATTGGGAAATGTAATCATAAGGACAACTCATGAAATTCATGATTTATGGGAGGCTGGGGTCTCGATCTCTGAGGGGCTCACGAACAAACAGTCTAATGAGGAAGGGTTTTGGCATCAGTGATCCTGCCTTGGTGCACAGGAGTAAAGGAGACATCTTCTTGAATTCTCTTTCAACCCTATTTTCTCTTGCACCAGCCTGAGAAGGGACTTCCCAGGAGAAGGTAATATGTATTTAAAGAGCACCACAAAATTCTCAATAAAGAGAATATGTCCCAGGAACTGTTATACTTGTTCTCATCCAGTTCTTGGATTTAAGCTGCACATCACTGGAGCTTGTTCTTTCCTTACAAACAGCATAGAAAAGGCAGAGAGAGTAGAAGCAGGCAGGTGAGCAGAACTGAATCAACTGAGAGGCAAACACTTCTACAGCAGAGCCCTCTGCTTCTCATACCTGACATTCATACTGGCTCCACTGCAACATCACACGCCATGGATGGGATTCAGGTTGCCTAACTTTAAATGCCTACAATGATTTGTCTCTTCCCAGACTTGCTCAGCTGAATTATACCTTAGAAGAAAACCTTTCTCCCTGTTCACTGTGGAGGCAGTGCAGCCAAAGGCTCTGTGACAGAACACTGGGAGACATCAGGCAGGATGAGTCCCTGTTGCTTGCTTCTGCCTGGGAATTCTCTGTCCGTACTGTAAGTCCCACTGAATAAAATTAGGTTTTCATAGGGCACAGTCTAGTGGCAAAACCATGTAACTTTAAGGATGAACAAAAAACTTTGAACCAGCAGAATCCACAAAAACTAGTTAACAGTGTCATGCTGGCTTGAAATTGAGCCCTGGCATGAATTTTCCCATGCCTAATGAGAGCTAAGCTAACAGTGCAGTGGTTTTGCCAGCAAGCTTGCATAAAACCTGTAGAAGCTAAGTACCTGTAAGACTGTCCCCCCCCGGCTAAATTTGACTGAAGTCAGCCCCTACATTCAAAGTGTGAACAAATACACAAAGCACAGTAGCTTTAGCTTGATTTCTGGTAAAACCAAACTGAAACAAGATTCTGACTCTGATGAAGTCAATCGCATCTCTGTGCCCAGGAGTTTCCTCAGAGCAAACGTGAAGTGATTTATTTCTACAAGGGGACGTTGCCAGCTGAGCTCCTTGAAAACGCAAACGCTTCCCCATCATGCTTCATTTTCTCATTATCTTGAGTGCTCATAAACCTATTGCCTTAATTTTAATAAGATTTCATAGAGTTTGGTTTAAATACCTTTTATCCATCACCATATTAGAAGAACGAGAAACAGTAATAATTATCTCTTATGCAGAAGCTAATTATAATTCTCTGGATTCATAATCAATACTTTAAAGCTGTTCTATCTCAGAGAACAGTTTGTCAATATTTTATACACTGTTAATAATTCATGGGTTTATTACATAATCAAACAGGGAACTCACTTCAGAAGGCCTCAGCATAGGCGAAAACGAATTGGAGGAATACAAAACCTCAGGGTATTGAGTGAGGTGAAGATGGACAGCTGCTCATACACAAATTGCGCCACCAAGCTGCTCTTCAACTTTGGTCTCTGTGTGTAAGGCTGTGTTCATAACACAGAAGGGTTGGTTAGAGGAAAGAAACATGCCAAAACTCCACCCTGAAAGGATCAGTTTGAATGTAGACGGACATTTTTTCAAGCATGATGTCAAAATTCAGTATTTCCACTTGGAGTGGGCATTTGGGAGTGGAGAAGGGAAGGTATAAGGATTGCCCATTCCGGGGCAGCTAGCATTGTATTGGCTCAGCTGTATCATCAGCTCTGTCCTAAAAATGCAGAAACATAAATCACAGTCTCCTTTTTTAATATCCCTCCTGTCTTAAGTCAAACATTTTCTCTTTGTCACTGCAGCACTGCAAGTGTTGATTCCATTGTCCATATGCCTGAACCCAAATCACCCAGGATGACGCAGTTTATGAGTAATCTCTGCAGTGATCATCTCAGGAGATACAAAACCTCCCTAAAAACAATGGGAGACACAGAAGCACAATCTCTATGATGTGGATAAAAAAAGAAAGACGTGAAAGATGATTTATGATTATCTAATTGGCATTTGAAAAAGCTCAGTGGAAATGCAGGAAGAGAGTTCCTCAGGTCAGCCTGTGTGGGAAAACACTTTAGCTGAAAATAAGATGTTACAATCATAAGAACTTGGAAGCAAAATAGGGAAAGTGTTGGCTGTGATCCTGAGCAATTAGGAACAGCTGCCTCTGCTAGTGTGCTACAACATGTGTCACAGGAGAACATAGAGCCCACAGTAGAAAGACAGTTCTAGACCCTGAACAGAGATATGATAAAAGATAACTTCTGCCTCCAAAAGCCTAGTCTAAGCAGGTGCAGCAGTGAAATCAAGGCTTAACATCACTTCCTTACCAAAGAGAAACCCAGCAGTGAAGCAGCAAGTGCTCTTGTTCACACAGGGAGTATACAACTCTCATCTTTAAAGTGCTGCTGCAGTGTCTTGCACACAAAACCATACTCTTAGTCTGTTTTACTTTAATGAGTGCAAAATGGGGGAATTGGGTTTGCATGGCAAGGTTTGGGTAGCAGGGGGGATACAGGGTGGCTTTTGTGAGAAGCTGCTGGAAGCTTCCCCTGAATCTGGCATTGCCTACGTCAGCCAGCTCCAAGATGGACCTGCCACTGGCTAGGGTCGATCCCATCAATGACAGTGGCAGCGCCTCTGCAATAACATATTTAAGAAGGGAAAATTATTACTGCACAGGAGCAACTGCAGCTGTAGAGAGGAGTGAGATTATGTCACAGGAACAACTCTGCAGACACCAGGGCCAGTGAGGAAGGAGGGAGAAGATGCTCCAGGCACTGTATTAGATGTTCCCCTGCAGCTCATGGTGCAGGCTGTGGTGAGGCAGGCTGTGCCAATCAGCCCATGGTGGTCCACAGTGGAGCAGATCTCCACATGCAGCCCATGGAGGTCCATGGTGCACCACATATCCACCCACCCGCAGCCTGTACAGGACCCCACACTAGAGCAGGGGGATGCCCAAAGGAAGCTGTGACTTCATGAGAAGCCCATCCTACAGCAGGGTCTTGGCAGGACCGGTGGCCCTGTGGAGAGAGGAGCCCATGCTGCAGGAGCTGTGACCCCATAGGGGACCCACACTAGACCAGTCTGTTCCTGAAGGACTGCAGCCCATGGAAGGGACGCCCTCTTGAGCAGGGGAAGAGTATGAGAAGTCTTCCCTGAGAAGGAAGGAGCGGCAGAGACAACGTGTGATGAACTGACCATAACCCCCACTCCCTGTCCCCCTCTGCCACTGGTGGGAATGAGGTAGAGAATTTGGGAGGAAGAAAGGAGGGGTAGAGGGAAGGTATTTTTAAGATTTGGTTTTATTTGTCATTATCCTGCTCTGATTTATTTGGTAATAAATTAAACTAATTTCCTCAAGGGGAGTCTGGTTTGCCTGTGAAGGTAACTGATGAGTGATGTCTCCCTGTCCTTATCTTGACCCACCAGCCTTGGTTATATTTCCTCTCCCCTGTCCAACTGAGGAGGACAGTGGTAGAATGCCTTTGGTGGGCACCAGGCCTCCAGCCAGGGTCAACACACCACAATGGGAATGCTCTCTTTTGCTCTCTCTCAACATCTGTATCACACGTCATTAGAAGCAGGTTTGGTATGTCTATAGAACAGTCCTGGACAAAGTATTTCTCATTCCACACTTGTCATTTTTTTGATTACATTATTCTTTTTATATCATTATCAACTTTTTATAAGTGCCCATAAAATAGGTGCAGGATAGTAAAAAAAGTGTTCAGAGTAAGTAAATGGATATTGTGCTAAATGAGTTATGTCTTTGATGCTATTATCTCTAAATCAGCATAGATTATTCAGGCTAGGGGCTTTTAGAATCGTAAGTGGCTGAGATCATTTCTCAGTTCATCATCCTATTACCCATAATGAGAAAATACTTCTAAATATGAAGGTTACTCTTCCAAAAGATGCCTTGTGACCAATTCCCCAGGCACTGAACAATATTTATTAACTCTTTTATTTCTGCATGGAAGGCACTGAGAGAAACTCAAAGTCCTCTAGGATTATCTGGAGACATTTAGCAGCTTTGAATTTGCTATCACTCTCCTGGGATCCCTTTAGCTTTGCACTCCAATTTCTAAGAGCATTTTCTTAGTTTCCACCTCTGCAGCTGCTTTTCTGCAGTATGTAAATTCAGCTGCTGGTGCTGAACCTGGAATGCACCAAAGCCTTTTAAAACTTCATTTCATTATTCTTGAGCAGCTCTGTTCATGCTGGGTTTAAGTTTCCATTTCATCAAGCATAAGTTTTACTGTTTTTCCAGCCAATGATTTCTACTTGCAAGCTTGACAAAATGACAGGTCCCCTTCCCTGCCCAAAGTACAGAAGACCCTCAGCATACCAGTGATGAAGCTTCCCTGTCATTCCTTTATTTCCATACCAACACTGACTCGTTCCCTTATTGTATAGGTAAATTACCAGTTTTATTTATTGGGCTGCACATTTCTAAGAACCCATTTAATGCACATTTTCACAAGACAGTTTTCATGGAATATAAACTTAATATTCCATTTAAGCACTCAAGTAAAGTATTCCTTTTACCTTTCACTGAGTAATACACAGGTCTGTAAAAAAATACCTTCATTTTTCTGCTGGGCCAGGTGGGATTTCAACATAGCACATCTATGAGCTAATCCCATTTGAGGAATGCTGCTGCTTTTGCTGAGTTTAGTACCACTGTATCTCCAGCGAAGTTCAGGACTGTGATTAAAGAGCTGATTAGGTGTCAAAAGCCTCAGTGCAGTCCCCCTGCATGTTCCTTTCAACACCACATCAACTTCTGCTAACTGCATTACAGAATTCCCCTGTAATATCCATTTACTTAGGTAGTAAAAATCAAAACAGGTCAACATCTGGCTTAACTATGAATGACTGGGCACTGCAGAGAAGCTTTCACACAATCTTATGTACTGTCAGTATGCTTTTCTTCTTAATTGCAAAAACACCTTATTCAGGTTTGCCAAGTTAGTGCCATATTTTCATTTGTGTACACCATACTTCTGTAAAGCACACATACAGTATCTTTTCCTTTTACAACAGAAGATGAAGCAAATGCAAGTGTGGCTTTTGCTGTAGGTTAACTGGTAGACTGTATGTTATACAAACAGCAACTGATACTTCCAACTTCCAGCTTTGCTATTGTTTCCTTATTTTCCCTTCATGAAAAGCTACCTGTGCTGCCATAATTATTTATTGCAATTCATGTGGCAGTGAGGCTTTTTTCAGAGATCTGCATCTACAAACAGCACGTGATGGTTGAAAATGTTTTACTTCAGATTTGTTTGAACGTCTCTACAGGCAAATGCCAGCCTGGTTGTTGACAAGGCAGTTTATGTGGCAGCTTATGACAGACTTTTTTTTGTACCATCACAAGAGTTGAAAGAGTCTTGTTAACACCGTGTCACACCAGAAGGCTGAAGTTTACTTGCTGTAATCATTCCCTTCTATAAAACTTGGATAGCAAAACTTTACAAAGCAAAGGAAGGCTGAGAACTAGTGTGAAGCGTGAATTATTTTACAACTGCTTCCTTCATGATCTTTATACTTTCATCCACAGTATTTTGTGTTGGCTGTTGGCAGAGACAACATACTGAATTAGAAGAATCTCACATCTGAGTCAGTACGAGCCAGCATGATCCACATTCACAAAACGTAGATATCAGCTATTTGTCCAGTCTTTCATAATTTCCATTATTCTCCACACATAGCTCCATAATTACAGCTGTAAAACATCAAAATTTAGAAAAACATCACTGCAACTACCAGTGCCTCCCAGAAGATATGTTCCCCCTATAGTTTTGCACACATATGTACATGCAATAATAACAGGTTTATACACTATAGAATATAGCTTTTAAATTAAACGTGGGGTTTAAAACATCTGGTTTACTTCACACTGCCTTGTTGCATTGAGTCTTTGAAATTCTGTGCAATATTATCCCTTTTGGTTTGCTTTAGCAGGGAGGGATAAAGCAACGGAGCCACACATATTGACTTCCTTGACATAGGATCAGAGCTCAAGCCATGCTCATAATACCCTAAGTGCTGCTTCTGTTATTAACCACTGTGGAGACAGAAACAATCACACTGGCGTTGTATTAGTCAGAACAGCTAACAAAGTAATGCTGTGCTGTGATGCTATGCTCAGTTAAATAGCTACTGTCATGGCATGTGCCTCAGGCCCCGTGGCTTTAAGCAGCTGAAAGCCCTTGGTGTGCCCTACAGCCACTGTGCATTTGACCAAACTGCCCTTCTTTTGGGGGCTTTTTAAAACTCATCTTAGTGTTCTGCTGTGTTTTGATGGAATGCAGTTGCAGTGCAGAAGGCAGAGGCATGGGATTTTCCTGAAACACATGCAGCCACACAAGACCTAGGTTAAACCATGGAGCTTTGTTCAGTAATAACGTGATCTTTGCAGGGATGCCTTACCAGCTAACTCACCAGCTGGAGACTCCAGAGGGGCTTAGACAGAGTGCCAGATCATGCAGTGCCATTGCATGAACACTATTTCATTGAGTATAGTGCATTGCATAGGATATCAGAGCTTGGCTTTTTCTTCTTGTGTAAAAAAGCAACTTCCTGAATAGTAACAGTCTATTTTTTTTACACTGTACAGGCGAGATGACAGTTCTCATAGAAGAGATCACTGGGTGTGACTGAACAGAATATAGACCTGTTAGATCCCTTCAAACGATCATTTCAAGCATATTAACCTAGTCTTGTGATTATTTTTTTCTGAACCATATTAGTGTTGGTCTCTGAATTTAACCCGATCTATAAATCGGCCAATTTCAGCTTCATATAAGAGCCAGCAGTGTTTCACCTTCCACGTGTCTTGAAGAAACTCCATAAAGCACATGATTTTTCTTTAAAAAGAAAAAGTGTTTTCCAGAAAAGACATATTTTGTAATTCCAGAATGTCTTTTTTAATTATAATTATCTAGACATTTAAAATAAAGTGTATCAGAAAAGAGGTCTTCACCCTAAAGAAGATTTTAAATTGATTTTTAATTTTTCATTGTTTAAGATTCAATTCAAGAAAAGCAAAAACTGCTTTTCAGTACAGGCAGGCTCCCAACATGTGCTGCCAAAGTCTGTACTTGTCATTCTTTCAGTGGGAATAGCTGTTTTAGTGATGTTTATATATTAGCAAAATTAGGTTCCAAAATGAGCTGCAGTATCTATAAAAAAAGGAGGATAATATTATTTTAGAGAAACTAATTGGAAACTTGTTTTCAGCTAATGTAGTTATTATTTCCATTATGACAAGCTGGAAGCAGATGAAATTCACCTTTATCTTCCCCAGCCTGGTGTCTCACACTATTTATTCAAACTGAAATTAAAACCTGACAAAATCCCAGTGAGGCATTTCACACCAGTTGAAGATTATTCTTCTGGAAAAGAACTTTTGTTCAACAATTTCATTATGTTGTTATAGACATTTATTATAAAAGGGTGATACAAAAATCAAAACCTACCCATTCCTGCATATTTTCCCCACCCCCAATAAAATAAAAAGAAGTTTAAGATGGTATTTTTCCCAGTAAACTGAAGTTTTAAGGAAAAATGACCATCACTCTTTATACAGTGAAGAGGGTGTGCTAGAGCTCAAGGAAAATTTACATGGGAAAACAGATGCCCTGCAAACTTTTGGCACTGACCGGACCCTCATTAGCCTTATGCAAGGGCATAGTCCAGCCAGCACATGCAAGAGAAGAGCAGAAAATAAGGCAGAAAGTTGCTTGCTTTATGCTGGTTTTATTCTGCCATGCCAACCTGTAGCTCTGTGCCCAGAGAAAACGTTAGTTTTTTAGAGGTGTCCTCCTTAGATTTGCAGGAGAAGAAAGCGGGGAAATTTTGAGCCTGCACATGGCATGGTTGAAACCAGCACAAAATAGAAGCTTGTTGCAATATTTGCCAAGGGCTATGCACACAGGTGTTATCCTTGGGTGAATTTAAAGCTTTGAGTCCTGTTCCCCTGTGAAAAGTGGCCAGCCTTAGGGCAATACAAAGCAAAGAGACCCGATGGAGTGCACAGCACAGCAAGTGGTGTTGGGCAAGCATCTCTTGCATATGAAAGCAATGGGGTGAAAAATTGTTTCCTGCTCTAATAACTAAAGGATATTAAGAGGGATAGGTTCACAGGGGTGCAGGCTACTTTTCGTATTTAGAAGAAATCTTCCAGAAGTGTAAAATGATAATTACATGGGGAAAGGGTGTTTAATAATTTTCCCCGTTAATTCAAACGCACAAAAGTTAATTGCAGTTTGGCAGTCTGTGATATACAAATTAGGAGAGTTTAATTCTGCTAATCCTCACTTTTGAGTTGCAGGGTATTGAATATAAATATGATCGTCTCACAAAGGGACAAATCCTGCTTCCACTGAAGCCGGTAGGAGCTTTACTATTGACTTCAGAAGGAACTGGTTTCAGTCCCAAGGTGCCTGCATTAGCTGTGCACGTATGAGTGAACTGGCACAGACCAAGGCAGACTAACATGGTTCTTCTCTTAGAATATGGGCCAAAAATTCCTTGGAGATTCTGAAAAACTTTGGAAAACTTCCCCAGCCCCATTATTCAATTCAGGCAGCTATTGTTGGCTACTTGTGTGCCCAGTGGGAGAGGATGAGTTTTCTGTGGTTTTCCATTTCCTACTTCATTGTCTGACTGATCAAATAACCAATGCCAACAATCCCTAAAAAAGCAAGGGCTGTAATACAAAGTGTGCCATTTCACATGCAGCAGCCTGCAATAGTCTGACTGCTTTACCAAACACTCCTCCCTTCCCTGTATGTTGTTACCAACACTTGTTGTCTTATACATCTCATTTAAGACCATGTAAGATTTTAGCCCCTTCCTTGTGTGAGTAAACCCAGGGGGATTAGAAGAAAACCAGTCGAACTTGCTGCCAGAGACTGGATATTCTGCTTTGAAGTAGGTGAAAATTTTGCTTCAGTGGATATAGGATGTTGGACAGGACTATGCGTTACACTGGAGAAGGCTGCAGTTCAGACCTCTGCCTCTGAGCTGGTACTTGCTTTGGGGCTAACCATTGTTTTTGAACACCTTTAAAATGATGATAAAGCTATTTATCCATCTTTGTCAAGTACCTGCATGCATGTATAGCTGAGAAGTGTAATTTAAGGTTGATCAAGTGAACAGGAGAGTACAATATATCCTGGCCAAGCACTTTACCATCATTTAACTTGAATTTATGTGTACAAATTACATGAGATAACTAGTACAAAGATCAGTCCATTCAGAAATGGATATTGGTTGAAAATACCCATTTGGCTTGAAATAGTGCAAGAAAATCAATCCCAGATCTTTACAGAACTGGATAAGAACATAAGCCACCAAATACATCCGATGTGAGGCAAAAGTCCTCATCTTGAGTTCAGCTATTATTCACCAATTTAAGAGGAAAGGCTGAACCCAGATAATTTGTAAATCCTGTATGGTATTTCCAAACACATCTCCTGCCTTGCTGGTGATGATTATTATATGCTGCTCTAATTAAACAGATTAATTTACATCTCCTGTCATGAGAGAATATGTGTACCAGCAGAGATTTATATCTCTGGATTGCTTCCTTCAGTCACTGCTCATAGCTCTGAGGCTGCAGCAGTGTTTTCTCCTTGGACCTTCAAAAATGCAGAAGCAGAGATGCTCTGTGATTCCAAATGAAATAATTCTGATGTCACATGAAATGTCATTAAAACTACTGCAATCTTTTAATAAGCTCCTTCTTCAGAGAATGGATTTTCAGCCTCTTCACATCAGCACTCGGCAGAGTAACTACAGTGAAGCTGTGTGTCAGTGTCCCCGTTACAAAATCCGTTACTCAAGGGTTTATAATTACAACATGTCTATAAAAATTTACTTTAATCTGAAACCCAGGATATAGTTTCTCAGACAGAGAGGAAATATTGTTGTCTGATCTTGGTTTAAATCAATTTTGAGTTTCAAGAATCCGAAAATAATAAGGTTTGTGGGTTTTGTATGCTTTTTGTGTGGTTCTATAACTCACAAAGAAATCACTTTGCAGAATAAAGTGTCATGTTTGTTTATAAAGCAGAGCAGGAGGAAAAATAACACAGATAAAAGTTCAGGCTTTTTATAGTGGCTACTCAAAATTCTAAGAAAACAATTTTCTCAAAGAATGTCCCTATAGTGTCCTCACAAGCCTTTCCCTGAATAGATGCAATAATATATTCCTTCAGAATTCAGCAGGGTTGGGGTTCGTATACGTGAACTGGAGAGCTCTTTTAAGCAGCTGCAGAAATAATTTCCTTACATCAGATTTTGTTCTGCTCCATTCCCATAGCCAGGACAGGAGAAGAATCATTGATAGGCAAAGATGCAAAAAGCCACATTGCTGAGACACTGTGCTTAAACATATTTACGTTATGCTTGTGGCTACTCACAGGACAGAGATGTGTTCAGTCAGAACTGTTAGTTAAGTGCAACTGGCATTGTCCTCATTTCCATGTTATGGCAGTGAGAAGGAATACATTCGGTGCCCTTATATAAGGATCACTAATAAAAACATCAATAACTGGACCTTGCACAACTGAGAGTTCCCATTTATATTGGCATTGCTAAATGTCTTGCAATATTTAGACTTTGGCTTTTATCAATAAAGAATATAAAGCTGTTGCTAAACTGAAATATTGATGACACAACCAAAGCCCAGCTAACAGACAGTAAAAAAAAAAAAAAAAAAAAAGACAGAAAATAAATCCTATAAATCTTAGTGCAATATTTTTAATTTTGTTTGGAATTTACAATCATCAGTTTTATCCAATTAAACATTATTCAGTCTATGTCACCTCTTCCCTATTAGACGAAATGTTCCAGTTCTCAATATCCTACTTCTGTATCAAGTTGACAGGGTCATTTTTCACATGGCAAGCTGGTATTAAGGTGATATTAAACCATTTTGCATACAACAACCAAAAGGATGCTGCAACTAAACAGTAGCTGTTTTCTTCTGATGGTGTCATTAAAGGTCCCCTTCCTAGCTATTTTGGTGGGTTCCAGTTTTGCTCGCCCCATTAGATACTAGTATAATATTGCAGGTTTGGAAATAGTTTTTGAATCCATAACCATAACACTCTATTTTTCTCATTAGCAGATTTTGGCATAAAGAAGCAAGACACAGCTAGTCTTAGTGTAACCCTAGAGCCCATTAACTAGGCGAAACCCCAAAGTCTTGTAAAAACACACATTTGCCACAAGTGAGCTTTTTCCTTCTATTTTGAGGGAAGGAGGGGAATTGGTTTTAATTACTTCAGTTAAATTATTAATTTTATGCCTAGTGCTATGACTTCTTTAAGGTCAACCTGTATAAGGAGAATTACCTCTTTTGGGGTGTGTTATTTCCACCTTACAATGTATCAGGTATTTCGCAAAATGATTGAATAATTAAAAAAAAAAAAAAGGGCAAAATAAAACCAACAAAAACTTACCAAAGAACATGCTTATAAACGCATTTTGCTATTCATTCAACTTCAGGCTTTTAGTATTACTGATTCAGATCCCATATGTAACAAAATATATAGAGTATGTGCGTGGGCATAAGAGGAAGTATGCATATTTTCCACAACTCGCTGAAATCCAAATGTATTCCTAAATTCTAAAGAAATTCTGCCCATGAGTCATCCTGGCAGTGCAGTGTAGGAGTGTGAAACTGTGTGGGAAATGGTGGGCTCTAATGAAGAGCAGAGTGCTATGCAGATACTAATTAATAAACTTAATTCTGATGGTTTACACCAATCTTGTAGTTGTTTGGGTCTTTATAACCTCTGTTTCTATAGCAGTCTTGCAAGTCCTAGAGGAGATGTTGAACAGATGCTTGGGTAATATAGTCTCACCTTTCTGGGATTGTACCATGTTTGGTTTCTTAACTGGGCCAGCAACTCACTTCAGTCACGGCTCTAAGAGGATGTGCTCTCTGGTGCTAAAAGCAATTAGAGAGCATATTTTACCCTACATTTGGACTGAAAACATCAGGGCTTAACCATGCAACCATGGTTCCTGCAACCATGCAGAAAAGAAGACACAGTAGCAATGTCACAAAGCTAACCACTTGATATAGTCCCATGGCATGATGCAATCGATATGCCATGAAACTTCCCTGTTTATATACTACCTCTTTTCTTTTTTAAATGTCTTTCATCTTCAAATGTCATGAAAAGCTAAATAGTCTGATTTTCCCCAGGGAGCTTTTAAAACTACATTTTTCTTCCATAACAGAAAATTCCTCATGATCACGTGTGTGCTTCCTTTCTTCTACAGTTTAGTTGGCAAAATGAAGCAGACATTCACCTATATTGAAACAGTGTTATGCAATGGCCCATTGAAGGAGAATTCATTGAGAAAACTGAAAAAAAACTTGTGACAAGGGTAACCAGGCAACAGGTACACTTCCCAAATGAGGCAAAGTGAGATTCTTGCTGGACTTTTTCCCAGGGCAGCCCAAAGCCAGTCGCTTTTCCCACTGCCCTATGTTATTACTCCATTGTTTTTATCCTCCTTTTAGACCCTGCAGTTTCTTAGCCAATACTGCAAAAGGTCAAGGAGGTTCATCAGTTCATCTCTTCTCTGCTGTACAAGACTTTCAGAAAAGGATTTTTCTTCCTTCGTCATCCTCATGTAGCTTTGTAATGAAACACTAACTTGGAACGCATAAATCCTGACACTTTCAAGTAAGTTTCAGATAGGCATCTGGACTTTAAGGGACATATTAAAAAAGAAATGAGTTGGTTTTTTTTTTCTGGGTTTATCCAGGGGCATCCAGGACTCATAAAACTTTACATTGAATATCAACCTCGCTTTTCACAACGTTGCAGTGACAAAAAAATAGCTTGAAATTGACTTATTGATCCCTAAAAAGACAGATATATAAGGTTATTGAAGTTAACACTTCAATATGTGCAAAATCTATTATTTGAGCTTGTTAACATTCATGTGTTGGCTAACAGTGGCTATACAAAGGACAAGGCAGATTACTCCCTCCTGAAACAACTGCTCATGGACACAAATTCAGCACTAAACACCTTTTCTGCAACGTATATGCATCTACGCTGGAGTCACTGAGAAGCATCAGTTGATATTTAGTTCCTTCAAAAATTAAGCCATGTACTTAGTCAGCATTCTAAATGTGCATTTACTTTTTCCAGCTTTGGTGCCTATAGTTGTTACAGGGTCTTACATATGTGTTGGAATTACTTGGATAGTTCTTTTTCCTATTAAGCTACTTGCAAGAAGAAGTAGTGAATATTCACTGTGTTTGAAAATCAGCCATGAGTCAAAGCATGGATTTCAGGACCATTGAGTGAGCAGCTGTATATATTCAGAGAAAAGTGTTTCACTTTACAGATGTAAAAAAAATACTTTTTCAGTCAGAGAAAGGAAGGTTCTTGTGGTCCTTTACTGTGAATTCATTAGAGTTTTCAGTAATTTGTTATCATGCAGAGTTTCTGTTGCAGTGGGTCTGTGTTCCTTACATGACCTCAATTTTTCTAATGAGTTGCTAATGAGAGGTCAATTACTTATGGAAATTAGAAAAACATTCACTGACGAACTGTACTGAGGTAAAGTGTGCTACCTCATAATGCTATAAATCATTACAGCTTTAATGAATATTTTACTCTTTTTCATGTTATAGCTTATTTCCTACCCTACAAAATGGCTTCAAGATGATTTTGAAATCAGCATGAGCAGCTCTCCTAAAAATGTTACCATACTGTATTTATGATCATTGCAGAAGAATACCTTACTTCTTGCTTTTATCACTAAAAGTTTGCACATGTATCAACATCTTGCCATGAAATCTTCAGATGATTAAAACAGAGATGTTAGGAACACCAGATTTGCCATGTTAAATTAGAGCATTAATATCCATCTACCCTGGCTCTGTTTCCAGCAATCACCTTTCATTTGGCACTGCAGGGGGAAAATGGACATCCTGTAAAGCACTTGGCTGATGGGATCATATCCAAACCATTGCTTGCAAAGGGTCCTCCTGAACCCTTTTTCAGGTAACCAGCACCAGCAGCACTGCAAGAAAAACAGCCAGAGCCTGCAGCACTTCATCCTGACCCCAATGTTGGTGAATTCCACTCCCCTCTTTTTAGTGAAAGACCTTAAGAAATTGACAGCGGGTAAGAAGTTTAAATGTTCACTTCACAATTCTCCTTCTTCCGAGGCACCTATTTAGCACTTTTTTAAAAGGTCTTAAATGAATACTATAGAAACAGAGCAAAAGAGGCAAAAAGAGTTCAAGGCACCAAGATGGATAGTGGGTTAGTTGCAGTCTCATGCAATTAAATGTAGAGGCCAGGGTTATAATTCACTGCAGAAATTCAGCTTTGCACTGTCATAAGTTATTATTTCAGAGCAGAAGCTGAAATGGCCAGAGAAGTGAAAGTGTACATGCAGAAGTATAATTGGACTTCAGAATTTCATACTGATACCCTGAGACTTTCATTGCTAAGCACTGTTTCAGAGTCTGACCAGAGTAATGCTGCAGTGAACAGAAATAAGATCTCCCATATTCAGACCATTAGATTATGCCATTTCCCCTGCAGGCACTGTAAATCAAAAGCGAAAGACACCCTGTTATGTGCTACAAGACAGTTTTGTTGGCCTTTCTTCCCGAACCCATTCTGAACACACATGTTTTTTATATGAGTCTCATTCACTTCAGCTGTACTGTCTCAAATACAGATTTAAATTGGGAGGACAGAGAAAAGGAAAAAAAATAAGTCAGACCTTGAAACCAAGCAGCTATCCACAGGGAAGGAATGTGGCAGCTGGTTAAATAAAACAATTAATGTATCATCACATGGATGTGATTTTCTTCGTTTCTAAAGAATTACAAGGTGTTTATCTGTTTGAACCAGCCCCAGTGTGGATTTAGGTGAAAACATTGCAGTTATTTGACTTTGGTGTGTTCAGTGCCCATCATTTTGGTGCAAAGAAATTCATTGTCCCTATTAAGGGGTAAATAAGTTGGTCCAAAGAACAGTTCTGTCAGTTGCTCTTAGTATCACCTTGGGTAGCACTCACATTTATGTCTCTGATTCCCCCTTCCTTCCTCTCTCCTTGGAAAGATAAACAACAACAGGGTGTCTTACTACTAATTGAAAGCAATATAATACTGCACAGATCAGCTCCATGATGGAATAAAGAAGTGAGTGTGAATCTAAGTACCTTCTCATATCATTGCCTCTACATTGTTTTCAGGAGCATTTTTGTCAGGCAGTGATGAAAGGCTGAGAACAAAGTGAGTAAAATTCCCTTTTACTGCTTAAAAATTCTCAGCTGGTTTGCTATATCAAAACGGTGTCTCTTTAAACAAATCACACAGTTAAAATACCAAGTTATAATTCAGCAACTAACTCAGAAAATGACAATTTAATCAATCAGAAGAAACCCTTCTGAAAAAGAAAGGGGAAAAAAAAATCGTCAAGCTTTGATGCAATGTGAGTGGTTGAAACTATAAAAAGGTTCAATCATTGTAGAACAAGCCTGCAGCATCAATGTTTATTAAAGTCAGGGGACCCATTTATTGACCTGGGAAATAGCAAAGCACCAGCAGCACTGCTGGATTGCATTTTTATAGTTAACAAACGGAAGGTGATATTTTCCTTTTCTCTTTTAATTGTGGTTCCGTCAAATCCCAGAAGTTAAAAGCCTCCCAATTTTTAAAGGAAAGCAAAGAGAAGGACAGTCCACACTGTTCTTCAGTCTTTCTCTTTGCTTTTACTCCTAGCACTGGGATATATCAAATAATTGCAACACAGGATCAAATTTTTAGGCATCTCTGTATGCCAGCAAAATGACAGACAAGTGTGTGCTCCCACCACCACTTGTGGTGGCAGAAGATAGGGAGCTACCATTATGAAGCTATTTGTTTCTGTAATCAAAAAGGAATTACTGTATTTATTCCCATAAAGGTACCCTGCCACCCAGACAGCCAAAAGCATTCATGATAAATTGTCTTCTCCTAGACTGGCAACACGCATTTTCTCCAAAGACACAGCTTGGTTGTCCTGGACATTTTGTAACTCTGTTTTGATACAAGCACTTTGTTAAGGTACACCTTTTCACATTGCAGAAATTGTGAACCACATAAGGCTATTAAAAGGAAAGCATCAGCCATTTGAAGTGGTGAAGTGTGCATATGGATCTGTGTTACTCAAATTACAGGAGTTTAGCTTCTGCTTCATTCTTTCCATATTGTCCCCATCCACAGGAAACCTTGAGGTCAACAAAGAACATGGGTCAGGTATTTAAAACACTCTGCATGTGTCTGCTGCCACCTAAACCAGTGCCAACACTGGAAAGGGGACTTCAGAAGCTAAGAGGATGAGTCAGTGCAGCCTGAGCTGACACGCCACATGCTGAAGCTGAGAGCTGCGGCATATCCTCTGTGGATTAGGTACAAAAGCAGGATGAGCAGCACACACAGGCCAGCAGGTTATACATGCATGCATCAAAGAGTAATGAATATTCTAACAAATCCCCAGTCACTGAGGACCTTAGCAGTTGTCCATAAGCTGCATGTATTAGCGGCTCAGAGCTTGGTGAGAGCAAGAGAGATAGAAACCAAGTCTTCCACTTGAAACCTGTGCCATCTCTACCACTTTGAGAGTTTCACACAGTTTCCATAGGGAGCACAGGGTATAAAAGTGCCTTTCTGATCCCACCCAGTCATACGTAGTACTTCACGCCTTCCTTTCAGGTTTGCAAACAGACCTCTGGCAGCTCTACTTCTCATTTTCTTTTCCTCATTCATAGAGAAAAACACATGATATCCTCGCTTAAAACACAGTGAAGGATTTTGACACAAATTAATGATTCACTTGTCACACTATAAGAATTTTTATATTTGAAGGTGGGGGGGGGGAAGGCTTCAAGTATTCTGAGAGCTGTGAAAAGCTGCTTCAGAATTCAAAGACAGCTCATTAAAAATCACATCACCAGATAGGTTGGTGTAAGGTTTGAGATATTTTTCACTAAAATCACAATACTGCAAGAATATGAATAAATAAACAGTTACAGAAAAAGTAACCCACAAGTTCCCTCAAATTAGATCCCATTGGCATGAAATCAGTTCACAGCTGTCACTTCAGTGGCTCCAAGACAGATTATTTCTTAAATAATGTTAATGACAACTTTGATTTGACTTCTGTAATTACTAAAGGAAGAAGGGACTGCATTTCCTAGGGACAAAAATCTTTTATCTGCCTGTTTCATGTACAGTCTTTGATGAAATGGAGCTCCTTTTCCCTGAGCTATTTCCCTGAGCACTTTTGTTTTGAAAAAGAAATGGATTTCCAGGTCGAAGGCAAAGCTGCTGTGCAGCTGTCAGAACTGTGGGAGAGGTGTGTAATTGTCATTTACAATGACCCTCAACTCTTTCCTAAGCAGAGCATCTCTCCCACCTTGCTCTGCGTTAGAAGCAGGCATATTTATAGGGCTGGATTCTTCTCTGAGTTACCTCCACTACCCCCAGTAAATCACACAAAATTTCTCCTGTAATCAGTGGAGTGTCTTCAGATTTACCAGACATATAATCTGGTCCAGGAGACAGCTGATTGCTATCTGTAACCACCCCATCCAATTCAAGTGATGGGAGATGTAATCCAAAAATTTCCTTCAGACTTTTTTACTGCCAAAATACATCAATTTCTATGGCAGCCTTTTTACAATCTCCACTTTTCTAAATAAACATCACACAGCCTGTACTGCCTTTACTGCAAAACACTTCACTCTGCCTGTGTTGTGGTGGGTTGTTAGCTGATGTACTAACACATAAGACAGTGGCAGCATCTCCATGTGAGTCTGTAGCGTGGTACCAAGACACGGGGTGCAGTGGGGCTCAGGCTACGGATCCCAAGCCCTTTCTCATCAGAGAGCACCAGGAAGTCCTTGTGGTGAGTTGAAAGCCCTTTGCACTGTCCCCCTACCAGTTAGACACTGCATGGCGCTGTACATTATTACTCAGTTCCCAAAGATTAAACAATTGGTGGTATCGCACTCCTGCACATCAAAAGTATTGGGCAGCCAATACACGCATCCAAAACAAGGCTCTAAGCAGCCTGCTGAAGAACTGTTGAGCTGGCTTAACCTGCAGGCAGGACAGGGCAATAGGAACAGCTCTGGCTGAGGCCACCAAGCAGAGCCAGGCACTCAATGGCTGAAGAAGTGCTGACGACTGTGCAGAAACGTATTTTGAAGGAATCATTTAAAGTATGCTCCTGGACTGTAAATGAATTGAAACTGCTCAGAAAAAGCCCTGAGTGACATTAAAGACCATGCAATTAAACACAGGGCTCTGATCTGCAGTGATCAACAAAAAGCAAATACATTATTAGAATGCATGATAAATAGAAAATAACACAAAAAAGTGTCCAGATTATGGCTGTACTGTGCCATTCGATTAATTAACAGCTGTCCCCTATTGGTTTGTTCACTAAGACTCAAATATGTTCGTTCTTTAATGAACATTTGTATTCCCAAAACTGCAAATTTCTTCCCAGCCTTCTTTTGTTGGGAAGGCTTGATAGCTGTTAATGAGAAAGTGAACAGACAAGGAGCTAACACGATGGAGTCAAATGAAGCAGGAGAGCTCCTGCACTCACACAAGGACTTTCTCACTGTGATCCTGAGTTACAGAGCATCTTCAATTCATTTATGGAGCCTGGAAATGAAGAGACCTTGCCTATATGAAAATCAAATATTTCCATGCAATGTTATGACTTTGCCTTAAAGTGATTGGGGCTCCATGTTTCATTCACATTTGTGATGTGGTCATTTTAACCCGCTGAGCTTAAATGTGTGATAAGGATGCCTGGATGTGGATTAATTTGCCCTTTCCCACTACAACCAGGTTTTGCCCTTCATCATATGTTTTTGTGGACTCTATTAAAGCATAAATCTTTACAAAGTTCTTCAAGCTTTGATCTACATCTTGCAAACACAGGAACTTTTCTGCCTGTATTGTCTTTTGGAGCACACCAGTTCATTAAAGTTTTGCACACTGAACTCTCACTCTTATTGCTTTGTCACCTGGTTTATGTGCTGAATGTCAAAACAGGCATCAGAAATCGGATTTATGAGGATATATACAGAAATTGTGGTTGCTGCTTGTGACTGGGAATCAGCTGGCAATTTCCTAGGAGCATTTCCTCCTCAGGTACCAGAGCCCAGCCTGGCAGCCCAAAGACAGTGCTGCCAAGATTTGATCAAAGATCATGGTTCAGGACTAACAAAGCTTTGAAGCTTTTTGCAGTATCTTTGAATTTATACACTTTATAGTTTTAATTACATTTGACAGCTTTGTGATTATTTTTTTGCAAGTGCCCATTTTGAAAATGAAAGCTAAATAAGTCAAGCAGCCTCACCTCCAAATGCCAACATGAGGTAGATTTTACACTCTCTTTTCTTCTGTCTTTGAAATATCAGAATATTATGGATGAAACCATAAGCCTGCAGCACTACAGAACACACAAGCGTTGATAAATCTCAGGTTCCCCTACTGATTTACCGTTTCATACCGAGTCAGATTTATCTCCTGCTCACAAACTCGAGCGCCCACACCTCACATAACCGGCTCTACAAAGGAAATTTGGGGTGCTTTAACGTTGTTTTCACACACGCCCCCTGCACCCCCTATCCCCGCCCGCCCCGCCACTCCTCCGGGGCGTGCGTAGAGGCCTGTTACTGCGGCTGGGCACGGAGGGTGGAGCCGAGCCACCGCCTCCTCCTCTCGCTCTTCTTCCGGTGTGTGAGGCCTCGGCATTACGCGAGCTTGGGGATTCAGTGCGGCCTGGTGACAATGCCTATCGCAATGACCGGAGAGGCGAAGACGAAGTTATCCAGGAACCTGCTGCGCATGAAGGTGAGGCGGAGGGCGGCGGCGGCGGGGCCCCGGGAGCGGGGCGGGAGCGGGTGCCCGGCGTCTGGTCCGCGGTGTAGAGCGCGGGGAAGGAGGCCGGGCCCGGTGTGGGGTCGCTGCAGCCGGGAAGCTGCCCTGCTCCGTGAGGCGGCCGCAGACGCAGAGGAATGGGGCTGGCGGCAGCACCGTGTGCCTAGGCCGCTGCAGCGCCCGATGAGTGCAGCAGGCCCGAGCCGTGCAGTGAGCGGCGAGGAGAGGCGGGGACTGGGGGGATCCAGCCCTTTCCCGGGCGTCGGCCATTTTGGACGTGTGTCCTGCTGTTTTTCGTGTCTCCCATAACCACGCTTTAAAGTACCTCCCGGTGTATTTTCTCTTGCCCTTTCACTCGGGCCTGCAAGGCAGGCTGCGCCCCTCCAACTTGGCCAATTTCAGAGGGCTGTCGCCCAATTCCGGGCTGCTTAAACGCTGGGCAGAGGTCTCGGTTTTAAACTGTGGTGCTGGAGGGTTTCATCCGGGAAAGCAACTTCGTGATAGCCGCAGAAGCTCTTGCCCTGCAAGAGTCAACTTCAGAGCACCATTTGAGAGTCTTTTTATTTCACCAGTTTAATTAGAGCTTACTGTGAATACAAAAATCGCAAGAATTCTTCCCGTACCGTGCACACACGTTAAAATTAAAATATTAATGTTGTTTACCTTACTTGGGAGGGATTTTAATCATGAGGGGAAATAAAAGGTTCATTTTTTTCTTAACAGTGTTCATTTTTTGAGTGTTTAAGTTGCTGGCTAATAACATACCCAGCCTGAATGGCAATGTTAACAGCCTTTCCCAAGTCATAAAAGCTAGGGCTGTTAGTGACATTGTGATGTGCCTGTTACCCTTGGAATTGTGACTGTCATGTCAAAACCAATGTGAAATTAGTCCCCACTTACTGGCTAATGGGTTCTGCTTCACATTGTGCACCACAATACCTTAATTCAGTAGAGTACATTCTGCTGTGATTGGTGGTTCTTTATTGCTGGAAAACAACCAGTAAAAATTGAGTTGCCATTAAGTTCTTTTAAAATGTTAATATCCATTAATTTTTTTATAGCTGAGTATGACAGGGCCTTTGTGGCTTCTTGCTTGTGGTGTTTTATTCAACCCTTTTTCCCTCCACGTATTTATACGGGACTGTGTTTCAGACACTGTCTGGAAGGAGTTCAGCTGACTTCTGTTCAATATTTCATGTAAAGTATACTCTGCTACAGTCAGATGGTGGAATGTTTACCCCAGTTAACAGATGCTGCTAATGAAAGACTAAAACTTGTACACAGAGGGAATGGAACATGGCTTGCCTCACTGTCAAAAGGGAGTAGATGTTGAGCTTAATTAGCCATCAGTGTATGATAGAGTAAGAGTTCTGGATTGCAGCATCATTATTTTTTCTTATTTTTTTGTAACACTGTTTTAAAGTTAGATTTCCGCTCCTCTGTTGTTTGCCAGTTAATTAACCCCCCTGGAGATTTCACAACCCAGATCTTAGATTTTCTTCCATAAAAGCATGTGGAGAACCAGCTTGTGGATGTGCTGCCATGACATTTGCAAGTTTACAGTCCAGGCAGTAGTAACCAGCTTTGAAGAGATGAAAAGGTTTTGAAAAGGTCATACACATATTCTCTATTTAGCACTTCCCTTCTGCAGATTTTCTTGTTTACAAATGCTTTAATTAATCCTTTAGCAGCTGCCTCAGCAGGTGCTGATAAGATGTATTATCACAATTCAGCAGGCTGGTGAAGTGGAATCCAAAGGTGATGAGTGGTCAGTGGTAGCCTTGTGAAGACCATTTGCACTAAGTACTGGGCTATGTGTGCTCACCGCTTGATACGAAGGGATGGCTCGTTCTTTTAGATCTTACATCATTTGATTCAGGTGCCATTGCTTGGGGAAACTTAATCCAAATAACCACGCTGTTACTGATGTACATACTCTCTATACCGTAATGGGTCTATTTTTTAATCCATCCGTGTGTGTTTACATTTTAGATAAATGTGATCACATATTTTTTATCTAGTTATTTGTGTACTAATCTTTAGGAACATAATCTTTAAAACGTAATGTGAAATGATTATTTAATTGAGTGCTTGTAGCAGAATTTCTTCTGTTGAGTTTTCTGACTGGCTAACCAATTTCCTTGAGCAGTGTGGTTTTCCACATGATAGGTTCACTTATTTTCCTCGAGAAAATAGTGTAATTTTAATTGGAAAGCTTTGATGGATTTTGAATTGACTCAGAAAACGAAAGTCAATTTTTATTTCATTAAAGATCTTGTACACTGGATGCAAATAGAAATGGAAAATATTTATTTTCTGTTTCACAATCACAGAAGCTTTGTATTGGCTTTTACCTTTGGTTTGGTTTACTGGGGCATTTTGTAAAGACTGAAAAGGTGTGTGGGGTATGTGTAATACATATATTGCAGATCTATATTGCCTTTATATTTCAGACAAGGTCAGCAATACATTTGGGTTTTTTGTGGGAAGGAAGTGTTCTGTGATGCCTTCTTGGGATCTATCCCCAGCCAAGCCCATTTTAGTTGGGACCTGAACTATGTCCAAGCCTGATGTTCTCCACTGGCACGTTACCTATCAGCCTTCAGGTTTATCTAAACACAAAAAATGGTGCTGCTCTAAATGACAGTGGTAAAATTAGCTGATGTAGGCTTCCTCTGCAGTGTTGAACATACAGGTATGCTTTGATACCTGCAAAGCAATTTTTCTGGAGGAGTGCAAAAAAACTGTACTGATAGATTTGCGTCTAGCTGGGAATTGCATTGGTATGAAGGTACACCTCTGACAGATGCAGTTATTTAGACACTTTCTATAGACCTTAAGGGAGGCCCCACCTCCTAAGGATGTGAGAATATAACAGTTATTACCATAAGATTGTGGAGATTTCTGCTCTTTTTATCATATTTGGTTAACACTGTTAATACCTAATTGTTGCTCAACTCAGGCACCTGACTTGAGACAGCTGGAAGTAAAAGGGATGTTTCATATAGGTCAGTAGTTTTGCACTCAGCAATTTTACATAGGTTGTGGCAGATGTCCTCTTTTACTTGCAGCTGTCAAGAGAGATATCCGTCCCTATAGGCCTGTTTCCGTCCTCTGCCAAAGGTTGTCACTGAGGAAGCAATTTACAGGAATATCCTTGTGTTAGGCAAAAATAGCAGTCTTACACTCAACTAAATTACTGGTCTCAACTAATTTGGCAGGCTGTTTCTGCAGTGAGTTAAGGTGCTCACACATACTGCTTGTTTCGTACTTTGGTAGGTCATCAATGAGAAGAGCTGGTAACATCTTCCTTTAGTACAGCTTGATACAGAAGACTTCTTTTCATAGCCTCTGTTTCTTATTCTACTTCCAAAGAGCGCGTTCCAGCCTTCAGAGCTACAAATGCAAACCAGTTTATTAAATTAAATTGTAGAAAATAAGAGGATGGTTGAAAATATAGATGTTTCCAAAAATGGGCCATCTGGTGTAACCTACCTCTAACTCTGAGCTCCAGTGCTGTTTGTATGAGTGGTGTTGGTGTCTGATATGCAGCAATAACTGACATCAAAATGTTCTCTCTTAGCAAAGTTAGAGAATTTCAATAGCTTGTAGAATCAAAACTAACCAGGAAAGGTGTGCTCTTCTCTAAGTACAGTGGATGAGGCCTTGGGTGGCATGGTTTAGTGTGGGGTGTCCCTGCCCATGGCAGGGGGGTTGGAGCTAGATGATCCTAAGGTCCTTTCCAACCCTGTTCTATGATTGTATGATTCTATGACTGTTTACTTCCAGCCGATAGATGTGATCAGTTGTTAATTACTTTTCCATTAGCTCTTTGCCCAAACTTAGACAAAACCCAGGGAAAAAATCACAAAAAACCTTTACTTTTTATCAGCTGCTAAATATTATGTAGTGGATAATTGTTGTCATGGAATTGTTGGATGTTTGAACATACTCATGATGCAAAAAATTGAAACTGTGTTTATGTGTCTGTCTTTGTAGTTCATGCAAAAGGGTTTGGATGCACAAACTAAAAAAGAACTAGAAGAAGAAGAAAAGAAGGTCATTAGTGACGAACACTGGTATCTTGATGTGCCAGTTAAAAAGGCGAAAGAGTAAGCTTGTACCCTTTTGTACTTCTTATCATCATTAGATTGTTGTGGACTAGGAATAGAATATACATTTTTTTTTTTTTCTATAACAGCAGTATTATTAATAACCAATTAGTTGAAGTAAAAATAGTGACAGACTGGCATTACAGCTTTTTTTATTGCCTGTTTTCAGGGACATCCTCAAGGTTGCCTAGAGAAGTTTGACCTACTTTCATTTCTTGTGTGTGTTGTGTTTTATCAATGGCACATTCTTCTGGATGCATGTAATTAGTTTCTTTCAGGCAGGGACAAACTCATTTATTGCTGCCTTTTCCCTTCATTTGCTAAAGGAAGTTTGAAACCCCTGTGTTAGTAAATTCAGCTCCAGTCCCACGGTTAGGTTCATTCAGGACAGTTCTATTTTCTTTAGTCCAGCTCACTTCTAATCCTGCTTTGAAATAGAAGAGAGCATGGCAAAAAATAAAGGAAGGCTTAACTAATAAGCAAGAAAATGACCATTCCTGCTATTTATGAAAGGTGCTTTAAATAGCAAGAGAACTACTTTTAAAATTGCTCAATTTTTGTCCATTCAGAAGAGGACTGAAATGCCACTGAGGGAGCTCATACATCATTTTTAAAAAGCTCGGATCCAAGGAACTGCGGTTGAACAAGGTCATTGATAAAATAGGTATTTGAGCTTCAGTTGCAGCAAGGAAGGTTCAAGCTGTACATTGGGAGAATTTTTCTAACAGTAAGGCTATTGAGGCACTGCAGTAGATTGCCTTAGGAGACACTGGAGTCTTCATCATTGGGCAGATTAGATGGATCTCTGCTGTTCATGGTACATGTTTAACTGATCCTATCTGAGGTGGGAGAATGAGCTTGATTACTTTAGCCTAACTTCCTGTCCTGTAGGATTTTGTTTTACATGGAAGATGAAAAGGATGAGGGAAGAGAAGCATATATGTGCGAGGAAAAGAAGGAAAGAACAATTCACAGAAGTACTTTTACCTAACGTGTTTTATGAACACCTCAGGGTTGTGTTTCTTTCCTCACTCTGTGCTCATCAAAAGAGGAGAAAAGGATGGAGAAAGGGGAAATCTTTCTCTGCTGAACAGAGAATTGCACGATGTTTTATATCCTGACAGACTCAGTAATGCCAAGTCTAACATCACAATGAAAAATTAATTAGAAGCGTTTGCTGGTATAGTAATGCCACCTGGAGAGTGATATTTATGTGGTATTTTTATTCTGGCAAAAACATTCATGTAGGTGGAATCATACCAGCAAAGAGTGCTTTTTGTCAGGAGAGTTAATTTTGCTTGTGGAACTGGCATGGCTTTACTGGCAAGAACTCTTCCTCTGCACTCCAAGATCCTTGTATTGGAAGATTTATCAGAGCAATTAAGCTTCAAAATGTAGCTGATGGTTTAAAATACACTGTGGTTTTGTTTATTGGGGGGAAGACAGCAAATGCTTTTTACATTCATTTAATTTGATCATTTTGAGGCCCACCGTTTGACAAAATGCTGGGTTTGGGGTTTCATGCAGGAGCTTTATCGTAGAAGAGCGAAGCTTTGTAGTATGCGAGGAACTACTTTATGGCAGGATGTCCTTCAACGGATTCAATCCAGAAATTGAGGTACCATTTAAATGTTTTGAGGTGATCTCACATTAGAATTGAAGCTCTTGGAGATTAGGATTTGAGTTTTCAGACTGCATGCTGTTTGGCCTTTTTTAGCACCTTCCATAAATCCTCCCGTGTACAGGAAGTCCATGATTGAAACCAAAATGTTGATCAGTGCAGCATCTGGTAAATAGAAGCTTTTTATCTCCTTGCATTGATGGCCAGTAATTGCATGGCTCCTGCAGATTTTCCTTCCCCAAAGTGAGGAAGCTGTCCCACATGCTGCTCACCATAACAATAGCTCGCTTTTCCCTCTACTATTTAATTAGAGTCTAATCTAAAAACATTCAACTCTTACTTGTGTAAGTAAGGGCTTAAAGTTCCAAAGTAAAAATTCTGAGCATGAAACTCTTCGATTTTTTCTTTTTCTTCTTTTTTATTTTTTTTTTTTTTTTTTTTTTTTCCCACTCGCATAATTCATGCTGGTAGAACTACACTGAGATAGTAATAAAAATGTTAACACAGGACTGCAGCAGGAGAATGAAGGTGTAAAGACTGAGATGTGCAAAAGGCTATGTAAGGTGAATTACTGGGAGGTTTTTAGTTACTTTGAACTTGCTCTCACTGTGATTTGGCATATTATTGCTACATGGTTTTTACTGTGTATGCTTGCAGATATTTTTCCTTCTTAACAAAACCAAGGACTGTATGCTAACATAACAATGAAAAATTAATTATGATCTAATTCTCTGGTCTCCCAAAGATGCCTGGCATCCCCTTTAGGATGTTTGAATAGTACAATATATTTAATACCCTGTCTCTATGTTGCCCCTTTTCCCAAAGGCAGCCTCTAAGCTCAGCAGAATAACAGGCAGACATGTTGCCTTTTCTTCTTGAGTTTGCCTAGCAGTATGCTCTAGCCTGACTGGGAACAAAAGAGTTATTAAATTTGATTCTTATCTTTAATGCATTTCTCCTACCAGTGAATTTCAGCATAGTTGCCATTGTGTCAGGTTATTTCTTGTGTGGTTAAGCTATTTCTTTCTTCATTCTCAGAAGTTAATGATCCAAATGAACTCTAAGAATAAGAAAGAAGAAATTGAAGTGGATGATAAAATGGAGGCTGATGTGTCAGATGCAGAAATGGCCAGAAGGTAAGTTATATTTTAGGACATTATCAATATTCGCTAGGAATATGATATATTACTGCATTATATGTGGGGAAAATAAACCCAAAAAGCAAACAAACAAAACAAAACAGAAGAACCACCAGCAGATATGGTACTTTACAGGTCTGATTTTCAAGGAATTTTGGTGTGTATTCAGTGGAATCTCCATCCACAGAATCTCCAACCCCATACAGGATATTTTGGGGGTAAAATGTCTTAAAGGGGTTTTCTGCCTTTTGTTATCCAGGTATTTCATGCTAATTTCCTCCTTGTTCCAAATTACTAACAAAACCAAATTACCAAAATTAATAGTATAGTAAGTGATCATGTAGTATTTGCGCTTCTTAAAATTCTCATGACCAGCTTTTTTTACACCACTTAAGCTGGTGATTAGATTTATGATTTGCTCCATTGAAATTTTGTCTGATTTTAGTAAAAGATGTAAATTTTTTATTAACTTCACAGATACGAAACATTAGTGGGGACAGTAGGGAAGAAATTCATGAGAAGAAGAGACCAGCGTGTATTAATGGATGAAGAAAATTGTGAGAATATTGAGATAAGGCCTAGCAAAAAAGCTAAGAAAAAGTTCTTAAAACCTCGCGACTAACATCAGCTGCACAACTGGAGCCAATAGAAACGTTTTCTACCAAAAACAGTACCACAAACTGAGATTGTTTGAAGTACTTGCTGTTTAGTGTAAAGGATAGATTTGTGAATCTGTGTCAGTTCTCACTGAAACTTTTACCATCTGCATGAATAACCATTTTTCAGAGTGGATGTGTGTTTAATAGATGTCATACATACTTACCACTCAGCAGCTTCTACTGTGCACTAATTCCATCATTCTTTCTAAATGTTGTTTATAACTAGATAAGTGTCGCATGCAATTGAGAGCAACATTATTTACAATCTATGGTAATATCTGAAAGAAGTATTTGGAGTAAAGCTGTGTCCAATCCAGTAGGGCAGTTCAGTTTTCACTGCTTTATTTAGTATGAAAATGAAACCTTTGCTGTCTTCAAATTGAAAGAAGACCTTGGAAACACATGAACATGTGTCTTCTTTTTTTAAAAAAAAAATATTATTTTTTTACTATGCTATAAATAAGATGGGAAAAGAACAAATAAAATCAATTTTGTTTATTTTTTATGAAGCTTACTGAAAATAGGCTTGTAGTAAAACTTTTTTTTAATAATGTATAGAGCAAGCCAAATATCGGGCAACATGTACAGTTTGACACTTCAGTAGACTGTGAGTCTGAATTTCTGTCTTCAACAAAAAGTTTGCTAATCTTGTCTCTTTCAGCAAAAAAAAAAAAAATCCAATCATAATTATTGAGATCTTGTCATAAAAGCATAATAATGGCTTCAGAAACATTTGAAAGCTGAATAAAAACTGATTTTTTGTGTGTGTTTAATGCTTGTGGTTTAGGTAATTTAATGTAAAAAAATTCTGTTTAATAAATTCTGATATAAGAGATCCTGTTTTATGCTGGTCACAGATGTCCCTAAATGTTAGTTGACTGCCTGACTCTTCTCTCAGTGTGTGATGAAGCCATCTGAAGTAATGTTAGGACAGAAATGTCCTGCTCTTTGATAAGTCAGTGCTCTGAAAAGTGTCAGTGTGGTCTTGCCTGAAATTGTAGCAATTCTCTGTACCCTGTCTTTCAACAGGAAATATTTCTGTTACTTCATTTCCCCAGCAAGATGTCTTGAGTTACTTATCGTTAATGCAGATTCTGTGGACAAAGAGAAATCCTTTTAAATTGAAGGAAGTAGTGGCCATTCTGTTATTGGCACAAGAGGCTTTTTGGGGTTTTTTTCTTCAACAGTTCTGTGAAGCAAGACATGAAAATCAGGTATATGAAGAGAGAGACTGTGTCTGCTGTTTTTTGCCTGTGATATGTGGACTATCTGTATAGCAAGAGCATCTCATTAGATATTCAAGATGGATCATGCATGGAAAGTGAAATACACCTTTAACTTAGTCAGGGGACCTCGTGCAGGTGGAAAGGGTGTGATTCATGATCTGAGATGCATTTCAGAGCTAATTAAACACTACTGGTTGAATCACTTAAAACCTTATCATATATTACTGCTAGCTGAAAAGAAGTTAATGATGGCAAGACATTTTTCTTCCCATGGGAGATGTGACTTGAGCTCAGAGATGATTAATTGTTGGTCATCCCAAGAAAAACTCAAAATGTATCCTATTATTCTTTCCTGCTTGTTAGTAGGAAAATTACTGCCCTCTATCTGGACACATGCCTTCAATGGAGAGAGAATTTCTTTATAGCTGATAGTTGAGGGGGGAAAAAGCGTGTTCTAGTGAACCACCAACAACCAGGACATATCACTGCAACTGCACAGTCTGAGAGACAGTGGATTGGAGAAGGTTCCAGTGGTGTCATGTAAAGGAGTTGGAAATGTGAGTGGCTTGGCATGGTAAGAGTGTGAGTGAACTCTAACCAGCTTCCTACAAAATTGATGATTTTGAAATCTGGGTGGGGGTAAAAGGGTGGTTCTTGTGTTTCCTAAACATGCCCAACGCTGACCATGAAAAAATTACAGATTTTGGTTTATTGACTTCAAATCTGGGTGCTCAGCATTGACGTTTAGCTTGTGGCTAGGTGAGCTGTTGAAGCACTACGGTGAGACAACTACTAATTCTGAGCATAATCTCTTATTCATAGGGAGTTATTCAATGCACCTTTAAAAACACCATTCATAATGCATTATTATAAGCAAGACAAAACTAAAAATCATCTCTACCTGACTTCAAAAATGTGCTTTAAGTGTGTAAAGTTACAAGCAGCATTTTATGATGGGATCTTCTGAAATACCCATCTGTATTTCCAATGTTATAAATATGTATATGTATGTATTTTAAGTCTGGCTGTAGCTTCCTAGCCAGGGTAGAAACATTCTGCTGTATAAAATCTGTGCTTGAGCTACTCTTGACAGAGACGTAAGTTTAGCAGTGAAATACTCATCATGTGAACCTACATTAATTCAAGCTTTCTTGGCTGTGAAACAGTCTCAAATGCAGATGCATTTTCATGTGCAACTTCCTAAGCTATAGAATTTTCCTACTTAGCCTTGTTTCTGAAAGAAAAGCATTTCTTCTTTGAGAACAAAAGCAAGTTGGGTAAGTAGTAAGCATTTTTGTTAAAATGGCTACGTGTAAAATTCAGTGGGAAAAGAGTTACCAGACACCAGAAGTGTTTGTGCCTGTTACACCAAGGCACCTATTAAAGCGAACAAAGCAAAGCATGCGTTGTAGTTTGTGCTCACTTGACAGCTCACACAGTGTTGAGTTTAAGCATGTGTCTTCTCAGGTAAAGCTTTGTCCCTCTCTTTGACAGGCTGACAGTGTTTATTGTAATAAATGTTCATTTTGGAAACATGAGGCGTCGTACAGCTTCATCTTCCTTGCTCATGTTTCTGGTTTTGTTACTTTTATTCTGCTTAGTATTAGATCTTGAGAAGTCCAGGACCAGAGTCCAACTGAAGTGAGCCATCCTGTATCCTCCCTTTAGTAATGCATGAGCTGATTAAACTTTGATTCTTTGGGTAGGGGGGAGGATGTTCAGTGGTGCCATGGAATTTGAACCGTCTTTCTTCTGTGTCCTGCTCTCTAGTAGGACACTCATTATGCAATTCTATAGTCAAGGGTGGCTGTCATTGCATGTGTATCTAATGGGCAGCTGGGCCAGGATTCTGGAATTCAATCCAGCATTCAGACTGAAAAAGAAGTTGTCTTGTCTTTCTGTTAATTGAAATACCGTAAGTTTAAGTTGTATTTGGAATTAGACAAGTCCTAGGTGGGGGGCTTTAAGCATTTGTTCTCATTCATTTCAGCAGTCAGCAACTGAAACTGCACAATCGATTAGGCTCTCATTAAACCTTTCTCAGTGTTAATAAAGCATAGTGGTGGTGAAGGACGTCAAACATACCTTCTGCATTCAAATGCAGATTTCTCTCAGAGCTGATGCTCTAAGGACTTGGTCATGTCTTTTATTTCTGGGTGGGAAAGCATCTGCCTCCGACAGTAATGCCTTGCTAATGGAACCCCAGCATGAGGCTTCAGGGTTTCTTTGGTTTTGTTTGTTTTTACACCTTTCTCAACACAAACCTTTGAGACATTTTTGGGTCTGGTATTCACACCTAGATAACCTGCTTTTGTCAGCTTTTGGGGAGCTCTAGTTAAACTGTGAAACTGTTCCTCAGCTGTATGTGTTGACATTTCTCTGTGAGATTTGATATTGCACAGTGAGGACCTGGTTATAATTGTAATCTCAAGAGGAAAAATGCCACTCAAGAGAGTAGTCAACTGATGGAGACAGGGAGAGGTTTGAAGCCCTGTAGATCTTTAGTTAAGAGCTGAATAGTAGAAGAGGGGAATCTGGCTTGAGTCTCCCCATTACTGCAGGCACAGTTGAAAATGCTGATATAAGTCCACAGACCTCTGCTCAAGAAACCCTTGCATACCATAAACTGAGCACTAACCTGGGAGCAACAGCAGGAACATCTTTAGGCAAGTTGGGAGACAAAATAACCAGTCTGTTTACGGCTGTCCTCATGACAAGAGGCAGGAGCATGAGAAAACTGCAGTTCGTTGCATAGACAAATATTGTCTCTAAATTGGAGAGACATCAATTTGATGGGTGGACCACTCAGTGGATAAAGAACTGGCTGGATGGCTGCACGCAAAGAGTTGTGGTCAATGGCTCGATGTCCGACTGGAAACCAGTAACGAGTGGTGTCCCTGAGGGATCAGTGTTGGGACCGGTCTTGTTCAACATCTTTGTCAGTGACATGGACAGTGGGATTGAGTGCGCCCTCAGCAAGTTTGCCGATGACACCAAGCTGTGTGGTTCGGTTGATACGCCGGAGGAAAGGGATGCCATCCAGAGGGACCTTGACACACTTGTGAGGTGGGCTGATGCCAACCTGATGAAGTTCAATGAGGCCAAGTGCAAGGTCCTATACCTGGGTCGGGGCAATCCCAGGCACAGCTACAGGTTGGGCAGAGAAGAGATTCAGAGCAGCCCTGCAGAGAAGGACTTGGGGGTGTTGGTCGATGAGAAAATGAACATGAGCCGGCTGCAGTGTGCGCTCGCAGCCCAGAAAGCAACCGTATCCTGGGCTGCATCAAGAGGAGCGTGACCAGCAGGTCGAAGGAGGTGATCCTGCCCCTCTACTCTGCTCTTGTGAGACCTCACTTGGAGCATCGTGTACAGTTCTGGTGTCTTCAGCGTAAAAAGGACACGGAACTGTTGGAACAAGTCCAGAGGAGGCCATGAGGATGATCAGGGGAGTGGAGCACCTCCTGTATGAAGAGAGGCTGAGAAAGTTGGGGCTGTTCAGGCTGGAGAAGAGAAGGCTGCGTGGAGACCTCATAGCAGCCTTCCAGTATCCGAAGGGGGCCTATAAGGATGCTGGAGATGGACTCTTCATCAGGGACTGTAGTGACAGGACATGGGGTAACGGGTTAAAATTTAGGGGAAGTTTAGATATAGATGTAAGGAAGTTCATTACTGTATGGGTGGTGAGGCACTGGAATGGGTTGCCCAGGGAGGTTGTGAATGCTCCATCCCTGACAGTGTTCAAGACCAGGTTGGACAGAGCCTTGGGTGACATGGTTTAGTGTGAGGTGTCCCTGCCCATGGCAGGGGGGTTGGAACTTGATGATCTTAAGGTCCTTTCCAACCATAACTAGTCTATGATTCTATTCTATGATTCTATATGGTTTGGTGACCTGGGTGAATTGCCATCAGCTAGACCGGAGGTGGTGAGTGTTTTGAAGCTTGTAATGTTCCTTGGGATCTCAGGGGCCACCTTGTTTTGATAAATCATTTAGAAAGGGGTAAAATTGGACCTTAGTATGAGGATAATATGAACACAAATTACAGATTGAAGTCCTTAGCTCCAGAGAAAAACTATGTTCATATCTCAGAGCTTCCATTGTCCCCTGTTACCTCTTGCTTGGCCTTTGGTTCCTTGTCCCTGTGCCAGTACATGAGCACTCAGGCCATTAGCTGCCACCACGGCCAGTAACAGGAAAGAGCTGACACACACTTTGGCTAGCCTAGAGCTGTTGGTTGCCAAGCCCACCACTGGGCCTCCTCTTTGGTGATCATCTTCTTCCTAAGCCTACAAGCTCTTTATCTGGGAACCTGTAGGAACTGACGTTCTCCAACACCACTGTCAGATTTGTTCAGTATTGGCCTGTTTGGCTCAAGAAGTTTGTGGTGGGAAGTGTTGGCCAGTAGATCGATAGCATGGTTGAACAGACCTCATTTACTTAGCAAATGGTGTGTGCAGCAGTCAAGCAGTTAGGGACTCTGTACTTAAAGCAACTTCTGTATGTTTTTACTTTTCTTTATTTGTTTTCAGGTATGAAGTTAGAGCATTTGTGAGATTCGTGATCACATGATGTCTTTGAGCAAAAACGTATCAGTAGGACAAATTAACATTTGACCAATACTAAGGATTATTGTAGATTAGGGAGAAAGAGTATTTTTCAGTTTTTCTGCTTGCATTTTTGATGCATTTGAGAATGTTTCCCTTGATTGGGCTTTTTGCAGAGCAGCAGGGTAGGTTTTTATAAATGGGGAAATGTGACTGTGAAATGATTCTAAAGAAGGAGGTTCCTTTAGATTTGGTTGTCTTGACTTCTTTTTTCACTTTGATACAGCTAAATTAACTCACTTGTGACATGAATGTGTCTGTGCTAAGTTGTACTCATTCAGGATACCTGTGTGAACTCCCATGTTTGTTATACACAAAGCGGTGCAGATTTAATAGTATAGTGGGGGTAGCTTCATTGTTCTACTTTCATTGTACAAATAACTTGCAATGCTAAAAATACCAGTTTTCCACCCCTTTGAGGCAGAAGTAAATCTAAGCCAGTTGTGACATTTAAGCCTTGTTCACCCTTTAAAGGATGATTACTTGTCAGAAGCAGAGCTTGTAGGTATCTCCTTAGAGCCCATCAGCCACAATAATGCTGCAGTATATGCAGTTTTCATCACCAGAAAAATACATACGTACCAAAAATTACTTTGGGCAGTTTACTGCAGTAATGGCAAAAGGAATGCGTATGATGGTAATTTTCATTTTGGACTATGTTTTGTCTAAGGGTGATGGTGAAAGAATTATGGCTCCTAATGCTTCTTTCAAGGATGACATTGTTTTACTTATATTAAAGGTAGAGAAGTGAGATGAGCTGCAAGTGGTTAGATCCTGTGAAAAATGAAGTTCTAAGTGTGTACTTCATTGTCTAAATGGTCACAGATTACTTTTCTCCCTATAATAACTGCAGAAAATGTGTTGGCAGCATATCACAATTAATAATCCATAGTCCTATTATGTGCTATAGGCACTCCAAAATTCCCCAGACATATTTCTCACCCAAGTTTATAAGCAAATTCAAATGAGATCCTACATTTGTGCCAAAAATTGAATACAGTCATCTCACAACAGATAATTCTATCTACCTAAGATTTCCTTTTTTTTTTTTATCTACCTGACTGATTTTTCCCAGAGCAAAATTCACTTTAATCTCATATTAATGTATTTTTCCTTCAATTGGCTGGAAAGAATCCCGTGATTTTCAGTAGTGATTGCACAGACAGTGGGGGGTACTGTATATACATAGCATTAGCGTAGGTTTTCCTGGTAACCTAGATTGTGTAAAATCCTTTGACATTAACTGGGACAAGTTTCCTATTGAGGGTTACGTTGAATTTCTCTTTGAGGGTTTTTTCCACTTCTTCACCTTCAAGAGTTACAAATTCCACCAGATCCATATTTTCCTTGTAGTTGTATGTGGTCTCAGTGAGTGTCCACCCAATTAGCGCTCTAAACCCATCAGTGGTCTGGAGAGTGCAGATGGACTTCTTCGTAAAGAGGGAGTCTGGAGAGGTCTGAAGGTACGTGCACTGGAAACGGAAATCTTCCACTGTCCGTGGCTCGAGGCTAAACATGTAAACTTTCCGGCAGTCTTTTTTCTCCAGAAGATCAGAGTTTGAGAAGTTTTGATTTGGGATATACTGTTTCCGTCTCATTTTCTCGAGGTACCAGATGGCATTTTTCTCTGTGAAGCGAAAGACGCCAGGAGCCTGGGGCTGGTCTTTTCCCGACACCAGCTCCATCGGCTGCCACATCTGATAGGATACACCGAAGCCTCCGTCGACAATGTAGGCTTTGCCATCAATAACTACTTTTACAAGGAGATGGGTCATGAGGGTGGCATACGCGTTTTGGTGTGGATTGAACACATACGCTCCCAGAAAGCTGGTGTCATACCCCAGATGTTTCAGGACCCAGCCCAATAGCTGGTTGTTTTCCATGCACCAGCCACCCCGCTTCCTCCGCACAATTTTGTTATACACATGCTCCAACTCCAAAGTAATTTGCTCCCCACAATGGATGCTGAGGTTTTCAAAGGGAACAGAACGGATGTGATGCTGGAATATATCGGTTAAGGTTTCCAAATCTTGTTTTTCAAGGGAACCTTTATAGCCAGTTCTTGCAAAATACTCTTCAAGGTTCATGTCACCTGTAAAAGAAGGAATTGTTTTTTGGTTTTGTTTCTTTACATCAGTAAAGAAATGATGCTGTGAAAAACTGCCCAAGCTGCTGCCAACAAAGATGCTTTAATGTACTGAACCTCAATGGAGCGTTTTTTAAGGGTAACAGGTATTCATATCAAATGGTTCCCCCAGCAAGAAAAGCAGCCCATATGGGGGTTTGCTGTTTGTCTTGGAGTCATTCCTATGGCAAAGAGCTAATGCAGTTTCAGCTTGATATGCCACAAAATGGGGATTTGCTGCATTTGCATTGTAACAGAGGGGTTGAGAAGAAATGTAAGATCACACTAGGGAGTGTTCAGGAGGGTTCATGAAAATCAGTCTAAATCCACTGTTCAGTGAAAGAAGTGTCAATGGGGGAAGCAGTGTTATCTGCCAGTCGGAGGGAGGATAATTTGAGCTGGGATTCACATGTTCTTTTCATGCGTCTGCCACTGATTCACTGACGGTAAATGAATTGCTTGTACGGTGCATGTTGCTCTTTTTCCAATTACAAAAAGTGAGAATGATACTCCCTGCACATTTTGTAAAGTGTTGAGTTTTATTCAGATAACGGAAAAAAAACTCTGACCTTCGCAAAAGTCACAGACCACCGAGTCTCTTGCCTGCTCTGAGTGTTGCACAAACTCATTTTGGTGTTGGAATAATTAATCTGACAGGAGGTGAGTGACCTAAAAGACAAAGAGCACATCTCTGTTCTCCACTGTGCCCTGCGTCTTGCAGGGTGTCGTGAAAATGAACAAGAGCTCCTTTACATCTCTCTAGCCCTGGCCTTTCTCAAAACTCCTTCCTTTTCAGGTGTAACTGAGAATTGCTGGAGCCTCATACAGTGCATCCCTGTCTGTCCTGCCTCCAGCAGTGCACTGTCTTGATAGGACTCCTCATGAGCAAGATCGCTGCGTGAGAAAGTACTGAACTTACTTTTTGCCTTCTAATACCCTAGCAAGTCACATATAGTCATCTGGCTTTCGCAATGGCCCATCACTGCTGGCCACAGTTATGAGCTGGATGTGTTGTATGTATCTGATGCTGTTTGTAAAACACACTGTGGATTGTCTGCTTGGATATGGAGCTGGGCACAAAAAGTTTTGAAGGCTTGAACCTTCACAAAGACGGCACTAAGTGGTTCAACAGTCTAGAGTTACTACAGATACTTAACTTCTAGACAACCGCAAAGCTACTTGGAAATCTTTTGTGCATAAAGTAAGCTGAGATGTAGACAATATTAACAACTCAGGAAGACTTGTATTCAGATAAATTCAGTGGTGAGCTGCTGAATGTTTACTGCAAGCTTGAATTTCTCAAGATGATTTTCAGGGTCAGATTCATGATGCGCATATGCACAGTATAGAAGCAGCTGTACAAAGGTGATAGAGAGCCCCATCAAAAACCTTTCTACAGAGAGGAATTGAGCTTCCAGTGAAACTTAAGTGTATTTTTGGAGGATATTCTCAATGTAATATTTGTTAAGTATAATGTAAGACTCATGACACTTTTTTCTTTTGATTTGCAGAATCCAAGTCTATCCAATTCTGCTTGCTCAAATTGTGAATGCTGAATAAATCACACCAACATAAAGCTGGTTTTCAAGTTTTATCTTATTTATAATTTCTCTCTGAGGCTCCATAATATGATTGATCAGCATTAGATCTTGACTGTACAAAATAAAAGCTACTATTCTTTTGAATTTTGAGCAGATGAAAAACTAGATACTGAAAAGCTAATCCCACAAATGTGGCTGTGATTTATGCAGAGAAAAACAGCAGAAGAACTTTAAAGAACTATTTCTAAGCATGCAAATGAAGGTACTGTTATAAAAGTGTTCCTCACCAATACTATGCACACTATCAGCAATTCCACTGTTAAAATACATTATCTGTCTACCTTTGTCCTAATACTTCAGCACATGGATTTTCTGGGGTGCAGCAACCAGTTTGTAATTTTTTTAAGTTGTTTTTAGAGGACTGTGATTTTATGCCCAATAAAGCATTATCTACTATTAGATTGCTCTTTTGCTTCCTTTGCATTTGCAATATTTTAAAAGTTAAAAATCTAAAATAATAACTTCCAACAAAAGGTTCTAGTTCTAAATTTGTATCTACTTTTTATCTAAACAAAAGAATTCAATCAAATGAATCTCCTCCTGAAGAGCGAGAAATGAAAGAATTGAAATTGCATTATCACTGATTTACCCTCTTTAAGAGCCCATGCTTAGCAGATGATATTTTCGCTCTATATCCACACATTTCTATATATTTTTCCTAAAGAGAATATTATTTATCTTATTGTCCACAACCTTTACTATCATAAAGAAACTAGCTTTTCTTTTCATTGGAGGTTTCTTTAAGAAAATAAACTTACCTCTTAAGATAGCCTTATTTGTTTATCAAGGTCTTCAGCTTCTGGGTTGTTTATTGCTGAGGCAGCAGTCAGTAAAGCCAGGAGCGGGTACAAATTGAGGGGATTGTCTTCTTCTAAGCTGTGCTGGCCCTTACTCCTGAATCTTAAATGCTGAGAAAGGGCAGAGTCCATCCAACATAGAGGCACATTTTTGGACTTCACTGATCCATGAGCAAATTAAACTTTGTTTCTTTCCTATTAATAGATGTTTATGTTTTCCCCAGTCAAGACCAGAATGAGCTTGTTTTCCACATAAAATAACTGCAATAGATAGCTGCAAACAGCTCTGTAACTTTTTAAAATTAAATTATTGTTATTTCAGAATCCAGCACATTGTGGGGGAGGACAGTCATCTGCTTCTTTGCGAGTACGCTGCCATGGTGTTGCAGGCTGCATGTTCCCATGCTCCACGGATGCACAAAATGACTCTTCTTTGCCCACAAAGGAATTTTTGCTATCTGTTCAAAGCTTCTGCTGCAGCAAGGAGTTATTTTGGAGGTGCCACACCTAACAAATTCCATGACAAATGCTAATTTGCACAAAGTAATGCCTTTCCACTCTGAAACTTGGTCTTCTGCATCTTTAAAGTGCTGCAGAGCTGTTTATTTAATTCTCTCCCTGTCAAGCATGTCTGCTCTTCATCTGGTGGAGGTGGGAAGTCAGAGGTCCCTTTTGGAAAGTCAGAGAGGGCATCAGACTGCATCTGGGAAAGCACAAGAGGTTTAGGCACATCAGGTGCCCCATGAGTCTGCGTGGTTGACTAATACAAGCGTCAGTCGTTTTCTTGGCCAAGGACTGATGCTCTCCTGTTGCCCTTTTTAATAATACATCCTATACGATATCTGCCACAAGCATCATAAAGGTAAAAAGCTTTTGTGTTACATATAACACGCTGTGAAAAACCACACCAGTGGCATGTTCTGACTTCCTATTGTTTTCTTTTTCATCTGCAGTATTACTTAATTCAGGTAGCTCTTGTGCAGAATGCTGTTTAGAATAAATATGAAGAGTTTTATCTGTAGTGCTGTCATCTCTGCTTGACATCACAGGAAGGTTAGGCCCCAGAAGTTTAAATTATAGTTTACAAAGGTTGATCTAACTTTGATTGTTTCCATTTTGGCTACCCGAAGCCTGGGTTTTAAGAACTGTTGAATCATCTCATCTTCTACTGATTTTGTTTCAGGGACACAGAAAAATCAGAATCAGAAAATTAGAGAGCTTTGGGGATTTTTTAAGTGCTCTTGCATAAACAGCTCACTTTAAGTCAATTTCTGGTAAGGGAATAGGACTCAAGTCTTTAAACTTATGTCACCATAAACTAATCAGCACCTAATAGTGGCTTGTTTTGAGAAGGTCTTAAGTTTTGGGTTTTTTATGAAGTCTCTGAAAGCCAAATTCAGCTCAACTTTCATTTCAGCCTGTTAAAGAAGTGAATAATTCTTAAAACTCTGCTGAGAAGAAGATTGGAAATAATACCAAAAAAGGATTAGAAGTCTTTTGTGTAAAATGGTAACACAGCTGCTCCTTCTGTATCATTTCGGTTTTCTTTGCCACAAAATATATCTGAAATAAAAGCAAATCCAGAGAGGTGGAACAAAATGTTACAGAGTCAAAAGTCTATTTCCATATGGGCAAATTAGAGGTAGTGAGGTATCTCAGTTTCTAAATTAGTAGCTTAAGAAAAAACATGTAATTGGTATATGCAGTTAATTAGCAATATACTTGAATTTACCAAGCTTTGTGTCCACCTGACTAGCTCAACTTTAGAATCAGATTAAACGCCATTAATGTCAATTTGGAACTTTTTATATTGGCTATATAAAGATCCATCTAGAACAGCATTAGGATTAAATTGTATCTACTAAATTAGGTGGCAAGCCACGAACATTTACTGGTGCGAGTTTGTTCTCCAGCACTACACCGAATTTGTCTTTCAGTGTCTTCTCAACCTCTTCATCTGTGAGAGTTATGATCTGCACCAGGTCCATATCCTCCATGTAGTTATACTTCACCTCAAAGAAGGTCCATCCAACTAAGGAATAAATCCCTTCAAGGGTCTGGAGACTGCAGATTGACTTCTTCTGAAGTATGTTATCTGGAGACACTTGTAGGTTTGCATTTAGCTCCTGAAAGTCATTTATATGTCGTGGCTGAAGTGTGAATGTGTACATTTTTCTGATATTTCCTGGTTCTGGAGTACCAATGGCAGGCTCACTTTGCTCGGGAATATAATGCTTCCTTTTGACTTTCTCAAAGTACCAGGTGCCATTGTCTTCTGTGAAGCGAAAGATGCCAGGGGTCTGCGGCTGATCTTTCCCAGAAATCAGGATCAATGGCTGCCACGACTGGTAGGGACCACCAAAACCAGCATCTACTATGTAGGAATTTCCCTTGATCACCACCTTCAGTAGGATATGATTCATCTCAGCAGCATATGCTCTCTCTGCTGGTTTGTAACTATTTCCTCCGAGAATACAGATATCAAACCCTAATTCTTCCAAGGCCCAAAATAAAAGGTAATTGGTTTCCAGGCACCATCCACCACGTTTCTTTCTCACAATCTTATTGTAAATAGCTTGTAAATCCAATTCGATGGTCTCCCCACAATGCATGCTGAGGTTTTCAAAAGGAATTGCGCGGATGTGATGCTGGAAAATGACTGTTAAGGTTTGCAAGTCTGCATCCTTATGGGACTCATTGTAAGAAATCCTTGCAAAATACTCTTGAATGTTCATTTTGCCTGTGTGAGTAGAAAAATAGCCAATTACTGTTGTGTGGCTGTCAAGGGGTTCGCTCCTATTACCGTAGCATAGGTTAACCAGTCTGCAAATGCAGTCTAGGCTGTTTCATTGAGGATTTGAAAGAAACCTCTGCCCTTGATAGATGAATGCAGGCTCGATCTACCTGTGTCATCTGTATTAAAAAAGAGATGAGGATAGGAGCAGGTGACAATAATGCTTTCTCTCTCAGATGTTGTCTTCAACACAGGTGGATGTCTTTCCTATGGGAAGACATGGCACATGATACAATAGAATCTCTGGCCCTGGATGGGGGTCCCATGTGACAAAAACTTTATAAAAAGGATAAAAAACAGCTTTACAGAAAAGCTGCTGGACCATAACAGCGTGAAAGTCACAGCAATTTCTTGCTGTTTCTTTTACTGTAATAGGTAAGCAATTCTTTGTTTATCCCACAGGTAATTTAATTGGGCAGTTTTACCTTCATGGCTTCAGCTAGCTGGGATTAACATCTCAGTGTGTCACCATTTTAGACAGGCTCCTATGTGAAGTAGATTGTTGTTTTCTTAATCTTTTTAGTTACCCTGTGGAGTTCAGACAGAGCTTTGACCCTGGCTGTTGAAAGGAAGGAACTGTTAATTTTCCTAACCTAGGGATCAGATGAATTGATAATTACTAAGAATACATTCAAGGTATATTCATCAGCTTTTGGTTTCTTTTACCATGTTTTACAAACCAAACCCCTTAGTTTCAGCTCAATTTATTAGATATGTTTTATGTCTTCATGCCTCTGAACCCCTTTTCTTTCATTAGGCAAAAGAGATTGTCATTGGCTACATACTGGCTGCATGGCCAAGGTGCAAAAGGTTTCCTGTAACACTTCTAATCCTCTGACTCACTTGGTATCTGCAAAGATTTCTTTTGCCTTTAATTTAGATTTAATTTTGCTTTTTTTTCCATGCAAGAATATTTGTTTTCCAGAATCATTCATAATTTGCTAAGGACTGTATTAATTTCCAGAAAGTCTGAGACCTCATAGCAGGTTTCCTACAAGGATGCCAGAGAGGGACTCTCCATCAGTGACTGTAACGATAGGACAAGGGGTGATGGGTTCAAACTGAAACAGGGGAGATTTAGGTTAGACATAAGGAAGAAGTTCTTTACTGTAAGGGTGGCGAGGCAATGGAATGGGTTGCCCAAAGAAGTGGTAAATGCTCCATCCCTGTCAGTGTTCAAAGCAAGGTTGGACAGATCTTTGGGTGACATGGTCTAGTGGGAGATGTCCCTGCCTACGTCAAGGAGGGGTGGAACTAATGATCTTAAGGTGCTTTCCAACCCAAACCATTCTATGATTCTATGATTTCTTGCTCCTTGAAATTGGTCATATGTTCCCTGGGAGGATTTTCCAAAAATCATTTGATGTAGATAAGATGGGAGATTTCCAGCAACTGTTCTCAGCTTTGGTCCAACTGCTCCCCTAGGAGTGACCAGCAGTTTGACCTGATGTCCACGCCAGCACTCAAGCAAGTTCCAGGAGCTTTTAAAAATCGTATCTCAAATATATAGGTGGAAATACCCCCAGCCCAGCAGGTAAGCACATCAAATGACCTAACCTCTAGACTTTAACCCCAATTTTGATGCCATCAGCACAACTCACTTGACTTAGTTGTATTGCTCCAGACCTGCACTGGTACAGAACTCAGACTGGCTGATGCAAAATCCTAGGAAAATGTAACAGAATAGAGGACAATCCTGATAAAAGAATAAGAAATAAACATCATCTCTTCAAAAGAACACAAAGAGCTTACACTGAAAACCAGCAATGTGTCTTTGATATTGCAGTTTATGGGTTTTTTTCCATACTTTCTTATGACAAGGACACTCATCTCTGGCAGGATCTCCTTGGAAACACTGGTTGTACAAAGCCATTCCCTCCCCAACAGACAGCACACATGTACAGTAGCAAGCTCATCATGTGGTCCCGATTTTCTTTTCTATTCCCACTTCTAGCTGTTTTGTGTAGCCAGAAAGAAACATCTGTTCCCTGAGATAGTGTCAAGCTGACCCTCTGACCAGGAGGGGCTCAAGCGAGTCCATTAGCCTGATGGGTCTGATACGCTGTCCCTGCTCTGGGCCAGTAGCAGAAGACCTGATGTTCTCCCTGCAACCTGTTTCCTGGGGCTGGGTGTCCCCGTCGCCCCAGCAGTGAATAACCAGCTCCCCACTTCCAGCCATCACAACCTCCCCATCAGGAGCTTCCACAGGGCTCTGGCAATGAGGCTTTGGGAAAACACACTTTGGGAAATGCTCAGCCCATGTCTCAGTTTCCCCATCTGCCCCTTATCTGGCCTCATCTATTTAAAGCCTGTATAGTAGAGACAGCCTCGTGATGGCTGACAAAATGGGCTCTGATCTCAGTGAATACTGAGAGGTTGAAGTATAATAAACCTGCAGTCAAAACCATTGGTGTTGGGGAGCATTCACATAAATCTGTTTACTCCGTTGCCTTGCCACAGGCAGCTTTTCCTCTCTACACATCCATTCCTATCTTGGTAGTGAAGTGGCTGCAGCAGCAAGCAAGCCCTCACTCGGGACAGTTTGTATTCCAAAACCAAGTTGCCAAATATCTTAAGCCTCAGTTCGGATCTCAGCCTTGTTTGCTTTTGCTCCTGCAACAGCCAGGCTTCATTCAGCATTCGTGAAGGTTGGTGGGTAGTTGACATTCTGACGTGGGTTCTGCCTGTCTGCAAGCATCACTGGGGACTACTGTTTCCTTTCAGAATTAGGCTGAATATCAGGAACAGTTCCCTGCTAAAATTCATGAGAGGCTTCCAAGCTACTCTGTGAGCCTGCGGCTGGGTTTTTCATACACTGTAGCTCAGCATAAAGGGGTTAGTTTAAGTCTCCAGCAATTGATCTTTGCACTTGGACAATGTCCTTGCAATGCAACGCACGCGTGTTAGCCCTAGAGTTGCTGTAATTTATACTTCGCTAATATGCCTCCGGTGCTAAGCACATGGTATGCAGACCCACTGGGGTGGGCTTTTCCAAACAGGCTGACCCGCAGCTGGAGGATAAAGTTAAAGATCAGACACCCAAGCACTTACCTCTCTGCCAACGAGCTCAGCCTTGCTGCCCTGGTTTGCTCCACAGTTCCCAGGAAGTTCCTGGAACTGCTGCTTTTAAAGGTGCAGGCTGCCTTTACTGCCTGCAAGGACAGCCTTATCCTCTAGCAAAGCAGGAAAAGAGGGGCAGAGTTTCTTCTTTCCTAATAGTTTATATTCTGATGGTTTAGTTGATTTGTTTGTTTTGGCATATGCATAGAAAGCCCTGTCATGCAATTCGCTGTGTTAGGTGCTGTACACAGAGCCTAAAAATGACCCCGTCCCTACAGTGCTTACGGTATTGAGTAAATTTTAACCTCCCGCATTACTGATTAAGAATTGAAGCCCTTCAGGAGTGCAAAGGAGAGATACAGTATGGGTCTATCCAGCAACTTCTGTAAGCAATTATAATCCCATCGTCAACCCCACAGGTCAACCAGGTGCGTCAGTCTCTGGGGCACCTCAATGGTTGAACCCATGCTGAAGCAGCAAAACAACAGTGCAAATTTTGATGCAGATTTTACATTGTTGACACTCGTGTGGCCTGGAGCCCTATAGGAAGTGACTTAGATAGGAAGATAGTCATCCAAGCCAAGATTTTACTGGTGGGAGATGGCAACTGTTGAGTTAATCACACTGCACTGAGCTATTCTTTGTGAATGATACCAGACCCCCAAAGCAACAAGGTCAGATTTGCCAAGTCATTTAGCTAAGTCCCCTTGGGTTCAAAGAGAAGCCCTGTCCTTTGGCAGCAAGGATGCTGCTCCTGGAGACCCCTGTGCGCCCTGAGACTCCTATGCCTTTAAGGGTTTGTCTCCAAAGTTGGTGATAGGGAAAAAGCAAACCACTGCACTCTGAGATGAAAAGCCTCTTGTTTTTAATGTCCAACAGAGAGCTTCATTCAATTACTCAGCAATAAGATCTGCTTCCGTGGGTGTGCTGAGCAGGAGGGCCAGAGGCATTGAGTTGTGCCATGAAGCGGGCAACAGCCAGAGCAACGAGAACAGGTACAGAGGCTCCAGATAAGCCAGCTGAAAGGAAAGTGGGTTTTCCCATTGTTGTTTGCCCTTCACATGCTGAGTATCTGGGGAAATGGACATAATGCCCTGCTCTGATCTTAAAGGTCTTTTCCAACCTAAACAGTTCTGTGATTCTATACCCTTTCCCTGAGCCCATGAAACAGCCCAAAACATGAGAAACACCCAGGCATAGGGAGAAGAACGGGTGCAGCCCTTTCTAGGTGTTTCCCATGTCTGTTCCCACAAACAATGGACATTTCTGGTTCTGCATGGGCTTTTTCCTGCCCCACACCTCTGCAAGACCCTGCTGGGCTTTTACTTCCAACCTGATGCTCTTCCCCAGGCTGATGCAAGGAGAAACCGACCGAGTTTAACTCCTTTAGCTCTTTCACTAATATGGGGACCAAAGGAGGATACAGATTGCAAACAAACCAGATCCTGGTTTCCTCTAACAATCTGTTGCAAGTTCCTGGTCCACACTGTAAGAAGCCCCTGTTTCTTCTGCAGCCTACTACATGGTCAGTAGCTAACATTTCATTTCCCTATAGGATGGGGGAGTCTCACTTGCTGTAGGGGACTATTGCACACATGCAGCCAAGCACACATGGATGTGTTTGACTCTGGGAAGACAGGGATTTGGGAGCTCACCATGACTCTACGAAGTAGATTTTGGACATGCAGAATAGCAGCAGCTTTTATTAACTATAAATTGCTGGTTATAGAAAGCTGCACCCATTGCATAAGAAATAAAAAAAAGCAGTGAGTTACTGTATTTTAAAAGTCATAGCTGCAAAATATTAGCGCATACAAATAATCAGGACAACTGCGGTGATTAATGACATTTTTTACTTTATGGAATACATGTTGTATTTTGGGGAAAAAAACAACTTAATAGTTGTACTTCATAAATCTTTTTTTTTATTTAATTATAATTTACTTATATAATTTTCTTAATCATGAGTGCATAGTTGTAATGCTTCCACAATTTGTACTAAAAGGAATTTCAAGCATCTTCTCAAAGGTCAAAGTGATCACTGATCACATTTGAGCAATTTCTCATACTAAAAATCTTAGCCGTTGGGTATCTGATTAAGATTCATCATTTCTCCTTATACCAATATAATTGGTATCATTGCAGACACATCCTCAGTAGAACAGATGAGTTTCAGGAAAATAATTCAGGAAAAATAATTCAGCAAAAATTGCTGAGCCATGATAATTAATGTGCAATAACACCCGGAGTGGAGTCTTATGAGAGGAGCATCTACTCCCTGCAGGCTGCTGCTGGGTGATAGCAAACAGAACGCATGGGAGAGGCTTTCAGTTCAAAGAAATACTGCTTTTCGGTTATGACACTGAGGGAACGGGAGTTGTGTAAAGTCTGACGCCAGACAATTGTCTGCTCATGGTTCTCATCAGTTTTAGGACATAAACAGCCCATCCGTGAGTATTCGCGCAGTGTGGCAGAGGCATGGGACTGTCCAACTGGTGTGTGAGAAGGTGGTGTGAATGCAAGAGCAAAAAGGACCGGCTTATGGCTTAACTGTAGCAGATTTGGCACTGGATGTCTTTGTTTTCCCAGCTATTAAATTCCAAAAATAATACGGTATTCATTTAAAGAGGTGGGTATGGTTTCCCCGGGTGGCAGCACAAAGTAATAGAGAAAGAGACATACAGCTTCACTGCTCTGCCCTGCTACTCTGCATGTATTTAGAAAAGCTTTTACGAGATAAAAGGAATAGGGGATGAGCAGAGTCTGCTTGCAGATAAGCACAAACAGAAGGGGAGTGATTTGATTGAGCTGGGAAGAAATTATTTGTGCCCAAACCAAAAAAAGAAGCAGGAGCAGTTGTAAAAATAAATTTCTTTTCCAGATTCACTCCAGCATGTTCTGCCTTACACTGGTGTAGAGGGAAAGAGAAAGCTTAACGTTTAAATGCTTCTCAGAAACAGAGGGGAGGATTGTGTGTAATGCCATTGAGTTGAATTATAATTCAGACAGTGAGTTAGAATAGAGACAACCTGCTTGTATTGATGGGTACGAATTTCTTGTCTAGTGTTATATTGAATTTATCTTTCAGTGTTTTCTCCATTTCTTCATCTGCGAGGATTCTGATTTCCACCAGATCCATATTATCCCTATAATTGTACTTTATCTCAGTGAATTTCCATCCCACCAGAGCCCTAATGCCATCCATGGTCTGCAGGCTGCAGATAGACTTTTTCACAAACAGCGAGTCAGGCGCGGTCTGCAGGTGGGCATTACAGGCTCGGAACTCTTCAATGTCCCGTGGCTGAAGGGTGAAGAGATAAACCCGACGGCAAACTTCCTTTTCTATGTTATGGGAAGCGGAGGCACTTTGGTTGGGAACCCACTGCTTCCTCTTCACCTTCTCAAGGTACCAGACCCCACTCTCCTCCAGGAAGCGAAAGACACCAGGAATCTGCGGCTGGTCTGTCTTTGAAATCAGCTCCATTGGCTGCCAGATCTGGTAAGCCATCCCAAACCCACCATCCACAATGAAGGATTTGTCATCAAGCACCACTTTTAGCAGCAGATGATCGATTTCATCTGAGTATGCATCGTACTCCGGGACATAAACTTTTGATCCCAGAAGGGTGACATTGTAGCCGAGGGTTTTCAGGACCCAAGATAAAAGGTGGTTGTTTTCCATGCACCAGCCCCCACGGTTTTTCCTCACTATCTTGTTGTAAGTTGCTTCCAGGTCCAGCTCAATGCTTTCCCCGCAGTGGATGCTGAGGTTCTCAAAAGGGACTGCTTGGATGTGATGCTGGAATATATCAGTCAAGGTAGCCAGGTCTGGCTTATCATAGGAGCCCTGGTAAGAAATCCTGGTGAAATATTCCTTGATGTCCATGTTGCTGCTGAGAGAATGGTGGAAAAAAATAATAGGTTGTGTCAGAAGTGGTGGAAGAATCTTCCCCATCTCTTATAATAGGGCACTCATTATTATGGGTGGCCTACTCAGAAGATGAGCAGGATTTGACTAATGGCCCCATCAAAGGCAGCTGAGTATTAACACTGAGGGAAGCCAATGGGACATTGCTGATGAGCACAAATGTTATTTTTAATTGTTTCTTTTACAGCTGTGATGAAAGGCTCCAGCTGTGCTAAGCACATTTCAGTACAGTTCCTGCCCAGCAAAGCTACAAATCTCTGTAGGAAGGAACAAAAACAGTAGCAGCACTGTTTCCACACTGGAAATTACAGGAACTGAGCCTCTCCAGATCTGAACTGCCTTACTCTCTGTTTGACTCAGCAAAGCAGAAGCAGAAAACAAACCCTCCCACTCTTGCAGAGCAATCCAGAGCCTCCTCTGCAGCCAGATCTGAAATAAATCTGTCCTGAAGTGGTATTTCCTTCATTATTTAGGCAGCCTGGCACGAGCTAGTCTCGCTTGCTCCTGCTCCCCATGCTGGTAGTAGCAGATGTGACCTGGAGCACAGAGTGGGGGCGATTTTTAGGCCAGAAACACAGCAGAGAGGGAGGTTTTTTGCTTCATCTGTTGTGAGCTGTCTCCCCGCAGCACAGCTTAGCTCTCTAGCTCTGCTAATCACAACCCTACACCAGCAGCAGGAGGAAACCAAGGTTTGGGGCCAAACTACAAGTTTCAGGGGGCTTCACATTTTCTAACACCATTTTTTGGGGATGCATTTGCTCCTTCAACTCAAAGTCTCCCCAGCAGGGGTGGCTGCCCATGGGTAGGGGACCAGGCATCACCCTTCCCAACACAAGAGAAGGGCTCAGTGGGAGGCTGTGTGTCATAAGCACAGGGGGTGGAAAGCAGCTCGAACACTCCCAGCCCTTGAATGGTAAGGAAACAAGGAAGGGATATTGATATAGCCAAGTACTTTTGGTATTCCTCCCCAAGCACTGCTAAACTTCAGACGTCTCTGAAAATGGAGCGATGATGTTCAGGTTATTGACCTGAGAGGTCCCAAAATGTTCTCATGTTCCTGTATATGATTCTTAAGGCAAAATTGTAAGAAAAAGCCCAACTATTCCAACTGTCCCTCATGACATCCTTGTCTCTAAATCGGAGAAACATCAATTTGATAGATGGACCACTCGGTGGATAAAGAACTGGCTGGATGGCTGCATGCAAAGAGTTGTGGTCAATGGCTCAGTGTCCGGCTGGAGACCGGTAACAAGTGGTGTCCCTCAGGGATCGGTGTTGGGATCGGTCTTGTTCAACATCTTTGTCGGTGACATGGACAGTGGGATTGAGTGCGCCCTCAGCAAGTTTGCCGATGACACCAAGCTGTGTGGTTCGGTTGATACGCCGGAGGGAAGGGATGCCATCCAGAGGGACCTTGACACGCTTGTGAGGTGGGCTGATGCCAACCTGATGAAGTTTAACCATGCCAAGTGCAAGGTCCTACACCTGGGTCGGAGCAATCCCAGGCACAGCTACAGATTGGGCAGAGAAGAGATTCAGAGCAGCCCTGCAGAGAAGGACTTGGGGGTGTTGGTCAATGAGAAAATGAACATGAGCCGGCTTCAGTGTGCGCTCGCAGCCCAGAAAGCAACCGTATCCTGGGCTGCATCAAGAGGAGCGTGACCAGCAGGTCAAAGGAGGTGATCCTGCCCCTCTACTCTGCTCTCGTGAGACCTCACTTGGAGCATTGTGTGCAGTTCTGGTGTCCTCAATATAAAAAGGACATGGAACTGTTGGAACAAGTCCAGAGGAGGCCACGAGGATGATCAGGGACTGGAGCACCTCCGGTATGAAGAGAGGCTGAGAGAGTTGGGGCTGTTCAGGCTGGAGAAGAGAAGGCTGCCTGGAGACCTCATAGCAGCCTTCCAGTATCTGAAGGGGGCCTACAAGGATGCTGGAGAGGGACTGTTCATTAGGGACTGTGGTGATAGAACAAGGGGTAACGGGTTAAAATTTAGGGGAAGTTTAGATTGGATCTAAGGAAGAAATTCTTTACTGAGAGGGTGGTGAGGCACTGGAATGGGTTGCCCAGGGAGGCTGTGAATGCTCCATCCCTGGTGGTGTTCAAGGCCAGGTTGGATAGAGCCTTGGGTGCCATGGTTTAGTGTGAGGTGTCCCTGCCCATGGCAAGGGGGTTGGAATTAGATGATCTTATGGTCCTTTCCAACCCTAACTATTCTATGATTCTATGATTCCATGATTAAATTCTTAATCTGATGAAAAATTGCACACCACAAATTGTATGGGGATTTTGGACAGATATTTTCAATTATAAAGAAAGCAGTGAAAATGAAAAATTTCTATTTGGTGTAATACCCTGGCAGAAGCAGAAGGTGCCCTGGGTTGGCTACTTGTGTCCTTTATTGTACAGAGAAGCTGTGGCTTCTCCTTCCCTGGCAGTGTTCAAGGCCAGGTTGAAAAGGGCTTGGAGCAACCTCATCTAGTGGAAGGTGTCCATGCCCATGGCACAGGGTTGGAAGTGGATGAGCTTTTAAGTCCCTTTCAACCCAAACCATTCAATGCTTCTATGATGCTAACCTTTTGGATAGAAGTGTTACAGAAATCTGTACCTATTGCATTATGGCCACCTCCATGTCTCTGACGTCCAACAAGAAGGCCTAAATGATCCACTATCAGGTGATTATTCAGTGGATTGTATTTGTTCAGCTTTTGGCTCGTTCCCAAGCTTTCCCCCACATCCCCAGAACTACAACTCTATTCGTTTTTGAAAACTTGGCAGAAACCTAGTTCTTGCCATGTGAACTTTAAACCAGTATCCCCAGCAAATGAGTTGTTTTTCCCTTTCTTCCATCCTTTCACTTTGCCGTATCAGGCAAAACACATATAGCAACTTTTCCTTGAAGGGAAAATGTTGGTGTGGGGTTTTTATCTGTCTGTCCATCTCTTGCGGGTGTTTATAAGGCCCTTTCAACTGTGGTATCTGAAATAAGTCAGATGGCAAAAGTGCCCAATCTGCTTGAGGCTGATAACTGAGTAAATAAACCAGCGTACCTATTACACTGAGCAGTTGAGCATTCCCCACTCTGCTGTTACACCATTTTCTGCTGTGCTTTGCCTTCAAAGAGATTTAACTTCCTGGTTAGGGAGCACTCAGCTACCAAGATTCAGCGTTTCAAAAAGCAGACTTACTTGGAGAACCAGTTCAACCACCAGTGTACTTCCAGGGCTCGAGGGATATGGTTTTAAGGTACGGTGGCGTGGCTGGCTGTCCTTTACCTAGTGCAGACACAGCTTGAGGACTCTTCTCCAGCTCCTTTTCAGGGAAATGTCTTTTCATAGAATCATAGAATAGTTAGGGTTGGAAAGGACCTTAAGATCATCAAGTTCCAACCCCCCTGCCATGGGCAGGGACACCTCACACTAAACCATGCCACCCAAGGCTCTGTCCAACCTGGCCTTGAACACCGCCAAGGATGGAGCATTCACAGCTTCTCTGGGCAACCCATTCCAGTGCCTCACCACCCTCTCAGTAAAGAATTTCTTCCTTAGATCCAATCTAAACTTCCCCTGTTTCAGTTTGAACCCGTTACCCCTTGTCCTGTCACTGCAGTCCCTGATGAAGAGTCCATCCCCAGCATCCGTATAGTCCCCCTTCAGATACTGGAAGGCTGCTATGAGGTCTCCACGCAGCTTTCTCTTCTCCAGGCTGAACAGCCACAAATTTTGCAGCCTGTCTCCATACAGGAGGTGCTCCAGTCCCCTGATCATCCTCGTGGCCTCCTCTGGACTTGTTCCAACAGCTCCGTGTCCTTCTCATGTTGAGGACACCAGAACTGCACACAATGCTCCAAGTGAGGTCTCACAAGAGCAGAGTAGAGGGGCAGGATCCCCTCCTTCGACCTGCTGGTCACGCTCCTCTTGATGCAGCCCAGGATACGGTTGCTTTCTGGGCTGCGAGCGCACACTGAAGCCGGCTCATGTTCATTTTCTCATCGACCAACACCCCCAAGTCCTTCTCCGCAGGGCTGCTCTGAATCTCTTCTCTGCCCAACCTGTAGCTGTGCCTGGGATTGCTCCGACCCAGGTGTAGGACCTTGCACTTGGCATGGTTAAACTTCATCAGGTTGGCATCAGCCCACCTCACAAGCGTGTCGAGGTCCCTCTGGATGGCATCCCTTCCCTCCGGCGTATCAACCGAACCACACAGCTTGGTGTCATCGGCATCATTCAACTCCCTTTCACTTGCCTCTGTCAGATTGCAAAACCTAGGGAAAAAAAAAGAAGAAAAAACAGAAGGGTGGAGCATGAGAGCTGTAAAGAGTGAGCAAAACCAACAGCACTGTTTCCACACATGCAAAACCTGGTTGTTATTACAGCAGAAACCTCTTCGCATTGCCACTCATTTCATGCTTTCTGCAGGGGCTAGCTTAGGCTGTGAGGAAAACTGTATTTCTTTGTTTCAGTAGCCAGCCAAATGCACTCAGGTAATATATGTGTATTTTTCCCCAGGTATTAGGTTGCTATTTGTTTTAAAACATGGGGAAGAAATCTTGCACGTGTTCAATTGCAGGCAGTTTTTGCAAGGCCAGGTTGGACAGAGCCTTGGGTGACATGGTTTAGTGTGAGGTGTCCCTGCCCATGGCAGGGAGGTTGGAACTTGATGATCTTAAGGTCCTTTCCAACCCTAACTATTCTATGATTCTATGATTCTATTATTCTATGATATTCATAACGGCAGAACTCCCTCATGCTTTATGTTCATTGCCTTATGTAATTCTAGATATCAAATATCTGTGGTTACATATCTTCCTGGATTTGTATCTGTGGCATCCATCATGTGCAGCTTGGTGGAGTCCACTCCACCAGCCAAAGGATGAGCCTGCAACTACAGCAACAGCTTTTGCCCATGAGAAGGGAGTAGCTGTGCTGGACATTGCTTCGCTTTAGTTTTTTTGGTGAAGAACACACCAAATCTCAATTTTAGTCTTTAGACTATATCTGATGCATCTTTCTGAGGGCTGGTGACTGTCAAAAATAATCCCCTCTGCTTATCTTCACCTTGCCAATATGAGGTTTCTCACACAAGCCAACACCAAGGATTAATGCAGACTGAGAGAACACATTGGTCTGTAGGGCTTTCCAGACCTGAGGGTTTCAGTGTAAATCTCTTACATGTAAATGGTCGTAATTCAGTTAGTTAAATTCCATGAAAAATCATTCTACTACTCTATCATTGATTCTACAAGGGGAACAATTGGCTTTTCTACATGAATGCCTTTATCTCATAGAGGGTTTGAAGAAAAGAAAAAAATGGGATAACTGCTTCGCTGAAAACTATGCCTATATATCTGGCTGCTATTTTCCTATGAATCATGACAGTTGCAACGGGACATGTCAGAGTGGGGTCCTCACTGAATCATGGTCACAGTGCATGGGGGCACACTATAGCTGCTTCTGCCACTTCACCACGAGCGTTCAGGGTCCATATTGGGAAGGAGAAGTTGTCTTCCATTTCACAAGCGATAATCACATCCTTACTGTGCTGTTACTGTCTCCATCTCGTGGGCCACCTCTCCTGGAGATGCCAGCAGTGTTGTCAAACTATGAAAATGTTGAGGAGAAAGTTCTTCAGGTTGGAAAGCAGAGAGTTGTGCTGGCTCCTCTGAACGTGCCAGTAGCTGGGGTCTACAAGGGCTGGGTCTGTGGCTGGGGAGGCTTCGAGCCATGGTTTTGGCTTTGCTGGCATCTGGAGAGGAGCAGTGACGTAGAGCACTGAAGAGGAGGATGAAGAAGACAAGGAGATAAAGGTGGTTGTCCCAGAAAACTGGAGAAGGGGCTGGAGAAGCCAGCAGCCTGTTTAACAGCTTTCTGCATCTGCTTGCCCACCTTGCCCCCTCACTAATGCAGCCATTGAACTCTACCAAATATTTGGGGTAACTCAGGCTTTCTCAACAGCTCTTTGGCCAGCTTTGCCCCATTCCCATTAGTTCCTTCATGGGAGAAGTGCTGTCCTACCTGGGTTCACCTACTTTTCCTGTTGCCAACCTGCTACATCCACAATCTTCATAACCACACAGACTCCTCTAGTTTTTCCTTCTGAAAGATCCAGCTCAAAGACAGAAAGATCAGTGGTCTCCTCCGGGTTCTGGGGTGTGCAGGTACTGGTCCTGGAAACAAAATAACTCAAAAATCGCTCATGCAGCGCTCGGATGTACCAATAAGGCAGTACTGGGATTGCAACTTGTATGGTTGGGCATGGAGGGGGCCCCCATCCTGGGCAGCGAAGAGAGCTCATGCACAGGGTCAGCAGAACCCACCCCTTTCCATGCTGAATATTTGGCTCAGGGCATATCTGTAAGACACAGCTGCAGTTTGCATTTCTTTTTTGCACTGATTTCCCCGCTTCTCAGCTCCCACGAGTGCTGCCCAAAATGCTCCTTAACAAACCAGAGCCAAGGCAGCCACAGCAGCATCACATGTAAAGTGGTTTCAAGCACGAAATGCATCTCTGCAGGAGCAGAATCTGAAACCAACTCACCTTCCTGGGGGCCATGGGCAGAGCCAGGGGCTCCACTGCCATCCCAGGGCACCTCTGCCTTCAGCCATGGGGCTGCCCCAGCTATGGGCAGCATCCCAGTGAGCAGGAGGTTGCTGTGTAATTGGTCCTCAGCATGAATTTCAGCAAATGCCATCCAGAGGGACTTCGACACTCTTGTGAGGTGGGCTGATGCCAACCTGATGAAGTTTAACCATGCCAAGTGCAAGGTCCTACACCTGGGTCACAGCAATCCTAGGCACGGCTACAGGTTGGGCAGAGAAGAGATTCAGAGCAGCCCTGCAGAGAAGGACTTGGGGGTGTTGGTCGATGAGAAAATGAACATGAGCCGGCTGCAGTGTGCGCTCGCAGCCCAGAAAGCAACCGTATCCTGGGCTGCATCAAAAGGAGCGTGACCAGCAGGTCGAAGGAGGTGATCCTGCCCCTCTACTCTGCTCTCGTGAGACCTCACTCGCAGTATTGTGTGCAGTTCTGGTGTCCTCAACATAAAAAGGACATGGAACTGTTGGAACAAGTCCAGAGGAGGCCACGAGGATGATCAGGGACTGGAGCACCTCCTGTATGGAGACAGGCTGAGAAAGTTGGGGCTGTTCAGCCTGGAGAAGAGAAGGCTGCGTGGAGACCTCAGAGCAGCCTTCCAGGGTCTGAAGGGGGCCTACAAGGATGCTGGGGATGGACTCTTCATCAGGGACTGCAGTGACAGGACAAGGGGTAACGGGTTCAAACTTAAACAGGGGAAGTTTAGATCGGATATAAGGAAGAAATTCTTTACTGTGAGGGTGGTGAGCACTGGAATGGGTTGCCCAGGGAGGCTGTGAATGCTCCATCCTTGGCGGTGTTCAAGGCCAGGTTGGACAGAGCCTTGGGTGGCATGGTTTAGTGTGAGGTGTCCCTGCCCATGGCAGGGGGGTTGGAACTTGATGATCTTATGGTCCTTTCCAACCCTAACTATTCTATGATTCTATGATTCTAAATGGTGGGTTTTTTTCACCCTTCCAGAAGGGTCAAACCACCACCGTGTTATCATACAGCGCCACTGCTTCCTGCACTGCTTGGCAGAGCGGGTCCATCCTGCCATGGGGCACAGGGCTTTGGCTCCCTCCCATAATCATCGGGGAAGTAGGGATTGCCTCTCAGCAGCCTCCCAAAGGAGCTCAGACACCCACCATTTGCCTGTGGCTGAGATTCTACTTTTGCAGCTTAACTCTGCAATAACAGAATGACCTCTCTCGACTCTGCATCTGACCATTGCAAACACTGCTGCAAAAACATGCCAGTGCTTCCCAAATCAGCATGTAACATGCACCCAGAGCACCTTTGGAGACTCAGGGTGTTAATCTTTCTCTCTTTATTTCAGTGCCCTATCTAGGAATTTGATCAATTCTGTTTTACTGATTTTTTGTACAGATAAATGCTCCCATGATTAACCAGTTAATAATTGTCATCATGTTACGCTGTCATTGCCGAAGGGAAGTGTGACAGTGTAATATGTAATGGGGCATCAGCGTTGCTGGCTGGACCCTGAGACAGCTTCATTTCATGCTTTCTAATGAGAGATGTCCATCACACTGTCAAAGGCCTTCTTTGGACGTTTCCTAAATGGCGAAATTAGGAAGAATTTGGGGAAGTGTTGTTACAGATTCAGCCAGGCAAAATGGGCATTCACGTCAGAGCATGCAAGCGAAGCAGATGATCTATGGGGAAATACTCAGTTGCTGAAGACCAGTTCATAATTCTCTTTAATTTCACCATGTTTTCACCGTTGCTTGGTAATTGCAGGGCAATGAATTTTCCAGTGCAGGGACAGAAAGGCCTTATTTGAAAATGTTATGTTAGTCTAGTCCAGAAGTCAACATATGACATCCTATTAAATTTAATTAGCTGATCATCTGCAAAAATTCCGTACAGCTGCTAAACAAATACATAAAGCAGCCTGTGGCCTGGGCACAGGTAATGTAATTCCACCCATTTAGGTATGACCTACTTGCTCAAAGAGGATCCACAAGTCAACAGTCTCTGCCATTATCAGGCACGTAAATGGCTGGGTATCCAAACCCGTGTACTATATGCAGAAAAAATATTGTTGCAATATATTTTAAGAGGAAAATAATTCCCAGTTAATGAGCAGGTGCTCTGACTGAAGGAGAGTTATATACGTGTAGGAATACATGGGGGAGAGATGAGCATTCACTCAGCCCTCCAGAATTCCTTAGGTGAGCTCACATTTGGGGTAGCAGAGAGGTAGTGATGAAACAGTTGTGAATGATGTTTTTCTGCATCAGGGTTATGAAACAACAGAAAGAACACTGCAAAAGGAAATATTCCTTAATTTTCCTAAATGGAAGAGATCTTGGCTTTATAATTCACATGTTTTCCATACGGAGATCTAATTCATATTAGTGGACATATATTTTTATATATACACACATATATTAGCTCTGAATTATAAAAATCTTTGTGCATGTGCCTAAATGCAGCAGCAGACACCATTTCTGACTGTTTCTGAGCAGTGAAACTATCAAGCCCCATCCTCAGCAGGGTTAACTTGTCCTAATTCCACCGTACCCTTGAAGCAATGCTACTTCCATTCACCTATCTTTGGGGCTGCTCCTACAAAGCCGAACTGTTGTTTCAATGGAAAGACTCTCATAGATTCTTGTGGGAATTTGTATCAGCTCTAATTCAGGCAAACAGCCTGGAAATAGGCAAAAAGTAGAACAATTACACAAATTCTGTCATTCCCATTACTTATATTTATTTACTTTTTTTTTTTTTTTTTTTGAGGGAAAACCTTTTATCTCAGTGAAAGAGTAGAAAACAGAGAGTTACAGTGACAGCAAAGGAAAAAAAGAGCAACTGCATCATCAGAAAACACATATTAATTAAAATGCGCTAACACACATCCCAGAAAAAGAAAGCAGAAATGCACTGGGTTCAAAATGCTCCCCCAGACTTACCTTTACTGGGGTATTTATGGATGTGTCAAGGGGAGTTATAGGAAGATTCAGAAGCAAGAAGACAGATGTGTGGGGATCTTCACTGAATCTTGGCAATAAATAGCCCCCCCCAAACATTACCAATGTCAGGCATGTCCATGGAGCTGGTGTTTACAGACTGAAAGGGTTTTCCCACTGTAAAAGCCAAAGGCAGTAGAGCAAGGGTTACTGTGGCAACCCGGCCTCTGGAGCTCTTGGTTTTCCTTCCTGCTACACACAGGGACATTGCTGTGACTTCTAAGTGGCACTGCAGGGATTCACGGGCAGATAGAAACTCTTCTCACATGGTTTTTCTGCCTCCCCATGCACCCACAGCCAGTACATACAGCATGAAGTACTGCGCACCACATATAGGTGTATGTGTGGAGAAGGAGGGGAGCAAACAGAGCTGGGAGAAACTGCACATGATTTTGCTAGCTGGCACCCTGTGCTCTGCTGTACCTGAGGAGGGATGAAAGGAGGAATGCAGCCCTCCGGGGCTAAGGGATGAACTGAAAGCTGGGAAGCAGCTTTTAGATACAGTCTATGCAGCGGGTTGTATTCTGGAAAGCAGAGACGGGAAAGAAACTCTCTACTGACAAAGTAAATTGTCATAGCTGGTGGGATCTAAAATCACAGCCACTTCTGCATTGCTCATCTGGGAGCTGACTGAATCTTTTAAAAGTAATTTCAAGTTACTGAATCAAATCATCTTCCAGGAATCAAGCTTTGCCAAGAGGCAGCCCTTTCCCAAAATCCAGTTCTATGAATGCTGTGCTGCCCCAGGGCTGATACCCATAATACTCCTTTTTCCAGCAAGGACCAGTTTGATCCTTGATCCTCTGAACTGGTGAACGGCCTTTGCCGTGAGGTGGTGAACCTGATTGAAGTGACATAGACCAAATCCACTTTCACCCCATACGGTAAAAGGGAACTAATTCCATGCAACAACAATGGTACTTCCTTTTCCTCATCACGCTGTTACAAATTGATGCCACTTCCCAGTCAGTGTTTCCTCTCAGGCAGATGCTGAGGATGCCATCATGCTGGAAGATCTACCTTTCCAACCGTTTATTTAATGGGAGCTGTGGTATGAAATCCTGGTGAAAGAGTCCTTGAAAAGTAACCACCTGCTTTTTAAGCAGCCGGAGACACATCTCCGCTGTTCCTCTAGTAAAATAAATAGACCTGTCATGGAAACAAGCCTGTGGTTTGACCGCACTCTGTGAAGTCCCACTGAGATGAATCCCAACATTAAATTTGTCTATTCACACTAATGTTATTTTTAATTGCTTTCTTGGCAGTTGTGCTCCAAGCCTGCCTATCATTGGGTGCTGCACCTCGTGTCTCATTGCAGCTCGTGATCCCCCCTGGCCAGAGCAAATGAAGACACATATAATATTGACAAATCTAACGTCGCTGGAGCTGGAGAACAGGACCCTGAACCCAGCAGGCAGTGGAGGTAAGTGCCTTCGACTCAGGATAGCTTTCTGCTAAAATACCAGGGCTGTGCAAACCCTTGGGGAAATTCCTGAGACGTAGCAGGAGTCATTGCAGTAAAATGGCTGCAATGCTTTTTTTCCTCTGATTTCCACCTTCCACAAAAGGCATGAGGTGCCCCCCAGACCTGCAGGGAAGATGGCATGAGCAGGTCTCTGAACCCTTCAGCAAGGAAACCCCATCCCCTTCATCACCCATGGAAACACTAAGCAACCTCACCAAAAGCTGGTCCTCTGTCTTGCACCAGGTCCTTATCCACTTTGCAATTATTCTTCTCATCCCTACCTATACCAGCATAGCTAATGATTTTCCAAATAGTGCTGTATCAAAAGCTTTCCTGAAACGCAGCACCTGAAATCCCACTACACATTCCTTCCTTCTAGAAAATCACTTACCTAATCATAGAAACCCAATAGTTAATTTGAGATCTCATTTTCAGTAAACTTCCACTCTGCTGTTATTGCTCACAACAGTCAGAGGCAGCCAGAGCATCTGATGTGCCTTAATCTGTCTCTCCCTTATGCATGCATCTGAGGCATCTTCTCCAGCGGCATCTGAAACCAGACAGTGGGAATGTATATTCTGCTTTCAGCTAATAATTGAGAGACTAAACCTGCCTGGCTGCTAGGGACTCAAGGGAAGGGCTCAGAAATTGCCTGGGAGCTTCCTTCTCAACTTTTATTGAAGCAGCTCCTGAATTTTTCATCATAAGAAAATTTGACTGCATATTTATATGACCACAAAGATACCTGCTTTAAAACCACAAAATCAGTTCACCATCTGCATCAGTTATCTGCCTTTGTTGTTACACCAGCTAACCTGGCTGATTCGGTTTCCATCACTTTGGGTGATGAAGACGTGAATAAGCAACAGCAGGATCTTCAGGAGAACAGTTGAATTTAAGCCCAGCTTGACCAAGTGGGCATGACTGTGGTCAGACTGCCCATCTGATATTGAAAATCAGAAGAAAAACACCCTTTTCTTTTTTTTTTTTTTTTTTAGCTAAAAACCAGTAATTTGTAGTGGAAAACACTCAATCGAAACATCACAAAACCAGTGAGTTCCTACTGCTCCCAAATGCAAACCCAAATCCCACTTTCATTCAAGATGCAAACCTGACTTGTAGCTTTGACGGCCAGCTGGTATTCCCTCTTTATTTGGTTTTTCCTTCAGTGTTGGTTTGTGCTCAGGCAGAGCTGCTGCAGCTCCGCATATTCCTACCACGGAATAGGGTTCATTTTCCTTTCTTTTCCCTGGGGACAAGCACATACTTTTCGAAGCTGCACACCTTTTTATTAGTTCTATTCCCAGTCCCCAAAACGTTGAAGCCTCTTTTATATGAATATGCTGCAGTTTAGTACCATCAGCAAACTCTGCTGAAGTAGTGAGAAATAGAGAGCTAGCAAAGATCCCTGCGGAAACCCACCCACAGCCCTTCCCTAGCGCTGGGGCTTTGCTCTCATCTCCGCAGCACTCTAATTCACATAATCCACCCTCATTTGTAACCCACCTCATTGCCTGGCCCCAGTTAATGATCTAATTTTGTGTGTTTGGATTTAAAACGCTGTTTAACAATAAATGTTTTGTTTTCTCACTGGTAGCAGCGCTGTGAAATGTTAGTGATCACTAGATGTCACTGTAATTTTACTCTGTCTCCAGCCCTGCTAAACCAACGTGATTCTTTAAAATCCTTTTGAAGAATTTATTAGTGATCAGAAGAATACCCAGCCGCTATCCTGATGGAGAGTTTCCTGTGGTAGGAAATTACTGTCCTTTAATAACGGTCCCACTTCTCTCCCAAACACATAGCCCAAATTCCTTCATGGGAATCTGAGCACTAGCATCGCATCTCCTTCTTTTTCATCCAATCACTCCGTAACTTCAGTTAATCACAGAGGTTTTAGGACCCCAAAATCTTTATAGAAGTATCTTGCTGCTTTCACTGGCCTTAAATGATTTTACAGAATATATTTCTTCAAGGCCAACTCAAATCCACATCTCCTGTTTCCTGAATTGTTGATTTCCCCGTTGTACTCAGCCTTTGGGATGTGACAATTTAAGTATTATAAAATCACACTCCTGCAATGCCACACATGAGATTTTTTTTTTTTTTTTTTTTCCCTAATTGGAAAAAAATGACCACTGAAATCAGTGGTGAATGCTTAAAAATCATTTGTCTCCATCTGACAGCATTATCGAGATCAGCAGAATGTCTTCACTCTGAACTCTGGGACCTGCTGCCAAAGTGCCAAAAGCAGGTCTTTCAAGACAAATCAGTTATTGGGTGTGCAGCGCAGGGGTTCCTAATGCAGCACTGGCAGCTAAGCCTGAGGAACTAAAGCTCTTTGCTGGCATCTTTTGGTGAGCAAGAAGAAAAGACTAAGGGCCGCGGATGTCCTGACAGTGGCAGGGGATGGATGCCAGAGCCTGGCCATATCTATAGGAGCTTTGCAGTAGGGAAATGGGGTCTGCTCCTGCAAGGAGCAGCAAGGGGTGGGATGTCTGGGCAGGAGGTGATGTCCCAAACAAAAGGCACCTTCTGATTTGCTACTTTCATCAAAATGATATGACCTGTCCACCCCTATTAATCCCAACATCTCCCCTGCTCTAATACACTGCATTCCAGTATTGACACCACCTCGCTTTAGATGAGCCTTTTTATCCAGGGTTCATTAAAGAGTGCCTACATAAGCAATAATGCTTCTGGACAAGCATTTCAGTTTTCTGTGGAGCCACCAGAGGAGATTTGTTGGTTCCCATGAGGTCAAAAGCCTTTCATCTTCTGAGCCAGCCATGGCCTATAAAGTAAGTCCTGAATTTCCTTTGAGTTCTGTTGATTAGTTGAAGAGACACAGTCCTCTGTTTAGAAACTCTCCTCCACATCTCACCTAACAATACACACCACCTTTTCCTTAATGAGTAACAGCAACACACAAATCAGAAGATAAAGAGACTTAAAGGTTTTGCCTCTGAACTTCTTAGACAATTTTTAGGGCTGTGCTGCTAATCCTAAAAGATTACTGGGAACCTTGTTAGTAAAATCACATCTATGTTAGATTAGTGCCCAGTAGACAGAAGTATCTCCTACTTAACTGGAGACCCCTTAGTCCTGGGCTCAAGCTAACACAGAGCCACCAGTGCTATGCCTAGGGCAGGAGGAATGCTTTTGGAGTGCATCCCAATTTTGCAGGTACTCATTTGTCAAGCTCGCAGCCCTTAAGGCCAGTGTCCATGATGGAGACTTGCAATCACATCAGCTCTCTCATTGTCTTCCTCTGCTAGGGACAGGCACTGAACAGGTCTTTCATCAAGATAACTGGTAAAAAAGGTAAATAGAGAGAGGAAAACCAAAAGACTAAAGTGACTAACAAATGAAAATGACATCCTGGATCTGTTTTTGTATATATAGCAAACTCTTCTTAAGGAACTGCTTGAATTCTCTTATTTGTTTTGAAGGTTTATAAATTACCCGTGAGCCTGATTGCACGTGCATAAAAAGTGTTGAAACAGTTCAATTACAGGTGTGACAACTTTAAGCCCTGTTTAAACATAGGCATTTCCCTATATATAGAATCTCTGTCCAGGTCATTGACTTATTTCAACATAGTTCAACTCAAACAGGAACCCTTTAAACCAAACCCAACATAAACAAGTAAATACAAAGTGAGGGATTGCATCTTTAGTGTTAGGGTACATTTAATTTAATCAGTCAAAAACCAGATTATTACTGCATGTAACAGAGTTGAAAATGAGACTCAAGTTATGTGTACACCCTTCCATAAGCATTATTGCAAACCATATTTTTAAACAGATTTAATCTTTGTTTACCCAGAAATACCCCATAAGGACTAACTTGAACAATACAGGGCTATGAATTCTTAGCACAGATAAGTTAAAGCAGATGGTGAGCCTGTGTGGATGCGCTCCATCAGACAAAATGTGGCCATAATTGGATTTATTTTAATTCGCTTATACTTTGCCTACAGGACAAATACTGGTAAAGTTCCTCATGCAGACAAGCCCTGAGGTTAGGGCTTTCAAGGAGCTGCTGTCAACTCTATTTTGAAAATTGGACTTAAATGCAAAAATAACATAGGTGCTTATAAATGAAAGTGAAGCCTCAGTCTTAAAACCTTTATTCATGGTCAGATCTTTCCTCCATAATTCACTCTGGCTAGCACTTTATGCAAGTGGCCCAGAACGAAATGATGCTCCCCATAAATAGGATCTCACTTATCAAAGTGTTTTGCACCAACTAGGCTAATGCTGGGCACAGGAGGGGATATCCCTCACCTCCAGCAGTTTCAATTTTCACATGCTTTGCAGCAGAGGAAGCAGGCAAATTCCTGTTGGGAGATGCCATCCTTGACATGCAGTGCAGAGACGGGGGAATGCAGGCAACAACCTTTTCCAGCCGCATCTTCTGCTGTTTGCTTGAATGTGCTGCATTCCCACCTCTGCAGCCCACCTCCTTGTAGGGATTTCTTTTCATCCTCTTGATTTATGGGCTTCCTGTATTCCCATGCTTGATGGCAACTAAATCATCACTTTTAACCTGCGTTCTTGTTAGGAAGAAGGCAGCTTGCTTTTTCCCGCTAGGAATGTGCTGGTGATGAGTCCTGATGCGCCAGAGGATGTGTGTGGTGGCTCTAAGCGCTGTGTCCCAGTCAAACAGGAGGAAGGGGTTCACTTCTGTCTGCACTGAGCGGTAATGGTTGTAAATATACCCAGCAATTACAGTCATATTGCTGTGCAAACACATAGTAAATGCAACTCTCATTTCCTTATGAATTATGCACAATGGGCCACAACAAGTTGCACTGACTGGCCATGCAGAAGCCTGCAACAGCATCATCGCAACCTTCGTTTTCCCTTAGAATTTCCCAAATGTTCTCTCTTCCAAACTGCCCCAGCAAACTGTGAGTGCAGGATGCACATGGGCTGCTGACCTGCTGCCAGCCACCCGCAGCCAAGCCGGCTGGATGGCCACGGAGCACGTGGAGATGTGTGACTGCAGAGGCAGATGGTACATGGGGAGGAATGACCCGGCTACAGAGACACCTCTGACAGCTGTTTATTTCATTGCATTTAATTGATGCTGGCTCTTGTGTGTGTGCTTATTCTATGTTTTATCCTGAGAAATGCTGACCGTGTGAGGCAGTGCCCAGTTAAAAAAGGTCAAACCCCTTTTAGTTAGCGTTGCACACTGAAGGATAGAGAGCACACTATCAGTAACTCAGTGCTGCCACACGTGCCAGCCTTGTCCCCGCATCAGTCACTTTGGAATGATGGCCGGTTTGCTTGAGCAGAACCCAAATACAGTCTCACTTGTTCATCACCACGAAAATCAAAGAGTGTTTCCCCCACTCAAGGCACAGAGCGGAGACCAGTGGGAAAAGACCCATTTGGCATCTGTGCTCAGCCATACAGTGTGGGTAACCCTTTCCTGAGCCTGCCCTGGGGGAAACAGCTGCCAAGAGCCCTCCAATACACAGATGTTGCTTCCTTTCTGCATTTATGCATTTCAAACATTCCCTCAGTCACACTTATCTACATGCCTCTGATATATATTGTCAGGAACCTGTTCTTGCAGGCTGCATTTAAACTCAAACCACATCAAAGATTCTTGTCTAAGTACCAGTTCTACTTGGCATGAAATCAGTCTATATTCCAGTGCCTCACCTCAAAACTTCTAGCTTCGCAGAATATTTCCTTGTGCATTTGCTAATTAACACACAATACCATATTAGTTTCCTTGCAATTGGCTTTTCAAAACATTTCTGTAATTGGCCTAAATTTCTCTCACCGGACATCTGCACAGCAATCTTCCTGTGTCATGTTTCAGCAAACAGCCAGTCTGTGGATGCCGATGAGTACATTACCCACAGACAGTGAGATGGTGGGACACAGGAGGCTGTCCTAAAGGAAAGCAGGATCTGGGACACAAAAGACCACCTTGGAGAGACTTAATTTTGGTCTCTCCAAAGCATCCATTGTGCTGGGCATGATCAGGAGCATGGGGATGGCAGGGACTGCACTGTTCAAAGAAATCCCAGCAATGTTGTCCTTGAGCAAGGTGAGGAGGTCTCTCAATCCAGGCTGTGTAAGTCCGGAAAGTTTCGATATTTCCACTACTGTTTTTGATGCAGCATCAGGGCAACTAAGATGATGAAGGGAGTGGAGCATCTCCCTTATGAGGAAAGGCTGAGGGAGCTGGGTCTCTATAGTTTGGAGGAGAGGAGACTGAGGGGTGACCTTATTAGTGTATATAAATATATAAAGGGGGAGTGTCACGAGGATGGAGCCAGGCTCTTCTCAGTGGCAAACAATGATAGGACAAGGGGTAATGGGTACAAACTGGAACACAAGAGGTTCCACTTAAACTTGAGAAGAAACTTCTTCTCAGTGAGGGTGACGGAACACTGGAACAGGCTGCCCAGGGAGGTTGTGGAGTCTCCTTCTCTGGAGGCATTCAAAACCCGCCTGGACACATTCCTGTGTAACCTTATCTAGGTATTCCTGCTCCGGCAGGGGGATTGGACTAGATGATCTTTTGAGGTCCCTTCCAATCTCTAGCATACTGTGATACTGTGATACTGTGATCTTAAACCTCCTGAGCAAAGGTGTTCTCACCACTAATATCACTGCGAATTCCCAGCAGCCACTAGATGTCACCACGATTTTACTTGGTTTCTGGTCTGTACCCAACCGGGGACCATAAGAACACATGAAAATTATTAATCATTAATAATAAACAATTATTTACCCATTGCAATGAATACAGAGCTGGGGGCGGGGGGTGACCCAGACTCCTGCTTTTGCGTGTGCCATCTCGGAGAGTATTTAGCCCAAGCACCTGTACACATGGATATGACTTTAAATTTGTTGATAGCAGAAGGATAGTTTGATACCATAATGACCAAGTTTCTCTAGCTAGACATCAGGCTAAAGCTTACTGTTGTTAATGCATTTATCAGACCCCTATTTAATTCTCAAACACTGCTAGCTTTAAAGTTACATCCTTTCTTTGGTAATACTGCCCAGAGAGAAGCAGCTAACGCAGAGCAACATCACCTGGGCAGTAAAGTGGACAATGAAAGATTGGGGATGAGATGATTCGAATGGCTCCACATGCAAACAAAGCCATTTCTGGGAATATCTCTGTTTCCAAAGCATGTGAAGCCACAGGAAAACAAAAGTCTCCAGTGATCAGTGCAGCTGACACATTCATTTCCAATAACTTTCACTGGTGAATTATTAACCTGTAACCATGCCATACATAATCCGGATGATAAAGATTAGGAATTGTGTTCCTACACAAGAGGCTCTACTTTATCTCTCACCTCACAGGTACAAAGTCACATAAAGGCAGCCACAGGCAGAGGTGGAACTTGGGAGCCCACCGCAGGCTTGGTGAGCATTGCAGGCCAACTGCAGTGTCACAACTTATACACTGGTGCCAGCATAAAAGGCAGAAAACATCCCCAGGTAAGTGCTAGACATGATGCACAAAACAAGTTGTATGTTCAAACTCTATCAGGTACATGCTGAAGCCTCCCATGGTGGCAGCACAGCCCATGCCATAGCCATGGCAAAGCCTAAAAATCAATCTTTGCTTTGAGTGATTCACTCCTTCTCTAACATTAAGGAGCAAGTGCTACCTCATGTCTATCAATAAGACATCGAACTTGAGGTCTTTCTCCTAAGATCTTTAGATACTGAATTGAGCAGAATTCTTTGCTTTTTCTTAAAATCCAAGGTCTCTAACCATTGGGGTTTTTTTCAATAGATATACTTGACAGTCTCACTGGCCTCATGCTAGCACAAGCCCTAAGGCCTGCCTGTTTTTTTCTGGCCGTTAAACTCTCCACTGAGCTCATTTAGAATCATAGACTCACAGAATAGTTAGGGTTGGAAAGGACCTTAAGATCATCAAGTTCCAAACCCCCTGCCATGGGCAGGGACACCTCACACTAAACCATGCCACCCAATGCCTCATCCAACCTGGCCTTGAACACCACCAGGGATGAAGCATTCACAACCTCCCTGGGCAACCCATTCCAGTGCTCACCACCCTCACAGTAAAGAATTTCTTCCTTACATCCAATCTAAACTTCCCCTGTTTCAGTTTGAACCCATTACCCCTTGTCCTGTCACTACAGTCCCTGATGAAGAGTCCATCCCCAGCATCCTTGTAGGCCCCCTTCAGATACTGGAAGGCTGCTCTGAGGTCTCCACGCAGCCTTCTCTTCTCCAGCCTGAACAGCCACAACTTTCTCAGCCTCTCTTCATACAGGAGGTGCTCCAGTCCCTGATCATCCTCGTGGCCTCCTCTGGACTTGTTCCAACAGTTCCATGTCCTTTTTATGTTGAGGACACCAGAACTGCACACAATGCTCCAAGTGAGGTCTCACGAGAGCAGAGTAGAGGGGCAGGATCACCTCCTTCGACCTGCTGGTCACGCTCCTCTTGATGCAGCCCAGGATACGGTTGCTTTCTGGGCTGCGAGCGCACACTGAAGCCGGCTCATGTTCATTTTGTCATCGACCAACACCCCCAAGTCCTTCTCTGCAGAGCTGCTCTGAATCTCTTCTCTGCCCAACCTGTAGCCATGCCTGGGATTGCTCCGACCCAGGTGTAGGACCTTGCACTTGGCATGGTTAAACTTCATCAGGTTGGCATCAGCCCACCTCACAAGCGTGTCGAGGTCCCTCTGGATGGCATCCCTTCCCTCCAGAGTATCAACCAAACCACACAGCTTGGTGTCATCAGCAAACTTGCTGAGGGCGCACTCAATCCCACTGTCCATGTCACCGACAAAGATGTTGAACAAGACCGGTCCCAACACCGATCCCTCAGGGACACCACTCGTTACTGGTTTCCAGTCGGACATCGAGCCATTGACCACAACGCTTTGCATGTGGCCATCCAGCCAGTTCTTTATCCAGTTCTTTAATCAGCTCATCCTTGTCCTGTTGTCCTGCTCCTTTGGAACCAAGAATATGTTTGTGCAAGTTCACCTCCCCAATGCACTTACTTACACAAAAGCCCAGCAACATAAAAACCCTTCAAAAGGAACTGAGGCCAACACCTCATTTCCTAAATCATGCAGTAATTCAGCAGATCCCTGTGAAACTATTTGCCTTTCATACGCCCTGAATGGTGCAAATTACTGTAAATAGGGGTCACTTTCTGAACAAAATTCCTTCAAGATTTCCATAGTCAACCCTTAGTCTGTCCTCCCTTCAGCCCCAGATACATCCCATGTCTGTGCTCATATCTAAAGGTACATACACCTCAGTGATAACTACTGGAGATGCCCATGTCTGCTTAAAGCATCATGCTTGGTCTCCTACAGCACATATACTTTCAATTTGAAGCCTGCTGTCTTCCAAGAGAAGTCAAACAAAACAAAACAGATTTTACAGGCTTGTCTGAAGTCAGCTTTTTAAATTAAGTCCAGGGTTATTTTCATTTAATACTAAAGAAAATCTGCCTGTCTCAAACTTTAACCAATAATGACAAGTCCAAAACTGTCTCAACTTAGAAATATTACTACCCAGGTTATTAGTCTTAGGTTTTTGTTTATGATCACCTCTTCCAGCAGTGCTGTTACACTTGGAATTAATTGCAGCTTGTGTAGTTCCTGTAGAGAAGAAAGTGAAACAGAGGATGCATTTTATCACTACTTCTTGCACAAATATAAAAAGAGCAAAGGTTGCTTATTTTAATGTTTTTCATGCAAATATGTCTGTAACTTTGTCCCTTTGTAGCCTGCTACTTGTTATGAAGTTGATGTAGGTTATCTTTCATTTCACAGTTTTCCTTAGGAAGTATTCCTCTGTTATGATTAAGAAATTAATTTAAATTTCAAATTACCTTTTTTGTCAAAGGTTTTCAGTTCACTCTGATACTAAAACGTGTATAATACCCAGCAGGATGGGCCAGATCTTGCTTCCCTAAGAAAGCCCAAAAGAAGAGCATATCTGCCTTTCATGCCTCATTTCCTGTGATCCTCTCTTTTCTTGCTTCCCACATCACCCTGCTCAACATATAAAAGATCCCCCTGCCAGGCAGGGAAAGTGATCCTATGTGCTCTTCCTGCCCACCCAGAGACACAGCTCCTACCTCAGATAACCCCTCACAGAAACAGTCACAATGTCTTTGCCTTTAGAAATCAGACATTGTCCAAAATGCCCTGATTTGGGCACTAAGATTTGTCTCTTTTTTTGACTAGGTAGATATAATCTCCCAGGGCTAGGGCTTTGAAAGAGGTAGGGAAAAATACCGGTTTATTCCTTATCTCTTACAAGAGGTGATGGATCCTCTCGACATGTTGTTAACACCACCAAGTGATAGCGGCCACCACTGCGGCAACCTCTGCCTCAAGCTATGATATTGCCAGCATCACCAGAAGACCCAGGAGATGGTCACCTCAGCAGTCTGCTATGAACTGCAATGGCCACAGAAGTGGAATTCTTTCTCTAGTAAATCACCCAGCCAAAAGCCTAGTATCTCATGCCAGGTAGACAATAAAAGCATTTGGGGCCAAACTTTCCATGACAGCCCCAGTTCTTTCAACAATCTGCCCCTAAAGTAAGGTGCCAAAGTGAATGATGGATGCTGGGGTGGTAGCTGATGTAAAGGACCTACCGCTGCCATGAATAATGCAATGGAACAATGGTCTCTTGCTACTTTTCAGACTTGTTAGTTTAATGCCACTTATTTAACTTGTCTATTTGCATTAAGCCCAGCGCTTTGGATGCCCTGATGTATTTTATGATACTTTCTTGCTGTTGCTTTTCATGGTCTTATTTGTAATTCAGCAACTAGTACCTAACTAATCAATATTGTGTTTGTGTGGACATTTCATTTATTTACAGAGCCAGCATATGAATTCAGTTGGCTTACTGGAGGTCAAACACTTTTCATCTTTTTCATGAGCCAAAGAAAACTGAGCTATTTAAACTCCCTTTGAATTCCTTTGATTAACCCAGTGAAAGTATCTCTCTTTTTTCCCCCCAATATCAGAGGCAGCATTGTCTTCATTGTAAATTTACCTCATTTTGACATCGATTTCTGCATAATGGGTAGCATCAAGTGTTAAGGCACAAATGGGAAGATGAATAAAGCCATAAAAGAGTTATGAATGATGCCGTTATCAATTTTCGTCCATATATACACACCTCCTTTGTTTCCGAATTAACAAAAATCCACAAAACATGTACAATCAGTAAGAGCTGTATGATTAGCTGTGACGGAACAAGGGCTTGGATTCACCCACTTGGGAATTGCACCCTTACAGCACAAAGCACTGGCCTTGTACCAGCAAATGGTTCATCAATGTTATGTATTTACACCCAAGTCACTCCTACAGTTGAACCAAATGCAGGCTGTACAAGTACATGCAATGCCACAGTTTCCTCACACTGTTCTAAAAATCAAGAAGAAACCCGTTATGTTTCAGACATGTGGAGGAAATGAGAAGCTGAAGACCACATTTCAGATCCTTCACATCTACGTTGTGCAGCTCTGCAGTGCCGCAGCTTGCAGGGCTGGCAGGAACAGAGAAACTCAATGGGTAAACCAGCTGAATAATGAAAATAACATTCTGGGTTTCTCTCATATGCTTCTTCTGCTTATTTCATTCTATGATTATTTTTTCATTTTTATTTGCAAGCTTTTATAGTAAATTTTTAAGATTGCTTAAATCAACCAAGCCTTTTCACATAAATGTTGCATCATTTTAAATAAAAACATGACTTATACCCCATTTAGTTAAACAGGGAAATCCCTGTACGGACATTGGTTTGGTGATTTGTTCCTACTTATCACATTTGATCTGAAACCAGTTTAAGACTCATTAAAATCAGCCACCCTCTCAATACACTCACAGTTGCATTCATTTAACTGAATTAATGTGAAAAGTGGAGTCAGGTTAAGCAAGTGCAGATTCTTCGTGCTGCCAGAACTTAATGGTGATTCTCAGTGTGATTTAGACACTACTGCCCAGGACCATCGTAACTTCAAATACACTTAGTTTAACCAGCTTATACTTTCTGCAAGACAGAACTGACTTCTTGCAGTACAATCACAGCCTGACCAGCTGCATAGAATACCCAGAAGTTTGACGTGGATGGCTTTCAGAGATTGAGATCTGAGACTATGAGTCCCAAGGATTCAGGATGTGAAGGAGCAGCAAGAGCTGCGAGGCTCCCATCCGCTTCACTAAGGCAGATTCAAGCAGACCATACCTGCACCATACAGGTGAAGAATTAAAGAAACCCTTCATATTAAGAAACCAAATACCAGGTCTGGCACAAGGACCCCATGAGCTGCCTTTCCCCTGTACCTCCCTTCTGCTCCTCTTGGCAGCTCACTGCTCGCATCCAGACATCTCAGACAAACAAGTTTGTTATCCCTCCTCGCCTGTCTCTTGTGGACTAAGCAAACCCTGTTCTAGCCCCAGCTTCTGATAAAGGATTTCTAATTTTTTTAAGAAAGCTTGAATCATTTTTGCTGTTTCTCTTCCGGAACCCTTTCTCCCCATTCACCTCCCTCGTGATGTGCAAAAGAACTGGGCGCATCTTTGCCTCTAAATCACTGCAGTGGTTGGACCGTTACTCACTGCTTTTTGTAAACGCTCTTTCAGTTTTAAAACGTTCACCTCATTGCAATTTTTTTAGCGTGTGTTTCCTTTACTGGTTTAAAGGGATGTCACAGGCACAGCGTCGAAAATGCTGTGAAGATAAAGACAGGTCAATGCATGCTGCAGCTCCATCTTAGAAACAAATTAGATTGGCTTGAAAGCATTTGTTCTCAGAAACCCATTTAGCAATGTATTTTTGCATAGACATTTATATATTGTTCAGTAAGGCTTTCCAGTAACATGCTTGGTACCAATAAGACAGAAAGAAGGAACAGACGGGAATAAAAGTCATGCAGGTGAACCAGCAAAACTAGGCTGAAGGGTGAGGAAACCACAGTGGACAACCCTCCATGGTTCCCTATGTGGTTTCAATGGCATTCTTCTTGCTTCATTCAGACACGAGCAGTGCTTTTGTACACTTTGGTCATAAACTTCCAGAGCACTGACATGTGTTCTAACCATTGGTTCCAACAGGTAGGTGGATGCGTGTGCATCCCCAAAACACCATCCTGCATCTCTCCACCTCTGGGCTCATTTCTACTCTCTGCTTGTTCAGACTTTCTCACGCTCCATCGGCATCACTAAATATTTACACGAGGAGCAGTGATTTTGGTTGTGGTTAACAGGGAGTTACGTGTTTGCAGCATCTGTCAGGGTGTTTGTTTTTCTTCCTGTGCTGCCGGCTGAGTGATCACCCACACTGCCTCTGGCACCAGCAGACAACCAACTGCTTCCTCATGCCCCATCACAAAGCGCTTGTATAACAAATTATGCCTAAAATGAGGGTGCTGAATCCATATCTGGCTTCCCCTCAGTGAGGAAGCAAAATCAGCCCTTGGCTTACATGTCTCCACTGAGACTACAGTGTGATACTGCTGCCCATGCAAACATCTCTGGTTCACATTGTGGTGATGGAGAGGAGTCTGGCTGGAGCAAAGAAGCTGTAGATATCAAATGCATTTGTCAACACCACATCAGTAACAGGAGGTTATCACAAGGCCAAGTGTCCAAAATCTGTGTAATAAGCTGCAGTGAGGAGTAAGGGATGCTGCTGCAGCCAGCAGGAATGGTCGCAGCCAGCAGGAATGGTCACAGCCATGCAGAATGTGGCCCTGGCTCTCTGTAAATGGCACGGCTTCAACAGGCTTTTTAATGTCCTTGGAAAATTTGAGTGGAGGAGCTTCAATTTCCAGCCAACTGCCAGGTATTAACAATCTGTTTACTACCAACCATCTGACACAGAGGTGCTTGGCAGTGCCGTATAAGAATACCAGGACTTTTCCTTCCATCAGACCCCAAGCTAAAGAGAGGCAATATGCTTCATCCCAGTTTGGCCACCAAAATGCTTGTGAGTGATCTGGCCCTGAAGACCTTCAGTAGTGTTTTTGGCCACCTGATTTTCTGCAATTAGGGAAAGACAAGTGTCTGGCCATCAAGGAAGGGAAAAAGCTAGAAGGGGGTACAAGCAACTTGTGAGTGATGACGAGTCCCATGTGAGCGAGCAAAACACAGTGACCTTTATCTCAGTAACCTGAAAGATGTTCAGACAAGGTTTGTGCTTTGATTTCTTTTTCTTTGCTATGTTGAAATAATCATTCACTGAACCCTTCAGAAACATCTCCTGGTGACCTGACTCATGGCTCCATGAATCATCAGACATTCAATCAATCATCGACTTTTGGGTTTTTGTAAAGTAGCTATTGATGTTGCATGTTATTAGTTTCTTGGCACCTTACCCTAGGCTTCCATCAAAGCAAAATGCTGATGCAATTAGCAAAGGATATCAATTTATGCAGCAATTCACATTACCCCTCAAAGCTTCATTAGCCTCAGAAGCTAAGGCACTAGAGAGGAAATTTGGGAGAGTGCTCTGTTACCTTGCGCAACTACTGCAATGCTCCTGCATCACACTGCCCTTTGTGGCTGGGAAAGGGAGACTTGACAGCACCCAGAGCACAGGAAGAGGACAACAACCACCTCCATCAGCCCCAGTTGATCCTGGGGACCTCCTCACACAGTTTGTAGAGGTCAAAGCCGTTGTGTGGGGCTAAGCACGTTCCAGCATCCACGGATGTTATTTGCAAGGAACTATATAAAAGTACAATAGCAGCCTTCCAGTACCTGAAGGGGGCCTACAAGGATGCTGGGGATGGACTATTCATCAGGGACTGTAGTGATAGGACAAGGGGTAATGGATTCAAACTGAAACAGGGGGAGTTTAGATTGGATCTAAGGAAGAAAATTCTTTACTGAGAGGGTGGTGAGGCACTGGAATGGGTTGCCCAGGGAGGTTGTGAATGCTCCATCCTTGGCGGTGTTCAAGGCCAGGTTGGATGAGGCCTTGGGTGGCATGGTTTAGTGTGAGGTGTCCCTGCCCATGGCAGGGGGGTTGGAACCTGATGATCTTAAAGGTCCTTTCCAACCCTAACTATTCTATGATTCTATGATTCTATGATTCCTGTTCTAGAGACACCCTGGAGCTCCTGCCAGTGGGTGATGCTCTGCTGCTGCTGTGGTGTGCCCTGACCAACATGTGCTTCTGCTTCTGCTCCCTACAAACACTCCCGAGCTCAACAAGGCAAAATTGCCCCATTATTTCACAGAAAAGCCACCGACATCAGCAAGAAGCAGGTGCTGGTGGGATAGAAACCTCACTTAGTCACCTTTTTGCTGGGAGGGTAATTTGGTCTTCGCCACTCTGAACACAGCCATCTCTTTATAGATGTTCCACTGCACTTACCAGCAAACACTTGGTCTCCAGGTTTGTGGTGTAGCTTTTTCAGCTTTTTCTTTCAGCTGAATAATATTCATTATGTTGATCCACATTGTTGCTTACCTCTCTGCAATTCTGAATACAAGCCTTGCCCTTGACTTCACAACAAAATGAAAGGCTTCAGGTCACAGGTTTTAGAACACTTGATACTGTTTTTTTCTCTCTCTGGAAGATTCTGTAGACAGATTTACTGGGGCAGCCATAGACAACTGAAACAACATTCTGCTTTTCCCTTCACACCATGGCTGGAGCTCGCTTGTATAACACACAGCCCCACTGCTGTACCTGAAGGAGAAGGCTCAGGAGGTGGCAGAGGACAGGGACAGCTTGGACTGAAGCTTGCAGCACAGTAGGATCCATCTCTGGACATCTTCACATCAGAAGAGGTGAATATGTTTTTGTCAAGCACAAATCGTTTGGCTCAACAAAAAGGAACTGATGAATGCTGCTGTCAGCAGGACACATTAAACTATTTAGTGATCTGTAGCAATCCAAGTACCTATAGATTTATAGAAAATCACAAAAAGTGATAGAATTTGACTCATTCACTTCTGGCATAAATGCAGCACTGGAGAGTGCCTGAAAGATACTCAGCTGAATGACTCCTGTGCATATCCAGTCCCAAAGAGCATCAGCAGCTCCACTGCCTTGCAGGGGTCCTGAACCAAGAAACAAAATGCATTTGTGCAGGGTTGGCTCGCTGTCTGTAAGCATCCATGTCCTGCAGAGTCAGCACCATCTGCAGTCCATACAAGCAACTGTGCAGCTGGAGGTGAGGAGGAGTGCAAAGCCAGGAAACAGGTTACAGCCATCTCCAGCTGTGTTCTGCTGGAGCTGCAGCCACATGGCCAAAAGCAGGCAATGGTGTTCATCCTAGCAACAGCTTATTGAAGGGACGGGGGTGGTTAGCAGGCTCCTTTGAGAAGGTGCCGTCTCATTTCCTGGAACTCATGTCATGTTTTGCAAGGGCAGGAGGAACTTCTTATCCCTTTTTTGGGATGGTAAATTTAATTCCCTCCTGGAAAATGTTATAACAGTAATAAGCAGAATAAATTGTACAGTTGTGAATAACTTTGTTTTCTTACCCCCTCTTTGCCCACTGGCAGCCCCTTAAGAAGGACATGGAACTGTTGCAGCAAGTCCAGAGGAGGGCCACGAGGATGATCAGGGGACTGGAGCACCTCCGGTATGAAGACAGGCTGCAAAATTTGTGGCTGTTCAGCCTGGAGAAGAGAAGCTGCGTGGAGACCTCATAGCAGCCTTCCAGTATCTGAAGGGAGGCTACAAGGATGCTGGGGATGGACTCTTCATCAGGGACTGTAGTGACAGGACAAGGGGTAACGGGTTCAAACTGAAACAGGGGAAGTTTAGATTGGATCTAAGGAAGAAATTCTTTACTGTGAGGGTGGTGAGGCACTGGAATGGGTTGCCCAGGGAGGTTGTGAATGCTCCATCCTTGGCGGTGTTCAAGGCCAGGTTGGACAGAGCCTTGGGTGGCATGGTTTAGTGTGAGGTGTCCCTGCCCATGGCAGAGGGGGTTGGAACTGGATGATCTTACGGTCCTTTCCAACCCTAACTATTCTATGATTCTAAGCAAAAAAAGAAAATTATACGTATGTTTCTACATAGGGATGTCTGATACATCCCACTAAAGTAATAAACCTGTTATGAGACAAATCCCACCTCTTATTATTCTTAATTATTCTCTTTCACATCCATTCATCTGGTTTTAAACCTTCTTGCAATTTTGCAAGATGAAAGAGTTTAAAAAAACGCAATTAATTGTGCTATTTTGTCTACAACAGCATACATTATTGTCTTTTAATTTTTTTTAGCAGCTTGGAAAACAGCAGGAGTTAGCAGAGGGTTTTCTAAGTGAACCAGCCCATTTAAAATGACTGCATTATCCAGGTTCCTTCTGACTTCATGTTTGAAAATGCAGGCAAGCCCAACTGCTAAAACAACAATGTTATTGCTGTGCTGGAGATGAGAACAGTCTGGTGGTAGACACATTAGCACACAAGATTTATGGAAGGAGCCATGGGCCTGATGGTGCAGATCAGCACGACATGGGACTCATGGGCAGGAACTGAGGAGGGACAGAGCCTTGGGCAACATGGTCTAGGATGAGGTGTCCCTGCCTATGGCAGCGGGGTTGGAACTGGATGATCTTCAGGTCCCTTCCAACCCAAACCATTCTGTGATTCTATGAATTGCAGGCTCCCAAGTCACATTAATGTATTTCAAAACCTTGACATGAACAGACCTTTAAGTAATAGATGATTTAGAAGGTAAGCTAGAAAGAGCACAGTGTGTCCCAGTGCGAACAGCACGCACCATGTAACTTTAATGTCTGTGGCATGGTCAGAGCATCCCTTCCACTGCCCAAAGTCCCAAAAAGAAAATAGATCCCAGTCTTGGCACTGTGCAGGGGAAATGCTGGAGCTGCTCTTCACTTTTGTGAATCTCACTGCCAGGATAGCGGACATAGCTTAGCTCTGACAGGGCTTCTAAGAGGTTTACTATTTCTGGGTTTTCTAAGCCGTATCTATTGGTATCTAAAATTTACACCTAATTCACTCTCCTGATTCAGCTGAGGGTCTCTGTATGAGACAAAACAAAGAGCACTGTGTACAGTTTTGGTGTCCTCAACATAAAAAGGACATGGAACTGTTGGAGCAAGTCCAGAGGAGGCCACGAGGATGATCAGGGGACTGGAGCACCTCCTGTATGGAGACAGGCTGAGAAAGTTGGAGCTGTTCAGCCTGGAGAAGAGAAGGCTGAGTGGAGACCTCAGAGCAGCCTTCCAGGGTCTGAAGGGGGCCTACAAGGATGCTGGGGATGGACTCTTCATCAGGGACTGTAGTGACAGGACAAGGGGTAACGGTTTCAAACTGAAACAGGGGAAGTTTAGATTGGATCTAAGGAAGAAATTCTTTACTGTGAGGGTGGTGAGGAGCTGGCACAGGTTGCCCAAAGAAGTGGTAAATGCTCCATGCCTGTCTGTGTTCAAGTGGGTGCCATGGTTTAGTGTGAGGTGTCCATGCCCATGGCAGAGGGGTTGGAACTGGATGACCTTAAGGTCCTTTCCAACCCAAGCCAGTCTATGATTCTATGATTACTCTGCTCTGAAGTCCAAGGCACTTGGCACTTCCTCAGATCGGTGGTGAGGCTGGCTTTGCAGGAATTGCTGTGTCTGACAGGATTACCTTGGGAACGCAGAACTAAAAACCTTTAGTTTTAGAAAACTTTCGTTTTAGAAAACTAAAGGTTTTTAGTGTTCTCTTCCTTTCACACCCTGCCCGTTCGATCCATAACAAGATCATGTACAGCCAGACACAGAAGGGCTGAGCCTCTCCCGCTGCCCTCTGGGGAGCAACTCCAGGAAGAGCATCATTCATTAGCACACAGATGGTCAACCATCCATCACTGACCACCATACGGCTGTCTTCACAGACATCCATCACTTTTGTCCAACCACAATTTTACCTCATTGAAGCCGAGTGGTATTCCTGCAGGACAAAAAGGACACCAAGGCACTGCAAGGATGTAATCATGCTGTAAATTCCACCCTTTCTGCCTTTTCAGCTGTATTTTCATGACAGATGGCAGATTGTGACACAACTACAGCATCTCCCACTTAACTGCAGAACAACTTGCCCTTCTGGCTGCATAAACTCCATCATTGTACAAGCCCTTGGTGGCAGCTGCTGTGAAATCATGGAACATTTAAGAGGCTGTCATTCATATTTCTTTGAATCTCTGTAGAATTGATAAAAATTGTATTTCTGGGTAAGATTTGAAAGAATAAAAGTCAGTCACCTAGTTAAGAAGCACATCCAGTCACACAGATGAAGCAGCAGCAAAAGCAGATTCCAGATGCCTAGCTGGACCTAAGAGAGGGGTGTAAGGGCTCCAGAGAGAGGGATGCACTTCAGTTAATGCTGTCTGATGAGGACCTCTACCCAGATACAGCCTGAGGTGTATTATGGGCACAAAGACACCAACCAAGAACCCGCTGTCAGGAAAGGATTAGGTGAGAAGGATGGGGGAGTTCTCTCTAGTTTAACCTTAGTGCCAGTAAGATGAGACAGTGTCCTGGGTTCAGGACACTGAATGTTTTCCCCATTCCTTCGTGTTTTGGTTTGGGCTTTGCTGATTCATACCTATGGGTTGGAACTAGATGATCTTAAGGTCCTTTCCAACCCTAACTATTCTATGATTCTATGATTCTATGTTATCTTTTCAGAGCTTACGAACAGAGCTAAGTCCAGCCACAGGGTTGACCAGCTTTGAACCTTTTGTACTTCCTGGGTGAGCATTAGCTGACCACAAGAAATGAGGCTGCTGATGCTAGGGCTTGGCTTCCTCCCCATAAAATGCTTTTTGCTTAGAAGAAACAAACTAGGAGCCTTGGCAAGACTCTGGCCAGCCAGCTGCATGCACGTGAAGCCGCAGCGGTTCTCATGCCTGGGAAGATTTCACAATTCCCTCAGAATTATGCATGAAACATGATTTCATTTGCAAATTCAAGTCATGTATTATGGGTTTTTTTCTTCCCTTGGCTTTTGTTGTTTGCAGGGATTTGAATCAGAACATCCTGTGAATCCCGTTCTAAGTGGTTTTGGCAGTAAGCATTTACTCAGGATGAGAATATCATTGCCTCAGCTCAGTGAGTATAGCTAAAGAAGGAGAGGCTGGGTGACTGCAAGAAGGTTGAATGGTTGGTGTTTGTTTCCTAGCCCAGAAAAAAAATTTGCAGAGTTAGTTCTGCTCAAACTAACTAAAGCTTTAAGTGGGGAGAGTGCATCCCATGAACCAGATTGCAAACCACCTCCATAGCCGGTTCAGGTTGGCTCCCAATGTTTTTATCACTAGTTTTACATTCATGGAGTGTACAAACGTGTATTTTATTGACAACAAAAAGAAAAGAAGCCCAAACTTGCTCATTGCAAACAGCTTCCTATGGGCTGATGCAGACAGAATTACCTGCTTCAGGTATAACCCTGCAATACCAGCAACCAGACACATGTCCCAGAATGCATATGAGTGCAATGATGATTTGATAAAACCAGGAAAATCTTCCTACATAATGACCTCAAAGCTGACAAGTCAGAGACCGTCCTCTGCTTTCTAGAGCTGCAAGATTATTGCAAGACTAGTAAGACCAATAGATACCAGTCTGGGCTAGGTGCAGTTCAGTACTTTCAGTACCCTCTTTCCTATTGGAAAGGCAGTATTAGGTTTGATGGGAGATGTACTGCAGCTAGCTCTAATTTTACTGTGCTGGCATCCAGAATGCCTCATTAGCTTTCTCCTGCCAGCTTCCTGCAACACACTAGGATGCGTTCCCTTGCTTCCCGTTACTTTCACCTCTATCATTTGGAGACAGGAGCTGTTTTGCCTGCCTTTCTTGGTGGCACACATCAAGGTGACACGTTCTCAAAACACCAGTCTCCCCAGATGCAGCTCAGCCATGGAAATCCCTGATTTTCTTCAAATTCTCCAGATGGTCACCTCCCTTCCAGCCTGATTTTCCTTTCCATTTACCATTACAACAGAAAAACAGCTAAATCATCTGCTTGTCTCCCTTATAAGAATTAGCTTGTTGGAGTTAAAGAGATCATAGCTCAGCTGCAGAGGAGATGCTTATGTTTGGTAAAATTAGCATGACTTCTAGGAATTCTTGGGATTACTTTTCTTCACTGTGCTGCATCTTTCCTCACATCCCGAAGCCTCTCTGTATGCAAGAGGGTTTCTTGCTAAAATCCAGGTGCAAATACGCCGTAAATATTTAGCGAAGTGTAGTCAATTGTTTAGTTAAGATGCCGGCAAAGAGCTGCCAGCTCTGATTGCTGTCTAAACACAGCACCCAAGCAGGCAGCAGCATGTTCTGCTGCCACACATTACCAGTGAGTGATGGCTATCAAGGTCTCTGTGAGTACCACAGGGTGCCAGCAACATTCCTCCATGCAGTCCACACAAGAGGCAGGTTGTGCCCCAGCATCACCTACTTTTCACAGTTACCAGTGGTCCCAAGTCATACTGGAGTCTTGGAATAAATCAGACCGGGGACAAAAAGGAGCTTCGCTGGGTTTAGGTTAGAAGTAGGTAGAAAAAGCTGCTCATGGGAAAAATTAGCAACCAGCGCTGCTGCCTAAAGGGAATTGGGTTGTCAGTCACCCCTGACACAAGCCGAGAGCAAACAGCTTGACAGCATGGAGGGGTCACAGGAGGAGCAAACTGCTGCCACTGCTGCTTCCCAAAAGATACCAACGATGCTTGGCACTGAGAGATGTCTGTGAATCTGAACAGCTTGTATGATAACCCACAGGGAATTCCAGTTCATTAGTGTAACAATTAAGACACTTGACATAAATGCTTCAGTATTGAAAACCTAATTACTGCACCAGGAATTTGTTACATTTACAAGCATCCATTAAGAACCAAGAACGACCCAGGTTACAACAGGGCTTCAACAGGTTAAACAAAAGAAGCCTGAAGAGCTTTCATCTCTCAATGGAAGTATTTGCTGTATCTCTAGGGGCTCCTGCAATAGCAGCATGCATTGGATGTTGCCCTCGGCTGTCCTGGTGAAGATGCCCAGGGATCCTGCAGGCGCTGCTGATGCTCTGGCAGCATTCCTGTAAAGCTGCTTGCATGCCAGTGACATACTGACAGACATAATTTAACTGCCCATTCCCTGCAGGAATGCCAACATTTATCTTCACTCCCAGTGACTCCACTGCTAGAGATAAATACTCTCAGGAGCTGTCAGATGGAGGCAGCTGTAAGATAGCTCTGACGTGCAACTGTTGTCCAGCTTGAGCAAACAGTAGTAATGGCACTATGGAATGAAAAAGGCCTCTGAAGGTATATCACACGTTCAGGTAGGACCCTGCCAGGTACCTCAGAGCGTCCACAAGCTGTAGTGGAGCCAGGATCAGCCTTACAGTGGCTGTCCCTTCATGTTAGCCATAGCAATACTGCTTCCACTAGATGCTAAACACCAGACAGCAAAGGAGCAAGAACCTTTCAAGACCAGACCAGATCAAGACCAACCAGAGGCTCTGGGGAACCAGTTTCCATGATGAACATGAGTCTATTGGACCTCAACAGACAGGCAACCACAGGCACAGTCTATTGCATCAGCCCTGCTTTCCCTCCTTACGTAGGTACACATGCTGCCAGGACAAAGTGCCCTCTTGAGCTGATCAAGCACTGTGGAGTAAGAAGAGAAAACCCAAACCCAATATCTTTCACTGGATACCAGGAGGTTGTGCAAATGTTTACAAGGAAGATTAACTCTTACAGAGGCATCTGGCACTTCTGAGCCAATTACCCCAAAATGCTTGGGACTGAGTATTTTTTGCAGGTACTGGGTACTGTTATTGCAGTAAGATATGCAAAAGATATCAAGAGCTGCCTCTCAGCTCACAAACTTACCCAGAATATTGTCCACATAGGCAGAAAGACTCACATCTTAAGGCATTAACCCCTAAAAGATAGCGGAGTGCAGACACTGCATACTGCTATTAGAAGTCTCACATAACCTTAGGGGGAAAGCTCACATTTCCTCCCTTCCTCAAGGAGGAAACCTCTGATGCTTTGCAATGCTTTCTAGAGACTCCACATCAACCTGCCACTTCAGGCCACCCCACGCCCCTTGAGGCAGCATTCCCCACTGCTGCACCTCAGCAGTGATGAGGACACAGCCTCTCCAGACCAGGAGCTCCCTTCCTCTCCACAGCACAAAGCCATTGATAGGTTTTAGCTTTAAGCTCTACCTGGTACATGGCACATCCATCATGTTGCACTCGTTCATGCGTAGGCACCTTTTGCTGCCTGACGCTCAAATTCAGCCAACACCACTGGAGAGGGGCTGCTGTGTTGCTGCCCCTTGGACACAGCCGTCCATTATGGCACATATGGGTCTGTCATGACCTCCCATTTGCTTCTCCACACCATATGTTAAATCAGTAGGATGAGCAGAATCATTTGTCTTGGTTTTAACATCTATCTTTTCTTATTATCGCTGTTAGCCTTTCCCTATAGAATCATAGAATCATAGAATAGTTAGGGTTGGAAAGGACCATAAGATCATTTAGTTCCAACCCCTCTGCCATGGGCAGGGACACCCCACACTAAACCATGCCACCCAAGGCTCTGTCCAACCTGGCCTTGAACACCACCAGGGATGGAACATTCACAACTTCCCTGGGCAACCCATTCCAGTGCCTCACCACCCTCACAGTAAAGAATTTCTTCCTTAGATCCAATCTAAACTTCCCCTGTTTCAGTTTGAACCCATTACCCCTTGTCCTGTCACTACAGTCCCTGATGAAGAGTCCATCCCCAGCATCCTTGTAGGCCCCCTTCAGATACTGGAAGGCTGCTATGAGGTCTCCACGCAGCCTTCTCTTCTCCAGGCTGAACAGCCCCAACTTTCTCAGCCTGTCTCCATACGGGAGGTGCTCCACTCCCCTGATCATCCTCGTGGCTTCCTCTGCACGTGTCCCAGCAGTTCCATGTCCTTTCTATGTTGAGGACACCAGAACTGCACACAATACTGCAAGTGAGGTCTCACGAGAGCAGAGTAGAGGGGCAGGATCACCTCCTTCGACCTGCTGGTCACGCTCCTCTTGATGCAGCCCAGGATACGGTTGCTTTCTGGGCTGCGAGCGCACACTGAAGCCGGCTCATGTTCATTTTCTCATCGACCAACACCCCCAAGTCCTTCTCCGCAGGGCTGCTCTGAATCTTTTCTTTGTGCATGAACACTTATCCTTTAGAATGCTTGAAAAAAATGCAGAGGAAGCAATTGCATGGCCCAAAATCCTGTTTTCAGGCCAACACTGGTGAATGGGTACCATTTTGGGGATATTTTTGTGTGTGTTTTCTGTTTTCTTTTAAAGAACAGTGCTTCCCACTCCAGCATCTAAAACAACACATTTACAATCATAGTGGCAACATTTGGGGTGAAGGGATATAAAAAACTCTACATTATTGCATGAACATGCAATTCAAATGAGGCTATGAAACAGCTACCTCCCAACATGAACTTTTAACATAAATCTATGTGATAAAAACATTTTTTAAATTGCTAAGTTTTTAACCTTCTACTTCAAAAATTCACCTGTGCCAAGATTACCTTACTCTTACCTTACATTAAAACAGAAATGTATCACCTTTACTCTCTTTTCCACCATTAATCTTTTTCACTAAATTAATCCTTTAGGATTTTGTCCTTCAGGCAGCAAATAAAACTGATTGCCCAGACAAGCTGTGGACGCCCTATCCCTGGCAGTGTTTAAGGCCAGGTTGGATGGGACTTGGAGCAACCTGGCCTAGTAGAATGTGTCCCTGCCAATGGCAGGGGGTTGGAACTGGATGAGCTTTCACGTCCCTTCCAACCAAACCCATTCTATTATTCTATGAATTGAGTTAGGGAAATTAAAGTCATTAAGATGCTTTCTGAGACATGCAGAAGCCATAATAATGATTTCTAATGCTTTTTCTGAAAAAGGTAACATTCATCGGAATAGCAGGGGAATAAATCACCCTCGGGCCGTTCTCAGATGCACATCTTCTTCTTCTGTCTTGTTTGCTTTGTTCTCTGTGTCATACACACATCAGAGATTTCCACAGATGCTGGCGGATCGGTGTCAGCACTTGTTGCTGAAAAGGCATGCCCACAGGAAACCCAGGGCAGACAACAATGGCTACTCTCAGACGGCTGCTATGGAAATTGTTATGGCTAAAGGGCAATAATGTGGTTGGTTTTCTGTTATGAAACAAAGTACAGTGTGATATTCTTTCCACCAAAAAGTCAGCACTGCCAGACTTGTGCAGACTTCAGTGTGGGATTGCTGATGTGCATTGTCCTTCTGCCAACATCTTCTCCCCATTCCCAGGGATTTGGAAATAAAAGGTCTGCTTCTCCCATTGCCACCCAAAGCTACTCAGAGGAGGTCAAGCTTGGAGCATCCCCCATTGTCCTCACTGATGTCAGAACAGGCAACCCCATCCCAAGGTTTTGTGGGATGGGATGCTACAAAACCAAGGAACACAAATAAGTATTCAAAGTAAATAATTTTACCACAGCTCACAACCTCTTAAATGGCACTTTTTAAAGTCATTTCCCTTGGTGAAGGAGGTATGGAAGGCAGCAGGTAGGTTGACGTGATCGAAAGTGTGACATGCCAACAGAGCTGAACCAGCTCAAACCCATGTCCTACTTGTCACTGTGCTTCCTTCCTTCACCATCTGCCATTTATATTAATCAGTGTAATTTTCTTTTATTTAGATCTTTCATTCTCACACCCCTCGATTTTTGCTTCATCTTTCAGCTTCTATTCTGAAGTTTGAAACATGTCCTTTTACAACATAAGAGGAAAGTCCCAAATCCAGATGGTGGAAACATGGCTGGAAGGCAAAACTGATGGAGGAAAACTAGTCTAATTAGGAGGTCACTTCTAGAAAGAGCTACACACTCTGCACCTCCCAGACTTCTCCTGATTTATCAGACTAATAGCAAAGGCTGAGCTGGCTCCACTGGGATTTGAAAGCTATCCTTTGACTACTGAGCCATCCTTTGTTCTCTCATACATGGCAGCTGCCAAAATCCGAATTCTTAGCTCACAGAATTAGTTTCCAGCTTGTTCAGTGCTCTCTCCAAACAAGGATATAAATTTGGATTGTGTAACCTACATATTCTAGGCATTAAACCTGTGGAGACTGTTTATATCACCATAATTACTTTCATGCAGGTTATTAAAGCCAGATTCATTAGCTTAAATTACAATGACCTATACAACATGCTTAAAACCCATTCATCCTATTAAAGAGATTTAAAACTCATCTCCTGTCATGAGATGTCTGTGATTCTTGATTTGTTGTTGGGTCATGCTTTAAAAGCAAAAGCAATTACCTCTCTTACCGCAGTAAAAGCCCACTGCCTCAAGTTTGCCACAATGCATCTAAAATTGAACAGCAACAGCTTTAATGTTCAGCTTGGATGACACAAGCATTGCTTATTGAAATACTGACTACGATGGTGTCTGCATACCAGGGAGCACTACATCAGCTGACAAGTTTCAGCAGGAATGATTGCACCTCAGGCATCTCAGGATCCAATATGCTGGGTGTTTCCTGGCAGCGGCAATACTTTCCATTTATGTATCCTAACACTTTAAAGAAACAGGAAAAAAAAAAGACACCCTCCTGTTAATGTCCTTGCAGGAGCCAAGATCTTTTATTTGAATGATTTTCCTTTGAAGTCTGCATGAGTTTTATTTCAAAGGAATTTTCTTTGAGAGTTCCTAGAAATATGATGACTCCATGATCCACAACACACTTGGGTGTTGCATCATTTTGGGAATCCAGCTGATTCAAAACACAGCCATAAAAAAGCTAAACCAGGCAATGTTTTACCCCCGAAAGGATCCCAGAACCAGTCTCTTTAGGAAAAATATTGCAAATAAAAGACAGACCAGGGACAACGCAGGCCCCCTCCAGAAGCTATTGGGAGAACTGCCTACCCTGGATTTGGAGAAGGCTGAGGTTTTTAATGACTTCTTTGCCTCGGTCTTCACTGGCAACAGCTCTGACCACACCACTCAAGTTTTGGAAGGCGAACGCAGGGACTGTAAGAATGAAGACCCTAGGCCCACTGAAGGAGAGGATCTGGTTCGAGACCATCTTAAAAACCTGAACGCACACAAGTCCATAGCACTTGACGAAATCCATCCGTGGGTCCTGAAGGAGCTGGTGAATGAAGTTGCTAAGCCACTGGCCATCGTATTTGAAAAATCATGGCAGTCAGGTGAAGTTCCCAATGACTGGAAAAAGGGAAATATAACCCCCATTTTCAAGAAGGGGAAAATGGATGACCCGGGAATTACAGAGCAGTCAGTCTCACCTCTGTGCCTGGCAAAATCTTGGAGCAGATTCTCCTGGAAGGCATGCTAAGGCACATGGAAAACAAGGAGGTGGTTGGTGACAGCCAGCATGGCTTCACTAAGGGGAAATCCTGCCTGACCAATTTGGTGGCCTTCTATGATGGGGCTATTGAACTGATAGACAGGGGCAGAGCAGTTGACATCATCTACCTGGACTTGTGCAAAGCGTTCGACACTGTCCCACACGACATCCTTGTCTCTAAATTGGAGAGACATCAATTTGATGGGTGGACCACTCAGTGGATAAAGAACTGGCTGGATGGCCGCACACAAAGAGTTGTGGTCAATGGCTCGATGTCCAGCTGGAGACCAGTAATGAGTGGTGTCCCTCAGGGATCAGTGTTGGGACCGGTCTTGTTCAACATCTTTGTTGGTGACATGGACAGTGGGATTGAGTGCGCCCTCAGCAAGTTTGCCAATGACACCAAGCTGTGTGGTTCGGTTGATACGCCAGAGGGAAGGGATGCCATCCAGAGGGACCTCGACACGCTTGTGAGGTGGGCTGATGCCAGCCTTATGAAGTTTAACCGTGCCAAGTGCAAGGTCCTACACCTGGGTCGGAGCAACCCCAGGCATGGCTACAGGTTGGGCAGAGGAGAGATTCAGAGCAGCCCTGCAGAGAAGGACTTGGGGGTGTTGGTCGATGAGAAAATGAACATGAGCTGGCTTCAGTGTGTGCTCACAGCACAGAAAGCAACCGTATCCTGGGCTGCATCAAGAGGAGCGTGACCAGCAGGTCGAAGGAGGTGATCCTGCCCCTCTACTCTGCTCTCGTGAGACCTCACTTGGAGCATTGTGTGCAGTTCTGGTGTCCTCAACATAAAAAGGACATGGAACTGTTGGAACAAGTCCAGAGGAGGCCACAAGGATGATCAGGGACTGGAGCACCTCCTGTATGAAGACAGGCTGAGAAAGTTGGGGCTGTTCAGCCTGGAGAAGAGAAGGCTGCGTGGAGGCCTCATAGCAGCCTTCCAGTGTCTGAAGGGGGCCTACAGGGATGCTGGGGATGGACTCTTCATCAGGGACTGCAGTGACAGGACAAGGGGTAATGGGTTCAAACTTAAACAGGGGAAGTTTAGATTGGATCTAAGGAAGAAATTCTTTACTGAGAGGGTGGTGAGGCACTGGAATGGGTTGCCCAGGGAGGTTGTGAATGCTCCATCCTTGGCAGTGTTCAAGGCCAGGTTGGACAGAGCCTTGGGTGACATGGTTTAGTGTGAGGTGTCCCTGCCCATGGCAGGGGGAGTTGGAACTTGATGATCTTAAGGTCCTTTCCAACCTTAACTATTCTGCGATTCTATGATTCTAAAAATGAGCAAACTCAAGTATTTGACCGAAACACACTGGAAAACTGACTTGTGCACAGATGGATGCTAATGGCCATCTGATCCAAGCAAATAAAACGTGACCCATTTTAGTTGTATCTGTGCAATGCTGTGCCTGGACTAGTTAATTTACAGCAAAAGCAGTGGGGTTTGATATCACTGAGACCTGAAAGTCCCCTGGAAGCATCCTTTAGATACAAAAAATACATACAAATATTATAACGACATTTTTTAGGCAACTATAAACAAAACAAACCCCTTGTATACGCAGCATGCACTCATAGGAACATGGATGTTATTCCCTCTCTTCTCAGTATAGCAGGGACTCAAACTGGCAAAATCTGGAGATTCTCTAATATTCATGTATGCCCTAACAGTAAGAAGTCATTTTAATGGTCACACAGTCAAAATTTAAATATTTCAGTTTAGAAATAGCTAAGCTTCTTTTCTTGATTATTACATTATAAAAAAGCAACTGTTCCCTTTCTCCCCACTTCCATTTTTGGCCTCTGATACTGAAAAATGGGCGTTAGGATTACTGTATGTATTTGATGCTATATTGATGGCTTTGGCTTGAATAACAAAGAAGTTGTGCATAACCATTACCAAGACAGCCAGCATAAAATTGTCTGCTCAGCCTTCTACAGACTTTGAAAGCAGTTTTACGAGTAATCCCTGTCCTCACATGAGTCCATATCCCTCAGTGACCCAGCACTCCCCACTCTCCCATGCCACCAGTTATATCCAACCCAAAATTCACTATCAATGCTCTTGTTTGAACACTGTTTAAACTTTCCAGGCCTTTTCCCTACTTCCAGCCACATGGAATGTTGACACTTCCTGCTTTTCATGAAATGCAGAGGCCGTCCTTTGGCAAGTGGCCACCAAAACTTCCCTACCATTGCTTCTTGCCGTGGCCAACTATTGACATAACCACAAAAAGGCCTGATATTTTATCTGTCTTCTCCAGCTTGCAATGCTAGAAGCAAGCATTAGATAAGATGACCGTTAGGGGCCCCATAGAGAGGGCAAATGGATCCAGAATAACAGTTACAGAAGCAAACTACATTCCAGTTCATCTTTTGCCTCACAAAGCTGCGTATCTGCAAATCAATTGTTCACATGAAGTAAGAGTATTATGTCAGCCAGAGCAATAAAAGCAACATGGGAGAGAGGGAGGCCCAGGACAACAGTCACAGATTTGCTTGGTAAAAAGGATCCAACAGCATTTATGTCTCAGTCACAACCTGCATTCCAGAGGCTGGATCAGAGGAATGTGGATAAAACCTGCTCTTTAATAACGATTTCTGCAGCTTATAACCCCTTTTAAACTATACACATGTGGGTTTAATATATACACACTTGACTAGAGTGGGGCACTAGGTGACATTTTAGAGTATTATTTATTAGACCTTTTTTAGGGTTAGAGCCAATTTCTTCAACTTATCAGATGCTTTTCTTCAAGCCATATGCTTTTTGTTAGAAACGTTATCTTTGAAAATAGACCCAAATCGTGTTCGTTAGTTTGGGGGTTTTAATACATCAGTTTCCCATGCCAGAACTAAACATCCTCTCTTTCCACACATAAAATAGCTTTGCATTAGGTATATATGTAACCAAAGGAGCATGACATGTAGGCATTGGTCTTTGAGAGCAGGAGCTTCCATTGTCATTAATATCTGCACGGGTGTGCTGGCCACGAACACCCACAATTTATTCTGCAGTTCTTCTAGCCTCACAGTTTGGATTATTTGCAATGCAAACCATTAGCAAAAAGAAATTTACCTCTAATATTATAGCCCATTAGGTGGCACATAATTCAATAATATGTTACAATAGAATTATCTTTAAAAGACAAAATAAGATCCCTGTAGGAACAAAGCCATAACAATCTTTGATACCAAAATTATTGATGCTTGCTAAAATACCTTTGTAGTTAGGTAAAGAGATGCAAAATGACTATTTAGAACACAAATTTCCTGGGAAAGAAAAGCAAAAATAAAATAAATCAAATCTTCCATGTAGATGCCTAGTTTAATATGTCTGCAATGTGGAAGATAATAATCCTATTAAGAAAAGGGAATAAAAAATAAATTACACCTTACAACCACACCCAAATAACAAAGCAGCAATTTAATCTTTAATCTTTAAGGCTTCTTCCAACCCAAACCATTCTATGATTCTAGGACTTGGGGGTGTTGGTCGATGAGAAAATGAACATGAGCCGGCTGCAGTGTGCGCTCGCAGCCCAGAAAGCAACCGTATCCTGGGCTGCATCAAGAGGAGCGTGACCAGCAGGTCCAAGGAGGTGATCCTGCCCCTCTACTCTGCTCTCGTGAGACCTCACTTGGAGCATTGTGTGCAGTTCTGGTGTCCTCAACATCAAAAGGACATGGAACTGTTGGAACAAGTCCAGAGGAGGCCACGAGGATGATCAGGGGAGTGGAGCACCTCCCGTATGGAGACAGGCTGAGAAAGTTGGGGCTGTTCAGCCTGGAGAAGAGAAGGCTGCGTGGAGACCTCAGAGCAGCCTTGCAGTATCTGAAGGGGGACTACAAGGATGCTGGGTATGGGCTCTTCATCAGGGACTGTAGGGACAGGACAAGGGGTAATGGGTTAAAACTTAAACAGGGGGAGTTTAGATTGGATCTAAGGAAGAAATTCTTTACTGTGAGGGTGGTGAGGCACTGGAATGGGTTGCCCAGGGAGGTTGTGAATGCTCCATCCTTGGTGGTGTTCAAGGCCAGGTTGGATGAGGCCTTGGGTAACATGGTTTAGTGTGGGGTGTCCCTGCCCATGGCAGAGGGGTTGGAACTTGGTGATCTTAAGGTCCTTTCCAACCCTAACTATTCTATGATTCTAGAAATTAAAGTTTGTCATGAAGATTGCTACTCAAAACAGCCAACTGGCTGCTAAGAGGAATTTTGGCTGTATAATATATAATATGCCTGAAGGCAAAATTCCAGTCCACCTAAGTTACACCTAAATTGTGCGTGAAATGAAAAACAACCACATCCATCAAAGAGGGGGATGGAGATAGGCTGACTGTTAAGTTCCCTTGCCCTGAAGGCAGCCAAAATTCAGAGGTTGCCGCCCCTGGCTCTCTATCCCATTGCACCCGCCTTTCCTTTCAGCTCACAAGCTGCTTTTGAACCACTTGGGATCATGTCCTGCCCATAACAAGGCACCAAATGTCATCCTGCCCCTTTCCCCTGGAAGAGGTCCCTCGGTGCTCTCCTGCTAAGGGAACAAAGGGCAGCACAGGGAGGGAGCACAAAGCTCAAAGGGTAAGATAAGAAAGAAGTCACAACAATACAGTTACTAAATGATATTTTATTATGCATTTTTGCTGACAAATAATAAATTTTGGAAAATAAAGGAAGAAATGGGCAGAGATAGACATAGCCCCAGATTTTGAGTGAAAAACATTTGGTCACAGTTTCTCAGTGGAAAACAAAGGTCTGTAATCAGCAGACTGATACAAAGCTGCAAGGACTCAATAGTAAAAGCAGTAATCATAACAAAATGTACAGGACAGGATGATTTCCACACTGAGGCACAAACTAAAATGGTGGGCCAAGTCTGCTGACCATCCTCTGTGCATTAACAAGACTTCTGCACTAATGTAAAAGATGTAAGAAGATACTACAGGAAGAAATACTACAGATGCAAATTAAATAGTGATTTTGTTCAGCTGACTGCAAGAGTACATCACATGAGGAGGATTATGACAGAAGACTGGAATTTGCTCAGAAAAGAAGGAGAAAAAAGGTCTATCTACATTTAAAACCCAGAATGTAACAACTTTTACTTTTTCATCATCAGAAAAGAAATGCATCTTGTCAAAGCAAGGCACAGGACAGATGGCCAAACCAAGGAATGCAGGGGGAGTATGAAGCTTGCTTTCAAAATATCACAGCCTTTCAATGCCAGGGGATGTGACAGGCAATGAAAAATGCGAGTGGGGTAGGGAAAATATAGGTGAGTTGCCCAGTCTCTTGGGACTGGTGAGGATTTTATGGTATAGGGCACAGGGACAACCAGCAGCAGGGAGGGTACCTAATGCTCCTACAATGAATTTATGGAAAAGGAATGACCAAAATCCAGCAGAAGATAGACACTGGACTCCAGTAAAGCCAGCATGAAAACTGACTCAGAGGAGTGAGCACAAACTCTCCCCAAAATAGAGGGTGACATAGGAGGGTGTCAGGAGTAATGGGCAAAACCATGAGTTCTTCATAACACCAGGGGCAAGCAAGGAATTGTACAAAAAGCAGACGTGAGATCAGAGTTTAAGGAAGCACAGTCATAAATAAGCAAGGGTCAGAATAACCAAAGACAGTCATATAAAATTAGCAGCTGATACACTTATCATTACTTTTCCTAATACTGTAGGAAGGAGATTGATTACTTCTTCATGAAAGTCTTGACCTGTCTTTTTTCATTTTCCCCCAACTAACATATGTTGCTTAGTCTAGCAAAGAGGATACGTGATAAACATCACAACTGTACTTCACAAAACTTGATGGGGAAAAGGTCACTAATTTCTCAGGTTCAACAGCAGCAGAACTAAAAAAGCCTGCGACGTATTAGGCTGAAGCTGCAGTGAGAAGGATTTGCATCAGACATTTCTAAATCTCTTCAGTGATAGAAATATATGTAACTCTTCATGATGTTTAAGAAGGTTGTTGATCTTCAAGGATTGTTTCATTTTGAAAAAAAATAGGTTATACATCTGCCTGTGTGATGGTGGTGCCTTTTGAAGCAGACAGGAACTATATAACCTCATGAGATACCTTACACATAAGGCAAGATACAAAAACATCAGGAAAACATTCAAACTCCTCCAAAAACGCCCCATCTGGGAATAGCTTTCTATTTCTGTTTATCCACTGCTTTTCCTGAACATTACTTTTAACACAAAGATTTACTTCTGTTTGTAAGGAGGTGTAGATGTAATTTAACAAAAACAGTACAATAAATAGCAGTCTTAAAATAGAGTTTTCCCCAGTTATGTCATCAAGTAAGACAAACACTAATGGATATCTTAGAGATTCTTGCTTTCTTCTTCTGATGTTCTCAGCGCCCTTGGGACAGGCTGAGAACTCAGCATCTTATTAATGAAAAAGTCATAGAACCAGACAGGAAAGCAGCAAAAGATGCAGAGGGGCACGTAAGCCCCTTTGCCAGGGGTGTACAAACCATGTGGTCTCTTGGCCAGCAAAGCATGCAGGACAGCATTCAGCACAGGGGAGAGGTTGGCATCACAGTACTTAGGCATATGCACAAGGTAGGTCTTCAGCCCCAGGAGGTAGTCGTCTCCATAGGCTTGCCTTGTTTCTGCTGACAGGTTCTCCATCAGCTCGTTTTCTTGCTTATCCCACATGTCAGATGTACCTTGTATACCTGCAGCAGCAACATCACAGTACAGCAAGTGGGTTTGGGGCCAAATTAAACAAAATTATCTATAATTAATAGTCAATAAGTTGTTCTTCACCATGATCCTGATTCACAGCTGTTCAAAATTGGGCCAGTGAAGAACAGAGAAAAGTGCCACTTAGCTGTGAGTGCTTTTACCCTGAGGAGAAAGTATGAAGCACAGCCTACTGAAAAAAGCGTGGGGCTCATGCACTATTTGGTTACCAGCTCCACCTAAAAAGCCTCTCACAGCCACGTCAGCATTTTTTTATTCCTCTTACCCCTTACCATTCTGCCCTTACTCATTTTGTGGACATTTCTAATCAGTATTTATTAACATATGCCAGTGACTGAGGAAAGACAGGCAAACTAAGGTGAACAGGATTTACTTGTGTTGGCCAAGTGCTAAGCTCCTCTCTCACAAGTGATACTGGTATTTCAATAACTAGCTTTGTGAAGAAGAAAGCTTGTATTAGGCCTGATTTCTTTTTAAGTTATTAACACTCCCCCCCGCCATCTGCATCATGTAGGAATGAAAGCAGTGGCTTTTCCAGTGCATTTATTGCCCATCTATCATTCATTAAGCATTGTAAATAAATAAAACCTTTAAATAAACACTTAAATCTCAAATATCAGGGCTTCTTTTGATGCATTAATTTTTCACCCAGAAGTCTGACAATGGGGCCTTGATAGTAAAACCTCAGGCATGTACCACTGACCACACAGGCACTGTTAGAGGCCAGTGCCCCTCAGAGCCTCTGCCCTGGAGGGGAGGCATTTGGGGCAGCAGGGATTTATGACCATTTTGCTTTCCATCAGATAAAGAATTAAGGTCTCCATGAAGTCACCAGGACTTGCTGAGTAGAGAGACATAGGATTTGATGACCTCAGGGAGCTGCCAGGCGTGTCCTAGAGCAGGGACCTGTATGACACCCATCCTGCTCTCGAGTGCAACAGCAGGTGAGTTTGCAACCTGGACAGGTTCTGCACAAAGTGCTAAGAGCAGTGGAAGGAGAAGGGTTTGGAACAGAAAGCAGCAGGAGTGGAGCAGAGAGAAGGAGTGGAGAAGAAATACCAGAGTAACATGGACAGCAAGCAGGCAGGATAACAGGTATTGCTGCAGACACATCAATGCAAGACGAGAGAGTTCAACAATGACAGCTTTGGTATTAAGAAAGGTAGGAGTGACAGTGAGCCCTGAAGCACTCATGCAGGACAAGCAAGGGATAACACTCAAACCCAACACACCATGATGCTTGGTTTGTTAACTTCAACAACGCTACAGCAACAGGAAGACACCAATTGCATGAACCCTGCCCTGTCTCAAAGCAAGGAAAGCTCTGCCTAGGATAAAGGCTGCACTTGCAAGGCAGAGGCAAGCAGACGCAGAACTGGGGAGGACATCTCATAAAAAATGCAGATCTTCACTTCCATAAGAAACATAAAGAATGGGAGAAAAAGTCTAAGTGCTGAGAATCACTCAGGGCTCTGTTTGGGGATGCTGACTACAGGGAAAGAAGCAAGGCAGAAAGAACTACCCAAAATGTCAAATACCAACCTGTTCGGAAGCCTGATGGATGAATTGCAGCAACTTTAATTCCCCATTTGGAAAGCTCTTGCCTCATTACTCCAGAAAACATGGCCAGAGCTGCTTTTGATGCACCATATGCAGCATACCTTGGTAGTGGAATGCCTCCTGCAGGAGCAATATAAACATAATGAAGCTCAACAGTAGATCTTTCCAGCCTTTATTTTAATGATTTAGAAGGAAGATTATAGCACAACCAAAATTATGCGTCTCTCACTGAGGTTAAAGACAAGTCAGTAAGGGACTGATTTCTTTCTAGAGGTTAAAAAAAAAAGTGAAAGTTGTAAATTAGCAGTTGCTCATAGCAGTTATGCTCACTAACACCTGACAAGACACCTTGTGTGGCAGAAAAAAAAATAAACCTTATTGCATTTAAGCATAAAAACTGCTGAAAATTATGACTGTTGGTTTCAGAAACACAGATGATGTTTTAGTTCATATAAATAGTGGAGCAACAGTTTAATGCCGCTGTTTCTTGTTGTCACTGTAACATGAATTTCAAGCTCTTATTATAAACCACAGTTACAACAGGGTAAGTAATCTCAATTCTAGCTTTATAAAGCTAACTTATAAATTCTTTCCGGCTAGTTTCAGAAAAGTAGAGACAACAGTGGGGAGAAAACCTCTGTGGCTGGAGTCACACCCCCTGGGGCAACAGGACTCCCTGACACCCATCGTAGAAGCAGACCCCCTGCCTATAGTTATGTCTCATCTTTTCCAATCCCAGCAGCAGTTGTTCAGATGGAAAAGATAGAAAACAGCCAGTATTTTAGGTGGATTTAAAATAAATCTATATTTCTACAAACCCAAACCTTCCAAAATATAGTACCTTCCAAATACAGAGATTTTCTCTGCTCCAAAAACTGGTAGACTGTCACTTCTTCAGCTTTAGAAAAATACCAAGATGCTTTAATTTAGCATCTTCCCCCTCTTTACTTTCTCCACAAGTGTGGTGTTATCACCACACAGAGTGTCACTGCAGATTTAGAGGTCATCGCAGCCACCACGGGCTGTGTTAGCACTGCAGGGAGGAGGGAACAGGATGGGTAGCCCTTCCTTTTGAGGAGGCAGTTGGGCACATGCTCTGGTACAGCCTGTTTCAAACATTACATATTTATCTCAATGTGTTTAAATCTTTTAAAACAAAATACTTTGATACAGAGGAATTTTCAGGTGAGCCACTGGTGCTGTTTATTGGGTTTTCTACCACAACAACCAAAGTATCATGGGACCTTCTTACCTTTGAAGAAGTCGGGCCAATTTTATGTTAATTATTCCTCTGTATGCATCTGAATAAGTTTGCGTTTCAATTGGTTTGAGCCAATTGAATCACAGACTCTTTCCCTCTTGAGGTCAGGCTAACCTCGAATTCAGTTAAATTAGCTCTGCACAGACAGGAATAGATCCAGCACAATGAGACATCACTAACCTCTCTGTTAATGTTTTACCAAAGGACCCTCAGACCTGGCATTAAGAGAAAGTTATTTACTCAAACCAGCCCTCGAGCAAGAACATCAGTGTAAACAGATATAGTTTAAGCAGGGTCATTATCAGCTCCTGTAAAGGCAAATCATTTAGCTCTCCATTTAACCCTGCAAAGAAGCTCAGGCATTCATGCCAGGAATCAAGACCTCTGCCCCAAAACACCGTAAGTGCAAGCTTCACTTGGGTGCTCAGAGAAAACAGGTCTGTGCTTGCAAGGGCTGGTGGGCAGAGAAGCACCAAAAAAGTCCTGACAGTTCAGTGCTGATGTTTTTAAATGTCAGCAGCAAACCATAAACACAGGCGTGCAGATACAAAAAATACTTGTGATTGTAAAATGAGAAAATAAGATTACAGTGTCAGAGCTAGCCTGCAGCCACATCCTCAGCATAAGCCATGAACACCAGGTAACACCTTCACAAGCCAACCCAGCAGCACATGGGTGGACAGAAGCTGTGCAGAAGTAAGGGTCCAAGCAGACAGGGCAAAGGAATATTTGGGAGGCAGATGATACAGTAGATCCTTAAGAGGTCTTAAACCAAAATACTTTCCAGCATCATGACATCCTGCTTCCAGCAGGTCTCATTTCAAAGGAGCATTCTTGCTCCTCAGCTGTCGGGTACCAGATACTGTATTACTTCAGTTCCTACATCTTAATCTCAGCTGTTCTCCTAGAATAGAAGGTCATGTTATAAAAGAAGGTATATATATATATATATAGCAAGTACAATTTATGGGACAAAACTGGAAATCATGTCACATGTTATTAATTTTTAAAAAGTTATTTCACTCATGAAAAAATGCCATCTTCCTAATAAGTCAGGCTAAAGTAATTTTTAAGAAAATATTGAAAATATTTTTACAGAAATACAAACACACACTCTCTTCAGTTCCCAGGTTATTAGCAGGCCATGCTCTAGGACTGTGTACCCTGAAAAGAACCATAGGATGCAGCAAAAATTAAAACTCTGTTTTGAAGAATTTAATGTTTTTCTTCAGCAGCTGATTCATCATTGTGCTTTCTCACCCTAACTATAGTAACTGAGACCTTCAAGGGTGGAGAGGTGGAGCTGCCCAAGTGAAATATCTAACATTTATTAGAGACTGTTTAAAATGTCATGAACTTACTCAAAAGATATTTATGCTTTGGTCAACCCAAAGTATTACGAAAAGGTTGAAACTTTATATGTAACCAGCCCAAAAGGAATAACGCCTTTCTCTGCAGAAGGCAGAGAAAGCTTTTGGGCATCTCCACAGTGTGGTTCAATGACACACAGACACGATCACAGACTTCTGCTGCAACATATTATAGGAACATCTGTGATTTACCACCCATCTTTCTGGAAGCTCACACAGCCATCACTCATCGCATCTGTAACATAAGATCTGAATTTCACCATCTTTCATATAACACCCTATTTTTAGTTGCTTTAGCTGATTCTTTAAGGGATGATTTCTGGAAATAGTCTCCCAACCAAAAGGAAAACCTGCACTTATTACATAGATATTAATTCCCTTGGTGTACTGACAAGCAAGAACAACTAACACCTTCCTCGACATTTTTGCCAAGGAAATTAGGTGTTTTTCCTGTTGCACCAGCAGTTTTTTTGGTGCCTTAGGTCAGCTCACCTGCCATGCTGGACATGTTAACCAGCCTCCCCTTGGATTTCCGGAGTAATGATAAGAAGGTCTTGGACACTTCTACAGCCCCAAAGAAATTCACCTCCATGCAAATCCTGTATGTGTTCATGGGGAGCAGCTCGCCATCGGCAGGGAAGCCCAGGATGCCTGCATTGTTCACGACTCCCCAGAGTCCTGGGAAGAAGAAAAGGCACAAGGCTGTTTACAGCAAGAAATCATAGAATCATAGAATAGTTAGGGTCGGAAAGGACCTTAGGATCATCCAGTTCCAACCCCCCCTGCCATGGGCAGGGAAACCTCACACTAAACCATGCCACCCAAGGCTCTGTCCAACCTGGCCTTGAACATCACCAGGGATGAAGCATTCACAACTTCCCTGGGCAACCCATTCCAGTGCCTCACCACCCTCACAGTAAAGAATTTCTTCCTTAGATCCAATCTAAACTTCCCCTGTTTCAGTTTGAACCCGTTATCCCTTGTCCTGTCACTACAGTCCCTAATGAAGAGTCCCTCCCCAGCATCCTTGTAGTCCCCCTTCAGGTACTGGAAGGCTGCTCTGAGGTCTCCACGCAGCCTTCTCTTCTCCAGGCTGAACAGCCCCAGATTTCTCAGCCTGTCTTCATACTCCACAAAGGTCGAACTGATGAAAACACTGATGATGTGCAGCTGCAGACACACAGTACCCACTCCATGGACAGCCATCACCATTTTTCATGTGGCTCAGAAAGCAGGAGTCATTCATATGAATACCCTGGACTGCCCACAGATGGTGGAATGGCGATGACACACAGAAGCCATTATGCACCCAAAAGTTAAGAGATGCAGCTTGTAAGCAGCTACATTAGTACTCCTGTTATAATGGGAAAAATAAGCTGTTACCTGTATTTTGCACCCTCTCTGAGACTTTCAGAAAGGCTTCCTTGACTTGTTTGGCATTGGTTACATCCAGCTGCAGCAGAGAAAGTCTCCGAGAACAGGTCCGTTTCAGTTCCTTAGCTCCAGGTCCATCCTTATTCAAAACCCCAGCAAACACAACAAAGCCTAAGCTGTCCAGGTATTTAGCCAGTGCATGTCCTATCCCAGTGTCGCTTCCTGAAAGCATCAAAAAGACTTGAAAAGTAGGTCTGTCCTAAACCATCATCAAAGGCACACACATGCAAATGTAACATGTAATGGAAACAGATGGAAATGTAACCAGAAAGGTGACAAAATAAAGTCACTGAAATACACATGACAGCTGGAAGTTCAGATATGAAGGTTTGCGGAGCTGGACCTTTACATGTTCCACAAAGCTTGACAGACCATGTGCTCTTGGCTTATTGCTGACAGCATCACTTCATGATCTACCAGTAACAGATTCCAAGACTTACTCCATACACACAGCAGAAGTAAAACCATGGATTGGGTTTATACAACTGGTTTATACAACTATTCAGACTGAAACCTGGCAATAAAAGTGTCTGGGGAAGAAAAAAAAGAAAATATGCATACTTTAATTTGAGATCTCAGATGGAGAAAGCAATTACACGACATTGGAATTCAAATTGTTGGGTTCTATTTCTTACTTCAAAAAAGCAGCATTATTCTATTCAAACATCTACCGTCCAGATCCTTCTGATAAATACTTTTTTTGTCACAGGCTGCAACCAAGCCAAAGCTAAGCGACTGTTTCTTTACCTGAAAAGGAGTTCAATGCTTTCAAACCCCAAGAAAGCTACTGAGTGGCATTTTTAGGTTAAGCCAAACAGCATCAGCTATTTAATTCATGCTAACACTAATCAGAATTTATCTTACCCTGTCCATCCAAACTTATTCCCAAACTGTGCCTACAATAAAACACTGAACTACCAAACGCAGGAAGCACTACTGGAGCAAACACACAATGATTGTTGCGATAACAATTGCGCAATTCCTCCAACCAGGTAACGAGATATATTTAACAAATAGTTCAGCTGACTCACAAGTCTCTCTCTTTGTCACAGTGTTTTGCTATCTTAAGATATGTTAAGAAAGTGTTTTTTCTCCTGGTGTCTTTTTTAACTCTGAGTTCCATTCTTCTTGCCTACAGAGAAGCTTCTCAGCAAGGGAGAAAACATGTCACCTACCTGCCCACCAAGACCCCAAATGAGGCAACACAGGGCTCTGCTAGAGAGAGGGAAGGAGTTTATAGAGTCTATGCTGCAGAAGTTTTGCAAAGGACAATGTCAGGAGGTAAATTAGAAGTTTAAGAAACTAATGCAGTTTTTACACTGTAAAGCAGAGACACATCAGCATGTACCGTGATTGCGCGCCACACATTCCACTCTAACTGCAGCAAAGCAAGCTCCTGGATGCTGATGTGCACTGAGATCCATGGAGTGATCCCAGGGCTTGGCTATCTCCTGCAATAGCAATTTATTACATAAATGCTCAGCTTCCAAACCCACATGCCTGGAAACCTGAATGCTGGACAAAGGGCTGGGACTCCTACCAGATCTTTTACTATTTCCTCGTTTGTGAAAGAGCTGTGATACTCCCTACGTAACCCTACCATAAATTTATCAGGGTTAATCTCTGACTTTGACACACAGAGGCAGATATTATCTTAGTTATTCACAGGCCTGCTCCTGAACCCAAAATCCACAGCCAATAGAACCTGACTGTCAAAGAGACTCACTACAATCATGCTATCTTAATTTCTGTCTTTTAGTTGGGTCTTCAGTCCCAAAAGGTGAAAATATTTAATTTCAGGTGAAAGAAACACAAACTAAATGCCTGGATTAATCAGTGCAAGATGCTGAAAAGAATTTCTTGTTCTCTTTTTAATTTGTTAAAGAAAAAATATCTGCTTCTTAGCATTTTTTAAGTCTGCAGTTTGTTGAAGATGTACCAGAGCACCACATATATCACATTTAGCTTCTTGCAGCCCTGACCCAAAACAGAAGAAAAAAACTTGCATTCTTGGAATTCCCTAAAGAGACATGAAGAGGCCTGCAAATATCTCAAAGACAAGACAGATTTCTGGGTTTGGGGGTGGGGTGTCTTTGTTTTTTGTTTTTTTAGTGAAAAACCGTATTTCTGGATCAAATCCTTCCCAGCAACTACATAGCCACAGATATAGATATGAATTAAGTTTTACAACACAGCTTTAACTTGTTGATCACTCTGCCACTTCCCAAATAGGGATGGGTGTAGCAACTCCAAGAAGGAAATAAAAAGCAGTGTTTATCTGTGCCTGCCACTGGGTTTGTTCCCAACTTTTATCAAAACAAGTCTGATTTGAATTTCAGGCCTGTTATTGACATCCAGAGAAACATTACCCTTCAACTCATAAAATTCAAACAGTTGTTAATCCTCTATAGGGAAGAAAGAGAGAATTCCTTCCTTCCTACTTGTATGTCAAAACCAAAACTTTGTGAATGATCTAAAGATTTATTATAGGAAAGGCAGTCACTACCGACTGTAACCAAATCATTACTGAGCATTTATTATAGACTCACACTGGGCATCAGAAATGGCAAGTCCCACATCAAGAATGAAAAGACCAAATTAACTGCAGAAACTCATCCCACTGCACACAGGATAACTGAAGCAAGAATTTCACAATTCCTGCTACTGTGGATCTTCACAGAAATCTAATTTTTTACAGAAACTGGCTATTGGATCTACCAAACTACACTAAAGTGTTTGCATGTCCAGGAGCTTCTGTTTAAGGACACTGAAGTGCTCACTCCCAGGAAGAAGACAGAACAAATATTACACCAGTGACTTAAAGCAGGGTTTAAGACAGCTCAGATGCCCACAGTTATTCATGTGAAAAAGCATTTTGACAACTGGATGCAGATTTCACTTCCCATGGTACTTTGGTGAACTGTCAGGTTAAATAAATAACACAGAGCAGCATCTGTACAAGGGACACCTAAAGAGGGCCAGAACAATATCTGACAAAACCCAGGGAGATAAGCACAGAGATTATTACTCCATCCTTTGGCAGCCATCTCACTAGTGATATGTGGTAGCTGCCCAGAACACAGCAGCATTCCTCAACCCTGCAGGGCTGAAAGTGGTGGTGGTGGCAGGATAAATAAATAAATAGAATCACCATTTCCCATGAAGTGCCTGCTTCAGGTCTTTTTTAAATGGGAGAAAATGACATCAAAAATTGATTTAAATGCACCTTACACCTGCAAAACATCCTATGGTTGGTACGGGGAAAAGTACTACAGTCAAAACAATTTAACCAAGAAATATGTTGAGCAAAACTTCTGTTCCAGTTGATGCAGGGCTTGATTGATTGCATAACAGTCTGTATTCAAAGGAAGACCAAGAAGAGCCTCCTCAGATGTGCCAGCTGTCAGAGGCGTCCAAACTTGCATTTCCTCAGGACAGTTACAGCAAGGGTACAAAGAAAGCACAATCACTTGCTGGAATATCCCCAACTATTCTTCACTCCCCTATATTGCTCTAATTCATATTGTCTACAGCAGGTAGGCTCAGAGAGTGCTTTTCCCTGGAGAACTGTGGTCTTACAAAAAGAAAGGAGATGCCCAAGTACAAGCACAACCCCCGTGTCTGCAATGGTGGGAAAAGAGGGATCCCCCCTGCCCAACATCCATCTTCATCTGATACACCTCCAGGGAGAAACCCAGCTGTGAGGGGAAAACATACCTTGTTCTCTCTTAACTTTTGCATTTAACCCCCATATTAATGCTTGCTAGACAAATCTAAGTTATTTTCAGGTGTCCCTATAAAACAAAATGAAATTCTGCACAGAACAGCTATATAAACTAAAGCGACTTAATTCAGCATTCCAGAGGAGAAAAAGATAATAAAACAACAAAAAAAAAGAGAGCAAGTTAACAATACAAGAAGCAGTTGGCAAGCACTCCAGTTTAAAGGCTTGATTAACACAAACAAACAACATCTAAAGTTTTAGAAGAAGTGGGAGAAAAGCCATAAAGCCACAAAAATGCCATCCTTGCAAAACAAAAGTGAGGTTTAAGTAGATGAGAGCATTAACAGAGACTCAATTAATTAGCTCTGAAGTTTCTCTGCTAATGAAGGAAATTACTCAATGTCGAATGATTTCATACATCATTTCAAAGAGATGTCACCAAACCACTGTCTGGAAATACATGAAGGATAGACACATGCACTGTCTAAATGCGCACACCAACAGATAACCAAACATCCATATTCAGTACAATAAATTCAAGTAAACACACGTAATGTACGAATAGCGTGTTCTGAGGGCTCCCAGACGTTAATGTCTCTCTTAAAAAACTAGAACACCATAAGCATTCTTCTGCTTTTTGCACTGGTTAATTTCACAACTACACCTAAAAAGCTACTTGTAAAGATTAAATGAGACACTAAAAAATAATAGCATCTATTAAAATGCTTTTCTACTTAATTTCAGAACACTTATTTACCAAAAAAAAAAAAAAATAAATCTCAGGCAAAGCAAATAAAATTAGCAAAAAACCCCAAACAATAAAAGGAAACCTTACAGACATGCATTTCATAGATACCCAACCCCAGGACACAAAGTTTGCTAGCCCACTTGTGAGAAAAGCCAGTTTTGCTTCCCGAAGCATGCCTGCAGCACCCTACCTGTAATAAGCACAGCTTTGTCACTCACAGGCAGCAGCACCGTGCTACTCAGGTACATGGAGGAAACGAGGCACGAGGCACAGAACACCACCAGCCCCTCACCAGTGCCCAGCATGGCCACGCACAGCAGCCCCAGCAAGGCAGGCAGGAGGCTCCAGACCAGTACATTTTCTTTACCCACTGGGCTCCTCTTGGCTGTGCAGAACACAGTCACCCCAAAAAGTGCAGTGATACCCACACAGAGCCACCCAAGGGGGCTGTCAGCAAGAGCATCCATAGCAAGGGTGAGAAGCAGGCACACGCACACACACACACACCCCCCACCACCGGCTGGGTAAAAGCAGGTATTGCTAAATGCAGCATGTGTTATATACAGGCAGGGGGTGGGGCAGAGAAAGGGGACTCTGTTTAAAGGTTTGACATAATCTCACTTACCCTTGGCATCAGAAAGAAAGCAGAAGCCTTCCTTTTCTTACCTTTTATTCCTTCTGCCTGACAGCTCCACCTTCTGAACACTATGCTGACTGGATAATGATTGACAGCACTGGGAACAGACACGATGTAGCGAGCGCTGGCTTCAGGAAAAAATTAACTGCTATATGTTTTATAAGTTTAAAGTACATTCTCCTAGACATGAAAAAAAAAAAAAATAACAGTTTCCTTTACAGCAAACGGTTGGAATTTCCTGTCTAAAAACTTAGTGTAGTTTCAGTGGAACTGATTTCTGGTGGGCAGTGGTAAAAAAGAGTCAGGGCAGGGTTATTTACTCTGTGGTGCAATCTGTGTTGTTAGAATTGTGTTTTATCACACACGGGCCACCCTCCTCTCACAACAAAAAGCCCAAAACGACATTCCCTGCTTTAGCACAAACCCTTGGCTAGTCACCTACTCCCCATTCAGCAAATATCTATAGTTAATTGACAATCAAGCCAGCTTAAGAGGCTGAGAAAGGGTGATTACTGGTTTGCCATTAAGAACACTTCATTAAGTGAATACATGTAACACACATGAGACAGAATCTTCAGTTTGTCTCCAGTGACAACATCCACCTTGGTTTTGACAGGAATCACTGGTTCAATACCCACAGCAAGTTGGATTAAAAAATGTAATCAATTAAATATATTTGAGAGATTTAACACCTCCTGCCATGTACTCTGAAAGTTACTTGATCAATAAGAAAATTTTGAAATTCATTCAGCTAAAGGGATTGAAATACAATTTAGCCATATTTAACCCTGTTTTAAAAATCCCTGCTGATTGTTTGGGGGGAATGAGCCTAAGTTATCACACAGGGAGATAACATGCTTTGGTTTTCCAATACAAATGTAGTGCTGACCTATTTTACTTTAGGCACTGGAAGATTGAAACAGGGTGCAAACCTAACATGAGATACAAGCACATTTCCATTCCATGATTCCTTTGGGGTTTTATGGGATGATGAATCTGTTGAATATAAATTTTTACAGCCAGTGAAAATGAAAGCATACCTCTATAGGTAGTTTACATAAAAGATGAGGTCAGTTTCTTAAAGGGACATTACCCTCAAGGTCTGCTGTCATTCATTACTATTGTGAACACTCATTCATCCATCCTGCCACTAGTGCAAGAAGTATAAACTATTTCCACTTCTCTGCCATTTGCTGCTTCTGCTTTTTAACGGCACACTGGTCTCCAGGTCAAGCATGCCTTGCCCCCTGTTAAGGCACCTTCTTACAGATTTCATTGGAGAATTTTGCTTCCTCTTCCTTATTTATATTATTTACATGATCACAGATGTGCTGGCATTTAATGCATCCACTCTCACACTGGAGGATACAGCCAGCTGTAGCTTCTGCATAATGGGATAAGGGGCAGAAGTGACCACCTCCAGCCTGATGTCCACCCTGGCTCCCCTTAGTCTGTGGGGAGCAGATAGAGGTGGTCAAGGGGCCAAGCTATGGTGGCCACCATGCGTGCTCCCTACAGAGCGTCTCCACATGAGTCTTCCCCTCCGCTCCGTGCTGCCCTGCCATGTCCCCCACTGAAATGCATATGTGCACGTGTACATGTTCTCCCTCACACACTGCACTGGAGGGCTGGGTGAATATATGGGCTGCTGGGGATGCCATATGCACACACTGACACAACACCCATCTGCACCCACAGAGCTGCAGAACAACCGTGGGAAGAACTGGAGGGGACTGATCTCTGTCTGAATTAAAGTTGAATTTATATTTTTAATATAAAATATAACCAGCGAAGGCTTCTTTTAATGAGAAACTGACCATGTGTTCACACTGGTGTGTGAATAAAATTACACGTAAGTGCATACACACCATGAGAGGGGTTGCTATCAGATGGCTATGATCTAAAGCTGGCTGAGAAACGGTAACTTGCAGTACCTACCTCATGAACTCCCTCATGAACCACTGGTGACAGATTGCTGCTTGAGGACTTTTCAGCACAATTTCACAACGAGTTAAGTTTTATCACCATATGCCCAGTACCCATCTTAAGAAAGCATCTACTTCCTTCTCTACCACTTTGGGATGTCTCCAGTTCTAACAGCTGTACATTAACACGAGATTGTGATTGAGTTTGTGTTAATTCCTATTTCTCTATGCCATGCCTTCTTATGCTATGAATATACACCCTATCTCACTTCCTGATAGTTTTGCTGGAAAAGATGTGGCTTCTTTAAATTATCAGGTTGTTGCATCAACATAACATCTCGTTACAAGGAGGATGGATTTGAGCTAATTCATTTTTAGCCAAGCTTGACTTGCCTTTGCCAGGACATATGTCTGTCTTCCCAGTTTTTCAGAGCCATCACACAATAACTCCAGTGCTCTGTCCCTTTATGCCTTGGCAATCTATATATTCTATACTGAAGCCTGAATATTGCTTCCATAGTCAGTCCATGCCAATGCCAAGCAGCAGCAGATACATGATCCAGACAAGCCTCCTGGGTGAACTGTTCCATTGTGTTCCGTTACTTAGCCTCACTTCAATCTCTGTTTCTGATGTTTCTCAGACTTTGCAGATCTCAAGTGTGCCCCATGACAGAAGTGTTTTCATGCTAAGTGCTAACTACGGAAGGTCAATTAAAGCAATGGCAAAAGAAGATGCCTTTCATGCAGAATGAGCCTTGCATGGTAATCTGCAACATGAACAGCTAGACTCTATAGAATTTCTTGAGTCCAAATCCAGCTTTTATCCCCCCAAATTCTACAGTCGCAGCATCTTTCACCCTGCATACTATCACTGCAAAAGACTTTCCCCAGGAAAAAGCAAGAATAACTCGCCAATGTGTGGGATCCTTATTGTAGGCATCCACTTGTTGATATCACATTCTCATTCTTTAGGCACAATCACTTCTTCCCAGATATTAATTTACTTCCTTCCCATTTCTTTAAGCTTTTTGCTGTCAGACTTTGCTGGCTCTGTATTTTTCAACATGATAGTTACAGCCTGTGCTTCCGATTTCTGTTCTTAACACAAAAATAGGCAAAATGTTCAGGTTCCCCTGTTCCTTTTTTAAAGTGGGGAAGCTGAGCCTGTTCACAACTTCTTTGAACTGCAGTGCCAAGCTCTTTTTCTGTTCTGGTACTACCCTGGTAATAAGCACTCTTCTGTCTTTTCATAGCTTCATTTCTTGTTCAGAAGTTTTCCTGCTGTTTACTTTTTTAAAGCCTCTGTGATGTTCCAGCATAGTAGAAGCTTCCAATTGCACCACAAGGCCTTCAGAATGTTTCTGTTACCTTTCCCTGCATTGTTTTTCACCTCTTTGGCCATATTTCTCATGTGCTTCCTTTGCACTTTCCACTAATTTGCTAGTCAACATTCTTCCTTTCAGCACTTTCCCTTCATCCCAAAGTACCACATACCATTCCCAATATTTGCTTTCTGTTGATATTCTTCTGTCCCTGTTGCAACATAAATTACATTCTTTAGAAGCATGAACCATTATTTCTACGTGTCCAATCTCTATCTCAGCTTCCTCTGTCTCTGCCAGTCACAGATCTGTTTTTCAGTTCAGTCTAGGATTTACCACAGAACTCCTCAGTTTTCCATTTTGTTCTATTTTGTTTGCTGATTTAGGCTTTTTCAGCTACTCCTGAGGGTCCCTGCTCTGTGTGTTTTGTGCGCATTTGTGGGTTGGGTAAGGGATTTGCATTTTGAGTTCTGCAGGCAGGTTCTTGGCTACAAGGCTTTTCTTGGAAAACAATTTCAGCAGAAAATAGGTAGGAATCTGTTTCAACAAGTGACTCATTAACAAAAAGATAAAAATTATTCTCCTGATTAAATATATATATAAGCAGAAAACATACAAAATCATTTGTTTGGTTGACTACAACTTCTGAGAGTATATAAACACTTTCATACGTTAGGATTTTTATGGATTTAATGGTTACACAAGCACTTTTCAGGCTATAAATCCTGAATGAAGAAACTATTGAACTTGCATACACAAAACTAATTTAGGCAAACAGACTTTGGTCTTACAAATACTATTGAACTGCTATACAAAGGTTGAGATAATTCTTTTCCTTCAGCCAGTTATCTATTCATGCACTCAACTTGAAGCACATGAATTATCCAGTAAAGGCAGCAAAACTATTAGTCTGCCTAAAGCTAGGAATGTAGCCAAGTACCTTGTGAATTAAGATCTCTGAACTCACAGGCATGAATAAGGGCAAAAAAGTTTACGTGTAACTGAAAATAAGGCTGTATAACCTCTCCTTTATGTTCAAGCTAGTTTTTTAATACACCCTTTGGGAAAATAATTCCTGTCAAATGAAGTATGTATCCATTAAAGAAAAGTGAAAAATACATTTTACTTCCAAGTTAAAGGAGATTTTGTTTTTAGAAATATAGTAATTGTAAAGATTGTAAATTCAAAGATAGTAATTCCTGGAGATCTTCACTTGGCAGTGAAGAAACAGCTGTAGCTCACCATTTCTCAATATTCTAAGAAATAATTTTAATGAAAGATAGCAATATTAATAATAATTACTTCCTCAGCTAAATCTCCTGTTACTTTCTCAAGTGTAAGAACCTCAGACTGAGGAACTTCTGTATATATGGCCAAACTGGGCTTGTAAATCCCTTTGGCAGGGACCCATGTAACATACATCTTAGCATTATACAGTCTTCAAAAGAAACAATTGCAGCCTGCCTTTCCCTTGTGAATCCAGTGCCTGCAGCAGCTCTATCTTTGCTTTGAAGCAGTAGGTCTTGTAATAACGTGCCATATGAAATAAAGCCATAGGCTGTAAGTCTTCCTTGGTATTTCCATGAACCCTAATCGCCCTTTTTAAATTTTCTGAAATAGACAAAACATCTTAAATCAGACAAATCATTAAGATTATGAGCACTCCTGTGTATTTTGTAAGGGAGGTTTTCTTCTCTATGGACATCTGTGGATCTCTAGGCTTTCAGAAACAGTTCAAAGTGGATTGTTCTCTTTCCAAACTAATTTTTTATCAACCAAATTGTCATTATTTTCCAAAAAGAGGATAGAATCAGAAAACCTAAAGGCAATTAGGTACTCCTCAGCAAGTCAGCCAGGAATCATCTTGATGTTACCCTCATGAGAAATTACACTTGCCTGCCTTCATTCTCTCATACGATAATACGAAACAGCTTTCACAGAACCATCAGTGTTAGAGGAGATACCAGTTTATCTTAACACACTTCTTTGAGAGCAACAGACTCTTCCCTAAAATTCTTGAGATGCAACCACTGTTTTGCTTGCCGCTCTTTTAGAAGTTTCTCTGTCTATATCAGAAGAAAATACACTTCTGCATCTTCTTCCTGTAACTTCTCTTGCATGTCCCCAAAAAATGGCAGGTTGGAGAAACATCTGGTTTACATCTGACCTTTTCCACACATGTCCATAATAGACCACAAAGTATTTTCAAATATTTAGGTAATATCTATGTAAAAGTCACGTACTTTTTATCATAATTAATTTCATGAACAGCAATGTGAACGTGGAGGCAAACATAAAATGAGGCATACATGGTAACCAAAAGTCTGATTAAAGTATGGGTAGACAAACTCAGTAGCTAAGACAGGTAACAGTAGTGATGGAGCTGCTAACTTCAGCAATCCCAGCTCACCAGGGACTCCAGGCACATGTGGTAGATTATTAGTTCCTGTTTAATTCTGGGCCCTATAGTACCCTTACAAATATTTAACTGAACAGTGCTAACTTGCAGCTAGCATAAACACATACCTGTAATCAGACCTTTAACTGCAACCTAGACATAAACCAATATTGTTTAAAGCAAGATCTAAAAAATAAAAATAAATCCTCAACTCCAAGTCTATCTGCCTTTCTCTCTCTTTGTCCCTTCAAAGTGGGGAGGTTTACTACACCACCACCATCACTTGTCATTCCTGGTAGATAGTGACAACATTAAAAATAAATCACATACAACTTGGAGCCCCAGAACATGTCTCTGAGTTCTGAGCATGGATCCTGAAAAGTGGATTAGAGAAAATGGGTGGTAGCATCTCCCCATCACCACTTGGGTTATTAACTATGCATATCTGCAATATGCCTTCCCTCCCACCTGCGAACTCTTAAAAACATCTCTGCCTCTCATAAATGGATTCACTTATTTTTAGGTTTTACTCTCTGTTATATCAGCTAGTCTTTGAAATGAAAGCTGAAGCAAAATGAGATGAAAAATGAGGTGATGATTCAAAAAGCATTAAGTGATCAACCATGAAAAAGTGTCACCTGCCCTAAACACATTCTGTTTTCTGTCACTTGAAGGACAAGTCTCTCACTTCTGAACAGTGAAGCCATGTATTTTTCCTGTTGAGGAATCGTGCCCTCACTCTGTGTGTAATCAATGACTTACATTATTATTTTGATTGAACGTGTGTTTGCTACATACTGAATGTCACCGATTTCTCCTTTAATGCTGATCTGAAGGGCATTCCCGTTGCTTTTCAGAAGTGTCTGTGCTGCTTGTAAACAGCCGTAATCATGCTCAAATGCTGTCAATGAGAACAGCTCTCTGTCAGGAATGACTTAGTGACAGACAATTCTGGAGTGGTGCCTGGGGACAAATCAGATGACCCCTCAAGGTCCCTTTCAGGATCTGTGGAGGGCTTTGATGGTTCTATGGCAGGTAGCATTTTAGCTAAATGGTGTTTTTTCTTTAGGCAACCCACCAACTATGGAAAAATCAGTATACTCAGTGTCATTTTTTGTTGGTTTGTTTCCCTTTTCTGTCATCTTAAACATCTTATATCATATGGTAACCTCAACCCCTGACTCAAAAATTGTTTAGATTTAGATTTAATTGTTTATATTATGTCTAATCCAACTGAAATCACTGTGGCTATTCACACATAAAACTAGACAGATGATATAAGAGGTTGCTGAATGATGTCCCAATACCCTTCAAGACTAAATGTTCCCTGAGAGCCCGAACCCACAGGCAATCAAATACATTCTTAAAAATAAACACAGACATTCATACACAAGGACAGAAACATTCATACCCATGAATTAAAACATGTGCACACCTGTGAATTAGACCCTGTCTTAAAGACCTCCTCCACCTGGCTTTGACACATGCTAATAGATTCATGCAAACAAACCTACACCATAAAAGTATTTATTTCTCTTTCCATGTTACAAAACTATCAAATACAACTTTAATGAACTTCTCCAAGTTTTAAAGTCAGTATTAAAACATTGTCAAGCCCAAGGCAGAGGTCACACCTGAACAGGCACAGATCCTATGGGAATAAGTCTGCACAGGCACTTCACCCTAATCATCCCTTGCAAGGAATTCCTTCCCAAGTTACATAGTTTGTAACTTGTTTTATTAACACTGTAAACTATCATTTGACTTTTAGTTTTCATTTGAAAACTGCTTTTTTGACAGCATATTTAACAGCCTTAGGACAAACGTCTCTCTTGGATGCATACAAAATTTGTTAGAATCACTAAGGTCTATGCAGGCATAGCTTCAAAGGCAGATTTGGGACCCATAACTTTAATTCATCCACCAAATGGAGCTGCAAAATCCATTAAGGAAAAATAACTAGTAACCATCTGTCTTTATTCATCAGGCTGAAAGCAGTTAATCAAACCTAGTGGACATTTTTACTTTCTTCTTTCTCTCTCAACAGCTTTGAACACAGATGCAGCCTTTCCATAATTAAGCTGAGCATAGTAGCTCCTAGACAGATTAATTCTGGAGAGCTTGTAAAAAAAAGTCAGATGGCATACAGGTTCTGTGTCTTGTCCTTGGGATTTCTGGGATTTTTATATTTATTTCTTTATATATATATGTGTATATATGCGCATATGGGCAGATTCAGGACACAACTATTAAAATTAACAGCTCCCTATATCCTACACTCTTAACCCACGACAATGACAGCAGCATTAGGAGAACCCATACTCTATGATTAGGTATAATTTTTCTCTCTCTTTTAGAGATGCAAGTCAGGATATCTCCTCCATAGCAAACAAATGTCCCTGGGAACTGAACTGAAACATGGGATGCAAATGGCCATCAGTAGGCACCTACTTCCACTCATGAAATGCTGAACCACATTTTTGTGAGTAACTGAAGGGCAACAATTTTTTAAACTTATTGACAGTGTTCTGGATCAACATAAAGATGTTCCAAGTTACAGGAGTTATATTCTAACTAGCTGGAAAACAATTGGATAGTTCACACCTGACAACTATTCCAGATGTGTTTTTAGGAAAGTTCTCAGATAGATGATATGGTGTCTATTAACTTTAAACAGGTATATGCAAGTATCCAAGGTGGTTTTTAGATCTCAATTACTTTTGATAATAAGCTCATATGTGTTTTCAATTTTCCTTTTTCTGAGTTCTAATATTTTAAAGCAGAGAGTATCTTCAATTCTTAAGAATTTTGTGTTTCTTGTTAAATATTCTGGTTTTTCAATTTAATTTTACAATCAAATTTATGGACTGAAACTAGGATTTAAAAGTACCAACCTAGAGGCAATTTTCTGCTTCCTTCAAACTGGGGCTTTACTTCATTTTTAAATAAAGTAATAGCTCATGTCAAATATCACACAGTATCACAGTATCACAGTATGTTAGAGATTGGAAGGGACCTCAAAAGATCATCTAGTCCAATCCCCCTGCCAGAGCAGGAATACCTAGATAAGGTTACATAGGAATGTGTCCAGGCGGGTTTTGAATGTCTCCAGAGAAGGAGACTCTACAACCTCCCTGGGCAGCCTGTTCCAGTGTTCCGTCACCCCCACTGAGAAGAAGTTTCTTCTCAAGTTTAAGTGGAACCTCTTGTGTTCCAGTTTATACCCATTACCCCTTGTCCTATCATTGTTTGCCACTGAGAAGAGCCTGGCTCCATCCTCGTGACACTCCCCCTTTATATATTTATATACACTAATAAGGTCCCCCCGCAGTCTCCTCTTCTCCAAATATGCCTTTGTGCTGTTAAAATTAGAGTTTTAATATTGTATAAAAGTTTTAGAGTTCTCACCTTTATAACTGGTTACAAAGAAGAATTTATTGCTATTACTTTTGATTAAACAATGCAGATTAAACAACTTGATTGAAAATGAGTTGTGCAAAATTAGGAAACGCTGTCCCAGAGAAAGCCATTCAATGACTCTAGAAAAGAGACAGGCAGTGGATTTTCAAAGTAGTCATGAAAACTGAACCACAGGAAATACTGATAGAAATCAGTAGACATTGGCCAAATTTCATGAGTCAAATTAAAATGAAATTTGAAAAATTACAGGAGTATAAAACTTGGAATCTCTTTGCATACTCAGGAATATAATTTTGCCTCCCCATACTTAATTGTGGACAACTGGTTCATCTATCACACTTCTATCCCCACAGATACATTCAAAATGGTAAATGGAAATGAGGCACCCAACGGTACCTGGAAAAGTGGGCAAAAATTAAGCAGCCTTAACACCTCTGGATATTGGACTCTACAGCAGCAAATGGAGAAGAGGTATTCTGAGGAAAAATTATGTTGGTATGATCTCTCTTTAAACGGCACTCCCTTCCCTCAGCACTTAGCTTTCATAAATGCTCTAAAGAGGCATGATAGAATTACTGTTCCCACAGTGCACATGAATAGACTGAAGCAAAGAGAGGTCATAGAATCATAGAATATTTTGGGTTAGAAAGGACCTTAAGCTCATCCAGTTCCAACCATTCTGCCATGGGCAGGGACACCTTTCACTAGACCAGGATGCTCCAAGCCCCATCCAACCTGGCCTTGAACACCACCAGGGATGGAGCATTTACCACTTCTTTGGGCAACTTGTTCCAGTGCCTCACCACCCTCACAGCAAAGAACTTCTTCCTCATATTTAACCTGAACTTCCGCTGTTTCAGTTTGAATGCATCACCCCTTGTCCTGTTGCTACAAGCCCTGATGAAGAGTCCCTCTCCAGCATCCTTGTAGGCCCCCTTCAGATACTGGAAGGCTGCTATGAGGTCTCCACGCAGCCTTCTCTTCTCCAGGCTGAACAGCCCCAACTTTCTCAGCCTCTCTTCATATGGCAGGTGCTCCAGCCCTCTTATTATCTTCCAATTAGTCAGAAAGTCATAGATGAAAACTCTTGTATCATGGCAGTCAGTTCTAGACCCTGCTGCTTGAATATGCTTCGTGTAGCTAATCAATATGACAGGAAGTACTCTTTGAGTGCAAGTAAGCGAAAGACCATCAAATGATGTTTTATAGACATCATAACAATTTTAAAGGTCAGCAGAGAATCACACTGTAGATGCCTATACAGAATTCCCCTGGAGAATGAGAGAAATGTGAGAAAAAGCAGAATGATGCCTAGCTGAAAAAACACATGGCCATTGGAGATTGGAATTGCAGGGTCATCGGAAGAGAGTGTTAACATCCCTGATGTATCAGAGGCAGGTGTAGGAGATCAAGAATACATATGTAAATGGACAGACACAAATGAAAAAAGAAAAAAACTGCTTTTACAAAGAGGGGCAAGGAAGAAAAAAAAATTTACTAATCCAAGGGAATTATGCCAAAAACCTGACTAAAAAATGTTATTGTATGAAGATACTGCCCATGGGCAGTTGCCAACTATGACACACCTGACCTCACTGGTCTGATTCACAGAAGGGTTTTCTACACAAAAGATATTCCTCTTCTCCTGTTTACCTTTTCTGATGTTATCACTCCCTCTTAGTTCACATCTGTTATAAATTTCAGTATTGCTAAATCCAAGCATAATTGCTAGCTTAAAATAAATAAATCATTTTTTTTTTAATTGCAGGCATCTGAAAGTTCTAAATGTGAGGCTCTTCCTACTTACTCTTTTGGTTCTGAAGGCACAATGTGTTCAGACTTGAACCAGCTTGCCAGCAGAACAAGACTCAAATCCCTGATCTTCACTCAGGTACAAACTGTATCTACATTGCAGCAGAGCCATGTTCAGCTAGAATTTGTTGAAAAAGTAGCAGTGAGATGCTAAGCCAGGGGAGGTTCTTTACAGGATGCTGTTTTCCAGAACAGCTACAAGTTCAGTCCTGAGCACTGCCTCAATTTCACAATTCTGGTAGGAATCTTTGTGCACCCTGCTCTTTTCTATTCATCTTTCAGGCATCTTCCTTGAATCTAAGTCCAGATGGGAGAAGCTGAGGAGGATCCTTGCCACCCACTGTGTCCCTTTTGGGAAAGGATGCTCCATGCAGAAAACTCTTTGCATTTAACCAACAGAGGTCAGAGAGGAGGTATCTCACAGAATGGAAGAAGTATAAAGCTGAGCCTCAGCTCAGTATTTTTAAGGGCTAAGAATCATAGAACCATTTAGGTTGCAAAAGACCCTTAATGTCATCAATACGTGACAGAAATTAGTAATACTGGAATCTTTAAAACTAGAACTTTAGAATCTGTGAAATTTTGTCAGCACATTAAACATCTACTGAAATCTCATGAGGCTAAAGCACAGCCCAGCACTGTATGGCAACACACCTGCAAAAACAGGGGGATACATTCAACAAATTATCCATTAAAACAAAAGTTCAAGTAATGCAAGCCAGAATATTAAGAGAAAATACAAAAACTTTTAATGAAAAGGTGAGAAGTGGCAACAATTATTTTCATCCATTCTTTCGAATGCCATTACAGTAATTACATGTTGTGCTGTTATAAAGAAGTCTCCGTAATCTCTAAAGTCTCTAAAATACCAAAGAGCACACAAAGCTTTTATAAAATCAGTACTAATAGCAAGGGCACATGAAGACTTAGCTGAATGGTATTAAAGGTTTACATTTGGTACATCGCCTGCAAGAGTACAGTTCAACTACTGAAAGAGTCAAAATCAGACATCTCCAGCACCCAGAGACTCAGGAAAGTGCAACTGAAATACGACAGCTGCAACTCAAAGGCTGCAAACGTGGCCATAGAACAGAGGCATCAGAAGAAAAAAACAATCAAATCACTTTGACAACGTTTCTCAGAGTGTTGTTGTACAACCAACCCTCCAGCTGATTCTGTGATGCACTAAACAAGCTATAACCACTGTGCATGAAGTATATTCTGTAGTATTTAGATACATATGTTTAGTTAAGCATTACTTTTTGTACTAAACATTCCTCTTTTTATTCCAGAAAAGGAGAAACTAAATTAAAAGTTCACAACCCACAGCAGCTTCATCTCAAGATATCATGCCATGGTATTAACTTTGGCTGTTATGGCTGAAGCACCCTCTGGTCAACTTGTTAAAGAAATTCACTAACTTAATCTAATAATTTTAATTTTAAGAAATCTAAATTATGGAACACAGTAATGATGTAATATTGCACCAAGATTACCTATAAAAGCTGGATTCAGAGGCAGCAGATGTTAACTGAGACCCCTTCTTAAAGTATAATCTACAGGAACTGGAGTATTACCTCCTTCCTCAGTCCTGGACTGAGTGAAGTTGGGCTGCTCCATTTCTTACCAGAGATAATTAGGGAAATACCTAAATGGGGGGAACACTTGTAGTCTATTCCCACGAGGATCATTCCAATTTTGAAATTCTCCAAGTTAGTAAACTTTAGTAAACGTTAGGACATGATGGGAAACCCATCACTGACAAAAATCTGACTGAAAAGCCAAAAGTGTGATTCCTTTGCAAACAACACATAAGGAGAGTCTGGCTGCATAATATATTCTCATTAACATTTACAAACTGTGAGTCATTTTGGTTTTTCAATTACAATTATGGAAGGCATCTTCTTCGTAAACAGATAAAACATCATGGGAGGCTGGATGATGCTGCTCGATAAGCTAATAATGCGCATGTTGCTTAAGTGTAATTAACTGTCTGCTTTAGTTGATGCTTAATCTCCCTTTAGAGATTACTTTTATTTATGATGGTAGGGAAAGGAGCCAGGACCAAAACTACATGAGAAACACAAATGGTGAAGTCTGTTAGGTTTTACTGTTAAGAATATGGCACTCAAGGGATTCCTACTGGTCACTCAAACTGCTTTCCCAGAGTTTTTTAAAAGGGCAAAGGAGCTCCAGCAATGTCCGTGACAGACTTAGGAAAAGGATTGTACTAGATAATGCTTTCTCTTTGAAAGTGTAAAATGACAACTAAAATAGGCATTCCTGTGATGATTATGATAATTATAATAACAACAATAATAATAATAAATTGTTAAAGCTGAATACCTAAATTTATTAAGCAATTTTCCTCTATATAATTTTATTCAGCTAATGTCTAAAGAACTCCTTATGTACAGTTTTAATTTTTTTTTATAACTTGAAGATTACATATTAGACTTGAGAAATTCCATTACACAACAAATCCAGTTACTAGAACATGTTGTTCTTCTAAGTAATTTAGAAGAACATTTCAAGTTTATAAAGCATGTTCATAATGCGTTTGACGTTTTATTCTTCCATGTTCTTTGGATGAACAAAGAATTAAGCTGATGCATGCCTGGAATTAATCCAGCATTTTCAACTCACACAAATTCTGTTTCAGTGGACTGGATACTCTCTGAAAGATAAAGAAGCAGCATTTTAAACGCAAAACTCAGTTAGAATTCTTTCACTACAACAATCAAACAAAAAAATCATATATACTTGAATTCCCCAGTTATTCAGATCTTACTTCTCCCTCAAAAGTAGCAAAAATCCAAAATTAGATATAACCAGATGCTGCAGAATTTCTGTTAAGTGGAATGAAAAAGAAGAGCAAGAATCCCTTGTGGTAAACTACTTTAGGTTACAGTACACTCACACTCTCAGTCAAACAGCTCCTACTTTGAACATGTTCTTTGTGTTATCATTCCAGGACAAAACATGTCCACGTAAGGCTTTTAAATCAAAGATAAATGCATGTTACAACTCTTATCTTAGCAACTTTAGTAACTTTGCCCTATTGTAGAGTTAGGGCATTATTTTGTTTTGACCAAGTGCCTTCAACCTTCAAAATTTTTGCTTCTGAACAAATAATTTCAAAAGCAAGCTCAGGTTTGTGCCAGAAACACTTGATTTCAAATAGCTCAGAATTAATTCACACATCAGGCCATGATAAAATATTTACGAATTCTGAATTCTACAGTCATTAGTGTCATGGAACAGAACAAACAACATCACAAATACATACGAACAGAGTGCAACTGTAAGCACCTAGATGTCATTAAGTAAGCCTTATAGGGGTTATCTTATTTAAACATGGCTGAAGCAAGAAAGAGATTGCACCCTTTTTTTGAGGTTGTTTTACTCTACTTAGGTGTTCAAACTCTTACCTAATCCTTCATGTGAAAAGTTATGCAAGTTTTTGCAATGTTTTCAAGGTAATTACAGAACTAAAATGGGTAGCACCATTTTTAAGCCAGTGTCTGTTCTATTTTCTTGCTGTTCTAAGTGCCTGAAAATGGTAGACCATCGCCCAGACCTTGAACACAGTGAATACAAAAGCACCAGAAGTAAGTGTCAAGATGGGTAACATTTCCTAACCAAATATATTTCCTCTCCGCCTCATCAAGTGCAGCTTCCACTGAGAAACCCACAGAAATGTTACAATAAACTCAGGCTTTGGTGTTCTTGCTGATATATCTCTTCTCATCCTCCCCACCATCGCCTGCAGACTTATTCACAGACAGAAAATTAACACAGCACAAATTACAGATTAAAGAACACATTATGTCTCAAGTTTGTTCTACACATGGCATAGCACATGATTAGCTGCCTGTGAAGCAGGCAAAAGATCAAAGTAGTACAACTCCAACCATCAACTGGATGTTCAATTATTAGTGTCAACAATTCATAGCAGACTGACTTCACCTTGGTTTTGCTAACTAAGACAGTAAGGTTTCTGTGAACCTATAGATAGGTGAATTAAATTATAAATTCCTACAACAGGGAAGCCATTCCTCATTATCTGTGCAGTAAATAAGGACAGCTGGATGCACATAAGTCACCCTTGAAAATGAATCAGACAGTTACTGAAAGGTTAAGTATATATTTACCTGCTGATACAGTTGCCTATTCAAACTTCAGAGAAGACTTGCTTTTAAGAATAAAAGACATTCAGCACTGCATTCTAGAACCTGTCCTCCCTCACTTTGAGGTCAAAAAAACCTGAAAAAATCTTTTCAAGAATATTTTGCTAGTCTTTTCATAAGATGTTTCTTAATGTACTAGCTTTTAAAGCATATAATCCCTTTGAGTACAAAGAAGCTCAGTCCTTTAACCCTTGCAGTCTTCTGTGCTCCTCTGCATTACTGAAATTATTCATGAAATTATAGGATGGGCTAAAATTTGGCTTTTACCTCTATGATGCTGCAATTATACTGGATAACACCCTTTTATGCTGTTAAGTATTATTAACCATGCCAAGTGCAAGGTCCGACACCTGGGTCGGGGCAATCCCAGGCACAGCTACAGGTTGGGCAGAGAAGAGATTCAGAGCAGCCCTGCAGAGAAGGACTTGGGGGTGTTGGTCGATGAGAAAATGAACATGAGCCGGCTGCAGTGTGCGCTCACAGCACAGAAAGCAACCGTATCCTGGGCTGCATCAAGAGGAGCGTGACCAGCAGGTCGAAGGAGGTGATCCTGCCTCTCTACTCTGCTCTCATGAGACCTCACTTGGAGTATTGTGTGCAGTTCTGGTGTCCTCAACATAAAAAGGACATGGAACTGTTGGAACAAGTCCAGAGGAGGCCACGAGGATGATCAGGGGACTGGAGCACCTCCTGTATGAAGAGAGGCTGAGAAAGTTGGGGCTGTTCAGCCTGGAGAAGAGAAGGCTGAGTGAAGACCTTAGAGCAGCCTTCCAGTATCTGAAGGGGGCCTATATGGATGTTGGGGATGGACTCTTCATTAGGGACTGTAGTGTTAGGTCAAGGCGTAATGGGTTAAAACATAAACAGTGGAAGTTTAGACTGGGTATAAGGAAGAAATTCTTTACTGTGAGGGTGGTGAGGCACTGGAATGGGTTGCCCAGGGAGGTTGTGAATGCTCCATCCCTGGCGGTGTTCAAGGCCAGGCTGGACAGAGCCTTGGGTGACATGGTTTAGTGTGAGCTGTCCCTGCCCATGGCAGGGGGTTTGGAACTAGATGATCTTAAGGGCCTTTCCAACCATAACTAGTCTATGATTCTATGTTCTATATGTTTGCAGCACATTTCGCAAACTGGTATTAGCACTTCAGAACATCAGGTAATATATCAGGTCAAATTATAACTTAAAAGGAACATGCTAGGCTTAAGAGAGCTTAACATCAATATTGTTGGAGCAACCACTTACTTCAGACACAAAGAGGGAAATGCTTAGGAGTGGCTTTTAAAAAGTCCCTTGAGACTGTTTAACTCCATGGAGATTATGAAGATTAACATCCAACCATTCTGAAAACTGGGTTATCAGTGTGCTCTGCAGACTGCCCAAAGAGATGCACAGACCATAAACAGCTATTTGCTGTCAAAGTAAAAAGGGAGAACACAGGCTAATCTTAGCCCTGTGTTCTAACCATTTGCTTCTCCTAAAATACTTAAATTTTCTTGCTTCCCTTCCCCTTAGGATAAGTAACTAATTGCTACTCTTGAAAATATGCTAATCTACGTTTCTGAAGCATTACAGAATGGAAAAGAAGTTCATTTCAGATGACTTCAGAGAGAGCATGCATCACTTCATGTTGCTGAATAGACACCTCAGAATCAAGCTTGCTCTTTAAGAATCCTTGCAAAAATAATTCAAAGCATTTTTAGTGTCTTCTATAGTAATGTTTCATAATTAATGCACTAAAGATAACCACAGTGAAACCCATGCATAAAATTCAAGATGGGCAAGGCATGACAACTAAGCCCAGGTTGTTTCAATTTCTGAAGAGCTATATGGAATGAAAAATGTTGTTTATAAGATACAGTATGAAATAACTAAGCTGTAAGATCTGGTAACACAATACCGAATATAACGCTAATACTGTCAGGTATCTGTGCTACATCAGCATGACAGTACAATAGTACCCTCTCCTAGATCACATGAAGAATACATAACTGCAAAAGGAATCGTCCAGACACTTCAAGAAACTGGTTGAGCTGGCAACTGCTCAATATTTCCACCCAACCTGATCTTCTGGGGTGAAAACAGCCAAAGATTGAGCAGTTTGTGCCTTCTGAAGAGCTGATGGCACTCTTCTGCACAAAGCACTACAGACCCAAGCTGCTGCCATTGACTGGTGACAGGAGGCTGTGGAAGGCTCCTGACTGTGTATAGCTTCGAGCAGAGCTGCCTTAACCAAATGAGGTGGGACAGAAGTCTGTAAGCAGGGCCCTGCACTGCTGCTGCCAGCATCATGTCCAAGTCCCTCCATGGAATCTTAGTTGGATCTTGCTTCTGGACGCATATGAAAATCTAGCAACACATTAACATTCCCCTCAAAACCTGCATCCACATGCAAGATGATCTCAAAACTAACCCAAACAAGACTGGAAGAGTGATACAGCAAAGCCCACACATCCTCAGTGCAACATATACCAAACTTCTTCCTTCACTCAATGATCTCAAAATTCTCTGCAGTCAAACCCTTTGCAAGAGCTCTGTTGAGCAGAAACTACCTTCCATTTTATGAATTCCAGTTTTGATAAGGAATTCACTGCTCCCTGAACCTCCTTCTAGCGAGGACTAGAAATGCTTATAAAGTCATATTTCCTAAAATAAGAGAACACAGAAAAATTAGATTAGGAAAATTATATAAAGCATCTGTTCAGATGAACAATTTGACTCAGCCTTAGTGAATGGTGTTCACTAAACAGTGTATACAATTAATGCCAAAATCCTTTTCCTTTCTCATTGTGGAACAGCCAGGCTAAGGTTTTCCATTACTGGAACTCATGTGAAAAAGAAACTTTGGTTTGTTATCTCTACATGACCAAATGTGTAACAGTTTCCACAAGCAATGCTGTACAGTGAATGGGTGTCCTAAGAAGTCAATGTTATATTTTTAGAGGGTCTAACCGGCATACCTGCCTAAACTCTTTAAGCCCCATACTACTGATTTCCTTGTTTATTGATATTTGTACAGCACCTACAATTCAAGCATCAGAAACACAAATGAATCAAGCGCCACCACAACCTTGGGAAGAGAGGAAGTGAAATGCCACCATTGTTACACAATAGAAATTGATGATCTGAAGGTCACTCTGGAAACTTCTGTCAGACCCAAAAATAAAACTCAGACTAATGTTTTTATCCATAACCCTCTCCTCCTTTAAAAATATTCCAGTATAACCTAGGTTGAGTGAAGATTCTAATTTAGAACATTACAATTCTCTGTACCTCCATTCACAATGTAGTTGCTGTTTGCACTTTTTTAGTACTATTGTCACCAATTGGTTTTAAACGTTTTAGTAAGACCATTAATGTAGTTGGTTCTGACCTAGTTTTAAGTTGTTTCCTCTTCTCTTGTCACATTGCTCAATGAAGAAAAGCACAATTAAATAATACCAAAAGAAATCAATTAAATAATACAAAACCAGTAGACTAAAGTGTATTTCTCCAAATGAAATATTGCCCTGCTTCCCAAGACATTACTCTGGGCATGCTTTCTATTTTGATGACAAAAATCATTTTACCAGCTAAGTATCTTAAACTGCAAACGGAAACAAATGAACTAACATACTATGAAACAATAATTAACGACCTCATTGCTCATTGTTTCTAACTTGCATTGCTCACTACAGCTGCTTATCTAGCTGTTTAGTTGCTGACTTAAGGATTTATTTGCAGTCTATTTCAGGTGAATTGCAACTAAGGTTGTGTCAGATAAACACAAACTCCCCCCGAATTTATACTGCAAATGCTTCTGTCCTCACACATCTTGCCCTAGGGTGCAAGTTCACGTATCAATTTGATCCTTCAAGTGGCTGTAATACAGTCTGATTCCCTGCATGCTGGGATATATGCAAGGCACCTTCCAAAATTCCTGGTTCTTTAAAGTGAAAATTGGTAGAGGAGACCAGGTATACATGTTGGAAAAAAAAAACCTGAAACATCAAAACTCAGGACAAATGTTCTATTACATATAAAGTAAAGCTGGAAGTCCACTTATTTGATGGCAATACAGAATTTCTGACATATTCTGAAAGTCCATAAAGTCTTGGGAAAAGCAGGTTCTCATGGGAAATGAAAGAGCATGAACAAATGTGTTGTGCAGAATGATGAGATCCGAGAGTGTCAAGTGTCAAGTCTTCGCACCTTCACATCGAATCTGTCAATGTAAAATGCGGACACTATTTAACCACAGCTTTCACAGATGTCACCATTGTGAAGGAATGAATGTTCCTTACTATAATTTGAAGCCAAAAAGGGCTATTTACTATAATGAGAAATAAAACTGATAGTGGTTTAAGAACAGAAGCTTTACTGTATCTTAACTACAGCTTTATTATATTCATATTATTTACTCTGAGATTCGCTGACACAAATCACTCACTGTGGATAACATACCAGGCAGAAAGCAAGAAAAAGCTGAATGCAGAGCGAAAGAGAGGTCTCAATCCTGCAAATTGTCCTGTATGGACATACCACAAAGCCCAAAGGACAAAACATCATCCTGAGTTTAACAGCTGCCTATCTGCCTATTCAAATACAAGGATTCACCTACACAGCACAGAGAGCAAGGTCAGAGATACTGTTCAGATAGCACGAAGCTCTATAAGCTATAAGGAGAAAGTGGCTGAAAAGTTTCCATTCTTGGAGATACTAAATACCAACCTGAGTAACCTCTCTGGCTGAATCTGCTTTGTGCAGGCCGTTTGACTAGGCAGCACTTCCTTTCAACCTCAACTATTCCACAATCCTGCGATGTTCCATTCCAACGCAATCTGTATGATCAGAAGACAGACATCAACTGTCATAATTCACTGTGGGACTTCTCAACGAGAAAACAGTTTGTGTTAGCAACCTTGGTGAGAATTCAGGATTCTTTTGTATCTCCCAGGTAAGTAGATATTGGGAAAGTTCTCCAAAAATCTTCATCAAGACTGAAGTATTATGCATTAATCCACAAATATATGCAGTGCTACAGAATTCTTATATTCAACATTTAGGAATACATGACTGGTTTTTCTGAGCTACAATTCTCATACCTCTGCGAACACACCATTAATTACATGTCTGCAAGGCATTTCAACGGATGCTTCAAGGCTGCCTCTTCTGCCCATACAGACAGAAATCAGTTGTGACTGAAGGATGCCATCCAAACCAGATACCCTGCATATCTACACAGATGCAGCAGCTCTGCATAGTCAGGTTGTACAGCACAAGCTTTGCACTTGAAATTGCTATTTAAGAGTCACCTGAGGTTTACCAGCAAGAATTCGTTGCTAAAAAAAAATCCTTATGGATCACAGAATTCTTTTTAGAATCTGCTTCACTTTAATTCTTGCCAGCCATCAATCATAATAAAACTACTGCATACTGCGCCTGCTTCCATCAAGGTTTTGCAAACAGAAACTTGTGCTTTTTAAGCAGATTTGACACTGAATCCACTTTTTGAGTCACATTCCCCAAGCAAATCACACTTCTGTGAAAGGAAAAAGCAAAATACCACAAAACAGACTTTGATAGTGCAATTGGTCACTGTTTTCCCATTACGGCTTGCTCTCACAGGCAGCTCACAGTGGATTGCTGATGCTTGACTCAGGAGCGATTCTGCTGTTGCAGTCAGTCAGCATTGTGGGTTGTTTTACCCATATTTCAGCCTCTGCTTGAGGCACAGATTTCTGTTAGCGTGTTACGTGGTACTTGTGATGGGGGCACCAGGAGGGTGCAAGTTCATGGTCCCAAGATGCTGCAGGGGCACAGCTCTCCTATACATGGTAGGTCATTTGGTATCTTCACACTGTCATGCTCAGCAGCAAGGCCAGAAACAACCCTATCCACCCACAGCACCCAGTTCAAGGTGTTCTCAAAGGGCTCTGTAGCCACTAGGTCTCTCCCAGGTGTCCCGAGTCCAACCTCACACCCCTGAGGAGATACTCGCAGGCACCCACTGATGAAGAACACAAACACTGGGATGTGGCACAGCTGGAACAGGGTCAGGCTCCAAAGACAAAGAGAGATTCCCCACTTTAAAGTGCCACACACTGAGAGCCAAGCTCTGGTTGAGTGTCCTCGAGGAAGAGAAGGGAGAAAGCATCTCCATGGTGCACCCACCACAAGCCAGCACCCGCAACACAGTGCAGAGGCTGAAGTGGTTTTCGTGGTGGGAAAACAGCACAGTGCTGACTGACTGCAGCACCTTCCTGACACATAAATTGACATGGCAAACTCCAACCAACCGAGCTAGCTCACAGGGACAAAGCTCTCATATCTACATAACAACTCCTCCTCAGTCCGCCCCACAGCCCGCTCCTCCCAAACAGCCCCGCCGCCATCTTGCCCGGGCGCCCGCCCCTTGCACTCCATTTCCCGGGAGGCCCAGGGGCACCGAGGCGCTGAGGGAAGGCGGCGGCGGAGCGGAAGGTACGGGCGGGAGCCGACGGGCTTTGGGTTTGAGCCGCTGCCCTGAGCCCGCTTCTCGCCCGCGGGGGCTTCGTTCAGCTCCTCGGCGCTGCTCTGCGCTCCCTGCAGTCACCTCTGGGGAGGGCCAGGCCGCCCGCGCCGCTCCGCGTGCGGCCATGGTACAGGGGGTGGAACAAGGCCCGGGGAGGGGAGTCGAACGCTTAACTCTTTGTAGCGGCAGTTATATACTTGCTTTTCTCACAGCAGTCATCGTTTGTACATATATACATACATATAACCTCTCATTTGAGAGTGTATTTCTGCCTCGCCTACAAGATGGTGCAATGAAGGGCTTCAATTAAAACATGAAATAGCTCTGTGAATGTTGTGTAGCAAGATTAAAACTCTGATTGATTTTAATGTGTATATTTACAATATGGTTTATAGGTCAGTTTCCTTATATAGTGCCCAAGGAAAGAGGATGGAACCAGAGAAGGCTGCCAAGCAAACAGTCCTCATCACTGGAGGAGGTGGCTATTTTGGCTTCCGGTTAGTACATTCATTAATTATTACACTCCAGAATAAATGTAAAGATTGTGGCTTGCAAGGCAACAAAATCCATCTGTAAAAGAGAAATCTGTGGGCCTGAAATGCCTGATCCAGTTCACCCTATCTTCTGATGATCTCTGTTTTAAACAAACATGTTCTACTGTTTCCACCTGCTTTAAGTAAATATGTTATCCTGTTTCCAAATGTCAAGCATCAACTGACTTGCTGACATTTACCTCTCTGGCCACCTTTGTAATGGGGATTTAAATCACTACCTTTCAGCCTACTCTGCAGAGCAAGGCTACACCTATATGCAGACACTTCTTTTGATAGTAAGCCATGGCCTGCACACATGTGCTTATAGCTATATGGATTAAATACTCCATCTGGTCTCTACTCTCAAGGATATATTTATTTTCATGGACAGTGATGTTTTAGGGTTAGAGTTGTTAATCAGGCATGTATTTCAGTGAAATCTATTTTCGCCTTACTGCAGATGGCTCTGCACACCATGTAAAGAAAAAACCCTATTTTGAGCCTTAGACTATATTCTGGAGTACTTTCAGAGTTATAACTGCTTACACTGGTGTGAGAGATTACAGTCATGACCAAAAAGTAAATTTCAAGGTGGGGCTTGGGTGGCAGTCTCCCAGGATCTGACTTCTGTTTGGCTTTTTCCTTCCACTGTCTCCCCTTTAAGCACTATAAAAATACAAGTTGTGGGAAAGGAGTACTAGTTTTATACTATTTGTCAACACCTGCGATTATACCTGTGAGGAGTAAAACCTAGACATGTGGCAAAGTATTCAGACCAGTGTAGAAGCATCTTGTTCATTTCTTTTCTCCATCAATTTCAAACACAACAGCAAAGACCAACCTGTTGCTGTGGCAGAATTGGGATGGCACAAAAGCAGTAAGATAACACCAGCAAGATTTAAATATTTGGCTGCAGGTTTACATCTGAAAGGTTTGCTATTGCTGATCTGTTGGGGACAGAAGCAGAGAAATATCTGGGTTCTTCCAAAAGGCTGCTGAAAGCACTTAAGTTATTTCTTTTCTGATTTTTCCTTTACAGCAGTTCTGCCTTTTTTTTTTTCCTTCTTTTCTCTCCCAAAGTTTGATGGATCATGAGAAGTTTGTTCAGTACCTGAAGTATTACAGTTGAATCTGTAGTAGATGGCTGAATATTTAAGGCTCCCATCAGAAAAAGAAGGGAAAAAAGAAATCAGTATTAAAATAGTTAACAATCATGCCTCCAGGTGAAACATCTCATGCATCATTGTGCTAGGTATACTAACATATGGTTTCTATCATGTTTTAGTTTAGGCTGTGCCATATACCAAAAGGGAGTAGACGTGATTCTCTTTGATGTCATGAAGCCACTTCAAACTGTGCCAGAGGGAATAAAGTTCATGCAGGGGGATGTCCGTTGCCTGTCTGAAGTGGAAGAGGCTCTTAGAGATGTAATCTGTGTATTCCATATTGCTTCCTATGGAATGTCTGGCAGGGAGCAGCTGAACCGAAAACTTATAGAAGATGTTAATGTAAAAGGAACAGAAAATGTCATCCAAGCCTGTAAGAACACAGGAGTGTCAAGTCTGGTTTATACAAGCACATACAATGTGATATTTGGAGGCCAGATCATAGAAAATGGGGATGAATCTCTGCCTTATCTACCTCTTCACCTTCATCCGGATCACTACTCCCGGACCAAATCTTTAGCTGAAATGAAGGTGCTGGAGGCAAATGGTGCTGAGCTTGGAAATGGGAAAGGTGTACTAAGGACTTGTGCTCTCCGACCAGCAGGCATCTATGGGCCTGGAGAACAAAGGCACCTTCCAAGAATAGTTAGTTACATTGAAAGGGGACTGTTTAAGTTTGTATATGGAGATCCTTTTAGTTTAGTAGAGTTTGTACACGTAGACAATTTAGTTCAGGCTCATATCCTTGCCTCCGAGGCCCTCAAAGCCAACAAAAAGCACATAGCTGCAGGCCAAGCCTATTTTATTTCAGATGGCAGGCCTGTAAATAACTTCGAATTCTTCCGCCCGCTGGTAGAAGGTTTGGGTTACAAGTTCCCAACCTGTCGTCTTCCTCTCTCCCTTGTTTATTTTTTTGCATTCCTTACTGAAGTGGTCCATTTTCTGGTAGGCCATGTTTATAATTTTCAGCCCCTCCTCACTCGCACAGAGGTTTACAAAACTGGGGTCACGCATTATTTTAGTATGGAGAAGGCCAGAAAGGAGCTGGGGTACGAGCCTCAGCAGTACAGCCTGAATGAAGTGATTGAGTGGTTCCGATCTCAGGGGTGTGGAGCAAAGCCGAGAAAATACACCATTATCCATCTTGTGAGGGATGGAGCACTGCTTGTGCTGCTGATTGCTGTAGTGGTCTCGTGGTTTCCGTCTGTGGTTACATTTTCACTCTGAAAGGTGAATTGCTGAGCGCAGAGGACAGAATTTAGTTGTGTTCTCTGAGTACTCTTGGCTTTGACAGGAAATCAAAGAGAATAAAAAAATCAGCCACATATTTGTGTCATTCAGGTAAATATCTTTACTAGTTTTATCCCCAAAGAACAGAACTGCTGCATACAAAGGTGTAATTTTTATAAATAACTCTCCAAAGTTAAATTGATCAGATCACTAACATCATGAAGCTCAGTATTACAGTAACAGCATTTTATTCCAGGTACAACAGCACACTACAGTGAATAGAACAAACATCCCCAGACTGACCCTTCTTCTTCCCTGATGGGATGATACTCTTGATCAATGCCCTTTATTCCTAAAGAGTTTGTGCTACATGATCCAGAGGAGAATAAACTTATTCTTTGATCACATTCCAAAACCAAATTCTGCTTTCCAGCTTGAATGTATATATGCCTAACCAAGATTAACTGATAAACAACTAGACAATAAATAAATGCCTTTTTTGTTTGTTTGTTTTTTTTTTTTTTTTTTAATGAATGCATTCTGGTGTGTTTTCTGAGTTACCTCTTTGATATCTAATGACACTTCTCTAAAATGCACAAGTGTTAATCTAAGTTAGAGGAAAGTACTTGAAGCAGCACAGATCTGCAGGTTTTTCTAACAGTAAAATATGCCTGTTTAAAATGAATGAGCCAGCTAAAGTGCATTCATAAATAAGACCTATGATTTTCCCCAGCATTACTGAATGGTTAAACAAATAATCCATCAAAGACATTCAGGAAGTGATTACATTCATGTTCCACTGTTTATATAGCATTTTTAGCCTTTAATAATACTTCTTTAACACCTGACACCATTTGAATAGAACTTCACCTTTCTCATAGAGTGATGAACACTTGAAATGACAATACTCATAATTTTGTGGAGATTTTGAGAACAGAAAAAAAGACCTTGTTAAGTACAGGTCACTACTGTCTCTAGCAACTCCCTTGACTCTTGTCAGTTTAATGCAGGAGAAACTTCACCTCAAAATGTTAAATCATGAAATTGTTTTACCTTAATCCATGAGCATTATGGTTTCAGTACCTCTTGGTGAAAGGACAATCCTTCAAGAAGTTTACACTTCTGTTCAGACTTTAGTCCTTCCATTTTAATAGCTGAAACTACACCAGTCTTCAGTGAATTTTGTGTAAGTTGCAGTTACTCCCCTCTGTTAAGCTGTACTGTGATTTAAGTGAGGAAGTGGAGAGACAGACAGTAGTTTTACCACACTGGTAAAGGATTCTCAGAGAACAAAAAGGCCTGAATAGAGAAACCAAGTTAAAAGTCTGCTGCTACCCATGTTTAAAGATGGAGATTTTTGTTAATGTACGTATGATGCCTGAAGACAGCATTGTTTTTTAAATATTTTTTGAGAATTTTACCTTAAAAAAAAACAACAACCCAAAACCAAAAAAACCCAACAAAAATCACTATTGATAACTACATGTTTTGGTTGCTTGAAATTTGACTTTTCTCCTCCTTCATTCTCCCACCAGTATGTAAAGAAACCACCATGACAGAAAATAAACATAACAGCTTGAGGGACAGCTCAAGAGAGAACTGAACCCCTTTCTCCCTACTTCCAACCCCCCCCCATATACTTTATATATGCCTGCATAAAGAGCTTATGTGCCTCCAGCAGAGTGCGGGTGGCAGAAAGGCTGCTTTCCAGAAGTCATTAATACACAGCATCATAGTCTGCAGAAGAAAGAAACCTTTTTAATGAAACAGAAAAAAGACAGTTGTGACCCCATGAAAGCACTGGACCACTGTTCTCTTTCCAACAGGCCCTGTTTTTTCAAGCAAAAGCCACTGGGTTATTTTCCCCTTTTAAGTTCTCTGGTTTTGACCCAGTGTTATCAGAAATAGATAAGAAATTTTAATGCCAGCAGAAGCAAGAGACAAAAACAAAATGTACGATAAATTGCACAAGCCTGGTGCACACTGCCACAGTAACAGTATTTCATCCTAAGGCATATTAAAATATGGGACATAACTCCTATGCCCCAGAGGAGTTTCTTCTGCTATTTGTGATCTTTTCATTAAGTAAAACTCTTGCTATTGCCATTCATTATTAGCTCAGTGGTGGGGTTAGCGGAAAAATCTATGAGAGGGTCCTAAACTTATGAAGCCTAAATTTACACTGTTAAAACCAGCTGAGGTCAAAGCCCTGGACAGCTTTTTGGGTACAGAGGAGAGGAACCTTCTGAGAAGATATTAGAAAAAAAAAAAAAAAAAGAATCAAATTAAAACAACCCAAAAATACCAGTACTCTGCAGAAGCTGACTCAACACGTAACATTTCCATTTGTCTGGAGTCAAGGACGGAACTTTTCACTGATAACAGAACAGGAGGCTTTATTTTGTCCTAACAGCCCATGACTTCTGCTGGAGCACAGGATACTAAATCAGGTGCTGTTAAGAGAAACAGGCAGCAGCTTGGCAGTGGCCACTCCAGTCCCATCCACAGTGTGCTGGTGTATTCATTAAATCCCCATCATGCAGCTGCACCTAGTAAAAAAATCAAAGTCCTGACTACAGCAGAGGTGAAGAATACTTTTCCTCTTTCCACAATAAAACCAGGAAATCTGTGGCTTAAGGAGATACTTTATAATTGCTTGGAAATTACGTATGTATAAAGCCAGTCACAGCTGTTCTATTTTAAGTATTTTACAAGATTTCTCTTTCTTCCTGTTATTTATTCTTTATTGCTACTCCTGCATGAATAGCTAAGTAGATTAAGGTAATTAATTCAAGTGTTGTGTCTGCTTCCAAATTTTAATCTATTACCTGTTTCCCGAAAGTGAATTACCAGAAATCCATCTAAAAACTGAAAAAGTGGAACTGAAAATATAGCACAGCTTCAACTTTTCCTAGTCCTCAAAATAACAACTGACAAGTGCCTCTCTATAAAGAATGATGATGATGTGTTAAGAATCTTTGGTCAGCCGCGTAACCTCACATACAGTGTGTTAAGGTAAAACTTTGCTAGATATACATGAACTGATACTTCTAGTGTATAGTTAAATATATTTATTTTAGAAGTTTAAATGTCAATCATCCTTAAAAGTAGACCAGATTTTATAGTGCCGCCTCCTAACTGACGGAACCAAAATTTTCCTTTACTCCTATTTATCAATTTCCACATACTTTCAACAATATAGTGGCATATTTATTTATGATGTGATCTTCACAGAAAAGTGTCCTGAATACTGATGATTTACACATATTATAAAAGATCTGGGGATTAAACTGCAATTCAGGAGTACACAAATGTTAAGGGATCTGCTTCTGTTTTCTTTTAGTCAAGGTCACAATTCCCTGTTTTGCTGGAGTAACAGCTAAGAACATAGACTAGCAATGAATGCACTTCAAGTTCTGTTAAAACTAATAGCTGCGCATGTGTATAAATGCTGTTGTGGATCAGAATATAAAGTTGGCTTCCAACTGATTCTGAAGGTTCATTTTCATTATATTAAACTATTTCTAATGTCAATAAATGGAATTTCAGTCTGGAAGAAAGCGTGCAGTTGGAAATGCCAACGCACGACCATAGCAGAATTCAACGGCGGTACTTCAGCTTACATGCAGCATGCAGATCTTTACAACCAGTCTGAAGAATTCAAGGACAAGTGTTGGTACATACCTAATGCCATCTCACCATCTAGAAGGTAGATGCACTGGGGTGGAAAAAGTGAGAATATAGGCAACAAAACCAGAATGAAGCAATTTTGTGGACTTCATGCCATTACTCACAAATTCAAACATGACCTCCTAGACGACTTCAGCTGCAGATACCTTATATTGATTCCTGTTCAGTATGTGTGTGATTTTTATCAAAAGATTGGGTTTAGTTTTTTTTCTAATACTGCCAACAATGAAAAAAAACACAATATAAAGACCATGTGCATTCACCAGCAGTGCTTCTGCCCATGTAACATTGAGGCAGAAAGTGTAGGGGCAGACATTTTATGGTGAACATCAAAATTAATGTTCTTGAAATTATTACAAACTTAATCTTTGCCTTGTTCAGGCTTTACTGTTGGAATTGATATAAATCTGATGCTCATCACGGCTGAAGTTTCTATCTACCTGTCACTGAAAAAAAGTCGGTTCAGAGTTGCAAGTTAAACATGATCTTCGACCTTTTCCTTCTGCCCTGCTTGTTTGCAGCCAGATGAAGTGCAACAGCAACCATGTCTATGGAAACAATCAATAAGTCAGTTCATCTTAAAAACACCCAAATGCCCTTCCTCCAGCTGCTGAAACATGCCAGCAGACCACTTTTCAGTAACAAATGCCTCGAATGACTGGCAAAAATCATGAAATTCAGTGCGCAAAGCTTAAATAAAGAAGCACCTGGCATAATCCACAAAAAATATTCAAAAACTATTCATTAAAAATAAGTTATTTTAAGGATTTAAAACTATATAAGAACAAAGCAGCTTAACAGATACTCACTTCAAAAAATTTATAACTTATTTTCCCCCTAGATTATAAAATTAGTACACATTCAGACCTTCTTTTGTATTAAAACAGTTAACAACTGTGCAAGAGTTGCTACAGAGTGTGCCCTAACTAAGATTTGAAGTGTGAGGGTTTGGAGTTAAAACATAGAGTGCAAGCAACAAGAGGAGAGTTACTGCACATCACTTGCAAGTCAACAAAAGAGTTAATGAAGTATTTTTCTTCTGAGTACAGTGTAACATCCTCCAGGGGAAGGCCTTACTGTAAAATAAAATGCATTTCCATAAATACTGAGGGAGTGTCACTTTTGACATCACATATGTGTGAAGAACATGCACAGAACTTTTCAAAGGACTATAAAATGTGCTGATTTTTAAGTTATTTGCGCAGCAGCATAAGTAACTCTTGTGTTTATCACAGAGCGGCTGTCCTGTGTCAGGAATATACATACCAAGAAAAGAAGACAGGACAAATGGACAATTTGGTTATGTCTGCCCTGGAACTGAGCTTAACAAAAAATCCCCACAAAAGGAAAGGAAAACCCCACACAGCAACAGCCCCAAGCTCTAGGGTTTGATCTCCCTAAACCCTAGCATCTTGTAATCCCCTGTCTTCTGTGATCAGTCCAAACCTAGATGGGACTCAGCTGCCTATAAACCCTGTCCCAGCTGCAGCAACAACCTCAGGACCTTCCAGACAAGGCTTTGGGCAACTTTTTGTGATCAACACCGACAGTGCAGTGTTCTCACAACATTAAGTGGGAATTGTGGAGGGTGTTGCATGAAATAAATAGCACAGGGCCTGATCATACAGCAAACTAACCACATCCTGGAACATGCTACAAAATGCACATGTGAAAGGTATCCCCACCTCAAGGAACAGCAACTAGATCCCCATATTACACCTGGATTCTTCAGACAAGCCTAGCTTCATACAGCTTCTCCTCCCAAACCCACAGTTGATGTGGGTTTTAATTTGTTTAAGGCAGAGGCTGCACCCATCTAATCCTCAAACAGGTTAATCACAGTGGAGCACTGAAGAGATTTCAGGCAGGAGAAAGAAAAGCAGAGAATGCCTTTAACTTTGCTCTTTTTTCAGTTTGGTGATTGGTAATTATTTTCTTAATAATAAAAAAAAATTACAGAAGCCACCCCACTGTGGGATACACTATTATAGTACTTTCATCTTCGAGACAAGACTGTCTTTACAGAGTAACTAAAACCTCTAGGGGGTTCCTCAAACCATCATCTGTGAATGCACAATGGCATCAATTAAGTGCCTCTTGAACAACACAAGTCATTTCAGCATGGGGAGCAAGAGCAACTGAAAATTGCTGAGGCAGCTTCGTCAGGCTATGAAACCCAAATCCATGCAAGTTTTCTGTGATCAGAGAGACAGCACTGTGAATGCACCATTCAATTCCTCAGGAAATCACTTAGAAAAACTTAACTCCTCTGCACACATTCGAAAGTTAAAGTCAAACATATAGATAGCAAAACTCCACCCAAAGCAAGCTGGAATCTGACAGTAATAAGATAGTGCTAGCAGAAAGACCCAACACATACACAGATTATAGCAGAAAGACCCAACACATACACAGATTATAACAACTGCTGTTAAATGTGTCATTGAAGGAAATTAGTTCTGCTTTGGCAGGAAAACACACTTAGCTAATCTAACATGTTTTCTCATCTGTAGGTCCATGTTCTTCATTTGATTAAAGTTGCAAGAACTATCATTCTTGGATTAGTTACATTTTGGGAAAATTATCTACATTTACAGAACACTATCATTTGACACTATCGCCTAAGCAGGATTGCAAGATTAAAAATTGACAGTTCATAAAAAATTCATTTCTAAGCACATTAGCAGCTGAAAGGATTTGCAAAATGATGCTGTTCCAAAGTAAATGCTTTCCAGAATTTGAAATACCTTTCCTTTCCGCAAACAAAGTGATATTTCCTACTGCATACCATAAAACTTTTCCCTCCAGTGCCTTAAGGCTGTGAACAGAAGTTCACACATCATTGCCTTCTTAAACCTTCACACGGAGTCCAACAGGAAAAACACAACTACAGTCAGAGGACATTTCATTTCAATAAAATTTACATATTATCTAGCTCTCAAAAATGTAACAGAAAACTTTTAACACGACACAATACAGTATGAGCTACCACCTGCCCAAAGTATTTTATACAGTATCAGAAGTACTGTCTGCTGCCTTGGGCACAGTAACATACATGACATGACATTGCTGGTGCAGAAGTGCTTTTACAGCATTTAATAAATTAAAAACTGACTTCCAGTTAATCTTAAATAGCCAGGTTGCTGAAGTGGTGTGATTCCATGCATGCAAATTGTTATGAACATCTTATCTATAGCCTGTGTATACAAATAGAGTGGATGATTTATACTTGTTCTTCAGGTATTGATAATAAGAAGCAAGGTCTATCCAACTACATGCCCTCACATTTTATAAATCTTGAATACACAGAAGGTCTGGCCTGCATAGAGGGTTTGCTTTGTACAGAATATTAGGAATTAAAACAGTTTTTCTTGTAACAAGAAATTGTTCAGGCAACCCATCTTTCTGCCTCTTCTTCTTCTTCCAATCATTCAGTCTGATGAGACTGCCATTAAGTAGGATGACCAGGATGCGTTAAATCTCTTCCTGAATTGCACCATAAAGCATGCATCAAAGAATGACTGCTTTAAGAGTAGAATTTGCTGTTACTGACTTTCTTCTCCTTTAATCTTAAGGGAAAAGAAAAGGAAAAAGTCAAGTCTACTAGGAATTTCTCAGAAAAAAACAGCCTACCAAGATCAATTTACTTAGATTTGAATGGCAAGTACTGTATGAACAGCAAGCATTGCAGATTTTTCCCCTCAGTAAATGGGAGTAACCCAGTGATTCATGCACTGTTCAGCACACATAAAAAAAGAGTAAAAATATTTATAGAAAAGTCTTCCTCCCACCCCATCTTGAGATCTACTCAAGACTTCCTCCTGGTACATGAAGCCTCTGTCTGTCTCCCTCTCCTCTGCTGCCAACTTTGGGTGTTGTGTGAAAGATCCTTCCTCTAAGCTCTGGATAATGGTCTGATACTTAACTAGCAATTCTGTGCTGTTACAACTCAATACTGTTTTTATCTTATTTATGGTTTGTATATCTGGAAGCGTCTTCCGTTCCCATATACCTAATATCCTAACAACATTTCCAGGGACATAACTTTTAATAGTGTAGAAGGAGAAAGGCAGTTTATTTATTTGGCTGCAAATACTGGAAAGCTGGAGAAGAGAGGAATACAAACTCACAAGAATACATATTTCACTGTGACCACGGAAACCACTATTTCACTCAGCAGACATTTCGCAGCATCTGCTGGCCTCTAGTGGTGTGCAGCCCAGCCTTGCTTCACGGCAGCCTTTCCTTCCTACAAATATGCTCATTCTACCCTCACCACTCTTTAGATGCTCATTTTGATACATATGAGATTTCCTTACCATAAACCATGTCTTGATAGAGCTACCTTGGAAATGAGAATGATTGTCCACCCACCTGCGGTTGCATGTGTCTTGATAGATCTGTAGTTTGTGCTCATTCACACTGAATTCTTTCAATATAGCGTCTCTGTTAGGATTCCTTGAATTCATATGGGTGTCATAAAGGAATAGCTGGTTATTAAGCTCCTCCTGGCGCTTTCGAAGTTGCCGACATGAGGAGTAAAGCTCTTCTTCGCTTTCCTTCAAAAGAATATTGGAAATCATTATAACTTGTAAGACACATACCCAAAATGACATGGAATTGACATAGTTTGGGGGATTATTTTGTTTTCTTAAACACTAGCTTTATAAAATGTTTTATAAAAGTAGTTTTAAGTACTATTTAAAACTTTTTAAGAAAGTTTTATATGTTTCTGTAATTTTTGCAGAAACAAACTAAGAAAGCACAAAAGAATGCCTCAGCCCCAAGCATGGCCAACAATACCCTCTAATGGGAGCATCAGGGACATTTCAGCACAAGTCATGAAACACGTATACCTAAACACTTCCACTGCAATATTTTTCCCTAAGAAAGCACATCAGTCCACTGAGGAAAGGGCAGCAAATGGTGTGTCATGATGGCGTACAGGATTATAGCAGTTTTAAGAATACTTTTTTTTTAAGTTTATTTTTGACTCTTCCATCATATTTGTGTATTACACAACATAGTACAAATCCTGGTGTTTTCCTATTGAAAACTAGACTAAAGGCCTAGGTACTGACCAGTAAAGGGGACCTCTAAGAACAGCAAGTACTTGGATGATCAAGAAAGAAGGACAGATCCTGTGTTTCTATGTAGCTATGGCAATTCAGTACTTGCAGAGGAACTAAGTATTTGAAGAATCATGTGCAGCAATCAGTTTCTGTTGCCACATACGGCCCACAAGCATAAAATATAATCATTATGATACCATTTGTGACTTAAGATTATTTTAATACTTCAACACTTTAGATGCAAAACCTGTCTCCTTTATAGAGTTACTAGTGGGGAATAGTACTGACAGAACTGAAGTCTTAATTTTCACATCAGCAGCAAAACAAGATACTCATCCTACAAGAAATGACATGCAATCAATAAATGAATAAATCCAAACATTTTCAGAGGCAGCATACTAATAAGAATGCCTCTTTCTGCACTCAGTCCAGATCTAGGAAACCTGACAGGTTAGAAACATACCCAAGGGGGTTCAGTAGATCCTTTGTGTTGTCCCAAAACACACTCCCACCCAGGTATGGACTGAAGCAACTGGAACAGCCTTAGTGCTATGCTACTAATTAAGATTTTAAAGTATTATTTTAGAAGGAGAAAGAAACTTTGTATTCCCAAATTGCAAAGGGAAAAGCAGATTGACAATTACCAATTTGCAGGTGTGATCATCAAGATGTATATCATACGACTATTTGTTCTTGTAAATAAATGCATCCACAAAGCTAAACTTTAAAACCCCATTTAAGAATGTCCGTTTCAATCTTTATGTTGAAAACCATATACAGCATCAAGGCTGACTGTAATCAGAAAATGCTGATGAATGAAGAGAGACACACTTTCTGAAGCGAGTAAATAAATTTTCAAGCAAATAAGACAAGCTTCTGAATGTAACAACCACCTCAGTATGGTACAATTCCTACATTATCAAGAAAACTCGTTAACTTCAACAGAAACTTCACAAGGCTCCATGTAATAATCCACAAATGTGCATGCTTGCAGCTACAATATTCTTACTTCTCTATTCCTTAGAAATTCCACAGCCATCTGTAATTCCCCTTCATAATTCTGTATTTCATCGCTAAGAGTATGCAGATGGGCTCTGTATATAAACAGGCCTGTTACGAAATTATAGCATTTGATGGAGGGTCATCATTAAAAAAAAAAGGGGGCAAAAGAACAGATGGAGCCAGTCTTGATCTTCTCTGATGCTTCTTGAATGATCTGGCAGAAGTTCTAGAGGTTGATGAACTACAGCAAGACTTGATCTGCTGCAGACTGCCAAACAAAAGGGGAATTTTTTGAAAGTTCTTCTGCCTCTGCATTGGCACCCAGAGACATCAGACACTGTAAAAATACAGAGCTGTGTTGTATCTTCATTTGGCTTAACAAGCAGAAGGGGCTTCAAGAGTGCGAAATGTACTACTGTCAAAGGACTCGGTGCTGACAGATTGGGAGACATACTGCTGCTATGAACATCACTTTAAGAGCTTCTCCTGCCCCAGGCAAGTAATGATCTGAATTTCTGAAGAGAAACCACAGCAGAAGGAATTCACAATATACCTACAAGTGATGTCCATGCTCAACATATGAGGCAGTGGTGAGTTGCTGCCAGTTTTCTCAAAGGCAGCAAGCCAGAAAATAGCACTTCCTCAGGCCTCCTCTATCAGACTTGTGCCCATGAAACATACACATTTTAAACTTTATCTTCAAAGGATGTAGGTCTCTTCTTTACATGCACACGTGGTCTCACCGTCTAGCCCTGTCTTGCTGTCATGCCTCTTAAGCTAGCCAACAGAAGAACCTACCATAGCTGCCAAACGCTGTCACTACACAGAGTCATTTTACATCACGCATTATAAGGTGGCTTTGAAAAACCCTTGACAACAATGTTTGAAAAAGGCTGCCACTCCTTTGTGAAGAAGAGTGTGACTGAATTCAGTAATTTCCATTTCATTGTATGCAACTGCAGACACAAATCCCTCCAGAGACATAATGACTTACAGTTAGCAGGAGTTGAGTGTTTTAATCAGGAAAAATAATGTACACTGGTGTGAACTGCAGCGTAAGCCTGAATGGTTGTAAAAGACCACAAATAAGAATTTAGACTCTTTTTTTTTTTCCTCTCTCTGAATCTGAAGGACACTGGAAAGCATCCTGAAATACCCACTTCCCAGAAGCATCTTTAAACGTTCATCACATGGCCTTGACACCAGTGTTTTTAACTTACATAAATTACTGAGCTACGGAGAGTCTGAGAATAATCCTGCTTCAAATTAACATGTACAGCCAGTACCTTTGGAACACCAACAAATGCTGTTCACAGATCAGCCACTTTAATGCCTGGCTTCATAAGCAAGAATGCATCATTATTTCCTCCCATGTGTGTTTAAAAATACTGGTATTTCAATTAGTTATTTTAGAAAGACTTAAAAGAAGCAGATTAGCACTTCTGCAGGAAACAGAATGTCTTCCACCTAATGGATTGTTTATTGTAATGAAGTACTGAGAGAAATTACTATCTTCTCTTCTAAAGTGATATCTTTTCATATAGGACCTTTAAAAAAAAAGATTATTCTACGAAGTCAAAGCTGAATTTGGCTAGCTTTGCATGGCATCCGTCAGCTAACAAGGGAAGACAATGACCATGCTATTACAGTAAAAACTAGTGGAGGTAATGAGGCTTTGTTAGTGCATTATTTCTTGTAACAAGTATATAATCTGTCCATCCAGGGGGAGAGTAACTCATTTTGTGTTACTGGTCCTTCTCAGTACCTGCAGAAGAAATGTCTGACAATAGCACATCAGACACAGAATGAAAACTAAATCCTAATTTCCTGCTTTCCACAAAGAACTGATAACATGTTCTGTAAGTGCATTAAAAAAACCCCATTAGTTCTCACCAGAACTTGTTGCATTTCACAGTGAACTAGAAGTGAGGCCAGCTCTATATCTTCACTATAGCCGTTCTTGAGAGGAACTGATCTAAAACCTGCAGTGGGGGAAACACATGCAAAGGGCAATTAGAGTCAAGGCAGAGGGTTATCTGCAGTCACAAGAGTGGTACATAAAGTGCTTAGGGCTAGCAGATTCTTCATCACCCAAATGCTCTGCTGCTGAGAGTGGGCTTTGCTACGATAACTACAGGGAAACAAAGGCAAGAGTGGCAAAAGTAAGAAACACATTTTCATATGCTCTTGAAAACTGAAGCCAGAAGCAGAGAAAAGCAGAAAACTTACTGTACGTATGTCCACATCTAAGATAATTAACAAAACAAATGCACTGACACCAGAACAGAAAAAATCTTCCCAGATTTTACTCAGAGCACATAACCCTGTTTCTGAAATAGAGTATGTGGTAAAGACAGTGCAAATTGTTCTACATAATGCTTTCCCATCTTTAAAAAGAAGAAATTTCAGTAGGGAGAAAGGCTAATTTTAAATATTTATAAACCACACACCCAGTATGCTAAAAAACATTGGATTCAAGGAATTCAGATCAAAAGATCATTTGTCCTTTGACATGTTGTAGCTGCTACTGAGAGCAAAGTCACAATACATCAATGTTGAGTAACATCTTTCTAACTTAGCCCCTTTTTATACCCACTCATCTTACCTGACTTGATTCCTTTGATGGGAAAAGTGGCATGTGCTAGGAAATTGGGATCACTGAACATATCCTCCTCATACACAACAAAGCGTAGGAATGCTAGATTTGGATCATAAATTTCAAATTTCACTTGCTCTGGACAGGCAGCCCAAACTGGATTAAGGCCATTGTCATCTGTAATGAAAGGAAACAACTGCAGTATGAAGCAATAATTTCACTTCATTCACATATGAGTATGTATTCTATGACATTTTCTGGGGATACAAAGACCCAAAAAACCTATTTACCATCTGTCTCCTGTTGTAACCTTGCTTCAGAAGGTTTGTGTTTGTTTATTTGCACGGGCAGATAGGAGGAAACTTGGCAGGGATGGAAATACATGGAGAACAGCTATTATTATTAAAGCTATTATTTGTAATTAAACATATAATTGGACACATCTGTAAAAAAAGAAAAAAAAAGCTAATTCATTGCTTATATTACTGAGCCTCATGGTCCATGTCAGAGTGAAAACATGAAAAGCAGTGAGAAGACTAACATATCATGGCCCAAGTCTTCTAGTCATTTATAGAACACTGAGTAATTTGGTATGTGAAACACAGCCAGGTTTGCTCTCTAAAGTCTTGGGCCCTTCCCAAAAAAGTTAAAATCATAATCCTCTTTTCTGAAGTACGGAACAGCCACAGTGCACATTCTTCTCCTGATTCCATGTTTATTTTCCACTAGGATGAGTGGCTTGGATAATTAGAACCTTGTCTACTGGAAAAACACTGCTGTATCTAGAAATATTAAATGGTGAACTATTAAGTGGCTGAGATACTGCCCCAGTTCAGCGCACTTAAATGAAGCTCATGTACACACGAACACACATCCCTTATGCAGAATTCATCAATTCAGCTTTGATCAAACTTCAGTTGGGTTGCAAGTTACGCTATTTCACAGCCCTGTATACCCAGGCTGTCTCCAAGGGGATGCCAGTCTTAGACCCTGAGTTTAAGTAAACACAGTCTGGATCTCACAGTGGTCATTCCTCCCCATTTGGGCCAGACTTTTGAGAACTGACTACCACTACTGGAGGCACTTTCAGGACAGCAGTTTTTAAAAGTACGCAAATACACAAACTTGTACATAGGCAAAACCTTAACAGAATTGTGACTTTGGGGGGTTACAAACTGCAATAGTATTTTTTTCTGAATTTGATATACACTGAAGTTTCTCAAATTATCTGGCCCTGAGGCAAGCAAGAGAATAAGCAGGGTGACAGTTAACTTAGTTCTCCCTACACAGGTTACAGGCCAATTACAGTCAACATAAATTCATGGTTATCCTCTACTCACTTTATTTAAGCACACCTGAGGTATAACCATATCCCTACAACACAGAAAACTGCAGATACTCACTCACAACTGTTGTCTTGAATTTGTTGTTATCATATTCAGCCCCACAAATCTCTACCTCCACAAAGGGACAAGCGATGCTTCTCCCAGGTTTAGGGAGATGACGAGCACCTAAAACCTGCAAAAGCAACTGTGAGTTATAACCACCTCCAAAGGAAACTTGTCAGCATTATTTCTGTACAGAAGGTAGCCTACAGAACTAGAGGGGGGTGGATCCCGAAGAACATGCAAAAATACACACTCCCTGTCTTGAATAGGTTTGTATGTATTAAACTTACTATCTGTGCCACCATTAATAATATTGTCCATTTGGGTAACCCAGTGATTTTCACTGCAAGATACTGCAGCTGACATTCACTACACACAGTATGTGGTTCCAGGCCAGGCCTGTAATATAAGTTCTGTTATCTTTCTTCTGCTTTATTACATACCTATTTTAAGACATTCCTGCTTTATATTAACAGCCCCTGTTTATCTCTTCTCTATACTGTAATAAAAAGTAGTCAATGTGTTTCTTCTTCTCAGAAAACATATTTTTAAAGGATATCTCCTACTGTATAGCAACTGAGAACAGAAACAAGTTAAATTCCTCTTTGGTACAAGAAGACAACAAGGCATAATTTTCAAATTATAAACCCATCTCTCCATGAAAAATGAGAATGACATTTTGATTAAGTCACAGAGAACAAAATATGATGAAGGGGATGGTCAGCTTACTATTTCTTTTGCTTAGTTTCTGTATTTCATTATAAATATCTATCTTCCTCACTGGAAATCTCTGAACTAGTTAGCCTGCTGCTGACCAATCTCCATTAGGACCCTGCTATTGAGAAGTCATTAGACTGGAAATGCAATTTAGTTCATTTGGAATTTTTATTAGCAATTATATAAAATTATCCCAGGATTGTGTTTTCAGCACTATAGCATGTGCTTCATTAGCATGATAAAGATACAGCTTTCTTTTCAGAAACCAGTGGAATTAAGTTTTTATTCTCAAACACACTGACATTTAAAAACAGTATTTTGACAATCTGTCAGATCTTGCTTTGAAACATAATAGCTTTAGTTTTAGTTTTATAGATACTTATGACTTGTAAAAAACATAATTTACAAAAGAGATTTACCCTCACTGTCATAATCATCTGCAATTTCCTCTTCGAGTCATTTGGCATTGGGTCATATTCTTCATTTCGCATGCTTTCTGGCTGCAGAACATAGCCAGTGCGTCCATTAAGTGAAAACAGGGCATGGTTCAATTGCATGTATTTATCTAAGGAGAGAGTTAAACAGTCATAACAGAAGAAGATCCTTATTTGAATAAAGCTAAGGAAGTACCAGACTAATGGCTCCTCTCTGCAATTCTTTCACCACTTTATCAGAAAGACCTGGAAAGGTAAGTTGGAAGACTTGGTTCCTTTCAGTAACTGAACCTTATAGGCAATTTCTCACTAATTTTAATCCCAATAAACCCCCATCTCTATTCACAATTAGTTTCCTATCAGTGTCACAAGCTAGCTGCCCCTTACCAGAAAGTGGAGTACAGCCTTCCCTGTGGCTGAACAACTGTTCATTCACCTGAAACATACTGTACAAATATTTTTGCCTACTTATCACAAGAATCAAGGTGAAATAAACCTTTTAGAGTTTGTGGCTAGTTAAGCTCAGAAACAGGGCTTTTGGAGGCTGATTTTGGGGGACCAGCTCTATCAGGCGATCCACACATTCAAAACCAAACTTTGTTCTTGCACATCACTTCTTGCAGGGGAGCACAAATAAATAGGACAGCCACAGTGAGAAGGATGGCAGCGGGCCAGAAAGCTGCTTGTTTATAGTGAAATAGAAGGTGGATTTTATATCCTTTTTTAACAAGAACATTACCTGGAGTTTGGAAGTTAAGAGCCACCATCTGGGAGCCACAAAGCCAAAGGCGAAATGGGTCATAGTTGGATGAGTCGACCCTCTGTCCTTTAGGATAGACACGTGTCAGTCCCTTCAGGTTGTATTTCAGCAACTCAGCTGGCTTTTGCTTAACAATGCTCTCTGCCTTGGTTTCCACGAAAGAACGGATTTCTTTGAAGTCAGGGTTTTCTACACAGGATAGGGAAGAAAAAGAGAGGTTAGTACAGGAAGAGAGTAGTTGACATTTATACTGCATTTCTACTAATACTTTGTTTCACTTTGTTTTGCCCTTTAATGCAATAATTGGCACAGTTTTCATGCAGGCAAACTGGGTGAGCATCAAGTCTGAAAGTGAAAATTACCTGCTTGCCACACACTTTGCAGAAGGGCAAATAAGAGTCTATAGTCACATTCTCATCATCGCTAATAATGTACTTCTGATCACTATAGCATATTTAAATGAGACATCTTTTCCAGAGTTTAAATGGAGAGAAGAAAGGGTGAGCCACAGTTAGCCAATGCCTCAAACAATGACTATAATTACTATGTCTTAACCACACTGACAGCTTATTAAAAATGTCTGCAAAGAAACTTAAAGAAAAAGGCCACATTTGCTGGATCCTGAGGCAGCAATGACAAAAAACTGGGATAAGTAGTACATATTTCAGTGTTGGATTCCACACACCACTTACAGAGACCCCAGTTCTCATTTCTATTATAAAATTATATATACCATTCCAATAGCAAATGGCAAACAGATTCTTACAGTAAAATTACATGATGCACAGCACATCCATTTTGAAGGGTTTAACAAACAAATCACAAGTGTTCAGCCAGAGTTTCTCATATCAAAGAAGTCAGTTGACACATAACTAGTGAGCTTCCCCATGAAAAACCTAGGAGAGGGTGTATCTATTCCTAGTTAGAATTTTGTGACAGTTTGTGACAGTTGAATATAGCATCAAGTTCCTAGTGCACAATTTCAAAGTCCCACTGAAAACTGCATGGGTGAGGCAGAAGTTTGTTTTGCAGCAGAGAAAGGATAGATTTTATCTTCAGTTCTAAAATATCAACTAACATCTGTAAAGATAGTAGAAAGGGTAAAATTCAGATGCAATGTCAAAGGAAATACCTAAGTTGTCCTTGGTTTTGCTTGTTGGCTTGCAGTAGATTACCAGATCAGATAATTCAATAGCAATCAACTGATTCTTTTCCCAGTATTTCCTCCTGTTCTCCTGTAAAATGTAACAAAGTTTTAGATTACAGATACACTGAGCATTATGGTAGAGTAACACCAGGGTACACTCTAATGAAATTACAAAGTTGATGCATTCTTTGTTGCTGATACCTTAGCCACTTGCACGAATGTAATGTACTTTAAGACCCAATTCAGAGAACAGGCTAACCAAGTGGGTTTGGGGTGTAGTTGGAAGTATGTTTTGAAGGGGGTTGTGTTCTTGGGGCTTTTTTTCTTAAGCAAGTATTTCAGTGCTTCCCTGATTAGTCCTACTCTATAACCTGGCACCAATTACTTTTTTTTTTTCTTTTAATGTGACTCTACTCAATTTTAGTTATATTCTCCACTCTGTAAATCACACAAATGCAAATGTATGCAGAAAAACGGAGCAGGTAGTGAAGCATCTATTTATTTACGGTCTGAGGAGGACTTAGGTCTTGTTAGTAACTCCCCAATAGCTAAATCCAAATCCCATAAGCATTATTGCTTTAGCTTTCTATTTGTGCACCAAACCAATAATGTTATGTGTGGAAAATCACATGTAATCTTGTTATCACCAGCAATAAACCCACTATCTACATCCATGTTTGCAAGCACCTGCTCTGTGGAAGCTGGGTAATGGTCCGTGCAACCAGAGATTAGGAACTCCTAAAATCATCAAGACTTGTCTTGAGTGAAGACATTGGGGCCGGAGGCTTTTCAGACATAAGAAGCAATTGCACAATATTAGAAGAGTCCCATACAGAAGACTGATTAGCTTTGGTCCAAGAGGTTATGAAGCAGCAGCAATTAGGAAGTCTCCCAAAAGAATCTCCTCAACAAGACAAACTGAAGAGGAACGAAAATCAGACCTAGAAGCCATGGGCTTCCAGAATGTTTCACTGAACCAGAGATTATACATTGAAGTCTAAGACAAGCAAAGAAGAATATGGTATTTAGATTTGGAAATAACGTTGGGAAAAAGCTGTCTGAACCTCATTGGACTTAGTCATCTACCACAGTTTCCCAGACATTGCTTACAAGTGATCAGAGTTCCAAATAGCAAAGGATACTTCTAGATGCTATAAGCTCATCTTTAAACATAACCCTCTAGTGATAACCAAGCAGGAGAGATAGCAATGAACAACCATTACTAAGAGCATGGCAAGTGTCAGTATTAAGCAGAGATGACAAGATACGTGAAGCTTAGTTTTCCTTTTTGTGTAATGGACACTGCTCAAAAATGAAGTCATTTAAAACCTGTATTGCAGCATAGTGCTGTCTCACCATGGTTTCTCCTTCCCCAAAATTCAGCCTGTTTACTATACTACCAAAAAGCACCTTTCCTTGACAGCTTCTTCCCTGCTCCGCACAGCAGTCTATCGTGAACTTTCTAGAGGCCACACTGTGAGAAAAGCCCCCTGACTGATAGAAACAAGCTTTAAAGCATCTTTGAATACACAGTGTTTAACACTCCTCTAACTGTACAGTGGGAGAAAAAGCTGCCAAGCTCCTGAAGAGCTTGTACATTAAAAACATTCCATTTAGAGACACTTCTAGGTCACATTTCTCTTCTTATCTTTATTTCTAAATGGAAGCCTGGCATAAGAACTGCCTCCTTCCTCCCCTAACGACAGGCCAACAGCTCCTGTTGGTTCTTCCCTTGCTGAATTTGCAGTTCTTTGCTTGAGACACCAACCTGCCTGCTATAAATAGGATTATGATGACCCTCAGAGCATTACCACTCCAGATGACAGATAAACAGAAAGAGCCAACATGATAACTGAAACATATTTTCTACCACTCATACCACCTACTTAGTAAAAGGTGAATAAAAGCAGCAAAGGAAAGAGTATACTTAAGCATAGTCATTGTAAGGGCTTTCTGGTCATGTCAAAGACTTTTTAAATACTAGAAAAGATTGACAGGGAGATAAATTAATACATCAGAACAGGAAAAGCAAGTCCTGAAGAATGTCTTTAAGTGGCACATACAGCCCTTTAGAGGGACACAGAAGCTAAACTTAGGCAGAACCCTTTAATCTTCAGGCAAGGATTTGGAAATACTACTACTGAAGATCTGGTAAATGCAGAATGTGCCTATTAGTTACAAATAAATAATTATCCAAACAATTCCCTACCAGGGCCACTGCATTCACTGGGAAGCAGAGTTAGTAATCACAATTAAGAAGAGTTTAGGTAAAGGCAGCTCAGATTTCACATATACTCACTAGTGGATTCACAACTCTGAACAGAAACATCCTGATACCTGAGCTGCTTTCTGCTTAACTCTAGGATTGAACCAGTGTAACCAGATGTAAAACTGTAATGGTATATACTTTGTGCTACTACATGCACTTCACTGAGTTGCAGAGTGCAACACAGATAGTATACCTCTGAAAAAACCCTGTTAACAAATTTACACAAAATGCTAATTTTCATTCCCAAAAGAGTTTGGGGAGCAAGATTTACAGCATCAATAAAATGAACAGACAAAGAGCAACATGCAACAGAATGAAGCACCATGTGTTAGCAAGGTCTGGCACCATACAGCAACTAAAGACAAATCTGACTGTAAATGTATAGCAGTACATTATAAAAAACAGTAAGTGATAGACTTTTAGCAATACCTCTTCTGCAGTTTTCCAAGTGATTTCACGGATACTTTGGTACCACTCAAAGAGTTCTTCTACTTTATCAGTTGCAAACTCAACACATGGATCTTCTGGATTCTTAGGTTCCAGAATGAACACAAAAGGCTTTCTGTGTTTCCCTTGTGGCATTTTCACTGTTGAGCAACACAGGAGCAAGAGATTTACACTGAAATCCAACAGTTGTTCTTCTAAGCTGTCATTGTTGCTTTATTGCAGCAGTCAGTAGCATAAAGTTTTATCATATTAATTTTTTTTAAATCTTTCCTGCGAAACATAGAAGAGTTTACTCAACACAGAAAGCTCAGGAGTCCATATGTAAGCATCAGAAAATACATACCAACATTGTAAGTATTGAGTACCAGTATGCCACGACACAGAGAGCCTAATGGATTGTCCTCGATAATCTGAAAAACACGAGGTAAATCTGACCCTAAATCTTCTCTTGAATGAATATAAACAGGACATTAACAGAAATAAACATGCACCATTAAACCTAATTTCAGTTTCACTGAAAGCATGCCCACAATAATGTTTAAAAGCCTGTTTCCATCTCAAGAATTTCCTACTTTGACAAACACATGAAAATCACTATAGTGAGTGCAGCTTCTGTCCTGACAACTGCTCATTTTTCTTGTCTGCTTAAGCCTGCAATGATTGTGGAAGGAAATCTAATATGTGCTTTCCTCCAAAGACTCCTGGAAAATCATTGGGAGTGCTTCAGAACAGCACAATTCAACATTTTATTTTTAAAACTCCAAAATGTTAAAAACTGATTACTGTGGAGTTTTGTTCTCTTTTGTTGAAGAGAACTTTGTCCAATACTAGATTTTTAGATACTTTTCACAAACAGCATATGGTTAGTTACGCATAAAAATAATGGAGTGTGAAATGGCTAGTAAGATGTTGTTTTACACAGTTTTCTTATTTAAAAATATTAAAGCAGTACTTATATAGGCAAACTAGTTAAAAGTTTCAGGTACATTATTGTTTAGCCAAAGTATCTGAAAAATCTAAACTGGTATGATTTACATTAGCAGGAAACCATTATAATCTCCTAAAACTCCACCAAACCAACTATCTCCTTAAGTAGTTTTTTACAAAGGGTGTTCTGACAATAACATTCAGAGAATGGTGAAGAACGCATTCATTCCTTTATTACATGTTCTCTCAAACACAGCATGCAGAGTCATAATTCTCTAAAGCAGACTTCCACATCCAGTAGGCAGTATCTTCTAGGGTAAGATAGCAGACAAACTTTAACCCTCACCTGGTTTTCAAGCTCAGCAGAGTTTTCAGATGACAGGTCTTCAACATAATTAGATGGAAAATAGTGTTGGACTTTTTCTCCATAATCCCCCTTCCACCTGAATTTAAAAAGGAAAGTGTATATATATACACACACACACACAAAACCCCATAGTTCAAAAGCTTCAATAGGCCATTAATGAAGCAATAATCCTCAAGAAATTGGTCATTAATAACCCCATACTGGTGACAGTCTAGCTGGCTATCACCAAAATATAAGTGATGAAGTAGCTAAAAGCTCTAACAAAGTGATCATTAACTGTAGTAACAGACTATTTCAGAGGGATTACAGTTACTGTAAACTGCAATTAATTACTTAAGAGGCTTTTTCCCCCTCCAGTACTAAAAATACTATTATGTGGTTGATTACCCTGCAGAAACTACAGGGAAACATTAGATTCCCAAGCTTTCCAAGCAATTTACAAGCCTTCTAAGAAAGAAAACTTCTTATGAAAGGAGACTGTAGAGAGAACTAAAAAAGGTGGGTTTGATTCCCAAGAAGTGCTTAGCAGAGCAAGGGAAGAAACAGAGCAATGATGTCAATGGTGACAGATGCATGACTTCCCAGAACACACAAGTGTTCAGGAAGGATTAATGCAGTAAAGGAGAAATACTGGATACACTGGGCTATGGAGGTTCTGCAGGCTGAGGTTATTGCTGAAGGATAGAAGAAAGGAAAAGACATGAAAGAAGACTTGAGGATGAGGGTTTAGGTTTTTTGGCTTTAAGATTTACAAGGCCACAGTCAGTAAGCAGCAATCAGACAACAGGCAAATCTTTTAAAAACTACTACCCAAAGGTCAATTTTTAAATCCATCTAGGAAGTCACCAGGAGTTCTCCTATGAGGAGTCTTTGTCCTTACCAGCCTCCTGTTTCCTTTGTGACATTATGAATTAAAGCTCCTCGAGAGAAGCTCAATTCATCACTTCTTTTGGCTGTGTAGTCATACAAGGCTTTCACAGTTCTCTGAGGCTGTAAGAGAAACAGAGCAACGGGGTTATCCAGGGGGATGGGTTATAAAATAATCAATAATGCAATCTTATTTAAAACAAAAAAAAAATTAAAAAAGGGGATTGTATTTTTTTTTTTTTTTTTTTTTTTTTTTATGAAGCTTAGAAAACACAGTACTAAAACACGAAAGTTCCAGAGTGACATCTATTGGTGGTACCAAGTGATGCTACTCAAATGCTACTCTTCAAGTTACCAGCTTGGAAAAAAGGAAAGAAGAATCTGTCTTTATGAGTGCTGTAACATAATTACTGCAAGACACACACACACTCAAAAAAAAGGGGGAAAAAAGGAAAAAGGAGAACCACATAGTAAAATATCAGTCCTCTATCTTCATTACATGTATTCATACACAGTTGGAGGCTGTAGGCTTGGGTGCCTACAAAGCCTCCACTTCCGAACCACATCAGCTATCCTGCTGGTCACATTTCCTTTACGAAGACATGCAGTTTTAGCAGGACAAGCAATTTCTTTATCTTGGATTTACTACTACCCCCAATTCCTCAGCAGCAATGCAAATTCACTGGCCAAAATGACTAAAAAGAATTACAGCCAACAAAATTTACAAGCAGGCAAATTCTCATGGGAATTTACAAGTTGGCAGGGCATAATAAAACCCAGAGATAAGCAGACGTTTGCTGTGCCACTTGTTTTTAAAACATATATATCCTAAAGGAGGACAAACCTGAATAATTCATTAATAAACCAAAGCCACCGTTTTTATACAGAAAGCATATAAATAAAAATGTGTGGGTACAACTTTTAAAGAAATGCTAGAAAAGCGTCACACCCTTTAAATTTCTGCTGTCCAGTCCCCCATGAATCAAGCAGCCTAACGCTTTGAATTATTCTTTTCTTTACTGCTAACAGGAAATCAACAAGCAAGTCTCATAATTTTCAGAAGCCTAGAGTAAGTGTGAATATCTCTCTTCAAGCATACCACTGTAGGGGTGATTTCACTGGGTTCCACATACATCTTGACATCGTAAAGGGAGTTAATATCTTTTTCCTAAAAACAGGAAGAAAGGGGAAGAAAAAAAATGAAGTTACAGGAATCAAAAATTATAGAAGTACTGAATGAACAAACCACCTTTTGACAATACCTAGGCAAACAGAAGAGGAGGGAAGCAAGACACCTCTGTTATGCTCATTTTTATACTTGAATATAGCTGAATGTGAGTTTGTTATTTAATCTGTCTATGCCTCAGTTTAATGAACAGTAAAGCACAATGAAACAGGAATACCTCACAAAGCCATCTCTTAATCAGTCAAATAGCTGTGAGATTGTGAGTACCCTTCTATGTGCAACCAGGGAAGACAATACCTACACTTAACGATTTTTGTGTTACAGTACTTTAGTCCCAGTGCTGGTTTCACTATTAGAGAAAAATTCTAAAATAATACACACAGTCATATATTTAATCTTATTCTCTCCTTGAGTTCCCATTTGGACCTGATCCTAGGATGCAGAACCTTAGCTGTAGGCAACATAATAAAAAATCCTGAGGTCTGAAATATTTTCAATCCCTCTTTGTCTCCCAAGAAAAAATAAAAGCCCAGGTTTTAATTTCCTCAAACGTGCCAGAGGTGTTTTCCCTGCAGCTTTTCTAACATGTCCCTGCAGACATATATTTGAAAACAGAAGATGTCATCTTAGGCTTTTCAAAAGCCAGTTACCTCAGCAAAGCTCTCTCATCAGGAAACACGTCCATCCAGAAAGCAGGCATCTATTCTAAGCTAATTATCCAGGTTCCTAGTTTAGTCAATGGAAAGAGGCAAGTATGTCTCAGGGAGATTTCTTCATGTGTATCTCAAAGACTGAGCTTTCTAAGTACCTCTCACTTTTTACCACAGAAGGCAGTTGGATGCCATCTCTGAGATAGCTCCAATGTGGTGAAGCAAATGCCACCACCCATCCAGAGCACAGCAGAATACTTCCTTTTCTTCTGAAGTGCTTAGCAATTGGCCTCTGCATGATCATTTTAAGATCTCTGCCTACTCCAGCAACAGAGGCAGGGCCAAATGCAGGCAAGGCTATTATCAAAAACTCACTTTAGCAGAGCAACAATCCCCCAATTCACAGAGCACAGTTCGCTAATCAAACCAGGAGGAAGGCAAGAGTTGACCTGTAACCAAAGATGAAGCTCTTTCCTTCACATATCTCAAAACCTTTGTGAGAGAAGTCAGTATAACCACCTCAGTTTCACAGATAAGAAAACTATGTGTATCTACCACAGCTAGAATCAAACCCAGCACCACTAGATCTGAGACTCAGTACACTACAGCAACTGTACCGTGACCATCACTCACCACACTGTAGCGCTCCAGCAGCTCCTCAGTCACCGGGTAACGCAATTTCATCTTCCTGTACAGCGGATGCTTCTCATAGTACGTTACCAGCTCCACTAAACTCTCAAAATAGGCCGAGGTTCCAAGCACAAAGTGACGACCTTCTTGCTGAATTCGGAAGTGCTTCACCTTCCCTTCCGCTCTGTGAAAGAAGTGCAGGTGCTGTAAGAGGTACTGGTACTTGCAGTGAAAGCACCAGTGCTGTAAACTGGAACAAATGCCTTTGTGCATCTGAATCACATGAAATAATTTCTCCCTCTTCCAAAGCCTCTTTTATTCAAATTGAGTTCCAATTGCCTGATTAAATACACAAAAAGACATCTCACTTTTCTACAATATACAGGGCCTTGACACACATCCATGTTTTGCGTAGATTTTCCCCCCTACACATAGGTAATCTGTCACCTTCACACAAACATATGATCAGAGTCCTTCTGGAACCTGATGATGATGATGCTCCACTACCCCTAAGTGACAGGCACACTCCCCTCAAAGCGAGTTGCTGTCTCTTCCCTATAATCTCTCTCATAACTGCAGGAATCAATTTTGAAAGGAAAAAATTCTTGCGCTTGAACACAAGATTTGTGCATGTTGGGATAACAGTGACACAGTAGAAACACTGGCAACCATTCCACCCACAGAAGACCCCTGCATCCTTGTCAAGCTGCTAAAGTTTTGGTGCTTCTTGTTTTCCCCATTGCAAAATGGTTTTACTGAGATGCTGCAGCTCCAGTTACTTCAACATCCACCTACAGCAGAAAGCTTCAAACCAAAGTACACAGGGGACTGGGGAATTCTGGCCACCTTCAATACACAATAAGGCATGTAAATAAGAGGAAAGTTGGGTTTTTTTTCAAAACCAATTTTATATGTTGCAGAAATAGACATTTTCAGAGAACCGCAATTTGATTTGAAGGCACAATCAAGAACATCACATTTCTATACATTTTATTACCATTATTCCAAGAAACACAATTTCAAAAGTATATTCCCTGGTAATAAAAGTGACAATTTCATTTCAACGTTTCATTTCCATCAGTTACATGATGGGATAGGAGTTCCAAGGGATAAGGACCTAGAATCACTGCTGAACCAGCACCAAAGAAAACTTCAAAATAGCACCCTGTACTAAGGAGTGTCAAGGAAGAAAAAAAGAGCCATGCACAGCTCTGTATTAGAAGAAAAGAACAGTCGATGCCCAAATATTCTTTATAAAAGCATAAAGGTTTATTCCAGTCACAAATCAACTCTTGTGTACATCCTCATACTATATAAACCAACCATGCTAATTACTCCATGTTTGAAAGCAAGAAATTTATTACTCAAAAAAAACCAAAAAAAAAAAAAAAAACACAACAAAACCCACAAAAAAAAACCAAACAACCCACGTTATCTTTTAAGTAAGGAAAATCAGAACACTGCTGTGCTACTAGGTAATGCAGTCATATCTGCCTTTTCTTACCTGAAAGTCATGGCAAATGAATCAGCTTCATCTCTCTTTCTAATCAAAAAGGCTCCATCTCGAGGAATTCGCATCAGCATGTCTTCTGCCTCTCCCCGACTCAAGTTGCTATAGTACCAACTACAACAGTTAAAATGGACAAAGGATGACAAAGCTTGCCAAATGCCATTCAGTAAGAATATCAGGCAGTGTTATTAACAATAGTTTCAAATATTACAAGAAAAATTATGCATTAGATTTTCCCCATCTTGCCACCTGTGACAATAGCTTATTACAAGACATTGTAACACAGCAGCTTATTTTGGATGAAAGAATCAAGAATGTACCAGAACAGCTTGTCTGTCTGAAATCATAAAACATAAATCTGCATTTCTTCCTTTCAGTCTGCCATTCAGTTTTCAGTAGTTTATTCAGTTTTGACACAGCAGATTTAAGGAAAAGCCCAAATACAGATAAACAAAAAAACACCAGGCGTTTGTATTTTTCTATTATTTTCACTATAGAGGTGCACCTATCTTGGATTTAATGAGCCTTTAGTGAAGCCATGGCCACTTATACTGGCAGTATGTCTCCACCTTATACAGAAAGGCAGAAAAGCCCAACCTTGAAAATACTCTCCTTTCTCACTTGCTTCCAAAGTTATCTATAGGTGATCAGTGACTCCCAAATCTCAGGGCAGGAGAGGAAAAAAAAAAGTTTAAATTCACAGATAAGTATTTCACACACAAAGGAGATTTACTTTTTCTCATTGCAAAGAAAACAGAACAAAGGGCAGTGATTACACTGTCAGCAACCAAGAGCAAGCTCTGCTCAGGATCTACATCAGGCAAAGGCCTGTTGGAAATCAACTCCAAGCTGTACTGCTTCTTACCAGCATGGGGCGAAATCAGCCTAACCAACTGCGACAGGGGTGAGGTGGAGGGCGGGCTTAGGAAAATGAAACTGGGCTCACTGCCCCAGTAATAGAGTTTCCAGATGGCACAGATCATGACTACTTAGTTGCCAGGCCACAGCCAACTTCTAAATGTCTAAGCCAACCCACTGGGTGCTGTAGAGCACAGAGCAGAGAAAGGAGGAATTGGCACACTTCCACAGCATTACAACTCTCACTGATTTTCCTAGTTGTTGCTAGTCAATCGCTTCCCCAGTGACTGCTCATTGTTGTACCAGGTTCTCACAAAGTCAGTGATCTTAGCGTCTTTCAGGGAAGCCTGTTCCTATGACATTTGACAAGCAATGGTGTGCTCCTGAATCTGGGGAATTTTTTACGCAAAATTCAAAGACCATCTAAAACAATGCAAAGGACACTGACATAACAACCCTGGTTCTTGCCTTCTGTTGTACATACTCTTTAGTCTCGTGAGGACTGGGATTAGGCACAGCATCAGTCAGGCGCAGCTCAAATTCAGCACATCGTAAGTGGGCTTCCTTATAGTGTTGAATGAGATCATAGATGCTATCAAAAGTGAGGTTGTCCGTCAGGTAGTATTTCACAGTGTCCCCATCACTCGAAGAACGGATCCGGCAGTGCTGGACTCTACCTGACCTCCTAAAGCAATGAAGAGAGGCATAAGGAAAAGAGGTTTTGTAACATGTTTTCCTCTTTTGAAGCATTTCCTCACCTGTTCTGGGCCAACTACTTGGCGAGCTTGTGAAGAGGCAAGAAATCTGTGTCATCTCATAAAAAAAACGAAGAATAGCAACAAAAATCCTGACAAGTAATATTACAGGATTGAAAATAGTAACTTTCAACCCACAATGGCTTTAAATTTGGCATACACTTATTCCCTGCAAAATTTGCTCCAACAGCTCTCTTGGTCAGAAATAAATCTGATACGCTATTCTTCATACTGTCCAAACCAGAAGAAAAAACAAACCCAGACTACCATAAAGCCACAGACACACACCCCAAAAGTCTTTATTATTTTGCCTCTAGAGAATGTTTTCATTAAAAAGATCAATCTCTGGTAATAAAGGTACACTCATGAGACTACCTGTACAGCACAGAAACCAGTAATTTATCCCTAAATTAAAAGACTGAATTTTGGCCCTGAAGAAATAACAAATCCTATATCCTGACTGAGCACCAGAAAAGCTGGCTGTTGAGAGATGGAAATCAAACTTAGCCCTCTCTTGACAACTGTAACACTTCAAATAAACCCTACTTTGCCAAAATGCACTGTGTTAAGACTGAAGTTTCATTTAGAAAGTAGTCTTTCACAATATCATTAATAACATTGTAGTAATTTTAACAACTCTTCATTCAAATTTCCTCTAAGCTATAAATGTATACTTGAAAAATACACACATTTTTTGTACAATGCCATAAAACAAACAAAACCCACATAAAACTTTTATGACAATCACCATACCAGAATGACAAGGTGCAATCATTAGGGAAAGCTTCACTTTCTCTAACTAGGAATGTCCCATCCTTGCCACCCATTTCAGCACAATATTCCTGGAGCAGTTTCTCAGCAGTTGTTCTCCCCTCTTTCATTTTCCCATGGAACCATTTCTCTTTTAAGTGCAGTTCAGTACGTTTTACCTCCTAGACCAGAGAATAAGAGTTTTTATGGTACATTTCTAATTTTATGATTTTGAAACAAAGTACTTATTACTGATATAACAATCTACTATTTCTAGAATTCAGTTTCCTAGCCTTGAACTTTTCCCTTCCACAAACAAGCCAATCACCTTCATAGTCACCCCTGACTCTACTCCCCACTCAAGCCATTTCTTTGGAGCAGTGATCACTTTTAGTGTAATTCAAATATTGAAAAAATGCAGCAATGCAAACACCAATATATATTTTCAAGGAAAAAACTCCTACTGCTTATTTACAGAGTTTCTAATCATTTTTTCCCAGGATTCATCTGTGTTCTTCCTTAATTATTTTACTGACATTAACAACTAGGTGAATAGGTAAAATGCTGTACATGTGCAGAGATCTATGAAGCATGCACATATGTGTTAGCAACATAACAGCATGCATGGAAACCTGAAAGGTCAGAACAATAAACGACCCTGAACATCACTGCTATTGCAAGCCTTACTGAGCTTCATATTTCTCATGCACAACAGCCAATTAATACATGCTTACCTATGGCAAACATTTTCCAAACATGAAACGAACATGTATTGTGCAAGAGGTGTGCTGTAATGCTAACAAAACAAACCTTAGTTCATCATTCTGTCTAGTTTGAATAATGTTTAGCCAAAGGCATATAAAGTTTGATTGTCAGCACACGCATCAGCGTTGGCATTTAAATACAATTATATTTGTCTTTGTACTCCTCTTTGCAAATTAGCCAAGGGAAAATGTTCTTTTATTAAAAATAGGGTTAACTGGAGTACCACGGCAAAAACCCTTTTTTTAAGGGTTTTACCTCCACATACACTTGTTATCTGACAAGCATCCTCTACAATTTCAACACTGGCATAAAAAATATGCATCTCCAAACACTCAAATAATCTGAGTAAATAAAAAGAACATGCTTAAATAACAAAACATAGCCATCACCTTTGTTAAATCTTCATCAGCATTCTGTTCGATATCATCACTGAATGAAAGCTTTTCATCAGCAATAGCACAGTAGTGCCGAGTCCATTTCTAAAAATTGAGAGATATTAAAACCATTAACAAGACAGAATAAAACTCAATAACCACCATTTCAAAACTAGGTGTAACAATAAACAGAATACCTCTTCCCCTCATTCACTTCTATTCAACTGACAATACTAGTTACACAAATATTGAGAAAATTAATGTAAATTTCCAGTATTACACAACCTAGTAACAGACTGCAGCAAATGTCACATAAGTGATACCTGTTCTATTGTGTCCCACATGTAAAGTTCTCCTTGCTGGTTTTTTTCTTCTTTCTTGTCTTCCAAGTTCACATCAATATCTCCCTTTGGCCCCAGTTTTTTGTGCTTAAAAACAAAACAAAACAAAATCCAGAACAAAACACCATATTCATTGACATAGAATCATATAAATTTGGTCAAAATATTTCAGTATACACAGACAACAATATTACAGGAAGTATTTCTCTCCACTGCCCAGCCACCTTCTGTGATTACCATAACTACAGCTGTTCCACAAGGCTTTATGCAACAGGGCTGGAATTAATGGTTAAAAATTTAGTAGAGGTATCAGTCAAACAATGAAGAAACAACTAGTTCGAGATGAGCTCACCATTCTTCAGAGGACAGAAAATGTGAAGTAACAAATACCAAGAAATAAGGCTAAAACAAGAATCCCTCTGCAGAGAGCAGGACACAAGGAACAAAACCCAAAACAAAGTGACAAGGAATTCAAATTGAATGGGGAATTCACTGTCCTACACGAAAAATTAGCAGAAGGGAAATACTTTATGAAAAGAGGGTCTAAATTCTGCTTTCTTGAGAGAGCTCATAAAAACAGTGGCTCAAGGGGCTAAGAATAACTTCAAACACTTAACTGCAGTTAATGATGGGATTAATCATCTCATATCTAGTAGTTCTCAACTATATTCACTTCTGCGTAACCTGCTGTAGGTAGATTTCAACTTGACAGGCTTATCTGAAAAACCTCACAGGCCCCTGAAGCAGGAGTAGCCTCTGGCTGTTTACTGACAACATTTTCCAAGTTAAAGCCAAACAACACAATCAGCTTAGTGGCAGGTGCTGAAGCATGTTAAGGACTCTTCAACACACTTTTAGACAGGACAGACTGATACGGATGTTCTCTTGTGGAGACTCATATTAGTTTGTAATTCCCTTTAAATCACATCTGTCATGTTATTATTCATGTGCCTATCCAACTCCCCTCTATGCTCTGCAAGGTAACAACAGACAGATTGGAGGGGAAAAAAAAAAAAGAAAAACCAAAAACTTAAGCACAGAACTTTTGCACCTTATAGTGGGGTGCTATTATTTCCAGTCACACTTAAGAGGTAGATGTAAGAGCTACTTTAAGAGGTGTATGCTTATATCTACCCGTATTTCATCTGTTCAGAAGTTTGTTGTAAAAGCTGGAGAACTGAAGCAGAGACAAAAGTAATTATTATTTTACTAAAGAAATCATGAGCAGCCCACACATTCTCCACCTGATTTTTGCTTTGTGAAAAGTTCTACTAAAGCTTTCCATCTGAGAGATCTTAATTTGGTTATCTGCCTCATGTTGCGACACAACAGCACTGAGTAAAACATCTGTATTGCCTAGACAGTCTAACAGTGACTGCCTTCTAAAAGGACCACCCGTGTGTTTCAAAAGTGGCTCATAAATTGCATATTTAAATATAATCATAGAATGGTTTGGGTTGGAAGGGGACCTTAAAGCTTACCCAGTTTAACCCCCTGCCAGGGCCACCTTCCCTTCCCCAGGTTGCTCCAAGCGCTGTCCAACCTGGCCTTGAACACTGCCAGGGATGGGGCAGTCACAGCTTCTCTGGGCACCCTGTGCCAGTGCCTCAGCACCCTCACACGGAAGAGCTTCTGCCTAATGTCTAATCTAAATCTCCCCTGTGCCAGTGATTCCCCCTTGTCCTATCATTACAGGCCCTTGTAAAAAGTCCCTCCCCAGCTCCCTTGTAGGCCCCTTTAGGTATTGGAAGATGTTCTAAGGTCTCCCTGAAGCCTTCCCTTCTCCAGGCTGAGCAACCCAATTCTCTCAGCCTGCTTTCATAGAAGAGGTGCTCCAGCCCTTTGAGCATCATCATGGTCCAACAGGTCCATGTCCTTCTTATGCTGGGGGCCCCAGAGCTGAACGCTGTAATCCAGGTGGGGTCTTGTGAGAGCAGAGTAGAAGGGGAGAATTCCCTCCCTGGACCTGCTGGTCACACTCCTTTTGATGCAGCCCAGGATGCGTTTGGCTTTCTGGGCTGCATGTACACACTGCTGGGTCGTGTTGAGCTTCTTGTCAATCAGCACCCCCAATTCCTTCTCCTCAGGGCTGCTCTCAATCCAGCCTGTATTTGTGCTTGGGACTGCCCTGACCCAGGTGCAGGACCTTGCACTTGGCCTTGTTGAACTTTATGAGGTTCACAAATCACACTGAGCTAGTAAACACCCATCAACTTTTGCAGCTTGCAAGCAATTCTGACAACTTAATTGTGCAACCTGCAAGTACTATGGGTTTTGTGTGAATGAGAGCCACTCTTTGGGGGAAAAAGAAAAGTTAGTAATACTAATTAACTTTCTATTAAGGAACATAGTTCAATCATCTTCAAGCAGACCACACTGTCTAAGATTATGACGAGCACCTGCAGCAGTGAACCCTTGCTAAAATTTTAGCAACGACATTTCAGGAGCTGGAAGACCTTTAGAGAAGAGCTGACATTCGATCTGGCACTTGAAGTAGCAACACTTATTCAAAGAAAACCAATAGCAAGCACTTTAATATGTGGTTTTACAGAATTCTGTGCAATACTGCAAAATGTTCCTAGTACACACCTAAAGCATGGGGTTTGTTGTCTGTCAACAGAAATTAACAGCTAAGCTGTGAAGCCAGAAGTAGTATTTCTGGCTCCTGCTCTTGTTTTCTTCTTTTACCTACAAGCACACAGAGCAAGCCTACCTTGATGATGATTTTTTCTTTCAGCTGGGTTGGTGATGGTAGCTGATCTGCACTGGCTTCAACAGGCTTCATTAAAAGCTGATCCCCAAATACCTCCTTGAACACTTTGGCCATGTGTCGCTGCTGCTCCACGCTACAGTGCTCTTCAATTGACAGAATGAGTGGGTATCTTTGATGGAGAAAACAAAGGTCAACGAAGACAATTTCTTTTTGCTACCACTGGCAAGGCAAGGAAAAACACACCCTCCCTCACCCCTGTCAAATAAAATATTTAGAACAAGCAAGAAGACAAAAGGAACAGACATGCAACACTTAATAACAGATGTTCAATCAAAGAATCATTAAAGTCAGATGGGACCTCTGGAGGCCACCTAGTCAAAACCCCTTCTTTGGGAAGGCCCAATTCCTAGGTTGGATCAGGTTGCTCAGAGTTTTGTCCAGCCAAGATTTGAATATCTGCAAGGACAAAGATTCTTTCCAAGCTCTTCAGGCACAGTTTCAGGGCTAAAGCACCATTATGTGACAATTTATTTCACCTCTACTTAAAATAGCGTCTGTTTTCCTTCATATGCATTATGAGAAAACTCTGGCTCCATCTTCCCTATAATCATCCACTAGGTAGTGGAAGACAGCAGCCAGACTCCCTCATTAACCTCTTCTTGAACCTAAACAAGCTTACTTCTGTGAACTTCCCCTTGGGTATCATGTGCTCTGGCCACAGTATTGAAATCTGAGGCAGAGAAAGCATCAAATACTTCAGCTTTCTCCAGCCACTAAGTCTCCTGTCCAAATCAGGAGCAGGCTCACATTTTTCTTCAGCTTCCTTCTGTTGCAATTAGAATTATAGAATCATAGAATAGTTAGGGTTGGAAAGGACCTTAAGATCATTAGTTAAGATCATTATTAAGTTAATATAATTAACTTATATATAATATATGGATATATATAATATATAAATATAATTAAGTTAATATATTATTAGTATAAGATCATTATTAAGATCATAGTTCCAACCCCCCCTGCCATGGGCAGGGACACCTCACACTAAACCATGCCACGCAAGGCCTCATCCAACCTGGCCTTGAACACCGCCAAGGATGGAGCATCCACAACCTCCCTGGCCAACCCATTCCAGTGCCTCACCATCCTCACAGTAAAGAATTTCTTCCTTAGATCCAATCTAAACTTCCCCTGTTTAAGTTTGAACCCGTTACCCCTTGTCCTGTCACTACAGTCCCTGATGAAGAGTCCATCCCCAGCATCCTTGTAGGCCCCCTTCAGACACTGGAAGGCTGCTATGAGGTCTCCACGCAGCCTTCTCTTCTCCAGCCTGAACAGCCCCAACTCTCTCAGCCTGTCTTCATACGGGAGGTGCTCCAGTCCCCTGATCATCCTCGTGGCCTCCTCTGGACTTGTTCCAACAGTTCCATGTCCTTTTTATGTTGAGGACACCAGAACTGCACACAATACTGCAAGTGAGGTCTCACGAGAGCAGAGTAGAGGGGCAGGATCACCTCCTTCGACCTGCTGGTCACGCTCCTTTTGATGCAGCCCAGGATACAGTTGGCTTTCTGGGCTGCGAGCGCACACTGCAGCCGGCTCATGTTCAGTTTCTCATCGACCAACACCCCCAAGTCCTTCTCTGCAGGGCTGCTCTGAATCTCTTCTCTGCCCAACCTGTAGCTGTGCCTGGGGTTGCTCCGACCCAGGTGTAGGACCTTGCACTTGGCATGGTTAAACTTCATAAGGTTGGCATCAGCCCACCTCACAAGCGTGTCAAGGTCCCTCTGGATGGCATCCCTTCCCCCCAGCGTATCAACTGAACCACACAGCTTGGTATCATCGGCAAACTTGCTGAGGGCGCACTCAATCCCACTGTCCATGTCACCGACAAAGATGTTGAACAAGACCGGTCCCAACACCGATCCCTGAGGGACACCACTCGTTACTGGTCTCCAGCCAGACATCGAGCCATCGAGCAATTGTAACTGCAGAAGTCTTTCTTGCTGTCCTTCACAGCCCTCAGCAATTTCATCTCTGGATGAGCTTTGGCTTTTCTAATGTTGTCCCTGTATCCAGGAAATATTTCAATATTTCTTCTTGGTAGCGCATCCCTTAATGCAAGTATAGGGAAAGCATCACACTGCATTCATGGTACTGATGGTCTGGATCTGTAATGCATCCTATACTATGGTTGTCATTAACACAATATGCCTGTGCAGACACTGCCCCATGAGACAAAAGAACACTTCTGTATATCCAGCTGGTAAAGTGGAAAAACAGGACACCACAGCCTTATCTCTTTCCCAATTTTTACGCAGTATTTGTTTTCATGCTAAAGATATCTCAGTGCAAGTTATAGAAGGGCAAAGCAGAGACACAGATTTAAACCCAGGTTATCAGTTCAGGACGCATGCCTTGAATTCTGCATCTTCTCAGCTAAGACCTCCCTGAGAACATGATCATCACCTGACAGACATATCCTTTGTCAGTTGTAGTACTTTATCATTAAAAAGACATAACCTTCAGCGTGTTTCACACATCAATTTAACAAAAAACCCAAGGAAGGAGACAGCTTTAGGGCACTCACTATCTTCCTGACAAGAAAATTATTATGTAATAGGAATTTTCCTCAAAACAGAATCTATTAAAGACCCACATTTGGCAATAATGAAAACTACTGGAATATCATTATTCTTCTATTACTTTTTTGCTTTAGAATAGAAAAAAGTAAGTTCGGAATGTTCTAAGTGTGTGAAAACAGGCTTAAGGAAAATAAATCAAAGCTTACTCAGATGCAACAAAGGCATGATCCTTGATTGCCTGTACTACATCATCAAATTTGATCTTTGTCGTCCGTGTCCATCCATGATAAATGATGGGTTTCCCATCAGGACCATCCCAGCAATCCACTAGGAAAGACAAGCAGTTGAAAAAGGAAGAGATTAAGTAGTTACCTAAATAATTCTACAGAAAAACATCCAAATCTTTGGTTTTGCATATTCTGAGTCTCAGACTTTCATGTTCTAATAAAATATTCTATTAGATTAATTTATATTTCTCACAGAGAAAATTAAGCTAAGTAAGAGCAACACAAATCAAATACAATATAAAGTTTTCCCAAAGCATTATCGTATTGGAATCTGGGAATAAGGAATCCAGGTAGCTATATTGTCAGCATACTAGTTCACAATAATTATCCAGGGATAAATACACTCCTAAAAGTGGCAAGTAGACAGTTTATCTCTTTTGTCATTTTTAAACCTGAAACTAATTTGAGATACATTTTGCATTAGCCAAATTGAACAGGCAGTAGCAAGTGGCTTGTGAAATAACACAAAATTCAAACTTTTCAATAAGGTACAGGGATGAAGATGCATATACAGTTGGTGGAAAACAAATACACAAGACATCAACTGATTTACAAGCAAGTTGAACACGAGGGCAAATGGCACCAAATTACAAAAAACTGTGCGTTAAGCTTGTCTGTATTACAATGAAGACAAACTATCTAAGCTACACAAGTGATTCCAGTTCAAGTCCTATGCTATTATACAGTAGAGCCAAGACTGTTTTAGTGTACAGTGAAATAAGATTTATAAATACACTCTTAAAGTTCCAAGGGAACAAGAACCACAGCACATGAATGGGGCAACAGTGAGGCATATGAAAAACAATTTAGGGAATTAGTGCTTCTTATATGACTAACTTCAATTTCAGAAAACAAACTAGTTCTTGATTTCAGTTCTTTCTTCTTTCTTGGTAAACAGGGGAAACTCTACTTGTATGTGCAGCAAGTTACAAACCACTCCACAAAGTCTCTACTCACACTCAATACATCGACAGCCCATTCTAAGGCACCTGACGTAAGCTTCTGTGGAGGATTCACTTCGAAGCTGGTCTCCTGTCAGATATCTAAGGAGTAAAAGGAAATTGTAGAAGACAGGCAGTCAATTCCAACCATTTCCCACTCACTCACTCGCAACATTTCTTCTCTTGTCATGGACAGTGCATGCTGATTTTTTCTTTATTATTATCACTTTTTTTTTTTTTTACTTGTGATGGAAGAACTGGACTCTGCTGAACCTGATGCTAGCAGATTTCTGAATGCACCAAATTATAGGCAGTTAAAGGCTCAATCTAAGCATCAACCAATGCTGACACATTTCTGGAGAGGAAATCATGAGCTCTGAAACTTACCTAAACCTCATCATGCTGAGGCATAATCATGTTGGAGGGATGTGGAGGGTATTTAGAGTGATACTCACCCTATACTTCAAAGTATACCTATAAGCTATATCCATATACACTTTATTTCATTCCCTGCAATATTTTATTCGTTCATCTCTCTTCCCTTTCTTTACATCTTCTTTCTTTTTATTACAGTGTTACATGAGCAGATCTCCTTCATTTAAAAATAGTCCAAATTCATAACCACATAGGTTTGTATCTGGGCTAAAGAGCTTGCATACTATAGACTGCCAAGGAAAAGGGACAGATACATACCTTTAAACACAAACTACAGAAACCAGCATCTAAGTTACTAAGCACAAAATTCTAAAACCAGTGACAATAAAAAAAGGCCTTTGAAGTTCTGACTGTAAAATAAACTAGAAATAACAAAGAGCATGGATAGCAAATTGTACTCTTCCTCTGCCTCAGGCACCTCTGCTCTAATCCTTATGCTGGCAAAGACCATGAATAACCAAGTTCCTGATCAGTAGATATGGTAATTTAAGGTCTCCATATTCCTTTCCTTTTCAGGACCTAATCTTTTCCACTTTGTGACACTGTAAACTATCAAAGTATCTATCAATAATGCACGACTCCCTCCTTTCCCAAGGCAACAAATCCACTGCCCTTCAGATCACGCTAACAGTATCAGATTTTCTCACAGGATGAGTGGGGTCCTTATGGCATTCTTATGTTCAGGTAAAATGAGCACTGACACTAGCTCAATGAGGCTGTTGGTGCTTGGCAAAAATGGAAACTCCTTCAGTAACTTTGTGACAGCAGAGAGGCTGGAACAGTTTCAACTCAAGACTTCCTTTTATTTTTGTAACAGGATTCAGGGTCTGGGTTTTCTGGCAGCTGAGCTCGGTTGTATCTCAAAACCTCTAAGATCTTAAGGGAAGGGGAAAACTGAGTCCCACAGACTGTATTTGCCACATTTACATCACACTTTTGGAAAGTTTCACACATCCACATAGTGTGTATCTGGCATAACTTACTGTCTCCTAACACACACTAGGTTTGTTTGAACAGCGATAGAGAACAGGACTTTTGGTAACTTACGTGTTATGAGAGGAAGAAATCCAGTAGTGAGACAAAGGATTATTCATGTCTTGCACATCTATTGAATCGTATTTCTCATCCCAAATACTGTTTTCTTTTGCAAAAAGGTAAGTAAGGAACTACAATACAAAGAGAGATATGAATTTAAATGTTTTTACCTCAAAAGACTGGAAGAAATCCAGCGTAGCAAAAGAAACCTATCAACAAGAAAGAAAAGTCCAAGAGGAGCTACTAGAAAGTATCACTATCTTACCTCATCAACAAAGAGAAAGGGTTCAGCAGTTTCTCTCATAGTGTCATCGATAAACTTCGTCATTCGTTCTCGGACTTTACTGAGATCGTGTGCCCAAGATTCCTTCAGACAATAATAATATAGTAAAACCTTTAGAAGTGGTGTTACTCTATATAAAAATCATACGAGGAACAGGCAGACCTACAGATGTGACTTACTTCTCCCTTATCTAGCTAGTTTACTGCAAATATACTTTATTGTATCTTAAGAGTTTCCTCTGTGAAGTCTAAGGGAGAAAAAGAAGATTTTCACCTAAGTACCTTTATAAAGATTGGAGGCCCAAGAGAGACATACTACTATAATCTCCCTCATTTTAAGTGCAATCTGAACTTTCTTTTAGCACAGTGAAATAGGGAGAAAAAGAAAGTAGCAAGCTTATACAGGAAGGGAAGGTCTCACTTTTCAATTATATATGCAAACCCGGAGTGTAGCAGCACCTAACAAATACTGCACAACTTTCTCTCATAGTGTCTGTGCTAAATAACATTAGAGAAGACTGTAAAGATACAGTTCCAATCTCCGTCCATACTTATTTGCTTGCTGTCATGGGACATTGAACTGGATCCATTAAATAGAAAATTACCTTTGACTGAAATGCAGGCAGTCAGCTCGGCTTTTCATGTAAGAGCTGCTAAAATGGGGCCATGGCCAAGGCACTACCCCTGATGTACCTATGATGACAGCTGTAACTAGGCCAGGCTATCATCTTTGACATACATCTAGTATTCATTTCTATCCTTGTCTGTTTATCTGCATGACTAAATGGGGATCTGTTAAAACCTTATTTACTTTGTCCTCCCTCTCGTCCTCCGGTGCACCTTCAGAGTCTTTACATAAATGAAAAATAATAGTTCTCATGAACTTCAGTAGCAACAAAGGAGAAATATTTGTAAGGCCCAGTGTCGCAGCTGACATTAATCATATTCTACGATACATCACATTTCTTTTTAATGGACACAGAATGTGCTTGACAACCTCAAGAAAAAGAACTCAGAATTACTGCAACCTTCCCACCTGCTGCTCACGTAGCAGGAATCTCTGGAAGTCATGGAGATGAACTGCTGAAGCATCCGGACGGTCAGTATTTCTTAAAAAAATACAAAAGGAAAGTGAAGCAAAGAAATAAGAGAGCAAGTGTCACCAGATGTTATAGCAGAAAATGACAACAGATTTGTATCTTGGATTTACAGCATAAATGTGCTGCCACCACCAAGAAACTTCTTATGATGTCAATAGAATATTGTAATATTGTATTATCTAATTACTATATTTCACGCTTTTAAAGAAGCTTCCTGGATTCCTGATGTACTTTTGAAAGTGATTAACTGAGAAAAGTACCAAAGTTCACTTTCCTGGACGCAAAAAGCATTTCATTTTACTTCCTAAAGCAGCAGAACACAAAAACAGGGATGTAATTAAAAGACATACAGAATGTGGAAAAATAATACAAATGAAGAGTCTCACCCAAGAATGAACACAGAGGAATCCTTTTTGAATTCATCAAGAATCTTAAAACAAACAACAAAGGGGGAAAAGATAAATAATAAAACAATATGCAATTTTCTATCTGATTTCATCTAATAATGTCCGTTGGTTTGAGAAGGGGAAATACATGCCTGTCTCTTCTAGAGAAGCTTCACAGAAGTTGGCAAGATGTATTTTTAATTAAACATATAGAAAACATACTGCCAAGGCTGACACTTCAGGCCTTTCAGTGTGAACACATGCAATGCTGAGGCAAAAAACTTGCTGTCCATAACACACGTTCTATACATAGTCAAGTTAAGTTTCTTGGGAGCTTTTATTGTTTCATATAAAAAAAAAAACACAAACCAAAAAAAGGAACTACTTATTATCCATTACACTTATTCATGTGAATATAAAACCTACATTGCTTCCAGCTTGGTACAGCATAGTTACAGATCACAGGAAACTTACCAACTGGCCCACAGCAGTTGTTGAGCAAATTGAGGAGTTTCTTTGAAATGATCCACAAGGGATGATAACAAGAGTTTAAGGAAGTCAGATACCCTCTTTACTCAGTGTTTCACTCTTCAGCTTTTTCTGCTTAAGCTAATTAACTAGACTTTCATGGCCAAAACTAAAACCCTGACAGTAAATGGAGACTCTTTATTACTTCACAATAAATTCAGCATTGCTTTTAAACAGCACAAGAAAGCTGTATGCAAAAGAAACAGCACTGCCGTTGACTATTGAAGCTTCTATTTTAACAACTAGTGAACAACAACAAGCACATCATCAACAGACATTTATGCAAGTAATTTCAAAATCTGCATTTCACATAGATTTAAAGGCTTCCTAACTTTCACAGTCACTAAACGTATGCAGTTTCCACCAGCTTCACAAATCTGTGCAATGAATACATGGAAACAATAGTCAGACAGTTGCTGCATGTAATTCCACAGAATTCCCACCTCCCAAGAACTGTCTGATGCATGTCTTGTAATGGACTCACCACTCGTAATCTCCAAGCATGAGAGAAAATGAGAACAATAATTGTTATTTGATGCTCAGGATAAATCTGATTTACAGAATGTTTTAGCAATAAAATATTAATACAAGTATGGAAAACCCTTGTTCCTATCAGTAGAAGGATTAGCCAATGAAAAGACACTCTACATCCTGAACAAACTTACAGCTTCAAGTTATTCCTAGAAACCTCATTATATATGTGCATATCTGTACTGCCAACCACACAAGAAGCAACACAAACAACTGAGTCGTTATCTTAAGACAATTTCTGATGGTGACTTATCCACACTTCAAGTATAGGACTATTTTTCTATTACAAGAATGGGGGAAAAAGAAAATCAGTGACTAACAGAAACAAAAATAATCAGCATTAGCTCTATTCTGATCAAGCAGTTTAATAGTCTGAAGACTACTTATGAAAAAGCTTACCGATTTCTGTTGTTCAAACATGATTTTCTTGTAGAACAAATGAAACTGTTCAAAACTAAGCTCTTCCTTGTGAGCACCTATTTCCTACAATAGAAAGCAGCACACAGAGAATTTAGAATTCCCTGAACTGCATTTGCAAACAGCAAGCAAGTTAACTCTTACTCCAGCTGCCACCCTGTCATGCATTCTGTTTTACTCCAACTTCATTTGTCTTAACCCCTTGGGATTTTTTAATTTAGTTATTTTTTTAAGAATACAAACAAGCAAATATGTTGTTGGTTTGTGACCTAGTGCTGCCAGCCCACATCTTTAGCCTTGCATTTTGTACCCTGATTCTGTTTCCACTAAAAACAGAGTGAAGTAGTGCCCCATGTAGCCATTGTTAGCTGGAGCAACACAAGCAAGAATGTATGCTTTAAGGGTGGAGAGTTGGAAAGCAGGAAAAGGTGGGGATATTTAAAATTCCTGTAGGAATGGAAATGACTTTCAGAAGTTACTCATATTAGCACAAGTTGGAGTGAAGAGGTTATTACATGATCAAATTGCAAAAAAAAAACCAAACAAAATATTCTTTTTTTTATATATTAATTTTAAAGATAAAACACTTTTCTATGCACTTGCACAGTATCAGCTCAAAACCCTGTGCTGGCTTTGGTCAACCGAACAATGAAAAGAAGGAACATTTATGCCTATATTTTCTCAAAGCCTTGGATACAGGCAAAGCCAAGCTGAGAAATTAACTGATATAATTTATTTAACCATACACCATAAGAAGCAAGAATACAGGCAGCATCCTGAGAAGAAATAACACCACCGAGCAGATAGAAGTTATCAGGTAGTTACCGCAAATTTATCCTTCAAGAACTTCATGCTGCTCACTTTGAAGTTTACTTGGGGAAGGACAGTTTTCAGCTCTCTAAGACTGATACTGAGGAAAAAATAAGGGAGGAAAAAAAGAATATATCAAAACTCCACAGTCTTGCTGTATCTAGTCAGCTACTAAGATTTTCCATCAACCCTGTGAAATACTCTCATTTCCATTGTGTAGAGAGGGAAAGAGGCAAAGCAAGAAGGAACTTAGCCAAAGTCCATGCTAAAGCCAGATTAGAACTCAGGAAATTCCTGGCTTTCCACCTTGTCGCCAGACCTCTGGAAAAAAACCAGCTTTTAGGGCAAGAAAGAGCACTTTGTTTGTACCCTAAACACCAAGCACAAGCAATTTCCTCAGGGAAAACAAGTACAAGCCAAAACAAAGAGCTGGGGCTTCATCAGCACTGGAAAAACCTCAACCTGTGAAACAGGACTTGCCTGGAAGCCTAACCTTTACAATTAACCTCCCTAGAAACTGCAACACTAAACACAATGAAACTCAGCAGAAACTCCTTTCCTGAATTTTTCTGAAAGCATGAATCACCTATCAAGAGAACAGAAAACTGCCCTCCACAGACTGCAAGCCCCTTGATCCTAACTGGACTGCCTGGTAGTGATGAAACAACCCTAAAGCAACAAAGGAAACCCTTTCAGTAGACACATACTGTCAGCCACTGCTCTACTCTAAGATTAGCTTTTGCTTCATGATCCCCACCAACATGTCCCTACTGCAGGGCTAGTTTTCCAAATACATCAGGAGGTATAAGCCAATATCCAGTAACGGATGGTACTTGCCACTTCACCATTCTGGCCAGTTTAGGAAACACTGCTTTGAAATGGCTCTTCAGCTCACACTGAAACCAGGTGCACAATGCCACAAGCTGCCTGTAGAATGGTGTTATTTCCTGCAGTAACACAGTCCTATTCACACAATGAAACATCACACATTATTTTGCTTTTAGGAAAAGGCCTAAATGAGAGGAAACACATGTCCTTTTCTATACTGAATTACACCTTAGAATAAAATGCATGTTGCAGACAAAGAGCAAAATCATGGTAAAGTAACAGGCGTGAGAGAGGAGAGGCTAACATTCTCCTCAGTGTCGCATGGTTGCTAGCAACTCTAAGGAGATGTATGCAGCTGAATCCATTGAGGAAAAAAAAGAGTCTCCTTTGCTGTTCAAAGAGCTACAAACCCACATCACACATGGACCTGAAGCAAACTACTGAAATGCAAACATATAGCTCCCAGTGTGCTGTGCAGCTGCATAACCCATGGGACTTCCTTCACATGAGAAGCACCAAGTCAGAGGTGATTCTTTGACTTCAAATTATATTCCATTCTAATATTCTCTTTGAATATGTGGGAAAGAGACAAACCCATTTAGCCAGGCCAACTGCTTAAATAAATAAATAAATATTTTGCCCTTATTCCAAACCATTAACTTGGCTTCCTTCTATCTGTATCCTCAATGTATCTTCTGTATACCAGTAGCCTCTTTTTCCTCTTCCCTAATATCCTCAGTTATTTCTTCTATCTCCTCTTCCTCTTAATATTCTGTTCTGTTCTCCTCAAAGCTCTGACTCCTGAAGGAAAGAATTCAAGTTATTGCTGGGACAACCCTATCTCTGGATATATCTGACACTGCTGCTGTGACCAGCTTCAAGCTAAATACCATGCATACCAGCCGTGTTCAGGCCACATTAGGACTGAAACAAGGCTAATTACTGAAACATCTGCCCATGATCTTTGGCAGCCCATGTTGAACATTGCTTATGCACTTTCATTGTTATGAATGCCCAAACAAGCTTTTAAAAGCTGGTTCCTATCTGTCTACATTAGAATGTAGTCACTCCAATGCACACATGGCTCAGTAATGAAGGAAGAACTGGTGGCACTGCTGCACAGGAATGCTCACAGCAGGTTATACAGTCCAACCTGCTTGGCTCCAACTAGGCTATGAAAGGGCAAAGACCTCTATGAAGCAAACAAACTAACATGCCTGCACAGATGAGCTTAATCTCTACAGTAAGACTGGAAGAAGACAACTCCTTTCTCTCATTCTGGCATGGTAATTCTAGGCAAAAAAAAAACTATATTTTTCATCATTTGCTTCATTATACCACATGCACGAACATGAGTGAGTGCTATGAACACACTGTTTAGCAAAAGGCAAAACTCAAGTTGTCAAAGCAAGAGCAATTTTCAGGGCTCTCATTTCACACATTGGACAAAAAATATTTATTTCTTTTCATTCATGTTAGAACCTGCAACAAAAGTTCACTAAAAACATACTGAACAAAGAGAGAGCTTCTTACCTGTTCCTTCTAGTTTGATCAACAGAATAGATCTGCTTTCTCAGCCAGCTTGTGAATTATAAAGAAAACACAGCCAATGAATACCAAAATCCACAGAGGAAATTCAATGGAAATACTTAAGAGTCATATAATACATCTCTATAATAAAGCAAAACATTTCCAGTGTAGCATCTAATGATTCAGCCAGTTTTATAACCATCTTTGTAAATATATACTTTTCTGCTGCTTAATACTGCATTTTAAAGCCACATAAACAACATAGGAAGGGTGGGCAGGACAGAAGCAAATGAGTAACCAGAAGCTGTAAAAATCTAAGCGGTAAAGCAAGACAAAACTTCAGCTAACAGAGTAACTCCATCAAGTCAAGATTTATGCCAGTTGAGGCTGCTGGCTCAAAGATATGTTAGATGCATAAAAATTAACAATTAGGAAGGAAGGAGAGGAGTTTAGAGAATCTTAAAGAAAATCCTCATTAGAGTGCATGTCCGTATTAGGTGCACAGCAAAATACTATTAGCAGCATTAACAGTAAACACACAGACATGCACATACAGAATTTTGATCTAAAATGTCACTAGTAAAGTTTATCCTCAGCCTCTACAGGAATCACTCCGCTGCACAAACATAGCCTGGAACCCAGGAGCACTTTGTATAGCAGCCTGCTGCATTACCATGGAGTAGATGAGAATAGATAAGAATACTGTCTCCGCAGCTGGAACAGCAAGTAGGTAAAGATAATATCAATGTCAAACCCAAAATTGGTCAAGTAGCAAGCAAGGACAGGGTATATCCTCACAACAAGTAACAGCAGTGACCACAGACAAAAATGTCAGCAGTGATGAAAAGCGATCAGGTACAGAGATAGCATTAAAGAGCTCTTCAACAAAACTGGCACTCTGAGCATGAGTAGTTTCACGTGCAACTTCCTACGAAGCATTAAGGGCACAGTTCCACCATTATATGGCTGGATGCTAAAAAGATAGCCTTAAAGAAGCTCATTTTCAACCAGGCTCTCTGAGTCAGCTGGTCACATTGCCATACAATGCATTTGGACATCTACTAAAGCAAGCCTACTGTGACTGCATAAGACACTTCAATTTTTCAACAAGTCAGTGCACACTTACACCAGCTATTTTTGTGATCTCATTAAGAGACTTTTGGTTTGGTGTGGGTATACAAAATAAGGTAAATTGCAAGTCTGCATTAGTGGATGCAGCAGACTGGCATTCCAGAACACGTATATACCAAAATAGACAAAGAGTTTACACATGAGCTTTTCTGTGTCAGACGCTAACTGGAGAGTAGTTGTTTCTTTCAGGTTTTCCACTTTCAATTCCAAAGAAACGTCAAGTCTCACAAGGTGAAAACATGTCCACATACCTCTCTGTGATCGCAGGTGTGGGAGCACTCATGACCTCTTGATACAAGATATTCAAGCCACACAACCATTTATCAGCATCATCTTTAGAGTCAGCTGAAAAAAATTATATGTTATGAGAAACGTCAAAACAAAATCAACACAAAACCAAGGCACAAACTTGGGATGTTTAGACAAACCCTAGTATGTAAAGTGGCTGATGAATCTTTCTCTTTGATAGATCTCATTGCATAGCTTCACACTGCTAATGATAAAATTAATAAAAACAGCATAAATTTGGGGGTGGGATGTTAACTCTGGAAGCTCTGACAAAAAAAATACCTTCTTTTAGAAGGCTGCTTATCAGGGTATGCAAGTTTCAATATTTCAGCACAGAGACTACAAAAGTGCTGGTGAGCTCCTATAGTAACACAGTCAAATTCATTTTCTTTTCTCCTATCTCCCAAGTGGCAAAAGCCCAGGGACCTGATGCAGAGCAGCTTGAAGCATACAGCAAAAGAACTCAATGTGGTGTAGCATAAAGCTAGTTCATTATATTCCAAGCAACCAACAAACAAATTGTAAAGTACTGGCTTTTGATAGACAACCACTTCATGTCTGTCCTAACCTTGCCTTGAAACACAAATTGTTCCAGGCTACACTTAGGCAAGAGGAACAGGAAGGAAGCAATGTACAAAACTGGTATAGCATATAGAACACATTTAATACAAGCAAAGTTTAAACAAGGTCTAAAATTCTTTACACAGCTTAACACCGGAAGCCAGATACATCTTCCTCCCAACCTTATCACTGCCTTGGGTTTTTTTAGGTATAATTTGCCTTTTCATTTCCCAAACCAGGAGAGTCCTCCACATCTTTTAATGTGATCACATTTGATATTGCTTTGACCTAATAGAACCAAGATGATGAATTGTGTGCTGGGTATAGCCTTCCCCATGGAACACCACAGTTAAGCTGAAACCACCTTTTGGGCCCTTAGATGAGATGCTATCATTACAGCCTTCAGCTGGGAAAGTCCATTCTCTGTAGCATGCTGGTTCTGAAATTTCATGAAGGTGTTTTCAATTAAACCAGTTCTGAAAAATTATTTTCAACAGGAACTGTAATTGTGCAATTCTTTTAGCTGCCTTCAAAGCAAAACAGTTTCTCAAAATATGAAGGTTACATTTTATTTAAACACACTTTCAAACACAATGCTTTATTCCCCAAGGATGAAGCTAGAGCCTAGCCTCGGCTCCCCATGGAAATGTTTTCCAGTCTGTTACAATTTCAGAAAGAACACTCGCTACCACTGCCAAACCAATTCTGCTCCCAAGACAATTCTGCCCTTTATGACAGTTACCATTCCCCTTAAGTAACAATTATTTTATATTGTTTTAAGAAACCACGACAAAACACTTCCTTTTCCTTGTTGATTTCCCCCTTAATTGAAAGTTATAACACGTTGTTCTGCAGTTCAGCGTTACAGCAACGTATCTCATGGCACCAAGTGTTTTCAAAGCACTGTCAGAGGCCTGTTTTGAGAACAGCCATGGAAGAGGGATGGAGATGGAGGTTAGGGGAAGTCAACCTGGCACAGCTGCACTTAACCACAGCCACTTACTGAAAATTTCCCCAGACTTCAGCCAACTAAAAAAATTAAATTTAAAAAATTAAAAATTTAAAAAATTAAATTAAAAAATTAATAAAAAATTAAATTTAAAAAAAAATAAAAATTTATTTAAGGTGAAAAGCCTACAATAGTGGATTAGTCACGAGCAGTCTTTAATTTCCAGTGCATCAGACTGCAAAAAGAAAGTCTTCTAGTACTGCAACCTATTAATTCCATTTTTAAAAAGGCAATTTTAGCATTAAAACACTGATAAAACACTCCCCTTTTCTCCCATTACGATTTTGCAATTAATTTAATTATTAAAATGACAAGTAGCTCCCACTGTCCTGTGCAGGAACACACCACTTCAAATAAATGGTCTGTATGATTCTAAACCAAGGATCCATCACAACTATTTAGAAGATACATCTCTTAGTAAACTCCATTAGTAGAAAACTGTATTCAGCCTGCACTGTAAGAACTCATATCCTTTTTAATTTCAAAATTAAAATTTTGGGGTTGTGACCATGGATAATCTCACCTGAAGTAAGAAATGCCCCAACCCTTTCCATACGTACAGGATACAAATTCCCCCTGTTTCACACAGAACTCTTCATTTTCAGTTTATCATCTTCCACTTTTACTTATGGTCCCCTCTTTTTAGAAGAGGTTTAGTATTACTAGGTGAAACGCACACCCATAACTCAAATTAGAACTTCATTTCTCTCAATTAGTTTCCAGTTGTTCATAGGAGACAGGAAAGGTTCTGTGATACAGCTGTATTATAACTCTTTATGACTATTGTTTCCAGAACCATTTTGGCCAGACTGAAAATGCCAGGGCAATATTCTGGCCAGCTGAAGACAACAGCAAGTGCGTTGCTGATATGTTTAAAAGTTTACTGGAGATACTTCACCAGCAAAAGTCTACCTTGCTAGAAATGACTGAGCAAACCAGAAACTACACTCACACAATACACTATTTGACAGGAAGTGGCGTTCCCTGCCCATGGCAGGGGGGTTGGAACTGGATGATCTTAAGGTCCTTTCCAACCCTAGCTATTCTATGATTCTATTCTATGATTCTAAGACATTAGAAATGCAGCAGTTCATGGATGTGAAGGGCCGAATAAAAGGTATATCTGCAGACTTTAAACACCTGGTGCACTCCTGAACTGCACAAGTCAAAACCGCAGCACACTCTGCGTTACTGTTCCATCAATGTATTTGATTTGTTCTATTGGTAGGTTTAAAGAAAAAACAAAGAAGAAAAAAAGTACCTGCTAAACTTAAGGTGTTGAGGACAAACTGGCTACCATAAAAAATAGTAAAGCAGTGTTCTTCTCTCTGCTTTGCTTTGCAACGCTCAAAGTCTTTTGAATTCTTTCCTGGGCGAATTTCTTTTATTTCCAAAAGATCCACTGAAAGGAAACAATATTCAGTCAGTACAACTGCACTTACATTCCAACAGAGCCTGATACAATCAGACGAACAACTCAAAGCATGCATATATATATAAAATATCTCTATATATAAACTTAGAGATTTTTATTGGTCAAGAAATGCAAATTACACCAGCTTTATCATTTCACTACCAAAGATTATCCACAGACAAAGTGTATACACATGGCCCCTTCAGGTTACAGAAGACATGATTTCACAAATGGCATATACTCTAAGCAAGAAATTTCGAATTGCCATGACAACGTTTCAGAGACAAAAAAGAAAAGATACAACTTCCAGCTTACCCACCTAAAAATTATGCACCAGATCTTAGATAGACCTTGTCAGTTAGTCAGCTAATATAGTCACTGGCACTTGTAAGAAAAATATTTGAAGTAGTAATATAAAGAGAAAAACCCAGCCTAATAATTAAAACGTTTCCGTTTTTTCCTGAATAACACCAAAGAGATCTCTGTCATTTAACGTAACGTGTTGTACCACTTTCAACACAGGTACGTATTAGAGCATAGCAGAATGCGAACACTGCACAAGCACGTACTTTCTCAAGGCAGCTCCCTTTTCTACAAACCCTTGCTACATGGCCTACATAACAGTAGTGAGGCAGCACTGAAATAGAAATATGTGCACTCTCAAGATAAGATACTTATTAGAAAAACTGAGGAAGTGGTTTTGTTCTGCCTGTGGACCAGACAAATAAACAGCTCTTCCTACTTTCGGACAGCCTTGACTTACGAGCTACAGGATGAAGAAAAATATTTCATGGCTGTTCGTGAAATGTGTTTATCAGACTTAGCAAGATCCAAGGAAAATAGCTGAGGGTTTCTGTGTATGCATTTAAGAATGCCACAATATAACCCCTGTTTCAAATGAGCACCTCATCAGAAACAGAAGACAGTTAATAACATAATGAAGCTGCCAACGCGTGGGAGCTGAACACTGGTTAAAGCTCCAGCCTGTGTAATGATGGGTTTCTTTGATGCCAACATGGAAACAAGGGACAGACAAGCAAAGAAGTTCATCAATAAAATGCTGATAATAAAACATTGATTCATCTTGAAATTTCTTATTCTCTGCAAAGTATCCCAGGCCAAACTTTCCACCACACACTTCTTTCTCCCAGTCATTAAACAACTTACATTGGGAAAATGGGACCTCAAAGGTTAACCTGAACTAATCGTAGGACACAAGCATCTTTCTTAAACTAATTTTTCCAAGTGTAATTATCTTCAAGATAGAGCTTTACATATGTCAACCTCCATGTCTCAGCCACCCTTTCAAACCGTGAAAACATTTCCTAAAATTTGTGTATCTGCTTGGCCAAGGCCCCTAAATTCAGATGCAAACTTCTAAAATAAAGTCATGATTCGACCATAAATGACCAGAAACCAAATGCTCCTTCTGATAACTCTAATCCTCCTACCATCCAAAGTCTCACTTAGATCCTTAGCAGTGTGTCTGGATATCCATCTGAAAAAGATGATAGGCTGAGAAAGTTGGGGCTGTTCAGCCTGGAGAAGAGAAGGCTGCGTGGAGACCTCAGAGCAGCCTTCCAGTATCTGAAGGGGGCCTACAAGGATGCTGGGGATGGACTCTTCATCAGGGACTGTAGTGACAGGACAAGGGGTAACGGGTTCAAACTGAAACAGGGGAAGTTTAGATTGGACATAAGGAAGAAATTCTTTACTGAGAGGGTGGTGAGGCACTGGAATGGGTTGCCCAGGGAAGTTGTGAATGCTCCATCCTTGGCGGTGTTCAAGGCCAGGTTGGACAGAGCCTTGGGTGACATGGTTTAGTGTGGGGTGTCCCTGCCCATGGCAGGGGGGTTGGAACTGGTAGATCTTAAGATCCTTTCCAACCCTAACTACTCTATGATTCTATGAGCTAAGCCCACCAATTCACACTAATACCAGTAGAGAAGAAACAGGACGCAGAGACAGAAAGTACCCAAACAGAGAGGGAAGGATTTGCATGGCTGCAGAAAACTGTGCACCATGCTGGGTCATTCTAACAGTGGGCAAGAGTAACCTCCTCTGCTCTCCCTTCACTCAGCAAATCCCTGCTGAAAATACGGTTGTAACTTCAAATCAAGGCAGACCTTTCACTTCAGACTCCTATAAATCCACACACATGAACATCACACCACAAAGCCTCCCTCAAAGTATAAACTAAAAACAGCAATAAACCAGATTTCACAACCTGCATTGCTGTTGTCATTTCAAGTAGCTCTTACCTCATACTGACCTCTGAAACAAACATACTAACTTACTCAATGTCTTCCCTCCGATACAGATATACTCACTGCAGTTCTTTTCCTTGCATTACAACCATTCAATCCTCCCATCCCATTCTCCTGTGTGAACATACGGTGTATAAATACAGGCACAAGGATTTTTGTATGCACAGGTTTCACACTGGTAACGGTATTATTGTTTCCCCAGGTGGCCTTTGAAAAAGAGATTACTACCCCACAGTTTTTAAACATTCAGTAAACAGAGACAACATATTATGTATGTCCTGCCAAGTTATCATTATGTTTGCTCAAATAATATATGAAACAGATGTATAAAAAACAAGTTTTATTAAACATTCTTCACATTTTTACAGAAAGGAAGAAATAATAAATGTTATAATTTCAGAAAATTAGTGAAAACTACCTGCATATATTTTAATGACATTTTATAGTGTCATTTAGGATTCATTATTCTCTATTATTGGAAGAAAAGCCAAGGCAGAAAATCAGAAAGGGAAAAGACACATGTACAGCAAGCATAAACTTTGGTCTGGCACTCAGTTCTGTCACCTCAGGTAGTCTGGAGACATCTGCACCCTCCACACAATGCCCACTAACTCCAGAACAGCTGATCCCAACTGAACCAAGAAAGGAACAGGCCAGGAAAAGCCACAGCATGTTTCAGACTCAGATTAGTAAATCAGCTGTACCAACTTAGCTGTTACACAGTTACTGTGAACTTTTTATAGCCCAATCTGTCACTGAACAGTTAAAATGCAACTTCATGTCTGTGCCAGAACTACAAGCACACCGCTCCTATCTTCTGACTGCCTTGCACTAACGGAGCCTTCCTCTTTCTCAATCCCACATGCTAATTGCAGAGCTGTATCCTGACTAGGCTTCGTAGACAGATATTGCTGGGCCCTGATACACCTGAAAAAAGGCACAGACCTGGCCATACGCAGCTTGCTGTGTCAGATGAAATTCAATATGCTTGCAGGTGTGATTTCTGTAAAACAGTGCATTTCCCAAGGAAGCATAAATCAAAGTATGCCCTGTAGAGAAGTTGACTCACACCCAGCAAGACATGGATGATACTGCCAACGCATTCAATCTCCAGCCAAACAGTTCAGAAGTCTAGTGTCACTCTGAAAACCTACAATACCAGCTTATATTTCATCCATTCTTTCATGTGGTTATTTCCACAGGTTAGAAGGGTCTCCTTGGCAGCCTCATCAGTCACCTACTGGTTCTGACAACTCCCTCAAGTGGCTCTTTAACAAGACTGGACTCCAAGGCACTTTGAATTACCATCCAGTTTCAGGCTCTGATCTGGAGGTGCAGTATTCATTGTAGTTCAGAGCCAAAAGCTCCTGAACTTCAGCTCCTGCTGTTGTGTGTTGTTCAGCAAATCAGTTAATTCAATGCATCATTACACTACTGCGTAGCTGCTTTTCAGAGACTGCACAGATTAATTGCTCAGTGCCTTCCAGAGTGCCTGTTACAGCTCTTTACTGCCATAAACTTAACAATAAACATTTGATACTCAACAACTCCAATTGATTTCCATTCAAATAAACTGGCTGCAGTTGCATTTAGTCAGACACTTACGGGTTTGAATTCCTGTTACCTTTCCTTCAGTTACACCTAGAGGCAGACAGTAAAACAGAACTTGACTGTTTAACGGAGCAACAATATACTATAGCCCTTCCCAGTCTGAGCTCTGAATTTAAGGGGCCATATTTATTGAATAGCTATTGGTTTCGTATTTAAAAGAATTAAAAGGCACCTTCACAAAATGAGATTAGAATAGGGTAAAATTTGTGCCCAATATCAACCACATTCAGGTCCATAAAGTTCATTCCAGCCCCTATTCGCTGACAGAAAGTCTGGTTGTTCTAAGTTAGCATTAAACATTGCAGAACTGAGCTGCTAAAGGGAAGAAATAATTTGAAAACAGCTAAAGGCTACACACATTCATTTTTTCATTTGACCACAGAAACCAAGCTCTAAATACTCAGCAGAAGACTTACACAAAGATCCCTTGGGTAACAACCAGAGCACAGCAATTTCAAAACAGAAAAAGGTGAATTTTAATGTTCTTTTGAACAAAAGAACTCCACAAAGAGCAAGCCGTGGATTCACTCGTGCAATAACATCCCGATTTTTAACAGTATTCAGAATGTAGAAAGCAAACGTGAGTTAAGTTTATTTATTGTGTCTGAAACAATACGGAAATTCAGACAGAAATTGGAATTCAGACAGGAAAAAATAAACCACCAAAGTCACTACTGGAAACTAGCAAGGTCAGGTCTAACATTCAAGCCAAAGGGAGCACTCATTTCACATTCCTCAGCAGAATATATAGCTATTCACCACTTCTCCCAAAAAGGTACAGATGCTATAAATGTTCATACCATCTTATCCAAGGGAGGGGGGGAATATATTTTCCCCCATAGAGGAAGTTCACATTAGTACAATTGTTAATGCCAATTAAATGACTTCGCTGTTTAACCTATGAAAAAAAAAAAAATAACCCCTCCCCTCTATGTTAAAGAATGCAAGCCACTCCCATAAATAGTCTTTTAGAGGTTAGTTTTTTAAGTTTCCCAATGTTTCTGACAGACAAAAGGATGTGCAGAACCAAAATTTGCTCTCTTTGGCAGGTCATTTTAGAAAAGATTTTAAAAGCCGAATTAGCAAAATTTAGTTTTAGGGATCAAATTCACTAAATACAACAAGTAAAGATTTAAAAAAACCCAATCCTTGTTAGCTGGAACAGCACCACCTAAGATTGCCATTACATTAAATTATACATCCCTCCATTTCACCTCATCCTGTAAATTGTATGTGGCCTGTTATCTGGTCCTGTTATCTACACAACTGTATTATAGATGCTCTGCTTCTCCAATGAGCTGGAGAAATTACACATTTTACGTGTAAAATGTGTGATTTTACACAAACTTTTTACACATTTTACAGAAACTAGTGATGTTTGCTTAGCAGTGTAACACAATCTGAAAACACAAACACAGTGCAAACTTTCAGATCAAGAGAAACCAGAGCAGCTCCCACAGACTCTTAATTCTGCAAGTAACATGAATTTAGCAGGTAAGCACTTGGTTTCCATTCACTCGCTTGTTTAATATTCCTGTGAAACATGAAAATTCAACTTGGTTTCATATTGGAGTTTTTTTTCTTAAATCACATTCTAGAGGACAAATTGTGTAAAATCTCTTTTCAGCAGGAGGAAAACCTCAAGTGAACTTAACCATCTACAGTAATTCTTTTTCATAGGTTAGATGTAAGATCAGTAACAACAAATGACTTTGAGACGGTAAATGTATTTAAAAAGTTGGCCACAGTCATTTTGTTCTACAAACTCAGTAAAAATATTACAGAAAAAAACAGGAGAAGAGACAATGTGAAATTAGCAGTCCATGTTAACCCTAAAATAAAACATTACGCATTGTCAGTCATACCTTTCTCTTAAAAATAAAAAAAAAGGTATAAGACAGATCTAATGCATTAATAAAGTTCTGGAGTGAGGAAAATAGAAATGGTTACTGTGCGTTATACTGCGGCATACCATCAGCATCTAAAGCAGCAATTTGATTAGCCTTTATTCCTCTGCTTCGTAAATTTGCAATTACATTGACAAGAGGTCTGCATCTCTGCCATTCCCAAACACAGGTATCTCATCCTCTGGGAAACAAAAAGTTTTCAGACTAGATTAGTACTAACACATCTATTCCCTTTTCTCTTTCAACCTTACCTATACCCTAACCTCTTGCTCTGCATACACAAAAAGCATTTTAACAGCTCATATATTATATGGACTTTTCCTAAACATGGCCCTCCAATGCTTTAAGCCTACTTCTCTTGTGCTTAAATGGTCACTAGTTGCCTTTTTTATTTCCTGAGTAGTCTGGAATGAATCAAAAACATCAAAAAAAAGATAGGTGATCTTACTTTTCCAAAGCTTAAAGGATTAAATTATGCTTTAAATCATTTTACAAAAGCAGATTGCCTCTTCACATAAAAGGCAATAAAAAAAAAAAGAGATATATCATCTTATGTCCTCAACAGAATCTTCCTTGAAACGCCCATGCTTGTATTACAGAGAAACACACACTTGCACATTCAAAGAAGGATTTCTCGGAGCATAAATTCTCCTGCCTGTGAATCACCACTTAACGCAAGGATTCACAGAAGAGTATGAAGAAACTCATATATTTTCCAGTGACTAATCAAACTCTAATCACCACAAACTTTCCCTTAATAATTTTCCTTAAAGCACTTTGCATCTGATAAAGAATGAATTTTGGATTATGGAAATTATGGATCAGCTTCCTGGAGATTTACACCTTGTCACCTACTTGCTCTACAACCTTAAATACCATAACCTCTTGGGGCTCTAATTTATTCACATGCATATAAATGTGTACACCAGAACATGAGGAAATCTGGGAGGCCCTGTTTGCTACTGAAAGGTACTCTCAGTCAGCAAAACCTCAGTCAACCAAGACAGACATGTCTCTTAGCAGAGTACTGACAAGCAGTTCTCACTCTAGGCCACCTCTTCCTTCCCCTCTGCCTTTCACTGCTGTCCCATAGTTCCCTCCACCACTCTCTCAGCTACAACAGTACATTTGTTTGTGGAACACTTGGTATCCTAGCAAAGAAACAGCGCAGCAGCGTAGCTGATGTGGAGGCAGAAGTGACCCCCAGATATCACGGTAATGCACAACACACACACATCCATTGTATGGCCAGCCTGTGACAGTCTGAAGTGGGAAGAAACAACACAGGGTGTGCGTGACCCAGGGGCCATCACGCCAACCCACGCACAGTTGCAAAGGGTAAACATACAAAAATACACAGCAGAGCCATAAGGAAGTGACTCGAGGAGCAACACACTGCAATAAATCATGCTGGTAAGTCACAGCTTCACAGTCATGTATCTACTATGCATAAATTAGCTTCTGCAAAGAAAAAAAAAAAAAAGGCCCATTACAAATTAAACAAGGAATTTAGTTCCCTCTCTATGAGGAATCTGAGGCTTCCTTCTCTCATGTGTTGGTAAAACAAAAGTCAGTTTGGCCCTACTATAGTTACCAAGATCTGTAGCTCCTAAACTGCAAACCCATGAACATATGATGGCCAATAAAAATTATGGGTAAACAATCCATAGCCAAGTCATCTCAGATCCCCACCACACACTTTCCTCTGCGACACAATCCAAATTGCCAAATGCGTTTGCCAGCATCAGGCAGCTTCTAAGCCAGGCTGTGCTAGCAGGGAAAAGTGGTGGGGGAAGACTGTGGTCCACCCTAAACTTCAAGAGATTTGCTTATCTTTCCTGGCAATGGTATCTGATACCAGCTGCAGATTTAGTGCCATCAGTTTTAGATCCATGGCCCTGCAAAAAGTGCTGCGGTATTTCTGTGCTTTTACACTCAAAATTCCTCCCAAAGTTCAAATTACACTTTTACATTTACAATGCTTTGCAACAGAACTCCCATACTTAAACGAACTGCTTCTTATACATTCAATGGCCAGAGGAAGAGACTCCAGCAGACATTAATTCAGAGCAAGAATTAAACTTCGCTCTGGAGGAGCCTTTTGTTCTCCCAGCTGTCTCCTGGCAGACAGGTGAATTAGCCTTGTAAGTTATCTGCTTAATACACGCCATCAGAAATACCATTCCTGTGCATAACCGTTAGTCCCCGAGACCTCATTCTGCACTCTGTATCAGTCACTACCCTTTCACCAGCTCATTGCAAAGCTCAGCAAAATTTACTTCTCATCCAAGAAATGGAGCAGATTTCTCCTACTGCAGTCAATGACAGGGGCTCCACTGAAAAGGGAGCTAGTGTGCATACCAAGAAACTTAAATGGAGGGGTGCAACAAACCACAAGGGCTTCAAAGCGTGTGTGATCTGATAAAGCATTAATACCACTCTGCAACATACAAAACAGAAAAAGGGAAAACAAACAAACCCACAATACAAATAATCAAACAAAGCCCACATAACTCCTCAAGGGAAAAACATTTGTCACTGTAAGTTATATCAATCACCATTGACCTAGGTAACTTACAATAAACAGTGCTGAGATGCTTAGTCCTACAAGCAGTCCCACAGTCCACCCAGCAAACTTCAGGTTATCTTTAACAGTTTAAAATGAGGACAATGCAGAATACAAGGAAATGTTATTAATAAATAAGAGGCAGAAGAAAAAACTCTGACATTTTGTAGCCAGTGTCTACAAGCATTTCCCTCAGACTATGTCGGAGCTAAATGTCTCTACGCACAGAACAACAGCAAGACGACTAAAAGAAGCGCAAGCATAGGTGAACAGTCACATCTAGCTCAGACTTGCTTCCTTCAGCCATTCGCATAGCTATCTGTGGGCCCACATAAGGAAGCATGTTGCCGGCATTCATTTTAATACACTACTGAAACCCTGCATACCAAACATCCATGATAAAAACATTCTCAAAGGATCACTGCTCCCTTCTATGCATTTTGATTTTGACAATGGGTTATGTTGGACCCATCTGACGCAGGAAAGGTGTATGTAAGGTACTCTGCAGCATTAGCAGATGACCAAAGAGCAGCAGCACTAAAAACTTCTCTGGCCTCCACTAAACCTGAAAAACACTTCAGGACAGGCAGCCCCTCTCTTTCCATTGCTAATCTTTCTCCTTTCATCTAGAAGAAAACTTGAAGCTCCCACAAATTGAAAACATGGCCAGATTTTATTTAACTTTTCTTGAAAGGTGCTTATTTACTAGGCTAAAAAGAAAGGAAAGATGACCAACAGTCACTTAACTTAGTCTTTGTTTGGGCCTACAAAGCATTACATTTTACAGCAGCAGAAGCATAGTAAACCACAGAAATGCAGATTGTACAAGAGGATCGGAGTTCCCTTACAGAAAGCAAAATCTACTGTCTCCAACAGGTCTGATGGCTTGGACAAGCTCAACAGCTAGCTTGATCTCATGAAAATTGACCTACCATCCAAGAACTCACTTGACTTGCACAACTCTTGGTTGCACAGCTCTACAGTAAACTTCTCATGCACAGGTTATTAACACCGTTAGGTCAACTCAGGAAGGGTGTGAGCAGATAACTGTTGTGCTGCTCCTTCCCCACTCTTGCAGGGAGGACTAGCATCAGAAGAGCTGGTACGTAATGCTACGTCTCCAATTTGTAAAGCTAAAACTTACCAAAAGCTAAAATAAACTCTTGTATTTGAAGAATTAAAAAATCATATAGCACCATTGTCAGTACCACAGTAACTTGCCCAGTTAAAATGGCCAAAAATTGCAGCTGCTCTATTAAAGCGAGAGGATTTACTTGATACGTATCAGCTTAAAATTTGACCTTCTGATCTCCTTTCAAAATAGGACATCCTGCCCTAAAAGACACAAACAACCTGTCCTCTTTCATTTAGAGGAAATACAGAAGTTTCTCCCCAGATCGTTTTTGTTAGAAAATTCCTTTTGTAAATGGCAACTCAAGTCTTTCAGAAGGTCAGTGTAAAATCTCCCGTACTTAGTCATGGTGTGGTCATACCATGAAGACAGAGACTGTTTAAACCAGACTTCCTAGCCTTTGTATATCCTGACGTCTTCCCACATGGAAGGGATGGGTTTAGAAAGAGTTATGTAAAGAAAGGTATCTCCGTTTTACTTTCTCATCCTGATTATCTCCATTGTACGTACTAATCCAGAGAAACACACCTGCACTGAGCAGGAAACAGCCATAATTTTAGCAACTCTTCCACTCTAAACAGAACTGCTGACAGGATTTTAATGAAAGAGACCCTTTCAAGAGTAATGCAATTTCAACTACACAGTATTGCTACATTCATGGCCATGGAGTTGTCTAAACATGTAGATCAGTATACCTAACCCTGCATCTCCTTTGCATGGGTTCCAGAATTGAGAGTAGATACCTTTTTGTTATTGTGAAGTTTAACTGAAATCACTTCCAAAATAACATTAACCAAACTTGAAAAAGGCCCTTGTAATAATTACGAACAACTCTAGCTTAGAGGATTTTAGTGTCTTTCACACATTTACAGTTTACCAGCAAGAAACTACGCACTATGACATCCAAAATTCCCAACACTACAAAACTTTTTCTTAATTTCTAAAGGAAGAGCATTGAAATAAAATATAAAATTCGGTCTCCATCTTCTCTATTTATTAGCAGCCTATTTTTGTGTCTCAAAGTGAACTGTCCTCACTACCTGATTTAGACACACAAACCCCACAGCAGATGCAAACACTTGGGGTTTTGCCTTCTGTAAAGAGCAGTTGCTCGAGTTAAAATAGCACACACTCAACAGGAAGCCATCTTACCTTTCCCACTCATACTGAATATTAATTCTTACTGGAGTGTAGCACATGCAAAGAGCAACCATTAAGATTGCATCACAAATACTACTTCTTGTACAGCACAAGCATATTAAGCAACATAGTACTAGAGATGATAATTCTGTGCCCTCAGCCACTAAAAAAATATAATTTTTTACTTTTTACAAAGTCAACAAAATCTGCCACTGAATACTTACAGTCAGTCATATCTACATGTATATATACAAGTCAAAATAACCTTTCTCCTACCACCAGGTTGGTATCATGTCCTCAGTATAGCTCCGGAGAAATAAAAGTTTAATTCCCCACCACTGGTATTCAATTACCAAATATGAAAGCTTTAAATCCGTAATTTTTCCGCTTTTCAAGCAAAAGCAAGCCTTAGTTCCAGTCAAAAGAAGTAACAGCAACATTTAAATAACAAAATAAATAAATACAATATTTCTGTATTTCCTTCCTCTTCAATAAAAACACTGTCAGAAAGTTAAAGCTGCAGTGACTTTCATTTCAAGCAGATTCAGATACCGTTCATGGTAAATTGTAACAACTGTTCATATCATATTCTGAAACAATGCCTGCAAAATACAGTTTGGTTTGGGGCAGATTAATTGCTTTTTAGACAACAAAACTATATTTTACATATTCATGCTTTAGAGTAGGACATATTATCAGACCTAAAGATTCTACCATTAAAAAGGTCACTTAAATGTTGATCAATTAAAGAATTGCTTCAGTAATACAATTCTCAGGGAGAGAGGCACATGGCTTTTGGATAAATTACAGGTCTGTAGCTATATTCCCTGTCCTAGTTATGACTGCTTGTGCAACTGGAAGCAAGTCATTACTCTGCTGGATTATCCAGGTGTAAGAGTCAAAGTACAATATTCACCTTCTTTTAAAAAGGTTAAAACCTATACATACAGCAAGCTAATTATCAGGACGTACTACTGCAAACACACAACATCCCCTGGCAGCTTTGATAGAAGATTACAAGTCACGCAATGAAAAGCTGACCCCAAAATCCAAAAGGCACAATCTGCACAACTTTTAATTCAGCCCTTCTGTGCAAATGGCTACGCTAAGCTTCAACTACACGATCACAAACCATTTCTATCAGAGGACTCTAATGCCTTGTTCACCCACTAAGTGGTCATTTTCTATTTTGTTTTAATCTTATTGCTCTATGCATAACCCCAAGCTTTATTTGGTAAGCATATTCAAGCTATTCACTCATAACTGAATTGTTCATCTTCTCTCATGACTTCTTTTTTGGCACACCTCACTTTGAGATCTGAGCATATCAGAACCAATAATGTACTCACATTCTAACAGGTCTTTACAGGAAGCAATAATTACCTTCATTTTCCACATGAGAAACTGGGACACTGAAAGATTATGATCCAGAGTACTTGTTAATTACAGTGTCCAGACCTGTTTGCTTTTCCCCAGAACACTGTGTATGACCATATTTTCACTACCAATAATAAAAACACCCTCCAGACAGCTGGTCTTTCATTCCACTACATTGTATTTCCAGTTGCACAAGGAATGAGACAGGAACCTATAGAAACAGTAGCAAACAGAGATTTAATACTTCTAAGTAAGGAGCATGAAGGCAAGCTACTCAATTCAAAAATCATGCAGCTTCTTGGTGCATGTCTTGCACCCCCTCTCTTAATTACGCCTCAGACTCCTGTGTTGATAAACCATTTTTCTTCACTTCGGCCTTGATTAACTTGTTACTCACTGAAAACCCTGTCTGCTGAGTAACTTCGATTCTCACCTCTGTGGGTTCTCTCACTCCAATATACCTACTCAGACTTCCCAGCTCTCCAACTCCGAACTCCAACTTCTTATCACAATTTCTTTTCCCAAATAGCCCCAGTTCCTAAACTCTACGTTTCTCATATTAGTTGGCTAGCCAATAAATGATTCTGCAATTCAGAAAAACCGTTCAATTCCTTTATTGAAGACAAACACCATTCAGCAGTTGCACAGTAAAATCATGCCCATGAGAAGAGCTAAATAAGTAAGTCATATGAAAGCACTGTGATTACATTATAATAACAGGAGCATTTATTATTTATAATAATAAATCCCAGAAAGCACAGTCTGAGCTTGGTTGACATCAGCCATGTTCAGTAAAAACTGAAGATTAGTCTCAATTTATTCTTCTACCATAGCTCTTGCAGTCCTATGTAGCTTTACACCTCTATTTCCCAAATTTGTCATAAATAATGGGTTTAGTCAATCAGTTTAGATACTAACTGAAGAGACAGTATCAACTCAGGACCCTGAAACTATGCCTTATAACCCACAGCTTCTAAGTCATTGGTACTTTTCAATAATGGTCATAAATAATGATTTCTATACTGAAACAGCAAATTCCCTAAGAAAACAGAAATTTCACTTCAGTTTCCTTGAATTTGGAAAGGGGTTTTTTTTGAGAGAGCTTAAAGAAGTACTACTTGTTTGAATTTACAAGACATCTTGATGCTTAGTGATGGAAAAGAGCTGTCACTGAGTAACTCAATTCAGATAACACAAGTATTATCATATTTAAAGATGCAGACTTTAAGATCAGGGCTTAGGGCAAAAGCACATTAATCATATTTAAGTAGTGTTAAATACCTAAATAACAAGTTGCAGAAGATTCTTCATCTACATTGCAATGACTCACAATATTCTCGGCAAATTACCAAACTCCTTTCATACAAAAACTTAATTATGTTAACAAAGAATCATTAAATCAACACTTGACAATTACATCAATTTATTAGTAACTCCAAGTTCAGGTACACTTTGCAAATACTCACAGAAACCTTCAATCTTGTCAGCTGTTTTGCTCCATGCCACCTGCCTGGTTTCCATTATGACCTGAATAGTCCTCCTTTCTGGACTACTCTTCTTAAGACTGAATACTGTCATAACAGTTCCCAACTCCAAGGTCCTTTTGATCTGGCTTTTCTCATACTCCGGAAGAACTCCATAGTTTATACTCTTTCTGGGCATTTTTATATTTTTTAGTCAAACTTTTATGGGTTTTCAGTGTCTGAAAAAAAAAAAGAAAGAAAACAGAGAAAATTCAGTATTTAAAACAGTAGACACATGGCTTACATTAACAGCATCCTTGCCATTTTATCCTGAAAGTACGAACAGTCATCACAAAGGGAGGCACCAGTGACACTTTGGTAGACGCACTGCAGCAAAATTTATTACAAAGAGTCTCCTAAGACATCAAAAATGTGCACTTTAACACTAGCAAATTTCTTTCAAGCATGAAATCTGCTTTTATTAATTTATATAGTGAGAGGTCTTTGCTCATGGAGATGCTCTCTGACACAGAGACAGAAGTAACTTTTATGAGATATCACCATTCTTATAGGAATGTCTTTATTTTTTTAGGATATTTGTAAAATTATGATCCATAAAAAACTCACAAGTTCTCTGTGAGCTGGAAGCGAAACTTTACATTCTTGAAACTAAGGATAATTTAGTTTCCACTACTGTAAGAAATATCTGGAAATTAAATTTGTCCTAAATATTGACAAGCTACATATCAACACAAGAAGAGAAATACTTGCAACACATCTGAATCATACTAAAAAATCTTTATGTACTCCCATGATTTTTTTTTATATTCCCAATGCCATTTTCAGATAACCAAAATACTGTTTCCATGGTGAACGGCACCAAATTTGTTGTTCTTTTTTGCCCTGTATTACTAATGAAGCATGAGCTTGCTGCCTGAAGAGACCTCTAAAGTCTGAGAAGCATCACAGGCTCTTCAGCCAGAGCTGCCGTCTTCTTGATATTAGATCAGGAGCGAGGAAGTGCTGATGATTGAAGCCTACCAATCCAGTGACAAGATAACACATGAAATAATAACACCAGCTTGTGTAAACTCTTGCATTATATGAGAATTTAAACCTATGTGAGAGCTATATGAAAATTTAAACCAGCTAACGGTCCTCATGAGAGATGTGAAGAAAATGAGGGGAAAATATGAGTAAATACAAATACCGAAACTAATGCTGGCTATGTCTAAAAAGACTCAGTTTATGCCCTTTTGAAACTTCATGGCTGTTTCTCCTACACAGTCTACTTTTCCTTATTCATATGTCACATGGCAGGTATTTGTATGCATGCACTGGGGACACATCTTGGCATAAAACAGGCAAAAGAGAAATGTGTGTGCAGCAGCTCTCATGAGTTTCTGTGCTTTGGTCTCCCGCACATCACCACATCAAAAGCTAATTACAAGCCTGAACATGATGCCCTGGAACCTGCTCTTTCATCCATGTACAAAGAAGGAAGTGTACCATTTTCACACAAGAAGCAGGAGCTGCTGCCCCACAGTTCCTGAACGCTCCCCTTAACCACAACCCTGAACAGGACAAGTTTAAAAAAGCCTCTGTGCACATGCAGCCACCAGCCACAGCATCTCCTCTGGTTCTGTTCCTCTCTCCTCAGTCCACTACTCTCCGTCACAAGCAGTTTCAGTTTCCGTGTTGATAGCTAATTCAACCATGACACTTCTCGCTTCCCCTTCTTCTGACCCTCCTCCCCCTCACCCCATGTCACTATCTCCTGACCTAGTCTTCACTAAAGAGCACTTTTTTCTGCTCTCATTAATATCACAAAACTGTCTTTCAACAGCGTGTCACTAGCTGCTTTCCATGCAATCTGTTTGAGGCAGTTAGGTGCAACTGTTCCAATACCTTTTTAAATTCTGCAAATTCAATAAACACCTTTTTCTTTCCTTTTTTTTTTTTTTTGGTTTTTTTTTGTTTTTGTAGGCTAACAGAGAAGAGAACAACAGTCCCTTCTTAACTACAGAGTGGTCTCTTCAGCACTGCCCACAGTGAACCGAAAGTGCTCTACAGCATGAACCACATCTCACTCCGTGTTTTGCAAAACATTATACAGGTTATTTGGTATTTAATATCTATAAATTGTTATTTTAACATGAAAATTGAATATCCTTACAATACTGTAAAAGAAAAATAAATATATATATATATATATATCCCCCAATCCTACAAGTGAAAGAGAGCGGACAACTTTTAAGGGTAGTAAGCAACAGCAGATTTTAGCCAGAATGTAAGTGATCCTCTTTGACTCCCTGGAACTAATCAGATGATCATTCAAATTAGCACGGGCTTGCCTCTAACAAGACAGCCACACTCGTCTTGCTACAATGACTTGTAATAACAGAAATGAAAGGAGGGGAAAATGAAAAAATAGAATCTTTGTAGAGTGTCTGGTTTTCTGACAAACAAAAACAAACCCCATATTCTAAGCCATCTTCTCACTTTGCTCTTTACATTAAGAATTGTAATAAAAGGAATATGCTGTGATGTGGAACAAGGTTTAACCATTTTAGCAACACTGCACTTCAATAATAAATCCCTCAACTTTTCAATGAGCATAGTTTTTCAGGAGACTATAACAAATTATACATCTCTGCTTTTCACAGAACAAAGTGTAGATGTAAAATGAAACATGACTTAGAACAACAAGAAAAGGAGTTCCTAAGTATAGCTATTTAATAAAAGGCAATGCAGCAGGTATTTTTGATAAATTAGTCCCTATGTACAAAGGAACTGCCTCTCAGAGGTGGCTTCTTAAACAGTTTCAGCTGAATATAAAATACTGGACTTCCCCTTTTTAAGTAGCTCTTTCTTCCAAAAACACAGCAAACAGCAGCTTTAGACTAACTTAAATCCTAAGCCGTAGTTTTTAACTGACTGTGAAACAATACTGTAGTTGAGGATACCTACTTCACCAGAAAAGGTGGCAAGAGTTCTGATATATTTGCTCATTATCACTGACCACTTGTCTCCTGTTTTGGCAACCTGCTCCAGTTTAAGAATAATGACACATTGAGCTGCCTGACAGTAAAACACACTAGACCTCCCAAAAGAACTAATAGAAGCCCTTGATATTAGAGCTAATATTTTAAATATTAAGAGTCTTACACTTACCCACAGGTGCCCTTCAGCCTTCTTATACCCACCACTGCACAACTATTTGAATCAACAATATTCTACCTATTCACACAGCAGAACTCTGTAATGAGCCTCCCTGCCGCATTTTCTGGATACCTTTAAACCAGCAGGGTATAAGCTAATGACACCCTTATAAGCAATAGAAGCATTATTGCTCTTTTACCGAAGAGCTATTGAAGCCTAAAGTAGAAAGATCCCACTTCACTTACATGATTCAACAAGTGAGCTAACAATCACAGAAACATATCATAAGCTCTAGTTGAGACAAACACACCTATGCATGACTGTTTCCTTCTGATTGCAAGCACTATAGGAGCTAAATATTGATGGTGTCCTCTACCACATACAGAACTGGGACCATTTGTTACTGTCTGCGTAATAAGAGTAGTTTTGATACTTTTTTCTTATGGAAAAGCCCAACTGATCTGAACTAAAAAGTCAAGAAGGCTCACTATAAGAAAACAAGTGAACATGGACACAGAAAAAAACCATTGCTTAATCTATCCAGAAACCTGCATATTTAGTTTTACTTTATTACAGTACTTTAAAGAAACAAACCCTTCTTACCTGAAGATCAGTCTACAACTCTTAACTCCCTTTGTGATAACACAAAAGAGGAAAAACTGTACTAAAGACAAACTACAAATGTACATGCTAGTAAAGAACATCACAGATAAACACCGGTGAATCGATACTCTGTTAAAACTTCACCTACGTGACACAGCAGGTACTTTCCAGGCTCATGAGTACAGCCAAGAAGTGCTATTCAAAGTTTGACTCATCAATTTCTAAGTTTCTTTGCGCTTTCAGCACTGCAAAAGGACCACTGCATCTCCTGCCGTTAGCTCTGCCTTTGGATGCACTCAGGACATCACCTCATCCAAGCACAGCACCGCCAGCATGGATGTCCACCACCAACACACCAGTTCGGTACCACAGAGCTAATAAATTACAATCAACACATGGATCTTTGTGCATTGCTCTGTGACGCAGCTGCAGACCTCAGAGCAACGCAAGGCAGTGGAACCGCACCAGGAAGGCTAGCTGCCCACTTGCCACGGCCTGGAGGCCCCACGCTGGGGCCCTCACGCTGGGCAGAGCCATGCATGGCACGGGGCTGCTGTCAGGCACAAGTTGAAGGTTTGCTTCCTTTTTCTATGGCCGCCTGGCTTGCGGCGGAGAGCGGCCACAAGGTGCAGGGTGGCAGGGTCCCCTCAAGGAGCCCCTGTCCCTTTCAGGCCAGCGCCCAGCACCCCGGCACGGCCCTTCCTCGCACCTCGCCGCCACGCACCTGCTGCGCAGCCCGCCCATACCTCACCCCTCGCCTCCCCTCACACCACCCTCCCTCGCACGCACCGTCCCCCCCGAGTGAAACCCGCGCGGGACGCGGCTGCTCCACCCCACCCAGCGGCACCTGCTGCCTCCTCCACCGGGGCCGCCCTCACCTGCGCAGCGGCGGGGAGCTGCCTCCTGCCGGTGCCCGTGCCCGTGCGCCCGCGTCCCACCGAGCTCCCGGGGCTCCCGCTTCTGCTTCTGCCGCAACCGGGAAGGGCGGGGTCACGTGACCCCCAGCGGCCACCTACTGGCGCGCGGGGCTGGACGGGCCCTTGGTGCTGGTTCCCCTCAGCCCGGACCGGTTCTTCCCCCCCCCGGCGGGCCCGGGGTCCTTGCCCCCCTTTCTCCACCTCCCCGCCGTGCCGGTGTCGAAGCGAGCTCCCTGCTGCCACTGTGCCCTCCGGGCCCCAGAGCCACCGTGAGGCGGGAGGGAGAGCCGCGCTGTGCCCCCTCCTGCCATGTCGTGCTGCGCGGGGCTGCCCTGCCGCTTGGTCTGCTCCTGTGAAGGGGAAAGGTCTCTAGCACGGCTGGGAATTGCTAAATACTGAACGGAGCTCTGAGAGAGCGAGTTTAGGAAAAGGGTTTAAAACTTTACTGTCACTGGAGTCAAGGTTTTCAAGTTAAAATTTACTCATTGTAGTTAGTGGATCGCTTAGAAAGTGCAATATAACACAACCACTTCAGCTTACAATCAGCAGTACTAAAAGTATTTACCAGGTTAGGATTCAGAAGAGTAGTGACAACACATGTCATATTGTTTTGAGGTCAAGCCCCAATACTGCTGTAGAATTTGAGGTGTCGGGGTTTGTCCCAAACCAATTTGATAAACCTGGGGAAAAGTCCTATGTTCACAGGCAGAAAACAGGGCACAAGTCACGACAATTCATAGAATCACAGAATAGTTAGGGCTGGAAAGGACCTTAAGATCATCCAGTTCCAGCCCCTCCACCATGGGCAGGGACACCTCACACTAAACCATGCCACCCAAGGCTCTGTCCTACCTGGCCTTGAACACCGCCAGGGATGGAGCATTCACAACCTCCCTGGGCAACCCATTCCAGTGCCTCACCACCCTCTCAGTAAAGAATTTCTTCCTTAGATCCAATCTAAACTTCCCCTGTTTAAGTTTGAACCCATTACCCCTTGTCCTGTCACTGCAGTCCCTGATGAAGAGTCCATCCCCAGCATCCTTGTAGGCCCCCTTCAGACACTGGAAGGCTGCTCTGAGGTCTCCACGCAGCTTCTCTTCTCCAGGCTGAACAGCCCCAACTTTCTCAGCCTCTCTTCATAAGGGAGGTGCTCCAGTCCCCTGATCATCCTCGTGGCCTCCTCTGGACTACAGAGTTCGGAGGACTACAAAACATGTGCCTAGCAGCCAAAGCTAGGAATGTCACAGTGTTTGTAAGGAACACATTTCCCTGTGCAGAGGAAGCTCTTGGCCATTTCTGCAAAGGCTGCTCCATGTTACAACAGAAGAACCCATGTTCCAAGTGTTGGTTCCCAAACACTGAAGTCTGACAGAGGTAGCTCTTCATCTCCTCTCCTCTCAACAATGGTAGCTGGCACAAAGGAGTAAGAAGGACGTGCCTTTTAACAGACTAGAATCTAATCTACTGTGAGGAAATAAATGTTTCCCATAATTTCAGTTAGCTTTATGAATGGTTAAACAGTAGCCAAACATTATATTTTTTAAATACTTACACCCTAGACATGCAGAAATGACTGAAAGAAAATGATACCTGGAATGGGGTAGCAACAAGTTCTGCAAGCAAACATCAACAGCACTATTACGTAGCTACTTAGAAAGAGAAGAAAACATCAATTGTACCAAGCAAAAGCTGTAGGGGCAATTTGGGAAACTCCTCACAAAGCCAAACTAACAAGCCTTTATCATAGTTAAAGCCACCAGAGAGTTTTACATAAGAATGACTTATCAGGATCAGAACTGAAGAGTACATTCAAAATATACCACCACAAAAGGAAAGAAAGCCTGAAACCCAATACCTGTGAAGGGTGTGGGTCATCTTCAATGCAAAATAAAAAGATGAACATTACAAGCTCATCATTGTTCATTATTTCATGAACTGCCTTGCTAAAAACTCTTCACATTTTTCCACAGGTCAGACCCTCTTTGTAACATGTGAAGCAATTACAAACTCACAGAGCAATATCTTAACAAGAGACATGATAGTCAAAAAAGCAGGAATAGTAAAATACGTATCAGTCACACCAAGATGCCTCTCCCATGCTTTGTTTTTAGCCTTTCGTCTTTAAAGCCTTCAGTGTTTCCTGTTGAAGCTGCCTTTGAAATTACATGAAGGGTGACAGAATGCTAGCACCGAGCAGCCAACTTCCCCAGCTGCAAAAGCTAGTACCAACACATTCATATGGTCGAAGCCAAAAAGTACACACTGCACGCTACAGAAAGCCAAAGGGTGCACGTGAAGGTGGGCATTTTACAAGCAGGAGATAACAGTATCCTCTGAATTCCAGCTGTCAGATCCAGAATTCGTCTGGGTATGTTGACAATGAATCTGAGTTACAGCAAATACCAACCTCAGCAACCCCTCCTGGTTCTGCTTCACTTGGCCAAGTACCAACAGCCTCCTCATATGGCATAGCTTCAGCACAGGAACCACCCTTGAACAACTCGCAAGCCACGCAGGCATGGAGTTGACCATCTTTATGATACTCAGAGACTGTGCTGCAGAAGTGAAGCACTACCGCAGAGTATACCCAGCTTTGGTCTCGACATATTTCGTGTGGTTGTGCCTCAGTGGTGTCCTGGAAGGAAGACTAAAACTTCCCAACATTTCTTGCGCAACCCTAGAGTTACCTCATAAAACTCTCCTTAAAAGTCATCAAACAGTCAAAGAGAATTTGTTTATGGAAGAGTATCATAGCTGCAGTGGAGATTATAACACTGAATTGCTGGATGTAACAAAATCTCAGCCATGTAGAGATGAAGCAAGCAATCCTTAAAAACAAACCAATAAAATGGTAGCTCTTAGGAACACCAGCTGTTACTCAGCACATCCATGACTCCAGAAATAAGTGTACTCAGACACTCTTGCAATCACAACTGAAGGTTCCAGTTACTGTCAGAATCAGCAGCTCTGCCATCCAGCTGTCAAACCTCAAAAGCAGGCAGACAACACAATTCCCAGTAAAGACCATGGACCTCACAGTCACAGATAATTATCGGGTGATGTGTTCAGTCCTCAACAAAAAAAACCCTGTATACATGTGCTGAGGAGAGGTGTGGGAAAATCAGTTCTCTGAGTTGAAGAATCTGGCCCCAGAAAAGCCTGTGTGTTTAAAAAGAAGATTAGCCAATAGAATAAAATCTTCCTTCCTTTTTTCTTTATTTTTCTTTTTTTTTTTTTCCACAGTTTAACTTTCTTTTTATAATTTTAAATATCTCCTTGAATTGTTAAAAAATATAATCACAATTCATACTATAAGATCTGAAAAGAGAGTCTTTCAGCTGGGAGTACATTCTTACGTTTCAATTGTAAATCCCTCAAAAAATTGAATTTATAGTTTTGACACTGACACTTTCCTAATTACAGCCTTGGAAACTTCAGCCTTGCCTTATTGTCGTATTTGGTAATGAAGTTTTGATTAATTCCCCTAAAGAATAAAGCAAGGTGTGAACCAGAGTCACAGCTATTACTATGTGGCCTCATGGATATAATAAATTATGATCACAAAACTGATGCCACTTCCTCAGAGGAGCTAAAAAGAAAAAACAGCTTCTTTGTAGAAGATAGAGGTGGAATAGCTTTATCTCATCAATTGCAAGAAATGTTAAAGAGTCATTAGGCAGGGGGAACAACTATTTTAGAGACTCTTACTGACAGATTATCTAGCACCATCATAGTATTTACACTCCTTAGCGGGATGTACGCTAACTCAGGTAGATTTTCTCATTACAAAACATAGAAGCAGAAGTTTCATAGAGAAAACTTCACTTTCAAGCTTTTATTTTATGAACTTTTCACCTGCAGGACTCTGAGGCAGATTTTACATTGGTCATCAAACAATTGCGTACCACCTTCTCAGGACTAGGTGTAATTCCTGTTTCGCATCAGAAAGCAAGTGCCAACTGGTGGGAGAGAAGTCTGTGATCATTCAAGACTAGCTGAAGACAGTTCCTGTCAGTGGAGTGGTATTACCTTGGCAGAGTTGTTTACTGCTTCTTGGATGGATTTATGATAGGGCACTCACACACACATCCATATGAACTGGTTGGCTGCTGGAATCCTAGGAGCCAGTGAATGCAGAGGACAGCTTGCTTTTTTATACGTTTTATTCAAAAACTCATTTGTTTTGTAAAGTTTTCCTCTGGTCAAAGAAAATGAAATTGCTTATGTACAAGACATAGTAATAAGGCTAGTCCTGAACTTGAGGTTGCTCATGGTGGCCCAGCAGCCGTTGCCCAACTGCCCTGTTCCACAGTTGAGATGGCACCAATTACTGCTGTCTGGAGGGAGGAGGGAAAGGTTGTCCCTTCCAGTGATTGTTGTCACTAGTGGAACAGTCCCCTGTATCATCCCAGCACCTCACAGCAATAGCTTCAGCTATGCTGGAAAGCCTTGATCAGGTTTTTATGATCATCTTTAGTGTCTCAAAGGGCCTTCATAGAACAAAGCTGACCTCTGAGAATATTTTCCAACCATAGCAGCACAACCTAAATAACGACCTTTGTGGGGACCCACCTTCAAGCACAGTCATATGGTGTGACAGATCTGACACCTTTAGCACATCTCAGCATAACGGAGTCCATCCTCCTTGCAAAGTGTATTTCTTGTTAAAAGTGTTCTAGTGTATGCTTGGCTCCGTTCTTATCACAGCTTCATTTTAATCTTGGTAAATTATTGTCACTTAATCATAATATTTAAAGTAAATATTGATTTAAATAAACTACTTGAGTTGCTAGCGGAAAAGCTGACATGAAGGAAGGGAGGTTGCTCTTTTAAGTGGCTGGCCTGTTGCCTGCTGCAATGTTTGTCTGAATCCTAGAACATTCAGCTACTCAGTTCAATCCCCTGTCTCTTCTGATTTGCAAGCACTATGTTTAAAAAAAATTTCTGAGGAGTTACTGCTCTCTGTCCTCATACACAAATTACAGCACTGTCCTTTCCAATTTCTGTACTAATTTTAATTTTTAGATGTCAAAACAATTAAAAAAAAATAAGAGCGAAAATCATTATTTCACATTTCAAAGGCATGAGGCCTAGAGAGTGAGGAGGTTTGCCAGAGATCTCATACCAGTAGAATGCCTTGGGCAGAACATGGCTTCCAGGTTTTATGCTAGTATCCTGACTTAGGAATGGTATTTCCTCATAGCAAAGCGAGCTATGCCAGAAGAAAACTTTTCACTTGTCAGAATTCTTTTTAAGTTTCAGTTGGGCAGAAACTTTGCTCTGTGACTTGGGGTGATCAATAGAAATGTAAAAACACGTGTGAGAATATCTGAACTAAGTGTCAAAGTGTGTTTTTTTATACACATACTAACTGTTTATTCAGGATCTTGAGCGGGTTTCGCTGGCTGCACAGAACACCAGTGTATTTAAAGGGCCTGCGGTCACACCTTCAAATGAAATGTAAAATACTACAGCCACTGCATCCACAGAGATGAAATGCCAGCAGCTCATTACCAGTGCTATCAACAGTGAGAAATTTAATGTTAGCAAGGCCTCGGCAGAACAGGGAAACTACAGGAGGCTCTGTAGGGAGCCAGGAAGACTTTTCTCCTGTGCTTTCTAAGCTAATAAAATTAAAATCTTTCCTAAAAACAACATGATTGCATGTGGGAAACACTGGGGAAAAAGACAGCTTTTGACAATAGTTCTGGATGCAGCTCACCAAGAAAAAGTCCAGCTCTTCCCCCTTGTTACCTTTCATTACCTTTAAATTCTTTCCCACTACAGAGTAGCACTCAGGGTGAGTTTAGGAAAGAAGAGAGCTCTGCTGTCGTCTGCTTTAGCCTCCCACTCTCATTATCCTTGTAAGCTGTGGGAGGCACAAAGAAGGGTAACTTAAGTCAGGCTGGGCACAGCAATGAGCAAGGCCAATCTGGAGCAGTTAGCCACTGCTCTGAACTCATAACAGGGGCCCTGGAGGGATCTTACGGTGTGCTGCACTGACAAGAACATACACCAAGCACTGGTGCAATGAGCTGTCTCACTGGTCATTAGCCATTTTCCTCTGGTTCTGCTGAAGTCTTCTTAACATTGACTTTGCTACTGTGGTGGAAGCTGTCCTGGGACCACTGAACAGACACAACCTAGGACTTTCTCTTTACACATGGCTTTATACAGCTGCTTTATACATGGCTGATTGCAGGGATTTATTGTTGTCTAAGGCCTTCCTTCAGGGCACACAGGAAGGGAGGAGAAGTTCCTTCCATCTGTGTGCACTCATGCAAAGATCAGCTTTAATCCAACACATGCTACATCAGAAAAGTTTAGAAAAGCCCTCTAGATAATCAAAGCAGTAGAACTATCTGGGCATGGAGAGAGAGCACTGGTCTTAATACAAATAAGCATGTAATCATGTAAAAACACCTGTCAAAATCTCACTAAAATCAAAATATGGTTGAAAAATTAATGATGTACTTGAGTGGTAATTTCTGAATAGGGATAGAATGAGAAATACTCTTCTGGGATATGCATTGCAGATGCCTGTGCCTGGGAAGAGCATCCATCTGGTGTTATCTCTAGGATCAGCATAGTTGTATAGAATGCAAATCGTTATTGCAACTGCTGTTATCTTTATGCACTGTAGTCATAACTGAATGAGTCACATTAAAGGGTCAAAACCTTCTGTTCTACTTTTTATGATAAGCATCTTTTTAACATACACTGTTAGAGATCCTGTGCGTCAACAGATCGAGGTAGGAGTTGGTATTGGGTGAGGTACACAGACCCCAGCATAGAAACCCAATCTTATTAACATATTTGTTGCCGATTTAAAAGAGGGAATAAATGAAGGGGGAGACAATTTAGACAATATATCTGCTAATGACTAAAATACTGAATAAATTAGATATTTAGTATAGGCTGGTTAAGTTTTCTAGTTTTTCAGGCTGCCTTCTAGCTTGCAGAGCAAATCAGAGTAGCTGTGTCTGCTGGGTACTCTGCTCGGGGGCCTGCAGATGGAGAAGACATGATGCTGCAACCTGTGCAAATTCGCTGAGGGCTGTGGTCTGCAGTAGCGGTCTCCTGAGTACCGTGTAGAGCAAATTTGACTTTGCAGCTTCAGAAGAGCCTCTGTTGGCAAAGGACCATTTTTCAGACATTCAGGCAGACACCAGCCACCACGTAGAATCATAGAATCATAGAATAGTTAGGGTTGGAAAGGACCTTAAGATCATCAAGTTCCAACCCCTCTGCCATGGGCAGGGACACCTCACGCTAAACCATGCCACCCAAGGCCTCATCCAACCTGGCCTTGAACACCGCCAAGGATGGAGTATTCACAACTTCCCTGGGCAACCCATTCCAGTGCCTCACCACCCTCACAGTAAAGAACATCTTTATATCCAGTCTAAACTTCCCCTGTATGACAGGCTCTTTCACAAATACATGTGTTCACATATAGGCAGAGTCATATTATTTCACTTATCATATTAAAAACTACATATAAGAAGCCTTTTGCATCTCCCAACAGATTTTGTCCTACAAAATTCAGAAGCTTCACAATAGGTTTGTAGGTATCAGCTACCAACACCTCAGTCAGTAACATATGACTGAAAATCTGAACTTGCACACTGTATGAGCTGTTTTAAGAACAAATACTAAATCTGAACTTTACCAACAAAGAGAAGAACATGAATAAACAACCAACCTTCTTTCAATGGAAACTGTGTAACATATCTCTCATTTAACAGGAGACAATATTTAGAATAGAGAACCTAGTGATTGAATTTACAAATGCTTTTTTAGTTTGATCTCCAAAATGGAGTGAATTAAAAATAGATTGGTTATCTTTAGCTGACCATTCAGGAACCTATTTGTGTGTGTTTGTAATGATATTGAAATGAAATATATGAAAGTTTCATGCACACAAATTGTTTCTTCTACCTTTTTTTCTTTGACTAGATCAGTAATTTTAAGATACCATTCCCTCTTTCAAAGAAAATGCTTTTTAGATTTCATTTATGATTAATAAATTCCTTTTATTCTGGAGCTGAGCTACAGAATCCTTTATTAGACAAAAGCTAGAATGCAGAAGGCTCTGCCGAGTAATTTAAACCCAGCTGTCTTCTCTCCAGAACCTTCCTGCTACACATCAAGAAGTATTTAACCCCATTTCTGCAAAGGAGAGCTGCCCTGCTGAGTCCCAAAAGCAGTACTACAGAGCTTACCTTTAATCCTGTGCAGAATAATGAACAATATACTGCTGAGATTAGCGAGGCAGTATGAAACGAAGGTTTCTTCCTCTTTGTACTCTAATTCCACCTGGGTAAAAGCACACTGTTAAGACCCCTTAAGCATACAGAATCTCTAATCAAGTTTTCAGCCTGGGCCTTTTTCTTAATTTAAATTAAAAAAAAAAATAGCACTTTCTTCTCCTTCACAAGGACAGATTTTGTTATGGTTAACAGGGGAAAAAAAAGAAAAAGGGAAGTCATAAGAAAGAGAGTGGAACACTGATTCTGAAATATGCCACTTCCAACCAGCGAACTCTCTCTTCTTCTATCGTCTTCATGGGCTGAGCTTTTTTCATGCTTTGTCACTTGCATCACACATCAATAGTGCAGTAATATATTAATAATGTGCCCACCTGAGATCAACACAACAATTGTTACAGTTTCTGGTTTGTCTAGGCAAATTTTGAATTTTTTGCTTTCTGTTTTCTAAACCTGTGGGATGCCTTCTCTTTCTGTTTTTAAGCTTTCTTAGTAACCAAGGGAGTTTATAACTTGCTTTTTAAACAAACACTAAGAGTCTCATGGACTCTACCGATTCCAACAGCTGGGCTTTAAGGAAAATGTCTATTATCTTTAATCCTTAAGGAAAAAAACTAAAACAAACACAACAGCAAAACAAAACATGAGAATTGAAAGCGCTCATTTCTGCTCTATGCATTTATAATATATAAAAGCAGCCACGTGCTGTCAGAACAAAAATGTGTAAGTGAGGACTTAAAAGTTAGACCAGAAGACAACTCCTGGGTTATTACCGCAGAGGGAAACAGATTAAAAGAAGGCTCCCTTTGTCAACAGCTGGTGATTTGCACCAATTTTAAGTTTTCAAAATAATGAAAAAGTTGGAGCCGAGTAATACCAGGTTTCTATTTATTTATACTCAAATGTTAATACTAATTTATAAATTGATCTGTAGATAGATCAATTATCAATTCAATTTATAAATTGATCTGTAGATAGATCAATTTATAAATAAACATAATTTTAACGGTTTTAAACAAAATCCAAATATTTATATCAAAACCATGTTCAAATATGGCAAAACAGAGTTCATTTTGCAAGTTATTTTATGAAAACAAAAGAAAATATGACATCATATGACCAAAAAGAAAAAAAAATAAATTAAAAAAAGACTCATGCAGAAATATAACTGGAGAAGTGGTCCTTTATAGGATCCATTAAGAACAACCATCTCCCTGTATGTGACAGGCACCAGCTTCCACTGGTCTGGCAGCACAGATGGAGGTAACACACAGAGTGTTGACTTGATAACAGAAGTCTTCAGCAGAATGAGGAGACCTTGGCTACTCTTGTGGAAGGAGAGCTTCAGTTACAGAGCAAAGGCAAGAGCTAAAGCTGCTTTTTGATGATTTCTGTAGTCTAACAATAGCCAGACTGTAGCGCTTGGCATTGCAAGAGCAGTATTGTTGCAGAAAGGACATATTTTGCTAAGAAAACAGCCAAACCAAAAAAGCAGCAGAAGAAAATCGTTGCTAATGCAGAAAAAGAAAACCAAAAGATTTTCAGCCTCCTCCTATAGTGGACATCAGCAAGGTACTTTGATGTCAGGAAGGAAAATGAGTCAACAGGATCAGAAATGACCAGGGCTGCAGGAGCAGATGTCTTCTGCATCTGCAGAAGTGGTTGCAATGCTTCTCCGTCGTGCATCACACACACCCTCTGCTCTGTTTTTAGCTTACCGTCTCGTGAAGAGCAGCTTGCTACCCCCAAAAGATGAGAGATAAAGTCAATGGGAAAGAAAGGTGTTGCTACACTGTGGCTAATTCTTTTGAATATTTTTATCAAAGAGAGGAAATAATGTATGCAGAGTAGCAGTGGTTCATACTGGGTCAGTCAGGAAGTGTGGGGCTCGGTGTCTAAAAGACAGATAATTTTGTTTCTTGTTTCTCTCAGGGAACAAAAGCATACAAAAAAACTTATTTTAGCTAAAAATAAAATGCAGTGTTTGGGTTCATATAGCTAGCTGAGTTATCAATGGACATCATGTTTCACACTGAAGAATGCCACTTCAGGTGGAATACATTGCATCTACATCTGCAGTTGTTATAGAAATGCCAAAGAGCTAAATACCTGGATCATAGCACTGACAATAGCAGAACACAGGACAGGAAAACATTGAGAAATTATTAACTCTCTCCCTACAGGTGAAGAGCAGAGGCATAATTTGTTTAAAGCTATTTTATGTACATATAGTGAAAAAAGCCCTTATAATGAAAAAAGCCCTTATAATGAAAAAAGGTAGTCCCTGCTTCTGCTGTCTTTGCCTGCCTCTTGCTGTCTGTACGTCAACTTGGACCATGTAGATAAGAAAGAAGAGTCCTAAGGCATCTGAAAATACAAATCCAAAACTGACATTGTGAATATTGCAAGTAGTGGAAAAGAAGGAATCAGCTGGAGGCATGTCTTTTTAAATTGCAAACCAGCTTTTAATCTGGCCTTCCGTGATCATTACTTATTAGCAGTAAACTAGCTGACAGTCTTTACTACTGTAAATGTTAATGAAAAATTAATGCAACAAAACTACTCAGAAGCTCACAACAATAGCCCTTGAACAGCAGAGTAGGCTGAAATACTCAGAATTCGATCTGCCTGTTACACAGGTAGTTACGTCTATCTTCTGATGAGGAAGCTGGAAAAAAATTGACTCTGTAATTAAGCAAAGCATTGTGTGTTTTAAAATTTGTTAATGAAGGATCTACAACTGGTTCTTGTTACGACAAAGAGAAAAAAGGAAAGCTCTGTTGTGCCAAAACATTTATGAACACCTTAAAATACATTAAGGCATATCACATTTGATTTGCAAAAAGAGCCAGCCGTTTGTCGATGATACACTAAAACACTAGAAAAAAGAGCATTTTGCAAACAGAAGAAGAATCATCAAGTTTTGTGAAAACCTCCATGATGCTTAAAAAATAAGTCCACACTATAGTTTCTGTTGAAGTATTCAAGAATGTTCATAATAGTTGAGAGTAGAGCTCCCTTGGAAATGCTGTTCTTGCTGACATACCTTTTACAAAGTTTTTTAGACCTTCAGATATCATGGCTTTATTTATGTGTGTGCTGAGAACAGATCTGCTGCCTTCCCAGGCCTGATCAAAAATGGTGTTTAAACACTCTACCAAAAATCAGGCTCTGCAGAAAACTTTGGATCACATGGAGATAAGCTGCAGTCGCTCCTCAGAGTGTGTAGTGCTCGTGCATCACACTGGTTTAGCCCTACCCCTCTTCTCCTTTCTACTGTTCAAAGCAAAGGTGGATGTTTTGGGGATAGGCTGGTTCTACCAGCATAATGAAGATGTTTTCTAATTAGTCTTCCTACAAAGTGGAGAAGACCAGCAGTCTTTCTGGATATATTTTAGGTGAGAAAAGATATGGGAGATATGGCTGTACTTGTACAGAAGTGCTGGGTTACTGCAGGAGGAGAAGGCTGCCCAGGCAGGGTACAATCCTAGTTGATTTCACAGGAAATGGGTTTTCTTAAGAAATTACAGACGTATTTTTAGCAGCTGATTTGCAACATGTTGTTCGAAAAAATACCCTAAAATCCAAACGCAAGAACTCTTTATTTCTGTAGGGTTTGCTTCAGGCCCTTGAGAACAAAGACCATAACAATAATATGTCCAAGGACATAACTGAGTCTGTGGTTTTGCAGCATCAGGTCACACTTCAGACACCACCATCTGATGTGCTGCTGTTGTGTGGTCACTGTCAGGCCATTTATATTGAGATGAGAACGGTGCTGGCTCATTTGCTTGTTCATACCGCTACAGGAGGAAGTCAGAATAGGGCTAAAAAAACTCTTGCAAAGCATCCAAGGGAAAACAGTGAACTCTATGGAAAACAACTGGTATTTTTTCCTTATTTGACCTCAAATTGTTTGAGCAAATATGATGGAGGTGGAGATGTCAAAGAGGACAGGGACAGCTCTCTGCAGAAAGCACTGCATAGGCATCTGGAGACAACAGCAACACTCAGAAAGACTGTAAGTCTTCTTCAAGGGACTCAAAACATCTCACTATAATGTGGTCTTCCCAGTCCCCTGGCCAGACCCCCTGCATGAACGCAGATGCTCTGCACAGCACAGGTTTTGCATGTTGGGGCAGACATCCTCCTGGGATCATGGCTGCAGCTGCACTCTTCTCTCCCCAGCTCTAAAACAGCTTTGGATGTCTTTGATCAAGCCACTTTGTGCCTCAGTTTCCCCAACAGAGAAGATGATACTTCTCTTTGTTGCGATCTGCTTGGAGTACAGGAGGCAGTATTTGCAAATACAGTACTTATCGGCAAGACAACCCTGCTAATGCTAGTATTATCATTACAAATGACATGGCTATTATGTTACTACTGGAATGGAATCTATGCTAACAAAAATTATGTTGCTCTATTTAGAAACTAAATCTGTGTGAGTGTAGCACTTAAAAAACAATTTGTGATTCTGAGGCCAATATGCCAGCTATACTCATCTATATTCTTCTTTTCTCAACCAGCATACGATAGAATCATGTTAGCAAAGACAGAATGTTTTAAAACAGCAGTTGTTGATGGCAGCTTTAGCATCTTCTATACTAGTTTCCCGAAGGCAAAGGATTATGTAATAAAAAGAAAGTCAATATTACAGCACTGAGGTTTGAAATTAGTGTGATAAATTTAATTTTAAAACAATCCTGGCGCTATCATGTACTTACAGATGATAAAATGTATCAGAGCAGATGATTTATAGTGTTGCCATTAAGAATATAATACAGGAAAAGACTGCCAAAGTAATATTCCTATTCATATATGTCACATTACATTTGTATGTCTCTTCTGTTGCATTTACTCAAGTTGGAAGGCTATTGTGTGGAGACTGTAAGCCTCAGTCACCAAACGCAGTCCAGGTCCAGTTCCACTCCTCCTGCCTGGAGCTCTCATGTGGGCTAAATCAGCGTGCCTCTATGAGCTCCTGGCTACTGTGGTTCCAAGCCAGTGACCCAGAAACACCAGTGAGCATCTTTGCATTATTCAGATCCCCAAAGTTTTCCTCTCCCAGGAGGTTAAAATATAACCTGTGTTATTTCTGAGCTCTCTGACACATCTTTTGTTACACAAACCAGGATTCATGCCCTTTCTTTTAGTACCATCCATACCAGCCTTCCTTTTAATGATAAACTAGTAATGGCTGAGTGACTCCAAACATGCCAGGTGTTTCCATCATCAAAACCTATTATGTAGTGTATTTCTATGAGCCATGAAGAAGGCACATCAGTTCACAGGGGGAGAGGAGACATGACTGCTTTTCTTATCACTGGGGACTGCAGAGAGGAAGGAGCAACACAAGCTCCTCTGGCAAATGACTTTATTTCCATAAGCTTCACTATATGCAGCATTACCCTTGGGCATATGAACAGGACACTGAAATAGAGTTAGTACCCCCATCCTGAGAATAACCCCTCCTCAGTCTCTCATCCCTTTGCTGTGTCTAATAACCTAATTTATTTACGCTGCTGCTTCTTCTGTGATACCACAATGCCACTCACTGCCTACATCCAGCATTAACAGCCTTTCTGCTCAGGAGTCATTTAGTAGAAATGTTGCTATTTCAGCAGAAGCATGCAAGTTTCTGGCTTGGCTCCTCAGTGCCTTTCTTCATGCTGTGCACCCACTGCATCTTTTTTGACTGGTCTCTTTCAAAGGGGAAACATAATGAGCAGCTAAATCTAACTGCATCAGCAAAGTCACGTCCAGACACCCCAACAGCCACCAACACAAGGTCTACTCCAGCCCTCTGACAGCTATGAAAACTTACCACAACTGGAAGAGACAGTGTCTTTCTGTCTGTGCCACAGCCCTTCACCCATCATAGAAAATGAAACTGCATGACATGACCAAACACCTTCACCCCACCTTCACCAGTTGCATCTGCTCTTCCCAAGGGTGCTGGTTTTTGCCCAGACATATGGTAAACCAGATCAAGGAACTAATCCAGAGTAACATCAGCTGTGTTTTGTTTGCCTGGCATGAGGAAAAGAAGGTCGCCTTTTTTCTGCCATGCACTTCATACAATTATGCCATTACAGTAGTTTTTTAAGCGTCAAAATCTTCACTTTCTCAGTTTTTCAGTGATTTTTCCCAGGTTTTAACTCATGCATGCAGGCTACTTGGTGCCTAGTGATCTTTTTCGAGATAGTTTACAACAAAGACGGATTAAAGATCAACTCAGCTATTAGCTTAGCAGGTTGCTAGCTTGACTTTCTTCCAGAGATAGGCCAGTTTAGCAGCTTATCTTCTAAAATCTGCTCTTGCATATGTGGCCTATATTTGAGTATGGTGCATATCCCATGATAGGGTAGTTTTACTCCTTTGCATACTATACATTACTAGCCATTGCACATTCTTCGGTTTTAGTAAATGCTACAAGAACTCACATAATTGTGCATCATATTGCAAATATTGGGATTTAGCAACAGGGAGGTGAACAGTAAGAACAACCTTGTGCTAAAATTAAGCTTAAATAAAACGAAAGCGAAGGTCTACTAAGTTATAATTAGAAATGGATGTAGGATACTGTACTGAACACATTCAGAGTACCAGAGTTTCGCATAGGTGAGAAGCAAACTGAATTTAGACTTTCTTGATAGTTAGATCTATAATTTGATGCTTTCATTAAATACAGTGTTTACTGGTAACAGCAGGAAGAAGACCATAATGCAAACAAGTTTTTACTATTACCATCAGGTTGGAGCATCCTTCTTTGATATCTGTCTAAGGCTCAAGGCTATGTTAGGTCTTCAGCATGAATAGTGTTTTCCTAGATGACTTGCTCTTGGGAGGTCTTGCTGATTAGCTTCCTAATAACTTTGGTTGGAGAGCATTAGTGAAGACATTATATAATAAAAAAACCACTTACCAAAGAGCAGACAAGGACTCCCTGCCTGGACAAGCACAGATTGATAGCTTGTTTTGTTAGGTGGATATTTCAATTTCAAGACCTTTCTTGCAGAAGCCCAGATTTATTACTGAACATGCCGAAGTCCATTGATGATCAATTTTCTGTATTATTACTGTGGAAAGGGTTCCATCAGCACTTGCAAAGCTGCCCATAAGCCTGTTTTAGCATTCACAAATGAAAGATGTCATATTCAAACCATGTCTTTGAATTTGCAACAGAAGATGCTTATTTTCTTGCCTAGAAGTGCCATGGGAGGGCAGCAGAGATCGTGAACCGGGGTCCTGCTGTGCGAGGGCTCTGTATGGACAGAACTGGGTGACACTGACTTGAAGGGTGTCCCTGGCCAGCCTCGGCTGCTTTGGTGGCTGCTTTGGTTGCTGCTGAGGACAAGCTGCAGGGACGCCCCTACTCTGCACCAGATGTCATGGGATGCAGAGGCTGTGAGGAACTGAACGTGGCATCCAGAGAATAGATGATAAATAAATCTCTACTGGGCCACAATGTTTTAAACTTTTATTGTTTTTTATTTAGTTCTGACAGGAATATCAAGAAGCACGTACACAGCACAGCTCAACCTGGCAAATGTCACATTCCTGAGCTGAAACATGGCCACAAAAGCAGTTGAAAAGGAAAGTAATAAAGTTTGAAAGCCTGTTTCAGAAGAGATGTATGTTTGCATCCCTCTCATCCTGTGTCCACAACTAGTTTACTTTAGCAGCAAGTTTCTCCAAAGCAGTCACAGGGACTGCAAATTTTCAGCTTCTCGACAATTTATAAACAAATATTTATAAATACATTAAAAGAGAGTAGGATAGTGGGAAATACTGGGTGGTCCACGCAGTGGCAGTGCTACTGTCCCCACATATAATGCAATGAGCGGAAACAATGCAGAGTAGCCAAAGCCTGCGTGTAACTTTCATGCCTTGAGAAGAAAAAGCTCAACACCGAGATTTTGGCTGCACCTGACCCTGATTCCCAGAGTCGCAGTTAACTCTGTTTGACTTGGCCATACTCGGCAATTATTTTACGAAGAAGGAAACGGTGTCATTCATCACCCCGTGAGGCCAAACCACAGCTTCACTTCTTTCCTTGCATATTTGTGCAGTTGCCATGAGGTGGAGCCGTCCACCAAATCCCAACCACGAGTAAACGCAACCAAGAGCTTTAGCTCTGATTTCTTTCCACTCCAGCAAGGGTGATCCTACGCCTGTGGCTGTGTTGGGCTGTCCTGATTACTCTTGGAAAAGACACTTTATTCGGAGGCTGAGAGGGCCAAGTACAATTTAGAGTGGATAAACCCCAACACAAAGAGGCAGGTACTGGTGCTTTTCTCTAAACTGCCTCTTGACCGTGTAATAAATAATCTTGTGCCCTGTAACCTGAAAGCTTCAGATGTTCCTACATGGCTCCAGTGTGCTTCCTTTCACCTCTGTGCGCAAGGGACACTGTGCATGCTGACTGCCAGGCTGGATTGCATTGCTCCACCCAGAAGACGACTGCAGGTGTCTTAGGAAGCCAAGCCTGTTTGCAGAAACTGGTGGGACAAAGCATCTCAACGTAAGTCTGACGGCAGCACAGACAAAGATTGGGTGGATGTTTGAAACTGGTCCAAGCCAAGCACTGTGATTCGGTTTCATTTGGACCGCTCCACCTTGAAATAGCTATTCTATTCCTGGTATAATTTTCCTGACGGAAATTTGAAAACCTGCAAGATTTTAATTTTGCAGGAACACTATTTTCCACTTAAAAACAAGCATGTTGGAAAAATTCCCAAGAAGCTCTGAATAATGAGGCTGTAATACTGACAGGCGTAAACCCTGTGATTGTATGTCTTTCAATGCCTGGGGTCTATTTAAGCTATGAATCCCATCTGTTATGCACAAGGAAGGCTCCTGAACATCCTGATAAGAGAGGTGTGATTTTTCTGGAAATACAGCGTACAATAATGTTTTCTAATATTTGGTATAATAAAGGAAATATTGTCGTCGGTTACCTCACTGATCTGTGACTTTCTGTTGGCAAATCTTTCGCAGTAAGGTTATAATAACATCACTCTTTGGCATCTCTGCCAGATACTCAACTCTTTATTTTCTGTTCTGTCATATAAGCTGAGTAATTTATATGCCTGTTCAATACAAAAGGTGGTTATTATATGTTTGAAGAAAGAGATTTGACAATACCTGCCTTGTAAGAACTACCAAATGAGTTGTAGAAAGGAAAGGCAAAGGAAAATGCTCTAAATCAAAAGGTGATAAGGCAGTTTTCAGATGGAAGATTAGACCATTGTTCAGGGTTCCACAAACAAATATGTTGAATTATACACAAAAAACCACTTTCTAGCATTTGTCCCCTTGTTGCTGCAGTCCTTTTAGGGACATAAATCCCACTGAAGTCAAATCGTGTCTATAAACTGAATTCCAAAATTAATCCATAAGTAGAGTCTGTCATGGAAATGCTTATTATTAGTTTGATTTGTACAAGATGTATAGATATGATTTCAAATAAACATTATGGAAAAAATTACGTCAATTGCAGTTTTGTCTGAATAAGGACTGCACAGTATGAATGCTCTCCCAAAATAACACATCTGCAGTGATCTAAGTGGAGCTAAGCTAACATTCCCTACACTGCATTTTTACACAGGTAATTTCGTGTGACTGTTTAGCCACATCTCTAAAATGGCATTGATTCCCAAAGCTTTGACAAAGGTATAGCAGGAGAGCCCATTGCTCTACCCAGTGAGAAAAAGCAGTGATGGACACTGGCCTGATGCCAGTGATGCTCTTCAATCTATATAAAAACATGGGTAGATGGATTTCAGATGAGGGAGTAAAACCACTTTGCCAGTTGCAATTGTGCTGAAACGTGCCATACAGGCCAGCAGCCAGGCACACAACTTGAAGAGTTTAAGTAAGGCAAGAAAAGGAGGTGACAGAAAGCCCCTTTGGGTATGGGACTGTGTGCCAACACAGCTGCAAGGGAGCTGTGGAAAGCTGCAGATGACCAGGCTAGGTAACCCCAGCCCAGCAAACAGAATTCAGAGCACAAAGTATTAAGTATGTTGGATGCCAAGAACTGCTCATGCAAACTGCCTTAATCCTGCTGAGCAAGGCAAATGAGGATGCCTGAGCACTGTGGGAAAGAGCAGCTCGTTGTAGACAGGCATCCAACACTGTCAGACCCTGAGCTTCTGTTAAGAGGATCACAGGACAAGCCCACCCTGTTTGTGCTGATCTGTACTGTCCTGCTTTCCAGGACAGTGCTGCTCCACCAGCCAGCTCCTGGGCCACTTCCATGGGGATTACCCCATTTTCCCTGTGCCCTGGACCCCACCATGCAGCCCGGTGACGCTCAGCAACTCCAGGGAGCAGGGCTCCTAGGAGGAGCATCCTGCTCCTAGGCAGTACCTGGCTTTTGTGGCATTGCAGAGGGACAGCAGACCAAAACGTGGAAAGCGACATGCATCCTACTTTCATCTTCCACTTCAGCAAAGATGTTATTTTCCACTCTGAGGCTGGAAGTCCATATCCCAGTTCAGAGAGCGAAGGCACTTATCATTAGCTCTGAATTAAAACAGGAAGATCATTGCCACTGAAGATGGAAGGGGACATGCCCTGTCTTGGAAAAGTTCACTTAGAAAAGGAAAAGCACCCTCACATTGCCCTGGGGAGAAGAACTCAGGTGGCTGCTCTTTTGAAGAGGTGGCTGGGGTAGGAACCTGGTGACAGTGGATGTAATCCTCCCTCTAGAGGAGCTGCTGAACTGTGAACATGCAGAAGTGGATTTCCAAGCCAAGCAATACCTGCTGCCTCGAGTGACCTACTTTTTTTGCACGCTATGTGAATAGGATGAGGCAATAGTTAATTCAGTGCTGGAAACTAAAACTGCGGGGCAGCAGCAACTATCACATGTCTGTGAACTACATTGGAAACCTCACTGCTCCATGACAGTGGTTACTAGACAATACCCCATTTCAGACCTGTGTTTTGGCAATGTATCTAGAAGGAGCACAGCCATTTTCTGCATTGAGCATAATCATTCAAATTTGTTAATCAGATACAATGGGAGTTTTTCTTACTACTATGCATGGGAATTTAGCAAATGTAGAGGTTTTTAATGTTACTTCATAAATCACAAAAAAGTGAAAGGCATTTTCATGCTGAGCATCCAAGCAGTTCTGTGCCTCTGGATGAGCAAGCCTGAGTGAGTGAGTGTGACTGTCAGCAGGATGAGCACACTGGCAAATCCAGCTTTTCCAACAGCATTGCCACATATCACAAGCCACAGCAGCTATAAAATCCCACCCTATGTCAAGTATCACTCTTCGCCTGGCCCTGTGCTAGCAGGTCTTCTCTGCCATTATTTCATCTCATCCATGCCAGCAAATGCTCAGTTGAATCTGTACTGAGATTTTAAATGTTTGTCACCCATACAGAGAAGAGAAATAAGTTAACAAATGAATCACTCTTTTGGACTTTGAATTAGTTTCTAGTGCCTGTACTAAATGACTAACAACCATTTCAGAAGTTGGGATTTACTATATTTGCTGATACTTCGACTTGACACAGATTTTGATTTTTATTTTTGAACAACATCTGATTTCGTGGTATATTGGCCAATCAAAGCTCTTCTCAGAATGACCCATAGGTACCAGCGAGCAACGTAACTCTGATGATTGCAGCTCAAAAGCCTCGAATGTTTCATCTCCCTTTTTTTTCCCCAGAATGAGATCCCTGATTCGTGGGCACCAGAGCAGATCTCCACAGAGAGTCGCAATCAAGTCAACTCTTTCTTTGCAGCACAAAGGAAATCACATTTCTTTGAAACACCAAGGAAATCTGAATGTGTGTTCCTGTTTAGCATGATTAAGGTGTCACATAGCACTCCCACACACCCCGACACAGAGAACTTCTTGCCGGCTGCTGATGTCAAAGCAAATCAGCTGAAAACACAGAGGGGTTCTGAGAAACACAACTAGGACGCGCCAAGCAGGCTGCCAGCCAGCACCCAGTGTTGTAGAGACCGAGCAGCCTCAAGGACCACCTCCACGCAGGGCATGGGGACAGCACACCTCCTGCCCTCCTCCAGCAGGCTTTTAATACAGGCATGGAGCACACAACATTTGCCATGTAGGAATTCCTGTGTGTGGGATGCTTGTTGCTGGTTCTAAAGCCCTTGATAGCATTCGAGAACATCTCCAAGGGTATGAGTACATGTTCTTTGCTTTTGAATTTATCCAGAACCTTCTTTGTTTCTGTTTCATCTTGGTCTCAGTCGCCTGGGACATCTCTCTCTATCCCAGTCTGCCTCTTATCATCCTGATGCCATCCTTTTGCTTTTCTTCAGCTCTTTCTTCTATATATTGTTGCTTGTGTCCTGTGGTTTGTCCACTATTAACATTAATAATTTAGGAAATTGTCTGCATCTGCTGAAATCAATTCCTATGCTACTGCTGCTAAGTGCTGGGCCTGGGCCCAAGAACCACTATGATGGGGCCCAAACAAAGCAAGCAAAATGAAATGAAAGCAGAGGAAAACAGGCCCTTCATCTTTTCACTATCCCATGAATTTAGGTAGGGATGCCCAAAACCTAAGAAACACAAGCATCAAATTCTAGTTGAAATCCCTTCATTTTCAAAGCTTTCCCATGTATGTGCTTTGGTCCTGGTGCTGGAGAAGTCAGCCTCAGTGCAGGAGACCCACAAGGTCCATGTTACCTGCTGCTTAGATACAGGCAAATGGGACTGACTTGGTGGAAAATACATTGCTTTGTGCCTCTGCAGGTGTCCACCTAATGAAAACTGCGAAGCACTGCAGTGCTTGTGCAAAGCTATTGATCCAAGTGGCTCTTTCTAAGCCCCCTGTCACACTTTCATCCTGCTGCTAGGGACCATTTCCAAGAGCTACGCCAACCTTATGAGAAGACCTAATTTTTAAGCTGTCTGCTGTCTTGATGGCAATCCATTTCCTTGCAAGTGGCAGAGGAAGTAAAGCACGTCGTGTCTCAGGGCTTAAGCCTTGTGGCTGAATGGGGTCCAAATTATTTCGTTATTTCCTTCTCTAGCAGCTACACTGCTGAAGGCCACATGTGGGGAAACTGTCAACTGTAGAGGGCACGAACTCTGTATCAGAGAGACATTTTGTGTTCTTAAGCCCAGGACTTTAATAGCTCTGTGGGGGAGACAGAATAAATAACCAGACAATGTAGACAATGATTTCAGGACCAGGTATGCAGTTTAACTACAGCTGAGAGGATAAATTCATCTAATAAAACATCACTGAAGCTCAACTCTCATCCATGTTATTGAGCTGCACAATTGAGCTTCTCTGTCCTTTCTCGAACAGCATTTTAGCAGAAGAAGGACTTATACATTTAGTTTTAAGTGGATGGATTAAGATGCTGTCCCCAGACACACGCAGGCTGCAGCTCTTCCTGATGGCAGCAGATGCTGGCTAGCCAGCGGAGCACTTGTGCAAGATCTGGAGCGCGGCTCCCACTGGGAGCTGCCAGCACACCGCAGAGCACCCCGCCTGGCTTATCCCACACCCGGGGCCAGAAGGACTACCAGAGCACAAGGAGAAGCCAGCACAAATCCCATCTCATGCAGCTGGGAACAGGCATGCCGAGCAGGGTGTGAGCACCTCCACCTGCCTCCTCCTCAAAGGCTTGGCTGAAGTCCCTTTGGGGCCTGGATGCTGGGGACCCAGTACTTCACCCACCGAACCCGCAGCTGGGTTTGAGTCCGTCCTTACTCTGGTGTTTGCTAACCACTCACAGCACCTGATAGGCAGAGATGTGAGGATATGCTTCCCTTACCCACCGGTGTCTGAGGTACTTGGAGGCTGGGCAGGAACATTGTGCCAGTTATGATGGGTTATGGACAGAAGCCAGAGCAGCGTACCATAGCCACAAAATTAAATAACAAGAACAGATTAGGCAATCTCTGTGCTTCACGTTGACAAGCCTGAAGGAAAGAACAGAACATGTAATCAAAAGTTGGGGGAATTTGTTCTTTCTTTATTTCGAACGAAAGATAATATTACAGCAATGTGAGAGGTGGCATAGCATGCACTGATTATGCTACCATGGATATTTCCCTCTTGCAGGTCTAAGGATGAGAATGGGGTTCTTATTAAAGCCCAGGGGAGCAAAGAACTGGACGAACTGTCATTCATTGGGAATGAAGTACCCAACTCATTTAATGCTTTTTCAATGGCTTTTGCCCCTCCTTTCAACTAACCTGCATAGGAACACATTCTGCTGTCACATCAGCAACCTGCAATCAGAAAAAAATTACCTGTAATTCAACTTCCTCCAGGAACAGACCAATATCTGCATGGTCTTCTTAATCACAGATCAAGCTGAATTAAAAGCACAAATACACAATCTTCTCTCAGGAAACATCCAAGTCTTCGTTCTTTTGATGATTTCTGCAGAGATAGTCCTGCTGAGTCACTGAGTTTTTAGTGTCATGTGCTAGCCCAGGGCAGGGGCTGCCCGCTGCTGCCTGCAATCCCCAGCTGTGGAGCCTCAAATGGAGATGTAAGGAGCACCTGATTGATTTCCTTGGGCTTTCTTGGTCAAAGCAGCAAGCCGTGATTGGAATGAAACTGTAAAGAAGAAGTAATCTGACCTGTACACAAGGCTTTTTAGCTGAATTGCTTCACTAACTTAACTAGCAACAAAACAGCTAGTTATCCAGTTACCTCTTTCCCTGACCCAAGGATGCAATTTGGTGACTTGACTTACCACCATCCAGGTACCAGTAATGATAGCTGGAGTATTTTTTTCCAAACAACTGATTTCAAATACATAATTAGTTTAGATCCCGTTAAAGATAAAAGAAGTCTGCTCCTGATTTTTGTCTCTATGGCAGTAAACACTTCAATATCAAGTAACGCTTTCTGCAGCAGTGACCTTGCTTACTCTGCTTTTGGGAACCATCCAGACAAATGAAGCTCTTTGCCTTTTTGAATCACCTTTCTGAAATGATCTGTGGAGAAAAGCTCTGCCTTAAAAGTGTCAACCCAACACTGCTAAAATGTCCCCGGGCTTTAGCAAACCCACTACAAAGCTTGCCAAAATTAACCCGGCACCTTTAGTAAAGAAGCGCTGCCACATTCAAGGGAGCAGGTATAATGGGCTGCAGCAAGCCACACTCCACATGTGCAAAGAGGCACTTTACCCTATTGTAAGGAATTGCTGGCTAACTGGTAGGTGACACTGTTCACTGGCATTGTCATTTGCCCCAGCACCTTTTGGTGGGAAGGCAACTTGTCACAGCCAGGCTGTGTGTGGAGTTGCCTTATTTACTCTCCTGGGGTGGCATGAATCAGAGTTGAAAAGTGCAGTATGTTGAAGCCAGCCCGAATTCCCATGATGTGTGAGTGTGAGTCACTCAGCAGGGAGATTCTGCCAGGGTCCCTCCTGGACGACCCGGTTCTGCTAAACACACCGGAAAACCCATGGATAAAAACAGCCCCAGTGACGCATGGGAGTGAGCAGGCTCCAGGCCTTTTTGGGGAAGCTGCTGAAACGCCAACGTTTCCTCTTGATCAATAATCTGGCTGGCAGAGCAGGGCTTTGAAGCAGCCCAGAAAACACAGCATTCTGCTCGCAGTCACTGCTGTTTCCCTGCAGGAAGGTGACAAGCTGCGTAACTCCAGGCGAAGGCAAGGGAAGGATTTCTCTTCCGTGTGTATTTAAAGCTGGGCCCTCCTGGAAGAGCTCTTGCTTACAGGGAAGATAATGCAGGATGTGAACAGGCTTTCTGTAATGTGCAAAAAAACATACTTAAAGAGTCCCATCCCAAGCTCCCACAGCTGATTTCTCTTTCTCCTCATCATCTCCATTCTCTCTTCTCTCCATCCTAAATACTGTTTGTGGAGCTATCATGGAATCTGGGAGCAAATCAGGACAATCAGAATGGGGTTTTTTGCCCTTAAAAGCCATCACTCATCTGATCCTACGCTTACCAGAGCTGACCCTGTGACCATCACAGTGAGGGCACCGCTGTCCTCAGCAGTGAGTTCCGTGCTATCATCCCAACTTGGACTACAAAGAGAAGACACTGACAGGAATATATCTGTATAAATATCTCATTAATTTTAACCACAGGCAGCCGTGAGTCATTTCCCCTTAACTACACTCCTCTTGTGACCAGAAATCGGGTAGTGGAGATCTGGTGCTGTGTAAAATTCATAATTATTGCGAAATAATTTGATAATCCGCCTCAAAAATTCAGGCCTGAAAAAACCCTTCAGATTTGCTATTAGCTAATGGCCTTAACTCCTATCACAGCTGTATGATAAACCCAAGTCATTTTACTGCATCTTTTAGAGTTCAAGAAGCAGGTTGGGCTTCCCTTCAACTGTAGTTCTGCTTCCTGGTAAATTGTGTCTTTTCCGTGGCCAAACTAAACCCAGTGTGAGGCGACGCTCACCCTCGGGCACCCACCACAGCATGCCCTTGATGCTGTTCCCCACTGCTGGCTGGCTCCTTCATGCTGCTGCCAAGCTTTTCTCTTCCTTTCCTTTCCAACAACTGGCTCAACTCAGCCAGCTCGGAGCCTGATTAATCGCAGCCCCTGAAGCCTGAAAGCCAGCAGTGCCTCACATGCCAGCAGATGTTTCTCTTTTAGATGCATTGGTTCTTTCTTCTCTATTTCTGAAATAACAACAGCGTGACCAAGATTCAACCCCGCAACGTCGACAATAAAAGCTGGAGCAGTACCTCGGTGCGCACAGAGGCAACCGGAGGGTCTCTCTGGGTCACACCCGGCTGGCTGCTGCTGCTGCATTTGAAGTGATGCATCAACTGCCATGATAAATCACTGGAGCCTTTAAGCCTGTACTCAATATCCACTTATAAAACAACAAACAAAATTCCCCAGACTGCTTAATAGTCACTCAGGCCTGCCTTAAAATACACTAAAAAAAGAATCTTTTCAATCAGCTTTCATAGGATTTGTATTATACATTTGGTGAATTCATAGCAGGACAGTCTTGTCAGCAGCAGCCACCAAACGACCTTCTGCAATGCTGGAGGGGCCTTTTGGATCCTTTTGGGCTGCCAAAGCTGCTGTGGGAGCTCTGTTTGGGATGTTCACACTTGGCCAGCCTACGGCATGGCTTCAGCTGAGGGTAGCACTGAAATCAGGGCTGTATTCAGTTCCAAACATCTCGCCAAATTGTTGTCCTCACTTCAATCACTGCTCATTAGCCTATGGGTTCACCCTGGTGTCTTGACAGCTCTTGTCTGGAATCAGTGTATTTCAGTGGAATAACCAAACTTTAGGGGGAGTTTCTCATTTGTACTGATGAAAGGGGAGGGGGGTTAAAAGGTGGTGGTGGAGGATAAATACTGTTGCTTCATCTCATTAAATCCCCTAATTCTCTGTGAGGGGTGATCCCTGATGCTGAATGCACTCACAGTCTTTTAACACATCCATTTCAACTCAAACCAGTCTGTGATTCTATGAGCTTGAATCATAGTGGTGGGAAAGAGTAACACAGAACTGGCCCACGCTGTGCTGGCGCAGCCTCCCAGCAAAGAAATGGCTGCAGATGGGTTTGCTTTGTGCTGCATTTCAAGCCATGGAGGAACGTGAGATGTCCCACCCTCCTGCTCCAACACAGGTCACCCTTCAGGCGCTCACTGCACTGGGGATGGGACCATGCTCCTCTGGGAAAGGAATGGGCTCCACACCACGCCAGGCTCCTTAAGCCCAGTGTCAGTTCAATATGGGCCCCAAAGTAACTTCGCTCATGAGCACATGGAGGCCAACAGCTTTGTTGAGGTTTCATGAAGACACAGGCATCCACACCAGCAAACAGGAGGTGACCCGTGGTGCTGGCAGTGGCTGGTCACAGAGCCACCATGTGCCATGCCGATGGCAGAACACCCTTGTCATCCCCGGGCCACTCTGGAGCTGCTGGGGTGCAGCTAACCCCAATGAGGGACAGGGAGCAGGGTGCAGCTCCTCAGCAGTGGGACAGAGTGAGGAGGAGGAGGAGGAGGAGGAAGGCCCAGGCCCGCCACAGTGCTGTGTGCCGGCGCTCGGGCGGGTTTCCTTGGCAGCCGGAGCTCAGGGCGCTCACCATACCTAAGTGAAGATTTTGTTGCCATGGCAGCATTGATGTCATCAGCTCTGCAGTGCCTTAACCTCAAGAACAACTTTCTTCTTTCTTTATGTTTTTGCTTCTTCTCCCCCCCCCCCCCAGTTTGGGGCTGGTTATTATCCACTTGTTCATCCCCCTCAGGAGGCGACCCTTTCCACAGGCCCTGCAGCAGTGTCCGCCGGACCCAGACCCTTCCTCACATCATTCACGTTCATAAACCGACAGTATTTCCAAGGAGGATGGTTTAGAAGCCCCAAAACATGAAGGAGGTGACCTGGGAAGAGGCTTTGCACTGTGGAGATGGCCCACAATGGCAGAACTGCTCCGGACTGTGCTTGCGGCTCTCACCATGCGGGTCCAGAGGAGGCCACGAGGATGATCAGGGGACTGGAGCACCTCCTGTATGAAGAGAGGCTGAGAAAGCTGGGGCTGTTCAGCCTGGAGAAGAGAAGGCTGCGTGGAGACCTCATAGCAGCCTTCCAGTATCTGAAGGGGGCCTACAAGGATGCTGGGGAGGGACTCTTCATCAGGGACTGCAGTGACAGGACAAGGGGTAACGGGTTCAAACTTAAACAGGGGAAGTTTAGACTGGATCTAAGGAAGAAATTCTTTACTGAGAGGGTGGTGAGGCACTGGAATGGGTTGCCCAGGGAAGTTGTGAATGCTCCATCCCTGGCGGTGTTCAAGGCCAGGTTGGACAGAGCCTTGGGTGCCATGGTTTAGTGTGAGGTGTCCCTGCCCATGGCAGAGGGGTTGGAACTGGATGATCTTAAGGTCCTTTCCAACCCAAACCATTCTGTGTTTCTATGATTCTATGAATGCAACAAGCTCACCGTCACACCACACGACAGTGGAGCTGATGCCATTCACTTCCCTGTCAGGAGTCAGACAGACTCACCAAAGTGGAAATCCCACATCTCCATGAGGGACATGATGCCCGACAGGAGCATCCAAAGGCTGCACAGTGGTGGCCCAGCTCTGCCCTTGGTGCTTGGCTGAGCATCCCACATGCACCAGCACAGTGTCCCCCCAGCATGAAACCAATAATCCCTCTTCAAATGACATCCATCATGGTGTCATTAGCTGTGGCAGTGGGACCTGGCTTCTTCACTGGACTCAAGCAAGAGGACTCAGACCTCTACAGGCCCCAGGGATGGATATAATCCTGTTAAGCAAATCCTCGATTTCCATGGAGCATCCTTTAACTTCCATGTGTCAGGACTATTGCTGTTAATAATGGACCATTGCAAATGTCTGGGTCAGGCTGTTCTAGTAAAAATATTGTACATTTTACCCAGTTCACTGCAGTGTCAAAACAAGAATTTCACCTACATGACAGGACAGGAGTAGTGCTACAGCTCGGCTTGGCTTTCCTGGGCACCCCACTCACACAGAGTCCTTTTCCTTGAGCCATGAGGAACCTTTTGGTTTAGATGTAGCTGGGATTTTTATAAAGATCTGGTTTATTTTCGTTGTTCTTGTTACACTGAACAAATCCTGCTTCTACACCAGCGCATCATGCAGAGTGGGGTATGCTCCTTTCCTTAGCAAGATCTTGATGGGCCTCACCCAGCCAGCTCCAGGCTCACAGGCATGGGGATGCTCACCCAGCCTCACTGCTCATCCCATCCATCAGGGCCGGGGAAAGCACCCCAGGGTAAAACAGGACTGGAGAACAACACAAAATCACAGTCAATAGACTGGTTTTTAAGCACTTCTTCTCTTTTACAAAAACAGCAGCCAAGCAAAACTTGCATTTTTCTAACATGATGCTTAAACTGAGATTCAGGTCATTGTGATGCATGTGTTTCTTCAAACTTCAAGGGTCACAACCCTGCCTCTTGGAGCAGCAGTAAATAACAAAACCAGGCTCCAAGATCTCAAAGCACCTGGTAAATGAGTCAGTACATTCGTTATCTTTAATGTCATCATAATTGGTAAAATATGGAAAGAAAAGTACCCCTAAGCCAAAGTTTCTGTATTTTAAACATAACAAGGTATACTGCATACCAAAGACACAAGCAACACTTTCATTAAAGTGAGGCAGTCAGCAGGTCAGCAGGACCCAGTACTCAAAACAAAGTATTCTTTTTAAAAGAACTTAATATAATTTAATGCAAAAGCACTTACTTGCTGGTTTTGTATGAATATATTTAGAATATATACATATAAAAAAGATAGGCCCTATTTTAAAGTTACAAATATATTTCAGCACTTGTTCTAGCTGTAGGTGAAAAGCATGAAAATGAGGTCTAAACCGAAAAAAAAAATAGTAATAAAAAAACCAAATACAGGGCCAGCAGGAAAAATACCTGCATGTTTAATATTACTGGCCAAAAGGGTATTCCAAGATCTGTTATTAATAAAAATGGTTTATCTCAAATATTTACTTCAGATGTTCCCCAGTCAATAGAAAAGAAAATGGAAAAAACCTGCATGGTAACATCCTCTTAAAACAAATATTTTGATACATGTACTCTATTTAGTTGGAAAAAATCATTAAAAATTCAAGACACGGCAATATAGTTGACTGATGTGTTCTAAGAGGTACAGCTGGTTGGTTTTATAGGGGCTGGGAGAGGTCAGCATTGCCTTCAGCGTGAGAACGGTTGTAGCACTAAGGTCCTATTCCTCATAGATGTATAGAAAGTTTCAAGGAGCTCTTTTCTGAATTAGAAACCCTTGTACATATGAGGCAGGAGGTTATTGCTTCTAATAGCTCCCAGCTATCAGAGGAGTGGAAATCGCAAAGAGGGGAACAATCCTAGATCCTGTGTTGTCCAAAAGACAGCAATCTTGGGTGGCATTGCATCTATGCTTTGCCTTTGAGCCCATCACTCCTATTTCATACCTTTACTGCATTTAGTTATATTCCCAAGAGGTCTTTACCTCTTCAGAGTCTCTGGAGGTCTTTAGAGGCTTTGATGCTCTCTGGAAAGTGTAAGAAGTGAGGAATCTCAGAAGCGCTTTCTGTGCTCAGTGCTGAGGCTCAGAGATGAAGCCTCTCCCCTGCTTGGCAGGGGTGGCCCTGACATGGTGACAAGCCTGCTCAAAGCCCAGTGACAAGGCTTGTCCAATCTGGGCACACACAGCTGGCTCTCAGGATACACACAGACCTCAACAGGACACCAAGCAATGGGCAGATCAATGCCCCTAGGGCAGCACAGATGCTCCTCCACAGCCTGGTGCCATCTACCACATCTCCTGTCAGGTCCCACAACCATCACTCAGCTCCTCACAGACAAGGCTTGTAGATAACCCAGGCTCTACCCTGTGTGAAAGCACCATATGAACATAGAATCATAGAATCATAGAATAGTTAGGGTTGTAAAGGACCTTAAGATCATCAAGTTCCAACCCCCTGCCATGGGCAGGGACACCTCACACTAAACCATGCCACCCAAGGCCTCATCCAACCTGGCCTTGAACACTGCCAGGGATGGAGCATTCACAGCCTCCCTGGGCAACCCATTCCAGTGCCTCACCACCCTAACAATAAAGAATTTCTTCCTTATATTCAATCTAAACTTCCCCTGTTTCAGATTGAACCCGTTACCCCTTGTCCTGTCACTACAGTCCCTGATGAAGAGTCCATCCCCAGCATCCTTGTAGGCCCCCTTCAGATACTGGAAGGCTGCTATGAGGTCTCCACGCAGCTTCTCTTCTCCAGCCTGAACAGCCCCAACTTTCTCAGCCTGTCTCCATACGGGAGGTGCTCCAGTCCCTGATCATCCTCGTGGCCTCCTCTGGACTTGTTCCAACAGTTCCATGTCCTTTTTATATTGAGGACACCAGAACTGCACACAATGCTCCAAGTGAGGTCTCATGAGAGCAGAGTAGAGGGGCAGGATCACCTCCTTCGACCTGCTGGTCACGCTCCTTTTGATGCAGCCCAGGATACGGTTGCTTTCTGGGCTGTGAGCGCACACTGCAGCCGGCTCATGTTCATTTTCTCATCGACCAACACCCCCAAGTCCTTCTCTGCAGGGCTGCTCTGAATCTCTTCTCTGCCCAACCTGTAGCTGTGCCTGGGATTGCTCCGACCCAGGTGTAGGACCTTGCACTTGGCATGGTTAAACTTCATCAGGTTGGCATCAGCCCACCTCACAAGCGTGTCGAGGTCCCTCTGGATGGCATCCCTTCCCTTCAGCGTATCAACCGAACCACACAGCTTGACATACCAAGTTCTTAAGTGGTACAAATACAGCCACACAAGACTTCAGGTCAGCAGCTGTTGCAGCACTTCCCTGCAAGCCAATGCATGCTCAATTGTAAGGATTTTAGGCGCATATTTTACTCTGAGCAACAAACAAACTGTATCCACCCAGTGGGAGACTGGAGGCAACTGACACTTTGTGTGATTTGAGGTGTTTTGTCTTCTGAAACTCAAAGCGTAGCTGTGAGCAGTGGAAGAAACAATAGGATGTTAAGACATCTGCTGAGTTTTAACGAGGACATGAGAAAAATACTCCTGAAACAGGCAGTGTTACAGCTTTATGCTCTTCTTTATGCTCTTTAGACTTGCATCAAAGCTATTGCACTAGTTCAGGTTGAAAGCCAAAAACTGGAGGTTAGACAAACCCCTGGTATTCACAAGTCCTGGGATGATGGGCTGCAGTAACCTCCTAAATGAAATAGGGCAGATCCTTAATGGCTCTGATTACGAGCCAGCAGCAGCTGAAAGGCAAGAGGGCATCATTATCCAGGTGAAAACACCAGGGCCTCAGTGTCACTGTAGGAAAAATAATCAGGGAAAGCTTTCTGAGCCCAAGCTGAGATACAGCAACTCTTCCTATGCCACAGCTATTCCTCCCCTTTGCAACCAATGCAAGATTCCCCGGTCCAACACAACCCTTAGGAACTTCTAACAATAACGCTCTCTAACTGCCATGGGCTGGAGGCCAAAGGCATCTGCCCTGGCCCAGAGATGGCTCCTCTAAGGTGATACAGGCCACAAGTACCAGTTTATTTAACAACACATTGATCACCTTTGAGCTCACTCCGGTTTTGCTCGAATCAGAACTCTGATTTGATAGTTCAGGAGGGGAATGAGGCACACGGCAGTGATTTGTTGTAGGTTACTGCATAAGGCAGGACCAGTGGTATTGGGTGAGCTTGTTCCCTGCTCACACCAGGTCATCGCTGATATTTCAGCAACACTAATGTACCGTGGATGGTCCAAGCTCCTTCCATTGCCCATGAGACTGCAGAACACAACCACTGTTATCGATTGCCCAGCAGGCAGAGCCTGGGGAGCAGCAGGGCAGGAGCCATCGCTCACAGCAGGAAAAGCAGCTGCATCCAACCTGTGCTTCACCGAGGCTTAAAGCTCTCCTTCTTTGGGCAGCTTCTCAGTCCCTCATGCAACATCTCAGAGACGTTTCTGGCTATTCAGGGCCCAGAAAGGCTTTGTAAAGAACAGCCCATTGCCAGGGGAGGACAGCCCATACACAGCAGTGACTGCACAAGGGGAAAAGACTCAAAAAGCCTGACAGCTCCAGCTGTCTTGTTTCAGTGGGGAAGAAGTACACACGTGGTTTACTCTCTTTATCAAGGGCCATCCTGTGACTGCTACTACTCCAAGAAGTACTACAAACACAGTACAAATCTTGTACTGCATGTTCTAAGATCTATTTTGTGGAACAGGATAGAAAACAGAATACAGATAAACACAAGAGGATAGGAGCCAGGTAACATGATGAAGGTGAACATCTGCAGAATTGGTTTCAAGTGGGTCCCATTTGTTTAAAAGCTAAAGAGGTTTAGTAATTGTCTAGACAACTGAAGCAGGGTTGTGAAGCTTCAGCCGGATATTCTGCTGGCGCCCAGCCCGCACACCGGTGTGTTTTATCAAGGGCAGTAAGCAGACTGCAAACACAGCAGATTCCTACACTGTATGCTGCCCTGAATCGCACCATAACATGCAGAAACCCCTTCCGACTCTGGGTATGCCCCAGTGTTCCCAGTACTACTTCAGGCAACCAGTGAAAAGACAAAACCCAAACCACAAATGCAGCTCTTTTGATGGCCAGTGCAAGGACTCCTAGAGCCTGGGAAGGATTAGGAATGGTGCAGAGATAAATGGTCTAGGGTAGGGACACAAGAACTGGCTGCACAGAAGCTCAACTGTCCTCCTTCTCCACCTATCATAATCATAGGTTAGGGTTAGAAAGGAACTTAAGATCATCCAGTTCCAACCCCTTCACACTAGACCAATGTTGCCCAAGGACTGTCCCTTGTAAGGTGATGGTGCCTCAAAACATGATGACTGGTGGAAAACACCCCCTGGTGCCCTGCTTTGCAGGTGGGAGGAGAGAGGCAGTGCTGAGGCACACCAAGGTGCACAGAGCAGGAGTGTTGGTCGATGAGAAAATGAACATGAGCCGGCTGCAGTGTGCGCTCACAGCCCAGAAAGCAACCGTATCCTGGGCTGCATCAAGAGGAGCGTGACCAGCAGGTCGAAGGAGGTGATCCTGCCTCTCTACTCTGCTCTCGTGAGACCTCACTTGCAGTATTGTGTGCAGTTCTGGTGTCCTCAACATAAAAAGGACATGGAACTGTTGGAACAAGTCCAGAGGAGCCCACGAGGATGATCAGGGGACTGGAGCACCTCCCGTATGAAGACAGGCTGAGAAAGTTGGGGCTGTTCAGTCTGGAGAAGAGAAGGCTGCGTGGAGACCTCATAGCAGCCTTCCAGTATCTGATGGGGGCCTACAGGGATGCTGGGGATGGACTCTTCATCAGGGACTGCAGTGACAGGACAAGGGGTAACGGGTTCAAACTTAAACAGGGGAAGTTCAGGTTAGATGTAAGGTTCTTTATAAAGAAATTCTTTACTGAGAGGGTGGTGAGGCACTGGAATGGGTTGCCCAGGGAGGTTGTGAATGCTCCATCCCTGGCAGTGTTCAAGGCCAGGTTGGATGAGGCCTTGGGTGACATGGTTTAGTGTGAGGTGTCCCTGCCCATGGCAGGGGGGTTGGAGCTGGATGATCTTAAGGTCCTTTCCAACCCAAACCATTTTGTGATTCTATGCTTCTACAACAGCAGCATGGAGCGAGCTGTGAGAGCCCATGGCTCCTTGAGACCCCATCCTCATGAAGCCATCACCCTCCAGCTCTGGCGCCTCTGTACCTCCCACAGCATCCCCACATCACTGGGCCAGAGAAAGAAAACACAAAGCACGCAGCTAAAAGATACTCACTTACAGTTTATTTTTGCCTGAAATTATTTCACATCTCTTTGTACACAGCTACAGAACAGTAGTAGTAAACCATTGGTAAAAGCAACAGTGCTAAGGAAAATGTCGGCTTAATTTGTCTTCTTTCTAATTTGTTTTAATTCTTTCTTCCCATACTGCACCTTCATACAGTCTGGGATTTGAAGGGAGGAAAACCTGGCACGTTACTTAAGACTCAATTCCCATTTCACTCATTAAACAAAGAAAAAATAAGAAAAAAAAAAGAACCAAAAAAAACCAGGAAACCCCATGATTTGGGCAGGAACAAAGGTTAAAAATAAAATAAAATAAAATAAAACCCAACACAAACAAAACAAAAAATGAAACAAGCAAAAAAAAAAAACCAAACCAAAAAACCACAAAAAACAAAACCAAAACAACAAAACTCAAAAGCTTGGCTTCCACTGAATAAGATTAAATATAATATATTTTTATATATAAAAAAAAATAATTGGCTGCATGTGAAACCTTGAGGTGCTGCAGAATAAAATAAAGAAATAAAGGTGTTAAACAGAAGAAAGAAAACGTCATTTTGTTTTGGTTTGTTTTTTTAAATAAGCAGGTCTGTACAACGAAGGCTCATTATGAAAAAAAAGGAATCGACAGCGCAGATATAAAAGAAACCACAATTATTAAAAAAATCACCTTCTAAGCAATTGTGGAGTTTGAAAAATGTAGCAGTCACATTACAGACAGGTCAGAGCTATCAGATCAGCAACAACGCTATTTCTTCAGTCTCCCCAGAGGAACATGCAGAACAATGCGTGCACAGAACAGGTAGTGAGGGAAGGGGAAGGCGGGGGGGGAACAGAACGAACTGATGCACAACATGGAGGGAGAGCTTTTTTTTCTCTTTCTGAAATATTGGACGTACACAGAAAACAACGGAGGCAACTTGTAAAAGCTACAGAGTTTGGCGAATACCCCATTGGCAAAATACACGGTATCTCGTTCCTATCCCCACATTTAAACCTGACACAGTTTAAAAGACTAGAAAAAGCTTATAGGCTTCAGAAGGAAGTGTGGCTTGTATTAATCTCTGCACCCTTCTCCCTACAACTATAACCCCATGAGAGATATTTTCCTTCCTACTTCGTAACAGGAAGGAAATATCTTAAAACAGTAGAGGCATTTCGAAGTCAGAAAGGACAATGTGATGAATGTCATGACAGAGAAGGAGTATAATACAGTATGTGTTACTGAAAGGCAATTCTTCAAAGAGGACAAATCCTTTAGAAAAAAGAAATACTAATAACAAGACAGCAAACTAGTTTATACAGTTCTAAACGCAAAAAAAAAAAAAAAGAAAGAAAAGGTAAAAGAATTAACAACTCATAAATAAAAGACAGGTCCCAGACCTGTTATTTGTGAACCATTTTCTTAAATAGGTGCATAATGTAAATCTTATGTACAAAAAAGAAAAACAACTACTTTGCGTAACAACTGCAGGACAAGGGGGGGGAGGTGAAAATCATACTGGTTTTGGTTTTCTCCTCTTGAGATTTCTGTAAGTCGGATTTTGTGGAGCAGAACTGGTGGCAGAGTTCTGATTGGCCGGGTGCCAGCCAAGGAAACCCAGGCAGATAACGACAAACGAATTATTCTTTTTCTTTTTCTCCGCATCGCATAAAACACAAAGGCAAATAAAACCCACAAAGGTTTTGGTTTTTGTTTTTTTTTTTTTTTTTTTTTTTTTTTTCTTCTTTATAATCCTCTTGCTGCTACAAAGTTGGGTTTTTTTCTTTTTTTTTTTTTTTTTTTTTTTTTTTTTTACTTTTCTATTTAAATCTATGTAGATTCTGAAATCACAAAGCTGAAAGAATCCATCTGGGTCCAGGCTTGCCCTGTCCCCCCCAACACACACACACACACAACACCACTCCTCTCCCCCACAACCACAACTTCCGACACCAAGTCCCCAAAACTCACTGCTCTACAGGGATTAGACAAAAGTTATTTCTTAGTTTGTTTTTTCTCTGTTTGTTTTAAAAATCCTTTCCTCCTCACAAGAAGCAAAAGAGAAGAGTTGGAGGCAGAGATTTCACCACGCTTCGGTGTAGCGGACATCCACTTCCTTCAGATTGGGTAGTTTCGCCTGTGCGGGAGGGTAGGGAAAAGGCAGAATTAATGACGTGTTTAAGGACTCAGAGATAAAGTTCCTGGCAAATCCATACCATCAGCATCCTGGGAGGATGGATCTATCACAAAGTGCAGGGAGATGCACTACACCCTGCAGGGTACCACTGCTGAGCTCAGCAGTGATCTGGAGCATACAGGTGTTAATGAAGGGACACGGTACAGAGCCTTCATGGACACACGGGACCAAGTCCCACTAGTGGCTCCGGTACCATCCATGCACCAGTCACCAGGTTCAGATCAGGTGCCATTCATTATACACAGGCTTAGCAAAACAGGGCTTGGAGCAACCTGCTCTAGTGGAAGGTGTCCCTGCCCATGGCAGGGGATTGGAACTGGATGAGCTTTAATCCCTTCCAACCCAAACCATTCCATGATTCTATGAAAACCTGTTTGTCAAACTGCAGCGAACAGCCACACGCTACTTCTTCAGCCTCCACTCGGTCAGTGCTTGATTTTTCCCTCCATGTATTAAAACAATCTGAGTGTGTTTTATCAACTTTTGGTGTCTTTGTAGTCTCCTTTCCATAACTCACCGCTGTTGGTCATATTGTTCCTGAATTACCCTGCATGAGGCAGAGGCGAATCTGCTGTTTGCAGGGCTCCTACTTGCCAATCCTGTTCCCGCGCTCCCTGACCATAATCATACGGCTAATTCTCTCAAAACAAACAAACACATTTAATTAGGCTAGGGCATAATTGAGGAGTTGGAATTTTCTAGGAGTCATTATTACCTCACTCCTTGATTTATGTGCATGCATATTTTGATAAGAGCTAGTCATAATCCTACAGCCACTGCCAGCAAATAATTCTTCAGTTAGGCAATAATGACTTCAGTAGTGGGTGTTTATTTATTGTCTGGTTCAGCCTGCCTGGTACATATGTGGATGTCTGTGTGTGTGCAAGCGTGTTTAGTGGGATGGTGGATGGAGAAGGGAGAGGAAATGTCATCAATGGCGTGTACCCCAAGTGCTCTCACAGACCAAGGGGAGAAGGAAAGATTTATATCAAAAACGTGTTCTTTGAAGTCTGAGCTGTTCCCAACAGACCCACAACCATGTGCCCCAGGGAAGAAACTATTACCCTCCCTTTGAACACACACAGAGCTCTGACAAAAATGGCCACTTAGATAAATCTCAATGAAAGAGGTGAGAGGGGGAAAAAGTGACGCACAAGTTTCCTCAGCTTTTTTAATTCTCTGCAATCATCGGGCCTTTGCTCACAGCCAGTTCTGCTGTTTGCCCTGGCAAGTCACTTTCTCAGTTGCTGCTAAGGACTGTTAATGCAATACCAGAGCAGAGGGAACTGGTTAGGAAAATGTGAGTTTCGGCATGAACTTAGTGGCAAAGGGGCTCAGAAGCAGGGGGTAAGACTAGGGGAGCATTTCAACAGACTTGATTTCAGAGCCCTAGGCCAAATGCAGCATTGACCTTGATTGTCTGTAAACGCCTGAGGCCTGATACAAGCTCCATTGTGTGAACTCGCCTGCAAACCAGCTGTTAATTCCAAGGGCGACTTCTTTGCATATACAATTGTGACACAAGCTTTGAAAACTTGATCTTGAAAAATCCACACTAGCAGCATTGCAACCAAGTCCCCGGGGGAGCCCTGGCTCCACAGCCAGAACCAAAGAGAGATGCTGCAGTTTGAAAGCAGAGCAGCTTCAGGGCTTGCCTCAAGTTCAAAACTCAACCCAAGTTTGTAAGCCTGGCATAATCGAAGGTTTCAACACATAAGACAACATAATGTTGAATTTCTTCTTGAGCCCTTGAGTTTATAGGGTAAGACTTCGGGAGATACGACTCACGCAACATCAGAGTAAAGACAAAGTCCACGTAAAGTCATGAAAGCCAGCACATCTCAGGCAGTCTTTGCCTCAAACCACCTGGGCTATTCCCCTCCCACAGCTACATTCTAGTTCTTTACACCATTTTGCTGGGGCAGTTGTAAATTCATAGTACAAATCTCACACGTCAAACTCAGGAACTGGGCATCTGCGCAGGCGTTCCTGTTTAAAGCCCAGGTCCAGTCCAAAAGGCATCAAAGATAAACCTGCACCTTCCCCAGTGCTTTTAATTCTCCCTTGGCATTCTGCATCATGGCTCTGTAATGCTGTTCACCCACATTACTTTTGATCCTGTTAAGAGTACAGGACATGGCTCTGGAGGTGTGAACTAGATTCTACCTGTCTCTGTATCCTCACCAGAAACAAACAATATGCTCCTGTTTCTGAAACTTTTACTGTTGATAGCACTGGTGAAAAGACTCAGTTTCTGATTCCATCTCATACTCATCTATTTAGCATATTAACTGTTTCCTGAGTCAATCAAAGCCAGAAACCTCACAATGCGGTTTTTAGCCATCACCTCCCCAGAACAATCCAGTTCACCCTCTTCAGATGTTTTCCATGCTACCCACTCCACGGGACCAGTTCTCTCTGCCCTAGGCACTACCACCATGCACTTCCTAAATGTGCAAGTCCTCTATGGGGCCAGCTACTTTTCATCTTTAGTGGATGCAATTCAGAAATACCTTGAGATCTTCATAGGTATCTGCTGAAAGTTTGGTGCTGTTCATATTCAGGCTACACAGGCTCTTCATGGCTAAAAGAGAAAATACACAGATTATTTATGATCATGCTGCATTTTCTTAAAATATCAAGCTTACGGTAGGTCAAAGCATAAACAAGACATGACTGTGTGCGGTGCACTCAGGAAAAAGCTGAATAGTGTAAAATATAGAAGTACAAATGGATAAACAGCTGTTTGGGCCCTCATCCAGGAAAAAGTCCCTATTTAGGAAGGGCCATTAAGCATATGCTTAAGTCCACTGACTTCAAAGGAGTTCAGGCAACTTCTCATAATCAGTTTCCTGCACATTACTCTGAACAGTGCCCGTTCTCAGTGCACGGTGCATGCAGGGGCCATGCTGATCCAGCAGTCCTCCCTCCCCCCATTTCCATTTTAGGCTCCGGTACTTAGCAGAATAGTTTCCTAAGATGAGCCATAACTACTGGCCTGTCTGGCATGTCTGTGTAGGATCAAGCCTATTAAAGGAGCCCTTTAAACCCGACAGGCGAGGTTTATAATACACTGTGTAGGAAAGGGTTTCATTCTGGCACGTCGAGCAGCTCGCAGGGCATGGGGGAATCCTGAATGCTGCTTAGATGGCCCTGCTCTGCCTCACCCTATTTAAATAGCAAGAGTTTCGTCTCCACAAAAAGAAAAGACAAAAAAGGGCCAGAGAGGGCATGAAACCTGCTGCTCACAGTTGCAAAACTCACTAATAACTTGCAATGTGGTTTTGCAATCTTCCCCTCCTGCATCACAAGGGCAGACTTCCACCTGAGGGGACAACGCACATGAAACAAAGCTGAGAAGTCTCAGGGCAACAGGTCACCATGTGAGATCGAGACCAGTGCCACTGGTAAAGTCAGAGGCAGAGCCAGAGTAGAGTCTTGGACAGCAAAGCCCACTGAGCACTGGGCTCAGATCATCCTCCTGCTTCCCCTGCCTGCAGCTTAACAGCCCAGCCACTTGAGCGGGCAGGGAGGACGGAAGTTTAAACCCAAACACAACCAAAGCCTGTCCTAAATCCCTGCGGAAGCAGCGCCGTGGCAGCCGAGAAATCAATCTTCTGTCTGAACCCACGTGAATTCCTCCGAACCCATGTCATTTTCCTCTGTAGCTTATTTTGGTCACTTACAACTAAGCGCCAGCAGCCCAGCATCTGTGACAGGCGTCTCGCAGAGGTTGAGCACTTGCAGCATCGTGAGGTGTTCAGAGAGAAGCCGCAGCCCTGCGTCTCCAAACTGTGGGGCAAAAGCAGAACTGTTTTCAAACAGTGCACGAACATCACCTGCGAGTCGCCCAGTGCAAACACGGTGCATCGAAACAAGGTTTGCAGATCAGCCCTCAAAGCCACACTCTGATTGTTTACCACAGACTCGAATGACAGCAGAGAAAGCGAATAGTTTTATCCCTGTTTTTGCAGATGGGGAACAGAAAAATTAAGTGACTTGTGCACACTTAACCGCAGGCTATCATTTAATCAGAATGGTGCCTTTGAAGTCTGGACTTTGTATGAGGGCGTTCCCACCAGGGCTATACAAGATGGTTATGGCAGGCTCAGCCAGTTCCCAACCACATCACAAAACAAGAGCATAATGCAAGTGGTATTAATTAGCTATTTTGGTCTCAAGAACAATGCACTATTGATTGGTAATTGTTCTATTGACCCACTTGGTTTCTGTTGTCGCTAAATCCTAGACTAATGGAAACCAGGATAACACAAAATAAATGGAATTTAAACTTTAAAAAGAAGTTGATACAAAAAGCAGGCTCTCTGTCCAATGAAATCAAACCCATTTTGAGCAAGAAGCATCAAAGTTTTCAAATCCTAAAGTTACATTGTTAGGACAAATCTGGAGGAGACGCAAGACAGTGTTAAAACAAGCAAGCAATCAGATTGGGCTTCATATTCCTCACACAAAAAAGAGGAAATTTCTGGGATACAAAAGTAGTTAGGAGAACAAAACAAGATTATTTACATGACATTTGGGTGGGGAAAAAAAAACGCTGCTTTTTGTGGTTGCATTGAGAATAAACATATTTTCAGTGAGCATTGTAAATAGGTGCTAACAGATAATGGGGAAAACCTGTTCAATGGAGAACCTCAGAGACCAAAACCAGCAGGGAAATGTAGAAGAAAAATTTAACTTAAAAAGCTCTTTCAATTAATAACTGAATAATCTATTCAGTTAACTTGGCTTCTTTTTGCTTACAAAATAACCACATTCTCATTTATAGTTGCCTTCCATTTATTCCTTATTTGAGTTTCTTTTTGTTGCTGTTGTTTTTAAAGAAATTCTGGTTGATCAGCATTCAGAGCAGTTCACTGCCTGCACTGCAAAGACTCTGCTTCACTTGACCAGATGAGCTGCACAGGCTTCTTTTTGTCATCCCAAATGGGCGAAAGCGTTAAGTGCTTCTCAGATGAAACGCAGCACAGCAAAATACACAGTATCAACAACACCCAATTGGAACATCCAACCCAAGCAGCAACTCCTTTATAATTGAAAATAAAATGTAAGAAATAATAAAAAAAAAAAAGGTGGCAAAGAAAAATCAGCCTCCAAGATGAGCTAGACCATAGTCAGGCCCTGTAAAAATAGCACAAAGACAAACTCATTCTAAACAAGCCTCTTCACACTCTCTTCTCGTGCTGATGTAATGTGAAATTTCAGAATTAGTCAGCACTGGTTCCTGCTCTGAGTTTCAGTCTGCAAAGCACTTACCTGAGTTGACCACAGGTTCAGCTGCTTGAGAGAAGGCAGTTTAATGAGGTGCTCAGCACAAGCACTTGTCACATTGGTAAAGGCCAGGCTGAGGTTTTCCAGATTCCCAAAAGATCCTGAGCTTAGCAAGCGGGCCAGGTCTGCATCCTGAAAGCAAACCAGAGATGGATGAGCAAGACTATCGACTCCTCAGCCTGCAACATGCAGCGGTATCACAGATACTGTTAACCAGCAGGAGCTGCACAATTATACGACTTGTTTACAGTGACAGCGAACCACACAGAGAAGTTTCAGTTTGTTTGGCAGGCAGCTGGGCTCTTGTGGCAGTGTTGCTTCACATACCCTGGGAAAAACTTATCCAGACATGAGGACTGAAGTTCTCTTTGTGTGTGTACCCTTACGAGACACAAAGGCTTCAGTGGGCCTTTTAACTTAATGTTTCACTGCAGGTTCTAGATCCAAACCATACTCAGGACCATCACTTGGCCTCAGTGAAGTTAGTTTGGGTTTACACCAGCCTTAACTGCAACAGTGATGGGTCTCTTGCAGACCTGCATGTCTAAGATCCAGAACCGGACATCATGAAATCTGCTTTTTTTTGATGCAAAATTCTGCCCCAAAATCTACCATTCCAAATCTGCACACCAGTATAAACCTGACAGCCTGAGGCTTCGACTTGTGTTGGAAAGTGCTCCCAGGCCCAAGAGCAGAAATACACCCTTGCTCGTGTAAACTCCAGTTGTGTTGACAGAGAGAGTGCATGACTCCCCTCTCAACTCACCAAAACCACTGTGCCACATGGCAAACATAAACCAAGTGTCTAAATACATTAAGATAAAGCTTGTTTCTCTATTGACATGATTAACTTACGGTGGACTTGGATGGCAGTGTTAATCTTGTGGGACCACCTTTTCTTTGCTGTAAGACAGAAGATATTTTGGTCAAACAAGCTGCCATTCTAAATTTCAGACCATCTGAAGTCTATCAAGCTCAACACTAGGGTGAACCCTGCTCCAATTTCAAAGCTCCCTGCCAGCCCTTCCACTTTGTCCCTGCTTTTTCTGCACTGACAGATTCTTTCCTGAGCGTGCTAGATGCAGGCCTGTTGCCACCCAAGGGACGTCCACTAAATGCAGCTTCATGCTGTGGGTCAGCATTTTGTCTGATTCAGCCTTGCATTACTTGGTTACTTTCACTTTAATGAAAACAGCCTTAAAATGCTGGGCTAAGAGAGCAAAGGGGTTGAGGCTGCACAGCTGATAAAATCATTTGACTTAAAAAAAAACATATGCATTTCAGGCAGGGGTTAAAGACAACAAATACAACTGTGAAAGAGGGAAGAGGAAGGTTGTGGGTATGTCTGTACAGGTGGAAAAAGAAGGAGAGCACTCAAACTGTAGATCCCATCTTTAAAACTGGGGGGGGGTGAAAAGAGGAGGGAATCTTTATCTCATAGGCTCTTGCTCTGAGAACTAGACCTAAAGAACATCTCATGAAATGCTGTGAATGTCACAACATTAAGAAATGCTGGCCAGCACTAGAACCATTTGCTATTCATACGTCAAAAGGTGGCAGAATTTGACAAGTTGACTTGCAAGATCTTGAGACATCAGGATTTCACCTTTATTCTTTCACACAGATTCTAAGCAGGTTATTGAATATCATTCATAAACATAGTATGGGATTAGACACATCAGTAAATATCACGCAGTATATATATTCACAGCGAAATCCTCCAAATACTCTCCCATCCTGTTGTTAACTGGGAATTTCACACCCTGATTGTCTTTCTTTTGTACCTCCATTTCTGGAGAGGACAGACCACAATGTGCTCTTGCAATACTGCATGCCCGGTGACATACCAGCTCTTTTAACTCCCTCTGCCTGTCACACAGCTGTTCATACATTCTCTTTCCCACGTCTGTGCTTTCCAGGGTAGAGATGATCTGGAGCTGGGTGTCGTTATTTTCAATGATGTTGTATTCCAGCATCAGACACAAAATCTAGCACCAGAAAGAAAGAAGAGTGGTCACTGCAGTATTTATATTCAGTTGGTTCCAAATATCCTAATTACATTGGCCATGTAGTTTAAATTACTTGGGTAAGTTCTGAGAGCACGCATTACTCAGGCTAGATGAGAGGATCACAGCAACCTTTGCTGACCTTCCAACACAAGAAACAAATTTTTATTTGTAAAGAATGAACTCTACTGTCTGAAAGTCAGACTATCTATCCCGTCTTCCATTAGTGCTCATTCCTTCTGACTGAGAGGCACAATTACTTTGCATCAGTCCTGGAAGATGGATTCATGCCACAGCCTGATTCAGAACAGGTACAATCGATCCAGAATTTCCCAGGTACACTGGCGAGACTGCAGATTGGCACACTTGGGATATCAGCATCAGCACATCAGCAGCAGAGCAAAGCAGCTCCCTAAGTGCTGGACTTTCTGTCCCTAAGTGCGAGCAGAATGCAGGTGAAGTGCATCTTGTCTGTGAGGCAGGTTAAGGGAAGGTCAGGGAGGCTCCAAGGGAAGGTGATGCTGGGAGCTTGCTCCTGTGGCCAGGACACCTTACATCTCATTGGGAATATGCCTCACTCACCCCTGGGCAAGGGGCTGCCATAGGTGATGCACAGGAGCAAGTTAGACACCAGGGAATGACTCCAGTGGGCTGCATGGGCTGGAGACACAAGCTGCACCCCTCATGCTGCCTTGCCTTTTCAGCCACACATCATGCCATTGCAATTAGAATGCAAAGCTTTTATTCCCTGCATCATTCTAATTATCTTTAATGAAAAAAATCAAGCAACATTATATTCAAATTCACACAGCGCACTCTGTTATTTACTGGATTAAATTAGCACACACAGATCTAGCTCAAGGAAAAACTGTAACTCCTTCCACCTATTTAACCATGCTCTATTTCCATTTAAACTGCATGATGGCATTTATCAAGAAACATCTTCAAAGAAACCCAGAAAAATATGTTTGAACTATTAGTGCAACAAAAATAACCAATCATAGGCACAAAAACCAGTTTATTAATGCAAGTAAATAAGGTTTTGTAAATGCAGTACTCATGCACTGTTCATTTTGCACGTGGCAAGGCAAGCATCAGGAATTTAGTCACGGAAAAGCCTTGTGGTTCTGAGTTCTGACCCCTCACCACAGCCTACATCATCATGAATGGCCATTTATTTCCCAACTTAGCCTCTCCAATTGACTTAGAGCAAACAACCTCTCTCCAAATATTCCTGCACGCACTGTTCATGTAATTTGTACTGCAGAACAACAATATCCCATTGCACTTAATGAAGAGAAACATGACTGCTGGTTTTTGATATGACACAAACCTGAGCTTGGTTTCTATAGTTCCACTAGACCTAATTCTGGGAAAGGCAGTGTGAAACCTGAATACTGCTCATAAGCCATAACCACATATGTTTAAGGCTTACCTCAACCATTGTCTGGTTACCCCTTAAGGCCAGTAGCATGCAAGGTCCCAATTTATTTTCAGCCAGCGAAAGCAGAAACTTCTTTGTTTTATAGCAGGATCCCATTAAAATATGCACCTATGTGAGAAACAGAGCTACATTAGAGGCGTTAGCCTAAGAAACATATATACCTCTGGAAGCGACATTGTTAGACAGTCACACAAAACGTAGACAGATCTAAAGAAAAGGGGTCCCTCATTACCATTATGGTTGCAATCTCTCAACAGCTTTATTGCTGATTGGAAGTGATGCCTAGTGCGATCTGAGGGAGTGGGTAGTTTTCCTCCATGAAGGAGCGCAGCTGACAAGAGGCCTGATACAGGCTCCCCACGAAACATCAAAGCAGCTGTGCAATTGTCCCCATCCCTAGTAACAGGATGAACCCAGCCCCAGGGGAACCACAGGAGACTTTTCCTTCACATCTGTTTGCGGTCCAGTTTCTCTGAAGTGCCAGCTGGTGAGCAAGGGTTGTGTGGGCTGGATGCCTAGGTAAAAGGCAGTGGTGCTGGCTGAACACTAGCCTTGGTTCAATGGTGGTGACAGACAAAATCACCTGTTTGGAATGAGCAGACAGGAACTGACTGGGAAAGGAAGGAATGCCTTAAGAAAGCAGTCCTGAGCCCTAAGTCAGAGATGACTTCATGTGCTTTCACATGCTCTTGTGTCATTATCTTGCTTTCTCTCTTGCTCAGTTTTCTCTGAAAGGAAAGAAATGCTGAGAACACTGCCTGAGTAAAACTCTCTTGAGTCCACTAGTTGACAACACTGTCCCGCAGACTTCTACCTCCAGAGAGCATCGGATGGTATCTCATAGTAACACCTATGGCAGAAATGCAAAGCCACTTTTACAAATGAAACGTTAAGAGTCTCTTCTCACAAACGATATTGGCAATATTCTTTCCCATTGAAAAGCCTTAGAGATTAGCCGCAGACAATTTCAGTTTCCCAGCTAAAGTCCTATTTTATGGCCCAGACAGCTGATTCACCAGTTTGCTGGCAGAGCACTGTGTGACAATTTGTAGTTTCCAATGACCTGGGCAGTAAGAGCTCCATTAACTACAGTTAAGTCTACATTACAATAAACTTGTAAATACGTTCTGTGGTTCCCCTGGTTCATAGTATTGCCTGGACTATGTTCAACACTGCTGAAAATATCACAACCACGCCATGGTGGGGTCAGTTCTATGCAGATCATGTGCTACCATGCAATTCTTCTTCCTCGTGGCTTCATTACCAGCAAGGCCTTTAGAAAAAACACAAAATATGTTCTTAAGCATCCATGTTTTTAAAGGTATCCTTTAAAAACAGTAAGCTTAACGCCAAGAAGGATTTCATTTCATGCAGTTATCATTAAGCTTTTTAGGAGGTTTTCTTGAGTGATGGCAAATACTGATGCTACCACTTAATGCAAGGTCCATCTATGAACAGGATGTTTTCCAAACTTTATGGTTAGTCGTTAGCAGCTCTTTAAGTATTTATCAACATCCTTGCAAAGGGCACAGAGTACTGCATATTGATGTATGTTAGCACTGCGCTCTCATGCACGCCATCTCCTGATGCTCATAAATATCATGGACCACAAAAGCTCTCAGGAGAAATTATACAATTCTGAAGTTTTCTTTCTAAACATAAAAGACAGAATCAGTAAAGAGGGATGAAACCTTTCATGAACATTTTTGTCCATTACCTGTTTTAAAGGTATCTGATCCATCTGGATTAAAGTATATAAGAAGTTTTAAGTGTATACAGACGTGCATGTTCAGCATGAGGGAGATGCACAAAGTATAGATGCCCCTGAAAGTCACTCCACTGTACATCCAACTTCAACAAATGTTATTCCCCTTACCAGGGAAAGGATGTAATACCATTTCCATCTTACTTGGTATATGGAGAATTAATAAACAGTGAGACTTACGTGACTTGACTCAGGCTGCACGGGAAGCCAGTGGCAGCATCAGCGATTAAAACTTATTATTTTCTGTCTAGTCTTTCTGAGAGTTACAAAAGAAATAGCTACTAAGAAATAGAATGCTGGTTTCTAATTATACGTCCCCACAACAATGTAATTGGGCAGAGAAACTGCTAATATATTTTTATATCTATATATCCACCCTTTGATTAATTCAATGTTACTGTTGGCCTTAAATTCCAAGGTAGCCTATAATGAAAACTATAGGTGTGGATGTGCGGAACAGTCTGTCACACCTGCCTCCCAGTATTCCATATTCTGAAAGAGTTCTTTATACAGACAAACACATGTATTTATAAACACAAAAATACATATGCACACACACACATATATATATGCATGGTTCTGTGCACTACACAGTGCAAAACCAACCAAAGTTCACGGACAGAAAGCTGAACATATTAGCCAAATTGTGATTGCAAGGAATTTCAATCGCTTTGGTGATACAAAGATTTAGATATCCTGGTGCGTACTTGTAGTTTACAGAACCATGACAAAACTGCATTACTTACTGCAAAGAAGTTACTAAACTCACATTATGGCAGACACGTACCATACTGGCAAACAGCTCCCCATCATCATCACATGCCACTCCACCAGGGCTGTAGAGCTGGAACCAGCCATCCTTGCCAGCCCGCACACTCAGCAAGCAGGAGTGGACCTGCCAAAAAGTGAAGACATTGGGAAGGTTACAGTTCCTGCCAGTTAGCACGGGTGTCTCCCACACTTGGCCAAAAGAAGTCACTACAAAACCAGCGTCTGCTGGAAATTCATGGTTAATATTCCAGTCACCAGAGCTACAGGCAAGTCTCCACTCACAGAATCATTTCTGCAGTCCAAGCAAGGAGGGAAGCTGTATCATCACTCATTGCATGGCCTCTTTCATTCCCTTTACACAAATTTGCTCTGATCTAGAACAGCTCCTTTCACTTGAAAAACCAAAACAAAAATCAACCCCATCCCCAAAAGAAACAAAACAAAACCACAAACAAAAATTAAACAAAAAGACTACAATTTCTGAGCTTCTGCCACTTTTCCCCCATCTACCGCCATGTGTGTCTACACTTCTGATGTGATCTGCACACCAAATGCAGTTGGCTAATGGCTTGCTCCTTCCAATCATTAAAAAAATCTTATTACTCCTGCTATAACAAAATGTGACCGGAGTCAGGGTGAAGGAAATCCGCAAATTAACAGGAATACGTAAGAAGCTGCACTGAAGAACTGGCAGTAGCAAGCTACCATTAGTCTAAATTTGGCCCGCTGTAGAGATTACTGTATCTGTTCCCACAGCTTAATACAGGAGTCTTAATTAAGGTTTTCTCCAGCTGATGATGTTGAACAAGCTACATGTGCAGCAGTCAGCCACCATGAGGCTACAGCTATGCACTCCTTCCAGTAACACACCTCCCACCCCCTTTCTCCGGCTAATTCATGGGAATTATGGTCATTTGCACACAATGTAACTGAAAAGCAGCCAAATAAAACCTGTTATTTCGCAAGCTGTAAGGGTCCGTGGATTTTGCTTTCTTTTTTCTTTTGTATGGAAGAAAAGCTCTGAGAGATTCAGAGTGGGAAGGTCTTGCTGGTTGCAGTTTACTGCAGAGCAAGGACAGCAACTGATGCCAGACAAGGAGGTCACAACACGTTCATACATAAAGCAAGAAACCATTCATATTAACACCGTGTGCCCTGAGCGGCTCTTACTCCCTAAGCAACATAAGCACAGCAAAACCACACCATGTTTTGAAACAAACTACTTAAGGAGAGATCTTCAGAATAGTGTTCTTTCAGCTCCCCCTGTTAACACTCTCTTAACCTGTCAATAGACTCACTTCTTGCCTCAGGTCTTCTGCAAACCTCTGAATCACATATTTCAGCTCCCTGGAGGAAAAAAAGGTAAAAGGACAAGAGTAAGCAGTTGCTGGTTGCAGTATTCACGCGAGTGTCACACTTCTCTGCAATTACACTTTAAACTATATATATTCATGCACTTTACAGAGAAACAAGTTGAACTGCTTCCACAGGAAGGAAATGTGAGGGCTGAAAGTGACTACCAAGGACACTGTCTGCTCACAATAGCCTAGAATAGGTTTCAGAGACATGCAGTGACAAACACATTTATAAAAACTATCAGCACCCAGTGCCTTTAGCCCTTGGGATACTGCTATCACAGTAAATTACAAAGAAAACTACATCTTTTTATTACTTACATGCTTACAGCCCCTCACAGGTAAAAAACATTAGAGACACGATACTGAATAATGCACCATTGCTATTATTGACTAGTACAAGTATTTTAAGTAACTACCCCCCTTCAGTAAAACAAGCAAGCCCCCAAAACTTACTTTGTAAATTTCTCATGTGCAAGAGCCCTGAAATTTAAAACAGAAAAGTATGAGGATTTGGGAGAAGAAAGGAAGGAAAAAACAAAGAAAGAAATGGAAGGAAGGATGGAAGGAAGGGAAAAGAGAAAAAAGAAAAAGAAGAAAAAACAAAGCCAACCAAACCACAACTGCTACTCAGCTCTTTCCACATAATAAAGGATTTGCTAAGAATACTGCAACACACAAGACAAAATGAATAATCTTTCCAAACAGATCAGGTAAAGTCTCTTTCATTAATCTAAGGAAGAAAATGAACGAAAACCAAAATATCACTTGGAACAAATCTTGTAGCTTTTCCTGAGTCCTGTCTAAGGACTTAGACTAAAGGCAGTGAAAGCTTTGAGTTAGAAGAAAGCAAGTAGAAGACTTACAATAAGGCTTTATCATTACAGAATTTTGGCTACCTGGAAGAGTGAAGTGAATTCTTTAATTGCAGTGCAATTATAGTATGGTCACAACTAATTAACATCATGCATCAATAAAGCAATTAGTGGTCATTCTGTGAAGTGCCTTGCATTGTGGTATGGTTTACACCTCCCCCAGGACACATGTTTGACTTAGGTAAATGATGTCTCTGATATCTCCAAGCTCTCGCTGTAGCCCAGGTAACCCGGCACAGAGGATTAGACCTCTCTGATTCAAGACACCAGGTCATTAGGGGATGTGATAAGCTAGCAAATTATACAATTACAGGTTGTAATGTTTGTCCGTGGAGGTCTGCATTTGATAAACACTACTGCTCATTAATAGGTTTCCGAGGAAGCTTGGCTGATCTGCAGGGTAGCTTCTTCATTTAATGCAAAATACAACCGATACAGGTCTCTGTGACGCCAGTATAGCATCCTCCTCCACTAAATCTCTCACTTTGCTCTTCTCTGCACCAGCTTTCCTTCCTTTCCTGTCTGCCTGTCTGCAGGTAACCATTTTTCTCTTTTAGAGACATGGGAAAGGATGATGATGATGTCCCTCTGCCTCAAAGTAACTCTTGATTTTAAACCAATACTAGAGGCACAAAGCTCCTATTACCATCAGTTTTTACTTGACATTATATTTCACCATTAAACAACAGTAACAAGAATAACTCAGTAAATACTAAGAGAGTGCAAACTTACTCCTTTGGAAATGGGATAGGTTGAAGCAAGCTGGCGAGGGCTGGTCTCCAGTCATCATAGTCTGACCTGAAAAATGAACATTCTGTTAACAGGTAAGCAAGTTTTAAACATGGTGTGGCAACAGTTAGTTCAGAAAGTCTGAAGTTAAAGTTGGTGCAGGCACCATAACCCTTCTGTTTAACTGAGACACTCAAAAGATCCACAGTGACACTTCCCTTTCCATTTTCAGCACATTCTCGAGTGAGGCACAATACATCTGGCATTCACAATGACTTCCAGAGAGTCATTGTGACTTCATGTTGATTTTATGTCAACTTAAAGACTTCATGAAACCTGTTGACAATTAATCACTAAGTAATACTTTCATCTAAGTTGGTACAGCAATTACCAGGCCATTGCTATTTACAGCTCTGCTCTGCATTTAATTGGAATTTTTTATTTTGGAGTGGGTTTTTTTGCCATAAAACGTAAGCTCATTTGTAGAAACAAACATCCCCCCCAATCCATTTTGACCTTGGCACAAAGGAATGGATCAATTCAAACAGTACAAAGTCTTTAGCTTAAGAGGTGAGAGACCAGTGAAGGAAACACTGTTATCAGGAGTGTAAGAGGATAAATGAAGATAACCACAGCAGAGAGCTAAGGCCAGTGGACCCAGTATGAAGTGTTTGTTAGCACCACAGCTCCCAGCTGATGCATTTTGTTTTCATCTCTGCTGTCAGTATACAGGCAGTATACAGTATACTGCATATTGCAGACAGCATACAGTATACAGACCACTATACATATGGACAAGGTCTGTATGGCTCTGAGGAGCCATCCATAAGCGGGTGTTCATGTAAACTAGGATATAGAGCATGTTTTGCATGCATTGGTCGGTGCAAACTGATCTGGCAGCATATCATCTCAATCTGCCTGCAAAATACCAGTTGCTTGAGCACATGTGGCAGAGCAGGTATGGCTTCTTGTGCAGCAGTAGCACTTTGTACACTGCCACCCCTCTCCTTCAAATGATCTCAAACATTTAGGGGTTAGTTAGCACTTATTAACTGCCCTACCTTCTTCACTGCATGAAGAGTACAATCATTGTAGGATGGATGAAGGATACAGAAGATAAGAGAATTGGAAAAGTCAGCACCAAAACAGGGCACAGAACCCACCAGCCAAAGCCCAGATCCTGGCACTGCCTTGTGAGGCCATTCTCCCTCCCATTTATACTAATGAGTACACACGGAAGTAAGAGTAGTAAATCTCATATGGGGTGAAACACTTTGAGATGTCTGTAGAAGGCAATGTACAAAAGCCTATCATCTCCTCTTACTGCTGCTACCCTTTGGATTTCAGTTTGAAAAGTCAGATTATTGGCTGCAGCTTATGGAAAACTTGGCACAAAAGTATGGTGTTTCTTTAGGAAAGAACGAAGTGTAATGTTCTCAAATGGACAGTAACTACTGACAGCATTAAAAAACAGACAACATATGCACAGGAACCATTCCAAAATAATGCATTTTTTTTTGCAAAGGAAAGGTTCTAGCCCAGAGAAACTGAAGATGGATGCATCTCCAAAATCTCATCCATTTATAGAACCACAGAAACCAGAAGTTTCTATAAATTAATAATACACATTATGTTGGACAGTCCACAAAGGCATGTTCATAGACATAAAGAAAACTTACGTGCATGAGTAGGGTATTCTTAAGAAGCAACATCAATGCTGGCTCTTGAGTCCTCAAAGAACTGACAAGTCTAATGAGCAGTCCTTTTCCTTTCTTTTTCTTCTTTTAATAAACATACCTCTGGAAATTCCTACTAAACCTGTGGCCAATTTTACTCTAAACCCAACACATTTTTATTGATAGATGCAAGCAACTTTCAGAACAGGTTATTGTTCTTAAAGAAGAGAAAAGGCTGAGTTAGGAAATTCAAAGGTGTTAAAGGTGTTTTACATCACATGAGATACAGTACCTACAAATCTTGCCCCAAAGAAGCCTAAGAGCCACTTGGAAGCTTAGGTCCTGTGACATCTCAGATTAGTGTTACACCACTAACATTCCTCCTTAAGCAATCTGTGGAGTTCTGATCAGTAATAATGTGAACCAATCAATTTTTCATGGCTGATCTTCAAAGGAAATTGCAAGAGGAATTAAAAAGCTGCTTTGTAATAGACTAAGACCAAATAAAACTGCAGACAGAATTGGACAGTATCACAGTCGGACTCTTCTTGAAGCTGGGAATTATGTGTGGCACCTATTTCCAGAGTAGGTTTGTGAGAGGACAGTGATAATAAACTATAGCCTGTTTTCCTAGGAGGAGAAGAAAGGAAGAAAATTGTGTTCTGTGAAACACACAGAGCTTGGTCACACGAATGGAACCCGAACATAACATCTACACAGCCTGTAATCCCTTCAATCTGAGCTAGGAAACATGAAACAAACATAGCACAAGAATAAAACTAAACTACTTATTAAAAGCCTACAGTGTTTCTCCTCCTCCCACCTATTCCCTTTTCAAAAACATCTTCCTTCTGTCTATGCTCATCTCATTTGCACTCTTCTTTCACTTCAGACAGTCGCTTTTTTCTTTTCTCTTTTTTTCAGCCCATTCAAAGCTCTAGCAGAAGAAGAAGTGTTTGAAGAAGGGAAAGAAAGGGAGATAGATTAGCTCTGGGTGCTAACAACCCAGTTGTTAACCCAGTTAACAACCACTGCTATGAGCCAGACAAAGAGGCCATGTCAGGAAGAGGAGGGAGCACCTGTGACAAACTCCTTTTGGAGCTCTTCAAAGGGTGCTGGGCTGAACGCTCACACTAATATACAGCTTAAATCCCAAACTGGCCTTATAAGAGGAGGAGAATGACTCCCTGATGTACCCACCTGGTCTGACTTGCACTTTTAAGGTGAGCAGCACCATGTGATGGTAGGTCAGGGTGCTAAGTGGGTGAAGGCTGTCAGAGCAGTCACCTGCTGCTGCACACAGCTTTACTTACCCAGAAACCTATGTTGGCCAGAACACTGGCTTAACCATAATAATTAAGCCCAGATTGCAGGGACTTTGCCCCTAGGCCATCGTCGCTATTGGCCTGCCAACATAGTACATTTTCCTTCCCCGGGATCACCTTTCACCAAAATGAAAACCTGCCCATGTGTCCTGTGCGGCACAAACAATCCAAAACACACTAGCAACCCAGGGCAACCCTGATAAACATGACATAAGAGAATCCACTTGGGATATTCAGAGCATGCCACTGACCTATTGGGGAATGCAGAGAAGGCACGGGAAGCTCCAGTGGGTGCTTGCATTCGGAAAGCTGTCAGTCTTAACACCAAGAGATTGCATGCCCAGAGCCCTCTGTTTTTAGAAGGCAATAAAGACACAAGGAGCAACTATGTGGAAGCAGCTTGTTTCTCCAGCTTGGCACAATCAAAAATCTTTCAGGTAACTCCTCTGCTATCAGAAAATAGTAAGATGACCAAGCCCTCCAGACACGTACCTTATCCCTTCTTTCCCTTGTTCTGTATCAAATTCCATACCAACCCCCCTGTCATATAAGGCATAAACCTGCTATCTGCAAAACAGTGAGGCTTCACTTCATGTTCAGATTTCTCTGAGCAGGACTCTTTTGCTTTTCAAAAGAAGAAAATGTAGCACCATAGAAAGGCCCTAGAAAGGTCCTGTCCTGGCTGCTGAGAACAGAAAGGGGTCTTTCCAGATGCCCAAACACTTGTACCCCTCTCTTGGGTCTTTGGGACCAGGGTAAAGCCGGCTCCTTGGGCAAACTTGCATTGCTGTTTCCTGATGCTATTACACTGTGAGCAGTGTAGACCTGTTTCTAGTCCAAGGAAGAGGATCCACAGCCCTTTTTACTGCAAATGTCAGTACAGCTGTTCAAGCACAAGTTTGGCTGTACAAGAAATTCTCTAATGCATGGAAACATTAACATGCAAGTAGGCGCTGGACAACACTGAGCATCTCTCAGATCCTCTAATTTAATGTGATGAAACAAAAGATTTCAATTAATTTAGTGTATTTTCTACAGACACATCGAAGACTTGCAGCATTCAGGAGGCACTGACTGGCATCAATAACACTATCAGAGTCCCGAATGCATTAGAGAATATTGACACAGAAGTTTGATTCACTTTTGAGCGCAGGACAAAAATACCATGTTCCACTAGAGACTGTCTCCCCTTTAAAATCTGCCCAGACTTTGAGTCATCTGCCAACATCCTTAAAGCCATCATTTTCTGCTCTCCTTTAGTATGCAATAGCTATGTTCTGCTACTCAGCTACATTAGAAAAGGGTCAAAGACATTCTTGGTGAATTGGTAACAGCCACAAAGATGAACTTTCTAATCTGCACAATTATCCTTCTGTGCAAAAAGTGAGGTATTGCAGTGATTATTAAATAACTGCTGTTACATTTTTATCAATATTAGAAGAGCCTTTTTTTTTCCCCAAAAAAAGTAAGTATTGTGTAGGAGTTGGGTGAACAATAAGATGTCGTCTGCTGAAGGTACTCTTCAGAATCCTTATTTACTAGACTTTCAATAATTAAAATCTGCCTAAATAAATTACTCCCTGCTGTCCTAAGTTAATTATGTAAAAAAGATATCATTGTTGGCGACTCTCTTGTTTTGATGATAATATTGAGTCAGACACCTAAAAGAACAATTAAATTCAATGCTAAACAACTTATTTATGTTTGGCTTACCACTGTTATTAATAAGAACATTATTTTAGTGACTGCCTGCTGAGAGCTCAGCTACTGGATAGCAGTGGTCTTATAATTAATGTTTTCTTCCTACTGGCATGTTCTGCGACTCTCTTTATAGTCTCAGTTTTCCAAAGTACAGTAATAGTATTTAGCGCATCAGAAAGCCATTGTTCAAGAAGAATCTGAGCATGCAAGGAATAAGCATCACAACAGCATCATCTTGCATTTTTGTTAATAACTACCAGCCCTTCTACAATGCTTTTTTATCATCGGTTTAAGAGTTTAAAAATCAACATTCAAAACTTTTACTTGCATTTTAAAGATAAGGAAACTAAGGCACAAAAAAGAAGCAACTTATTTAAAGCCTCCCAGCAAACCAGCAGCAGAATCAGGAGCAGAACTAATTTCTGCATTAATGCTTTCAGGTCTGAAAAAAACCAAGGGATGAACAAGAATGGAAGAGAACCTAAATCAGTGGCTCTGCCTTAGAAACCATCCTGTATTCTCATAGGTTGTGACTTCTCAAGAAGAAGGTGGACTCTGGCAAGGCAGTTGAGGAAAGCTGCACCAATTTTGTAGTATTGCTGGTCCTTCACTATACACATGTATTCTGTATACACAACCTTTGTGTACAGAATTACCCTTGTACAAGCTGGAAAATGGCACAAGGTTGCTCCCCACCTACAACCTGTGCAGTAACAACAACACTGTGTTGTTTTCCACCGTTGGTATTGAAGAGCTTGACTTTTAAAAAGACACCAAACACAGCAAAAAAGTACCTTATTTTAAGGTACAGAGTGAAATAAAAGTTCTTACCGTAGGAAATTATATGGGAATTGACACCTGGCATATCAACTGTTTAAAATGTGGAAAGACTGTGCAGAAGAACATGCCCGTTCGTGAATTTGTTTATAAGTGTGTGTCAGCTACTTGATGAAACCAACACCGTCAATGCCTAGTGAGTCAGCATGCAAGCCAGCATCAGGACTGAGAGAGTTCATAGTGTTTATAGAAAACATCTAGAGTCAAGGGGACGGGAATAAATACACGATGTGTTTAATGTAGCACCTGGGTGTGTGAAGCCACCAGATGAAGCAAAGTCAGATGCTGTGCTATTTTGATGCAAACTTCTCTAAAGACAGAGGAGACTAGGCCAGGGAAAAAAAATTAACAAAAACAATTAGCCTTCAGCAACTTCCTGCTCAAGAATCTAATGGGAACAGTATCTTGGATTCACCTGTTCTACCTCCAGTTCTGTATGTGTGCTTACGGATGCATTTGCAGTGATTTAAAGAATTGTGTTGCAGATTCGTAGTATATCTCTTGAAAGAAATTGAAGCATGGGACAAAACTTTCACAAAATCCTCCATTGCTTAAAAATAATTAACATAGACATATAACAGTTTTGCCCAAAGGCATACTGCAACTCAGCAGCAGAGCTGGCTGTCAAAGCAAAGAGAGTTGTTTCGGGGTTGTTTTAGTGCAACTCTATTACAGGCTTCCATTCTGTAGTCCACTTTTTGTTTTTCTCCTCTGAATTTATTCATCCAGGAGAAAAACAAGCTTTTCCTGAAGAACCTTTTATTTTATGTTCCTTTTGAAGATACTGAGAGGATATGCTTCCCAGGAAACCACAGAGCCATCAGTTTGTAAAGGCTATTTGAGCATTTGTTCACTAATAGAGGTCTGCCGCACCAAAGCAACTGGTTGACAAACACAGGCTCCACTCTAATACAAGTAAATCTAAACAAGTCATAAAACCTCTACCAAAAAGTGAAGGGAAAACACCTAAGTGGAAGACAAGATGCTGACCTCAACCAACTCCTGCTGAAGGCAGGGGAGCAGTGCTGCCTATCATTGCACAAGCACTGAGCCTAGCACAGACCTGCCTTTTTCTAGCTCTGTCTTGGGCAATCCCAAGAGCCCTGGAGGAGGCCAATGGATGATTCTTTTTGGTGGGCAAGAACAAAACAGAAACCACTGACAACAACATCCTATCGTCTGTAACATGCCTGAGGCTCACTGTACAAATAAGCTTTCCGTTTTCATCTTCCCAATGCTATTTTTAGAGCATATTGGCAGAGCCAGATGTCTCTTTCAAAGGCTGGACTCTTCAGAGCTGGAGTTGAGATTTATAACCATGTGCATGCTGGCCAAAGATGTTGAAGATGACAGGCCTGTGGGAAAAGCCCCCCATTGTTAAGATGACATTGTTCGAAAAGCTGTTTAGAATAGTTACTCACAGCATCTTGAGTATTTCAACATAACAGCCAAGGATCCTGTCTGCCTGGGCACTCAGCTCAATGCTCATGGTGCTGCAGGTAGGACTGACCATCAAGCAGTCAATCAGGTTGGGCTCGCTGTCATTGCCAGCGTTGGCTGTCATCTTCTGATTAGCTGTGTTGGTGCGCTCCATTTCCACGTGGATCTCATTTGAAGTGACAATAGGTGGTTTGGTGCGGGATTCAGTCACGGTGGCCTCTTGAGAGACCAGGTCAGGACTTGTATGAAGAAGGCGGAGAGGCAGATTAGGCTTTCGGTCACACTGCTGCTGGCATCCATTCCTGATTTCCTTCAGGCTCGGTGAATTGTCTCGGCTGAATTTTAAGAACAAACACATAAATTCAACATACAAACACAGCAGCAGAGCAGGAGAGAGCATTCAACACTGAGAAGCCAAGATCTTTGGCAATTTCCCACTGCATTTCACCCCAGCCCACTGGATTGCTTTCTTCCATGTAATTGGATTACTGCAATCAATTCAAAATATTAAAAAGCTCCAACAGGACTGTTCAGCAGTCCCTATTCTATAAAGATTGAAGCTTTTCATTACTCTAATTGGCATGTCAGTTTAGTATAAAGGTGAACTTTCCCATCCAAGTTGTGCAAAGCTGTAACAGAATCCATGCCCAAGTATGTATCTGGCTACAGCACATGCCCAGACATTTGTCTGCAGCCCTCGTGTCTGGAATTCCTGTTGGACACTAAGCAGCTCCTGTCCGTGCTCTACCATGAAGGAAGTCAGATAGGCATAAACAAACAGGAAACATAGCAGAGGGGAACCCTCAGTGTATACTGGAAACTGGCTCGTGTGCCAAGAGCTGTGGCATCTATTTCGTGGTTAGTCAGGAATCAAGTTTTCCAGAATAATGGACACAGCATTGTGAAACCAGCTCATGTTCAGAGCTGTATATACACAGGGGTTTACACACCACCCCTCCTTCAAGACCTCACCCTTCCCTTTGCTTTAGGTGTAACACACACTTCATGGGCCAGAAAGGGAGCAAAAAAGCCACTGCTCTGGGTAGTGCATACTTCCCAGAGACTGTTGTTGAGCACTTTCATCTGCTGCAGGCCTGAAAAGGCTGGTTATGGCTGCAGCCTGCCTTAGAGGAATATCTCAAGAGTGGCCAAACTCAGCAGGCACCTGGCTGTTGAACTTCACCCTGAGAGTTACTGCAGTACTTCTGTACTGGGAAGTGACGAGCTCCTTGCAGCAACAGCACTGTCCGTGCTTTCAAGCATGGGAGCTAAAGACGTGCAATAACAGATTGCTGTGTTCGCTGCCCCAAAACATGCCACAGTGAGTACAAGTGAATAAAGGTTCACCACCTTTCAGGTTTTCAAGCAATGAGCTTGAAATACAATCACATATCTCCAAAACCATGCATGTGATTGACCAGAACCCCCACATGTAACGCTTAGCAACAAGGAGACACACTCTCACATACCCACACCCATGCTCACACCGATCTTGTTTACAGATGCCATGCGCTTGGAAGTAACGTGTAGTCAGCTGGGAATTCATACTGACCTGTTGATAAATTCCTCGTAACACGAATAAATGGCTGCTAAGCAGACAGCTACAAGATTTGGCAGGACCCTGGGGTGCGGGCATTGTCCAGTTGGACCATGCATGCTGAAAAACAAACACCAAGGTGACATCATTGTGAAGACTTCTGTGGGCAAAAACAGTCAGACAGAATGGGGTCCCAGAACTGGATGCACTGCCTTGGGGAAACTTCATAAGGGCAATAGGAGAGGGTAATTTTAACCCTCTAAATCCCCTGTTTATGAAATGTATCTCTACAGTCCCCCCCCCCGAAATTTCACCATGACTGAGCATTATGTGGTCTCAAGTTAATGGGAATCTCTCTGGAGAGGCTCTGAGTCTAAATGCATAAGAAGAATGCACACACAGCCAAGTCCACGTGCTTCCAGTGTGTAACTAAGCAGAAAACTCCAGCCTTATTTGAAAATTAGTTTTAAAATAAAAAATAAAACAACGAAAAAGATACTTCAGCAACATTGCCTCAAGGACTCTTCTGATTTATTTGCTGTTTGCCAGTACCAAAAAGCACCAGCTACTCTTAACAGCCAGAAAAGAGATGAGCAGGGCTGTGAGAATTACACAGGTAACCACATACACAGAACTTGAAATACACCATACATTAAATGTAACTAACCTATGAATAAACTTCTTCACCACCTCCATTCCAGCATTCAGCTCATTCAAAGCCAGAATATACTCCTGAGTAAAGAGCCGCAAACGAGGGCACTTCCCAAAATCCTGTCCGAAAAGGAGAGACTCAGTGAAGATGGTGAAACATGCCTGCAACGGACGTCAAAACTGGGCTTTCAAAAGAAATCATCTCAAAACACAACCAAATTCACTTTGTACTGTTGTCATGGGTTAAGCCCAGCCGGTAACTCAGAACCACGACAATTATGCTGACAGCTTCAAGAGCACTGTGTCACTCCATGCTGAAGGAGTGTTCTTCCTGCTAATAACAGCATGCTTACCAATCCTCCTGTTTCCCCCATACCTACCTTGAAATAAAAAGGCATGTTGTGGAACAAAGCCCTACCTACACTTACATTTCTTTCGTACACTGCACTTTACACCTTCATTTTGAAATGTATTTTTTTGTTGTTCTGCATTTTTGCTTACATAACTCATAACTCCAGATTTTTTTGAAATGCAACTCAAACGTATTCTACTTCCGTTTTTCACGTTCTATCTATTCGGGACTTTGAGAAAATGTTTCTGACATGCAATCAGTAAGTGATCAAGTATAAAACCAGAGACCAGTTCTTCCTCCAGTGGTCTTACTCCAGGTACAATGTGATTTTGACAGATGAGCTGACTTTCTCCTAATCCTGCAGTCAGAAAAGCACCTGCTATCCAAAATCCAGCATCTCCACATATCACTTGCGATTTTTAGATGTGAAAGGAGTAGAATCTGCTGTCTGGTGAGTGTTCCAGCACATTTCTTCACATTTACACAGGTGTAACCTTATTATACAGCTGTTACTGAACTCCAAAGAAGTATTTAAAGCGGTCAACAAGGCCCACTGAGGACAAACGAGCCCTCCCAGTTATCCCTCAAGCAGCTGACTGTCAAAGAACAGTCATCCTGGCAACTTAAATGGCAGGTCCCTTCCAACCATAACCATTCTATGATTCTAACTGAAACTTAAAGAAATGCCACAAGTGGTAACACTGGAGGTCTGTAAAAGGGAGGACACACTCCCAAAGCACCGAAACCTTCTGTTCCTTATTTTATTGTCAGGCATTTCTGTAGCACAACCTATATTAACATTTCAAAGGTTTTGCAGCTACAGAAAATTACCAAAAATGTGAATACAAGCCTAGATGTGAATACAAGCCTTAGCAGAACAATGTCTTCAAGTCTAAGTCTCACTCTTTGCTAGCACGGAATGGCTATCTGGTAACTTCACCCAGCAAAGGGACATTCCATGGTTGGTATTACAATTGAAAGTCATCAGACTTCTAACAACTTGTGGCAGCTACAAATATGCTTGGTACAAGGGTGCGAGACGGTGTCTGCTTCGTATATATTTGGTGCCATTTAATTTCATGAACATTCCTTGCAAGACAGTTTTTGCAGCTGCAGTTTGTTTATGAACTTCCTCAACCCATGTAGGTGTCCTAACTGAAGTTAGAATGGAAGTCCAAGAGATCATAAAGAGGATGTCACTGCGGACTGCTCTAAAATAAAACATCTCTCAAAATAAGCATGATGCCCTGTCACCATACCAGGCACAGAGCAATACAAAGTCAATACTGTTTGCCCCCTGAAAAGGTTAATAATAGTGCTTTTATTTTATTGAAACATCTGGATTGAGCCTACAAACAGCTGAAACCCAAAGGTAAGGACATGTTGCTGAGCACTCCCCAAGCAGCTCAGCATACAATAGTCTCCTCCTGTATGTAACAGATTCAAAGCAAGTATCAGCAAGACAAAAAGCTATTCTTGTTCTCTTGAGAGTTCGAAATGGTAGACCAATGGAGCACTTTCTCCCTATTATATATGTGGGCAACTGTGGAACAAAACTTGCTGTAAACTTATCAAAGACCCCAGAGGAAATCAGCACCAAAGGTAGGAACAGACAGCTGGGTCTCCTGCTCTAAGTACGCTGAATTGCATGAGGCCTCCTAAGGTTATGAAATTTAGTGCCAACAATACTGTCCCCCTAAAGGATAACTTTATTTACATGCACACACATTCTCTAAAGGGCTATTCAGTACAGAAGTCCCTGAAGAGCAGTAAAGTGCCCAAATCCACTCCAATTAGTACATGACACAGTAAATTCTCTGACTGCACACTGCGGTATAGACATGTTGATTTTCAATCTGCAAATGTTAAGTATGGTAAATATACCCAATTCTCTGAAGCTAACCAAATACAAGCATTACGCTATGCATTTGCTTTTTATTTGAGATCCCTCAAGATCTCTGGATGCTTTAAAAAAAAGTCAGTCTGGAATCCAAGAATAACATTTACAGAGTATTTCACTGAACACTACAGAATATTCAAAAATGTTTACATGTCTGCAGAGCGCGGGCACAGAGCCAGGACTGTGACCTATTTGCCATCTTGGGCTTTCTACCTAGTTGCGTAAACACAAGGAGTTAATAATACTGTTACAAAAGTAAGAAATATGAACTGTTTTCTGCTGGGGTCATACTATACACAGCAGGACAGCAGATGGCCTCTAAAATTACCTATCAGCGAAAAGAAGTTGATTGTGTAGTTACAGAGGTTTAAGATCCATCCTTCAGATCACAGCCAAGTTAACTGCCTTAAATATTTTATTTGTTATTCTTTGCTACAGCATTGTGAAGTGAAATTTTTGTAACTTAAAAGCTATGCCAGGAAATGTATCCTCATCCACAAAGGATGGAGGGCTGGTAAACACTCAGACCTTCTTAGGAAAGGAATATGGATCATGTAAGAATATCTTCAGAGTTAGGTGGAGAACACAATGTTGCCAGGGCAGTCTCCTGCATTTATTTCAATCACTAGCAAGAAATTGGCAATGAGAAGAGAGAAAGCCTGGGACAGAGTAATCATAAAACAACAGAGTACACAATTCCTGGACTGAGAAAGAAGAATAGCAGAAATGCATGAGGAAATTCAGGAAACCTAGGTAAGAACTCACTGGACATGAGTCTAAAGGAAAAATGGAAATGCACAGAGCTGGGAGTGTCTTAAAGAAAAAACGTTGAGGGCCTCAGGTCAAATTCAACAAAGTTCCTATTCCGGTTTTATTATTTAATGGATTTTAAACCACTGTAACTACAAGGATGCCACGCAGGGAGTAAATAAGGAGCAAAGAGCCAGGTGGGAGAGAGCTGGAGCTGCATATACTGGCAGTGCTGCCAAAGGAAACATTCCTCAAATCATGGCTTTGCTTAGATGCTTTTAAAAGTCCCACTGATTGCTTATTAGTTCTGCATTTACAAAGCAACACGATTGCATGCAGCAGTCACACCTTACATTTTGATATCACAGTGCTTTACTCATTACAGGCAATACAACTTCTAATTACAAAAGGTATCACGCTAAAACTTCTCCGAACTGTAGAACTCCTGTAACGTGCACTCACCATGTTGTGTTTGAGAATCCTCTGTACCACTGGTGTGAATACTTCAATCACAACCATGGACCGCGGGCGCTCCCGGCAGTGCTGTAATGAGCAACCATCATTATGTGAGCTGTGGAAATCATGGAAAGGCATCTTCTCTTCACACTCTTTGCATGGATTACCCCAAGATTAACAAAATCCAAGGCCTAAATTAATCTTTCCTGGGATTAGGGTACTTGTAATGCTGCTCCTTCCTATATATTTGCTGGCATCTAATGGAAGATTACCATGGGAGCTCATGAACTACATGAGTCCCTTTTCCTGCTGCCCATTCTCCACAAAACTCATTGGATGTAGTATTCTGGGGACTTCTAACCATTTTAAAACTTGCCAGCAGTTTTAAAAGTAAACAGGTTGGGGAGAAAAAGATGTAGACACAGGCAGCGTAATGGCACAGACCTCCTTTCCTTGGGATCCAGGCTGTGGTGGACCTTGGAGGGTACCAACAAGCCAGTCTCCCATCACAGGCTAAAACATACAATCTTAATATATCAATCAGAGTAATTCAGGTTAGGATGGACCTTTTGAGGTCATCTGGTCCAACCCTCTGCAATCCCTTGCCTTGAATCTGAGGCTAGATATGACCCTGATACTGGCTTAATAAAATGCAACAGTCAGAGGAGTTTCTGAAACTTGACTTAGATTCTGTAGGAAGAAGCTGCTGATTAGTAACTCTGGATGGGAATTATAAATAGCATCCAGAATGTACCCAGTCATCAGTAAGCAAATTTAAGCTGACACACTAACAGGCCTAGAAGAAAAGTAGTGTTTCCAAATCCAAAAGCTCTGCAATCCAAAGTACTCAGAAGTTTATGGAAACGAATGCAAAATACAACACAAGCATGGATTTACCAGAAAAGAGGATGGGTCCTATCATTTTCCCACTGACATTAACCAATGACATAATATCATTAGGGCTGAGTTATGCATCATATTACCAACTCATCTGAACACAATGACTCCAATGATTTTTGCATTAGCTACATAGAACATGCAGTAGGACATCTGTGGTACCCAGACTGAGGTGTGGGAGTCTGAAGATTTTAACTCTCACAGAGCATCACAACGATGCAGTCTGATGTACAAAGAGTATGGATATATTTATCATAATGGTGCTGTTAAATGTATGGTTGTTGACCAAAAACTAAAATCAATTTGGGCATGAAGTAAGGCACTACAGGAAAGAAACAAGCAGCCCCTCAAAGAGCTACACTCATAGACAACTATGAGATTTCAGAAAGGAGAGCTGTTCTGATACCTTGCAGAAGAATTCACAGAGGTCAGGAGGAGGATGGTTGTTTTCCAGCAAAGGTGCAATTGCCTTTAGAAAGAAAGACAGAAACAGAGAAAACAATTTCATTAGAGGATTGCAACTGGAGTTAGCATTCTGCAGAGAAATGCTTTTCTTGGGGGGAAAAGATCACTTTTTAAAAGGAAGGACAAAAGTATCAATAGAGAAATTAAAGATGGGTGGGTTTGTTTTACATGTGTGTTTATTTTACATGTAAGCTCAAGCACACCTTTGCTATGCATCCCCTGTAAAATCTTGCCTTTAACTGTGTCAGTGCAAATATATAACACACCACAAAAGGAGCACAGTTTTTACAATGGTTTAAATGAAAACAGCAGCAGGCCAATTGCTTCAGGATGTAATACAACAAGGATGAATCAGGCTCCCTGTTTCAGTTACAACATCTCTCCAAAAGACAAACCCCCTCCCCCCCACACACACACATCCTTACATCCTTTATGAAAGAGTTCAAGCTCTTTTTGTGAGAAATAAGTCACTACAAGGACCATAGCACTGTTCTTACCACGGTGGACCCTATTCATCAAAATCAAGCTTCTAACTTTGTGCAAGTTGAGATTAACCATTCCTTCTCTGTTGCCATGCAAACCAATGTGCTTATGCTCAGTAAATACATTAGAGGTCATACCTGCCACTGAGGTTGTAATGAACTTATGCTGTTGTTACTTCCTTGGTAAATTAGAAGATGGCACTAGAATAATGTATTCTATGTGCTAGTGCCTTTGGGCTCTTCCAGTCTTGAGCTAAAGGGATTCCCAGGACCCATTTAAAAATAAGACTCTAAACACAGCAGCTAGGACATTTTGTATTAAGCAAGTGAACATCAGATATTTTATCTGGATGGTTATCTAGAGTTTTACTAAGGCAGCCTGCTTTGTTTTTCTGTGATCCCTCCTGTCTCCTTAAGGGTTTCAGCCCCAGCGACTCTGCTTACAATAACCCTGTTTCACAATAGCCACTTTCATGCACAAATAGGTCAGGATTAATACGAAACCCAAGCACATCTGCAAAGATCTGTTTTGGTTACACACAACATTTGTGAAGTTTCTGCTCATTATCATGTGCCATACTTCTGCAACTCTTCACTCTTCCTCTGGTGGTGGTCCAGCAACAGTGTTCTGATGGGAGACTGGGACACTATTCAGTGACACTAGAATATCCTTGCTCCCCATCCAACAACACCTGAGCTAAAGATCTCCCTTCAATCCATCTTTTGGAGTGTTTGCTGTAGGGCCTGCCAAATCACAGGAGTCATGTGCTGCAAAACCACCCAAGTGCTCACACAAGTCTGGTATGTGCCAGAGGACCACTGCATCAGGGATGCAACTGGCTGGTTGTCAGCCTAAGGAAATGAGCTTCATTGTTTCAGGCCAGTCCTTTCTGAATGTAGGGAATAACCACAATAGATACAGTCAAGTGGGTCACGACTCTGCCTGTAAGGTCAGTGTGGCACAGTGACAGCATGAAAGCACACTGTATTTTCTCATATGTGCTCTGGGTAAAATCAGAAACTTGCTGTTCTGCATTGCACAGTTGTGGCAACATGTGCTTCCCCTCCCTTACCAGGAAAGGATCAGTTGTAATATTGATCTATTCCAGCGCCATCTAGAGAAGTAAATCTGGTTCCATCTGCATGGCAAATCACTGTGTACTTTCAAGACACTACATAAATACATAGTATTAACAATACTTCTTAAGAATAACACAGATTAGCTGTGTAACAGCAGTGAACTCTGAATGCCCATAAACTGCCATGTCCTTAATGGTTCAGGCACAACCTACAGAAGGGCAGGACTTGAAGCCATCACTCAGAACTGATAAATAATGTAGGCAGAAAGGGCCTTTGGAGGCCCCCTGGTCCAACCTCCCTGCTCACAATAGGGCCACCTTGCATATTTCATGAAGAAATCCTTCTCCTAAAACAACCAGTTGTAACTGGGGCCTGAATTTGCCTTGGCACTAGAGTGAAACGAAAGCTGCAGCAGATCTTGAACAAAAGTAAATGCCACTTCAGAAACTCATCTCAGTGGCCGTTTCAGCTAAAATGGTACCTTATGCTTATTAATGCTTAATGGTACCTTATGCAGTCACATCTACTGGCAGCTACATGCCACCTTGTCATTCTGCAGAAAGAGTCATGGGGATGTGATAAGATCAGGTCCTGGTGAGGTTTTAGATTAGATTACCAGGAAAATCTCCTGGAAGTTGCCAGTGGCTGAAACTAATACAGTGATGGGGAACCAAGTTCCGACTTTCTGATCAATCGCTGAGATTCTGTATTTTGATGCACAAAAAGATGCCATTCGATTCACTTATTTCTATGTCTAAATAAATGCAAACTACAGAAAAGGAAAAAGTTGAGGAAGATATTTTTATAAATCAAGTAAGCAGGGGGTTAAACTGCAGTGCCACATACACATATCCACACTACATAAACAATCACTTGCTCACACACCATCAGCAATGAAGACATTCTGTATATGGTAGCATTAACCCCTCAGGAAACTCCTAAGCCTGAAGGTTTTATAGGGCACATCTGGAAATCATATTTTTTGACTATGTGAAGTACATATATAGAAGTGAACATTGCACAGTGTAGCCTAGTAAGGACATCATTTTGGGAGATAATTAACCCTGAAGGCGCTGTGCTTGACAAGGATACATTGTTGTTAGCCAGTTATGAAACAACAGAAATGACAAAACCACACAAATCTCAGTAGAATAAATTGGTTTGATCCTGCCTCAGTTTACCAGCATCAGTGGAAATGCTTTCATGTTTGCCTACTCCACTGGGGCAGAAGCAAGCATTAACAGAAGTGTCAATAAACCATACGGATTTGTCCTTGGATTTTGTCAGAAAGATACTCACCACAATAATGCTCTCATGGTCTTGGGTGGTTAAGTTGTTGTTCTGAAAGAGTTGAATAGAAGAAATAAATGAGCCAAGAGTACTCTCAGTTGGCATATCCGCGTACACAGTCTTCTTAACTACCAACAGCTAAAAGAAAAAGGCTAAAGACGTAAATTGCTTATTTTCAGAATAAAAATCATCACCTTGAAATCATTCTCTTCAAAGGAGGTCGTATATTATCTGTTATGAGGGCTTGTGAAAGCTTCCGTTTTTCCCTCAGCACATAAAGGTTCAAGTCACCAGAGCCATGAAAGCTGCGCACAACCACCAGGATGCCAGAGGAGGTCTTAACCAGTTGGAAAACTGAAGCTAGAATACATTTCTCAGAAATGTTTTCTTAAGACCAGCTGTATATTTCTAAGAAAAATAATAGAAGGATTGTTGTGGTGCTGTACACCATTATGTTCGTGGCAGACTAACTGCTGCATTCTTCGTGAAATTCCTAGTATATACATTAATGCTACACGAATTACCACCTGTGGAAACGAAGACAATGGAAGTCCAAGGGAGATTTGTCACTCACTTAAGACATGAATCAGACCCATGATAAATTTATCATAAATAATCAAGAAAGAAACCCAGCCAAACAAAAAGCCTCAAGAGAAAAGTGTTTTGTCGTGTTTCTGGAAATATACCTAACACAGGTCAAAATCTCCTCCTCCTCAGCAAGCACAATTTCCACTCAAATCAGTAAAAGTCAGAAGCAGACTCAAAGGCAGAATTTGGACAGTCCCCGCTAAAATAAAACTCACCACAAACTTCTAACTTTTTGTCTCCCATCTAAATCAGTGACTGTAGTGACAGGACGAGGCATAACAGGTTCAAACTTACACAGGGGAAGGTCAGGTTAGATACAAGGAAGAAGTTCTTTACTGTGACGGTGGTTAGGCACTGCAACAGGCTGCCCAAAGAAGTGGTAAATGCTCCATCCCTGGCGGTGTTCAAGGCCAGGTTGGACAGGGCCTTGGGTGACATGGTTTAGTGTGAGGTGTCCCTGCACAGCAAGGGGTTGGAACAGATGATCTTAAGGTCCCTTCCAACCCAAACCATTCTATGATTCTAAATGCAACAGTGTCTTACAGGAGCATTACTGAGGTTCATACCTCTGAGAGCAGCTTTGAGACAATCTCCAGTGGTGCCTGATGAATGGACTCATCCTGAAGGGGAGACGACAGCGCCATGTCCACCAGTGTCCTGATCTCCTTCAACACCACCTCCCAGCGACCTGGGTTATCGAGCACTTTCTTGTACTTGTAAATCTTTTTCTGCAAGGAAAGTGAAAGGGTCACACCGACAACATCATCAACGCCTTGGAACAACAGACTGGACATGTGCTTCCTACATGCAACTGTCAAGTGGGCTGCTTTGTATTTTGAGTTTTGTCTTTTCTGATTGCTGAAAAGCTGTACTTGAAACATTAAACGGAAAAGAAAACTCTACATGTCAGTACCAACTTGTTTTGTGGAAGCAATGAAAAACCGTGATTCTCTTTTCATACTTTAATGTAAATTTTTAACTCCAAAGCATATTTTTCTCCATCATTTCCTCTTGTAAACACTTCATTCCTCACGATTATAACAGATACCAGCTAGCGCACTGTTTCCAAAGCTGTAGGTCCTTTTAAAGGGAGGTAGTCATGAAGAAAGCAGGAAAGAGAGAGGCCATCAAAGCATCATTCTATAGACACTTTATTTTACACTGCTAATTGGTGAATTCACATTCAGAATGAATTAAAATCAATGTTATAAAAAGTGCAAAATCCCAGTAAACCCACAGGCTTTTTTTTCCTGTCCTGATCCTGAAAAGTCATGCTGTCATCCTCCAGTTGTAACAACCTCATAAAGTCTCCAAGTTTTCCATGCAACAACACTTGTACTCTGAAGCATTCCTGGGTGCCTAATCCTATCTGCCCCACTTCTCTGCGAGCCCCTGCTTTATATCTAGTCATGCCCAAGCTATTCCACTGATTGTCCTGTCCACAGACCAGCAGAAAACAATTCTTACCTCCTCAGCAGCCATGTTTCCACAAATGACTGGAGCAGAGGCTGCTGTGTATTATAAATAGTGCTCTTTAGCGAAAACCCACCCTCCCAAATTCCCCAGAGGGGGCTTGATGCAACTCTTTAAGTTCAAGGAAACGATGACGAGCGTTATGAGGCCACTCCCAAAACCAGCCCGAAGGGTACACTGGAACCAGGAAAAGGTTGCCAAAGCAGTCAGCGGCCCCTGGGACTGGTAGGGAAGGAGCTCTGCTGTTCGAGGACGGCAACTGCCAGGACCACAGCACTTGGTTCAGCTCACATACCCTTCCACTCACTGCTATGTGTGAATCTGGCCCTCTGGCCAAAGCGCAGTCAAGAAGCCTGGAAAGATCCAGTTTATGAAAGTACAAAGTCTGGGCACTTCTATATGACATGAAACTATTAAGTGTTTAGCGCTAAAATTGGACCTTAAGTTTCTAGGCAGCACTTCCAGCAAAATCACAAAAACTGCCCATGTGGTGCAGATTGAAGCTTGTAGACATAGCCGTGCATTTCAGGCTTTCAATAGCCAGTGTTTATTACACTTTGCAAAGGGTCAGCCTGCTCTGTCTTGGTTTGGTGCTTTGCTGCTTCTTGTCATTTCCCCCTCCACTCACAGAGGGCAGCCCCAGCAGGAACCACACGAACAGGCTGGCTCACTGTTTATCAGCTACTTCCTTCCCACCATGGCAGCAGATTTAAGGCTCAATACAGAACACAGTCACCTCTGTACCCTACCTGAAACACGAGAGAACAATACGGAAAAATAAAGATTTCAGATGCCTTGGGTTTGTCAATGTTGTTGGGGGGGGAGAAGAGAGTGGCACTGGGCTGACATGTAAAGGCTGATAAAGCAATCCAATTATCTTTTTAATTAAATTCATGCAAGTACAAAAGCACGCTGGCAGAAGTTCACACTTTCAGTGCATTTTAAGCCACTGAAAAGCTAGAGGAACATAAAAACACATGCTGCAGACACTATCAAATGTGTTTGGGATTTCAGATACTGAGCAAAAATCTTTGTACTGAGCTCCTTGGCGCAGTGAGGGTCACCAGTGTTTTGAAGCCACCACCATTACTTCTACCATAATCACAGATTTCTTAGAATCTTGAATCAGAGTTGAATTTCTATTATTCATATAGTGCCTTTTTTTAGGGTCTTTTTTAGACCTTCTCCAGCACTAAGTAAAATCTAAACTTCAAAGCCAACCAGCTTTGTAACTTGAAGCAACTCCTTTCTGACTAATTGAGGACACCAAAGCAAGCTAGCTCCTTTTCCATGCTGAAATTTATTCCTTGGTCCTGTACCATGAAGAAACCAAACTCAAAGCAGAATTCAAAGCTGGATGAGAAGCAGGAGCTGGGGGGGGCACAAAAGCTGGGTTATTGCATCCCTGCCTGCTATGGGCTGCCCCTCACTGCTGAAGGAAACCCTCTTGCCCAACAGGACGCCACTCAGACAACCCTACCACAAATATCTTTCTTCCGCTGTTAAATCCACTCTTGCCTGGGGGGAGGGAGCAGTAGGGGAAGTTTCCTTTCCCTTTTAGATACATCCATTAACAAATAAAGTTATGATGATAATGACGTAAATAAAAGAAGAGACAACAGGAGCTGTGCTCCCTGCTACACATGAGAGACCTAAACAAGCTGCCGCTCAGACCCGGCAGGCAGTGACTGCTACCAGGGGACAGCTACCTCTGCAGACCACTGCAAGCAGGAAATCCAAACTAATCAGCCTCTGCTTCATGCTTTCGGCACAAAGGGCTGTGTCTTACCAATGTACTGAGCTGTAATCTGTGGACGGCATTGCAGAAGTCTGAGATGATGGTGGGAAAGCAGCGGAAAACAAATAAATAAATGGAGAAGCCATCCCCAAGAGGGTTGAACTCTGCTGTCCTGAACCTTTGCCCATGGTTACGTTGCTGTTTTTCTCAGCAGAATGGTTTTCACTGTTGAGCGCCTTGCTGAAAGCCTCAATTAAGGCTTGAAACCTATCAGTCGGCTACAGAAGCGATTTGCTGTGTATCAGCAAGCACTTATCCAGCACCAAGCCATCTGCTCTATTCTACCTGTGCTGACTCCAGAGCGAGCACGAACAATAATCACTCGCAGGCTTAAAAGCAAAGCTGCCTGGTAAAGACCCATATCTGAGAACAGGCATGTCAACACGTGTGAGGAGTTCACTCCCCCTGGATGTAGGTGTAAAAGATGCCTTCAGTTGCTGAAAACACTCACACAACATTCATCATTAATAGCATATACTAGAAAAATACTGGGATGGGAATTCAGTTTCTCTGGGATTTCACTAAAATCAGCAGCTCCTGTGACAATTTATGTGAGTGAAAATAACACATGCCAACTTGGAATTTGACCCTCCTAGTTACTGACCAGCCAGAACCACACAGCTAGTGTCATTCCAAAATCTTGCTATGCGACTTGAAAAGCAAAACCACTGAATTTAGTAAGTACCCAAAAGAAGCAGCATGGGGAACTGAGTGACACTGACAGGGCATCCTTCATTCTCAAATCACTCTAATTAATTAAGTATTGCAGAAACCCAAAGACTGAAGTGTCAATCCTCTTCTAGAGGAGGAGTCCACATGTGAAGAATTACTTTTCCAGTGTTATTAAGCAAGCAAATGTGACAAAACTCTGTAAGCAGTGGTCTTTGCCAACAGTGCCCAAGAGCTCCTGAAGACCACTGTGAACAGAAAGTTTAGGAGAGCCTAGGAAACCTTCAGCTTTTTTAAGTAACATCGTTATATGTTTTTCAATCCCATAATAGCCTCATTCTGTAGCTCTTGCTCAAACACCACTTCCACGGACAAGATGATAACACCAATGTAGTTGACATCTAGGAAAAAATGGACTCTAATGCACAAAATTGGATGACATGGAAGAACTGCCTTTTCCAGCCTTAGCAAGACCTTTTATGTTAGGCACATCTCCAAGCACCTGATACAAAACGGGCAAGAAATTTAGCCCTCTTTATGACCAAATTTCATCTCTGCTTTGTCACTGGTGGTCAGGAAATGTTCTGTGCTCTCGGGAACCTATTTGCCCGTCAGCAAATAATATCTTCATTACATTAAAAGAAAGAATTAATTGCCAACCCTATCCTAGAGCAGCGCATTAAACTAGCTCACTGCTCTTCAGCCCTTTACCACACAGCAGCATGCAACTCATCGCTTCTTCACTGGAGAAGCTGGAGCTACTGCAGGCGCACACGCTGACTCGGAGGGCTGCGTGTGCCAGCAATTGTTTATTTCTTGCTGAGCAACGAGGGCAGTTCCAGCAAAGGGAAAAGGTCAGCCTCCCGCGCAGAGGTCCTCCCCAGCTCATCGCGGCGATGGCTGAGCCAAGCTAGTGTTACAGCTTCGTGTTGATGGCGCTTGTGTTAAATGGAGGTGCCTCTTGACAGATGCGAATGTACGGGGGGGGGGCAAAAGCCACAAAGAGCAACACCAGAAAGGTCTTCTTCACCATAGCAGCACTTATGTTAAAATGCTGTGCCACAACAGGAAGAGCTGCTTGTGATGTTCAACACACATGCTTGGCTCGTCCTACAAAGCCCAGGAGCTGCACCATGAATTCTTGAGCACCACCTGCTGGTATTCGGTCTATTAACTCATTACCTTCATATGGGATGGCATTCCCATGCCATGCTACATCCATAGTCTGCTTTTAACACTAGCAGGCATCACTTCTTTCCCAGTATTCTGAGAAATATGCAAGAATAACTTGTTGCTAGGAGAAGTTTCCCTGATAGCCAGAGACTGGCTTAAATCACTAGATGGATCCACTGAAAGCCTTCTGAACTAAGCTTCTACCTGCAACGTTCACCAATGTGAAGAAAAAAAAGCATCTCACCTGAAGAGACTAGGTCTATAAAAAGTCTCATTCCATGCAAAGGCCAGGAGCCAGGATGAGCTTATAGAAACCTTTCCAAATCAGGGAATCCAGACTGCTCATGCTGCTGCATTCGTACTCTTCACGACCTTCTCGAGGTTTTGCACAGAAAGACTCATGTGCTGCTCTCTAAAACAGCTTCAAAACAGCAGCAGCAAACTTCTGCACTGCACCGTGTTTTCAAATCAAGGCATTTTCTGTATTTTTCATTTTAGCCAGTGCTAAATGCTGAAGTACATCATATTCTCTGCTTTGGTGGCTTCTCTAAATGCAGTCAGTTTGGTCAAAGCTCACTTGCCTGCAAACTCCTTGCCACAGGCCAGAGAACTGGAGGGAAATGTTATAAGCTAGACGTGTCCTGATTCTCACTCAGTTAAGGTCTAAATAACACTTCATTTTTTTGCCAATTCATGTAAAATAAATATCCCGATGAAATCACCATTATTTATTGCACTGAGATTGGCACCCATGAATTATGCCCTGAATAAATATATCAAATGACAGTCTGTGACCTGAGCAGCTCACAGTCTTGATGATTTAAAGCAAGAAGGAGAGACAGAGCAAGAAAACCAGGCTGTTTTCCTTGAGGTTGTATGGGAATTCAGGACCACAGCAGAACTGAGGTATTCTGATTCTCACACCTCCATATTAATTGCTAGCTCCTAAGGAAAAGCACCACCAACATGCAGTGGGGCCTTAGCAAGCAATCTGAATGTTGATACCTACCCTGTTGCTGTGCTTCCCCATAACATCATCTTCCCTGACCCCCTTTTTCAGGCTACAATCATACACCTATTTTTCCCCCAGCAGTCTCCAGCACCTTGCTCCAGACCTCACTAACATCCAGGCAGGAACCCCAAACACTCAGATCGCACTGTCTCAAAGCCAGCAGAGTTCAGTGGGTTCAGCAAGCGGTGACGTGGGTTCAGCTGTTACTAATGCACAACTGGAACTTCCCACAGACATGGAGTTTGTCCTCTGCTCAGATGCCACTTGGACAGTACCACTGCAAAGTAAAGGAATGCTGAAATAAACAAATTTAAAAGGATGGAACACAGATGAAACACAGTTCTGCCTGGACCAAGTGCAAAGTGGAATTGGGAGCAGAGGGCTCACAGGGCAGCCTCCTCGCTTGCCTCCCAGCATGACACTGTACAGCTGCGATAATAATGCACGGAACAACTTGCTCCTAAAACTCATTATATATCTGTATCTATATATATATCCATTTCCTTGGCACACAGGTGTCACCTAACTGACCATCCCTCTGGGCTTCTGCTCTCCCATGTAATGCCTACTGCAAAGATACCATTCAGCAACAAGGTGGGACGAGGGGATGGGAATGGAAGGATATTCTATTCAAGGGAAAAAAGGAAACTAATAATACTGGGCAGTGTTATTCACTGAATTTCAGAAGACCTGAAATTTAGAGGCTGCACTTGAGACAAATCCGCGTGCAAAATGTGTGCCCCCCTAATGAGGAAGGGAAGAGAGTGTCTTTGGCAGACCTTCCTACTACTAAGCAGAGAAACTAGGCTTTGTTTTTGCTGGTGGTGTCCTTCTCTCAACTCCCTGCACTGAGCCGGCCAGCCACTACGATGCAGGAGCACAGCTGGCTGATCCAGACACAGCTCTACCTTTAGCCAGCTTTACCTTTATTCGAGATGCTATTTCCCCAGCTAGAAAATGCAAAAGGCCAACTGTGGCTCCAACTGCGGCTCCAACTGCACTCTGCATGGGCTAATGTGGTTACTATCGTAATCAGACCTGTCCACAGGGAAGACAGTTTTTGGCATGTCTGACATCGATGCATTCCCCGAAACCCTCCATCCCTCTTCCATTTCCTTTTGGCAAACACTCCCATTCTTCAAGCCCCAGTTCCAGCACCAGCTTTACACTTCAGGTTGGCAAAACATCAGCTTTCATCCTGCACACAGCAACTGCTGTTCCGTATTTTTCATGTCGGAGCCAAGCTGGGGTTTGTTTTTAATGTTGCTTTGGCTATGCGGAATTCCACTATGACTGCAGATACGTTCCTAACAGAAACACAAACCACTCCCTACTTGCAAAAAGCAATGATAGAGATGCAGCTGCTATTTCAGGTTGCAAATCCTATGTAACATCTCTCCTCCAAAGAAGAAATATTTTAAAAGATATTGTCCTGGGTATTTGGATGTTTTAGCTTGGGTTTTACAGCGGAAGTCACAAAACACCTTTTCCTCCTGATCTTGAGTAGGAAACACTTCAACAACTTCAATACAGTTGAACAACAGAGTTGTTCCACATGTACAGGGAAGATTTGCCCTAGCTGAAGGCCGGTGGGTATTTACAAACCCTTCTGAGTTGCTTCAAACTCTCATGCAGAATGAGTGAGAAAAACCTTCGCATAGAGGTTGCTGGAGTCACATAAATAGGACAGGATCCAGACACACTGCTTGATGTACAGCACTGTAACAGCCTCTGACTCATCATCAGAGGGAAGATTTCAAACATGTTTAGGCACAACTGCCTCCTCCTCTTGCAGGCCCTCACTGCTGCCTGCTGCAGCATTTCTGGCCCTTCTCACCAGAGCAGCAAATACTCAACACTGTCTGCATGCCGGGATCTCGATGTTCTGGCACAACCCACAGTTTCCAGAGGGGTGCGAGCTTGACATGCTCCTTTATTTGTGATTATGCAGTATGAGCTGGGAGTCAGCAAAATCATGTTCCATTTAAATAATAATAATAGAAGTAATAATAGAAAAGACTACTAGATGAAAATCAGGATTGTATGCACAATATACAGTCCATGCTTTCCAAAACCTTCAGTGGACTAACTGCATTGCAGTGCATGGGGGAGGGAAAAAAAATAGTGTTAAACAAATTAACTATAGCAGGCACTGTGTGACCATGGAGTTTAGCATGCATCAAACAGAAAGCAGAAAACACAAAGCACTGTGACATTAACTGCCACCTAAACACAGTCCTTGCTGAGTGCTTCTTTGTGCGGAGAGCTACATTTACTGACCACATCACACAATTCTGACATCAAGCTGAACTGACCCAGGCTTTACATTCATGCACTTTATATTCCACACATGGTGAGCGTGCCTGTGGAGCCTAGCCCTTGACATCCACCAGCTCTCAGCCTATGGTGGGAATAAATGACTTTGCCACTACAGAGAAGAGATATGTGTGTAGGAAAAAAAGGAACACGCACAATCTTATCGCCACTGAACTTTGACCAGGTCTGCCAAATAAAAAGCTGTGTGCAAGGCTACCGTGGAGAGCAGCCAGGCAGCATACCTGCTGTGCAAAAACCCCCACACTCTGGCACTACACCCTTCAGATCCCACTCAGGCCCGAGAGAGCTGGCCATCACCGGGAAAACAGGACGTTACTTCATCTGCAAGGCTGCAAAACATGTGGCAGTCACTTCAGGCATGCACGAACTCTGCTCAGAAGAACTTGCCACCTGAGAAATCACCTCAAATTGGGATTAAGCAGCTACTAACACATCGTAGTAACTGCTAACAGAAGATAATCTCTGCATGATAATCCATCCCCCTTCTATTTTCCAGGAAATGCCACTAAGCTTAGGTAGCACTGGGTAGCACACAAAGCAATTATTTCTTCCCAGATATGCAAACCGGATTAAAAAGCCACGTCATTCCTTTTCCTTATTACTCTCCATCGCTAGCAGTGGGCACCCTTGGCTTTTCCTGCCCGCCTCCCCTCTCACCAGTCAGCAGAACCTTCCAAATGGACGCTTACCCACCTGTTTCACTTTCTCCTCCTTGGCAAATGTAGTATTTTGCTGAGTTTCTAGCACTGGCAACACCATAAATGGCTTTGAAAACTGGCTTCTCTTGTGCACCTGCATCATCAATGTCGTCAGCAAGAGAGATGTGCACGGCTTGAGGAACATGTTTGTGTCAGAAAGCTGCTGCAGAGCCTTAGGGAGAGCATAGATACTGGATACTGATGTGATGCTTGCAAGCATCTTAAAAGGAACTTCAGAAATCAGGGTATTTCTGTCTTCACATCGCTGGGCTTTGGCGCTCTGAGCTGTCCCATTTCTTGCTGGGAGATACCAGATTTCAGAGCAGCATTTGCACCTGAAACTACCACTTTGTTCCATGTTTTTATATCACATCTTATTGCACCACATCATCAGAAAACCCTAAAGTTCCTGCAACTCTTTACTCAACCAAAATGCCACTGCATCTCTTCGACTTGCTCATTTTCTCTCTCCTTTGTATAAATGGTTCATGACATCCAAGAGTGAATCAAGTCTTGTGACGTTCAGTTCTCTCATCCCCAGGCTAGCTTCCACACAGAGGATCAGAGGCCTCTGGGGTGCTACTAAAGCCATTGCCCACCTCACCTTCAGGGACCAGCCAATTCAAGTCAGTCACTCACAACAATCCCGTTACTCTTGATGGATCTTGCCTCTGGTCACACAGCCTAATCTAGTATTCTCATGTTAAATACTACAGTAAAGAGCCACAGAGACCAGTCTATGATGAACAGCTGTGATGCAATGGCTTCTGAATGAAGCGCATAATTTTACTAGCATTGCTTACTGTTGGATTGGTTTTTTTTCTGATTTTGAAACATTTGCTATTCTGGGTGAAAAAAAAGACAAGGGGGTGTGACAGACAACAGGAGCATGTGACTTACTGCAAGAGCTAGGGCAAATGAAACCGGCTGTGACACAACACACTGTATAAGGGTTTTTCGTGGATATCAGCAGGAGTTTTATAATCCTCTACTACATTAGAGAGTTTGTGGGTCAGGGTTAAAGGGAGAACTGCGATGGGATACATTACTGTGGGGATCTGTTACAGACTGCCTGATCAAGAGGAATCTGTGGATGAAGCACTCTACAGACAGACAGGAACAGCCTCACACTCACACGCCCTTGGTCTCATGGGAGACTTCAACCACCCTAACATCTATTGGAGGGTCAGTATGGCCCGCCACAAGCAATCCAGGAGGTTCCTCGATTGTCTGGAAGACAACTTACTTCTGCAAGTAACAGAGGAGCAAAAAAGGAGAGGTGCCGTGCTTGACCTCGTGCTCACCAACAGGGAAGGGCTCGTTGGAAATGTGACGCTCCAGGGCAGCCTTGGATGCACTGATCATGAGATGGTTGAATTCGAGATCCTCAGGACAGTGAGAAGAGCGTGCAGCAAGCTCACTGCCCTGGACTTCAAGAGAGCAGACTTTGACCTCTTCAGGAACCTGCTTAGTAAAGTTCCATGGGATACAGCCCTAGAGGGCAGGGGGGCCCAAGACTGTTGGTTGTTATTCAAGGATCACCTGCTCCAAGCTCAGGAGTGTTGCATCCCAACTAGAAGGAAGTGCAGCAGGAGGGCCAGGAGACCTCCTTGGATGGGCAAGGAGCTGCTCAGGAAAATTCAAAGGAAAAAAGAGGCTTATAAAAGGTGGAAGCAAGGACAGGCGGCCTGGGAAGAATACAGGGATGTTGTCTGGGAAGCTAGGGACCAGGTTAGGAAAGCTAAGGCCCAGTTAGAATTAAACTTGGCTAGGGATGTGAAAGGTAACAGGAAGGGATTCCATAGACACACTGCAAATAAAAGACAGATTAGGGACAACGTGGGTCCCCTCTGGAAGCTATTGGGAGAACAGCCTACCCTGGATTTGGAGAAGGATGAGGTTTTTAATGACTTCTTTGCCTCGCAAATGCTCTGACCACACCACCCAAGTCTTGGAAGGCAGATGCAGGGACTGTGAGAATGAAGACCTTGGGCCCACTGTAGGAGAGGATCTGGTTCGAGACCATCTTAAGAACTTGAACGTGCACAAGTCCATGGGACCTGATGAAATCCATCTGCGGGTCCTGAAGGAGCTGGTGAATGAAGTTGCTAAGCCGCTGGCCATCATATTTGAAAGGTCGTGGCAGTCGGGGGAAGTTCCCAACAACTGGAAAAAGGGAAATATAACCCCCATTTTCAAGAAGGGGAAAATGGATGACCCGGGGAATTACAGACCAGTCAGTCTCACCTCTGTGCCTGGCAAAATCTTGGAGCAGATTCTCCTGGAAGGCATGCTAAGGCACATGGAAAACAAGGAGGTGGTTGGTGACAGCCAGCATGGCTTCACTAAGGGGAAATCCTGCCTGACCAATTTGGTGGCCTTCTATGATGGGGCTACGGAACTGATGGACAGGGGCAGAGCAGTTGATGTCATCTACCTGGATTTGTGCAAAGCGTTCGACACTGTCCCACACGACATCCTTGTCTCTAAATTGGAGAGACATCAATTTGATGGGTGGCCCACTCGGTGGATAAAGAACTGGCTGGATGGCCGCACACAAAGAGTTGTGGTCAATGGCTCAATGTCCGTCTGGAGATCAGTAACGAGTGGTGTCCCTCAGGGATCGGTGTTGGGACCGATCTTGTTCAACATCTTTGTCGGTGACATGGACAGTGGGATTGAGTGCGCCCTCAGCAAGTTTGCCGATGACACCAAGCTGTGTGGTTTGGTTGATACGCCGGAGGGAAGGGATGCCATCCAGAGGGACCTCGACACGCTTGTGAGGTGGGCTGATGCCAACCTTATGAAGTTTAACCATGCCAAGTGCAAGGTCCTACACCTGGGTCGGAGCAATCCCAGGCACAGCTACAGGTTGGGCAGAGAAGAGATTCAGAGCAGCCCTGCAGAGAAGGACTTGGGGGTGTTGGTCGATGAGAAAATGAACATGAGCCGGCTTCAGTGTGCGCTCACAGCCCAGAAAGCAACCGTATCCTGGGCTGCATCAAGAGGAGCGTGACCAGCAGGTCGAAGGAGGTGATCCTGCCCCTCTACTCTGCTCTCGTGAGACCTCACTTGGAGCATTGTGTGCAGTTCTGGTGTCCTCAACATAAAAAGGACATGGAACTGTTGGAACAAGTCCAGAGGAGGCCACGAGGATGATCAGGGGACTGCAGCACCTCCCGTATGAAGAGAGGCTGAGAAAGTTGGGGCTGTTCAGCCTGGAGAAGAGAAGGCTGCGTGGAGACCTCATAGTAGCCTTCCAGTGTCTGAAGGGGGCCTACAAGGATGCTGGGGATGGACTCTTCATCAGGGACTGTAGTGACAGGACAAGGGGTAACGGGTTCAAACTGAAACAGGGGAAGTTTAGATTGGATATAAGGAAGAAATTCTTTACTGAGAGGGTGGTGAGGCACTGGAATGGGTTGCCCAGGGAGGTTGTGAAAGCTCCATCCTTGGTGGTGTTCAAGGCCAGGTTGGACAGAGCCTTGGGTGACATGGTTTAGTGTGAGGTGTCCCTGCCCATGGCAGGGGGGTTGGAACTTGATGACCTTAAGGTCCTTTCCAACCCTAACTATCCCATGATTCTATGATTATGTACACTATGATGCACTCAATGCACTAATTACGTTGGAAGAAAGAAATGTACAGACAAAACTGTGCAAGAAAAGAAAAGAAAATTTTAAAACAACACCTAGATCCCTTTTGCTCCTTCAGGCTTACTTAGATCTTCTGACACCAAGAGTCCTCAACATCCATAATGCAGAATAGGGCCCCATGACAGCACATTAACAAGGCACACAGCATGTGTCAACTCAGAGAGTTAGGTTTTCACACCCGAAGCATCATGAGAGGAGGATAATTACACTCTTGGGAAAGATTACCAGTCTTGTCCTGTCTTCATAAGAGAGCTCCTAAACCAGATTTTTCTGCAGCTAGAGACTAATTTTGGTGCAGCTCTGTATTATGACAGCTCTATAGATGAGAAGTTGCGATTTGGTGGAACTAGTGGTCACCATGACCTGGAAGTCCTAACACACAAAGTATTGGTCTTAATTTTAGCCCTGTAACAATGCGGAGGAACAATTTACCAGCACAAAACCCAACCTCTTGGCCAGCAGAATGCTTCTCAGCATTCCTGAGAAGCAATCTACTCCAGCAATTGTACTTGCTCCTCTTCAGAAATCTAAGTACACAATAACAAGCTGACCTGTTTTTTTAGCTGGTTTTGACACCCCTCTGTCTTCAGACCTAATATTAGTTTGAATAGGATAGCATCCAAGTCCAGAGGGAAAAATAAAGAGCTGGTCCTAACTAAGCTAAAGCAAGATATAAAATAACTATCTAGTTTCTACTCAAATTTCACCACTAGGCCACAAATTGGCTTGAGTTCTGTCCCCTTAAAAAGCCTGGTTTGGCAATGCAAGAGGCATCTACGGGTATACAAAACCATGCGTACATATGGCTGCAAGAGGGCAGAGCAGCTCCAAGCAGCAGCTCAGATCCAGGCTGGCATCCCAGCATGTTGCCGAGAGCCTCTTTCGGTTGGACAAAGTGCTGTACTGACACAGATATGCAGCTCCCAGATTTAAAGTGATTCATGTTGAGCCAATGCAAAGCACAGACGATGATCAGCTGCCACTGCTGCAGACGTGCCTTATGGGAGGAACCTGCTCCAAAGTCCCCCACAAAGAGTGAAGGATTTCCTAATGCAAAGGCTTAAAAATCTAAAAATCTTAAAAGCTTAAAAATCCCCTAACCACTCTACCAGTTCTTAGAACACCACCAGGGTATTGTGAAAAAATGAAAGAAAACTTTCTGTCAGCATCTTGTCTGTTCTTCCATCTATTCATTCCCACCCTCCCAAAGCGAGATCAATGCCCTTCTGCTGCAACAGCACTGTTGCCTCTCGCAAACTGAGATTCCAGAAACACAAAACAAGGCCAAGATTTTTCAAGTAACTTCTGATAACAGATGGCCAAAGACTGCCAAAGCTTGCATGGGAAAATGAGACCTAACGGACTTCATGTGCTATGAAGATGTCCTACACACACACACAAAAGTAGTAGGGGAGAATACTTAACTACAAAAAAACCCATTAGGGATGTAAATGGCTGTATGACAAGATTTTCATAACGTTCCTCCTGAGTTTGCAATGAGGTTGTTGAGTCTACAGACTGGGCAGTATTTTCAATCGCCGCATGAAGAGCAAGGGGATGTCACTGCAGAACCTCATGCATGCAGACACAGCTGCCTTTCATGTTATCTTCCAAATACAGAAGAATGAATCTTGGCAGTAAACATCAACCTAACCATGAGAGGGGGCATCAGGAACTGAAAAATGCCAAAATACATATTTAGTTCACTGGAAATCTCTAACTGGTACCAGCTTCTCAGCAGCACAGATGCGTTAACACTCTACTTGGACCTTCCATCCATCCCCTAGTCCCTTCAGTCCAGTCTGAAACTCTATCAGGATGCTTAAAGTCCAGCAGGAGAGAGGCTCTGGCTATCTTAAAAACCCGCTCGTGGTGTCCCACAGCTGGTCCTTGTGCATTCCACAGGAAGAGCAAAATCACCAGCCAAAACTTGCGGGCTGCCTTTTATTCATTAAAGCAAGAAAGCCGCTCCTCCAAAACTCGTGTGTCATCACGACCTGCAATGCTTTCAAAGCCCTGAGGCTCTGAAAGGCAAAACTTAATTCCACAGCTTAGCTTTCCATCAATATAGTAATCAAAATACTACTGACTTGTATACAGACAAAAAAGGAAAAAAGGAAAAAAGAAAAGCTGTCATTCGCCTAACTGTATGATAATTATTTATTATTTCACCACAAAGTAACAGAAAATGGGAACTAATGTTCTGTGAAAATACCTCAGCTTTTCAGCTAAAGAAAGCAAAGAAACTGCCAAGACAATTACAGTTGTGTGTGCTGTGTAACCACCAAAGAGAGGATCTGAAGTCCAGACACTACCACTCCAAAGAACTACTGAGCTCTTCGAGCAATATTTTCACTATGCAGTACAGCAAAAGGCTATGTAGAATTGTCACAGAGTATCAAAGCTTCCTCTCTCAGATCATAAATTAGGTGATCAAATACAAATGACACACATGGGCCCTTTCAACCATAACCAATGTACTTTTTTCCTGATCTCATTGTTTTAAGGCATGATTTACCGAGATTCAAGGCTATAAATTTCTTTAATGTCATCACTTAAATTCTATATAAACCCCACTCCTGTATCAGCACTATTTTTAATCATTACCATGGTGACAAAACCATAAAGGTGCTTTACACAAGGAAGGCTTTACCACACTTCCAAGAACAGTTTCTGTTAACTTAGGGTTTTTTTGCAATTGTAAAGCACAGAAAAATAATTCTCTCTGAACTTTCACCGTTAGGTACAAAAACTGATAGTCACCCACAGCTATTGTATAAAAACATTCAGCTCTAAAAGGCAAAGAATTCATAACCTGGACACAGTAAAGACCAAAGAGCATAATGACATTCAGGTCAAGTATGACTTTATATGACAGCCAATCCCTTTGCATTAATAGGGCTGCTTGTGAATGAAAGTATCTATTTCCTGAAGACACAGATACAACAATCCCTATGAGAACCAGGGAAGTATTAATCCAAGTTAAGTTTTTGAATGAAGGCCAACATTACTTGTTCTAGCATTCAAATGCAAAATGTCTGCAAATCCCAAATGCCAGCATTGCTCCAGTTCCCCAATTCATGGGAACCAAAATATGGAAGTTTAAAACAAAGGTAATGTGATTGTTGACTGAAAGTCAGGGGCATGTATTCATGCTGGGCTGCAAGAGCATGAGCACAGGCAGCAGGATGAGGGAGGTGACTGCTCTCCTCTGCTCAGCATTTGCGTGTCCACACATGAATACTGTACCCAGTTTGGGGCTTCACACATAGCTTCAGACACAGCTCTGCTGTACAGGCTCTTGTCAACCCTGTACAGCTTCAAAGTATACTCTGCATTGAGTGAGGAAAAGGATGACATGGATGGGAGAGGACCAGATGTGTTCAAAGGTCCCTCCCAATCTAAGCAATTCTACAATTAACACATTTGCATCGTCCATGCTAACAGATGGGTAAAACCCCTAACCATGCAGCACTACTCATGAGGGGACAGTCGAAAGCTGGCTAATAGCATCAGCAGGAAAAACAAGGTATAGGCAAGCCCTTCTTGAAGATCCAGGTCAGAGGTGCACAAAGCTCAGCCTGGGTCATGCTTCATGCTTTACATCAGATCTGTTCTTTCCATATTGTGTCAATTCAGGACATTCCCCCAAAGGGAAACTGACACGTTTCATTGCTACATCATTCAGCTAACTAGAAAACACAAGCAACTCACATCCCATAATAAGGGTGGCATTCAGAGTTTACTGTCAAGCATGCTAAAAATCAACATGCCCTGTGTAACCTCTAGGTGTATTCCCTCTTCCTCAAAATGTAAATCAATACCTGTACTCTGCATCAGAAGAGAAGACCTAAACACCCTGGAGAAGACCTAACTGATGTCTTTTTTACTGACAACAAGCAACACGGTACTATATTACAAGTGGATCTTTTAATGACTAATACTTAAAGCATGCGGTGTAACAAGGCTCAAAGTTTTTACAGAGAATGGTACCTCTATGTACTCAGTACTATATGAACACAGAACATTCTAAGCCCAAAGATGGCAAGATACAACAACACAGATAGATGCTTTCTGGGGAAGTGCCAAAGGTAGGCAGGTATTTTCTTGTGTGTGTCCTAAAATTACTAGTCACAGTACCCCTCAAAGCCAAGCTTAGCCATGTTCAACCCCTACAGAAGTAGTTGGTTACCACTATATCTAGCCTAATTCCACAAAGAGCAATGAAATGCATGCGTTACTTTATTTTGTATATTCACAGAAAGTGTTGTTATCTTTACTGATACACTGTTACGACCTATCAGCTTCCAAATACCAAAGATTACATATCATGGTTTCAATCCAACCTCCTTGGTTGAAAGGAACATTCCTTACACAATGGATTGATGATTTGTTTATGTGTGAGAATCTGGAGAGCTGTTAACATGCTCTGTTTATTCTCTAGATAATGATAGTTGGGCTTAGCCCTAACCTGAAGGAAATCAGGATTTCTAAAAATTGGCAAAGGTGGTCAATAATCCTCGAGGAGTTGTGATACACACAGATATCCAGATTAAATGAGGAATTATGAGCAACCCTTCATGAGAGGGCTTAAATGGAAAACCCAAAGAGAAAATAACTATATAAGGAACAATCTGTCCTTACATTCATGCTTTCTTCAATGAGCCCTGCATTCAAGGAGAAAGTCACATCTAAAAAGCTGTGTAAGCATCCTGTCATCTAACTAGTTAGTTGGATGACACATAAAACCACTTGGAGCTGGATCTAAAACATGGATAATTATGTGCTGGGTTTTCTTTTCTTTCTGTTTATCTGTAGCATCTCTTTCATCATTCTGGGGATTGCAGGAAGAAATTATTCTTGACTTTTGTTTCAATGTTTGTCTCTAGAACAGAAAAATATTTCCAGGGTGCTGGGTGACAAATCTAATTCCCATAGCGTGTTAGTCCTTACAACTGCACTACGTAAAAGCTCTCTCACAGACCTTAGCACCTTCATACGAGACCAAAGGATAACCAGTACGTGCCTGAACCTAAATGCTTCCCCAAATATTCAATAAGACTTCTATTCACCCAGCCATTTTCCAGGTAGCTCAGATTATATTTAGCATCTGACTCCCAAAGGCTTGAAGCTCAGGAAAAGGAGCCAGAAGGACCCTGATAGAATCAGAACCTGCTCCCACAACTGTGATCTGTGGAGGGGCAATCCCCACTGCTGGAAACTCCGACAATATTAGTTTGCTACCTGTCAAATGGGTTCCTCCAGCCTCGTTTGGGCAGGGCAGGGGAAGTGAAGGTCTTCTGCTCCACCTGCATCTATACTACTACTACTATAGTGGGGCTCTGGGTTCAGCTGGAGACCCTCAGTGCTTCCACCACACACGTATAAAAATTAGGAAGTGCATCTCTGTTGAATGTTTTCCCCTGAATAACTGCTCCAGCTATCTGCACCAGTTTGCATCTGTGTTTTACATGCCCACAGAAATGTTTTGACTTATTATTTGTGAGACCACTGGACAAATACACCATTCATCAGCACAACCACCCAATTACAATACAGCTGCGATGATCTTCCTGCCAGCTGGTGCTTTGTGTAAATGACCCATTCCAGAAGAATAGGCTTCCTGGTGTTTTTTTTTTTTTGTGGGTTCCCTCACTACCTGCTTAATCATCAAACCATACAAATTACGGAGTGAGATGAACCTTGGCACCTGGCTCTTAAAGTCATAGGCTATGGTACTAGTAAAGAGATAAACCTCACTAAGGTAGACCACATAACTACACCCTGCTCCTCTTTTTAGGTACAGTGCTTGTCTTGCCTCTTAGTTCTGTTGTGATCTCACTTAAATCTGCCAAATATCAACCAAAGTAAAGAGCAGAAAGCTACCAGGTGCTCTACGTCTCAACTGTTAAGCAACAAAACCCATCAAAACTATCTCCATTATAGCAAAGAGAAACTTGTTAGTGTAAAGTACCTGGGCAGTGCCTAAACCCTGTCACTGTTCTTATGGGAAAAAGCTACTTGCTATTCTTGGTGAAGGGAAGGTCTTTCAAATCAAGATAATGTTTCACTTGTTTTTAAGAAACGAACTTAATGGGGGTGGGGAGGGAAGCAAGGAAGCAAAAATAAATTCTACTTTGCAACAAGTTAAATTACTCAGAGTTTCCCAAAATGAGAGGCTTGGTCAGGAGCATTGGAAAGTTTAAGAAATACTCCTTTAAAAACAACTCCCACAGAGCAAAGCTCACTCTCCATGACTGAAAGGCATGTGAGCAAGCCAGGTCATTCTGTCTAGGCTTGCTTTTTCTTTTTTCCTTTCTTTCCACAGTTTAATTGATGGGGTGTGTGGCCAGGTTGCATTTTTACCACTCCTTACCTCTTCTTACAGAGTTGCAGCTCCAACCCCAATTTTCTCCTCACTGCAGGAGCAAAGCTGGCACATGCCATCAGCACATTATTGTACAATCCTTGCTGGGGCCGAGGTGGGAAAAGACATTCCAGCATCATTTCTGTCTATGCTTTCTCTGATCATCCCTGCCTGCCAAAGCAGGAGGGAAAATAACGGCCACATGGAGATACCGTCTCTGCATGCTTTAAGCTCTTTGTTATCCTCAGGAGTTGCAAAGAAAGCAAGACTGGCTGGGCATTGTGTTAATGATACTGTCAAGAGGCCAAAATAAAGTGCCACACCACAGCCCAGCCTTCTGCTATCAGCACTCCTGTCCCACAGTCATTTAGGCAATCAGGGTAACAGGCTGGAGAATATGCCAGTGGTCTGGAAAAGATCTTGACACTTGGCTTCTCCTGATAAGAACCTGGATCTGCTCAGAGTATGATCCTGCTACATGCTGATGGCTATACAAAGCACACCAATGCTGTAGTTTTGCTACACAACTGTTTTGCAACTATCAAACACACCTACAACAAAACCAGTTTGGTGGGAGGGACTTCCTTATATTTTCACATGTGGCTGCTGTCAGCAGGCTGGAATCTTGATACGCTACACAGCCAACCTGGCTGACTTCACTGGAGCCCTGCCAAGGACAAGTCCTGAGCTGAAAAGCTACTGCTTGTGCTTCCCACCACAAGACAGGAGAGGACAACCGAATGCAACATCTGGCCAAAACTTGTTTCCAGCTGCATCAAAGATGCATACAGATTCCATCCAAAGGTCAGCAGCTACAGTTCTCAATGAGGAATGCACTGGTTTTGAGACACAATGTTGTCACTGTGATCCACTTCCCCTACTGAGGGCAATCAACCCATTGTTCCCACTGAAAATGAGAAAGGGCTCAAGACATCTGAAATCAGAACTGCCTTTAAACCAAAATGATCCTAATGCATAAACACAGACTGATGCGTAACAGATTGATCCTACTTGCAGTAGGCAACTCTAAAAGACACCCTTTCTCCCTAGTTTCTCAGGAAAAGAGAAAAACAAACAAAACCCCCAACTATTTCCAGAGTCCAGAGCATGTGATTGGGCTGTAGGCATTCTGTAATGTATTACACTTCATACGCAAAACCAAAACAATCCTCTATACTGTTTAAATGTGAATTTACTGGCTATCTACTTTTTGAAGCCAATCATGTTGATAAAGCTGGGCTATATAACAAGTTAATTTGTACACTTCATTCATGTTATAAACAAGTTGAAACTGCATACATGTCCTGATTTAGAGTTTCTGAAAGACAACGACTTTATCCATTCTGGGCTCTTATAATGAAGGAATAGGGAATGCTAAAAGGTAGAGGCAGACAAGAAAGACAGTGAAGAGCAGAACTTACCTTCCACTGCAAAGAATGGAACCACTGATCCCTCAGGTAACTGTTTGCAGCCTGTAACAAACAAAAGTTACAGAATCATTAGCTTCTACCAGTATTTCAGATCACCCAGCCAAAACTAAGCAAATCATCCATATGTGTGCCCTAAAACCAATGAGGCTGCACTCACTGTATTCTTCTGAACTTTATGACCCTGTTTAACTTCACCCCCAGCCTCAGAGTGAAGAAAAATCTTCACTCAAAGCTACAACTTTACATTATAACCAGTATATTTTCACAGAAAGCATTGAAGATCTTGCTGCACATGTAAAACACTGAACCAAAACCTTACAAAACCTTAACCACCTATAAAACGGTGTCCAACCTAAAGACTGTGAAAAATCCTCCCTGGTTTCAATCAGGTTTTGTTCAGATCTTTAATGTCTGCAGGGCATTTGCCTTCGCTATTAATCACCAAGAGCAGAGTGAGAAGATGGGTTGACATTTTACACAGGGGGCAAGGCGTCCATATACTATTTTCCCTTCTAGTCCTGTTCCTCAGCTGGCCTCAAAAGCAATTCAAACAACATCTTAGCCCTTTCAGCGGTATTAAAACAGAGTGAAAAGTGTAGCACACATAGAGACGTGCAGCTACATGCACAGACTGCTTGCAGCAATGGCACAGATGTTGCAATAATCACTCCCAGTGATCGCCCGTTTTTGTCCATATTGAGCACAGCTGCCAAAAACCCTCAGTGTGAAGCCAGGTTCGTAGCCAATGAAGGAATAGTTCAACACTCCCAAAGGTCAAAAGGCTCGGTATCAAAAAATATAAAAGCATCTACAGTGACGTAAATATGCATGCCTTAACAAGGTGACATAAGCTTGAAGTATTTGAGTGGGTAGAGATGCCCTTTGGCTTTTCCAACTCTACCTTGCTGCTGCCAATGGGTAATTTTCACTCACAACTCAAAACACTTCACACAACCAGTGAAAATTACAGGATAGCCTCTAAATTCACATTAAAAAACCAAACAAAAATAAATAGTGAGGTACCTCACCAGCTAAAAGCCACATACTTCCAGTAAATTACAGCATCATGCATGAAATTTCACTGCCCAACACCTTTTCAGGTAAGTATTCAAAATGCGCACCATAGAAGGTATTTCATTTCCTGACACTGGCTCAGTTCACCGATGATGGCAAGAACACTGGAAGTACAAATGATGAATGGTTACCAAAACCATGTTTAACCTAAGATCAGATACTGATGTCTTGGTGATATAAATTTGGACTGGTTTCTCTGAATTAAATGGAATAATGCTTGTTTAGATATGTATTACATATTATTTATTTATGAAATAATGAGATTCTATTGCTCCTCCAGTAGATCTCAAGGCAGTAAAGCAGAGTAAATCTATGATAAATAATCTTGGCTGACCACAGAGTTTATCAAAAACAAACTTCCCATTTCATAAAGAATGCTGACATATCGGAATATGAATTTGCTACAAATAAGAAAAAAAATCCATAACTTTCTTTTCTTTATTTCCCCTCTTTGCATGGAATGAAAAATTATGAAAACTTTCAGAGTGCAGATCCTCATGATATATTGGTTTGCCAAAATTCAATCATTTTCTTCCCATTATTTACACAGTATTTACCGTATATGTGTGCATTATAACAGATAATGGCAGGGGGATTGAAACTAGGTGATCTTAAGGTCCTTTCCAACTAAACCATTCTGTGTTTTTATGATAAAACAGATCTTTTATCTACATATTATAGAATTTAATTTCAATTCAATATACTTCATACTATATTTTATTATAATAAAGGTCAAAAATGATTTGCCACAAAAAGCCCAAAGAACATTTTTAACATAATCAGAATGCATAAAGTAAATACGCTTAGATATTTTCTATCTTTGTCCAGACAAAATTCTTTTAAAAACCTCCACACTTCCTCGAAAAAATCAATTTGAAATGGAATTTTCTTTTTTTAAGAAAATTGTTTCATGGACGGAAACAAAAAACCCTTCATTTCAAATGCTAGCCTCAAAGCTCTTTAAAGAATAAGTAAAGCTGAAAGCTTTTGTAGGCTTGAATATGTATACAAAGAAACAGCATGAATAATAGTCCAATTTACGCATCCATTAATTCCTTTAAAAAAAAAACCATGTGCAGATTGAGTATATATGACCTATGCAAATTAAGATATTGCTATTTAAAATGATGAAATAAAAAATATTCCAGGGAGATGAAGTACTTGTCTCAAACAGGCAAAATGTCCATCTGATTTAGTCCCTGGTCTGACCACTATATGACTTGAACCAAAAATGCACTGAAGTCTAAAGTAAGAGCAAAAGCTAAAGCCCTAAATGGGAACTGCTGAGAACTGTTAATTATTCTGCTACCTCTCTGAGACCCCACTTAGACCATTGTGCACAGTGCTGGTGCCCTCAACATAAGAAGGACATGGAACTGTTGGAACAAGTCCAGAGGAGGCCGAGAGGATGAGCAGAGGCCACAGCACCTCCCATATGAAGAGAGGCTGAGAAAGTTGGGGCTGTTCAGCCTGGAGAAGAGAAGGCTGCGTGGAGACCTCAGAGCAGCTTCCAGTGTCTGAAGGGGGCCTACAAGAATGCTGGTGAGGGACTCTTCATCAGAGACTGTAGTGATAGGATAAGGGGTGATGGGTTTAAACTGAAACAGGGGAAGTTCAGGTTAGATGTAAGGAAGAAGTTATTTATCATGAGGGTGGTGAGGCACTCGAAGTTGTGTATGCTCCAGAGAAGTTGCAAATGCTCCAGCCCTGTTCAAGGCCAGTCTGGACAGTGCCTTCGGCTACACAGTCTAGTGTGAGTTGTCCCTGCCCATGGCAGGTGGGTTGGAACCGGATGATCTTCAGGCCCTTTCCAACCCAAACAATTCTATGATTCTATGATTCTGGGATGTCAGTAGCTACAGATTGTAAGACCACTACAAATAATTAGAAAACACTATGTTTAGACAAATTGTGCAACCAACTGGAGCCTGACATAAAGTGATGACAAGAAATTTTAATGAGGACAACAGCATCAGGCAGAGGTAGAACCACAAGTGGTCTGGACAAGAAAAGAAACAAAGAATGCTGTAAAAGGCAAAACCAAAACCAGCAGAGGAAAGACTTGTTTAGCTTGACAGCAACAGTATATGAAAAGCATTCAAAAAGTAAAATTAGCAAAGGGATCAGTTTTGAGGCGTGGGACCAAGCACTGTCCACGTATAGTGCTAGCTACCGTAAATGAGAAGTGACCAAGCAAACTTGCATCTGGATCTAGTTTAGGAGTTTTAACCGCTCTCAAACTAGAACCCCTCAGAATGTGGGTTGTCATTCAAGACCACTTCCAATGAAAACAAAGACAAAGACAACAAGGCAAACACAGAAGCAGAAAACCAAACCTTTAGGGAATCCCCACACTTCTATTAATGATCAGAACTCAACGGTCCAAGGCACTTGGCGTCATTCACCAGCATTCTTTCCACAGTGTTCACTACAGATAGACTGAACGCATTTAACCCAACCACTATTATCTGCATGGAGCTGTCTGACATTGTCATTCCCTGCTTCTCCCAGGCAGCAGAGACTAATCCTTCCAGTGCACCCTTCCGCCTGACTGATTCCATCACACTGCAAAACCACAGTGATGTGCAGGAAATGCTGCATCTTTTGCAGAGGACAACGAGGAGCTCATTCTTGCACAGCATCTCTTGTTCCTCCCTCCTCTTGTTCAGGCTTACACTGAGAAAGGGACCACAGGGAGTATTTCTTTCTTACCCAAAGAACCGTGAGCTTCAAAGCATGCCAGGATGACAGAAGAGACACCAGGCTCTTGTCAGTGCTCATCCAGACATCTGCCCAGCTGATGGCCACCTCTGCACACAGTGACTTACTCAAGCATACACGTTATTGTGCATAGAACATTTCGGAGCAATGAGCACCGAAGTGTAAAATAGTGGAGGAAACTACAATTCATTTATAGGGGCTGCACATACATATTTACAATCTTATCTGATGTGCACTCCTGGAGCCCAGCACTTCTGCACTGAAGTCATCACTTCCTAGGAACTGACACTTACATTTTTGTACTCCAGCTGAGGGCATAGCCTACTATATTTACTCAGCTCTAGGGTACAATAAAAAGGAGAAAATGAGACATGAAAGACTTTAAAACAGGCTTTCCTTAGGGATCCTGACCGCACAGGCAAAGTTGTTCTTATTCTCAGCCTTGCCCACACAGTGCGTTCAGTTCTACACCACTGATCTTACTCCTACCTTTTGAACTTAAAATAAGATTCAACCTAGAAATGTTTTACCTGTTGTTACTACAAGTAGTCAATGAGATAGGAATGAATCACCAAGGAGATTTTATAGCATATCTATACAAAATAATAATGTAGACCTTCTGTCTGTTTGTTCAGGCCACAATTCTGCTAAGTATTTTGCTCTCAAATGCAATGGCTTTAGAAGGGTAGAGGGAGGCACCTGGTACAAACTGATGGGAGCTTCTTGCACAATCAAGCCCTCTGGTTGCTTTTGCACAATGACAACACTGTAGAAAGTACTGTAGAGAACAGGAAAATGTGGCAGTAAAACTCTTAGAAGTGCACGAAGATTCAGACTACTTGTAGCTTACTTATTATTATTCCAATGAGGAAGAATATTTACTTTAAGAATGCCTACTGTAGGTAATACTCTTTTTTTCCTGGAATTGTGTTTTGAAGGATTTTATAGTCTAATTTTTGGGGTGTAAATGTTCAGTCAGAAAGGAAAAAGCCACCTGGGATCAGCTTCAGTACCAAGTTTACCCACAGGATTAATTTAATCAGCTTCAAAAAGACTGCTCAGGGGAGCAAAACTGTGGAAAAGATTAAATGTCAGCATACAGAGAGCTTTGGTCAACATGAGTAAATTTACATCTCTGCTCAAAAACGGGAAGTATTTTTCTCTGCACCCAAACTACTTCATTTCTTAGTCAACAAGTACAAATACACTTCTTCATTAATAAGCAGCAAACTTTTTAAAAGCAGATTTTCTTCTTGTTCACATAAGTAGGAAACTGAACACTTTGTTTCACGCCAGCATTACAGCCCCTGCAGTGATTTCCACCCAGGCAAGGAGGAGGCAAAATAGGAACCTGTGTGCTGCTGAGAAACAGAACACTTCAAACTCTGCAAGAAACCAACCACTCCAGAAATGATGGTGAAGACCTTGAGCTAACATGCTCACAGCTCCATTGGTAATAATACTTCTACAGCAGCAAGCATCAGCAGAAAACTTGTCATTTCTACCACACATGCCATGCTACCAAGTGCCTTTAACAGTAAGCTAGCACTACACCATCCCTTTTTACTGGCATGTGTGTTACTCAGAAAGATACAAGAACAGGCTTGTTCACGTAGCAAAAAGTTCCCAGATTTTTCCTTGTAACAGCGTCCTTCACACATAACCTTTAAGGGATTTTGCCATCTGAAAAGATGTGGCAATAAATGGGATTTGATGATCCACATTTTGTTTTAACTCATCCTGTTTTCATTCTATGTTTCTCTCCCTCGTTTGCTTTCTGGTTAGCAGGATAGGGTTTTGTTATGCTTTCCTCCAGCTGATACTCATTACTGGGACCCATAAAATATTGCAGGCTTCTCTGTACCAATTTATTATCAGCCACAGGAACAGCGGAGCAGCTCAGGGCTGCAGGAAGTCAAACCCCCATGGCACTGCTGCTTCATGCAGACTACAAAACCTTTATACTGCTGATGCAAACCCCAGTTGCACCTCCACAACACAGGCAGGCCTGTGAAATCTGCCACTCTTCTGGCTTAACTCAAGGTACAGAGAGAGCTGCTGGTAATTGACAGAAATGCTATTTTCCTCGTGAAAATAATTCCCATCTCTGCTGGATTCTGGTCCTGGCACGATCCCTCCACACCAGCGACATCGGCCGGACTTGCACTTAAAACAAAAGCCAGGTTTCCACAAGGAGACTGAATTAAAACGTCACTAAAAAACCCAGTGGAAACTCTTACTGTGGGGACTCCCTGGCAAAAACAGTGTGCTCGAGCACCGAGCTGAACGTGTGACTGTTGTGCTTGTCAAGGCTTCCTGCTCTGTTTGTTTTTCCTTCTGACTACACTCGATTGCCAACAAATGAATAAAGCAACGCCAGCCATACGGATGGAAGTGATGGCTTCGAGGCATTTAGGACCCATCCAAAAGAAAGGACACCATGGGGAAGTAGGCAGTACTGTCATGCCTGAGACACCAACATCTTTTTCCTGGGACCCTCTCTACATGTAGTGCTAAGCAAGTTGTGAAATGACACCCTGGAAGTTTTCCCCAATGTCTTTCAAAAGGTTATTCCAATTATTTCACTATCAGTAGCAGCATCCTCTCCACAATCATCCACCCAATACCATAATCAACACTGTGTTTTAAAAATGGAAGGCAGAAGAGCAGAAGTTCAGCCCCGCTATTACTAAAGAGCTCACACACTTCTTCAAAGGCTAAATTTAGTTCCTGTTTCCTGGCCTTAGACTTTGTGGCCTACAAGCCAGCTTCAGCAACACCTTTTTTCACACCTGCTATGCCAATTGCAGGGTAGAGAATCACACCCAGTGAGAGCTGATTGCCTCTTATCAGAAGGACCAGGGAACATCTCACTTGCAGGAGGAAAGAAAACGAGTCCCTAGCATGCCTAGACTGTCCATGACTTCCCAAAAACTGACTGTGCCTCCCACAAGGGACAATGAGCATCCCCAAACACCAGGCAGTGAAACACGCCTATCTTCAGACAGTTGTGCTGTAGCAACAAACACTGAGTGGGAAGCACAGGCATGAAGATGCCTTTTCGATGCAATCCCAGCCCAGATTAAGCTACTGCTGCATGAGAACCAAATCCTCCTCTGAAACCCAGGTAGACACATCCTGTTGATCATGATCCGATTTCCTAGGAGGAGCTGCATCACCTCCGGTGCTGCTTGTCACATTTCATGTGTTAAAATAGGTTGGCATGGGTCAGTATTGCTATGGGAGGACATCAGGATGATGTAAGGAAAGGTAATGGCACTCTTCCTTCTCTGACTCATTACTGTGCAGTAATGAGCCAGAAATAGAGCTTGGTGACAGCAGACACGGGGAATGAGAACTTGAACATGGACTCTTGTGTTTGTCACAGAATCATGGAACCATAGAATCATTTAGGTTGGAAAAGACCTTTAGTATCAGCAGGTCCAATTGTTAACATAACACCTCCAAGTCCACTAAACCATGTCCCTAAGCACCACATCTACAGGTCTTCTAAGTACCTCCAGGGATGGTGACTCAACCACTTCCCTGGGCAGCCTATTCCAATGCTTGACAACGCTTTCCATGAAGAAATTATTCCTAGTATCCAACCTAAACCTCCCCTGGTGCAACCTGGGGCCATCTCCTTTTAAGCTATCACTTGTTACTTGGTAGAAGAGACTGACCCACCTCACTACATCCTCCTTTCAGGAGTTGTAGGGAGTGGAAAGGTTCCCCCTGAGCGTTCTCTTCTCCAGACTGAACCCCTCAGGTCCCTCAGCCGTTCCCCATCACACTGTGCTCCAGGTCCTACACCAGCTCCGTTGCCCTTCTCTGGCCCCACTCCAGCACCTCAATGCCTCTCTTGCACTGAGGGGCCCAGAGCCAAACACAGGATTCGAGGTTCACCTCACCAGTGCCCAGTGCAGGGGAACAACCACTGCCCTGGCCCTGCTGCCACACTGGTGCTGGTATAGGCCAGGATGCTGTTGACTTGGCTGCCTGGGCACAAGCTGCTCATGTCCAGCTCCATCAATCAGCAAGCCCAGGTCCTTTCCCACCGAGCAGCTTTAGAGCCACTCTTCCCTAAGCCTGGAGCGTTTCAAGGGGTTGTGACCCAACTTGATCCCCTCATCCAGATCATTGTTCAAGTTTTTATACAGAGCTGGCCCCACTACTGAGCCCTGGGCAACACCACTTGTGACCAGCCACCAACTGGACTTAACTCCATTCACCACCATGCTTCGGCCTCAGTCACCCACCCAGGTTTTACCCAGTGAACAGCACACGCACCCAAGCCACACGAAGCCAGTTCCTCTAGGAGAATGCTGTGGGAAATGGTATCAAAGGCTCTATTAAAGTCTACACAGACAACATCCAAAGCGTTTCCCTCATTCACTAAGTGGGCCACCTTGTCATAGAATGAGATCAGGTTACTCAAGCAGGACCTGCCTTTTATAAACCTGTGCAAACTGGGCATTGTCACCTTGCTGTCCTGCACATGCCCCATGATTGCACTGAAGATGCTTTGCTCCAAAACCTTCTCTGGCACCAAGGTCTGGCTGACAGGCCTAAAAGTTCCCTAGATGTCAAACCACGCCAACAGTATCCCCTGCTATTAAAGAATTTACGATGCAGCATGTGCAAAACATATGTCATAATATGAAACTGATATTAATCAGAAATATTAAGTAAATTGGGGGGAAGTCAAAACAGTTCATTTAAATGTTTTTCTATATCTGAACTTCATTTAGAGCAAAACCTTGGGAACAAACAAACAAACTAACAAAAGAAACAGATTTTACCAAAAGCACACTTCAGAAACAGTACATGTTTTGGACCAGTTTGACTTGTTCCACTCTCATACACTTCCTCATACCAGAGTTGGACATTACATCAGAGAACGCCGCTGCTCCAACTAGCAGGGCAGAATGACTTTGTAAAAGATTGGAAGTCCCCACTTCCCATAAACATGTAAAGTCTTTTGGAACACTGGAAATAACTGAAGCATGTACGCGCTAATTTCTTGGCATCTCTGTTCCCCAGCTCATCTTTTGGATGCTTAGGCTCTATTACGTGTACTAGAGAATATCAGCTGAACTCAACTACTTGGTAAATCAAGTTTTTTGGATCTTGATCTCTTAAGTATGCTAAACATAACTTTTAGTACTGGTTTGGATACTTGAATACGCATTACAACTGTATAAGGGAAAGCTATTTTTATATTCTCTTAATCTGACCACATTTGATGAATCGAGACACTACCGAAGACCAAGTCATACTAAAAACACTTTCAAAGTTTGTATTTTCAATTATGCTGAAATTCCCATAGAGTTCTAATGTAACCTGATCCAGTCTGCTCAGCCAGTCAGCAATAAACATAACAGAAGCCCAGTTCACTCCACTTCTTTCGCCAGTCCTATGAGGTTACATAAAGACACGGATCTTTTCCAAGAAAATACCAAAGCTTCCATGCTAAGATGTTACTTTCTCACAAATGTAATTATTTGTGTGTTCCGTTTGTTGGTTTTTATTTAAAGAAACAAATGTCAGGCTGCTCCGGATTAAAGTCCGCACACCCTACCAATTTCCTTTAAACTCAGCAGGGAGCTGTGGGTTCCAACTTTTATCTTGTTTCCTATTAAGCAGGCCCATAAAGGCAGCTACCACAGATTAGAGAATACTTAGAAAGGGTATTTGTAAAGACAGGTCTAACTATTCCAGCTGTTGAAACAGACACAGACATAAATGCTAGCCACTAAGGAAATCTATGGAAAAAACAGTCAAAACTATCACAAGAAAAATATCAAAATCATCCATCAACTTGACCAAAGAGTTTCTAATTAATTCAATGGATAGGGTAAAGAAGATTTCATCAATAATGAGGACTCTAATCTAGCTGTTGGGAAACCATGGCTCATCTTCCTGTGTTCCCCAATGTCACACACAGTAAAGGCTTTTCACACCACAGAATCAGGACATAGGTGGACTTGCAGCAGCCTGTCTGAAATTCAGACTCCCTATACCCCCCCAGTAATGCTTAAATTTGATAAGTCATTTTGAGCCAGAGAAACTCAATAAGCACCAAGCAGAGGTGTTTATGTACGGCTCCACATGCAATGAGGCACATCCCTGTGCTTCAAGGACATGTGGAAAGACACACAAATGCCACCTATAGAGCAGGAGAGTTAGATGTTCTCATGTCATCCCAAACATACTTTACTGAACCATTTTTGAATTAGAATGGGGGAATGGCTGCAGCATCCTTTTACAGGGCTGCAAAACCACAGGATTACATCAGTAAAGAAAATGAAGCAGAGCTCCGGAAACACAATTCACAAAGGATGTGTCCGTGAACGTTTCCATGTACATCTCTAAGCATTTCAGAGTGAAATTTGCTATGCTGAAAATCATCAAAACCTCATGACATTCCAAACCCCAGCCACAGGATCCATGTGAAGTGCTGAAGTATTGTGTTGACTGGGCTGCTGCTAAACAGCTCTGCATACGGATAGACCTGTCTGAAATGAAAGGAAGGAGAGCTAATATTAGCACGACTTAGTGCTAGTCACATTGGCTTCCCAACTCAGAGTCAAGTTTGCTGTTCCATGTCTCTACAGAAGTCTATAGGATGGAAAACATAGACCAGCCCAGCACCTAGCCCTGGGCTACTGAACTGACACCACCTGGGTTATTTTTCTCATGATCTGCAGGTCATGAAGAAAGTCACTTCAGAAGAGCTTTAACTAAATCCTCTCTAGATACACATGGTGTCACGTACTTTGTCGCCCTACAAGGGCTCCAGCAAACAATTCACCACTATGAAATGATTAAACACTGGACCGTGCACCATGGATCAGCGCAATGTGTACCATAATTCTCTTGGACAAAGAATCCAGCAGGCATGGTCATCACAGTCATTACGGTATCATTCACTATGTTCCTACCTTTTTACCTACTGGACTACATTTTGTGCAAAAGTGGTATAGTCAATGTTTGAATGTACACATCCCAATACACAAGCTGTATTATAATCAATCCTTTGAAGTGATTCTTACTTTTTCAAGAAAAAAAAAATACTATTTGATTTTTCATGAGCTATCCACAGCTTAAACTGATCTTTCCATTTTCTGCAGAAATTGCTCACCCAGTCTCTTGACAGCCCTACCTGCAATAGTCATCGCTCTATATTTAAGGGAAAAAGCAAATTCCCAAAGGGTAACATGTAAAATTGTCTTTGAAACAATGTGAAGAACTATGGTAAGAGTTAAGTTGGAGTCAACTCAGCCTCCGTTGTGACTGTTCAAAGTTCTCTGGGGGCACTGCATCTGGGTTTTCAATTGCTTTTCTTTTCCTACTTGAAAGCAGTTCCAAAGCTCAGCGCTGTGGAGTGCTTTTCTGTCTCTGAAACTTGCAGAGACCTAAGGAGTCTTACAAAGCCTCACAAGTGGATGAGGAAATCTGGAGCAACATAAACACAGTGCGTTCTGTTTGAAAACCACGCTTAGAGAACCAGCATATGTAGACATCCATACAAATGTACTGTGTCTTCCACTGAAGATCAGGTATCTGTTTTCGAAAGATACCTGTCAGTATCAGTGCAAGTTATGGGTTTCCTCTATGAATTGAAGGATGACATTTTTAACTTGTTTCATGCAGTATATAGGATTATATGTAAAAATACGACTGTTCCAGACCCGCATCAATGTGCCTTTCCACAGAGTATTATACTGATGCACAAAATCAGCAAGAAGATTTAATCGCTGTGGCCCAAAATTTCCATTCTAACTGTCAAAAAACATGAAGAGTTTCAGATTTATCACCCTCAGCAAATTTTCTGGTGGTTAGATAATTTGACAGCATCGGGTTCTCTGCCTTTTCTGAGTCCATTTAATTAAGATTTCATGCATAGCAAACAGAAGTTAAAGGAGATTCATAGTAAGAGAGAAAGAAAATTGTACTTTAATGTTTACTGTACCTGCAGTAAGACAGTACCCCCCGGGATCGTGAGCTGTAAACAGTACTTAGGGGCATTCTCCCAGGAGAGCAGTTGAACGTCTTCAATAGCACTGTAGGAAATGGAGTTTTCCATGTACCCAGTTGGCTGCAAGAAAACAGAAGAGAGGGGAAAAAATGTTTAATTAGTCATCAGAAGTTTCACAATTTCAAGGTAAGAACAGCACTGTCAAAGCTATTCTTGGTGTTGAAAATATCTCCAAGATATCTAATTGGAAAGCAAAATTCCTATACAGGCCATTCAACAGACAGATCTATCCAGACACCTTCATCCAACTCATTCAAGTGTTAAGATTACTCACACAAAAACAAAACCAGGTTAGACCGAGGTGCCCGAAATACACAAATGTCAAACTGCATTTGTTCTGGACCCAAAATCAATGGAACCTCATTTCAAGTTGAACGAAGCATGAAGGGGTCTGGCCATGCACACGCTATCAGTGCACAAAGAAGCACCTCAATCACACATACAGAATAGCAGTGTACTATATTAAAGTAGTTCTATTCCACTTGTTCTTCTCTCTGGCTGCAAGGTTGATCAAGCACAATCATCAAGATCTAGACTGCTACATTTGAAAGTGGTTCTCAGGGTTCTAAAGATTCAACCTTCAGCTTCTGGACTCAAGCAAACGCAGAGAAACCAACCTACTCATCTTAGCCTGTACGTAAGTACTGGTTTCCTTCACAGACTGCTGATGCCCAGTTTAAAGTGAAAGTCACAATTAAAAGATAAATAAGTAACTTTGCAATCACATGTACAACATAAATTGGTGGTAGCAAGGCAACAGACAAACCTGAAACTCTGTATTAGTAGCCCCTAAATTCTTAGGCATTACAGAAGTAGAGTTATCTCTGAGATAACCTGAAATATAAATGTATGTACACAAACACAGGTAAACTCGTGTCCTAAACGTAAGTAAATACACAGAGATATAGCTGTGTGCCTATTGAGTATGCGTACGCACACCATACTTTACCCAAGTCTTCATGTTGTTTAAGTGATTTGAGTATTTACCAGAGGTCCTCAAAGATGTCATTTATTTCGCTTTGCTACAGCATAAGCAAACTCATCAGTATTGCTATGGCACAGGAACTCTTTCTTTACAAAAATGATTAATCCCACCACGTGGAAACCCTTTGCATTGGACATGACTTGAAAGAGAATAAAGCTCATCACATTTATGAATTATTTTCTCACTATTACTAGTTTTACATATAAGTTAAACTTCTCAAACTTACTCCCACTGTGCCCAATACATTAGTATTTTTAACCGACAGCCTTGAAATAAAGAAGGCAAGGGAGAAACCACATCTATTTCAGGGTCAAACGGGGCCAACTCTTAAAATCACAACACAGGATTCCTGGGGGCGAGTGTGAAATAAGCAAGTTGCATTTAGAACGTCTCTGCTTCTAATTGGTACGGCTTTCTTCCATAAGTTAAGTAGGTGGTGCATCTGGGAACCATACTTTGAAGTTATACACTTCATACATGTTCATAATGCCATAACGTCATCTGCCAAAATGCAATGAAGTGCCTGTCATCCACCTTTGCTGCTGCACAAAGTCACTTGTTTTTTTCAGCAAGAAAACCCCAGCAAGGCAGGGAACTGAACTTTAATACCTTTCTCAGTAACGTTTGTAGTGGCAACGTTCATTCTACACTAGCCCTCACCGAAAACAATATTCACTGTCTCTTTAACAAAAACCTTGTTATGCAGGAAGTATGATAAACTTCTGCTTATTCATTTACCCACAATATTGTTCTACACTAGTGACTGGAATCCCAGTGGCTTAACGCTGATACTCTACGTCATGCATTGCCTACTGGAGAGTAATTATCTCGTTTTCACAGGAAGCCAAAGGCCCCAGATCCTTCGGTAATCAGCATTATAACACTCAGGGAAAAATATGAAAACAGCCAGCATAAAATCTAGTATGCTCAGGAGGAAAAGTTATCAAAAACATGCTCTGAAAGACTGGAGAAGGAAGAAATCCAGACCCAGCCGACACAAATATGGAATGAAATGAATCAAAGCAATTTAAATTTCTCTCTTAAGGTGCTGCCTGCCCTTAATACCCTCCATTAACTTCAAAGAGGATTTGAAGAATTCTCACAGAATCTGTTCCCAAGAGAAGCCTCTTCTATACCTTAAACCATCCATTTAAACAGCATTAAAGACAACTGATCCAGTTCAATCACAGCCATACACAAGTTATTTCATCCCAGGCATAAACCTCTTTTCAGAGGACAGTCCTTTTCATTAAGAGGAATTGAGAAACAGAGTTCTCCAGTTAGCAAAGGGTGGGAAGACTACATGGAATTACACAGGTGGCTCATCTCTCCAAATGAAAGCATTGTGCCAATGAGGTAGTTGATAAGGCATTCGTATGATTCCACTTCCATACCTTTCTAGCCATAACATACGCAAAGCTTTAATAAAGTTGTTTGCCATCTTATTCCAAAAATTAATAGCTCAACTCTACTTTAACCCCGATAAGCACCATCATATGCACTATTTCTGTTTTCATTACAAATACCATGTTCTACGAAGTGTTTTCAGTTCTGAAAACAGCAGCTATAGGCAGCTTCACCTCAGTTTTGCAGTCAAGAGTCTAAAGCAAAGTGATTTATCACTGTGTGGAGCTCCTTGAAAGCTGCTCCTCTAGATGGTGTCAAACACTGACAACCACACACACCAGAGCTGTACAGAGCTGAAACAGCTGCCCTCAGACCTGAGACTTCCCTGTCCTCACAAAGCCATGGTGGTCCTCACAGAGAGACCACAGCACCAAGGAGGTGAAGGTCAGCCCCACAAAACGGTGTCCTCTCCCTAATCCCTGCACACACATGGAGGCAGGATAGAGCAGCGTTCCCCAGTTGTGTTTTCTCAAGACCAAGCACAGTTCTGCTGTTTATCGGTAAATGGCCTGAGGTAAAACCACAGCCTGAGTCACTGGCTCCTCTCAAAACACAGGCTATTTTGACATTCAGGTATGCAAACGTAGCTCACGGTGAATCATTGTGGTTGATAAATAAGCAGTGCAAGTGCTGGACCTTCTCATACTCCTGTTGGTCCTGCTTACACACACATCTATCCCCCTGGAGCTTCACCCTCACCCCCAGGTTGCTCCATGGGAAATTCAAATTAAAACAAAACACAAGACCAGAAATGTGGATTCAGAGATTTGAGAACACCAAAAATGAGACAGATCCTCAGTGGGTCACCACAAAGCATCCGGCATCAATACTAGTCTTACGCAGCATTCCCACCTCCATGCAACCACTTCTTTCTGCCCACACAAGTATTTGCCTGGCTGTGGCATCAGGTCCATCAGGGAGCCCCCATTCAGCTTTTGACAGATTACTTTAGCTCCTCCAGCCCCAGTTCCAATGGGAACCAGAAACTAGTAGGCTGACATAAATTAGGGGGCAGCAGTGGGAAGGGAGTGAACAGTGAGGACCTGAATATTTCAGTCTAATTAATGATATGAGACAGTCAAAAGCCACTGCATCTTTCAGCAGTAATACATCAAGTTCTCTTGAAAATGCCTTTATTTGAAAAAATAATAATTCTTATTTTTACAGCTGTCAGTTTTGAACAGATATTTATATTTCTTGGCAAAGTCTGAAATTTATCAAACGAAGCAAGATAATGCACTGTTCTCATTCCCTCTACAAAACTAATCCTGACTTTGGAAACTTCAGCCAGAGTATCTACATATGTCAGCTTACAGATTTACAGCTGCAGTTTTAACTTCTGGCTGCTTGCTGTTGAACATGCTCTGCAAGAGACTCATAAATGAAAATGAAATTTATTACAACAAACAAAAACCCTAAGTCAAGGAAACATTTTTCTCCTCACATTAGTCTTTAGCCTCCTAATGAAACATGCAACTTCTCCGTTGGGAAATCAGGTATGTTTTAACCTCAGTGAGAACTTCGTCTTTTTTCAGTTCCACAAAGATTTATTAATCATACAGCTTTGAAACAACTTTGTACCAGAATAGCCACAAACCAAAACTCACTATAAATCAAATCTTAGGGGAATCCAGTGCTCCCAAAACTTCAAGAACATGTAGGCTCACACGAAAGGATAGTTTTCTCTTAGTGTTTCTGGGAAACAGTCAGCAGCAGCAGACTACTCAATAATGCAAAAATCTGCCTACTTGCTTTCATGGGAAATTCTAAAAGGGAAAGAATAAACATGATGTCTATTGTTAATACGGGGCTTGTATGCACTTACTCATATAATAATGCACTAAATCTTCAGCTGTGCATTTTCCAAAGAAAGCGTCTAGAAAAGATGGATTCTACAAACATAGATCGTTATTTGCATTAAAACATATTTAGACTGACAACTCCCACCAACACAGCAACAATGAAGAATGATTTTCCCAATTAAATACTCCAGATGGTGGGGGGAAACGGGGCTATTCCAGACCCTTGCTCTTCTACTGACAGGTGCTTATTTCTTTCTCAGCTGCTTTTAAGAATGAGCCATGCTGCTGTAGCCCAGGATGATGAGCATATTGTATTACATACAAGTTTTCCATACCCAAATAAGATTCAGTCCTGATGAATAGCATGTAGGAAGAGCTGATTGGTCTCAAAACTTTTGATGGGGGTGGAGACTATTCAGTCAGCACACTGAAGGGTAATGGACTCTGGAACTGCTGAAAACAATGGGCAATTTCAAATAAATCTCAGTTAGGAGACATCCATGGCTCCAGACAACGTCCCTGCAAACACAGCTAGCTCAGATAAGGGCAATTAACATCTTTGTTCATTAACTCCATAACCTATCAGGCAACATTTATCAAGTTAAACAATTAGTAATACTACGCCATAACATGCAGCACAGCACACTTTGTCTCACTCTTGATATGGAAGAATTTACTGCCACGCACACTTGTCAGAATGACTTGAAAGAGTGTAAAGTCAATGTTAATCTCCCAGAGATTGATGTGATAAGAAAAAAGGCTGAAAGACTAATAGCTGGGAGACACTCAACTCTGCCCCAAAGCTGCACAAAGGAATTTCTGAGCTTCCTTGGAACAACACTGCATCTAATCCATAACACTGCATCTAATCCATCACACTTCCCAGACCCCCAGCCTGCCCATCATGACCATTCCCTTCCCACTTTACACAATATGTAGGAGATTTCATGTGCTGAAGCATAGCAAAAGACCTCATTTGCTCTATTCATTGTGAGTATGACTACATTAGGTGAAACAGATGCTTAATCCAGGGAAACTGCGGAGAACGGATCTCTCCATGGGGCGAACCTGAATTATTTCTGCTTGGAGCTGCTGTGCTCCCAAGTGCCTCCAAGTTTGGTAGCGCTGCTTGGTGGGGTTTTGGTAAGTTTTGCAGCTTTTTGATGCATGGAAACAAATTTGGACACAGAAGCCCAAATCTTCAGGCTCTACCCATCCATGTTAGTTGCAGCCTACAATGTACTAGTGCGTAATTAATGATAGGAAAAAGAGGGAGGGGTTTTCCTACGACATTTGTTTGTGTGCAGTGACTGTGTCTACAAACATCCCTGCCTGTATGTGTCTGTACACATATACACACACACCTGTCTTTATAGCAACACACAGATAAAAGATAGTAGAAATATATCCCGTATTCTTCTACGCAGAAATACATCAGCAACTGTCATATCAGTGCAAAGTAGCTTGTGACGCAACTTAATTGAAAAAAGCTAGATCCACACCTGTGCTGATCATCCAAAAGGCTTCAGTGAAACTTCACTGATTTATACCAGCTGGGAATCCAATTCAGAAATTCAAGAGAAATACGACCAAATCTAGCTTTGCCGCAAAAAGGTGCATAAATCTCCTTCCTCTAAATATTTAAGCGAAGTAAGACCAGAGGCTGCTGCATTAACTAACCTTACTAAACTGATAAAAATGTAAGAGCTGCCAGTAAGAAACAGACTATCCCAAATTGTGCAGGGAAAAAAACCCCTTCTAATCTGCAGTGGGCCTGAATTACCAATTTTGTGGAGCTACAGAATACGGACAGGCCAAAACTGTTCCTCAAATAGCTGATAAAAAAAACCCTGGTCTCAACACTAAGACATATGAGCTATAAAATCTGTGAAATCGGCACAGCAGACACCAGCAGAGGGAAGGACTTCAAATTGATTCAGATCTAAAATAAGTTTAAAGCACAGAAGTTCATCATTAAGAAGAAGGAAGGGAAAATAATGTCATATTACGGGATATGTACTGTGACATATGGAAAATGTCATTATTTAGCTGAAATGCATATAGTTTTCATTGAGGCTTTGTTTTGTTTCATTTTAATTAGGAGATCCTTCTCTTTTACTGTCAAAGCCAGCTGAAGGCGCGCTTCTGAGTGTTCAGTTTATTTTACCCATGGAGCTATTTTAATTTCTGGTGTAAAATAAAACATGTATCTTGACTTTCTGAAGATGCTCATCATCAAGATGATCTCATTAAGCCGCCCATAAGAAATCAATCCCTTCTCTCTGGCTACCTCTGCATGACAAAAGGAATCCCACTGGGACTTCCAGGAGCACTGAATACTTTATCAGTTGCAGTGCTGATGTCCAAAAACCTCTCTCTGAGGTCAAGCCTATATGGGAAACCGTGCCTCCCACTTTCAAGCCTCTGCTGGCAGGGATGAGAACGTGCTGCAAGGTGCACCCAGTGCAGAGCTGGAGGCCAATCACAGCTCACCATCAAGATGGGGGCCAAATCCACCAGGCCACTGTCAATGGGCAGGAAGGCTGCTCCCAGAGAAGTGATCAGGAGCAGGAAGAGGAGGGAGCTGTGCTTGACACAACCTGCCAGACAAGAGACTTTCAGGCACTGGCTCAACTCGCCTGCCAAGGTGGAGAGCCTCTGCTTGGGGCAGCAATTCCCCAAGCACGCACTGCAAACATGCTGATAAAAACACGAGCTGCAGCCTTCAACCCCTCCCAGTGAGTGCAGGAACTGGAACAGAAGAATTCCTATCCCCTCACCAACCCAGAGGAAGAAAACCTCAGTTAAGGTTGCAGCTGCATCATCCTCTTGGTCATGCCCTAGGTGACATGAGAAGCCTGAGGGATGTGGGAAAGAGCTCAGACTTCCTGACTCCAACTATGTGAATCAGCTCCAAAAGCATCCTCCTCCTCCTCCTCCAAAACTGCATGACCATAAGGACTATTCCTTAGCAGGGTTCATGTTCTCCATCCCTTTGCATCTATCACTGCACTACATGACATCCCCTCTGGGGAAGAAATACTTGTTAACCTTGATGAGACAGGTAGGTTACTTATGCATTTTTGAAATTAATTCAGGAAGGAAGGGACTCCACGAGCCAAAATACAGTAGGTACATACCTTCTTCAGAAGGAGCAGTAAGTACCAAGAGCAGCAGGGACTTACTGCCTAAGACTATACACACATGTACTTCTGTGAAATGACTGACAGAGGAATATTATAAAATCCCTAACTTTTGCCCAGAACACGAAACATCTACTGACTGCTAAACAGATCTTTGCTAAGTCACCATAGCAACGATGATGTGACAGAAAACAAAACCACATCCACAAACTGTTCTTTAGTCAAGGCTGCTCTCTATTTTCAATTCCCTTTCAATAAACCAGCCATATCACATGCCATGAAATGCATCAAACACTGATAAACCAGAGCAGAAAGGGTTGTAAGGATTTCACACCACGCAAACACAATGTACACTATACCAAAATGCCACTCTTTAATGAGTACTTTAACAGGGGCAGCCCTGAGAGCTGGAAATGAAAGCTGCTTTCACAGAACTGCATAATGGTTGAGATTGGAAGGGTCCATCAGGGGTCAGAAAGTCCAAGCTCCCTACTCAAGTCAGGTCACCCCTAACAACATTACTCAGGATTGTGTCCAGATGGCTCTTGAACCTCTCCAGGCAATGAGACTCAACAACCTCTCTGAGCAACCTATTCCAGTGCTCAGTCACCCTCACAGTAAAGTTCTTCCTCATGTTCAGGTGGAACTTAGTTTATGCCCATTGCCTCTGGTCCTAATGCTTGCCACCACTAAGAAGAGTCTGGCCCCAATATCTTGACACCCTCCCTTCAGATGCTTAAGCACACTGATCACATCTCCCCAGACTCCAAATGAAAAGTTGGCACATGGAAAATAATCAGCGTGCTAAATAACTGGAAATGTGGACAAACTGACATGTACCACAAACAGGAGACTGCTGTCCAGCTTTGTTTCTCAGAACGCATTTAGGTAATTGCAGTAGCTTGGTCCTGCTGCACACTGTCCTTGCACTTACAGCAGCTTTTACTTCTGGTTTACAGATCTCTGAAGGCCTGTCGCTCATTATCTCTCGTGGGTCAGCAGAAGGTTAAGAAGGAAACCACATCTGTTATCAGTAGGGTCACATCCACTGTGCAAGGATCTGCACCTCCCATGGAAGAATTTAGGGTTTTACAAAGCAAGAAGGCTGAAGGCAGCTGCAAGGGAAGAAATATGTTCACCTCTGTCACCTGTGCATATGAAGTCTAACCTGAAAGGTGATCCAAGTATAAAGCACAGAACTGGGAAGAAGCTGAGCTATGTATGACCCCATGCCCTTTAGAAATACAAAATCTGACTCATGGGCTCTGCGATGCTGACAGTTCTCATCACCTTTCTCATGCACATATCAGCTCATTTCTTACTACATTTTCTTTGCAAGATCTAGAAATTGTTGTGAAACTAAACATAGCATAAATGTGATATGTTTATTGTTTAAACAAGTATTCACTTATCAAGCCCATGCCTTTTACGTGCAGAGCCATGAAACCCCTAGACACTGTAACAGTCAAATGGTTTCCATAAACAAATTTTTTCCTTTTATTTTTAATTAATTTTTAATTTCCAGAATGCCACATCCAATCTCAATCCGATGAAAAAGTACAGGACAGGGAGTGCAGTAACCCAACTACGCTTCTGAATTCCCAGCAGAGAATGCTCTATTCTGACCTTTTTTGGTGAAAAGACAAGCAGGTCTTGAGTTCCCAGCAAAATATTAATACAGCTCCCTGGTGTACATTAGATAAAAGAAAGGACGTGTAGCTGAGCCTTCAAAAAAGCCGTTTGTCTGTTAATGACAGTCTCACTAAACTCCCGCTGTTATTAGGCAAAAAACCCCAGTGACCTCCTCAGGATGAGTCACAGCCACTTGGAATCACCTTCTGCTACGGGATGAGGTGGGAAAACAGTTAAAGTGCCAGTGTTCTGTTTCACATGTCTTACCTTCAACACTAATTTGCATGGTTCTACAGAGTTTTAAGTGAGATCCAGCTCCGACATCTGCCACAGTGATTCCCTCTTGATTCTGTCTCTCCCTCAGCATCACACAATGACACTCTGACACTAACGGAAAGTGTCCCTCTTGTCAGCAGGAAGTCTTTTGCAGAACTGTGCTTGCACACGCCTGGCCCTACCCATAACCTCCTCCACCACTGGTCTTCCTCATTGTTTAATGACTGACCCAGTGTTTGCACTGGGAGGGAGTGTTGCTATTTAAATAGAGGGTAACTGAAGTATGTGTGATACCTCGATGGAAGGGAGATGGAGGGGGGATGGAGAAGGAGAGGGCAACTGCAGTGGAATATCAGAGTAAATATTTGAGAAAAGTGTCACTTGACTGGTAAATGCATAAAGGAGAGAACACAGGGCACCAGTTAGAACCTAAATTACCTTTGTAAGCTCCACTACTATGCAGAAGGATACAGTGAAGTATAGAAAGTGGTACTGTCTCTTTGGTTTAAAAAATACAAATTGAGAATTTCACTAAAACCATAAAGGCATTGTGCTCACAGAGAATGAAGTGGTTATGAAACTGGCATACCCAAATAGAAAACATTTTGTTCCAATACAATTACTAGCCTAGTAAGTTGTTTTTCAAGATAGGTAAATAGGAGTGCCTAAAGTGAAGCATGAGCACCTGCTTATGAAAGGTGCCATTATCATCATCCCACCACACATCCTCTGAAAAGCAGAGAGCTTCCAAAGTGAGAGCAACCCTGCAGTCAGGCACTGTGAAACTGGCAAACCCTTTTATCTGTGTGGCTCCTGAAAGGCTACAGAAGAATTCCAAAGAACTGCAATAGTCCCTCCAGGGATCACAACGCATGTGGCTCTAAAGAGGTGCATCTCCACTTTATCAGATACTAATGCACTGCTCTTCTCTTTCACACTGTTTTTCGGAATCCTAAACCACTTGAGTCCTCCAACAATATTTTCTGTTCCAATTGGATGATTCAGCCCTCAACAAGGCACACTTATCTCCTCTGTATCCTCTGATACAAGGTTCACACATGGGCAGTGAAACAGCTAAATGTACTCGCAGCTTCCGTTTGAAGAGATCAGGCTGGGGCTCACAACACATCAGTTTATGCAGATGTGTCTCTAGGTGATGCAATTTGGGGGGAAAAACAGCTACTTACCCAGCCATCAGCTAATGAGACACCTTTGAAGATGAGAAGCAACACAAGTGCTTCCCAGGCTATGGGAGAGATCAGATAGCTTTCTGGATTTCCTCTGCCTGTTTACTTGACCATAAAGATAGCTACACAATATCAACACAGAGATGGCTTATACAGTATCACTTGAGAATTAAACATTCAGTGAAAAAAACCCCTCCCAACAAAACAGCTTTTCATATTAGACTAGGCTGACTCCCCACCTCCCTTCCAGCTTCATATCAAAATCTGTGTTACAATAATTCCAGCCTTTCAGACAAGCTAGAACTTCAAGTTGTATGAGCACAATGTCTGCAGGTTTCACTCCCACCCTTGGCAATTATATTTTGATTTTCAAGCTCAATTACATAGTCAAGTCAGCTTTCCTGTGCATAACTCTGCAGCAACATCCTTGCCCTCTGTCAGAATTATTTTATTAATCTATTTACTATCTCTAAAGGAAATAGCTGGCTTCTATAAAATTTTAAATATTGCAAACAACTTTGTAGACTGAGTTTTCCACTTAGGGAGGAAAGGGCAAGAGAAATGTACCATTTCAGAGCTTTGACCTCAACAACCAGACAGTTATTAACAAGGAAATCTGAACAATCCTCGGTGAACTGTTTGCCCAAAGTTTAGCTAGCCATAGATTTTCCAATAGAAAATGATCTGAAAGTTAGTACTACCAAAGTACATGAACACTTAACAGTAAGTCTGAATCCAAACCACCACGGGCTTACAGCTATCACTGAGTGTTATGATGTGGCCTCTAAACATTGACGCAAACACGAGTTGCTTCCCCTCTATGGCATTTTGCTTTTAGCGGAATACAAAAGCTTCCAAATTAGATATATGTTTGAACTCTATACCTGAGCTCACATTAATGCGTTTTGGCCACTTCTGCTTTTATCAGCTTTACCCAAGGCAGGAATGAGAAAAAAGGACAACCATTCCTGCCCTCCTCTGTGCAACTAAAATCCTCAAATACCATCGCATTTCTTTATTTCACCGCTGCTGCACAAAGCATAATGGTGATGGAGGAGGAGCCCTGCTCCCCCTAATCCACAAGGCAGGCTTTCTGCAGAGCTAAGACCAGTCCTGCATTACATACTTACGCTGCTTCCCTGGACAGTGGAGGATCAATGACAACAGGACAGCCCAAAAGCACAACCAGCTACTTGCACTGAACTGCAGAGATTTGTTTCTCATCTTTCAGTTCCTTAACATTTTATTTGATCAACTCAACTTTCAGTAACCATGACTGAACAAAACGGTATGTATGAACTGTTAAAACCAGCTTTCTTCCTTCTAATTACTTTGGCTACATGTTCTTACAGCATTAACAGAATTTCATGGCACTGTTATGTTTGCAAATACAGAGAAAAACAACCAGAGCAGAGTTTAGTAGGAAAGGTTAAGCACCAAGAATATAACTACTTCATTTTAATTCATACATCTTCCCAGATGTATGTAGAAAACATTTTAAGAAGAAAATACAGAGATTGTTTATCAAGCATTTCCCCAGAGACAAAGAAAGAAGTTAAATAGAAAGCACAGCATCCATGTTAACCTCTGAAGAACGCCCAAGAGATCAGCAAGCTTCAACTAGACATTATAAAGGCATTTTAGGGAAGTATTATTATTGGAAAGGAAACATAAAGTTTGCATAATACAGTAACCTCTGCCTTTTTCTCTAGGTTGCACCCTGCTGAGAAAGACCTTTTTGCTTTCTGAAAAATACATAGTTTAAAAATACGTAACTCTGAACTCCAAATCAGACTTTATTCATGCTTCCTTGCAACAAATTACCAGCTCTTACTGGAAACGAATGAAAAAGAAACTAAAACCAAATTCAACACTATGAACTCTGCAGAAGATTACTTCCAAATATGACAGTGTTTTGTAATATGATCGGTCACAAAACCCAACTCAAAAGTTCAGAGAACAACTAAGGGATATGCTTCTCTGCTTCAGATTTAAGCTGAGAACCTTAACATCAAATCCCATTCTTTGCAAAATAAGAAAATCAGACTCAGATCCAAAGTACTGATATAAAGTTTGATTTTGACCCGCATCCTAACACCTCCAAAGCCAATCTTAGTAATTCCCTGCCAATACCTCTCTCAGAATACAGATCAAAGTCTTTACTGCACATTCAGAGCCATTCCTATGATGCAAGGATTAGGCATGAAGAAAGAGTCATATTTTCAAAGGAGCAACTGCCTATGAGCATATCTTGCGCATATCAGAGCATTACAAGCTCAGCCACAAACACCAGTGCCAGACAAACCACACCTCTGAAATTCTTGTCCTGTCTCCCATTTTCTTTTTATCTCATCTAAGCACAGTCTCTACATGCCCAGTTATGAGGAAGATTCACGTAGTCATCACCCTCTCTATGCTTCTATTTTCATTAATATTTTCATCAATATTTTCACTTAATTTCCAGTATATCCTTCATTTGGGAGGTTATTACACAGAGCTGGAAACACAATGTTCCAGCCTGTTGCTGTGACCCCTGCAAGAGGCAGCGATGCACCAAGAATGCCTCAGTGGCAACAGATGTGCTGGAGATGTCACTGAGCTCTAACAGCACCTCCTAAAGCACAGCCCGCACAGGTAATCCTGGCAGTGATCTAGCACTAGATTAAATATATCGTTGTCAGTCTAGAAATAGCATATCCGACTTTATACAGCTGCAGATGCACACAAGATTCGACAACATCTCATAGGAAGTACTCTTCAGGATGAATATAAGCCTTGCCACTTTTAAGAACAAAGGCTGCATCTTGAAGCACCAAATTAGTTATTTCAGTAGCTGTGATAGGCTTTACTAATGAGAAGAGAGTGAAAAATAACTCTGTCCTTCAGTAACTAAGAGCAGCGAGGGCAAGTCATTAGGAGAACTGTTGCTGTGCTTCATTTTGAAGTCAGATCCTGCAGATGCATTTTGAGACAAGCAACCAGTGGTTGCAACGACATTCATTACACAAGTAAAGAACTGCATTTCAGCTCCTAACCTTGTCATCTATTCCCTTACTCTTTTGTGAACAGAATGAAAAGCTAGAGAATTGCCAATTGCAAGTCAATGCAAAACTCATTGGATGAGGTTCTGAGGACATCAGACTAGAAAATCACAGTGTTTCTTCTCAGGTGTTAAAAACTACAGTCCCTGACTAATGCTGCACCCATTTTGTTTTCCTATCAGGAAAAAAACAGACTAGGTCAAAGAGGAATGGCAACTGTATTGTCCTTCCTGAGAACTAAGTACCACAAGCTCTCGACACTGCCACAGCAAATACACAAAGCTATTGACAAGGCCTGTTATGAGAATTGTCCATCAGTATTACCAGTCACGAAGCATAATGAGCCATGTCAGACCATTAAAATGTTGGATGAGAAGAGCTGAAGATGACACTTTTACTGCCAAAAATACCAGTGTTTCAGGCATATACACACACAAAAAATCATACATTTCGCTAGTGGCTGCAGGATGAATGCTACTGCTGATTTTGCTCGTTCTCTCAACAGCATTCAATCCTGTTCTGAGCATCCTGATACAGTCCACAGTTGCTGAAGGTCTACGAGAATAAAAGAAACCCCACAGTGACTGAAGGTTTATGGGATTTGTTTTTTTCCTAATAACCTACATCACACAATTGCTCTCCATACCACCTAATTAAAATACCTTTGAAATGACAGTCCTACAGGAATCTTGAATGCAAAGTTATCAGACCACTCCCAGAGATGACTCCAGCCACTACCCAAGTCAGACACAGAGGATCAGCAGTTTACACATCATTATACTTGAAGTCTGGACTCCTTGAGATCTTAGCTGTCCCATGAACCCCTTTAATCAATTAATGACTTTCATTAATATACACTGGCATTATTTGGAGACAGAAATTAGCAGCTCAACCCTTGGCACAGCTTTAAGAAGGCTGACACTGAACCACGCTGAGGATGGAGATGACTTGGGTGATGCTCTAAGTCAGAGGCTGACACTTTTGTGTTGAGCTATAACCAAATCTAATGCTCTTCACAAAGGAAAACATCATAGGTGCTCACTGGAGTGCCCAAGACAAAACTAACTCTGTGCTAAAGAAGTCTGTGCTTTAAAAAATTCTCAGAAATACCCTATGAAATATTACAGGGTTTTCTTATAGAGGTTTCTTTGTGGTTTTGTTTTGGTTTTTAATATTAGCGCTACATAATGCACCAAAGACCCAAAGCTAATGGCAATCACAGCTGAGGACACACAGTCACTTTGTTGCTCTCACCAAGATTCTGCAGTCCACAAAATACAACACCTTACCAAGCAAACCCATCAGCTTTTACAAGTCTCTTGTATCTGATACAATATTAAGAGATGAGTATGAAGAGATGAGTTTAGCACCAGCCATCAGAAAGCAGACTGCAAAAAGAGCAAAAACCTCAATCAAATAAAAATAAATCAAATAAAACATCTGCCACATTACTCCTTTTTTCTAGCAACACACACCTCCAGCAAATGGAACAGTAAATTTGCAAATCCAGTAGCACTGATCAGGAATGATGCCCTCTCAGATGTTGGCAAGAATTCATCAAAACCACGCAACAAGATCTCTTCTATCAGAAGAATGTAATTTAGAACAACTTTCTGTGGCCACTGTTCAAATATAAGCCTTAAATTCCTGAACAGAGCAAGAATACTGAAAAACTGAAACCACTCATCTGGCAAACATAATGGCAGGTCTTTCGTGCTCCTATTCTTCAACGCTGCACTTTGCAACTCATGCATAACTCACATCCATAGAAAACGGAAGAGTAAAACAACCATACGGTGACAAAGCGCAGAATTTAAAATAGTCCCTTGCTAGATGTTTTAATCCTCTTCTGTTAAAGGTGTGTTTGCATTATGCTAAATAACAAACTACATGTCTGCAGAATCCCTTTTCAATTATAAGCTAATTATTTTTATGCAGTAAAACAAAAAACCCGAGTTGTGTCTACTGCTTTGCTCAACTTCTTTGTATGTTATTCTTAAAGAGCAAATGAGATTCCTCATTCCAGTTGTATTTCAACATGATCAAGACTCACTCCTTACGGCTCAGAACCGGCAACGCTCTTTCATTTTAGGGACTATTAGAAATAAAAGGATGCCAATATTTTATCTGGCAGTCGAGCAAGCCTTTGAAGTTTGATGTCTACAGTGTCAAAAGACAAGTAACTACAGAACTTAATGTGTGCAGATGAACAACTGTTTAAAAATCAGCAAGAATTTCAGCAGCACCTGGTGAGGATCTGGGCTCCTTGAATGCATTCCAGTGAACACTTCCACTTCTATCCAGAATGTGTCCGTACACAAGGGTGTGAGCTTGAGATAGTGACCTTAAGTACACACAAGGGGAGTTTAACATCTACTCTCTACACGCTTAAAAAGAATAGGTGGAAAAAGCACAGCATACCTTTCAGATTTCACTGTACATTTTTGGACAGTCTTTCTGAATGCTCGCTTCTTAAGCTCGGGTTTGCTGTGCTTGGCAGTCACTTTTGTGTCTTTTGCAACACTGTTCACACACAAACAGCCTGTGGTTTCATGCTTTGCTTCCCATTTAAAACTAACACTTAAACAGTAGCTTTATTTTTGTTAAATAAAAGCTTTTTTTTTTTTCTGAATTCTGACATCTATTTCTCTTTTTCAACAGGAGGGGAAAATCATTTTTATAAATGACACCAGTGATTGCTAGGAGCAGTATTTTTAATTTACCACTTTGATTCACTAGCTCTCATTTGTGCTATTCCTCAACTTTTTGTGCTGTGTTCCATAAAGGCAATCACAGCAGGTATCATAATGTTGACTTCTTGGGCATTAGGCTCTGACAACACGTATATTTTGGTTCTTGAGGCTCTGAGCTACAGAATAAAAAGCTTAGGTAAAGAACATGTAACACAAACAGAACCACTTTCTTGCAAATGCTTATGTTGAGTGGAGAAAAACAACAAGTCAGATAACTTCTCTACATGCTTTGGGTGCTCACAGCAGCATCTGCTTTTGACCTCCTAAGCAAGCAAGCCAAAGGCCATTAGGTACGACCACACAACACAACAGGGATAGCTCCAACAACACACCGGTTCCACTCCAGCAAGACGTCCTCTGTGTTCTACATGCCCACCAAGTCTGCATTGCAGCAATATCAGCTCCTGCCACCAACAAAGCAGCCGAGGCTGGAGGGAGACTTTGTTTTACTACTCCATATCACAGAATAACAGAATGGTTTAGGTTGGAGAAGACCTTAGCATCGTCTAGTTCCAACCCCCTGCCTAGGGCAAGGATGCCTCACCCTAGGCTATCTTACCCAAGGCTCTGTCCAACCTGGCCGCGAGCACTGTATCAGTGTTGTGAGGCGAGACTTTTGAAGACACTTCTCTGCAGTGATGTGGTCTGTCTTCCCCACCACAGATTATGAAAACACTGTCAACCAAAGAGCTTCCTCCCTCACGCAGCCTTCCAGGACCAGCGAGGGGAGAGCTGAACCCTGCACTAGCACTCCCTAATTGCTTCAGCAGAAGCTGGAAGACGTCAGCAGCTGGACTTTCTACTCCTTATTCCCTGAGAAATCAAAAATCTGCGGAGAGCAAGCCTCCAATTCCAGGTCTGGTGTTAAAAGCAGCTTGATCTTTGGCCAGCCATGGAAGCGAGATAAAGACGACCTTGCACACAGCAAGCTGTGCTGCCTGACCGGGGCACAGCAAGGGTTACTCCAGCAAGCACAATGTCAGTGGATGTACCGAGAGTGCTACTGTAATCGCACAAACATCTGCAGCTAAACATGTCCCATGAGGAGAGGCAGACCTTTCAAACAACCAAACCTGGAAAATCAGAAGCATTTTAATTGCATGACAACGGAGAGGAGCCTCAGCTGCTAAGTTTGACCAGCATGTTGCTGCATTTCTGGCAGCTTTGCCCCGGCTTCCAGCAATCTATGCTGCAGATTTTAACAGGCAGCTTTGACCTTTAAGGTTCTTGAGGGTTTCTAAGCTCCATACGCTTTCATTTAGGCCATGCCTTAGACTGTATCACCCTCAGACTTTCTTGCTTAGCTCATTCTGAAACTTCTATTGTCAGCTGAAGAAAACCAAGTATGTCAAATACAAAAAATAAGCAACATAAACCCATTTGCTGTCACACAGAGATAGCCACTTTATTTTATATAAAATAGTGAGAAAGGTACAGCCCCAATCTTGAAGAATCTGTCAAAATATAATCATTTCACACGTAAGATGCCCTATTGTGAAGTAGCAGCAGCTGAGCTTAAGTTTGTTTTCTTAAACTGCCTAAATGAACTTGGCAAAAGTTAGGACAGCACCACTCATAACACGGCATCATACAAACTTACACTATGTGCCATTTCTACAAAGCAACCAATCACAGCCTGCAAGTTCCACATCCTCACAGGCACAGCTAACCCTAACCTCCTCAACTAACACTATTCACTTATCAGCAAAGAGAATGAGTTCAAATAATGTTAATAGTTCATGTAATTCAATGGCAATCAGTCCATAAATTGTACTAGTGTCAGCTTTTGATGAAGCACAGGCTACTGCATCCTTGGACCATAGAAGATGCACATCCCAACCACCACAATGTGGGCAGTACTGACTGTGAGTGCTTCACACAGCAAGAGCACGAGGGATGTTTCACTGTAAATTACATTAAATGGTGGAGAAATAAGGGAGAAACATACCCTCTAGGACAGCGGACAGCGTTCACATTCCTGCTCTTGATCTGAACGCTGTTGTTACGAATGCAACACTGGGGCTTTGCAAAGTGACAGCTGGCTGTCAATGAACAGACGGAAATCAACGTCATTCAGCCTCGAAATCTCTTTGTCTATCCCACTTAATTTCTTTGTGCTAAAATCTTCAAACACAGAAATACAAAGCCACCGTGTATTTGCCTCTGTAGGGAAGAAGCTGGTAATAACCACTGTCTAGCACAACTGTGCTTGGCATGGACTGTCAGTGATGAGCAAAGTCAGAACGAAGGCCAAAGGAAAAACTGGGTCAGGAGTGTTAAAGCACCTCTGACCTCGCACGATGTCCCCAGTGACCAAGGGATGAGATGTGCAGTAGTGGGAGGCTGTACTGCTGATACTCCAGCTCTGTAGATAAACAGAAAGATTTGATTCTGGAAGCAGATAAACAAATCTCTTTCATCGGAACTAAAACAGATACATTTCAGAGCAGTGTGTAACTGCCACTGATCCTTATCACAGAGTCCCCTTTTGATTTCAATTTCAGAAAAAGATCAGCTTACACACTGCAAAACAGTGCTGCAGCTAAAAACAACTCTCCACTTACACAAGCAAAGCCTTGGCTAACCATATGTGGGATTATTTATCTATGTCACGTATCTGTATGTCAGTGAAACCCCTATTTCACCAGCCTCCTTCTGAAAAAAAGGCATCAGAAAATTAAGTGCAACACGTCTCTTTGTTCCCCTACTATCCTACTCCCAACTGGAGAGAAAATGGGAGGTGTCACAGGCATGAAAGGAAATACTAAACCCAACAGAAAACACACACACCTAACTTACATGCAACAGCAGTCTCCAGACCACAAATTATAACGAAATCTGAGAGGCTCAGAAGGAAATTACATATGACGTTCATCCAGTTAGGAGAAGAAATGCAAGACAAACCTTCTAGAAAGAGATGGGCATGCAGTTACACAGCAAGATGGGCATGCAGTTACACAGCACATAGCACAACGATGTAAGTAGTCAGTAACAGTGGCCACTTGTACAAAGAGTAAATGCCACTTAGTCCACTGGGACTCAGCAGACCTTGCTTCCCTTTGGGGTTCAATCCCTGTCAGGCTGGATATTCGCTTTGCTTCCCTGTGCCCTGGGTTCCCCATCCTCTAATATGAAGGAATTTTCTTTGTAAGGCACTTGGAGATCCACAGATGAAAGGCACGGCAGCAGAACTAGGTCAGACAGTGCTGATGTATACAATTATCTCTGCAATTTACATGGCTGGAAAGTGTAATTAAAACTCTAGATCACTTTTCTCAAAGGTTCAGAATAAGACAGGATGGTTTTGACTCCAAAATATAAGGCATACATTTGCAACTTCGTTTTGTATAGTTGCATAACGACTTTTTTAAGAAAATGCTGCAGTTTAGAAGAGAGCAGAGAACACATCTAGGGATTAGCAGCTGCGTCATTTCCTATGACCTATCTATTACTTTACCAAAACCTTTAACAAAAAAACACACCACCACACACACACCGACACAAACTTCCTGTACTCTAACCACTGAATGAGCAAGCACAGTTACACTTCAAGAGATCCTCTGAGTAGCTGTACGATTGCACAAGCCACTGCATACAACACCCAAACCCCAATCCCAAGCTGTCGGTTTCCTCCTGTGCTACCTCACCATAAATCTAAAAATACGGGCCGCACATACCAGTCAGACTGGGCTCCATGGTTTCTCTTGAAAGACATACACAAGCTATTGGCTTTACAGTGACATGCAGTGATAACGCAGCAGGCACACTTCTTCCTTTATCTTCTTATAGAACCAAAGCCCACAGGTTTCCCTGATCTCAATTACTAGTAGACACAGCACAAAAAACCCCATAGACACAGCACAAAAACCACTATGGCAGTTGGCAGGAGCTGGCACCCTTTCAAAGAGCATCTGTGGAGAAGCCCAGCAATGACTGGCACGGGATTCCTTAGAGGTGGTCTCACCACAAGGGCAGAGCACCGCAAGGACACTGTTTTTCCAGCCCTCTGCCCTTGCTGCAGGCACATGACATCACTCGGGCAGGCTGCTCCACCAGCAGTAATTTCAGCCAGAGGAACATACCAGCCACTCATAACCAAAATTATCAGGCTCCATCTCCAATACAGCAGCCAACACCGCCTTTGAAGTGGAAACCGAAGCCCAGGGCTTTTACTGTGTGAGAAGGGTACAGATAAACAAGAGTCTGCCTTGGTTTCCTGGAAGAAACGACAGGAGGTAAGCAGTGCATGGCTGGTGAGGTCTGATGCTTGATTCAGCTCAGCACTCGGACTCCTCTACCTGCATACCTGTGCACAGGGGGAGCTGGGACGTTTGTAAAGGGGTGGAGGTATAACAGGGAATGGCAGCTTCTGTGACCAAGAAACGCAGCAGCTCAGAGGCAAGGGTTTCTTCATCCACCACCTATTTCTATAGACAAGACATCCCCACCAGCTCCCCAGACTGCAGAAGGACGAGACAGAACAAATGGAGCAGACACTGTTGATGCCACCTTTCTTTTTATAAAAGCTGGTCTCTAGCACTGGCAGCATAGTACAAACTACGTTTCTAGACAACAATTTAGACAACAAAGAAAATAAGCAAATCTCAGTGAATCTCGCCAGAAGTTACTGATTTCAGTGGGCTGAATTATGAGGGGACAACAAATGACAACAAACAGTGAAGCAACACTTGCCCAGAGCTCTTTTTCTTGTTTGTTATACAGACAAAACCATAGGTAAAAACATTTTACACGCCAGCAATACAGTGAAAACATAGGAAAAAGGCCACTGATAAGTGCATTATCTTTCCTACTACCCAAAGGGTTAATGCTAGTCTGGATGATCTCCAATTGCATCAAGATGATATACTCAAAATGAAAAGGCTATGTAAAAGTCTCTGTTGGAGCCCTAAATGTTAAGGGGTTTTTTTTCTCCTCTACCTCAAATAAGTCAGCTGTTATTGGAATTTATTGGTTAAATGGCAGCAAAGGACCATTCAAGTAAAAAGCAGCAATATAACCACAAGGGAATTTATTTTATGATATGCGACAAGGTGCAAATCCTTCCAACTACTTTAAACAATCACAGCAAACCTAACTTCCTCTCACTGGAAGAACAGCGAGTATATAAATCCAGGAGAAACAGAAAAAAGGCCTGTCTCATTTCTGATCCTCATGAACTGTCCTTGTAGCAACTCTGACGAGTTATGGCATCACCCTTGCTTTTCTGACAGGAAAACTAGGGCATAAAAAGTCATCTCTTCTTACACAGCATGAGAAAGATAAAAGGATGCCTTGCCCACAGGTACCCAAGGTGCTGCAAGAACTTTTCCCAAAACTTTCTTCCCCGGCAGGTGATATCCATTTGGGACACAGCAAGACCCAGTGGCCTTTGCAGAAGGGCTCAGGTCTACTGCGGGTTGTCACATACACCAGCCTGTGTATGCCCTTGATATCTTTAAGTATATAGATGGCCCCTTATTCTTATATGGAGGCAACCGAATCCCATCCTTCGCAACTACTGCTCCACAGAAAGTTAGTGACTGTGTAAGACTGCACCTTCTCCTCCCTGTTTCAACACCATTAAACTCTAAAGAACATTAAAGTAAAATGAAGGTGACAGAACAAGGCTTTGCTCGAAGTGCTGGCACTGCGGAAATGAGAAATAACCTGATAGAGATGCAGTCGTATACACTACCTGCACAAGCCACCACTGAAATCCTCCTTTTCTACATTTGGCATCTGTCAGAGAACAATCCAGGAAAAATAAGAAAGCAGAGGCTTTAAAGGACAGAGCAACTCTCCCAAGGCTGCTTATGGCTTGCCTCTTGTTAAAATGTTTATTTGTATTGATATATTTAGATGGGGTTTAAATGCAAATGCTCCTTTCCTCATGCCGATCTTTCATGGAGTCCACCGGTTACATCTGTTAGTATTTATACGAGAAACAGCAACAAAAAATCTGCAGCTCTTGCAAACATGGGTAACCAACACATTATCATGTGTGTGGCTGTGGTGCACTTACACATTCCTTGCGGAGGAGATGAAAAGGCACAACCAGGCTGCAATCTGAAAGCACCATGCAAGAACAGCTACTCCAAAGTGCCCAAACGTCAAGAAGTCTCTGCTGTTCCACAGGAGCTCAGCAGCTTCCCTATGCATGTGCTCACTGTGGCTTGGTCCCAGGAGTCTGCAGGCAGTGAAGGTGGTACTCTTCTTTATACAGAGCCAAATGGGTATTCTCTCTTAACATTTCCTTCTGACTCAGGGCAGGAGAAGGCAAGGAACACACTGACGTGCTGTGATCTACGCCAGTGACTGGCTGACCTGGATGAAGGCATGGCATCAGCACGCTATCACAATTTTTTGCAGGAACTCTGTGATCACACCTGATTAATTACTTTAAGAAAGGCACCTGATGTTATAAGCATTGATTTTAACTCAAGGAAAAGGAGTAATCAAAACGGCCATTCATGCAAAAAGACATTTTGCATTCATACAAAAATACAGTCATGCAAATCCTTACAGTACAGCCTACACCCAGGACTCCTGTCTCTGCTAGACCTTTACTTCTGTACCAGAAAGACAAGCCTGAAAAACAAAACTACAAAACTGGGAAGAACCAGCACCTGAGCCTACACTGCAGTGATGAACCAACTCTGACCATCCCCATGCATGACTCAAACTAGCAGATGCGATGGGCCACACTACAAGGATGGGGCACTCTCCCACTACCCAATTCTGATTTACAAAGATCAGCCACCAATAGGCTATCCCAGAGACATCCTTTTATCTGAGAAAGGAGAAAGGACACCTATCCTCCTCCACCGTGGCCGGGACCTCCCGCAGCAGGGCTGGTTGCTGAGGAACACGGGAATCATTCATAAACGCGGCTGTTCCAACAAACAAGCTCAAAAGTGTGGTCACTGTATATTTACACAGTCGCTTTATCTACTGCAGCTAACACGGCGTGTTTGCTTCGGTTTTCGAAAGTACAAAGTACCCACAGGCAGGAGCACCACAGCGGAGATATATTAAATAAATAAGAGAAACCTAAAGAAATGCTCGCCAAGGAGGCGAAGACTTCCCCAACTCACCTATGAAAACAGGCACCACTGTGTGCGCGGAGCAGAGGTCTGCAGGTCAAATCCCACTGATCATCCTCAGTAATGACCCCTTCCCCCAGAAAGAGAGTCAGGCCTGAAACACTTTTACCTCTAGCTCAACATTTTTGGGATGCTTCTACTATGAACTGCTGTTGTCCTAAGAGCTTAGCGTCAAGAGGAGAGAAATGAGCTGAAGGTCAGCACTGCCAGCGCTATGTAAACAGAGAAGAGAGACCCAAGCCAAGAGGCAGACACACGTATAAGGGCTCCCACTTGCACACAGCTGCTGCCTCTAACAAAAATCGATTGCTGGGTGATTGGAAATGGGCTGCATGCCTGGCCTGAGGGCTGGTCGGTAAATGCACAGCATGGGTGTTGCTTCCAGTACAACTTGTTGTAAAAGTTGTTGATTGGAGATCATTTGTGGTGTCGTCCTTGCTGTCAGCCCCTAGCAAAATGTTAACAAAGTTTTCTGTGTGTAAGATAAATGAGTTCAAATTCCATGTGTCAAAAAATCCCAGTAGGAACTGCAAGGCATTGACAAAGGACAATCAAATGAGCAATAAGTGTGACAGACAGATTGGACATCTCAGGACATCAGATTTCTAGGCCCGCAATTAACAAAAACCTCCTCGCAACTCCTGAATTAACTTTGGTCAGAAAAACTACCATTAGCTTGTAAAGAAGAAAAGGGGGATAAAAAGGAAGCAGATCTCGTACGCATATGAAGAATACAGAAAATACTTCAGGGTAAACAGCTAGTTAAATCAATTACCTTGTTCATTCAATCTTCTAAAATAAAGATTAAAACCTCAAAAACAAAGCAGAAAGGCTCATTTGTGTTTAGCGCACAAAGCCGTGTTCTACTCTGATCTATCAAATACTTGAGATATGACCAAGTCTCCTGCAATCAAACACTGATTTCCCATTAATTCTTAGTGACTAGACATTTGCACTCATTTCAGCCGACAGGACCTAGGCATCTAGGATATGGACTTCAGAAATTTGCATCACAAGCAGCCTTAGAAGAAATGTAGCTCCTCTGAAACTAGCTCACAAGTATCTTAACCCAGTCACACAAAACTGGAATCATCCAACCAGCCAGCCTCTTTCAGAGCTTATCTTCCAGCCTATCAGTTTCCCCTCAATTAAACCTGGCTATTAAAACTTAACTACAAAAGGAGCTATTCATTAAAGTTTTGTCACATTCTTGGATGAAAATGCCCAAAACAGACGTGAAGAGTTACAAGATTTGTAACTCACAACCAGACCAAAAATGAACATAAACAATTATGGTACATTTGCACACAGCATGGGAGATTCCCACTCCTCCCATCTCCCTTCATGCTCCAGCGCTCCCTTTTCAGAGGTTAGCAAAACAATGAAGGAAGCACGAGTACAAGAGTATTTACACCTAGAATAAAAGATTAGATCTCAACAAGAGATTTTCTCTCCTACTTATACAGGCCAAATACTCATGCATATATACACGCGCACACACAGACATGCACACAGGATTCTGGAAGAAGAGAGGATCTTCAGCACAACTGCATCCTTATCATCATAAAAGCACAGATCACTCTTAAGTCAAATATTGTTAGAAATTACTAGATGTTCAAGTTCTACTTGTAATTGCTATTTATACACTAAACAGTAAAATGATGATACACCAAACTCCTGTATTAGCAACACACACACCATAATAAAAGCCACACACCGCAGGTGTGTGTGAAACAGTAGGTAAGTCTTCCCAAATTTATTTCTAGTGTACTTCATCCAGAGACAATATCCATATCTAGTGGATAAACACTAGTGGAAATGGTATCAGTATGGACATTCTTTTGAATCAGAAGTGTACTTTCCAAAGTAGAATTGGAAAAAAATCACCACTAGTCATCTGAAAACATTAAATAGATCTAATGTTTTAAAACAACACCTGACGACAACGTATTGTCAAATAAGAACTGAGTTCAGTCAAAGGACTGAGTTCAGTATGTTCCCAACTATTGTAAAAGTAATTTTTTCTCCCACAACAAATGTAGTTTATCATTATATTTGCTGGAACACCTGCCTACTTCTAAAATGCTAACACTTAATGACCAACAAAAATTACAATCACCAAATTTCCTGACAAATCTTGAGCAAATTATGTCTTCAGTAACCACCACGCATTTCTGTTCATGCCCTTCAACCTCCTCTGTTCTCTGCCTGGTACTCTGCACTTGTTCACATCAGTTATTAGCTGGAGTTAAACATAATCCACACACTAAAACAGAAGTACTGTTCCCAAAAAAAAAAGCATAACTTGTTGTCCATGTGCAATTTTTGCGTAACTACAAGAACCATTCCTAAACATGGGCAGACCCACAGTGCAAGGGCTGAACTCATCTTCACCTGCCCTGAACCGGCAAATGGTGTGTGACGTGAAAAGAGCAGAGCAAAAGTAAGGGACTGGACTGAAAGTGATGCAGAGTGGTGTTTTGAACGTACGTGATGGAGAAGTTTAATAATCCCAGTACCTGAGTTTACTGGGAGATCTATTACGCAGGTGGTGACCTTCGTCAGCCCAGACTTTTATCAAAAGCCGTTCTATGAGAATGTCAGAATACCACACCACATTGCAGCATTCACATCAAGTCTGTTCTCTTTGCTTCGAAAACTGAAAACTTCACACAGTGCTGAAATTATTCTGAATACACCTGTATTCCAGCAGATATGGAACACAGAAAACTGTTTTGCTGCTCGTATTTCAAGAGAAAGGTTGCTCAGGTTCTTGGGAGACAGAATCGTAAAATCATTTAGGCTGGAAAAGACCTTTAAGATCACCAAGTCCAACCATTAACCTGGCACTGCCAAGTCCACCAGTAAACCATGTTCTTAAGTGCCACATCTATATGTCTTTTGAATACTTCCAGAGATGGTGATTCAACCACTTCCCTAGGCAGCCCGGGAAGTGCTTGAGAACCCTCGCAGTGAATAAATTTTTCCTAATATCCAGTACAATATCCAGTGCAACTGGAGGACATTTCTTTTTGTCACAGAATCAAGTATGGCTAGGGTTGGAAGGGACCTTAAAGATCATCTAGTTCAAATCTTATCACTTGTCCTGTCACTTGTTATTTGGGAGAAGAGACTGATCCACACCTCACGACAGCCTCCTTATAGACAGAGACCAATAAGGTCTTCTTCCCCCAGCATCCTTTCCTCCAGACTAAACAATCCCAGGTTCCTCAACCACTCCTATCAGTCTTGTGCTCCAGACCCTTTGTCAGCTTCACTGCCCTTCTCTGGACCCAATCCAGCACCTCAATGTCTCTCTTACAGCGAGGGTCCCAGAACTGAACATAGGATTTGAGGTTCAGCCTCACCAGTGCCCAGTACAGGGGGACAATCACTGCTCTGGTCCTGCTGGCCACACTATTGTTGATACAAGTCAGGATGCTGTTGCCTTTCTTGGCTGCCCGGGCACAAGCTGGATCCTGTTCATCTGGCTGTTGACCAACACCCCCAGGTCCTTTACACTGAGCAGCTTTCCAGCCACTCTTCCCCAAGTCTATAGCACTGCATGGGGTTGTTGTGGCCCAAGTGCAGAACACAGCAATGAGCCTTGCAGAACCTCACACAATTGCCCACAGCCCATGGATCCAGCCTGTGCAGATCCCCTGGTACTCCCTACCCAAGCAGTACTAGTGTGCTTAGGCCATGGGTGGTCCTTCAGAAGCCAATTTGTCTATCTGCAGTAATTAACAGCTCCTCTGTGCTCCCCTGGTTTTCCATTTTGAGAGCCCTGCCCAGGGAGGCAGCAGTTCCTGGCAGCCAGCGCTGGCACTGAAAGCAAAATATACAGATGCCAATTTCTCAGCTCAGTGAAAGACAGTCAGAGTAAAGGCAGATAAACTGAGCTGTCTTTGACATCTCCCGTGTGAGGTCTCTTCCCAACACAGGTCTATTGCCACCAAGCAATCCATCTCACCTTAACAGAGCACTTGTAGAAAACAAGGAAAATCACTTCTCTGTGGACCAAACTTTACAGTGTTGCCTCATCACAGACACTGGGATAGGAATTGATCCGCCACTCATTCTCTTTTCACACGACTGCAGATACTTATACTGGCCAATAAAGACTATGGGTCAGTTTGGGGACCAATGATCTGGGTCCAAAAATACACATTTGGGATCCATAAATATCTGTAGAACCTTCCCCAGCTGGCTACGAACAGCTGTTTAAGGAAAGGCAAAAGTAAAAACCTCCCTTCCCAACATGCTTTCACTGGCCAAACATTCTATGGTAAGAACTTCCAAACGCTTGTGTGGTTCATGGTACCAGGGCTGCAAAGGCAACACATCATCCATGTTAGCAAGTCAGTTAGCTCAAATGTGGTATTATTTGTGTCAGACTTGCATATTAGCAAAACTTTGCTGGTCTCAGTTGCAAGTACTCTCAGTGGAGTTTAAAACAATGAGCAATTAGCTCCCAAACAATGAATGGTGGAAAGCAGCTCCTCCCAATGAAGTTAGTTCTTTAACAGTTGCCATCACTCCAGAAACTGGAAGGATATCCTTCTTTTGAAAGAGAAATCCAAGTTAGCAGTGTCTGGCAATACCCTTGTTAAGAAAACCTGAGATTTTAAAACCAAAATTTTAGCTTTTTATCTAAAAGGCTACTACAACATGCCAGCTGGTCTTGGGTACTGTGCAGGGTATTTTAGGATGAATTTACAACTGTAGCTATGACTTGCAGCCATAGAGGCCAAGAGAATCTGCTTTTCTTCTCTGCAGTCCAGAGAGGAAATCTATAGCCTGACATGAGCTCAGGGAGATTTTTCCCTTGGGATACAAGGTCATCGACCCATCTTTACATAACTCAAGGCTTGATAAAACAGGACCCTGAAAGCCGAATCTGACATGAACAAGTTAATCCTCCTTAACTGCAGTGTTGCCTCCAAAATTTAATATATTACCTGATAAAGGGGGGGAGAAAACACATTCTCACACACACACAGATTGCACCACACCTTTCCCAGCAATGTGATGCTGGGAGGAGACGTGAATTTTAATGTACCTGGTGTTTCAGCATGCATCTGAAGAGTCATGCCTTCCTGGAGCAGATTGGTAGGTGGCTTGCCAGTTCCACGTCCTGCATTGCTATTCAGGTCCCAATGGGAAACGGCTGAAGATAGAGACAGAGCAAAGAGTACAAACTCCCTGCCTCAGTTTTCAGTCATCCATGGTTAGGCTTGTTCTTTTTCTTTTCTTTCTTTTTCTTTTGTTTTGTTTTTAAAGGAAAATTCATGCAATATTTTAGTTATAAAAATTCCCAATTATAAAACCATAGTTACAAAAGAACTCTAGTTAATCTATAAACTTTACAGCAGCACTGTGGCAAAAAAACATATACCTCTACTAAAGTTTATAAGGTTGAATTTATCATAACGCAGCCAGAACTGGATGAATGCTAGGTAAACAAAGCCCTATCCCTGCCAAAAAGCTTAGCACTGAAATGCACTGAGCTGCAAATTGGTTTTCTTTTTGAAAAGAATCTGGTGCTTGGAAAATGAATATGATGGAGCCACTTCTATAGCTTATGTGAGCCAGAACAACATAGAATAAACCTCTGGCTGAGAAGCCAACTTCACAGTTCTTTATTTAACCTACAGTCAGTGAAAAGGGACAGTTTTTCTCGAGCAGAGTTGTGGTCTAACCCTTTCCCTCCTTCTGCATTCCATTTCTGCTTTCCCACTGATTGCCCCCTCAACCGGGCTGGTTCAACCATCTGCAGGCCTGGGAGGTCAAAAATAATCCCCACTCCTTTCTTTGAGTGCTGATGAATCTCTTGACCTCACTCACAGGCTGCCTGTAAACAGCTGGACCACCCAAGCAAAGGGTAATATGGGGTGGGAATGATGGGACAGGAGGCCTGAGGAGCTTCAGCCAGCACTTACACAGACACAGCTTTTCAGCTGACAGCTTTTGTCAGTGCAGCAATGGCCTTTTCCACCAGCTCCTATAACGGTACCCTCCTGTAGAAACTCCCCAGATTCACACATTTCCTTTTCTAAAACTAAATTCTGCTTTGGTTTTAAACACAATCTCAATTTTTCACACAGATTTATAGATTGTTTCTATTTGTAGTCTAGTATTTTCTTATAAAGCATTTTCAAGTATTTGATTTGGCTTCACAAGACATACTCAGCTGGTTAGTCAAGAGAGAATTGATGGTCTGCATCCTTGCACTGTGTTAAGAATGACCAGGAGTATTTTCCCTTGAGCACAGATTTAGGAAAGAATACACAGCTAAATACATACACACTGGATTCCTACATGTGCAGGACCAAAAGCACTGAGCAGCTACCAACTCCTGATGGCACCAATGCTAGAGGCGGCATTGCAGACCCTACTGAAAACACAGTCACCTACTTCACAGATGCATGCATGGGTTTCCACTAACTGGTCAGCAGCTCTGACAAACATAAAACAAGTATTTTGGGCAACATTTATTACAACTACCTTCATATTTACAGCTTCCACTGAAAGCTGGTTGAAAATTAACTAAAACTTTTACCATTTGCCCAAACTGAAGCATCCAATGCAGTGAGGTCAATAAGCAATTTCAGCTTCACAATTCACACTACTCAGAATACTGAATCACTCCTCAGTTCTACAGATTTTTGTATTTTTTTAAAAAGAATCCAAATTCAAAGACTGGGAAGAAATGCCAACACACCAAGCTCAGCTACATGCACAAGCACAGGAAGGAATTAGCATCAGGGTCTCCCACACCATTCAGCACTGGCAGCCTGCTGCATCTCACAGCTCTGAAGAGCTTTGCTCAGGTAAATCATGAAAGGCGAGTCAAACCCAAAACCAGAGCACAGAGCTCATACCAGATGTGGAAAAGCAGTTGCTTTTCTCTATGGTCAGCCCTGGCTGTGAAATAGAGGCTGGCTGTGATAGAATTTCAAGCAGCAATGACCTATTTCAATGCTTTATCCTTTCCAAGCTCAACAACAGCTGGGAACACAGAACCCGGCCTGCACAAGTGATAAAGATGAGTAAACTCTCTATTCAAGCATCACTGGGTTAGGCAATGCAGTTCGAATCTGGAGCAGCATGGTGAGATGCAAGAGCCTGCTTTAAGCTGCTGCTGGAGAAGGTTATTACAAAAGTAATAATGAATCTAAAACTGTATGTGCCTACCTGTTAGAATGAACACTGCTCTAGCTCCCACCAGTCAGGTACAAAACAGAATCACTATCTGGTGTTTCCTAAAGAGCAATTAGACGCTGTCTTAAGTGTAGCAAAGGAAACTGCTCTCCTTATGCTGCCGATGCTTATCTCTGTCCAAACCAAAAACACAGTGTTAAACTTAACTGCTGTTCAAAGGCACATTTCAGCATTCAAACAGGAAACTGGAACAGTTTTACACCGCTTGTCTTGCTTCAAACTATTTTAGCAGACAGCAGTCTCAACCTCTAGTAGCATCAGTAACATTTCATGGGAAGCTGAGCGTTCCTGCAGATACATATACATGCTCCTCTACTCACAGCTGCACGGCCAACTTTAAAAAGTGCAAAAGCAAAGCACATCCAGCAATTGTTTCCATTCAAAATGCCTTTTGTAAGCCAAACTCGGGGGGTGGTGCAAACGGAGGAGATGGAGTTTCCAAATAAGGATGTTCAACTAGAGGCCAAATTTGAGAAACACTGAGCATTCCGTAGTGTTCTTCATCAGCATCTCCAAAGGGTTTCACTCTTCCGGAGAACTGGGCATTCCTCGAAGGGACCAACTTCAGATTTTGGCTAAGAAGATTACCAGCTTTAGGGAGGCTCTAAACATGAGCCAGGACACTTCACCTACCATCCTGTATTAGTACATCCAGGCACATTCGGTTTCAGAAGTCTGTGCACTGGTGTATTGGTATAAAAGCCTCTCCATTATTTAACAGAGAACCTTGAATACATACATGCAACCATTGCTTGCCAACCTACAATGAACTTGTAGACATGTTGATCTTATCTCTTTAACAGATGAGGTTTGCACTGACAGATGGACAATGCTACTGTTAAATTAATTAAAAATTAATACCATTAATGTTGGATGAGCATGAAACCAATTACCTTTGAGGTAAGGCACTTCTAAATAGGGGGAAAGGAAAGCAGTTAATGAGGTTTGAAGGTAGTATCTCCCAGCACCTTTAAAGATATTTCCTTCCAGTTTTTCCCTTTTTCATCCATTTTTTTTTTTTCCTTTGTCAATGCTTTTGCTAGCCTATACTCTTCCTGTATTATCCATTTTATTTAGTTAGCTAACTGCTATCATACTTACTCAAATTTATGGAATGTAATGGCAAGCCAAACCATTTCGAATTATTTCAAATGTCCGTTTCATAGAATATAATGGACTGGTCAATATTTAGAGAACAACTGAAAATACATCCAATCACTCCATTTTCTACCATTAGCTTTCCGTTAGCAAAAATCAAGTTATTATCTCCTTCAGCTTCTCCTAACTGGCATTCTTACAACGCCCAGAGATGAGTTCTCATTCCCATTTTCCTTACATTTCTGAGGCAGAAGATTCAGGCTTCTGGGTAACATGCAGAAGGTGAACTTTTCTGACATTACAACCTACACAATTTTGTGAGTGTGCCCATTGAACCATTGTTTGCAATCAAGCCTTTGAAATTACTAACCAGGGCAAAAATTCTGCGGTGCCAAGGAGTCAAGCTGAGCTCCTCATTTCTTAGTATCCACAACTCAATTAGCTGCAAATACCACACCAGCAGCAAAACAGTGTTTCCATTTCTACTGGCACATAAATCTACAAACTCATTTTACTGTTTGGATTTAAATCAAGTAACCTCCCCACTACATAAATCAGAGCTTGATACATAGAAGTATCTCTGCAAAAGAAAGATAAAAAGGGGTTAGGGGAGATGAGGATAATTTTAAGATGTTATTTTAAATCTGAACTATTAGATCAGTTGCTACTGCAATTATCAGTTTTGTGTTTTTATATCCAACAATGGAAGATTAAACATGTGGTAACAGAAGATGACTGTATGTACACAATGATGCCCAAATATTAGAAATCTGATATGCACTCCAAGCCTAAAATGCAAAGAAACTAAAGAATAAAACTTCCTAGTGGTTGTGCTGGACAAGTCAGCCTAAAGAAATGAGGACCCAGGTTATCATAAGAATGCTCTTCTTGACTTCAGTGACAGCACTTACACGTATAAATTTCAGTCATATATACAAAGGGCTGTCAGAGGGCACAATATGCACACATTTTACTGTCTATGATGATCAAGACAAACTGGCAATGGATTTAGAGTTCTTTTTGCTTTAGCCCCAGCTGCAAAATTAGCTCAAATATAATGTTTTAAGTTCAAGGTGGTAAAAGGCCTTGTAGCCCACAACCTGCAAGGGTAGGTTACTCATAAAACTGCATGTCTTAGGATGTTCAATCAATTTCAAAGGGACTTTTTGAAATAAATTTCAGTGGCAGGCACAAGTGGCAGACTGACATGTTTTGGCATGAGTATCTACAACCCAACCAGCTTTTTGTAGGTCTACGTACAACACTGGCATTCTGTGTTTCTGCTTAAAATGGCTCAATTACAGCACATTAATTAACACAGCATTTAATTAAATACATTTAAAATTAGTGACAAGGGGTTTTTAACTGCCTTTCCATGCAACTATTTTCCCTTAGATTGTATATAACCCTCTTTTATGTTTCTTCTGTGAGGACAGGGAAGGGGGAAAAAGGGCGAGAGCGCTCAGATCAGTTTCTAGAGCATTTATTTTCCTAACTTCTGCTTTTCACCCACTTTCTTTGACTTACACTGCTACATCCTCACCTATTAGACACAGCCCCAGAGCATCAGCAGGTCTTGGCCCAACTGCTCACCCAAGCAGTCAAAGGCAAACTGTTGGTACTCGCTCTGTAGGACAGGCTCCACTAGTAATACCAGATGGGGCGGGCATCTGAAGCACTTGTCACGTAGGCTGTGCCTCTGGCCTCTTCAGCTGATGAACTACTTATTAACTTTGCTGCGATGGATTGTATAACAGCTTCTCTCTTTGCTTTTTTAGTGTGGCACAAGTCACTTTCGACATCAGAGCCGCTGAGCCTCCATGCCGAACACAGATTAACACAGCCTGTTTGTGCTCCTGTTGTCACAACAGAACTTAGACTAGTGACTTGGTTTCAAAGGTGAACTTAACAACAGATATGAGCAGGTGAAAGGCATCACGATGAGGCCACCACCCAATTTCACCGTGGAGCAGCCCCTACATACATAGCAATACAGCTCCATCGCCAGTTTGTTCTTTGGCCTCTGATCTAAGTCCTCCAACAAGAATATTGATAGCTGCTGTGGAACCACGGTTGTCTGGCATTCTGTTTGCATTTTCAGATGGCATAGGTACTCAGGAGACATTCACAAAGAGGTGATGCAACCGTGCACAGAGCCTCTCTATGTAATGCCCACAGCATCAGCCCAGGTCTTTGCTGCCTGGTCACTGCACAGTCACCTCTCACCAAAACATGCCTGTGTGCAGAAGGGGCATTCCTAGAGAGAACACCACTTGCATCAGATGTGACCTGAGTTTTCCTTTGAAATCAGTTTATTTACTCACACCCTTGATGCTTTATCATCTTCCAGGTAGTTACAGGGAGGGAGTACAAAGTAGAAAAAGATGTAATTCAGTTGTCAAAAATCACAACCAAGTTGCACTACAATCCAGGCAGGCAATATCAATGCCAGTAAAGATCAATACTCCCACAAAATACTGTTATGCTGTGCCTAGAAAGCAGAGGGAGCAGTAACAGATACCTAACACAAAAACACCCTACTCTCTTCAACAATAGCTGTGAGAGCAGCAGCAATGATTGTACCATATGAACAAGTAATTACTGTCAGGACTCCATCTGGATCAAAAGTTTGGCGACTACTTTACTAGAAGGAGTATCTCCAAGTTAAAACCAAATTTTGAGCTATAAGCCAGTACCTCCCTGCAATTCCCCTTTCTCCTTCCTGTACAACCACAGCATTTATCTAAGGATTTTGCTGTTGCTGCTGTTTCTAGTTCTTATCCTGCAGGGGAACTTGAATTCACCCAAGAAATTTTAATTGAAGGATACATGCAGTATTATTGTCACTGCAAACAAACCCGCTTTTCACTTTCAAACTGTTCTGTGGCACCCTTGTCTTCCCAATAAATATATATAAGATAAAAAGAAAAGCAAACAAACACGCTATCTGGGCTTCCCTCTCTCAGACCCTAATGAGACTGATGAAAAGAGCAGAAACAAGCCCTGCACAGCTGTGAAGCTAACGTTTTCAGGTGAAAACAGGGCGATTCAGGTTAAAGCTTTGTTCTGCCCAATTGCCTGCCTTTTATAAAGCTCTTATTAGTGCATAAATGAGATCATGCAGGAGGAGGTAATTAACTGTACTTTCTCACTACTGCTTACCTTGAAATATCTCATCTACGTAGAAACGTCCTCAGAGCAGAGACCCAAAACCCACTCTCCCTCAGTCAACAAAAATACACAGACCAAACTAAATACTCTTTTAGATTACAGCTTTTCCAGCATTCACTGCTAGAATTAGCCCCTTGGCCGAGGGGGAACACAAAAAAGCCTTACTGATGAGCTAAAACGTCCCATCTCATCCTCTTCCTCTAGCATTGTCCATCAACATACCTCTAGTGAAGAATCTAAGAACAGTGAAACACAGTGACTTCCCCTGTAATGCTTTTCCAGTCTCCAGCAATTCATGACTCCTCTGGACAGAAATACAAACCCTACAAAGATCAATTCCACTGCAAAAATCCCTTAAACTATGTTAAAATAAAAATAAATTAAGGAATTAAGAAAAAAAAAAAAGGAAATAAAAACCAAGGTCCAAAAAGCAAGTTTTCAGGTTTTACCAGACTTCTACTATACTCCAATTGTAAGGTTCTTATTCCCCCTTCTGCAGTAAAACCATCTTCAAGGACAGAAGTACAATAACCCCGGCACAACCTGGAAATTGTGTACCACACTGACAAAGGAACAGGCCACAGCTATTAAAAGAGCTTAGAGAGCACATAGAAAGCGATCATTTTGCTTTTGTGCTTCTACTCCACTCAAAGAGCTTCTTGTTTGGAGTGGCACATTTCAAGTGAGTATGTCAATATTGACCAAGAGAAGCTGGTTTTAATACAAGTTACTATTAATTGCTGGGGCTTTTTTTCTTTTTCATTGCATTTTCCTCCTTGAAATTAACTTGTGAACAGCTGAGTGCATTATTACATTTCAAGTTAGGACTCTGTTTATGAGCACAGGAACAAGCCAAGTTCTGCAGAGTAAATATAAACAAAATAATGCTACAGTTCCACCTGTAAAGGCTTTTATCATATTCACAAGCTCAAACTGTAACTCAGGTTTTATCTTCAGCCCGTAACACTAGTAACTCATCAACCATCAGCCACTTCCTGCTGAGCCAGCCTCTCTGCTCGGCCAGTTGCCTTGCATGGCTCCTGATGTCTCACACCCCAGTCACTCCTTTCTCCATCCGAGCCCTACGACATGAGTGTACTCATTTAAGTGACTATTGCGCTGAAGACAAGCCCACTGCATTAGATGATTAATACTTTTATAATCTATTGTGCAAAGAGTTAAAGATTAATACTGTTTCACAGGGAGGGAAACCAAGGTGGAAAGAGCAAATAAATACCATTCTGGAGACTATGTGCAGGGTCAGCTGCAAATCAAAAATGCCTAGGGTATCACTCAGCTAAACACACACAGTTATGATAATAAGTGCAAAGAGATCAACTGAAAGTGACCAAAAGCAAACACCCACTCAAAAGTTTCACGTTCAAGCAGAATTAATAACTGATTAACCTAAAATTGATTAATTAAAAAGGTGACCAGAGTCATTGTCTATTTTTGAGGAAAACAAGTAATTCTTCCTAGTTATTGAAGACCTGATACAACCTTGTTTCTCCTCATGCATCTCAACAACTCTTCACCCCTCTGGCATTTCCACTGAAATCAGACCCCATTTCTGGTTCATCTGAGATTACATCAAACAGGAAATAATGAACATGTGTGCCTGTTACAGACCCTTCAACACCTGAGGAGTATGAGCTGGCGCTAAAAAAAAAATCACTAATGTTGGAGCTTTTCAGAATCCAATTCCACTGTGTGTGAACATCACTTGTACAAGAGGCTCATTTAAGAGGAAACCACACTGCTCAGTGAGTGCCTTCCCCAAGAAGTCATCAGGATTTGGATGGCAGAGGGACAAATGACACAGTAAGGGTGGGGGCCCAGGCAATACTGTTCGCTTGGTTTCCAACCACCTCCTAAGTTCCCGTGCAGGTCAATACGTATGAATCACATTCTGAGATATGCTAGTAATCAATGCAGTACAGGAAGATGGTATGCTTGAAACAGATTTAGCAGCCTTGTGTTTACTCCTTAATACAAGAATTTCCTCTGTTTTCATCTCACAGGCTGGCTTACTCAACTAGAACTGGACTATCTTCTGTTCTGATCAGAGAATTACCCAAGAAGTTGAAACACTTGGTTATTTATATGGCACAAACAACTTTATCCAAGGACACTTATTCTTCTAGAAGGAAATAACCAACCTCAAAAAACAAATGGAAAAAATGCCATGTCAGCATCATTCTGTTTCCTGAACTGTTCTATATTAGGTAATACACTATTTTCATCTAGGATACACCTAAATTGTGCAATTACCACAGCACCTCACCTAAAAATGGGAAGACGCCCACCCAAGTCTATTGCTGTTCCAAAATGAAGGGAAGGAAAGGGCAAGCACATTCTTCAAGGTTTTTCTGTGTCTTACCATAAACAAATGGTAAGAAATAAATATCTGAAAGATGGTGAGCATCCAGACTAGACCCTGGGAGTGAGTATGAGAGGCTGATGGAAAAGCTGCTTTCAGTGGTGTCAAAAAATGTAGTGAGAAGAAGAAGCAAGATTAAAATAATAGTGAAAATACTACGAGGCCATTGTATCAGACTGATCCACTATGAGGGATTAAGGTAAAAACTCATTGAGACCCTCTGGCCTGAACCGATCAAGGCATCTCTTACCCCTTGACTGCAAGGCTCCTGACAGAGGTCATCTTTGTGCATCTGTACGGCCATCAGCCCCAATATAAGGGTTAACAGACAGAGAATCATAAAATAGCTAGGGTTGGAAACGACTTTATGATCATCCAGTTCCAACCCACTACCATACCATGATATAGGGAATACAAACAGAAACTGATGAAACATTCTCGTTTACTGCACTGAAGACTAGTGACTGTATCTGAGATGTGTATGAAAATCTTCAAGGCTCCAGAGACAACTAAGCTAGTTTTTCCTAGCACGCAGCTCTCCTTCGTGTTAATCTATTGTTGCATGAGTTAAACAACAAAAGTCCTCCTGTGCTGCCAAACCGGAAAACCATGTCTTAGAGAAAGCTAAAGCTTTCACAAAATAGTATTGTGGGAGGCTAAGAAACAACTCAAGATTCGAGGTCTTCCCAGCAGTCACAAAAATAAAAGGCATTTAATGAATGTTAGATTTTTAACTGTCTGTATTGCCCAACGTCCAGAAGATACATAAATGGCTAATGTATGCAGACCGTTCATGTCAGCAAAACCACGTCATTTACAAACAAGGAAGATTAGCTAAAAAGAGGGCTTCTTTTAAAAAAGCCCTCTCTGTCACTGGAACTCGTGCTCCAGAAATGCCATCTGCATAGCATCCCTGGTAACTGTTCATTTTTACAAATAATGATCCAGCCACAGAAAGAGCAGCCACTTGAGGCTTATTCTAAGGACAGTCTCAAAAGCCATGAAGGAAAAAAAGAAAGGACCATCAAGTCCAGAACCAGACAACTTTATATTGTCCAGCATAATCAATGAAAACTCAGATGCTCCTTCAAAATACAACAAAAAACAACATTATAGAGTTAATAATCTCTTCCCATGGCAAGTGCACACAAACACAGCCTCCTGCTAAGGTCCCTGGTTATCTGCCATACAACTAAGAACAGCAGTAGCAGCAGAAGAGTTGTATCACATAACAGGCAGGACCTCATCCTTTCGCTCGTCAGATGCAAACAGTACCTTAACAAGGGCTGTAAATTAGCTGATAAAGTCTGAGGTTTTGGGATGGGATTTTTAAAACTGGTGACCAGAACCCGATGCAACTTCCATGGCATCTCATTTACAGTAAGCAAACAAGTGAAAAGGCCTTTGGCAACAGGTAAACTACAAGGAAAGTTACGCTTCTGCTGCCTTTTATGTCTCCCAATTTAAAACACATAATTGTTTTAAATGGCTTCTTGGTTGCATGTTAGGTTCAAATTTTGGTCATTACGCTTCAGTAATGAATCAAATTCCTCAACCATGTTGTTCTTAGAATGTGTTTTTGCATAATTATTTCTTTTGTAAAGAGCAGGCTACCACAGAGAGCACTTCTGGATGCAGCACAAACACTGCCTGCCTTTCTTCCAAAGAGATGTTTCACCTTTGACAGTTTTCAATGCAGAATTACCTCAGTTACAAAGGAAGCTTTAAAAGCAAGATCGCTTGAACTTACAAAGCAGCCCATCATTTAATGACCCCAAGTTAAGGCAGCAGCACCATTCACTATTCTGAATCACCTCCCAGCATTTTAACCAAGTTCAGCATAGAATTGGATTTATAATTCTTCTGTTAACAAAAGCACAGCCAAGACTCCCAAGACATTGCTCCAGAACAGCAACAGGCAATAATTTATGCTCCCCCAATTTATGCTCAAGTGTTTGCGTAAGAGAAATTCTATGGGATGTTTTAGGTGCTCCTAATTTGAACTCAGAAAACCAACATCAAAAAAGGAGCCTGCCAAAGGACTGTCATCATCTCACAGTGTCCCTGTTAAAACTTCTCTGCCCAGGAGAGGCAAGTTACCAGACTGCCAAAGAGCTCAGGGAAAGGCAATGCTTTTGGGGCATCCCTATAACCAAAGTATCAAAAATTGAAAAAGCACTCTCAAAGAACAGTGTTGGCAGCAGCTGAAAAAGTCTTCACTTGTTGAAAGCTTCTGGTCACTATCAAAGTAGGCCAGATTCAAAATGGAATACAGTTTAAAAGCTTTGGTAATTAGTATTTTCCTCATCTCTGGAGGTTTTCATACAGGTTCAAACTGCCTCTTTAAATACTTTTAAAGTGTTCTTGCCTTATAAAGAATGCTCCTGAATGTTTAAAAACCTTAGTCAAGTCAGCATTTATAGACAGTCGAGTGATTTCAAACCTGCAACCACACAAGTGATGTGCGCGTACTGCAGACAGAGAATCCAACACACAGGTCCAATTAAAGAAGCCCCGTAGCATCTAAATCTATAGGTTATACACACACGGGACTATCATCAAGACCCAGAAAACGGCTATGAAGGTAACCTCACCATAACCTGCATTGCTCAAGAGTATGGACTGCCAAGGATATGGAGTATGCTCCATAAATGCCTGACTTGAGTCCCAACTACATGACACCAAATGACTAAACCTGCAAAGTACGAATTACTCTCAGCAGCCACTGAATTCAGCTGACACAAAAGGATTTTAGCAGACTGGTTTAGACGCCTTTGTAAGAAGCTTTATACTGTTTAAGTCAAGTAAGCTGAATTCCATCCCAAGTCTTTCATCTTGGGTTAGCAGCCTGGCTAAAGTAAACCTGTCCACAGCCCAAGGAAAGAGTGAAGGAGAAGAGATCAAATCATCTTTGCCTAGAGATATCAAGCAAATACACAGAGATTTTTTATTTTTAAACTTTATTTACATTTACACTGTAGGCTATTTCTTTGCATTTCTCCACAGCACCCACTAACAAGGCACTGAAGGTAGTAAATCTTGATTTCCATAGACCTTCCATTCCTTCTTTTTTTAATGATGCCAATCCGCATTTGTTTTTAATAATATTAAAAACAATAATAACATACAAGATTTGTTAACACGGAAGATAAGGAAAACGGATTAACCACTCAAAAAACATTGCCCTTGAGGAGAAACTTACTTGGGGAAAAAAGAAGCAAGTCAGCGAGTCCTCAAAGGCTAGTATGGCAATGGGGGGAAGTTTCCAAAGCCTAAGCTTCGGGGACTGCAAGGCTTTAAGGCAGTTTGATTTCTAGGGTGGCAACGCTAAAAAGCATCATGTAGTGCAGAAAAAGCAGCCAATTCTGCTGTATGTTTCTGAAATCACGATGAGCAGAACTAGTAAAGCGAAGCCACATGAGCGGGACCTGCAGGTCTGTGCAACAGCCAGAAAGCAGAGCAGAGAGGGAGAGAAGCGGCAGGCATCACATTTCAGCCCTTAAGCATCTCATGTCTTTGACCCTCTGTCTGATTTCAAGCTCAAATACAGTTCTGACGTCCAAGGTGTCACCCTATCTCCAATTAATCAAAGGAAAGTCCTGTTTAAGTAGCCCCTTCTCAGGAATCCCATGGCTGGCTTGGAATTCGATCTCTGCCAGAGCTGTCAACAGATCCACTTCATCTCTTCTCCCTTGCTTTTGTTTTCATCCAAGGCAGCTCAGTAAGCCTGGAATGAAACATGCACAGACAAAGCACAGGGACAGTGGGCCTTTCTAGGAGGAAAGAAGCATAGGGTTTTTGCTGTAGTGAGCAATGACTATCTCATGCAGGTGCTGAGGACAGGACTGCCGAAGGTATGCTAAATGCTCTTAAGTTACCACTTAAGACCACGCAGTTAAACCTGGCAGTCAAAATAAACACTTACCATGCTCTGTTGCATGAAGCCCAGTGTTTTCTGGTTTCAGACTTTTTAATTGTTTACCAAGCCATCAACAAACCTTCCCGCAGTGCTCCCATAAGCGCAAAGCATCTGATCTTTAAACAAACCGCCTGGAGAGACCAGTTTGATAAGCAGTGAAAAAATAATTATGCCATTGAGAAATCGATTTATTCTTGGGCAAAAATGTATTGCAGCAATTATCTTAAACACAGGGTGAAGTCCATGCAGAACCACTGAGCCAGACTTTAACACAACACTATGTCAGTGAAGTATGAGAAAGCTGACGGTATTATAATCTCTGTGTAAGAGATTAAGAGTCAGACTGACATATCTTTTCCAGTGACTTTTGATCAAAACATGCCTAATTGTGTAGAGGGAGGTCTCTGCTCTCCAACAGCTATAGCTTTCAACGAAAAACACCTTTAGGAGATCAATGCCCAGCCTTCTTCACACACACCTAACCTTTGTCCTGTCAGTCACTGCCATGCATCTCAGGTAAACACCATTTCTTTCCTCGCAGGTTACACCCATTACATGCAAACTGTAAACCAAAAACTTCAGAGCCTGAAGTTATGAGAAAAACTATCTGAATTCTTGTTCTGCACCAGAAGAGCAGGAACTCCTCCACTTTTCCCCAAATAATCTTCCACCCAAAATATCACAGGCGGATCTAAATGTGTACAACTGTGCAAATCACCCCAGGACTTTGTGGTCTAATCACCAAGATCCTCCCGCAAGGGCTGAAAAGCCCTCAACTCCTACCTGCTCACAAGGGAATTAGAGACATGTATTTTGCAGTTTAAACTGAGACCTGAGGGCTAAAAATTAATGCTACAATAAAGAATAAAGAAATCTGCAGGCTGATCACATCTTTAACGCAACTCTGCAGCTGCTCATCCCAGTCTCAGTGTGAATCTGGGAGTTCTCACAGCTGAAGGCCTGAGCAACATGAGAGCTCCAACTGAGAAGAAAAGCAAAGCAAAAATGGAGCTGCCTATTGTGGTTCATTCTAGCTAAGACTAAAGAAGGGTTTTACTTTCTTCCTTCCTTTCTTCCTTCCTTCCTTCCTAGTCAGTGAAAAAGAGAAGGCTGTGAATAAGGTTACAGATGGTAATCACAAATTAGAATCATAGAATAGGGTTGGAAAGGATCATAAGATCATCCAGTTCCAACCCCCCTGCCATGGGCAAAGACACCTCACACTAAACCATGTCACCCAAGGCCTCATCCAACCTGGCCTTGAACACTGCCAGGGATGGAGCATTCACAACTTCCCTCTGTAACCCATTCCAGTGCCTCACCACCCTCACAGTAAAGAACTTCCTCCTTATTTCCAATCTACACTTCCCCTGTTTCAGTTTGAACCCGTTACCCCTTGTCCTGTCACTACAGTCCCTGATGAATGTTCCCTCCCCAGCATCCTTGTAGGTCCCCTTCAGATACTGGAAGGCTGCTATGAGGTCTCCACGCAGCCTTCTCTTCTCCAGGCTGAACAGCCCCAACTTTCTCAGCCTATCTTCATACAGGAGGTGCTCCAGTCCCCTGATCATCCTCGTGGCCTCCTCTGGACTTGTTCCAACAGTTCCATGTCCTTTTTATGTTGAGGACACCAGAACTGCACACAATACTCCAAGTGAGGTCTCACAGGAGCAGAGTAGAGGGGCAGGATCACCTCCTTCGACCTGCTGGTCACGCTCCTTTTGATGCAGCCCAGGATATGGTTGGCTTTCTCAATTTGGTCTCTCAATTTGAATCTACTTCCTGAATATTTTGACTAATAGACCTTTTGCTTTGCACATCTCTCACTACAGATCACAAAGCATAAAACCAAGTCCTACAAAATGAGAATTATATAAAATGACTACTGCACCTCCTCCCTCCTGACATCTCTCACTTGCAAGCACATACTTATCCAAATATACATGCAACTGGCAATCAGTCTTGTTTTCTTAGTTGTCCACAGAGGAGAGCATAATCCCACACTTTCACATCGATTTTAACTAAATTAGACTACTTCACTTCTCTGTTCTAGTGCTGTATTTTGATTCACACTGTTTTCACACATTTTCCCTATGGAAATACTTTCTGGTTTGTGAAAAACAAAGAGAAGAATTGACTGAAGAATTTCTAACTAGTTCATACCTGCGAAAAAACTCAATAGCTTCTTCAACCTCACTTGGCTCTACTATGTCTTTTAGAGTCTGGTTTTGCCTTTGGCTTTCCATTCTTTCATCACTATTGAGTGATTAAGCACGGAGAAATCACCTCCATCTTGCAGATGGCAAACCTAAGATACTAGAAGTTTATGTTAAGTAATTTTCATAAGCAAGCACTCATCAGATTTTGTGTCTGCCCCCTCTCCCATCTTTCCCATTCTCCTTCCAGAATGTTCATGCACACACTCTCACTCTTCCCATCTCAAGGGGGCACGATGCAGACTGCACAGGGAGATCTCATGGTGAGAATTACCTCTTCCATTGTATTTGTCATGATGAAACTGTGAGCCCCTAGTACAGCTGTATGAATGGACCAAAACAAAAATCTCTCTCTCCCTGCTCCTGATCAATTAAAGGATACCTGCATCAGCCCACTGGGAAATGCAGAGTTAAATTTTGGCAAAACAGGGCATTACCCTCCTTAAAGCTGGTTAATGTGCTGAAAACTCAAAGCCAACACACTGGGAATAGGAAGTAGAATTACTGAATGTGCGTCACTGCTTCTAGGTTCCCCTTTTCTCCCGTTGCTGAATTACTGTAGCTTGCATGTTCTCAAGGGCACAAACTTGAGTAACAAAAGGAAAGCCATTCACACAACCCACTGAGCTGCAGAACTGCCATCATTTTTGGTGGAATTTCAATGATCACTTGGTTCAATGAAAAGGAAAAAGGCTACTGGGGCCAGTAAGGAACAACACACTCTGCAGCATTTTAATAAGTTAAACCATTATAACTTGCTCAGCAGAAACGTCAAGAGGTTTTGTTTGCTTAAAAGGAAACAGTTAAAGTAGCTGTTACAGTATTTGCAGTGACTCTTTCCCCAGACTCAGAGCTATTAATGACTGTAATTCTTGCTAGAGTGTGATTTAGCAATAGTCATGTTGACCCAGTGCAGCGTATCATGGGACCATACAGCTTCAGAGCACTCAGCAAATATTAACCTGGTTATTCCCAAAGACACGGAATTCCCATTTCTATTTTTCAGGTGAGGAAGCAGAGACTGAAAGCGAAATGGTGCCACACCAAAACATCAAAAGATGAGAAGAGGAAACCAGGTCTGGGAAATAGTGTCACACTTGCAGATGAAGCATCTATTCTGTAATAGAAATGTCATATTTTGATTGCAGCACAGCAACTTGCTTAAATCAACCATGGTATTTCAGTGCTACTCACATTGTGCATGGCCTGTGCAAACCAATACTAAAGGTCAGCGTATTTAACAGCTATATAAAGTTAACATTGTTTATTGAATGCTGTTGGCCTAATGCAGTAAAAAAAAACACAGACACAGGGATTTGCTCAGGATGACCACAAGTAGAGCAAAACCCTGTTTAGGGTGAAAAAGAATGAATGCCCTCAATTCTTTAAATAATACAGCACCGCTGAATGTCTGCAATTCTGGTCAGAGCAAGTTTCCCATGTGCAGTAAAACTCTTCCTGAGGAAAAAATGTCTTTCTTTTTCAGGAGGTTTCAGTCCCAGTGTTTATCATTCCTCCGCTGCTCTTTGAAAGACCCAGACAAACAGAACAGAAATCTGACTCACTGCAATGGAGAAAACATCACGTTTGTCCTGTGAGTTAAGGCAACTTCTCCAACCAGAATTACTCCCTTTGCTTTCATTCCTTCCTAACTTAGTAATTTCAGGTAAATCTGCAACACTTGCTTTCTTACTCTCCGCCTTCAACATTGGGAAGATACAGTATTAATTTCTCCTTTTTTTGGTACCAGGGGGTTTCCAGTTCCCCAAGGGACAGAAATTCCTTACAAAACAGTCATCAACAATGCTAATGAAATGGAAGAAACACTTGCCTGATACCATATGGAAATTAGTAACAACGTATTTACCAGGCAAGCTGATAACCTGCTTTCTAAAATTCATCTCTGACCCCCAGAGGTAAAGAAATAATGAATAAACAGCAACAAGAAAGTCATGAAACACAGGAACCGACAAGCGAGCTGTTTTTAGTAGTACTGCAGATAGAGATACTGACTGATGCTGACCTATTTTCCTGGCCTTTATTACACATTCATACATGTGACTGGGAAAACAGATTAATAATGCCACATAAGACACAGAGGATCAGAAAATATCTTCAGCACTGCAGAACAAGTCACCCATGACTAAGAAACAGCACTTTATTGAGAATTCTTTGGTGAATGAAACTGAAAGAGAAAACGCTGAATGAGGCTGAACGCTGAAGCTTATTTTCCAGTAGCACATAGTTAAATGCTTTATTTCATGTTTGTACAAGGATTTTAAGATACAAACCTGTCACCAAGTATTAGAAACATCATCTCTCAAAAACCAAACCCTTCATGATGAGGGGTTGCTGAAACAATTCTGGACATTTTTTTTAGTATTTTCAAGAGGGTGCATTCTTTTAAGAACAGCTCTTCAGGTTTCTTCATTATTATTATTTGTACAACCTGAATACAATTTGACTTGTAAAACCTTAATCACCAAACATGTCTAATAACAACCGGCTTGCATGTCAAGAGAAGGTTCTATCAGGGTTACAAGTGCCTGTATGCAAATCAATTCCTTTTTCAATATTAATTAATTTCCATTGTTCAGCTTGGACTTCTGAAGTTCTTGTTCCACTTCTTGCTCTGACTCAGACTTTGGATATGGCCTGGTACAAGAGTCCATGGCTCCACTTCCCACCAAAGATACACAGATAACACTGGCCAATTATAAAGCCTATCACGACAATGCACGTCATGATTTATCAGATTCACGGGAGTAACAGTCCACTATAGGTATCTTACAAAGCGGTAGAACTACACCAGACAATCTTAATGCATACTAATAAACACTCTTTTGTATGACACCACACTAATAAAGGGTTTGCCACTTGACACCTACTATATACAAACCTAAAATACTTTACTAATATCCTTCCTTGTAGATTACATTTCCCAGAAGAAAAACAAAGCACTTTCCCATAATAACACCTGTTAGAAATCATTATCCTTAGTGTATACGTTACTTATAGAATCATAGAATAGTTAGGGCTGGAAAGGACCTTAAGATCATCCAGTTCCAACCCCCCTGCCATGGGCAGGGACACCTCACACTAAACCATGCCACCCAAGGCTCTGTCCAACCTGGCCTTGAACAATGCCAGGGATGGAGCATTCACAACTTCCCTGGGCAACCCATTCCAGTGCCTCACCACCCTCTCAGTAAAGAACTTCCTCCTTATTTCCAATCTACACTTCCCCTGTTTAATATATATATATATATATTACATATTATATATATTACATAGTGTTTTATATACTAAGTATATAGTGTTTTATACACTAAGTAAAAGTCTTCTGCAGAACTGAAGTCTCAAGATCTAATCCAAGGGCCAACAAAGCCAATTCAAACATCCCCCAATTTATTGCCTCAGGCTCCTACACTGCAGTTGTGTGAAGCTGTAGCTCAGGACCAAGGCATGAGGATCCTGTAACCATTTACCCATCACAAATAGCTCTGTCATAATGAAACATGTTTGCCAAATCACTTCCTAGTGCACCTTTACCTAGCTTGATAGTTTCTTGGCTCTGATTCTGCTCATTGCAGAACACTCAATTTCCAACAGGGTTTGAGAGCATGCAGTATTTTGCATGATCAAGATCTACGAGTCCCAGTTGTTGATTCCTCAAGATCTTAAACTCATTCTTAGCACATTCGACACCTAGTTTCAATTCCATCTGGGACTGCTAGAAAGCAGTCTGAAATTAGCACACAATTCCAGCAAGCCGGTTTCCTAAATACATACCCAAAACAGAAACAAACCAGACACTAAAATTCAAATAAAATAAACCCATTTTGTCATATTTTCAGAAGAGCCTTTTGTCTCCAGTACAAGTTCATTGCTGTAATATTTGCAGTTTACATTTCTGTAATTCAAAACATTTTGCTTTTGGTTGGCAGGCTTTACAAATCCAATTCAGTAAGCCATCAGTCGCATATACAGACGGGGGCTTCCTAGTGGGTAGCTGTTCTTATTTGTATTATTTAAATTCCTTCCCATTGACCTGGACAGCACACGAAATGATGCTAAAGCCATTTTACAGATGTAAAATTTTAAGAGGACTCCTCCAAAATTCATGGGGTTTTCTTCATATACATCTACTGTAAGTCATTCAAGTGGTTGCAGCACAGCTTTTAAACACCCAAGCAAATCCTCTTCATATTCTGCGATTTGTGAGAACTCCTGCTAGTATCTAATGGAAGCTTTCTGTTGGCATGTCACTGCAAAAGTCTCAATGGATTAAATTAATTAACATGCATTAGGTTGACAGTTTAGAACAAACATCTACAGCTTCCCAAAAACAAACAGAAAAAAACAGATTAAAAAAAAAAACAACATTAATTTCACTTCTAGTTTCTCCTTTGCATTCAAAACCAAAAGCAGCCTTCTTGTTACCCTGTCACTGACCCCCACGTACCATGGCAATGGCTCTGAAGGCAGAGGTAGGCTAAACAGGGTATCAGTGTTACAGTTTACTATCACCGAGATGACTACATGTGTAAGAAGCACATTCTTCCCATCACTGCACTTACTCCATAAGGAAGCCAGAAAGGGCACCAGGCCAAAGTCTGGGAGTTAAGCAGACACGCTATCAGGTTTCCCACATTCAAAGAATCTTGCTGCCAGGGAAGCATGAAAACTGCTTCCTGCAGGCTGGGTGGCAGCGGGAAAATGAAGCGAAACCTGGGCAAGCACATTATTGCGCTGATCTGCACAGGGCTTTTAAGATTTCTATCTAGCTGAAGTCCAGCTCTCAAAACACAGGAGCTTCCTCTTATCACCCAGCAGCTCTTTCATTTTCAGCCCCAGTTCTTTTATCATTGTCCCCTGACAGTTTTATCTCCAACAATCCCTTTTTCGAAGGCCAGAGGATCTCCTGAGCAGTTTTTAATCTATCTGCAAACACACATACAACCGTTGTGCCTGCCACAGCCCTTCTCCCAGCATCTTTACTGCTTCCAAAGAGAAGCTCTGAGCAGCACCAAAGGAAAAAAAACTTCCTGTGACTCTAATATATACCTCCTGCTCTGGCAGGCTGATTCCCAGTTCCTCCAGGGCAAAGCACAAAATTCACCTTTACCTTTACATCTTTCCTGATGTGACAAAGAATAGAACCTAGTTTCACATACCCAGGTAACTTCTGATGTGGGGTGTGTCATGCAGATCAGTGTGCTACAGCAATTTACCAGCAGCAGAAGACCGGGCTGAGTCAGGAATTGGTTTCCTGATCCCATGCCAGCGAGCTCAGCAGGTCAGCCCTGATGGAAAGGTCACTCTCCAAAACAACCAGGTCCAGTCCCTGTGCAAGGAGCCAACAGTCAGAGCAGACAGGCTCTGACAGGGAGTTCAAATGAGGTCCACACTCGAGGCGAAAAGCCCCACACAGTGCACAAGCAAGGGAAGCTTACAGCAACTGGTCAATCCGTGCCTGATGTTCCACATAGAAAGCAAAACAGTCCTGAACATCCAAGAGATGAGCGCCAAACACGGCATCTCACAGGAAACAAAGTCCTGTGTATACAAAAGCTCCGCTAAGTGATGAAAGAATTACAAGACATGCCAGGGCTGAAATGTTTCCCTTTTTATGGCATTTCACTGTAAAAGAGCTCATTTACTGCTGTCCCTGGTATTCATCGTTGCACAATAACTTCATCATGGCACGTTGAACTGCTACCACGTAGTGTGCGAACGTGCTGGCCAACATTTAGCTCACGTTAGAAAATTCATCCTGAAAGCCATTAGTTATTTTAATGCATGTGGCCGTTCTGGCTACTTCTGAAAGGTAAATTTTGAGCAGGATCTGTTAGTTACCCGTTTTTATACAGAATCCAGCCAGAAAGGCTTGAAGATCAGAGGGAACAAACCTGATTAATAAAGTAATCCTACTAGCCCAGATAATATGTAATACAGTCAGGCAAGTGAACTTTCCTAGATGCATTTCTGTCAAACAGGGTCACTGCTATTCCCTTGTTAAAAAAGGAGCCTTCTTTTACTCTACAGAAAAGCTTTGCATTAGTATTCCCTGAGCAGCCAAATATGCGTATAGAATTGTAGTAAGACTCCCAAAAACCACAAAATGTGGCCAACACAGAGCATTACTGGAAACTCTCATTCCCTGTCAGTACTGCCAGGCTCCTGTGTCCTACCTGTTTTGACAACTTTCCATACCAAAAATGATCAGCTACACCAGAACACCCAGCAGATCACACACACACGAGGACACAGCACAAAGCTTGCTGAGCTGAAGGAAAGCTTCACATCAATTTCAGTGAAAGCTAGGTCTAACAAAAGGTTGATAACAGATATGGCTGAATTAAACTTATCTGAACCTGGCCAATCAGAAGATAAAGCTTAAGGTTTAAACCAACAGATCTCAAACCCGCTGATGTCCTGAAGAGAGTTTGTGCTGCATACTGTTAAGTCTACTTGCAACTACACTTGTTCAACATAACACTACCTTTCCAATGCTTTTATCCCCACAGAAGCTGCTGTGCAGTCACTAGAATGTTGAACAATAGGTTGCCCATTCAGTCACAGTTTATTTGCATGCAAGGCGAATTTCAATGGAGTGCTTAAATACAATGGAGACAAGTTCTTGCCTAAGGAAAGATAAACTACAGTCAGTCACTTGATCCTAGAACTTAATTCTGATGCTCTGGGGGTTATGTTTTCCCCATCAACAGTTTTTAAGCCATTTAGGCAGAAACATTTGCAAGAGAGCACTGCAGAATCTTTCCTTTGGCTGCTGACTTATTGTACACGACACACACCTCCAAATAAATTCTACTCCAGTGTGGTCGTAATGTGAATCCTGACCCAACAATAGGAACCATGATGATGAATCACAGCACTGGCAAACATCGCTGGTGTTTTACCAGGCACTGGGTCCCAAGTAATGCAGTTGCTTCAGCTGCACGGATGTCGCACAAGCCTCTGTTTAAATACTGCAAAGTGGTAATCTCCTGCTTTTGCTACTTTGAAACTGAGGAGGCAAAGGAAAATATCTGAATGTGCAGTCCTGAGGTCAGAGCTGAAGTTTGATTTGGGTTGGTTTGGATTAAGGAGAAACGTCCAAGAACAACTCACTGATTTACTTTATTTCAGGACTTGGCACACAGCTTGGACCCCTTTCAAAATCCAATGACGCTGCGCCAGAAAATGCTACAGAAAGAGCAGAGATAGGAGACATCTGGACTGTGTTAGGAACTTAGAGCCACAAAGCCCTTTAAAAATATTCTCTGCTCATGTTGGGACTTCTCTTGTTTTTGTTTCGAACAATCCAAATGTTAAAACTGTGTTTCAAATTAAAACTAAAAAAAACCCAAAAACCAACCAACAAAGCTTCCTCTCCCCCAAGAAGGGCAACCTAAGCCAATTAAAAAGATTATTTTATGACAGTAGATGAAAAGTGAACACTCCTACAGTAAAACCGGTAATTTCCAATAGCACTGAATAAATGCTCCTGCAGCAGAAGTGATCATTTTCAGTATTATTACATCACTGCAAACTTCTCACACAAGTAGCACAGCAAGTGTCCTATAAAAACCTCTGATCCTTTAGGATTCCTGCTCTGACACACCATTTTAACCTATCCAGTGAGTACTGAAAACAGTGGAACTACTCACGTAAAACTCTTCTTTATGTCTAAAATATTGTGGTCTGGGTTCTAGGATATAACTGGAAAAAAAAATATTTAAAAATGACCATTTAACTGTTTCCATCTCAATTCCATTTTAACTGTCGGTGCCCATGGCAGGAGGCTGGAACTAAATGATCTTTAAGGTTCCCTCCAACCCAAACCATTCTAGGATTTCACGCATCTGGCAGCAGTCATGCTGATCACTACAGCTTCTTAAATACAATGGGAACACAATGGGAGTTGTGCACTCCCATTCCATAAAGGCCATTAGAAAAATTAATTAAAGATGGATTTGAGGACAGACAAAGTTACTGTAAGTTTTTGATATTTATTACAAAACTAGAATAAATACAAGATTAATCAGAGAACTCTAGCACAAAAGTGAGCAGTTTTGTAAATTAATTCCTCAAAAATTCCCATTGATGAAGTCTAATTGATTAACCCTTAAAACAAATACATACAGTAAGCAAGCCTGTTAACACTACCTCTCCAGCTGGAAAGCAGGCAGGGCTCCCAGGCACTTTGCTATGGGCTATAGGTCAGTGGTGGTAGAGCTGGAGGAACACAGGAGCTCCTGGAGCTTATAGGAGCACACTGACCATCCCTTGATGAGAAGCAGGAAAACAGACACCTTAACTTTGGCATTTTAGCTCAGGCAAAACAAGCACTTTGTTCTTATTCAACACTTTCCTCACCTGCAGCTTCCCTACCTGGCTGCAGCTGCCTGACAGCTAATGCCAGAGAAGTGCTGAGATGCACACCACACTACACATGTAGTAGCATTCTCATCTGTAAGAGACTGCACCTCCATTAACTGTAGTGAATGAGTACCTCTCCCCCCTCGAAGGGTGAGATCAGTTGACTGTGCAAGGTTTGTAACAGAGTGCTGGGACCTTTTAAGATCCCACAAAACATGGGTCAAGCCAGCATAAGAGGAATTTCTCTGCACAAAAACTGCATTTCCTGAAGCTTGTTGCATATGAAGAATTCATCTTACCTTAAAATAAGGGGTTTTTAATAAAAGGCAAGGTAATTCTAGCCCAAGCTGTGTTCCAATACAAGTTCAAGCAGGACACTTTAAAGTGAGTTACAAGAAAAAACAGGGTACTAAGAGAAGAGTCTGAGCAGTCAAATTCAACAAAGGCTCAAATATATTCGAACAGGTTTGAGCAGAAAGTCTTTAAGGTGTTCACCAACAGTGAAAGCTTCTGATAAAAGTGGACTTAATTTTAAAATAAGCTACTTTCCACCCTTCCGATTGTTGGGAATACTTTCTTAAAATAAATGATAAAAAAAACTCAGCCCATATTTCATTTATTCCATATTTTTGATTATTTATATTAATTAATAGGACACAGTATCCCATTCTTCCAAGTACATGCCTTGGCACAGCAAGGACTATTCTGCATTCAGCAACGTGCAACATTTCCGGCAGTCCAGCTCCAGGAATAGAAAACCAAGGGAAGGCAAGACAGCCAGATAAACAAATCATTCGGATACCTGAAAACCCTGGAGATACTGCAGCTATTGTCATTTTACACCTAAGCTCCTCTGAGATATTCTGACAGTGCCAAATGTAGATGAAAATAATTAACGGGCTTCTTGGAAGTAAAAAAGAATTCACAGAATCATGCTCTTAAGCAAACAATCCAGATACTACATCCTGCACAGGACATTTCTGCCTGCACTGAACACTGCCCCATCCAACACAGTACGGTGTTTGTTGACTGCACCGCATTTGTCCAGTGCTCAATGACACACCTCATAGAAGATTATTAGTTGTGTCACCTGCAAATTCTTCGGTATCTCATAGGTCTGATGCTGCTTCTACAACCTGCAGTCATTTGCAGCAGCAAAATTTAAGTGTGAACTTCTACCAAGCCCGTATCACAGCGTTTTGCCTGCTGCGCAGGAGGTGAGGTTGTCAGCTCTCATTCAAAATATTTATCTAAACCTAAGGTTATTTCAAAAGGCAAAAAGCAACAGCAGTACAGAAATGACAGAAAAGACTACCTGCTAAAGACTGCACCTTTGAGAGACACCCCTGTAGCCAATTAACTTCAGCCATGATGCTCCTGCAGAGACATCTAGGAAGGAAAGTTCTTCCAAACCAATGGAGTTGGGACAAATCAAATCAACCCAATGGAGTTGATCAATCAAATCAAATCAAATCAAATCAAAGCCCAGCAACAAACCAACCCTCTTTACTGCAGACAGTATTCCTCTTCTACTTTCCTGTAAGAACTCAGAAAGTCAAACCAAGCAGCACAGATGCAGGCCAGAGCTATAAATCCCAGACTACATTTCCTATTAGTCCCCTCCCCTAGGAGCTCAGGAGTGTTTAGATTCTGAGCTGTGGTTTAAGTCCATCTGCGTTCCTCAAGTATAAACATCTTCATTGAAAAGAGACTCATCCTGCACAGTCATTCATTGTTGAGCTCATCTGTGAGAGACACGGACTGGCACATTTCTATGACAACCAAAAATGAAAAAAAAATTAGCAGCTTGGCACAACTTAAACAGCTTTTTAAAGCCTCCCTATTGTTCCCGAGCCTGCGTTCTCTTCCTCTAGCACATATAGTTATCTTGGATATACTGCCCAGAACACCAGCTCTCCCTGAACCAGTTCTCTTTACATTGGGGAACAGGGGTTTTGTAAGATTTCAATTCAAAAACTAAAAGAATCAAAGGGCGTACTGTCCTACCTAGTTTGACTGAATTAGACATGTATATACAACCTAAGGAGACAGTCCAAGAGGGACCATAGGAGCCTGAATCAATAAAGTGTTCCCCAAAAAATCCTCTCTTCAAAAATAAGGAAGAAGTTCTTTACTGTGAGGGTGGTGAGGTCCAGGAACAAGTTGTCCAAAGAAGTGGTAAATGCTCCATCCCCAGCAGTGTTCGAGGCCAGGCTGGACAGAGCCTTGGGTGACATGGTCTACTGTGAGGCATTCCTGCCCTTGGAAGAGGATTGGAACTATATGATCTTAAGGTCCTTTCCAACCCAAACAATTCAATGATTGAGTTCCAGTAGCTTGTTTTGTTTAAAGATCTTGCTGTGGATTAACTCAGCAAGAAAAAGCAAAATTACCATTTTCTCTCAATTAAAGACAACAAAACTCAAAAACAAGTTTCACCATTTCAAAACCATCATTCCTTCCCTTGCTGAATCTCAATCTGGGTTATTTTTACACTAAGACATCCTAATTTAAAAAAAGAAATAAATAAAAGGTAGGGTGGAAGCAACAGGCACAATATAACCAGTACAATGGTTTCTTTTTCCACCTAGTAAAACCAGATAGATAGAACAGGGAAACCACGACAGTATCTTCTTCCTTCTCTTCACAAGGATCTCATGCCACTATACACATGATGACATAAAATTAAGACATATTTCAGCCAAGATACAGGCTTCATCTCAAGCAGCTTGTACACTTTCTTAAAGCACTGCTTATTTAAAAGTTCACACACTAAAGCAATTTAGCACCAGAAAAATAAAGCAGCTCTTTCTCTGACATATGTTGCCAGTCAATGCAGAACTCACATTGTCCTTACGTTTGTTATTCCATCCCCACAGATCAGTGACTGCCAGCTTACACGATTCATTAATTATAAGTAGTTAAGACTGTTTTTAGTACTATGGTACAGATGCCAAATCACTCTGATTCCCAACAAGAGAGAAAGATGGCATGAGTAAAAACAATGGAATGGACTCGCAGGATCTAGACAAGCCAAGCCACAAATATAGTGCCAGAGGAGTAATTTTTTTTTCACTCCCATCTTAATTTTTTGAGATTTAGTCTCAAGCCAGACTGCTGAACAGGCAGCCTGATGGATCTTCCACTAAGACTCCTTCATACTCGTAATAGCTCGTGCCACGAGACCACAGGAATAATAAACCACAGGAATAAAAAGATTATTTTTTTTAAGTCACAGAAACCTCAAGTGCAACTTTGTCTGTTATGGCCAAAATTTTCTCCTGGTATCACTAAAGGTTTCCCAGTTACATACAGACTGCACCCATCACGTCAATGACTTTCATCTCGACAGTGTTTTGACTTGATCTTTTACTCACAACTCATTTTGTTTAATTTGCTTCAGACATTTTTCCACACACGATTCAGAGTAGTGATACACCGCCAGGCAAAGTACTGAAATGTTCCCAAAGGCACAGATGAAGGAAAACTCTGTTATTAGTGGATCTAAAAGGTACTTCTTATTACTTAACCAGCTTGCCACAAAGAGTGTAGGTAGCACATTACTGTTCGCGGTAGATGTGAGCTTGAGTCATGCAATAGAAACCACTACAACCTCCTGGTGGAATCAGATGCTAGAAAGACAAAAGGCATCAAAGTCCAGCCCTAAGGTCTCATTGATTCTCTCATAATTGAGGATAGCAGTGGCACATAAAGCCACAAGAAAGAGCATCTCCTTTCACACCAGCTCTCCTTGCTCTCAAGGATCAGATCAAAAGCTGTAAGATACAATGATCTTCAGAAGTGCTTTACACTTACAAATTAAATCAATGGCAGAAATCTTCATAGAACCACAGAATGGTTTGGGCTGGAAGGGATTAAAGATCATTCAGTTCCAATCCAACCCGGGCAGGGACACCTTCCACTAAACCAGGTTGCTCCAAGCCCTGTCCAACTTGGCCTTGAACACTGCAAGGGATGGGGCAGCCATATTTTGATTTTGACCAATTTCTAGTCAAATGAAAAAAAAAAAAAAATGTATCCCATTTTTTTAAGCAGTAGCTATTACACTTTTAAACTGTATTTGTCTGTGCAATGTTTCCCATGTCATAGAACTAACATAGGGATAAAAACTCAGCCTGACGTGTTTAAAGAGGCCATGTGATAAACTATAGCAAATGCCATGGGACTGATTCCGTACTAGCTCTCACCTGGACTTGCAATGGACAAGACAGTTGGAAATACAGGCACTATGGTGAAAAAGAGAATTAAGGTACTTTTGATTCTGGAAACTGAGATATTGCACATGGCAAGACTGATTTCCATCAGTGCAGCACACTCCCTTCTCCAGTTTAAATCTGCAAACGGTGGGCTGCACTGTTTATTTTCTGCTACCTACACAATGCATCAGATCTGCCTACTAGGAATACGTTACTATCTCGGGAGTATGTTCCCCTGAGATATGTATACTCCCATCCACTCCGGAACAGGCAAAGACCACACAGTATCACGTTGTGTTTCCAGCTCTCTCCACCGGTATCCTATGCCACGTCCTCTCTCTCCAGTATAAAGATATGCCACTTCTGAGACCAATGCAATCATCGCAGATGGTGATCAGTTACAAACAGGAAGCATCCGTCCTTCTGCTGTATTTCACAGAAGAAACCAGCAGCAAACAGTTCCCTCATCTCCACTGCTCACTTCTGTGCACTCAGAAATGCACATCTTCATACTGCTGTCTCTTTCCCCACAGCAGATAGAGTGGCAAGAAAAAATCCAAGCTACATGGCAAGCGGTTCAATACGGGCAATATGCTGGGTAACATACACAACCTCTTTTTACAGCTGTTAAGATTTACTCACAACCACAAAGTTCCTGTTTTTTCCCTATACAGATGAGACTTCCAGTTCCTCGATGAGGAAATGAAGTATGTGACATTAAGCAGCTCATGAATCTCTTCAATTAATGCATTCTGCACAACGGAGACTTCCAGGGAATTATCTGCAACCACAGCACTGCCTCATTCCCACTGCCGTGTCCCTGAGAATGAGTCACTTCAATTCCCATGTTCTTGCTGCAGGCAGAGAGCTAAGGACTGTTCTCTGCCTTCGCTAGTCTGGTTGGAATCAAACGCTGAAACTACTTGCACAAAACTTTAATTAGTGTTACTTTATTTTCTGCAACTATTGAAAGCACAGTTACCATCAGCCCTCCACTCTTTGTGCTGACTAGAAGTTACGCTACAGGAGACAACATTCCATCCCATCATCTTCAGGGAACAACTGTGTAAGTTTATAAACAGTACCAAGATAGCAGGAGGCTTGCAAGGAGCACATCTCCAATGCTGAGCTATATTACAAATCAACTGCAAAGCTATCCCGGCAGAGGAGGAAATAGGACAGCAATGGCTGAAGCCAACATGGGTAGATCACTCTGGGACCCAAATACATGACCAAGCTCAGTACTATTCCACAGTGAGACCCAGGGCCACCGCTCTCATTTCTGAATGTGTCAGTCCTTTCTAATAAATCATGGGAAGTGGAAGGGGGAAGAAGAGGGTTTTGAGATAGGAGGTATGTCTTACTGCTCTCCCATCATACGAAGGGTCAGGAAGGTCTGCTAAGCCTGCAATATGGCTCTCCTAAACCACCAAACTATTGCAATATTTAAAAGATTTGAAACATATTATTTACTTTAAATAACTTTTTATTTAAAAAAAAAAAATTGCATTTAAATTAAATAATGCCAATTTAAAATATATTTTGTCATTATCAAAACAGTTTAGGGGATATAGGAGTTTGACAGTGGCTGGTTTTACACATTTCTGGATACTGTAATTTTCATTTAGAAAATAACTTCCCAGAAAAGATACAGAATCTGTGTTAGAAGTGTTTTAAAGCTTGGGAAAGCCTTTGCTGAATACAGCTAGTAGTCTGTATGTGTTTCATGTGATTTGCAAACTAGAAACACTGGAATTTTAGGCCAGGAAGATGTCATTGACTAATGGGGATTCTCCCTTCCCTCTGGAGTATAGGTTTATAGAAGAATAAGATCATGCTCTCCAGGCAAGTTTATATGAAATGATTCATCTCCAGCCAGCTGCAGTCAAGACATCTGCTTGTTTTCATTTCACTACAGGGAGCTTCACCCCCCTCCTTACCTCCAAAGGCAGCCAAGATAATATCCAATTGTAAAAAGAAAACTTTTTAACAATTTCAGAACTAAAACTTAAGAAATTGGGTAAATTGCACAGAGGCCACAGATGCACCTCTGCCTCACCCTAAAGCACTCCTAAGAACATGAAGTGAAAACTAGGCTGAGGAAGTCCTATTTAATCAAGCGTATTGACCTTAGCACAGAGACATCACTGCTGTATCCTGTGCTTTACACACAGATCTGCCCAAACACATGAAGGTATTTCTTTGTTTTGAGAATCCCTCACACATTCCACATGGGATCATGCAGACGGGTGCTCATGTGGTCAAATAAAGTTTGTGAACCCGTGCCTTTATAGCTTTTCCATATTAATCTGCACTCTGGGCATATATCCAATTAAAGCCTCACGTATAGATCACTAGGTTACTAACTGGCTTGCATACTTGAGTGCAGGGGAAATAACAAGCTCATGACTGCATAATTTCACACTGCCTGTGCTTTCACTTTTACATGCACAAGTCTTTTTTAATCTAGTCTTCCCATAAATAAAGAGTAATAAGGGTTGCTGATAATACAGTTGGGTCCCTACATGCTGGAACACTCAGTAGCTCGTGGTGAATGCACTTACATTAACACTAACTCCAGTGCAAAGATGACAAGGTCTTTTCATGAGCACACTACAAAAACAGGAAGGGGAAAACTTCACAGTGTTTGGAAACAGCAGAGCATTGTTTGTACAGGCTTTTCTAGCAAATGCAAGAGAAAATAAAATGGGTAACATGAAATCAGAGCACAGCACAAGAGTCTCAAGACAGCAGCTCCCTAAAGATCTCCAGGTTCAGACTATACAGGCAAGAAGATGCACGGGGTAGGGTTTTTTCCTCTTATTTCTGCTAAGAAAATCTGACAGACAACCTCCCAAACCCTTGATATTAAGGCTAGATAATGTAACACAGCACTGCACCTTCACCTCAGTTAAAGTGGGTATAATAAACAAAGAGGTATTGGGAAACACATAATCCTAATTGTAAAACAATGCCAAGTATTCCCATGACCTTTTAAATATGGTAATATTTTTTAATAGTACCATATTTAAGTATTTCCATGATTTTTAAACTCCATTCAAAGCGAAGATGCAATGGCACAAGCCTCACACACGGCGGGCTGCCCCAGAAGGCCACCTTCACCTCACAAGAAGAGGCTGCACTGTGCGCTACATCCCTTCAAGATGAGTCAAAAAGCTCCAGTCACAAGCATGCTGCGGTCACCAAGTCAGAGACTTCCCCTTTCAGCTGGAACACACAGATCCGATCTGTGAGTTGAGGCTGCTTTGTTTAAATCTTTTCATATCATCACCTCTTTTCTTTCCCTTCCCCTCTCAAGTCCACTCAGCCCATGCTGTAGTACCATAAGTGCCTACAGCCTGCACAATATATAGATAATGCATGCAGTTGGTGCTGCCTCAATCCCGACTCAGCACAGGTTTAAAGCAACAGAGGACTGATTCTGTATTTGGGCAAGCACCAAGGAGGACTCAGTGCTTTCCCACCTCATCTATCTCCATGAGAGAGCAGCTTTATACACAGTCAACTCCCACGACAGATTTGACTTCACCAGATTTAAAGTACATTAGTCAACCCAAGTCACTGGGGACATTTGAAATAACTTAAAATAAATCAAGAGAGGATTAATTTCAAAGGAGGCATTGACACAGCACCAAAAGAAGTGTAAGTTAGTGTTAGGAGAGAAGCCATTAGCAATATTTCTCAATGCCAATAATGTTTTCACCACAAACACTACAGCAAGAAGATGTTACAGTCTTGGGGCAAATGCTGGGCTCCAAAGGCAAAACGGTTACCTAGAAGGGGTATGTCAATATTTAATACCAAAGTGCATGTCTGATCCTGCACATTTCATTTGATTTCAAGCTCTTCCAGCTTTATTTCCTGTTTCACTCACAGCAATCAGACAAGACGGATTATTTAACCTTAGAAAACGTGTTTTCAGTCAGACGAGACATGTTAACTGTGTCCGTCCTTTCACCTTCAGCAACAAAGTTTTGTGCCAGCACATTTTATGTTTTCTTCAATGTCCACATTATTTGGCTGCAAAGCAGATGGGATTGCCAGTGCCAGGAATCCACTCAAGCCGCTTGCTCCTCTGGGAGAAGAGGAAGAGCCTGTTCTGTGCCTCTGTATGTCAAGATACTTTTTAGTTAAAAAAACCCATAAAGTTATAATCAGAGCCAAAATTAAAATTTAAAAAAAAAAAAATTAAAAAAAAAGGAGTTGAAACAAGTACTAAAAGTAATGACTAATAACTTGTACTTGTGTAATCTATTTCATCAATGTTCCTCACCTCCATATGCCAGGAAAAAAAACCTGGCTGTGTTTCATAACAAAAACAATCAGGAATACTACTTTGAGCCCTTACGACACAGCTGGAGCTGCTATTCCTTTTGTAAGGAATGTATGAAGTAGTATCAGAATTGCTGCACTGAAAGAATAAGCTGAAGTTCTTTTGCCAGTACTATAATCATGCCACTATAAGCTATATAATAAAGGCAGTTTACAGGCAGTTGCACCGATTTTCGTCTGGTTCAAACAATGACTGAACATCTGTAACCTGACATTGTTTCCTCCTTCTCCAGACATTCAATCAAATAAACCTCTCTCTGTTCTATGTTACTGTTGGATAAGGAACCCTTCATTGAACATGATTCATCTTCCACAAGGAATCAACAGGTACTTAAACTATGGGCATTTCACACCTGAGTGGTAAAACAAGGACACAGACAGATCTTGTTCAACACAGTCCATCCAAGTAGATGGAAATCAACTCTGCTGCAAAAGTAAATGCTGTTCTTCAAAGAATCACTGGGCCTTTCACAGTTTTGGTCTCCTCCTCCCACTTTTTCACAGTGCCAAAATACTAAGCAAACTGTTGAGATGACAGAACACTGTAACTATAGTCACACCATTGTGGAGCAGGCTCACACTCACAACTCTCCGTCAATCTCTGACATCCAATGGGCAAAGAAATCTCTCACTGTGCAACTACCTTTCAAGCTCACAGGAGCAACTCAACATTGAGATCCCCAACTAGAATAACTGCAGATACCAGAAAAAGTCTGCAGAGTTGCATTAGCTAACATGATGGCTCAGAGATCCACGATTTAAGAGCCCACACCTTTCTACTTTCAGTTTCTTACTTTTTTTACAGCTTACATCATAGCAAATAGAAATTTGGTGTTTTGGTATGCCTCTGCAACCCTGTTCTTCTTAAATGATTCCTAAATGTAAGAGCTCAACATCAAAAAGTTTGTATGGCAAATCCAAGGTACGAGAAGGCAAAGAGAATTGCCGATCTTCTCAAAAACAAATCTCAGCACCCTCCTTCTATAGTAATTTTGAAACATCATTCTGATACTGAAAATTTCGTACAGTCAAGGTTTGCCTGACTTACTCTTTACTGCTGAATTTAATCTTAACAGCCTCTAAATCAAAAGCTAAGTGGTAGGCTGTCAGAAGTGACTATTAGGGGAACATACAAAGCATGCACGCCTCAGAAAGCAAGAGACTTGAAGTGATTGGCACCTGGCTCCACGGCAGGTATTTTCTTTGCAGGAAGATGGAAGGGTAGCAAAAAGAACACAACACCCTGGGCTACATTCTGCTGTCAGTCGCTCTCCCACACTTCCACTGATTTTAAAGGAGGTTTACAGCCATTAAGAAAACAAATAGCCATCAAACTCAGGAGGGAAGATGCAGCCTGCCAGCCAAAGCAAAGGAACTTAATTCCTGCTCCAACCCCTACCAGTGATTTATTGTGAACATTAGAGCAAGGCATGACATGCTACTGGTTCTTGATGTCCAACCTATGGGTCAACTCCAGCAGTGAACCACAGATGTGCACATCAACTGCATATTAACCATGAACCAACAGCAGCAGACATGTCTGAAAAGTCTGATCTACATTTGTCTCTTTGTTTTCCCCATGTATAAAAACACTGACAATAAAGCACTTTGAGATAGCTGAAGTACAGTGAAACTGAAACCCAGTGACTTGTAGAATTAAGTCATCATACTGTGACCCAAAAAACGTTTTTTTTCAATTACTGTAAAGGCCAAAAATATTTTTTTTTAATTTTTTTTTTTATTTCATTCAAAGAAGGTCAAACAGACATTCATATTTATGGAAAAAACATACACACCCTCAGTATTTTGATTTAAAAGTTGGATTCCACTTGGCAAGTTTCATAAACTTGTTTTTTTAAAGCAGTTTTTACTCTACTATTAAAAATGCCTATCCCTGAAAATGGATAACAAAGTCACCCAGTCTTATGTTAGGTGCTTGCTCAGAAAGAGTAAAACCACGGCCTGCTCACAATACGCAATGACTGTATTATAGCAGCAAACAAAAAACTCCATAGTACAACAGAACCCCACTACAACTGGAACCGCAGGGGGTAACTGACACCTGCTGATCCCTAAAGCTTATATTCAAATAGCCAAAAAAGGCAAAGACTGGCAGGAAATGGCCACTGCCATGTGAAAAACGGCAATATCACAGCTTTACCATTGAGAAATACCTGCTTTGTACTGTCTGAGCCGTACTTTGCGAACACACCATTGGCATCTTCAGGAGGTTTAGTGGGAAAAGAAGAGTTTTCTTCTCAAAATTACCCAAACTGTCTACCTGCACATGCAATTACCTGATTTAGCTCAGTTAGATGTTAATTGTCTATACACAAATAAAGAATGAGGTAACTTTTTGGTTTACAGAATTCCTGCCTTACTTTTGGGTTAACATCACCAGAAACCTCATCCATAAAATCTGCATAGACAAATGTACACAACAAAAGTATGTACAACTTCTAAGAGAAAACAGAAATTATTTATGATTATCCCTTTCAAACAGTTTCTCTTCAGGCCTAAGGAAAACATTATGCAAAAAATAAATGTGAAATAATTATATTTCTAAACACAATTATGTATTCTGAAAAAAAAAAAACCAACACAAAACCAAGAAAACCTCTGATTCAGCTTAATCTCAGCTTTCTTCAGGCAACATATATTGCGCCACATGTGCATCTTTGGAATCAAAATCCTATAAACCTAAATCCATTCCTGTGTGCTTTTAGGGTTTGAAGTTTAGGTTTTTTCTTCAATAGGAGAAAAAGACTTCATTTTATTCAGCATTTCTCTAAGCGCTGGAAATTCAAGAAGCAGAAGTCTTTTAGTGACAGTTCCACGCTCCTGACATCCCCATTCTTAATATCACGGAATTAGAGGCCTGAAATTTTAGAAGCATTGGATATTCGTTTTTATTTCATCCTTTTTGAAGCCCTGGTTATTACTCTTCTCAATGAGAGTGAAAGCAATTTCTCCTTTTAAATTCTCCTTCCGATGAGAAAATCATGTAGTCTCTCAGTCACAGGAACAAGAGCTTTAGAGAAACTGCAACATACTTTGAAAAGCACAAGAGCTCTCACTCCTGAAACAAGTGGTAATTCTGAGCAGACAATGGAGAGACACACTTCAAGGGCCATAAAAGGCTCATTCCACTCTCAACCTCAGATTCTGCCACTGCCTACAAAGTAAAAATGCCTATAGGTGGAAAAATCAGGCAAGATGACAGCAGAAGCAGCAAGAAATTGGGGGTATCCCTTATAGAGGATACACCCCCATGCAGACTTCAGCCAGGACCACATACCACAGCAGTATTCCAGCAAATTTCAAGACCAAAATGGAGGAAAAAGAAGAAAAAAAAAAAGATCAACTTGCAGCAAGCAGCAATTTTTTCTTAATAAATCTCTATTGCCTGGAGAGGAGAGGCAGGGGGGAGCTGGCACATGCCCCATAGGGCAGCAGCAGTGGCTCGCAGGACCCTTCTGGGAATCCTGAATGAGAAGGGCATGTACCCCAGTGCAGTGTGTCCCAGGGCCAAGCCAAATCGCATTTCCCTGCGTCACTGACATGGGCTCACACTCCTCCCACAGTACCTTCAATTTTCAGCTCTGGGGATGATGTTGGTAAATACATTTGCTGACCCACCACAACTCTATTGTATAATTAAACATTAATACCCTGCAGCAAACCATGTATCTTCCCCAGCTTTGCAGTGCATGAATGTACATTTGGTCCCATGGTCTGTCATGCCTTGATGACGTTCACTGCTGTCCATGCCAGGGCTGTCAGACTGTGGGGAGCAGTCCTCGTTAGTTTCTCTGTCCTCAGCCTCAGTATTCCCCATAGAGGAAAGTCACAAGCTCACTTTCCATCAGGACAGCACCTGTCTGAATATTAACATAAAAAGGGGTGAAATAGCAACAGCTTCTACACCAGTTCTGTCTAACAGTGACGTTTCTAAGCCTCTTGCTCATGAAACAGCCAACCAAAGGAAAAAAGCAAGGCTCAATTCTGCAGAAGCCTGGCAGCAGAGCCAGCCATCCGCTGCAGCCAGCAGCCAACCTGAAAGCTGCACAGTGATCTTTCCCTGAACCTTTCTGGCTCTCTGAACAGCACATCCTGCCATTCACATTACAGGCAATGAATGGTAATCCCTCTCCTCATATTACCCTACTGATTTCAACAGAGCGAGACCAAGAATGAACGTGACCAAGTGTACTTCCAGTTCAGATTTTATTCGTTGCAACTTGACGGGTTTCTTGAGCTCAATTAGTAATGGCACACATCTAGCAGACATGCTCAAATCCAGAGAAAAAATGTGCCTTTTTTCCTAAGATTCTCAAAACCAAAACAAAACAAGGAAAAATACATAAAATTATTTTAAAACATACTGAAAACTGAGAGAAAAGCAGAAGGAAACAGCCTGCACCATGAACTCATGCCCTGGACACTACAGTCTGTGGACTGGCATGTTAACCTGCTTTTGTATTTCCCACCCTATTGGTCCTGTCCCATTAGACATGCGACAGACCAAGTGGCAAAGTCAAGAAATAACTCTAATTAATGGAAATCCCAGTAACATCAGATGTCCACAAACCCCGAAACAAGACCCCCTTCCGCCAAAACCTAAAGAGTATTGTTAAATTATCCCGACTTTTAAGCCTATGTAGTGAAGGCCTTTTAATTTAGCATCTGCTTCTGGCTCCTTCATGTTCTCTCTCCACAACCACAAGAGCTTAAACTTCACTCACTGTTGACGTGTTTGGCTATAATGTATGCTTTTCAATTGTCTTTTCCCTTTCCTGGTATTGCCCCTGCATTCTTAAATATTGTGCAAAACAGGAAAATTTTACGCAATGATTTAATAATACATTGTTTTTGGCAGCAATTCCAGCCTACCATGTTTCCCTCTCTCCTCTTCCTCAACAGTCTGGCGGACTATACACTGAAACAGATCAGTTCCTTGATCCAGTCAAAAGACAAAAAAATCTGCAAAAGGTTCAGACAGAGAAAGTGTTTGCCAACCAGTTCACACAGATTTTCCCAATGTGACCCTGGAAACTGTTAAGCACATACAAAAGACATATTGACACAGTACGGCACAGATGAAGAAATGAACGGCACAGGCCAGGACAGCACTACCGCCAATGCCACTTCATCATCAGGCTGTGCAATGAAGTTACTGAGTGCACATACCTGCACAAGCACTGCATATGGATTACACATGCTGAAGTATCAACCATCTTCAAGCACACAATTGTTTGGAATGAAGCACTACGCATCTATAAACACATGCAGACACAGAACAAACTGATACAACTCGCACTGTTCAAAACACTAGTAAACAAGCCACAACCTAGCCATGCAACCCACAATCTAATTACTTGCAAAGACTCTGAAATATTTGAGGTAAGTCTCTTCTTTCTTAAATCCTATACAGGGAGATAAGTAGACACCTAGTAATCCAAACATGCTTTCTAACACATAAGGAAATGAAAGTACCCTTTTATTGTATGTTAAAACTCACCTGTTATTTAGGAGCTTCAAAAGTATAAAGCAATTATATGCAATAAATAGCTCAAAAAAAAAAAAAAAAAAAAATCACTCCTCTCTATGTACTAAACCTATCACCATTCTCCTCTGAAATGTCCTTCAGCATACACTGCTCTGGCAGTGATTCTGGTGGGACTGTGGCTTCAACCTGTTCTCCCACTCTTGCTAACAACACAAACCTCAACTTGCAGTTGAGGTCTGTCAGTGCAAACGGGACTCTCAACCTGGCCTTTCAACTCTGAAAAACTGATGATACTTTTTGTGGTTTACAGAATCATAAAAAGGGTTGTGTTGGAAGGGACCTTTAAGGATTGTCTCATCCAATCCCCCTGACCTGGGCAGGGACATCTTTCACTAGATAAGGTTGCTCAAAGTCCTGTCTAACCAGACCTTGAACACTTCCAATGATGGGGCATCCACAGCTTCCCAGGGCAGTACTTCCTTTCCTAGAAGGACCACACCCCGACTTCAATGATCTGATGATCCACCATCACCAGTTAGAATGTTCTACTACAGAAAAGAAAGATGATCTCACAGTTCCACAAAGGCCCAGCCCCAGGAGGGATGCTGAGCTCCTCCAGTCCCTGCTTTGATACAGGATCAGGTCTCTGCTGAGGACCAGAGGCAATTTAGACGCTTCCTCAAGGGGGCTATTACCACCATGCTGTGGCTATCACCACATCTTTACTCCCCAGCCAAAACAAAAAATGAGGCAGAAGTATTTCTGAGTATCCTTTTTGCATGTAAAATTTACTGCCTGGGTGTTAACACTAATAGCCTTGAGAGTTCTCACTCTATCACTGAATACAGCTTCTGTTTCCATATTTTATATAAGCTCTCGATATATAAACACATACCTTAACACTACAGACTTATAAATATGCTCTTTAACCACTGTAGGAACTATATTTTCAAAGGTATGTTTGATAGGCATTAAACAGCTTTAAAGAAATACCGTTTTAGGTTTTCTTATGCAGAGCTACTAAGTAATACAGCAATAAAACAAGTCTGTCACAACAGAGCAACATTCCATTAAATCGCCAAATCTTCAGGAAAGTTTGGGTTTCATTACTGCAGGCGCATGTCTACCTTTACTTCTGAAACAGAATCTCAATTTCACCAGCATAGATAACACAGAGCAATTTGGTCTCAATTTGCAGAGAATTCTAAATTATCATGGTTATACGCCAATTACAAGATACAGTGTTCTCTCTGATGTGCCTGAAGAAAATACCCGATAGATAGGAACAGGCAAATCATGTACACCAAAAACTTCTTGTCAAATGAAAGCAGTCATCTGTAATAGTAAAGAATGAGAAATATTAAATTTAAATAGTAATTTATCATTCAGATAAAAAAAAAAAATTGTGTGTTCATACTTATTTATACATGCCATGATGGCAGGTCTATCCAGCTAGTTTTACTCACATTTGTAGAGCCCCATCAATAACACAGGGCTCAAGGACAGCACCTGGTTTACCAAAAAGACAGTTTAGTTTACTTTTTATTATCATAACTAATTCGTAGTAATTCTATTTGGGATCTGGCTAATGCTGCAATATTCCTTTTCAAGGAAAGCTTTAAAAAAAGAATCTTTTAAGATTGTTTTGAAACTTCTGAGCTGTGCATAATACTTCCCACTTGAGCTAATTGTTTTTGAAGGGAAATTTAATTTTAAAAAGTGTGTTTTTCTAACTGATGGGAACCTGTGCTAAAGTAAACAATGAGTCTGGCTTGATAGGAATTTTTGCTCTATCTTTACCAAAAGTAGGAAGGAAAGACATGTAACAACATGCTGAAACACATGCAGTAGCAGAATTGTTGAATTTCAAATAACAATTAGAAGACAATTTTCTATTCCACTTCTACTTGAGACAGATCATCCTGCTCTGCCTCATTTAATATTAATTGGTTATGTTCCTGTCTCTAGAAGAAAATATAAATGCAGTTCCCTAATCCACTTACTTTCTTGTTTCAAATATACTTCTGATTAGCTATCTTGTCAACAAACTCCTGTCCACACATGCCACTTTTTTACAGAAAAAAGTATAAAGGCACATCTTTTCAGGACTGTCATCAGCTCTGAATATAACGTTACCTTAAACTCAACTTACCTGCCAAGGCAAAGCCAAGAAACATGAAATGGGCATGAAAAGCCAAAGTTTCCACCTCCTTGAGGGGTATTAATGAGTAACTTCATGGCTTCAATTATGTCTTATCTTCCCAGATGGGAATTAGAGAGGTCAACCCTAGCCAGGGAAAATGAATCGCTTGTTTACTCTTCCCCTGTCTGCTGCGCATACATATGTATCGCAAGTCTTTCTTGCTAGCCAGTACTCTAAAACTCATTGTCCGAAACATCTTCTCCCAAGTGGTGCAAGAAAAAGAAGGAAAGAAAAAAGCAGGGCAGAGACATGAAAGGGACAAGGCAGAAGGATATTAAAAGCATGGAAGTTCAGTTATGACAGCTACCTTTAAACTACTGAAAATTAAATTTTAACATGGCTGCTGAAGATAGCCACAGGGTTATTCTTCACACACACAGAAGGAGAGTCACACAAGGAATACTGAATTGGATTTTATTTCTGTCTTTGTTTTTACAATCGCTGCCCTTCAAGCTGTGCAAGGACAGATCTCGCTAGGAAAACAAAAATTAGTAAGAGAACTACATCTGAGTTTGGTAGGTGTTTATAAAATAAACATTATCTGTCCCATGGGGGAGAAAGTCAGATTCATCCCCAGGCAAGCTGATGCCTGGCAAACAAAGTTTCTGAGTATCAAAATTTCCTACTGGGACTTCAGCATTTACATTTTTAAATAAATAAATAAATGGAGTTACAGACATGTATTTACTTTCACCAAATAAATCTTAACCAGAATGAAAGCCCGGCCAAGATGGGAGTGAAACTGTAACGGTGAAACTGTAACTGTGAATCTGTACTACATTTTACCCATTCTTTCACAAATGAGAAATGTGAAGCAAACAATGGAAACAACACATGAATTGATAAAACTCCTAACACCTACAGTTACGGAACTCTCCACTCCACAAGCAAATACTTTTCCAGTGCATATTCAGATTACTTTATTAACATGGACTAATTTTAATTGCAACAGTTGTTTGCAATAACGTCAGGAAAAGCACTTTGTAGAGAACATTATTATTTTCCTCCCTAAATTCAGCTAAAATAAGAGTCCTAATACTTGTTCCATCACATTGTTGCGTGGCGCTTCTGCTATCTTGTCAGCACAAAACATCTAACTGTCTAATTAAAAAACAAGAGTAATTACTTCTCACAGAAAAAAGTAGGTAAGGTCTCATTATTCAGACTCATATATGGTCACATACAGTGTCCACTCATGGAAAAAAGCTGCAGATGAACCACCTGTACACAAACTAATGCAAACTCCTACATTACAGCACAGGCATTGACAAGTAAGAGCTTGTGCGGAGCAGACTTGAATTCAAATACATGTCTCAAGTGACAACAAAAAGGACAGAATCAACACATAACTTACCCACTGTAGTCACGGACATAATTTGCCAGATCTGGATTTAGCTGTCATTACAACTTTTGCTTTCAAATGCAAAACAAAGTGATGTTATTTTCCTGTTCAATTTTATTCACGTTACATAGAATGCAGTAAAACTCGTCATGCCAGAGGATTTGCAAAGGGATGATGTGAAGATTAATTACTAGCTGCTCATAAAGCACCCTGCCTGTGGAAAGCCCTATGTGTAAAAATGACCCTGTTATCAAAGTTGTCGAGTGCTCCCAGTGCTCGCTTTCAGTCAACGGTATGGATATTTTTCCACAGCTCCTGAAAACCAAATCAGTTGTGTTTAAATACCTACCTACAGTTTCAGGAAGTTTTGGCATTGTTTCTGTACCTCACTTCTGCAGGGGTTGGAGGTTAAACTGCCACGGATTTTGCTTAAATACTACCTTTTCAGCTCAAAAGAAATTAAATCAAGATATCACAGAACCAATGTCTGAAAGATATCTGATAAACGTACCCACGCATTCAGGCAACAAGTGAACACAGACCTTATCCTAGTGCCCTAATTACTTCGTGGAAACCAAAGACACTATTTGAAATAATAAAGCACAGATACTTCTGTGACCAATGGTATTTACTTGGTGAGTAAGCGCTGGAACAAAATGATAAGGAGCAAGCCAAGCACAATGAGCACTGCCGAACAAAATGGAAGCCTGCAATGGTATGTATAATGTTTTAGTATCTTCTTGCTGTTTATATACACAGAATAATAAGGAATGAGAACACCTCAATGTTAATTAAATCACGACCCCAGAGGACTTCATACATTTTTTGAGAAATGGTTTCTTTGGTGACAGGTCTGCCAGCAGATAGAGTTTGAAGTCTCCTGTTCAAACACAACTTCATGCCCCGTATTGCCACATTGCAGAGATTAACATCTGAAGCATGATCATGCCTCTCTCTACCAGCACCCTTCTGCTCAGAAATAATCGACTATGCATACTGCCTGGAAAATGCCTCCACTGATACTCACCTTCTCCTCTGTGCTGATGGTATCTTAATACAATGAAGAAGTGCAGAAACTCACTGGGCTCATGTCTTTTGGGGGTTTTATCAATACTTGACCAAGTTTTTCCTTCTCCCCTTACACCGTAGTTCCATCAAAGAAAGAAAACATTACCTTGGAAACATCCTCGACAGCCCAGTGGAAATGGCAAGCAGGGATGTCATTGTGGCACACAGAACTGCCCTGTTAGAACAGGCAGCTGGCCTACCTGAAGGTTAAAGAGGCTCCCACCAAAAAACCTGCTTTGAATACTCCACACCAGAGCATGATGAAGGAGAGACATTTATACGTGCCCCTGTGTGTCAAAGTGTTAAAAAAAATCCACCTTTGGAGCGCAACCCTGGCTGCATGAAACCCATTTCAACACACCATTGACAGAAATCCACACAAAAGCCAATCCACTCTCTCATACCATCAGTGCCCTATAGGAAGGCCAGAATGAAGCCATTGAGAAAAATGAGACATTCACATATAGATCCAGAAACGACAGCATCTTAGTGCTGAATGATTGAAAATCTGTGAAAAGCATGTTTTGTGTGCGGTTTTAATCACTGTTAGACATAATACGGGTGTAGTCACATCACATTCTATGCGAATGTTCAAATAACACTGGCCATGAAATTTTAAGTTGCATGTGTAAACGCGAATCAGATTCTTAAAGACTGTATTCCATTCTATTGTACAGCTTTTGTACTGGTGATATCACCACCTTGCAGTTTTCTCTAGCATCATTTTTCACTAGGAAGAAACCCTGAAGGAATCTCCATGTTTTACGATCACATTACCAGTGTCTGGGCAGGGTATGATATGACTGTCAAATCAGAGCCCCAAAACGAGGCCTAAACCATCCAGACGGTGCAAACCGCGAGCCCTTCCTCTCGAATTAAAAGCATCTCTCACCTCTAAGCTGGCCAACATGCCAGCAGGGATCCGCCGGCTTTGGGTTGGTATGCCTCGGTGTACCGATTTCGTGTCAGTGTTATGTTGAGATGGGAGGAATTAGAAGAAAAACGGGGGGGAAGGGGCGAAAGCCCCAGCGATACTGACAGAAATAGTGATAAGAAGGAGGTTAATGGACTTGCCTGTGAACCCCCACCGAAACTGCAGGATTAAACATCCGCAGCATTACGAAGAGGGAACTAAACCCCCGCAGGCATTCCGGGAGCCCCCCCTCACACACACACACACACACACACACACACACAGCCCGGGGGTCCCGGCGCGGCCCCGCCGCACACATCGGCACAGGCGGCCCTGTCCCTGTGGATGCCCCGCAGGGCGGGGAAGCCGCCGGGGGCGCGTTGTGGCCGCCCCCCGCCGGGCCCGTCCAGGCTCTTACCGTGGCCGAGGCGACGTTGTTGTCCGCCAGGGTCAAGTGGTGCGGTTCCCACCGCCGCAGGAACTTGGAGGTGAGGATCTTGCTGAGAAACGTCCGGGGGTGTCGGATGACACACACCTGGATGTCCCCTTCCTGCAGCAGCTTGTACCTCATGCCGTTGCAGTGGAGCGGGGCTCTCCGGCACGGCGCGGCACCCATTTTATTCCCCTCGGGAGCGGACATCTCGCCCAGCAGCGGCTTGCTCTCCTCGGTCTGCCTGCGGTCACTGGCCCCGCTGGAGCAGCCAGTGCGATCCATGGCAGAGCCCCTCGGGTCCGGCTGGCGCTCGGTAGCAGCCGTTTGGGGACACCGGTCTCTACGGGCGGTAGAGACGGGTGTAACCAAGTAAAATTAAGATAAAATAAAAATTAAAAAAAAAAAATCAAACCACACTGGGTGGATTTAAAAAAAAAAAAAGAAAAAAAAAAAAAAAAGGAAAAATTGTGACGGGATAAAGAAAAAAATGCTAAAGGAAGATGGGGGAAGGGAGTGAACCGCACCGGAGAGGGCAGGGGGAAAGGGAAGCGATAAAAATCGTTATTCGAACTTCCCAATCCGCCCTCCGGCGGGTCTCCTTCGCCTTCAGAGCGCCGCGTCCATGCTCGCGGCCAGGCGCCGGCCGAGCAAAAAGGGTCGGCTCCCGGCGAGGGCTGCGGACAAAAGCCGGCGGCTGTGGCTCCCAGCGGAGGCTGCGGAGAGTCCGGCCACGGGTCCGTCTTTCCCCGCAGGCTGTGTCCGCGGGACTGAACGGCGGCGCCGGTCGCGGTCTGCATATACGTGGGTGCGGGTGTGCGGGAGGGGTGCGGGAGGAGCGGGGGGTGGGGGGGGAGCGGGGAGGGGGGGGAAAGGGGGGAGAATGTGTGTGTCCACGCGCGCCGCCGCCGCCGCCGCCGCGGGAGGAGAAGGAGGCGGCGAGAGCAGCGAGCGCTGCCGACAGCCTCCAGCCGGAGCCGCGCCGGGCTCACCCGATTGGCTGCTGCGGGGTCATGTGCCGCCCTCCCTGACGTCAATGGCGGCGGAGCCGCCGAGGGCAGCGGCCGCGCGAGGTGCGCGGGAAGCGGCGCGCGCGTGTGTCCCTCGCGCCCCTCCCCTTCCCCTCCTTCCCTCCCTCCTCCCCCCCCCAAGTCCCTGCCCCTCAGAGGGGGCGCGTCCCGTTCTTTTCCGTTCCTCTTCGTTCCGTTCTGTCCCGTCCCGTTCCCCGCCCCTCCGCCTCTCCTCAGTGGGGCGCGGCTGGAGCAGCGAGCGGGAGGTTCGCGGATACGCGTGCCGCGGTCCGCATCCCCGAGCGGGGCGGCTCCGCCGCTGCCCCTCCCCCGTGAGGGGAACCCCCAGCGCCGCGGGGGAAGACGTGAGGGAAAGGCGGCGGGGATGGTGGGGGAGACCAGTGAGGTAAATCTCGCTTGGGTCCGTCCCCCGCGTTGACGGTGGCCCCGGGGGTGGTCGTCTCTGCCGCGGGGAGGAGGGAAGCAGGAGGTGCCTGTGCGCTACAGGTTGAGTTTCGGGGGTACACGGTCTGGCGGGTAGGGGTTTGTGCAAAAGGCGAGGGAAGCCCCGTTCCCAGTGGGCGCCGCTTCACCAGCGGCCGCCGCAGGTGTTCCGTTGGATGCACGGCGGGACTGGGGGCTCTGCGCTCCGCTGAAGCGCTGGCCGGGAAAGGGCAGGGATCGGAGCGCAGGTACAGGGAAGAGGCGCCTCGCTAGTGCAGTGGTGAGTGTCCTCTGATGGTCCGTGAGCTAGAACAAGCGTTTACCCAGAAAAGAATGCTGAACTCTCTTACTAAGACCTCTAACTGCTTCACAGCTCAGCTGTGTGCAGTGTGTGTGCCGCATAAAGAGGAATGGCACCGTTTATACTTGCCTGTTTCTCAGCTATTTAGAAGGTAGCTGTAAAACTTGGATTCCAATTTCCTCATTTGAACAACGAGGTTAGGATTCTATACACTTTTATATAGTACGTGCACTTGCCACTAAACTGTGGAACTTATCATTGTGGGTATTGCAATGGTCCAGAATCCAGAAGGAATTTACAAGGCTGGTTTATTTGCTGCTAGAAAAATACTTGGAGAAAGCAAGTTTAAAAGATTAAGCTCATTTCTAACTGAGGGAGGTTGGGAAAGGGACGATCCTTCTGACAGGCCAGTTATTTCACAATGTGTACCTGTGTCTGGGTCTCTTGTGGCATCTCCTAGTGCAATAGATCTCAAACGAGAGGTGCCAGCAGGTACAAGGGGAGCCATGAGCCCACCAAAGAGAAAGCTCTTCCATCTGATATGTGCACATCACGAGTCACACAGATTATCTGTGAGAGAGGCAAGCTGCAGCTAGAAAGGTTTGGGAGCTGTTGCCATAAAGCCTTTTGTAGTGACTGCTGTCAAAGACAATGCATGACCGGCTGTACCACAATTAGTGCAAGCATGTCCATCAATTGTGTTGTTACAGAGTTGAAACAGGCTTGCATTTGATAGGAGAATTGCTGTTTAAACATTTTCAGGAGGGAAGGCTTTGTTTTATCGATTACTAGCAAATTTGAGGGACATTTTTGTTGCATGTTAGTTACAAAGCTGTAAAAACTAGGATGTTTCTGGAGTGCCCATGAGTACCAGGTGATAGAAGGATGCAGAAGTACGCAATTTGGCAAAGGTGAGCAGAAAGATGCTCATTTAATGAATAATACAACCAACGGGAAGACAAAAATCTCTTTTATAGAGGTTCAGATTGTCAGTATCTCTTAGCCCTGGTAATTACTTACCTCCCAAACTTAAACCAACCCACTAGGTACTGTGCACTAAACATTACAGGCAGTTCCCACAGAGTTTTGGATGCCGTATACTGCTAGGGGTGAATGATGCATGTATTTACACTGAAATAAAACTAGATCTGCTGATAATTGTAGCTGTATGTGCATCTGCAAAAGAGATGACTTGCAAACCAAACTTTAAAAGGACAGCTCTATTTAGATGTAAGCTGTTTACTGCAGCAACTGTCTTTTTCTAAGAATTTGTAGGATACCCAGTACAATGGACACCTGTTCTTGTTTGACCCAGCACACTGTTGTGGTACAAACAGTAATGTATCAATAGTAGGACTGTGCGCATACACTCATCTGCACGAACATATCTTCCGTCAGGAATAACTGCAACCAGAGTGACTATTCAGGTGAAAGTTTGTGCAAACTAGCCACCTGCTCACCACTGCTTTAAATCTACCATAATTGTCATCTCTGAGGTCTGCTTGCCAGCAGGAGGAAGATTCGTGAAGAGGCTGGTGTTCTTAAGTGAAATTCCTGGCAAATTAGAGCAGATGTTTTCCACTCATGTTCCATAGAAGGTAGCAAAAGAAAAAAGCGAGGCTGGTCTATAGGGGCAACCCACAAAACACCTAAAAGGATCCAAGTGCCCACTGGAAATCCACTATTCCAAAGTATTGAAATCCACTGAGAGATTGCAAGAGCCCAGTGCATCAGGCAGTGCTGCTCCTGTCCATGACAGAGGTCCAAGACCTCAGAGGGGCTCTGCATTTGCAGCTCCCACTGAACCCATGCTCTCAGGCTGCAGGTGTTCTCTCTCAAGTAAACTCAGCACAGCACGATAAGATCAAGGTATTAAATCTCACACTGACTGCCAGAATGGGGCAACTGAAAGCCCTGTCTAGGCAAGTGAAATTGAAGCACACTGCTTCCTGCACAGCTTGCCAAAACGCACATCCAACCTGCCCTAAATGGCTGGTGTGTGACCCAAGGCTAAGCACATGAAAATTAACACCCCTCCTCATACCTCTTATAAATTGCACCAACACAAGTTGGATGAAGTGCATTCCTGGCTTTGTGTTTTTCCTCTTCTGGCTCCATGTGGCCCAATAGACATCTCAGGTATACATGCTTGGCAGTATTTCAAAGTGGGGTTTGGGGGTTGCTGTATGTTTTGATTTTCTCCTCAAAACCTCATTTTTGTGTGCAAATAAAACCAGAAGTTTATTGTGAAAGTGAGAGATATTTATATAATAAAAGCTGAGCAAATAAATCATAATAAATAGTACATAGTGGAAATGTACTTCTAGTTGCTCACAAGGTGCTTATGGGTGTGCTATTGGTTTTGAATAATTCAAGTATTTGTGAGGTTTTCTACGAAATTCTGTGCTGGAAAAGAAGCACGGTCTTTGGAAATAAAAACTGAGTAGTTTACTGTCATTGATAATGCTATCAAGTAGTCCTTTGAAGTCAAGGCCTCTAGATAAATTTCAAGGAGGAAAGAGATAGAAACTTCTGCTGCTCTGCAGAAATATCAGTGCAATTGGACCAAAATGAGAGTCGGGCTGGTGGGGAAGCAGGCAGAGGTAAAGAAGAGAGGTAAGTGACAGAAGGACAGTTCAGATCTGCGTGCCAGTCCTGTGCCCCACTCCTGAGCTCTGCCTTTTCATTTGCCTTTCTTTGTATCTTGCTCTGTATTTATTATTCACTGCCATTTCATAATAGGCTTTGTAAAGAGAATCATCACTTCCTGAAAGACACCAGAGCCTGGAAAAAAATTTGCAAGTACCACGTCCAGTCTGAATAAAAAAACCCCACGTTTCAGCATTTGGTCTCTTGTCTGTCTATGCGCAAGTCCACCAGGTGTTTTGCAGAGGCCATTGCTGGGTGCCAAAACAGAAACACGGTCCTGACATAGCTTCTTAAGCTTGGTAGCACCAACTTATAAACGTGTTAAAACGATGTGACATTCTGAAGGAAAGGAAGACAGCAATTTTTGAGTAGTGCTCAGTGCCAGTAATACAGCTTGTGTAACAGTAGGGGGCTTAGCAGACGCATGAGAAAACTTGAGATGTCAAAACCTATGCAGGAAAAATATACTGCCTAAAGGCACCTTACTTGAGAGTAAATCCACACAGTGGCATGGGCCAGATACAAATCCTGAGATGCCTCAAAAGGCGATGTGATTACCAGGGGAGAGAGAACTGTCCCCAGAGGGGCTTTGCTGGATTTGTTGTATACTTTAAAAGAGAAAACAAGAAAAAGGAGTAAAATACACCCTTGCTACACCTTTTAGTTATTCCTGATTTATTTTACAGAATGTTATGGTATTAACAGATGTTTTGGGAAACTCTTTCCCCAAGTCAATCCTTTTATTGTCTCTCACTGAAGTTTTCTGTCAGAGGCTATGAGAGCCTACCATGTTCATACTTTCTGTCAAAAAACATTGCTGCTCTTGTCTGCTTACTCTGTCCTTGGGAATTGTCTGTACAGAGATGCAAGATACAGTTTTTCCAGGCAGAGAAGCAGGCACCAGAAATTCCCAGCTTGCATTCAATATCCGTTCAGACTCACACAGCAGCTGTCCCTTCTCATGTTTGAATCCTCGATGCTTATTACAGGTAATGGAGCTTTCTTCATTTCACCACACAGAGGTGCTGTGTGGATTATGGGATTCATTAGTCAATGCTTGCAAATTGCCACTGTTGACTCAGAGCAAATTCCTGCTATAAGACGCAGTAGTCAACTCATTTTCATAACAATGCTGTATTGTTAAAAAAATACTTTAAAATCATTCTTTAATGAAACTGGGGAATACAACACATTCAAGCAAACATATAAAACATAAAAGAGATGCCGTCTTAGTAATGCTAAGCAGCCAGGATTTGAAGTTGGTTTATATTAATCAGCATGGTGGTGTTAAGGGGATTCAGTAAGTTGTAAAACTTTGGGAGACAGAATTATTTCCCAGACAGAATCGTTTCCCAAAAGGGGTGATGGACATTTAAAACCTACCTAGATAAAGATTAAAGAAACCACCCTGCAAGGAGCAGTTCTTAGTTGCCCCTAAGGGAAGGAAGGACTTGATTGGGGTAGCATTTATCACACACACATAGAGATTACATTTATAAGCGTCTCCTTCTTTTCCTCAAGTTTCTCATCACCCACCTCTGAGCCTAAGACAAATTTTGGAGGACACCTCGCAGGTGGAGTAAGTAAGAAATCAAACTCTGATGTGAACATGTAATTCTCTGACATCTCTGACATCCAGATTTCTAGTCCTCTGTTTCACTCAGTAGTAGCTGTGTTCTTTTTTTCCCAGCTGATGCACATGACACTATGGGGCTAACTGCATGCTGCGCAAACTCTGATGACAAATATATCTTTGATTGCTCACTGACATAATGCACACTTTTGAGTGCATGATGCAGAAATCCTGCTTTTTTCTGCCTGTCACCATCAGATGTTCTCATGTAGGGGGATGTAGGATGAAGCTGGTGGTAGCAGTTTCTAGAAGGAGCCTGCCATCTGCTGATCTGAACAGCGCTCCAGTCTGACTTTCACCTGATCTGGTATTTAGGATGGAGCACTATACGAAGCAGGTAAAATACATCTGAACAGAAGCAGCATCAACAGACCTGCTGTGGTGAAGCGAAAAGAGAAAGTGCCAAGTCTATAACCTCAGATCTAAGTCTGAATTGGACGAACAGAAACAGAGAGGCAACTAAAACAAGTAGATAGGAAGGAAATTAGCAGAAGATGCAAGGAAGAGGGGGAAGACCCTGAAAGGTCTTTTCTGCTTTACTGCACTCAATCAGATAGGGTAGCTAAGGTGTCAGCTGTCCTTCCACTGTATTCACCCTTCTGAGTGACAGCAGCTCTAAGTGTTGAACTTCCCTAGGAGCATCTGCCTTCTTCCAGAGCCACACACACACAAAGGCATGGAAAAAAACCTGGAAAAAAAGAAGAGCTCCCAACAAAATTCATCAGGCTGCCATCCCTTTTTTCTTTAGTGCTTACTGCCATCAAGATGCATGCAAAAGCCTGCCATTTGGCAGGACGTAGTGAAAAGTCACCATTTCCGTTAGACTGTCTGCATTATTGTTCCCACCCCGAGCTAATATTTCCTATTTCATCAATAGGTCACATCCTACCAGCCATTCCAAGTTGTGAGTGCTCATCAGTCCAAAATGCTCTATTATCTCTTACGTATAAAACATCACCATAACACAAATAAGCATTAAAAGTCAAAGGGAAATGGATATGATGCAGAGCTGAGAGCTTGTCACAGTGAGATGAAGTTTCCCCAAAACAGATGAAGAACAACTGAAAAAGAAAAGGTAGTCAACGCATCAGAGAAGTATATCTTCACTTACTGAACCAACATGCTGGGGAAGTGAAATCAGAGTTGGACAAAATGCTGAAGGACTTGGATTCTTTTCTGAAACACCAGAGGGAGAAAAAAAAAAAAGCAGAATAGAAAAGAGCATCAAGTATTAGCAGGATTAGTATTCACAGATACTTCCTCTGGTGAAGAGGTGTCACAGAGTCAAAAAACAGAAGATAAATTATTACCCTTAGTTACTGTGTTTATGACTGAATTTCTGTGTTAGGAAAGTTTCAAACCAGAGTTCATAGAAGGCAGCTGAAACTCTCTCACTTGACCTCAGCTCTTACCTTAATATGAACAGGGTTATAAAGCAAATTACAAACTCCAATCTGATGATGCTACAGGCTTGCTGTGGCTTTGTTGTGCTAAGCACCTTGTAAATATATCTAATACAGTCCTTGGACTAAGAGGTCTAAGAACACCAATACAAAGGGCAGAGAGAAACATCAATTTAATTTATCCTTCATGATGTACAGATTCCCAGATGCAAACTAAAAGGATCGGCTGTCGAGTTACACTGTGATAATTATATGCTTTGTAATTTTTACCTGTCCATTAGCTGGCTATAGCTGATTTCTTGGAAATATAATGTGTTTGAGGGCTTTACAATTTAAGGGGGGACAGAGAATAAAAGAAAGGCAGTGACTTGCACAGGACAAATCACTCTGTGGCACATCAGGTGGGGAATGATGTGCCACGGAGGAAGAAGATGACAAATTGAGAGAATTCTTTGAAAAGAACAGATAGTCAGTAATGGACAGGCTGTACCATATACCTAGAATAAATGCCTCATGCATCATAAGTGAGGGGGGGGGAAGTAAAAAGCATAGAAAAGAAAAAAATCACATATATAACTTTGATAGTCCCCAAGGTTGCAGCTGACTCACAGAAATCAGAGTTTCTGAGTTCGTACAGTATTGCAAAGTGGAAGCATTTTATATGATCTATACATTTGGCTTCCGTAGATAAGAATATTTTTTTTTAATAATAAATACATTAAATAAAAAAAAAAAAAAAAAAAAAGGTCATGGTTTAAGCCCAGGCTGTAAATTAGAACCATGAACTCCACTTCCGTCCCCCCACCCTTTCTTCCCCCTGCTCCTGGAGGGACGGGGAGGAGAATCAAAAGAATGCAACTCCCATGGGTTGAGATAAGAACAGTTTAATAACTAAGGTATAACACAAATCACTACTGCTACCATTAATAGTAATAATGATAAAGGAAATAACAAGGGAAGAGAATACAACACCTCACCATCCGCCAACCAATAACTTGCCCCCTACCCAGCAGTGATCCAGCCCTTCCGGGGACTCTCAATTCTACATCCCGGGCATGACGTGCTGTGGTATGGAATACCTCTTTGGCTAGTTTGGGTCAGGTGTCCTGTCTCTGCTTCTTCCCAGCTTCTCCTCCTCCCTGGCAGAGCATGAGACTCACAAAGTCCTTGGTCAGACCAAACATCGGTGTTATCAGCTCTGTTCCCAGGCCAAAAGTCAAAAACAGCCCTGCACCAGCTACTAAGGAGAAAAAATGACTGCTACTGCTAAACCAGGACAATAGGCTAACAAGTGTACACCTTGACTGAGCTTTTCACTAATGCTATGGAAAGCTTTAAGATACAAGCACAGAATAAGACACTCCGGGAAAACATCACCTATCTGGCACCAGCTCTTGGAGCCTTTAGTAAAACCTGAAGAGTATTAGGGATTGTACAGGTGTTACTGCAAGACAACTTGTTAATTGGTTAACTCCATCAGCAAATTGCAGCGATGCAGGTATCCATTTACATGTTTACCACATCTACACAGGTGATGGGAGGAAAGGGAGGAGCTGCAGGAGTTAGTGGATGTAACACCTGGGCTAGGTTACCACTGTCAACAGTAGTAGAAATAAGGGCATTCTGTGTGTACTGGGTCATGTTTGTGAGTACAGACAGCTGGGGTTTGGCCTCTTGTTTGTCCTGCGGTCAAGGACAGAGGTCATTGCAGCCCTAAACACTACCCAAATCTTAACACTGAGACAAGAAATAAAATGTTGAGTGGGGTTAGCAGGACTGGGGCACTGGGTAGAAAGGTGCAAATAGGGATTATGAGGCTGATTTAACATGTTTAGAGGCCTCATACTATTGATCTTATACCTCAGTATAAGCATATTGAAGATACTATTGAATCCCATGGGTTTAGGTCATCTAAAGAGATTACAGTTAGCTTAGCAGTAGTTTTTAATGAGAAAACCTTTATGTGGGCCAGAAAAGAAAGATGTTCAGCTGGTTTGCTTCATGCAGCTGTTTCAGTCAGCTTCTATATGTGGCTAAAATGCCTCCTGAAGTGGGTGTGAGGGTAATCAAGTACCAGGTGTTAATGGACTGCAGTATTTTCTAATGCCTTGTATTCTGAGGACAATGAGGATTTGAGGAAAAGTCTATTTAACACGTTGGGAGCTGTGTAGCTGGGTTCTGGGAATACTTCTTTCCATGATTGTACACAGGGAATTCAGGCTGCTTTCTTGTCTTTCAGAAAGAAAAAAGGAAAAGAAGGCTGAAGAGCAATCTGAAGAGGGAGTTCAGGGATGCAGGTTCCAGGAATCATGCCTTGCCTGGGAACAGGGGATCAGGCAAGACTGCTATGCTGTTATCATACTGACCTTGATTATGAAAGCATATGGGTTCACACTTGCAATGCAGCAGGAGTTGCCATGTCCTTGGATAAGCCAATTAGTCTGCAGGATTGAATAAAGAGATATTATCACCTTTAATATCTGGTGGTGCTACTGCCACTGCTTTTCAAAAATAGTTTCTTGTGTGCCTTAAAAGTGATTATTTCATTTGTCAACCAGTAAAACCCCAGCTTTAACCCATCTGCCTGCCCTGTGTGTATATATCTGGGTAATTTAATAAATGCTTCTGGGTGTTGATTTACGTCATTGTATCTCTATATAAGCATGCCTCTGTGAGCATGCACTTGGTCGATTGTGAGCGCCTGTTGTTCGCGCTTTGTGTGTCTGTGTCTGTGTGTCTGAATGTGGTTTTGTTTAAAATCTTCCCCTAGAAAAACCAAAGAGTCACACGTTCCATGAGGTTGTTTGTTACTTAAAAAAAAAAACAAAAAAAAAAAACCAAGGAAAAGAAGGAGGAGACAGTAGAGGATAATTTAGAGAGAAAAAGGGGTAGGTTAATCATCTGCCTCAGTGTTCACTGGAGAAGATGGGGGAGTTCATTACAGACATGAAACATCTCAGGGGAGGATCGTATAGATCATGCTGGAAGAGAAATAGAAACACTAAATTACCTGGAGGCTCACAAAGCGATAGAGCCAGATGTCATCTGACCCCGAAGCAAAGCCAAGGTATGCCCAGGATTCCCTTAGAAACTGTAAGCAGAAATAGAGAAAATTATTCCTAACTGCTATCAGTGAAGTAGATCTCTGGGATACCAGATTAATTTTGAACCTATAACCTGCTTCCAGCTGTAATTCCAGCTCACAGGGAAAGATATTATTCTGAGTTAGAATGCAGAACAAAAAAACCCCAAACATTAAAATCAAAGTAAATGCAAAATTTCCCAACATGACAGAATCCCTTGAAAAATAAGCCTTAACAGTGGCCCATTAACACTATTGTAACATGAGTTTCCTCAAACCAACAGCTAAAGGGTTCAGATGGATTTTCCAGCTCCAGTGCCCAGATCACTTTGCACACACAGCTCGTTTTCCTGTGTTTAAGCAATCATGGGCCTCACTCACAACCCCTTTGCTGCACTATTTGGTCGGTTCAGCTGCAGCAACTGAACCCAGCGGCACCTCACCAGAGTAAACAGCAGTGGTCTTGTGTGCAAGGCAGTGACATCCTCCATTTCAAACAAGAGAAAGACAATTCCCGTTTTGGAAGCTGGTGCACATCCTAAGACCACAGATACAGTCACTGCTCACGTCTTGATGTACCAGAATCAGAGATTTTTGGCATTGGTGGCTGGGTATTCAGAGGACAGCAAATCTGCTCACACCAGCTTGTATTGTGCTTTGTTAGACAGACACTGCAAACACAAAAATGTTTGTGCATGGAAGTGCTGGGTATATTACTTACATCCTCCATCATTTTGGCTGCCATCCAGCACAGTTCCTGAGAAATACCTGGGACATTTCCTATATATCCTCTGGTTGCAGAGGGACTCCTACGCAGCACAACTCTTCCCAGTAGTGCTATTAGACAGGAATAACATCAGCTCTGATTTTTGCATGCATTTCCTACAAGAGGTAAAACAAACTGAGGAAACTGGGACTTGTATCCGCACATACAATCCTTCAAGTGAAAACTAATTAAACATTTTTCTGCAACGAAATAATCTCTTATTATTTAAATAATAATATATTTATTATTATTTATATTTAAATATTTAAATTTAAATAATATTTATATTTATATATAATATTATTTAATATATATAATAATAATAATATAAGAGAAAAGTATGACCCAGGTTTTGAAAGAGTTGGACACTTACAAGCTATCTTCCCTATAGAAATTTACACTCAATTCATCAGCCTTTGATGATCCTGTTCATGCCGGTTCTTTGCAGGAAGCTTTCCCCATCTTCCCAGACTCATTTCCTCTAATTAACATCCTCCATGAAGTCGCTTCTTTCCACCTGTATGTCTTTCCCCACTGCCCTGTGTTTCTCCAGCCTGCTGCCAGCCTGGGATGCCAGCAGTGACCCCTCTGCAGAGACCCCCAGTGCTAGCAGCCACGGGGTCCATCTGCCCCTAAAGCCCATCAGGCTGTTCACCAGCACTTAGCTCCGTGCATTAAGAGGGGCTGTTGTCAACCAGGGCTATTGTTTTTAACAGGAAGCAAGTTTGGCCGCCTCTGTAATTGAGATTGCGGGCAATAAGCAGGGGTGTGGTGTGCAAAGCAAACAAGGCAGGATTAACAGCTCTTTTCACTTCTGGACAAGGAATCAGTATGGCGGTGGCCCACAGGATCCTGTCCCATATTGGCTACGGCTTCTCCTCGTGACCACGGCCAGAGTGAACAACCAGCGTCCTCCTGACTTTTCAACTGGTGAGTGAAGATAAAAGTCAGGCCCCCATGTTCTGACAGACCTTTACAAGCTCCACATCTTGAAATGAGATTACAAGAGAAAATTAAGAACAGTCTTTTCCTTTCAATAGGTCTTTAAAAACAATAACCAGGCTTTACTGTAAATCATTTATTTACCCTCTGCGTGCCAATTCCCAAACTGATATCTCCTCTGTGTACTAAGGATATATATAGATCTAAATGTGGCAAGAAAACAGAAAGATTTTATTTATTTTGCATAAGGGCAGCAATGTGGGGAATTCTTTTTTTCAGGAAGAACTCATATCTGAGAGGTTATTAAAGAAATACTATGAGGTAAATAAGATCCGGGTTATATTTAGCTCAAAGAAGGTGAAAAATACTGGTCAGGTTGACCATTGCCTTGCTGAAACTCATTCAGAAACCACTGTCAAATAAAGCACGAAAACAAAGAAAATAGAAGAGCACATGTTCAAGATAGGTCTTGTATACGCGTAAGTGAGCAATGCTTTCCTGTTTATTGCCAGCATTTTTGAAACTTAATTGCGAATGCAGGGAAAGGGACCTAATGTCAAATGCTGGCCTGCATTCTGCTGAAATCACCTAAACTGATGGCTTGAATCTCCAGAACTGTCTGAAAAACCCTCTCACTACACATAGGACTGTTAATGACAAACACAAAACCTGCGTCCCTTGTCCTGCCACCTCCGCGGGGCCACACACATCCTTCTGTGCCGTACCAAGGCCAAGTGTGGACGTCATTCCCCACCACAGCAAATGTGGATAAGGCAGGCTGGATGGAGCACAGGCAAACAGAGGAAACCTGGAGATAAGTTTCCTTGCCAAAACCCAAGGCTGTGATAAAACTGGCCCAGACATCAGTGTGGCAGTGTGTATTAGCTCAGGAACAAATTCAAAGCAGGGATGAGGCAGCCATAAGCATTCATACCCTTGGATCCAGACATTCATTTAATCCCTAACACTTTACATGCAGGGCTGAGCTTTGTGGAGATGCCCTAGATCCATCCAGTGATCAAACACGCTTCAATGCACTCACAGTGGAGAAGTACCTCATTTCACCAAGGAAACCCTACCCTCTTTCACAGCTCCCTTCTGGGCCATCCCTCCCCACGGGGCAAGTGGGTGCTACTGGAGGATCATCATTCTTTCCTGGCACAGCCGCTAATCCACCCAGCCTGACTGCAATGAGATAGCTGGCTGTTTGGGAAAGAGCAACCCTGTGGGGGGAGAGTTTTTAACCTATTCTTGCCTTGTTCCATGTGAGGAAGCCACAAAACCTCTCTCAGTGAGGCAGCTGATAAAATCCCCTCCTTTGTTCAGCGGTAGAGCAGAAAGGACATTTAACCAAAGCAACTGGAAAGTAACTTCAAGAGTTATTAAAATCTGCAAGCACTTGCAGTCATTTATGTGCACTCTACTGAATGAACATGTAATTATCAAACGATTCACCCACCTCTTCTAGGTTGTTGGGGTTATTAAGTGAAAGCGAAGGATTGTACTGCACACCTGAGATAAAAGAGCCTGTAGAAAACTACATTAGACTTTGCTATGCTAACAGTTGCTGTCTGCAGTCAGAGTTCCCTCTCCAAGCAGTTGAGCACTGTAAAGCCCTTGATGGGACACCGCCTTCGCCTAGGGATAGATTTTGGGTGAGATTTTGGAAGAAAGGTTTGCATACAAGTAGCGTTTGATCACCGCTGGAATGCTGTTTTCCTGCTAGACACACACACTGATTTCGTGACCCTGTGTTCTTTCACAAAAGAAGAGTGACCTGCAAGACCCCATCATTTCGTATCTCGAAGTGGTGGGGCAATACAACCTACATAACAGTAATGAGTCATTGGGAAAGAGAAGGATCAAGCTCCAGGGATCTCCTCCTCAGCACAGGCCTGCAAATACACTGGAATGATTTGCATTCCACAGCTTGCAGAATTCACAGATAGAAATCAGGCTTGGCATGGCTAGGATAACTGAGCAATATTTAGCAGCAGAACAATGAACCACCTGGGAAAGTACATACCTATCCAGATTCAAGTAGGGAAGTCACTTTGGGCATGATGGTTCCTTGGGGATTGCCTGCACAGGGAGGTTGGTACAAGATAAACTGAGGTTTGAACACAGGGTGTGTAAATCCACTCCAGATAAAGGTGGTGTCAACAGTCTGGCTGTTCGCAGAGCAGTGGATGGAAATTGCCTGTGGCTTTTCTGGCTGTACTGAAGTGGAGGTCCCCAACAATCAGAGAGCTGGAACAGCACTTCCGGACTCTGCCCATAGCCTGACGCCTTGGCTTGTGCAGCGGCTGTAGATGTTGCCTGTTCCCTCATCCCTTGCAGGGCAGAAGTTACTGCCCCATAACAGGAACTGGAGAAGCAAACTTTCAGCTCTTCAAGCCCCCCAAGCCTTTCTTTACTGGTGCAATTACATGAAGCAATGTGAATGCTACACCAAATTTGGGATGAAAAAGCAAGACAAAAGCAGCACAGAATCTCAGTGTGAGCCACTAGGCTGTGAATGGGCAAAAATGAAGCATGGATTCAGGTCCTGTTATGTAGGGCTCAGGCTAAAATCGCAACCAACCACTGTACTCCCAAAAGTCAGGGGTGTGGGTGACCTGCAATCTCCTTCTTCAGAATGGCAACCCAAACAGTGATGACCTTAGGGGAAGGAAAAAGAGAGGCAGTCCTTGCTGATGCTTACTGATGGTGACTTGTAGGTATGGCTTTGCTGAGCCGTTTTAAGGGAGAAAGAAAGGAAGAAAAGACCAGAATAGGGATAAGGAGGAGCGACAGAAAGGGAGCAGGCCCCAGCCAGATGTGCCCAAAGTTAGAGGCTCTGATCAGACTTCCATGTTCCTGCACCAATCAGACATATGACCTGGCATGCTAATACTGAAAGAGCATCAGAGGAAGTGGGATTTGGCACAGTGTGCCAGCACAGGGAGACAGATGCATTTGGTCCATAGTGCAAGACCAAGGCCACGTGTATCTACAACACCACAGCGTCTCCAGCAACCTCTGGCCTTGGCTGTGTTATCTCTGGTGTGCAGCACCAGAGAGGAAAGACGCATGGGGTTTCGATGAACTGCTCACACAGGCATCTCTCCATTCCCATTTTTGGGAGCAAGGCCATCTCTGCCTGCAACAGAGCCACATAAGGAGTTTTTCCCACTGAGAGGCTGTTGTGGGTTTCCCTGTGGCCTGAATGAGAGCAGCTCCTTTCTGAACAGAGCCACGATGATGCTGATGTGGCAGAACAACCCTGGTGCCACATGGGAGGGATGGATGCTGCAGCAGGAGGACTTGAGCCCAGGAAATTCCATGAGCCACCCCTGCTCCTAAGTTCTTTGTCCTTTGGGAATGCTCCAGGTTTGGTGCATGTGCCGGGGGACCCCTGGTAGGCCATGGCACTCTGAGCCCCAGGACATCCATCAACAGAAGTGGCATTCAGGCTTGACTTATCTTGCATGCTGAGAGTAAGTTTACATACCATTTGCATAATGCTTTGGGTGAGAAGTCTCAGAGGAGGTTAGGGTGTCTCTTGTCACCAAATTGCCTTGTGAAAGCAGACTGAAATGGGTGAATCTACTAAAGAGGTTTGCTTAAATCTCTGAGGGAGGGAACCCAGCCTGGTTCCTTCTGCCATCAGAAGTACAGAAACACTCACCTGAGGTTTATCTTGGAGATTATGGCACATTTCTGCTGGGCAGCAGAAGAGGGTTAAGATGACCAGAAAAGCAAAGTGAGCAGGGAGGGCTAAAGGTGGAGCAGTTTCATCTTGTTCAGGCTTCCTCCTTCCAGCAGCATCTGGAGCATTACAGGTGAGATCTCTGTGCATCTTGGTGGGCCCTATGGCAGAAAAAGATATTCATCTACAACTGCAGGACAGTTTCAGAGCAGGAGTATGGCAAAAAGCTACTTATCTTACAGCAGAAGTCAGCTGACAGCAGGATTTTCTGTGTGTCAGAAGCTCTAAGCAAAGTCCTTCCAGTTGTGATGGTATTGGACACTGTGTAGGCAGCCTTCGCGCCCCTTGCCCTAGTCTGCACCCTTGTGGTGGCTCTGCTCCCGAAATAACATCTGGAGCTACTGCAGGTGCTTCAACAGCCCCTGATCGAGGAGGGATGAGAGCCTTTTGTCATCACAGATTAGGGCTGCACACCAGTTCAGCTCTGTTCTTCCCTATCTCAAAACAAGGAACAAGACAGAAGCATCTTCTCCAAGGAGATCAGAGGATGACCTTGAATGACTTTCTGGCATGTTCAAAGGTCAGCCTTTCTTCAGCCTGCCAGTCACACAGATGGTGCAAAGGAGGACAAGGACCAGAACTGAGCCATCAGGGAATGGTCCTCCATCCTCAATGCTGGACCATTTGTCTTCATCTCTATTGAGTTTCTCGTAACAGTTCACCTAACTGCTACCTGCAGTTCATTTGCTGATAAGCAACACATAGGGCACTTGCAGTTAGCCAAAGCAAGAACAGCAGTTAACTGAAGGAAGCAGGTAAGATTCTAGATCCTTTCTGGCTCCAAACAATATATTGTCTAAACTGAACTACTACCTCGTGGCTTTTTTTGGAATGGAGCAAATTTAAACTACCATAATTTCAAGTTTCTAGGAGCTTTTTGTTCATAGGAAAAAATAAATGGTTAAGATTTGAGGGCCTCAGTATAAACAAAACCAGATTGTATTTATGAGTTTAAGGTTTAATATTTGTGGGCAATATTTGTGAATTTGGTGACACCCATAATTTAGTAGGAGTGCAGTGCAGAAACACTAAATCTACTGTGTGCTTTGGACAAACCACTTAATCATTCTGATTCATGGCATCCAGTGCTAATGAGAAGAGTCTCCTACGCTAAACTTATCACACATGCAAGCTTTGTTTTGCCAATCACGACTGTGCCAGGGAAGTGCAAATACCCAAAGATCATAGGCAATGGGGACGGGTGGAGCAATAAGGATGAACTTGGCAATTACGTACCTTTGAGAGAGAGGAGAAACTTGTTTTGACTTGCAAATGGAATAAACCTGTCATAGCTGTGATAAGAGTCACCCAGCCTAGCAAGAGCTAGGGGTTTTATTAAAGTCTCTTTAATAAACTGAGGGAGTGAGAGAAGAATCTGTGAGAAGCTCTGCTTAGAATACACTCACTTGGTCCTCCAGATTCCCTGATCTGTTCTGCTTTCAACCATGTGTCATTCCAGGTCCAAGCAAGGCTTCCCTGTCTGGCAGCCTCCTACGTTCACAGGGGCCTTGCAAAATCAGACCAAATACAAAACCTAAGCATGGTTTGTTGGACTGGGGCCTTACTTTGCGGTCTTAATGCTGCTCATACCCCAGGATCAACCCCAAGAGCAACACTGACATGGCATGTTGGAAATGGGATGTTAGTTCACAGGAGTATAGATGCCTGTGGCTGTGATGATAGAATCATAGAATACTTAAGGTTGGAAAGGACCTTAAGATTATCCAGTTCCAACCCCTCTGCCATGGGCAGGGACACCTCACACTAAACCATGTCACCCAAGGCTCTGTCCAACCTGGCCTTGAACACCACCAAGGATGGAGCATTCACAACCTCCCTGGGCAACCCATTCCAGTGCCTCACCACCCTCACAGTAAAGAATTTCTTCCTTAGATCCAATCTAAACTTCCCCTGTTTAAGTTTGAACCTGTAACCCCTTGTCCTGTCACTACAGTCCCTGATGAAGAGTCCATCCCCAGCATCCTTGTAGGCCCCCTTCAGATACTGGAAGGCTGCTATGAGGTCTCCACGCAGCCTTCTCTTCTCCAGGCTGAACAGCCCCAACTTTCTCAGCCTGTCTCCATACAGGAGGTGCTCCACTCCCCTGATCATCCTCGTGGCCTCCTCTGGACTTGTCCCAACAGTTCCATGTCCTTTTTATGTTGAGGACACCAGAACTGCACACAATACTGCAAGTGAGGTCTCACGAGAGCAGAGTAGAGGGGCAGGATCCCCTCCTTCGACCTGCTGGTCACGCTCCTCTTGATGCAGCCCAGGATACGGTTGCTTTCTCGGCTGTGAGCGCACACTGAAGCCGGCTCATGTTCATTTTCTCATCGACCAACACCCCCAAGTCCTTCTCTGCAGGGCTGCTCTGAATCTCTTCTCTGCCCAACCTGTAGCTGTGCCTGGGATTGCTCCGACCCAGGTGTAGGACCTTGCACTTGGCATGGTTAAACTTCATAAGGTTGGCATCAGCCCACCTCACAAGCGTGTCGAGGTCCCTCTGGATCCCATCCCTTCCCTCCAGAGTATCAACCGAACCACACAGCTTGGTGTCATTGGCAAACTTGCTGAGGGTGCACTCAATCCCACTGTCCATGTCACCGACAAAGATGTTGAACAAGACCGGTCCCAACACCGATCCCTGAGGGACACCACTCGTTACCGGTCTCCAGGCGGACACTGAGCCATTGACCACAACTCTTTGTGTGCGGCCATTCAGCCAGTTCTTTATCCACCGAGTGGTCCACCCATCAAATTGATGTCTCTCCAATTTAGAGACAAGGATGTTGTGTGGGACAGTGTCGAACGCTTTGCACAAATCCAGGTAGATGACGTCAACTGCTCTGCCCCCGTCCATCAGTTTCGTAGCCCCATCATAGAAGGCCACCAAATTGGTCAGGCAGGATTTCCCCTTAGTGAAGCCATGCTGGCTGTCACCAACCACCTCCTTGTTTTTCATGTGCCTTAGCACGTCTATTTCCTCTATGGAACTACGTTGTTCTAGTGTTCTCTGACTCACATAACTGTCTTTTCCAAACGGTTACATGCAATCATAAAGAAAGACAGGGCATTTCTCTATTCATTTAACCACAAATCCAAGTACATCCACAGAACTGAACATCGCAAAGAAATATTATAGGAAGACGTTCTCTTGCAATACTGCCAATGACAACAAAAGAGTGGAAACAGAGAAGATGTCTGGTTAAAATGCACTTCGACAGATACAAAACAATTTGGAATCATATTATACTTTCCTTTTGAAACTCAAGGATAAAGTAGGCAACAGCTATGCTACCCCAAATAATTCTTGGCATCTATTTATTTATCTATTTAGGCAAGAAAATGTTCACTTTTAGGACCTTTAGGACAATGCATTTGTACAATAAAGTGCAAATCCAAGGAGCATCTGTCATCTCAGAACAAGGTCAGAACTCTGCCATTTTAATTACATCAGCTTCAAGGAACAGGTTAAGCTAAGATAATAAAGGAACTCCAGAAAGCTGGAGTGAACAGTCAGTAACAGGTGAAACTATTAGATTTTGGCTTATGTCAGTCACTCTGCTAATACCTGGAGAACATAAAATGTCATTCAACATGAAAGAAAAAGGTCAGGAAATGCTGTACATACTGAACCAAGTAGTGGTGCGCTGGTTCTGATGCTGACATGACATCTCTGAGCAGAGAGAAATGGAATGTGCCTGCGTTTCCTAAGATTCCAACTTAAGAAAATACTACAATGGCATAATGTTATTCCTGTACCAAGTAGTGAGTCCAGCCTACTTCTCTGAGCAGGGCCTGTTTAACCTCAGCCATCGCCCCACACCTGAAGGGTTTGTTTCGGACTCTTCTTCCTCAGCCCTTTTCCTGGTCTCATTTCTTAACACGTGGGTTTCACAACCACCCAGCTGCAAACCAGTTTTGTTTTCATTTTAACTTGCACAACCTTCCTGCTCCCTTTGCACAAGTACAGGTAGCGGGGGGTTCGCTTTTCCAACTTCATTGAAATATTCGTAGTAAGATGGAAAATCCCAGGGAGCAGTTAGACAAACGAGAAGGCTGCAGTACCGCACATCAAAGGGAAGCAGCGTTTGCTAACTGCTTCGTTTTATGTGCGTGTGATTCACAAACTGCTTTGAGAAAATGGACAAATGAGTGAGGAATCAGTCAGGTCCTGACAAAAAGTAAACTAATAGTAACAACCTAATTTCCATGAAAACAGGCTGGTCTCCAAAGCATCTGCCAAGAGCAGACAACACGGTGCTTGCAGCTTCCCTTTGCTCTTCAAAGCAGGTAGAGTGAGGAATGTTCTCATGCCTCATGGCAAGCTCTAAGATGTGGTACATGACTTTCAGATGAGGAAATTCCATGTTTCTCCCTGAATGTTTCACACTATGACGGCAAGGAGAGCAGCACAGACACAGCTGAAATGAGGAGGAGATGAACTGCAAGGCTGAAAATGGATTCTTCAGCGTTATTCTGTAGCACATGGAACCGAGAGGGCAATTGAAACCAACATGAAAGAAAATGTAATTGCAAATCAGCGAAACTTGCTGAAGCACAGATAGCAAGAAGCAAAGAATCACCCCATCTGATGCCCTTCACAGAGGAGAGCATAGCTCTTAGCTCCACGGCCAGCTGATGGGAATAGATAGGCCCTTTCCAAGGAGATACTCAGATCTCATAGGCCCTTTTCAAGGAGACATTTAGATCTCATGGACCCTTCCTAAGGAAACATTCCAGTCTCAGACCCAACAGCCCTTGGAGGAGCATCTCTCTCTCCACAGCACCGGGTGAGTCACTTCAGGCATGAGCATCTCAAGGAGAAGAGATCTAGGACAAGCCAAGGAAATCACAACGCAGCCCTCCCCATCCCTGCGAGGTCACCACATCCAGTGACGCAAGCAAAACCAAGGTGAACTGCGAGCAGGCATTGATTGGAGGCCACGGGGCCATACCTAACCCACTGCCTCATCGCATGCGCACTGTGCAGTTACTTCAGCGTATGGGCCACAGCTCTTACATCTGAGCCTGCAATAAAGAGGAGGAGCAGGGACATTAAGGACTCAACCATACTTGGAGAAGGGGGCTCTAGGGAAGGGCATGGAGAGGGAGAAGAGGGAGGTCTTGCAGCTGATGAGGACACAGGCAGGAGATGCTAGCCTGGATTTGAGGAGGTGGGCAGCACTGCTCGAAGAAGGCATCATGGTAGCACCCTCAGCGTGTCGCTTTGGTCAGGAAGCATTTGTCATATCAAAGTACTTCTGTTGTTTGTGACTCCTGCCGCTGACTGGAACAGGCGAGTGGATGTTTATGGGGTCAGCAAAACCCCTGCTGCACAGGGCCCTGAAAGGCATCCTTGTTGTCTGTCCTGAAGCAGATTTCACTGTGCTTCAGTGTGCTCTTACCTTTAATTGCTTTTCTGTTCCTGAGGCAGGAACAAGGCACAGGAGAGCAGCAATAGGCTGTGCATGTCAGGGCCATGCTGCCCGCAAGGTGAACCCTGCACTCACCGTGTCCCTGGGCTGGCAGAGCTCATGCAAGCACCAGGCACAGCAAGGGATGGATGGATCCAGCCCCTTCCTGAGCAAAGCACCCAAGCCAAAAAGCAGCCCACAGTGGAAAGGACCTGATGTGCTGCAGAGGCAGCAGGGTGGGTACTGCAAGGAGAATCTGCTTTCCTCCTCAAGACAGAAAACATCAAAGTTGCCCTTAAGAATGAACAGGCTGTTAGTGCATTTAGAAAAGCAAACCAGACTTGATTTCAAAGCCCTCTGTTCAGAGGTCCTTCCTGAACGCACATCACAGGCAATGGAAAAGGACGGCATGCTGGCAGTTGGTATTTTTCACCTGTGACCCAGGATTGATGTCTATTTAACTCCCTGATTTTAACCCGATGACACGCCTCAGTGAGAAAATATCCCTGTCAAGAGTCTAGAAAGGAGCTGGAAAGAAACTAAAGTCACGCTCAGCACTTCCCCTTCCCTGCAGAGATAGGAGCACTGCTTGGCCTTTCCTGGCGATAAGCATATCCTGGTGGTTAAAAATACCTTTAGCTCTTACCGTAAATTCTCCATTAGCCAACTCCTTCGGCCCAGCCCATGGCGCTGGGGTTCACAATCCCTTAGAGGCCACACGTGAGAGAGCTTGGCCTGTGGCACATCCAGATGCACTGGGGAAAAGGCAGGAATAATGTCACTGGTGCTGCTGGCATTGCCTGGAGCAGCAGGAGCTGGTGAGCGGCAACCACTCATCCCAACTTGCACCTTTCGCAGGACCCTGCATTACCGTGAGAGTCTGCCTTCACAGGAGCTTCCAGACAGAAAGCAAAGGGTTGTGTTGAATTCTGAACAGCAATTAATTCTGCTAATCTTATGTTTGCCGTGATCAAAGGGCTGACTTAGCAACACAGAGCTCAGCAAACAGCAGGGCTTGCTGCTGGATTTGAGATTCCAGAAGCCAGGAGCCGGTTACCTCCTCTGCAAAGCTTCTCGTCCTTCCCACATCAACTCAGCCTGGGGAAAGGCTGCTCTGAGACCTCGGCTCTGCAGAGGGCATAGGCAGCACCTCTTACCAGGAAGAACCTGGCTCAGCAGAGCAGGGGCTGCTCCCACATCCCAGCACCTCCACGGCAGCTGCATTATCGCTCCTGACACATTCCTGTTAGGGCAAAGCTGGTGGGATGCTCTTCCCGCAGGTTGGGATAGAAGCTCGTGGTCCACGGTGACTCCCTGTGGCGCTGACATGCCAAGCCCTGCTGTGTAAATGCAGCACACGGCCGCCTTGGTTGGCACAGCACCGTGCATTTGGGGTGGCAGAGGGAGGCCTTGCTGCAGGGCATTGAAAGCCTTGGCTGAAAATCCTGTTCAAGGAACCATTCCTGGATTTCTTCTGCAATACTTTAGAGGAAAACTGAGGAGGTAAAAAGGGGAAGAAATGGAAACTTGAACTTTTATCTCCTCCATGCATAAAAGGTAAAGGAAAACCAGGCAGCAGCCCTCTTCCCCTTCTGTTAGGATTCCAGGCTGTGGAATAAAGATAAATCTCAAGTTCACCCTCCTGTCTTTGTTTCCCAGGACTCAGTAAGACAGGGGAGATACGGCAGAGCCCAGCTACGCAGCCATAACCATGGGAACACCAGCAACAAGGGTAAATCAAGATGAGATTCCCTATCATCAGCCTGTATTTACACTGGAGGCCTCGGGCTCTCTGCACCAAACCGGCTCGTGGTTCAGGGCCTGTGCTTTGCTTGGTATGGCTGTTGAACTAAGCAGGAAAAGGCTTTTATTGAGCAAATATCCACCTTTCTGTCCTAACACCCATCATCCCTGCTAAAATACGTGTTCAGAGCACCCAGCACTCTGCTGTGGCACTGCCTTCCCACTCCGCTGCCCTTGCACAAGCTACCCCAACCTTTCCCTTGACCCTACCTCACATCTGGCCTTGCCTCAATATCCTTTCATTTGAGAAAACGTATTCAGAGCCCTGGGTGAAATAATGTGATTTCCTGAAGACCCGAAGTGCAGGACGGCTGCAGAGTCGGTTTATTGCAGTCACTGCACTCCCACCTCTCACTGCAGACAGTATCCCTCCTATTAATAGTCTGGTTCTTGTGCCTTGGCAGAGGCAGCAGTAGCAGAAGCGGTGGCTGGTGCATCAGTAAAGGGAGAAGTGCAGTGTGAAGGAGGCAGATTGTTTAATCTGGGTTGCAGCTGCTTGGCATCTTAAGAAAGCCCCGAGCTCTGAACTCACAGAGGCTGTGTACGCATGCTGTGGTGCCACTGAGGATTGCCATAGACAGGGCAGCCCTGTAAGGAGCTGTTTGTACCCACCCCTGGGAGCTCTTGTGCTCCGCATCTTCTTCTCCTCTTCTTTTAAAGGTGATGTGGAAGCACCAGTACTTGTGAAGAGGGCAAGTGAAGGTGACGCAGGGGAGAACAGAGACACAGAGAACAGTGAGGGTAAGCAAAAGCTCCTTCCCATTCCCATTCCCATGTCTCATGCAGTGGCCACCAAACACCCATGGGTCCACAGCCATAACATTTGCTGCCCCGACAGAGCCGGAGAGGGGCCGTTCCCGCCTCCCCTGATTTCCTTAGCCTTTCCTCCTCCATTTATTTCCTTTGGGTTTTCCCCTTTCATTAAACTTCTGGCATGTAGAAATGTTAAATAATAAAGCAGGTAACTCATGGGAGATGGTATTTATAAAATCTACTGCTTTCTTTTTTTCTTCCTCTTCATTTTTCATAAGACCTTGAGAGAAAATCTTGAAGTATGTCCTTCCTTCCTTTTGAAATTAGAGAGAAAAAGCATTAAGGAGCCGTCAACAAGTTTTTCAAACCATCGATGTTTTATTTGGTTAGTTTATTAAACACCTTTTAAGACAATTAATTTTGGTCTGTACCCTTCTATAAAATAATTCAAGTTCTGAACAAACCTCCGATACATAAAGCAAAGTTACTTTTACCATATGCAAATTTCAGGTCAAAATACAACACTCTGATTTCTTACATTTATAAAACCCGGTCAAATACAAACGACATTAAAAAGGATAAAACACTTTCACTGATCCTTGGTACAATATTACAGCACAATTTGCACAGTGGCAACTAAGTCCCCAAAGCACAAGTCAAACACTTTAGAAAGGGAACCTCCCTTTTGTCACCCAACATTATACTGAACACGTAAACGAAGCGAGTGCTACTTAATCCAGGAAAATTCTCGTCTCCCTTTTCGTCTCATGAGCCACAAAGCAATGCTGCAAGGGAGGTTACTGGTAAGTAACCACACAGCTTCACCGCCCTGCTCTTACAAATGTTATGTGCAACTACTCCATGAAAGTAAATGGATGGAGGTGGACCAGACTCTGCACTGGGCAGTTCATGGCAACCAAAGTAAACCAAGGAAAGTGTATTTTCCTAAAATCAGATCATAAAACTATGGGGGAAAAAAAAAAAAGAAATTAAATCCATACCAAATTATCTGCGGGTACAACTGGAGTAACTGCCTTTTTCTGCACTTTCAGGACATGTAATATAGACTCAGAGTGTTTTCAATTGTTGAGAGTTTGTTCCATTGCAAAACTCAATGTTCCAGCTGTAGGTCAAAGTGCCATTGAAACTGCACATTTTTTCTTCCATTATGAGAACCCACGGTAGCATGCAATGTTCATTTGCTATTACGCCTAAAGCTTGCACTTGCACTAACCTATGAACGAGGTGGGATCCCTTACAAAACAGGAACAAAAATACAGACATAAAACTATAAAATGGAGGTGTCAATTGACAAACGTTTTGAGGAAGCCTTACAATAACACCTCGAGAAGAGAACGTAAAACCAGAGCAGTAACAGAAGGGTCTCATGCATCAAACTTGGGTTATACTTTGCATAGGCAGTCAGGGCAATTGCACTGCAGGGCAACTGAAGGGCATTTTTACCTGCAGTTCTGCAAACCCCTTCTTTATTTCCCCCCAGACCATTAATTTTACTTACAATTCAATTGTAAGTTCAGTTCCTCTAGTCTCAGCTAATGTAAAAATGTGCATGTAATTAAATGGAAAAACACACTATTTTTCTTTCTTCTCCATCCCCTGAACTTATGTCTTCTCTGCTGGGATACGACACTTTCCAAAACCTTTCATGTCTGTTAACATTAGTATTATCCCAACAGAACACAGAAGGAGAATTACACTGCACAAATAGTACATTTAAATAATGCTCGAGTGTAAACAATAGAGGATGGAAACAGCTTAAAAAATCCCAGCAAAAACTTAATTTCCTAATTTAGTCTTTTAAGTGCAATTAAAACACTGCCCTTCTCCCAAAAGATCTCTCCATAATTAAGCTACACGACTAGGCTTATTCCCTTAAAGCTACATACCCATGCTACAACTCATTATATTGACTTAATGTAAATATCTGTGGGGGAAAATTAATTTACAGGGTTAATTAAAATCTTCGTAGTATTCAAAAGGAATGGTAGTAAAGGGATCAACCATGGAAAATGTGGCAATACACATTTTTAAAAAATATTTCCAATAATTCTAACACAAAACACAAGTATATTTTGAAAAATGCATAGAAACCCTGTCAATACAAAAATCCCCACTGGAGTTACACAATTAAGCAATTTTAATCTAAATATTTTATGTGCTTTTCCTATAAAGGCCACTTTGACATACAAATACAAAAGAATTTACATAATTCCCCCTCTCAAAATAAATTATATGTTCCTCAATTAAAAATACTGAATATGGAAACCTAACAACCCCCTTGATGCCAGCTGCTCATCCACAGTGGCAACTTCCAAAGAAAGAAAATCTCCAAACAGTTTCAATTACCAAAAGAAAGGAAAAACAGCTTCAGACTTTGTTCTGCCTAGCACTAGGGAAAACCTGGTTTGGGGACTGGAATAGGCTGAACACCTTGCACAGCATTGTGCTGGGGCAGGAATGAACACACAGACAACTGCAGAGATTTTCTGTGTGTCTCCCATGTTGTCCATGCACTGAAATCCCCTTTTGAAGTCAGAGAAGCAAATCAAGCCTAACCTGAATCAAAGAAGACCAAATAGTGAACAGTGTTAGGAGGGAGAAGCAGTGTGACATACGACGTGCATTAAGTAAATAACAGATATAGGTGAACTACTCAGAAAAACACACGTAAAGGTGAGAAGAGGTGATCAACTAATAGAGAAGAGCTATTCACGGGATGTAGAAATAGGGGAAAACAGTGTACCCGTTTCATTAGTACTTAACAGGGGGAAGAACAGGAACACAAAGAACAAACTTAACTGGATAAATGAAGCAATGGGAGAACAAAGAACCTTTACCAGCAGTCCTGACCACGTGGCCATTTATCCCCAAATTGCTATGGAAGCAGCAAAATCAAACTCACATAGAAGCGGTGGAAATGAAAACTCAGTTGGGGTGGATTGCAGATCAAGTCACAGGTATTCTTTACTGTAAGCACCACACCCGCACCTGAGCAAGACAGGAGCACTAAAGCTAGACCTACAGCTACAGGAGGGGCACAGCAAAGCCAGAATGCCTGACATGCAGAGATGCAAACATCACAAAGTGGCCCCTAACTCGCTCCAGAGGGTAGCCCACGCTGGTGGGTTTGCAAGACTATCTCCAGTTGACAACCACACGAGACTGACAGGAGGGATACACTTTGACAGCACATAATTCAGAGTCAAAACACCTATAAACTGATTGGTGAGGCAGGGAGAAGTAGGAAAATCACCGAACAAGAGTTATTTGGATGCAAGACTCTTGGGCAGCCATCGTGTACAAGTTCTCCCAACCTTGGACCAAGGACTGGCTTTGGAAGGCCACAAGAGCTGTGCAACTTCTGTATCTCAAGGAATTCAGCTCTTTGTTGTGCTATATTGCATAGTTTGACTGAGGCCAAAGAGCATTTATGTCTTATTTTTCCTTGGTTTTAACAGAAATAACTCAGCATACTCATGTCTGAGGATTCCAAAGCCTGGCCCCAAGCAATTCATTCCTAGAGCAGTTCAGGAAGACTTTTGGGGTGCACACAAGAACGAATACAAGCAAAAACTCCATTCCCACAAAGAGCACAAAGACCCACAGAAAACGTAGCCCATAAAAAGCCTGTAACAGTAAACACATCTGTAATATGTAAGTCCAAGCACAACAGCTGGATGATGGGAATAAACCTCGCTGCCAAGCTGCATGCCAGCGATGGTAAACAAGACCAGGTGAGTGTTTCTACCACAACACACTGATGTATTTTCTGTAGAAAACACAGCAATATATTCTAACCATACCCTGGTACTTATCAAGATCTCAGATTTGACAGAACACCGAACCTTTATGAGAGCAGCACCAATGTGGCATTATGTACCAACACCCTCTTGTTACTCAGTTCATGGAATACAGGTATCATAGTTGGATTAATCAGTGTAGTTATTTCATTCTCTTACTCTAAAAGAGCACATTTTTACAGTGCAAAGTCAAACTAAGTGTACTAGCCATCGTTCATGTAATATATATTTCAATTCTTTAGCCCAATCCTACAAGATTTATTGTACTCAGTAAAGATGGTTTACAGAGGGAAAACTCTGAAGGTAGCGCATGTAACACGAAGTTCTGCTTTTGCCTTTTGAAGGCAAAATTAAAACAGTCTCAGCTTGTCAGGCTCCCACTTCAGATTACTCAGCAGTTAGCCTACAAACTGGGACAAGATCATGCATTTCTGTTTTCTCAAAAAATCCCCAAAAAGTGGAGGGGAAAACCACAGGACTGGCCAGGAGCGCACCAGTTATTTAGGGCCATAGTTGCTGTTCCACCCTGTAGAAACAGCTCCAAAGCCTCCAATAATTTCAGGTTTCAATAGAACATATGCAAAATGTTAGATCTCCTATAGCACTCAGCCTAAAAACCTGTGTGTCTTCTATTCATGTAAGGGACAGGGTGAACTCATCTTTACCCACCCTGCCAAGGTGCAGCTGCAAGGCTCAGACTCAGTGCACAAGCCTGACAATGGATGGAGATGCTCTTCAGCCTTCCCTAAAACAAGAGGATCGAGGATTTTGGGGTCCCCCATTTAGTGGCTGTTTCATGCTGCAGCTAATGCAGATACTCCTCATAAAGGCCACCAGCCCAAGGTTCCTGGCAGTCTGGGTGAGTTAGGATGGTCCAGAGAACAGCACCCAACATATGTCCTGCAATCCTAGAGTGGTTTGGGTTGGAAGGGATCTTAAAGTTCATTTAGTTCCAACCCTTTCTGCAGGTTCAGCACACTCAGGAAGCTCGTGACTTCCCTCCACTCCGCATCTCTGTGCAGCAGAACGACAAGGCAATCTGTGGCCTCTTCAAAAGGCTAAAGGGCTCTTAGATTAACAAGACTGAGAAATACTAAACCGGGATTGTGAGGCCTTTTCAGGCTGTAACCTGGTGTCTGGAGATGGGACAAGTTCGAACATCACCCCCCAGCTACTTCCACAGAGGGCAGGAATACCGACTTTTTGTCCTCCATGGAAAGAAAAAGCTCTAGCAGTGATTAATCACCAAATCCATAAACCAAACTGATGATATGGATTAAACAAAAATACAGTGCAATAAGGATGACAACAGTGTTCCTACCCAGGACTGAGATTCAGCTCTCTACCCCACAGCTGCACCCACAAGAGCCTCCTCCTCAGTCCCACCAAGCTGATTCCACTCCAGTGATGGCAACACTCGGCACCATCCCTCCTCGTGCCTCCCAACCACTGGCACCAGGGGGTCAGCTGAACAGACCTTGGCAGCCAGATGGCTCCGGAACAGGCTCAACGGAGGCACAACCTTGAGCCTAAGAACACAACCCACACCTGGCCCCCCGCGGACTGATGGAAACAGCCACATGGGTCACAGTGTCCCAGGCAGGTAGAAAACAACACACCGCCAAGACCTTGAGAGCAATACCATGAAGATTGGTATTTACAGAAGAGACACAGTGAGCCCAACAGAAGGCTCTGGAATTAGCAGGTAATTGGTAGAGAGCCTTGAATAGCTCTTTGTTTCATCCCTACTGTTTGTGCATTGGCCAGTAAGATGATTGCTACGCTTCAGTCCAAGTTAACATGAGCTGCTACTTAAAAATTGTATAGGACAATGTTTCCCATAAAGCATTTGGGCTTGCCTTTATAAAGAAGGAGAAAAAGGCGAAGTTTTCCTGTTACATTTTGTATTCGTAAGGCCTTTGACAGTTCAGAAGCTGTCCTTATGAAAAGGGATGTTTTTTAAGAAAAGACTGAATACTCCAAAAAGAAAAGACCAACCCAGAAACCAAACATGAGCTCATTATCAGCCTACCTTAAAGTCAAGCACAGTGTAAGGAATTTTAAAATATGTCAAAATAGCACCTTTAGAAGCAGAAAACACACTTTTTTTTAATTCTTCAAGCTAAGCAAAACCCTGCACACCTGAAGATCCTAAACAGATGGGCAAGTGCATAATGACAGGTACAGAAGGTGGGTATTTATTTGGACAGTTTCTCCTCTGTAGGTGAGTAAACGGGAAACTTTATGGAAAAAAAAATCCAAATTAGACATCACAGAAAAATCAGTGAATCACTATTGAGATAACGGATCAAGTTCATAGGCAAAGCAGTGCAGAGTAGAGGCAGAGAGAAAAACATCTGATCTCTCCTTAAGAGAGCAGAGACTTCTATATTTTAGACAGATTTTTCCCCTCTTTACAAGTTGCCAGGACAGTCTTCCGATTACTTCTCTCATTTACAAGTATAATAGTTACTTTCAAGTAATTTAATTTTTTATTTACTTTTTACAGCAGCTGCAGGTCAACCTTGGTCTTTTTTGTACAGACAATGCAGTTAAAGTAAACTATCCTTGGACAATGGCATCATTCTGCCCCACTTCTGGTGTGCTTTTAGCTTTTTGTTGAAGGACAATATGCAATTTGAAACAAAACAAAACAAAACAAAAGAAAGCAAAACAAAAGATCTGACAAAGTAAAAAGGAAAACAAATGAGGTAGGTGGGAATAAGGGTTTCTCCCCAGGGAGAAGGCAGCGGACTTCCAACCACAAGTAACACTCACAGAGGGGAGTAGGCTACAGATGTTCTATCTACAGGATTGCTCACAGATGTTCAGGTGATCTCTATTCTGCTAACATTAGTTCTACCAGCTTGATGAAAACTCATTTAATCGTTTCATCATCTCCCCACATACACCAAGTGGATTTAGAGGATGCAGAGGTATGCAAAAAGCCAGTGCAGACAGAGGTGAGGGGAGTGTGGATGCCCCCAACCCCTAGCAGCTCTTCCCAGTGACGGTTAGCAAAAGCAATGCACTCGGATGTACATTTGGGGCAAGAGTGAAGGCAAAATCTTGTTAATAAAAGTGAAGGACAAAACATCTGACACCAGCAAGCAGTGTTATTCATGGTATCAGTAATCTGCATGTTTGGTCTGGACAAGGCTTTGGGGATCAATTCTCAGCCAATCACAGCCTCGACTCCCAGCAACAACCCAGACATGTTCCATACACCAAAGGCAACAAGGAGTAGCAATGACATAAGCCCTGTGCAAAAACAAGGCTGTTACCCCATTAGATGCACACAACAAGGCCATGTGCAGTAAAAGGAGAAGCTTGTTTTGCTGATACTTTCTTCCCCTGGACAGAACCAGAACACATCTTAGTGTTTATATCAACTAAACTAAGATACAGAATAGTCAACATACATTGCAAAATACAATGACAGACCCTTAAAGAGAAAAACATTTCAATTACAAGAAGCAAGTCATTAGGTTTTGGAAGTCAGGGAGGAAAAATGCTTAAAGTTGACTTAGCAGCTGTTTCCCCAAGCAAACATAAGCTAGAACAGACCTTGGTTTCTCTAAGCCATCTAGAAGAGTCTTTTGGAATGCTTTAAGACCAGTTCTGAAGGAGTTTGAAATTGAAAATATTTCTTAAGAGGGTACTCCTTGGCTTCCCTTCAGAAAGAAACCTTAACAAGAGCTTTAAAGAATGCCAGCTCTGTTCAATTTGAGCACCTTGCCAGCTCCCCTGGTGTTCTGGTTTACATACTGTAATAATTAAGGAGACTTACTTTTTACAGACCTAAAAAGAGCAAAGCAAGTGACAAGGATGACAAAGCCTTCCTGCTATCATGTGTAGATTAACAAAACCGATGCTGCCAAGCCGGAGCTTTAGCATGTGACATCATTAAGGTGCAAATCCCAAGAACAGCAATGAGGTTTCTATGGCATATATGCCTACCACATACCACATGCTACAATATGAAATTTGGAATTTCCAAAATGGCTTTTGCTTTCATCAGGTCCAATAATGTTCTAGTTCTTATTCTATTCTGAAATGAGCAGAGGTGGCAGCATGCTAACAGGAAGCACAGGAATTGTACTTGGGAAAGCAGCCCGCTGTGCAGCCTGCTTACACGGTATCAGACTTTGACTGGGTTTAGAACTATTGATGAACATAAGTTGCCTTGACAAAAGCAGAGGATGTCTTAGGATTAATTGAGAAGAATGGGACATAGAAAGGCAAAGAAAACAAAAAAAAAAGTCAAGGGCATTATGGGATTATTCAAAGCACCTGGTATTAAAACGAAATAAAATTACATTCTCATGTTTTATCTTTAAAATAAGGTAAATTACACAGAGGAGGTCTCTTTTTATCCTATTACTGTAACCAGATCTATCAGCTTTCACAAGGGCTCAGTATACTCTCATCTAATTATGAAAATTCAAGGGCGCAGGTAGGCAATGGCATTGAGCTTGTTGAGTTCCTGATACTCTGACAGATGTTCACTATTTACGGGAACCCCTGCAAAGAGGTTTAGCCTTTTACACTGGAAAGTTCCAATCTTTGTCTCGCTTTTCAAGACATTTCAGTAGATTACTTCAAATAACCTTCAAATAACTCCTTTATGTATTTTAACGATTAATAAGAAGCTATCTAGAATAAGCTGTTTTAAAAAATACCTTTAAGATTTTGCACCACTAACAAAGTTATAACATAATCATCCGTTGGCAGCAGTTTATAGTTTAATTCTCCTATCACCTTATTCCTTTTAGCAGATGTTTTTAGCTAGGTAGGCACTTTGCATGGTTTTAGTCTATTCTAACAGCTTACCTGTTCATCAAAAATTTACTGATTACTCGAGTGTAGCAGCAGTTGGATTTCAAAGTCACACAGGACATGGCTGATCGGAGATGTCACCTTAAAGCCTGGCTGCAAACTTTCCTTCCTACATTAAGGAATTTCCCAGAAAATAAACCCACCAAAACCATAGGGATTCTGCAGAGGAAGTGTCCAGCCTGTCAGCAAGCTTTAGAGCACGCAGCTCTGACCCCTACAGAAAAGGAACAGGGCTTACTGAAACCTCACTGGCTTCACAACCATGTCTCCAAGTCAGCCTTTACTGACTCACCTTCCCAATCCTAAGTGACCAGACAGATCTCCCTTCTCTTTCCCAAGCAGCGCGCCACAGAAACACATGCCCTGACATGGCTCTCAACTCCAACAGCAAACAAGGAAGAGCAACAGAAAATGGCAAATGTCAAAAGGCCACAGCACTGACAGCTACACCACTAGCCTGCAGTTGATCCTTAATGGTAAAAGGAAATACTCCATGTGAAGATGGAAATAGTAGCTTTAACTGCAAAACAAACATGTATATAATTAGCACCCGGCCCAACCACCTGAAGAAGCTGTTTAAGTATACCAAAGAGTCAAGAGAACACAAACATCAAAGTTTTTATGCTAACACTAGAAGCAGAAAGGATCCGCATCCTAAGTCAAACAGAACTCATGGGAAAACATCAGTGTGAGTGGCACCAAAACATACCTCAGTTACCATCATCAGTATGCCTGTGCCCATGGGTGTAGTCATGCTTCCCAAGACACTGCTTCCCTTCTGCAGATAAGATTAATGCAAGCAAACTGCGTTTTACCTAAATATTTATAATTTTAAGTAGTAAAACCTGTTGCCAGCTGCCATTTGTATTGTACTTGCATGGCACTAGTGCTCTAACAAAGTGTCCATATGCATCACAGGGAGCGATGTCTCAAGGCAGCTGTGAAGAGCAACACAAACCTGCAGAACAGTATTAAAATGAAAGTAAAGATTTACAGTGTTTTAAACAACATTCATTAAAAAAAAAACAAAACCCACAAAAAAACCACAAAAAACCCCAAAAATAACAGAACTGGTCTTCTTTTGGAAGACAGGGAATTTTAAGCATCTTCTATATTTTAACCAAGCAGTTGAATTTTTATACACAGAGGAACCCAAAAGTTTGGCACTTGTAACAACTTGCATTTGTTATTGCATCCTACTCTTTGCATGGCGTACGCATGTTACCAGAACCCACACAGGCTGTACAGCCACAGGAGTTATAGAGCCAGGCAAAGAAACTGCACTTAAACCAGAGAACAACTCTCCCTAAACCCCTCACTTTTGTACTTGTGCATTTACCAAGTCACGCAGGCACAAGAAATACAGCAAAAAAAAAAGAAAAGAAATTAAGCTGCCTGGTGCTTTCTGGAAGGGTTTAATGCAAGCCAGGTGCTTCAGAAGCTTTGATGAAAAACCTCCTGTTTACACCAAGAACTCTGCTGCAGAAGACAGGCTGTACCATGTGCAAGCACGCACACAAAAAGCAAAAGGGATAGAGCTTGCCCACAGTTATCAGTGAGTGCATTTTGTCAATTACCTTTTGTTTAAGATTCACTGCTGTCCTTTTGCATAACCTCATATTAATTTGCCTTCAATTTAAAGATGAAGTACCCTCAAAGCTACAGAAAGTCACCTGACGGGGAGCAGCTGAGCTGATAGCTTTTAGTTATTGTGGGAATGCTGTAAGGAATAGCTGATAAAATACACGAGAACAGGTAAAACTTAACAGAAGGCTCGCCAGGATGCCTCTTTTTCAAGTTATTGAAACAGAGAGGATGAGAATTTGAAATCCAACACTGACTCTTCAGGAATACAAGCACCTCACAAAGCCAGATAAGAAACAGAGACCAGGCAAAGTCTGTGCCTCCCTAAGAAACCCAAGAGATTTACTTTATGAGAGGAACAGCACTTTACTCCTTTATGTCTGTAATCACTACTCCTGCTGTGGAGAGCAGCCACAAGACTACACACATAGAACATGCACAGAGAACACTGCTGTGTGCTTATGGTAGTCTCTTTTTCTCCCCAGTTGCACTCTCAAACTTTGGATTTTACCCTTAAATTAGCAGTGTCAGAGGTTTTCAAAAAATAGCCTCTAGCACACAGAAAAAAGAAGAGGAAACTTTTGGAGGGGTTAAGAGCTGGAGTGAGGACTGAGCCACTGCTACTCCCATCTTCCACAACCCCTACCCCGTATTTGGTGATTTGCTGATTACAATCATAGAATCCTAGAACGGTTTGGGTTGGAAGGGATCTTAAAGATTACCCAGTTGCAACCCCCAGACTGCAAACTCACAAAATGCATGGAGTTGCTTCCCATATGGTTCAGTCATCATATGCAGGGGGTACACAGCCACCAGGACAGCTGGGGTGGTGGCACACACCAGTGAACCCAGTTCAATCTATAGCTGTCTGCACATGCTCAGGGAACCGGTGACCTCCCTCCACACAGCACTCCTGGTATCAAAGCCTCCCTCCTCTACTGCAGTCAACTGTTTCTCTCTTGGGAAAAGTCAGGTCAGGTCCCCGTACACCATCAGCTGCACAATCAGGCTCCCCCTGAGGAAAGGAGAGCCTTGGCTTCAAAGCCTTGCTCCAAACTGGGAGGCAGCGGAACCTGCTTATTGCACATCTCAAGAAATGCATTCACCAGTGGGCTTGCAGACCAGAACTGGACAGACACAAGTCAGAGACCCTGAAAGATGCACACAGAGAGACTAGAGCATCTCCAGGGTCAGCCCCACGGACAGCAGAGATGGGCAATAACCCACACTCCCTTAAAGCAAGGCCAAGGAAGCCAACTGTGAGATCTAGGGAGTGCTTTGATCTTCTGCTTGAGCATGCACCCGGAACTCCAGGACATGGTGTCTCTAGAGACTTGATCCCTGGCCGCCAACATACATGGCTTAAGGAATTAAGTTTGTACCTGTTTGAGGTGAAGAGGCTTAAATTTCTTGGTCAAATCTCACGAAGTGCATTTGCAACACACTCCAATTACTAAATTTGTTGCATTTATGTTAAAATCAAAAAGTAGGAGTACTTATTGTTAATCCTACTTTAAGTGTAAACATTTTGTTCAATAACTTTAACTGCAAAACACTGCTGGAGCATATACAATTTGGAATTATTATGTGCATTTATTACTTGGGGTTTCTGGATGCTGAATGACTTCAAACGTACTGGGAAGCTACAGGGACTCAAGAGATAGCAGCCTGCAATATTCTGAATAACATTTTCAAACATTTTCTAAGCCACTTAGAAAACAGCTCAAAAGTGAAATAGATACTTAGGAAACATTCATCACTTTTCAACGTGGGATCTTGGCACTTGTCTAAAAAAAAAAATAAAATAATTGAACAATGTAAGATTTTTCAAAAAAGGGAAGTTTTACAGATAAACTAACAGCACTTGATTTATTTCACAAGACAGCCAAGGATGGAAATAGTTCACATTTCTGTAGTAAAGCATTATATATAAATTTAAAATCTGAAGACATATATATATATATATATACACATACACCAAGTTTACTGCAATGCATAAATATATAAACTTTCTAATATGCCAACTAATATAGGTCAGAAAATTGATGTATATAGTTCAAGTTTTGCAGCACTTCAGCATTGTAAAAAATAAAAAATAAAATAAATAATGGTCAAGGATTTGGCTGCTGCCCTCTTTTTATCCCCCATTCTTTTGCTCAGAATCCCAGTAATTCCAACTACACACCAGCGCTATGGAGGGACTGAGCAGAAGTAAGTTTAAGAATGTCTCTTCAAGGAATATTTAGTGAAATATAACTATTTTGTACTACTTTGGGATTGTATTTCAGCATATCTAAGATGATCCCATAAAGGTGGAGGTTTACACTACCAACTAAGGGCAGAGATTGGTTTGTCTGAGGTCCACAGAGTTGCAGAGTGGAAAGTATTGTATGTAGTTATAATACTGGTTATACAAAGTCTCTTTTTCTGAAGGGCAGGAGATCTTATTTCTATTTCCATCTCCCTTTTTTTATTCTTTTAAATAAATACAGGTTATGCCCCACCCATCACAACAATAATGAAATTAAAAAGTGAGGTAAAAGTGTTCTACCAGCTGATCTTGACTATGAACAAAACTCAGAAAAATACCACTACTGATGTGAACAAGAATTAGTAAGAAAAACAATGCAAGATACTAAATTCTTCACTATAACCATACCATAAAACCCAGCTTTCAAAGTCAGACAGCAGTAAACAAGACTATACCTTAGCACAGAAATCATTAGTAAAACAACTTTTGATCGCAATTTAAAATCATTGTAGAAATTTTTCTTAACGTTTAGTCCAAAAATCATGTTTTCTGAAAAACAAATACAGGCTTGTCATATTTCACCTTTGTTCTATCAGAAATAAACTGCACTTTTCTATAATCCCCAGTCTTTAAAAGCATTTTTAGTTAGCAAGTGATCTGAAGTACAAAGGAACACACCTATTTTCTTTAATTTGTCAAGTTTTGCTGATTTTTAAGCAAAAGCTGCAATCATGATTAACCACTGCAAACACCGTTTCCTTTTTACTTCAAGGAAATGGCCACCAGAGCCTACACAGGAACGCAGCCCACACAGGAACGCATCCCATCCACCTGAACACCAGTTCATCAGGCTATCCAAATGACAGCGTAGAAAAACATGGTATACTTCTCTGTAGTATACTGTATCCATTTCAGATTAGTCCATTTTAAATATATTAAAAATATCTGTAGGAATGAAACCACTGCAAATGAATGAAAAAACCGTATGTACACATCTCCAACATTTTTAGGCACAGACCTTAACTTTTGAGAAAGGACTAGAAATCAAAGGTGCAACAACCAACATCTCCTATGGCATTATGGTCAAACCAGTATACCAGAAAGGTTGGTTATCATGTAGCTTCTGTGTATTACAGCTATCCAGTCCAAGATAGCACATTAAGTCTTATCAGTTCCCCTCAGGGGAAACACATCTTAAATCTTACTGTCAATAAACTTCACCAAAGGAATACCAATTCCCACCTATTTCAAGACATAAAAAAACCCTCCTTCGATAACACAGTTCTAATCTTCCAAATGACTACGACTGAAGGTGTTTCCTTAACCCCTTTTAATTTTCCCCCCTCTCTTCTTTTTAATGTATACTTAAGTTATTTGCTCCCGAAACAAGAACTGAGACTCAAGCTTTTTAAGCATTTAAAACAAAAACAGTTACCATACCAAAGCACAGCATACAGTGTAAGTTTCAGCTGTAATTTCTCAGCTTTTCCTTTATATAGAGCTATATTATGGTGGACTGCGCAGAATTCTTCCAGTCTCCTCCTCTGTCAGCATACGGCTCACGGAGAAGGTACTCGGATGCGGAATAACCCCTGTTGAAGCTGCAGTCGAAAGAGCTTGCAGTTTGCGATCCGCAAAGCCGCGCAGCCGGTGCGGCGGAGGTCCGATGGGAACAGTGGTTTAGTGCGCTGCCAGGTTCCCGTGCTTCTCTTAAATTCTCTAACATAGTCATAATTTGTACCTAAAGTCACACATGCACGCACACAAAAAGAGATAAAAACGCTTAAAATATAATGTAGCTACTGTCACATTTAACCTGTAATAATGCAAACACATGGATAAGAGCGTGTACAGAAACACAAATCAGTTTCTGGATGCATGATTGAAATTACTGTCAAAAGGAAACTACTATGACATTTTTACCTACTTAAATCCACCACATTTGGAATTCTGCTCTTTTATATCTTGTAGAAAGCCATGTTACACATTCATGTACCTACATATGGCCATGAAAGCACGCTGCCTTTCAAGTATCTTTTACAGTATGTGGCCAGATGTTGAAAGCTGAATATTGAATATGAATATGCTTACTAACTAGTACACATTTATTCGGTTGGGATTTAGAGACTAGAGTCACTATCGCATCCATATGAACCACTGGATCATGTTCCCAAAATGCAGGACCACCTGCTTACCACTGCAAAGGCAGGAGAAGCACCTACAGGCGCTAACATTTTTAATTATATTTATACAAATGCATAACATACTCTTAGTCTTGATCTCTTATGATCTTCAAACTGCTAAGCAACCAAATGGTTTAGTGCTGAATCAGTTTCTGAAGAGCTCCAGTGTACAAAACCAAACTGTACGTTTCTGTATGTCCAACATAATTAACCACAGTACCTTATCAGAACATAGTCCCAGCCTTTTATTCTAACAAAATGCAGTCTCATTAGTGCCAAACAGACTGGGATAGTGCCAAGACTGGAAAAAGATAAGCAACAGAAGGTTATTAGTTCTAATTCTGACCTGTATCAAGATCTCCAATCACATATATGCTGGCTCCGATGGGCACAGCTCCATACACGAAAGAAGAACTAGTTGGGATACACAGGTTCTGGTCATTTAGATAAATCCACCTGTAAAAATAATAATTAAAAAATGGTGATTTTTATTGAGCACATTAAAAAATCTGGATTATTTTTGCAACTGTAATCAGTAAAAAGTACTTTTTCAAATATATTAGCAATTAAAGGAGGGCCACGGAAAACCTCTATCCTCTGCTGGATACCAGGGGAAACCTAGTGACTGAGGATGAGGAAAAGGCTGAGGTGCTTAATGCTGCTTTTGCCTCAGTTTTTAACAGACAAACCAGCCATCCTCAGGGTACTCAGTTCCCTGAGCTTGATGGCATAGATGGGGAGCTGACTGAAGTCCCCATAATCCAGGAAGAAACAGACAGTGACCTCCTGCTCCACTGAGATGTATAAAAGTCTATGGAACTGGATAGGTTCCACCCAAGAGTGCTGACGGAGCTAGCAGAGGAGCTTGCCAAGCCACTCTCCATCATCTATCAGCAGTCCTGATCTAGTGGGCAGGTCCCAGAGGATTGGAGGCTGGCCAGTGTGATGCCTCTCTACAAAAAGGGCAGGAAGGAAGACCCCAAAACTCCAGGCCTGTCAGCCTGAGCTTAGTGCTGGGGAAGGTCAAGGAGCAGATCATCCTAAGTGAGGGAATAAAGCATCAGCAGGAAAACGGAGGGATCAGAACCAGTCAGCATGGGTTCACGAAGGGCAGGTCCTGCCTGACAAACCTGATCTCCTTCTACAACAAGGTGACCCTCCTGGTTGATGAGGGAAAGGCTGTGGACATTGTCTATTTGTACTTAAGTGAAGCCTTCGATACTGTGTCCCACAGCGTTCTCCTGGACAAACTGACTGTTCATGGCCTGGATATCATTTTTTGCTGGGTTGGAAACTGTCTGGATGACCAAGCCCTAAGATTGTTGGTAAATGGTATCACATCTAGCTGGCGAAAGGTCACTCGTGGTGACCTGCAGGGCTTAGGGTCAGGGCCAATGTTGTTTGACATCTTCATTGATGATCTGGATGAGAGGATTGAGTGCATCCTCAGTAAATTTGCAGCCAACACCAAGCTGGCTGGAAGCGCTGATCACTTGAAGCATAGGGAGGCTCTGCAGAGGGATCTGGACAGGCTGGATCGATGGGCTACAGGCAATGGTATGAGGCTCAACAAGGCAAAGTGAGGGTCCTGCATTTGGGCCAAAACAACCCCATGCAATGCTCCAGGCTTGGGGAAGAGTGGCTGGAAAGCTGCTCATGGAAAAGGACCTGGGGTTGCTGACTGACCGAGCTGAACATGAGCAGCTTGTGCCCAGGCAGGCAAGAAGAGAACAACATCCTGGCCTGTATCAGCAACAGTGTGGCCAGCAGGATCAGGGCAGTGATTGTCCCCCTGTAATGGGCACTGGTGAGGTGAACCTTGAATCCTGTGCTCAGTTCTGGGCCCCTCGCTGTAGGAGAGACATTGAGGTCCTGGACTGGGTCCAGAGAAGGGCAGTGAAGCTGGCAAAGGGTCTGGAGCACAAGACTGATAGGAATGACTGAGATACCTGGGGTTGTTTAGTCTGAAGGAAAGGATGCTGAGAGGGGACCTTATCGCTCCCTACAGCTATCTGAAAGGAAGTTGTGGTGAGGTGGGAATCAGTCTCTTCTCCCAAATAACAAGTGAAAGGACAAGAGGTAGCAGCCTCAAGCTGTGCCAGGGCAGGTTTAGGGTGTATATCTGGAAAAATTTCTTCACAAAGTGGGTGATCAGGTATTGGAACGGGCTGCCCACGGCAGTGGTAGAATCACTGTCCCTTGTAAGTGTTCAAAAACAGTGTAGATGAAGCCCCAGTGATATGGTTTAGTGGTGGTCTTGGCAGTCCTGGGGGAATGGTCTATGATCTTTTGACTCAAAAGCAGAGTATACAAGTTCATTCTTACGTAAAGACTGTCTAGTTCAGGACATCCTGGCATGTTCTAACCAGGAAAAGCAATTGGTACTGCTGTATGCGAAGCTCATAATACTTGATCCTGAAGTTGCTTTATTTCAGAATCACTCCACTTATCTGTATAACCAACCCATAATGAGTTCTTGCAGCCATCCAATATGACTTTCTGGAAGGAAACAGGCATATAAGGGAGCCTTTTCTACAACAATAGATAGAAGACTGGCAATTAAAATTGCAATGGATTTGGAGGAAAAAAAAAGAAAAAGAAGTCTATTACCTGGAATTGAAATAGACCTTCCTGATCACTCATCAGACTCTTTTCGAATCATTTTCTTGCTCCTACTGTAACCTTAGTGTTCATTTCAAGTGTATTCTCATTTCAACACTGAAATCAGCCTGACCTTTCTATCAAGGGAAAAGCAATTTTCAATGTTGAAGCCTTTGGAGACCAAGTAACTAGTTTCCTCACCCAGTGGGACACTGACTTGTAAAGATGTCCCATTTATCTAGAGCTGTCAGCATCCTTTCTGTGGTTCTGAAACAATTTTGAACAAAACGCTGCTGCACTTCTGCAGATGCTCCCACAGTTACTGTTTAGAGACCCTAAAAACATACAAATCAATGCTATTTTAGCACAGCAATGCTGTTTAGCATTTTTAGTTACTGCTCCTAGATCTTTTATCAAATAATTTACAGAGAACACGAAAGCTTGAAAAACTTTTGAAAAGCATCCCATATATTTTCATGGCCATACCTGGTCAATTTGAGAGAAATTAACATTAGGAAAAGTCTTGACAGATACTGCTGACCTTCAAAAATTCTGCATTATCTTAACCCATGATTCAGAAGCAAACCTCTTTTCCAGCACTGAAGGATATGCTGCTACTTACTAATTATCCTGGGGAAAGAGATCAGATTTTAAAGGGCAAATGAAAGGCTCAGCTGTCCAGTACTGTCTGTGCTGTACATGCAAGGATTTTGATTCTGTAGAAAGCAAGGGAACGTATTGTAGCAGTCACAGAGGAACTAACAGCAGCAGAAACAAGAAGCCCTCTACACTGGTTCAGAACCCCTGTTACAGAGCAAAACATTTCACACCATGTTACATTAGCTTCTTTTCCTGACTGGGCAATAGGACACAATATTTTCACTGGTTGTCATGGTTTAAGCCCAGGACACTGGTTTTTAGCACTAAGCGACCTAGAAATTATGAAAACTGAGTATGTGGCAGAAAAATACAGGACGATGACTGCAGTTTCTTTCTTTTTTCTTTTTTTTTCTTTTTTAACAGTAAATACAGGCCCACATTAAGGAATTAAAAAACACAATTAGACAAGTTTAGTCTAGCTACTGAACAAGTTTAGGCTTGGAAAATACGTGAATTTCACGGGCTTATCTGCACTAGATACTCAGGGCATCAAAGTTTAAATAAAAATACCCTAAACATATGAGGCCGAAGCATCTTCCTACTGTGTATCGTGGAAGGACGACATTAAGGTATGTGCAGTTGCTTGTGAAAAATCATTGTCACCCTTTCTCAATGCATATACTTTAAAAACCAGGCAGAACTTTTCAGGAACACTTACAGAGGCTTTAGCAGTTAAAACGAGGAAGAAACAAAGACAGGAAGGGCAAGGGGTCACATTTCTTCAGAATTTGATTAAGCTCCAGCTCCATGTGGGCTGTGCCTGCTGTTTGAACAGCATGGAAAAAACAACATGGCAAGAAATTCACAGTCTTCAGGAATTTGAAGACACTCCTTGGGACATAGCTCTTGCGTACTTCCCTGGGAGGGCTTTACTCAACCCGAATCAGAGAAGAGCAGGGAAGGAAGGCAAGTACCTCTGTAACCATAGACAGCAACGATTACTCTGAATCTGAAATATGCTTCCACTAGTGTAAAAAAAAAAAAAAAAAGACGAAGGAATCCTGATTCTTTTTTCAGTCTCAGACAAAATAATCCATCCACACTGCTGTGATTAACAAGCAGGATGGCAAGTGTTTTGTTTCCAAGTGAGAAGTAAATAAAAAAGTGATACAGAATCAATGTATTCCAGACACGTCACCTAAAGCTTACACCAGCTGTGAAAGGAAGCCAACAAATGAATAAGAATCTTCTCCCTGCTCCTGTCTGCTGTCAGTCACTTCGTTTTTTCATCACATTTGCATAAGCATTCTTCTAATGAAATTCCTGCACACTGAATGGGAGAATCTTCCTAATTACACATACTGCCTAATTTGATAGGTGGACCACTTGGTGGATAAAGAACTGGCTGGATGGCCACACACAAAGAGTTGTGGTCAATGGCTCAATGTCTGGCTGGAGACCTGTAACGAGTGGTGTCCCTCAGGGATCAGCATTGGGACCGGTCTTGTTCAACATCTTTGTTGGTGACATGGACAGTGGGATTGAGTACGCCCTCAGCAAGTTTGCCAATGACACCAAGCTGTGTGGTTTGGTTGATACTCTGGAGGGAAGGGATGCCATCCAGAGGGACCTTGACACGCTTCTGAGGTGGGCTGATGCCAACCTGACGAAGTTTAACCATGCCAAGTGCAAGGTCCTACACCTGGGTCGGAGCAACCCCAGGCACAGCTACAGGTTGGGCAGAGAAGAGATTCAGAGCAGCCCTGCAGAGAAGGACTTGGGGGTGTTGGTCGATGAGAAAATGAACATGAGCCGGCTTCAGTGTGTGCTCGCAGCCCAGAAAGCAACCGTATCCTGGGCTGCATCAAAAGGAGCGTGACCAGCAGGTCGAAGGAGGTGATCCTGCCCCTCTACTCTGCTCTCGTGAGACCTCACTTGCAGTACTGCATGCAGTTCTGGTGTCCTCAACATAAAAAGGACATGGAATGTTGGAGCAAGTCCAGAGGAGGCCACGAGGATGATCAGGGGACTGGAGCACCTCCCGTATGAAGACAGGCTGAGAAAGTTGTGGCTGTTCAGCCTGGAGAAGAGAAGGCTGCGTGGAGACCTCATAGCAGCCTTCCAGTATCTGAAGGGGGCCTATAAAGATGCTGGGGAGGGACTCCTCATTAAGGACTGTAGAGATAGGGTAAGGGGTTAAAACTTAAACAAGAGAACTTTAGATTAGATATAAGGAAGAAATTCTTTACTGTGAGGGTGGTGAGGCACTGGAATGGGTTGCCCAGGTGTCCTGGGTTCAGCAGCAGCAGTCACTTTTTCTCCTTCTTAGTAGCTGGTGCAGCGCTGTGTTTTGACTTTTGGCCTGGGGATAATACTGATAAAGCCGATGTTTTCAGTTGCTGGTCAGAATGTTTACTCTGATCAAGGACTCTGTGAGTCTCATGCTCTGCCAGGGAGGAGGGGAAGCCAGGAGGAAGCAGGCAGAGGACACCTGACCCAAACTAGCCAAAGAGGTATTCCATACCACAGCACGTCATGTCCAGGATGTAGAACTGAGAGTTACCCGGAAGGGCTGGATCACGGCAGGGTGGGGGCGAGGTACCAGTCAGTGAGCGGTTGTATTCTCTTCCCTTGTTATTTCCTTTATCATTATTATTGGTGTTAGCAGTAGTGATTTGTGTTATACCTTAGTTACTAAACTGTTCTTATTTCAAACTGTGGGAGTTGCATTCTTTCAATTCTCCTCTCCATCCCTCCAGGAGCGGGGGGAAGAAAGGGTGGGTGGGAAGTAGACTGCGTGGTTCTAATTTACGGCCTGGGCTTAAACCATGACACCAGGGAAGTTGTGAATGCTCCATTCCTGGCGGTGTTCAGGGCCAGGCTGGACAAAGCCTTGGGTGGCATGGTTTAGTGTGAGGTGTCCCTGCCCATGGCAGGGGGGTTGGAACTTGATGATCTTAAGGTCCTTTCCAACCCTAACTATTCTATGAGTCTATTATTCTACGATACTGGATTACTAGATTTAGTTGACTACTTAAGATACTGCTAAAATATTTCCTTATTTCTGTGATGTTTCAGGAGCAAAAATAATACTTCTAAGGAGTTTTTACCAAGTATTCATATTGTTTCTGAACAAGTATCTCTCCCTTATCTCCCTCGATACCTGCAAATTTTCATAATGCTTCTGAACCAGGAGCTCATGAAGAGAATGCCTACCCCACTTACAGACCACCAGTGGCTATACTCCAGGACAGAGATCTATCAGCAGCTCTTGCAAAGAATCCTAAAGCCAATTTGTGCTCTATTAAATATTTCTAAATATTCACATCAAAAACAAGAAACCCAAAACACCACAGTGTTTACAGACAGCATCCAACTCTCCACACACTTACGCAAGGCTAAATGGCATATTATAAATTAGGAACTCTGGCAGAAGGACTGACTGACCCATGAAGGTCCTTAAGATTAATAAGATTTCCTGCTGTTTACAGAGTAAAGCAATGCTGGAACATTGAGTGAAGGATATCCTTAAAACCCCATGAAAGAGGAGATGGAGATGTAAATCGATTTTTAGCTCAATTGGTATTTTAAGCAGGGTATAATAAAGCACATTGAGCACAAAAAGCTCAATCCATAGCCCTTGGAGGTAAAAAAAAAACCAAAACTACATCCTGCAGACCTGCGCTATGATATTTGCTATTTGTTATCCTTTGGTCATCTAAATTTATTCATGGTCGTGACTCAAAAAATAGGCTGACAAAACATTTGTTAATTGAAACTAACAAAGAAATCTCACTTCCAGAAGTACTTCAAATGTAAGAATTATTTTCTACATTATCCTGTCCACATTTCAAATATATGCTACTACCCACACTCAATTTATTTTATTAGTTGCTTATACTGCATAGCTTAACAGGAGCCTCAGTGTTTACTCTTCTGCCACCATGAAGATCTCAGCACATCTCCAGTCTCTACAGAAGTCTGTGTCATGGTCAAGAATAACAATTTTGGAAGACTCTGCACTGTGAGTTATTCTGGAGTAAGTTACTGTCAACGTAAGCAATATTAAACAAGTCTAGTCCTTTAATCCAAGTCAAGCCAGAATTATGCCAGTTTATATGAATTAATATGTTTATATACTGATCTAAGTACACACTTAGACATATACACTGAGTCAAACTCAGATCCTCATGGACTCTGGATGATGCCAGGCCCTGTGTTCTCAGGTAATGAGAGCCAAGGCACGTATGAAAGATGATGCCAATCACACACGTGTGCCTTGCTGCACGTACCTGCAAGCCAAAACATCTAATGGCTGAACTCACAGTACAAAACATTATTTCCATTCAAAAAGAAAGTGAGTGTGGTGGAGTTCTGCACTTACTTAAAAACAGCTGGAGAAGTCTGTACCTCATTACAAAGCATGTAGTACAGAGATGTAAAAAAGCACTGAGTTTTAGTTTGAGACTGCTAGGATTTATACACTGTGCTTTCTGACTCACTGCTGCTAACTCATCTTGCAAACACATTCCTCCTTCCCAGAGATCTCTTAACCCAACACTTTTAGACTTCTCTGTGCAATACACACATACACTCTCAGTGCAGTATTTCAGTATTACTCCTCCACTGCGACCACAAAAACAATATGTGCTGTAGAGTCTGAAGGTGCTTATATCATAGAATCCATTCCCACAACCCTCTGAGGGGTACCAGGGTACCAAAATCAGATTAACTGCTCGACTCCAGGAGGTGGAGCAGTAGGAGATATTGCAGTAACACCGCACCCTCTCCTGGCCAGTAACAGCACTCCTGCCTCCCAGGACTGAAACCGAGGCCTTCCAAAGCCACAGAGCACAAACCCCTGACAGCAGCACCCACCGCAGAAGCTGGGATAATTGTCCCAGTCTTCCTGCTTTCCATTTTCAAAGGAAGACACACAACCTGTGTACTACCTGCAGTGCAAGCACACATGTATTCGGAGTTAAATGTCTACACTCAAATTCTATGCAGTGGCAGAGCAGAAAGGCAAAGTCTGAGTACCTCAGCAGCCCTCAACACATGCCTCCCGCAGCAACTCAAGATCCAGACTACCTGCCGCTACTGTCTATCCTTTCTCTGCACCAGCACAGCGCTGGTGCCACACTACGTATGGGGTGTAAGAATAAGACCTGAAGCAACTGGATGATTATTATGATTTTACTTGAATCCTTCAACACCTCTAGGATGCCACACACCAGAAGCACTGCCGCGCTGCAGCCCGCAGGTGGCACCAAAGATTTTTCAAACTCCGCTTTGTGGGAGCTCTCTCTGAAACAACCTACACAGGCTCAAACATTGATCAGCTATAAATGCTTGGAACAGAAATGCATGGAATTTCTTATCTCTAGCTTAGTAATTCCCAACATGCGAATCCCTGGAGATAGGGCTGGATCACAGAGAAGCATCCCTGTTCATACTTCCACTCCTCCAGATGCACTCACAAGAAGCCTAAGGCATGAGTACCGGTAAGGGGGCAGCAGTACTCTAGCACTTGGGGGAATCACAGGGTTCAAGGGAAGAACGAGGCAAACTACCTGCATATTCAAGGTGTTTCTCCTGCTTAAGAACACTCAAGACATGGTGGCTCAGGGCTTTAGGACTGGTATCTTAGAGGGACATGCTACTGAAGCAGACAGCCCTTTGTAACAGCCATACTGTCTCATAAAAGGTAAACTGAACGACAGAGGTGCATGGTACAAACGTAATATGCTTTGAAGTGCTGGAGCAAAGGCAGACAGGTGAGTGTGTAAGGCACGTATTTTTTATCTTTATAGATGCAGCCAGTTACCTTTTAAACTCATCATGATAAAATTCAGATTTGCACGTCACCATCTCACTGGCTTGACTGTCATCACGACTCCTGACGCCACCAAATACATAAAGCTCAGAGGCAACTCCACAGGCCACTGCCCCAAACCTGAGAATCCAAATGAGAAAAGTAAGTAAATGCAATATACCAAAACAATTTCTTATATCCTTCTGAACTTTTTCCATTTTTTTTAAGTTTATATACACACATACTCCTTATGTTAACTACATGAGTCATGAATATAAATTATAAACACCCAATTCAGACCATGTAAAAGAATGAAATAGCAAAGTATTAATCTCTGGAAAAATTCTCAAGTTCTAGTTGAACTACAATTTCTAGTTTTCATTTTGCATTAGGGAAGTATTGCGTGTAACATCAGGAGTGTGTTTCTACAAAATTCGTATTTGTTGCCAAGATGCTCATCTTTACTCAGCCAAGTTAACTACAGGCCACCAGAAAGACATGATGAAATCCATAGGTTATCTTCAGGGATTCATCAAGGAAAAGACAACTCTTTCTCACCAGAGTGTTAACGAAAAAAGTTTTTACACAGCAGCCTAGCTCTCCCCTTCCATTTTCACTCACCTTCTCTCTTTCAGAGGGCAGATTGCTGTCCACTGCTGAGTCCGGGGGTCGTAACACTCAACAGATTCAAAGAGTTTTCCATAGGAGCCTCCACCCATTGCATAGATTTTCTTCTTCATAGCTGCATAGCAGCCAATCTTGTAGAAAAAAAGAAAAATCAGATGTAAAATGACATGCAAATGTACACTATTGAGAGCTCAAAACTAACTATATGCACATACCCACACGTATTTAGTTGCCTGCACCACATGTCAAACAATGCCACACAAAAATCCTCAGCCACAGTTTTGTTCTGGTATATGAAGAAAGCAGCTGCTCTCTCTTATTTCATTTTGAGACCGTTATAACTTCTACTTGAAACAAAAGGTTGAAATATATACATATATGTTGGCATTAACTATTAAACAGTAAGTAATGTGATAACATACAATGTAGTTTTTACCTTTCTAACCATGGTCAAGTCTGGCTGCTTGGTCCAGGTCCGGCTATAAATATCGTAGCTCTCCATAGAGATAAGCTCCCTTTCACCGTCCTCACCTCCCAGGATATACAGAATTCCATCAATTTCTACCACACCAAAATTATGTCGTGCCTAAGGAATATCAATACAGTCAAGACTGTAAAACACAACTGCCATCGGGAATAAATCAATACAATCTTTTTTCTGTATATCTGCCTGCAAAAGGTTATTGCTATTATCCCTGGGTTTAAGTTGGTTTGGGATTTTTAATGGTGAAGTCCTAAACTCCAGAATAAGATTATTAATTTATTCAACTAAACAAAATAAAGGGTATTCAAAAAATAGAGAGCAGCAAAAGCCAAAAGAGACCACAAAGAAACCTAAGAACAGAGCTTGGCCCTATTTCAGTTTGCACAGTAGCAGTCTCCACGACGAAGCTGTCGCTTTCAGGTCTCAACAGCAGCAAAACTCAGATCCATTATCTGTGAAAAGGCGGCTCTTCTATTTTTTATGTAGGAGAACAGCTACCCTCAGTCCCACAGCAAACAGAAAACACAACATACTGTAAAGTCTTACTCACAGTAAGCAGGAAACAACGCATCGTAACTACAAATGTAGCCTAATCTACAAGCTTTTGCCAACCAGAGACTAATGAGGAAAATCCTGTGGCAAACAACAATTTCTTAATAAATACCCTATGCTGATTTAAGAAGATAAAAACACAGGTGTATTAAGGATGTATGTTTACAAATAATAAACTGTACTTTTTGATGGAATGCAAATTTGAAGAAGGAAGCATTAACTCAAACCAAACCTAAACAGGTCTGTGCAAGCCAAGTTCTGTATGCTGGCCAGTCCTCTCTCCACCTTTTCTACAAAGTCCAATTCCTTTGTCCATTTAACAGTTCTCTTGTTTTAGAAGGCCAGTACTGGCAGAACATTAAGTATACTATATGACTGTTTGGTTACCAAATTCCTTAAATTCTGTAGTTCATTTTTACAGCTAGGTCTTCACTAATTGTTTAGTTTTTCCTGATCCAGCAGTCAGTATCAGACCACAAGTATTGCAGGATATAAACAGAAGTCAGTCTGTAGCATGATTTTGAATGTGTAAGATGCAAGTGACTGGAGATTCACAGCAAAATTCCCAGAAGAAAAGGAACATCTTGCCCAAATAAAAACTTAAATCTCAACAGTTAGATACAGATCTTGCCTCATTCATTGGTGGTAAGGAGCTCCATGAATTCGTATCTGGATCGTATTTCTCTCCAGAGCTTAGCGTTCCCTTGTTTTCATCCTGACCACCAAGCACGAATAAAAATCCTTCTGTAAAACAAAAGGCAACATGATCTTACAAGCAACACTCACACTTGTATACTGAGTGAGACAAGGTGACTGGTGAGCTCTATCCTGGAATTCACTAAGAGATTCAGACCAGGCACAGATCAAACTCAGGCCTGGAGAAGGTATATCTCAACTAAAGTCTACCCTTGTATATACTCTTCAACATATTCAGTGATGCAGCAACTAGAATTTCCTTAAAACATGGAATACTCCTGGAGACACAGATGTAGCAGATTCCCACAAAACGTTGAGGGAGTAAGACACTCAGATGACAGGGATTTTCACAGAACTAAGTAATGTTTTGGGCAGACAAAGGGGAAGCATGAAATAACCCCAGTGCAGTCAATCTTAAAAGAAAAAACATAAGCTATATTTTGAGGCACTGGTAAGTTTTTATAATACTGACTTTACAAATACAAAGTTCCCCTTTACCTGCTGACAATACTCCATGATTGATCCTTGGAATACTCATAGGAGCAAGTTCAATCCAGAGCTGTCTATTGGGATCATAAAGAGGACACATACACCGCATCACTGAGGTTGGTTTCCGTGATCTGAACACAGTGGTGGGGAGGGAACAAACAAAAACAGAAAGACAAGACAGTTTTACGAGTTTACCGTTAACAGCTTGTGTCCAAAGATTGCTTGTTCATTTTCTAGTGTATTTGGCTTTCATAAAGTGTAGCATTTTCTGGTAAGGAAAAGACTCCCCAACCAAATGTGCGTAAACTGAGTTTTGTACAGACACGAAACCAGATGTACTTCATTCGAACTCTATCTGCCTGTAGCATTTTTTATGAGGGAACTTTGAACAAACTAAAAACAACTGATGGAGAGTACTAGTAATGTCTGAGCAAACCAATGACAAACTGACGTGCAAACTGTTACTGGACTACTTCATTACACCTCTATAAAAAGCAAACATCTAAGTGCTGAACTTATTTAAACAGGACAAAAACCTCCCCTCCAGTACAGGGGGCACCCAAAAAACAAAACGGATTATTATGCAGAACAGGAATTTTCACCTGCCATCTCAGATGCACCAATAATAACTTTCTTGGGGGACCACAGCTATTATAAATTAAACAGTTAAAGCACGTTCATTATTTCTAAGATTATAGATACTTTTCAGATCATCAGAAAAAAGTTTCTCCAATGATCTGTACTTATTTTGAGTACAGCCTATTCAGTTAAATAAAAACCAGCCAACACCTACCGAATAAACCCCATGTCCTACTCTCTAGTACATGCTGAATGTTAGAAAATTATCTCAAAATAACTGTTTATTGCTGAATCACTCACAAAGGTATTTTAGGTGTGTCTGACCAACTTAAAACCAAACTCAAATGACAGAGTAATAAGCCCATTAGGTGGACATATTCTCTCCACACTGTGTTTTCAGACATGCCACGAATGCTGGATGCTTGTCTCTTCACCAGCTGTGACAACCTGCGGTACCACTCCATACTTACACTCGTTCTTCTCCACCAACAGTCACTATACACTCCGAGTAGCCTCGGGGCTTGAAGGAGGCCAGCATCGCCTCTCCCTGCTGGGGTGGTGTGAGGGGAATGTTGTTGCACTCTTTGACGATCTCCCTCACCAGCGGTTCACTCATCATCTGCTCACGTAAATATGCTGAATCTAAACCTGAAACCCACACTGCTGACATGACATCCTTCATGTGAACCTACAGGAGGAGAGAAATGTCAGAAAATCCCCCAAGCTTTACAGAACACCTCTAAGGCACTCCTACATACAGAAGGATCTATATTCATTAAAAACTTAAGTTTTTTAGTATTTGGAAGTAATAACAAAACTAACAACATAGTGTTATTAAGAAAATGCATTATTTTCATAGTTTCACCACAGACGTGCTACTTGCTTTCTCCCCACAAAACCAAGACTATATCAAACGCCAGAAAGTTACCTTTTTATTTAATACTTATTAAATAATAAAGGCAGCAGATAATACATCATCAACACAGCCCTCACCCTGTTACTGCAATTCCGCTGTCTGCATTTCAGGCAAAATTCAACTAGTTCTATAAATGCAAGATTATCCCTGAAAGAAATGTCTCCATTTCAAGTTCCCACCGATGAAAATAAACACTCCCATTTGGGCCACATTCAAAATATAAACATTTGGATGTCCTGACCTTTCTTGATTCAGAATCATGAGAAATCCACCTAATCACTGCTTCAAAGACGTATTTTTCATTTCCAACATTGAGCTTTTCCATCGACAGCACTTCTTTCAGTTTTTGAGGAGTCAGTTCCAAGAATTCCTCTGTGCTGCTGACATCTCGAAAGTGAGTCTCCAGATACTCTGAGGCAAGGTAGTGAACATGATGCAAACAATAGTGCAGTGCAAAGTCCCGAATACCAATACAGTTCTCAGCAGCTATGCAACCTTCTAAAAACTCACAGCAGAGAGTCTTTAAGTCTGTAAGCAGCAGGAGATCAGCTGCCTGTACCACATCTTGGATAGTTTCTTCATTTAGCCTGATCTGGAAGAATTAATTTAGAAGTTATACTACTATCTCACTCATTAATTTAATGACGTGCCCGCATTCATTACAGTCATTCTCAGCAGCTAAAAAAATGTATTAATGCCAGGGTAAAACTTAAGAGAAATTTGTATGATAGAACACATTTGTAAATTAACACAGGGACTGAAAGGCATTTGCTTGACAGGAATTTTGTGCCTGAAGTAACCATAAAATTGCTCATCTAAACTGAGAACATAAAATTACTTTTGCCTCAATAAATAAATAATTATTTAAAATGCATATCCAGAAGATAATGTCAAACCACATTTGCTTTTTCTTTTTCTGACAAAAATTAAACTCATTCAACAATCTCCATCTCCAAATAAACTGGACACACCAGCTAAGGCTACTGGCACCGAGATGTGAAGGGACATGCAACTAGGGGCCAGACAGGTGGACATGAGGGTCAGTAAGGGAAGATGCCTGATGTACTGCAATATTCAGTGCCAGAGTATCAATCTCTTTTGCTCTCAAACCAGTTCTTTTTTACAGCTATCAAAGACTGCATGTTTTAAAGCAGGTTACTGAAGGCAGCCACAAATTTCAGTACAAGCATTTGACATTGACTCATTTAGAGCCCTTCCTGGCTGCACTAGAAGAGCAGAGACAACTCCTGCAGAGCCTATTCCCTCTACTTCACATGCATAGCCCCAGCATGACATACCACTCTACAGAAGTTTTATGACAAAGCTTCAAACTTCAATAGGTTCATCTTTCTGGGAAGAAGTGTTAAAACCCAGGTTATTTTACCAAATATTCAATTTCTATCTAGTTTATTTGAATACCATACCTGCCCACTGAAGATGTAGTCTAGTATCTCTTTCATGATATCGACAGATATCCCTTCAAGCTCAATCTTGTACGTTGAGCCATCATCCTTTGGAGGATTATAATTCAATTTTGTTCTAAGAGAGGAGAAAAGAAAAAAAAGAAAAAGCTCACAATTTGGACATTTCTTGCTCTTGGTTTCCTGGAGAAACAAATGCTAACTGTGGATCATGTGAGTGGTAACAAGTATGTTAAAACCTTACAATATGATGTGAAAATTGTCTCTCAAATTAGCACAAAAAAGATGTATGTATTGTCTCTAGTATCACTCATCACATTTCTAAGTTCAGCAAATACGTCAGCCTTCTAAGATACCCATGGCATCAGAGAGCCAAAGTTAATTTTTCTCAGCTCACTCATCACAAGCACTCAAAAATCTCACTCAGAACTTCAAACAGAACTGCAGCTCTGCTGACAGATGAAACACAAGAATTTGATCTAATAAAGGTGGAAAAAAACCCAAAGCAAATTAAACCAAAAAACACTTCAACAACAAAAAATTTCAATGAGCAGATGTGACCAGAATATACACTGGCAGCACAAACATTTGGATTGAATTACCATTTTGTGTAGTTTATGGAGTTATCAGCCTAATGCTATGCCTGGCTGTAACTAAACTGTGAGCTCACAGCTGTACGAAACAGCCCATGTGCTGCTTAGCTGAGCTTTAAATATTCATCGGCATCAGTGGACGCTTCACTTATGAACAATTTCTTCAGAAATACCAGGGAGAGTTTGATGTACCTTTGAATAGAATGGAAGGGAGCTGGGAGAAAAGATGAGGAAATAATAAAAATAATACAGCAGACAGCATCATTTTCCATCTTCTGTTAGAGCAAACACTTTTTCCAGGAAAGACAACTCCAGGTGCTCAAAAGGGAGCAGTCTCCGCCAGTCTAACAAGCACAGCTACAAGAGCTAATAAAAGATCATTTTGAACACCTTTTTTTCATGCTTTAGGCAATGAAGAATACATTATATAAAGACCAGAAAACTTGTTTCACCACCTTCACATCTCTATCACAGCACATTAAAATAAAAGCCTTAAAAAAATTTCTTATTCATTTGAAGATATTCCTAGATAGAGTAAGTTTCTTAACGTGAAAAGCTGTGGCTTTTGTAAGATGAAAGAGTCAGTTCAACTGAGTCTTCTGCTGTCCACACTCATACTAATTAAATATATAACAGGACCTAGCTAAGGACAGATTCTGCTTCACTTACTCATATCAGAATAAATAAGAAATAATAAGAATAATGAAAGAGCATGCACATACAGAGGTAACACACATTTCATTCTAAGAGAGTGCCAAGGCTTCTTTATGCACATTTTCAAAACTATTCAAACTACATCAGTTTTATATCAACTAGACTCAAAAGTTTCGGGTTTCTTGGTTTTTAATAAAAGCTGCATCTGGGATGAAACCGTGTTTTCTTTCAATTTAACATAATGTGTATCAAAGCTTGCAGCATCTGGCCTCCTTCACAAGAGAGACAGTCAGGTGGTATCTGGACCTCATACGTATCAGGTACTCATGAGCAGCTGGTACGGTTAACTACACAGTGGTACCTACACAGAACCTGGGTAGTCCAACACATGGTGGGGCTCATAATGGATGCAAAGCATGTAACAAACATGTTTCATGCCAGCACTAATCAGGAGATTACAGAAAGGACTGATGCTATTTATCACCATCTTCCATCTTAGCATCACCTGTACACACCCAACCTAAATAACCTCATTGCACAGACTTTATGCTGACGCCTCCTGGTAACAAGAAAGTGTTGTTCAGAGGGTTTGGGTCTTATCAGGCTAGGTGTTCTAATTACTGGGTACATTTTCAGGCATCAACAGTTGTTAACCTGAAAAGAAACAAACCAGCAACTGATGCAAGACCACAACACAAACCCAAAGCAGTAATATAAAAAGCTTTGTCTGTCCTGAAATTGAGTAGGTAAACATCTGTCCCATCACTTTAATTTGTTAGTTAGTAAACTACTGGGTTATTTATTTCGGCACAGATTTCTGACATGAGAACCATTTCCAAACAGCAGCTGAAGGTACTCTTTGTCCCTCACATCAAGTATTGCAGGGCTGGCTGTTGGTAAGAGGGGAGGAAAAATATGATGCAAGAACTTACTATAAGCAGGCTTGGGGCTGGAAAAGTTTAAGATAGAAAATTGTAAGTCCAATGTGGAAAGAAAGCTGGAGGAGGAGAATAAAGTAGGAGGTGTGTAAGTGGAGGGCAAGGAGCCACATGTCCTCTTGCATCACACAGCATTAGCTGTTAGGAGCACCCACACCTTGCTCACAAACTGAGGTCTGGGGATCCTTGCAACAGACAGAACTAGAAAGTTTCAAAACACATTTGTTCCCAGTTCAGAGCAGACAGCTCACAGCAGTCCTGGTCCTCTATTAAATTTAACTTTAGAAAAAAAGTTTCTAGCTGTGCTTAAGTATATGGTTTCCAACCTGCAATATCCCACGAGGGAGGATGCTTTCTTTCCACCATGCTTTTCCCCACAGTGATTTAGTCAGCCTATGATTTGTGTGGCTAGAAGTAGCAATCAGCAAGCCAAGGTGCAGAGAGGTACCCAGCTGCAGCATGACTGCTTCTAACACATGCACATGAAAGCTTCTTACTCTGGACAGCATTTATTACTTTAAAAGCACTCTAAGCTGCCAAACCACAGTAGAAAAGGCTGCCTTAGTCTTCCTTCATTCAGATGCAAGAGCAGAACATCAAGATTCAGAAGCAAATAAAGTCCCCACAGCCAATCAGAAAACCTGTTAGCTAGGAGCAGAGCAGAGCCAAGATACATACAGAGCTGAGGGAAACAAACCAAGGCAGCTTCTTCATCCTGTTCTCTTAAGTAACTTAATTTTCAGCAGCTTGACTCCATCCATGTTTTAAAACGTTTTCCATTTTTTTAATTAAGAAGATCATCATTGTAAGTTGAAACTGCTTCCAGTAACATAGTGTTCTATAAATGTATAACATCCACACCAACATCCTCTTGTAGCTGGTCAGAACTGCTTGGCACATACTGCACCTTCAATAAGTGGCATAAGAACAACTGGGTTTATGTTGTGTTTTTATGTTGTGTGCCTGCGACAAATTTAGAATCTGCTCTTCCACATCACTTAAGGAATACAATCCTAATGAGTCATCTCAAATGGCACTACATGAGGTAGAATGAGGAAGAAAAATTCAATACCTCTTCTGTCTATGTAAGCAACAATATAAGCAAGGTAAATCATTAAAATGAAAGCAAGGGCTTAAGAACAAGCACTGCTACTGCTAGGAGTGACAATGCACATCTAATGGCACAAACCAGATTCAAATAATTAAAAAAATACCCTAACAGATAAATTTAAGACTTTCTGCAGTTTTTGTTAAAGATAAGATGGATCTTCCAACATATCCCTGACTCTAGAAGAGGAAAAAAAAAAAAACAGTCATACTTCCAACCTTGCAGTCAAGTTCCCTGTGAGAGCACTGCGGTGGGATAGTTTAGATGCATAAGGAGCACGTAGAAAAAGGGTTCATGTGGCTGAAAACTCCTTTTCCCTACCTTTTACAGTTGACGGTTTATAGGAGGGGAAGTAATAATTTACAAAACCCCAGATAAAACAACAACCAAAATTAATATCAAAACAAAATGTTCAGCCACTACCAATAACGCTTACCTGATTCAAACATATTCTTGTGGGAATATTTTTACCTTTAAAATCTTTGCCTTATTTGTAAACTGTCGAAAAGACAACAGATGTGTTTCTACAATAGTGACATGAGTTACACTGTTCCCTTTATGAACTTTTGGAATGCTTTAATCCTCAAAGCCCTGGTGTACTGGTACTTAAACAGGTAAAGAAAACATCTGTCTGCAAAGACTGTGCCTTTGTGCATGAGAATGCTCTAGACCACGTTCACCTCAAGCAGGTTTATGATATTTAAAGTGAACAACAACTGAAAAATCTGGGAAACAAAAGACAGGCACTTTGCTTTTGATGCTTTGCAACACAATACTCTTACCCGCTCCCACGTCATCGCACTGCAAACAATGCTCTTCACTGACCTACTTACACAGCTGTAGCAGGGTGCCAAACTGCTGGAGACAAGAGGGAAACACTTGGAAGGGAGCTCTTTCCAAATTAGTGATTTTGCTCCAGATTAACCATAAGGACTAGTCTACACAAGCTTTGCCAAGATTGCCACACTAGCAAACCTTACTATTACAGTAGCAAAGCCATTCTTCCAATCCAAAGAGTAATAAAATTGGGGTTTGGTAATATATCCTTTACCTGCACCACTGTTTGGGCCTTCTCCAGAGAGCATTAGCAATTTAAAATGAAGTTATACCTCCAACAAATGTTTTCAGCAAAGACATGCACCAAACCCAAAACATGCTCACAAGAATGACTCAGTCCCAAAAATGACAAGCAAGTACTTTGAGATTTTGCATCATCAAGGGGAAAATGTAAGAGACTCTACTTTTGATGCAGTCTCCTCCTGACCTAGGCTTCCTTATGCAGGCTTGAGTCTTCAAGTACAAGCTTTCCATGCGAAATCTCATTAAGTCAAATTTAGGATTGACCATTTTAATGGTGAAGTTTTTTCATTTGTCTGCCTTCATCCCTGCAACATTTTCCCCCATGCAGGCTTGTCTTTCTGCATGCAAAAAAACCCCTTAATAATCACATTATTAAACAGGTCAGGCACAAAAAGATGATGCAGCAGTTCACTCCACCCACTGCCATCCTCCAAAAAGATATTTTACAACCAAATCAGAAGGTTTTCTTTGAGGTCGCACCCTGGCCTTTAGCACCACACATTAAAGACAATCTTCACCACACCCTGCAAGGGTGCCAGCTCTCAGGATTTGGCTATGCCTCTCCTACATCTCTCTTCTTAAGATTATCTGTTAACTGCACCTTCAGGTCTCAAGGCAGAAGTAGTCCACCTAATAGCACAAAAACCTGCAGAAGTTGCCTTGCTTGAGCAAAGAAAAACAACAATAAGGAATAAATTAATTTTTTCATCTGTTGGAAAGTTTAAGTCAGGCAAAAATTTAATGCTTCTCCCCAGAAAGAAAAAGAACAAAGTAATTCCTTCAGCAACAGAAGCAGAAGGGACAGCAACAGAGCAGTAAACGGTCTGTGGGCTTCACCCAGTTTTTTTGTTTACCCTGAAAATCTGAAGTGACTCTGACTACACTTAGCTAATTCAGACCTAGACGCAATCTAAATTGGAAATCTACCCTCAACCAGCACGTCTTGCCTAAACATGTGAGTTAGCCCTAAGTAGACAGAACACACACTTGACAAACACAGTCCCCAAGAATGGACCCTTGAGCCTCTCAGCAGCAGTAAGAACCTCCCATCTCATTTTACTTCGGGGGTTTTTTAGACAACTTTGAAAACAACCAAGCTGAGCTTACAAACAAGTCAAACACAAACAATGCAGATGAGCTGGCTGCCAGGTACAGGCGGTTCGTGCCAGGCACCTCGTACACAGCTTGGCCTCACCTATGTGTGCAGCTGAGTAGACCTGGTTCAGCACTTGGCTGTTCAGCTCTTCTCACATGAAGCACAGACATATTACGTACCATTCTCTATTAGAAATACCTGACACTGGATTTAGAAAGGTGGTTTGGGTTGGTTTTTTTTTTAATTCTTTCTTTTTAAAAGATAGGAAAAAATTATCCAATCTCTGTTTCTCTACGAGCAGCAGACTACCTGGCATGAAACACTCATCACAGCATCTCCTTAAGGAATTAAATCTGCATCATATTTATGCCATTTTTGTGCTACATACAACACTCAAGTATATTCACTAAACAGATAATTCCCGAGATTTCCATTACAAATCAACTGAAATTTTAGCTTTCTTCTAAACAGCACTGTTACACCCAGTAGACAGCAGTTTGGAACTAGGACTTCATCAGAAAAGCAAAGGAAGACATTCCTGGAATGCAATTTTAAACCAAGAAATTAACTGTATCTTACTTCAAAATTTGTCTTCTTTCAAATTAACTCCACTTTTGTTCTTGCTACAAATGCTCTTTTAGAAGGAACAAGTACAATGTCATGCCCATGCTGTTAAATTTACCATTAAACATATTTAAGAAATGCAGTGCTGTGTAGATCGTCTCTAATAACAATAATCCAAACATTCTTGTGACTTACTAAGATCATTATTTGGAAAACACCAATGAACCTGCAGAGAAAACATGGTTTAACCAGGGTTTTATATCTCACTTATCCTTATAGTATTTCTCCTATGGGAGAAATAAGCATCAGAGTCAGATAAAGATTTTCATCACTGCTGGTAAATATGAAGTGGAATGGACATTACAAGTGCATGAGTAATGCCATGGGACAGCTGGAAGATAAAACAAATGCTGTATTTCTTTGGGAATCCAACTGAGGGAAGTACCAGCTCTGGGCATGGTGGGAGCTGGAAAACACATATGTGAGACTATCACAGAAAGTGATGACACAGCCAAGAGGAAAGTGGAAGCAGGAGTGTGGATTTCACTAGCACAAGAAGGAAGAGCCAAGAGTCTGCAAATCAGAGCACTAACCGTGTCCATAAACAATAGCAAGCACAGTACGAGGCAGCTTAAAGTCGTTCAGGGGATGTAAACCAACGTGCCTGAGGACATAAAACTGCCACTAACTACATGGTATTAAGAAGGTATTTCCTTCATAGGCAACAAGCAATTTTGAGCTGACCATAACAGTGATTTTTTTCTTAGCTTTCTTGGAAATATTAAGCAGTGGCACAGCCATAATATGGAAGATGAGGAGGAGACTGGTGACTCCCCTGCGTATGGGTAACGCTACACTGGTACTCAGTACCAGCACAGAGAGAAAGCTTTGTACAATATATGAAATAAGAGGTCTGAACAGAGAGGGGAAAAACCAAATTCTTTAAGACCATCAGTTATTTTCCACATTTGTCAGTCCACATGAGGAAAAAGTTGCTTTTGTAACTACAGCTGAGACCAATGCAAACAAAACAGGTTCAAGGAAGAATAACAAACAAAACCCAAAACACAAATGAAGAAGTTCAGACTCATGAATTCCAGATCTTCCTCCAGACATAGGAGCACCTTCAGAGCGGCCCTGCTCCAGCCACAAAATACGTTTTAAATCTTGTGAGAAAAGTCATTAATAAAAAAAGGTTCTTTTAATAACAGAAGTTTTGCCAAACAGGGCAATTAATGCAGGTGTGTAAAGGCAACCTACAGAGTATAAATTACCCAGACATCCCAAGCAGCTCCATCCTGCCACACCTCCTTCCACCCCAACTCGCCTCTTACATCAGGCACACAGATGAGCCACATGTCTGCAGATACAAAGAAAGGACAAGCAATTTCATCTCAAGTTCTCCTGCGTAAACAGATGCTCTGATTTCCAGTTCTCCCTTTGTCTGACGTGTAGGAGCAGCCCAACTGTATTTTCTTGCTATTTTGAGCTAAGAGCCTTATTGCTTCCTCCCTTCAGGCCATCTTTAGGGGCTTGTTGCAGCAGGAATATAATTAACAACTCCCCATTCAAGCCTGGTATAGTGATTTCTAAATCCCTTTTTAAACCATAAGTTTTTAATACACCTTTATCACTGTTGCCCCCCAACTACTTATGCAAACATAACACACATTTAGGCACTTCTGAGTTATACCAGGTACAGAGTTTCTGGACAAGGCACTATTTTGATTTATTGTGTCTCAAAGTTACAGAGACTTTACAACTCAGTTATCACTAAAGCATCACAGGTGACAATTTAGTTTCATTTTTCTTTTAAAAACAAATCCTAAACAAAATTGGGCTCCAGAAATCTGAAAGCAAATTCTGGCCCCATTTCTTCCTGACTTCCTACAGCCAGGGCAGCCTGTAAAGTCCCCAGGAGGCTGTCAGAAACAGACTCATAAGAAACCTTGAAGACAACATGACTTTAGAGCCCTTCTTGATAGGGCAGTAACCACAGCCCTGCCTTGCATGCCCAGTGAAGACAGAACAAGCCCTGGCACAAGCACAGCACGATTCAGCCACAAAAGAACGTGAGAGCACAGGGTCTTGACAAGCAAATACCTGCCAGCTTCAGCAATGGTTTGTATTGTGACTTCAGTACTAGTCCCAAATAGAAAAAAGTTCTAAAACTCTACAAAAAGTCTCTATAAATGTCAGTAAAAAACAAGCAGGTGCCAGGAAATGAGCAGCAGGAGCTACCGACATGCCTTGGCTTCCACCTTGCCTTGCTGTAGAATATTTATTGTCTAACAAGTGTAAAAAAAACCTACCAAGTCTCACCTTTGTGGTGTGCTGCAGAACGGACACCCTGTTCCACCTTTCATACCAGCATTTAGGGATGCTCACAGACACCCTTACACAAGGCAGGCTGCCTTCTCATGGTTTCACAGCAATTCAAAGTGTTTCAAGTGCCAGCATACAGAGGAAAAGAAACGAGATCAATGATGGGGACATGTCCCATCACATGTCTGTGGAAGTTTGTTTCAGCACTGGCACAGTTGTGGGGCTGTGCAAGAGTCTTACAAGGCCTGCAATGTTTTAGGGATGTCAGAATGTTGAACAGCACAAGCGAGAATATGCAAATGCCATCAGGTTACTTCTGGCAAAAACCCATTTATAAGTAGTACAGCTATTTACAAGTAAATGGAAAATAATGTGAACTTAATTTTACATTTTCATTTTGTTTAGCTAAATTATGCTCATCTGGAAAAAGATGACACTATGGTTACTGGTCCATCAATAAGCTAGAAAAGCCTTAGTGAACAGTATAGACTACATACCTCCATCTGTAATCTGTTCACACAGATGCATGAAAACCAAAGCCAAAACTTGCTCAGATAACAAAAACATCTTATTGTAATTTCTAACACTGCACCAGATTCTCAGCATAATGATATTAAGTGCATCTAAGAATTTGAGCATAAATATCCTTGTTGTTAAGGTGGTTCCCACATGCTCCCATACAGGCAAGCAGACTGTAAGCTAGCAAGTATGAAGAGCTGCAAGTTTCAGCTGGCCAGGAACAACTCATGCCAGGCAGTGACAGATCTATGTGGATGAGAACATCTGCTGCTGCTGAGGATACCAGGAATACTTGGACCAAATCTATCCTATAAAAGGTTCACAGATATATGCCAACAGCTTACGCCAAACTCACTAGTGCAAGCATGGTTTATTCTGGTGAAAGCACTCTTATGCCACCATAATTTACACTAAATAAATTAAATCAGGGCAGTAGAATTATATCTACATTAGGGCAATTGCCAGGATACAAACTGCTAGAAAGAAGCACAGGCTTCTGGTAGATTTGTTACAGAAGAGAAAATCAAGAGCTGACCTGGCTCGAATTTAACTTCTCTGGGATGCACAATAGCATCACTTTGAGTCAAACCACTCTGTGTCCTATGGCAGTTTCTTCCTGAACAATCCTCCTGTTCTCAGGCTCAGGAACACACCACAAGATGTTAGAGATACGTAGGAAGACTTCCCTGTTTTGCAAATGACAGGATTTGCTCCAGGGGCAGAGGGATTAGATAAAACTTCACATATTGAGAAGTTCTGTAGGAATTCTCACAACTACCCCAAACCTCACTGAACTCAAGAGAGCAACTTGGCATTAAGTAGTTGAGGCGAGACCTCAAGAATCAAATTATCACAAAAATTTAAAGTCTTACTGCTTCCACAGACTGAAAATGTATTCATGAAAGAGGCATTTATTTTCTTCTGTACATGCAGAAGCTAGCTTATGGACAAGAACACCAGACAGGACCCACGCCACCAGTAACACTTCCATGTGTTTCTGTGTCCCCTCATACCACCTGTCCTCTCTCTGCTGAAGCTGCCAGTTTTTAGTTGCATGGATAATTCAGTTGCCAAATAACTAGAGGAAAGCTTCATCACTATAATTTACAAGTGTCCTACTCATAACCAGTCAGCCAAACAGCTTCCATGCAAAACTAAAAACAGGTAGCGCTCCTCTCTCTGAGGCTTCACAAATCCTTCAGCACACATCAACTCTGCTCACACCCAACCACCCCCTGAGCCCATGCCTTCTTACTTTCCTACTCACACCCTAAACTAAGCACTCATGCAAACCCTACATGGATTCTGAACTCGTCCACCAACTTGCCCACAGCCACAAAATATAACAACACAGCCAGATACAGAAAACACCACGCCAGCTCATACTTCCACTGCTTCACTGCTGAGTACATTTGACAAATCCACTCGTGTTTCTTTCAAGTTTTACTTCTGAATTTAGTTACTGGATTTTTCTGAGGTCTGTATTGGAGTTTTTCAAGTGACAGCACCCCAAATCAATTGGCAGATGGAGACTGTAACAGCCTATGGTACCGGAGCATGACTTGGAATCATCTACCCTTAAAATACAAGGACTTAAAAGTCTTGCATCTCCTGCAATAACTCTTTATATCGAAACCTAGACTAACTGTTTTATTTAAAGGTCAACACTCAAAATAAATGGGATTTGCACAGGCTGGAGATGAATTTTATCTCCAAAAAGAGCCACTGAAACATTACTTTTGGCTGGAAACATCATGCTCCAACACTGGCAACCTACCTGACCAATTCTACCCAATGTGGAGACCAGCTGGACTAAGAGATAGATCCTGGAGCGATAAAAAGAAGAGAAACAGGCAGCAGGTAAAAATTAGGTTCTGCAAAGGCAGGTAATACAAATCTGCTTCTTAATGTGCCATGCAAGAGCTAGGTGAACGTATCTTTGGTACATCTTGCAAGCCTGAGGAGAAAAGATGAGTAAGCTTAAAAACAAAACAAAAAAAACACTTAATCATATTTATATTTTAATGCATGTAACCTACTTTCACACATAGTTAATAAATTCCTTCATGGGATGTGACCCTGAACAATTCCAAGTTTAAAAACCCACAACTCTAATGACTACAAGCTTTGCTGCTACTGTAGTTATGTTTGGCGCTATTACTCCTCACGCACACTTAACTCATATTTCCAAAGTCCCTTTTTCAGAGCTGAACAAAATGCAGTACTTAAAGATTAAAATCTGTGAACATGCACTTCTCCATGGAATAATTTACAGCGTGTTTTAATTAAGCAGTCTTTTTGCACAGTAAAAACCAGCTTATTTTCTGTAAACACTACAGGAAAGATACAGAGGTGCTGGAGCAGGTGCGGAGAAGGGCACCAAAGCTGGTAAAGGGTCTGGAGAATAAGTCTTAGCAGGAATGGCTGAGGGAACTGGAAGGGCTTAGTCTGGAGAAGAGAAGGCTGAGAGGGGATGTTATGGCTCTCCACAACTACCTGAAAGGAGGTTGTAGTGAGGTTGGGGGGTCCATCTCTTCTCTCAAGTTACAAGTGATATCAGAAGAGTAACAGCCTCAAGCTGTGCCAGGGGAGGTTTAGAGTGGATATTAGGAAAAATTTTTTCATGGAGCATGAAAATTTTCAATGCTCATGCATTGGAGCAGGCTTCCTGGGCAAGTGGTGGAATCACCATCCTTGGAAGCGTTCACGAACTGTGTAGATGAGGCCCTCAGTGATATGGTTTAGTGGTGGTCTTGGTAGTCTTGGGGTAATGGTTGGACTTGATGAACTTAAAGGTCTTTTCCAATCTAGTTGATTCTATGATTCTAAACTCATCTTTCTGTTACAGCAGAACAGCAGTTTTTCCAAGAATATGGCCTTTTTCCACCTACAGCAACCCTTCTGAACCTTAATTTCAGATATTACATACAATCATCTAAAATAAGATGACCAACAACCTAAAAAGCATTCAGGCATTTTGAAGAGTACTGGATCAATGGTTCATTTCAATTTCATGTCTTTCATTTGTCTTTCACCACAGTCTACAAAACTGCTTCTTAAGACAAGCAGTGAAAAAAGTTATTGGTAGCACACAGGCTCTGTGAATTTTGCAAATTCTTGCTGATCTTCCTTCTCTGTGAATTTTACTTCATTTTACACTCAGCTCTAGCTGGGTAGGTGGACTGACTACCTCAAACAGCTGCAGAGAACTGCTGCTCTGTCCACATTCAGCACTCATTTAAAATTTAGTCACCAACTTAATATTCTATTTATTTTTAGTTTATTTTTGTACTTGAGAAAGTCAAAAGTTGTACTGCAGTGGTCACCCAAAATACTGCATTGCCTAAGAGCAGATGCCAATGTGACACTGAAGTAGGTTCCATCTTATTCTGAAAGTAGCAGACAGACTCCCCATCCCCACCTAGAGCAAATATGCAAATCTTATGACAACTTCAGAGGAAGCTACAGCTGGAAAGAATATCCAGCCATTACCAAAAGTCTGCTACAGAATTATGATAATCCTCTTTTTAAATGATACCAAAAAGTCTTCTCCTACTTTACAGACTTAGACAAAATTAATGTCTTCATTACCTGCAAATTATGGGACTTAAAAATAAAAACCCTTTAGAATCCATCACCTGTACATTTTGTTCACACTTCCTGACGTGCAGGTACATACTATGAAGATCTTATGGTGGGTATATCCTGACTTGGTGTCAGGGCGTATCACCACTGAGAGTGACAGAGAAGTTCAAGCTGCTGTTGACAGCTGCAGCAGGACCTTTCATTAACTGGGTTTCACTGAAAACACAGGCCAGGATAAGATGTTTGCCGGGCCACCTTGGAAACCGTGACTGTGCTAATACAGCTCCCTGTCAAACGGCTTGGTTTGGCCGCACACACTGCTGGCACTTGCTGCCAGGAGTCACCGGCTCTCCCGGCTCTGGCACCTTTGGCAGCTTCGAAGTTCTGTTCCTGGATACTGTGAGGGCACAAGGGAACACGAGATGGGGAGACAAAGCAATCTTCTCTTAAATTTAGAATCTAATGTACTTCAGAATGAACCACCACCACCCGGAGCTCTGTCATGCTAAGAGCTACCAAGGAGAAGACAAACGAGGCTGAGGCGCAGGCGGGGGAAGCCCTGGCAGCGGGCACACAGCGCACAGGCACCGGCCCCGCAAAGTTCCTTGTTGCTGGGTCGGTTGTTTACACCAGGCACTTGGCAGCACTTGTTCAGGGCGGTTTTACCCGGTAGTTAAACACGCCGTCTCTCGCACCTGCACGAAGCCACAGTTCAATGAGCGGGCGGCTCCTTCAGGGGCACTCGGGCTGCGGGGAGCTCCGCAGGGCGGGCACGACCGGGCCGCCGCTGTCACCGGGGCGCTCAAGCAAACTCCGGGCACCGCAGGCCCGCTAAGCCCGGCCCGCCGCCGGCCTGCCCCGGCTCTTCCGCCGTCAAGACGAAGCCGAGCCCACTCCTTACATAACCGGCCGCCCCCCGGAGCGCGGCCTCCCGCCGACTCATCACCCAGGCAGGGCGCGGGCCCGGCCGCAGCCCTCCTCTCCCAGCCGTACCTGATGTAGGGGCTGGCAGCCGCCAGGATGTTCTTCTGCACCGGGATCTCCTCCCCCTCCAGCACCAGGTGCGCATCGCAGAAGCGGCTCTCCTCGCGGAAGGAGCTGAGGGCCCGCAGCAGCCTCGCCGGGTGCTGGGGGTCCGACACGGCGCTCGGCCCCGACATGTTACCGAGCGAAGCCGTGCCTCGCCGGGCCGGCCGCCTCAATCACTGCCCTCACACCATGGCTTCCAGCCCGCCGCTGACATCATCTCCCTGCGTCGCCCCGCCCGTCCGCAGGCCTACCCCTGCGGGGCGGGGAGAGGCGAGGCGGAGGCGGCCTCGGATGCCCGGGGTTGGCTGACGAGATGCCGGGGGGCGGAAGGGAAAGGGCGGGACGGGGGGGGCCACGGTCCTACCGCCCTCAGGCCTGACTGGCAGGCAGACAGACCAACTGACTGACAGACCGGCCCCTGGCCTGATCGGCTGACGGACCGACTGAGGGACTGACTGACGGACAGGTTCCCGCCGTGGCCTTAGGGTGGGAACCGTGAACTCATTGTCTCCCTTGAAAATACCTTTATTCCCCCCCCCCCCGCTTTAAAATGTGGCTGAACCCGCCTTTCTTTATGTGTTTCCCCCCTGCCTGAGGTGAACATGACAGGCGTTAGCTTGAGAGAGTGAGAATTAAATATAGTGAGACCCTTGGGATGGCGCTGCTTTCCACAGCTGCCTGCTGGAAACAGCCTCGTCCAACAAAAAGAGGGTCTTCAGGTCTCTGCACAGGAGTTTAGGGCATATATTTAACGTGCTTAATTGCACATTAAAAGACGACTTGATTCCATCTTTAGCAGCATCCAGTGTTCAAGTAGCGACATCATTTATGCTGAGTGGAAGTGTTTCAAAAACTGACTTTTCCAAGGAGGGCAAATGGCTCTGCAGCCTCTGCTCCCACAGTCAAGAGCAGGAATGGGTTTTTCAAGTTATGAAATACCCCAAAGGCCATCACACGTTCTGTTTCTCCATTGGGAGAATAAGATTTTCGGGGGTCCTGATCTAGCAAAGCTATGGTGGGTCACATGTGTTTATTATTTGCATTTCTTTAACTCAGTGATGTAAAAATGCCTATCTTTGTAATGTGGAAAACTTTATTATAATTTATTATTATAGTTCATCCTAATCCAATTCAATGGTATCTCCAACTGACTGAACCACTAGGAAAAAGAATAAAGGTATCTGGAAATGTCCCCATGGGGAAAAGAAATGAATGACTTCACAAAGGCAACGTTGTCCTTCCCAAGCTAGACACAAATGTGTTTTGTTCTCCGAATGGAGATCTCAGCTGGGACATGTGCATGTGCAGATGCAGCAGGCAAAGCACTGCACCAAGTCCTGCCCATAGGGAGTGTGAATAGCCCTATTTAAGCCCATGTTTACAGTTCAACCCTTGTTCAGGTGCTTTCTGACTGGAAAGGCGTCTTTGAGAGCATACCGCGCTCTGGATTTGTTGTGCAGCTTTGAACAGGGGTTTTAGAAGCAGCAGAGGATGCATTTCACATCCTGATATGATGGAAGGTCTAAAATTAATCTGCATGAAACATCAGCAACTTTTTGCATCACTTCTTGTTATAACATGCCCATTTAAAAATATTAGAAGGTCGCTTCTTCTGGCTTGGGTATAATTATTCAGGATGCCAAGTGTAGAATGAGGAAGAGCACAACAGATCCAGAGGACGCATCCTCAGCTCTCTTTGAGGGTAATGAAAGCAGAGAGCACTCTGCCTCTTGACTGGGGGTGAAAGATGTATTTTGCGTGTTATTAATACTTGAGTAATTGCATACTCAAAGGAACAGTGGTTTAAATTATTGCGAAAGCTGTCATTGAGTGGCCTGGTTATTTAAAAACACTGGTTTGTTTCTGTGCCTACTGCCTCAGTTGTAATGTAGGAAAACATAGTTGTATTTCTGGTTTTTAACTTGTCCTAGTAAACAGGGCTCCTGCTTCCTCCTGCTGCCTATGTGGGGCAATGGGACAAGGTGTAACAGATAATATCCACTTCAAGGGAACAAATTAATTATTATGCTTTGTTATTTGTTGTATTTAATGAAACATGCTGATAAAAAAAAAAAGGACAAACCAAAGCACTCTACCAACCAAAGGGCCATTTGTAACATCCTTGAAATAATTATATGTATGCATACCCATGGCCTGATTCTCTTGCTCAACTATGTTTGTTTTCCTTTAACAGAGCTATCTATCCTTACTGTCATTATTTGTAGTCACTAAACTTAGATTTTGGTTTTATGCCATTACAGTAATTCCTCTAGTTTCACTGGGCTGATATATGACTTAAATTGGTGCAAAAGAAGAATCAAACCTATCAGTCCCTCAAGATTTCATTCACAGTGAAGGGTGTCAGGGAAGCAAATCAAATGACAGGCTCACTGCCATGTGCCAAGTTACCACAAAAAAAAAAAGCCCACAAGCTTTGCAGCCATTTGGCAAAGCCTATATGCATTCCCCCTTGCTATTGTCAGCCCAGAAATGATAGTGTATTGCCCTATTCAGGGTAAATGTTTCATCAGATTGCTATTGCAACTGCTAAAAACATTCTTGAACAAATCTGTGATTAGCCATATGGTTTTTATCCATATTGTCCCTCCCACAGGAGGATACAGGGATTGGCAAATCCAGATTTACATCACTGTTTTTCTCTTCAGGTTGACTACGGACTTGATGCTGGTCAAATCCTGTGTAATACTCACCAAGGGACTTGTTCTGCTCACAGGCAGAATACACAACAAAATGACCACACACTAGCTGTATAACATGCACAGTTTATTAAACAAGCACACTAAAGCAAATAAGCATATTAAAGCAAAAAAGCACACTAATGTGAATCAGGTATATATCTGTATATATATATAGTGAATAATTACAATAAAGCGAATCAGATAGATTAGATAGATAGATAGATAGATAGATAAGTAAAGCACAGAGGAAAATTAGCAATGCATCAATTCATTACTGCATAGACAGAACAGAAATTAAGAAGAAACACATTACCAATCACCACTAATCATCCAGGCAGTGGGAAGCCCCATTGCAGCCAGTGCCAGGAGTCTCAGAGACTGGGAAGTTCCTATGCGGTGCATCCACCTATAGGTGAGGCTCTGGATTTGGCTACAAGAGGGTCCCACTTTTATACCCTTAGAAAAACAACTGGGTTTATGCCAGATCTGTAATTGCTTACTCATGGGGCCATGCAGTTTCTTCTGATCTCACTGTTGGCTGCGCTGAGAGCGTTGACCAGGTGCCTCAGCGTGGCTGACTATGAAGGTCATAGGACAGCTGCACCTTCATGTTTTCCTGCCTCTTTCCGACAAACAGGAAACATAACAGATAGACTCTACCGAATACACTTTGTCAAAAAACATACTTTGTTATGTCTCTCATTCATGAGGGGGAATCAGCTCCCAGCTAGGTTCCCATCCATTACAGGAATACAGCATACTTTGTTTAAAAATCATATCCAAGACAAGTTCTTATAATTTATTTTCTGTGGTCTGTGGTATGCATGAATATAAGCAACACATTTGCTTTCTTGGACTGAAGATAGCAAATCTGATTTGGTTTTTTGATGAATATTCCCATCATATGATCATCTAGAATTAGCTCCTCAGATATCAAGTAACTCCTGTATCCAAACTTACGATCATCTGAAAGCATAACACTATGAATTCTACACAAGAAATTCTGGAGACAAACTCTTAAAAGGAAATCTATAGTAACTGTTAGACTTTTGATTCATTACCACTTTATAATGCCAGAAGTATTTATGGAGACTTGTTAAATCCAAACTTTTTTGAATTAGAAAAAACAGCCCCACAGCTGGTGTCCTTTGCCAACATGAGAAGTCAAGTTTTTTATTCCAATGCTTGTTCCATATTACTTACAAGAATAAAACTCAGTTTTTTCTTCAGAACATAAAGTTCTTTTAAATAGTAGGATTAATATGCCTTGAAAACACTGAAGATAACTATTTATGCAGACACACCTTACTGAAATTGTCTATTTCCATTTCATGGAATATATAAACATCTGAATGTCCAAACCTGCATATTTTAACTGTACAGCTGACCACAGTGAACTCTTGTTAAATGAAAAATAACCTGTGTATTCTTTATAACATCAAACTGCAAAGGCCCAAGCAGAGAAAGGGAGGTACATTTGTTACAGAGCAAAAAAGAACTGTGGATGATGTTGGTTCAGTTCCTGCTCTGCTGTAAACATCTTACATAATGACAAACCAGTCACCAAAGCCCAGATTCCCATGTGATGGAGAGATAGTAAATGACAGTAATTTCATCCTGTTTCCTACCTGTGTAAAACACTGTGAGCAGCAGAGCCGCGATGAGAGTGCGTACAAAAAGAGAGGTACCTGAGTAGTATGTTGATGCAAACAGACCAGATGAACACCTAAAATGGATGGATGTACACCTGATTTTCCCCATCAGTAAAAATGCCTTTAACAGTAAAGGTAGCTGTAATAGGAAAATACAATTCAAATTTAAAAAGCTCTCCTTTAAAGAAAAATCAATGTTCCCAAATCAGGAAAAAAAAAATACTCTCAGGGGATTAGGAAATGCCGTTCCTGTAACAAAAGCCAGTCACGGTATACTTGGCATTTGAACTCTGTTGAGATATGCTTTTTAATTGTGACTATGCATGAGAGTTATGTACTTTTATGAGGAAGCATCTGTTACAGGCAATGATAAATCCATGTCTGAATATGGATGCTTCTAAGCAGACAATAAAGCAAATGCTTGGCTATAGCAACAATAGCATGTTGTTTCAGCTACTGTGTTTAAATTGGGTCTTTCACTCTTGTACCTAAACAGCTTGTTGCCCATGTGTATCTGAGTTCTGCTCTCATTTATATATGTACTGTTATTTACAGAGACTAGTAGCAATATTAATAAATACTGCATTTCTGTTTACCTTTCACACAATGTAACCATCTAGTTACATGAAATACCATGTCAGATATTCTCCTCAAGGAAAACTGATTTCAATAGGAAGCGTTTAAGATTTAATAGGACTAAAGTATAATTGAATGCTACATAAACCCATATATTCTATTTCTAGTTACTCATTTTTGTCAACATAAAAGGGAAAAACAGCGATCAATTTATTAGCAAAGCTGGGGGGGTTTAGGTTCTAAATTAGAAAGTTGTAGCACCTCAGTTTAATACTTTGGTTATGGTGGAGTTTAGGAAATCAAGCACCAAGAGAATGCATTGCCATGAGTTATTAGTATCATAGCAGATAGTGAGGTTTTATGGCAGGAGACAACTTCCATTGTGAGCTGCAATTTTGAAACAGTCAACGAAAGTTACATGAGCTGCAGACACATGTGACTCATGGTATGCATCACCCTATAAATACAGTACTTTATTTGCTCAGAAAGCTATATTCTACTCAAATAAATCATTTGTTGTTACCTTTGTCTCCTACTCTGTGCCCCACAAGTTGTATATAACGTTAGCATTTCAGACTGATTATTCTTCTTTTGGAGTAGTTATGTACCATTTGTGCATATAATTATTTGTAATAAAAGTTATCTCTTATGACATATTATAAGACAAAGTGGTTCCTGGAAAATATTATCCCCCATTCCATATAAGGTTGTCTAAGCTTGTGTGATAGAGTAAGTAGCATTTTACTCTGTTTCAGTCTTAGAATCTTTCTCTGGTATAAACATTCCGTGCAGGTCCAGATGCAGTTCTACATCTATTATGGCTCGGCCCAATTCTTTGAACGTTTTAGCATCCAAGACAAGTAGAAAGGGTGCTTTCTTTGGATCAGACACCACAATACAGGTCAGAACAACACCTGTGACATACAAATGAAGAATTAGAAGCCCATAACAGTTACACCAAGCAGAAAAACAATTCTTGTTTCCTAAGAATCTTAGGACACAAACTGAAAGTCTACTGAGAGTGCTAAAGAACTAACAAATGCTTCCCTTCTGTGCTTTTTCCTGGTCTGCCTGCAGTTCATTGAGAAGGAAGAAGGCAAACCAACACTGAATTGTGTGCCTGGCAGTTATGTGACTCATCCTTCCAGCTATTTCACATTTGCCTTTGCAAGGAGTCACTTGAGAACAGAACTGGATCAAGATTTCAGGGATACTTGTAGTGCCACTTCGTGTTCTCATCTGCAACAACACTGACTTCCCACAGCTTCAGCAATTCCAAACTACTGATAACTCCAGCTCCAAGGCTCTCTGAAAAGTCCTAAGCATTGGTTTTATTGTTTATGCTTATCCTGGGACATTACACAAGCTGATTTTAGTCTAATATTGCTTTGGGTTTCGTTTCTCTTTGGGAGTAAAATGGCTGGTGCTAATTTTAATCTCACAGTGCAAGCAACAACCCAGCTTCCTCAGCTAAGAACGATGAAACTTGTGAGATTTAATGCAAAACTCATGTAACCCTATCTTTCAGAATGTTGTCATCATTTTACCATCATCCTCTTCTTTTGCATCAGGGTTGGGAACAAAAACGGGCTCAGAAGGCCAGCAGTGGTCCTCTTCCCAGTGGAGCATTTCCTTTGTCTGGACATTAAGTTTTGCGATCTAAATTGTTGTGACCAGAAAAGAAAAATGTCAGTGACCCAGACAGTGGTTTATTCCAAAAGTACAATGTGGGGGATTAGCTAAGAGCTAAGGAGCAACAAGGCATGTGCTGTAACAAGAGGGAAACACTTGGAAAATGTTAAACTTTGGAGTTACATTTAGTGGCTGCAAAATCTCACAACGTTCTTTTAATTCCATTTCATGAGATTACAATTACACCTTTCATTGATAGGCTTTAAGTATTTTACAAATACTTAGACATCATGGGAGAACTTCAGTATAATTAATGCCTTCACTATAAAGTGAAAAAGTCCAAGGCCCAGACATTCAAGTGACATGCACCAAATCACTGCAATTCTGTAGTAATTCAGGAAACAGGATTTAAACCTTCTGTTTTCTAATTCTGTGAATTATTTTCTTTTTATTCTGACCTCAGTATTTCTCAAGTCTTTCTTACTGTTAGATAGAGTATACATGCCAGAGCAAAGGCTATTAATAGTGATGTGTAAAGATCAAACCAATGGGTCAAGAATTCCACACAGATACTGGTATTTACTGAAGATTTTCAACTCAATATTAATGGGTAAGTGCCTGACCAAACTAATCACCAATGGGGTTGCATGGCATTTTCCATTCAATTCTGTTAGGGCCTTTCTTTACCCATACGGATGCAGTTATATTCTTTTCCCTTTTGACCTTTTTAGTCAAAAGATACATTTACACAAAAATGAAACTATCCAAATTACTGGAGAAAGATTTTGGAAGAATTCTCCCTTCTAACCAAGATGACAGCAATTTTGCTATCAGACCTTACCTAAGGATTATGCGTGGTTGTTGCACCTCCGTTCAATAAAGAGCAACTGACATGTTGTTCTTTATTGCGAAAAAACAAATGTGATATGAAAAAAACCCCTTCTAACAGCATTTTTAACTACATATGAGTCAAGCACAGATTATCTACATTGAAAATCACAAACTTGCAGATTTGTTTGAGCTACTCTCAAAATTACTGCAATAAATTTCTTTGCATCATGCAGAAATCCAGGTTTATTTGGTAATCAGTTGTGGTAATTATATACAAGAACCAACAGTGACCTCAATTTGCACTGCCTTACAGTCACACAATAAGAATTATAAGAAGTCTGTCCAAATTATACAGGGTTTGTCCATACCTAACTGCAGTGTTTAGAAGCTTTAACTTGATGTTGAAAACAAGAGTTCGGTTTCTGGCCTCAGAGCCACACACTTTGAATTAGCATGTATGAATGAGATTAGGCTGTATTTTGGGCCAAACCAGGAAAGCATGGTCTACTTACAACTGCTTTAATTTGATTTGTTGTCTACAAATACAGTTTCTGACTTTGTAAATGTTAATTATACCTTTGTAGGAACCGGACTCCATTTGACTTCCGTTACATAGACATACTTGTATTTTTTGCCATTATAGTCATAGTTGATGCGAGGCAGTTCTATCCCTGGGTAAAATAAAGTTAAAGACTTAGGAACAAGTGAAGAAAAATTACTCAAGTATACATTTGCATATGCTAATCTTCAGGATGTTATGCCCTGTGAAGAACTTTGAGAGTGTATTGAATGGATTTTGTATGCCTGAACTTCTAAAAAGCTGAAGATGGATAATAACATAACAAAATTAAGCCACGGTTGTTTGTTAGTTCAAAAATGGCAAATTTTTATTCTTAGGGATTCATTATACTAGAATTTATGAGGATTTTGGGGTTTTATTTGTTTAGGATTTTTTGCTTTTTTTCTTTCTTCAGAAATAGGTGTCATGGGACGTCATGAGGCGTCAACATCTGAGATATAATTGGAGACTACCATTCTAAGGAATTACTTTCACTTTAGGTAAATATATATTCTTTATATATTCCTGTTATTATCCCCTGAAAAAAGTGTAAAAATTCACTTTCAAAGGCAATCTTTATAAAATGCAACAATAACTGAAGTTACTATTTACAACAGACCTACTAAATTAAAATTACTCTTGCAACAAGTAGATTTGCAAGCCATATTAACAGTTGTAAGATCAGACTTGGGATCCTGTGTTAGTATTAAAATGATGTAACTTCAGACATTTAAAGGATTTCACTCTTGGTAAATATATATATAAAAGGTTCAGGGTCATACATTACTGGATAGCCCCTTAGGAGGGAAGTAAAGAAGAAGAAGATTGTCAATAGCTACACTAAACTTATTAATTAAAAGTTTTGTTTCTTTTACCTTTGTAAAGATCTTACATATATAAACAGCTGTTAGGCATTATTAGAATGCATCTATGTGTGTTTAAAATAACATATTTGAGATTTGTATAATGGATATGTCTCACCTTCACACAGGGTTTCAGGCTGGCAATAGATGCTGCCATCTTTCTCTTTTACAGCAGTTGCAGTAGATGGAAGTTTGACTAAATTAGAACCTACTTCAGCATCCTGAAAGAGACATATGCTGAGAAAGTAATATCTCTAAGAATATGCTTCTAATTTAGATATTTCATCAGGTTTGATATTAATATAGACAATTTTGGGATTAAACAAAAAATTCCTTTGTATAATGTTTATCTTGTAGCATTAGATTCTTACTTCTTCATTAGAAATCTTGTTATATCCAGAGGATCTGAGTATATCACAGATGAATATATCACATTTTTAATAAAGCAAGCCTTTAAAAAAGTTTAGATAGACATGGCTATGCTCCAGAAGAACAATAACTCGATTACATAGTTTGTGAATTTAATTAATGAAGATGTATTTTGAGGAATTAGGTATCTAATTCCCATTAGAAGTCACTGAAGTTCGTTTGCACCTGCTATAAATTGAGTGCAAAAATACATGTGATGCACTCTCATTTTTAATACACTATTGCTGAATTGAAGGGTAGTTTGGACAGCTGGTGTGATCCAACACACCCTTTGTCATTGCTATGTAACTGTTCTTGAGACATGATCAAATCACTAAGACTTTGGGATGTAGAGAGAAAAATATTATCCCTTCCAAATGTATCAGGCTGAAACTTGCCCAAGTTGTTGGGCAGTATAAAATCCTCCCTGAAAACAGTGATGTAAAATGATGTTTTAAATTAAACTGAAAGATAAAATCTTTCCTCTTCGTGATAGATCTCTCACTTTAATGAAATATTCTCATTTTAATAAAACCATTTCAGCAGTTGGGAGTATGAGTATATGTAGGCTTGAGTAAAGTAAAGTGGAAGAAACAGATTGTGCAAAAACTCATGCATGCCTTTCCAGTCAATGGCCAAGTTCATAAGTCTGCTCATATTTGACAGCATTTTACAAATCTCACTGATAAAGAAGTGCTCAATAGCCCTGTTCTCCATAATGAATGGTATTTCATTATTTTATTAGGTCCTGTGACTGTAGGTCCAGCTGTTCATTGCCATTTCCCACAGTACATACACAAAACAAAACTCCTGCACACTTTGTGTATACAATATTTTTAAAGAATTAGAAATTTGCATGTAAGGGCTGACTACTAATAATTCACCCATTATTCACACTGATGTATTTTAGATACCTGATCAAAGAACAGATTAAAAAGACATTTTCTTTCTACCTTGTCGTACTGTAGAGGAACAACAAATCGTTTGCAGGTTGGCATGGAGGTAAGCTTAGTATTCTCTTCAAAGTCTTTACTCAGGTTTTTTAAGTAGAACATATCATATAAGCTGTTGTCTTTATAGGCAATAACATCAAATACAATGTGGCCATCCTCTTCATAAGCATTTACATGGTGAAAAAGCACCAAAGCATCGGTATAGAACTTGGTGGATACTTCTTTTTTAGTCCTCCTATCTACAAAATGAAACCAAGTCTGAAAGAGAGGAAACATTATTTTAAAATATTAACAAAGAGCAAATAGTTATTTAGAAAACTGTTTTCTACTGGTAGCCATCAACATTCTAATGTATTGTCTGTTTCTGCTGAAGCAAATTAAGAACTCAGGATTTGCTGCTAGGAGACAAGAGGTTCCAAGCTGAATATCAAAAAATGCCAAAGTAACATGAGTGTGGAAAAGCTTTAAACTAATATTACTGTTGCAAATTAGATTAGACTGACTCTCCTGTCAGATGCAATACATCTGATTATTATAATACTGTATAATAATGTATATTATCCACAATACATTATATATGTGTATATATACACATTATATATGTATTCATGTTGCACATCTTTTTTGCACAAAAAAACCCCACAGTAGCATCCCAGACACATAAGTTTTGTTCATGGCCCCAAAAAAATACTGTATATTGTGGATAGTATACAGTATTATAATGTCTATTATCCACATACAAATATAATGTATATATATACATTTGTATATGCATATGTATATATATAATGTACTGTGAAAGGGATGCTAGTGTGGTTTTGAATTTCTCTGCTAGCACACAGTATTTTTAACAATGCCAAACTATCCTCTTTGTCAAGCACTTCAGCATCAGATATTTATTTGTGAAACTTCTGAAGATAGGAGATAGTATAAAAAAAAATACAACTTCTAAAAAGATGTGCAACATGAAAGTCAAGGGTTGAAAAAAATGAGGCATTACTGAAACTAATGAACCAGATGAAAACCAGAGCAGTGTGGAAGAGACTGGCCTGGCCGCTTCCATTGCTCAGCATTAAGAAAAATACCTTCTCCTCGTTATTATAGACCAGGCAGGAAGCCCAGCTCACGCCTCGCATGTAAGCAGTTGCCAGTTTGACCATATCCAGTTTGAATGGCTGCTCTACAAAGACAATGTAATTTTCTGTGATTCCAAAGCTATGGTAGTAGCTTGGGTGGAGCAGAGAGCGAGAATGGATGGAGCATAGCACTTCCAGATGTTTGAAACGAGATTTCTTCTTTTCTGTTTCTGAATATAAACGATAAAAAATAAAATTATATTTCTTAGGAATTTCAATACCATCCTGTGCTTGGATTTCTCCCATATATGAAGTAGAACAACATGTTCTTCTCACTTTATTCCTATTAAGAAAGTGAGGTGTTTACTCTTGCATACCTAACATAGGTGTTTACATCTGAGTGAAGCAATGCAGTAATATCTCAGTGCTCCCCGTCTTAGTATTTGATTCCACTGTTTACTGTCTTCAGAAGTTACAGCACAGAGGAGAAAGATTTCAATTAAATCAGCAGTTCAAATGCCTCTATGTTTTTGAACTTCTAAGGAGATGTTCCTGTTTGGTCTATACTGAATTTGTTTGAGCCCCAGCTAGAAATGACAAACTTATCTTTCAGCTGTGGAAGGCCTCTTGGTTGTTCAACCAAGGGACAGACATCATAGTAGCAGCTGATTTTAAGACAACATTAAAAAAAGATTGTCTTGAAGAAAAAATAGCAAGCAATTTGCTCTGTGAGCAAAGGACTATTTCAGCAAGGCCTAGCGTAGGCCAGGTTAGTGAGGAATTTACTCTCCATTAAGTATTGTTTGGTATTATGCTTCCCTATAATTGCAGTATCAGCACTTTAAGAGCATTTTCATTTATGAAGAAAATTAAAATTTACAACTTAAAATTATATGTACTGCCCTATAGTTAAAATTGTTTCTGTTCATTCTCTTTCCACACAACACAATGCAAGGAATGCAAATTCTTCTAAGAGTTACTTCACTCTAGTAACAGTCAAAGTCAAATTCTTCTGAATTTGTAATAGCGCATGCCCAGACCAGCTAGCAGTTCTCAGTAAGTTAAAATTAACAAAATTAACGCTATTGGTTTCTAAAAGTGCTGTATCACCACCCCCTAACCTCAGAAGAAAAGAAATTGCTAACAAGTTTCTAGACAATATTGATGAAAGAAGTATCTTACCTGGCACAGAGGGAGGAATCTTAAATATAACATATTTTGTCTTCCCTTTATCAACTATTGAAGTACCCATGTTAAGAATATTTCCCGCACTGTCATAGTGTGGGTGAGAAGTTGCCAGATTTACTGCTGTGTATTTGCTGTAGTCAACCTGGAAAATCATACAACAGGAGATATTAGAGATGTGTAAGAAAATTAAAATTGATCTAGGCTAACATCACAAATCCACCAGCTTTTTATCACTGGCAGCCTTTATTGGTCCCCCATTTTCAAAAGGTCTTGAAATTTCAACAAGCCAAATTACTTACGTAGGTAATCAAATGATTTCCTGATTCAAGGCTAAAGCAAGTTACAGAATCTGAATTACATTCACCTCTCCCTTGCAGCTACATAACACAACAGGAGGACTGGCTAAAGAAGTTACTCTGCAAATATCCATTTAATCCTGAAAGCAGTTTATTTAATTGGGCTATGAGTCTAGCAATCTTCTGGATCAAAAGGTTTCTATTTGATCTAAAGTTTAGAAATTGTACTCAATTGTACTGTGTGCTAGAAAAAAACCTCATTGTATCTTTCAAGATTTCACTTTAATAATTAAGTAATATCTTGCATAACGTATTTGACAAGTAGTCATATAACTGACCTACTGAATTGCTACTTATGTAAATCATTTGATAACTACAGAGGCATAATAATGGAAATCATCCAAAATAACCATGTCATCGTGGTTTTATTCCTGCAACCTTGCTAGATTACATACAAGTAAAAACCCAGTTTTTCCCAAACTACCTGGGATTTCGTTTTGGACTCAGGAGTTCTTAAAACAACTGGTATCTTCCCTATTCCACTTTATCATGAATTCAGAAGTAAGAGAGTGTTAGAAGAAGAAATGTGTTTTTCCATGTTAACATGTGTCCTGCACATGTTTAACAGACCCTTATGAGCCAGCCTGAAACTTTATTCATTATCAGACAAGGAAGTAGAATGACAGACAGACATTCGTACCTTCTCTAATGTCTCCAGAGTCTGTGGATTAATTTTCCTGATGAAGTTAGTCTCCCCAGTAGCATAGAAATCATCCCCAGTTTTCATAATGTTGATGAGGCAGTTGTCTGTGAACTCAGGAATGGTGTGAGACAAATAAGAGAATGCCCTGTACAAGGGAAAAATTTGTGAAAATCTGGTCAAACAGTTTCTATCCAGAAGCTGATGGGTTTTTTAAGGTATGCCTTCATAAAATCGATGGATTCATATAATCCCTGATGGAATATTTTAGCTCCCGGTGCTATATTGTACAACAATTGTGATTTCAAAGAAGATTCAACTTCACATATGGGCTCAACAGTTTTTCTTATTAGTGTAGGACTTTATCACATTTACCTGAAGCCAAAACACTGTTGCTTATATCCTTTTTGAACTTAAAATGCCAGCACTACCTGATTATAACTGAAAGAAGAAAAGCATCTTATCTCAGGGTAGCAAGGTCATCAGAGGTAGTTGGGCCAGGAAGGAGGGATAGGTAAGCTACTTGCATTTGTTAGGGAATACTCACGCCAATTGTACAAGACAGGTGACAGATAACATGATGGCTTACACCTTGCCTCTCATATCATACTTTCTAACAGTATGAAAGCAGCTACTGCAGTAATCCCCAGTGGTTCTGATTTTGAACATTGGATTAGCTCAGGCCTATTGATGTAGTCCTTCAAAGCACTGCACCTGACTCAAGAAAGAATTGTAACTTTTCATCTTTTTTTTTTTTTTGTAAAAATGGTCTTTAATCAAGAAGTTTTTCTGATTTTATTTCAATTATTGATGCTTTTCATCTTTTTGTTAAATGAAATCTGCATAAATGCCTTTGCCATCTCTTAATCTTTTCCTTTCTGTTTCTCTTCTTACAGATTATCATTTTTATAAATTTCTGCAAAACACTTGAAAAAAATTTTTTTTTTCAAAATTACAACAAAATACTTGCAATAGTGAATAAAACACCCAATATTATATTGCTGCTAAATAAATATAAATATTTGCCTTAGAATAACCCACAGAGAGTACAGTGCTTGGATCTATCTCTTTCAATATTTACCAATTGTAAACTTACAAAACAAATTTTGTGTTTGTAAATATGAGTCCAAGGCAAACAGAAAGACATCTGTACTGGAGAAAGAAGTAGACAGAAGAGTTTTGCTGGAAAAAAACATTGCTTACTTGGCAAATATGTTTTTGCATGGATCTGGATAAGCCATAGTTCCAAACTCAGACACCACGATTCGGTTTGCTTCTATATTGCTGTTGTACGTGTCACTTCGGAGATACTTGCTTCTGTAGTAAACTTCACCTGACAAAGGCCAGACAGGTTTCAATCACATTTAATGCAGAGTTCTTTAGAAAATTAGCACAGGTAAAGTCAGAGAAAGAGTTTCTCAAGCAGCTGTCCTTTAGCTAAGAGAAGTTTGCAGTGAAGACAATGCCCCTAACTCCCTGGTTTGGAAGGCTCTCTCAGCTTTCTAAGGAGCCCAGGACTGTTGTTGTGGCAGCTGAGATTGCTAGCGGTTTGGTTATAGTCCTCAACTCATAACACATGTGAACAATACTGGAAGACTGGGGAGAGGAAAGGAGGGATTTGGATAAACTATTTCAGTAAACTAAGACAATCTGTGTAAAACTGATTATTTATATGTTAATGTGCAAGTGGTGGTAAATCTCCTGTATTGAAAAAATGAAGTTATGAGAAAGTAACAAATTAAGTGAAGGAATAAATATCCATCCTAAACAATTTAATGGTACACTAGAATTGAACTAACTGAGCTCTATTTGCTTTAGGTGAGTAATATAAAATGTACTGGTCATTTCTTTATAGGTTATTTTGTTAAAGATGTAGAGCTGAACATGCAAGGAGATCCTGCAGTTGCATTAAATGCCTCCAATCACAGAAACGGAAACTAAAAGGTAAACACTGGGAACAGAGGATGAAAGGAGTAAAACACGGTTCTTTTACAGATATGTACTTTTTGCAAGAAGAATCTAGGTGTAAAAAATCCTGCCCCACATTGTAAAACAGCTGAATGCGTATAAAGTGCTTTAGCTGAAAGCAAAATATGAGGTTGGTTTGGATAGAGGAGCTGCCTGTTTTCTCTCCACAAATATGACAAGTAGGAGGACTGCTTGCAGGGGTGTCAAGTATATATAAGGGAGGTTTGGTATGTTAAGTGACACAGTGGCCCAGTTTCTTTCCTGGCCGCTGTTATAGCTGCAGCCAAATCCCAAGGGGGTAATGTTAGGCTTCTCTGAAACTAGGTTGTTCATCCACAACAGAAAAACCTTTAGGTATTACAGTTCTTGTACTGGTTGATCCAGCTGGAAACTCGGAAGCTCTGGGTGGAAGGCACAGGCTGCCCTGCAGTGACCAGCTCAGAAATCAGGCTGTCCTGTAGTGCAGACAATTTTGAGCTTTGGCACTCCAGAAAAGAGGAAAAACATAAAAAAAATGGGAAATTGCTTTAAAGAGATGTTGCTGCTGCTGTGGAGAGTGGTGTGTGACTATATGTTTGGAAAGTCCTTCCCCAAGGTGGCTACCACCTCACCACACATGCCACACTGCAGACAAAACACGCAAACTGATAACACTAATCAAATTGGGAATTACCAACACAAGGCACCAAAATATAGGCTTTTTAGGGTTTGATTTGGGTTTTTTTTTAATCTGATGTGCAAGAACTTACCATTTTTAAATGTAAAGCTATGCAGCAGAGCCATGCCATCAAACCAGTGGTTATACTTCGTGTCCCCAATTGTGTGCATCCCTGGGCCATTTCGGAGAAGTATCCCTTGCAACCATGTGGGCAATTGACCTATGAACAAAAAGGAGATACCATCATCCATTCATTTAGGTGAGGAGCATGTTAGAGGATAATTTTCCTGACAGCATAGGCTTCATGTAGGCAGCTACACTGTGGATGTGTCAAGATTTGTAATAGCATATAATTATGTTGGAGTTTGGTTTTACTAAAATATGATCTGCTCAAAAATGTGGCACTAGTAATATTCTGCATGAATATTGCTGTATGAGATCACTATAAGAAGATGAAATTGCTGGAATAATTTGCTAAATAACAGGAAGTAAATAAGATGAGACCTTCCTTTCCTGTACTCAGGTTTTAAAATGATATATTTAAACCTTTGTCCTCAAGCCAGGAAAAGCTACAGCTTGTCAGAAATAAACATATTTTGTAGGTTATATGACTTGCATCTGCCTTCAGTACGTCAATTTAAACTTCAGGCTAAATGAATTCCAGTGAAAATTTCGGTAATAAAATTACAAAGCATAATGTAGTGTCATTTGGGGAGTGCTTTTGTGACACTCGTCATAATGTTGATGTTTTGAACACAAATAAAAGGTAGGAATACTATAGTGAAAATACGTAAGTACTGTTGAGGTTTGAATAAGAAATGTTCCTCATCAAAACCCTGCAAGAAATACATTACCCACTATTGACACACAGAATAACAACAGTCAAAGAATTTCATTAAAGAGCTAAACAAAGCGTATCAGATTTATATGCTTCACTTGCTTCTTTGTGTGTATGCCTCCTGAGGGAACACTGAAGATCACATACTATTTATCCACACAATCCTGTGCTGAACATTGTCTCTGCATAAAATGCTATTCCAAACTTTTACTTTCCCTTATCATTTAATCCCATGTTGAACATATTGACACACTTTGTAATTAATACTCCCTTTACAGCAGATAGAAATGTCCTCCTGTGGAAATGCTCAATTTTGTTAAAGCTGATGCAGTTGCAGAGGAGTAACAATTGTTTTGCTCTAAGATTTTCCAAGATCCTAGAAGGACTTTGGCCACTTTCTAAGAGAATATTTCCTTTTTTGACCATTTTAGGTAAGGGAAAGAGAGTCATGTGCCATATCTTTAAACAGATTACATTAAGGACACAAGTTAAAAACATCCACATGCAAAGGAAGGACATGGAGTAAATGTCAGCTTTACCTAAAATATATTCTCAGTCAGACTAACCAACTGCATGCCACAATACTCACACAACTTCATTACTGTTACTGTTCTGGAATATGGGAGGAAGATAAAATATTGTTGACATAATGGATGGACTATCATTGTTATTATTATTGTTAATGTTACTATTATTATTACATTCTGAAAGAGCCTTGAAAACTAAACCTTTCTTGCCTAATGCAAGAAGTTCCAATATAATAATCATAGGGGCATTTTTATAAGATGAACAAGGTTTAATCTTTAATACAGATAACCGCACAAAACTTGAGCAGCTAAAAATAGTTGATGAGAAGACAGTGAGGAAATGACGAGTTAGCAGAAGAAAAAATCCTTCAGAGAGAATAGGATGGTGATCTTAAAGAAAGTATATGTTCAAAATAGATACAAATTTAGTCTGCTTATATGCCTAAATACAAGCATTTCTCTTCTTGCCACTTCTTGCCACTTCCCTTCTTCCTGTTTTCTGTTATTTGGCATCAGGACACTGTAGGCTTTTCTATCTCCTCAATACTATGGGTGACTGCAGTGTAGTGAGTGTAGTCTTCTGTGCCTCTACCCTCCTACCAATGCCATTTAGCACTCTAATCTCTGCAATGAGCATGGGCTGCAATGCTAACACTGAGTTGGGTTGACTGCATGTGGTCTTGCTGCGACCAGTCTCTCTTTCACTATGGTGAAAATGTAATACTTCTGCTTCATATGAGGTCTTGTGAGATTTTGACCCTGTCCAACTGTCTTCTACTTTGGGGCCATTATTCAGGAAAAGCAGATATTTCTGCAATTCAGCGAACATCTTGCAGCTCCTAGAGCTAAAGATTTTGTTTAGAGATTATTCCTCTATGTCAGAATAACGGTGCTTATTAAGTGCCAGAACAGGCAAATAAAATAATTCTTCTGGAAGAAATAAACAGGGAAAAGGGGGATCTTCTTTTTAAGGCACTGAGGATTTGATGCAGCTTCTGAAACTTCTGGTGTAATTCAGTGCAGTTTCTGGGACAATTCCAATATGAAAAGCACAGAGCAAAGGGTTAAGTTTCTAGATGAAAGTTTGTCCTAGTGGGAATTAAGACCTTCTGTAAATCACACTGGCATCAATCAGCATCCCAAAGTCCTTAAACAGCTTTAGAAATCTGGACTGTGTATCATTTTGCTTCAGACTTTCATCTGAAGTGGAAACAATAGTACTTTTCTATACCACATGAAGACACAGCAGTGGCACCATAAGATCTCCAAATATGTGGGCATTATTAACTATCACAGCAACAGAGTCTCATGGAGCCAAAATACTGGCAGGGCTCAGGGTTAGCAAAATATTTAAAGAGATCAAATTTCTCGTTAGTTTTCATAATTGGGAAATAATTATCACTGTTACCAATGATGGAACATTTACCGAAAAATGAAGGCTTTTTGGTTCAAATAAACCACTGCATAATACAGATCAGGTCTGACAATACATAGTTTGTTTGCAAACAACTTCAAATGTTTCAGTAATAAGTTTTTATTTTGAGGAACAGAAATTAAATGGCATAAACCCACTGCAAATTGTAGCAAAGCACTTCGAAACAAAGCCTTTTGCAATTCAGACACAAACTGAACAACAACAAAGTCCTGCAGCACACGTTGTACTCAGGAAGTGACTTTAAAATCGAGACTAGATGTGTACCTTTCTCAGACTACGTATTGCAAACAGTGCAGCATGTATTTACTAAATAGGAGTTCTCAGCAACAAACCTCTCCTGTAAATGTAGCAAAACCCTCTTCTGTAAAGTATAAAATAGCAGTAAGAATAACAGATTGATCAAGTGTTTATCCCTGGAGAGCCTTTTAAAACTGCTTCAGTAAAGGATACTCTGCGCAGATTGACTTCTGAACCCTCTTTTCAACGGTAGACCATTGCCTCCATTCCTGCTGCTTTCCTATTTAGCAATACTACTGCTGAAGAGTCCCGGTTTTAGTGACTGTCTCCAGGAGGCAGGGAAGAGTGTGAGCAGACACGGAGAGGGTAGGGAAGGGTTACAGCGAGGAGAAACTGAAAGCCAGAGCAGAGCCATGGGGGAGGGAGCGCCTGTCACCAGATTAAACCCCGACACTTGTCCCTCGCCAGCAACTTCAGTGAATCCCGTTCAGACTCCTTTGAGAAGTACACAGAAATGTGAAACGAGGAAAGTCCTGCAGCTGGAGCATAAATATTATCTGAGATCAGTACTTTACGCAAAACTCACTTTTCTTACTTTTGCAGTTTCCGTTTTCCAGTGTTGTGTTGGGTAAACAATGTTGAAAACACAAACATAACCACACATATTAGAACAGGTTTTCTTGCACTTACCTTGCACCTTAGCTTTTATGGGCTCTGGATGTTCTTCTTTATTCCTACCAAATATGATCTCCATCTCTCATGCAACAAATGTGTTGTGGGTGCTGTGCTTAGCCGCTGCTGCAGCCCTGGCGCTCCTCTCCTGTCTGGGCTTAGACCAGCGCTTGCCTCTTACGTATAAGGATAAGGTCAAACTGCAAAGAGAGCTAGTGGCTCGTGGCTTATAGATCGACAATTTATACTAGCTGATCTTTAATCCCTAGCACATACACTAGAATTTTGCCCATTCTTATTACAATGAACTCACTGATTCAAAGGAGGAGCAAGAAAAACCTGTTTGCTCTCTAGGAATCTATGTGAAGCAGCCAAGCACAAGCAGGAATCAGGCAAAATTATTCTGGAACATCACCTTCAGCATTTCAGGTACAAGTTTAGATGCCATATAGGGGTGCTTGCTCCATTTGGCAGGTAGGGAGAGGAAAAGAGAAGGAATCTCTACACACTGTACTGAACTTGGCTTTTGGGGAGTGACAGACATTTCAGAGCAGGGTATCATCCTTTTCTTTCCATTCTGTGAAGTTCAAATCAGGCCGTAGTATTAATTAAAAAAATATCACCACTAACAGTCATGTGCTGTATTTGTTTGTATACAAGCTGGTCCAGAATGAACTGAGTGGCACATCTTTGAATAAAACATCTTTTCACAAATACTCGCTATAACATATTCTCCCTTATGTGACCTGAATCCACTCTATGTGAGCATAGCAGGCACCATTAAAAGTAAGGGGGATTTTTAACTTCGTGCTTTTGTTTCTAGATAAGGTACTTAACTGAGTTCAAGGTTGTTAATTTTAAAATCCTCTGGGAAAAGAATTATTTCAATATAAAGCATGTGATTGCAGAGCAAATCATAGGCTCCATTGAACACGATGGATAAAAAGATTCTTTGCACAATTATATATTATGCAATTCCATTAGGTTACCCTAAAGTCCAACTTTTCAGCTAAATCAGCATTGTTCTGAAAATGTTTTAACATCACTTCTTAGAAACATATGTATTTATTTTGTTTAAAATAGAATTTGTGCTACAGACTGCTCTGACATACTCATTATATATATTGCTTCTCTATTCCTAACCTATTGCATGTTTGCTGGTTTACCTTCATTTCAAAGCATCATCGAGACAGCACACCTTTGTGTCTGTTCGAAAAGCACTAGCAGAAGCTGGTGATAACAAAATAAGAAGCCATTTTAAAAAAGAAAATATACGGGTTTTGTTGGAATTAGTAGTATTAATAAACAGCAGGACTGAACCAGGAGACTATAGGGGATGAAGGGTATCAAAGTCCACATACATACAGATATGCAGATACATATACATACGCTATATATGCATGTGTAAGTATATGTACCTATATGTGAAAGAGAGTGTGTGTGTGTACTGGGATGTAGATTACTTGTATACCCAAAGCCAAGTGAAGGATTTATCAGCACTGTTAGAGACTGAAATGGATCTGTCCAATTCTACTTCCACTAAGCCATGGGGACATTTTCTCTGTCCATGTTCTTCTGCTTTGCTTTAGTACTTTAGTTCTCCCCAGTGCATCCTCATCCATTGACATGGCCAAAGCTCTTAATGCTGCAATTTTAATTATCTGACCTGGAGTGGTCTAATATGCACCAATAAGATTTCCATGGAGCAGTAAAACAGCAATAAAAAAGATAAATTCAAGTAACTTGCCTTTCTCCACCATGATTGCTCATGTAGTTTAATGTTCAGCCAAGATAAGATAATTGGAAACCTTATTAAAAGTTGTTTGAATGGAAAAACAAGGTGCTGCAGATATCCAACAGCTCTTGAAATCAACCTAAATGTGTTTTGATAGCTAATTTCAGGTGTCTGAACCTGGAATTTTGTCCCATATTTTGTTCAATTTAAATAAGGAGGCCTTGCAAAGTTCCTTTATCCTGCTAGTCAGTGAAAAATACTTCATTTACCTTTCTTTTGTCTTCTTTTTTCATCATGCTAATGACAGATACACAGTTTATTAAGGTATGGAGAGATCAGTTTTCTTGCTGAGCAATTTTCTTCTATTTTTTTACACTGAAATGGAGAAATATCAAAGTATTGATTTACAATTATAATGTGTAATTATCAGCAGAGCTACATATGGAGTAGAGGACTTCTCTGATTTCATTATTTCACAGTATTTCTTCTTCCTTTGTAAAAAAATGTGTTTGGTGGGAGAGAATGGAGGTTTATAGAGCTCTACATTCTAGAAAAAACAGAAGAAATACAACCCTCTTTGGAGAGACTACAGTGACTCTTTGATCTTGGGTTTACCAGGCATACTGTAACTCACATATAATGTTTACCAAAACATTATAAGCTCATGGAGACTGTGCTGTCTTACTTTTCTCATTAGGGACTATTGAAAACATAATCCTTAATGCAAGTGATCCAGTTTGACCAGGCTTTCTTGATGCTTGACCTTATTTACAAACACTGCCCAGTTGCAGAATCCTTCAAACACAAATCTTCCCCCAACCACATCTTGCATTTCTCTTTGCAGTTTCCTCTTTCTCTTCACCCCTCATGACAACATTTGTGAAGTTACCAGCTCCCCACCACAGGCAGGTTTTCTTCACTGTATTATTTTCAGCCTTAAACTGCGGTGAAGGCTACAAACTGTTTCCTGTTGGATTCTTTCTACTTTTCACTTCCCCCTGTGGAGCAAAGCATTACCCTGCCCAGCACTGGTCTGGTGGTACTGTGTGGTCGTGCAAGGCTGGGGATGACATTTAGAGTGTGACCTCTGTGATCAAAACAAAACTTCACAAAGCAAAGGAGCTGATTCACTTATTTTCTATTATAACAATAATGCCATTGCCATGTGTCTACCTTTGTACTTTCAGTTCACTTACACAAGAAGCAGATTGTTGCCTTATAAATCAGAGAGACACCAATATTATTCCTTATCTTTATATTGAAATGTAAGTACTTAATCTCAATTTTCCTACTATAAAATTCGAGTTTTAATTAAAGGCCATTAACGAAGGTCAAATTACCCGATACGACTTTCAGCTCTGCTAAGAACTTTCAACTATCAACTGGTATCTGTTATTACCAAATAAAGAATCCAACAGTAAAACTGATAAGAGCTTAAGAGTCATTCTTGCTGAAATCACACCGATTGCTATGTTACTGTTACTGTGACATACATACAAGCTCTTATCTTTGTTAAATACTGACTTATTGACATGATCTCATTTCAGAAAAATACCTCCAGCACTATCTAGGAGGACGTCTCTTGCACTGTCCAAGTATAACTGCAAACACAAACTACCAATATAATTTGTTCAAATGGAAATAATAATAGTTGCTATCTATTATTGTGAACAGGTTTTGTTTGATTCAAAATACTGTTTTGAGCAGTGTTGTTTCAATCAAAATAACTGGTTTCATGAGGTTTTAACTATTTTCTTGAGATTTTTTTGAGATTGTTGTAAGGTTTCACTATTTTTGTGGTAAACAAAAAAGTTTGCTTGCTTTTATATATCCGCATATTTTTAATATAATCATATTTTTAATATGTATCACCAGGTAAGTACTAAATGACCACATTTATGACCAAATGTGGTTATTTAAATGACCACACCAGAAATACTGATGTGATCATTTAAATAAAAGCACAGTTTGCTTTAGTACTAAGATGCTTCAAGTGCTGAGGCACAGAACTACGAGCCTACGCACTCCAGGCTGAGCCTGCCCACTGATCATAATGCTCAAGGATTTAAATGCCCAAACATGATATTCAAACAAGTAAACAGACACAGTACCCACATAAACTTCCTCACCGTAAGACTTTTATAACCTTATCTGAATGTTTCATCCCAGAACTATTTACATGTAATATTTAATATGTTACACAGTTCAGTAATGTGTTTTCAAGTGGGCAGAACAACATGAAGGTTGGTGTTCACTTCCATGGCTGAAGGTGTAGAAAAGGTGTTATAGATATTTACAGTGGGTGAAGTTAATGCCACTACATATTGTCCTTCCTTTTAGCCTATTGTCATCTTTGGAAGAACATTAAAAAAACCCTAAAAAGAACTGTTTTCTGGTTTTAGTCAGGTGGTACCTGAGTGTAAGAGTGCTTAACACAAGAGCAGTGACCCTGAACAGAGAGACTGATGGACCTCCAGTCTTTGCAGTGTGAGGATTGTGAAGCTGATGTCGTTTGTGAGGTGTTGGAGATCTAACGACGTGAGACATTACTAATGACAAAAACTTGTAACACAGCTTTTTTCTTCCTGTTTTCATGTCCTGTAACTGACGACAAGCAGATAAAAAATGTGTAACAAAATGAAATAACACAAGAGTTGGAAGCTGGACCGCCTTAGAAATATGGCTGGTCTAATGCTTACGGAAGTCTGGGGTCACTGCAGAGACACCAGTGGAGCTGTGACGGCTATTGATTCAAATCCAAGCAATATATATATATATATATATATATATATATATATATATATTATTTTTTGCCTCTCTGTGTTCTAGGAAAATTTCGGTTTATTTGTACTTACCAGTTAATATTTTACCCAAAGAGAGTACCTTTAATCCCTTAAGCAGTTCTCTTATAAAGATACTAAGCAATGGCTCACCTAAATTGTGCCACTTAGTCATGATCACAAGAACACATGAGGTGTCAGCAGATGCTTCAGATAGTTCTGCTGCTTTCCATATGAATTCATAAGCCATCATAATAATAATCCTACTTCAACAGTAATAACCCTAGCTCAATTAATGTTCTTACGGGGCACACTTATCCTTTTCTTCCCAATAGTCTGCTATGGAAGGCAATAAACCATAGCAACTAGGTGGGAGACATCAACTGTATGGCAGGTGGGAAAAGTCAAGCTATCAAGAAACAGATGCTTCCAAAGGGACAGATTCTAGGAGAAGATCCTCAGGGACTTATCCAGGCAGCACTCGTGACAGAAGGGAACCATACACGTCCTATAAATGGAATTAATGTCCGACCCAGCAACTCCTGAATGTAGTCCTACTTATCTTTTGCTGACCCCATCATGTAAGGCATGAATGTCTAATTTAATTATTGCACCCTGTAGAGATAAGAATTGTTTTCCTTGCTTTTCTAAACAAGATAACATCAAAATTGCGATTTGGCAGGGCTCACTGGTAAGTTCACTGTGTTGCCACATGGAAAATTAGCCAGTAGAGCAACAACAAAACCAAACCCTTTTTAGTTAGCAAATAACTGAGTATCAGGACAAACAGCCTGGGAGAGCAGCAAGGAAGTGTGACTGTGACCCAACTTTTTAAACTAATTGGGCTTTTTGAAAGCCAGCTGGAGAGATGGAAGATGTAGGTGTACCTAAGGGCTTTTCTCCATCCCTTTCTGGACAGTCTGTTCAGTACTTCCTACCTATCTGGGTAGTAATGAAACAAATGTTCTCAAGAGGCAGTGCTGCACACCACAAAGGTGTACATGATACATTAAAATGAACTCATGATCATGTCTCAGGTTAATGATACCTGAAAATAATATCTTTTTTCTACCTCAAAGCAATATAAATCATTTTTCCATTTATATGATTATTCAATTCATACAACAGAGATTATTTCTGTTCCTGATAAAATCTATACATTACATTCAGTAATATTCAGGAACGCAAAAATAGTAATAACCTCCTACAGAGAGTAAATTTACTTGCTCTTCCTCAAGGCAAATGAAGTACAGCCAAGATGAATAGGGATGTGCTTTATTCCTTCCTATTGGCAGCTCTTCACTTCTGAAATCTTCAAATCTAGTACTTTCTGGCCTCTGTTAAGGGTTGTCAAGCTATTCTGCTGTGCTACAATGCCCTTTGGAATCATAGGATGTTCTCAGGCTGTCATAATGCAGCTCTAATCTGCACAAGGATACAGATCAGGACCAACTTTGAGTCAGTGGTGACACCATAGCTCTCCTCCAAGTCTGTGCACAAGCTCTCCAGTAGCCCAGTGAAACTCTGGAATTCATTGTTCTTAGGTCTAGGACACCAAAGTTCAAATATAGAAAAGTCTTATGAATGACCCATGCTCTAATGGCAGCCGTTGGGTCATGGAGATATTTGCAGCTGGATTCAGGGTACCCTGAGCTATAGAGTTATTGATTACACTGAACAAGAACTCAGGCTTATATTTTTCAAAGATTGCAATCCAGTGCTTGCTGCCTGATTTGAGGCACGAAAGGCTGATTTGCAAAGGTGTCAAGGTAAGCCTACCACAGTGACACGTTATATAAGCATTGTGTGTGCTCATTGCCTGTTCTATCAGAATGTAGACATATAAAGCTAAACTTTCCAAATGGCATATAATTTACATATGTAAGTTCTAGTTAGAAAAGATAAAAGTTATTATGAGTACTTTGAGATTTCACTACCAAAACTGAGCTGGTTTTAAGGGATTCAATTTTAGGTGTGGTCATCACCACCTGAAAGGCTTCCTTATAGAATCTCAGGGTAGGCATGATTGCTTTTTTTAACACCTATTAACTTTTTCAGCATTATAAACAAAATATGCCTCAGAATTCTTTCACCTCAACTTACAAAATTACAACAAAAAATTAATAAAACTTGAAGGATCTGTTTGACAACCAGGAATAAATCATTCATTGTTGTCTTTTTGATGTTTTACATAGCTTCCCTGAAGAAACTTTTTCTTGATGGCCACCATCTGTTGTAACTCCTAAGGGCAAGTTAGGACTCTGTAAGAGATCTGCAGGGCCCCCTAAAGCAATTCTGAGAAAAATGAAAGACTTATTCCAAGAGAGTTCACAAACAAAGGAGTTATTCATAGCTTCATTGCAGCTTGGAGTGAGGGTGTGAAAATATTGAGAAAGCTTTGTCACTGATTTCTAGTTAAAGCTTGCAAAACATAATTGCTTTTCAAGCCTTATTTTAGCTGGTAATATGTTTTAGTTTAAGTCACTGGTACATAACACATGCTGTAGGGTGGTTGCTACACCAGCCTTTCAGGTGGACAGCTGTAACTGAACAAGGATTAACAGGTCTTGGCTATATGCAAAAGGCTCACAGTGCTTACATACAGACTTCTCTTATGTCAGTCTGCTCCAGTTCTTCAGAACTATGCAACAGGCAAACAAAAAACAGCAGATGAATGGTGTTGGTGTATCCAAAATCTGTGTAGCTGACATTATGCCTGACACATGCTTGAAGTTTCTGGAGTGGCTTTAAAATACCTTTTAGGAATCAGTTACACTTCCATGGGCAGCCACAAGAGGAGAACTCAGTGTAATTGCTAGCCACCCCCTTGAGACAATGAGAGAGCTTGCATTAAGCACGTCCAGGCCTTCCCACACATGAAAAATGAGGTTATACAACAGGGTGCACCAATTTGTCTCTTGCACACTAGTACCGGTGACTAATAAAGTAACTTCTTAACTATTTAAAGTATTTATATTTAGCAAGCTATACAAAAGCAAATAGCAGGGGGGGGAAAAACACCACCACCTCTGCCCCATTATGCTGTGAAGCTTCCATGCAGATTTATGACATAAGAAAATCGTGTCTTGAAAGTGTCTTTCTGCTGAGGAAGAATGCAAAAGGCGTGTTTCCTAGAAAACGGTAAATTCAAGGAGCACTGTTTATTTGTAATCCAGACATTTTTCACTTAGCGGTGAAAAAGGCTTTCAGGAGATTGCTTTCTTCTTGAGGACCCCAGTTGCCAATTTTGATACTTTTAAAGCAGCATTTTCTTTTCCGTAAATGCTTTTCTTTTCCTTGTGGTAAACAAAATAAACTGACTGCTTTACTGGCAATACAATACATGAAGTCAACAAACTGCAAAAGAGGAAAACTGTCTTTCTTCCATTCCCCATCTGCTGCAGGCAGCTGAAGAGTTACTTATAGCAACCATAGATTAGGAAGAAAAATCACATTGCTGTAGGAACTGCCAACAGTAGACTCACTTGGAGAGCTTGGCTTTATTTGTAGACATTTCCAAACATTATTTGTTCTTTTTTAGGGCCTGTTTCAAAATCCGTCAAAGCCAGAGACAAGACTTCCTTTAATTTCAATGGCTTTGGAGCAGATTCACAGAGGAGAGCCTGTGGCACGTCCAGCTCCTGCATTTGTAGGACTATGTTTATGCAGTCAAAGTTCCAGTTGCAAAGAGAGAACTGGACAATGCTACAGAATCCATTCATCACAAATGTGAGCCAACAGCACCTACTGGATAGCGATGCCTAGTCTGCATCACTAAGATTGATGCATTTGAGTACAATCTCCTTCATCACAGCAATATTTTCAGAAGCAGGCTGTTTCTTATATCTAAAAGGACAAAATAGGAGGGCTGGCTGCCAGCTTCTGCAAAGCCTGGCAAGTCAGCAGGCCATGAAGCAAGGACTCTGAAGGAAGTATCATGAAAACATACAGTGGCCAACAAACTGAACAGCAGCTTCCCTTACCCTGACTTTTGCAATAGCTTCAATATAAAACAGTTGGGTTGGGGGTTCCCAAACTGTAGCCAATGAAGTTTTGTATGCAGGCCAAAAGGAACTCATTTGTAGACATCCTCAGCAGAACCCCCACTTGATAATCACAGTTGTACGGTCTCTTCCAGGAAGGGGATGGGTGTCTGGGCACTGACTGGGCCATATCCATCAGCTAATTAGAGTATGGATTCGCTTTCTCCAGAGGTGAGAAATCCAGTCCGAACAGTCATATCTCAGCTGCGCCATATACCCTCCCTATTAATCAGTCAGAAGCAATGCGGGATCTGCTCTAAGGGCTCCATGGTTCCATAGCTAAGGTAAGTCTTGATTTTCAAGTGCAGTAGGAAAAGAGACATCCCTCCACCACAGTGCATTTTCTCCCCCTTTCGTCTCCTCCCCACAACTGCCCTACACATTAAACACTTATGAACTTTGTCTTGAAAACCCTGACCTCGGTTCTGCTTTACTTGTGAGCAAGGTGAGTGAACTGAAAGTCCAGAAAGGATTTGGGATTGAAAAACACTCTCAAATGCTTACTGGATGCAGTACACATACTTTAATTTGCAAGAAAGCTTTACAGTTAGAGCTGCCTGGCATGCTGTCCAATACGTGCATTACCTTCAGCTCAACAGTGCAGTGCAGGTGGCATTTCTGCAGTGCGGGAATTCAACCAAACATCTCTGCTTCCTGCCTCTCTGTGATTCAGTAGCTGGCTCACTCATCCATGTCTAAATATAAGTGCATGTCCTTTCAGTGTCAGGTTATGGTGGTATAAATTAATAATAATTGCATCGAATTCAGTGGAGTTAATGCCAAGCACAGGAGGATTGCAGTAGCTAAAGGCCCTTATTTGGACTGCATTTCTGGTCACCCAGTGGCCTTGTAAACCTGATGGGTATCTTTTGTAAGGAAGTTCAGAAGCACTTAGGGATTTCAGCTCCTAAATGTTGCTGGGCTGGCTTCCCAAAGTCCATCAGCAGTCTTTGGAATGTGCACGTAGGGCTCCCAAGTAGTTGTGATGATTGAAGCATCTTTTCTAAATCACTGTTTTAACTTCTGTCCTTCTCTTCTACCTTCCAGCAGGTATAAATACTGTAGCTCTATATAGTTAACAGCTTAGCTTTTAACAGAATGCTTTTAAGGTATTTCATTTGGGGTGTGGAATTCTAAACAGACACAACACTTCAAAAAGATGCTTACTTGGGACAGTAGAGATTAACCTGTGCCTGTGTAAACAGGTGGACAGGACATGACACAATAATTATAGACATTGCATTAGCATCCAAAAGAAGCACCTCAAATTATAATTATTGAAAATAAAGCAATCTAAAACTATTACACGTATCTAGAGGACCACTGCTTTTTCCCATCTCATAATTCCTTGTGTTTCTCCTTTTGCTCATTCTCCTCTCATTCTTACTATTTTATCTCTTTGTTGCTGTAAAGATCTCCAGTTTCAATGGTCACACAATGATGCCTTTGATGTAGGAGCTTTATCTCACTTCCCCACATGTCCAACAGCAGCATATATCAACTTTTTCTTCTCAGCTCATGAGAAAAGCAGTACTCTAATTAATGTATTCTTTTCAAACTTACTTCACTGGAATGAGACATTTACACAATAGACCTCACAATGGCCATTACAATGACTTATCATCAACACCTGTGTGTATCCTCAGACACAATCACCATTATGTGTCAGAAGCAATATGTTTGATGTTGTATTCTCCTGTTGTTCCAAGCAGCAAAGAGGAAGGAGAAATGCTGATGACGTGACATCTCAAGCTTTTGAAGGCAGCAGCAAAAAGAGAGGTGATGTGGTAAGTGAGACGAGTGCCATGCAAGGCACTGTGCTGAGAATGTGGCTTGGGATCACAGCTCTGATTTCTCTTGCTCTATGTTTGCCCGTGGAGGAAGCAACTGCTGATGAAGGAATCCCTTGCTCAAAGTACCAGCTAGCTTTCAACCATGCATGCTATGAGTTTGTTAGGCTCCAGCGTACCTTCGCAAGCGCCCAGAGCTGGTGTGAGAGAAGAGGAGGGCACTTGGTCTTTATTGAAAATGAGGAAACCCAAGAGTTCTTGCAAAAACATATTGCCGAGGATCAGGAATGGTGGATAGGACTGACCTCAGACTCCTTGCTGAACGAAACTTCTGACGGTGGGTGGTTTGGAAATCATGTCTGCTTTAAAAATGTATGAGTGCTTGCTTCGCATGGTAACAAATGCAAAAACTTACTTCCTCTGTAGGCACCTACTGAAAAGCCACTGTCTCTTGTTTTTGTAACTTCAGATTTACGTTAAGATGTTTTTAATTGCCTGCTTCACTTCCCAGTTGCATGTTGTCACCCTTTCCATTGGGTCTTGTGGTTGTATGAACACATGGTGAGTTAAATCCATTTCCTGACTTAGTGAAAAAAATGTGCTCTGTTAGGTCTCTAGGGGAAGAACAAGCTGAGACAATTTATCACATTAGGAAGTGCTGCAAGATCTGATGCAAGGGAAGTGGTGGAATCTTGAGGCTGGGGGCACAGGGAGAAGTGGTGGTGGCTCCTGTAATGATTATATCCAGTTAACATCTAGTTGAAGATTCCTACATGTACTAAACCACCTCTGTTTCAGCAGGAGCAGGGCTACAGACTCTGTAATTGTATTAAATGTGGAAAATGAGCATTCAAGACACGCTTACTTTGTTCACAGGGTCAATGATTTGGCTGGACACTTCAGTTATAAGCTACAGTAATTGGTACAAGGATCAGCCATCTCCCTTCTCATCCGCATGTGGGTACATCCTGAAGAATGCCAAGTACCAGTGGGGTGTGACTGAAAACTGCAGCCAGGAATTCGACTTCATTTGCGAGTTTGGTAAGATACACAACAGCTGGATCTGAGAAGTGAACATGCATGTTCCCAGCTATGCATAAATTGCCTTGTTGCTTTGAAAGTGGCTGCTCAATAACTAAAATCAAGCTTATCAAAAGTGAACAAGCAAAAAGCCATATAACCGCAGCAGGTGCTCTTTTTCCAGTGTGCTGATGTTAAGATCTGATACAAACAAAGGAAGAACCAGGAGATGTAGGTGCTTGACAGCTAGCCATTAAGGCCCAGGTTTCCAACAGAGGCTAGTAGAATAGAAACTGATTTGAGAGTCAATCTGAATGTGTAGCAGTCCATGTCTGCAGTGGACATAAGGTAGCTAGTTTAAAGTCAGTTCGAGAGCAAAGCTTTTCTTGTTTCTTCTCAGAGCCTTCCACCAGCTGAAGTCTAAGGGCTTCCTCAGGATAAAGAAGCAGAGAGGAACCTGTACTTCCTGGTGGCATTTTAGTGCTCAGGCAGAAAATCTGCAGACCCCTTTGTCTCTTAATTTGTGACCTGGAAAGGAATGCCAGCATTGCCATCCCATTCCACATGTAGATACAAGGGAAATCAGTGTTCCTCACACTTTGCTCATAAGCCAAGCATTTTAAACTGTAACTAGAACTAAGGTCATAAGCACTGGAAGGACAGTCTGGCTGTAGGTTCCCTCATATAAAAAGCCTTCAAATCTCGTATGCGAGTACAGGTTTCCACAAGCCCTAGAATTGCTACTGCTCTTGTACAGTACTGTACTGCTTCTGATGCAATTAACAAGTCTTTCCACAATCAGCAAAATTAATAACATTCGGTTTCCTGTTCTGACTTTCTGTTCTACATCCTCTCCCTCCCCTCCTCCTTCAGCACTATGGGTCATTCCCATATTCCCAGCATGTCCTACCTCTACAAACACTTCTCACTCCCTCAGTTCCCTCCACACCAGTTCTGTGACTGCTCCAGAGCTCCAGCTATATGTGCTGGCAGTTGAATCCCATATTGTGGATTCAATAGACAATGGGCTGTAATCCCCACTCCTATTAGAAGCGCTGATGTGACTCTTTCTCTTCTACCTAGCTATTGATTTTTACGAAATTTTAGGGTGTTTTGAGGTTTATATCTATAAGTCAAACTTGGCTGAAGATGACTAACATTAAAAATAATGGGGAAGAAGAAACTGGCAGACAGCACAATTCCTGAAGCTTATTTTCCTTGCAAAACCAGACAAATTGTTTTTCCATTACACCCACGGTAGACAACTATCTGTTTGTAGGGAAACTGCCATCTGTTACCATAGGATCTGAATTCAAGCCCATAACATTCAAAGAGTGTTTGCATTATTGAGCAACCATGTCCTACACTACATCCATCATTCCATTACCCAGGAAACCGAGAACAGAGTGAGGAAATTATAGCCTTGTTTTCAGTATCTACAGGCCATGGCCATTCATACACATACAGAATTTAATAACAGGATAGACTCCTTTTTCACCAGCTCTGCATGCAAGGAATTAGGTTAAATATCCCAAAGAAACAGGTACAATCTTTGTATTAGTTTCCCTAGGTGCTGAATGTATGGAAGCTCTGCAGACCCAGTGATCCTTAACACCTTCATTCACAGCTACTGTGAAGCTTGGTTCACATTAACATTGAAACATCAAATGAATTGTATAGGTAGCTCCAAGTGATACCACTGTTTGAATTTAATATCTCTGATTCCTGGTAACTTACTGACTTGATGATTTGAGCTAGGTATGTGTGCAACCAACCGAACAGTCAGTGTTCTGTCTTCATCTTTTCTTTGATCATCTATCCCAGGACAATTTGTGCTTCTCAATGCAAATAAAAACTTTCCTTATTATTATTTCTTATTATTTCTTTTCTTCCATTTGGTGCTGTGTAGGTTAGCAATTTATTGTAATAAAAGTATACATATTGAACTAGGGTTTGTACGTAGGAACACAGACTGAGTTCTATGCATTTTTCCATAGAAAAGCTGCTAAGATAGCAAATACTATGAGAACACTACGAAAAGCAAAGAACAAAAAAATGCTTGAGATGATAGTCTGTATGAGAATTGAACAGAAAATTACTTTTCAAGCTTATTTAGAAAGCTCTAATCTGTAAAATGATCATGTTGCTATAGTTACAGCCAGGCTTAGATTTAGCCTTTAAATAACAATAGCACACAATTACTGCAGTGTGCACACATCCGCACTGGTAATCAAGGTTCTTAAGAGGAATGATCATAACAGCAACTGCAGGACAATGTTTAAACCTGAGACAGCTGAAGCAAAAACATTCTTTTGCAACACTCTCATATGAGAGCAGCCTTTCACATCCTCCTCTACAGGGTGATAAGTATCCTGATTACTATAGGAAACTAAGAATTCTGAAAGACAATTAACTGTCCCAGATTAATCAAAGAATGAGGTGTATGCGTTTAGAAATATGACCTTACTCTTTCGAGCAGGTGTGCTGAATGAAGTCAGTCTAATATCACACAGGAACAAAGATCTCTCTGTAGCAGAAATGGGATCACGTCCCATACTTAATATGCAAACTGTTCTCCACAGCAATTCCCTGAATTGCCACAAGACTCTTTTGGAAGTAAGGAATAACTAAACCTTCCTTACTGCAGGTACTGCAGGTGAAAAAAATGATAAATGTTTTCCACAAAAATGTGCATACTTTTTGGTTAAATATTTTTGTTTATTAAAAATGTTGTCTTTTTTGTTAAAAACAGTAAAAAACATAGATCTATTATGCTGGATTTAAAAAAAAAATCTAATTCTTTGTTCTTTCTTTTTTTATTATTTTCTTAATTGTTTAGCTTAAAGGGAGAAAGCAGAGAACAGGGAAACAAACAAAAAAAATAGCATTTGCAGGAGAATTGTAGCAGGATTTTTCAGAAATTGAAAAGGTTAATTCTGAATTTTTTTCTCTTATTAGAATCTGACCAGAGCATTGCTTGTGATAATTACAATGCCACTATACAGTGTGGGTCAGGAGAAGTCATTCAAATTAGAGACAGCTTCTATGGACGGAAGACCCCCCACTACTGTGTATCGGAGACTCCTCTCCAGTATGATACAGAAGAAGGCTGTAGCTGGATCAGTGTCAAAGACGAAGTAGCAGGTAGTGTGTTATGGTATTGTTTGCCAGAAGCATAGAGTGAGTGCCAAAGTTCCTGGTCCATATAATACTTTATCTTGTAGTTCAGTAGAGTTAGTGAATGGGAAAGTGGATTATTCTTAAAATGAAGGGAATCACAGAGAACTTCTGACATAGAGGGGAGGTTCCCACAGGAGGCTGGATAGAAAGGAGGGACTTTGTGAGGAGCAAAGATACAGGGAAGTAGAAGGGAAGCAAATGGAGAACAAGGGAGGACCTGGTTCCTGTCACCGTGTGAAGAAAATATGTGACACCAATTCCCCGATGAACTCAGTGGGAGACCCTAGGTTTGACTGAGATGGAAGAGAACATAATCCACACAAACCTAACTCCAAACCAGGAGAGGTGAAAATGCTGGCACCCACAGAGACACGAGGGTAGGAGGGATCTGATGCTGCTACCATGTGCCAAGTACACAGCACACTGCAGCTACAAGGCTCCTCTGTCAACGTGACTGTGGCCTGTCCTTATGGTGATCCTTGGGCTTTCAGCCAAAATTAAACAAAACATGTAACTTTTACCCTCTCCAAATCCAATAAAGTGGGATAGTGCTGAGAAATGACCAGGCAATAAGGAACACACAAAAGTCAAAGCGATACTGGGAGCTTGTCTAGAAATCAATGCCATGGTATTGCTTGCCTGCCCCTTTTTGTTTCTGTCATCATCTCTCACCTGAGTTGTTTTGACAAAGACAAAACACACTAGTTCATATAAAATGGTCCTTCTTTCCAGGCCAGTGTCATGGCCTTCAGGCCTGCCAGGTGGCAGCAGATGGCACATTCTTTGGAGATCCTTGTCCAGCTTCCAGAAGCTATTTGTCCATTCAATACCACTGCAAGGAAGGTAAGTGGGAGGGGGCTATCAACCTCAAAAGCCTGTTCTGCTCTTTCCTGTAACAGTGTGACCAATGATACTTAAAAATGACTGCTCCATCCTCAAGGAAGAACCTGGAGAAGCAGTGACCACTAAAAATAGGCACAAAAATGTAGCTTTCCTGTCCTAACTGAGGGGTTGTGATAGGATGCAAAGACAGGAAGTTCAGTCACATAAAACACACTTAAATGAAATTATGTTCAGAAAGAATAATCTCGATCAGTAGGTATGGAAAAGAATCAGCTCCTTGTCACATCACTAATACACTCGAATTAGCAGCAGTATTAGCTCTGTTTTGAAGACGGCCTGCTCTCAAAAAATGAAAACGAATTAATGCTGTAAGAAATGTAGACAAACAATGGCACTGAATTTTTGCGTTATATGTTACAGGTCTGCAACTGGTTGTAACAGATACATGCTTTGTCTTTGAAAATATCACAGTCAGTTTGACCTGGCTGCTCTCTCCATACTCTGGCAACATTTCCTGCATCATTAGCACTGGAGATGGACACACCGTTGATCCTTACTACCCTCTAACGTAAGATATAGCCTTCCTGTATCATCAAACAACTGGTAAACTTCGCTGCTTGCATTCTATTGAACATTCCATGTTTCTTAAATAAGATGTCAAAAATTAATTAGATTGATAACAGACCATACATACAAGACATTTGGATTCTACAGAAACTTGTTTGCAATTAACACAGAATTATATGTCAAGCTGCCAACCACAATCTTTCTTTCGCTTTTATTTTGACAAGTGATTTGTGTTTCTTACTAAGAGAATTTATTCCAGATCCTAAGACAAAAAACAACTGAAAACATGTGAGTAGTTGCCAAAGAAACAAGAAATCATTGATTTCTTAAATTAAAAGGGTATTTTTTTCATAATATTTAAAATAATGCAGTGGCATTCTGGAGGGTTTTTTTTTGTTCTAATTGCATAAAAATTGTGTCTTTAAAAGATCAAACATTTTTCTGCTGGATTTAAAAGTCAGATTTTGTCCTGGTACTAGGAATAACAGAGAATGGCTCTAGAAATTAATTTGTCTACTAATGAAATCCTAGTTGAGTCAACTGGAAAGGTAAGAGTAGAATGAAAACCAAAAGGTAGTAACATACTAGAAACAGTTAAAATAAACGTTCTGTCAGAGCTACAGACAAGCGCTTGTAAAGAACGTGAAAAAAAATCTTTGATAGTGAGCCTTTACACAAAATACATTTACTAGCTGTAAGCAAAGGCTTGTTGTTTTATGGAAAGATCTTTTACCTCACTAAGTCACTCACAGTCATACTTTTCTGTTTCCTGTGTCCAGTCTGAAACTTGCTCTTAAATTATCTTTTCTGATCTGATCTTGTCATTGGCATGCTCTAAAATGAAACCTTTTTCTTCATTGAAACAGCTAATGAAAAATATGCATTATCAAGGATGATATGCCCTGATCTTTTTTGCATTTGCTAGGTGGTACCATGATAAGATGATAAAGAGTTCAGAGAGAATAGTGTCAGGAATAATATTTATTTGCCTTCCATGGTGTATGTCATTCAAGAAGGACATCCTCAGGTCCATTGCACTATCTCCCTAAGCTTGTTAGTAATAATAGCAGCTACCACAGACTTCATACCCATTCATCTCCTATTGCTATCGTGACTGGAGCTGCACCAGACCCAGGAGTGAAGAGACATTTTTGCTGCCTCTTCATAGGCAAGTGTAGAAGTAGCTGCACATGAAAGAAATAAAAAACCAAGGGAGTGCTCTGACAACATGCTGAGCAGCTTCCACTGATTTATCTATGAGACAGTAAATAGCAAATAAAATAAAGAATAGAGAATTAAGAGCACTGTTACATGTCCTAATGTGCAGTCATATGTCTGCGCTCAGAGCTAAAATCACAACCCAGATCTAATGTTGCATGTTACTGAACTGTAATCTACCTGCTTTACAGCACAATCTACCTACCCTTATCGATATGCTTTCAGAACGACCACCCCAGTACACAACTTTAATGACACTGTAGCTGGAACAAAGCAACATTCTTCAACCCTAAAAATTCTACATAAATAGATGAGGGATTACAGAGAGAGTGCTGAGTCAGAAACATGGGAACTGTGACCGCTGTTACCACTTAAGGCTAAGGGCCTCCCAGGACAGTATTTCACAACAACCAGCTGTTCTCTTTCTGTTCTAGACTGGTCAGCAATGTCACATACAGATACTCATCTCCTGGGGAGTTTACTCTCTTTGTGGAATGCACCACCAGCGAATGGCACGTGGTGGCACAGAAGCGGGTGACTGTTCAAGATAAGATGGATCGACTGAGCATTACTGGGTGCTATAGCCAGTATGAAACTGGGAACAGCTCTCACTGCCGTACACTGTATGGGGAGTTGTTGTGGATTCAAGTTGAACTCAATGGAGGTGAGAGTAATTATCTGCATGATGTAAATGCCAGGAGAAACATTACACCACCCATGGGATAGAAGCAGGATTTTCATTATGCAGAACAATGCTTCCTTTTAGTGGATGCTTTCCCTCTAATTGTTATATTCCTGCAACTGCACGCTCTCAGCTCCATTGGAGGGGTTCTTTCTCAGGGCTATTACACCACCTCAAACATAAGCATACGACCTTTTTTCCCTCTGCACAGAGATGACAAAGCATGAGCATAACTTTAGTCACACACATGAAGCAAGCAAGAATATTTTCATATTTCAAGATAGGAATACATAGAATTGCTTCTCCTAGGGTATGAGGTTTCCACACTGAGCTGATCACATTTGCTGGTGTACATTTAATTCCTGGAATCCACATATATATATGTTTAAAAAATAAAATTCAGTAGTGTGTGCTTGAATTCTTTTGACTGCCCTAACACTCCCAGCAGAAAACATGACAGAATTCAATAGGGAGTCTTAAAGGGGCACAAAAGCACTTGAAGTGACTTTATTAAAAGTGACTGCATTGCTGCAGTGCTCTTGGGACTCCTTTACAATACCTGAACGCTGCACAATCCAACAGCCTATTATGCAAACTGTGAGAAATCTGAACTGTCTTTTTGCAGGCAGTGGAGTGACCTACATCATACTGGCAGATAACATGACACTCACTGAATCCAGTGCAAAGGAAGGAATTGTCCCTCACAATCTGACACTTGACAGCACCTCTCAAGAGCTGCTAGGCCCAGGGATACATCAGCTGGAAATACGAGCATCCAGCAACACAACTGCATCAGACATCTCTGAGAGCATTGCTGTTCACCTGATTGAGCCAGTATCTGGTCTCCATGCCGCATTAGTTTCTCACACTCTGCAGCTGGGGGAGGATTTGGAGGTGAATGTCTCTGTGACTCATGGTGCCCCAGATAAGCTGAAGTTTGAAGTGACTGGATCTAATGAAACTCACTCTCACAAAGAAGATGGCCCTCACGGGGAACCCCGGGTGTACATCATTCCCATGAACTCTGAAGGTACAGCATGCTGACATCTTCTGTATTTCCAAGACACTCACAGCTGAGTGGAGGAGCTCACATAAACAGCATCCTGGGGTAGGGGATTACAGTACAGCTGAATTTGGTAGCTTTTCTAACTGCTCAGACTTGGTCTGCAGAACAGTGTGAACAGCACAGTCTTACCCACTTGTGAGCAAATACATTAAACTGGCAAATGGGTCTCCACACAGAGACCGAAATCAAGGCTTCACCTGATTTTTGCAGTAAAAAATGCATATTGCACCAGGGTTTCTTTTTTCATGACATGACCTGATTTAAGTACAAATGATGACATTTTCCTCAATCAAACTGTTTTCCTCCTGTTTGTTCATATGTGTAACTTTTTGAGTCTGCACACCTCTGCCTTTTACACCACAGTAAACAATAATCTGAGGAGATCTCAGTGAAGAAAAGGGGAGCTTTTCTCTGTGTCATCTCCAACACTTAGTTTTTGTTGGACTTATGAATAAGCTTTTTAGTAATTTTTTCTTTCCATTATTAAGAAATCAGAGTCTTTAAAATGTGAGATTAAGGAGAATGTCCTTAACAGTTAATTCAGTGGCAGACAATAGAAAAGTTTCCTCCTCTAATGAGCTATTAAAATCCCATGCCAAAGCTGGAACACTAAAGCTAACCATCATTTCATTTTATGTTTTAAAATTATTCAATATTGAAAGTGTTACTGGGTCTCCTTATACCCATCTTAACATCCCTTCCCTTCAGGCAGAAACTTTCAAACAAGACAGCTGCTCTCTCAAGATGCCTAAACTCACTTGGACCACAGGATTTGCACATCCCTAGTCTCCTGTGTGGTAATATCATAGCCAGCTGACAAAGAATAGCATTGCAAGTCCTAGGACAAAGGCATCTGAGTTATTAAAAAGCTGAGATAAAGAGGAATAACATTCCTTGAAAAGCCTTTCAGCAGTGGAAACTCATCACAAAACTGTCAAAGCTATTAACAGAAAAGAATAGGATTTTCTTCATGAATTGGATTTTATATCCTGAACATGATGGACTGGTCCCACTGTTATTCTTAACTGGCTGTTTGTCTTCTCTAGGTACTTTCCTAGTGAAAGTGGTGGCCATGAATGCATTCTCAAACATGAGTGTGGATCTTGGGTTCATAACTGTGCTGGCAAACAGTTCTCATAAAAAAGGTAATTGCACTAATCTGGCCGTGCTGGGTTTGACCACATATGTGTCTTTTTGCAATCAGAACATTTCATGGAGTGTTTATGGTTTGCATCTAGTAATTGCTTTCCTTCCAATAACAGTGCTGAAAACATATATGGAGGCTTCTTCCTGATGAAGGCAGATTCTCTGGCTTTGAAGTAGTCATAAATTATCATCAGTCTGAATATGTTACACATCACACATTTGCTGGTTGTCCTAGAAATAATTAGTGAAGTTTACAGCTTGGGACATAGCTCTGAAACCAGGAAATATTTGCATCACAGCAGTCTCATAAATTACTGTCAGTAAATATTTCTAGATGGCTCATCCTTACATTTACAAAAGCAGATTATAGCAGTAATACGGTGACTTTAGTATTAACTTCACTGATACTTTTCCTGTGCTTTCCCTCATTTTTTCTTTGTACGTATATGAAACTCCATCATGTGAATTTATTTTGATTTTCACCATTATGTTTGAAGAATCAGGATCATCTTTTTTATAGTATGTGACTAGTTTGTTGTTGCAGTTTTACCTATTGTAACAGGGCTGCTTATCACAGTTCTACAGTCTGATTCTTACAGCACATCTTTCAGACTGCAGGTCATCAAATCATGTGTATTTAAGTCACATTCACTGGAGATGTCTGAGAGCTTTATGGATACCACTAAAATATTTGGCTCTTTATTGTATTTAACAGATTCTGTTAAGGAAGAAGGCATCTCTGAAACAAATACCCAAAGGACAACTGTAAGCATTATTTACAGATCTTTCTTTAAGATTGGAATGCTTAGAAATTTTTCTTATCAGTAGAAGTGCTGCATAAGATAATGAAAAGAAGTATCTCTAGTATACTCAATTATGAACTAGATTTTCTGTGCCCCATATGGTTTAACATAAAATCTACAATAAAAGCCTCTGAGACAGGTGTGTTTACAGGCATTCAATCTACAATTCATAGAAGACTGCAAGTAACAAGATTAGAGAAAATGAACTCTTCACAATGATTCAGTTTTAGAAGTTGCAATGTGCTTAGATGGATTTCTTTATCTACTTCACTAAAGCAAAGCTGTCTTAGAGGGGCTATACTTCAAGCAGAGTTTAATATATTAGTATATTGTTTCTAAGTGTTTTCTGCTTCTGTGTTGGAATGTTTAAGTTACTTTGCAAAGAAGAAATTTCCAATTTATGGCAAACTCAGTAACTAATGATACACCAATTGCTAGAAGCTGCAAAACTTTAATAAAATTACTAAATAGAATTTTTTTTTATCATAAAGGTCTAGTTTTTAAGTATAACGCTAGCAGCAAATGTCTGCTACAGAAGATGTGCTGCTTCACAAGATGGCATGATGCTTTACAGATTGCTTGTAATAATATAAAAAACCAGAGAGACATAAATCTAACTCAGAACTAAGTTTATCACAGTTTGTTGCACAGAAAGACAAATTCAGTCACCTCCTTCTTCTCTTTATAGCTGTAATGTACCCAATTCAGATAAAAAAGGAATGTACTAGAAGAGGTACTAGAAGGCAAGTGATTGGCCAGGGGTTAAAAGTCTTGGTCCAGAAGTGGAAAATTGAGAGGAATTCGTTTCACAACTACCTGCATTAGTTTTGAAAATGGAGCTGGGCTCCTGAGCCACTTTGCATTTGGGAGTATTTTGCCACAGAAATTCTCTGTGTCATCTGCTTTTATTCCCATAGCTTTTACTCCCATTCTACATACAGGGAAATACCATTTAAACTACAGATCTGCATACAGTGATTTGGAGTTTAAACTTTAAGACCTTTTTCATTACAAAGAAGTAAGATACGTGTTTATACATGATCCTGTTCTAACTAATATTTACTTATTATTTAGGATCACAAAAGAAAATGCAAAATATATATTAAACCAAGTCGCCATGTGGATCCTTTCACAACTGTTACACTTGGCTGGCCAGACAACAACAGTAATTCCAGTTTTCTTTGGTCCTGCGGTATGTGCTTTTCCTGAACTTTACACACCAGCTTCTATTTGATGAGTAACAAGCTCACTATCATGTCAGATCATGTGAAAATCTGACTAAAGGATGGTTTACCCTCTGACTTTAATGTTTGCCACTCACTGTACATGAATGTCCTTCTAATTTACCCTGGTTTTAACACTGAACTAATTATTCTATATAATATGGATTAATACTCATTGTCTTTTCCCAGAGGTTTCATTTTTTCAAGAGCTGTCTAAGCCCTCACCCTCATAGCCAAGAACTAATCCCAAATGACTTACATAGTTAGGCATTTACAAGGTACACGTGTCTCAATAAACCAGCAAAAATTAGCATTAAACATGATGCAAAAACTTTTCTGGCTGAAAACTGATTGAGATTCAGGACATCTGTGTTCCGTCCCCATATTTATCCCTGACCTCATGTATTACTTCAAAGAAGTTAGTCTGTACTCTGAACTCTGACTACCTACTCTTTAAACTGGGTCTTGGAAACTTGTTTGCTCCATAAATCTCTTTGAAACCTATGGCAGGGAAGTCCTTTATAAGGGACCTGGGATGTTATGACTATTCTAATTATAAAGGAAATGTTTGTGCAGGAGCTTGCTGGCCTGCATGGAACGAATGTGTGCAGCAACAGATAATCCTAACCAACCGAAGTGAGGTGCAAATCCCACCCTCCTGCCTCCCTCCTCCAAAATCAGCAGTGACTGTCACGGTTACAGTCCAAAACCATGGCGATGAAGAGGGGCAGGATGAGCAATGTCTCTATGTGACTGCAAAACAACGACTGCAACTGGAAATCAGGTCTGTTTTAAAACCCAAGTATTCACTGCTTAATATTATTACTGAAAAAAAAAAAAATAGTGCAAGGTCACAGTTACCAATAATTACAATAATAATGAAGTGATAATGTACTTATTGTTGTAAACCTATTTTAGGAATTATCATCATAGGAATTACAGACAAAATGGGTCTTGCTGTATTTTCCAGTCCATATCTCTGAATAAAATCTTTTTATAAACTCAATAATATTCTTCCCAAAACCATTTAGGGTTTTTGACCCCACTATATCCTTTCAATGTTGGATATTTCCATATGCAAACCTCAATGAAATAATGGGAATAAATGCCATAAGATATGTCTGAGTTTTGTTTGTACTGTTTGTACTAGACACCCAAATATACATTACAGCCTTAAAAGTATCTGTTCTTCAAGCCTGTTTTTCAAGACTGTAGTGCCTTATTAAAGAACAGTGGCAGTTCAATGATCTACTCATATAATCATGTAAGGAGCTTAAACAGAAGCAGGCTTCATTTGAGAGCCTGAATCAGTTTTGTGACATAGTTTGCAGGTTCTGGGCCACAGTCATGTTGAAAATGGAGATGAAAGTTGCTAAAACTGTTGCTTTAAAATCAAGTATTTTACCATTTGCAAGCCATGTGTCCTTTGTCTCATACTGCAGGGCTTTTGCAGAGTAAAACCAATCAGCATCAAGGACTATGACATCTCACACAGTTACCCCCTGTAATACCATCTTACTTCCTTACAGGTGTGAGGCAAACTGCAAGCCAGTGAATGCTAGTGAGGACGTTGTTTTGAGTGTCTCTGGACAGAAGGACTCCCAGGCCATATATTATAACTGGTATTTAGATAACACATTCCAAACCAAGGTGAGAGCACCACATTCACCAGAAATACTGCACACATTAAAACAAACATCTATCTTGAGCGAAAGCCATAAGAGTGATATGTTGTCAGATGGATTCTCTGCAAATAACAGTGAAGACTGAGACAAGAGGGTTTCTGGTTTGGAAGGGGTTATAATGATGACCACCTACCCTGCTCCTGATACATCACAACAGAAATCAGAGCAAAGTGTCTCTAGAGTCATGTTTTTCTTTCCTCTCTGATTTTCCAGCCTATGGCCCTCCCTCCAGCCTGTGGCCTGACTGGTTTCTGGCAGACCTCTTTGAATTTGCTTCAAAGCAACACATCCTTGTTGAGAATAAACTGCTCCTTCTTGCAGACACAGGGAGAAGCTTTTCAGATTAAAGTAACAGGTAAGGGCAAGCAGGGTTTTTCCGACTATCTTTGAGTTTAACTATCACACTGATGTTACACACACAGAGCCTTGCTGGTGAATATGCACTTAAATTAGTCCACAAGTTGAAAGGTGTTAGTTTATATGTGGGTTCTCTAAAATAATTAAGAGCTAAGTTTGGTCAGGGCTATTGCACAGCAGGACAAATTCAGTTTTCTTACTCCAAGCTGTTAATAACTTTGTTAAGGCCCATGTGGTAATGAAGCTATGCTAAATGCTTGAACAAATAATACAGCTTTGCTTCATAATGCAAACACTGCTATGTTTATAAGCAGGAAGTCCTTTACTGTCAGAGTGGTGAGGCACTGGCATAGGTTGCCCAAAGAAATGGTAAATGCTTCATCCCTGGCAGTGTTCAAGGCCAGGCTGGACAGAGCCTTGGGTGACATGGTCTAAGGTGAGATATCCCTGCACATGGTAGTGGGTTGGAATTTGATGATCTTAAGGTCCTTTCCAACCCAAACCATCCTGTGATTCTATGCTGTTAATAGTTCTTTTCCTCTTATGGCTTATTCGGTAGCAGGATTTCATTTCTGATTAGGCCCACCCTGGTGTTCCTGATGCCTGCACAAACAGTATCACTGCTAAGCAGGCTAGATTAATGTCTGAAGATCGGTGCTGCCGAGGCACGATCAATTGCTGACGCTCTGCTCCTTCCACTCCCAGCAATGACTCAGCATGGCTATGGGGAGGAAACATACCTTGTCAGCACCGTGCCTCCGCCCCAGATCCCCACTTGCACTGTGTCTCCCAAGCAGGGATCAGTGCTCACCACGTTCAGAGTCTTCTGCAGTGCTCCTTGCTTGACAGGTTCATGCCAATCCAGTCACAACAGGCAGCTCACATACTGCTTCTACCTGAAACCAAGTAAGTCCTGAGGTGAACTGTTTGGCTAACTGCTTCTCCCTGTTCCTAACAAGCTCTGTTAACTAACGCAAACAAAAGCAAAGGCACAAGCTGCTCTGCTCCCAGGGAGACAATAATGATTCAGTTGGGCCTGTATAGAGCACGCCCAGAGTCCCCTGTTTAAAGACACATCGTTTTTAAACAGGAGACTGTTTAAAAATATGCCAACATGTGTGGTATCTGTTAGGTGACTCCCTCTTTCCTGTTTCAGATTCTCTCCTGGACTGTGGTCCGGATCCTGAACTCTTCCCAGTTTATCTTCCACTTGGAGAAGAGGAAAATGATTTCATTTTACATATGACAATTACTGTTAGCAACGTCTTTGGAGATACAGTTCAAACTAATGCTTCAGTGAAGGTACACAGTAGAATTACTTTATTTCAAGACCTCTCAAGTAGACACACAATTCACTTTTGGAGCTTATTCCTACTTTATACGTATCACTTCCTTCTTAATGTGACGTAATGACCATTCTCCTATCTAATAGAGACTATTCCCTGTGGACTTAAGGTAGACAAAAGAATCTCCCACTGTCCTTTTTCTAGAACAAAGTTTAAAAGATGATCTCTTTGGACATTGGGCAGCATAAGCTGTCTTTAGTGAGACTGGAGCTATTCTATGTAGACCCCAGAAAATCGCTTCTTCCCCAGTGCTCAAGTAAGGAGATCCTCATCAGACCTCTAAGACTGCACCATTAAAAACTGGGGAACACAAAGTTTTCTGTCCCACTCCAGCAAGGCTGTCAGTAAGACGATCATGGAAGGAGTTCAAAGATAATTATAACAGCGCTGGCAATGTTAAGAGCATATCTGATTTCTTCACAGGTTGGACATGCAGATATGATTGATGGGAATGTGACCCTGCAGGCTATTGTATCTGAGAAGGCAAACACCATCCTGAAAGACAGCAACAACAGCATGAGTCTTTTGCAGCTGTATAAGTCAGTGACCTCTGTCCTTAACCAGAAGAGCCAAGACGAAAGCTTTAACATATCTTTACAGACAAACACACGAAAAGAGGTCAGCCAGACACTTGTTTTCTTGCAGTACAGTGCAATATAATGGACTCTTCATATTCTTTGACAGCTCCAAAGTAATAAAAAGCTCATATATCACCACCTGAAATCAATGGAGGTTTCAAGGTTCCAGCATCTGTCTCAGTGTTTGGCACAGGTTTCAGCTATTTTTCACTATTTGCCCACATAAATAATTTGGCTTATCATCCATCAGTAAAATAATTTATTCTCAATTCTTATTTCATTAATGTAAACGAATTTGAACGGTGTTTGAAAACTTAAAATCAACTTGATTTTCCACAAACAATTTAAATATTAATAAAATGGCCTCTTCTGTGGGATAAATATCTGATTTTCCCCAAAAGTACTAGATGGCAGGTAATTTTAGTTTGTTCATTTAAGCTACCAGCTTATGCTTCAGTTACAAGCTTATTATTTGTACAGTGCTTTGAGTCCTTCAGATTAAAAGATCTAGAGAAATGCAATGTATCCATCAGTTATGATTCATTACTGGAGTAACATCAATCATGGCTCTGGTTTCTCTGGAAGTGGCATTTATAAAGTAATTCACATACATTAGTACAAATTCTCACAAGTAAATCTCCTTGCTATTAATGGATATTAAATATATAAATTCTCTGTACTGGGAGGTAACATAAATCTCATGATTACACAGTTACTAAGGCAAGTGGCATCTTGTCAGTAGACCTAATATCATTTCAAATGATTCTTGTTGTGGAGTCTTACTCTACCACATAATTTACAGCAAGCCTAGCTGTCAATGTACAGCACTATTTGCACAGTCCTAATTAGCATCTTATTCCTTTGCCTAATTATGCCTTTTCATCCCAAGCTCCGAGGGCTGATGCTGACAACTCTCTCTGCTGTTAATGTGACATCAATGCAGACTGTTCTTAAGATGTCAGAAGTATTGAAAGAAATCACTTACAGGAGTGAAGAGCTGTCTGTCTCAGCACAAGTAAGAAGCAATCTATATTATACCTTCTCACACTAACAATATGGACTCTATTGTACACTGCTGACCTTGAAAGAGTTTCAGTGCCTTACAATTATCTGTTCTTACCCATTTTTTCAAATGCACCAGCATGTGTATTTTGACCAGAAGGAAATGTATTTTTGCTGTATAGAGTAAGTGAATTTATTCAGATATTTACTCAGATATTTATTCTACAATTCAGGGTATAGGCATCTTACATTTTAGGATACATTTTTAAGACAGAAATCTTCACTTAGTCAGAGGCTTGTTAGGATGTATGTTGTATCTTGAAGAAAAACTGTCCAGCAGTGTTTATCTACAGTTTTCCAGATCCATTTGTCCCTGATCCATGCGCTGTCACAAAATGAATGTAGCAAGCTGTCAGTGAGGCAGGGACTTGTCAGCGCTCAGGGAAACCGGGCACAAATGCTCAGATTAGCCTCACGAAAGTATTTCTTGAATGTCATGGCAACATGGCACTATCAGTAGATTATGCTATTTATGCATAAGGAGTGAGTGTGCACATGGGAGGAAGAACAAACTGTTACTGGGGAAGTTTCACAAACATGCTGGCAATAAAAGGAGCTGTCCTGATTTCTGATGTATTATACAGTTGCAGCCAGACAATGGCTTGGGAGCATTTCAGCAGCATGTGGTTAACTTTGGCAACACAAGAGCATAGCTCAGATTCAGCGCTCACCCTACAGTAAGGCTCCTAAGCGTTTGCAGACTGTGGGAATGGCTATGTTCAAGCTAGCAATGAATTTGCTTGGCTCGCTCACCATCCTGGGCTGAAAGCTGGCCAGTGCTTTCACAATCACAAAGCAATCACTGGCTGCATTCAGGCACCAAATACAAACTGTAAAACTTATTCTCCCTCGGCACTCAGCACAGCATAAGGCCAAAGGTATTACTTGCTGTTAATCCAATAGGGTTTGTGAAAACTGAGATTGAAACACACAGTCACTTGACATTATAGTGATATTTTTTGGACACACCACTCAAGAATATAACCTAATTTACAACTTTACTGTATATCTAATCTGTATCCTTGCCCACTGTTTGACACACAAGCTTTGTTCAGATGTTATTAATCTTGATTATGGAATAAACCTGTAGAAGCAGGCTGCATTTTTCATGTCTGTGTTATGTTTTAGTATACCATGTAGCATATCATCTTTATTGGTGTTTGAGTATTACCTCAGCACAAATAAATATAGTAAAAACAGCATTAGCCACAAATATAATGTGATTACCTATGTTCCAATGTTCAGTAAATGACACAAGTGTCATTTACATTTTTGTCATTTGCGGTACCAACATATATAAACTTTTCCCCTTGTTTCCCATGCAGGTGGAAGCAAGCAACATTCTAAAAGGTGTCAGTGCTTCCTTGCTCACTGTAAACACAGAGGACAGTAGAGATGATCAGAAGCTAAAAGATGCAGCCGATTACCTATTTAACGCAGTAAGCAATGTTCTTAAAGCTTCCGTAGGAACCAGAGCTGTCAACACTTCAGTACCAGGGGCAGAACAGGTAATTTTGCTTTGGTTCAGGTTGTAGTGGGTTGTTTGTGTGAACATTCGCTTGCTCTGGAGGGTTTGTAAGAGGTCTGCTGGCTCTCATATTTTTAAATTGGCACTGGGTAGGGTTCATGGTGTCACCATGATGGACTTGGAACATCAGCCAAAACTCCACAGTTAGTTAGACCTGTTAGACTGACATCTGCTAACAAAGATGATAGAAGCCTCTTAAGGTTTATTACATTTAAGGCTGAACAAGACAGAGTACCAGGGAACACAGCAGCAGTGTAGGACCTCTAATGGACGACAAGTACACACAGACGTTTTTCAGATCTTATTCTATACCCTTCTTTCCTCCCATAATTCAGGGAAGCTACGGGTATTCAATATTCCTGAGTGGCCCCACTGCTTCAAAGCTGGAATCAGCTCTGGTTGCTGCTTACACTTTTCCACAAAGCCCACTCTGTTTTTCTACTCAGAATTATGCAACATGTTTGTTTTGTCCTATCCTTTCCTATCAAAACATGAATTGTCCCAGTTTCCTTTGTGTGACTGGACATACTTTAGGGTATGTCCAGTTTATTAATTTTCAGTTTATTAATTATCATCACTGCAAGGGAGTAGGGCATAAAATAAGTCTAACCTGAGAGAAAAGGTTATGAACTGTTTAGACTCCCCTGGGATAACACACTAATAACACACAACGCATTCTAGCTTCTGCAAGTAACTAAACCCTAAAGTTTGCTGCTAAAGGGCATTAGTGTTCAGAAGTACAAGAATATATTGAATTAAATTGATGTCATGTTTGTAGTGCTTCAAATTTCAGTGTGTACAGGTATAAATAATAGAACATAAATGTAAAAGCTGTAAAATATTTATTTCCTGTCTGCAATGTTTTAATAGGAATTACAGAAATTGAATTGCTGATTGATTGGAACAACTTTCTCTGAGTTTAAGTAGCACATCACCAAGTTTGCCAGCTTTGTAAGACACTGAACATCAGTATTTATTCCTTAAAGGACATAAAGGATGTAATGTGCCTTTTGATGATTCTGAAGAGCTCTGTTGCAAGTTTTACCCTCTAATCCTGTTCCAGAGTTCAGTGTCCCACCAGCTCCTGAATACAGTTGAAAATCTACAGAGTGCCCTTCTGTTTGGTAAAGAACCAGATGATGAACCAACAGTCCTTACCACTCCCTCTGCCACAATGTATACGCACAGGTAACAGTAACAGTGTCTCCCACCCAGGCTCCTCCCAGTTAATCAAATTTGCCCAAATATTCATTATGTTGCCCTTAAATGGAACCACCCAACTAAATATGTAGCATAATGACAACTTACATGACAACAGCATGTTTTTGTAGTTTATTTGACAAGAGTGCAAAGAGGCTGTCATTACTGATACTAGTAACAGCTCGGACTCTGATTAGCTTCAATACCACCAACTTAGAAATTCTCATGCTGTGTCTTCTACAACCAGTAGAGAATTTACTATTTCCTGGATGAGGCAGTAGTCACTTACCTTTGAAATTACGCAGAAAATTCATGTCATGTCAGTTAAGCTTTCTTTCTTTCCAAGTTTCCAATAATATGTTATACACAATTGTAACCAGCTTGGCAGAAACAAATAAAAATAATAATTAAAAAAAAGCATCCTGACAAGCATTTTCCATTCCCTATAATCATGCCTAAATTGTTTCCCGAGAGCCTGGGTTTCATCCATCCACATTTAACTGTGTATTTAAATCAAGAGCATGTTCACAGAGAAACCAGGTACGTCTTTCACATAAGTACACGTAGTTGGGTACAAGCTCCTATCCAGATACACCAATTGCATCTTTTTTTTTTTTTTTTTTTTTTTTATGCTTCTGTGGTGGCATTGTGTGGAATACAGATTAATGTACAAAGCATTTACTGGCAGAGCTAGAAATAGTTCTGCAACTATGTTACACTCATGGAGTTACAAAGCTTTTTCTCTAGATATGAAGTCCATGCTATTGACGTTCTTTCCTGTGGTTTGTTCCTTCCCTCTGCCTCCTCTTTCTTTTACTCTGTTTTGCTTGTCTCCAACCCTAACTGTACAGATTACAAACAGAAAACATGGATCGCACATCCATTAGTATCTCCAACTCCAGCGCTGCTAGCTTTACTCTTCCATCTGCTTCCTCTCTCAATATTTCAGGAGTTGATGATGAAACAGTGGATATAAGGGCAAGTAAATAGCTTTTCTCTGAATCAATATGATACACAACTTACATTTGCAATCTAGCAGTTTTAGAATCTTTTCTCCTTTTACAGTAAATACACAAACACACAAGTCATCCCTCCTGTCATGCCAAGAAAGTAATTTGAAATATTTTTGGTCAAAGAAGACTTCATTTAGCTTAATTGCATGAGGTTGGTTCAACAAGCTAAGGAGAAAAGTTTAACTTCCCCATTCCATCAGCCCCTCACATACACCCATGATTCATACTTGCATGGCTAGACAAGGCAATGGAATGAATCAACACCTATAAACCTATTTGCTGTTTGTTTACATCCCATGCTCTGTGGAGGACACAACAGCTCAGAATCCATGTCATCATTAACACTAACCTGCAGCAATCCTGTCTCATTCCAGCTAGAAATAGGTGAGTTTAAGGAACTCAGATCCTACACAAGACAAAAGTTCTGCAAATATCCTGCTAATAACACATCCCCTATCTGAATTAGGAGATGGTGTTTTCCCCCTCAGAACAATAGACTTTATGTTATTGTCATATTTTACAATACATTTTTAAAGACCTCTCTGGTCGATCTGACACTCTCAGGAAACACCTGCAAAAAAATATTTTTTTTTCACTGCAAGTTTTTCAGCTGTGCTAGAAAATGCCCAGAGCCCACTGAAACCAATGGAAAAACACATCCATTGACTTACCTGAGCACTAAAAGAGGCTTTTGAATTGTTGGACTTTAACGTACTCTTCCATGTACTGCTATCATAGCAGATGCAGACTTCTGTTCCTAATTCCAAGAGGGGTGCCACAGCCTAGCTTTGGTGCAGTTACTTTGAAAAAGGCTTATGCAATTGTGTTTCGATATCTGGTGTCTAAAAGGCAAAAGGGTGCCAACGAATGGACAACAATAAACACTGTTGTACACATAGCATGTTTCACAATCAAAATCACTTTCAAGGTTTGTGTTTAACCTACCTTAGAGATAAGGCAACTTCTTATTTAAATCTGGAGTCAGGTCTCTTTTAGGTTATGTCCTGTTTGGGTCTGAGCTCAAGTTTTCACTATTCAGCAATTTAAAGTGTGAATATATGAAATATGGATGACAGCTCAACTGATTTTTAATGTCTTGCTAACAGATGGTGAGCTTTGCCATGAATCCCTTTTTCTTCAGTGACACCAGTTTTGACATTAGTGGAACAGTGGGAGGTCTAAGTCTAACTGGTCTGGATGGCTTGATGATACCAGTCAGCAATCTCAAAGAGAACATTGAGGTAAATGCACTATTTCCTATTCCTCTCCCTCTTTTTTCAATTTTTCCTTTTTCTGTTAATGAACAGCCATTTGTGTTATCATCTTCTGTGAGATGACTGCAAATAGTGGTAGTGTTCATTATATCACATAACAGGATGTTGTCTCTGCATTTGTGATAAGAGGATTTGTGTGATGTGACAAATGAAATAATAGGTATTTATGTCTTTTCTTAAAGAGGAGGTATCTTATTCTTCATTTAAATGGATGTGAGAATGCTAATGGTTGTAGAAAAAGAGTCCAGATTACAGTCATTCCAAAACACAATGTAATGCCTTATTTCATCATCCAACAACTATGTGTTTATATTACTATTGTTTGGGCATCTTAGCTGATGTATAAGCTGACATCCAAATCATTTGTACATGCACTCCATGTAGCCAGTGTTTCAGTCATAATCTCAGCTTTTAGCTGAGAAATGCACCACAGGTCATAGTCTTTGGGATGAGTCTACACAGGTTTCAAATGAACTTCTCAGAGGTTAGCTGAGAGTATTGAGAAAATTACTCTGAAGCCAGTATTTTTGCTGGCCATGCTGTCCCTATATTATGAAAAAAGATAATCTAGCATGTGGCTATATTGTGCTCACAGACCATAGAAGCAAGATGCTTTGCTGTATTTAAAGCTATGTCTTTCTGTTTTAAAATAGATAATGTTACCAAGGCTTTCAGCAACTCAAGAAGATAAGATTCTGTTAAATCTGGGCAATTTTAGCACTTTCCAAGTCAATGTTACCTCAGAAAACACATCTATAGTCATCCACCTGGAATCTGAACGTGACATTCCATTAATACTCTACTTAGGGTATGCTTATCATCCAAATGAAACTAACTACATTTTGAAAAATCATCTGTTCTGTAAGAAAACTGCTGGAGGTAAGATAACTTGTTAGTGACCCATGAACATTGTGCATTCTGGGCTCATATAACCAAAAGGCATTCACCGCCCATAGCAAGCCAGGTACAGTCAGTATGGGGAGTGCTCATCCATGCATATGCTTAACAGCACATGCATATATTTGCAGAATGAACCTTGACCGTGAGTTCAGGCATCTGACTAGAAAGAAACCTCTCAAAGGAGTTTCAATCTGTCATGCTCCAGGGTTCCAGTCTTTAGTATTGTGTTCTACCACTGTTCACTAACAGAAGCAAAGGGTGGGATGCTTTGAACAATGAGTTGCTAAGAATTATTTCATCCCTGTTTCTTCAGTTTGTTTATTTGATTATATGCAATACATATATTTGATTATATGCATACTACTTCTTAGCATTTATATATGTACATCGAAACTGAAATATTTATGTTCAAGGTGAGACAAACACCTGGGTTGTTAGCCCAGAAGAACTCATTTTTGGAGAGGGAACCTACTATTTCATGGTTTTACAAGATATGGGAATGGATTCCACAGCCTATGACAGGCTAACTATAGCTGTCACTTGTTTTGCATCCCGCTGTGTGTTTTGGGATGAGCACCAGTGGAACTGGAACAGCTATGGATGTCATGTAAGTAGAGCCATATAAAACAATGGTTATATTATACTCTTCAAAGTCAGCTATTATAACCACCATCTTATAGTAAAATGATAGCACTGAACTCACACCATAAAAAAAAGATCATTCTGAGATGTTTAAATAAACTGAAGAAGTTTAGTCACACTGGGCTAAGCTCCAAATGACATTTCTATTTCAATTTCTTGGGATGGGCTTTTATATAAGAAGAAATAGGACCATTCTGACAAGGTTGTATTACATTATAATGCCTGCTTCTGGCTGACATTAGAACTAATGTTCCTTATTGGAACTCAAGCAATTCTTTTGTGTATAGTAGTTCTTCACAGTAACTTACCAATCTCAGCACTGTCTTTTCATTTGCTTGGTAAGTTATCTAATACTTTGAAGTCAAATATTTTATCAGGATTTTTTTTCTGTTTTTTAGGTAGGACCAAAAACAAACCCTAGAAGCACACAGTGCCTCTGCAACCATCTGACCTTCTTTGGGAGTTCCTTCTTTGTCATACCCAATGCTATAGATGTTAGCAAAACTGCACAGCTTTTTGGTACATTTGTGGACAACCCTGTGGTGGTGACAACCGTGGGATGCATCTTTCTGATATACGTGCTTGTGGTTATTTGGGCTAGAAGGAAAGACATCCAGGATGATGCCAAAGTAAGTCTTCAGCTAACAAAGACTGAATGTATTTAGGCCAATTGCCACTTTGCCTAGCCTGTTTTAATAGGAAGTCTTCAACTAGTCCTACTCCCTTCCCTATAATTCTGTTTACCAGTAAGTATACGTATTGCCCACAAGATGACAAACTCCTATCCGCAGCTTTAAGGAATTCATACTTACAGAACAGCTAACACACCACTTGTATTATGTCATTCTGCAGGTGAAAATCACAGTACTGGAAGACAATGACCCCTTTGCTCAGTATCGTTATCTTGTGACAGTTTTTACAGGACACCGCCGTGGGGCAGCCACAACCTCTAAGGTATCAATGGCATTGTGTGGTAAGACAGTTTAGGCACTCATTTAGAGAACGGGATGAATAATGGAGCACCTAAGTCTGTTAAACAGGACAGCTCAAATGGAACGTCTAATCCACAAAATCCTCAGATTTGATGAAAACAGGAAGAGCATGACAGAGGAATAATCATACATAGGATCCAGATGTGCAAGTCCTCACTTTGCTATCTTATTCTCCAGGTGACTCTCACTCTCTATGGACTGGAAGGAGAGAGTGAGCCACACCATCTAACTGATCCTGATACACCAGTCTTTGAACGTGGAGGAGTGGATGTTTTCCTACTCTGTACCTTCTTCCCTCTTGGGGAACTACAGAGTATTAGATTGTGGCATGATAATTCAGGGGACAGTCCATCCTGGTAAGTGGAGATCTGGAGATCCTGCGAAGTAAACATCCACAAGTATTTTTTTATAATGATAACAGTTTTCCTTCTCTAGCACTTGACAATTATCCTTTCTACAGTTCTAGAAAGGAAAGAAGTGTTAGTTTCTCATTTTTGCAGGTCAAATCATAATCTAAACTGCAGGACCAGGAGTGCTTTCCATATCCTGTGTCCACCAGGATGGGATGCGTTCTGTGCCTTACAGTTTAGACACAGTCTTAGAAGCCAAAGGCCAGAATTTGTCCTCCATAGTCCTGTTGAGTTCTGAATTTCACACAACTCAGTTACAGATAAGTGTGGCCTGTATGTTTTTTCCAACAGGTATGTGAATCGAGTATTGGTCCATGATCTGGCATGGGATCGGAAATGGTACTTCCTCTGTAACTCTTGGCTAGCTGTTGATATTGGTGAATGTGTCCTAGATAAAGTGTTCCCAGTAGCTACAGAACAGGACATGAAGCAGTTCAGGTACCTTCTATTTTATGTACATTTTTTTTACTCTTGATAGCAATCAGTCTAGAAAAGCAGGTATGCAAAAAAGATCACACTCTAGACAAAAATGAAAACAAGGGAGGTCTTTCCATTGCCCTCAAATGACTCTGGACAAGGAAAAAAGGAAGTATGGTTAAGTAAGTCTAATGGTAACCCTAACAGTGATACCACACTGGAAATGTCCGTGTTAAAGGATAGTCTGACAAGACCTATAAAAAACTAAACATCTTATGTGTAATTTCCCTAACAATTTATATAGAAACAGTTAACGATTAGCTCACCCTCCATGGTGAAAGGACATAAGTAGCTATGACCATTGAACACAAATTCAGTCATGATATTTGGTAATTTCTCATAGTTACTAATAATGTGTAGAAGCATGAACAGGTCAGGACCCTGAACTACTGCATTATTCTTCCCCCTCTTTTCTAAGTATCCATTTGATTTCCCTCTCCTCCTTCCCAGCAATCTATTTTTCATGAAGACCTCCAAGGGTTTCCAAGACGGACACATCTGGTACTCCATTTTCAGCCGCTCCCCACGCAGCTCCTTCACAAGAGCCCAACGCGTGTCATGTTGCTTCTCACTGCTTCTCTGCACCATGCTGACTAGCATCATGTTCTGGGGAGTGCCAAAGGATCCAGCTGAGCAGAAAATGGATTTGGGTAACACCCCTCACCATTGCTTGGACAGGGAACTAGAGGCAGCAGAATTTAGAGGCAGAATAGTTGAACAAATTGGTCCTGGGGTTATTTTTACTCATCCCCTCCACTTGACCTTGACAGGAAAGATCGAGTTCACATGGCAGGAAGTGATGATTGGCTTTGAGAGCTCCCTCCTCATGTTCCCCATCAACCTGCTCATTGTGCAGATCTTCAGGAATGTACCATCCCGGCCAGCCACACACGGGAGAGAGAAGAAGCCGGGAAAGAATGGACGAGTGTCCCCAAGCCTATCTCCCACCTCACAGGTCACCCAGGCTGTCTCACTTACTCCAGAGGCTGTCATGAAGGTAAGTCACTGTAGCTGCTCCCTACTGAGTCCTGCACTGCCCTCTGCTGCCATGCACTACCCGATATCCCCAGTTTAACAGCAGAAATCTTCCATCAGATGCCTTCAGTTTGTCTGAAGCGAAAAGCCAATTATTCACTGGTAGTGCAAAGCACTCATTTACCCATCCACATGGGCACATGTTAAGATCTGCCTATTTACATTCCATCCCTGACACAATTATTATATGCAACCAACATCATTGTATTCAGGGGTTAAGGCAAACATTGAGCAAGACAGTGGAGATAAAAGGTATCAGAGACTTCATCTTTCTCATCTTAGGTCCTCAGGCAGGTAAGCTGTACTTCTGAATGCTGTCCTGCTGAACTCGTTGAAATCTGCCTGTCACATCCAGCTCTGTAGGATGTGCTATCCCTATCCATTCTGGAGATTTGAGCAATTAGTTCAACTCCCAGCCAGTGGTGCCTTCAGATCACATTAGCATAAGTCACTGCAGCCAGAGTTACTGCTGTGTTGCTGCTGTCTTTTCTAGGACATAAGAAGAATTGCCAACTCACTCTGTAAAGCCCTGAAGATTCCATCTATCACTTCAGTATCAGATGTTGGAAAATCAACTAACATCAACACACTTCTGGCGTTGGTTGAGGACATCATCTGCCAGCAGAACAGAGCTAAGCAAGAGCTTTATGATGAGAGCAAGAAGGATGACCGTATAATTGTCACATTAGCTGCTATGGATATACAAGGTAATCAACAGAACGTGACATGCTTACTGAAATTTTTGTAGTGAAAATGATGGTAATCATAGAATCACAGAATCACAGAATGGTTTGGGTTGGAAAGGATCATCAAGTTCCCACCCCCCTGCCATGGGCAGGGACACCTCACACTAAACCATGTCACCCAAGGCCTCATTCAACCTGGCCTTGAACACCGCCAGGGATGGAGCATTCACAACTTCCTTGGGCAACCAATTCCACTGCCTCACCACCCTCAAAGTAAAGAACTTCCTTATATCTAATCTAAACTTCCCTTGTTTAAGTTTTAACCTGTTACCCCTTGTCCTATCACTGGATGTCGGGACCCAAGTTCTTCTTACATTCTGACTCAAAGACAAATACGGAATCACAGAGTAGTTGAGGTTGGAAGGGATCTCTGGCGATTGTCTAGTCCATAATCCTGCCCAGAGCAGGGTCAGCTGGAGTAGGCTGCCCAGTCAGATGTTTAATATCTCCACAGATGGAGACTACACCAGTTCTCTGAACAACCTACTCCACTGTCCAACAGCCCTCACAATATGGAAGTTTTTCCTTATGTTTAGACAGAATTTCCCATGTCTTAAGTTTTGCCCATTGCCTCTTGTCCTTTCACTGCACCATTGAGTGCCCAACTGAGTAAACACTGAAATCTCCATTCCTATGCTATGGAATTAAATGTTAGCCACCATCCAGTCTTGGGAGCAGGATCAGTATCTAATAGCAAATAGACTCACAAATATCAGTTGTTTCACAGTCTTCTTGTTCTATCCTTTTTTCCTTCTTGGCCTTGTGCTGTTGTTCCTTTCAGTCTGACTCTTAACTTAGGCATTCATTTATTTTCAACTAAACAAGAATATATGAGTAAACAATCCCACTGATTTTATTAAGACTCACATTTGGCTTTTCCAATGAGCGTAACAAGCTACTAATTGAACAGGTAAACTATGAACAAATTAACATTGATCTTATCTGACTTCTCTGTTAAGGTTTAGGATCTCTGTCTAACTAAGTTGCCTTCTGGCAACGCTTCCAGCTCATTCCAGCAGAAAAGAATTAAGCTCTACTACTAAAGCTGCTTTTACATATCCCTTCAAATGGTACTCTTCACTTTGCCACATTCATAATCTTGAGCTCCAGTTCTGCTACTCTTTGTACTGAATGGTTATTTTAATCTAGGAATAGCTATGCTGATTTTCTTTTAATATAAAGAAATAATTTTTGGCTTGCAGAAAAAACAAGAAGCCCAACTCCAGAGAAGGGAATGTGTGAGCGACTGAAATCTAGTGATTACAATCGCTGCTTGTACATGCAGCTCCAGCATGTAGGGCTGGAGCTGGAATTACTGGGGCCCCATAAATTTCAGATGCCTCAGAGTTACACACAAGCTGTTTGTCAGGTTCAGCACATGAAGAACCTCCTGGAGAACCGGATCTGCTCATCAGCGTCCATCAGTGAGAGGTAACCTAGTTCTCATCTCGTTCTCAGAATAAGTGAATTCAGGTTGTAAATTCAAAAGTGGTCAGGATGACAGATGCTTAATATGTGCTAGAAAACCATTTTTATAGCTGTAGAAACATATTTTACTATTATACTATTGTAGGAGCAACAAAGAAATGTTGATGCACTGTGTACTGCATGCAAAAGCAATAATGAAACATCATCACTCTTTGTCATTTTTGCCACCAAAATGGAATGTTACAATAAAATGCCACATGCTACTAAAGGGCTGGGATAATCACTGAGCTCCAAAGTCTCAGTAGTCTCTTAAAAGGTCTGGATAAAGACAAATTAATAAGCAGACTAAAGTATTTCAGTGAAATACAATAATTAAGCTGGAAGTATTGAAAACAATAGCACTAACTATCTCTCTCTGGCCTTTATATGGTGATCATAAGAGATCTTGGCTTCTGTTCCACTGCAAACTGACTTTTCCTCTTCTGGTTGACTCTCAAGGCTGTCCCTTACTCCAAGCTCCTCCAGTGATGGCAAGAAAAGTTCTTCTTCCAAAGGGCTGCCCTGGTGGTTTGTGTTCATTGCTTGGTTCCTTGTTGCAGCCACCAGTGGTGTTTCTGGGTTCTTTACCATGCTCTACGGGCTGCATTACGGCAAGGAGAACTCCATCAAATGGCTGATCTCCATGGCCATCTCCTTCTTGGAAAGTCTTTTCATCACACAGCCCTTAAAGGTGAGTTCCTCAGAAATACAACCATTGGCCATTCTATCTATCATTTCAGGAAGACAAGTGTTCTAAAGAACCACAGGACTTAACATGTAAAATGAGAAGTCTTTGCCCTTAAAACAAGAGCGAGTAGGGGGTTTAGAGGGGTCTGTTGACTTTTGCTGCTATTCACTCCATTAGTTTCATCTCCCTTGTTTTGTCAGAGTTTAAAAGGCAATGACGTTTCTGATCAGGGACAATGTATAATATGGCAAAGTCAGTTTAACTGGATGAGAGCTGTGCATTGTTCTCTGGTTTATCAGCTTCAACTGGATGAGTTCAACAAAGCCAAAGTACACTTGTTCTCTTGCAGTGCCTGGATCCAAAGGGATCCAGGTCAGAAATTGAGCTTCTTCATATGAAATGGCCATATGGTGAGTATATAGCTAATTCTTTCCAGGTGCTGGGATTTGCTGCCTTCTTTGCTCTGGTTCTGAAGAAGGTAGAACATGAGGATGAAGAAAACACAGCTGTCGATGGGCCTTTAGCTGCACCAGGTAACTGCCTATAAAGTGAGAAATTACTAAAGGGAGTGTTCTGCAAACTTCTGGGGTACTTTATGCACAAATATGTGACTCAGCTCAACTGAGAACTTCACCGTTTGTCTTTATATACCTGAATCTTAGCAGAAATCACTAAATCCACAAGAGCTGTGATTTCTATGTGCCTACCTATTAGCGTTCCCAAGATCAACATGGAAGTGGAAACAAACCTAAATAACTAGTTTTGTGCCAGTTGAAGAACATACAAAGAACATATCCATACCATTGTACGCTGGATAAATCTTGTAGAACACTTAATGGAAGAGACCAGAAGGTGAAAAAGATTTATGAACATAAGTTCTGGATCAAAAGAATAATATCTTCTTGTTTATCCTTTTACTGCTGTAAATGCACATAGACACGCACAATCTCCCCTAGCCTTGTTGTGAGATTTTCCCTTTTACTAGAGGACATAGTTGCTGCTAGGATACCCAGCTCCTTCCTTCCCTGCATCCCTGGCTTGCCTATGTCAGGAAAAAAATATTCTCCTATATTGTTTCATACTAGATCAAGAATTGTACAAGAGTTGTAAATCATTTTTCAGAACTTACAAGAATTGTAAATTCTTGTACAAGAATCACAAGAATTGTAAATCACTTTTCAGGCTGTCAGTGTTCAAGTAACAGCTAGAAAAGAAAATAATAAAATGTGACAAACTGACTGAAGCCACTATAATAAAATGAATGAATTAGTGCTATTAGTATGCAGTAACCACGCTTAAATATTTTACTCTCACATCAGATGTAAGGAAAAACAGATATACAAGGAGGCTTGTTTTAGTTCTGTACAGACATCTCAGCATTCATGTCTGTAACTATTCCACAACCTAGTGAAAATAGACATGTGATGCAGCACAAAATACACTCTTCAACTAGACTGGCAGATCTTTATCTGGCAAGCATATCTAGAAGTTCCTCTCAGGGAAATTTCTCACCTCCTTTAAGTCTTTCATGAAAGTTCTCAGTTCACATACTTTTCCACAACCACAATTATCTGTATTACTCCATTTAATCAGTGGATTCTGCAATCACAATCATGTCTAAAAAAAGCTAACACCAGCAGACAGGAGTCCTACAGCACAGCAAAGAATCCTGATATATGGCTTCCTCCCTGATCAGCCTTAGGCTCTGAATACATCATCTTCTGAGATGCTCAGCCTAGAGATAGACTGGACTGCATCTGCTCCTAAACCTAACACACTGTGTTTGTGAGCTCCTTTCCTCCTGTTTGCCTTACTATACTAACTGTTTAAATCACATTCCCTGCCTTCATAAGGGAAAGCGTTAAAGAGAAATGTTAACTTACAATGTTAAAAGAAACAAAAAGCAGGACATAGACAATCTGTTGACTAATTCCAGGGTTACTGCTCTCACCCACAGGGGATTCACACCCTCTCCTCGGAGCCCGACGGGACAGTAGAAACAATATTTACCTGCCACCTCCTGCAGCTGATGTGGAGAAAATGAAAATCAGCTGCCTAAAGGAGCAGAAAGCATTTGCCCTCATCAGAGAAATCCTAGGTATTATCCATATGTTATCTTGATGTATTCAGTAGTATTCATTGGTATTTTTACATTAGTGAAAATATTGTTCTCTTGGGTGAAAAAGTTTTGGCATATCTTTAGCTTTCTTCCAGACATTACAGTGTAGAGACAGCTGTTCAGTGGTAGCTGGAGCTGAAGGGAGGTGAGAGTATTAGCTGGGTAGCTGGAGATAAAAGTGTGGCTAAGACTTGATTTTATGATAAAGAAACAGATTACACTTGAGGTTACAGAAGAGTTAGAAAGAGGAGAATGAGGAGGTCAACATTATAAGAAGTTGAAATAAAAAAAAAAAAAAAACCAAACAAAACAAATCAGATGGAGGCCATCTTTCTAAAAGCAGAGAGTATCTACAGATAATGATTTAAATCCCAGTTTTACTTCCTCTAAAAACAATGGAAAAAAATTACCTCAACTTTACTTGGAACAAAGTTAGACTACTCATTTTATTTACAGTTGCCATTCCAAATGTGATATGCTTAAACTGCAGCACATTGAAGTAGCTTGTGTAAATTCATTAGTACTGGTCAGAGTCTAGCAAAGCATCTCCTTAACCTAGTAAGTTATGATAATAAGCAGTAACCATCTCTGCAATCTCTTCTGAACAGCAGTATTAAATCTGAGCTCACATGCATTGTCTCTTCTTGTTTTTTTCCAGCCTATCTGGGTTTTTTATGGATGCTGTTACTTGTTGCCTATGGGCAGAGAGATCCCAATTCCTACTACCTAAACAAACACATTGAGAACAGCTTTACAGATGGATTCCACAATGTCTACAGTTATCAGGATTTTTTCACATGGGCAAACACTACCTTGGTCAAAAATCTTTATGGATCATATAAAGGTGCAGAGTCACACTATTTCACTTCAGCTTGCCAGATTCTGAAACATTATCTTTAATACATATCCCTTACTTGCACATGCATATTTGACTGGAGAAGGAGACGTGAGTGTATAAGGCTAGGATAGATTCTTATAATATGAATATTCATGAATTACAAAAACCCTACAGCTTGATGCCAAGTTTAATGTGCTCTGATATTTTCCTTATATTTCATATAAACCAAAAGTTCTGCACTATAAATTTTTACATACTTTTTGCAGATATTCACATATATGCCTCAATTTTACATGAGTTTCTTCCCGTAATCCAAAAAAAGAATGGCAGACAGGTGGCTCTATAAAGCTTTTCCTCAGGAGAGCTCTGTTTGCATCATGCATTAGGTCACTGTGAAGGCTAATTATACAATATCCCTGTGTTTCCTTAGACATACCCAGTAATAAATATGGCCCATTTTCCAGCTCACATTTAAGAGTAAATACTGAAATACATTAGCAGAGCTGTTTGTTGGCATGACAAGCACTGACATACTCTGGCCAAATGAAAACTGCGTACTGGTACTCTGCTGTGTGATTCAAAGCAAGTCCCTTTTCCTCTCCAGGCCTCACTTTCCTTCTGTATAAAACACAGGTAGTGATACTGACCTCTGTTACATATGGATGTAATCTAAGAACTCAGTTCAAATCAACACAAGGGCTTAATTTTCATAACTATTTTGCATACAGTGTTTCTCAGTAAAGAATCTATAGCAAAATGTTAATGTGCCAGCAAATCATGAACGAAATTAAGAAATATTAGTAATTCTGTCATATTGCCAGTGCTGCTCTTTTCCATCTCCTGTTTAGGATTCATTACAGATGGCAATTCCAAGCTGGTGGGTAGTGCTCGAATTCGTCAAGTAAGAGTGAAAGGAGACACCTGCCCTATTTCTCCCAAACTCCAGCATGTAATTCAGGAATGCCATGCTCCATATTCCACAAAAACAGAAGATACATCAGTTTATGGGGAGCGCTGGAACACTTCAGTTGTTGATAACTCCTCTGACTTGAGCTCAGCATGGCAGTATCAGAGTCAGTCCAAATTGAGAGGGCAGCCCAGCTGGGGCAAACTTGCCATCTACAGAGGAGGGGGATATGTGATCCACCTAGGAACTGATCCTAAGAATGCCTCCAGGTATCACTTGTATTCTTGTAAATTATTGGTATATCTGCTGTGGTGTCAGTGATGCTCTTTACCCTAGTTAAGATTCATTTCAGATTGCATTCTGAGTTTTTCTGCTATGCATTGTGCTGAATATTGTAGATATTACTGTGGTGCCATCATTGTGGTTTATGATCCTGTCATCTTGCTCCACGGTAGGTAACAACCAGAATCCCAACTCAGAACCTTTTACGCTTAACCTATATGAGGTAAATGATTGGATACCTGAGGCATCTCAGGTTTAGCACTGGCCAATATCTGCTACCTGTTTCTCCAGAAGAGCCAAAAAGAAACCTACACTAATAGTAAAAATATCCCCTATACCCAGACTTGATAGACCAGATGTCCTCTTTAAAATCTTACCTCTGTTTTTCTCTGTGAGTATATCCAAAAAAACCCTATCCTCCATGTGATACTATACATTTTTATGCAGAATTCTCCAGTACCTTTTCAACAACGTCTGGCTAGACACCTTCACAAGAGCAGTATTTGTTGAATTCACAGTCTACAATGCCAATGTGAACCTGTTCTGCATTGTATGCCTGATGTTTGAAACCAATGCTTTAGGTGAGAACCTTTTGTAAGTTACACATTCCTGAACACAGCAAGCAATGCACCTATAGAGGGTAGATTTACATGTTCTCAATGTTTACCTACTTTATTCAGTAAACAGAAGTGTTTTAATAAGTCTACTCGTAACAGAATCAATACAAAACTTACAAGCCACTTAGGAAAATGTAGTATCACATTAATACAGACCATAACAGAATATCTTATGTTTACTTATGCTGTGGTCATCTGCTGAGGAAGAAAACATACTGAAACTTAATTTCCAGAATTTACACGACAGGAACAAGAAAAATTATGTTTACCAATATTTCAGCTAATCAATACAAAATTAAGACAAAAAAGTACAAATAACAGTCTGTCTTTTTTGTTCCAGAAGACTTCTAATATATAGCTGTGTAATCATATAATACATAACCTGGATACAACAAAGGAAATAGTGAAACTAGACTCTGGTTTGAAGGCATAGAAAAGCATTAAATCTGAGCAGTAGCCCCTTCCACTATTGCAAAATGCCCAAACCAGGCCTCAAAACTGAGCCCAGTGTCTTTTGAGAATGAGATTCAGATTTACATCTCCAGCTTCTCCTCACTTCTGTATTTGTAGTCCAATCCAAATTCAGCCCTGCTGAGATTGCTGTCATACAAGAAAGACTAGCACTCTAAAAGCCATCAACCGAAATTCTTATTCAAGGAAAATTTAAAAGAACACTTATAAGGCTACTCACATAATCAAGTATGAATCTTAGTTTAGTAATTGGATTCAGTCTCACACTGAAGTGAATGTGAGTATAGAAGTCTTACTGACGAACTGAGCTGTTTGAATGAAAACAGAAAGATGTAATTAACAGAGCACCAAGGTGAATGTTGCTTGTTTTTTAGGGGCCTTCTTCACAAGCGCAGAGCTTCAAAGTGTCCAGCTTTACCCATACACCAACAGTCTCCACATCTTTGTGGTTGCAGCAGAAGTAATTTATTTCCTCTTTATTGTGTACTACATGATCATACAGGTGAGGCCCAATAGAAAGGTCAGTTGATAGCAACATCTCATGTCTGGTTTTGATTTCACTTACAAAAACTTTAAGGCTGTACGTGATTTCAGGAGCACTGCTGTTGACTTGTTTCAGTGGAGGTGAAGTCTTGACTTCAATGGAAGATTGAATCAGATACTGTATCTGTATTAAATAATAGGAAGGCAACACTTTATTTGGATGGAATGCTTCTTTTGAGAAAAATAATGAAAAGATAGTGTAAAATGTAGCTTTATTGATGTGCAACAGTCTGCTTTCCTGCAGAAGGGACAGACCTGCAGAGGCGTCTTGTATGATACACAGACACAAGACTGAAATAGCAAAGCTGTTCTTTTCACAGGGAAAACTGATGAAGACTCAGAGATGGAGATACTACCAGAGCAAGTGGAATCTCCTGGAGATGACCATCATACTGATTAGCTGGAGTGCTCTGTCAGTGTTTGTGAAGCGGACAATCCTTGGGACCAGAGACATCAGCTACTACCAGGAACACAAAGAGGAGTAAGTACTAATGCTATTTAGTGCAATATTTGTTGGTGCTACTTATGCAGAAACAATTCTATTTTTCATCTTCCCAGACAGCAGCTTGTCTGTGCTAGATAATGCTACCCCATATGGCTATGTTCATGAAGCATGTAAGTATTTCTGGGCTTAGATGTGTGTCAGCAACAGGATTTTCTTCTGATACTGCTCTAATAAAATGCAGCAGACTTGAGCACCAAGTCCCTACCTTAGCTGCTAGTTTCCCATCTATCTGCATCGCACTCTTCCCAATCAACAATTGCTTAGAAGACAGTAATGGCCTATTAAATACAGAGTGGAAAATGGTAACATCTGTTAAAAAATGTTCAACACAGGAAACAGATGACAGAATCACAGGATAAGTTAGGAAGGAAAAGACCTCTGGGGGTCACAGCCCCAATCCCCTCCTGTGGAATTAGATCAGGTTTCTCAGCGCCTTGTTTGGTTGAATTTTGGGTATCTCCAAGGACGGAGGTTCCACAGCCTCCCTGGACCCCTGTTCCAGTGCTGAATCACTCTCACTGTGGGAAATAAAAAAACATGGTTTTTTTCATGTCCAGATGGAATTCCTCTTGCTGTAGTTTGTGGCTGTTGTCTCTCCTCCTTTCATTGCACATCCTCTCTATGAACACTGACTAGGTATTTACAGACTATAATCAGAAGTCTTACTTAGCTTTCTTTTCTCCATGCTGAACAGACCCAGCTCCAACATCCTTCTCTTGTCCTACATCCTGACTCCCAACCAGTCCAGTGGCACTTTACTGGACTCTATGTCCTCCTTGCACTGGGAAGCCCAAAACAGGACTCAATATTCCATATGCCACTTTGTAAGTGCTGAATGAAAGAACAAACACTTCCCTTAACCTGACAGCTGCATTCTTGCCACTGCAGCATGCATAGATCATCTAGGCATACGTCATGTCCTGTATTAGCATACAACATTTATAAAATCTATTTGTGGTCACCTCTGTTGTAAAAAAAATCGTAAAGCACAATGTGCTACCTTTATAAAGGGTAAGTAAATATTACCAAGTTTCTTTCAGCTAACACAAATTCAGCCACAGATCACAGTTCTGACCTTCAATCTTTTACGTCTTACCTTACAGTAGCTTCTCACACAACTGGTTGGAAATTGGCTAATCCTGTCACACCTAGTGCATCCCCCTGCATGTTGCTGCACAACACCATCCTCTCAGCTATACATGCACAGAAGAACCTATCTATCTTTCTAAAAGTCAGGATTCTGATAGGAAGTTTGCATTAGCTGGCTTTAAGCTGTGACTTGATAAAACTGAGCAGTACTTGGGCTACAGCCTAAACCCTTTCTCAGCTCTAGCTAACACTGATAAAAAGCTCTGCCATGTGTAACTGAAATTTTTGTGTGCGCACAGCAGGAAGTACAGATGGGAACATTGAAGCAGGAACTCAAGTTAGCTCGCCACTGGAAACAAGGACAGAGTGACTGGATTTTCCAGCATACTCATTCATGCACTTAAAGGCTTCTGTACGCAGGGTCTACTACATCTTTTCTTTTTTCTTATCAGCTGCGTAAGCTTTAATGAAACAGCAAGAGCCGATGCAGTTCTTGGCTACCTGATTGCGTTCCTAGTGCTTCTCTCCACAGTGAAACTGTGGCATCTCCTGAGGCTCAATCCTAAAATAAACATGATCACTTCAACACTAAGGAGGGCGTGGGGTGATATCTCTGGATTCATCACTGTTATTGCAATCATGTTCCTCGCTTATTCCATTGCTGTGAGTATCATTGTGGTTTCTGTTGTCTGCAGTCTGTATCCACGTACTGTCAAGTTAATTATTTCTGAATGGTGAAAACAACACAGCTTTGAAAATTTAAACTGAATAAAGCTGCCTATCTACATCTTAGGTTAGCAGCTTGGAGCCCAATTCTTTAGTACGAAAACCAAACACTGAGATGAAAAAATGGATTATCTCAGTGTAATAGGTGTGACAAAAAAAGGAAGTATAGAAAAATTTTCTCGATAAAGCCTAAATTTGGGAGAGTGCAGCAAGTGTCATTTTCTATTTGACTAGTTTTCAAGAGGAAATAATTATTTTTCTGCCTGTTTCAGGAGTACTTATGCAAATAAAATGGTATTTTAATTCTAACAAGATTAAAGAATTGTTGGATTGTAACTGTTTATGTATATTTACTGGTTTAGCTGAAATGTTTTGTGCAAATGTTCTGGCAGAGTGATAGAGGAAATTCAGTACATTTCAATTGCAAAATCTCTGGAAATGTGGAAATCATCTGAGCCAAATCCAAACTGTCCTATAAAGGGCAGTCCTGTGACAAATGGGACCTGCTGCAGCCTCACACTGCCTGACTTCACATTCCTCATCTCTCCCTCGAGCATTGACACTTTAGCAACTGAGTAGCTTTAGGCACTGGTGTAGCCACAGGCAAAGCAAGTGATCAGATCAGTTCCACAGCAAAGCCTGTTGTCACATCATGCAAATGATGAAGCTGTAAAAAAAGCGGCAGAGCGATGGAGAAAACGTGAGACTGCAGCAGCCCTCATATAAATCAGACACAGTAGGCCTGCAAATTAAGAAAATAGCATCTTGGTTACTGAGGGCAAACAAGAATGTTGCCTATTTGGAATGATCTACGTGCTGAAAGGTACGTGTTTGTGGCTACGATTAATTTGGTCAATTACGCATGGATAAATCTGCTTCATGGAGGTAGGCTAAAATATGACGTTTTGTCATGTATTTGCATATTTTTTTACATATATAGTGGGTGAGCAGATATGACATTCTTGTAGCCATGATAAAAGGTCTTACAGTTAAACATAGTTCCGGAAGCGTAAACCCAGTTCTTGGTTCTAAGCTAGTCTTCTGTGACCTTATCTGGTGTTTCCCCTGTTCATAAACAAACAAAAAACCCCTCAAACTACAGAAAAGCTTCATGGCTCTGATAATGAGGTGGGATGGCTTCCTCTGCATACAGCAGTCATTAGCTGATTTTGCAGCAAGGACTCAGATCGTGACACAAGGTGTGTCTTCTTCCCTCTGCAGACAAACCTGATATTCGGCTGGAAGCTCTCCTCTTACAAAACTCTCTTTAATTCAGCAGAGACCATGGTCAGTCTTCAGTTGGGAATCTTCAACTATGAGGAGGTATCACCTATAATTTTCAAAGTTTATCACTGTATAATTGGCATCTCAGCTATCAAATGTGATTTGACCCAGCAAATAGAAAGACTTTCAGTTAGTGCTAGAAATTAATCTAATTTTGGAAGCTCCACAGCTTCCTAAAGCTTTTCTCATCAAGACAAAGACCCCCGGCAAAATGTATCTCACATCCCATTTTGAGTATCAGTCTCAGATGCAGAATGAACCTTGCATTGACAGAAGTGCTCACATTTTAACTAGATAGGTTACTTATTGATCACAGAAACTTTTCAGTAATTTCCTTAGAAAGCTACGGACAGAAATGAACACACACTCACGAGCTTTCCAAGAAAGGCAAGGCCTTCCACAAGGGAACTTTACATTTGGTTTTATTATTCTTGAAATTTCCATTAAGTTCTTTCAAACATTACAATGTCTTTCGAACAGCTCTTTGTGGATTAAGCCAGTTTACAGACATCTCTGACTCTGAAGTCCTCCTTGGCGGACGCTTTTATACCACAGATAAAACAGGGTATGGGTAGCTTTGAAGATCAGTAATTGGACACAGTTTTTCACATGTTCTTCCCACTGATGTTGTTAATAATCAAAACATACTCTTAGGATATGGCTTACATGCAAATTACAGGGTTTTATTTTTACACAATGCTTAGTTTATGTCTGTGACAATCTGACTGGGCTTCTTTGTAAAGCATACAAGAAAATAAAGTAAGAGCATACAGAGATTTCATCTATACTTCGAAAGCTGAAGCATGATGGAGCTGTTCTGTGCATAAACACGCCTCCAGGCTTGTCAACCCTTCACTTGAAACTTTCACACCAACACAATCAAATGCAAATTCTTAAAAAAAAACCCCAAAGATTACCCATATTCACATATCATAGATATAAAATATTCTATCAGCATAGGAAAGTGACTAGAGAAGAAAATGCATATACATAATACATCTAGTATAATTAGCCACGAGGATTTTCAGAGAGACAAACTCCTTACTGTGTCTTAACTGCTTGTATGTATGCTTTTTGGTTTCTTTTTACAATCAATGTACAATGTCTTACATTATGAATACTATAGGTCTTGGACTACAATCCAATTTTAGGCTCCTTCTTGATTGGATCCTGCATAATCTTCATGACATTTGTGGTACTGAATCTGTTCATTTCAGTGATTCTGGTTGCTTTCAGTGATGAACAGAAGCACCACCAGGTATGTTCATCTATGCTCTCCCTTTGTGTTTAACATTTATTGCGCAGTGCTTACTCGTGATTTAGGTATTCCACCATTGGATGAAACCCTTGTAAACTCAGTCCAACTTTTAAGAAGTTACTCATTTACTTATAAATCACACTTCAGGTTTTCCAGATTTACGCTGTCCATTCCTGTTCAGGCAAATCCCTGCTCAGATTCAGCACAAGATCTGATTTGTAGCCTTCTGTTCACTTATTAAATCCAGCAAAAGTCTTAGACTTGTGCCTGGCTCCATTGAAATCAGTGTCAAAACAGACATCTAAGTCCATGAGGACTTTACAGCTCCTTTTAAAGGTGTCGCTGTGTCTGACCCATTTAAGCTATTGACAGCACACAGCAAAATCCAGCTTAGTACTCCAGTACTGTCCAAAATTCCATGTTTTAAATAAAGTCAAGGGAGATGAAAACAAAGGACACAGACAATAGAAAACAAGATTTCTTTATTTTTCTCATTTACTTCATCCAGCAATGTTGGGTGGCTCACTGTATGTATACACCACTAGCTGTATGGTAGCCACTAAGGGAACTCCAGGCTCCTGTAACCAGATTTCCATGGGACTTGGCAGACCCCAAATTTCCTCACCTAGGTTCATAGAATCCCAGCACAGGAGGTTTGAAAGGGCCTCAAAGCTCATCTGGTCCATCTGGGACTTTTGTCTTGATAAAAATACTGGCATGATGTTTTGCTTTGGCAGTTACTCATAGTTGTGGTTTAACTCATGCTTTGCTGGAGTGAAAGTTAGCTTATCTCACCTCAAATAGTGATCTTCTCTTATGGCATTTTCCTGCTTTAGCAGAGGCTGTATTCACTTCTGGTCTGTGTATCTAAGTAACTTACTTCTCACTGTTATTTCAGGCTTCAGAAGAAGAGGAAATTGTTGACCTAATGCTAATGAAACTTTTCAGTTTCTTCGGGATTAAATGCAAGAAGGAAGAGACACCAGTCACCAACGACCAACTGGAACAACCTGCCAATGATTAAATAATAATCACATAGAAAAGCCACTTTGAGGGTGGAAGATTTACTTTTTAACTACCAGCTAAAGTCGCTTGACTTAGGTTACCATAGCTCGTGACTGAAACGTGGTATTCAACCAATAAACCATAGTTGACATGTTATTTAGGAGCATTAGCTAAAAAATAACGCTAAACCTAAGACAAAGCGTCGTGCGTGAGCGTACATTAGACTTGTATTTAATAAACACTGAGCGTTTACTGCACGGTTTGGGTTAAAAACACCCTCTTTCCACTGAGTAAGCTCTAACGGAAAATGGCGACCCCCGTAGACCGCTGCCCTGAGGGGACCCGTAACGGCCGCCCCTGACGCGCCCCCGTAAGGCGGGCGCCGTGCTCGGCACCGCCCCCTCGCCGCGGTGAAGATGGCGTTGCGAGCGCTACGGCGAGTCGGGCCGGGCCTGGCGCCGCGCTGCCCTCGCCTGTCGCCGCCGCCGCGGATGCCCGCGGCTAGGAGGCTGGCCACCAGCTCGCTGGTGCTGTCTGGTGAGCTTTCTGGGGAGCCGTCGGTCCCGCTCTATCAGAGCTGCCAGGAGGGGAGGGTGGGCTGCGGTGGCAGCCGGGCCGGCCGTGTGGGGAGCGGTGCCACAGCCGGTGCGGCCTGAGGTGAGCCCCCCGCTCGGTGCGCGGAGCAGCCCCAGAGGTCGCTCTCTGCCTGCGCGGCCCCGGAGAGCACAAGTGCTCCGTGTGCGGTGTGCACGGAGCCTGCGAGGAGCGGGGTGCTGCATCCCCCCGGGGCTGCGGCCGGACATCTTCACCCCGGGTGCCGGTGTGGGGACCGGGAGGGCCCCGCAAGATGGCTGAAAGCCGGCGAGGGCTTGTAGCCGCAGGCGGCAATGAGATCGCGGTTTCACCTGCCCCTGGTGCTGACACCCTCCCGGTGCCTCCTCCCCTGAGGAGCAGGTTCGCCTCCGTTAGTTGGCAGGAAACTTTTAACCTCCTCTCCATGCTGCAGCAAAAAGCCAAGTGTCACTTTCCAACCCTAGCCAGGGTGCATTGCGGAGCGAGCATGGAGAACGTGAACTTGACAAAGGAAGCGGGTAGCTTGTCAAGCGGAAAGCAGGATCCTTGTCTGAGGAGCATCAGTAGCAGGACCAGAAAGAGGCACAGCCGGGAGGAGGAAAGCCGGCAGCAATTAGTTTAGGTGGGCTGACACGGAACCTAAACTAGGGTTTTAGGGCGTTGGGGCTGTTTGAGCTAAAGAAGTTTGGCTCTGCCTCAGCAGCTCCTGTGCAGCACAGCTACAGAAAGGGTAAGGCAGGAGATGGGGTTGCACATTGGTGCTTGGTGTGATTTTGCACTTAAAGTAGTTAATTCTGAAGGTATCTGCTGCTGTCAAAGCTCACTTTGAATGAAAGTCTGAAAAATAGTCAGTGGTACCGCAGCAAACAAATTCTGAAAAGGTAAAGAGGACAATATGCTATAAAAGAAATGATTGCCACTAAGAAAAGGTCATAAATTTCCTTCCAGATAGATTGGAAGACTATCTTTTTAACTGTCTTCTGCACCAAGTGAGAGAAATGTTATTTATTAGTCACCACTTGCAAATTGAGTCAAAATCTAAGCTTTTTCCACTATTCTAATTGTTTAATATACCCATTGTTTTTCTATAGCTATAAGTTGAAGCAAAACCATAAACTGTGTTTTAGGCAAAGAGGAAGAATGTTGTATGCCTCTTTGTAGAGGTGTGAGTTTTATGTATTTATGAAATACTTAATAGAGGGAGGCTAAGTTAAATGAGGGTCTGAATTCAGAATGTGCTGGTTAAGCTGATACCAAGGTCCTGTTGAAATGAATGAAGGTAGAGTAAATTTTGCTGCTTTCCTGGAAAAGAATGCTCACAGAAGAGACGTGGTGTGCTTTGACAGTTCATATTTGTTTAATTTTATTTATTTAGTGAGCTGATTACATAAGATCGAAGGTCAGATTTTGAGATTACTTATTAACTCTTTAATTTAACCTTTATTTACAGTGGTTTTTTTGCATGCTTAAAATCGTTCAAGTCTAACTTTTTAATTTGTCCTACAACGAACTTCAGTGCTCATCCAACTGTTGAGAATGTTTTACCTGCTCTGTTCTGAACTGATCATGGAAGTCTTCTGGTTTTCTTTTTTTATTAATTTTTTTAACCTTGACTTATAAACTAATCGTATGCTTTATTGTTATCCTGCATAAAAAAAAAAAAAGACAGTGGTTGGCTTCTTTGTGACATGTAGTGTCACAGATATTCAGCTTGGTTTGAGATTGCGTCATTCTCCATTCTTACGGTTCATTACTCATTTCCAAAGAAATTCCTGTGGGTTTAATGTCTTGACCTAAAACGATTTAAGACTTTTGATTTCTTCTATTTATTAGAATGTATCCTGAGGGATTTTTGTAGGTAGAAATAGCACTACCTGAAATTCTCTGGGGTTTTGGAGTGAGGATTCATTGGAAAGTACTTAATATTTGCATTTTACTCTAAATTTTTTGTGTACTATACTTGCAAAAACATATATTGCTCTACTGTAAAACTTGGAGCATCTTCAAAGATAAACCATTTTACCTGAGACTTACTTCTCTTAAACATGTTCAGACATAAATGAGAAGATCACTACAACTGAAACAGCTCAAAATATGACTGACTTAGAGAGGAAAGATTGTAGCAGCTCTATAATGAGATTTTCTGTTTTCCTTCATGTTTAGACTATGCAGAAGGATTTGCACAAGTGTAGTTTCTCGAGCCAGCATAAGGATTCCAGCCTAGAGGAGGAGCCTGAGAGGAGAATTTGGAACTCAAGAGAAGTTCCAGCTGTGCTATTCTGGTGCTCATCACACAGAGAGCTCTGTTTAAGTTGTATTCTCCAGCTTCTAGCACATCCCTTGCCTGATTGGATAGGTGCTACAAGTGAAAATTAAAAATAAGTTAATAAAATGGGGGGAAGTTCCATGTGGAAACCATGGAACTGAGAAAGCAGACAAACCAGGCTGAAAATGCTCAGAGTAAGAAAAGTTTCAGGTAAAATGTCAGTGAGAAAAATGTTGCCTATTTCATAGAATCATGAAATGGTTTGGGTTGGAAAGGACCTTAAGATCATCCAGTTCCAACCCCCTTGCCACGGGCAAAGACACCTCACACTAAACCATGCCACCCAAGGCCTCATCCAACCTGGCCTTGAACACCGCCAAGGATGGAGCATTCACAACTTCCCTGGGCAACCCATTCCAGTGCTCACCACCCTTACGGTAAAGAACTTCTTCCTTAGATCCAATCTAAACTTCCCCTGTTTAAGTTTGAACCCATTACCCCTTGTCCTGTCACTACAGTCCCTAATGAAGAGTCCATCCCCAGCATCCTTGTAGGCCCCCTTCAGATACTGGAAGGCTGCTCTGAGGTCTCCACGCAGCCTTCTCTTCTCCAGACTGAACAGCCCCGACTTTCTCAGCCTGTCTTCATACAGGAGGTGTTAATTCTTCTGAAGTTTCTCCGTATGACTTTATAGGAAGAAATTCTAATAATAAAAGCTAGTACAAGCTGCCTCAAATGTTATAGATCTAAAATACACGTAGAATTGCCAGATTGCTGTGAAAAGACTGAACAGGGTCTTAATTATGCTGATTTTAAAACTATACAGAATAACCATGGTGTTCTCATGGTAACAGTAGTAACAGCAAGCGCATTTTCTTAAGTTGTCCGGATGAGTAGCTTTGTTAATTTGGTCTGTATCAATTTGCCTTAATTTTACACAGATCTGTGACAACATTAAACTGGGAGAAATAGACTCTATAGGAAATGTCAGGGGAGGGAAGGGAATCGACCCCTTTTGCTAGGCTGCAGCTTTTTTACTTCATGGCTCTGTAAGTACTTTGAACTAGATGCTATAGGGCTGACAGTTACTAATGCATCATTAACACTGGCCTTCGCTGTAATAATAAAGTGGTGTCAGAAACAAGCAGTAAATATGCTTGAAAAGCCATGATGCCATCATAAGAATGAGTACACATATGCTTCAGACTTAGACTTTTGTTTGAAGTAGAACTACTCCTTTCGCTCCTGTGTTTTATCAGTCTCTAGATGATTGCATGTCGTAGAATACTTTCAGCAGAACACCTAGTGAGCTTCTACTGCATCACTAAGAATGTCACGAGCAGAACAAAATGCTTCTGTAAATTTTATATCCTGTTTTACAAGAAAAACTAACAAAATTGACCTCACTAAAAAAACAAGCACAGTTTTGACAGTGCAAATATGTTACTGTATCTAAGTGAGCAATGTCACTTATTTCTGAAATATCAAGTTTGTTTCATTTTAGCCCGCAAATTCACAGACAAGCATGAATGGATATCTGTTGAAAATGGCATTGGAACAGTAGGAATCAGCAATTTTGCACAGGTATCGATCCCTCCCCCTTTACCCAAGTCTGCAATATTTATTTATGCATACCTGCTCTTGTCCTTGCTCCTTGGACAGTTTTTTTTACTGTTTTTTACTGTTCTAACTGCATATGCTCTCTGTTAGGCATGATTTTTGGACTTGGATCTGTCACATTTTTTGTGAAGTGAATATTGCTTCAGCATCCTGATCAATTTTTAATCATTTCAGATTGAGCCTATGGAGAGCTGAACTTGATGAGAAATTCAGTGGTTCAGCAGCATTCAAAACCCCCTCTATTACCTGAGCTCTTACAGGCCTGGGAAGTTTGTGACTACATAGCGGATATTGTGCACATTTTACGTCAAATTTCCATTGAACAGGAATATGATGCAATCCCTCTGGTTAAAGAAGAATTGCAAATAATAGTACAACATGGCATATATGTATTACTCTAGGTTAGGAATTCCTCTGGGTTGTTTTGTACTCGTGCAAGTACTTGATTTGGAATGGTCACAGGCAAATTCAGGTTAAGATTCACTGTATGTGAAACTTCAGAAAATGTTATGTGAGAAGCTATCAGTGAAGTGGAATTAATGCTTTGTAGGACAAGCAGCATTTCCCATGATCTCTGTTTTTTCTAAGTAACACTAATACACTGTAAGATCTCTAGTCTTTTGTGAGATAGGGTACATTTGTCAGTGAAGAGGCAGGTGCCTGTTCTGGTTGAGCTGATTCTTGTGGTGATAAGGCTCCTCATTAGGTCTGTCAGGACAAACTATCTAGCTGTCCATGTCTCTGGAGAGGAAACACTGCATTTTCTTTCAAACTGCACTGGAAGTAACAAAAAGGGTATTCCCTCCAATCGCTGGGAACGTTGTCCTTTAAAACAGTCGTTACTTTAGCTGGTGTGAAGATCAGTTGATGTATATATGCCTTGTAACAGCCTGTGGGTTATTAACACTGTAATAGATGAACAGTAGTTGGGCATTTGGGTCATAATAACAAAGCATTCTTTTCCAAGTTAAATGTTGAAAAAGAAAAAGTGGAAAAATATGTATTCCTAAAAGAATGAGAACTAAATTTAGAGCCAGAGATTACTTATATACACGTTCTAGAGCTAATGTATCAGGTCTCTCCTATGTATAGTTTCTTTAATATATGCTTTGATGCTTTTGTTTTTTTTTAAGGAGGCATTAGGAGATGTTGTTTACTGTAGTCTTCCAGAAATTGGGACAAAATTGAGTAAACATGGTAAGTTTTTGCTCTAATTTCTAATGAAGTAAGTATTCTAGTCATCCCACTCACTCTTTGCAGAGATTAATTTTATGAAGTAGTCTTTATGGTCATTAATACCATTACAAATCATCTGGATGCGAAACAAATCCAGGTTATTTCTACAAGAGAGCTTTATTTCAAATTCTCACTGTCAGACCATGCATGGTAGCAGAAAATACCTGCTTATTAAACTGTGAAGAAATTATTTTAAAAATATTTGAGGTTTTTTGGTAATGATTTTACCTATGCTCTGTTTTTTAAATATTTATGCTTTAATTTGGACTTGTTAATGTTCAGGCTGGCTTGTGGTTCTGCATTTAGGCATTTCATGAGTTGTACAATGTGAAGCATCTAATTGGTATCAAGCTGTAATTTTTCTATGAACATACAGACTCAGTAATTTTGGGGTATCAACTGTAATCATAGGTTTTTGCTCATTAGCAATGTAAAAATTGTTACATTTTTAATCATTCAGTTGTGTAGTTTTGTACGTTAAAGCAGGGTGGGTACTAACAGGTAGAAAATAAAAGCCTATTCCTGTATTTACAGAGAGCTCTTTCGCTAGTATATGAAGAAAAGGCGGTCATTAGCTTTAGAGATTGCAGAAAAAGAAAACAGAGTTACTGTGGTAAAGTAGCAGGCCTCTCTTTTGCCATCCTACTTGTGGAATAGGTTCATATAGAACTGTTTTGGCCAAATCTAGTACATCACACTGAATGGTGAAACCCTAAACAAAAGGTCTTTTTGTTTAGGGCTTTAATTAACCAACTTGTAGTCTTATCTGAAGGAATTTCTTTTCCATTTAGATCTTTTCTACTTATTCTGGCTTTAGTCTAATTCCAAGCTTTCTCAGAACATGTTGTTCTCTGATTCCTCTTGCTCATGCCTATCTGCTCTTGTGACAGCTCTGTGTTCCTCCAGCCTCTGTCTTGTTTGCTTGTGGCTTGGAGTTACTCAGGACTAACACTGCTCCAGGCATTGTTTCTGTAACTGACTACAAAACAGAAAAAAGGGGAACAGCAGCTGGGTGATTCCATCGTGGTGCTTGTGAATACTAATGGGTGTTTTCTGAGTGCAAATGTAGCACTCAATAGTGTTTCTGAAACAAAACTGGCATTTCTAGTGGCTGTGTCTATTTTGTAACCAAATTATATATAAAAAGGTTTGAATTGTAGTGAGAGGGTTTATTTAGGTCTCTTGCCCCAAGAGCTGGAGGTGGTTCCTTCTAACCTGATATCAAACCATATGCTGCAGGGCTTTAGCCAAAGGATCAGACTACATGTAAGAAATTTCCATCCCTTCTGTAGTAGCCAGCTAGCTACTAGCATGACAATAAAATCTAATACTGGTAATTGTTGTCACAAAGTTGGTGACTTCAATCTCTGACAGTTTTCCTTGCTCAAGATCCAGACACTGTTCAATGGCTGGGTCATCACCAGAATGTCTGACTAAAAAAAATGTGAAATGCTTTTTATTTTTCTTTAAAAAATGTTCCACCATATTCTGTGTTTCAGATGAGTTTGGAGCTTTGGAAAGTGTGAAAGCTGCTAGTGAACTCTACTCTCCTCTCTCGGGAAAAGTGACTGCAATTAATGATGCCCTTGCAGATAATCCAGGGCTCGTCAATAAATCCTGTTATCAAGATGGTAAGATGTCATTTTTTATCTTTGGATAATGAATGCCACCTGGGATCTTGCTAGCAAAAATGTCTCTTCAGTTCCTAGTTCTTTCTGTTTAATGGTGTGAAGATTTAAATGGAATATATTGAATACAGTTCAAGTGCAATAGAATTTAACATGAAAGCATTAGTGTAGTCTGGTCTTTGCTGGCACCTGTTTTACACCGCGTTCTTTTCAGACATAGACTGTGGTTGCATTTAAATCCATTTCCCTTCATCACATTCCTTTTTTGCTCTTGTAGCAGCTCATGATACCAAGAGGTCAGGCTGTCTTTCTAGACAGTGTCTCCTTGATGCCACTGTCAGACAGTACTAAATTAGACAGCTGGTCTGGCTTAAAGGCCATTTCTTATGACAGGTTTTTTTGTTCATTTTATAAAAAAAAAATATTAAAACATTGTTTTGCCTGCACAAGAAATCTTGTTGATTGTACCAGTGTTAGAGGGCTTGTAGCCTACTGGGGGCACTTTTCTAAGGAACAGACATGAATGAATCTTTCTTGTAGGATATTAGCAACTGTTTTTCATTTCCTAACTTCAGGTTGGCTTATCAAGATGACTGTGGAAAACCCTGCTGAACTTGATGAACTGATGAATGAAGATGCCTATGAGAAGTACATAAAATCCATTGAGGACTGAGCTGGAATAATGAAATAAATCCATATAAAATATTTCAATGTAGTTTGTCATCAATCAGTGAAGTACAGAATATCCAGTTTTGGCAACCTGAAAAATCCCACTTATAATCCCTCACGTATACAGTGCCATAAATAATTACAGTGATAAAAATGTTTAACATCTGTATAGCTGCAAGGGTGTTTTATTCTCTCTGATTTATGTAACTTCAGGATGTTCTCTATAATATATTGGGAAACAAAATTTATTTGCTAAAATACATACTTTCCAAGAATTATTTGACAATCAAGTTTATTAACAACAGCCTTAATATGGTAACAACTGGACACATGACTGTTCTCATAACCTGGACTAGAGCTTTCGTTGAAGTACTTTTCTAATGCTCCCAAGATACTGAAAAGGGGTGTCTGCCTAGCCTCCTAATATTTTTCCTAATTATAGTTGCAGAGATAATACCAAAAAAGAAACTATATCAGCTACCTCCTTGCATGATTTTTACTTCGTTACAGAATTTATTAATCCTTTGTTTTCCTCTTTCACTGTACTATGTAGTCAAATAGTTCTTCCTTAGAGGCAGAAGGTATGGTCCTTGTCTTCTGATTTATATACTTCCTTAGTACACAAAACTCATGTGATGATAGTTTATCAACATTCTAGAATGGATTGTTCAGGCTGTATCTTTTTTGTCTAGTAAATAGTAAACACTACCTATGTCACAAGTAATTAAGGAATTCTACATTTTTTTTCCCTAGCAACTAATGATTTCAGAAGGGTAGATATTTGTGGAAATTGTGTGATCAGTCATAGTTTGACATGTAATGGCAGACACATGTAATGTGTCTGTCAGATCCAGTCGTCACACTGCTGTAAGGACATTACGGGCATGCAGCTGAAACTTTCACTTGGCAAACCATTAAACTGGAGCAGCTGATCCCAGTAGATACAATAGTTAATGAATCCACAAATGTGCCTTCAAAGTTGCTGTGACATCTAAGGCTAAGGTTGAGTTGTACAGAACTGCACTCCAGGGAAATGTAATAGTACAGCAGAGTTTTGGTCTAAAATTTTTGTTCCACAATTTTAAAGTCATAATTAGAAGCAAAGCGCAAAACGGGAATGAAAGCCAAGTATCTGTAAGTTGATCTAAGAGGAAGGAGGGGAATGTTTAATCCATATAAGACAACAAAGGCAAAATTCACATTCCTTTGGAAGTTCCATTCAAAAGCACAGCTCTTTTAAAGAGCAGAAATACACTGCAGGTTATACAGAAACCTTTCTAATATGTAAAAATGTAGGGCTTTATTATGATATGAGGGGATGTCAAAGTGATTGATGTTTTTTTCACATCTGAGGGGCTGACTTTTCCTACTAAAGTCACAGATAAAAGCCCTGCCAAGAGATGCTCTACTGCATATTTAAGATAAAACTGTCTTATCCATAGGAGTTAAACTGCAAAGTACCTTAAAGGAGAGAGCAGGTTTAGCTGTGCCAGAGGAGTCCTGGCTTGGCAGTGTTGGATAAGCAAAAGGCCCCAGTAAACCTGGTGTAAATGCTTTAAAAACTGCCAGTACTTATCCATTATTCACAGCATCATGCACTATTTATTGTAACAGGCTGAGAGAGCTGGGAGCTTGATCCTGGCCTCTTTACAGGCTCCCTGTGTAAGCTTGAGTCTTTGACCTTGCTGTGCACTTTCCGAAGGGAAAGGGAAAGTTTGTTTCTAATTAGGCTGAGTGCAGGCAGATGGAGGTAGGAATGCATGAAAATGTTTCTGTTTGATACTGTTTCTTCTACCTTACTGTTTCCAACTTTACTAAAGAAATAGGCCCTTCAGTCATTGCCATATAAGGTATGAGACTTGTGGATCTGCCTTTAAAGATTAGAGCAGAGCATTCTAATACATCTTAATACATTTTTTTCCCTCGAAGTGTTTGTATTTCCTTTTGATGAATTAAATGTGGAATAATAATTTCTGTACTCCCCTAGGAACCTGGGAAATAGTAAAAACTTGCAAATGTGATCTCTTCCTCAGGCTTTGCCCTGTTCTGTGTATTAGCAGTGTTTATGAGACTCGTGATCAGTCATAGTCTGACATGTAATGGACCCATGTGTCTTGTCAGATCCAGCAGGCACACTGCTGTAAGGACATCACGGGAATGAAACTGAAACTTTCACCTGGCAAACCATTAAACAGAAGCAGCTGATCCCATTAGACTTAATAGTTAATGAATCCACAAATGCGCACCCAAAGTTGATGTGACATCTAAGGGTCAGGTTGAGCTACACACTAATGTGGCTAAATGACAACTTCCCAGAGAAACCACCTGAAACAGAATTCAGCCTTTCCTTCCTGGTGCACAGTTGGAGAATGGACTTCATTTGCTTAAAGAGAAGGACCAGGAGCCTCTCTATCCCTGCTGCTTTTAGTGTTCTTATATGACCTTAAAGTGATCTATTAAATTTCCCATTTCCTCTTAAAATGGGAACAATAGGTGCTTTTCTTGTGTGGTTTATGCCAAGAGCTCAGGTGTTCTGCAGTTATTTAGGCTGAATGATGTCTATTGGTGCAAGTATTTGTCTCTCTTTCTACAATTCACTCAAACTGAGTTATGCTGCCAAAAGCATGTGTCTGTTCTTGTTTGATGTATGCTACTCAAGCAGAGCTCCTAGCTGTCAAACAATCCCATAGCCTCACCACACTCAGCAGCAGCAGGAAGCCTCAGATAGGCTAATGTCCACTGCATGGAGCCAGACTCTGCAAGAGCATGAATGCAAACTTGCCAGTTGAATCCGCACTGAATGCCTTTCCTCAGAGTGAAAAGATGGAGTGAATGTGCATTAGCTTCGGTCTGTGGCACAATTTGAAATGCTTTTCTATAAATCATAGGGAAGAAAATCAACGTTGTTCACCAGTATGTGCTCCTACAGAAAATGAATAAAGGAGATGAGTTTTACAAAATAACCTTTTATCTGTGACCTCTTAAGTCTTCGTCCTGAGCTTAAGAACTTAACACTTACAACTACTGAAAGCTAAATGTTGCAGACTCAGTAGAGGGATTGGTTTTATGGGAAATTATGTTTTACTTACTTCTCCTACAACCAATAATTATGTCTCTGTATCCACTAGGGGTTGATTATATCATCACCTTTCTTCTTGCCAACACTTCCTTTCTGTACCACAATTACCAACCCCTTTATCTCTCAATATATCTAGCTGCATAATATAAACTAATCTTAGAATTATTTTTTTTGTATATTTATTCTATTTTCTATTTTATCTATATTTAGTTTTCTAAGACTTTTATCAACATCGGTCCTGGAAAAGATTGCATACCCAAGATTTGGTCTGGTTTTCAGTCAGTGAAGTGCTGCCTCTCCTTGTGAATCTTGACCTGTCATGTATACAAATACATATCATGTAATTGTTACTTCTCACCAGAGGGGAAAGAATCAATGGTATAATACTACAGCAGCAGAAGTACATAAATAATAACACTTGGTGATGTTTTGATGAGCATAAAATAAGGGCAATGACAACTTCACTTATGAAATTAGCAGTAAGACAATTACCTCAGTAGCTCTGGTGATTGGTTTAGAAGTGCAGCAGATCTCAGTTTCTACTGCTCCCCTTCAGATGTCTCCAGACAGTTGATGAACTATGGATAAGGATCCTCTTTCCTTTTTCTTCACACTGATAGACTGGGAATTCACAATCTTACTGTAGTAATGGCTCCCATCACAGTGTTCTGATACACCAAACAGACACATAAGGGACGTAACATCTCTCTCTGCATCAGCCTAGTCATGTGAATAAACAAAACTGTGCCGATAAATCAATCCTCAGCTCCTCAACAGAACATGTGAGGCTTTTCTGTTGTGATGCTGGGAGACATCACCCAGAGAGAGGCGAGGAAGTTGCACCACCTGCACTGTGTATGTTGGAGAAGAGAACGAAGCGCTAAGAACAGCGCATGATTACTTAACAACACGAGCTCACCAGTGAGTGGAAGCTGCCGGCTGTCAAAACAGGGACGTGCGGATTTATTAATTCCGTGTTAAAAAGACGTTATTGCACAATTTGTCCACACGGTGGCACTCAACGTTGAAGATGGGAACGGGGAGGGAAGAGCGGGTATCGGGGAGGAAAGGGCCGGTATCTGGTTCACTGCTCTGTCGCCGATAAATGACAGCTCAGCTTCAGTGACAGATAGCTCCGTGCGTCAGCTTCAAGACCAGAACCAATATTAACCACATCTTGCTTCACTGAAAATGCTTAAAACCCTCTCCTCACAGCACTACATGTAGCAAAGGAATAACTCGAACCTCATCTTATTGTACCTATCACGTTAGCATCTCTCTCCTCCCTTAGGCTGCTCTTACTCCTTCTTGAAGCATGTCTGAAACCTGGCCGGGTGGGAAGGGGTGTCCATAGCAGGCTAAAATGTTACTAAGTTCCAAACATGATGCCAGCCATTAAATCAATAAGAACCTTTCAATAATAGAGCAGAGACTGTCTGGGAGCTTAGGGGAAAACCTGTTTTCCACCAAAGTCAAAGGGGAAACTGCTTTAACATTAATGAAGCTGCATCAAGCATAGGGAGACTACAAAAACCATCTACATGACACAGTGCCATTTCTGCAGACAAATGTATTTCAGTGTGGTGAAATGGGACTGGACTAATTGAACACTGAACACCTCCGGGTAAGCCATTTCCAGGGAATATGACCTCATGGCTTTAAAACAATATTAGAAGACTCCTGAGCAATGTCCATCAGCATAAATTATCAGCATGGTATGCAGCAGATGGCCCAGACAGGCTTTGAGAGTATCCTCAATGTAACTTTCTCCACTTTCCCCACACTACTTGAGACACAGTCTTAGAGGAACACTCCTTGGCAGGAGAATTTAACTTGCGGCATCTGGATCGGCTAGAGTGTGCCCCACGAGATGGATATCCTTCTCTTCATGACAAAGCATAATTGAGCCACTTGATTGATTTTAATGCGGTACGAGCATCCTACATCCTCTGCTATTAGGATGTTTTATCTGTCATTTGTTTATAATGTTAAATTATTTATGCTATTGAATGTATTCTTCTGAAGACATGTATTTTAATGGAGGTACTTGTACCTTTCTGTAACCATTAAAATCAATCCACAGGATAGGATGAGTCTGCACTTCACAGGATTCAAGAGCACTTCTGGTTTCCAGCCATCGTGCCTCTATCCTCTTCACTGCTTAAGTATTCTTGGCCACTCCTGTCTGTTCTGACAATCCCCACTTGTGCCACAACTGGCAAGGCAATGCCAGTGATAAAGCTGTGCAGCACCACCATTGCACAGCTCTTTTCTTTCCACAATGTATCATCCTCATTTACAACTGAAGCATGTTTTTGTCTATTTCCCATAACTTCCATAGGTGTAACAAGTAACTGAAGGACATTGTGGTCCTTTAATGCATGCCTCTGCTTCTATGTGATCTAAAGTAGTATTTCTAATTGGGAATCTAACACAATTTTGCAAAGGGCTGCTCTTTAGAGGAAGCACAGAACCCCCCTACTTCTCCTTTCAACTGGCCCCTGTATTCATGGAGAGATGCAAGGAAGAAGAGGCTGTCATCCTCAGGCCAAAGAAGGCGGCTGGGGACCATGGCTGTAAGACCATGACAACAGCTCTAGCTCTTGCAATGAGGTTGCACGAGAACCTGAGCTGCTCGTGGCAAGGAGTTGGAACTGGATGATCGTAAGTTCCTTCCCAACCCAAACCATTCTTTGACTCTACGATCTCACAGTCCCTGCTGTGAAAAGACCAGGCTCTTGCTCTCTCAGCCTCCTCTTTGCCCTCTTCCTTCTCTCTGTACCTGACCCTCCTCACTCCTGCTGCCTCTGCCCATCACAGGACTCCCCATGATGAGATGGCCATTCATGAGATGGCCATGGCATTCAGTCATGGCCCAGTCCCTCAGCCAATTCAGCTCATCAGTCAGAACAAAAGGTGTTGGTACAAAGCACCCAGAGTGGGACATTAAGAAACAGGGACTATTATTATCATTGTCAGTAGCACTACTATATGAATACTTCATACATTTTAACACTTGTTATTAGTAAGGCTGTTTCATCTACTGTAGTTCTGATTAGTAGTCAGATGAATTACTGTAGCAATATTTTGCCCCGTGTGTGAGTAAAAAAGTAAAGAAAAATGAATCCAAGATTAAAGAACAATTTTAAACTCTTCCTGTTTTTTTGATTTTAGAGCACCATGACTCCATTATAATCTTCACCCAGAACTGTAACCTCTTTATTTCAGGATCACTCAAGCATAACAACAGTTCTAAATTCAAAGCATGTGCCTCACCAAAAAGAAAAGTGAAATTACATTGTATTATACTAATTATGCAGGATAATATTTATATAATGGCACCTTCAGAAAAAAACTCTGGATTCTGTAATTTATGTGAGTTAAGAGTTAATTTTTACTTGAATAAAAAGATTAGATGTTAAATCAGGAAATATTCCCTCTGAGGGAAGAAAATTAAATCTGAGGCTACATTATGATTACTTTGTCCCTCTAAAGAAAAACATGAAATATTATTACTATTAATAATAATAATGAGAAAGCTAGGCAGATGTTCTGAAAAAGTATAGAAAAAAAAGTTGTACTAATTACATAAGAACAAACATGGAACATTCCTTCTCCTTATGGCTATATGGCTTTTATCTGTATTTCAAAAAAGGCTTTAAAAGTGTTGTTCAAGAAAAGCTGGAAACTGTTCTGGCCATTGTAAGGTAAGATGCTGTCTACAGTGAAAGACTATGAAAACTAGCACATTATAACAATGCAAGAAGCAAATACTTTAAACTCAGCAATTAGCAGAGAAAGAATATTTGGAAGAGTATTTACAGTTCATATAGTCAATACCTAGATAGCTTCTATTCTGCCTCACCACTGGAGGAAGACAAGCTCACTGAAGAAACTGCTGCATATACATGGGGCTTAGAAACCTTTCTCCTAGTCTTTCAGCACTGAAAATGACTGAAGGCTGGAGAAGGCTGAGGTTCTCAATGACTTCTTTGCCTCGGTCTTCACTGGCAAATGCTCTGACCACACCGCCCAAGTCTTGGAAGGCAGATGCAGGGACTGTGAGAATGAAGACCTTAGGCCCACTGTAGCAGAGAAACTGGTTCGAGACCATCTTAAGAACCTGAACGTGCACAAGCCCATGGGACCTGATGAAATCCATCCACGCGTCCTGAAGGAGCTGGTGAATGAAGTTGCTAAGCCACTGGCCATCATATTTGAAAAATCATGGCAGTCAGGTGAAGTTCCCAATGACTGGAAAAAGGGAAATATAACCCCCATTTTCAAGAAGGGGAAAATGGACGACCCGGGGAATTACAGACCAGTCAGTCTCACTTCTGTGCCTGGCAAAATCTTGGAGCAGATTCTCCTGGAAGGCATGCTAAGGCACATGGAAAACAAGGAGGTGGTTGGTGACAGCCAGCATGGCTTCACTAAGGGGAAATCCTGCCTGACCAATTTGGTGGCCTTCTATGATGGGGCTACGAAACTGATGGACAGGGGCAGAGCAGCTGATGTCATCTACCTGGACTTGTGCAAAGCGTTCAACACTGTCCCACACGACATCCTTGTCTCTAAACTGGAGAGACATCAATTTGATGGGTGGAGCACTCGGTGGATAAAGAACTGGCTGGATGGCCGCACACAAAGAGTTGTGGTCAATGGCTCAATGTCCGGCTGGAGACCAGTAACGAGCGGTGTCCCTCAGAGATCAGTGTTGGGACCGGTCTTGTTCAACATCTTTGTCGGTGACATGGACAGTGGGATTGAGTGCGCCCTCAGCAAGTTTGCCGATGACACCAAGCTGTGTGGTTCTGTTGATACGCCGGAGGGAAGGGATGCCATCCAGAGGGACCTCGACACGCTTGTGAGGTGGGCTGATGCCAACCTGACGAAGTTTAACCATGCCAAGTGCAAGGTCCTACACCTGGGTTGGAGCAACCCCAGGCACAGCTACAGGTTGGGCAGAGAAGAGATTCAGAGCAGCCCTGCAGAGAAGGACTTGGGGGTGTTGGTCGATGAGAAAATGAACATGAGCCAGCTTCAGTGTGCGCTCGCAGCCCAGAAAGCAACCGTATCCTGGGCTGCATCAAGAGGAGCGTGACCAGCAGGTCGAAGGAGGTGATCCTGCCCCTCTACTCTGCTCTCGTGAGACCTCACTTGGAGCATTGTGTGCAGTTCTGGTGTCCTCAACATAAAAAGGACATGGAACTGTTGGAACAAGTCCAGAGGAGGCCACGAGGATGATCAGGGGACTGGAGCACCTCCTGTATGAAGATAGGCTGAGAAAGTTGTGGCTGTTCAGCCTGGAGAAGAGAAGGCTGCGTGGAGACCTCAGAGCAGCCTTCCAGTATCTGAAGGGGGCCTACAAGGATGCTGGGGAGGGACTCTTCATCAGGGACTGTAGTGACAGGACAAGGGGTAACGGGTTCAAACTGAAACAGGGGAAGTTTAGATTGGATCTAAGGAAGAAATTCTTTACTGTGAGGGTGGTGAGGCACTGGAATGGGTTGCCCAGGGAGGCTGTGAATGCTCCATCCTTGGCGGTGTTCAAGGCCAGGTTGGATGAGGCCTTGGGTGGCATGGTTTAGTGTGAGGTGTCTCTGCCCGTGGCAGGGGGGTTGGAACTGGATGATCTTAAGGTCCTTTCCAACCCAAACAATTTCATGATTCTATGAAAAACTGTTATTTTTTAAAATATACAAATCACAGTCATTTTCACCCATCCCACGTCTTCCCTCACACCTATCCCTCCCTTCTCTGGTGTTCTTTTACATTCTAGCACCTAGCACAGGCTTTCGGCAGCTAGATGTTAAATTGCACTTGAAAACGTTTCAGCTGTTACTAGTGACCATCAGGACACAAAGCTGGGAAGGAGTATAATCACAACCATCTGAAGTACAGTCACCCCTTCCTGAACTACAGACTGCTAAACCATGCCTGAAAAGGTGTTAAGGATACATGACTATAAAGACAGCTCCATACATCTATACTCACCGATAATCTCATTCTATCTTCTTGAAAGATGGTTATCATTCAAAGACCAGATTACCACCCTAACTCATCATACTGCACCTTCCACAGAGAACACTCTCAATGGAGACTTCCTGAAATCAGTTGGCTGGAAAATTAGGCCCAAATATTGGATATTTGTCCACAGAAATATGGATACATTACATGTATTCACACATGCATTATGGATGAAGAGAACACAATTGTTTCAGATCCTCAAAAAAAGGGTCTAATGATTTGTCAGTTAAAAAAAAGGTTTATATTCACCACATGCTCACAATTTTTATCATTACTCTTTAATGACAGCTCGAATCTACAGGCTTATAAATATATATTTTCATAATTGTGACAACCAGTGACTAGATGTGGTTTTGGTGGAAAATCATCTGAAATACTGTAAGGCTAGGTAAATTACAAGGCATTATTATAAAACACTGATGTTGAATTTTTGGTGATATTACTTTTACAAACATTAGAAACAAACATTACTTGGTGAAAATACAAACATTGCAGAAGAAACTACAACCAAAGTAATTTACCAGTTAAATACACAGTTAGAAACAACTTTCATTTTTAAACAAAGTCAAGGTAAATCAAAGAAACAGGAATAAAAACTGTCTTCAACAGACAGCATCTCCATTACAGAGAAATAGTTTGTGTAACACTGTAAGGGAGCAGATGGGTTTCTTAAATCGTTCCAAGAACAGTAATTTTCTGTCACAGCAGTCATTTTTCCCCATTACAACATGGATTCATGTCCAGATGTAGGCAGGTTTTGCACCCAGGTAGAGATCATTTTGTATCAACCTTAAAATGCATGAAGTTCACATCAGGGTGCACCTCCATGAAGCCAGTTGCAAGATGTACATGTATGTTTGTTATTCCAGAGCTTAGAAACTGGACTTGGAGTAACCCCAACTGACTTTAGTTTTAATATTTTTCATCAGCTTTAAAAACAAATCTTAGCTTTTTGAGTTTAAAAGTATAATACAGCTTGGCTTATTTTAAAGACACAAATACAAAAAAATTATAACTCACAACAGTAACACAACTTTTTGTCCTAAAAGTGATAAAGAGTGAAGTATAACGTGTGAGACTTCATTACCCAATTTTATGAAATATTATCTTCTTACTGTCATTCAAAGGACTATGATTATGATCTAGTGAAGTCAGATTGGACAAGAAGGACCCTAACAATATAACACTATTTGAGACATACAGTTTCCTTAATGACACTTTAAACAGAATATTTTACAGACAACACACCAATACATCAACTATATCAATCAAGTTCATTTCTAAAAAAACAGGTGCACCATAATATTGCATAGAAAGAAATCCCCGGCATTAATACACTTGCACTGAAGACTAGGAGTTTCTCCCTGCCTTACTAAATCAAAGCACGTACGTTTTATTAAAGCACATCTCACATTTGCCATTTTTCTTAGCTATATTCTTTGGAATTGCTAGTGTATATTATTTCAAGCACATTTTTATTCTGCATGCTGTTGTTTAATATTAAAAAACTAAAGTTGAAAGGAAAATGGTCTTCCTGTCTTATCCCCTTGAAAACATAATGTAAAATGATCTTCCTATGTCACACAAAAATAAAATCAGACCTTTCTCAATAGCAGAAAGCTCAGACAAAACCCAGCATAGTTGAATGAGGTGGGTATTCATACACAATATGTATGAAATCCAGGGTCAAAAATCCTCTCTGTAGAATGATTTTAAAGATGTATTTATAAATTGGCTAAACCAGTAGCACGTGGTTTTACAGCTCAGTATTCATTTTGATCATGGAAGACATACATTCAAGTCCATACACTGATTTAGGAAGTACTCTGACCACTTAACTATTTTAGGGCAATTCTCTCATATAAGCTGAACCTGAGAAAGCCTTCCTATTGACACAGGTATGATTCCCTGAACATGTTTCATTTTAGATATGTCACCATCTTCCATTTTAGAAAAACACTGATCAGTTCTGCATAAGGCTAGGGTTCTGTATTTTACAGCACAAACGTCTATGTTTACTCCCTACCTTTAACTACTTGTTTGAAAAAATCTTAATTTCAGTGCTCAAAAATATTTTCATTTCAGTAAGTAATCCTTTCATGTATTCAGAATAGGTACACGTGAAGTGCATACAGGAAAGAGAATCAGTTTATGAAGATTTGCCAAAAACACCATGCAGTATAACTGGAAGGTAAAAGCCATTTTCTTCAGATATTCCTTACAGTGAGCACTTATATCTCATGTTATAAACCGTGCAGACAGGTTAAATCCATCCAAAAGTTTTTATGGTACACATTATGCAGCATCAGATAAATAGAAGTAAAAGCTGAACAGTCCATGTCTCCACAAATAGAGTTCATAAAAAACTAGAACTTCTGATTCCAGATAGAATATATATCCATAATATCTGTGTAAGAGGTTAATATATACAATAAATATATTTTGTTATATAACTATAGTCACAGTTTTGGGGTTTTTTACTTAACTACATAACTGTTGAGGTGTACCAGGAAGACAGATTTCTGACTGTAATGTCTTTCACTGTAAGATAGGAAAATATTATCAAATCCTTATGGCTATTACAGATACAGGATTTCTGGCACAGCTGCAAATGTATCATGAATTAGAATTGATTATTATATTTTTAGTACAAATTTCATTTAATGACAAAAACATCATTGGACTTTTGGTGAGAGAACTAGGGAACCCATGAGATTTCTTCCTAGGAAATGTTGAAAGGCACGTAAAAATTTCAATATATATTTGATATTATGCTAAAAGCAGGTTCTAAGTATTTCTGTAGGTTACATTAAAATATAGGATTAGAGGATGTTTGCCTGTTGACGCTATGGAAAAGCATTTCATGTCTCTGTAAAGAGATCATGTGTACGCACGAACAGACATTTGTTCATTCAAGTGATACATTTTCCCTTCACATATGCAGAAACAACAAGAAGTGTGCACTGATTTTCTTGTTTACTGAGGCACACACATCCGCAGCAAAATGTTATCTGCTAATGGTAAAATGAGAAAAATATATTTTACCTGAAAGTATGTGCATTTATTGAAAATGAGTGCAACAGTTTCAATTACTGATTTTATGCTAATAAATAATAATATGCTTAGCTAGCTGAAATTCCATTTACAGTCACTTAATTGTTCTGATTCCTTTTAGGATTTCTAACAATATAGGTAAAATTCAAAAATATTGCCATGAAAGGCATAGAATCCCATGCAAAATATCTACCAGTTTTGATGTGAAGCAGCAAACATCAATGTATATCAGACATACAGTACAATTTGACCCATCGTATAAAGTATCTTTATAGTGCACATAAAACACCGTGGCACATCTCATAAAGCTACAACTTTGCACAGTTAATGACAGACACATTTTTACATCCGCAGAGACATAAGCAATGAATAACTCACTTAAAAGTGAAGTACACGACCTAAGGATTATTTCCTTGCCTAAACCATTCTAGTATCACTTGGAAAGGAAGGTGGCACAGGCTCTATTCATGCATATAAAAGTACAAAGAGCTTACATATTCTCCAGAAAAAGGTTGGCTTGAAAATTTTCACATATTTTGCTTTGCCTGTGACAGTTCATTTTGTGGAACTATATTCTTTAGAAATGTGATATTAAAAAGTTGGTTTGCTCCAGCTTCTATTAAAATGATTGCTGTCCCGCCAACTTGAAAACTACCCTCTCCAGGTTTTTCTCCTCAGAGTCATCATTTACGTAAATATTATATAATTATTCTTTTGAATTCTTATTTCATCTCCACTGATCACAATGCTTCTAGCAAGCCACACATCGATAACATCAGGTTGAAATCTAAAGGACTGGAATCTGTACATGCATTCTGCCAGTGGAAAAAACAACCATGGTCATTGCAACTGAACATTGAATAAGTTTTTGGAAATCTGAATAAATCTCACATGGAAATAGATTAATATGATAGAAGTGAAAAACATGTAATCAAAGTAGTGCAGCTTTGACACATATCTGATAAATTTCTATTAAAACACCACAAACTTCTTCCACAGACTTCATCAGTAACATTCTCTAGTCAAAGCTGACCAGGCACCACCTTAACTTTCCAGACTTTAAAAAGCAGGTGTTTACAAATGCTTCCAGGAGGCCATGCCTTTTACTGGACTTGCACATATCCATAATCTGTGATCGTGTTCAAACCCATATCGTTACTCACAAAATCTAGTGACGAGGACAGGCTTAATTGCTTGAGACTCTGCTTTGCAAAATGCTGCTCTGGTACTCTGCATCCTCAAAATGGTTAATATTCAGACCCGTGTATGACAAAGGGGGAATAAATTTTATAGCAACAATCCCTGAACAGAATTACAAAGCCACAGCTCAGTTCTGCCTAGAACATTTCAACAGAGACCAAGATTAATTTCACCTAAGCCATGATAAAAAGCAGGGTAACTCAACAACTTGCTAGTGTACTTGATGCATGTACATCCACGTAGGTATTCCAGATTCAAAGAGTTTAAGCCACAGTTGCTACAAGGAGATTTTTAAATCGTTACAGACCTGCAGACACTGCACAAATCAAACTGACAATGACAACTGCCATCCACTGGAAGATAATTTTGAAGTTCTAGAATTTGAGTTACTGTTAAAAATGGTTTTAGCACCATTTGTATTTCTAGAGCCATTAAAACAGAAAAAACATATCTTGTTAAATCTTAATCTAAAATGCATAGAAACTCTTTATTTCTCCAAGTGTTTTCATCAATTTGCATAACAGTTGTTGGTTCAATTTTGGGGTAAAAAGGTCAAGCAAAACATGTTTTGGAAAGCTACAACACTAAATAAAAAGATGCTCTGCTCTATTTCCATCAGATTTCAAAGTGCTTTCAAATGGAGACAAGTCCTTTTCTTTCTCTCCAGTATTAAGGCTCTTGCAAAAAAATAGGTTTAACTAAAAGACACTTGGCTTTCTTCATCAAATACACCACTTAATATGCTTTAATCATGAACATTTTGAAACCCTAGTTCTGCAATTTTAGCTTTATAAATGTGTACTAGCAATATATAGGATTACTTTATTAGGAGAGTGGGGCCTTAATATTCTAAACTATTAAATACTCAGTAGATGTTTACTGTACATTTGGTTTACATTCTCTTTCTATTAAAAAATCTGGGATTAGAAAACTGACTGGGGATTTAAAACCAAGTTAAGAATACCACAGAAAGTAGTTTTGCTATTATTTCTATTAAATCAGAACTTAGAAACATCAAATGAAACACTCTTTTCCCATCAAGTTTCCAGACCATTTTTCCCCCCAGAATTTATTAGGGTAATTATTCTGACTAAACCAGATCCTCAGAAGACAAAAGTGCTTCTCAATTCCCACTGAAGTCAAAAGGTTCTATGAGAACGTGACATTACTCAAGATGTCTGGGACACATAACCCTTTTGCAGAACACAAAAATGCAGTTAAAAACCACATTTAATTTCTAAACAATCTACAAAAGATCCAAGACTTTAAAGGCCTGATCTGACAGCCCTTCATAATCAGAAGATCACACTGACATTGGTTTTACCACTCTCAGATGTCGTATTTGTAGAGGTCCCTCTCCTGCAAAAACATGCACTCAGATTTGGCAGCAGCACAACCTGCATTCAGCTAAATTCCTGAAAAAGCAAGTTTAAAAGGGAAAATACTGTTTACTGCTAATAAAATGCTAATTTAAAATATATCTTTGAAGGCAGAAGTCAGCATGCTCTGTAATTTTTATTGACATATTTTTTATATGGCAAGCAATGGCTTTCTTTCATTTGAATGACTAAATTTAGGCTGTTTTGTGAAATCTGCCACTTACTAAAATTATTATGAAACATTTGAAGCATTTGTTTTTCAGAAAGTAGGCTACTGCACTGATGCCGTGGCACAAGAAATTCAACTAAACTGTTAACAGGAATAGAATGGAAAGTCTTTCTTGGGTTGTAGATTGGAACTATGACTTCAGCTCTTGCAACCTCTAGTTCCTTTGGTGCAATTCCACACCCTTCCCACTGACTTGGGCTCAAGCATCTTCATGGAATCGATCTTACTGAAACAAACAGATCCTGACAAACCTTTATGACAACGTACCATGTGAATTTTAAAACAGAACACTTGCTTTTTAAAATCCCTCAGTGTGTTGCATTTCAGTTAGTGTGTGACATTATTTTGCTTTTCTAAATAAGTTTAAAAGCATGAAACAGGGTTCAAAATGAGAAAAAAGTAAAAATATAATTAATCCCATCAATCACTTCTACAGCATGATGTAACACAGCTAGACCTGGGGGCATCCATACTTTTGTGTCTTTGGGTTCAAAACTGCAATCTGACCCTTAACCCTTCCCTATCAGGCCCACCCCACACGGATGGGTCAGGGAGGCTTTGAACATGGATCCAGCCGCTCGCCGAAGCCGGGCTTTGCTTAAGTAGGATTAGGGAAGGAAAGCGGCTGGGTGATGCCCTCCGACACTGCCCTGCGCGTTACACAGCCTGACCCTTCTGAGGGGCCTGCAACCGGCGCTCACCGGCAGCGTGTGTCTGCACCCGCGGATCCTGGTCCTGACCAGGGAATTCTGCCAGTGCCCTGCGGCCCTCCCTGCCCTTCCTCCCCTCTCTGGAGACAGCCGCGGCGCACCGGGAGACCATGGATGAAACCGGCTCCCGCCTGGAGCCGCTGCAGCAGCCCGGAGGGCATCCCCTCGGGCATTCATCCCCTCGGCATTGCTGGCGGAATAGAGGATATAGATTATCCGTCTGTAAACAGAATTCAGGAAGATACCTCCCAGCGACTTACAGAGAAGCGGCTGGAAGCGAGGCCTGCCCTGGGCCGCGGACCCCGGGTGGGCAGAGAGCCGGTCAGGCCGGAGAGGCGCCGAGCGCTCCCGTGAGGGGAACCCGCCGTGCCTCAACCCCCCGCAGGACCGGCCAGCCGGCCCCCCGGGGCTGCGCGCTCCCTCCGCGCCTCAGATGAAGTGGATCCAGGCGGAGCTGTCAGGGTCCTGCGGCGGACCGGTGGCGGGCGGGCCGCGCTGCCGGCCCCGCAGCCGATAGTTCTTGCCCTCGTTGTTGTCCCAATACTCAGCGCCGGCGACGCGGTAGCGGACGGCGAACTCCAGCGAGGCCTCGGCGGCGGCGGCGGCAGCGCCCAGGGACAGGAGGAAGGTGAAGCGGTCGGTGATGCCGTCCGCCGGGCCGGGTGCCTGGTAGGCAGCGGGCACCTCTGCGCAGCTGGCCCAGCTGTTGAGCGTGTAACGCACCGTCACGGCCTTCTCGTAGGCGAGGTTGAGGACGCGCACGGCCCCGCGCAGCCCCACCGGCTCGGCCCGCACCCACTCCAACCTCACCTTGTGCTGCCGCACCCGCTCCGTGAAGCCGGGGCTGGAGCCGGGCCGCGGTGGGAAGAGCGGTTCCAGCAGCGGCGGCGGCGGTCCGAACAGCACCGGCTCCAAGTCTCCCAGGGCCGGTGGCTTCCTCGTCTTGAAGAGGTCTGCGGTGCGCGGCGGCGGCGGGGCGGGCAGCGGCACCTGCGGCAGGTCGGCCTCGCAGAAGTGGCGCACAGAGGTGAGCTCCAGGCCGAGGGAGTCGGCGAACCGCACCGTCTTGCGGCGGGATGGGCTCTGCTGCAGCGCCGGGCGCAGGCTGCGGTCGCCGGGCGTGGGCAATGACTTGGCGCGGCGGCGCTGCGTGGGGCTGGGCGGCACTGCGGGCAACGCGGGCTCCCTGCCGCGGGGCTGTGGCTTCGGCTTCTCGCCCTCCGCTTCCCGCACCACGGGAGGGGGCACAGCGTCGCTGTCGGGGCTGCAGCCAGCCCTGCACTGCTCGGCCAGGCTGCCATAGAGGCAGGCGCTGCAGCTGAAGTTGCGCGGCAGGTAGAGCCGAGGAGGCGGTGTGGGCACCGAGGTGTGCAGCGAGCCCGCCTTATCCATGGGGGAGCCGGTGGGAGCGGCGGCTGTGCCGGAGGCTGGCGCAGGACCCGAGGCCCTCCGCCCGGCCAGGGCTCCTCCTCTCTGGCCGCTGCTTGCGGATGGCGAGGCGGTCTAGAGCCCGGGCCGCGGGCTCTGCCTCTCGCCTAGACCCGATGTCAGTGGGATGACCTCGGCGTTGTCCCCGTCGCTGCCGGCCCCGGGGACTGCCGGCGGGTGCATGTGTCCACTGGCGGCGGGGGGACCGCGGCGCTCCGGCGGCTGCCGCTGCTGACGTGCAGGGGTCAGGCAGCGAAATACGCCCCGAGTCATCCTTCTTCCTCCCCCATCGCGCCGCTCTCCCCAGCCGCCCCTCTGCTCGCCTCAGGATCGTCCTCGCCACCTTCCCTAATTGCACTCCGTCGGCGGCAGGCCCCTCTCTCCCGGCGGCTCTCACTGCCCGCTTTCCCCAGGACCGCGGCTACACCGTCCCCCTCCTCCTCCTTCTCGCTGTGTTCTGGGTCTTTCCTCGAGGAACTCATACAGAAAGAGGAGGCGGGAGGGATTCCCCCGTGGAAGCATTAAAATTCATCACGGCGCTGTCGCTCGTCCGATCCGTTACAGAAATAGCCGCTGAAGGAGGACGCTGAGCCGGGCTCTGGAAGGTTACATGGGCCGGTAAGAAAGAGCTGGCTCGTAAGCTGGACCTCGCAGTGTACATTTAAAGGAAGAAATCCAGCTAATCTGCTGTAATGCGTTTACAGTACATCTGCTGAATAAAATATGCCTGCCGCAGCCCTGCTATCTGCAGTCGAAGTGGCTGCAGCCTAAACACGGAGGGTGGTTCCGCACCAGAACCGCCTCTGCTCTTTTCAAAAGAGTATTTGATAGTTGCCAAGCGATATTCAAGTGAATTAAAGCTTAATGAAAAGCAGACACTGATGCAGCCAGTTCAAGGAGCTAAACACTATTTTAGTAAGCCGCTTCATTCCAGACTTCCCGTAATCTGGTACTCATTTTTAATTAGTAAATTGCATTAAAAACAATGATCCTACCATCCTGCCAGAGACTGAGCCTGACCTGTGTTGACGTCTGATTCTGATTTAGCTTCTGGGCAGGAGCTTTTACACCTTCATCATTTTATCTGCAGCACTTGGTGTTCCTTTGAAAGTCTAGGCAGAGGAAATGAAGCTGATGAGATTAAGAATGGAACAAGTAAACCCTATAGGTCCTGACAGGAACCAGGAGTTAAAGAAGGAAAGTCACAAGAACACAAGGAAAATCTCCCTACTGGCTCATATTAGAGCTATCAGCTTCAATTCCCTTATTAAGAAGTAGAAAATAATTCCTAGGTTATTGCTGCTGGGTTCCAAATCTTTTTAATGACAAATGGTTCCTAAGCAGGGAATGAAAAATGATGCCCCGCAGTGGTAAACTTGACGACACCATTACGCTTCCCAGTGATTTGTCGTGTCATTGTCTCACATTCATGGGATGATCACAGGTTTTGAAAAATGAGGTAGGAATGACATAAAGAATTGCATCTGAATTTGTTAGCCCAGGATCTTAAAATTGTATCACTTGTCTTTTAATGCACACTACAGGAAAGATTTGTTAGTCCTCTTTCTTATGCTTCCCTCTCAGAAATGAGTATTTCAGGAAAATAACATGAGCTCCTGGATGAGTTTTGTCTACTCATATGGGTCTGGGGGAGAAAAAGAACAGACCCGGAGAATTGTTCGAACAGGCTTTAATGCTACATAATTTTGAGCTATTTTTTAGTAATTTCCACCTGTCATAATGAAAATTTTCTAAGGAATTAACACTTGGTTTTGCTGATGCTAATTTCACCTTAAAACCAAGAAATGGTAAGAAAATGCAAAGTCTTTGCATTTTTAAACTGTTGTGAAACTAACTGAACTAACAAGCTAAATCAGCCTAAACCTTTAAACACATTCAGTCAGTTTTGAATATGTGCAGACAAGGAACATGAATTTGGAGTAGTTTAACTTCTTTTACAGTTATACTTTACACAATTGGGGTGCCTTAGCAGAGGTCGACTTCTCTTCTGGTAATTTCAGTTGCCCAACTTCTCCTTATGATAAACTTGTGTAATACTCCTGCTTTTCGTCTTTTCCAGACCTTCTCTTTTCTCCCAAAATCTGGGTAATATTTAATGGAACAAAAAAGAAAAAGCAGCTCCTTTCTTCACTAGTGATTGTAGGTGATGTACCTCATAACTGAGTTAAAAATGCAGATTCCCCAAACTTAGTTATCCAAAAAGTGGAATAAAAAAAAATGAGGAAATCCTGTGAGAAGTAAAACTAAACAAACCAACACACTAAGCTTTGGACCAGCCAGGTCGAGGCAAAATGAGATGCAGATGAACACCCATATAAACCGATTGACTTGATGAGAGGACAGAAATTTTAATTAAGTTCAGCTCTTGTCATCTTCAGGTAAAACCTGATGGTTCTTTGGCTTTGCAAGAGGATGAAAATACTGTATGGGCATGTGGATAGTATAGAAAAGGATAGAAAGAGACTTGATAGAAATGCATGCCCACTGTACATAATTCCACAGGCGATCCTTGTGGAGTGGAAGAAAGCCCCTTACAAGCTTTCAAAAGATCAGAACGAAATGGTACTTAAATCAAAACATCAATTCACCAGCTAATCATGGAGGAACTCAAAATTTCACCAGCAATTTCCCCGACACCTCAAGTTCTGGCACACACAGGGGCACCTCAGCCTTGCCTCTGTGGAGTACTGTGCCCATGTAAACTCCACCAGAATCCATAGCAAAAGCATTTCTTTTTTTTTTTTCTCTTGATTGAACATTCTCAGCTTGTCTCACTGAATCTACAAATGCGAGGTATGCTGCTGCTTTCTTTTTACTCTCTTGCTTACTTGCCAAGGGTAAAGCTGTGGGAACTCTTCCCCACACGTGCCACTAATGAGGGTGTCCTTATTACTAGGCTGATCTTCTGCCTCTGATGAATTTAAGATAGATACAGTAAATGAAAGTTTCTAGCACTGAAATTTAACAAACATACACACAGACATTCTCTCAAATAGCCTGCAGCATTGTGCATCCTTATGTGATGTGGAAGCTGTGCTAGAAGTTCAAAATGGGAAGCATCTGACACCATTTGTAAAAGGAAGTTCTTTTGGTTTTGCCTACTGTAAATATTTGTACACAGCAAATGTTTAAACCCTTGGAAGCAAGGAAGGACTACCACACATACAGAAACCATGGCTTAATATATGCAGCAATATGCATCATCCACAGCCTCCCCTCCTTCCCCCCCAGCTTAATTTAGTTCACAAAATTTAGGACATGTAAGTTTAAAAATTTAATCCATCTGTTCATTTATAGTGCTCTGCTAAGATAATTATCCAAGGTTCTTTTCTAAAGAATACTGTAAATATCCAAGCTGACAAAGAAATTGTTAATACTGATGTAGCTAGCACCTTTAAAGAAATACCTATTGTCTTTTCACTGGGAAATAATATTTTTATGACAGGATAATTCTGAAGGTTCCAGGAGGAATAGAGCAGTGGTGATGTAAATTCTAGAGCTATACAGTGTTGCTGTGTTACAGGGTAAGAAAAGCAGGAGGTCTTACATCACAACTAGTGTCAACAGACATCAGAACTGGCACTCAGGCATTGTTTTCATTTCTTCATATTCCTCTCCCTTTGCAGATTCAAATAGCACAGTCATAGGATAAAAGTTTGTCTTAATAATATTGTCCTAACAACATTTTGTTGACCTGTCTGAATCTTCCCGCTGACATCAAGAATTTTAGAGACAGCCTCTTGTTCTCCATATGTAGCACTGAATGACCCTGACATTTCTGCTGTGCCAAACTGCATTTGAAGTCCATCTGATACCTGAGAATTTCCAGCTAGTTGAACAGAGATGTATGGTTCCCTCTTTTCTTAAGGTTTAAAAGATTCACAAAGGCAAAACCAATGCAGGCAATGAACTGGGAGCTTTCTTCTGCTGCATTTATCAATTGTCTTTACTCCAGGTACTCTAGGAGAAAGCAGATGCTACTGCTGGGGAACATTAAGCAGAATGACAATGGAACCATTAATAGGGAGGCTTGTCTGAGTGCTGGGGCTTATCCAAAGTGGGCACTGTCACATGTCCACTTTAACTTTCCAGAACAGGTTTATTTTTAGCAATGAGTACTGTAGGAAGATAAAATGGATGTAAAGGCGAAGTGCATTACAATTATGTCAGCTCTCGAGATGCAGTTGTGACTCAGTGCGCGAATTGGAAAGGTCAGCTCCTACTCTCATTTGTATCTGCACAGCTCTTCCAAAGCTGATGAACTACGTAGGTGTTACACCAGAGTTTCACCTGAGAGTTTAATAATCCTATATGATTACATGAATCTGACAATTGTATTTACATTGACAGTTTGTAAGCTTTGCGTGAGACACTCGTTCTGCATGCTTACACTTTAAAACACCTTCCCACACTATTTCACATTAACAACTAACTCAGACTTCATTTATTTCCCCAGGAAAATATCTTGGTCAAATCTCAGAGAAGTGCCACTTTAGAACTAGGTAATACGCCTAACGCATATACGAAAAAAGAAATAATTAAGTATTCTGTTACAGAACAATGGTATCAATCTTCTCTACCAAATATTGTCTTCACCTAACCAGGATCCACAGTCTTTAGCAAGATGAAAGCTGCACGATTCACAGGCTTGAATCAAGGACATTTGATATTAAAGACAAGTGAATAATTTCCAAAAGGCTGCAGGTTCTGCTGCATAGAGATGTGACATTTGGGAAGGTGCTTTGTGGTTGCATTTTGGCTTGTGGGTTTTTTGGTTTGTTTTAAATATAGAGATCCAAGTGAAGATGCAGTATTAACAAGAAAACAGAACTGTAAGAGTTTACCTCAGTTCATGACCTTGTGAATCTGCCTTACTGTATGAAGAAGCTCACACAATTTTATTAGTTAAGCATTAACCATGTCTGTTGACGCTAAGTGATTGGCTTAAGACTTCTGGAGAGACCATAAGCTAAAAAAAGCCCTAATTAAGACTACAGTGGAAAACTAAAAAGAACAACCAAACAGATGTATCTCATTATGTGGAGAAAATTATGAAGAGAATTTAAAGTATTTTTCTCATGTAAATAGTTCTGCTGTCTTTAACAGGAAGGAATGTTTTTAACAAGGATTAAGCAACAGCCAGCAGGACAGGACTCTTTCAGTCCTAGAACTTTTAACAGATTTTCGTGCAAATATTTGAGTAAATGCACTTCAGGATCTCCCCAGATCCCATCTTCTCTTAAAAGCGCTTGTGACTCACTCTTCACGCCACGTTGCAAAATACCCACAGGTCTTCCTAGCAACTGCAGATGACCTCAGTAGTGCTAGTTAAGGATTTTAGATATGAAAATATGCTCATTGTATGCCTGATTTGATTTTTTTTTTTTTTTTTTAATTTAAAGATCTACTGGTCAGGCAGTGATACACTGATTACTTAGATTAGGGGCTTGGAACTAGATAATCTTAAGGTCTTTCCAAACCTAACTATTCTATGATTCCATGATTCCTTATATTGTAAGATAATTTTATCTCCTCATATTTTATTTGTTTTTTTTTTTCTTCAGCTTCCTCACAGTTTTTCTTCCCCTTTCCCCCACATTAGGTCATTTCACATCCATTTTTCTCATATGCATTACTCTCTTCCTAGTCACATTTTCAACCTCTGTACAGGCTCTCTCCTTCCTTCTGCTCTTTCCAGCACTATTCCCGTGGTTTTTTTTTTTTTTGCCCAAAGCCTCCCGATTCTGCCATTTCTCTCACTTGCCATTCTCGGGCTGGTGGTTCCCAAACGCCTGTCATTAACCTTCAGAGTCCTTCTCCACTCTCCACCTCAGGACAGCGGCTGGAAACGAAGCTCTGTCACTTCCATGCAAACCACAGGGTCCCCAGGATAATGAATGCAAGCTCGGGAGGGCGCTGAGGAGCTGCCCCTTGGCGCCCCACTGGCCAGGCACATCCACCACGCCATGAGGGCACTCCCCGTCACAGGAGGCCTCAGGCCGGACCCGCCATTTCCGCACAGCCCGCCGCGTTGCCGGGGTAACGGCTGGGCGCGAGAGGGCGCCCCCCGGCGCCTCAGGCGGAGAACGGAGCGGCGCCCCCGGGCTTTAAATCACTTCTGAATAGACACTCGGGGGCTTTCTACATAATAACTTTTACATCCATGGTGAAGGAAAGATTGAAGACAACCACCCTCTGGGATACTGAGGGAGGGAGCAGTGCTCACCCGTCACAAATGCCCGCATCAGAGGGTTGATGAAACTGTTCTCTTCTAGGGTAAAACTGAGGGACCACGAACCACCTCAGTTCCTTCTTTCAGTTCAGGAGGCTATGCAAGGTTACCAAATAAGACTGGTGAGGAATTAGTTATTTGTTAGTTTTTACTTAGAAGAAAACACAAAGAGCATGAGTGTTCAGATGCATCAGCAAAGACTACTGCTTCTTACACTGCTTTAGCTTGTCTTAGATTTAACACATTTCCCTATTACCAGGTGCAAGGCTGGGGTAGAACTGACCTGCCTGCCTGCTTCCGGCTGCAGAGAAATGCAAGGCAAATGAACTTCCCACAGTTGCCATTTTGGTTAGACATGTGCAATCATGACAACAAGAAGCTGAAACTACAAATTAACCAAAACAAAAAGACCTGTTAAGTGTAGATGCCACAGCTGATACAGTTTCAGAAGAGATTTTAACCCCTTCTAGTAAGTCTGTTGCCCTACAACATATGGCATTAAAATGGAAATACTTAACAAGTTACACTATTCAAACATTCCAAGGTGAAACGAAGAACCTGCCAATAAAAAGAACATATATATGAAACCTGGAAGATGAGAAAAATCCTGAAGCTGTAAGGCATAAACAGATTAATGTGCTTAGTCCAGACAGCTCTTTGGTTTTAGGTCTTCACAAGTACTTCCACCTGTGAAAGATGCCACTGCTGAGGATACTGCAAACCCTTCTTGGAAGACTATAAAAGCCATTATCTCTTAGAAGACGCTCACTGGCACTTCGGCTGAGATTACTTCCTGTAATCAGGAGGCCAGAGGACAAAAAAATAGGAATCCATGAATTGTCGTTTATCTCATGCCATATAAAGCTCTCAGTCCTGAGCAATTACACTGGCACTGCTCTTGCATCAAAGCATTGCAACTGCTTCTAATCCTATGGCTTTTAGAACAGCTGTCATGCCTGTATGCAGATACCACATAGAAACCAATATATATAAAACAAAATATACAAAACATGATGACATCCAGGGCTTTCACTGGTAACCCCTGGCAGTGTTCAAGGCCAGGTTGGACAGGGCTGTGGGCAACATGGTCTAGTGTGAGCATCCCTGCCCATGGCTGGGGGTTTGGAACTGGATGATCTTAAGGTTCCTTCCAACCCAAACCATTTCATGATTCTATGATGTGAGGACCAGGTATGCTGAGGTCAAGGCAGGAAATGAATACAAAAAGCAGGAGATTCCACTGCTTTCTGGACTACCTTCCTTAACAGTGAGGCATGCTGCAGGAGCTGTGTCTAGACAGACCTAACAGTTCTATGTTGTAATTTCATGCTTTTTAAAGAACTTGTTAGACTGTGAGGAAAAAAAAATAATTTTCCTTGTGAGCAACATGGATACTTGTAGGCTTTGTAGACACTATTAATAGAATTACAAGCTAATGAATGCTGATTACTTTCATGTAGGTTTAGCTTCTTCCTGATAGATTCATTAGAACTATAAATAACTTATTCTGGGGATGGAGCACAGTCTCTTCATTTAGATTCTCTCTGAATGACTATGGTAGCCTAGCACAATAATTCGGCATTTGATGCTGCTGAGTATTGAACCAATGCCTGACTTTAGGAACATCCTTAAATCCATGCCTACTCTGCAGGGAATTTAATAATATTCTAATTTAAACAGTGCTAAATCCTATTGAGCCTCACAAACATTTGCATACATCCCTTGCTAATTTGGCACCCAAAAGAAATGGAAAATGACCTGGAAAACAAGACAGTGGTGGGACTGAGAGTTATCTACTATTACTTTTTTTCTTACTCATTGTAAGTAGACTCATTTTTTAATCCTATTAATGTGGTCGTTTCTTGTTTCTGTTTAATATGTATTCTGTGCCTTCTAATATTCACTTATTCTTGTTTCATCTCATACTAAATGAGGGAATTTCTGGTCAAGTTTTCTTTTACTTTTGTGTTGAACAAAAAAACCCAAACAACCCAAAGCAAAATAGCAGCCTTATCATAGACACATATGTAACTGCAATTCCATTCAGCATTCAGGACACAGATTCACTGCAACTTACCCTTCCCCTCTTTGATGCTTCGATAAAAATTTGGAATAGGCAAAGATAACACCAGGGTAAAGCCCCCCAGTAGCAAATGGTTTCCATTTTTAAGGAGAGGGAGGAATTCAATGTCTTTTTAGATTAATTCTTATTTTTTACCAATAAACATGCATAAACATAGTTTTTAGTTTTCTGGCATTGATTTGCTAATTATGTTCATCTTCAGGTATCTCAACACCAGAGCTAAAGAATTATCACCTTTAGAGGCACAATTTCAGTAAAACACATGATTTGTATTCTATGTACCTAAAGAATTATGTGTTTATTCCTTCAAAAAATAGAAGGATGACATGTCTTCATCTCTTCACCCAATACTCACACCACGACCTCTGGAGAACAATGCAGGAGCTGAGTGATAGTGAAACTCCAAGCAGTCTGCTTTGTCTCCTAACACAAATTTGCCTGGGAATTGCTTAGGGAAATCTGGAAATCTTGTAGAACACTAATTTGTACAGAAAGTATGTTACAGTTCTTTAAGAAGGGTATCATTAGGTGAAGTGGCGTTATCAGCTTGAGGTGCAGAGTATGAGAGTTGTGGCACTGGAGGTGGGAACAGGGCCACTGGTTTCCTGGCAGCAAATGGGACTTTCCAAGCGACGATACCTCTGCTCCAGAGGGAGTTGTGCCACCTACTAAGCTATGAACACATCAGCACCCACATCAGAAGCTGCACAGATCTGTTGAAAAATAGGTCTATGGTGATCTGTATGCATCTTTTACCCCTTTCAACACCCGGATATCTGAAAACTTCAGCCAATGATTATCTGGAATAAAGCTCTGTCCTGGTTATTAATTTCCAGGAAACACAGGGTTTTTGTTGTGGTAACTTGTTCCAGATGACATTCAATTACAGTGCCACAGTTACACAAGTGCAGCATACACACACAGATACACCCTCTAACACATACCATTTTCTTCCTCTCTTCATTCCCTTCCCCTGATGTATTTTCTAATCCTGTTTAGATATAAAATGCAAGCTCTACAAAAGAAGCATCCTTCACAAACACCCCAAGATAAATACATCCACATATACTTGTTTCAGTCCCATTTTTTGCTAAATAGAAAATTCAAACACACATGCATATGTGAAGCAAGTAACATTTTCCATCGCCCAGAAGGAAAGAAGATAGTCTCTCCCATTCAGACAACTGAAAATAGTGCTGCTTCAGTTATAAAACTGAACAACTAACTGCATTGCCAATTAACAGTAAAGGCAAACATATTTCTTATAATAATTGTAAGTTTCAGCCACTGCAGACAGGTAATAAATCCCTTAGCATTACAGAAACAGAATGTTTAAAGCTGCAGGGAAAGCTATAAACTTTATTTCCACATTTTCCCAGTGTTTAATGCCAGATAAGGTATTTGCTGAGGTTTCCCAAACTGTCAAATCAGTTGGTACAACCTGATACAAGATAATATTCTAAGGACCACACTTGCAGATTATTGCTGTAACACCAGACCACAAAAGCTACTAACGAAATGCCTCAAACATAAAGAAACGACAACACAGCACTTAAGCCATCCTAAGCTTAAGTTGCGCCCTTAAATACACTGTATTCCTCTAGCACAGGAAACAGCAGCTTATTGTTTATGTGCGAATTCTCTCAAGAATAAAGTCATTCCTGTTCAAAGAAAGGAAATAAACTTCAGTGCTCAATCAGCTAGAAGTGCTTCTTGTATTCAAGGTGCCAAAACAAAACAAGCCAAAAGGGAATTGCTGACAACAATGTAAAAATACAATGACAGAACACCTGAAAGTTAAATCAACATTTTTCCCTTTTGTTTCAGGTCCAAGCTTCAAAAGGGCTGCTTCCAGAGGCCTCCTTAACAAATCCTTGAGCCAGAAAGCAAATAATTTCCAGTTCTATTGTTTTGACAGAAAACAATCAGCTGGTTAGCATGCAATTTCTTGAAGTGAAGGAAATTCAGGAACTAAACACAAACGGGTCAGTGATGCTTTCACTGCTAGAGGAAGAAATAAGTGTTTTCAACAACAGCAAACAAGAAAGTAGTTCAAAACTGCAGGAGGCTTCCCTGGTCTCTAAGGAGCCATTTTCATCTCAATCTGTCTTCAATCAAGGCCTTTTACACTGCCTGCCATTTCTGCAAGTTTCATGAGGACCACTCTGTCACAGTATCTGACTTTTGCCCATGAGCCAGATCTGTTCTGAATAATGAAATGTCTGAAATAACAGCCTAAACTAAGTTTCTAGACACTTAAGACATACTCCCCTCTGGAAATGCCTTCCCTATTTTGCTACCACCAGGCCTGAACACAGCTGTGCAAATGCTCACCTCAGAGTACACTGGGACTGAAACCTGCAGCCTACTACACATCAGAGAACGCTTCATTCATGACTGCAGCTGATGTAATGGTTCAGATGAAATTTTAGTTCACCTACTCTGAGTTACATCTGTAAGACACACAGGTAACAGTAGAAACCAGTATTTAATATTCTCCAATTAACAGAAAATGGTGGGACCACTACTAAAGATGGGAACTGTACAGGAAGAAAAAGGAAAAAGTATGATCCGTATGCCAAGCCAACCTACTCTAGCTTCCTGCTTTTTTAAAATACTTGTAGTGGCCAAAATTATTTTCTCAGTTATATAAAATATATTGCAAAATAATATAATCTGTTAAAAAGGATTGTAATTTTCTAGTAGGACACTTTGAAAACCACTTATAATGCAGCTGAATTTGTACTTGATGCTACTTCTAACTCTAAAGATCTTGAAAACTACAGGAGGGGTGGATGACAAGGTAGAAGAATGCAAAATAATCCTTCTGTTTTGAGAGCTGTTGTAGAAGAAACACATTTATCTGTCAGTGAGCTGAAACTGAAAAGGAATTCCACTGAGTATACAAGATAATTTAAGACTTAATCTTGCACTCACTGCCAAGAGGTTTGAGAGGGAGCACTACTGCAGGCAATGTGGATGCTGCTGGCTCTGAAGAATCTAGCCCTGTCTGTATGCGTCAGATCTCACACAGAAGTCTATGCCTAGGTTCACCTACAGCAGAGAACCTCTCGAATAATTTATTTCCATTTTATAAAATGCAGCATCTTGACATTATGATTATACTTGTGAGTTTGAACTTCCTAAGATTCATGGAGGACTAGAGAGGAAAACTTCTTTCACCTCTGCAGATCAAGGACTGACACTATAATTTTTTAATTTTAAACCCATAATGTTTTAATTTACAAAATCTCTACCAATTCCAAAGACATTTAGCTTTCAAAAGGTAAGATGTTAAGGAGCAATGGGTGGTACTTACCAACAGGCACCGAATACCTCACCCAATGCCAGTAGGCAGACTGCAGCCATTAAAACAGAAGCCAAAAAACTGATTCAAGTTCACTTTATTCCAAAATATGTATAACTTACAGGACTAAGTGCTTCATTTGTGAACAAAACGTTTCAATACTTGTGAATAAATTACTAGTAGCTTTGTGTAACACTTCAGTTTCCAATAGAGGGAAAAATGAAACAGTATTTTGGCACAAGATTCTCTCTGCATGCATTAATATACTCAAAAGTTTCACGATTACTAGGACAACATTCCTTCTTTGGGATTGTCACTTTTAAAATACGCCTCAGAAATTAAGGTTTGCTTTTGTTCAGTGGATGTTTTCTGGCTTAAATAGGAAGAATTAAACGGACATCCTTTGAAAACTAAGTTTGTCCACTAGATCAAAATCTCACTAGTGAAGAGAAATATTTTAAGGACAGTCCTCAGCCTTGTTGAGATTAACTCACACATTCTTTGGGAAAGACTCACCCATGAGATTTACTACTCATCCATTCCAAATAATTACAAGCTAAAATTAGATCATAATCAGGTGTTGAATTCTGTAACTGGATAAAAAAAATATGGCTGTCTTTCATATCTAGCCTTACCATAGATGCACTTGCAAATTCTTGTAGATAGATGTACTGCCAATCCTGCTCTGCATGCAAGTGCCTGAAGCATGAATGTAACGCATTAGGTGTTGTGAAACGTACAGTTTACATCATCATGAGTCATCTATTATACTCCACTGCTAGTTACGTTGCAGATGTTGCCGTGAAGCCAGTATATGAAAAAGAATCAGAAGCAAAGGACTTGTGTTATTTAACTCAACAGTTCCTTCAGGAGTTTCTGTGGTTTCAGGCTGTCCAGTTCCATTTTTGGTGAAGTGGAAGAGTCACACGCACGAATACAAACATAACCCTCAACTTGACTGCAAGACAAGAGTTAAACCATGTCGTTCCTTGATTCTGCTAACTGCATAGCAATGGCATTTTAAACAAGAAAATTCAGTCATGTCCTAAGCAGCAAGTCCTTCTAGCACACGTTTAGGTTCATACAAACTGTTAAAAACAGCAACAAAAGAAACAAGAGATGCATGTTCACACCGTGAATTGAAGCTTGCTTTGATTAAACAGCCCTATCCTCAGTGTTCATGTCAAGGGATTAACAGAATGTTTACAGTAAACCTGTTCTACCAGGAACACACTCATAACAGCACCTTAAACCCAATGTGAATGAAAAAGCTTGCAAGGCCCAGAACGTTAACAACATTTTGGTGTGAATGTATTTGGAACAGTAAACTGTACATTAAGATCATGTATAAAAAAATCCTAACACATCAGAAATATATTAAAGCACAGGAAGCCATACACCCTTAATAATAAAGGCAAGTACATTTGGTTCATCTCTGAGCTGTCATTTCAGCAGCACATTCTTTTCCAAGTTGAGCGCTCTATGTTGATTCAGTATGTGTTAGTTCTACTGACTCACCCTGTATTTGAAAGGTTATTAAAAAACCAGCTAATGCCTTCAGATCCCATTCCTGCCAACACTTATACCTCTACCCAGCCTCACCAAAAGGTAATATCAATTCAGATCTGACTAAGCATGTGAGCAGGTATTAGAAGGAGAAAGATTTACAACAGCGGAAGGCAGTCACCGTTCTTTCTTCTGTTGCCTCTTCTGTTGCCTGTACACAATCAAGGTACATATAATTTATCACGGAAATTCAGCCTTCTGTTTTCAACACAAAAACATGACTGTGTGCATGCCCTGGAATAAAAATTTGTGAGGAGTGTTAGGTACATACACCAAGTTACAGACATCAAGTTCATAACTGGATGAGGTCTCACAAGGCTTGTATTACAGCTGTTTAATTTATAGCTGCAAGTATATATATTAAGATTACATATCCCTTGGAAGTTAAAATTTTCTAGACACAAGCAGCTTTGCACAGCTAAGAATACGCAGCATTAGCAAACTGTGACTTTAAACTACTGATTTCTCTAGGCTGACATGAAGAGTGGGGAGAGGATTCCTTCCTTACTGAAAGCAGAAATAAGTATTTACAAGCATATTAGAAGAAATAGAGGCAAATACAGCCAAAGGCAGAAGAAACATAGATTTACTGTCTTACAAACCTTTAGCACTGTGACAAATAAACATGGAAGGCAACAAACCAGACCTCTCCTTTTTCAGCTGTTTTGCGCTTATTTTCTCATAGAACACGTCCCAAAATTGCTGTGTTTCATTTGTCCGATTTTTCCTACATGCTTAAGAAAAGCTCACGTGAAACTACAAAACTACCAATTCAATTTTGGAGTAGCATTACATGGGCATCCAGATCAAGATCCAGTAATCACAGCCTAACAGAATTAAGCAGGGAATTGAAACAGTAGGCAAAAGTAGTATTAGTATCACTTCCAGACAAAAATTTGTGCTAAGAGGCTATGGAGAATCTGATGCTACTTCCTGCATAGCAGTTCAAATGGCAATAGAGGATACAAAAGAGAATAAGCGAAGGATTAAGTTACTGCTGACCAATACTTGCAACACAGTGCCTTGAAAAATCAAATCAGAGACAAACTGCAGAAAAAGGGAGACAAGTATCATTTAGGACTACCAAGTAATAGTTTTAACTGAAGTTTACTTTTAAAACAATGGCCAAAATAGGAAATTAGCCCCTTTAAAGAACTTGTTCAAATGTGAAAAATATTCAGCAACAGCATCGCAGATAAGGTTTCATCAGATTTACTGTGGGATTCAGCAAACTGTGAAGTCTGGTTACAGCCTTCACAAAAATACTTAATAAATGCAAACTGAGCAACATATGCCAGTGACACAGGATCTAAACCAGTTTCTGACTTTCATGAATAATTTATGGAGAACCAAATTTGTGAAGAAAGAAGTTAACTTTGGTCAGAATAAGCCACTTCCCTTAGACCATACAGACACATGAAATAATTTCTTAATAGTTTTAATAAATAATTTCATGTTGTGGTACAGTGTTCACCTAATTAATTTCAAGCTATTTTAAATCCATAGGATGAGGGAAGGGAATGGTATTTGCATGTTCCAATAAAACACATAAAACTTATCAACACATTTAATTACAAAGTAAAACATATGAGTAACGATTACATTGCAAGACTGCATCCACACAAACCTTAGGTTATTTTTCTGATAGTCACTCCAGTTAAGAGCTTTGGCTTCCACCATAAGAATGTGGCTTTTCACATTCTGATTTGTAATTTAGTTTCAAAGTTCTTTAAACGCTAGCTGGTCTCTCAGGTGGCTCAGTTCAAAGCCTTTCACCATTCTGCTCCTCATCACCTAAGATTCCCTTTCTCATAGAAAAAAGACTGGCTTTCTAAATTCAGAGGTCACAGGCCTTCTGCCTTCTACAGCTGTGGAAAATGCTGTTTTCTCCAACCAGATTTATAGTAGCTGCTTCTCTTCCATGCGTCTGCAACTTGCACATGGGGAACAGAAGCCTATGTATGAAGAAACATTCTCTAGTATTCCAGTCAGGGGTAAGAAAGGAGAAGGAAAATCACTTAAAACGTGAAAATGCAACATTACTAGAAAAATACTGCAATAGAATAAACTAATGTAACTTTGTTATCTTATTTCCCCAATTTCAAAGCAGGCAAATAAATATGAATCAGTCATATTTTCAGAAGACAGAGCAACAAGCAATCCCTGACTGTTTTTAATATATCCCACCTTTAAGATGAGAACTTTAGGCACTGTGAAGCCTGGGGGGGGGGCCTTTCCTCAAAGCAGAATTAATGTACTCTTGGGGGGAATTGCAAGATGCCTTTTTGCAGTTTCTTCAGCCAAAATCTGGAAGACTCTGAAATTGCACCAGAAATGCTGAAAAATTAAACAGGCAACACAGCTGAGTTTTCTGTTTTTCAGGAGGAAAACATGAGCTTCATGGTTAATATAAAGATATTACTTCCAGTAAAAGTATACACTTACCATATTAGCGTAGTGTGAACGATGGCAATTCAAAGGGTGTCAGGAAGAGACAGAAAGGTATTGCTCATTTCCAACAAAACAAGCTAGCTGCAGTGGATGAGTAACGTAACTCCCACACCCCTGAGCTGAGGATAGGAAGCACAAAGCATAGTGAGCCTTCAAAAACTAAGGCTTGGGCATATGTTTACTGGTGGGCTGCCCAGTAAATACATAGCCAACACTGCTCCTCTCACAATGGAGGAGTAAAGTCTGTCAGAGCCCCAGGAACTTGACACGAAGAGGTTTCTCTTTTCACTTAAGGTAACAAACTAAAGCCTGTCCAGAACAAAACTAGCGGCCTACATTTTGTAGGCATTATAGTAAGATGCAAAAATTAGTTAAGGCTGAATTCCAACATACATTCACAGCTTCTTTTTTTTTTCATGCACATTAAAAGTACTGCAAACAATGATATAAGGGGCAAGATGAATATTTAAAAAAAAAAAATAAATCCAAAAGGTCATGTTTTATTTCTCTGTCAAAAAAAAAAAAAAAAAAAATCAGTTTGTTTGAATTTGACTATACTCAGAAAAATTCTCCATAAGCTGCAGGAACTGAGGGCTGCAGTCAGATTTGCAAAAGCAAGATACAGCTGTTCTGAAAGGGCTTCTGTGAGGTGATCTCCCAGCTCTGCTGCAAGGATTCCAGTTGGTTTTGGAAGTGGGAAGTCCAAAGCCAAGAGTCTAGATAAGTAATTTAGAGAATATAATTTCCCATTTGTAAAGATTTCTGTTAAAGTAATAGAGGTATAAACCACTGTAACACTTCTCAACTTGTATCTTAATAAAGCTAGGAGAATTTCAACAAAAAACAAATTATTCCAGTCTTTGAGGCACAGACATTGTAATATTTGCATCTTGGAGACGGAAATAATTTAAGCAAATCCCTCCTGAAGACTCTAGAAACGTTAGTCCCATTTATTACACTACCTAAAAGGACAACACAGTAACTTCTCCTACAGTTGTGAATTCAAAGTTCTTTTTCTATACTTCAAAGGACATCTGTGCCACTTAGGGAAAAATATAAAAAAATTACTGCTTTCTACATGTTTTGTAATAAATATATTTGACAATCCAGGAGTCTCTATGTGTCTAGTGTTTGGAAAATACCAACTTATGCAGGAGAACGAGTTGTGAAGGCATAAAGTAAAAGACAACAATACGGCTTATTATGTTCATGCCAGATTTGAAATACAAGCTACTAAAAAAAGTAAATAGAAGTAGCTTACACTAATAGAATCCTCCCCCATAAGTTCAGGGAAGCATCTGAACTGGACAGCTCAGGGTTTTGGTCCAGCACATTGGAACCTTATATGTAAGCCAGGAGTAGATAGAGATACATACGTATACAGAGCTACTTCAAAAGTTGTTCTGTTTAAATGAAAGCAGTATCACCTCCGTAAAGGAGTTTCAGAAAAAAAAACATAGGCACCATGAATTCTTTTTTAAGGTTCAAATGTACATTAACATGTTACAGCTTCCCTTTCCCCTCCATTCACACACACAGTTTATGTCAAGTCATACACATTTGATAGAGTACCTTCAGCATGAGAAGTCTCTTAGGTCAACTGCTCACGATAACTACATTCAATAACGCAAAGTGGATGACTTGGTCAAGCCACTTCTCCCACCCCAATAACTTAATTTCAAACCACAGGAAATGGTTATATTAAGTAGCACTCAATGGCTAGGCTTGTCAGAGCTCTGAAACAAGGAGCACAGCTCTTCACAGGTCTGTGTTTCTACTGAACTGAATTGAGACTCCATTGTGTTCCAGGCCAAGTCAGCCAGAAGAAAGTCATCCATTGCTGTCTGTGTCTCATTACTGGTAAGGAATAAACTCCCTAGATTCTCAAAGCAGCTATCCATAGTCTGTGTTTCAGCGCTACTGAGCTGGACTTTGCTTTCAATATTCTGCGTAGGTGTATTTTTAATAGCCTGGTATACATCTGTCTGGGTTTCTGTATCAGACGAGTCAGTACTCATGGAGAAACTAGACTGCTTCAGAATACTCCCTAAAGGCAGATGGGCATTACTGTCCAAGAAGAAATTCAAGTCTGTCTGTGTCTGTGTATCGAACATCTCCAAACCTAAGAAGTTAGAATTTCCTCGGCAGCTATATGATTGAGTTGCACTATCTGAAAATAAAAAATCAGTTTGAGTTTCTATGTCCAGTGACTCCAAAACTGGCTCAGGGTTCAGGGTACCAAGATCACTCTCTTCAGTCTGAGTTTGAATATTGGATGCTGAAAAGAACTCTTCAATGTCAAAGTCTATTCCTGTGCTCTGTGATGGACCAGATGGTAGATGCGTGTCAGCATTAGAACTTGTCTCAGACAAAAGGCTACGATTATCCAGTGTCTGGCCAGGCATGTTTCCTGAAAAGATGTTTTCCAGATCGCTTAGCAAGTCCATTGTCTGGGTTTGATTATCCATTGTATTTTGAGATGGAAGTATATTAGGCTGTGTACTGAAGTTGATAAGTGATTCAGACTTCACTGTATCTTGATTCAGGCTCTTGCAATTACTTCTTTGCAGCAAGGTTTGATCTATATTTGCAGGCATTAAGTTGTTTTCTGGAAGTTCAATGTGAGTAGAAACATATGATGAATCAACATTGTCAAAGATGTCACTGCACATCACAGCCTGGTCCATCTGTACCCTTCCATCAACAGAGTCCTGTGTCCTACTGGTTTGAGTCTCTCTAGAAATGCCACATGATGGAAAACAAACCTGACTAAAAGCATCAGTCTGGGCAGCTATGGATGAAGTCAGTTTGGAAGCAGGCAGCAGCGTCTGTGTTTGTACACTGATGGGCAGCGAAACCTGTGAACTGAATGACAGATCTGTCTGAGAGCAAGAGGATACAGAAGAACTGGGAGTCCAGGTTGCAGCTGGTACAAAGTTCTGTGAAATATAAGATAAGTCAGTCTGTATATTAATTGAAGAGATTTTATTCTTGTGACAAACATTCCCCATCTCCTGCCCTGTGTTACTCAATGTAACCTTATCGAACTCTACTTGTAAACTGGTACTTACGGGTTCACGATCACCAGAATTTGTCACTTTTGAAACAGGCATACTGTCTTTAAACACAAGTGTTTCTGCCTCCAGTGCAGGAATCAGAATTCCTATTGATTGAGGCAATAAATGAACAGTACTTACAAGTGAACCTTGATTATCGACAGCCACTACAGCAGGTTTGACAGAAGAGTCTGTTGCAGACACATATATAGGCAAGTGAGCAAGCTGCATCACTGGAAGTTTAACCAAAGCCACCTTAGGCTTTGGTAAGAGCATCTTCGGCGTACATTTTGGCTGCATTTGGTTCGTGAGGTTAGAACTGCAGGAGCCTTCAAGAGAGGCTGCTATTTTCACTTCAGAGGACTCCAATTCCTGAGTGCCAGGATTATTATTGTGTGTGTTGATGAATGCTTCATTTGCTTTCTCTGCCAACTGCTGATTATGTACAGAGGTTTCCATTTTCCTTTTCTTACTAGGAGGATCCCTGTGAACACGAGATCAGTAATTTATACTTCTTTCAAGCACAAAACATCTGCTTGCCATTCTTTTGAGTCACTGCATTGAAAATATAAACTGAAGTTGCCGACACGGTTGAGTATACAAAAGGCATCTAACCCTGATTAAACATAAAAAGACTCCATGAACTTCAGTTGTGTAAGATTTCATTCCTCACTCTCCCATTTCAAAAAGAAAAAAGGTTACCCCTTCTATGGAGACCTATTTCTAAATGGAAGTGGAAGTTTAGATGGTTTCTTCCCCCTTGTACATTAACTACTATAATTAAAGACAAGTTTAATTTCTAACTTTGATGCTAACTCAGACTGAGCATTGAAGGAACAGAGGTTTCAAAATGAGTGTATAGGTAAAGGTCTCTCATGGAAACCAAAGATACAGTTAGCATTCCTTCACATAAAACTTGATTTTGCAGCAGTTGTATCTCCAAATCAGTCAGGTTAGGCCTCAGGAAACAGACTACCCTTTATAAAATGTATGTATATATTAAGGCAAATTTAAACCTACACATGCATATACAGCCATTAAAAAGAGAAGAAACCTCCCCCACCAAAACTTGCAAAACCGACTAGGCTATACAAGAAAAGCTAAACTGCATTCCACACCAGTTACCAGCCATAAACATTTCCATATAATTTCTACTTTTATAGAACTGTAAAAGCAGATACAACAATACCAGCATTTACACCATGCAGTGCAGTGTCATGAGTACTTTTTGGACTGTATGTGGGGACACCTAATCTTATTGATCAGACAGTTGTCCTTGCCTTCAACATAACAGAAACTACCAAAAACAACAGAACAAAGAAACTGCAAACTGCTGTACAGCTAAAACAATGTGCGCCTAGTTACAATTTAATCAACAGAAAGGGATAAAAAGCCAGTCAGAGAACTTGGTGATGAACATGAGTATCATTACTTAACTTCTTCACTTTTACCTGTGTTCTGCAGGAATTTCATGGCCAGTTCTGTAAATATGCGACAGTAATGCTGTTCTGCTGGCATAAGGGCACCCACAAGTACACTGGAAAGTCTTGCCACAGACCTCTATATGTCGTTTCAAATACCACTCTGTACCATAGGAGTTACTACATTTATCACATTTGTGCTTCTTTTCAGCATGCATTTTCATAAAGTGCTAGAATACACAATGAGAAGCAAACATTAGCTTTCAGCTAAGCTAAGAAAAAAGAAAATCACGTTTAGGGGAGACAATATTTGCATTTTTTTAGTTGTTAAATAGCATCAAACTGTAGAGTTAATTTGTTTTTAAAAAGTCTCATTAGGAATAAGTTACAAGCTTTAATAAATCAACAGAAAGAATTTGAAGTGTGCAAGTCTGCTTGTGCTATGTACATTTTAAAACACAGATAAAGATATATATATGTCCTAATGCTATTGGAGGTTTCCTATGGACATTAACAAGGTTCATCTATACATTTATTAAAGAACGTACTTAAGTATATGTTGCAACACGGGCAAGTTCCTGAAGATCTTACAACTGAGCAAATACTCTCAAGTCAAACAGGTCAACTGCAGAGCAAACAGCAGAATTTCTCCTCTTCATTCACAGCACCAAGTGCCAGCCACTCCATCTCCTACAGTCTCCCCAGGTTGTCCAGGGTAACCAACAGCAGAAGAGCTTTTTTCACTCATTCATTCAGAAACAAGTCTTACATGTTTTCTTAAGCAGGTAACTAGTAAATAACCGCATTTTGACACCAAAACAGAGAAAACCTCTTACCTCTTGACCACTTAAAAAAAGCAGTTTAAACTAACTACTTAAAATGGTAATTTTAAACCATTATTGGTTGCTACTGTGATTCTCCCCCTCCATGCCTTTGATCTTTGTCCGTATTTTTAATTGGCTGAGAGGTACTGTCTTCTAGTTTAGCAGAACATACTGGCATCTGCCTCACCAAAAGGTTCAAGCCTTCTAATAGCAACATGCAAACATGCAAATTCCTTAACCATATGCCCACACTGAGTTTCTAAACACAATTGTCCAACTTGAGGACATATGGTCAGAGGCTTTGCTCACATCTGAAGGCACAAGTGTACACTCTGTAGGAGACACAGTCAAGACTAAATCAGTATGAAAATAATAGTTTAGGAAATAGGAATACCTGTTTGACCAGAGAAAATTGGGAAAATGGTCTGTTTGGTCCTCTAGGGCAGCCTTCAATAGGACAGCAGTAGAATTTCTGAGATGTTTTCAAACTCTTCCTTATTGGTGCATTAAGTTTTCCATCCTGAAAAAGAAGCAGTTGAGAAGTTGACAATTTTACAAATTTGGGTATGAAAGACACAACATTCAGAATACACATCAACTTTGACTCACTGAGTTTACACCTCTCATCAATTAGTTGAAGGCACTTTCCTAAGTCATTTGAAAGCTCAAATGGAGTTTTCACCAAGGTAGATGCTACTTTGCAAATGTACCATCAAATTGTGAAGTGAAATCGCAACCTCTACAGGGTACCGGTACTGTACTATTTACTTCTACCAAGATACTTGGCTGCCCCACACCAATTATAACTGCCTTTTGTGTTATCTGAGCCAAAAGGCTTTCCCTATGGATACTACACTGCTGATTCAATGTGGTTTTAACTTGTTCGTAGCACAGTCTACTTGAAGCTCCACTAAAGTTAGTCACACATGGTGTAACCCAACTCTCCCCTGACATTAGAATTCTGTTGGCACTAGTTGGAGTTTACTGGTAATAAAATGAAAACTGCCAAGTACACTCTGCCATTTAATTCAGAGCATAAATAAAATCTCACTGAAGTCACTGTTAATTCTGAACCTCCAAACGTTTAGTGGCTGCCATACTCACATTCCCTGTGTGATCTGTGTCACCGACCATCACATGTACACTGTAGAAGAAAGCAAGAGAACTTGCTCCAAGAGGACCTCAAAACGGCATACTGAAAATTAGGGCAATTGTCTGGATTGTTCAACCACACAGAACCTGCTCCTATGGACACAGCCACTGAAACCAGAGAAGCCATATCCCTGTAATCATATCCTATGTGAAAGGGTCTCAGTGGAAACCTCAGGCAATTAAGTCTAAGCCAAAAAAAAAAAAAAAGAACTATTAAAAACCTGATGCTCAGAGTAGCTGTGAGTCTGTGCATCCTGGGACACAGTAGGAGGCCAACCAAACCCCCAGAGCCAGTTACAGTCATCCACAACGGCATCCCCAAGGTGGTTATTCAGAAAATTTCTGGAGCATGCCTGGTCTGAGCTCTGCTCCCAACTTTCCAGTGACAGTAGTAGCAGAATGTTGATTTTACAACAGTCACTCCCCGACTATCATCTTCAGGCAGATCTCCAGCTCCTTCATGTTTACAACACAGGTTGGACCAGGCAAAGAATCCACAAAGCACAACAGTCATCCCATGTGAAGCAAAGAAAGTATGTGCCACAGCTGCCAGAATACAGAGGGTTTCCCTGTTTCTTCTGTAGCTACTGCTAGTCACAACCCAACAGTTCTGTGCGCTGAGCTACTCCTGCCTTCCTTGTGAAGTGCTTTCATTTGCACTTCAGGAACACTATGAAGCAGATGAGTGGGACACTTCAATGACTTTGGTTTTCTGCAAATCATCTCTCCATCTAAAACAATCTGTGTAAAAGGTAATCCCTTAAAGCAACATTTTGGTTACATTTCCACAAGCTCAAGTCTGTTCTGCTGACACCGCAGCAAGCTCATTTTTGTTAATGCCATACCACACTCAGAGAAGCAAAGGCTCTCAACCAAAGTGATCTGCTGCCATTTCATCAAGAAAACCTGGAATAAATCTTTCAAAAGGGAGTTTTCATGTAAAGATTTAACCTTCTAAGCACCTTCATGTACAGCAGTTTTTGCCATGCATGGACAAACCATTCATAAACAGGCCTGCTTCATCTCTGCTGAATAATCATTGTGATTGTTTTTGCACTTCTTAGAGCCACTGCCCAAACCAGGAACATGACTCAAAAGAATCCAGCTGTTCCAGCCCCACTACCCCAATTACACTTTTTAACCCTAAGTTTACCCAGAAACACTTGGATGCCAGTCTCAAAGCCTTCAGGAGAAAAGATCTGCCTTAAAGTCAAAACTATGTTTGGTCTCTCGCACTGCAGATGAAATAAATAGGTTTAGTAAGTGGCAATTGGAGTTATTCATTCCTAAATAAGGACTTACTCCAAGTGTGTTACCTTCAATGTCACAACCCAACAACAAATGTCATGGCAGTATGTTCAGGCACTTAATAGGTAAACCACAGTCAGGGTATTTAAAACTACTTATGCACTATGGTATAGAATAACACAAAGTATAAACATGAGATGAGCAAGAGGTTCTTTCAACAGCTGAACACAGACTTTTGAGGCACAGACCACCATAAATTCGCCGATGCCAGTTGAGAGATACTCTACACATATGAGTAGCTCTATCCAGACAGTAATCCTGTTCTGACCACCTTCAAAGCCCTCCTGGCTCTAAATGGTTAATCTTACACCTTCTCAAAACCCCATCTGGCTGCTCACATGTCAGACCTTCTCACAAGTCCTGTCCTTGTGCAGCTGATTTCACTTCCCACGTTTCTACAATATCCACCCACTGCTATTATTGTAGGTATTTGTCAATAACTTCTCACAACCAGACCCCTGTATTTGCAAGGAATACTGATGTTGCCACAAGCCCTATCAGCATAACATGGAAAATATGAAGGAGGCAATTCTGTGTATTTCTTTGATAGCAGGGAGGCTGTAGTCAGTGCTGAACTGGAAAGGGTAGCTTACCCTTGGCATGGTTTACCCAAATGCATGTATCACATTACCACAATAGTTTTCATAATAAGAATAAATGCACTTCTCATGCTATTTAGTAAAGAAATGCATGATCTTCTGCAAAAAATCCCTGTTTTAATAACTGGCTACAGTCTAGTCTTACTGTTTTAAATTACTTCTTTGGAATAAGCCTTTCTATTGCAGAAAGGCAAGACGTTACTGAGTTCACCTTGACTACATCAGCAGCAAGGATTGTTACTTGCTGTTTTCCACGTTGTTGTCACCAGCCCTCTGGCCTAGTTACGCTAGGGAGACAGCTGCTATTACCAACCCTTCATCATGTCTTCTTTTGTTAGACCAAACAAGCCAAATTCTTCTAATTTCTCTTTGTCAGACACAATTGCTGTTCATCATCCTCAGTAGTCCTTTTCTACAGCTTTTCTGGGTTCATTTCAGCTCATTTGAATGGGGTTCCTACCCTACACCAGTGACCAAGAATATCCTCCTGACATATTTTAGGTTTGCCCCTCTCACAGCAGCATTATCCTAACTGCACACCATATGACCAAATAGCTTTTGCAAGCATTTGCCATCTCAGTTTTCTGCTACAAACCAGGACCGAAACCAGGACTGATCAAATTTTTGGTATCACTTCCCAAGACTGTAACCTTGTACTGACTTGACTCAGTTTTTACAAGGTAATCTTGTTTTCCTACGTAAATGTCCTTCCTCTGCAACAACAATACCTCAGTTTTTGGTATCAAAAGATCCTACTGGTGCTACTTTTATAATGAAAATTAAACAAGTCAACCTCCCTTATCTTCAGCATCCCTAAGTTCTCTCCTTCCCCAAAGGCTTCTTACCATCTCATTTGCAAAGCTGCTTTGTCACTAATCCCTCATTTTTCACTAACAAATGCAATCTACTAAACTCTTTTTCTCCGGGGAGGCAGTTATCTCTTAAAATGAAATACTAAAACTAAAATATTAGCGCAAGTTCATCTCCTTCTGCAGAAACAGAGTAACACACACCTAGGTTTGTATCTGCTTAACTTCCTATCTTTAGCCTTTCGTTCAAGGTGCATTCTCAAGCCATGCATAATGCACATTACAGAAAACCTAGCCTCCCTTAAGCCTCAACACTTTACTCTCAATTACAACACCCTTGGCATAAGCGCAATGTACCTGAAAAACCTGCATGCATCCATGTTTCAGTATTCATCCCAGCTGTCACAAGGTTTGGTAATGAGGGGTATGACATGTTATAATTCTACAAAGCACCGACAGTTAGCAGCTATGTAGGCGACTGGTGAGTGAGCCGCACTTCCTCACCCATGAGCTGTAACCCACAGCTCTGCTCCTCGCTGGCTGCCGCATACATTCAGAGCATGATCCGAGATGACTGTCTGCTGAACCTGAATGAGCCTTTTCAACGTCTGCTGTACCTCCACTCCTACACACGAGATATAATACAGCACACGCACTAAAGCTGTTAGCGCGTATTAGGAAATGAAATAAAACAGAGACAGGAGATATCAAGTATACTTCAGAGTACTTCCTTGCGCTCATCACCCATGACCATCTGTAACACATATCAGATCCTGGAATTAGTCATTTCACAAAACAAGCATCTTTACTGTCTGCCCACTGGGGCTGCATTTTCAGAACGCAGCTATGAATGCTGTGCTTCAAGTTTTACAGGAATCAGATTTGCCTTCACACACTCGGTGTTATGGTTTTAAGAACAGTACAGGACATGCTTCTGAAAGGCCCACACAGCACTGACATGCTTGCAGAACTGCGGCCCTCCTCCCCCCCGGTGTGTGCTGTTTTCTCACGAGTACTATGGCAATGAGAGCTTGCTTCCAAAACGGCATCCAGCTAGCATTTTTTGGTTTTGGCTCACAGACATTTTAAAACACAAACAACTCCCCCAGCATAACAGCACTCAGCGTTTGGATCTTGGTGCCTTGCCAACTGCCGAGGGTAGGAAACACAGCGTGTTTGCACAGCACCTCTCAAGTGGGGCTGTAACTTACTGCAGAAAGAGAAGCAATAGGCAAGTGAAATATTAGAAACTGAGCCCCAAAGAACTTTTCACTGCCTTCGTTATGTTTAACGCCAGTACAAAACTGGCTTTTTTCCCCTGTAAGTAGTTTCAGTGGTATTCTCACTACTGCATGAGTCTGATGGGTCAGACTACGCACACACGCTCGTGTATTACACACGTACACTCGCACACTTCTCACGTGGAGGGACTGAAGCAGAGGAGAAACACTCTCCCATCGTCTCTGGACCACCCCACCCACACCACTACGCTCCGTAAGACCAACCCCACAGAGCCCCCGTACAGCCCGGAGAAGCGAATCCCCTCATCCGCGGCGCGGTGGTTCCGGGGATACGGCCCAGGGCGGAAAAAGAAGCCGCACCGTTAAAGAGCCTCAAAGACCGAGACTAAGACGAGAGGCGACCCTTTGGGGGCTCAGCAAGATGGAAGCGCCTGGCGGGCCCGACTCAGGGCGGTGACGGTACCTGGACCGGGTGGGCCTTGCTGAGGTGCATGTTGAGAGCCGGGCTGTTGGGCAGCACCTTGCCGCAGCCGGGCACGGTGCACAGGATGTTGGTCCTCACTTGGGACAGCTCTGTCACCGAGGGCCGCACCAGCTCGCCGGCGGGCAGCAGGTCCCCCACCGGCAAGGACACAGGCACAGGCGGAGGTGCCGGTGGCCGCCCCAGCGCCCCGCCACGCCGCCCGGCCGCAGCCGCCGCCATTTTGCTGTCAGCTGCTCGCTCCCCGCTTCCGGGCGCGGCCGCCAATACCCGCCGCCGAGAGTGAATATTCAGCAGGAGCGTGAGACGGCCCCGCCTGCTGCGTCACCGGGCGGTGGTGGTCGGGGCGCTACGGGGAGGAGGAGGAGCCATTAGGGCGGTGAGGCGCTGAGGGGAGGAGGAGGAGCCATTATAGTGGCGGGGCGCTGAAGGGAGGAGGAGCCGTTAAGGCGGCCGCACAGAAGGCGCTAGGAAAGCGTGTCCGCACCGGAAGCAAACAAAAAGGAAGTAATGGTGTGGATGTGAGAGTATGAGAAACTGGGGCTTTTTCCACAGGAAGAGCGCTTGTGACAGCCTCAGCCCCGTCACCCTCCCGTGGTGGCGGTAAGTGGGCCTGTATCACATTCATTTGTGCAGTTCCTGTAACCTTCACTACGAGAACTTAAGAGGTACACATGTACATTAGAGAAACCTACTTTGCAGAGGTTATAGAAGAGATAGAAGTTGCCTTCCGCAGAAGCACAAGTCAGAAACAGGCCATAGGCTAGGTAACCTACACTGTTCCAAGGAGTATTTCGGAACTTTACGTTTGCGGTCATTCATTAAATACCTGAAGTAAGTCATTTAGGAGAAAGCATTAGGAAGAAGTTACACAGAGGCAGATGCATAGTGGAATGTTAATGGTCTGAGTCCTGGAAGGTTCTCCAAGGGTACAAGTTGGCAAGAGACAACTCTATGTGTCCTGTATGGCCTGTGTATTAGAAAACCTGGCATTGTTTCAGCCAGGTTGGATGAAGTCTTGGATGACATGGTCTGTTGTGAGGTGTCCCTGCCCATTGCAGGGGGGTTGGAACCTGATGATCTTAAGGTCCACTCCAACCCTAACTACTGTATGAGTCTATGATTAATCATACCATTATGTTAACTGTTTTCTCAAACTAACATTTAAATCCAGAGAGGGAAGTCCTAGAAATACAGCACTAGCAGGTAGTCCTCAACTAACTTCTTCTTATGGGCGAGATAGAGATGCTGAAAACCAGAACAGACCAAAAAACAGTATATATTAAGTCGTGTGTCTGAGTCAGGCAAAACAAGCTTCTCTTGAGAAGACTTTATTTACACATTTATTTACAGTTTCAAAAGAAAGACATTTACATAGAGCCTCGGAAAATATTTACACTGTGCTGTGAAGTTATGAAGACTGTCTGCCCATTGAGGTATCTAAGGGGTACCAGAAATTCCCAACACACAAAGCAGATGCATGAAGTTTCCAGGTAACAGAATTGAAAGTAACACTTATTAAAAACCTGCCTCTTCAGATCACATTCATGTCAAATTACAAATGATGCAGCAAATTACATGGAAATAGCTATCTAATTACTAGTTGAAATATACCAACCCTATAGAATTCCAGTGCAATGCTGCTGTTTGCAGTGGTGAATGTTTCCATCTCAAGTTTGCAGTCTTCATGTCTCCAAGCAGCACAAACTGGTAATGTACAAGGATTGCAGAAGGATCAAAACTTAATGGGAATATACTAAACTGTGGACTTCCACAAAAAATAAATTTATTCATGGTATTCCTCTAGGGGGAAATTTGATTAAAAGAAAATACCTATTTGTATGAATGTCTTATTTCTAGTATTTGTTATGGGCTGTTGCCCTCGGTGAGCAAAACCTCTGCATTAACATCAACTCAAGATGGACAGAAACCTGTTACTACCACTATATGCCAAGAGCTCTCAGACTGTTTAAATTTCACAGCTATTTTTTTTTTCCTGGTTATTTAAGGAAAGGGATAACCCTTCTGCTGAAAGACAAATGTGAAAAACTGATTCAGAGGAGCCACAGTTTGGAAAAAATATTATAAAAATACAAGTTATTTTTGAAAACATGTTTTAAAATTCACAATGGTTTAATTAATACCAGTAATAAACGAATTGTATATTCCTCAGTGAATCAGTCTTAAATGAGGGACTTAGAAAGCCTCCTGGAAATCAATCAGTTTTCTCTTTAATTCTAAAATGATTCCTAGGTCTGTGTGATATAGAGGTAAGCAGTGGTGAAAGCGGTGCATCAACCATACCTGGAGAGAAAGACAGACAATTAGAGCTTAACCCAAAGAATATTTACCTTTCGTAACTGTTATAAAACTAAACCACAGCTTGACTATGTATGTACAAACTAGTAATTGTAAGAACAAACTGCTATGTGTTTAGACAAAAGTTTTTAGACTGGTAATATTTTTATTTTACTAGATTTCTATGTATTTCTAGACAAACTGCAAAGGTTCTCTCTTTTGCAACATAGAAGCAGAACGTAAGATGGCAAATATTTAACTGTGGATTTTTCCTCCATTTTATGGAATTAGAACACTTACTCGTTGACGCCAGGGATTTCAGTGATTCTAAGAGATGTGGACTAGAAAACTTCACCAGACATCTGAACGGTTCTTTCTGATACAAAACATTCTGTTTAGGATCACTTCTAAACATAGTCTGAAGCTGTAAATACAAAATTTAACCAGGGAGTTTAAGCAATAAATATTTTACATATTATTTAAACATTATATATTAAATATTAAACATTTATATATTAAAATACTGGAAATAAAAAACATTATTTATATATTATTTAAATATAAAAATGTAATATGTAATAAGACTTTTATGTCACTTGTAATGTTAATATTATAGAATCATATTATAGTTAGGGTTGGAAAGGACCTTAAGATCATCAGGTTCCAACCCCCCTGCCATGGGCAGAGACACCTCACACTAAACCATGTTGCCCAAGGCCTCATCCAACCTGGCCTTGAACACCGCCAGGGATGGAGTGTTCACAACCTCCCTGGGCAACCCATTCCAGTGCCTCACCACCCTCTCAGTAAAGAATTTCTTCCTTAGATCCAATCTAAACTTCCCCTGTTTCAGTTTGAACCTGTTACCCCTTGTCCTGTCACTACAGTCCCTGATGAAGAGTCCATCCCCAGCATCCCTGTAGGCCCCCTTCAGATACTGGAAGGCTGCTATGAGGTCTCCACGCAGCCTTCTCTTCTCCAGGCTGAACAGCCACAAATTTTGCAGCCTGTCTTCATATGGGAGGTGCTCCAGTCCCTGATCATCCTCGTGGCCTCCTCTGGACTTGTTCCAACAGTTCCATGTCCTTTTTATGTTGAGGACAACAGAACTGCACACAATACTGCAAGTGAGGTCTCACGAGAGCAGAGCAGAGGGGCAGGATCACCTCCTTCGACCTGCTGGTCACGCTCCTCTTGATGCAGCCCAGGATACGGTTGCTTTCTGTGCTGTGAGCGCACACTGAAGCCGGCTCATGTTCATTTTCTCATCGACCAACACCCCCAAGTCCTTCTCTGCAGGGCTGCTCTGAATCTCTTCTCTGCCCAACCTGTAGCTGTGCCTGGGATTGCTCTGACCCAGGTGTAGGACCTTGCACTTGGCATGGTTAAACTTCATCAGGTTGGCATCAGCCCACCTCACAAGCGTGTCGAGGTCCCTCTGGATGGCATCCCTTCCCTCCAGCGTATCAACCGAACCACACAGCTTGGTGTCATCGGCAAACTTGCTGAGGGCGCACTCAATCCCACTGTCCATGTCACCGACAAAGATGTTGAACAAGACCGGCCCCAACACTGATCTCTGAGGGACACCACTCATTACTGGTCTCCAGGCGGACACTGAGCCATTGACCACAACTCTTTGTGTGCGGCCATCCAGCCAGTTCTTTATCCACCGAGTGGTCCACCCATCAAATTGATGTCTCTCTAATTTAGAGACAAGGATGTCGTGTGGGACAGTGTTGAACGCTTTGCACAAGTCCAGGTAGATGACGTCAACTGCTCTGCCCCTGTCCATCAGTTCCATAGCCCCATCATAGAAGGCCACCAAATTGGTCAGGCAGGATTTCCCCTTAGTGAAGCCATGCTGGCTGTCACCAACCACCTCCTTGTTTTTCATGTGCCTTAGCATGCCTTCCAGGAGAATCCGCTCCAAGATTTTGCCAGGCACAGAGGTGAGACTGACTGGTCTGTAGTTCCCCGGGTCATCCATTTTCCCCTTCTTGAAAATGGGGGTTATATTTCCCTTTTTCCAGTCGTCGGGAACTTCACCTGACTGCCATGATTTTTCAAATATGATGGCCAGTGGCTTAGTAACTTCATTCACCAGCTCCTTCAGGACTCACGGATGGATGTCGTCAGGTCCCATGGACTTGTGTACGTTCAGGTTTTTAAGATGGTCTCGAACCAGATCCTCTCCTACAGTGGGCCTGGGGTCTTCATTCTTACAGTCCCTGTGTTCGCCTTCCAAGACTTGAGTGGTGTGGTCAGAGCTGTTGCCAGTGAAGACCGAGGCAAAGAAGTCATTAAAAACCTCAGCCTTCTCCAAATCCAGGGTAGGCAGTTCTCCCAATAGCTTCCAGAGGGGGCCTGCATTGTCCCTAGTCTTGTCTTTTATTTGCTACATACCTATAGACTCCCTTCCTGTTATCCTTAACATCTCTAGCCAAGTTTAATTCTAACTGGGCCTTAGCTTTCCTAACCTGGTCCCTAGCTTCCCGGACAACATCCCTGTATTCTTCCCAGGCCACCTGTCCCTGCTTCCACCTTCTATAAGCCTCTTTTTTCCTTTGAATTTATTCCAGCTGGAGGAATATTTTAATAAAATCAGAATGCCATCATGTGGTCAACAGTTTCCTGCTGGAAGAGGCAGCTTGGTGTGTAAAACTGTAAGCTGCTAAGCGTCTCTTAAAATTTCTAATATATCTGTGCAGATAGAAATCCATGCATCATCCAAGAAATTAAATTCTGGTGTTAGATGTAGCCTCATCTTTGTACAAACTTCATATAACCCTCATTCCTTCATATAACTTCATTCATTCATATAACTTCATATAACCCACTATTCACAGTATCACAGTATGTTAGAGATTGGAAGGGACCTCAAAAGATCATCTAGTCCAATCCCCCTGCCGGAGCAGGAACACCTAGATAAGGTTACACAGGAATGTGTCCAGGCGGGTTTTGAATGTCTCCAGAGAAGGAGACTCCACAACCCCCCTGGGCAGCCTGTTCCAGTGTTCCGTCACCCTCACTGAGAAGAAGTTTCTTCTCAAGTTTAAGTGGAACCTCTTGTTTATACCCATTACCCCTTGTCCTATCATTGTTTGCCACTGAGAAGAGCCTGGCTCCATCCTCGTGACACTCCCCCTTTATATATTTATATACACTAATAAGGTCACCCCTCAGTCTCCTCTTCTCCAAACTATAGAGACCCAGCTCCCTCAGCCTTTCCTCATAAGGGAGATGCTCCATTCCCTTCATCATCTTAGTAGCCCTGCGCTGGACTCTCTCCAGCAGGTCCGTGTCCTTCTTGAACTGAGAGGCCCAGAACTGGACACAATATTCCAGATGCGGTCTCACCAGGGCAGAGTAGAGGGGAAGGAGGACCTCTCTCGACCTACTGACCACCCCCCTTCTAATACACCCCAGGATGCCATTGGCCTTCTTGGCCACAAGGGCACAGTGTTGGCTCATGGTCATCCTGCCATCCACTAGGACCCCCAGGTCCCTCTCCCCTACACTACTCTCTAACAGGTAGTTCCCCAACCTATATTGGAACCTGGGGTTGTTCCTGCCCAGATGCAGGACTCTACACTTCCCCTTGTTATATTTCATCAAGTTACTCCCTGCCCAACTCTCCAGCCTGTCCAGGTCTCGCTGGATGGCAGCACAGCCTTCTGGCGTGTCAGCCACTCCTCCCAGCTTAGTGTCATCAGCAAACTTGCTGATAGTACACTCAATTCCCTCATCTAAATCATTGATGAATATATTAAATAATACTGGTCCCAGTACTGACCCTTGAGGCACTCCACTAGATACAGGCCTCCAACTAGACTCCGCTCCATAGACTACAACTCTCTGGCTTCTCTCCTTCAGCCAGTTCGCAGTCTACCTCACTATCTGATCATCCAGACAATTCCTTCAAATTGCAATTTAATGTAGCTACCACCACAATAAAATGATAAAAACCCTCAAAATTCTTGCACTTTTTACCTTATATTGTGCATATTCAAGTTTCGGTAGGGGATCATCACCAAAAACCTGCTGATTCATTCTCTGTATTTTTTCTTTAGTTTTTCTGTTTTCTTGAACTAACCTTAAATCTGTAGAGGAAAAGAGTAGGGAAGGGAAAAAACAGAAATATAACTTTGTCAGCTGACACAATACTGCTTTTCTCACCAGATTAGTGAAAATCTGAAAACAATAATTTTAACTAGCTTAGCAAAAAAGGACAGTGATGAATTCTGTCTCCATCATTTATATTTTCATTCCTTGCCAGAAGAAAAACCCAAACTAATTAATCTCATTCCATAAGCCAGCAGAAACGGCATTCAAATTCCTGCTGAATTTAAAATATACATACCACTTTCTGGTTCTACACTGGGTTGCTTTAGAGGTTCAAAATAAGAAGTTTGGATGTTCTAAATGGAAAAAGGAAAAAAAGGTTTAGTTCACTTCCACTTTTAGAGGCTCTAGTGGAAAACATTTCCATGTTTTGCTTCATTCTGAAAGTGAGCACCCTTCCAATTCTTGACAGTTACTACAAGTCAGAAAGCCCAGCTTTAGTTTGAGAGAAGAACACCTGTCCTATGATATTTGTGAATATTTCCTACACCAACCAAGTCTTGAAAGGCAGACACAGGGACTGTGAGAATGAAGAACCTAGGCCCACTGTAGGAGAGGATCTGAGACCATCTTAAGAACGTGAACATACACAAGTCCATGGGACCTCATGAAATCCATCCATGGGTCCTGAAGGAGCTGGTGAATGAAGTTGCTAAGCCACTGGCCATCATGTTTGAAAAATCATGGCAGTCAGGGGAAGTTCCCGACGACTGGAAAAAGGGAAATATAACCCCCATTTTCAAGAAGGGGAAAATGGATGATGCAGGGAATTGCAGACCAGTCAGTCTCACCTCTGTGCCTGGCAAAATCTTGGAGCAGATTCTCCTGGAAGGCATGCTAAGGCACATGAAAAACAAGGAGGTGGTTGGTGACAGCCAGCATGGCTTCACTAAGGGGAAATCCTGCCCGACCAATTTGGTGGCCTTTTGGGATGCCAAGTAATTACGTCCCTACTCTAATGTTACCTTAATAAAAAGAGCTTGTCCACCTCAGTAGTTCAATTATATTTTAACTTGACGGTAAAGGTAAAGGGTGAATTTCCCCCCTTGCCTGGGGTGAGAAATAGGCCCGAAAGAAAAAGTAAGATTTATCTTAGGATGTATTTGTGAAGTGGCTCACCTGGTTAGATCTCTTAAACAGACTGTCTTTAAGGGAGTTTAAACAATGACCTTGAAGGTCCATTGCACGGATGTCATAGGAATTGGAAGCAGCAACCAGGGCCTTCAAATAAAAATTTAAATTGTTTTAACATTAGCCTTAATTATCACTATGTTTATAATACAGAAAACAATACAGTGTCTCTGGACTTCGTGCTGGTTTTGTTACAAGGTAAGCAGGTGTGTACAACTAGCAAAATCCTCATGTCTAAAGAAGTGTTGAACAGACTGTTATTAAGCTTAGGTTAATAATTTAAAAACATTCGCAGGATTAACAAGATAAGCCCTAGAAAAAAAAACAAAGAGATAAATAATTAAATTAATAGCACGAAAGTCTGCTAAACAAGGGAAAAACAACCCAAACACAAAACAAACAAACAAACAGAAAAAGACTACCAGTACTCTTCACCACACTTTGACAGAAAATGTCTTTTAAAACTACTTTATAGCATTCCCCAATGAGCTCATACATTCAGTTCTTGAAGTAAACTGTTAATGCGATAGTCTTCAACTTCATGAGACAATTTCACTGAATGCTGCCTAACACTCGGTTAAGACATTAGAACAATTCAGGGTCAGCAAAAATCCCAGTAAATTGACTTTATTCATGATGCAGCATTCCAAAGGTTGCAAAGATTAATTTTTGTCCCATTTTTACCATGAGCTAAGGGGAAAAAAACCCCACAAACCTAACTATGTAAACAAGTAAGTTACATTACGTGACAAATCTTTACCCATCTTCTTACAAGCTAACACAGTTACAGCTCTACATTGACTGTGGTGAAGTCAGGGTCTACCCAGTTTTACTTCATACCTGACAGAGCAGAGGCAAGTTGCTCCTATATTGTGAGAGAGAAATAAAGACATAAGGAGTGTGGTATACAACGTAGCTGGCTCTGTATTGGTTTGGTTCGCTATATGGTGTTCCCCAGGCAATTCTAATCCAGATTGCATTATCCTCATATTCTCTGAAGTTGATGGTGACCTAACACAGAAAGAAAAGCTTTGATTTACCAGTACAGGCAGGTATCTGTAAAGATTTTGTTTTCTCTTAACCCTGTGTATTCACACAACCCAAACATAATTTAGTACACCACTGCTTGAATAAGAAACAAATCCCACTAGTCTGGTCAGGATTGTACTTAATCAAATTACCAAAGAACAATAACCTCACAAACAGGGGAGGAAAAAACAAAAACAGAACAAAACAGTGCAATTTCAGACTCTTAATATGACTTTCCTTCCTGTTGATACACACTTTCTTCTGAAAGGCAAAAATAAAAAAAGCTTATTATAAAAACCTTGATTTCTCTAGGGAAAACGACATCACAACGAAAAAACGTCTATTTAGATGGAGGGCTAATGGCAGTATTTTCATTATGTCTAATTCTTGAGAAACCAAACTTCTGATCAACTTGTGATTTTAGACCTGTATGTAATATTTATCACTGCTTAAGAGTAACAATCAGAAATTTGAAGATTCCCTTTCCTGTTTGTGTAGATTCACTCCTTGGTTACTTTTTACCTTGACTCAGTCTCAGTGACTTGAAGAGTGGGAAAATGTCCTTAAAATACCCAACCAACCAACCCTCCCCTTGACTAAATTAGATGTAGCCAAGCTTTTAGTCCACCTATGTCATAAACTGCTTATATTACTGAACCAACATAACTTCTTAAAGTTTTTGTGCATTTTAAAAATTTAATGTTTAACATAAAATATTGCAAAACTTTATTGTACTAGAGCTGTTATGAACTGCTGCTTACATCTGTTTAGTCTGAATTGCATTTGTTGCCCTCTACTGGTGACAGTGGGAATCCTTCGTGTGTCAAGCAGTGATAAAGCAACTAGCCACAGGCAATTTCTGTTAAATTATTTAAATGAAGCTGGTGAGCTAAAGCAAGAAACGACTTCTGCACATTGCTTAGTAAAAACGTGAAGTGACAGTATCTGCTTTCGACTTACTTCTGTAGTCTAGAAACTGCTCCTTCTTATTGACAGTGACCTTTCAGCCACTGTAATGTAACTAAATACCAGGGCCTAGGTCTCACAGCCATCAAAAATTCTTTCAAAACAAGAACTAAAAAGAAACATACAATTGTGCTACAATTGTTACTGGGCAATGGGACAAAGCAATATCAGCTTGCCTAGGCAATATGTACACTCAGACAGGGCAAAGATTTGAGGGAAAACATAAATGTGCCAACCTTTCCTGAGGCCAGTCATATTTTAAGGCAATTTTACATTTTATTTCGCTCCAGCATAATTGTAAAGTTGCAAGAACTTTAGATAAAGATAAGAAACTATTGTCTATTTCACATGCAGTTCCTACCATTCCTAAATGATTAATTCAATTAATTTTTGATGCAGACTAAGAAAAAAACCCAAACAAATCAACCCGCAAAATACCTCGCTAAAGTTATGAAAACAATCTATTGACAATAGAGCTGTGTAACACATTTAGAATGGATTTATTCTTACATTTCCCAAGGCTGAACGAAGTTTTCTTTTAAATATTTTTTTGAAATCCTTTATGTCAAAATACACCGTTTCTTTCCCTGTTACACAAGAAAAAAAAAAGAAACAAGACTTCTGTTTACAAGAGTGAGGTCAGAGATGTCTTTAGGTTTCCTGATATAAAATTCAGCAGAAAAAGCTTAAGTTGCATAGCCTTATACAAAAATCTGTATATTACATGTGAGCCCCTGTATTGCTCTATAATGTTTACTATATAATTAGCAGTTCCTAACTTTTAATAATTGCTTGGGAATTTAATAGAATATATTTAATATTTTTAGAATACATGTCCATTGAAAAATCCATGCTAGACTATAGTTAAATGTTGAAGATATCTACTGAAAAAAAAAGTGGACTGTATTTGGGTTTAAAATGTATGATACGGGGTAGCACTGCAGTGAGTTGCCAAGAACTGTCAGATTACAGCAAGGAAAGACATCTTACCTGTTGTGAGAAGCTGGTATGCTCTCCATGTTCTTTTGTGTGCATAGGCATGGGTGTCTAATAAAAATGGGAATTGTTCAATAACATAGCATATTACCAAATGGTAATTAAAGGAACAATAATTTTACAGTACTTATGACCAGGTTATTAAAAAAGAGGAAAAGATTTCTTCTGATAATGCAATACAATTTGTTCAGCATTCTTAAAACTACTACTTATAGCAAATCTAAACGCAAAATATTTTTTTATTAAATAAGGTGGGGAGATCTGTTGTAATTCAGTTAAGCAAAAGGTATCCCTGAGATTCAATGTTTAAAGAAAAAACTTATGTATAACTACCAAAACTCAGTCTAAACTCAAAGAAAGAAGTGTAGACTGATATGTGTCTTACCACGGTCTACATCTATTTAGACCTCAGAAGAAGCAAATGTCCTTTTGTCAATTTTCAGCTTTAAATTTTATTATTCTTCATTTTAGAAAAGGTCAGATCCAGTAAGATTCATCTAAAATGCGATCTGCAGCAAATTAATCTGTACCTCTCAGGGGCAATTGCTACATAATTAAGGGTGTTATCAACTTATTTGGAAAAAATACAAAGACTGTTTTCAATCTTTTTTTTTGGTGGTTTTTTTTTTTACTTACAAATCATGTCTAGGACAGCTGCTTCCTTTATGTCTCCAGGTATTTTCTAGAAAGAAGAGTAACAAAGTACAGTCAACTGCAAGTCCAGAACATTCTATCATGATGTTTAGTAAGTGAAAATTCTCAGTACTGGAAATTCAAATGACACTGCACTGATGTCCTCGGCATGTACGTTCTGCTCAAAGACACCATAGCTGGTCCCAATATGAACACAACACAGTTTCAAGAAATCAATAAAGAAAGCTATTTCATCAGGGTTCAAGTGTTCCTCTGCAGAGGCAGCAATAATGTTGCCCTTATGCTATAATGTACAAGCTACTAGAAAGCAAAATGAGCAGGTCTTCGTGACATGATGCGACACTGATCAGTATTCCACTGTCTGGTATTCTAACATGATTGGTTTCTTCTTATGTAACCTCTACAGCATGAAAACTTTCTTAAGAAGCTTTAAGACATCACTTGTTACAGGTCAGTTTCAGAAACAAATGTCATTTTAAAATATTACATTTGCTGTCTTACAAGAACAACTCAACATTTTCTTGCCTGCAGTTTGAGCTCAACTCCACATGACTAAGCTTCGCATATGAAATTCAGAGCAAATGATACAAAAAGCTACAGCATGTAAGATAACAGTAATAACTATATCTAGGTTACGATTCTATATATGAAGACACATACAAAGACTCCTGGTACACCAAAATCACAGTAGGTAAGTCAGATATAAGAAAGCTTTTTTTGCTTAGAGGACAACGAATAGACATAACTCTGGCCAAGCACATGTTTAAAAAGCTTCTATAAAATATATAAACTAGTGCTGTCATTACCCACACTAGACTTAAATTAGCCCTGTGTAATGAGTAGATACCAATCAATGCCTTTATATTATAATTTAGAAACACACCCATTTTTTTAAAGGTTTACAACACAGAGCTTTTCTCTAGCTGGTGCAACTTGGAGCTCATAATATGTACTTCCCTATGCAGTAAGATCAATCCTGCAGTCCTATCACAGACGAAACTTGATAGCATCACCAGCTCAGCTTTATGTTTTTCACACTACAAACTGACATTTGATGCTATGTCATGACTAAACAAAATCATGTATTCATAAGAATTTGTTTTTCACAGTGCTTCAATGTGTGTGCTTGTATGTTACTGAGAAGCAGCTGCGAAAGGACAGGATTACCTCACAGAGCTGAAAAATATCGGAAGCGATGCTCTCTTTTATCTGACAGAAGTTTATGGTTTGCAGCTGCTTCTCAGACAAAAAGCCCCATTTCTGTAGCATTGTCTTGATTTCACTTCGTGGGATTTTTTGTACAGTTGTTCGGATATACTGGGCAACAGTTTCATCCATGACTAAGCCACCTGGAAAGCTGAAACGTGAAAGAAGGTCAGAACCAAGACACAGGCAGGCTCCCGTAGTTAAAGTATACAAAGCTGTACCTAACACGACTAGCAGAACATTGGCATCAGCCTTAGGCGCGGTACTATCAGCTTTCGGCGGACACCAACAGCAGCAAGTTAAACAGCTTCCTAGGGTAACTTTTCCCCACATCCTCAGACGTTTACCTTGCTGATGCCTGCTGTGAGCTTCTGGAGAGGGATGGGGCGCTGGCACTCACCCGTTACTGCCCGTCCGGAATAGCCCAGGCAGCCCGCACAGACACGAAGAGACCAGCAGAACCGACGGGAGCACCACAGCACCTCCACCACCACACACCACGGCAGACGAGGCGGCTGCACTTCAAACAACCGGCCGCCGCGAGCCCGCCAACCGCCGGGCACCGCCCACTTTTCGAAGCTCCCAATCGGACTGCACATGGTGACCGAGCGGCCCAATGACAAGGCAGCTCATCTCCTGCCCCGCCCCGTGGCGCGCCGGCGCTGTGAGGGCTGTTTGCCCGTCAGCCCGGTGCGGTGAGCTGGTTTCCGCTTGGCTCTGTCCCTGACAGCCGTGCCTCGGCCTAGCCCTGCGCGGAGGCCGCGTCTGTGGCGGTGCCTGGGTGCGCTCGTCCTCTGACGACTGGAGTAAGTGTGAGGGTGGCTGAGAGGGAGGCTTTGGCCTGACCCGAGCGGGCAGTGTTGTTCCTTTCGAGGCCTAAAGGAAAAGAGGAGTATGTGGGGAAGCTTACCCCTCTCCCCACTCACCTTCTTCCCTCCCCCACCCACCTGGCTCTGTGGAGCCCTGACGTGCCCTGCCTGAGCTCGGGGCCGGCTTCTGGGGCCCTCTGCTCACCTCCCGTGCTCCTTCAGGGCTCGAGCAGGGCTTCCGAGAGGGCCTTTCTGAAGTGGGAACATGAGGCTGTATTGCAGCCGTCATAAGCTTGCTTTTTCCTCTGTGTGTGCATGTCCCATCACCAGTTTAAGGACTTCTGAGAGCAGTGAGAAACTACAGACTGAAGACAGTGAAGGCTCTTAAGTGGGCCTCTCTGCTTCTGCCATAACTGTTGAGAACAGTGTAGGTGCAGCAGCTCCTTTCACCTCATAGCAGAGCTGTGTTACTGACTTCTGCCAAGCGCCATGTGCTTTCCTCCAGGGGCTGCTCAATGAAGGAGACACTGGCTTTTCCAGCTGCGGAGCATGATCCTCTTGATCCTGTTCCCTCAGAAGGAGATGAGCGGTTGTACAGTAAGCAAGGGAATTCTGTGAGCAGTACTAGGTTTATAGTGTTCTTGACTGGGAAATTAATGGAGTAGTGATGAAATGAAGCCTGGGCTGGTAGATGCAGCTGAAGTACAAGAGGTGTTTGCAAGCTGCAAACCAGGAATTTGGTGACAGCACCTCATCTTCAGCATGCTTTACTCTTACACTGGCTCGGGCTTGTCATTCTTGGCTCTGTATGCTCATCTTCATAGACATAGCAGGAATGGAAAATGTAATCTTTTGTGATATACTAATGCTGTATTGAACAGTGTGACTTGTTACATGTTCAATAAAAATATTTTGCCAATTGTCCTGTAACTATGCAGCTGCTTATTGAGTGAATGCAACCTTAAATAACTGTCAGGAGGCAAAAATGCCTTACTGTACTTCCCTTGATAATTTATTTTAGCCAGAAATAGAACTTACTTGATATTCAAGTTGGCCTTCAGCTTGCTTTAGTCACTAGGATAACACCTCCTTGGCTTGCTTTGCAAAGTATAAAATCAGGTCTGATGTAGTTTTATCAGTTACAAGTAGCAGGTAAGCACTCATTCAGCTCCTGTAAGGGATGTTGAATTGTTGGCAGAAAGTGGTCGTGTAAAAAATTAAAATTGGTATGAATCTTATTAAAGTTTTTGGGGTTTTTTAATTATTGTTTAGGTTCAGGGAAAGTAAGTGCAATCTACATAATATAAAACATTTTAAAGTGGGCATAATTTATCCCTTTTGCATATCCTTACTATTTACAAGTCTTCATAACACACATACATGTATCTGAATTGTTTCCCATTGTAATATGTAATATTGAAAACCTACTGCACAGTTTTATAGACTGATACTCAAGGGATTATGACAAATTTTTAAAAGATTTAGCTAAACTTGGTTTATTAAGGTGAATTGTTAAGTTTCTTGAAAGCGGTAGAAAGTTGAGGGTCTTTCTCAATGTGCCTAATCAAAACATTAAGGACAGCTGCATACATACAATACAATATCCTGGTCAGGGAGACATTATCCCTGCTATTGAAAGCTAGAAGCAGAGTCCTTACTTTAGAGTTCCCTAGGTTTTTGAAATGGTATTCATCAACTGTGACTTCTCATTTCACTAAATTGATTTGAGCATTCTAAGCTGTTGCCATCAAGAATATTTATAAATTGTATATGAAAGATAATTCTGCTGAAGTGACGTGAATGGTATGTTTAGGTAGCACCAACCAGTTTAGGTGTGGAGCTGAATCCTTTTGTATGCTAAAACTTTGTATAATCTTACAGAAACCACTAATGATTTGAGTAAACAAAGAGCTGTTTAGATCAAAAGTATTTCTCTCCAAAGCCAAACAGAACAAGACTATGTAAATAAGAGCTTAAGCTTCAAATACCTCGTGTTACTCGGGTTGGACAGTGAAATGAAGTGTGAAAGTAAATGTTACACATTGTTAGTAGAGTGGCTATATAGCAATGTGGAGGGGTGAACGGGGTCTCGTTTGCGTGATGATGCTGCCACCTCCTGCTATTACTTGAGTGGTTGAAGCAAATGTGTATGTTCTGTAACGCTGTGCAAAGGGAGCTCTGATTTTTGGGATTCACACCTCTTTCCCCCCAAGCTTTTTCATACTTAGGCTCTTTATGAGCTACCAGAATTCGGTCCATGTGGACTTAAATTCTGGTAAGATGGCAACTGCTGTCTTCATTTTAGATTAGAACACTTAAAAAGAAATTAAGGAAACAATAGCTTATGCCATCTTTTTTCATACATGTTTTTGTTACTCTTGAAACTAATTCGTCTGTCAGCATCAGTCCCCTCCAGCAAAAATATTTTAGCCTTTTCTGATCATTCATTGATCACTGTCTAATATGAAACTCCTAAATGTAAATATAATATTGAGCACTGATAACACTGTTCAGTCATGAACTTCAAAGTACTTAAGAGGTTCAGTTAAACCTTCCATGACTACTGTAAGATCTTTTGTTACTTTACTCCTTTGGTACCTGCATGAACTGAGTATCATATCTGGTGATTGAAAGAGTTTAATATTGAATGTTATTTGAAACTTAATTTCAGAAGTACTGATCTAAGAACTAGTGTGACAGCACCTCTGATTTGTAGCATCTATCCTGCAAGATGTGCCTTTGGAAAAACTGATTTGAATCGTTAGAAGGCTGTTAATTGATGAAATGCACTGTCACCTATTATTTGTGGCATTGATAGCTTTCATCCACTTTATCTGAGAGTAATTCTGTAAATAATGGCAGTAATTACTAATCTTAGTTTAGAAATAGTGACTCTTTCATTGAAATGCTCCCTTTGACTTTCTGGCCTCTGCTGATGTGCATGCTACCTATTTCACTATGGCACTGGTCTTGCTTTCTCCTTCCGAGATAGCCAGCTCAGATGACAGTGTTAGGAAGAGCAGTTGGAGGCTGAATGATGAAGAGATTTAATAATCATCTGAGTTCACACGTGTTAAAGTAATGCACAGTCCCTGAGCAGATCACCCTCTCAAGGAAATGCTAACGCTAGTGCTATCAAAAAAATCCACTGATAAATTTAAAACATTGACTTCGTGTGGCATGCAATCAAAAGCTGGTGGCAATAACACAGTAGGGTTCTTAATCACTTTGCTGTTACTGTTGTGCTCCTGCTGTCATACTTCTAGAGGTTCATTTGCTAATTTGTTGAACAGAATGCTTAAGCAACTTGTACTGTTTCCAACTTCTTCTGTACTAAGAGTATATGTAGTGTAATATTAGACTCCCAGATAGTAAGGGGGAGGATTGAAAGAATTTACTACATGTTTTTGCAGCACCGCATGAAACATATTCCCATAAGTGTCTAGAGGCTTTTAAATCTGTTTGGGTTTTTAAAATTTAGTTTGCTTGTGGGAATGTAACTCTTGTTAAGCTGAACACATGATAGGAAACACTGGGTAAATTAGGGAATATACCTCCTCAAGCCGAATAGATTACTTAAATACTCTAGGAATAACAGTGTAGAGTAGAGCTGCCAGCACTTCAGCTCAGTATTGGGATTCTGCAGCTGTAAAGTCTGACCACTAGCTACTAGTGTCTAGCTGGAATGTTAAACCAGTGGTGGCTGCTTAGTGAAAGTTGTAGTGGTGTTTGCCTGATGCACTGCAGCTAGAAAGGTGCTCTCTTTGGGAGGCGGGGAGATGATAGAATGTTAAGTAAACAAAAGGCATAATTTTAATTCAGTGGTAGTATGGATCATACAAGTAGAATTTTGTCAGGATGAGTCCATTTGTTCTGGTCATGAACTGGACTTTTATTCTTCCCTCTGTGGTGAAGTGATCTTCCATAACAAAAGTGTCATCTTATTTCAGCTGCTGTCATATGATGCTTTCATCCATTTCAACAGAAGGTCTTCGAAATTAAAATTACTTGGGGTTTTCGTTTTGTTCACATGGAAGGTAACATAAAAATGTACTTCTAGAATGAAGTTTGCTCAAGCCCACAGAACCCTGCAGAAAAGAACTGCAGAAAAGGGTTGTGGTTGACATGAAGTTAGAACGCGGTTTAGCAGTGCACCCTTGTGGCAACAAAGGCTAACGGCACACTGGGCTGTGTTAGAAGTGTAGGCAGCAGGAAGTTACTATTACTCCCCTCTTCTTGGTAGTCTTGAAGATACATCTGAAATACTTTGTTCACCTTTGGGTCCCGCAGTCTGACAGAGGTGGTAAAAAACCGAGTCCAGCAAAGGGGAACCGAAGAGGCTCAGGAGGGTGGAAGGGCTGGCCTATGCAGCAAGGTTATGGGAGGTAGATGCTTTAGTGTTCAAATGAGAAGACTCAAGGGAAACCTAAATGCTGTCTTCCACAGCCTGAAGGTGTAGGGAGTTCATGCAAAAGGCAGATCCAGATGCTTTTCAGAGGAACATGGTGAAAGGGCAAGGGGGAACAGTGTGAAGTTGCAAGAAGGGAAATTCCAGCTGGGCATAACTTTAACAAATCATTACTGTTTTGACTGAGTGATTAAGTGCTGTTTTTAAAAGCATCTTCAAAGCTTTGCATCAGGATTTTCAAAAAGTGCATAGATAATTAAAAAGATGCCAGTTCTTAGAGTGCTGCAATGAAATGTCATTGTGCTTCCTGTTCTGAGCCATCTTTCAGAAGGGAGAAAGAAAAATACCTACGTTTAGCTTTTTTTTTTTTCTTAAACTAGAAAGAAGACAACTCAGGAAAGTGAAAAGGAAGTTCAAGAAAGATTAATGATACTAGGCAGTCCCTTAAAATTAAAATCCCAAATGCATACTTATGTTCATAATAGCAAGGAATGTAATCTTCCAGTTAACTGCTAACATTTGGGCTGTGTGGAAGAGCAGGCATGTGCTGGTTTTAAATACTTTAAACAGTGAAATAGAAATCATACCTATTAAGCTGCATCTTGATCTAAAATATATTTTGTTAAAATAGTTGTGAGATAATACCGTAGGTGGTTAGCTCAAACTTTCTTGTTATACTTTCATATTTTAATGTTGGCAGGTGGAAGTTTTCCTCAGATCCTTGTCTTTGTGCTGCTAAAATTATCCCTCACTAAAGATGCATCCAGACCTGTCTCCTCATCTGCATACTGAGGAATGTAACCTAGTTATCAGTCTGCTCAAGAAGTGTCATAAGGAGGTAAGGAGTTTTGAGCAGAGAGAAGAGTGGGTGGGTTGGGGAAATGAGTGTCAGATAAATTAGTGAGAATATTATATGATCATAGAGAGAAAAACCTCCTCTAGGCAGAACAGCCATGAAATATAGGTAGTCTGTTTTCACTGACAACTATGTGTAAAATTTTGGTAGTGATTTCTGTAGGAAATAAAACATGCCTTAAAATTCCCTGTGCTACAGCTTGACAAGTCTATCTTAAGAAATGAAATCACTTCTGCACCTTTTAGTTCTCTATGCCTCTCAAAAACCAATAATACACCAGCTTGAAATGCCCTCATTTTGTATGCTCCAATATTTCCATATTTCAGCTGTCCACTGGGCAAATGCTTCAATCTGTTTATAAACAGATACATTAAGGGGGATGTGGACATGCAGCAATGCCTTACATTCAGTGCTTGGAGAGCTAAATGAGAATTACTGTTTGACTTACGTCTTCCTAAGAAGCACCTGCCGAAGGATGTAAAATGCCAAATTGTCTTCAGGCTTCTCAAGGCTCTTTATTGCTTCAAGAAGATAAAGATAGAATCTTTGTTTCACTTATTTAAAAGCCTTTTTTCTAATTTGCTTTGTAGTAAACCTCTAGATGTAGCAGAGTCAGCTGTATTAAGTGTATGAGTTAACTTTTCCTCTGAGTTCTAAAATTTCAATTTGCCTAAAAATGGTTTAGGTAATTTGAGAGACTGCAGAGACTTTCTTTTTTCCTCTTTTTTTTTTTTTTTTTTTTTTTGCATTAACTACTGTGGTATTAAAAGGATTGCCAAGTAAAATGACTATCAGTTATAAAGAAACTAAAACCTCTGTAGGCAATATAAAATTAAAATATTGTCATTAATTTTTCATAATTGTGAAACAAACCCAATCAGGAAAGAAAATACGCTCAGATTTGTCTTGCTTTTTGGTACATACGTAGTTGGCCTTGCTATGGTTTGACTAGAGAATCTAGAAATATTCATATACTACTTGAAAGTAATTGTTGACTGTTGTTTGTTTTTTTTTTAACAAGGAATGCTAATATACAATTATAGGCATTTTATATAATGTAGCTTATTAGTCTGCCTTGAGTTTGACAGGGAACTAGAACTAAATGGTGTGTCTGAATTCCGTGGCAGCAAGTAATTCAAAGGCGTCTACTGCCAGTTTGACTTCTGAAGTCAAATTGCTGGACTAGGACCAGCAATAACAGAGTCGTACACACGATTGTATTCTTTTGGTCTTGTTTGAGGTTAATCTTTACATGAAGAGGAATTACATTTGTTAGTCTTAAGCTCAACTATAAGAGGGTCTTTGTGCTAGCAGTCTCGGAACAGAAAGAGTGAAAATGCCTTCCTTCACACTCACTGGAAAGGAAGCGATACCTTTTTGTTTAAAATTCAAGGGGAATGTACTGAAATATTATTTTAAAATTGAAGTCACTGAAATCTGAAGTCAGTGAACGTAATTAGTTCAGTGACTACAACCTATTTTGTTATAATGCCACCATGTCCTAAAAAGCTTCATCTGCAATATAAATTAATATTCCTGAGAGACAAAAAGTTTTATTTTTTAATTGGGTGTCTTGTGTGTGCATTTTCATAACTGTCGATTTGATTTATTTCTAATCTAGAACCTGCCCATTATATCACGTTTTGCATCTACTGAGGAGAGGTTGATGGGATGCCTATTTGATGTCATTATTTTGATTTGTTTGTTTGGTTTAATAATTCTGTCTTGTATGAAGTGCATGCTTTAAAGAGACTTATTTTTATAGGTGGCTAGTGAAAGAAATCCTTATTGTCTTGCAATCATATCACTGTAACAGGTGTAATAATTATTTTTGAAAAACTTATTCTTTTTCCTCATAACCTCAGCCAAAAAGTTGACAGTTTAGAAATCTCACTAAATAAGCATAGAATCATAGAATAGTTTGGGTTGGAAACGACCTTAAGATCATCTAGTTCCACTCGCCCTGCCATGGGCAGGGACACCTCACACTAGACCAGGTTACTCCAAGCCCCATCCAACCGGGCCTTGAACACTGCCAGGGATGGAGCATTCAAAACTTACTTGGGCAACCTGTACCAGCACCTCACCACCCTCACAGTGAAGAACTTCTTCCTTATAGCTCACCTCAACACCCTCAAGGCCTTCTTTGCAGGGCTGCTCTGAACCACTTCTCCACTCAACCTGTAGCTGTGCCTGGGATTGCGCTGACCCAGGGGCACTTGGCTTGGTTGGACTCCATGAGGTTGGCATCAGCCCACCTCACAAGCGTGTCGAGGTCCCTCTGGATGGCATCCCTTCCCTCCAGCATATCAACTGAACCACACAGCTTGGTGTCATCGGCAAACTTGCTGAGGGCGCACTCAATCCCACTGTCCATGTCACCGACAAAGATGTTGAACAAGACTGGTCCCAACACCGATCCCTGAGGAACACCACTTGTTACTGATCTCCACTTGGACACTGAGCTCTTGAACACAACTCTTTGCATGCAGCCATCCAGCCAGTTCTTTATCCACTGAGTGGTCCACCCATCAAATTGATGTCTCTCCAACTTAGAGACAAGGATGTCGTGTGGGACAGTGTCAAAGGCTTTGCACAAGTCCAGGTAGATGACGTCAACTGCTCTACCCCTGTCCATCAGTTTCGTAGCCCCATCATAGAAGGCCACCAAATTGGTCAGGGAGGATTTCCACTTAGTGAAGCCATGCTGGCTGTCACCAACCACCTCGTTTTTCATGTGCCTTAGCATGCTTTTCAGGAGAATCTGCTCCAAGATTTTGCCAGGCACAGGGGTGAGACTGACTGGTCTTTAGTTCCCTGGTCTGTAGTCTTCCATTTTCCCCTTCTTGAAAATGGGGGTTGTATTTCCCTTTTTCCAGTCATCGGGATCTTACTCAGAACTGACTTCCTATTTATATATCCCACCTGTAGGTATGTCGAGTGGACAGAGCAAACCTTCCCCTAGGGTGGAAAGGAGAGTAATCTGGCAGCAACAGTGGAAAGGGCAGTGAAAGCTCTCAATGAACAGAAGTGATACTACAGAGATCCCCGTTATCATGACCTCTGGCTCAAGTTTGTGAGTGAAGTTGGAAACTTCACCTGACTGCCATGATTTCTCAAATATGATGGATAGTGGCTTAGCAACTTCATTCCCCAGCTCCTTCAGGGCCCTTCAGGATGGATGTATTTCATCAGGTCCCATGGACTTGTGCATGTTCAGGTTCCTAAGATGATCTTGAACCTGATCCTCTCCTACAGTGGGCCTAAGGTCTTCGTTCTCATAGTGTCTGCATCTGCCTTCCAAGACTTGGGCGGTGTGGTCAGAGCATTTGCCAGTGAAGACGGAGGCAAAGAAGTCATTGAGAACCTCAGGCTTCTCCGAATCCAGGATAGGCAGTTCTCATGTTTCCTTGTGGAGGGAGCCCACATTATCCCTAGTCTGTCTTTTGTTTGCTGCATACCTACAGAATCCTTTCCTGTTACCCTTAACATCCCTAGCCAAGTTTAATTCTAACTGGGCCTTAGCTTTCCTGACCTGGTCCCTAGCTTCCTGGACAACATCCCTGTATTCTTCCCAGGCTGCCTGTCCTCGCTTCCACCTTCTATAAGCTTCTTTTTTCCTTCTAAGTTTTCTTAGCAGTTCCTTATCTATCTGTGGAGGCCTCCTGGCCCTCCTCCTGGCCCTCCTCCTCCCTCCCTTTTAGTCGGGACACAACACTCCTGAGCTTGGAGCAGGTGATCCTTGAATATCAACCAAGAGTCTTAGGCCCCCTTGCCCTCTAGGGCTTTATCCCATGGAACCTTATTGAGCAGGTTCCAAAAGAGGCCAAAATCTGCTCTCTTGAAGTCCAGATCAGTGAACTTGCTGCATGCCCTTCTCACAGTCCTGAGGATCTCGAACTGCAAAACAGATTCCAAAACATATATTCCAGAACATATATTCCACTCACTGTATGCACTAGTAAGAGTGGAGTTAGTTTCAAATATAAACATTCACCTTGAAATGTAACGTGCAGGTAGGGGAGCAGAATACAAAATGAAATCTGTATTAGGTAAAATGAAAATGCTGTAAAAGCAAGATCAGCTGGCAGTAAAGCGACCATTTATCACATGCAACTGCTTCTGAGTGTCATCTGATGCCATTTATACAGCAGAGAGTTATAAACAAACTAATTATAGCACTGCTACAGTTAAGTGTTTGTCATAATCTTTATTAACCAGATCCTACTTTCAATCATGTTCTATTCGATGAAATCTTGTCCACTGTTTGAATTCTTAACAGTGTTCCTGTATTACTTATGTAAATTCATCTAGCTGCTCATCAACTAGATGTGCATATATTTCCCTCCTAAATACAGAAGCGACTTCATTCTCATCTGTTTTGTTCTTCATGGCCTTTCCTCCCACTCCCCCAATTTCATTAGCTCTTTAAAAGATTGGTTGATTCTCTTTTGATTGTGTAGCTGCAAATACCTACTAAAACCTCCACTCCTTCAGGTCTTCTGAATTACTTGGATGAATGGCTCTGCTACCAGGTTATGCTATGACATACTGTGGCATGGTAGCAAGCATCAGTCTGAGAAAGTATTCCTTTTGGAAGACTGCATTCTGAGGGTGATTTGATGGCTGGTAGTATGAAATTGCTCCAGGAAATCCTGGCAAAGAGGACAGATTTTTATGGTATAAAGTTAGGGTGGAATATCTTCATGAGGATATGCCTGCAGTTTTTCAGAAACTAAGTAACACTTAAGTATGCGTAAGGCCTACAGTTGAACTGTGTCAGAAAGATGGTAAATGCATCTTATTTATTAACCTTAAGATTTGGAGAAATTTAATCCCCCATTTTTAATACTAGTTTTAACATTTCAGTCATTTAAGCCTAGTACCTGCATCTTCTGGACGAACACCACATTCTCTGTGTGGTTGGGATGATAGAGCATCAAGTCCCTTGCTTCTTTAGGTCATGAAGAAATAATGAAAACTGAAGTACAGAGGACACTGCCGCCAGGATGCCTGTAGATACAGATGCTTCTGTATCACACACTGGAGTTCAGAATATTTATTTTTTATATGTTACTCAAGTTAGTGTGAGCGAAAGTTCTAAGACTGATTCCTAGATCAATAAAATATCTGTTCAACATTTAGGCTTCCTACCTTCAGCTTAGGTATCCTGTTTTAGTCTGATTGTACAGCATGGTGAGTACCTTCAACTTTCAGCAGTGTGGGGGTGACTCACATGAGGTTCAGGAGTAGCTCCAACTTCTAGTTACTGAAGTTACAAAGCATCACTTTTTACAAAAAGAGAAAATGTGACTTCTAAGAAATTTAGAGCTTCAGAGGAAGAAACCTTTGAATTGTAAATGTTTGGTTTTTTTTTTTTTTTCTCTCCCTAACTTACCAGCACAACATTTTGAAATTTTTTGGCCACTGCAATGATATCGACCGTGAGATGCGGAAGTGCTTAAAGAAAGAGGTAAGAAACACATCTGCCAGTTAAATGCTTAATAAAAAAACAAAGTCCATGGTGTAGAAGTAGAGTTGATTTTTACTAAGTCGTACAATCAGTAAATGTAAGCGCATACTGGAGTGGGCATCTGAGACTAAATTTAAACTGTCTCTGATAAATTTGTCAGGTAAAATCTGGCTTTAACAAATGGCATGGTCTGGTTTTGCATATACAAAAATAGGCAAACACGCATTTTAACTGGCACTTGACAGGCTGCTTCTGAATTTTTATTTTCTTAGTAGTAGTGTTTGCACAGAACAGAATATAAAGCAATAATGGTCCCTTCTGCATAAGTAACACTTGTTACTGAAGTCAGTTATACTGACTGAAACTACCTGATGAATTGCTGAGTTAGGCTCTAAATGAAAATACTGCTGCTTAGTACCTACTTATTGCTGTACTACATCTACAGATACAAAGGAATGGAAGACTTTAGGAGTTTAACGGATTCACTGGCTAATGGGCACATTTTCAGAAGAGTGTCAACTGGTTTTTGTATTCGTGGTTGTCATGCCTACATGACAAAACACATAAATTAACTTTTCACACACTTTTTAACTTCAAATTGTACTAACTGATTTTGACATAAATTTCACAATTGTATCTAAAAAGGGAAACTTCAAGTGCATGATAGCCAGAACAGTTTGGGCCCCTCTTTTCCCTCTGTCTGTCTACGTGAATTAATTTCATCTGCTTGTGCCAAATACCTTTTTATTTTCCCTGCAGCACAGATCTGGAAAATAAGTTTCTTCCCATGTAATCTTATTTTATATTGTTCCATTGAAGCCTTCACATTAAAAGGAGTTCTTGATGCTGCCTATATTTGTCTGTCTTCTTAAAATATAAATTGATTTGCCATTAGTAGGAAGCCCCTGAAAGGCTGTTTATAAGTTTAGAATAGGTACAGATGTAGCTTTTAAATATCCATTGTTCTCATTCTACATAAACACATGGATGGGTTATTAAAAAATTAAATATTGGCATGGGAAAAAGTTGAGCATATGATTCTATGTTTCAAGCCATTATTTCAGTTATAAACCAATCAGTATAATGGGTGAAAAACTGCAAATCATTTCCAGAGTCAATCTCCTTAGTAGTTTATTACGTTATATAGAGTGTACTGAGTATTTGTGGGTTACTTGGGCTTTATTCTTGATATCAGTTATTAAAAAGTTGAACAAATGCGTACTTTAACTTAAGGCCAAGAATAACTTGCTTCTCATGAAATATATCTATCAGATCATGCATTGATTTTTAATTCTTCATTTCTTTTAGCCATGAAAACGTCTCCTTTTTGGCTGTAGTGAAAGAAAGTTGGGCTTTCAGTCTTCAGGCTTTTGCTAGTGCAGGGGCATACTTGAAAGTATGGTTGTCTTAAATATGCATCTAAACTGAGAAGGCTTTGATTCCATTTTACACTGGAGTCCCGTCTCTGTTGTGTTTCTTTCTTAAACGATAAAATGAGCCCCTGAAATGTCTTACCCTCATTCAAACCAAATATGTCTTTCTTCCTTTCATCTTGGTATAATACTTTATCTGTGCATATAACTAATGACCAGGATCAAAAATAGACCAAGTCTGCGATGACATATTCATGTTTCAGAAGGCAGACGAGCTAATCGGTATGTTTTAAAAGCAAAAGAGGCTGACCTGTGTTCTGGAATAGCAGCAATATAACTTTTTTCCTAGTTCATGTGTGAAATGTAGCTGTCATACATAAAATGGCTGTCTAATTAAGTTCCTCCGTAAGATTAAGTGGATCTTCTTTATTGGAGCATTCTAATACTCTTTAGTTTAATAATCTTAGAGACATGTTTTTTAATCAAATAAATGTTAATTTCAAAGTGAAAATGAACTAATATATAGATATTAATAAGAACTGCATTTCTAGTGCATCAGTCAAAGATATTGTTTCTGTTCTTGAGTAATAAACTCTCTACACTTTTAAATTGGACTTGTCTGCTTAATGATAACAGCTGATCTATTAATTTCCTTGTCTGTCTTCCAGTATGAAGAGAACAGGGCCAGGAACAGGGCGAAGCGACGGAGTATAATTAATGCTCGGAAAAACTTGGAGAAGTGAGTGGTTCTGTAGCTGGACAGCTGCACCTCAACAGGGATGCTCAGTTGGAAGTTGACAGAACACTTCCTTCCCATCACCAATGCTCAGCCTGCACACCTGATACATTGTTTACCTTGCTGGGAATGACTATGTGGAAAAAATAAATATAATAAAAGATCTCTTGCAGCTTAATTTTTGATCTCTAGAGGAAAATGTTGTAGCAAGTCTTTGCTCTGGCACAGTTTTGTTACAATTGTTAAGTAAGGAGGAATTGGTGTATGTGCAGTATTTATGTATTCAGTGCTGCTATATTCCCTACATTGTGCTGAGTTGCATTTATTTCTTTGTGTTTAGCAGTTTCTTTTCCATATCTTGGTTTTTGGTATTTTTTTTTCCCCTTGCAAAATACCAAATTACTTTTTTCATCATTCTTTTTAGTGCTGTGATAACACTTATTAAATGAATTAGTAAAAAGACATTTTAAACAGATGTGGCTTGAAATTGCAAATTGCCTATCAAGTAATAATTGGTGTTTTAGTATTTTTGAGTTCAAATGATGAAACTACTATCTTCCACTGAGAAGACTAAAAATCCTTCCTGCCAACCATATGTACGTTGTACGCTGTTGTAAGACAATTTGTTCATCATACCCAAAGCAAGCAGCTTTAGAAATTCAGAATGGAACATTTCCAGGGATTTACAAAGCTTTGCCTTGATTTTTGTTAAGTATAATCAATGTGTGCTGAGTGATTTTTGAAGAGGAGTGCTGCCAAAAACATAAGCTGAGTAGTTCTTCCACATACTCTGGTACAAAGATGAATTCCTTTGCCATTGAAGGAAAACTCACACTGAAGTGAAAGGAAGTGTATCTTGCCTTTTAGCTGGGCAAGTCAACAAGTATTGTGTTAACCAAGGTGCCTCATTAGCTTACAAGAGCTGTGTATTTCCCATCAAACTACAGAAAGTCCTCAACAAGTCTCTGAATTCTGAAGATTTGGTATTAAAACGTATGCTGGGTTGTGCAGCAATGGAGCTGCTTCTCTGGGTGTCTGCTGGGTTCACCTTATTTTTAAATTACTTTTCTGTTACATCTAGCAGCAAAAGAATGTTTAAAACAAACAAAAAAACCAACAAATTTTATAGAGCCAAATATACCAAGTGTCTTGAAACCTTTTGGAAAAAAAAGGTGCCTATTCTACAATGAATTCTATAGTTTGTTGCAAGAACCACTGTTGACACTGTCTTGAAATTAGTACATGCACCTCTTTTTGGAAGAAAGCTGTATTTTGTGACCTATTTTGAGAGATTAATTAGAATAATTTTACTTATTTTTTCAATACCCGGATGAAACCAGTTAAATTGGTAAAACTTTACCACAAATATCAGTGAAAGCTCTCTAAGAAAAACTGAAGCAGTTGTTTCTCCGTCTTTTCATGTGCTGCTTTCTTAGAACAAGTAAAATAATGCATTGTGTGAATTAAACACTTTAGTGGCTGCAAGTGGAGCAGTCTTTGTATAGGTAGTCTTCAAAATACTTTTGAAGCGTATTTTATAGTGAAGTTCCCTAGCTGGGAACTCTGCATCCTCAATCCTTCTTCCATTTGGATAACAAAATCTATTTCAGGCAAGCTCTTAAATAGGATTTGGTTGTGCTTGTAATCTTTAAGTAAATAAATAAATGGAGAATTGTCCTAGAGGTTGGGTTGAAAAGCTGATACCTGAGTGCAGAAGCACTGAAGATTTTCTTTCTTTCATCAGCTTCTGTGAGTCCAGGTCTTTCACTAGAATAGCAACAAAATAAGTATTCAAGAGCCACTTAACACAGCTCATTAGTCAGAATCATGTTTTCAGAGATCAATGCACTTAATGAATGAAATCCCAAATGGCATGCACAATTTCTATTGCTACTTTGAACTACGTTTCGCAATAAACCTATTTTACAGATGAACTTTGTTTACCTAGTGAAAGTATTACCATGTTCATTCTCCTGCTTCTTTGCTAATTGCCTACTAGCAGTGTAGTATGAGATTGCTCATTGATTCCTGGGCTTTTGTTCCTTTTCTTTTTGAGAGGGGGAGTTATGTTGCTAATTTGATCTTGAAGCTGAGACACAGTAGTGTAATAATGCTTACAATTTACTTGACAGAGAATGAAGATAAGGGTGAAATGCTAAATGCAGTTTATGTTGTCCTAAAGTAAGCTGAGTGATGGGTAGGGGATGCGTTGGATGAAGTAAACCTTATCTGTAATGACTCTGATGCCACTTTGTTGTAATGCCATTTGAGTATAGAAGCATTTTACCCATTGTGCTTTCTGAAAGAGCAAGTTTGAAAGAGAAGAAAAAAAGGAAATTTAGTGGCATTTTGTGTTGTGTCATGTATGAGGAGCTCCTGGGCACTTCACGTGGGAAAGTGGAGATGGGGGAAATACAGAGTGGGCAAATGGCAGCTGTAAGACAGACCTGGCCACAGCAGTGAGGTTTTTCCATGTTCAAATGCTGCAAAAGTATAGAATAATACATGGACAAGAGGAATACAGAGAAAGGGAGTGATAACTACCCAGCAAAATCTCTCCAGCTCTACCAGAAACACTTGGTAACACTATTGGTGTGTATTTTCTCTTGCTAGAAAATGAAATGCTGGCATCTTGTTTTCCTTTTTTTTTTTTTTAAAGGCAAAGATATTCTGCTCAATAGCAGCAGCATAATGTAAGTACAGCAGGGCTAGTTCTTGCTCTGGTGTTTAGGTCTGCCTGCAAAGATCACTGTCCCGGTGCTCAGTTCTGCTAGGAATAGCTTGAAACATCAGTTGTCTGTCAGGGGAAATTAATGTGAGAGATATTTCAGTGAGTGCTCAGTGGCTTGCCATGAATTAACCAAGGACACCCATCACTGGCAGCGACCACCCTGGTGCAGCGCAGCTGTACTTCACCGCACAATACAGAGTGTAGGCAGCACCTATTGCATGTGTGACATCCCATGCTGACAGGGAGATAAGAACTCAGCACACTACCATCTTTAAATAATTATCCATCTTTATCCTTCAGCTGTGATTTCTTGACATTAATAAATTGATAAAAAGCTGTAACACTGGCTTTCATGTATTATTTCTTTATACCATTTCACATCTCATCTCATGTATGGCTTGTATCTCTTTTGCGTTATTTTGGGCTTTTGGTATCAAGTGGCTAAAACATGCCATATTTGTGTTGTTCTTTGTACAGCAGGATTTGAATCCAGTTTGACTCTTAAGCTGCAGCACTGAGTGTTAATATATCATGAATATACTGCTTGTCTTGCTCAGTTTCACTCTAGTTGGTATCACCCTCAAGGAATTATGGCAGAGGGAGCTGGGGTAATTGCTCACAAACAGAGGGATCAGCTGATGGTGAATTTCATAGGCGTGCGTAACTTCCTGAGTATCAGGGTGTACTCAGAAAACTCCTGTAAGAAATGTAGTCTGGGTACACCACAGGAATGATTCACGTGAACAGCTATTACTAAAATACGCAGCGGGAGAGTTAGTTATGCCTAGTGTAATTGTGAATTATTGTAATGAATATTTCCAATGCGTTGTTCACTTTGCTAGATGTCTGCATCTCATGAATACAGTGTCTTCAACAGTCAGGAATCTCTTGGTGTTGGTTGCATGACATCTAGTAGAAAATCTTTGTACAAATGAAAACCCATTTCTGTGGAATACCTAAAATAATATGAACAACAGGAAAACTGTGATATGTAAATCTGACAGCTTAATTAAAAATTAATTATTAACGCTTGTGCTTAAGCAAAGGGGATTCTCTTCCTGGACAACATAATGGATTTTACTAAATCCATTAAAGCCATTTGGGCTTTCATTCATTAATGTACACTAAAGTTTCTAATTTGATTTTATTAGCATTGACTAAAATAGAGTATCATAGCAAATATTGGCGGTCCCTTTAGATTCTCTCTTTATTTTACAGAGCCTTTCACTTGTAATTTGCTAATCCTAATTCTGCCTGGCATTGCAGGAGGAACCTGATGAAGTTAATAGCCTGTCCTCTTTCTAGAGGTGTTCTCATCACTCAAGGTAAATAGGTGTTGGTGTAACTGAGGCCCAGTGGTAGCCGTGCTACTCATCAACAGAATCTGCTTCATGGGAAATGATCTACTAATAAAATCTTTTGAGTGAATTTACATCAGGTTCCCCAAACCTGTTTAAATTGCTGTGTACCAAAAAATACATCAATGGGAACATATATATTCAGCCTAAAAATGGTTCTTGTGAACTGTCATGCCTTAAAATTATTCTTTTTGGACCATTTGGTGACATTTTAAAGGCTGTGAGCTGTGAAATGGAGCGATCACTTTAACCAGTGAGGTTTTATTCTTTTTATGTAGACCCCTAGATGAAACAAGCCACATTTCAAAAAGGTGTATGTGCAAAGAGATCTTTGGGGCATTCATTACTGGAAAAGATCTTTCTGATGGCTTGACAAAACTCATCCCCGGCACAGACATCGGCTATCCAGAATCTTTTGCAAAACCTGGGACTAAAAACTGCTCCTGACCTTTGCTGCCAGCAACTTAGGGCAAGGCTGGGAGTAAATGCATGAAATTTTAAGCTAATTTCTCCTGCCGTGCTCGGATGAAATGGTTGTTCCCCACACTCAGACAACTGTGCTCTGTTTTCTCATAAGTTTTTTTGCAGTTAGTTATTACCGAGGTGATGTTTTGCCTTGCGAACGCAAGCGATGGCTGCAGTTCCATCCAGGCAGTCTCTGAACCCTTCCTTCACAGCCCGCAGGGAAGAGTATTGGGAGTTTGCAGGCGTTTTCCCTCGCGTTGCTGCTCGCTGCCTCACGCTACCCATCACTGGACGGCAGCCGTTCCCAGGCCAGCCGCAGCGTCAGGACGGCGGCCAGCACCGAGCTCCACAGGGCGGCCCTCGATGCCTCCTGCTCCCGCCTCAGGCCGAGCCGCCGGTGCTCGGCGCTGCTCGCTCACCTTATCCGCCTCGGCCGGCACCGCCACAGAGCAGCCAGGACCGTGCCCAAGCTCCTCTACCCAGCCCGGCCTCCTGAGGCCCCGCCGTCCTCTCCCCGCTCCGCGGCACACACCAGCGCCGCCCAGTGGCCACGGGGTCCTGCCGGGAGCCAGCGGCACGGGGAGTGGGGTCGGTGTGGCCGGGCCGCCATCTTGTAGGGGTCGTTGTGGGGCGGAACCTCCCGGCGGCAGGGCCTGGCCGTTGGCCGCGGTGCGTGGTGGTGTGGAGGGAAGCGGCTGCAGCTGCCGGCAGCGGTGGGTGCCCGGTGCCGGCGTGGGTGCCGTCGCTCTTGCAGACTGTGCGGTCCAGCCGTGGGCTGCCCGAGATAGTGATTCGCACCCGCTCCCTTCAGTGCGGCCTTGAGGCCAGCAGCTTGCACAGACAGCGCCGTGCCCTGAGGGACTCAAGCTATTGATCAATTGTTGATGCCAAAGTCTCTTGCACGATCCTACGTTGTTTCTGGTTTTTAATGGTGTGCTCAGAACAGCACTGTTGAAACCACCAAACTTGGTTGGACTTTGCTGTGCTGAGCATGTGTGATCACAAACCACAGCAGGAATGGCACGGATACCATCAGTCATCCTGTATTTCTTGGTAGGGTCAGAAGGCCACACCTCGCTCTTTCGCACCCCGCAGGGTTTGTAGTAGTTATAGCTACACTTGGTGTTTTACAAGCAGCAATGGTGTGCCCCAATGCAGGCACTGCTGTTCTCCAAAGTTCAGCAGGATATTTGCGCCTGGCTCTGGAAGCAGCCAGGACTGGAAGGTCATGCTCAATAGACAGTGTTGTTGCAGCTTTATTTCATTCATGGTTCATTTTGGGTAGTGTGGTGCTTGGTTTGTTGCTTGCCTTGTGTATTCTGTAATATTGCAATGATTTATCCAGGGGCACCTTAGACTTCGTGTGTGATCCACGCAACAATCCACCTAAACTGTCTGTGAATTCCACCTTTTAATTCCTACACTTTTCCGTAGCTCTCAGAGCTAAATATTTCTCTAGATGATTTTGTTGTATTTTGGTTTGCTTCTAACACTGCTGGTAATGAATATAGAAAGTACTTTGTGCATAAGTGGTGTTAGTTAGACAGCTGCAGTTACAAGCAGCCCACATAATCTTATTAAATCAGTATTAAATTTGTGTCACTGAATAGTTGTCCTTGGGATGCCGACGGTCCCAATTTAATTTAAACTTCATCCCACTAGTGCTTCCGAAAAAACCTCGGAGGAAAACAAACCAGAAATCAAATCCCCAAACGGGTAATTCCAAATGGAGTAGCAGATCCTTCATAATTGGTCTACAGTGGCTTCATTTAGGTGGATATACAAGTATGTGGTATGTGACAGCAAACAGCCCAAAACCTGTTCTCTGTTTGCTGTCATACAGCTAGCAGATGGCAATTGTGGAGATTGGAGCTTGAGGTAGTTTTTGTGATAGGGAAGTTTGTTTGACCAGGAAAATTGAAGAGGCTGTTTGGAGTTGGGATATTTGGTGTGAGGAAAAGATTCAAGTACTATGAGTTTCTTCAGAAAGCCATTTTGCCCTTCCTTTGGTGCAGCTGTGCTGCTCTTGGTTCTGTTTTGCAGGATGGCCAAGAATAGATGGCAGGAAGGCTGAAGAGGGGTAGCAACAAGGAAACTTGAGACTTCCCTCTGGGGCTTCTTGGTATTTAAAATGGAAACTCTTAAATCATCTTCTAGTTCTAACGAGAGCAGAATATTCTCCCTCAATTTTTTCTTTGTGGAGCTTTGTGTTCAAGGGCTCTTTTCTGTGCTTTGGGAGGGGGAAAATGATGGAGTTGAACTAAATCTCCTAGTTGGAATATTATTTATGGTTGCAGGGAGTGGTGCATCAAGTGGAAACCAGTTCCAGTGTCCAGTACTTACTGGAGATGTTGTAATGTTATTTCTTGTTTGTTATGCCTTGCCATGTATGAGAAGATGCTGCATGCAGAAGTCATATACTAGACATTGGACTGGGGAAGCAGAAAGGCCGTACATGCAAGTGAAGTGAGAATTCTCCCTTTGAGCAGAATGGCAGGCAGGGAATCTCGCCCATATGAAAGTATTTCTGTTTTAAATAGGTGGAGTATCTGGGAAAAAATTGAGACATAATTCATAGGGGCTTTCTTTTGTGGCTTGATGGGCCTTGCATTGTTTGTGGTTATAGATCAACAGGCCAGTTATAGTGTATTGTGTTGCTGCTAAATTGAAGTTTTCTTATGTCCTTACATCACAATGGTGCTTAAGAGATGTGGGTCATGCTTGGCAAGTGCAGGTGACATGAACCTAGGTTTCTGCTGTGTCCTTTCCTTTGTGGTGTTGCCTCCCATTTGCAGCCAAGAGGCTTCCAGAAGTTGCACAGCAATTCTTGTCTGGTTTATATGAGTGAATTAGTAGGAAAGGGGGAAAAGTAAAGGCAGCAATGTAGGTTTGTTGACACTATTAGTAGCATCCAAAGCTACATTTGAAGTGGTGCTGTGGATGTATATATGTCTGTGTATTTATAAATGTATAAAAATTAGTGCAACAGCAGAAGAAGGGAAATACCAAATTTAGCCAATATTTCAAATACAGAAGGTGTAGTGTATGGTTCTTGCTTTCCTCTGAAACTGCCTGCTGTACTGAAACCTAGCGGTAGTACACAGTGCAGTCTTAGTGATGGCGCTTACTTTTATTTTGGGGTTTTGATTTAGCATATGAAAAGTGAAAAAATGTTACCTAAAATCAAGAGAGAAAACAAATACATTAATCTTTCTGTTATCTTTTGAGACACTGTAAAACGAATTTTAATTTGACAGTGTTTTACTTGGCTTTGACAGTGAGAGAAGCTAAAATAGCTCAGCAGCAGCAAGGAGTTTGGAATTGTTATCTGTTTGTGTGCTAACCTATGTTCTAGAATTATTTAAGCTAAGCGCAGAATTATGTTCTGAGTCTTGCCTTTCCCAAACAAATCAGATTGATAATCCTAATAAAGGAAGCAAATAATGTACAAATACAGCAAATAAAGAATTTGCCATTTTTCAGCCCAAGAGAAAGCATGACTGGCTAGTAGATTTACATACAGACCACACAGATAGTGTGTAGTCCTTAAATAATGATAATAATCTCTTATAATAAATACCTTTATTTCAAATTCACCAACAGTGACAGGTGATGCAAGTTATTTTTGTTGTTGCTGTAAACTCTTTTAAATAATCATGGCTTACTCTGCAAAGTTAAATCACAATATTCTCATCTTCATTTTAGCTTCCTGTGAAAGTGGTGATGAATAAATGCTTCAACATAGCCCCTTGGGGTTTATGGTACATTGCAAAGATCCAGTATTTAGCAGATGTAGCTGAAAATAGATTGGTAAACCTCAAATTTATTGAGACACTTACATTTTAGCTAGTGATGGTCCCGCCTCCCCCCCCCAAAGAAAAAAAAAACAAACAAAAAAAACCCCATGGACTTAAACATCTGTGATCTTAGGTTCAGATTCAGATCTGGTTTTATTTTATAGCTTCCTCTTATCTTTGTAAGCAGAACCAAAACCATGGTTTCAAGTCTCTTTTGCCCTGAGGATTAGATGTGTGGGCTTGAAACTAAATACAAATTCAGTGGTTTAGGCTTGTGCTACTTTAATTTTTTTTTTTTTTATTTTATTTATTTATTTTTTTTTTATATGAAACGAAGTATGAACACTGCCTTAGCAGCTGGCCATACAAGCTGCCATTTTACCATAGCTAAATTAGGATTCTCAGTTTAAGTGTAAAATTGATCCTCAGGAAAGGGAAGAACACAAGATGCTGCCCTGAGACAGTTGGCAGATAGCAGATTGACACAGTGTTTTCCTCCAAGCCAATGCCAGGCACCTCAATCTGGACTTGAAACTGAGTGCTGGAATGATAACATTATTACTGTAGAGCAGTGGGTGCTTACAGCATAGGACAGCAGTTGCATACACACGAAGTGCATGAAGGAGTCATCAGATGCAGTAGCCATTTTCTGTTATAAGCAAGTACGTAGACAAGGAATTTGTAACTGCAGTTTGGTTTTCTGCAGAAATTTTTGTACTCTATTACATTCTTTTCACAGCAACATTAGGGAGTTCTTTCAATTAGATATCTTTTGAAATTGGTTTAAAAAAGTGTATTGTTCTTGGTTTACAAACAGGCAGTGGAGCCAGGCTAGTGGTTTTGCTTTGTATGGTTGTCGGGAATTGTTTAATTCTCCTTTCTGAATCCTCTTTCTCTAGGTCAGCAGCCAGCAGTGAGGAACATTAAGTAAAAATAAAACTCCTATTTTTAGTTCAGCTACATAATGCCCTATTTATAATACTGAAATTTCAGCTACTACCTGGCTGCTTTCAATTCAATGAACCATCTCTCCTCAGTTAGCCCTCAGTGCTCTTTTTTCACACCTGCCCCATTTGATTCTTTTGCAGTTATTTTTATAGGTTTGTGGATGCTTTTCCAAGAGGGCTCTTCATTCTGCACGGTGCTGACAGCTATCAGTTCCAGTAATTTGACTAGAAGTAAGGGCAAGTAGCAGCTAGCAGGGGATACTCTAAACTTGGCATGACTCGTCCTCAAAATTTTAACACCATGGGGCTTTTGGGGGCAAAAAATAAAGGAGAAAGAAGCTGCAATCATAATGATGTATCAGTTTCTGCAACGTCCAGATAAATGTTTGCTTCTGGTTTCAATCCCTCATGACTTCTGAAAATAAGATACTTGAACTTCATTTTCCTCAGGATGATACATGACAGTCATTTTCTGTTTTTCTCCTTTTGTACAAATTTTAACACATCTCACCACTATAGGCCGGTCAGAGAGAGACAAAGAAGAGTATATACATAAACATCTCATGGATAGCCAATAAGCTGCTGACTATTTGGAAGTAAAATTGTTAAAGATGTGTTGAAAACCTCAGAGTTTAGCAGAAGTCTGGTGGTTGGGGAATTGTGCTTAGCACAGGAGCTTAGGAAAAATGCATTTGTGCAAAGGCAGTTTCTACCCTGCCCACGGTCTTCAAGATAAGGCAGTAATTGTAACAACAGGAATAGTTCCAAAATATGTTTGTTAGCTCAGAGTATTAGGAGGAAATGTTGATGTGCTACTGGACATTGTTCTGCAGCCATCACAGAGTGGGTTTCAAACTGGTTTATCTCTCTGGTAAAGCCAAAATGCAGAAAAAACCCCAGTTAGAAGCAGCGTATGGAACCAGATAGACGCTATTATCCACCAGGGACCAAGCACTGCAAAAAACTTCAGTAAAACAATTTATTTCTTCCATATGATGTATCCCACTTAAAAGAAATGAAATGACTTGTAAACCTGCTGCTTTTCAACTGGGTTGAGTCATGCTGGAGACTGATGAGGAGCTGGATTGGGGGCGGAGGAGGAGGCAGTGTAATTCTGGTAATGTGGAGACCCTATCATTTTGTGGCAAAGTTTTGAGTTTTAAGAGCCATGATTATGCTTGATAGAAAGTTTTTGTAGGATATGTGTGATACATGATGCCAAATACATTGTGCTGAGCTGCGATGTGTTGGAAACTGGATAACTGGGTTGAGCAGGTAGTTAGCCAGGCATTGTTGGTAGTTATAATGGAGGCAGCAAAGTCTGATGGCTGGGAACACCTGTTCTTTAGGAAGATGGGGAGCTGCTTCAAAGGGGCAAAAATAATGTAAAACCAGAATTTAAGAAAAAAAATTACCCAAGCAACAGACCCTGTGACCCATGCTGCTTCACAACATTCAGTATCAGCAGTACAGAACACTTGCTATGATTAAATTCTATATACAAATAGATATGTGTCTCATGAAATTTCAGGTGTATTCAGAACCACAGCAAAAAAAGCTATTGTTTCTACATGTCCTGTTTCATAGAATCATAGGATCATAGAATAGTTAGGGTTGGAAAGGACCTTGAGATCATCCAGTTCCAACCCCCCTGCCATGGGCAGGGACACCTCACACTAAACCATGTCACCCAAGGCCTCATCCGACCTGGCCTTGAACACCGCCAGGGATGGAGCATTCACAACCTCCCTGGGCAACCCATTCCAGTGCCTCACCACCCTCTCAGTAAAGAATTTCTTCCTTAGATCCAATCTAAACTTCCCCTGTTTCAGTTTGAACCCGTTACCCCTTGTCCTGTCACTGCAGTCCCTGATGAAGAGTCCCTCCCCAGCATCCTTGTAGGCCCCCTTCAGATACTGGAAGGCTGCTCTGAGGTCTCCACGCAGCCTTCTCTTCTCCAGGCTGAACAGCCCCAACTTTCTCAGCCTGTCTTCATACAGGAGGTGCTCCAGTCCCCTGATCATCCTCGTGGCCCTTTTTGAATACAGCTCCAAAGGGAATTTTCTCCTTCTCAGAGGGCTACCCCCGCTTCTTTAATATGCATTTTTAAATATCAGAATAAATTATAAAAAAGTGAAAAATAAGTGAGGTATGCATAAAAGAAAGAAACTCCTATCTTATGGCTTCTCTCTCAAAACTTTAACTTCTGGTTGGGTAAAAGCTTCCTTTTGGAGAGAAAGGCAATGATTGCAATGAAGTTAGGTGGGGTAAATGTGTAATTCTATTATATTTAATATTGCAGTATCTGTGAGAGGAGAGAAAAGTGGCAGGGTAGAGACGCACAGGAATTGTCAGTCCCTGCTTGAGGGGAGACCACATGAGTGAATGAGGTAAACAGAAGGTAAAAGCAGAAAATGTGAAAAAGTGGTGGGGTGAGAAGGGCATGGTTAAACTTCATAAGGTTGGCATCAGCCCACCTCACAAGCATGTCGAGGTCCCTCTGGATGGCATCCCTTCCCTCCAGCGTATCAACCGAACCACACAGCTTGGTGTCATCGGCAAACTTGCTGAGGGCGCACTCAATCCCCCTGTCCATGTCACCGACAAAGATGTTGAACAAGACCGGTCCCAACACCGATCCCTGAGGGACACCACTCGTTACAGGTCTCCAGCCCGACATCGAGCCATTGACCACAACTCTTTGCGTGTGGCCATCCAGCCAGTTCTTTATCCACCGAGTGGGCCACCCATCAAATTGATGTCTCTCCAATTTAGAGACAAGGATGTCGTGTGGGACAGCGTCAAACGCTTTGCACAAGTCCAGGTAGATGATGTCAACTGCTCTACCCCTGTCCATCAGTTTTGTAGCCCCATCATAGAAGGCCACCAAATTGGTCAGGCAGGATTTCCCCTTAGTGAAGCCATGCTGGCTGTCACCAAGCACCTTGTTGTTTTTCATGTGCCTTAGCATGCCTTCCAGGAGAATCTGCTCCAAGATTTTGCCAGGCACAGAGGTGAGACTGACTGGTCTGTAATTCCCCGGGTCATCCATTTTCCCCTTCTTGAAAATGGGGGTTATATTTCCCTTTTTCCAGTCGTCGGGAACTTCACCTGACTGCCATGATTTTTCAAACATGATGGCCAGTGGCTTAGTAACTTCCTTCACCAGCTCCTTCAGGACGCGTGGATGGATTTCATCAGGTCCCATGGGCTTGTGCAAGTTACGTGTGTAACTTGTGGTTACACAACTGTGTCCCAGACTGAAGTTTTAGTGAGAGATGGGTAACTTGTGATGTCAAATACATTGATGGGGGTTTGTTGGAGATGACAAGGAGAAGGCAGTATGAGGTCTTATACTAAAAAGGCTGTCAGTGATGCCTTTGACGGTTGTTTTAGCAGAAGCTGGAAAATGCCTTTCTATAGACCTGAGGTGGAGACTGCTCTGTGCTCACAACTTCCTGAGTGAAGAAACTCCCATTTCTAACCGTCTTTACCTTTAACAAGTTATGATCGCTTCATATCTTGTAACAGACATCCTCCAGCTATTCATTAACTGACTAATATTCTTTCACTTTATACAGTCATAAATAATGTGTTAGATGTGACTATTCCTGGCAGAACTCCAAATCCTCTTTCTGCAAAGCAGCATTTGTTTGCCTTCTACTTACTAACAGTCAATGGTATGAAGATGCTGCTATAATATTTTTTTAAATATGTGGAGTATTTACTGCAACATAACACATTCACTACTCATTGCATTCTCCCAGATTATTTTTCTTAATGACAAACACCCTCCTTGTTCCTGATCTCCCTCCCTCCGTTCACTTCTCACTTTGAGCAGAATCCTTTCCAAAGCAATCAGCTGGATCTAACCCAAGTATAAATAAACTATGTTATGCCATTGTTGTTCTGTTTTTTCTGAAGTTCCCTTGTTTAATGCAAACTCATTTGATACCTCTTGCCTTTGTGCTACACGATTCATACATTTAACATAGCCTTTCAATTATTTCTCTGTATTTAATGTCAGTATCTCTTTTTGGCTTTTCATAAACTTTGCAAACAGTTCCAAAGTGGTGAAATTTTCAAAACTGGTGCTTTACTTGTTTCCAGAGCTTTTGGTGCCAACTTCGCATAGCCACACCTGCATTTGCCATTAAATATCCTCACTTAGGGACTGGCCTAAGACAGGAGAAAAGTAATATGGAAAACGTGGAATTGGGAGACAGCATGATCGTTGCCTTCATTTATGTGAGAGAAGAACAGTTCGTGGAGGCAGTGATGGCTTCAAATATGTTCTATGGAGAAAAACTACTATTGTTCTAGATCATAAAATGTGACAAAAAATGGGAATACACTGCTTGCTTTTGCACACATGCATTCTGCCTGCTGTGGGTGAAAGGTCATGACTGGTAATGAATAAAGTAGTGAAAATGGTTTGTATCCCAGTATCATTGATTCATGAAGGTAGCTAGTGCACTGGAGGGGATTGAAAGTACCTGTCCATAAGCAGAGGGAGTATTGATAAACACAGAGCATGAATAATTTCTTATGTTGGCATAACTGTTCAAGGTTGTGTGTTCCCTGATAGATTGGTTGTGTTCCCTGTGAAAAGGGGCCACTGCCTAACTGTTGGTTTGTGTTAGCCATCATTATCAAATTAAACTGGGTGAAATTCCGCTAGGAAGGCAACTGATCCACTGTTTCTGGTGTATGTGAAGAATATGACTGGAACACTGCTTTGGTTTTTGCTTTAAGTCCTTTTTTTTTTTCAGCTTCCAAAAATTAATAAGATAACAGGAGAAATACAAATTCCTTTTGATATTTGAATATGTATGAGAAGGGGAAGACTATCTTAGGAGATGGCTGCAAATAAGAATCTTATTCACAGGAAATTGGGAACACAGTTCAAAGAATATGTTTAAGAAAGTCAGCAGCATTGAAGCAGCTGGAAAGGAATGTGATGAGAGAATACTGTGCTAATAATAAATAGAAATACAATACTACTGCAACCAGTGATAACACAGAAAACAGTATGTAACTGTCTTCCACTGAGATGGAGATAATGAAGCAAAGGCGAAGCAGAATGTAAGCTTGAAATACAAACTATGGCTTCAGAATCCAGAGGTTGTTCATTAAGTATCTCGGAAACTGAGAGCCTTCAGGATATTGCCTCTTCCTTGAATTGTTTTGTAAAAATTAAAATACCAAATTAAACTGCAGAGAGAAAACTGTTCTTCATGTTTTGTCTTAAAATTAGGAATCTCAAAAATTATTTCCCATCCTACCCAGAAAACTTCTAATTTGTATTCAATGAAGCTAACAGGTCAAGAAGCATAAACTTATCTGAAAAGTAGGTAACTTGGCAGTATTATGACAGATTACTATCATTCCAATGATTTTGATATTGTATTAACAAGTTGCTTAGTAGCCAACTGCAAGTTGATCCCAGAACACATTAAATTGACAGATAACACAGTCCTAAAATCCTTGCTCTGCTGAAAGACAGTGTGGCTAACTGAATGAATCTACCAGAGAAAGACTTACTGGCAGTGCTAACAACATAATTGAACTTAATGGGGAATAAATAATAAATACTTTATGATCAAATACAAGATGTTCTTTGTCTTTGCTGTATGCTGAGAATAAATGATGAAAAATATTGCTAGAATGTTATGGTTTGCTACCATCTATGTTTAGAATTTTAGGGACTGCTTTATTGTGTATTCTTCAGGTTTTCAATTCTAAATCTGGTGTTTCTGAATTGACTTGGGTTCTAAAAATCTGAGTGATTGCTGTAATTTGCAAGAGCAATTGTGTAATCACATTTTGCAAACTAGGTGGTAAAGAATTCATTTTGTGGCAGACAGAACAAGGTATGAATTTACATTTCAGGAAAAGGTTTTCTTTCCACCACTGAATATCTTGGTATCTGTATCAAAATAATAAAACACAAGCAGTACGTGAAGACAAACATGCATGAAACTCTGAGCACGTGTAAAGAACCTGGTTTTCTTCAGAGAAGTGAGAAACTGTCGTGGTTTAAGCTCTGTCGGCAAGTCAGCCATGCAGTCCACTCTCACCCCGCCTGCTTTCTTCTCCCCACTCCCGGAGGGATGCGAAGGAGAATCGAAAGAATATAACTCCCGCAGGTTGAGATAAAAACAGTTTAGTAACTAAGGTATAACACAAATCACTACTGCTACCACCAATAATAATAATGATGATAAGGGAAATAAGAAGGGAAGATGTCGTGGTTTAAACCCAGCCACGCAGCTCGTTCACTCGCTCCCCCCATTCCTCCCCTCACTCCCAGAGGGATGTGAAGAAGAATCAAAAGAATGTAACTCCCATGGGTTGAGATAAGAACAGTTTATTAACTAACGTATAACACAAAACACTACTGCTAGCACCAATAATAATAATAATAATAATGATAAGGGAAATAACAAGGGAAGGGAATACAACACCTCACAACCCGTCGACCAATACCTTGCCCCCACCCAGCAGTGAAGCAGCCCTTCCGGGTTACTCCCACTTACATTCTGGGCATGACGTGCTGTGGTATGGAATACCTCTTTGGCTAGTTTGGCTCAGGTGTCCTGTCTCTGCTTCCTCCCAGCTTTCCCTCCTCCATGGCAGAGCATGAGGCTCAGAAAGTCCTTGGTCAGACTAAACATTTGAGCAGTAACTAAAAACATCGGTGTTATCAGTGCTGTTCCCAGGCCAACAGTAAAAAAAACGGCCCTGCACCAGCTACTAAGAAGGAGAAAAAATGACTGCTACTGCTGAACCCAGGACAGTATCCACCCCTTATTCCGTACTATTCACGTCATGCTCAGATACCACATTTTCAATATACCATCGCTCTCATCTCAGTGCACTCTTATCTTAGTGCATGGACCAATCCCTGTAAAGCTGCTGAGTCCATCCGGTCCATGATGTCGGGCTCAATCTCTTGTAACAGTCTTTCAGGGCAGGAGAGGCTGTGTGCAGTGTTCACACTCGTGAATAACCTGGGCAACAGTGTCCATTGCTAAGTCCACCCCTCAATCATGAGTCCATCTCTGTGTTGCATCTCTGCATTGCATCTCTGCCCTGATAGCCTGAAGTGTCATAGGCCCATCAGGCTCAAATTCACCCTCCCCTTCAGCAGTTTCTGCAACTTGTCGTTGAGGACTCCATACAGCTGCCTTCCATCTCCGACGCTTCCAAAGCACTGGAGGGGCCCAGTGGACCAGATGTTTGCCCCTACTGTCCCACACACCCTGCCACTCATGACTATCCAGCCTTGGGGAAACCTCTTGGTCCTCCTGTATCGTCATCTAACCCTAGTCAAGACCCAAACCCAACTCTGCTTAACTTTTGAGATCAGACAAAATGGTTGTGGGTAAAACACACTGTGTATGTGTGCCAGCATGGTCATCCCCATCACAATCAGTAGGCAGGTCCCAAGGGTACCCAAAGGCCGTCAAAACCTCCAGAACTCTCAAATGGTGCTGCTGTACTTGTCACTGGGGCTGGTGTAGCTGCTGTGCTTGCTGGCTCTCTCACCACTGGCTTCTCTTTTTCTAAGTCCAGATCTTCCTCCTCTGCCTTGCTGGGAAATGCTGTGTGGTCTCCTGCATCCTCCTGGGGCTTGGGCTCACGGGGCTCAGTGGGCGGCTGCCGGCAGATGCTTTTGGCCGCCACGGGGCTGGGGTCGGCCGCGGGGCTTGGCTCCTCCACTACCTCTTCCCGCTGCTCGGCAGCCGCCTCCTTCCCGCCCTCCAGCCCCACTCCTGCTGCCACTTGGTCCCCAGGACCACTCTCCCGGGCTGCTTTGGCCGCTGCCGGCTCCCAGGGCCGCTCCCCCTTGGCTCCCCGCAGCCTCATGAAGACGGAGGTGAGGACGAGGGCCAGGATGTTGAAAAGCAGCGGGACAGCCAGGTACAAGTCCACGGCCACGTCCATCCCACCCTGCTGCCGGAGCCCGCCCATATCACAAGTCATTACCATATAGTACAATGAAACAAGAACCTTAGCTCAAGGCCCCCAGCTGATAAACACTAATACAGCAAATACTGGCTCTAAGTAAGGTACGATATGCTGAAACTGTGAGATCAAGAGAAACAACTTTGAGAGCCAATAAATCAGCATTGTGACGAGTGACTATTAATCCAAAACAATGAATGCTTATCACAAATGTGATTAGACATACTCAGGTTGGATCTGCCATTATCTCAACCCTTCGTGCCCCACGCTGAGCCCCAAAAAGAATTGTCATGGTTTAAACCCAGCCACGCAGCTTGTTCACTCACTCCACCACTTCCTCCCCCAACTCCCAGAGGGATGTGAAGGAGAATCAAAAGAATGTAACTCCCACTGGTTGAGATAAGAACAGTTTATTAACTAACGTATAACACAAAATACTACTGCTAGCACCAATAAAAATAATGATAAAGAAATAACAAGGGAAGAGAATACAGCACCTCACAACCCGTCGACCAATACCTTGCCCCCACCCAGCAGTGAAGCAGCCCTTCCGGGTTACTCCCAGTTACGTCCGGGCATGACGTGCTGTGGTATGGAATACCTCTTTGGCTAGTTTGGCTCAGGTCTCCTGTTTCTGCTTCCTCCCGGCTTCCCCTCCTCCCTGGCAGAGCATGAGACTCAGAAAGTCCTTGGTCAGACTAAACATTTGAGCAGTAACTAAAAACATCGGTGTTATCAGCGCTGTTCCCAGGCCGAAAGTCAAAAACACAGCCCTGAACCAGCTACTAAGAAGGAGAAAAAATGACTGCTACTGCTGAACCCAGAACAGCATCCCAATGTCATTAAAATGCATGAAAGCTTTGGTTTTGAATACTGATGTGGAACTTCTCCAGAGCAATGGTAAATAGGCAGAACTTGCAAAAGGTAAAGCCCCAAAATCTGGGTGTGATGTTCTAAACACAAAGTTCTTCGCTAGCACATTCTTGCCTGGGATTCCTGAGTGTTCTGCTGTCCAGGACCCTGGACCATCTGCATGGCATTCCCTTGCTGTTTTCCTTATCTTTATAGCCTTTTGAGGAGGAAAAATATCTAATTCATATGGTGAATTTCTGCTTCTGCATGCAGATTATGCATTCTTGAGTGCATGCCTCTAAGGGAGTAATCTTGATGGAGAAGGCAGCAAAGACTTATGTGTTCCTCCTGTCCCAAAAGCTTAGTCATTAAAATGCACCAGCCTTAGAAAATTTTATGTATGAAGATTTTGTAATGTTGTGAGGCAATAATATTTCTTAAGTGAAGCATGGTGATAAACATTTTTTTCTGTGCCAGGAAAGCTTCCAGTTGGTTAAGTAGGATTTTCCCCTCAGTCTGTTTCTGCAGGCCCTTTTTTTCGCCACTGTTTCATGTTTTGCATATGCTTAAGTAGGATTTGTCTGTTCTGATGCTGGATGTCCCAGGCTCTGAAGGTTCTCACTTCAGCTGGGTAAATAGAGGAAGCAATAAAATTAGCAGGTGTGTGTCTACTTTAATTCAGCTGTGGAAAAATTCTGTTGCTCCATCAGTTTGAGTGATGGCTTTAGACAAGAAATTATGTTTATTTTCCTCCCAGTCATCTTCCTCATTGTTAAAGGACAGGCGGGTAGATACTGTTTCTCTGCTGGTAATGTTCACTGCAGCACAGAAAATTAGCTTTAAGTACGTGTATTTCTGAAATGTATGTTTTTAGGTCCCTGTCAGGAACTGGAATTTATTTGCTGCCATGGTTTTAGTTACTTCAGTTAGTTATTGTAGTTAACATATTTTTGTCCTTTATTGTTGGGACCTGTGTCACAGATACCCACGGTTCATCAAGAGGTGCTCTCAGCATATTTTGCATGGTAAAATTTGTACAAAAGTTAGGCTTGTACGCAAACTCCTATTTGTCAGACTTTTTTGATTCGGAATAAGAACTAGCCTATGGTTACAAAAGCTGTTGTCCAGTTTGAGAGTGGTTAAACTGAATTGCAGAATTTATTCTACACAGAAATGAAATTAAACCAGGTAAACATCCTCTTCACTTACTGCTCCCGTCAAGTTCTCCATTTATGATAGCACATTAAGAGGAGCATGCTATTCACTGTTTCTTTTCTGTTAATGCAAAGCAGTTACTGTTTATTGGAATTTGGAAAATGCAGTGATGTTTCTAGGGAATTATTCTTGACTTGATACATAATGCCCCTGAAACTGTATAATTTCATGCATTGAACAGAATATTATCTTTTTCTAAGCTCTTGTAGTTTTGGGCATTCCCCCCTTTTCTGTGTCTCCATTACTGTGTATAAATCCAAATAGGCACAAATTAAGATATTAAGTAGCTTTTGATACAAATACGTGCCATAGGAAACTTCTTCGGTTGCCTGACCCTGTAAGAATTACATACCATGTCGTGGTGTTGCCACTGCGTCTTTCTAGACTAATGTGCTTCATTTTGTTTCCCAGGCAGTATGCAACAATCTCTGTTTCCTCTTGCTGCTTTTCCTTCTTGATATTTTGCTATAATTCTGTAAAAAAAAGGGATTGGACCCATTTTTGGACAATCATCACAGTTCCCTGTAAAGGTGAGTTTTTGCATTCCCCCTCAAATGTGTGCACATATTACAGGCTTATTAACCTTTGAGATAGAACTTCTCTTGTGCAATGGTGCGTAAGGCACATACCGATAGAGGCCAGCCCTTGTAACCTTTTTGCTCTTCCTAGGTACACAACTTTAATAAGCAAGTGTTAGGTCTTTCATGTCCTGGCTGTTTGTCTTAGTGCTGTTCTCTTTCCCAGTGTATCTGTAATATTGATTATAGCAGCCGTTGAGGCATGTTGAAATGATCAGTGTAAACTACTATCACTACTGAAGGAAAAATTTGTGTTCCTTCAATGTGTGTGGCTGCGTTTTGCAACAGCCTCTCCCCTGACATATTTGCAGCTTCCAGACATGTGGGGTACCAGGCCAGGTAAGCCGCGTTCCTTGGGTAGTTATGCATCATGCCTAATTTTTTCCCAGCTTCTCCCTGAGCTGGCAGTGATTCCAGAGGCAACAAAGCAGTTCATTGACAATCATGCAGGAAAAATGGCTTTGTTTTCTTTATTAAACTGTGAGTTTATAAGACCGAGACTGGAATGGGCTTAGTTCTAGTAAGTTAGAAAAGCCTAGAGGGTTTTCTGTGCTTTACCAGCAATCTCCTGTGTACCAATGGTAACATCCCTACTGCAGTGTAAATCGCTGGGTAGCTCAGTGTACCTTTTATTTAGCTGAATATAAATAAACAGCAGGATACTTGAAAGAAATAACACTCCAGAGAAAACACAATCCTAGTGCAATTAGAGCATTTCTATTTAGATAATTGCTCACTGAAATTATAAGCTTGCATCTTATCCTCAAAGGATGTAGAAAATTGGCAGTTCCAGAATGATCTGCTGCTTTCACTTTTTTTTTTTCCCTGCGAATACATGAATATCATTGTTTCACAAACCCTAAATGCTTATTATTATTATTATTATTAATTTTTTTTGGCTTTCTTTCCTGCTATACTGAGGGTCATGCTGAAAATGACAAAATAGCAAACGATGCCCTAGAGATAATCTAATTTTTGAGGGAATCTGTGTAGAGAAGTGATAACAAGCATGGTAATTTACTGCTGCTTGAAACAAAAACATGACCTCATGCAGTTACAAAGGGGCTTGCCCTAATTATGGGTGTAGACAGGGTAGTCACTAGGGTATTGGTGAAACAGGCAGTAATCTTCACAAACAAGTATTTACCTTAGTGAAACTGTTCTCTCCTACCCTCTCTTTTATAGGACTATGTTTTTTGTGACCTTTTTTTTCCCCATTTCTAAGAACTGTAGCTTGGGGCTTAGGCTGGGAGGCAGAAATAGGATTCTGTGCCTTGCTGTCCTGTTTGTATGTGAGTTTAGGATGGTCAGCTCAGTTTCTTTCCATCTTTTCCCATGTCTGTATAGTGGGGATCACCAGCCATGGGTAGAGTGCTTTTTGTTACTTCACATGCTTTAATTTGGTTTCTATCTTTGATTCTCTGTTACTGTTACTTTTTTTTTTTTTTAATCCTTAAATTTTATGTTAAACTGAGACCCTTCAAAGCCAAAAAGTTGGGAGTACAAAGAGAATTCCCTGTTATACAACTCAACAGAGTCCTCTGAAAAAATAGCATTTTGGGGAGAAAGAAGCTGTTTGTAAGTACTGATGTATAAAACAAATCTTCCCTGTAATCCATATCGCTGCTCTGTGCAGTGGTGTTTTCTTAAATGTCTCCTCAATTCTCTGTGTGCAACACATTTTATGAGACATATTTGCACTTGCAGTTTATGGAAACACTTACTGCTTTGAACACCTGCCAGAAAGCAGATTTTTTAAGGATGGAACTAGAATAAAGATCTTACGGTATGTTGCATTTCATAAGATTAAAATGGGAAGTTTTTAAAAATAACATTTCAATACATTAATTACTGAAAAATGGTTGAATTCACTGATAAAGCAAAATGTGAAGCTGGTAAAGATGTATATGGTGTGCCCTTTTTGGTAACGAAAACTAGCTCTATATTTACATGAGAAGATTCCAGATCAGAAAAATCAAATGCTGCCCTGTGTATGAAATATTTATTGGCTAGAGGAGTAAAATATGCCTTGAAATAACTTGTTCTGTATGCAATTTTTCCTGTGTATTCCACAGCTCTGATTTTTGCACAAATATATGGGGAAAAGGGTATGTATCCATATGCAGTTTTTGTGCACTAGGCCTCTTCCCCAGCTCTTTAACATTTAAGGGAAGGGAAAAAGTGGGTGTGAAGTATGGGGGCAGTTTGCGAAGGTACTCTAAATGGTATGGGACTGTGGCATTCTGTCTTATAAATTACATCCTCAGACTGTCATTTACTTCTTAATCCTACTTTTGAATTATGAATATTCATCTAATCTGTTCCTGGTTCTCCATGTAACTCTTGTCACTGAAGGGCATCTCTACACAGCCACTGAAAGGCACTCCGAATTTCAGTCATCGGTACCACTAAATTCACAGGGGCCTGCTCTGCTTGTTTTGAACAAGCCTGGAAGGTCTGGATGCAGGAGGAGGTGAAACTGCTTATTTTCCGTTCCACCCTAGAGTCTGATGGCATGTATCAGCTCCAGTCCCTAGCATAAAGTAAAACTGATACAGACTAAGCCTCTGCTACAAAGGACTGGTTTTATCGATTTGGAATTGGTAAAAATAGAGTGACAGTCTGCTCAGGATCCTCCCCATTCATGGTCTGTTTGACACTCCCAAATGGGTGCAGAGCAAAAGCCACAACAATTGGGGATTCTTCTGAGCTGAGGAAATGCTTGTTGACAAATTTCCTTGATTTTAATTTTGAATCATGCTGTTAGATCAGGGCACAGCAGACTTAATGGCTGATGAAGTCACCCACATTTTCCTTTGTTACTTGTGGTCCGCTGAATGTTCACTTGTATTACTGCAGGACATGAGTTTATGAAGTTGATGTGTTGTTATCAAAGCCTTTTAGTGTGGCCATTATACACCTCTTCTTTTTGTCTCCTCTTCAGCAGTCAGCCATCTGCAAGAGCTGTTTATTATATCCAAATGATTGTGATAGCATTTATTTAGGGTATAAACAACAGCAGAGCTGGTTTCATTAGCAAAGGGCATGTAGAATCAATGTCTAAGTCTGATTCATTCATTCTTGATCTTTGATCAGTATAATTCATGTTTAAGTTGTTAACTTCTGATTTACGTGAGCTCGAGTGAAAACAGATACAGATCCACAGGCTGACACTATTCATGTTGATAGGAAACCTTTTATATTGCTGCCACATTGTTGGGGGTTTTTATTACAGTGGCAGTGAATGAAAGCCAGAGTAAATCATAAATTTCACTACCTATAATACCTGAGAAAATGAGACATCTTACAGTAGCAGCCCTAAAGTAATTCACAACAGTCATTTATCTTCATTGTCGTCTAGTGAGATTGGCTGAACATTTTTAATACACATAGCTGTGTTTGGCACTGATTATAAAATAGTGTTACCTTTCTTAGTGTCAAAACACTCTTCACTGATTATATAGTATTTGTCCCAGACAGGAAAACAGTAGAAGGGCTCCCATGGCAAATTTTTATTCCCATGGCTTCTCAAAGAATATTAAAAAAAATAAAAATAATCTAATAAATCTGAACATGAACTGCCAGATTTCCACATTTCTGCAGGGAGTACATCACAGATGAAGCAGGCTTCCTCGGGGGGATTTTACCTCATTACTTGGGAAAGTTAATTGGTAGTGCAAACCCCACAGAAGCATCCACTTCATCTGCAGACACAAGATACCTGAGCTGTCCACAATAACCTCGTTTTCTAGTCTTAAAAAGGCAAAAGTATAGGACCTTGTGCACATAAGTATTATAAATTTAACTAGGGTGAGTCTACAAGCTGCTGAAGCAAATGGTTTGACTTGGTACATTACTGAATGCTGACAGGAACCACATTCACTGTCTCACTTCATGCTATGCTACGTTCTGCCATGCAGCTTTCAGACTGAGTGCTCCATGTGGGAGGATCACTGTGCAGTGTTGTATATGGATGTTCAGGGAAGGGATTTACCATCAAAACCAGTTGCAAACTTCTCTGTGTCGTCAGGTTCATGCGAATTCACATGGCAGACAGTATTATCAGAAGGAGGTGGCTTGCTCCTATGGAATATCCACGAAAGTTGGGAGTGAGAGGAACACATCAGCATCTTCTGTCATATAGAAAAGGCTGCCTGATACTTACAATGTACCTGATTTTCCATTTGTGTAGACTTTTCTGAAATATAACTTACTTTTTCTTGGAATCTCCTTTAATACATAGACTGGCATTGTTACTGGAGCCAGAAGAGACTTTCTATTGCTGTATGTCTGTGGGGAAGGTCCCCTGCTCTGATCAGCATCCAAGCTGAATGGGTGTTCAAACTGCTGCTGACAATATCATGTCATCATCAGTTCTTTAGAATACGGCTTGTGCGCATCATAATGTTGAGTGTTTCTTACAGCAGTGCATTCTAGAAGGCATAAAATCAGCAGTGCAGGAAAGAGGCTGGGTTCTGTGTGAAAATAAAAGCAAGATTGCATTAAAATAAGACAATACTTGAAGCGACAGCAGAGGCTTCCCAGCATTCACTGCTGGCTGTCGCTGTTATTGCCTTTTAGAGACAACTGGATATTACATGCCTGGAAAGTCTGTACCATTCTTCCAAGTTTTTATGATTTTTCTTACTGCCAGTGGTTAGCACATATCCGTGCCAAAAATTGTTCTGAAAATACCCTTTCTCATTATAGCTCATCCAATGACAAAAGTAGTGGCTGATTCAGGTGCTTCAGACAGGTTTTGGGACACAGGGACTGTTTTTCAGGCACTTTCAATGGCACTGAGTCATGGCACCAGCAGCACTTTGCAAGCTGCAGTTAAAGGCCTTTGTTAATTTGCTGGCCAGCAGTGTGTACCTGTGCAAAGTACACGTAGAAGGTCACTAAATCAAAAAGGTTGCTGTCACAGGGACACATTTATTGAGATGGGATGAAGGGCCAAGGGAGCTGCTTCTTGCCTGTGCCTGTACTTGCGTTGGCTCACATCCCAGTCACATAGGTAGGACTGCTGTGGAATTCCTCCATCCACACTACAGTGTTTCTGCTTTTGCATCATTTCACGTACTTCAGAAGTTCTTGGGCCCTAAACTGAAGCTCATTTTGCCGAGTTAGTGGGGGAATCTGCTGCCTTCAGAAACTTAGCTCTGCCAGAGGTTTCCGTACTGCAGCAGAACTGCGTGAACGCTCCCTGAGCCATTCTGCCTCATGGTGTTAATCCACCTTTGCTGGAGGGTATTGACCTGGCAGATAATGACAGGAACGTAGAGATGGGTACAGACTTCATCTGTATCTGGCAAAGATGTCTGTCTGTGGTTTCCAGTAGTCTATGGACTAGTGTCCATCTTCCAGCCTGGCCAGTGGACCTGCTGTGCCACCTATTCCTGTGAAATTGGACAACTCTTCTACAGCTGTTTCTTGTGGCCTGTCAGATCTGGCCAAAACATTTGGGGCAGTGCTCACACATGGTGGCAACAGCGTCATGTTGAGAGATGCAAATTCTTTCTAGGGACATGGGTGTATACAAGGCTTGTGATGCTACCCCTCTGCCAGCAGAGGTAGCCTACATTGATTCACACCAGCAAAAATGTAGCCCATAAACATGGAGGAGCAGGAAAAGAAGGTCAGAATGAGGGCATTTTTTGCCCTCCTATCTACCATTTACCTCGCTCTTCTTTGCTATTCTCTACAGTTGCACTGTTCTTTGGGACAGTAGCACAGAATTTCAGAGTTTAGTGTTAAAATATAAGGTCAGGACCAGCCAGAATATGAAGAAAGATAATGTTGTCATGTCCCAGAAACAATAAAGGGCCTGGGAGAGGTAAAGAAATGAAGAAATGCGTTGCCACCTTATCATCTCACATCTTCCTTCCTATCAGCTTGCTCTGACTCTTGCAGCCATGGTATTAAGGCTCGTGTACAGAGTTATCTGTTGGTAAAATGTAAGAACCCAGCTGGAGAAGTAAAGAGAAAAGGAATATTGTGCACTGTGGCCTCAGTTATGAGGCTTCAGTGTTTTGTTTACCCCAGGACCTAAACCAGCTTGTGGTCTGAGAGCGGAGGTTGAGCTGGAGTTCCGTGCTTTGTGGGGGGACGCAGATCAATACGTGCATGTTGGTAACAAAGGAAGATCTGACCCTTGGCTGTCACTTCCATCTGGCAGCTGGAGGCCAGGGAGGGATTTCTTGCAGAGGGGGAAGGGACCGATTCATTCTGTAAACCTACAGCACAACTCGCTGTGGGCAGCAGCATCCAGTGACTGGGAATGGCTGATGCTGAGCGAACCACTGAACTGATGCGATTTCACAGCCAGTCTGAGTCAGATTGTCCTTCTTGTTTCCCTTAATTGCATTTGTGTGTTGATCATGAGCACTGTACTTGCTCTGGTATAAACACCAGCGGCTTTGAAGAACTCAGGAGAAGAGGGAGAAATGCGCGCATGCACACGTAAGCACACACAGAAGGAAATTAGGAGTCAGCAAGGCAAGGAAAAGTCAGCCACATAGGGGTAGAAGTGCAGGAAAGAGTAGCATCTTAAAGAAGTCTTATTAGGGGTCCTTTTTCCATCAGATACATGTTTTAGTGACTCAGTGAAATGTTCAGTAATCAGCAAAGAAGCAGAAAAGGAGGAGATTCTAGATAGCACTTTTTTCTTGACCAAGCAAGCAATGTTTGGATGAAATAGACCTTTATTGTTTTGAAAATAAAGTAGTGCTTAAAGCTGTATTTGGCTTAGTACTTGTCATTGCAGAGTTAAAACCCCCTAGCTTCTGCCCTGAAGAGCTTACAATAAAGTACACAAGGCAGAGGAAAAAGGAAGCATGTGAAACAATGACTATTAATTATCCTTTTTTAAACAGATGGAAGGATCAATAGTTCGTAAGACTGTCTACAGTAGGGATTTTTGGGGATAGTGGGTGTTGTTTATAAAAGGGTTACTTCCATCAAGGTCAAAGAGTATGTTGTTCCAGGGCATTGTATTTGTGAAGTGCTTTGGCTGCCAGGGATACGTGTTGTATCTTGTCTTTGTTGACTGTTAGCTCAAGCAGCGATCTGTTATGTTTTTGTCCTCTGGATGTTATTGATCCTGCTGTACTGCTACTTATACATATTCTTTCAAGATATTGTTGGACTGACTGAATGATGTATTTCTGGCTTAATATTTGGCACCTACAACATCTTACTGGCTAGCCAGCTTTCAGAATGGGAATGAAATAATGTTTCTGGAATGGTACACCAGGAGTTAGGACACAAAGTTGAGCAATTCTGGGTATGCAGTCCCAAAGGAAAAGACTAATGTTCATGCTGGAATGAGAAAAGCTTGGGCTCCAGGTGGAGGGAGGGAAAGGACTGTCTTGCAGTGCATGGACCACACTGCGTGCCAGACCTCATACAGTGCTTCATTTGCTAGTCTAAATACCACGCTATAAAAGGGGCTGAGGAATCACCTGCACGTGCTGTCTCACTGTGGAAGTGATCAGCTGTCCCTTGTTGGTTCACATCAGTACAGCTTATTTTACACCTGATGTTTTTGCCATTGTGGACTCTTACAAAGATGATTGCTCAGGCTTTATGTTCTGTAGAAAAAGATGATCTGTGCAGAGCAGTTTTAGTGAATGGGTTATATTTGTCATTCCTGTATTTACCCAGAGTGCATCAAAACATGTGAGTTCTGTGATAAAAGACCAATGCCACTTGGTGTGATTTTGATCCACAAAGTGGGGAGGAGGAGGTTGAAGAGCTCTGAAACTCTTGGTCTGAGCTTGTTGCTAATGTGTTAAAGAAACAGAGTTGCCATCACTAAGGTTTAATTAGCTTTTAGGTTTATAATACTATAGTGTTTTTGAATTACCTTCCTTAAAATACATGGCAGTTCTCTTTTTTGTTGTTTTTTTTTTTTTTTTCCACAAATTAGAAACTACACACTAAAAAGTGCTCTTACATGAACTCTCACACTGTTTTTTCTTTCTTTATTTTAACCAAGCAGACAGTGGAACACAGACATAAAATTAAATGCAGGACAAATGCTGTAGTTATATGCATATGCAGTAAGTATAATTTTGAACATTACAGAATTGTTTGTTGCACTCCAAAGCAGAGAAACTACATCTTTTCTACACTGACAGAAGCAATAGTAAAAGTTAAAACATCATTTCTTGGGTTCTATAAACCAAACTGACTGATGTGCTGTCTGCTGAAATATACATTGCCTCAAAATTGATGCTGTTGTTATTTTTTATATGTCTAAACTTTTAGCAATCTGTCTTCCTCAAAGACTGAAAAAAGAGGCAGGGGGAAGAGATTTCCAACATCTGCCCATAATGAAGGATTCTTTTTATTCTGTATTTCAAATCTTTCTTGATCAAACCCATGCAGTTCTCTGAACTGCTTCTCCAGAAGGAAAAATGGTTTTTAGCCTTGAAGACAAGAATTAAACAGCTTGCCCTAGAGGGCTCTAAAGCTAATAGCGAGAGTGAACACTTTTGTCATTATTCATTCTGGTGTTTCAGGTTTGGAAAATGTAAGGTAAAACAATCTGAATAGTCTTTCTAAATGGTTGCACAGTAAAAGATTTTCTTGTCTTGAGAAGGGTAGTGGAATCTTGATCCTAAAGGAAAGGAAGACCTGGGATGGTTTTAAACTGTCTTACAGTATACTTGGTTTACTCTTTTCTGGGCCATTTCTTCTGTATTTTATCTGTTGAAGAGGAAACATAATATTTCTCATCAGGTGAAATATCTTAACCTTCCTTCTCTCTCCCATTTATATACTGAAGATAAAGCTGTGGCTTCCTGGTGACTTTAATCCAGGATGCACCAAGACTGAAGAGGGCCTTCCTGTTTTCCTCCTTCCCCCAGCTTTCCCCCCTGTTCAATAATAAATCGTTATTTGTCTATTTAGCATCCTGTGATGCCTAAAGGGGTCAGTTAAGTGCTGTTGCTTGCATGAAGGAGATGGGAGGGGGATGGGCAGGAGATGCATTGCCAGCTTTCATCAGTCTGAGTTTTTCTAACAGTGTTGAGGCAGGTCTGTGCTAATCGAGTTTGTTTTGGCTAAAGTGGTTTTGGTGCCAGTTAAAGTGAGCAACTGGGAGCTGCTGTGAAGGAGCAGTAACCTCTGCAGCTGAGCTGATGTTGAACATCTGGGGATAAACCTTTTCCACTAACACAGCTATTTGCCAGGTGGGTATTTACCTACACCCTTAATTTCTTCTCTCTGCAAAGCTGAATTAAGAATCCAGTAAAATAGATGGCTACCCACAGAACCCTTAGATATCCATTTGGTGCTGAAAGCTCTGCATGTTAATTTCTTGCTATCTCTGATTATTTCTTATCCTTTTCTATCTTGCAGATACAGTATTTTATTGGAATACAGAACACAAGGAAGTTTTGCTATGATGTGACTTAGGAGAATAGACTGGAACACACTGTCACTTCAAAGTTTGGCAGAGATCTTCATAGTTTCAAGAAAATTTTGAGAATATATTGCTCTTTATCTTCTTTTTTTCCCTATTATTTGAATGACTGATTTCTTCAGGAATTAATGTGCCTATCTGCCTTCTTTTTCCGTCTCTTGATCAAGGCCACTGAGGAACTGAAACAAGATAAAGCAGAAGTTGTATTTTGTTTTGCCAGTCCAGTGTCCTTAATTCTTAATTGGGCATTGATTAAGAGTCCGTGGCATTGTTCTAACAGAACAGATGAATTCAAATGCTAAGAAGGCTTTTCTCCAGTCCTGCCACATGAGGTTTTGGAGAACACCTGGGTACGGATGAGTACTAAGTCTCTCCACAGAGCTGAACCGTTCAAGCAGAAAGATAAGTGAAGCAGCCGCTTGCCTCTGCTCCCGAGTCGCAGCTGCTGAACAGCTGTCTGGGTACCCTGTCAGCCCTGTGACATAGCAATCCTTTCCATTTTTGAAGATTAGGAGTAATGTCCTTAAAGAGTGATAATTGAATAACCCGTATGTGGCTTGGCCTGTGGGTGTGTAGTGTATACTCACAGAATCACAGCATGGTTAGGGTTGGAAAGAACCTTGTGATCATCTAATTCCAACCCCTACCATGGGCAGTACTTCTTAAATTTTGAATTCTTGATTCTGTTAGAAGTCAAACCAGTAGCCAGTCTGTGGTGAAAATTCCTGCCTTTAAACTGTCATTACAGGTATTCAGTACACATAACGTAAATCACACTTAAGGCAGGTAAAAAATTGACAGAAGTATTTTCTTAGGTCTCCATCTTCATCATCCTCTTTGTTGTCATCATTTTGATCTCAGTTTTCTTTTTCAGACAATACTGTAAAACGTCAACACCACAAAGCCTGGAAATTAAAACTTGGATCAATGATTATCTAGTACAGCAGAAACTGATGTATTAAAAATCATGAAAGCAAGTATCTTTTAATAAAGCAGAGACTTTTGTTTAGTTCATAGCAGCTGAAGTTTGTTATTTAGCCTTTCGGAGAGCTGGTTTATATCTTATGATGAGAGATTAGAATCATTGTTGAATAGTGATAAAAATCAGCTTCATATTCTGAAATCAGCAATGCTGTTTCATCTGACACCTTCTCTGGTGTAGTGCACACTAGAAGACCTTCAAAATGCAGGTATCCTAGAATTGATATTCATACCATAAACAAAGGAAAATATTTAAATACAAGAATATAATGAGCAAGATTCTCCATGGATGTAAATTACCGCAGGCCTATTTATGTTAGTAGGTCATGGTATACAATGTCCAACTTGGGGATAGTGGTCTGGATAATATTTTACAATATTTGTACTTTACAATATTTGACGCCAAGAATATTTAGACTTTCTTGCAGCCATGATAAACTAAACAACTTGAAAACATCTACATTTGGAAAAAACAAAAAAATCCAACCAGAAGAATTTTATTAGAGCAGTTTGTCAGAGGAGAAATATCCAATCCAAGTACTGCATTGGAGCTTATCATAGAATCATAGGATCGTAGAATAGTTAGGGTTGGAAAGGGCCTTAAGAACATCCAGTTCCAACCCCCCTGCCATGGGCAGGGACACCTCACACTAAACCATGTCACCCAAGGCCTCATCCGACCTGGCCTTGAACACCACCAAGGATGGAGCATTCACAACCTCCCTGGGCAACCCATTCCAGTGCCTCACCACCCTCTCAGTAAAGAATTTCTTCCTTAGATCCAATCTAAACTTCCCCTGTTTCAGTTTGAACCCGTTACCCCTTGTGCTGTCACTACAGTCCCTGATGAAGAGTCCATCCCCAGCATCCTTGTAGGCCCCCTTCAGATACTGGAAGGCTGCTCTGAGGTCTCCATGCAGCCTTCTCTTCTCCAGGCTGAACAGCCCCAACTTTCTCAGCCTGTCTCCATACGGGAGGTGCTCCACTCCCCTGATCATCCTCGTGGCCTCCTCTGGACTTGTTCCAACAGTTCCATGTCCTTTTTATGTTGAGGACACCAGAACTGCACACAATGCTCCAAGTGAGGTCTCACGAGAGCAGAGTAGAGGGGCAGGATCACCTCCTTCGACCTGCTGGTCACGCTCCTCTTGATGCAGCCCAGGATACGGTTGCTTTCTGAGCTGCGAGCGCACACTGAAGCCGGCTCATGTTCATTTTCTCATCGCCCAACACCCCCAAGTCCTTCTCTGCAGGGCTGCTCTGAATCTCTTCTCTGCCCAACCTGTAGCTGTGCCTGGGATTGCTCTGACCCAGGTGTAGGACCTTGCACTTGGCATGGTTAAACTTCATCAGGTTGGCATCAGCCCACCTCACAAGCGTGTCGAGGTCCCTCTGGATCCCATCCCTTCCCTCCAGCGTATCAACCGAACCACACAGCTTGGTGTCATCGGCAAACTTGCTGAGGGCGCACTCAATCCCACTGTCCATGTCACCGACAAAGATGTTGAACAAGACCGGTCCCAACACCGATCCCTGAGGGACACCACTCGTTACAGGTCTCCAGGCAGACACTGAGCCATTGACCACAACTCTTTGTGTGCGGCCATCCAGCCAGTTCTTTATCCACCGAGTGGTCCACCCATCAAATTGATGTCTCTCTAATTTAGAGACAAGGATGTCGTGTGGGACAGCGTCAAACGCTTTGCACAAGTCCAGGTAGATGATGTCAACTGCTCTACCCCTGTCCATCAGTTCCGTAGCCCCATCATAGAAGGCCACCAAATTGGTCAGGCAGGATTTCCCCTTAGTGAAGCCATGCTGGCTGTCACCAACCACCTCCTTGTTTTCCATGTGCCTTAGCATGCCTTCCAGGAGAATCTGCTCCAAGATTTTGCCAGGCACAGAGGTGAGACTGACTGGTCTGTAATTCCCCGGGTCATCCATTTTCCCCTTCTTGAAAATGGGGGTTATATTTCCCTTTTTCCAGTCATTGGGAACTTCACCTGACTGCCATGATTTTTCAAATATGATGGCCAGTGGCTTAGCAACTTCATTCACCAGCTCCTTCAGGACCCGTGGATGGATTTCATCAGGTCCCATGGACTTGTGCACATTCAGGATCGTCTCGAACCAGATCCTCTCCTACAGTGGGCCTAGGGCTTCATGCTCTGTGTTGTGAAAATGCCAGAAGTCTTAGCTGGGATCATGTATTGATTTTAGAATTGAGAAACCTACTTTGAGAAATTGATATGATCTCAGCTTCCTGCTGTGTTCACTCACACCTGTTAAAGGATACTGAGTGTTGGTGTGCTTGGCTTTGGCAGATGATACGGACTGGTAAAAATCTAGTATTGTTTCTTACAGATCAGTAAGAAACAGGAAATTGGATTAACATATTTTTTTTAACATGATGTTCTTTGGCTTATGTTGTGTAAAATGTTATGATAAGTACTGAAGTTACTGTCAAATCAACAGTCGTCACTCATCTAGCCCACCTCTCGAAGTCCGAAGTAAAAAGAATGAAGTAAGTGAAATGTGTAAACGGAGCTGCATTTGTCATCTTGTGAATGCTACAATCAACTCAAGATTCTTCTCAGTGTATCTGTTTGTATGTTGGTGCCTCCTACCAGATCTGATAGTGCAACTGACTGTAAGAAGAGGCTTTGGGTTCATTCTAAGTATTGCCAAAAGACCATGAGATCAGAATACAGGAAGCTTTAGGGCATGTCAGAAAGAGAAAGTAAAAATCTTACATTACATGAGGACTACAGAAGCTAAAAAAAAAAAATCAGTTTAATTTTATCTGCGGCTGTGGGCTTTGCTACAGTAATCCTTGCACATGAATGCATGCATTCACAGCTGTTTTTTAATGTGAGAAGCAGTGCACATACTTTTTCTTTCTACATTGTCCTTCCTCCTCCTCCTTTCAGCAGTAGTGAAAATTGCTCTTGCAGATGTTAGAATACCAATGTACAAAGACTGTAGTAAGAAATCTTTCAGTAATAAATACATGCTTATCTGGTAGTGTGTGTGTTTTCTAAAGTATTTTTAGAGTTCAAAAGAGCAAGTTATGGTTGGAGTTTTTAGTGTTACTTTATGGTTGAATTCTTCTCTGTAACAGCAAGATTTCAGCTGTAGTTCTTGCTGCCATGTAGTGGAATGAGAGGAATAGTGAAATAAGCTCTGTTAAGAAAAGTGGTGTCATTGAGGAAGATTTGCTATGTGAATATGCAGCCCATTTTGCTGTGCTCAGAAAGTAACTGAATATCAGTATATGTGCATGCCTCCATCCAAAATCTGAAACTTTGATTGCTGGTTTCCAGTTCATTGTATATATATGTATGTATATGTATATATGTCAGTTGAGTTTAACATTGAGCATGGTATCCCTTCTGGAAATGTTTTATGCAAATTGCTGAAAGCACATTGTGAGATTTGCTAGAAAGGTAATAATTTCAAGAGTGAAATGTATGAATGAACTTCCTATCCATTAAAATGGCCAGTGTTTTGCTCTTTTCTGATTTTTCAGGTGACTTACACACAACATTCACACTCAACATGTAGACAAGATTAATTCCTTCAGAGGCTTTCATATATATCGTGTTTGTTCTGTAATCATCTTTCAAAACAGTCTGAAATGTAAAGACTATCCCCATTTTACAGGTGATAAACTGTAGCAAAAGAAAAATAAATGGCAGTTTATATTAATGCTGGTAGCCTAAATTGAGACACCTAGGACATGAGTTACCCTTTTCCAGCCACCATGTAGTAAAAATAAGCCCAGCATGTACCCATCCTGAGCAATAGGGAGTGTGGAAAAGAGTAATATGGAAATATACAATCCAGGGCCATGTGATCCTACATAATGCATGGGGCGTTTCCTCAAATACTAGTTCTGCTGGCACCTTGCATAGCAGTTCCAGAGTTCTTTCCCTTCCCCCTGTAAAGTCACATCCTGCCAAGCGTGTTTTAGTTCTCTTTCCTATTTATCCACTGTTCTTCTCCATCTAGACAGACTACAGGCATGAAACTTTCAAGTCTGGCAGACATTATCACAGAAAGCAATGTTGTTGTGCTAGACTTTACGTCACTGGGGATGCAGGGCCAGGGGTATTTCTGTAGCGCAGCTATAGCTGAGCTGCCACCACACCATACCCAACCATGTTTTGTGAGAGAGGCTTTGTCAGGCTTCATGTATAAAGATTTGCTGACTTGGAGTACAAAGCAAATAATCAGGCTAACTACTATTCCTAAATGAAATCAGAGTAACTCTGTGTATCCTCTTACCACTTTTTGTGATAAAAGCTCTTTAACAGACAGGGTTGCTCTGTCAATTAAGATCATACCTTGTTCTAGTGGCTGGCTCTGCAACAAGGACAATTAAGTGCTAAATAAGTGTGCTCTTCCCTTAAAGTGTGGAAGACGAGTTTGATTTTTGTGTCAAGATGTGAAAGATCCAGTCTTCACTGACAAGGCAGAGTGGTTGTTCATAGTCCTGTTTAAAACACACTACCGTGTTGAGTCTGCACATGTGTATAGAATAAGACAGTTTAGTTTAAGGTTTGATTACGTTTAAATCCTTCTACTTCCTTCAATATATAAGAATAACCAGGCAGCATATAATTTTATTGTTTAACAGCAAGTTCTCTATCTGTTCTGAATTTTACGATAGGTTGTGAGTGTAGGAAAAAATATAAAGAAGAGATGTGTGGAAGCCTTACTTAGCAACACAGAGAATTTTTCTATACAAATATATTTGGCAATTATGCTGATAGATGTAATGATAAAAAATAATGGTGTTTTAATGGAAGTTAATATTTCAAATGTATTGAGTGTACTGTGGCGCTAGTGACCTTCTGCAGTTGTCCACAGAGCATCCCAAAGGCACATTTAAGGTGCATTAAGCAAGAACTCTTTAGTGTTTATTTTTAAACACTTACGAATGGTAGAGAACAATAGAAGAGAACCTTGTCCATGATCTGTGGTTTTGTTCACAGTGTATTCAACAGGCAGTTTGTAGTTCGTGTTTCTCTTTTCTGGAACAAATTACCTTTACTTGTCTGCTTACAAAATGTGTAAGTACAGTTGAGAATCTGTAGTCCTTGTGTTCTAATTTGTGGACATTTATGCCACATTAAAACATAACATTTGTAGAAGTTGGGAGCTGTAAACTGAATCTTGGAGATTCACGTGCCCAGGTTTGAAGATATATCTGCAGTTTTGAAGGTATGAACCCCTGAATCTTTCAAAGGCAACAGAGAGAAGAGGGATGATTTGAAGTTGTTAAAATACATTATTGGAAGGGTAGAAATGTTGAAGGCTGTTAATATCTTTACTTTCTTTCCCCATGAGAATTATGTGTGTTGTAATAAAAGACCAAGTGTATGTTGGGGTGAATGAGTAGTTGAACTGTCTTATCTATCTCCCACTCACCAGCTTGTGGACTCCAGTGTGGGTCAGTTAGCAGCGATCTCAGCTGCAGGGCAGCAGATGTGAAGTTCACAGCTAATCTAGCACACTGATGGTTAAAAATGTTTGCTTATGGCTTCAAAGGCATCACTGTGACCTCTCACACTGCAATTCCAGTAGACCTCATGAAAAGTTACTGTTCATGAATGCACAAACATAAAAGGGAAAAAGCTCAGTAAATAAAACCGTGTTTCGGTCTTGCAAGTAATTCTCAAGATACTCAGTGTTTGGTTTACACAGTTGATATTTTCAAGTGTATTCTTCTTGAGTGCAACTTCCCTCATAGGTCACACTAAAAAACCTGAAGCTCTTCATTAAAATAGCCTGATGCAGCAAGTGAGCAAAGTTTGGAGGTTTAGAATGACAGCCTAGATGGAGTAAGTAATTTCCTCTAAAAGTAACCTTCCCTGTGTCTGATGTATTTTAAAAAGTGTTGGGTCATGAATGCTATAGTTAAATTTAGACTTGCACAGTAAGACTGTTTTATAAACTCATTTATTTTCAGCAGGGTTTTTTTCTCCTCTTAGAAAATGCTTTTGTGTGATTTTAGATTTTGAGAAAAAAACTGCAAAATCTTCCTTTTCCTCTCTTCTGCCCATTTTTCTTATCTACATTCGGATCATATAAGAGTTTCTGAGTGTTTTTAATATTCATCAGGGTCACAAGCCAAACCACACTACTGATCTCTTTGGACGTTTTGTTCTCCACAACTTCACCCCCTTTCACTCTTGTGGCCTCCTTTCTTGTCCCTGCTTTTGTTGCTCTTTCCCCAGGGAGGCCTCTCTCCATCTTGGATGCATTTCTTCTAAACTGGGAACTTTATCCTTTAGGTTTTTACCCTTCTGCAAAAGAAAGAGCTCAGAAATTCCTTAGCTATGTAAAAACACAAGCCAAGGTCTAGAATGCCTTCAGTGATGTAACTGATGTCATCTGATTCTCTGAATTTTCCTGACAAGGACAGGGAAATGGGACTTGGTATGCCAACAGTAAAATAAAATCTTTTACTAAATCTCTGCTTCCCTGCATGCTTTTCCTCCTCCTTACTTATAAAGGCATATCCAATATTGGTGAGAAATACTAAAGAGGAAAAATAAACTTATTCTGTATGATTCAACCTGAAAAATTATATCATACCTTAAATTCATAATCCCAAAAATAGAAATTGCACTCATTTAGTGTTCCTGGAATCACCATTATTATGAAGGAAACGTGTTCAGTGTTTCAAATGAGCACATAGTTCATATGTTTAGGGTAATGTTTTCAATGTACATACGTGTATACATTGAAAAAAACCAAAAGGAAATTTATTCATTAACAATATTTCATGGAAAGGAGTTTGATTAATTTAATACTTATATTTTCTAATTTCCTGCTTTTCTGAGAATCACTTTTAAACAGGATATTGATTCTCTTTACAAAAAAAGAGCCAGTTTATTAATATAAGATTGGTGTTGTGCCCAGATATGTTGCAGCTATCTGCCTTATATAAGAGCTAAATACTGGGGTTCACCCACCATCATAGAATCATAGAATAGTTAGGGTTGGAAAGGGCCTTAAGATCATCCAGTTCCCACCCCCCTGCCATGGGCAGGGACACCCCACACTAAAGCATATCACCCAAGGCTCTGTCCAACCTGGCCTTGAACACCACCAGGGATGGAGCATTCACAACCTCCCTGGGCAACCCATTCCAGTGCCTCACCACCCTCTCAGTAAAGAATTTCTTCCTTAGATCCAATCTAAACTTCCCCTGTTTCAGTTTGAACCCGTTACCCCTTGTGCTGTCACTACAGTCCCTGATGAAGAGTCCCTCCCCAGCATCCTTGTAGGCCCCCTTCAGATACTGGAAGGCTGCTCTGAGGTCTCCATGCAGCCTTCTCTTCTCCAGGCTGAACAGCCCCAACTTTCTCAGCCTCTCTTCATACGGGAGGTGCTCCAGTCCCCTGATCATCCTCGTGGCCTCCTCTGGACTTGTTCCAACAGTTCCATGTCCTTTTTATGTTGAGGACACCAGAACTGCACACAATGCTCCAAGTGAGGTCTCACGAGAGCAGAGTAGAGGGGCAGGATCACCTCCTTCGACCTGCTGGTCACGCTCCTCTTGATGCAGCCCAGGATACGGTTGCTTTCTGGGCTGCGAGCGCACACTGCAGCCGGCTCATGTTCATTTTCTCATCGCCCAACACCCCCAAGTCCTTCTCTGCAGGGCTGCTCTGAATCTCTTCTCTGCCCAACCTGTAGCTGTGCCTGGGATTGCTCCCACCCAGGTGTAGGACCTTGCACTTGGCATGGTTAAACTTCATCAGGTTGGCATCAGCCCACCTCACAAGCATGTCAAGGTCCCTCTGGATGGCATCCCTTCCCTCCAGCGTATCAACTGAACCACACAGCTTGGTGTCATCGGCAAACTTGCTGAGGGCGCACTCAATCCCACTGTCCATGTCACCGACAAAGATGTTGAACAAGACCGGTCCCAACACCGATCCCTGAGGGACACCGCTCGTTACTGGTCTCCAGCCGGACATTGAGCCATTGACCACAACTCTTTGTGTGCAGCCATCCAGCCAGTTCTTTATCCACTGAGTGGTCCACCCATCAAATTGATGTCTCTCCAATTTAGAGACAAGGATGTCGTGTGGGACAGTGTCGAACGCTTTGCACAAATCCAGGTAGATGACGTCGAGAAATAGTATCTGACTTTAAAGAATTTTTGGGACTTCTTTTTAATTTTTCTTTCTCTCTATTCTTGGTAGATTTTTCTCTAGAGATTACTGATATCTAGACTGTTATCTGCTGAGGGTCTGGTCCAGTGCAGTTAAAACGTCTAGGTTCTTAGTAGGAATTCCAAGGCTCTAATCCTGACCTGTGGCAATTAGGTCATGTTTTATGGCTGGTATCACTCCCTATGGAGTTATGCCCTTTCCAAAAAAAAGATCTGTTGACACCATTTGTGCAATAGGTATTATTTATCTACTAATATACTTGTTCAGTGACTTGTTTCTTTGTCACTTTATTTTGTCCTTACTTGGAAATCTGAGTTTATCTCGTGTTAGTCTGTGTGATGTTGTTTATTGTTCAGTATCTCAGAAAAAGACACAAGTGTGAAGCAATATGTTCATATAGAACACAGGGGAAAGTGATGGTGGAGTAAGGTGGTTCACTGACACAACCTGGTTTAGGGGATTTCAGTGAAAAGTACCTAAATATCTTAGCAGATTGAGGCCAAACACAGTACATAAGTTACACCACATGTTTTGCTGGAGCATAGAATTGAACCTTGATTTGTGTAGCTAAACCTACTACCTTAACCTACTTGCTTTCTCTCTATAAGCTGGCTGATTCACCTTAACTCATTTGAACTTAATTTGAGGTAGGAACTGATTCGTTTGAATGATTTGAATGCACCAATTTATGCAGGAATGCACGTATGACGACAAGAAAAGTAAATAGTGGATTGCAACAAATTTACATTGCACAGACCAGAGAGCAAATTTGATCTGCTGTGGGGCTTCTGAGTTCAGCTGTATTGGCTGGAGTTTAATTTGGGGAAAAAATAAGTTTCTCATAAGTATGATTAAGCAATGCAATAGAGCACTTGATATCTTTCTGGTAAATGACTGGTCATGTACAAAAACCTCTCAGTCTTCTACCATCACAAATAATTTAAATTCCATCATTCCTTGGGGTTTTAGAATTACTTCCAGTATTTCTAAAAAGGGGCTGTTGACTAGAGATGAGTAAGCAGCTCTCCTCTTGAGATAAAACAGATTCTTTGGCTTGCAGTCCCTAATTCGTTTGCCTTGCAATCAGTCACAGTGGAAATATCTTCATATTTTTTTTAATCAAATGTTCATAACAATGAACTGAAAAATCAATCATGTGATACCCACTAACTGCTCATTTGCTTGCTAATGTCATTGTGAGACACTCTGAGAACACTCAATTCACGGTATCCTCACATGTCTGTGGTTGTTTTAACAATTGTTGGTTACAGACTTCATGTTCCTGCTTCCCTTCAAATCACTAAAAGCTCTTTAATGCCTTTCACCATGCAGGCTGGCAACAAATCCATAGATACATCAATCAGATCATTCCATGGCTCGAATTCTAGAGAAACATTTTATTTCCCACAACTACCTTTATAAAGAAATGTACTCAGCTATCCTCTTTTCTTGTAGTAAAGCCCCATTTTCAACCTCATCATTTTTGTGCTTTACCCTGTTAGTTTCTAAGCCCTGTGCTCATGAGGACGTTTCACAGTTCTCCTGAAGTTGTAATGATTTGTATCAGCTGCTAATCTGTGCTTCTTTTTTATCGTTCGCTCTCCATCCCCAGCCTCAAACCCCATTTTTAAATCTTATACAAACTTAACTGTGTCTCTTTCTGCTTCTTATTGATCCTCCTGATGACCTCCCTCTAATGTGATGATTGTAATAAATGAGATTGTGCAAAGGCTAGGTGGAGTATGATGAGCAAAACCAGTGTATCTACCATCTTTGTGCTTGATCCTATTTCCATTCCATCTTGAGAAAAATCTGTCATTGATTTTAGTACAGCAAGGTCAATATTAATTTTCCATGTATCTGTATTTATAACTCTGCATTTCTGATGGTGAATTTTCCTCTTTCTGAGACAGCAGCTACATCTTTGTCTGTGTTACTACACCATCTTGGCAAATGAGCCAAATCAGGGTTTGGGATCTCATCTCTATTGTATTAGAATCATAGGATCATTTGGGTTGGAAAAGGCCTTTAAAATCATCAAATCCAACTGTAACCCTAACACTGCCAAGTCCACCACTAACCGTGTCCTTGAGTGCCACCAACACCAGAGACGGGGGTAGAGTAAGAAATGGGGAAAGGTCTGATGCTAACTGTGTCTATAGATAATATTGTGATCCTCACATCAGTTTGTAGTGACAATGCAGTATCATAATGCTCCTACTGTTTTGGTTTTGTTTTAATTACATGGCTTGGTATTACTTACTAATGACTCTGGGAAGGTTCCCTGAATTTAACTTAACAGCATCATCCTGCTTTGTAGCTAAGCAGGGGAGATATAATACCATATGAAATAAAGGAAGACATAATTCTCCTAAAAATATAGCATAGAGTTCTGCAGAAAATGAACTGGATTCTAGGGGCCTGTCTTGCAAGAGTCTCTCAAATCAAAGATTCCTTCTGTAAAACCTGAAGAGCTGAGCCTGTGGACTAAATACACACATAGTTAATTTAGATCTTGTATTGGCCACCACTGCAAAGCCTGAATCTTAAGGTCTGTGTGATCCAGAGCAAATCAAGTGCCGAGGCATTGAAATGGGTTAGAGAGGATCCATAACCAAACAGTAGAACTCAAGATAAATATAAGAAGGCCAATGGAGAGATACTTTTTTTCCCAGAATATGGAATGTGGAGGTGTAGCTGCAATGCTCTCATCTACTTAACGGATTTGAATCCACCTCCTGCAACATCCGAAAGTGTATATATCCCAAGTGATGAGCAGGATACTCAGAAGTGAAGGAAAGCTTTCTCAGTGCCTCCCATTGAAACTGTTCCGCTTTGCAAAGAGCAGTTAAATGTCAATAGGCCAGCAAGCATGTCCTGTGACCTACTGGTCAGGGCACTTGTTGGGAGGGTGGAAATAAGGTTCCTGTTCTGCTTCAACACTGTCACCTTGTGGATCAGCACAACATCTGGAGAACAAAATGCTGCGCATGTTGTACAAGGGGAGTCCTCAATAGAGTGTGGGGAGTAAATACAGGTGGGTGTGAGCGAAAGCAAGGTGCAGAACTGAGCAGCAGCAGATGCAATCTAGTCTTTTTTTCTTGGCTGGTGCTGCTGCTCAGCAGTCTCCTTGATGACTCAGGACACGGCAAAACCAGTTTTCTGAATCCAAAGGAAAAAAGTGGCTTTTATGGCAAGAGGAGGTTCTCTCTTTCTAACCTGTTCACAAAGTAGAACATCAACTGGCTGAATATCATACTCCCATAATATCAGTGTCATCTTCTTTCATGTTCAAAGCACAGGTTTTACACAGTGAAAACTGAGAGGTCTTGCAGAATAGAAATGGGAACATTTTAGAGCATTAATTGACTTACAGGGTGAGAACCTCACCCCAAGCATGTGGATTTGGCGTTTTGTTCTTGGCTGGTTATAATGCTTTTCATATCAGGTGAAGATGACCTGTTTTTTTAGTGGCAAGATTTGAATCTCTAAAAATCGTTCCATTTTTGTCAAATGAACAAGACCTTCCTCCTGTTCTGAAAAGTTATTTTCATGCTTATAATATGGCCAGCTGCTTTAATTAAAAAACCCCAAACTGGTTTTGTAGATCATATGCAAATCATACACAGGCAAAAATAATCCAAGCCTCTGCAAATCCAGTATCTCATCCTACCCCTGCTTTGTAAGGTGATATGAAGGCTTATTCTCAAGAAATGTATTTAAGAATATGGTGGTCACACATGTTAAGAATGTGACTGTTTGAAAGCTATGTTACTGAGCATGTGCTCAGACTGCTGCCTCAGTGGACACGTAGGAGTCAGGCAATGCTCACAAAACCAGGCACTTCTGTATTTTGAAAGGGATTATTGGCACAATTCTAGGTGAACAAAGATGTTACCTAAAAGCTAAGAGAAAGCTCACCAGTGAAGACACAAAAGACAGGTTCTCAAATGCGGCTGTGTAGATTTGGTACCTAACTTCAATTGATGCACATGTAAAAATCACATGGTGGATGCCCTGTTTTCTTTGCTTGGAAGGAGCCTTGTTGCTGCCATGGTGTCATTCCACAGGGCATCTTTAAAACAAGTGGTACTATGGCCTTGGGAAATCTGAAGGTCTTAATGGTGCAGAGATGTGCCATGTTAGTTTGCAAATAATAAAATAATTTAGGTTGGAAGGGCCTGCCAAGCTCTAGTTTAACACAGAGTAAAAATCAAATAAAATTTTCACTGTTATGTATATTTATAAGCTGTTTTTCATCATAGTAATTCTGTGAATGTTACTTAGATTTAAGAACAAAGAGAACCTTTCTGGAACTGGGGCCTGTGTTCACATCAGCCTGTTGGTAAGTAGTCTAAAAGACACCAATGGGTATTGCTGAGGAAAATAAAGATTTATAAGAAGTATAAAGAATCTGTGAGCAACTCTGGGTCATGTTGGACTGTCAGCTACATACTGCATTAATACCACAAGTAGAGAACTACTGTAATCAGTAAGAGGATCTGTGAGAAAATCAAAACTTCTCTGTACTTGGTGTTATTGGTTGTTGTCTTCTACGGATAATAAGATAACTTGTGTCTAAGTTATAAACATTTTTCTCTGTGGCACATTTTATTTAATATCTGCTATGCTGGTGCTTTCGTAGGACTGCATTTCAACTTTATCCTTACGCTTTTTCCCCCTGGCCCTTTATCTTCATGGACTCATTTTTCAGTTTTAAACATTTGCATTTTCTTTTGGTTAAAATTCATCCTGGCTGTGCTGCTTTTCTTTTGCTGCACACACAGAATTATATCATTCTCACTGTACCTCACCACAGCAAGACATTTTGGTGCCTCTTCCAGCACTCTGAATTGAATGCCTCTGCTGTGTGCTGCTGGGGACAGGTTTCTGCCGTGTCCCTCTGGTGTGTTCAGTGTGTGTTGTGAGCTTCCTGACAGGCTATTCCCTGTTTTCCTGGTGTGTTTTCATTATAACCATGCAGGAAAAGTGGCCTCCCTGCTACTGTGTGTTTATTTGTTCCTTTGTGTCTTAAGAATATGATTTTTTATTTATGATTTAATTTCAGTCTATTTATGGTGGCATCTCTCTGTGCTTGTGGTGGCCTTTCGTTGCTTCAGGTATTTCAATTTCTAAATTTTATTTTATTTTAAATTTTATTTCAATTTGTGTAACTCGTGTTAGAGAAACTTCAAGTGTGCTTTTAAATAAAAGCCCCTCCTTGTAACTTAGAGCATAAGTTTCATAGCTTGCCTGTACATTGGCCACGGGACACTGGACATTGGAATCCTCTCTGTTTTTAAATGAACTTGCGCAGTGCCTGAAAACTGAATGCAGTCTGTAGCGAAATGGTGTTTTGCTCTTTTTTAGTAATTACATATCATTACAGTGCTATTGAAATGCAACCTAAGCATTTTATTAGTACTTCGCCACTTAATTAACATCTATTCCTGAAAACAGTCCCCACACTGAGATTTACTCCACTTAAGCATGAAATCGAGCTCCCCATTTGAAGCAATATATGACGTTCTGTTGAATTGTGTCTTGAAAGCCACTTATTTAGTGGCTGAGTATCTGAAATTATTTTAAACAGCCTCTGCTTACGCTTTCTGCAGGAAAATTGCAGAGATTGTATAAATAAAATTCTCAACAATAATTCACATTCTCATCTGGGTGAAGGACTTCCAGACAACAAGCCAATGAACTGTGAAGTGTTCAGATTTTTCTGGTGCTAAATCAACAGTTGTATCATTCTTGTGGTGCTGCTGTATGTGTCATTTCATTTGACCTCTTTCTCTCCTGATTCATTCAATATGTTGCAAGTAGTGTAAGCTGGCATAAACTGCAGATGTTGGCATTTCCCAGGTGTACACATGGAGTATGAGAGAGCAAGAGTGGGCAAATAGTTTTCTATTTGTAATTGAAATGGAGGTTTTTTTAGCCAGTTTTTGATGGAGGAGTGCTGGTTATGTGAGATAGAGCTCTGAGGAGTTCTGGATCTCTGCAGGATTCTGGGAATTAGGGGTAATGATGGAAGATTACTTAGATCTTTCTGCATACAGGAAAGATGTGTCATGATTTCCTTCTATAAACTGCAAGCTTGATATTGCAAGCTGACAGTCTTTCACGTTCCTCTTCCCTTATAAATTTCAGATGGAGGAATTTAGCAGCATATACGGGGAATGCGGTTTCAGAACTGAAGTTCGGCAGGACTCGATTCTGTGCAAGCCAAATGCGAGCCATGACGGAATCATTCACAGTGAATGGCACTGATTTCTCATCAACGTTATTCTTTGGTCATACTTCTATATTTCTAGTCCATGAGCTCATGGTGGAGGGGAATGTGGTGTTTGGAGAGATAACCTCCTTCTTGCTGCTGTGTTCCTCTGTGGGAAGTTGCCGTCATTCAAGTGTCCTAGATTTCTGTCAACCGTTTGAGCTCATAGCTCACATTTATCTTCTTCGGAGCAGATGTGGCTGTCTAGCACCCCTGCTACAGTTGCTAACATCTGGCAGAGAGACAGGTCTGAAGGATGGGGGTGAAAGTCTTTCCAACCACTCCAGCAGGGTTTGGCTGGGCTTGTCTCTTAGTGCCATAGGTGCTAGTTTTGTCTAAACTTTGGGCTTAGGCTTTATGAGGGCTGTTAGATGAGAGAAAAATTACTTCACACATCCTTGCAGGGAACTTATGAGTATTTCCACTCTGGTCACACACGAGGTGTCTGCACAAACTAATTCTTATCTGCAGGATTTCACATCTCAGGCTTAATCATAGAATCCCAGACTGGTTTGGGTTAGAAAGGACCTTAAGATCATTTAGCTCCAACGCTCTGCCACGGGCAGGGACACCTCACCCTAGACCATGCCATCCAAGGCTGTGTCCAGCCTGGCCTTGAACATTGCCAGGGACGGAGCATTCACCAGGGCAGGACAAACACTAACATCAGACGGATGTTACTGGCTGTGAGTTCCTGTAGAGAACAGCTCAGGCTGTGGAGTTCAGTGGGGTGAGACGTGTGAAAAATTAGTCATCGGTGTAGGTGTCTGCAGGATTGAGCACTGCGAGGCACAGCAGAGCTGGCTGGTCTCAGCCTTTGGCTGGGAGCTGTATCTGTTCGCTGATGAGAGTAAACTCCAAGTTCACAGCTGGTCTATAATTACCCTTAACTAACACTGTGAAGGTAATAGCTACAGTCTCCCCCACCTTTCCCCTCCTCCTCAGGTGTCCAATGTGGTTATTTGCACCTGTGAAGAGTGAGTAAGAAAGTAGGTATAAAATGCTGCCATTCTGGTTTGGCCGTGTTGAACAGCTTGTAAATGAGTGTTCAAATTTTCAGGTGGAAGATTGGGTTCTCTTTCCATTTTTTTTTTTTTTTTTTTTTTTTTTTTTTTGGTGATTTTTTTTAATCCTCATCTTGTTTTCAGTCCTGTGTTGCTCTCCTGGAGGGAGGATCCAGGGTGATCGTGCAAAGTGATGCTTCAGCAGGGAATTCCTTAATTTACTTAATGTAAAAATGACTTAGGAAATCTTGTGATTTCATCAAATGCTCCACAGGAGCACTGTGAGCAAAGTGACATGCACAGAGAGTCCTTTGGGAGTATGGCAGGTCATTCGAACTGTATTTTCATTAGGAAAATGCACTTGCTTCTTATATCTCTGCAAGTAGGTAGTATGATCAATTCTAATGCTCTCACAACACCCTTCCTCACTCAGCCTTGCCAGGATCACCAGAGGGATTTTTGTCATAGTAAGGATCATAGGAATGGACTGGTTGGTGTCCAAGCACCTCTTTCTTATCAGTTTGCTGACTGCTGTTTTCTTAAGCATTTGCCCCAGTTCAAAATCTGAGAGGACCTCTAAGATGGAAGAAAATTGAGAGGTGCCTAAAGGAGAAAAGAATTCCAGTCATTTATTTTTCTTTTGGTTGCTTTTCACAGAGTGTTTTTGTTCTGTTTGTAAGAAAAGTGTTCTCTGGAGTGAGGGTTAAATGGATTCTTGACACTTGATTCCTCACCCTGCCTGCTGACTCACCATTTCGCTGGCACACAGCCATGGTATGGTTGTGGAGTGTGTTTACTGAGTGCTTGAATCCCAAATGGAGTGCTGTTGGATTTTCTCATACTCGAAACGGTTGGGAAAGGTTTTAGCCTTTCAGATCAGCCGTATCGTAGCCTATTTCTTTGAAGCTCAGTTTGATCTTTCAATAGATTTTTAGAGAAGGTGGATTTAATTTAAGATACTCCATTTAGAGAGGGATAGTGTCTTTGTGTTCTAACTAGCTACAGCCATGTATGGAAGATGAATCCTACCAGGTCTAACACGTTTTGGGGTATTTCTTTCCAACTGGCATCACATTAGCAGCCGTGAAAATAAGTGTATCTGTTTTATCCTGTTACATGTAAATACATGAAAAATATAATCTCCTGTTTTTCTGGTCTGATGAACGCAGGCGCAGCGTGGTGCTGGGGGTGCTATGGGTGTTATGACTGCCTTGTCCGTTCCTCTTTTCACATGGCCTGGTCCTTGGCATAAGGAACTTCTAGATTGCTTTGTAGCTAACAACTTACATTGCTCCAGGTGCCATTCCAGGGCACAGCCCTACGCAAAGGAGTGATGAAAGGTCATTATGGCAGGAAAACCCACAGAGGGCTGGACTGCTGATACTATCAGTGCTTGCTTTCAGAAGTAAAGGGAGGATCAGGGTTAAGCAGCTGTTGACTCCAAACCCCACGCTCTAACCGGTGGGCATGCTGCTGCCCATCAGCAGAGCTGATCTGACCTTCACCCTAGAAGCAGGAGGGGATCCCTGGTAGCTCAGCTGGCAGGGGTTTGGAGTTGTTGCTCATTACAAGCCTAATGGGCAAAGAGTGGACTTGGAGGGAATTGTTTGCCAAAGTCTGAGTCCGTGACAAAAAACCTGCTGCAGCTGCATACAAGATAAACAAATGAGAGGGTAAGATAATGCAGATCTTGAATAATTAGTCATGGGAAGAGTTTTCTATGAATGCCTTTATCCACTTAATGAAGCTTGTGTAGAACGTGCATACCCTGGAGCCTGGTCGGCAGCGTGTGTAATCTCCAACCAGAACGCTGGCAGGACAGCAGTATGAAATTGCTGATCTTTTTGGAGTAATAGAAATTGTAGCACTTATTTACAGACACATCAGAAACACATTTCTGGATGACTGTGAATAACTTACTTCTAGATGATAGTAATTAACTTAATCCTAACAAGTCAAGATTGCTGCTTAGTGTTTAAATCATTTTTCATTATAGAAACTAATGCTAGTGCAGCTTTTAATCTAACATCTTGGGAGGCAGTGGCAGTTCCATAGCCCCTGTTTCCAACATGACTCTTAGTTGCAAAAAGCATTTTCACTTTTCTCTTTATAGTTGTTCACAAACATATGTCTATGACCAAGGTATAAAATGAGTTTCACAGATTTTACACAGTCATCCAGAATCCAAGCTGATAAATGTCACCAAAAAGTTTAGGAAGGCTAAAACCCAGCAGACATGTCTTACTACTAACAGGAGTCAGTGATAAAGTTGAAAATGTTGAATTTTAATAAAAATGTCTTAGTCACTGCTGCTGAATTTTAAATAAAGGACATGAACTCTGCCTACTGTGCTGATTATGTCTTTCTGACTGGTGCCACATTGCTCTCTGAAGATGTCTACAAGATATTCCCTGTACTGTTATGGTGAAAGAGTTTGCTGTGGCATCTGTCAGCCACTGCGGTTGACCTAGAAGGAACTGAGTCAGTAAGATCGCCATTGATGTTGGTGGCTTTTGACTTGGATTCACTCAATTTGTTCAAATAACACCAGTTCCAGGAAGTGATAAAGGAAACACGACACAGTTTAGCTTAGGGCTTTTAAGTACTAAAAAATAAACTGTTTCCTTTTCCAGAAATGAAAATTCCATTCTTTCTCCCATAGTACTTTTGACTGAAAATTATTGTGTCAAGCCAGATGGACTTAATAATCGGAGTTCAACGAAGTTTCTAATGGTTCTATTTTTATTATACATTTGTAATGAGCAAATTTTGTAAAACCAAGGAAAGAGTATAAATTAAAGCAAAGTGGTGCTAGCACAATGCAAATGGTTTGCACTCTAGAGTGGGCTGTTATTCTGGCTTTCTGAGCAATTTGGAACTCTCTCCATGTATGACTGTGGATTGGTTTTGAAGTCAAGTCAGACATCAGTCATGAAGAGATGCATTATGTTTTATTAAATTTTATCATCTTTCATCATGAAAAAATAATGCACCACGGAGGGGTGAATTCCTGATGTTACGGGCCCAGAATTTCACCCTCTGATTTTCTCCTCCTCACCCAAACTATCCCCTAGTCTGACTTCCGAGACTTGATTTGCTTTGAGCTCCCAGAGTCTGGTTTTCTCACGTGCTTTTGTTTCAGAACCTCTCCCTGTTTTTCCCATATGTAATATTGTTCCTGTTACTCAAAACTCAAAATGGGAAATTGGCATGTTTTAATACATGTAGAGCTTTGACCTGTTTGAGTACTGTTTATATCTTTGAGACTAATACCTGCCTGTTCTATTATACATGCAATTCATTGACTAGTCTTTTGTCCTCTTAAATTTGTAGACCTTTTTTATGTACCATCATAGAATCATAGAATGATCTGGGTTGGAATGGACCTTAAGATCATCCAGTTCCAACTCCCCTGCCATGTGCAGGGACACCTCACACTAAACCATTTTGCCCAAGGCTCTGTCCAGCCTGGCCTTGAACACTGCCAGGGATGGAGCATTTGCAGCTTCTTTGGGCAACCTGCTTCAGTGCCTCACCATCCTTACAGTAAAGAACTTCTTCCTTACACCTAACCTGAACTTCCCCTGTGTAAGTTTGAATCAGTTACCCCTTGTCCTGTCACTACAGTCCCTAATGAAGAGTCTCTCTTCATCATCCTTAATGGGTTCCCCTTCCATGTAGTTTGTTCATGTATTAATTTACAGCGAGAGGGTCTAACATTTATCTTGCTTTCAGAAACCCTGGCTTGACAAATTTGGGTGGATTTTTTCATTTGAAAGAATTTTTTGCTTTCCTTTAAAGATGAATTATTTAAAATGAAATGCTCATGCTGGCAATCTATGTTAAGACCAGAACCTATCAATAAAACTGCAGGACAGAAACAGTGTTATACCCTGTTCATCATGTGTACATTGCTTACAGTACAGTGCAAGGTATGGTAAGCTAATTCCTGGCAAGAATCACCGCAACAAATAATTGGATTTGTTGATAGTGAAGCAAGACTAAATTGCTCAACCCTCTGCTCTAAATAGCTGACCACAGTTTTTATTAATGATGTCTGTCAGATTAAAGCTAACTAATATAATTGCTAGGACATCGTTGCTGTCCTTTGAATCAAACGTAGGTCTTTTTTTCAGACCTTGTTGCATAGGTGGTTTGGGTAACACTGGCTCCCTACAAAAATATCCCTCCTTTTCTACCACTGGTGGAAGTAATTTAGTTACTCCTCTAATCATGGGAGATACATGATTTGAAACAGCATTCATGGATGCTACAACCAAACTATCACCTTGTATACATGAGACCTCATGGTGTCTATAACCATGCAGGACCATAGGGTGACTCAGCTTCATACTGCACCAACAGGGTTCTGGGCTGAATCCTGGCCTCCCTGGAAAATACCACTTTAATACCAAACTCCTCCATGGGGATCCGAAATACTGTGTGCAATAGTTGGTTCTGGAGAGGTATGCTTTGGGTGACATTCAGGTATTAAATAGTGGAAGTGATAATGGTGGAGAAGGTGTCCTAGAAGTGTATTTAGACGACAGTTCTTGTTGATTTTCTTGTATTTGATAATGAAATGACAAACAGACGGATCATAATGCATGATTTCAGACAGTTCTTATGCAGTGTCTTTTTAGTTTTTACCCTTCAAAGGTTTTAAGTTTAACTTCTCTTTTAAAAAGCCTACTGTAAGCCTGCTTCCTTTGGAAAGGCCAGAGTCCATGAATAGCTTTATCATATATAATACAAAGGTCTGTGGCTGCTACTTATCACATTCATTCTGTGTAAAACTGAAGGTCACCGCATTGAAATGAAGTTTCAATGTTTTTATTCAAAGCAGCTTCTCACAATGTATAAATACTGCATATTAACACACATGAAAAATACAACTTCTAAGGCACCCAGAAATGTGTCCATACACTAGTTACAGGACCATCCACAAATAAATTGTGTACAATTTGATCTAGACAGTCAATATCTCATATATCAGAAGATACAAGTCCCTCAGTACTGTACCAGTTTCAGAAAGTATTTACAACACTGTGACATAGGGGTGCCTGTACCCTTATAATATTATAATATGTACTCATCGTTACAAATATTAGAAACTGTTTTAGTCTGTTCCATGGCATTTTGACAAAATAACTTAAGGGGCTAATTTGCAAAGTTCTACAATTAATTCTTTGTGCAAGTTCTGAAAATAAAGTTACATTGACGTAATTTGTGAATTTTTGGTTCTTTGCTTCATCTCAGAGGTTTGGTAATAAGCCTTACCAATAGACATGCCATCCTAGCTGAGCGTCACTCCTTTCCCTATAGGTCTGTGGATACATCTTTCCCCCTTACACTTGACATGGATGAGAATGCAGTTTTTGTAGCAGAAAGAGACTGATCTTCAGTATAAATGTCAAACCTGTTCACTGGTGAAGGAACTAATGCTTCGTTAAAATAATGCAATTCTTTGGTCCTTTGTTTTTATGGAAGGCATAATATTTTTATTCACTAAAAATTGAAATCCCTTCTGTGAGTAAGCAAGCTAGTGAATGACTTTCAGTGTAGTATTTAAAGTAGCAGTAAAGAGATTTAATATGGCTTAAAACATACGGTTAATTGGGCAGACACAGATAACACATCTAGGATACCGAGTACCCAAATGTACTATAAGATTGTCTATAAGTCTCTTATGTAAACTTCTTTAGTGTCTCCTAAAGAGCGCTGGCTTTAGCCAGATTTGACTTTTATAGACCCAGCCACACAAAGCCTGAGATAAACTACTGTGGTTGGGAGCACAAATGCACAGTTTATATATAACAAAGCCCATGCTGACAAGTCTACCTACGTTGTTCAAAACCCGTATTACCCTTTTCACAGGAAAAACTTAAGGCCCTGTACTCTAATTTGCTAACTTTCCTACAGCAATTATTTGGGGAAGTCCTTAGCACTACATAAGCAATTTATGTAGCTTTAAAGATTTCTTGTACCTAATGGTAAGGCTTATTCACAAATGCAATAAAATTACATTTTAAAACTGTAAAGGCCGGCAAAATAATAAAAAACCCCAAACCAAAACAAAATAAAACAAATCCCAACCAAAATTGTCTGTTTATCCCTATCATTAAAAGAGCATTTTATTCTAATGAAAAACTATTGGCACAAAACCATTATATTAAGAGATTAAAAGAAGAGTTAATAGTAGTGAAAAAGATTGCCTAAAACGCATACCCTAACCTACCACAGAAATATAAAAGTTTATATTCTGAAAATATATACTGTATTAAAGTTTGTAAGCTTATTCATTTAAACAGAAATGTACTGAAATAGTAAACTAAGCAACACTTATCTACAGCAAAAATATACATGCAGGACAACACAAAATAAATTGCTTACCTTTAATATCTACAAATGCAAAACTGTAGATTTTTAAAGATTGTACAAAACAATTTACACAAGAATAAAATAACATACTTAACAACAAATTGCATTTATAATCTTAAATACTGTGAATATTAGTAAAGGTACCCAGACTAATATGTACAGTACATCTAGATATCTGAATACCTAGCAAGGACAGAACAAAAGAGAAAATTGATTTCTGATCTTTAAATACTGGAAAAGAAGCTTTTGACATTGTTATTACTCTTTTTTGGAAGGGAAAATAGAGTCCATGAAAACTAGACTGTAACTGTATAGATATGAATAATTAAAAATGTTAACTATGGTTAGCGCTTGCTTTAATGGAAAAATAATTATAGAAAAATGTATTTCAACCATTCCTTTGTCATAAAAAATGCTAAGATATAGATATCTGAAAATTCAGATGAAATGATGCAGTTTAAAGGTCTTAACAACTTACGATTCTTCTCTGAAAATCTCATCTGGAAAGCATACCTTCACATTGCTGAGCAGTTTCTCTGTATCTGTCTGCAAAACCCAAGCACAGTATTGAAATAAACTTCCTAATGTCTTACTAGCACATGACTAGGAGTTATGGCTCTCTGAATACGCATAAAGGAAATGAAGGAAACTGAGGAATCATGGTACTTCCCATTGCTTTTTTCTTTTCTTTTTCTGAAGTCATATGCTGGACCATGCAAGCACATGTTCTGCATGTGAGTGGTTTCCATTTGAGTAACCCCTCTCGTTTAATGCCATCCAGGTGACTCGTGTGCACAGCAGCAGAGCAGGGGGTCCCATGGCCTTGACTCAGCCACATCCCTGCACTATGTGGCCTTGCTGGCAGGTTGTGGAAATAAGCAAGTATTAGTCTGAAACAAGTGGTGCACCCATCACTTCCAATAATTACTGGAAGAATTTAGTTTCAGATTCTTAGAAGTTACTTGTTCTGATATTTTTTTTTTTGTGAAAACCACTGAACGGGCTAATCAGAAGCCAGATTTTGTCTTTTTAGTGAAGAATTTCCATGAGAATTTCTGCTCTTAAAGTGCTGATTTCCTTAAAATTCAGTGGTACAGTTAGGCTGTAGAAACAGCACTTCTAATTATTAAGAAAAAAAAAATGTTATATTAATGTGTTGAAGGTTACTGTGTACTGTAATCACCTTTAACTTTACAAAGGCTTTGTTGAAACTCTTCATGGAAATACCAGGAGGGAGAAAACCTTAGCAGCTTCATTTGCAGAGGTCTAAACTGTTAGCAAGTAATTGAGCTGAAGGATAGCGAGCAAGTGCACAAATCACAAAGCAAACAAATGTGCAAAGCTTTTGCTTGAAAAAGCACTGGTTTGGGCACACTGCAATGGCAGGGGGAGTCACAGAGCATGCTTGTGTTAGTTCCATATTAATTGCTTCACTAACAAGACAGAACTTGGAGATCCAGTGTCCAGGAGTCAGTCAGTGTCACTGAAAAGTACTAGGATCACATTCTAAAATAGCAGATTGGGTTTTTGTCGTTTACTGTGGACTGCTTTTATGGATAGCCTTAAGTTCTTGTACCAGATGGTGGGGTGGCCAGATGTGGAGAGCAAAACAAAACCGCTCTCTCCATTTAGTTCAATACCTAGCACCTTGTATAAACTGCTGGCATACACCCAAAGGCCTCCAAAGCAGGAATTATCTCACACCTGAGGAATCAGGCAACTAGACTAAGGCTCATAAGGAGTTGCTTTTAGACTTCAGACCAAAAGGGGATGTTTAAACCTGAAAAACAGTACGATGCCACATAACGGCACCACTCACCCTGTCACTGATACCCGGCTAACAGGAGCATAGTAAACTTAAATAAAGCATCTCCTTGGCAAGCCCTTCAATGCTCCTCAAGAAGGCAGAAAGTGAAGAGAGACTTAAGGGAGACTCGCTGCTTCAGAATCCATTTTTTGCACCCTAACCCTTGCAGATGAATCTATTCCATATATTTTTTGTACAATTTTAAACACAGAGGAGCATGCACGTGGCTGTTTCTATTACTGTTTGCAGCATCCTGTGTGTTTCCTATATATTCTTTATTCTTCTATACAGTTTGCTGCTGTAATTGTGTTTGCATTCCCATGTGATGCCATTAATTCAGCCAAGGGTAGTATGAAAAATAAGATCTGTGACTAATAAACAGCTGAACATGAACACAAAATAAATAAGTTAAATAAATTCAACAAAGAAAAAAATCCTAGTAGTTTTTGTAAAACTAACTTTACATATTATACATATAAATTACCAAATTTTTCCATTACACTGTTAGAACTTAGGAAAAACGAAAAAAAAAAAAAAAAAATCAAAGTATTTCTAAAGCATGGTGTTTGGGTCTACAAAATATTGTGCTGACCCACTTTTTAGATTGAGCCCTCTGTGTCAGCCCAGATGTGTGGCAACAGCAAGAATAAGTTACGAAGGACAGAAAATAAATCATTACAGATGGTGTGCCTTACTGGGCCTCAACAGTGCTTCTCAGCACATGGAATGTATACTTTTACCTGGATGAGCAATGTGAAAGATGCAGCCCTCTGTTGAGATTATGTGCACTGAACAAGCCTGCCTACGTCTCGCTTACACAAAATCAGACCAGCTACAAGCAGCTGTGTATCTCACAAGGAAATCAACACAACCATATGTATTAGGATACACTGTCACAAATTCCTCATTGACGCATTGCCTCTGCTTTTCAAACACAGGTAACGTTTGACTTGGTTCACAACTGGGGCATTTTCTAAGTTAAGCAAAGACATCAGGCTTCATATATTTTGTCTTGCAGGTAGCTGAATAATGAATCCAGTCCTTTAGAAGAACTCCACAGCTGTTTCAACATCTGACACTCTTTCTCATTCACATCTTCAAGTCCAGATTTCAGGAAGCTCCGCACAAGACATTTGGACTCTTCCAATACCTAAAGCCAAAATATCACTCAGTATCTCATTTTCCATCTGCTAAAATTATTACGGATAATGGCGTGAACAGAATTTTTACACTACTGCCTCTGTTTTACCATTTAAATAACTCCTTTGGGCACAGAAACTAGATCTGATTTACAGCCATAACTCCACTTGCTGATAAGTTAGCATCTTTAAGAATTAAGGACTTCTGAAGTTTATGTGGTAGTGCCAACATTTTTAAAAGGAATGAAGGATTCTGAATTGCTTTAGTTTACTGAAGCCATGAAGCGCTAGACAGAGCTGAAAATGTTACCCATTGAAATGAAAATGTGAGGCATGATATACTGGCTACCTGCTTTCTGGAAGGTAGTCTTTAAGGTTACAAAGGCTGAAAACCACAGTGTGGATATCCATCACCTTTAACAATTTTTCCTCATGCATCATTTCCTTATCAAAACAGAGATGAACAGGAAATGGCCTTTAAAATCCTTTTTTAAATATGTAACACGAGCATGTACCTCACAAGGAACCCGACTAGTCAAAACCATTAATAACTCATACATTGCTGCTCTTTTGAGGGCAGAAGATTTAGTATGAACTAACACAGTGTTTATGGTAAGGGAGACGCACACTCTCCACTGAGCTTTGTCAATACCTACATGCTAAGCCCAGTTCTTATCAAGTCTAGGCTACACACTGCTATTCCAAAGTAGTATTTCTCTTTAACTCAAGTAGATGGTGTTCATTGCACATTCTGGGGCCTGTGTGTTCTTTTTGGTCTGTTTGTGAACAAGCATCCATAGTGAACTCGGATGAGCTCATCTTTTTCTTTGTTTTTGTGACTTCAGCCTGATTTGCATTTAGGATCTCAGAGAGTAGATCTTGTCTCTGATACTTTTAACTCTCATCTTTGTCCACAAGCTAGCGCCAGTCTTTCTAACAGGTCTCAAGAGAAAATTCCCTTGACAGCCAGGAACAGTGAAGGAAGGAATAATTCACAGTGAAGCCCAGAGGTTTTCCCAAGTCATATAATACATTATATCAGCATGATCAAACAAGTTTATGCTACATTTGCAGAGTTTCATTCTGAATGTCTTTTCAGAAGATCTAATCTACACTTGATTTAATTAAAAATCTTCTGTGTCTCTACTTTCTCTTTTACAACAGATCTCTTAAATGGAGGGATGCTACGAATTTCAGGCATAAGAAGCATAGCACAAAATGACGACAGTGTGCACTTCTGCTAGAGCAGTTTTATTGCAGCCAGTATCACTTCCTTCACTCTGAGCATTGTTTTTTTTAAACAAGGATGTGCACAGAATAGGAGTGTATTTGCCTGAAGGGAAAAACCTTAGGAAGCAAAAATAGGAAACGATTTTCTTTCAACTTCAATGTACACAAAAGGAAAGTTATAATACACTGTGACCAGACTGTGTTCAAATCCCTCTGTGTCTGGATCTCACCTCTTCTGCACAGAAGAGCTTAGCTGGCACTATCCTACCCTTCTGGTGCCTTCTTCTGCATATTCTGCAGAACGAGGAACTATGCAGGTGCAGAAAAAAAGGCAGATCCAGTTGAAATGTAGTAGGCTAGGACACTGTGAAAGGCAAATCTATTTTCTTACTGTCCTTCCTTACTGACCCTGCAGAGATCTCCCAGTCCAGCTGTTTCACTTCAGTCTCTTCCACCTTCATGAAAGAAACCTATGCTACAATCCCCCTTAAAAATCTGGGCAAGGAGGTTCACTCATATTGAAAATGTGAAGATAGGGAAAGTAAATACCATACCCCCTCCCTGACCCTGAAAAATGAGAAACTTCATGAACTCAGGGATCCCTATCCAGATTGTCTGTTATCAGCCTTCTTTCACAGGTATGGTTGCAGAAACTGAGGACCCACCATGTGATGAGCCTTTGGAGCACACATTAGCTCTGTGAAATGTAGTTTAATCACAAAGGAGTTTGATCTCTTACCACTGCACTGCAGGATGCCATTTCTTTCACTCGTAGCATCACTTCTTGGCTAAATGTTGTTGGCCAAAATACTTGTGACACTAGTCCTCTGCTGCAGGCTTCCTGTGCTGTCAGCTTTCTCCCACAGAACAACATTTCATTGGCCTGTGAAACCAAAAGGTTACATGTGATTGTGTGTTATCAGTCTCTCAAAGGTTTTTCCATACTTGCCTGCTATTTTCAGTATTAAATTTACAAATGGTCTGCTGTATCTTTCCATACTGCAAAACACTTTAAAAAGAGTTTCAGTAGCTATTTAAGGATTGTGCAGGTGGCCAGAGCACAGCATGGGTTTCATTTAAGAGAAATGTGCTGGCATGCATGATGAAGCTGTATTGCTGATTTTACAAGAGTAACTGTCAGTGTAACTGTGCCAAGAGTCATGGATCCTAGTATATAATACTCTGTGGGGCAAATTCTGCTTTGTTATACTGGTAAAAACTAAGCAACCTTACTGGAATTACTACGGATTGTCTTTAGAGAGCAAAGGGCAGTTTCTTGGTCTGTCACTGCACAATCCTACCACAGTACAGACGAGGACTCTGTAACACTACTCTGCTAATGCATTACTTCCTGTTTCTACCATGACCTTGACAATCTTTGCTTTTTCAATCTGTGTTCAATCCTTCTTGTGCACAGCATGTGTAATACACTGAATTCTCAGGTCATTTTGTGGTAAGAAATGGGTAGGGATTAGATGAACTTTCCAGAGATTTCATTTCCACTCATGCCAATTAAGAGAAACAGTTGTTTTCTGTTTTTCTTTTTAAAGAGAGAAAGAAGAGCACGGATTTAAGAAGGGTTCCTCAGCAAACTGAGGTTGAAAACCTTACCAGTGCAACCCCCAGAATTTGTGGGAATGTGTATGATGAGCAGCCAGCTGGAGTGAGTCGGATTGTTGCATATGGTGTCTGAAACCACGCCTTCTCACTTGCCCAAACGATATCACATAGTGGTAAAATAGAAGCTCCTAACCCAAGAGCAGGGCCGTTGATAGCAACCACAATGGGCTTCTTAAACTGAATAAAAGCTTTTACAAAATCCCTAAAACAAAAAATAGAAGAAAGACCTTGAATACAGAAGTAAGTCTCAGATGAATACCCAAACTTAAAGTACTTAATCTGAAAGCAAATTAGAACCACAGATGAACACAATAAATGCCATGGCCCAGTTTTATGAGGTCAGAACTGCAAGCTACTTTCTAGTTTGCACATGGAAAAGTTTGCTTATGTTTAGTTATTTAATCTTTTGAGTACCTGGTGTATTAAACAGTTTTGTGTATGTTGTATGTGAACTGATTAACTGGAACGCACTGACTTCGCAGAATGGTTTGGTCAGGTTTAGTTTTACTTCTGGAATAGTAATTCATGAGTTTGTAGACATAGTGCTTCTCAGTTTGCTCCACAATAGCTAGTATGGCTTCTGATGATCTGGTTTGGCTAACCTGATGGACATATTATAGCATGAAAGAGAGAAACCTCATAGGTGTATTGATGAATATCCATTTTTTATTAAGTTCTCTTAAGACCCTAGGTCAGATGCTACCGCAAGTCCCATCCATGGATTGGGAGATAGTAAACATTGCTGGCACACCAGCAGAAACAACAAGACCCAAAAAGGGGAGTCAGAGAGAGAGAAATGTCTGAATGGGAAAGAATTAGCCAAGTGATCTGTTGAGTGTTCGCTGCAAATGTCTTCAGCAAAGACATAACGAAGTAGATGCCCTTGCCTGCACAACAGTAAATGTGAAGCGATGGGAAATAATGGGGAACTAAATGTGATCAGATTCATCCGGACGAATGAACTAGAACATGTTAAATTCTGTGCAGTGAGGAGATATTTAAAATAAGCTACCTACCAGCAACAGTGGAAAGATACCTGTTGAACGGAACAGCCTATACCCCAATTAAGAAAAAGCATGAGTGTAATTGTGAGCAAATTATGGGCTCCGGCAGCTCAGCGCACAGCAGGTACATGGAAGGAAACGAGATGCTCAATTACTTTAGAAAAGAGACATGTATAAATCAAATTTGAAACAAAAGAGAAGACTCTGTTCCTGCACTGGTTCACAGAAAGAGTGCATCTTCGCTGACAGATCTGAGGAACGAACATTTTGCCAAATGTGTCCTTTGATGGGTTGTGGTTCTGCCACTGAGGTCAAACCAGCCTTCTGTTTCTGGGAGCAGGGGCTGTGCCTGGCAGGTCAGAGTGCCCATATGGCAAAAAATGGAAAAGATACCAAAGAGAAATGTTTTATGGGACAAGGGCATTGCCTATATTTTAAATGAAAACAGCCTGAGGGGAGCCAGCATTACACATTCAATGAATGAGTTCTGGTTTTCCAGCTACCTAGTAAGGTGCTGATCTTTGATCACGGGAAAATAGATACTCATGGGTTTGATGCAGCTCTCTTCACACTGTGAGCAGTAAAACAGAAGATGAGTGGCAAGATAAAGAGAGCGAAATAAGGAACTTATCTGGCCTTTGAAGACATGTCTTTCTAGAAGCAGGGTTATGAAGAGTTGTGGTTCATTTTTGTTTGCAGAAGCAATGCTGTTCCCTTATCTCATTATTTCTTCAGTTGTTTATGGCTGAGTAATGAGTATGGATCACTGCATCTTAATTCCAGAATTTTGACAGCCTTAGTAAGTGAGCCTTCCAAGTAGGACTACAGATGGAAATGGGGATATGATGTATGACAGGTAAAAAGAGCAAACTATGGATAAATGCTGGCAGCAGATCTGAGGACCATGTGAAGGCAGAAGTGTGGTGTGGTGGAGAAAAGCAGGAAGAATGTGTTGATAAATGGGACTGGGAGTGAATACAGAAAAGCAAATAGGAATGTGCAGAGGAAGCAGCTGGATGATGGGGAGGAAGAACAAAGCAGAACACATTAGTGAAGGGGAAGAGCTGAAGAACTGTGAAATCTTCATAGGAGTGAGCAAGTAAGGGAGCATCTGCAGATTGGGAGAGAGTGGAACTGAACACTGAGAAGACACAATGAGCTTGTGTCATAAGGAAAGGATGGGAGCAAAGAGGATGGTACCATGGATGGGTATGGAATATGCCACCTGTAGGATGGAGTCGAAGGCTATGATGTTGGGAACTTCTGAGGGGAACAAATGCCTGCACTTGGTCTACAGAAGCTGCAGTGAACAGAACTCCACTCAGCTGTGTTCCCTGTTTGGTATGTTACCTATTTCAGTGAATTGTCTTTATACCCAGAACCTAGCACGTTTCTACATCTCCGAACCGTAAGTTCACACCTTTAGTTTCTGAGATAGGGGAACCTTGTTTTGATTCAATGTAGTCTTTCAGGAGGACTTAAAATTGTAACTGTTATTCCACCACAGAACCAGAAGCTCAAAGGCAGGAAAAAGTGTCACATGCAGACTTTTGGTTTTGCTAGAGGATGTCTGGGAAGTTGACCATCAAAGACACTTTGGGATGCTGCAGGCCAGGGCTCATAAGTATGTCAAGGCTACAAAGAAGTTGAGTGAGTGAAGTCATCCTTCTCTGTTTTCTTCTGAGCACACCCAGAATTTTATGTATTGGGTCACATAAGGATGCCTGATTGACGATCTGAGACTGATGCTGGGAATGCCTTCCAATGGGGCTTTCTCCTGCTGGGCTCTGTAGGCTACATACATGCACCTGCAGCGCAGTCTGTCTGTCAGCCTCTTCCCTGCTTCTGGAGTGTAATGCCAGACACACATCTGGATGGTGGCAGCCTGGGCTGATGGATCTATGTTCAATACCTGCAGAGAAGCCACAGGGCCACACACAAGCCCCAAAGGCAGTGGATGAGGACAGGAGCCAAATGAATAAATCTTTCACATAAGATGAATACAGATGATGGATATTTAAACTTCATTTTTGACTTGTGATCACTATATGAGATCCATACTTCAGAAAGTGGAAACATACAGTCATCAAGGCTTTAATTTCATTTTGTTACAAGTCTAACTTGATGTACAGTAGTGGAGGCAGAGACCCATTAGTGTGTTTGAGGACATCCTAACCACTAAAAAGCAAAGTGTACATTTTTTTTCTACTCTTATTACAGTATATTTTCATTAGTTGAGTCCTTTGTTCACACAAAGCACAGAGAGTGCTAAATGGAAAACGTAGTGTATTGTTTGTAGAAGTACAACAAAAACCTATTTCCAGTGGGCCCGAAGCTGATGTTCTTGACAAGGAGCAGCACATTGTACCAGTATTTCAAGAGTGTTCTGTGAGTCCAAGGATAGAAAACCTGAGTATTATAGTCTGTTTTATACTCATTTATATGCGGAATTGATAAGTATAACTGTATATTAAATGTGTGTGGATAAATGTACACATATATAACAATACCTATCTACATAACATGAGTATTATTAAATTTGTATCTTCTAATGCAGTGCAAGCATGTCTGCATTTTCAAACAAAACCAGTGATTTTCTTTCCTCACTTATTTTGGTTCCACATTATTTAAAATCCCTCACATTAAAGTAAAAAATAAATTAGGATATGTACTCCAAGAGGTTTTTCTTTTTTTAACTATCTCGATATGATATTCAAGCATAGCTAGGCTCTTAAAAACATGTCAAAATTTGTTATATTTAAGAAGTCAATTTTAAATTCTTTCAAAGTAATTACTACCTTGAGAATTTCAAAAGTATTAAACGGAATCCAAACTGATCTGCAGCAGTTTTAACCAAGACAAGGTGGTTAATACATGTCATGTAATAACTAAACGTGATCTTACGTTATACTAACATATGCAAAATACAGATCTGTTGTGAAACAAATTATTTAATATTGCTTCACACAATTGTTGCATAAAGTTTTAAAGCTCTCAAAAGAGTAATATTTATTTGTGGAAAGTGAGGGGACAAAAATACGGACCAAGCCCTCTCCTGGTACAGACTGGTGAAATATCATTGGCTTTAGTGTACTGATGTTGATTTATACTGAAAGATTGGGCAAATAGGTATAAAAAATATCGTGTGGATAATGGAAATTTTTAGTGATGTATTGTGCAGATTGATTTGTAGACTGCATGTCATTAAGCCCTGGATTTCTATTAAGGTAATGGGATTTATATATAAGGAAAGTCACATTTTAGTTATGAAAATAAAACTACATTTACATATATATTAAGTTATTTGAGTTTAAGAAAAAGAGTGTAGACCCTTCTAATAAGGTTCTGAAATACAGTGGCAGACTGCTATTTCAACAGAATATGAGTAAGCCACGGGTTCTTGTTTGTACTGAAATTCATTGCAATGATGAACATCAAAACAAGTGAAGTATCTGGCCTTCAAGAACCACTTTAGAACATAAAGCAGTAACTGATTTGGATAAACAACAAATTTGTATTTGAATTTGGAGGAATGATTTCAAATATTAATTACAGAGAACTGGAAAAAAAGACATCCCTGTGGATATCAGCACTGGAATGAATGTGCATTGTTTTCTAACATTGAGAAGGTCCAAGGTTCTTACTGAACAGATTTGTAGGACTATAATTAGAATGCAATCAACAATTAAATATACAACAGTTTTTGGACCTGATAAATACCTTTATAATCACACACTGCATTTCATAATTTAGAGATCATAGGTAAGCTTGGGTCACCTTATAGCTTCTGCAATCCTAGTGCTTTCCTTTCTTCTGTCATTGGATAACCTGCCAATTAAATATGAGTAATCTAGGCCACTACAGAATACACTTCCCACTGCGCTGAGAAGTAAGAGTTTACTGTCATCAGCTGATGCATTGCACAATGCTCTCCGAACTTCCTTCATGATCTGTGGATAAAGAAAAGTAAACAATTCGACATGCATGCTGTTGCAATACCATTTCCCTAGTTTTACAAACCTTATTGATCTTGAGAGACTTAAATTTTGGGCACTATTAATACTTACATCAATTATATGTATATATCTAATTTTAACATACTTAGAATGAGAACACTGAGAGTTTACAAAATATTGTATATTTGGAAGTGCTTTGTTGATGATTACTAATTCAAAGAGTTCTTAGGACTTTGGCTGTTCTTTACTTTTTGCTATAGAAAATTCTAGCCAGCTTATGCTATCTGGTTGCAATTTGATAATTTCAAATATCACTTTTTTATTTTCATGGGGTATATTCAGTGGATATATATATATTTCATTGCTGTATCTTCAGTAAAATGGGTATCACAACAATAACCTATTATCCTCAACAAGCTGTGAGCAAAATCTATAAATGCCAGTTTTCAGTTCTTCAACTATTTTGGTTTATATGACTTTAACCAGAGTAAAGCAGGACAGGAGGACATCACACACATCAACATGACAAATATATTATTAATTTTCCTGTGTTCAATGATATTGTAAAAATCTATAAAAGTCAGAGCAAAAAAAAAGCCACCTGAAAGAGACATTTCTGCTCTGATTTACAACTGGATAAAGCTAACAGTTGCACCATAAATCAAACCTAATCAAAATCTATAGAGAACCGAACTGCTCGTATTATTAGAAAATGGCCTTTCACTTTCTTACAATGAGCAGAGAATTGTTTCCCTAATGATTTTTAGAAGGAAATATTATTTTATGAACTTCTTGTTCGGTTACCATTCAGCATGGTTTTTCAGCTATTACTGATTTCAGCTACTTCAGCTTCCGCTCTTCCCTTTAGTGATTTGTTCCTTACTTGAAGGGCCATGAGTTCATCAAGGGTGACACATCCTATGCTTAAACATACACGTGTTAAAGTATTTCCTATAGACAGGGTCCTGTTAAGTAAAATTTTTCTCTTTTGTACTGCAAGATTTGCTGTTAATTTAGGCAAAAGATAGCAAAATGTGGTTGGTGAATTAGATATGGTTTCCATGAGAGACAAACGCAAGATTTTAGGTTTGTTAGTATTTTTGTTCACTACTTTGTTTCCAAAAATTCTTTAGATCTCTGAAATGCCTTATTTAAGAAATGTCCCTAAACATGCAAGTTTTGTTTACACAAAACCTGACGGTTTTTTTATTAGAAATCCTGTGGTTTGTGAGACCAAGCTTGAACCAGTATGTTCAAACCCTGCAGTGTAATACTACCTGCCTGCTTTCCATATGTGTTTGCATAGCAATGATTGCTACTGGCTGCTGAAACCAGGACAGGAGAAAGCAGGTAGTGAACTTGATGCTTCACTTTCGTAAGTGCACTTCAGAACGCCTGTAATACTGAGTATGTGACAGTGGGTGGAAGTGAAGTAATTAAAAGCAGCAGAATTTGAAAGTGTATTTGAAATTCTTGTGCAGGTATGAAAACGTCATCAGTGATTTTACAAGCACTGTGTATTCCCAGAGCCTCAGAGACTGTATCAGCCCTAAGCTGGTAAAAAACAGAAAAACTGCACATTTTGTAAAGGGGAAACAGAGGAACATAAAACCTCTGTTCAAAGTTAAAAACAAACTTGAAAAGGTGGTAGATGTTAGAATACAAAAAGACATGTATTTTGATATTCCTAGTTCCATATGAATGCAAGATTATCCTCCTAGTTTATTTTAAATGTTCTCAAAATCTGCTCTTTCTTAGGGAGGGTGTATAAGTAAGATCAGGGAATACCAGTCAAACATTTTTACTTATAATGAGAGTGTTGCTTTATTATTCAGCAAGTTTCTTTACCATTCTCCTTCCTCCAGTGATATTTGTATTTGTACCATATCTTTGATGTTATCACTGCTATCCTTCAAACACATCATTACCATTCCAAACCTGTCTCTCTTTTATCTTGCCCCTCATTAATCTGGATGGTTAAAGCCATCTGAAAGTATACCAAACTTTCAAGCAAACCTGATACTACCTGTAGGAAAACTCAATATTCTGCTATCACTGTTCAATGTTTTGGAGAGGGTGATATTAAAAGCCCATTATTAGGAATTGATTTCTCAGATATGATGGAAAACAGGAATGCTTCAACAGCATTTTGGATAGTATGTTTGAGCAGCAGTGGAAATTCAGTTACACTGCTCTACTAGTTTATAGCAAAAGTAAATACTATCAAAAACCAGGAAACCATAACATATCAGTGTTTTCAAGCTCCAAAAATTATTCCTTTTAAATCTGCAAGTTTGTCACTAACTTTGTAGTCAAAAGGTGCTCAGAAACTCATTGGAATACACCAATGCCAGCAAAGTCAATCCTCATTCCCTTGTTCTATGCCCAGTCCTTTGCTGGTGCAGTTCAAAATCTACCTTGTCACTCAGCCTGGTTCTAGCCAACCTCATTGTTGCTTCCCAATGCCTTGGCATCATGTCTTTCCTCATCTATTATCTGGGTATGGGTATTTCACCACAGATGTTTATATGATTATAGGAAAATCACTAACAAAAAAATAAACACAAAAAAGAAGGTTTGTCTATAGGGTTGTAGAACTGTGTGTTAAACTGCAGTACTGTAAATGTTATTTTAGGTTACTGCAGTCTGGTTTTAAGCAGGAATTTCCATTTAATGATGTAGTGAATTCAGTTTGCAAATACAGAGGTACTACATGTCAGATTACATTTTCCTTTTCTCTCTTCCATAGTCTTTAAACCTGCCCTCATTTTAGTATAACTCTGGCATTTGTCCAATAAAATTTTACTTTTCCTATTGGACTACCTCTAAAATGTGCAAAGCTCTATAAGCAGTATTCTCCTATTCCACGTTTGGTTTTTTTTTTTCATTAGCTCTTTATGGTCTTTTAGTTAATTTTCAGTTGTGGGAACAGTATTTCCATTTGAATACATTTGACTAAAATTTCTGAGGAAGTATGTACCAATCAGTGTGGGCCAGCTATTTGACTTGTGATAATCAACTGAGTTATAAATTTAGACCAGGCCTAATGCTTCACCTACTGTTTTATTGAAACCCAAATATATAATAGAATTATGACTTTCTCAAAAGTTGCTTACTTTTTGAACCCCTAGTCACTTCCTTAACAGGACACCTTACGTTGCAAAATAAACATAAAACGTTTGAAAACTTCAAAGAGCTTATTTTAATGCCTTTTACTGGATGCTAGAAATTTAAAAGGCATTTGTTGCTCTTCGCTTTCAATCTTGCTTGCATTCTGGGGAAATCCAAGAGCTGGGAATTTATCACCATGATTACACAAAGTTTCTTGAACACAAGTCTCCTGTTCATATAAACATTTAATTTCTCTGAATCTCTAAGGATTCCCTGCTGATATTTGTAAAGGTAAATATTCTGTAAATACTACAGCAAACCAGAATTTTCAAGTCATTCAGTTGTTCTGAGAACCTCTTCCTCACTTGTACCTTTCTAAATAGATACACTTTTCATTACTTGCTGACTCTGTGCAACCAGATTGTGAGTCCTCTATGTTGGATTAATGAAGGATGTAGGAATCTGTAAGGTTGGCTTCAGGCAGAAGTACTGGACAAACCCGACAAGTTGTCTATGTATGAGAGCAAAAATACAGAGAAGAGTAAACTTGTACCTGTGTCTTCTTTTTATTATTTTATTTTATTTAAAGTTAAGAAAATTGTAGTAAGGAGAAGTGAAGGCAAACCAGTGCTCCAAAATGCACCTGGTAGAACTTCAAACCCTGTAACTTTCATGGCTAGGAATCTCTGAAACCTGATTCTTTTGTATTTGAGTATCAAGTGCATTTGAGGTTGTAATATCAGTCTTCAATGGAAACATTAGCTGTCTGGGGTATGTTTTGCTTTTAATTCATATATTATGAATATATATTATTAAGCTACCAATATTAATTCCTAGAGCAATAGTGTAAAGTAAAAAGTATGGATGGATCCATTTAATCTTAATTTTGAAACAGAATTTGGATCCTTGAAACGCGCTGAGTTGAAATAGCAACATCATCACTGGAGAAAGAACTTCAGAACCAGCAAAAGACCCATGAGAGAAAACGTCTTAATGGAATTTATAATGATGAAATACTTTCTGTTATCTATTTTGAAAATTAATTTTAAAGGTAGCAAGACTCAGCCACTGAAATAAAAAAAACCTGTGCCGTTTCATGACACTGGCTTGGAAGTATTATAAGGTCTTGTAAAACGTAAGAAAGGATTTCTATGGTGGCCTGAACATTTCTGTAGAAAAATCTCAATTATCAGAGTGGCACCGAGCCAACTTCAATCAGTGCAACAAGGGCTAGAAGGATCATGGGCACATTACATGCTAAAATCACCTGCACATGCCCGCAGGTGTGATGTGGTTACCACAAACAGGATGGAGATTCAGGGAGACTTCTCTAAGATTTTTTCTTTTTTTGGTATAAATAAGTTCTTTGTTTTTTAATTAAACTGGCATAAATAGCAGAGGCCAATAGTTGAACAAAACTATTACATTTCACCTGAAAGTTAAGATAAAGCACAAAAGCAAGCAGTGCTGTTTAGGGGTGAGAGTGATTTTGTATAAGCTTAATTTTATAATGACTGTGGTCAGTGCACACCTTTTTTTTCCTAACATAGATAGATGGCCGAGAATAACCACATCATTATTTTAACCACAGCAAGTGGAGCTACCCTGAGTAAATTAATCATTTACTACTTGGCAAATATAACTTACTGGATGTCTAATTAAGCTTGAAGTTAATGTTTCTTTTGACAAAATGAAACTCCCATTCTTCACTTTGTGGGAGTTTTGTTTTTGTACTTTCTGTTCACTGGTGGCAAGAGGCTTCAAAACTGAAAATGCTGTAAATGTCCCTAAAATACTCTGGCAGTTTGCCTCACCTATGGCGATGGGTGACAAACTGCAGGGACAAGGAATTCAACGTATTCCTCCTTTCAGTTCCTTGGATTTCTGCTGTAGTGGCAGCAAGGATGTGGAATTGCCAGTACTGGAGGTGCAGGATTTTGTGGTGTGAATGACCATGGGCAGCAGCCTGGATGCAGGCCAAATAAGTCATTTCATGTATGCCAGGAAGCAGCTTTCAGAAAGCAAGAGCTTTGAATTGCTCTCAGCCTGAATGAGTTTTAAACAGACGTTTTCAATGTGTGGAACACATTACCTTGACTAATTCCTGGCTATCCAGATCCTGGTCAGTAATGTAGTTTTATAAAAGGCACTCCGTAGTTTTCAAGTAAGCTTCAATAAAGGTTCTAGAAATAAGTTTACACTAGTGTTGCAAGAGAAGTTCTATTACATGCTTATCATTTATTCTTCCACAGAGGTGGCTTCCCAGCATATGGAGTATTTCCAAGGAATGAAGAGGACTGATTTAGCAGACCTGAAGAGCCTGAATTAATTCACTGGTTTGAGCATTTGTACACTGCTGATATGGAACAGCACAGCCAGCATCATAAAGGTAAGGCTGCTCAGCCTTAACATAGCAAGTTCTTGACTTCCTACTTTCTTCAGGCCCTTGAGCTCTTCATTTAAACTACCTGTGGTGTCAGTTAGTAGTAATTAATACATGGAGATGGAACAATGGATTTTATGCAATCTAAAGAGTTTGTGTTAAAAGCTACTGTTAGCCAGGAATTAGTATTAAAAGTTTGGTGTTCTGTGTTAATTATCAAGATAGTTCTTTTAAATATGATGCAGTTTAAAAACTAAGACTTCAAAAACTATTTAGTTTCATTCTCTGCATTGATGTACCTGCGTAGGTGTGCGTTTGGGAAGGGGAGTCAAATTTAGGGCTTATCATACCTGCTAGTGGTTTCATCTGAGGCTCATTATAAGTAATTAATTTCACAGTTACTCAGTTTCTTATTGAATAAAATAATTCCTCAAAGCTACAGTCTCCTTTTCCCTCAGATGGTGCTCAAACTGGTATTTCATATCCTGTTATCTTGAAGTCACTGCGTAAGACAGAGCTGCACTGGCATGTCTGGGGGTCAGAAGAGGTAGAGATCTGCCACAGTGCAGCCTGCACTCTGCAGGTAGAGGAACTCTACCTGCAGAATGCTCGGAGTGGCAAAACTGGCTGGGAGGCGGCTCCTGTTCTTTCCTCTCTGATCTATAGTAGCCCCTTTCAATTAGTCCATTACTGCCCATGTGGAACAGGGCTCAAGAATGTTCTCTCCTCTCCAGGAGAGATTTACCATTTATTTGACACCTTTTTAGTTCTGACATGGAAATGGTACACCTGGGCATTGCTATGCTGGGATCACAGGGAACGGAAGGAAAAGCTTCTCAGCCCTTCCCCTAACCCATATATTTACTGGAGCAGTAAGTACAAGCTGCAAGCCCAAGTCTGATAGTAAGTGTGTAACATTTGGAACAAGGGGATTCATTAATATCATTTGTATGTTGTACAACCGTATGCATTCAGCTGAGAATAGAGCCCCTAATTGGTTAAGATTTCACAAGCAAGGGCTCATAAAGTGATTCAGAATAAAACGCAACTGGGCATCAAGATATACACTTAGAATTACTGTCTCAGCATATCGCCTGAAATTCTCTGTTTGCAAAAACTGGAGCGCTATTTAAATAATAAAATGAAAAAAACTAGATTTCTGTCTAGGACAGTAAATATCAGTAACTTCAACATGAGAAAAACTCTGTCATACAACTCCATGCTGGAAGTACTGATTCTGCCATTTCTTTCTCTACTTCTGACTTTGGTTTCAGACAGGTAAATTAAAAATTAATTTCCTCTGCATTCTTTTGGATAGGAATCCCAAGCATGGAAAAGGTTAGATGTACCTGAACTCCATATTTCTTTTCTAAGATAATCGATTAGGGAAAAATACATAAAATCCAGTTCAAGTGCAGTGTTTGCAAGATAACCCACACATTAAGATGGCTTTTTTTGGCTTTCATGGCTATACGCTTACCTCTGGGGTCAATGCATTGTTATCTGAAGTCTGACTTGACAGCAAAATATGTGTGAAACCATCTTCTTTCCGGACTACAATGTCCCTGAACCGGCAGTTACTTTCGTTTTGACGCACGCTGTATCTTAGTCTCTTATCGAAGACATAATCTTTCTCCCCATCTAGTTTCCTTTTCACAGTGCTGTGCAGATTCAAGCTTCCATTGGTCAGAGAAGAACCTTTCAGATGGAAAGAATCAAAACACAATTATGTCTCAATCTTTGAAGAAATGGAGCAATACTTTCTATTAGCTTAAACACAGTTCAGTATTTACAGTAGCCTCTACATGATAAATGTGATAAATCAAAAATGTGCCTGGCTAGTTATATGTAGCCTCAAGCCATTCTGTATTCCAACACGCAGTACTTTTTGTTCACGCATCAGGCAATTGAGTTGTATAGCTTGTACATCTGGAACTGTTGATGGGATTCAGTTCTGCTTTGAAAAATCACTTTAAAAAGTGATTGTAATCATCTGAATTTGGGGTGATCAGCTTTGGAAAAACTTGACAGGTTTAGTCCAAATCCGTTCTTTCAAAAGGTACATCTTCTTTCTCTCACAGTGGCCAAAAAGTCATTATCACGTTCAAGTGACAACCTGAATACACAGTTGTGGCACATCTCTCTGTATCACACAGAGTAAGTTAGGAGAGTTCTTACTAAGCTGACACAACCAGCATTCTCTTTCACTTAACCTTGTGTTAGTGTTAGAAGCAGCAGTTGGCCATCCTCTGCTCTCACCCCAATCTTCTGCTCATTACATTTACAGGAACAGTAATTACTGACTTTTGACTAATGGGTATGATATCAACAGTGGATTTTGTATATAGGAAATATTAGTGCTGATGCCATTTCTGGAAGGTACCCAGCACTATGGAAAAAAGGGAACTATGACAAAGAATACACAGTTCCTCCTCAAAAACTAATGAGTTATAGTACGTCAATTTTAAAAGACAGTTTATTCTTACACTGTGTATGAGCTGTAAACTATTACTCTGCTTGTATTTACAGTTTCTCTCTAATAGGTAATATATAATGGTTGTTACCAATGCTGAGCCGGAGTGTTGAAAACATCTTTACAAGATTTTTATGCAATGCTCTTTTTCTAATTACAGATGTTTCATGCTATTGCCATGAAAAATAACACAGAGGCAGGTCGTTGAGGAACTGAGATTAGTCAGTCACTGAAACAGTTTCGATGAAGAAAATTATCCCAGCCAAACCCAGCACATTCTCCAAACCTGTTGTTTAAACAGACACAAGCCCGAGAGATGCTGTACTTAAGAAAGGCTCAGAAAGAGCTGAATGAAAACACCTTTGTTTGTTCTGTTCTTCACTCCTGCCAAAGCTGACCTGTTCCAGCTTCTGGAATCAAATAGCCAGGAATTTTTAAAGGGCAGATGACATGAATATTAGAACATAGATATGTTATAGTTTAAATGACCACTATCCAATTAAAAATGCTCTTTTGGAATAGAAATGGAGAATTCGCAACAGATTACTCTCTCCAAAATCACTTACCCTCATTTTAGATCAGCTATTTTTCCACTTGATGTTTACGTAGGTACCTGAAGTGTCTGATACCTCTCAATTGGCAACGGCCCGTGGAATTGCTCATATTGTGTGAAATGCCTATATATACACTGCAGATAACGATATGTGATGCTAAAACACACAGTATGCTTAACGGTATTTCACTGGTGCATCATTTGGCCTCATCATGTAACATGTACATGTGTGTACACATGTATTTACACACAGAAATGCATGTCTGTTAAAAAGTCTGCTATTTCAGTCAATCATAAAAACTCTTTTTCATTGTTAAATTAAGAGATACCATCTAAAGCATCGCCTGTACTACACTGAATAGAGGATGCAACTGGTGCAATACAAATACTGACAAATTACATCAGATCATCAATCTGAAAAAACATCATTTGAAGCCAGCAGAATTTGAAATTTGTTTCCAATTATCTGCAATGGCAGGAATCACAATGTGCTTGAATTTTTAAAATTATTAATAATTTCTTATTTTTCATAAGGTTTTGCCACTGCATATATTTTGACAAGTATTCTTACAAACAGAAATGGACTTGTGAAATTACTAATGGAAAACTAATACCATTGGGAATATACTGAAGCAAAGTAATTACCTAACTGAGGCAGACTTTTAAATACTGCACTTTTATCTACTCAGTCCTTACAGTGTTGCTTGATCCAGCAATAAGCTACTAAGATGTGAAGAGTTAAATATCCTAAAAAAGTGTAAAGAACGTACAAAATCAAAGGCACACATGAACATTGAATGGAAGATGTACTGATTATCTACCTACTGTTGAAGATTATGCCACATCTATTTTAAATACTGATGGGAAGAGAATAGTGAAAGATTAATTCTTACAGATAATCCAGCTCAACAAAAAGCCTCATAGCAATAATTTTAACTTTTTTTGTATTCTTCGTTTGAGAAATATATTCAGTTTGTGAATTAATGTACGACGTAAGAAACTACAGTTCTTGTCACAATACTTTAACTATCTGCATGCTAACTGACAAAAATTTAACCAAAGATCTGAATTTGAGAGAAACGTGAATGGAAAAAGTGACATTTCCAAGAATGGATGATCAACATACAGTGAGTAAATTGTTGTTTTGGTGTATACAGTGAATCCCTGTAATCTTGTTTGATCTGACAAACTGGAAAAAATGATCAGCAAAACTTAAAGACAAGACTCATGTGAAACCAGGACCACTGAGCATATTTGCATGGATGTGGTGGAGCTCAAGCCACGAAAGCATTGTCCAGATTGTCTCTGCATGAGCGTTAATACTTAGCACCTGCTTAATGTGCACAAGGGTGACAGTACCTTAGTATGTCAAGATAAAAAATGACTGCGACACAGGAAAAAAGAGACATTCTCAAAGCAATCCATACTGCATCTGAAACAAATTAAGGTGTCACAAATTAACTAAGGAAGCTTTAGGTACCTCTAAGTGTGATTCACTGGCTGAGTAGTAAGTATTTGACAGTTAAACTGAGTATAAGAAAAACCCAGAATGTGTGAAAATATTCCTTCATTTAGTGGGATTTTAATCTAATTATTACCTTAATTTTAATCATTAGTAGAACTCGTGGAATATCTAAACCAACAGTGACATTTTGAAGAAGGTTCAATACTTTTTAAAGGCATATAAAATACTCCCAGACCACTGGTGCCTCTAGTAATCCCTCTCCAAGAAGGCAGTAAAGAATGCTACTTAAGGAGAAAAATGCAAGCTTGGCCACTTTCTGCAGTCCCTTCCCCTAGTATCATCCCTAAGTGGTGAACAGGAATAGGAGAGGATTCATCCTTCTTGTTTCCTTCAGTATTTGTGCATGGACCTTGTCATATATTTCCCTAATCCCTTTCTGAGCCTGTTGACGCTGTCTCCACAGCTTCCTGTTGTATCACTTTGAGAAGCTGTGCAGCACTATACAGAGAACAATTTTCTTTGATCTGATGCTTTTATCTGATGTTCTACCAGTTTCAGTGAATGGTCCCTAGTTCTGCTAGAGGGATCTAGTGAACAACAGCTCTGCATTTACTTTATCTGAGGTCTTCATGACTTCGTAAACTTTGATCATACTCCTCCTCAGACTCTCCCTTGCTTAACTGAAGCCTCTTTTATTCTTGTGATCCTCATCATTGCCTGTTCCTGCACCTTCTCTAGTATTCCACCACTGTCAAAGGGAACAACAAGGAACGATGTTACTACTGCTGCTGCTGTTGGTACTAGAAAGAGCCTGAAGACTTCAGATCACGTCAGAGACTGGGGCTCCATTATACTAGATGGAACTTTATGGTCAAAACAGCTGAGGCAGAAAGTAGGAGGGGAAGGGGTGAAAAGATGGCAATGAGCCTCAGATCACTCAATACTTTAGTGGACTTGGATCAACTCATCTCCTTCCACTGCTTCTACCCAGTAGAAAAAGACATCTCAAGCTATTGTTATTTTCAGATACACCTTTTCTTTCTTAGCATTGATTGCAGTCAGATTAATGGAGCAGTCTGTGCCACCTCCTATGCAGTGGTGCTTGTGCTGGTACCAGCATCCAAGTAAGCAGCCATACAGCGAACAGACCAGATGAACTGTTCTGGCTGGAAAGAAACCCATGGTTAATTGTCAAACAGATCAGGTCCACCTTGTAGCCTCAGGAGTGCTATGACAAGTGCAGGGGAAGGGATGGGAATAACGATCAGGTTATCACAGGAAGGAAAGCTGGACTGTTCCTTTTGTTAGCAGCATGCATTCATGGTGAACGAAAACCATCATGGAGCTAGGGCTTTAATTTTTCTAGGTGAAATAAACCATACTCCCTTACTTTCCCTGATAAAACAGCTTGGCATTCCTCAGTCTTCCCAATAGTTTTTCTCTGTCTCCTTTCTGTCTTTCTTGTGGGCAATGGTTAATACTGTACATACTTAAACGCAGTGTTCTGTTGATAATTTAGTAATAATTTCAGACTTCTCCAGCTAAGTGAGCATCTGTAAGATATCTAAAAGCAATGAGTTTTGATCCAAACTGAGAAAGCAAGCATATTTGGTTGTCTTTTACTGCCACTATTGCTTCAGAATAAATAAAACCAGAACAAGCTAAAAAAAAAAAAACAAGAGGAAGCAGTGACTAAGTTCACTGAGAGTATTTAAAATAAGGGCACCATGAGACTACAAAGATTTTCGTAATGGAGAAAAAGAGTGGTTAGTGCTACATGACAAGCAAAAATTCTTCAGCAGATGGTACAGAGCTATGTAGAAAAAGGAAAGAGAAAATTAAAAGGAGATGTTCTTTGATGCCGCAAGAAACTTGACAAAACAATCACTCTCAATTACAATATCTGGAAAAACAGGAATGTGGTAACAGGAGACAACAAATATCAGAAAGAAAAGTACTGTTAGCTCCTGGGAGCATCAGTGGATGCTTTCCCCCAGAGTTTCTCCACATTTTCCAATTCACAGACTGTCTTAAAACTGTTGGTAAAGATGAATCTACTCTCCTTAGGATGGGATGTATAGAAGGTCAAGAGAGGTTTTGGTAAGAAAGGTCTGTCCCAACTTTAGCAAGGTTCCAGGCCTCAACTGGGGTGCACATATGATTTTGTGCATACATCTGTAGGTATACACTCATCTTTATGGGGTAAACAGCTTACTGGTGAGAGTTTTATCTATAGGTTGAGAAGGAAACTCTTGTACTCAAGTCAATATATACGCAAAACCAAGCACAGACTGGTGGAAGCCCATTCAAGAAATCATCAAAAACTAGTTTTCAAATAGCTACTGTTTGTTTCAACAGAACTGGCATACCACAAACAAAATAGATGTATTTTGATTAGTTACAGTTTATAAATTATTAATTACAATTAATACAACACTGGCAGCAGAGCTGGGCCTACAGCTGGGTTTTCAAACTGTGAGGCATTTTTGTTTTCCAAATCTAGGCTTTATCTTAAAATTCCTATATGCATTTTCTGTGCACTCTTACACGTAGCTGTGAAGTGAGTCTTACATCCACTTGGGCTCCTTACAAGCAATCTCAAAGCTGACACAAATGTCTACTTCCTCACATTCTGCCTGGGGCTGCCTGGGAGCCTCAGCTTCTGGTAGTCAAACCCACGTCCTCCAGGCTCTCTCTCTGTTCTACATACAGTGCCCTGGAAGCACTGATGGTGCATGCCAGGCTTTCGAGTTCCAGACTCCGTGGCAGACTGCCTGAAACCTCTGGCATAGCTGGCTGCCTCAGAGCTAAGTGCAGGAGTCCTGCCAAGCAGACTGCCACACTGCTCGTGCTCTCAAGGGACGAAGCTTTGGGACCTTGGCTTGGATTTAGAGAAAGTCTTGAAACTCAAAATATCTGGAAAAACCTTCTGTTATTCAACAAATTGGCATTTTCCTCTGAAACTTTCTGCATTTGTCATGTGTAAAATTTCAGACAACTTCTAGTGTGACATCTATCCCGATGACAATGAGTCTGTGATACTAACAGGACACGTGGCAGAATCACAGTGGCATCTTCTGTGCTCATCAGCATTCACATTCCTTTGGGGTGTGAATACTGAGGGAATTCAGTAAATTGTTGGGCTTGTTGAAGAGTAGTGCAAGTTTCTTCGATTTGACATTTCAAATGATGCAAAACCCTGTATCAGAAAATGTTACTTCTCTCAAATTTGTAGGGCAACATTAAGAAAAACCCTAGTATTTCTATTTTGACCCTTCTTCAACAGTTTCTGTCTGCTCTTCCTTTGGTAGTCTTATCTCTCCTCTTTGTAGTTTTCCCCACTATGCTCGTGCTGGGTATCACAAAGCAGGACTACAGGGACTTCTGACCTTGGGAGTGCTGCTGAGTATGGGTTTTTCAGATTGGGATCAGGTAGGGATTTAAAGATCTCTTGCTATTGCCTACAGGGAGGCCAGAACGCAAGGGAGAAAGGAGAGCAGAATACAAAAGAGATGTGACGGATTTGGAGAATGCAAAAACCACCATAAAGGAGGTGCATATATCACCTGTTAGGCCAGGAGCATGTCTCTGTGCATGGCAGAACACCTGGCTGCTTAGGTAAAGCACCATGCTGATGAAATAGAGCAGTCTTACAGAGCTTATTCAAACAAGGGCTGGTGGATGCCATGTGTGAGCTCTTCTGGGGACAAATGAAAGGCTCATTTCACCTTATGGTTCTTTATGGCCCTCTAGTCCTTCATTAAGGAAAAAAAAAAAGATTCTAAAATACGGCAATTAATGCGTTTTAAAGATGCATTTTGTATGAGACCTTCCACAATGAATAACACAAACCAAATTATTTAAAAATCTTCATTAGAAACAGTAAGAAAGCAAAGAAAAATAACCTTACACACATCTTAATTAGACATGCAGGTCTTTTTAAAGAAGCAGGTAGCTATTTAAGCAGTCTAATATGAGCTCAAACTCATCAAAATATAAAAGCTTGCACTCTCAAATTTAAGTGTCATAGATATCATCAAGGCTACTTCTGCATTTAAAGCTGACCAGACATTTTGCTGGCTTGGGAGTCTTTAACAAGGTATTTGACGTCTGGATTGAAACATCCCAATAGTTACAGGATGTAACAAGTAAGACCAGCAAGGCCAGTTCTACTTCCCAAATCAAGCAGCATTTGCTAGGTTGCCAGTAGGGTGGAAAATAGAACTTGGAGTGATATAATTTGAGTTGACTTTTGAAGTTTTTGGCAGGGCAATTCAGAAGAAGCTGTCAGGGAAATGAGCGCTATCATGGGCCATAGAAAGTGGCTAATAAAAATAAATAATTGGAAGAAATGCTTACTTTTCATCATGTCAAATGATTAGTAGTTGGCTGCCCCAAGGACCTGCAGAAGGATTAGTTTATTTAATGTATATGTTAATGAACTGGGAAGAGACGTATGAGAGGAAAATTTGAAAGGAATACAAAATGAGTAAAGTAAAAACTAGGAAAGATTTTGAAGAGCTTCACTGAGTCGTAAGAAAAAGGTGAATTAGCAACAGTAAAGCAGATTAAATGCATAATGAAAAGAATCATACATACAGCTGGGTTCTAAATTAACTGTAACCAGCAAGAAAAAAGAAAAAGTCAGAGCAACTGTGTATCACTCAATGGAAACCTTTATGCAGTGTGTAACAGCAGAAAAAAATAATCCTCAAAAGGCTGAATCACCACTGTATCAGTAAGCAGTAGGAAATCATTTGGTACAGATCCTGCTGTTTTTAAAAGGTACGAAAAAACCCTCCTCACACCAAAGGCACAAGAGGATACTGAAAACTACCAGGAACCTGGAAAGACTTCCACATGGTAGGCAGGCTAAAAAGGCTGGGGCTGCCTACTGACTGACAGGACATCATCCACTTTATCCCTTTGTATAAGCACAAGAGCTCATGCAATGAAAGCAAAGGTCAAAAAACCCAAACAACCCCCCAAACCCAAGCAACTGATCAAATAAAATGCGCATCTCATTGTCTTAACTCCTGGAGGCTTTAAATATGGTAGAATAAAAAAAAAAAGAAAAAAAAGAAGAAGATTGGATACATATAGATAATGAGAAGCTACTCAGTTGCATTAAGCTAAGTAGTATTTATAGAGACCATAAACCATTATTCCTTAAGAACTAAGACAATCAGCAACCATGAGGATTAGAAAGAAATTTCTCCCATTTCTTCTCATTCACTTTAGGTTTTTTTGTACATTTCCACGAAGTATGAATGTGACTTCTGATATATCCAGTCACTGTCAGAGACAAGAACCTGGCAGTTCTGAGTACTCTTAAATATGATGAGCACTAATACTGAGGAACTTGAATGTTACTCATCCACACTTACCAGGATACTTTAGGAAGAGTGGTATTAATTCTGTTTCTAAAATAATCCTGATCTTTGGAGACCATTGTGTCTGAGCATACATAACTGAGAAGTAATTTGTTACTTGGTGATAGACAAAACCAGTTGCAGTATTATACATACCTCAGTCATCATTCCTACTCAGTGCCTTGTCATCATTTCCCCAAGAGGACTTTCTACTTCAAAAGCACATAATGAAGCCCTATCTCCTTCATGTCACTCCGTGGGAAATGGAAGGAGAGAAGCAAACTGATGAAAAATGGTGTAATACATAGGCAAAGAGCGTGACACTTGTTTATATACTTCTCACCATACCACCTGTGTAGCATGACAATGATTTTTCCACAAGTAGGATCTCTATTTGCAGTTGCTGCAATCAACACCCCCTGCCCCTAAGACTGTTAGTTGTTTAAATCACATACCAATTCCATTCACAACAGGTGAATCGTTACTAACTTCCAACACGCTGGCCAAGTTTTGTTCTCCTTCATGTTCATTTAAATCCGTGTTTTGCTGTTGTGAGCCATTCCCAAAATGTCTAGAATCCTTTTCATGACTACCATCTCCATTCTGCAGACCACTATGTGGCTTTTTCAGTGGCATAATCTGTAAACCGCTGGGAGTAGTTCGGTAAGTCACAGTTTTAGCAGCCCTGTCATTAGCAGATGCCGGCTTTGCTGTGTATCCTCTTTTCTGTTTTTGAAGAGATGGGTTAATTCTCTTCCTTTTGTGTGTTGACCCTTTAGACTTCCCTGTTTCAGAAGGTCTATGTGATATTTTCTCAAGAGATGACCCTCGGCTTTCCCGTAAAAACTTTGGAGCCTGTTTCCCATGTCTTGATCGTTTTTCTCTAGAAACATGTAGTCCATTGAACTCATCAATAAATTCCTCACAATGTAGTAGATGATGTTCAGGTTCCCAGGTGTCTTCATTGCTTCCGTAGCCTTTCCACCTGATGAGATACTCCCATTTGCCCTTCTTGTTCTTCCTTTTGTCTACAATCCTCTCTACCTAAAAGAAAAATACAAAAGTATGTTATTAAAAAGAAAAATACTCCGGACATGAAAACGGTGCTCTTCTGCAGGTGACTGCAAATGAGAGCCCACTTGGTGCGTAAACTGCTTGACACAACGTTTAGGAATCTGCGTTGCATGTTTCTGTTCATCAGACACTGCCATCAACAGACTTGGCAATACAGGAGAGGAAGGCAGTAGCCCCAGTGGTATTTTGACAGCAAAGCCATATCCCCTTCTGAAAGCACTGAGACATAAAACACCTGACCAAACCTAATCTGGGAACCTGCAATAGCCACAATGTGAAGAAACAAGAGAGAGACAAAAGATCATTTATGAAAGCATGATTTCTTTGTAAATCTGGTTGTAAAATGAGACTATTAAGCTACCTCTTATTTGAAAGAGCTAAAGCAAGCATATTTTGCTATATTGCAAGTCACCAATCATTCTCCTGAATCCATACATGCATTATGTCCCTATAAACATATCCATACTCATTTTTTATGAGTGCAATATTTGAGTAAATCAACAAAATTTGTGAGTGCACCAATTTAAAAAAAAAATAAGAAAGGCAAATAAAAGGCATAAAGGCAGGATTCTTTATAGAAGTAATGAATTTCAAGAACCCATGCTGGAGAAATGTCAGTTTAAGGAACATTTCTGCAACAAAGGATAAGGGGCTATATTGGGACTGCAAGCTGAATGTGAATTAACAATATCATGCTGCTGTGGAAAACGGCCTATCCAACTGAAGAAATGTTTGTGCCATCTCAGCACTGGCAAAATCTCAACTACAGGGAGAGTGCATATGAAAACCTAAGCAGAGTCAGTGGACAGCAAGTCATGGATTTAAGCTGCATCAGCTGAAACTTAGATCAAGATATTAGGAAAAATGTTTTAATGGCACTAAGAATAAGCATGAGAACAAGTAACATGGGGAAGATGTAGAGGGGTTTTAGAACAAACAGTTTTTGTTAGACAAAAGTCTGCCATGAAAAGTCATTGCTGGAAAATCAGGTTATGATGAGCAATGACCTTTGATGTCTCTCCCAAGTTTAATTTTCAAATTCTGTATTTTTTTTTAAGATGAGGCTTATAAAGGATAAAGATGCCACTAATAATCAAAAAATCATTATCATTAACAAAAACCACTATTGTTAATTTAGAAAAATAATTAAGTGTATAGTAAACGTAATAGCTTTCACTACTTTCCAAAGAAAAATCATCTCATGTGAAGAACAACAGCGGAATGTGTACAGAGAATTTAACCTTGAGGAAGGGCAATCACGGCAGTGTAAGTAATTGTTCTTTTCAGGTCCCCTGTTAGAGCAAACCAATGGATTAATTCTCTCTGTTCACTGGCTGTAGCTGTACATGCATAGACATCTTGGTGGGTTCCCCAAAGGAGACTAAATGTAATTAGCAACTAAACATTATACTTCTATCTAAATGCATTTATATGGGAACTGTGCTAAGATATCTGTGTCTGAGTCATAGTGGACAGCTACCTTTTTACTCTGAATTTAGCACAGTCCCCTTCAGAATTGCTCAGTGTGGCAAAACAATTCACTGAAGCTCAGTCCAGGCAAGCCTGAGATCATTTGCCTGAAAAGAGGGAAAAGTCCTCACCAAAAAAACAACTGTCACTTTTTTGTCCTCATTTGGGATGTGTGGCTTTCAATCGTCAACTAATAGACTTAGTATGCGCTTGTTGACTTTAAAGGGAGCAGCTGTCCAAATGATCCCTGGTTTTGAAATACTTCTCATCTTCCTATCTGGGACTAACCAGAAAGACTGTACATTGAGCTGTGGAACTCTGCAGTGGCCTGTGGGTTGTCTGTGGATTCATTATTTTAATTACTCCAGCTCACTATACCAAGTAGCAAAACACATATATGTATGTTCTGGGGAAAACATTAAATTGCTGCTAAGCTCAGTAGGCCACAGCTGTCATTACTATAGAGAATATGGGTTAGTGCTATTCTGTCTATACTAGCTGAGTAAGATATGCATTCCTCTCATCTTTTAAATCAGAAGTTTGGAGATGGAACACCATCTCTGCATTGCATTGATGCTACCTTGGAGTAACTTGTCTTTCTCTTGAGGGATTACAACAGTTGCATTCCCCCTATTGCTCACTGAAGGAAGAGCCTCAGAAAGGACAAATACCTTGACATTCCAGAATCACACACAAAAACCATCTCTTCAGCATCACTTTTTTTTTCACTCATGCATGCATCTTTTAACTTTAACTATACTGATTTCTTATTTTCATATTATTGCCCTACTACAAGGAGGAAAAGCGAAGGCAAGAGATTCTGTGGAAAGCATTTTTTTGATAGGGAAAACACTCAAGTATTTTGGTGCTGAGGCGTTATGAATTTCAATTAAGACAAAAAAAAGGAGAAAACACGAGTGGTCTTCAATCCTGGGAAACAAAATACTGGCAATGGACAACGTGATTAATCAGTTCAACACATCATAAAGGGAGAATAAAAGTATTTATGGAATTGTGTAAAATTTAATAAATGGTTTCAGAAATGCATTTGGAAAGCAAATATATTTGGGAAAGACTAAGCATTTTATTACAGCATTTCCAGAACAAAACTATCGATGTTTCACTTCAAATTTAACTAACAAAACTAAACTAAAGAGGGACTAAATAAACAAAACAAAATGTTTTGTTTCTGGTCAACCCTCTTTTCAGTTTATTGTTCTGCTCGGCAGAAAATGAAAAAGAAATGTGGGTTGATCCAAAATTAGTTGTTTTCCTTGAGTTTTTATGCTGGCTTGACTAATGATGCAGAAAGAGGCTGAGTAGGTATTTTCCTCATCCTCATTACTGCCTCATTGTTCATTACTGAATGCATTTGAGGGTAGCATCGAAGATTCTTGACCTCTCAACATGGTCCCTTTTCTTTCTTGAGGGTTTAAGTTCTTTATTGATATTTATCCCCTTCAAAGTGCCACTGTGCTCCTTCACTGCATGCAGTGAAATGCTTCAGTGTTGGCATAAATATAAGGGTTCTATCCACACCTGGTATTGTCTGTCCCATTTTCCTTCTACTCACAGTCCACATTAATAATAAACATCATTAATTTGTTTTTTAATGATGTGTATTTAACAAGTAGTATATATAAAGTAATAATCCTTCTGCATTTACTTAAGGTTACACAAATTCATGAGTTTTCTTAAAGAGAAAAATCCTGTGACAGCTACTGATTAACAGAAATAATACTTTATTCCCTCCCTAGAATAAGCAATACACAGTTCTGAGAACATGCAGAAAACATCTATGGCTTCAGTGTCTGACTTTCCATTTCCCCCCTCAGTTCTGTCTTTAATGAGAACTGAGTAACATCTTCGCAAAAGTGACCTCGGTAGCTGCAGTTTGCCAAATCCTTGAATTCACTGTATTTGGCTTGGAAAACTAAGTAGCTGCATTTAATAAAAGTGAAATTACTGCAAACAAAATTTGCAGGGGGATCACTGTTAAAAAAGTGCTAGGATTGACAGATACCATTACTTGCCTGGATTCTCTCTCCCTGCCCCTCCTCGTTAATTCTGGATGAATTAAGGTGCTGATAAGTTACCATATAAATATGTTTAAAGAGAACAAATAGAACAAGATCATGGCATCTGTGCAAATGCATTTGGAACACATTTTTAGCTTCCAACTAGCCTTAAACCTAGCTTTATGCACAGCTGCACAAACTGGGGTGAAAATTGTAATAAACGTCTTTTTTAAAAAAATGTATTTAAACAATGTAAAAAAAATCCCCTAATAATTTAAGTATAAATATGTAGTTATCAAAAACTTAAGTTTTGTGCTTATACATGCAGAGTACAATACATACACATCTTCCATCACAGAAGATTCAGAGTCAAAATCACTCATTTAACACCAAAGTGTTATTGTCCATTTATAAGGAAAGAAATCTGGACTAAGTTAAAAAAGGGTAAGTCCTATTGAATTATTTCTCTGATAAAACTGTAAAGTCGGATCAGAGTATACTCATTTCACTGATCACATCTCTAAAGAGCATAAATGAAAATCCTCATGCTCAGAAAACACCTTTGAGGAGATAGTAAACTTCCAGAAAGGCTTGGAAGACTGCGTATCGACTTAATGACTTCCACAGTAAGTACATGTCATCTCCTCTTCTTGCCATGCGCATCTATATAAACAATTTAAACTGTAATCTGTGATGCTCAGACGGTGTCTGTTAGTGCACTGTACAGAGCAGCAGACCAATTTCATGACATACACTAGAAAAACTGCTTTTCGTGACTATAAATTACAGGACTTGTACTGTTTTATGTGTCTTTTTCATTGAAGGTCTTTGTCCCATGTTGTGCCTCAGGGTGCTGGAAGGGTATTTGAAGAGAGTGCCAAGGCAAAAAAGGCAGCAAGATTTCTGAGAGAGATAAGGCCATCTGATTCAACATGTTTGTCTTTAAAAAAATTCATTAGTGCCCTAACTTCCTCCTTTTTGTTACCTTCGCTTTAAGAAATAATGTACTTCACTAGTTGTAAATTGCTTGCTTGCTTGCATTTGTAACTTATTTTTGTTTCTCTCATATTTGTATTTAATTTCTCAAAATCTGGTAATTGAAGCATTTCTTCCACACGTACAAAAAATATGGCACCATATTTTCTGAAGCTGTCAGCATTCACTTTAGAAAAATAATAGTGGAATGGATGCTCTCTCCAGACTCTGACTCACAGTTTAAAACCGGAGTAGATCTAATCAATGTACTAGTGTTGAAACCCCCCCAGCAGTAAATTTGTGGAGTTACTTGGTAGGTCAAAATGAAAGCAAAAGGGGTAGCTAGTCAGAAAAATGAAAGGGAAGACATTCCTCATTTAAATAATTCGCAAGCAAGCCATCAAATGCTATCTTAGCAAGAAATTCAGTGAACACACTCAATGTCAAGAAGACACTGCTTTCTATTCAGTTCCTCTTTTCTCTTTTTAAGCATATGGATTTTTAATTTTCGACAATCTTCTCAGCATCAGAGGCGGTGTTAAACTTGCTAGGAACATCCTGAGAGTTCTGCGTTTCTACTGCAAAAAGTCCATCAGCCTCGTATTATCACAGTTGCAAACCACTGTGTTTGGCATACGCATCCTCCAACACACACATATGAAGATTTAGGACATAACAAACAAATGCTGTGAAAACTCCTGATGCTCCTTGGATGTAAGCTTGCATCTTTGATCCTCCTCTCCTGACAGACAGCAGTGCTGCAGAGGCTTTCTGCTGTGTGATTCAATAGTCCAGGGTTATACAGAAAACCAGAAGTGCACTGCAAGTTAGTTCTGTTTTACACTGCTGATGCAGCAATTAGATTAGAAATTACTGCTACCGGAAGTGGTGTTTTCACATTCCTAAGACTCTTCTGAACCCATTTCACCTGTGTAAATACACTCTTGTTTGTTACCTTCCCTGGCATCCAGGTATTTTGAAGAACCTGAAAGATAAGCTACACTCCATCCTTAAGCAAGCAACGCTATTTCCTCTTTATGTAAGGGGTCTTCTGGCAGAAGGAGCTTGCCTTGTTAGAAATTTAGATCAAATGAAGAAGCCGTGGCTGATACATCTTGCAGAAAAACAGCCAACCACAGCCCCCATGGAGACTCCTATCTCTAGTGACCTTACGCCCTTTTTCTTGGAAGTCCCACCTTTCTCTGAAACTCTGTCTCATAAAACACAAGTTCTGCTGTGGTCTCTTGGTTGTTCTTTTCTGCTTCTTTTGCAAACTGCCCTGATGATGCACCTCCAGCTCCACACAAGGGCTGTGGTTCCTCCCTTGATGCCATCTGTCCCTCTTGCTGACTCTACTAACAGAACTCATTTTTGTGCCCTTGTCTCCTCTTGCTTCATTTATGGCAGCTTTCTCCTGGTTAGAACTTCCAGTGCTTACACACCCCGGTCTGTTAAAGCCATTTCCTTCTCCCACTGTAAACTTAAGGATGTAATGTAAATCACTTTATTTTATTAGGCTATTTCAGTGGATGTCTGTAAACAATACCTGTGGTGGAAGTGCCACAATCATTGTGTTTTTCGGAGTGAACAGGAATAACAACATACACAAGAAGCTTGCACTGGAAGATGGGCCTTTCTGTATAGACCGTCCCTTGGGAAAGGACTGGAAAATTGACAGATGACACAGGAATCACGAAGGGACTTCTTGGTCAACATGTGTAGTCTCTGTCATTGTAGGCAATAACATCATATAAACCCTTTCATATTGGGTATGTTTGTGATACAGAACATATTCCTGCCTGGGCTTATTGTTGACAGATTGCACAGCAAACAGCTGTTCAGTCTTCAATGTAATCATTCTGTAAAAAATATCTTAGGTTTTCATGTGGAAAGCAAGACAGTTTTCAAAGGTTCAATGAAAGTGCACTACAAAAATATATTATTTAGCAGTACATTAATGTAACCTTGACAATGTTCTTTACATGGAGAAAGAGCAGGATTTTTACTTTTGCAGTCCAACAAGTGAGCACCTGTTTCATCAAAGAACTGTTACGGAATGTGGGGAACACCTCTGTAGGTCTGTCTGTTCCTCTGTAAATGGTTTAAAACTCTTTCACTTACAAACTTTAATAACCACGCACAACATACGTGGAAATCCAAAGAACACTTGGGTTCCTATTTATTTTAAAGCATAATTATGCACTTCATTTATTATATCCCTGTTTCCTCTTGTACAATAAATCAATTCACTGTTGTATTTCAGTGTTGATACTGCTTAAGGAAAGGAAAGCAAGAAGCAAGGCATACCTTGGTGTCCTTTATGTTAAAAAGTGGTCAGTTCTGAATATACCCTCTACAAACTTGCTAGCACAATTTATTTCAGCATGAACCTGTTAGAATGCTATCTAGAACAACATTTGAATTTGATGATAAATGCTTACTTTTATTTTGGTACTGAAGTACAGCTGGCAATTTATACTATACTGCTAAATTTGTTTTGTACAGCACACTTTAAAATTAGACACAACAGGTATCTCCCTCATTTGCAGAAGAACAAAGTAAAATAATAAATGCTGTTCTTACTATCAGAAGAGATTTTAACACACGGTTAATGCATGCTGCTGATCTAAGAGCATTGAGACATGGATGAAGTTTGCTTTAAGCAGAACTGTTTCTGTACAGTGTCTTTCTGTGATAAGCACAGATGAGTAAAAGAATAAGAAATCTAAATTCAAGAAGACAAAATATTTTGCTAAGCTCTACAAAGAGCTGGCTGGTTTGGACACATGTATGGCTCGCAGCTTTCTAACACTGTTCGCTGCTTCCTCAAATGTTTCTCTGAGGAATTCAACAGGATTCTCCAGTTTTATATCATCCGAGGGTATATGTATGGGAAATATGTGTGTTTATAAGAAGAGTTCAGCATATCCTAGTAAAGACCTGATGCTGCCTTTACAGTACTACAAGTCAGTAGAGTTATTCCTAATTTACTCTAGATGCCTGTAAAATCCAAGTAGGAATCCCTGGGATTTAAACCAGAGGTTGTTTACTTTTATTTTAAAAGCAGTTTATAGGACCAGGAGCAGGACTTGATGAGAATTTTAAGCAAACCAGTGTTTATGTGAACATATCACAGTTTCTTCAGTAAAACTGCCTGGAATTTGTTAAAAATACTTATGTTTCCAAACAGATGTACAAAAGTGTAAGCAGTAGTTAAAAATATGATTATCACTGAAGGTGATTTCACCAACATTAAAGCAAGTCCAGAAATGCAGGAAGCAATTACTAATTTACATAAAAGCTGCACCTGAAATCATTACAAAAATATTAATGCTGTTTTCTTTATGCTCATTTGCAGTTTGCTCTCCTTCACCTTGCTCAGTTCTAGCAATTTAGTGTTCTGTCAAACAGTTCACACAGTCTTTTTCTCCACAATATGGGCTTCACTCAGATTCAACTCAAGTCCAGGACTTCAGTTCAACACTTTTACATCAATCCCAGAGCTTATCCAGAAGTGAAGATTCCACATTAAGAAAACACAAAGTTTCAGCTATAATACAGTATAAATAAATATTTGAAGTACTCTGCTGTACTACTGCTCAGTGACTCACTGCTTTACAAGTGCTACTGGTACAACTGTCATAAAATAAACCACATGTTCTTGTGTGGTAGGTAGGAAAATATTTCCTTAGCTCTTTTACAGCAAAGTGGTAAACTTGAGCACAAAGAAGTAAAAGCCTAGGTTTTGGGGAGCTGTTTGTCATACTGTGGTTTCCATAGGTGCTGAGGATTTAGGATTTCAATAGGAGCATGAGCTTCAGCCGGTCAGAGGTTTTACCAATGCAGTGTGACAACTGAGGAGGACAGCTTGCTAGCTTTGCAAAGCCAGGGTGAAGGTAAGAGACAGTGGGACGGTACATTATATTGAGGGGACTACAAGGTGATACTGATCAGTCAAGGTGGACATTGTACAACACACTCTCCTTGCCAAAGTTGTTGAAGTGAATTTTACACTGGGCAATGTAATCGCTTTGCATATATTGACAAGGAACATGCCCCATACTGAAAATAATAGCTTGGTAACAATTAAGGCTGTGTTTTGGAAAAGAGGACAAATGGGCAATTAGAGCATGTATTAGGAAGTTACTCCAAGATACAGGATGGGGAATATCAATTTTTGGGTATGGTGTATACAGTATCTCCCATGACAGTATGTGTATGCTATACATTGGGAGACACAAGTGAAGTGATCAGCATGTATCACAGAGCAGCAAGTCAAAAAAATTCCCAGCTTGTAGGACGTAAGTTCCTTTACTGAATGTGAAGGAGGATGGTCATCTCTCCCCATCACTGAGAAGAAAATGAGGAACTACATCTGTGTTGTTCTAATGGCTTGACAGGGATAAGGGTATGTCAGAAGGATCAATCATATATATCCATTTTATGTTCTCTATCCAAGCTATAACAGGAGGCAACTGGTTTGGAGCATCCATATAGCAAAGACAGTAAAAGTCAAATTTGTGAATAATACCATGCAGCGATAGGTTTTAGAAGGAAAGGGCTAAAAATAGATAATTTTGTGCAATATAGAAGGTTGAGGGGCAATCCTTTGAATGAGAAGCTGAAGTAGCAGTTAGTGAAGAAGTGGGATAATAAGAGAGGTCATGTAATACAAAGGTTTTGTTCAGAATTCAGTAGAATTCTTCATTTTCTTAGTTAACACAAATTGAGTTAATGTGATGGCAGCATATAGGAAGGAGCCAAAAGGAAGGGGAGAGCAGAAAAAAGGAATAAAGAAACATGCTTTAGGCAACTGTAATGGCATGACGGGAGCACAGACTTTTACAAAGAAGTATCCAGGATACCAGTGCAACATCACAGAAAAACGGCACATAACATTTCAAAAATTATCTGTGAAGGAGTAATTGTCAAAAAGGAAGAATAATACATCATTATCCCTCAGAAACAGCATTCAGATGAGCAAGCCAAGTTCTGGCCTCAATTATTGCATTGGTTTTCACTGCAGATTTAATTTCTGTTCGAGATCTGAATTCTGTCCAGTGTAAAACCAACTGGTTTTACTACTGGTGCCTGGAAGGAACAAGCTATCTTACAGGGAGTAGCAAATACAGCTATGAAAGCTGTCAGCATCCATCAGATGGATAAATTTTAAATCTGAGAGTGCAGCTAGTTAGAAATTTGCATTTAAAAAGAGGGGGCAGTGCTTTAAGCATAGGGATGCAAAGGCATGAAAAGCATATTTACTGATTTCACCTAAGAGTTTTGGAGCAATCAGATGGACTCTCTGTGAGGAAGACTGCTTACAGTGCAGATGAAAGGCACTAACACATCTGTGCTTGTACAAATGTCTGCAGTGAGTCAGACAGACTACACTACACTGTGTGGCAGGCTCTGGCCACGTGCTACCATGAAACTCCTCTGGCTATGGCAAAGTCTCCTGGGAGCTGCTATCAGAGTGATACGCTATGGAGAGGACAATCACAGGTTATCCTCCTGCTGTCCTCAGGCCCTAGGTCCTCTTGAAAGCTGGCTTTGGCCACAAATGTTCACCATTCCTTGACCTCAGTGGGTCCTTTTTTAGCCTTGGTAATTCACACAAGCTAAGGAAGTGTTAATTGATGAGTCTGGAGTTATTTTAGATCGCTATTATTCCTGCTGACAGTGTTTCAGCCAAGTGTTGACAGTACTTTCAGCTGTAGGGTTGCTATAGAGTGGAATCCATTACTCTTTTCAGGGAGGTCCTAGGAACACTACTAGGCTTTCTCTGGTGGAGAGCTACTGATCCTGCTATCCTGCTCAAAACTCCTGCCAGATCACTCGGAGGGTTACTGGGGAGGCACGTGCTGATGGCTATCTTCTCTTTCTGTTGATGATGCAGATGGATCAGGGTGAGACTGGAGCTCTGATGAAGCTAAGGAACCATTTAGATATGTCTGTGCTTGAAGCAGGATTGAATATGTAAGTAGTGAATATATTACTGAGGAAATTTTCCATGTATTTGTTAGTCAGATTCCTAACTTGGCAGTTGTATTAATACCTCAGCTGCTCCTGGATGCATTTACAGCTATGATGTGGCAAAGAGCTTTGTCCCATGTGCCTCTGTAGAATGGGGTATAGGTCTTTTATAAATGCAGGGTTTCTGAGATTCATTCCCTACATTTGTGTCACTGGGATTAGGCTAGTGTATGTTCTCTCCATGGCACTATGCCAGTCACAAACCGAAGCCCTGGAAGGCTGCAGCTGTCTGCTTGTTATTAATTGAGGGATAGTGCAGAGACCAACATACACTGGTGCTCCAACACCCATACTGTTTTCCTGATACTTTATTCATGGAGCTTAAATTCACACTTCAGTATAAGAAACAGTCAGATTTACTGCTACTGAGATCTCACTTGCAAAGGGTTTACAAAAATACAAAAAGGAGTTTCAACAAATGGCTAATAAGTTGGTAGATACTCTTATGAATCTCAGACCTCATTAGTCTCCCAATTCTAGTGAACCCATGATAATCTTCTGATGTCCCTGCCATCATCCCTAGCACAAACTATACATGTAGTCAAATGGTAGAACAGATGTCGAGAGAGGCTGTGGAATATCCACCCTTCAGGATGCTCTTGACTGAGTAACCTAAGTTGGTTCTGCTTTAAGCAAGTGGCTTAAAGCAAGGGGCTTTCACACATCTCTGAAAGTCCCTTCCAACTGGCATTATTCTATGGTCCTATGATAGATAAATTCTGTCTTCAATATTTACTAAGAATTTACTAATTCTTTATTAATTCTTTCCGACTTGGAGAAGTAGCTCCAGTTGGAAAACTGAGTTCTATGCAATCTGTGGAAGTGGGTGTATGAAATACCTCAGTTAAACTGAGTTTAGATTTACCAGGCAGCTGGAAGGGAGTTTCCCACCAGCAGCTCTAAACTTCCTTCTTTCCTTGACTTGATACCATCAGGGTTTATTGACTTTCAGGTCATAAGGCAAGAACAATTTACTCTCTAAGCTGTACAAGGGAGACATGGGTTGGAGGACCGAGGTCAGCCAATCACAAGCTTAAAAAGGTTTTCTTAGTCATTAAATGGACGATTTTTAATGCTGAGATACATTATGAGGTAATTATACAGTGTATTTTCAGTGTTTGCATGAACATTCAGTATTTATGGTACAAGCAAAACAAGAACTGTGCTAAGCTGGGGTGTGAATATAAAACATGTTCCATGATAACAGCTCTATATTTCCTCTTCATCCAATACAAAGGAATTAAAGACAAGGATAAGAAGGATGCTACCATTCATTTACTATGAAGATAAGAGGAAGCCATGTTAATAAAAAACCACATGTAGTTCTCGTATCTATCCTTGTTTGTGATAATAACAGATGCACTGCAGAATTGGATGCTTAGATGGGGCTTGGAAGTCTGAGTTTCTGTTTCCAGTCCTGCTCACTACCTGAGCTGTTTTCTTCATGTTTATGTGCCTTATCTGAAAAGAACACCCTCTGTAAAGTGTTTTCAGACCCAGTGTTGAAAAGCGGAAAGGTGCATTGAAATAATTTCTTTGCATAGCAGTGTACAAAATGAAAATGTTGATGAAGCAAATCTGTTTTGAAGCCTATATACAAAAATAGGAAAAAAACCCCAAAGATTAACATGTGCTGTATATCTGCATTTAGTATTTATGATAGTTGTTGCTTATATTTAGCAGTTTTGTAGTAGATCATGCAGCGCAATGTCCTGACAAGACCAAAAGCTTTACAGCATACTTGGGAGGGGTAAGAGACTCATAACTACAGTATTTACTTTTGATGGGAGAAAGAATCCACCTGGATTAGATGGCTCTGGAATTACATAAGGCATTTCTGATCACACTCGAACCTTTCTTTTTCTCCAAAGAGCAGTTGTGCACAAAGTCATACATAGAAAAAATAATGAAGAAATAAGCAGTAACACACAGGATGGAGTGTTACATTCTTACCACTTCAACAGAAATACTAATACTAGTATTGCTTTTATTATGCTTGCCAGCTGTACCCTCATGAAGGAACATAAAACTCATCCTTTTGAGGTATTTTTAGGGATATTGGCTAAGCTTGATGAACTATCTAGAATGCTACTAGACTTGCCTTCTAGATAAGAAGAAAGTATTTTATGTTCTGATGCTCTGAAGATTTCAAGATGGTATGCAAGTGGTTAAAGTTTTTAGTTTAATTCCAAGGAAGTAAGAAACTTCAGGTGGTCATGGAAGAAAGATTTAAACAAACTGACAATCTGTCTTTAAATAATCAGAGAATTTCCCTAGAGAGTATGTAGTTCCCCAGTCACTACCCTGAAATATTATTTTCATAGTTACAAAGCACCATGCAAATCCATCCTACTAAATAGATACTAGTGATCATTATTATTTAACAGCCTAACAGGTGGAGCTTAGAGCAGTGAGCACTTTCCTTTAATATGTAGTGTGCCATAATGTTTTACTTGTTCTTAAAATTAAATGGTCAGAATATGTTAATCACAAAAGTTAGTCTACAGTGTCTTCCGGGTAAGTGCTAATGATTGCTTAATGTGCCCTGAAGACAAAAATCTTGGTTTTGCAGTATAAAAATTCAGTGTTATTCTGGAAAAGACCGTGCCCTTGGCTGTTAAATGTCACATGCAATATTCAGAATATGCACTAAGCAGAACAGGGCAAATACAACACATGCAGTACCGTATGCTACTTGATCTTTACAATTTCTGCCTCGTTAATTGTGCTGATGCACACAACTACAAATAGGGCAGATTTTAACACGCTAGTTCACACCTGTGAATTACTTTCAAAGGGAATCTGAGATATTTTATAACATGTGTGAGGGTATATGCTAGTTAGATGACAGACACTGGGAGAAAATGAATGGAACATTACTCAGTTTCTCTCTAAATGGCTAGAGTCTTCTGAAGATGACAGTGACAGGAGAACAAAGTGTATGAATCACCTGTACATCTCCTACATTTTGCTGGAATTCTTCCTTACTCAGACGAGCACTCTGAGGTGTTTAGTGAATTTCTCTGATGGCCACATTACTGAAGATAATAAAAATGTCTGAAATCTTTCCATTTTCAGTCGTTTGGTGGTGTACTTTCCTATTTACTTTCTTATTTTTAAACCCTTCATAATACTACACATATTAACCATGGAGAGTCCTGTCCAAGTTAATAAGCTCTTCAGTTTTGTGTAAGGATCATAACTGCATTTTTTCTTCAAACGCAAAAATCTATTTGGCTTCAGGTTTTTTACGGCAGATTCTCAGGGAGGAAAGAGATTTTTCCCCCAGAGTTCGTACTTGATGATTTAGGTTTTTTCCCCTGTCTAATGCCTGTCTAGTTACAGGATTCATAGGTCAGCAACATGAAATCAAATTATGTAAGTGGTTATGGGCACTGTTCAATGAATGGAATCCTCTGATAATCTACATAAACTGCATGTACTGTGAAAAATTTACAATTCTGAAGAATTAGAGCCTGAAATAGTTTGTTATTTGTAACAGTATAAAGTACCGAAAACTTCTGATACATGAGAGTGAGATGCACTTCATAGTTCATTCACACACCAGAACTCCTTCTCCATCAGTTGGTCACCGTAACTTTCATAAAACTACAGAGTTTTTAATCCACTGTTTTAAAGAAAAAGCTGATAATGTCCTGTTCATCAGATGTTCTAATAACAGTGAAAGAGAGTCTGCATGTTCAAGCTTGAGCTTTCTAGCAATTTAGGTGTTATATTGTGTAGTATAAAAATAAAAAATACAAAACTATTAAAATGATACTGAACGTGAATGACATATGATACTACAACATTTTTTCAATGTCACCAAAGTTTTCTGTTTGTAGGTTTTTGTTGGTGTTTTTTTTTTTTTTTGACAAATAATTATTCTGGGGCTATAAACTTTTGGGGATGTAGTGCCTTGATAACATCCTGAAGAAAAAACCCAAACCCCGGAATTAAACTACAATTCAATCTAGGACAAATTTTATGCATCAAGGCACTGAAGAAGGGCCAATGCCTCTTCTATTTAAGAGGAACCTATCTATGCTCCTTTTCAGTATGATGGCTCAGACTTTATTATTTGTCTGTCATGACATGACATACAGGCTCACAGATTCACAGATTTGAAGACTAGAAGGGACAGTTACATCCACTTAGCCTGTCTTGGGTTACACAGGAATGCTTTTCATTCAGCAGTTCTGCACCAGGTCCCAAATTCTGGTTTAGCTGCACCACATCTATTTGAAAACCATCATATCTTAATTTGAAGTGACTCACAGAAAGCACACATTGCTGTTAGGGAATCCTTCTCAATGCCCCAAATAAAATGCTCTAACCTTACTCTTAAAAAGTGCATCTCATTTCTAATTTCTGAAGGATAAACTTCCAGTCACCGTTGCCTGTTGTACCTGTTAACTAATTTAATTTTCAAACCTTAAATCCTGTGGTTTGTAGCTAACTGAACAGATGGCCTCCAAATTTCTTTAAATTTTGTAAAATTTGGGTGCTACTGGATGGTACTGTCTAAAATTTTGTAGCTGCTTTGGAAGCCATATTCTAAAAATATATTGTAAGTGTTAGGGTTCATCACTTGTGTTTAAAGTTCAAATTTACATTACTTCATATAATTTAGAGGGAGAACAATTTTATGAAGTACAGGACTATAATAACTGCATTCATCAGTTCAATATAAGTCACTTACATTCTTTGTTTTATTGCTTAGAAAAATAATGAACTTCTTAAAGAAGGTACAATTTTGACAAAAGAGAAAGGAAAAATTAAATGTAAGGAAGATGTGCAGTGTTCAGTTCTGTGCCCTGGTTTGATTCCTGCTATGCAAAAAGTTTACTACTTATTGTCTCAAATCTGTACCCACGTGTTCAGTCATATGGAGAAAGAGAACAGATTTCCCTGTGCTATACAGGATCATTGCATACCACTATATAATTACCCACATCTGTCTACAAACTGCTTTACATCGGCATAAATCTATATCCATTCTGAAACAAGACAACAATATCCTCATTTGTCTGTGAAAAACTGAAGTGCTAAATATTAATTTGAATTTATTTAGATACTACATAATACATACTACTACATGAGTGAAAAACCTTAGAAAGATGCCACGAAAGTTACATGTGCTGTAAAATTGTAATAATATACATTTGAAAAAAAAAAAAAAGAATTTGTAAGTGTTTGGGTTTTTTAAAACCACATGCCATGAATTCAAAAGTGCTAATTAAACAAATTAAACCAGAACACTTCAGGAATGTTCTGAAAGCAGGCACATAAAGCACTAATCAAATGCAAGAAAAGAATTTAAATACCTTGAGCTTACTGGTTTGTACATTTTCTTTACCATATCAAGTCTTTTATCCAAAGGATTAGTATCTTTTGGATACACAGACCCCAAAGTAAGAAATGAGTTGGCTTTGCTGAGTTGAGAAACCATTCACTAGCACAAGTGATTCACCATAAACTGTGTTGTGGGAAATAAAGAAATAACAGCATTTTCTTCTCAACCTCAAACTTGTTAAATAGTTTGTTGAGACTATTGGGGTATGTAAAAGAACTGCTGTCACTTCAGAGCAGACAGTGAACCAGAAATTACATGTTTTCTCAAATGAAATTCACAACTAATGAGTCAATTCCTACTAAAACAACTCAGTTCTGCATTTCAGAGATCAGGGAACTCCATGGGGTAAATTCAGTCAGTCATTTGCATTAGCAGTAGATGAGCTCACCGGTCCAGGGCAGCAGAGTATGAGTGAGATTTTCACTCTCTGATGAAAGTACAGAAGCTACACTTCCCTGTCCTTCTGCAGCCCACAAGGAAGCTGTACACATTGAGCTTCATTCTGAAGCCAAGTTTTCTGTGGACAACCTGCCTAATTTTCCAGGGTTTCCTATGCATGGAGGCAGCAGAGAGAGGCAGTGGGGTGCTAGAGAGCCAGAGACAGGCAGCAGGGGTCGCAGGGCTGCAGATGACTTCCTAAAGACAAGGCCAGCAACACCCAGGGAAATTCCACTAGCAGCAGAAAGGGAAAGGATGGGAAGAGCATGGCGCAGGGTTGGCCATGTAAGTGCCTTAAAGCCTTCAGAGTAAAACAAGAGGTTAGGAATTAGGAATGATCTTGAAATCACTGTACATATTGCCTAAATTATAGTCCCTGTTGGTGAAGGGACTGACTTATCCATATGTCACATGGGAGATTTACCACCTTCTTGAGCTACACACACGCACTAATGAGCAGCACAAATCTATCATAAGGCAAGGTACAACAGTCCTGTTGTGTGCTAGGATGCCTTAATTTTCGTGAAAGAGAGCCACAACATTTTGCACCATGAGCATTGTAGAAAGTTATGAGTATGTCCACTTCAGGGCCAGACACTCAGATGCCTTTTAGTTTTAGATACCTGAAATCCTTTTCAAATAGCTTCATTAAAAAGGAAGGGAAACACAGCTTTATGGAATAGCAGAATAGCGTTAATTTTTTTCCATATACATAAATGATTTTCCTGTATTTTCCTGTAAGTGACAGGAGAACCCAGCATATCAGACATTTTCCTAACCATGTGAGTCAAAAGCTATAGATTTTGTCTTAGCAGAAGTCACAAAGCATTACTCCACTGACAGATTCTGGTATGTTATTTAAACAGTGCTATACTCATAGTGCACAACCAAATCTCTTCAGCGCTGTATGAGTAAGGTCAACTTGGTTAGTTGAAGTTCCGTTTTTTAAATGACTTTTACAAAAATATTTAGCCCTAGGGCTTTTAATTTTCTTGGTATATCTGCAGTATTTCTCGTCTTTTGGTATTAAAGCACCCTGGAGTAATTTTATAAAAGTAATTTCTGTGTGTTCCAAAGCAGACTGTCCAAGAATATATAATTTACAATGCTCATCTATTAATAGAACTGGTGTAGCCAGAAAATTGTGTGATAATACTTTTCTTTTAAAATGATACCAGTTCAACACCCTCAGTGATTTTTAGGTTTTTAAGGTGAATTTTTTTTTTTTTTTTGCAGAGGTGGCCTGAGAGTTTGCTTGCTGTCTTGAGTCTTTTGTGCAGCTCATTTTCAGTCCTAACCACCATGGGAAGTAGGTGTGAGAAACAATTTCCAAAATCAACCTTTAACTTTTGGGGCAGAGGATGAGAACCCTGCTCATTTAAGACAGTCTATTCAGATAATGAATTCCCTTTGATGACAGTGATGATACGATGTGGGTGACTATGATGAGGAGTTGATAGCCATGATTGTAGAATTAGTAACTTAAGATATCTCCTTCCATCCTGCTTTGCTAAAAGTGAGATAAATGGCACTGCAATGAATTTTGCCCTTTGAAGGTCAGTGTCCATACTGCACATGAAACAAATCCTTGCCATTCATGTCTTACAAGAACCATACTAACATTCATGAATGTTTCAGCTTTAATCATGTGATGATTTTGGTCAAAAATGCCGATTCCTTACCTTCTGTGGGTTACTTCACCAAGCAAATCAGTTTGTTTCTACATGGGCACAAACCTCCAAGACTTCTATGAACATGGTGACCTGGGCAGTGGAAGCCATGTGCAGTACAATGTCATTTAAGCTCTGTTTAGAGAAGTCTGATCAACTTGATGCTGAAACCAGCTGCTGAAGCGGGTGAGCTACTTACACAAGGGTTGCTGATTTCGCTGATTCTGGTATAGTATAGAACTATGCAGTTTTTTAGAGCTCTACAGTGCACAAGGCTCAAAGGTCAGCCTGAGGGCACTGTGTTGCAGGACTGAGAACACCAAAGAAACTCTCAGTCCTATATAGGATTTATTAAGCTCATTAAAATAACACCCAGTCCTAAATGAGCCACAGCTTTACTTTTCTCTGTTGTGGCTCTTGAAGCTCAGAGAGTGTGACTCCTTCACACAATAGCAGCAAGAAGCCACAGATTGAAAGCAGCTGCCACCATGTTTGCAAAGGGTGCTCTTTAATAGTCTGCAGTTTCTGTCCCAGAAGTGCTGCAGCTACCGGTTTAACCATTCAGAGACGTCTTTGAGTCAGAGGTTCAAGTAACCTTCTCAGAAATGGAGCTAAAGACTAGTCACTTCAAAAGAAGGAAAAAACCAACAAAGCAAAACTGACTGTACAACAGCTTTGGTTGAGCCTCTGTTTCCCTCAGTTACATGGTATCTGCCGCTGCAAAGCCCTACCACACTAGTGTATAATCAGAGGAGAAACGGAAAGGTATGTCTTGCTATCTATCAGTTCTCCTGTGAGATCTAAGGCTTATCACACAGTTCCTCTGCTAACCCTGAGGCTTACTTCTCAAGTACTTTCCAAATCTTAAATAAGTAATATATCAAATACTAAATATCTGTAGGCAATCCCCAGATATCCCCTCGAAGCCTGTAAAAGCATATGCATTTAAGTACACAGCCAAAACATACCTTTGTGATTCTCAGTACTAAACAACTTCCTCAGTACCTAACCCTCCACTTTGAAAGATCATTTGAAGGATCATCTGCCATTACACTGCAGCTTTTGATTTCCAAAGAAGCCTGTGATCTTGGAATGGCTGCCTCTTGGTGGTAAGAGGAACAACAGCAGCTGGACATGAAGAAAGATGTTTAGGGAAAGTTCTGTTAGAGCTGTTTTCAGCTGCACAAAACCCTAGAATTAATAAGGGAATCTAGAAATTTTACAGAAGTGTTAAGGCAGAAATTATTTCAGCTACCTAAGGAACTCTGCCTTGTGCATAAAACAGCATTAAAGAATCTTGTCCTGGTTTGTCAACTGCACTTTGCTCACATATAGGCTGTAGAAAATCAAGGGGTGTATACTCTAAGATACAAAAGCAATGTAGATTGCCTAGCCAAAATAAAAGAGTCCTTTACACAACTGATCAGTAAGGAAGACTTTTTTTCCCCCTGTATACTAAGTAGGCTACAAGAGCAGCAGTTAATAGCAGGGGAGGAAAGCTGTACAAATAGAATGTCCAGTTCACATTGTAAGATTTGCCTTTGTCTTCTAAACAGGTTGTCAGTGGTATTTGCTGTAAGTGGATGAAGCACAAAAAATAACAGCAGCACCGTTGCAGAACGATTCAAATCACAGCCCACAGCAGCTTTTAAATAAGTGGTAACCACGCACGCACTGCAATACTTGATACCACTTCTAAGACTGAGAAATGTGGTATCACTGGTGCTCACTAGAAATACTGTAAGTAACGTCATATCAGAAAGCCAAAGTGTATGATGGTCAAACAACGTGGGAAAAAGATCTGGCATCCTTTGTGGTGCACATGACAAAGCTGATGCTACTCAACTGGAACGAATAGCAGTCTTCTATCCATTCTTCTTGAGCTTTTCTGAGGTAGCAAGAACACCAGTTTATGTAAAATCATGAACTACAACAGGCAGTCCACGGTAGGGCCATGCTGTTCTCGGATGAACATGCACTCTTAGTGTAACAAAAGGTTGGTGAGAAAAATAATCCAAAGCTTCTGATGTGTACAATGAAAAACAAAGGGTGTCTTCCATGGAGCTTGGAATTTTTGTTACCTTGATACGACTGATAAATGCCATACAACGTATTGTTTGCTTAGGCTTTAGTCAGCAGGGAGAGATGACCAGGCTACCTTGGCACTGCTGTGTAAGTTTGTGAGCTGATGCAAGCGCAAGTGCACGTGAGTGCATGGGAAAGGCAGCTGAAGTCATTCATGGCTGGTGAGAAGGCAGTGGGGAAGACAGCAGGAGGGCAATAGATGAGTCTTCTTGCAATGGCCTCTGAAATGGTCCTTAGGGAATGAGGACGCAGGAGGAGCAGAGCACTGAGACTCCTTAGCTGCCGCCAGCCTACCTGCCGTGTAGTCTGCTGGTGAATTAATACCTCAGCCTCTCTAAAAGTACCAATATGTCAGCATTATGTACAAAATGCTTCAGCAGGTCCTAAACCAAAGGAAAGTTAGAGATGGAGATGATCCAAATCAACCAAGCTCTGAAAGCACTGCTCAGCCCTATGATGCGAAACAACTTTGCTCTGAAAGACCCTAATTCCCACAGCTAACTGACAATTGTCATTCTTGACACCAAGAGGCAAATAAAACGTAGCCGCGAGAAGGCCATAAAAGCTGGCTGCAGGCCTCACCCTTTTTATTTTATTAAGAAACATAAAGAGTTTCTGTGGGTGTAAAGTAAAAGAGCCACTATTTCCACTGTATATGTAAAAATACATCATCAAATACAGCTTTCTCTGGTGTTTCTGTTGCATCTTTAGTGTATCATCAGTGCACAGATGATTAGGGCTTCTATTGTACGTAAGGCATTAGCAAGCCATTAAGGTAAGTAACGGGAACATTCAGGGTTACTAGATTTTGTGGTCTGCATTGCCTATTTCTTATTTAATTGCCTGTCTTACACTTCGTTTTTATATCTAGAGACAGAAAAACAGTCACTTTGCATTTCCACTGTAAAAACTAAAAAGAAAAAAAGTAAAAAAAAAATAATTCTCTTCCACTGCTGAAGAGCCAAAGCTGATACCCATGGCTTCTTTCAGTTTCCTGTTATTTTTACCACTGTTTCTATACTAAGGTGTATTTTGCTGACTATACAAGTATTGTATGCTCTTAGGTATTAATCAGCAGCATTTAATAATATTAGGTATATAAGAGTGACTACTTGATAAAACACTGTCAAGTTTCACATCATCTCTACCACCTCCTTTTCTGATGGTTACAGCATGTTGGTTCTAACATTTCAGCACAGAAGAACCAGTGATGATGTTTTACTACACAAGAGTGGAAGCTTTTCACATTTTTGGATTGTAAAAAGCTTAAGTTTTTGTACCCACACTCTATCACAGTCTGACTTCCAGTTACTGCAATTGAATTGTGAAGTTTTAATGCCTCTCAGTAGCCTGCACATATTCCTTCAAGAACTTCCAGATTATTTCCCCTGGAGTCATGTGAAGGCATTTTATTACATAAATGAGGTATTCTATACAATTCCACAGTACTTAATTCGGAATGCACAAAGTCTCCTTCCTTCTCCCTGTATGATTTTGATGCTTTTGTCATATTCTTATTTAATTTGAAGCTATATTGTTAGATGATACCATTGTTGAGCCTAAAAGGTTGCTACATCCTCTGTTTAGGTAGAGCTAATTTCAATCACTTGTCATCAAAGAGGTCTTCTCATGCTGTGTCATCCTGAATTCATGCATTCATGTTTGCACTGTAGTCCACTATTCCACACTCACATTAATGACTAAAAGACTTTGTGATGAACATCTTTGCAGTCTAAGAGTCTCCAAATCCATTTAGGAGCCCAGTAAGCATTACTGTGCATTTTCCTTCCATGTGAACCGCATTTAGCAGCAACTCCACACCATCTTTCCTGTCAGATTTCCTGTACTAAACCACCTGAAACCTGTCTTAAAAACAGTTCTGAAAGACAAATTCATCAGGTGTACTAATGTGATAATGGGATTTTATATTTTGCAAAACAGTCCCTTCTCCAAAATGGGAAATGATTTAATGGTTTAAAAAATATTATTAGAGGAAATTTCAACTGCTTACCATTTAAAGGGAAGTCTATTAGCACAGCCAAGAAAATTTTACAAAGCAGTCTTTAAAAAAACCTATGTAATGTCACACTTTATTTTGTAATCTCTCTCTTCTAATACATAAGCAACACTCTCTTCTTCATGCAGATACCAAAGAACAGTTTACAATACCACTGCTCAATGCAGTGACTGTGAAGTGATGTCAAAAAAACTATTAATTTTGTCTGTGAGAAAAAATTTGACAAGTTGAGCTGGTCAGTTAGAAACGAGACTGCTTATTTTTCAGGGTATTAGTGATCATCAGTTCTGGAAAAACAAATGCCACAATAGCAACCTGAGGGGGTTGTTAAAAATTAGTGTCTTTTTAAAGAATGAATATTCAGGTAAGGCCTTAAAGATTTATAACTGTATCAACAACCCTGTACGGCGTTAAGGAAGCATATGAAGACCATCCAAAAATGTAAATACAGGTAAGTTGTGGATAAATTCTTTCAGATGCTGAAATGCTTTTCTCATATGAGAACGCTCATTTTGTTTGTTAGAAACATTGCATAAATATAACTTTCTAATAACACTGACTCAATCACTTGCCTCATTCCATGCATTAACTCCGTTTTCCAGATTATCCCCTTTACCCCATGAGCTACAGTGATGAGCCAAAACTTGGTTTTTATTATGCATGTTTGATTCAATTCAACTTCATCACTTCCTCCCTCTCCTGTTTGCCCTTACCACCTGTGACATCCTGTTAGCAGTCTAGCCTGGGAGGTCTCTAAAACCACGTTTTCTGTGTTGGAAACTGAACCCACTACTCTAATTTTCCTTTAGTTGCAAGAATACTAACTGCCAATGACTAGCAATTAGAATACCAGAATACAACTTGTAAGGCAAGTATGTTTGTGATATCTGCAGACCGTATCAACGTCTTAGTCAACACCTATGTTTGTTTAATAACTCTAGTAAGTATAAAACTAAGAACTGCCATACAAGGTCGGACTGAAAGTCCATTTAGCTCAACATGTATATTCTAACAGAAATCAGTACTGAATGCTTTAGGAAATGGCATCTATAGAGGAGGTGATGCCCTTGCTCTACTCTCCTGGCTTCTGCGGATTAGCACCTCAAAGATTCTTTCTGTGCTTAAAGGGATCTAACCTCCAAGAAGCTCGTTTACCGTTCTTTGAAACCATATATAGTTCTGGCTTCCACAACATTTCACGGCAGCAAGTTCCAAGATTTCAACAGTGCGAAGAAGTACTTCCTTTGTCTCAGTTATGTGTCTAATAATTTAATTTGCTGCATGTCTTTTCTTGTGCAATGAGAAATAGTATTCATCACTGAATTAACTAATCATCCTCATTTGTCTTTTCCATAGCATTGTATCTCTCTTGATCACTTCTTCTGGAGACAGGAGGCTGTCCCAAGATGTTTTTTCACTGACAGTCATTCCATACTGCGCAAGACCCTGCTGTCTCTTCTTTGCATTACTTCTAGTACTGTGTTCTCCTTGAGGTGGGTGCAGTACTACAAATGTGGAACCACAACAGTGTTCTCCAGTGACATGAAGATGATCATATTCTGTTTAATTCTCAATTCCTTCTTTAATAACACACAAAATTCTGTTTGCCTGCGGTTTACCTCCATTACGCAGTAGTCAGGTCCCATGGACCAGACACCCATTAGGAGCTGGAACATCTTCTGGCTTAGCTGCATCTGAAGGGAGTGTGGTCACTGCTCTCCAAGACAGTTCTGTGGTGCAAACAGAGGTGTGGTAAACGGGGATCACAGGGAGATTCACTTCAAAAGCAGGCACCTGATCCAAACTTAAATACTAATGTGGACAAACCCAGAACTTTCCACAGTGATTTCAAAATCTCTTCTTCTTCAGGGCTCACTGTTATGCATGTATAGTCAGGATTATTTTTCCTTTATTAGCTTGCATTTATAAACACTAAATTTCAGCTGCTGTCATCCAGTTCTTCATTGTCAACCTTTCTCTTGACAATGGTAACAATAATCCAGAAGTTATCAGCAGTAAGTGTAATTATTTTCAGATAATTAATGACTCGGCTGTACGGCACAAATCCCAGCACTGATGTTTGGAAACTCTTATCACAGCCTCACCTTCATTCCTTCTTTTCTGTGAATCAGGTAGCCTAAGAGATGACCAGTCCTTCTGGACCACAGCTCATGAGCAGCTGCTCCTGTGGGATCTTACAAGAAGGGCTTTTGAAAACTCATTTACACAAGCCAGAGCTATACTAAGAGTTCTGTGGGATGTGCCTTTCCTCTAAAAATTAGTGTTAACTCTTCTCCAAATCAAGACATGTTCACATAAATCTACTGATTCTATTTCTATTTATAGGTACTACTAATTTGCGTACCATAGAGTTCAGACTTAGGGGTATGTAGTCCCTTGTATCCCTTCTTAATCCACTGGGTGCTGAGCACACGTAAGTGCTTACATTATTCTAAGATGATTTAACATAACCCCCACAAAATCTAACTAAATGCAGTGAAGTGCCTTATGGAGGAAAATACACTCCTTGTTCCTGTTTTGTCCCTCTGAATGAATGGGCTGCAAGTTTTGTGGGTAGTCTGTGACAAATCTAGCAAAGCCCAAGCAGGGCAACTGCTATTTTTCAAGGAAAAGTGTCCTTTCGACTAAGTTTTCAATGCTGGTTTTGTTTTAGTGTTTTGTTGTAGTCTACTGATCATGCTGCTACCCTTTACAATTTTGCGAGCATCAACCTATTTCCCCTTCTTTGGTGAGCCACCAAGAATAGTAACTTTTTCCTACACAGGTCAATCATATCAACTTCTTGTGAAAGCTTCTAAAGACTTACTAGATCGGCAACAACATTTTATGTTATGACTCATAATGAGGTAGTATTGAAATTCTTTCAGAATCTACATTTTCTTTGTGTGACAGAAGAAATCAGATTGAAGTGGATTCCTCTTCAGCTTTCCAAGATTACCAGTTGTCCTGGGTTCAGCAGCAGCAGTCATTTTTTCTTCTTCTTAGTAGCTGCTGCAGCACTGTGTTTTTGACTTTCGGCCTAGGAACGGAGCTGATAACACAGATGTTTAGACTGACCAAGGACTTTCTGAGTCTCATGCTCTGCCAGGGAGGAGGAGAAGCCGGGAGGAAGCGGGGACAGGACACCTGACCCAAACTAGCCAAAGAGGTATTCCATACCACAGCACGTCATGCCCAGGAGGTAGAACGGAGAGTCCCCAGAAGGGCACGTCCTCTTTTCGGTCGGGCTCTCTTTTCCGGCGAGCGGTATCGTATTCTCTTCCCTTGTTATTTCTCTTATCATTATTATTATTAGTGGTAGCAGTAGTGATTTGTGTTATACCTTAGTTATTAAACTGTTCTTATCTCAACCCGTGGGAGTTGCATTCTTTTGATTCTCCTCCCTGTTCCTCCAGAAGCGGAGGGAAGAAAGGTGGGGGGGGGAGTGGACTTCATGGTTCTGATTTACGGCCTGGGCTTAAACCACGACACCAGTCTAAAGTTTTGATAATAAACACAGAATGCGACACTGTTATTCAACAGGCAAAAAGGATGATTTTCTTCTTGTCAAAACCAGAATACTCTTATTTGCATGAATGTAAAGTGAGACAGCATTAACATGCCCCACTACTAGTCACCCTACATTCCAAATATTTCACTTTAAATTGTTTGACACATTATATTGTTGTAACAGTTTTAACAGGAGTTAACTATTTAATTAATCTTTTTTTGCCAGTGACCAGATGCCACTGTCATAAAATGTGCTGCAGATATTGTCTGAAAAATATATGGGTAGAGAGGAACAACTCTGATGAAAATGCACACACATAGAGCCAAGAAACTGCAGTACTGCTGAAAGTCAAACAAACAGACAAAGAAATGATGGTCAACATAGCTAGCCATCACAATCACTCTTTTGATTAAAAAAAAAATAATAAAAAAATAGCCAATTTCTTTCAATATTAGACCACATTTAAATTTTGCCATTATTGAACAGTCTCATCTCTTTTAACTTTCACAAAAAATTACTGAACAATGAGCCCGAAGTAAAGCACTACATTTGTCATTCAGAAAGTGTTACAAATATTCTTATCATTTTAATCTTCGGACAGGTATGAACCCTGAACCTGGGCAACAAAGGGAAGCATGTTCAGTTCAGTGTCTTTGGTGGTGAGAAAGTCTTCACTGCAAATGTTTAGGCTTTCTAGAGTGGTACAGAGTGTGTTTTCAGTAGCCATTCCAAGCAGGAGTATGCTTACGACATATATTTAGAGATAAATTACCCCTGATTCAGATAAAACACTTCATCAGGATTGTAAAAGAACTGTAACATGCATAAGAAATCAAATGGTTTTCAGTACCCCAAAATATGCCCAGCAGTTTAGAGTGCAATGAGGAAGCTGGAATCGTGGTAACAAAATGACGTTGTAGGTAAACAAGACAGTCATTATGTGCATTGTAATGTTCCATATGCGGCTCGACACTGGAATTTCTTAGTAAGATAATGAATATTGCCAGAGTTATCCAATTACGCTTTTGAAACTCGCTCAGGATCTTTAATTTAGGCAATTTCAAGACCCAGGCAGAGGACACTCAGGTTAACTCTTTGTTATTGGCTTTATATCTCAATTTAACCTATTGTCCAGATAACCACGCAGTTTATTATTCTTCTTGGCCAGAACACTGCAAATCACACCTAAATTGGAATATAGTGCTGAAAACTTTCATCAGGCAACAAGATTTCTGGATTTCTAGTGATTGAGTAACACTGCTCACACGTTACTGCATTTTGAGGATAGTTGTCTACTAAATACGGATTTTGATAACAGATCAATGACAATGAATATATGAATAGCTGACTTTTTGAAATAGTTGTTAGTAAAGCTTTTCCACTAAAAGAAAACTAAGATGTTAATTACAGATGACCAGGTGCTTAGCGGGTGGGAACAAGCCTGGTAGTACTGAAATCGGCATCACAGCTGTACCTTGCCATTCTACAGAAGCAGGTGCTTGACTCTGTTCTATATTCCCCAGATCCTACTTCAACAGCAGACTGTTCTCTGCTTGTGAAATCAGTCTTGCTCCTTCACCATGGAACCGTTACAGCAATACAGGTTAATTTAACCAGAGAAATAACACCATTTACTTAAATATAACATCTTGCAAGTCACCTCTCTCTTAGAAGATACATGGGTGAAATATTTCAAAAATAGATTTCTGCGTTCGAGTTCAATAAGCGGGTGTAAGTATGTATCTTTCCTAAAACGTGGCTCCATTGACAGGCAAGATGGAAAGCCACAATGCTCAACAACTTGCATTTCCTTCCTTTGTGAAACAGGAATTCTTTTCTAAACTTTGCACCTGCAAATCAAACCTAGCTCAGTTGTGTTCTCTCCCATCTATGTGTTTCCACATGTAACAGGGATTCAGCAGGCCAAGAAAGTGCCATTATTATCTTCAAGTTTTGACTTTGCTGGTACCTGAGAACACGTACAAAAGGGAGATGTTGGAACTCCTCTGGAAATACACTGCCTTTCTAGTGGACCACATGAGCCAAAATAAACCGCAGCTAGCTCTTATACAGCTGCATAAACAGACTAAGATTTAATTGGAACCTGTCACTATGGTGGACAAGTCTTCCATCCATGGGCTTGTATCATTTCAGTGAGAAGATGTCACTTTTAAAAACTTTTCATCTTTTCATCAAAAAGCAACACTTCAGTGCAAAAACTGCTGAGTTTTAAAGACTGATTTTATTATTGTGATCCAAAAATACACGAGACATTCCCTTTCACACATTTAGTTATAATCTGTAGATCACTTACCTAAGGTGTTGCAATATAATCAGAACCAATGTTAAAATAAGACTTAAATTTCAACATCGTCATCCCTGAATGTCTAACTGTGTTCATTGTATGTAAACCCCCAAAATATTAAACAAGAAAAGCATCAGTTTCATGAGCACCTCTGTGTTACTGATAATGGATTCATATATTCATTAATAAAGTGGAGTTTTATTGCAGTAAATGGGATGCTTTGTGCTAGGAAAAAGTTAGATGCACTGTCCATATTGAATTTTTTTTTCCCTTCCAAAGCCATCTCATAACTTTTAATACCAGAGCGTTTGAGAGAGAACTACTTGGGTTCAGATACTGTGAGAACTAAATTATACATGGAAAATACAAATATTACTTCAAATTACTGACAACAACTTTAATGTTAATCAACAAACTTGGTATTTATAAGTAAATATAGTACCCTTTCTGTTTGTTAACAAAATGAAGGAGGATTTCCTATCACTGCAGCCAACAATGTATTTGAATTATAAATCAAATCAGGACTGCCTTCCTGAACGCCACTGTGTTACTCCCAAAAGGCCCTTTTGTCAATCCCTTATTTTCAGTTTGTTATTTCTAAGGAATATGCACCATAGTTCTTTATTATTTAACAGGTTACCTCTTATGAGAAAAATTCCATGACTCTCTCACCCACTCAGAAAAGCCTGAAGTCATAAGCACATGGAAGTTAAGCAAAGCCAAACTAGTACTTTCTATGGCCTGCAATTTACACTAAAATATATACAGCAGTCCTTACTGTTAATTTTAAGGAAAAAAAAACCCCATTGCTTGAAAATAAAGCTTCAAAACTAACACCTACCTTCTATCACATAATGGAAGCAATTATCTTCGGATGTAAAGCTTCTTGGTTCTAATACACGTATCTAGAACTGACTACCAGTAAACACAGCACAATGGGTGTTCTTTTGCTTCTAGAGTAAATTGCTACCTGTTTCACAGCTCTAAAAGAAATATAATAGGAGGCTTTTCAGATTGTTAGAAGCCATTTCTAACTAGAAAAAGGCACTTAGTAAACCAAACACTGAGTTTGGTATTTTGTCTGAGATCTTATTTTGCTTCAACGTAAAGATATAAATTGAATTTAAGTTTAAAAGGCTGAAAGGCCTTTTAAAATAACACAGCAGTAGAAAATAAATGAACTGACAGGATAAATATGCACATCAATTTCCAAAACTTAAAATATTATGCTTAAGTTTCTTCGAGTGCCATCAAAACAGAAGTTAGTATAGGTAATACACACTGCACTTTTTAATGTGCTTTACCACGGCTCCTAGATCATGACTGGCTTAAACAAAATAATTTTGCAGTATTAAATACTCCAAATTGCAGAGCTAATTATTGTCTTATTTGCTGAAGTTCTGTAAGAATCCTTGAAAGACTCGGATATTACTAATGGAGTTGAAGGGCAGTCGAAGGGGAGTGTAGTACACCTCTGGAATGCCACCGTAAGTCCCAAATTATTTATTTATACCAACAGCCCCAAATTATTTATATTACACCAACAGACTCAAATTATTTCCAGCTAAAATCCTGGAACTGTTTAATGGTCATCCTGCCATCCACATCATGTTTTACTTCTTCAAGAGGAGAGAAAAGAGCAAGCAAGCAAGGTATCAGCTCTGAAAGCACAACACACTTTATCTCACGTGTTAACTGGTGTGGGACATCACACCTACCTGGAAGAGCTTCTTTCTACCAAGTCCCTTTCATGCAGTTGGTTTTCTGGGATGGAAAGCAGCAGGGAGGCAAAGCTGAGCCATTTTTTAAATGAAGCTACTACCATCTATACACTTGCCACCTATCACATATACAAACTCTTCAGCTTTCTAGATACTTCTTCTGTCCTCTGTCATCAAGAATGTCACAAGTGTAAATGCAAACTGTAGATCGATTGATAAGCAAAGCCTTGCACACGCCTCTTCCCACAAGTCCAACACGCAGATGTAGATTTTACACCATGACCAGCTGAGAAAGTCATATTCCAAAAACCTCACACAACAAGAAATGAACAGCCATACCTCTTTCACTTACCTGTCCTGGTGGATACTATCCTTCTGTATCATACAATGATAAAGAAAAGTAGTTCAAATGGAGTAACAAAGAAAGGAAGTGTGATTCAGAGGCTTTGAAATATAGCACTAAAAATTCACATTCATCCATTCAAATGCCTGCAGTGTCTGCGCCTAAAAACTGACTGCCAAGTGGGTTGAACGAATGCTCTCCCACAGAAACCCTACATGCCAGGTTACTACTTGAGTAATGTCACTTGCAAACCATGTAGTAGTGCACTCAATGCACAGCCCACATCCAAGTTTCAAACATCCACTGTCTTAAAATAACACAAAGATCATAAAAAAAGCAGAATTTGTTAACAATTAGTAAAAGAGTAAACCAGCATGGCTACCATTAGCTTGAGAGATACTAGTTTTACTTCTTTCTAGAACTAATCACAACATTTGAAGAAAATTTGGGCAATACCAGGTGAAGATCCTCCACATAAAACTGTATCGTTAACATTTCTGGGTCAAAATTGTTCTTCACAGAGCTCCCACCAGCTATTGCAGAGTCACAACAGCAATATAGCTGACATGCAATATCTTTAAAATGCAAAGTAGTATGACAGATACTGCAAAATGGTGGGGAAAAGGTCAATGACATATTCAAATCATCACATACTTCTGATAATTTAGCACCACGCAGGAAAGTGTAAGCACTGTTCAAAGTAACTGTGTGTCCCACACAGCAAAATACAGTCCTAACAGAGCAATGACATTGCTTAACTATGACCTTTGTTAAAGACTTTGAAACACCATGACAAAGTAATCACTGTCTATGCGAAATCTGCCAGATATTCTACTTCTTGCACTTAAGACCCTACAACTGATCATCAAATGGAGACTAAATCCAGCCATGTCCAACCAACTGCAGCAGCAGTTCCACACCCAAGCACACCCTGATGGCTGAGCAGTGCCTAGTCCTTGGCACACAGTTCCAACCAGATAGGGATAGTTTCTGTCCTAGCCCTCAAACTGTGTGCTCCGGATGACCACAACACGAACGGCTGTTTCTGCAGGAACCATGGAGTCTGAGAAGGTGCTCCACATCGACAGCCGTTGGATGTCCAGTAATATTTGGGCTTTTCAAATGGTAGACTTCCACCCCGGTTCCACTTAAGCTTTCACTTACTAGCTGTATACTTAAACACCAGGATCTTCTGTCTTATTTTTAATCTCTACTTTCTCCTTTCTCTTCTCTGGCACGGCAAGAGCAGCTTGACTTGCTCCCAGTTTGGGCATTAGAACTGGGTGCCCGAGGTCAAAATTCGGCAGTGTCTCACGACTGCCTACCAGCTCCTGCCTTCAATCCCCTCCTCCGACTGGACCCCGATGCGCCGCCGGGCTCCCCGCGGGGCACTGCACGCCGGGCTGCAGGGGGCAGGCACCGGCCCCACCTCGCACCCCAGGGCCGCCCGGCCGCACCGCAGCGGGGTCCCCGCCAAACTTTGCCGCCCGGCGCGGCGCGGTGCTGTCCGAAGTGGTGCTGGGGGCCCGGCCCGGCCGCCGTCCCCCCGGACTGGAGGTGAAGCAACCTGGCGCCGGCTCCTGCACTTTGCACAGCGGGCGCAGAGCCGCCTCCATCCCTGCGCCTCCCGGCAGCGCTAAGGCGCATTTTTTCGCACTAATCTGCACATTCAGCACGTCCAGAGCGCCTATGACTTTACCTGGACTTTCTCCACTCTCCGGGCTCATCACACCGCGATCGCCTCCCCATCCTACCGCTAACTCTAGCTCTCCTTCACTCCTTCCTCCTTCTGTCTTGCAAGGCCTGCTAAGATCAAGCCCGATGGAAAGTACAGAGAGAAAGAAAAAAGAGAGAGGCAGAGGGAAGGAAGGGCAGCCGCTCCATCCCTCCCTCCCCCCCCACCCGGCGAACACGCCAGCCCTTTTACCCCCACCCCAGCCCTTCCCTCGGCGATTTCCTCTGCTCTTCGGCAACTAGAAGGGCTCGGAGCAGCGGCTCCCAGCCACGGCACCGCTGCCCTCCGCGCTGCCCGGCTGGCGCCCCCCCCCCCCCGCCGCCCGCCAGCCCCGCGATCCCCCGCTACCTCGTAAAGGTCCCCTGAAGCCATGCTGTGTTGCGGGACTGGGCTCCTCCGCGCCGTCTCCCTCTCTCCACCTCTCCCGCTCCCCCACTCGCTCTGTTGAGTAAACTGTGTTTTGCAGAATGACAGGCTTTGGGGCTGGCTGTGCGCAGAATCAGAGGCGAGCAGAGGCAGAGGCAGGCGGCGGGGCTGGCGTAACCAGCAGCAGCTCGGGCGCACAGCGCCGGGAGCCGCGTCTCCCTCGCGGCAGCGGGGCCTGTGCTGCCCCCCTCACCGCCACACACACCCTTCCCGCCAACACCGTCACCGCCCTCCGGGGCGGGAGGGGGGAGACACACGGCGGGGACCTGGATCGGGACGGGTACCCCCGCGCCCTCCGGCAGGGAAAGTCCCGGGGCCGCTCGGAGGGCGGCCTCCTTCCACGCCCCGCTCCGAGCCGGGAGCGCTTCAAACTCTTTACGCGGCCAAAATACATAAATAAAAAATTGATAATAATAATAATAAAAATTAAAGGGGGGGCGGAGGGAAGCAGCGGCCGCGCGGCAGGGAGGGCCGCGCCGCCCGCCCAAGGTCACCACAGGGAGAAGCGAGCGCGGGGCCCGCTCCCCGCCGCCGGCGTCGGGCGGCCCTGCCAGCCACCTTCCCGCCCCTTCGGCGCCTCATGGGCGCTCCACCCACCCCGTGGCCGTCGCCGAGGAAATGGAGGTGGCGGGAAGGCTCTGAGCCTCGATGAGCGCGGTGGGTTGCGGGGACAGCCGTCGCCTCGGCCGGCGCCCACCTTCCCGCACCCTTGCAGCCATTTTGACAATTGGCCAGCCATCTCCAGGAAATGGAAGCCACCGCCCTTTTGCCACATGGGCTTCACGAGGAGGCAGCAGGCAGCCGGTGTAATGAGGTGGTTGTGGACGAGGTGCAGCATGACTTCCTCACCCGTTGCCACGTTAGAGCCTTTTTTCTGAGGAAAAGGGTGGCCTCATGGCTGCTGGTGTCTTCATGCGGCTTTCCTGAGCAAGGGCAACTCTCTGAAGATGGTGCTGAGCAAACTGGGCAGCATGTCAACCTGCTGCTAGCCACCATCACTGCTGAACACTTCCTGCTTAGGGATTCCCAGGTTGAGGAGGTTTTCTCACATGAGCTTGGCCATAAGTGAAGCTGAACTAGGTCATCGTGAGAGGAAGCTCCACTTTACACCACACATGATGGAGTCTTTGGGACGCAGTTACTGGTGTGTGGCAAATTGCTCTTAGCGTGGTGCCCTGGCCACTATGAAGCAAATGGCCATGCTGTGTGGTGGCTGCTTGAGTATCAAGTTGTGTTCCTGTGGCTTCACACTGTAAAGGATTTCATTTTCGAGGTAGCGTGTTGGGTGTCCTCTTGATGTTATTGTTCTTGATAGGATAGAGTGCCATTAGGTTTCACTCTGAGCAGCTCTTCACACCTTGGCTTTGTAGCCAGCCTGCTGTAGTGTTAACCTGCTTTTAGACCCCATGTTCTCACCTCATGGCTGACCTCAGGTAGCCATTCTCTTGGACCCTGGAAGAGACATTGAATGCCGTGAGGTCTGGCATTGCCATGGTCATGGCTTTCGTTCGTCTTCATTGCATTGGCATTTTTCATCTCTTTTCTTTCAGTGCTTTGTGTAGCGCTGCACTCCATGTTAATGTGGGACTTGGCACTGACCTGACTATTATCTGAGCGGCAGGTTGGAGCCGGTTATTGAGTTTTATAGAGTAAGTCTTGGCATAAATGTTGCTGGTATCGAGCACTGAATTATTTCTCTAATTTATGACCAAAAATCCTGGGCCGTCTTAGTGAGGTGAAGCCAAAGACTCCTCTGACTGAGAGGATTCCTGCTTGAAATACTGATGCCGACTACTTTGAATGTTGTCACCTTTTATCATGAAAGTAGGAAATAGCACATGCGCATCTACCTCTTGATTGACCCCATTTCCTGAATTGTGAATATTACCTCTGATGATTATGAACTTGCCAGCTAATCAGTTTAGTATTGACTTACAATTCAATAAAAGCTATCTTGTGGTAGCTTGGAGCTCAAAGATGTTTGTGTGGTCTGCTGGGTGGTGTGTTAGTGTTGCATTCATAAGGACAAGCCACTCTGCTCACATAAAACATAACTTTTTTTATCTTATATTTGAAGAGTAAAATGTTGAAAGAATTAAATGCTGTAAGCTACCCGTGCCTGTAGCAATTTCAGTAATTAATGTAGCAAAAACTTCTTAATTCTCAAGAAATGCATTACTTAATAATCACACCCCATGGTTTCTTCTTTATAAATCAATTATTTTGCCTCATTGTAAAGTGACTTTATTGTTTGCAGAAGTAAATCAGCTCTTTGGGGTGCTCATTGAGCAGAATATTTTATCAATAAGTAAACGTTTTAATACATTTCTCTTCAAAGTCTGCTTCATTACACCTACTATTTTGCTGCTTCCCAGCACTAAACAAAGTGGCAGTCAAAGCCAGTGAATCATTTTTCAGATGCATTCTAAAATATTCCATGTCTGAAACTGTTGGCTTTCTTTATTGCATCAACTTGTTCCAAAGGTGTCTTGAATTAATTGAAAAATGTCTCTTTCCAATGTAGAAGAATATATGTCTTGTCTTTTGAGACAGGTCTAATAATCAGATTGCTCTTTCTCGCCTTTGCTGTTAACTCTGTTGTCAGAGAACTTAAATTAGAACCCACCCTGCACCATAATGGAAGAACTCTTCATGACCTGATCTGATCTAATATTTTAGGAAGTTTAATTTACATGGTACAGAGTTGAGATCATGTTAGACATTGTCAATATTGGATTTACAACCCAAACAAATACTAGTTTGGAAGTCTTGAAAGGATGAATGCTTTAGTGGATACTTTGAAGAAGGGAAACATCTTTTTCCTGATTACTCATTCCTTGCTTTAGTGTACACAGTCCCTTGGGATGCAGTGGTGTGTGAGTCAGTAGTGAGCAGCAGAAAGAGGACTTTTGCCACTGTCAAACCCAGGAAAAGTTGATGGTGGTTTCAGTGTATTTCCCTGTCATTTAGCAGAAAACGAGATTTCAAGTTTTAAAAAATCCAGGTGGCCCTCATTTTCCCAGCAGGTCTCTACTGTAACTTGTCAAGTCGTGGTGTACACCTCCAAGTCTTTTGGAAAAAAATAGAAATATTTAAACTTACTACCATTTAAAAAAAGATTTCTGATAACAGATTTTGTGGAGATACATATTTTCCAATTTAATTGCCTTTAAATAAAAATATCTTTGCTCCTAAATGAAATTTCTCCAAAAATCCAGATTTTTGTGCAAATTGTAAACTCCAAACTGAATGGTTTTGCTAAATATGTGATTATTCATTATTCTTATTGTTTCGCCGCCTTCTCCTGTTTCCCATCCCAGGAGAGCAATGCAAGCAAGAGAGGCATTCCAAGTGTGATACGTCACATTTGAACGCTTCTTTTCATTTGGTGGATGCTTTGGTTTCCACTACTTTAATTACAGGAATTATCTCTCCAACTGAATAAACTTAAAAAGAAAACTATGCTGTTTCAGAAAGCTAAAATGCAGTTGTTGTAGCTGTGCCATTGATGTGTTATCGATTGTTTAGTCAGTCTGTACAGTGCTATGCAAATACTGTGGATACTGTACAGTCAATAATACAGTTCCCCCAAGGAGTGTACAGTCAAGCAGTGCATTTTGGCAGCAAGCTTTATGAAGAGTGGCTGTAAAGGGCTGCATTGTCTCCTGAAGAGGAAGATGAATGATTTGATAAATAGAGAAATTGACAGAATTCCTATATTAATGTATGATAATTAAATCAGAAAAGGGTGAAGACAAGGCACGAGTGAGAGGAAGGGGAGAAGGACAAGGAACCAAAGGTGAATACAAGGAGAAAGCTGTGCAAAGCCTTGGCTGTGTGGAAAAGTATGAGGCAAAAGGGAGTATTTCAGCAGCAGCAACTGGAAGTGAAAGCAGGGAACAAGGTAGCAGGATGTTTGTCTCTAGCCAAAGAAGAAGGGATGACCAGAACATGGAAAAAGTCAGTGAGGTTGAAAATGAAAGAAAGTGTTTTAGTGAGTTCATAAAGGAAGAGTTGACAGGAAGTGGTGAGTCGCTACAGCAGGAAGAGGAAAGCCACTTATGATGCCACTGTTCTGGCTGGGTGATAGGCAAGATAATGGATTTCCTAGGGCTTGGTACCATGATGGCTGTGTACTCATCTGTTAGGTCTGAGAGAGAGCTAAAATCCCTCAGGAAGCTTGTCAGAAAAATTATGCAAGATGTGAAGTCAAGTAAGAGTTGCAAAACAAGATGAGGATGTACTTAGCCTACATATATCACCTAAAAATCAGAGAATAGATGAATGTGAAAGCCAAATAGGAAGACGCCCTTTTATTGAATATTAGATTTACATTATTGTGTGACAAGAAGAATCAGAGTTGGGAAAAGCACAATATACTTCCCTGTGTGCCGTGCTGTCTTTGAAAGCTAACAAGTGGTTGCTATTATTTGATTCTGATGCTAAATTAATTTCTTTCTGCAAACCTTTCTTTGGATTTTCTAACATGTAGTTACTTATCATCAAGAGGAAGAATTTGAAATAGAATCCGAAATACTGCAATATAATGAAATAAACAATAATATATAGAAAACAATATAATGTTTACTTGTTGGTGTACAGCATATGCTATGAAGCAGAACTGTTTTAAGGTTGAAGGCATATTTTAATGGCAGCTGTTCTGAAAACTGTCTTTGCTTCTTACAACCTTACAATTCTGTACTATTCTGTTAAGTATGGCCAATATATCATGTACACTACTACAAGAAAAACAGGTGAGTACAGAAATGAACCTGCAAGAGGAGACTTTGCTGTCAAAAGTGTTTTCCTAAACCAGTACAAGGAGTGTTCCATAGCAGCAGCCACTGAAAAAACCTAGTAGTGAGTAAAGACTTTGCATCAGATAGAAATGGCTCAGAATTAGTTTCTGGTGTGAGTCAGCAAAGAGATGTTTTCCATGGATTATTATCAGAGCCACATAACAGCTGTTGTGAAAGATGCTTTGCCAGGACATACGCTTGTTCTGAAACAGAAATTATTATATAGGGCCTCAATCAAAAAATATGGAAATGAGTGGAAGAATTCTTTTAATCTCTGTGTATTTAGGTGCCTTCCTCACCCGCTCATCTCTCCTTTTTCTGATTCCTCTTGCTATATAGTTGTATCATTCACCATCTTACTTTACTAGAACCATGTCTGGCAACAAGGATTGAAGCTAGTCATTGTTGTGTTTTACCACCGAAAATGAAGACAGCTTTGGCTTTGTCTGAACACATTGATTCTTTTGCCAGTACCTCCCAATGACACCAAATATAACATCTTCCCGTATTCTGTTCTTTCTTGTTTGCACATGCCATTTTTTCCCCTGACACATTGTCACAGATAATAGAAAGGTGCCAGAACACTCCTGTTGAAGTATTTGATAGCTTTCTGATTAAGGTGAAAAAAGTGGGAAAGCATAGATCATGTAGAGTCCATTTTGTATGGGAACTCTTGTGTCTACAGAGCTTTCAGAATTGATGACTCTACAGCTGAGTTTTCAACAGATTTAGGTAATCATGATCTACATCAAGCAGGAGCAAATGTCAGACATTATTTTCTTATATTACTGTGTATCTTGAAGGTCAGGTAAGAGTCCAGTTTTAAAGACTTTGGTTTATGGCCTTATTTTTATGACAGTAAGAACAGAAGTGTGAAGTGGATAGCTCAAGTGGTTTCTTCTGTTAAGCAACAAATGGTGGTTTATAAACACCTCAGAAGGCTCTAAGTTGTAATGCAAGATGGATTGGGAACTTCCCAACTTGACAGTGTCAGTTAAAGGAAGTTGGAATAAGTTTTATTACTACTATCTGAATAAGATGTATAAGAATCATTATAAAGAATCCATAAATAGCAAGATGATAGAAAACTGTTAGATTTAGCTGACTGAAAGATTCTCTTAAGGGAGGACATATAACGAATTTGGTATGGTTTACACATGGGGTATGTGTAGTGTTCAGAGTGATCATGGTGTTTTACAGCACATTAGTAAGCAAATGGATTTTTTTCCCCTGTAACTTTGCTCTATAAAAATTACACTGAACTAATACACAAATACGCAGGGGTTTTTAGGTGTATGGTTTTACATGCTAAGCAATACTCTGTTTTGTGATTTTTATTCATGGACTCAGCTTGTATATCTCCTTTTGCCACTCAAAAACCACTCTCTCTATAGCTGGGTTACTCATGAGGGTCACAGGATGAAAAGGAATATCATTGCATGATTATAAAAATAACTCTGAAACTGTACAAGGACACATGATGTGTCAGAGAATGAAAAGAATCATTCCTGTCTAAATGAGAGACAGTATGTAGCCTGATCCACCTGTGAGAAGGGTTACTTGTGAGGATGGAGAGTCTGAAGTCAGAAGTTGCCTCTGTGTCTGTTTTTCTGGGTTTAGGAGCAAAAAACCCATAACACACCAAAAATGTTTTAAAAATACATGCAATTATTAGAAAGGCACAGAATAGTGGTGCTTGGGGAAGAGCTCTGTAGGTCATCTAGTTCACTCTGCAGCTCAAAGCAGAGTCATCTAGAGCATGTTTATTCATGACTCTCTCCAACTGGGTTTTGAGTATCTCCAAAGATGAAGGTTTCACAGCCTGTCTGAGCAACCTGTTCCAGTGTTCAACCACCCTTACAGTAAAAGATTTTCTTGTGTTTAAATTACATTTCATAAGGCTAAATTTAACCAGTTCACTTTTTATGAGGCTTCCAAAATACTTACTAGAAATGTATTAGCATCTTAAACATGATGATCTGAAAACTTAAATGTATCACGACTTGGTGATCTCAAGATCATTGGAATCTGCATAGTTAGGGATGAAATCCATATCCCAACTCTCAGCCTTTGCTCCAGCAATTAGTTGGATTGTGTGTGGCATTGTTTCTGATTGCATTCTTTTGGAACAGACTTCTTTTTGCAGTTAGGGGTTTCTCAGGTCCTGAAAATTATGTTAGATTTCACTCCAGAAAATGCATATATATTGCATTTGAATATCATAACACAGCTCAATGTATTATTATGAGCTAGTAAAGGATTAGCTGCTCTCTGCCTGGAAATTTGAAACAAAGAGCTTTTAGATCTTGACAGAATGGGAAGAGCCTGTTGTAGTCCAGGGAGAAATAGCATTAATTTTGTCTGGGGGGTATTCAGAAATCCTTTCTATGCCTTGTTAGCTAGAGTTATTGATGGTACACTTGTTAAAAGATGCGTCTGTTTACAGGGGGGTTTATTTAGGAGCACGGAAGCTATATTTTAGGGGAATATTTATTTTGCTAAGATGTTTTATGTTTGAAATAATAAGTTTTATGGTGCCTTATCGTAGAGTCTGTACTTTAAAAATATGTAAATGTATCATGCATGTTAATTATTTGTTATTATAGATGCCTTTAAATAGAAGTTAGAGGAACTCTCCATTTTCATACAGGGGCTGTTGCTGAGTTTGGTAGTGTCTTTAAGAAGAGAATTATACCCACTGTGAATGAATATACGACAGGCTGTACATTACCATACATTCTTAACTATGCTAATCATTAGGACTGCCTTTTAGGGTAAGGGCTATAAACCAGGCGTTACAGGACCTAGTATTTGCATTGCATTTATTTGCAGGAAAAGCACTTTTCAAAAGCATACTTAGGCATTTTTGACAAAGAACTTTAAAAATGGTGATGTCTTGTTCTTAGACATTGTTCTGTTTTTTCATAATCTCTTTTATTTTCAGACATTAAACATTCTCAGCTTCAGAATTGTCAAGAATTTAACTCCATTTAGTTATTGCACCAGAGTGAGTTTTAAAAATTTAAAATCCATTTGCAATAGTAATTTACAAATAATGAATGATTTAACCTTTCTTTACTGTCTCTAACAGAGAGTATCAGTAGAGATGAGATGGCAGTCAGCCCACTCGTGGTAGGCATGGGCTGGTCCACAGTCTGCATAATAGTGTGTTCTTACAGCAAAATGGACTGACTTAGAGGGAGAGTGAAAGGAACTACATGAAAAAAGCCTAGTTTTAATTTGAAAAACTAATTCATTTGTCAATGGGAATTAAGAGTAATTCTTGGAAAATCAGGGAATGTAGAACCTGAGTAGGATGAGAATCATCCTTCTCCTTTATATGTTCCAACCTACACAGTTTGGTTGGAACAAAGCAAGTTGGAGCATATTAGAAGCCACAACCTGAAAGCTGGACTTTCTGTGAATTTAAAGTAGTGACTTCACTATAGCAGCAGCAATTCACCTTCCCTGAAATTCTGGCCTGGAGTTTTAACTGGAGGTAAATCATATACAAGTGCTCCCAGCTTACATCTCACCAATTAACTCTTACTCTGTGTTATTTTAGTTATGTAATAGTGCATTAATTTTACTTCTTCATCTGCTCAATACATTACTTCTGGTTCAGAGCTGTGTTTTTGTTTCAGCTTGGCATTCTGGTAGGTTGTAGTTCTCATTGACTTGTACTGCTGTGTGTTCCCTCTATTGTTGAACAGTTAGACCAAACCAAATAAGCCTATCTAAACTTACTGTATGGAAATAACAGCTGAGTTTTGTTTATTTGTGAGCTCATGCACATACTGTTTGTAAGTATGCAATACAGGTAATTTTTCACACAAGACAGTGGAGAATGTTGGTATTGATATCATTGGCTAGCAGTCGTGGTTTGTTTTTTGTTATCTTGGACAGCTGCTCAGTTGCACTTTTTTTGTGCACAAACTAGGCCATTCTCATTCTAATTCTGAGTAAGGAAACATATAATTTTCTGTTCTAGTTTTAATAACGCAGTTTCAGAGCATGTGTCAACGGGAGTTCCTGTCTGAGAATGACTATCCAGTTCCCGATCACTGTTTCTGTTTATTTTTCCTCTCTAACACTGAAATCTTTGGCAGGTGTTCTCCACCCAGTTAGTTCCCTGGACTGCCTGTTAGTTCTGTTCTGGCAGTAAGGGCAGATGCCTTCGGTGAGTACTGGCCTCATGGAGTGCCCTAGAGGCTGAGACCTTGCGCGTGGTGTCACTATGTAATGTAGGATCATTTTCAACCCTGTTGATGCAAAGCAGTTCAGTGTGTGTACACGCTAATGGATACAGCATGATAGCAGCTGGGCCTTTAAGGTGGTTGAAGGACTGAGAACCTCCTGAAAGACTGGGCTGAGGGACAAGGTTTGTTCAGTCCAGAGAAGAGAAGCCTAAGGTGGGTCTAGCAGTCATAATGAGAGACAATGGTCACAAGTTGCAAGAAGTGAAACTTCGAGTGGACAGCAATAAGAAAAAAAAAAAATCATAATGAGGGAGGTTAAGCACTGGAATAGATGCACAGATTGGTTGTGGAATCTCCGTCTTTGGAGATTTCCAGGTGTGGTGGGTTGACCCTGGCTGGAGGTCTGGTGCCACCCAAAGCTGCTCAGTCAATCCCCTCCTCACCTGGACAGGGGAGAGAAAATATAACCAAAGGCTGGTGGGTAAAGGACAGGGAGAGATCACTGTCTAGTGATTTCCTCACTAGTGATCATTCATTCATGATTACCTTCATAGGCAAAACAGACTCCACTTGGGGAAATTAGTTTAATTTATTACCAAACAAATCAGAGTAGGATAATGACAAATAAAACTAAATATTAAAAATACCTTCCCCTCACCTGTCCCTTCTTCCCAGGTGTAACTTTACTCCCAAATTCTTTACCTCCTCCCCACCAGTGGCAGAGGTGGATGGGGAATGGTGGCTGTGGTCAGCTCGTCACACGTTGTCTCTGCTGCTCCTTCCATTTTAGGGAAGACTCCTCACACTCTTCCCCTGCTCCAGAGTGGAGTCCCTCCCATGGGCTGCAGTTCTTCACGAACTTCTCCAAAGTGAGTCTTTCCGATGGGCTACAGCCTGCGTCTCCCATGGGTCACAAGTCCTGCAAGGAGACCTGCTCCAGTATGAGGTCCTCCCCGGGTTGCAGATGGATATCTGCTCCACTATGGACCTCCTGGAGCTGCAGGTGGTTATCTGCTCTACTTCCATGGGCTGAGTGGCACAGCCTGCTTCACCATGGGTTGGCTGCACCACGGGCTGCAGACAAACCTCTGTTCCAATGCCTGGAGCATCTCCCTCCTTCCTCACTGACCCTGGAGTCTGCAGAGTTGTTCCTGTGACATAATCTCACTCCTCTCTACAGGTGCAATTGCTATGTGCAATGTGCAGTAATATTTTTCCTTTCTTAAATATGTTATTTCAGAGGCACTGCCACTGTCATTTATGGGATCAGCCTTGGCCAGTGGCAGGTCCATCCTGGAGCATTGGCTTCAGGCCAGCACCTTCTTCCAGCACCTTCTCACAGAAGCCACCTCTGTAGCCCCCTGCTACCAAAGCCTTGTCATGCAAACCTGATACATCAAGACTCAACTGGACAAGGCCCTGGGATGGCTTATATAAGTTTGAAACTAGCCCTTCTTTGAGAAAGAGGTTGGACTGGATGACCTCCAGAGGTCCTTCTTACGCTCAGCTCTTCTATGATTCCATGAATCATATGGAAAGAGCTGAGATTTTTCTGCTTGATCTGTAACTGCAGTTCTAAGGGGTTTACTTCTTGAAATTGCAACTGTTAACATCATGTCAGTACATAGTTATACGAAATAAAAGTGTTCAAATTACCTTGTGTGGGTGGAGGTAATCTGTGCAGCCTTGAACTGCAAATAGTAATTAAAAAGGGTGGTATCAGAATGTATCGTGTGCTAGAGCTCCTGCTATCTGCAGTGCTGTATGCTCTTCACTGCATTGTGTACAAGTACCAGTGCAGCTTCAGGTGAAGGAAGGCAGGAAGCTGGTAAACCTATGAGACAATAATGAACTGCCTGTGGTTGTTACGATACTGATGTACTGTTCGAAAGTGTTTTTCAGCTAGTAAACCACACCTGCAGTTGGGCATTTGCCATTTCTGAGATGATAGAGTCTGTTTTCTAAATCTCTGTATCTGTTCATATGCCATTATATGTAGGTTTCAGACTATTTCAAAGCCTGACTTTTTAGTAGAATGTTAGCAATTCAAGTCTGTTATGGGGCAGAGTAACCCAAAGGCTTGATTGTTTGATGACTGCTTGCTGATTCTTACATGTACCTGCCAACATTTGATGTTCAGGAAGTGGCAAAGTTGGTTAATGTGCCTAGTCACTCTTTGTGCCTTAGCAGTCATGGCATTGTTTGGTTAGCAGAAGCTGCAATCTGAACAAGAGTTTCGTGGGGGGTTCAGTACTCAGTAGGGCTGTTACAAGGGGTTGTTTCCTTGGTTCCTCGAAGCAGCAGAGATAGTGCTTATACTGAGAGCTGTGCTTCCAGTCCCACGGAAAGGGTACCATACTGTGTACCACCTTCTTGTGTATCTGTAGGGAGATGCCAAGAGCCAGGACTGATTGAACCATGCAATGGCTCAATGGCAAAAATGCTGCTTTGCTTCTGTGTCAGGGCTGTAACTGTGCATGTCTAGCAGCAGTGGCCAAAGCATGGCTGTCTCTTTCTGTACATAGCATCTGCCCCTGGAAATCTCTTTCCCTTTGCTGTCTTCTCTGTAAATCCTGTGCTGACCCACACCTTATGTCTCATCATGGCCAGCAGTGCATATAGGTGTGGTGCTGGCTGCTGTGATGTGCATCTTGGGGATCATGGACAAGCTGGGCCCTGGACTTTACTTAACTCACGCGATTGCTTCAGTGGCTCTGCTGTGACATGGTAGTGACAGCAGCAGAGACAGAGCTGCCTTTGCCTCCTCCTGATGCAGCCAGCCGTGCTCAATAGCTGTCTTATTGCTGACTCTACCTATGCAATCAGTCGAAAGACTGAAAAAGCAGTTAACATGGAGGAAAGCTCATAAAAATAGCAATCTGCTCCCAACAAGAAAAGGAAAATATGCCTGTGAAAAATGTTTGGAGTTTCAAGTCTAGATGTACTGTTACCCATGTCACAAAACCAGCCACTTTTTCTGTCAGTCCTAAAAGTCTGAGACTAGTGGATATAAAACCAGAACTTCTCTGGCATCTTAAGTGGTGGTCTGCTTGTCCTGAAGGTTATGTGTATCAGCTGTCTCCTCTTGAGAAATCCATGCATATGCCTCAATCCTTATGGCTGTTAACTGTCACCTTTCTTGGGTAGTAAAATTCCTAACGAGGCAAATCTTGCCCCTACTTTCGCAAGATTAATAGGGTAGAGGTAACTTAGCTAATGAGCTGGCTTTAACAGTACACTGAGAGCATGCTACTGATTTTAGCTGTGTTGGAAGGCGGTACCCTTATAAGCAGTGTTTCCATTTGACAGCTAAAAAATTATTTCTACAAAAACACAGGCAGATTTAGTTTCAAATGTAGTAGGTATATTGAGCTATCTTCCTTCATATCAAGGAATATTCTTTTGTCTCAGTAACATCTCATGACTGAAAGCAGACTTGGAGAAGATTTCATATATGGCCAGAGAACATGTAAAATTATAAAAAGAAACTATTTCTTGTCAAAGGACAGGGACTGCAGATATCTGGATCCACTGAGTAATCACTGATGGGGGCCTAAAACAAAATTGAGCAATAACAGATGAAACTTCTGACTCAGGAGGACTTCTAAATCAAATGTCTAGTCAGCTACATTAGCAACTTCTCCTTTGGCCTTCTGTTTAGTTTTGAGAGCTGGAAAGATGTGGTGATCCTAAACACTCTTGTTATATACTCAGCTGTCTTTTCAGTAGAAATACCTCTTTTTCTATTTTTTTATTAAGAGGTAGTTCATTGCTACAGATTTCAGAACTACCTGAGGAGGGAAGAAAAAGTATGTATATGTTGAAGAGGTGTACCAACCTTATCCTTCACCTAGGTCTTTGGAACACAGTATTTAACCAATAAGTCTCTTGTTAAGTAAAATGTATTGCTGTTGTCCTACTGTGGTGTCTTCAGAATGTATTTTGTAAAGTTAGACTGAACTACAGCAGTGACAGATTGTGCTTGATAAAACTAGATATAGAGGATTAATTTTCTAGTTCACGTGTCTTTCTTTGTGTGTGTCCATGATGGATGACATGACAAAAGACTCCCAAGTGCACTCTGAATACTAAATCATTCATAAATGCTGTTGATGAGTATTCACCTTTCAGGTTGGCAAATGCACTGATTCCCTTCACCTTGATGTTTTTCTCCAATGCTTCTCAGCAGTGGACTTAAATGGGAGATGGCCAAACAGCACTGAGGCTTCTCTGCCTGCTGCAGGGAATCAAATCAGTGTTCACTATATGAGAAAGAGATACGTTGCCTTTCTGATTTATCATTCTGAAATTCCTTTACAGAGAGAAATTCAGGGTAGAATTTATAAGGAAATTGATTGGGTAGAATACAAAAAAAACCACCCCAAAACAAACTCAAAACAAACCCAAAACAAACCCACAACCAAACCCTGAGAAATGAAAGATATAGAATTAATATTCCTTCTCTCAAGTCAACAAGAGTTTATTCATCCAGTGCTTTGTATTACTGACTTTCAGACATTCACTGTTTTGCAGTTTCCAGGCTCTAGCAAATAAGGAGCTTTTTGTAATACTCAAGCTAATTTTCCTTGTGTGTTTTTTTTTTTTTTTTCATCAAAATCAACATTGACTCACCAAATTTGATTATATATTCTCTGTTTTTTTTTTTTTCCCATTACTGATGCTGTATTTTTCTCACTCCTTCTCACTAGATGATCTTAAGGTCCTTTCCAACCCTAACTATTCTATGATTCTATGATTCTTTTCCCAGAGTATGTTTATTATATCTATCTTGAAGTCCATGAGCAATATAATTACACCAATCTTTGTGTAGTATGTCCTTGTATAGACACATGCCCCATTACTTTGGTTGTATAGGCTGTCACTAAACTTTAAAAACCTCCCCCCAATTAGACTTGGTTAAAAGCCTTTGGAGAGTTTCTGGAAGATTGAGACTAATTTCAGTGGCTTTTTTATTGAGTATTTAAGAGCCCTTCTTGATGTTTTCTGCTTTTGTTCTTAGACAAAATACTTCAAGAATTGTCAATTCCAAAAGTGCTTGAGAAATAAAAAAACTAAGCTTGCACCAGTGGTGTCCTCCTGTTGTCTGGTGGTGTTGAGCTCCTAAAGCAGGTGCATCTGCAGGACTTTGCTTTATCCTTTTCTTAACTGAAACTGTTGATGAATGCTGGATGATTGGGGTTGGAGAAGAGTGGTGTGCTCTAGGGTAGTCAGGGATCCCCAGGAGATTTTGGAAGGTCCCTGTGTGTCATTGGCCTTTACTTTTGCCTCAGTGCAAATCTGGCCCTTTAGAATGCCCATGGACAGTTAATTTTTTGCTGTGGTCCTGAAGCTCATTAGGGGAGTAAAGGACTTATTTTGGGAATATGAAACTGAAAAAGACTTGGCTTGTTCAGCATAGGAGGAGTAAAACTGTGCGACAATAAGAATACGTAAGGGAGTAAATACAAGGCATGGAAAAAACCTATTTCAGCTAAACGGCAGTATTTGCTTGTGAAAAAATGTGTCTCAACTGGCCATGACTATATTCTGGCTGAAAATCAGAAGGTTTTTTAATTATATAAGGTTCTGAAACAGCCTACAAATAAGGTAGTGGTTCAGAAAAAGAACAACTGCTTTTAAGGATCTCAGTACTTTTATGAACAGGATTATACAGCATGGTGCCTATGGACTGATTCTGGTGAGTAAGGAGATCAGTCCTGTGTTTCTAAATTTTCCTGAGCAATTCAAGTAAAAGTAGAAAATGTCAATTTTAAACAATTCGTAACTTGGCTCAGCCCGAGTACAGTTCAGTGGGATGAAGAAGAAGCACTTTTATAGCTTAAGGGCATCCTGCCTTCTGCATTTCAAAGGCCTGTGGCAACAATGGTAGCTTGTCAAAACAGTTGTAGGAGTCTTTTAAAATACAAGGTTTTAGACATTAATCTCTGGTCTGCTCATAGCAATAATGTCTAATGTCTTTGTAAAACTTTCTGAATCCTCCCCTCTAACTCAGGGGAGGAAGAACAAGCTCCATTTTCATCATGTGTAGAGGGAGGGGTAGGTATAATCCATTTATAAGGGAAAATTATTGTGGTTATGTGAATTATCTGTGTCCCAAGACTGATCTGTAAGCAATTACATGTGCAGTACACAAGCATGGTGAAGACACATAACCGGACAAGAAGTTAGGAGAAATGTTCGTCATTAATTTGTTGGTAAAATGCTTCATCTATTTTACAAAGAATTTTTGTTATGTTTACTAGGTCCGGGCCATTGGTTCAGTCACTAAATTCTCCATGCCCATTAAGCAAACTTTCTTTATTGTCACATATAGCTTGTTATGGATCAGAAAATCTGTAGATCTCTATGGCAAGGCTGAAAAACCTGGGAGACGATACGTGTTAAACCATGTTCTCATTTTCAAGCTTTTGTTTAAGTATTTGGTATTTCTGGTGCACTAGGCTCACTAGGAGCTCTTGCTTTGGCCTGGATTAATCCCTACAAGCAGAATACAAATTACTTTATACTGGTGGATTAAGAGTTAATGAGGACAATTGGTATTGCCTCTTCAGTTTGGCTCTTACAAACCAAGAGCATCTCCAAGTTTGCAGTTCTCACCTGCAATCATAGCAGCAAAACCTGTCTGAGAGATAACTAATCAGTGCATTTTCTTCCTGGCCTAATTGCATTTCTCATGAATCAGCTAAACCCATTCTGGGACTTTGGCAGCTATTTCTGGGTCCCTGAAGGGAGGTGGGGATTGCAGGAAGCTTTCAGCATTGCGCTGCTACTGGTAACAAATTTATCAGTGTCAATGGTTTCCAGACTCTGAGTCTGAATGTTAAAGCTAGTAGTTGCAAGTAGGACATTTTTCATCAAAACTTTCTCTGTTTTGCTGGAACAAAAATGGCTTTTCAATTAAATAGCATTTTTGGGCTGGAAGAAGAAGTTTTGTTGGGCTATTTATTTCTTAAAATCTGAAAACATACAAATGTTCTCAATTCTGGTAATCAAATAATCAGACCCCCTTCCCAAATTTAATAAAATATTTTTGTCTCTTATTTGAACTTTCCATGAAAGAAATAAGTATGGCTTCCCAGCAGCCTCTGCTCTGTACTGTTTGATTTTTCACAGGTGAAGTTTGTCTGGGAGAATTTTGAATCCCTTACAGCTGCAATAAATAGGGTGAAAAGTACTTGTAATATTTGCCCAGTGTCTGTCCTTGCTCAGTGTTAGCCAACACTTACGAGGTTGTGTTTCAAAAAAAGCAATAGAAATGTAATGTTTCAGTTGTTCTGTAGTGTAGTACTGGCATTTTCTGTAGTGAAAAGGTTACCCTTTTGTATGTTGTTGTCATTATGTGAAGAATATTCCAGTTTTCAGCTAAAATGTGCTGAAAGAACTCTAGCTTGTCTTTTAACATCCATTACTAAATATTTGAATTCTCCAAAGATCAGGAGGATACTTATGCTGCTAATGACTGACTGACCTTTATATTAACACACTTCAAAGACAGTTTAGTGGCTTACCTCTTTAGCAAAATTAATAAATCCAGGGGTTCCATTAGGAAGCATTTTGATTCCTAGTTCTGCTTTAAAACATAATTATATGTTACTCATAATGTTGCTTACTGTCCCGTGTATTTTGTCTCTTCATTCAAAAACTGGCCTGTGATGTAGTTGTGTTTATGTTCTTTCTCTTATCTCTAAAGCCACATCTTGAAATCAGTGGGACCGCATCATTGAAGCAGAAAAGTATTTGGCACTGCATCATTTGAGTCTTGTCTCTCCACACATTGTTCTTAGTGTAACTTGAGAACATATGTGCCATTTCTTCTCTTGAGGAAATATCAAGTAAGATATAGAATGTCAACTGTAATTATTGCGGGAGAGTGTAATGGCTGGGGAGGCCTCTGGAATAAATGCTGGAACTTGAAGACCGGCTCTCCACATCGCTAGCTCCTGCTTTCCAAATGGTGGTAGAATTCTGAGACCAAATACGTGGTAGACATGGTTTGTTTCCTGATACAAAACTTCACACTTTCATTCCTGAAATGGCAAGATTTATCTCACCTTTTCTGCTTTAGAAGACTGTTGTTTGAGACTATACAGAATACCTTTCTCTCTTTTTTTTTTCCTGTAAGGAAGTTTATCTCTCATTGAGCTTTCAGGCAGGCAAGAAGGTAGTTCTGCACTTAGATTTTATTATTTTTATGTAAGTAGTACTGGGATAGAAAATTCTAATTCAGCTGCAGCTACTTATCCAAAACGATTTCTGTCAGCCCTTTCTTTCATACAGCTAAACGAAAACAGTCATGAGTGCATCCTGCCTGACTCAGCAGCGTATCTGATAAGGGGTACTGTAGCACAACTGGTGCAATTACAAAGAAAAGGCACCAAAAACCCAAAGTATATGACTTCATTATTAGCACTCATTTCCTCAGTGCAGGAAGGGCGTCATCCACAAGCTATTGCATTCTCTGCATTCAGAAAATGCCGAGAGGAGTCAGGTATTTCAATGTTTCCAGCTCTGATCTCACCATACGGAATCTCTGATTGCCATCTGCCATGTTGCATCTCTAGTGATGCTTCCTGCAGCACTGATTTCTGCCAAAGAGCTCAACCTGGCTTACACACACCATTTCTCACAAACAAAATTGGTCATGTAATTGTGAGTGTTATCGTTCATTTGTCTGTGCAAGACGAGAAGACTCGTGCACCCAAATGGATTTCATGCCTGTCAGCTTAATCACTTATGTGTGGAGGTTACAGCACTCCTAGCTTGAATTGATTTCGCTGTGAGATATGTGTGTACTGGAATATATTTATTTGTGGCGTATACAATCTGGGTACAGCCTAGTTGGAAGTTAAAAACTATTTTAATGACTAATTTAATGTATTTTAGTCATTGGTTCCAACAGAGACAGATATTATTTTATGTGTATCCTGGTATTTTCTGTTTCATTACATGGGATAAACCAGTGCTTCTGAGCCATGGTGCCTCTCTTTCCTTTTGAGCCTGCTGTGATTATAGTTGGCATCCAACATCAGAAACACTTGCTCTGGAAGCTCTAACAATGTCACAAATAAGGCCAACTGTATTAATCTGTTATGGAACAGAGTTTTTGATTAAGTCCAGACCTTTCATTTTAAAGGTTGCATGATGGCATCAAAGATCAATAAACGGTTAATGTGTTATATTTCAGTGGTGAGGAAAGAGTAGATTAAGAACTGCTATAAAAAGCAATTGTACCTTTTCAATGGTTACAGCTTTGCATTTGGACTTGGGGTGTTATTTATGCAATTGCCGTATTCCCATGACTCCATCATAAACGAGTTGTGAAATTCTGTAGATATCCTGGTCAGGTAAATAAATGAGGATGAAAAACTATAATGGCTTTCATAGTTTGTATCCTATGCATTTTATCTCAGATAAATAGACTTAATAGATGTTACAGTGTATGACTTACACCACAAGTATTACATTTGATTCCTAATGGGTCATAAAGTGCCTTTTGCAAACCTTCAATGAAATGTCAATCTGTTTTGTGGGAAATGTATTTCAGTCTAAATTTACTTTATACAATTTTGCCCTAGTGAACTTACTTATGTCTTATGTTTCTAAAGCATGTAGATAGTAAAATTTATGGTTTGGATTTGATCTGCCTCTTGGTCACAAAGATCTTAGTTCCGCTGAAGTGATACAAGCTGGATTCTTTGAGTCCTGTTGCATTTTAGTGTGTCCAATATTATATTAACATAAGAATAATAATATCAAACCCTATTATAAGCTACATTAATTTTATTATTTGAACACATAAACCAAAAGTAATTTACAATATTTATCAGAGTAAGTCTAAAGTATGTTACACAGGTCTGTATTATATAGAATGGATCCTCTGTCATGCTTAACATGGTTTGGCCATAACTGATGTGACTGATGATATAAACAGATGCAGATGCTAAAAACTGATGCTAAAAGAGAGGATGGAAGCAGCATCAACTGTACTCTTGTGACTTTTGAGCACTTGAATGAAAACTCAATTAAAATTTTGTGTTAATGAGAATAATCTCTAGCTAAAGTGCATAATACATTATAGCTTAAATAAACTTGGGAAGTTACAGAAAGGCTGAAAATCTCACTTTGTAATGTAATATTTCCTTAGTGATAACTTTGAAATAAGCTTGTTTGATGTAAGACCAGAATTTTATAGATGTGGCTCATGAAAAGAGAAAAGCTATTTATTTTAAGTAGAATATGGCACATATTGATATAGCTGAATGTAGAGTTACATCTAGATGATAGTATTAGTTCCACATTTATTTTAATATTTAGGATGATGCAGTCCCAGATGATTCCATTTATGTATAGTGGAAAGTTCTTGTACATTGCAGAGACAAGGTTAATACATAATTTTTCCTAGTTGTTCGATAAGGCTAGTACAAGAATAACTAGTTAATGGTTGCAAGATGTCAGTAACTGTTGGCTATTAAATATTGAAATTGCAGAATCTAAGCTAATTAAGAGTCACCATGTTTATATATTTAGATATGTGTTGCTGAGGATTATGTGTGCATTATTGCTATGGCCTCTGAATAGTTTCTGATCATCCTAAATCTTTGAGCTAAAGAAAATGGATGGCTAAAATGGCAGCATAGTGAACGTGGAGCTAAAGTCTTCATCTGTACCCTATCCATGATGCCAGGAAGCTCCAAAGAAGTTGTCTTTAACTTGTGTTTGTAGAAAGTCATTTAATGTTTGGGGTTTGTTGACGCCGAGGAAGAATATAAAACATGTAGTGGTACTTGGCTAAAGGTTTGTGAAAAAAAGGCGCCATGCCAGCATTGCTATGGCTGCCCTTTAGATCTCTGTTAGTTCAAGGATCATCAGGAACCCATTCACTCTCAGCCAAGTCTGTGAAAGGCTTCCCATCAAATGAGATGGGATTAAGCCAGATACTTTGGCTGAAGTGCGTAAGTGTATTCTTCAAGCAGTAAATTTCCGTAAGTGACAGGAGAATTGGAGAGAAAAAAGCCATGGCAATATACTTGGGCAGGTAAATGTATTCACCTTGAATTTAAAATCTTTGATCAGAAAACTGAAGTCTAAATGACTTATTTTTCCTGTTACATCAGCTAAGGTATCCAATAGACTTTCAAACAAAGTCTGTTGAGCAATAAAATTAAACTAATAAAAAAGATGTGTGAGCAAACACTGACAACTAAGCATGCCTTGAGCCTGTTCACGCATTTTCTGTTCCTCTGGAGCTCTCAGAAGAAGGTTTACAATGTAGGTGCCATGACTGTTGCTCCTTAGGCACAATGGTGATTTACTGGTCAGGCTGTTGCTAGATATGATCTGTTCCACCACATAAGAATAATTTGTTTAAAGCCTGTCAGAAGTTCACCATTGTAATAACAGGGAAATTCCTGTAATCTGCAATAATAGTAATTAAGATTTAAGTGTTACACACTTTTATGTGCCTTACATACCTATTCTAGGAATAATTTATGTACAAAAAAGTATCTTAAACTGACTCCCCTGAGGGCAGTGGCGTATGTCTCGTTCCCATAGTGAGGTTAAGACTTGGTAAAAGTGATTAAAATCAGGATTAAAATATGAATTGTAGGGAGAGTTGTGCCCTCTCCAGAGATAATGTAATGGTATTTTTTTTTCTTTTCAGTTGCAAAGCATTGAAGAGAATCTGTTGCTTTTTCTTCAGAAAACAAACAAGTTTCTCACCTTAGTTTACATGCCTTTGCATATGATGCTCCATCGTGTACATACATGTCCAAATGGACACTTTGTCTGAGAAGAAGAGGAGACCTTACACAGAGCTGTTCATGAGTAGGCATAAGCCATGTGAATGGCGTGGCAGAGCTTTCATCGCAGCAGCAATGATCATGCTTTTATGTTCTAAATGAGTCCTGAAAGAGTCAGTGACTCAAACTCCTTTGTGTAGAATGCCCTGAGTTTATGAGGTGTATAATGTCCCATGCTCTGTACTTCCTAACTACCAGATTGACTTTTGCAGCTCAAATAAAATCTGACATGCTGGATCTTCTGACACATCAGCAGCTAAACATCTCTCAAGGGCTGAGACCAATGGGTTTCCGAACTCTGCCCCATGTTTGTACAGCTTAAATGCATAATAAACAGGGAGGTAAGGTTCCCTGTGTTCCACAGAGCTTTAAAAAACAAGTTTAAAAGCCTGTTCAGTTTGGTTAATTTGATCATACTTTCCTCTTTGGTTTTAATAGACAAAATAAAACCTATTTTTAAAATAAATAAATAAAATAGATAAATAAAATAAAAATAAGTAAAAAATAAATAAAATAAAAGCTGTTGTCTTGAATTTTCTGACCTGATAGACAAGCAGTTTGTTGGCATTTCCAGTTGTTAATAAGGGACTTTGTGTAAAGTAATTGAACAGTCACTGCTTCAGTGGTGTAAACATTTGTCACATCTCTTTAGAAAGACGTAAAAACTGTAATTTCTAAGTTATTAATAGCTTTTCCCAAGAGCTGTATTTCTCTGGGCTTGCCTTTCTTTTTCAGTAGAGAGTACTGCAAGTTTTGAAGTTTTTCCTCATTAAATTAAGTTTTTTCCAGAGTTGGTGGAAAACCTATCTCTTACTTGTTGCTATAGCTAATAGTTTCAAACTGCATATATTGCATTTGAGATAGATGTGGATGGAGAAATATCAAAAGCGTTATATTTCATTACAGAGTGAAAATCCATGAAAGGTAAAGCACATTGAAAAATTGCATTGTCTTTCCCATCAGTTAGTTTCAAGAAAGAAAGAGCTCACAGAAATGTCAAAACTCAGTAAATTCCATATTAAATATAATGAGCTTTTGGCTTTGGTACTGCCAGAATCACTGACAGATATAAATGTTTCTTAAAACCTTCATAGTATCTTTCTACTGTTTTCTAGCTTGTATTTTTTTGAGAATGGTTAATGTACCTGGGCAGTTTTTAATTCAGTGCTGTCCTACAGCTGAAATAGGCATTCACCGTACTTAACTGTCTAATGTACTTCATACATCAATCATAAACCTTTTCAGGCTTCAGTCTTCTAGGCTGCCCCTAAGTTCATTTAGTTTTGTTGTGAAGATAAGCTCTGCCTTTCCCATTCATCACAGTAATGATTTTCTGTGCTTGATTCAATTTGCATTCATTTTTCTTGAGCAGGGGTTGCTGAGGCTGTGCATAACACTGGGACAGGAGTGATTCCAGTATCTTGTACAGTGGCAAAATAGAAATATTTCTCCTGCTGTCCCCTAAGCTTGAATCACAGACTCACTGAATTGTTGAGATTGGAAGAGACATCTGGAGAAATTACACTCCAACCCCCCCTGCTCAATGTAGGGTCAGAATATCAGTCAGTTGAATATCACTCAGTTCAGTGTGTCAGCTTAATACTCAGCAGTGGTTTAAAAAATACATTAAAATTGGATATTGAGAAAAATCAAGGAAAATATAAACAAAAAAAAAAGTATTAAAATGTCACTGCGTGTTGTGCACTTTAATGTGTAACACTGTAGATAAAAGTTTTGGTTCTGTGCCTCAAAGAAAATGCAGTAGAAATCCAGAATGCGGGAAATCATGGAAATGGCATGCCAAATCAAAGGAGTGAAACTGCTTCCTCTTGGAGAATGAGTGAAGAGTAGGACTTCTTAGTCTGTAAGTGAAGAATAAGATAAAAATCCATAAAATCAGAGTGGCATGGAAAAATGGAGGAAGAGATTGCTCAGTGTCTCTTCCAGCAAGATCTGGGGCATTAAATGAAAGTAGCAGCTGGCAGGTTCAGAAAGCAAAGGATGAGATGCTCCTTTAAACTCATGGAATTCAGCTGTGGAACTCTCTGCCACTGATACTGTGGGTAACAAAAGTTTTCGCAAGTTCAAAAGCAATGGCACAAATTTATGAAAGAAAAATCAATTAACAGCTATTTAAGAAGAGACACAATCTCTGGCTTAAGAGCCTGAAAGAGTATTCGGGGAAGTATCATTCCCTGCTAGCCCCATTCTTTGCACTCTTTGTATGATAGAGTGCACCGCTCTTTGGTTTTAATTTAGAATGAAGTTAAATTTCAGAATCTTGAAATCCTGTGTGTTACTTCTTCTTAGAGCTCTAATTTCTAGAGACTGGTCAGAGGGAAAAGTTCAGTTGAAGAGCACCATTTTTTTGTAATGCACAAGCATAAAGGGTCTGCTACTAGTTCTCTTTCACTGTTCTTATTTTATTGAGTTAATAAGGGTACTTCTGATTTACATCAAGTGAAAAAGAGGCTGCCATTATGTCTTAAGAGGGTGAAATTACAAAGACGTCAGTAGGCGCAAGACCTGTGCATTTCCAGCAGAATATATGTGTTTTCCAAGATGCTTCGATTTGCTCAAATCTGTGTCATCCATAAGAAATGAGAAAATTGTACATTCTGGTAGTGATCTGAATTGGCCTGAAAGAGAAACAGAATAAAAGCTGATTAAGTTAATGGCTGGGGGCTAACTTCTCCTTTACTTGAGTATGTCTCCATGGCTCTTAAAAGGGCTGAATATTGTAATATCTAATGACCACCCAGAAGTCACACTTGCCAAGAGTGAGGACTGGATATTGTTATTAATTGCACAAGCAGTTAGATACAACCTCTGGTCACTCGGTCTTGTCAAAGACAGGCAACACACTCTGACGCTGGACCGGAGTGCTGGCTTGCTCATTCCCGTTGCAGTACCTCTGGTCATAGCCATTCTCTGACTAGTAACTTGATATCTAACCTCACAGAAATTATATTTTCAGCAAATGTTTATGCTTAATAGTTTTGTAAATATAGTGGAGTAATGTCTTCAGCTTTAACCTTTTGATAATCTTGTGGGAGAAAACAGCATTTTCTTTACTAAACCCAGTTTAATGCCGTCTGTTTCCCCTGCTCTTTCTTAAAGAAGTGTCCTACTCAACTGTACTTAAAATACTCAAGCTAAGCAAATAACTGCTTTGATATAAAGTCAGCTATTCTGAAAGTTTGCCTTTAAAGCTAATACTTTCTGATTTTATTTTGAAACAAAAAAACCCCAAAAAACCGGAGTGAACACCCAAAAATCTTCAGTAAAATTTTTTTGTTTTAATGTCTGAAGTTTTGAACTTGGAAGTGCTTCCAGGGCACCTTATTTCTTCTATTGCTTTTGACACTTTCTGGAGAATTTTTTTTTTTTTTAAACAAAAAAGAAATACTCCTTTTAAAACCAGATACATCCATTCACTTTCTGGAAGAATGGAGGAAAGAAATCTTTTGCTTCTCTTCTAGGTATTTTAACATTACCCTTTGGCTTAGGCAGATTCATTCATACCAATTTAATTTGTGTTTCTTTGGGTGTACTGTTTCCTGTAGTTTATCGGGTCAGACCATTGTAGTATTACATCTCACAGTGAGCAGGGGCTGTTCCTAAATTCCTGTTCTCACTGTTTTCTGTTAACCTGCATCATCAATGGAAATTGTTCAGCGCCAGCCCAGTGGCTTCTCCCAAGTCATCTTGCTTGTTTCCTGCTGAGGGTCTTATAATGGCTTTTCACTGTTTGCCTGTTTCAGCAATTATTTTCTGATTTCTAGCCAAATAATGATTCACACAGTATATAAAGATTTCATTCCACTTCTGTTCTCAGCTTCCAATGTGCTTGTGTTTTCCTGCAATTTTACTTCCAAATGACGTACTACTGTTTTAATTTCCATATAACCTTCTACTACTTTCAATTTACCATCATTTGTCTACTCCACCTCTTCTTTTCATGCTGTTGGAACAGAGCTTTGCTGGAAAGTCAGGGGCTGCAGCAGGCTTTTCTTTGCCTGTCTTTGAAGATCTGTCACATTTATCATGGAGTTTTAATTTTCCCATATTCTCTTTTGCATGGAAACAAGCTTTTTCTTCCAGCAGAATACATTCTAACATGGGACTGTTTTCTGATGCATGGTCTTAACTATGCAGAAGAACACAGAAAATAACTCTGCTTTGCAAGATTTTTTTTACGAGGCCTTGTACCTAGCAATGGAGGTTGGAACTGGTATTTACAAGTAACAACACTACATACTTTTTTACTTTTTTCCTTTGTTTAAGAAGCAGGACCCCACTCATAGGCAAATAGCAGCAAGGTGTTTGCAAGTAAAAAGCAACAAATAATGATGCTGTTCTGTTCGGGAAACACAGTTGTCCTCTAAAATTGATAATGCATCACAGAAGATACCTTGATAAACACATCTGCTTTAGTGTAAGGCCAGAGCTTTCAAATGCATAACCTTGCACTCAGAAGTAACATCTACTTGTTAAATATAATTTTTACCATGAGCTAATTTTGTCACACTTCCCTAATGACTCAGAAATGGCAATATCAATCTCCTTTCCACAACTTGGGAGAAATACAATATAAATAAACTGATTAAAAGTGCTTATTTATACCAAACCATCTGATATTAAATTGCACAGTCTCTGGCAGAATAACCAAATTTGACTCATTCTGAATCTGTCAAATATTGAAAGAGATAGGTAGAGAAACAGCATGAAAACTTTTACCTACAGTTTATATCTGGCTCTGGGGAGAGAGGACATTTAAATAAATCAGTAAATGAAGGAGAAACAGTAGTTTACATTGCTGTATTAACAAGAAAAAGGGTGTTATCATTCATGATACTTGTTGCAATTTTGTGTTGCATGACAGTATTTTTGTATTTTGTATTTTTTGTTTATGTTGAATGTTTAAATTCCACATACAAATGAAAATGATAGAGGAAAGAGAAAGGGAAAACTCAAATTTATTTATGAAAAGATTTTTATATTTGTGTATCTGCTGTCCAAACGTGCAGACAAGTCTGTAGACCAAGCGCAAGGACTTCAGCTGTAATTGATCTTCTAGACTTGTAGTTGGATTTCCACACTTCCATAAGCATAAGATTTTTTTAAGGAGCCAGAAATCTTCCTAGACACATATATAAAGGAGAATTTATTTACTCTCTAAAAGTTTTTGGGTTATGGTTTTTAAGATCCTCTTCAAAGGACTTTTTAAATATAGATTCCCATATCAGTGTGCATGAGCGATTATATGTGGTTCGTGCATGCATATTCAGCTGGAGCCTCTTTGAGTAGTGATTCCCCTAAAGGCTACATTCCTTTAGCTGTTTTCCATCTCCATTGTAGTTGTAATGTGTCATAATTTTTCACCCTAACAAATACACAATACGCATGTACAAGTATTCATTACCCTCCTCTCCAGTCTTAGAGATAGAACCCATAGCAAAACGCAGATCACGACAACCCAGCAGTTACCCATTGTGTGACCATGCTTTCCTGCTCTTCTGTTTCATTGGGATGAACTAAATAACAGAATGTTGCTCTGCACATCACTATTTCTTGAAACGAGGAATTCATAAACCCAGAATATTGTTTTGGAGAAGTACCATATCTGTGATTTCACAGACATCTGAAGGGATTTCTTTCCCCTGCTCCAGAAATGTTGATAGTGGCACTGGCAGTCAGACCAACTTCACTGCTGCCCAAGTAACTTTTGAGGGGAGGAAGAAGCATCACTAAAAAGTGGGTCCAGATGAGAATTGCCTCTTCTGAGTGAGAGGGGCACATCTTTGAGTCTCATTTACCAAAGCTCACAGTACTGGGGCCTGTTCTGGTACTCCAGATGCATATCTCATCTCACTGGAATGACTCACCTCAGTTATCATTCCAGTCAGATTGGATCACTGCATGGGCTAGAATCACATGCTTCAACAGGGGCTGACTGATAACACAAATTAGCCCTGTTTCACTTAGGGTAGCTGATTAGTCAATAACAAAACTTAGCACCTTTGGTGCTTTTGCAATTACTTATTTGCAGCAAATATTTTAATTTTCAGCTGAGTTAGAACCTTATGAAACAACTGATGTTGCGGGAAGACATTTTTTAAGGCCTTGGTAAGCAGCAGGAGTTCATCAGCTGGTGCAAGTGAGTGATAGTGTGAATCCAGTCCCTCACAGAATGACAGCAAAGCAACCACAGTCAAGGATCCCTTTGATGCAGGAGTGCCTCTTCGCTTACTGTGAATCCCTTTGCTTTTGTGTACGTGAGTCTGGACTGAAAATACACAATATAATGAATTTCTAAACAATGTTTTTGGATTGAAAAGAGTTGTAGCAAAACTGACTTGCATATGATGAAAACTATTGGAATTACTTCATTCCAAGGCGGATAAAAGCAACGCACAAATACAGCCTGTGAGATTACTGGCATTAATTATATGGTAGTGATATTTTGTGTGTGACAGAAGAATGGAATTGTGCTTTTGTCAGTGGCACTTATATTAGTATTCTTTTCCTTGGGACATACATTATTGACAAAATGTTTATGTTCCTTAAGCCATTATTGTTTTACTATGCCATTGATGCTACTAATTGAATCACAGAATCGTACAATCATAGAATGGTTTGGGTTGGAAAGAATCTTAAGATCGTCTAGTTTCAACCCCCTGCCATGGGCAATGATGTCTAATGATATACCATGTTGTCCAAAGCTCTGTCCAGTCCAGACTTGAACACTGCTGGGAATGGAGCATTTACCACTTCCTTGGGAAACCCATTCTGGTGCCTCACCACCCTCACAGTAAAGAACTTCTTCCTCATATCTAACCTAAACTTACCCTGTTTAAGTTTGAACCCATTCCCCCTTGCCCTGTCACTACAATCCCTGATGAAGAGGCCCTCTCCCACATCCTCATAGGCCCCCTTCAGATACTGTAAAGCTGCTGTGAGGTCTCCAAGCAGCTTCTCTTCTCCAGGCTGAACAGCCCCAACTTTCTCAGCCTGTCTTCGTATGGGAGGTGCTCCGCCTCCTGATCATCCTCATAACCTTCTTTGGACTTGCTCCAACAGCTCCATGTTCTTCTCATGCTAAGGACACCAGAACTGCACACAGTGCTGCAAGTGGGATCTGATGAGAGCAGCGGGGCAGGATCACCTCCTTTGACCTGCTGGTCACACTCCAGGATACGGTTGCTTTCTGGGCTGCGAGTGCACACTGAAGCCAGCTCATGTTCACTTTCTCATCAACTGCCACCCCCAAGTCCTTCTCCACAGGGCTGCTCTGAATCTCTTCTCTGCCCAACCTGCTGCTGTGCCCAGGATTGCCCTGACCCAGGTGTAGGACCTTGCACTTTGCTTTGTTTAACTTCATGAGGTTGGCATTGGCCACCTCTCAAGTGTGTCAAGGTCCCTCTGGATGGCATCCCTTCTCTTGCAGTGTAATAACTGAACCAAAGGTTTGTCCATGAAGATACATTGAATGGCAAAAAACCCATGAAATACAACACTGTTATATTAACTTCCGTGTCATATATGTGAGAAGCCGCTTTTATCATATATCCATATATAGACAGATATATAAAATATTAAGATAAGTATTGTGAAATGCTTACTCATCAGTGAAATTTTCTTGTGAAATGGAAAGCCAAATCCATGTGGGATTTTTCAGTAACAGAACTGCTTCCTGTTTGCCATTGTTTATTGTGTTGAAGTAAATATATTTATTTTCAGCCAAGTTAGAAGTTAACGAAAGAAACTGGGGGTCACTAAAAGACTTTCTGTTGACTTCAAGGAGCAATTTTTTGAAGCCTTTCCTAATGTTGTGTTGTAAAGGGCCAGACTTTGCAGGAAAGTTTCAACTGCAGCATCTCCTACAAAACACTGCTCCATATATTCTGGTAGACTTCTACAGATGGTCTTGTTTGTAGTTGGAGATATGGGATATGGCCTGCCTTGAGTGTGATAATGTCAGCTAAAATATTTACATTGCAGACCACTTCTTGTTTTGATTTCTTATCACCTTTGGAAATTGTGATTCTGATATCTGGAGAGAAGTACTGTAAATCAGCAATCACTCGTCATATTTTCATTCAAATGCTTGTTGGAAATGTTTAATATATATGTTCAGCATCAAAAACCATGTGGGCATTCCTGGGTTATTTTGCTGAAGGTAGATGCCTTCTGTGATCACTGCAAAGCAGATCACGTATATTGCCTGTAATCTAGGCTTTATCTAGTTACTTTACTGTTAATATAATTAATAATGTGTGTATATGATGTTTTTCCTTCATTTCTTGTAGTGAATTATTTCAAAATATGAATCCTTAATTCACTGTCATAGTCTCTTGCTGCTTTTCAGAGTATTTTCACAGTATCTTCCCACCTACAATTTGAGACTCTTTGGGTCAGTCCTCTTATGATGCTCATGTGCCAGGGAGGACAATCCTATAAATGCTTTTGAGGCAGGGGTGAAGCCAATTAAACAATGATTAACAACAGCATCAAAGAGGTTGGAGAAGATTTTAAATACTCTCATTGAATACACAGCTATCTTCATGGAAGGGAGGAAGCAGAGAGCAAATAGGGCTTTTGTCATCTGCTATGTATTTTTCAGAAGTCCCACAGTGCAGCATAAGCCCAGTGAATTCCAATCAGCAGGTACACTTGCTTGTCTTTGACAGTATGCTTCTTGTGAAGTTGCCTGAAATGCAAAGCAATAGTGACAGAATAATGCTGTAATGGAAGATCAAACTCATTCTTTCTGCTACATTAGTCTAATTTTGGTAACGCCCTCCCATGAGCATATAAATCCTTGATGCATGGAGCAATGCTAGCATAAGTTATAAGCTCTCTGCCGCAATTTGTTCGTTCATCCTGGATAGTCAGAAAATGTGTTTGCTTCAGAACAAAGTCTCTGCTTTCCAATTAAATAACAGTCAACTATTTTCTGTTTGCTTAGTTTTTGCTATAAGAATATTGAAGGGAAGAAGATGAATTATTTGGACTTTTAAAATTGTATTTTCCAGAACAAGGGTTTAGGATCAATTGCAGATACCGAGTTGTCTACATCAACACGAAATCAGTGAGATTGTTTGTGATAGCAAATCAACTAGTAAAAGACTTGGAGCATAAGCTTTGTGAGAGATATTTCCAAAACTGTGGTGATCAGTATTTACTGTTAAGTCTGGCAATGTGTTATAAATTAATCATGACTCAATTTTTCCCTTTAAATTCATTCATCAGAATATCCAAATTAGATTATACTGACTCCAGGCTTTTGCTTTAACAGACTGAGTAAACCCCTGTGGAAAAATGATATGAAATTTAATAGGAACAAGCATAGTGGGATTCTACAAGAATTTAATAAAGTCTCACAGAAACTTTCAAAATTACCCCTAGAACTAGATAGTGATACCTTAGATAGACTTTTGAAATAGCTCATAAAATTTTATAGCAGTGATACAGCTTTCTAGAGAATGTCATAAGATTTTGGGGGGAGAAAACCTCTCAAAGTATCAAAAGCCTATAATTTTTTAATTTCTAGAAGAATGTTTCCATACAGGAATATTTGAGTCTAACCCATCATTAACATGTCAGATCTGTAGTGGAAAGAACTCAGGTAGAGTACAGCATCTTTTAGTCTGTGTCAGTTATTTTTGCATTCCAGGCATTGCCATCCAGTTTCAAATGGATGCCACACCTTGTGGCCAGCTTGAAACCTTGATCCAAATTCTGACTTCAGCTGAGCCCTTAGAAAAAAAAATGTGATGCTTATCACTTGTGTTTGAGAGATTTCCCTGTCCGCTGGAAGATTCCATTATGCAGCCCATCATTTACATATGTTTGGGACAATTAGAAGTTGTCCAAGGAATAAGAAGGTTTCAGTAGGAAAAGGCTATGCACTATGAGAAAGTTACCCTAGAAAGGATCAGCTCCAAAGAAAGATGCAAAAATTTTTGTACCTTCCTTTGTGGGCAGCTTACAGTGCAGGCTGTAGCAGTACAGCAGTGTGGAGTCCTGCTGACAAAGCTATCCACTCCTCCCCTGAAATCTATTACAATAAAGCATCACTTCTCTCTAGCTGAGCATATACTGCACATTGTGATACAAGAAGCACTGAAGACAGGACTGAAAAAGCAAAACAAAACCCCTTCTATTTCCTGGTGGAGCTGGAATGAATCGTATAGCTGGGTGTGGAAACCTGCCTCAGACCTTACACCCAGCACAATTTCTGATGAACTGAGGAGCTCCAGGAAGTTGTTTCTGTAAGTGAATTACAGAGTTTGATCATGCAAAACACCTTGAAAACCTAAAGAGTCATTTTGACTTCTTCAACTTGACTTCTAAAACCTTGCTTTCAGTGATGGATGGGAACGTTTTGGGTTTGGATTAAAGATGTCTTTTTGGCATTGCAGTAATCATAAATGCTCTGGTGTTTTTTTAGCTTTGTCTCCTGAACTTTGCATACAAACACTACTCATATGAGAAGAATTTTGCCATCATGTTTTTAGCTTTCATCTGGCTGTGTTCCAGAATATGAATTTTATTTTCCATTTTGTTTCCCTACTTTGAAAAGTGTTTGAACAACTGTTAATCAACTCCTTTTGTTTAACCCTAATCACCTTTTCCTTTCTCTGAGTATGATTTTTTGGATTTTTCAGATTTTTCCACTCTTTCTGTGAGCAGTTTGAATTCTGAGGAGTTGTTAGTGTGTTTTAATTTGTCCATATTATTTTTATATTGGAATCCTTCAATCGGACTGTGGGGGTTTTTTTGGCTTGTTTTTTTTTTTTTTTTTTTTTTTTTAAATAACAACTAATTCTAATATTCATAAAGGATGGTTTGACCTATAAGCTTGACTTCTGTGATCGTATCTGGAAACCTGTGAGCCGTCTACTAGGTATTTTAAAGAGAAGTAGATGCCATAAAACTTAAGGAGGCATCACGGATATGTGCAAATCTCTTCTTTATCTTTTGTACCTTAAAGGATAAATGATTTATTATTCTGCATTTCCTAAAGGGAAGCTATACTTAAAATTTAACTAAAAGCAAATTCAGCGAAAAATCACAAGATTCATTAGGAAAACAAGGTGTTTGGATAAAGTCACTATGTTGGCAACTGAAGTGTGATTAAGTTACTTTAAGAAAAGTTAGCCTTTGATACAGTTGGTTTGAAACTGCAGCTCTTGCTTTGCAGACACTGGTAGCGATAAAAGCTATTCTCTTTTTTGCCTAATGCTTTTATACTTTGGAGTGTGTTGCACTGTAACCATGGTTTATGCAGTAATTGCCTTCCCTGGGATACTCCCAGTATATGAAGCACATTGCTCACAAATAAGGGTTTTCACATGCTGAGTGCAAATTGGCAAATAGTTTGAATACATAATAGGAACTTTGCTAACGTTTCCATTAACTTCTCCAGTAGAAAAATGTTGCAGTGGTCAAATATTTTGCTATTAAAGAGCTGGCTAAGAACAAGGAATGTGATTCTGCTAGATAGAACATCTATTTATAACTGATAAAAAAATGAGATGCCTGCTCAGAACCAAGTGTAAAGGATGGCATTTGCCAAAAATACTGTTTTTGGTTTAATTTTCCCCATGTAAGTCCGTGGTTGTCCTGGGTTCGGCAGTAGCAGTCCTTGGTAAGACTAAACATTTGATCAGTAATTAGAAACATCGGTGTTATCAGTGCTGTTCCCAGGCTGAAAGTCAAAAACACAGCCCTGAACCAGCTTCTAAGAAGGAGAAAAAATGACTGCTACTGCTGAACCCAGGACAGTGGTAGAAAACACAGTGAATTCACTGTTAGCAGAATGCATCCAAACACAGAAATCTTTTAAAAAACTTACCAAGAGAAGACGTTAACTCCCCTGGAATATGCAGCCAGTCCGAAATTGCTTTTAATATTAGACTTTGTGAGGAAAAATATTCAGCTTAAAAAAAAAGAACATCTAATATAGATTATCTATTAGTTATAAAAGGCAAAAATAAATATAAATTATTGAAAATACCACTAACAGGTTAGTGTAAGTAAAAAACTGCAGAGAAAAGTGGTAAGATAGTCAACTTCTCAAGCGTATTGAGAATAATATTATTGGCATTTCTAAAAACTTAGTAGAAATTAATATTTAATTATGCATGACTTACTCTTTTATCTTGACTCTGCTGCAGTCCTGCTGCTTGGAACCAGAAAAGCAACCTCAGTGGAGGAAGTAGGGTAGATTCTTTCATACTTATTCTCCATCAAAGCCCAAATTCTTCATATGAAATATGTAAAAATAAGTCTCCCTGTTAACTGATACTTGGTACGATTCTTGGAATGGATTCTGATGTTTTGGTCTGTATGTTCCATTACACAAAGGGCATGGGTTTGGCCACAGCTGGCTAGAAGAGAAATCCTTTACCGCAGGAAGACTCCCTGCTGGGTCTTCAAAGCTGGACCTCAGCCCAGGAGCTCTATCCTTACTAATATGTGCTCTGTCTTGTGCACCAAGTAGAGCTCTAATAAAGGAGAGGATCTGTTTCTGTCCACTGGTTTCCTTAACTGTATTTCTAGCTTGCAAATCTATAAAAAAGGAGAAGCAGGGTTCAGAACAGTATGACTCCTATCACCTTATTTCTTTGTCCGGTTGTGAGTATTGAATGTCTTAGCCACAATTCTAATGCCAAGGTTAAAGTAATTTCTTCTTGAGGTAGCTCTCTTGATGAAGTAGAATTGTTCAGGAGATAGATTGTTTTGAGAGGGAAAGATTATGAAGTACAATTCACTCTGTTAAACTAAACAATACACATTGCTAAATGGAGCATTTCTCAGTGCTGGGTGGTCATTCTTATAGTTGCATGGTTAAGTGAGGGGATTAGAACCAAATTATCTTCTTGGATCTGACCAACATACCAATGCTCGACAACTGAGGTCCTAATTATGATTTATTAAAAACTTTGCAGGAAGCCCAGATCTGTTAAGCAACCAGAATTCAATGTCCCCGCTGGTATCATGACAATTCACATGTCAGACCATGTACCAGTTGTGGATCCCAGGGTGGCAGCTCACCAGGCTATGTGACAGCAACATTTAATCATATCAAGACCAATCCTGGCCCTGTCAGGTAGCATGACAGGGAAAGCATACACCAAGAGCCTATTGCTACGGCATGTGTTTCCCTGCTTGGCACTGCCATGGCCACCCTCTTGCTCCAAAATCCCACACACCAAATGCAGCTGGTAATTGCAAAAGGATCCAGCCATTTGTGGCTGGATTATGGGATCCTGGAGCATGAAAGGGGCCGTGACATTGATCTGAAAGTTTGTGTAGTAGGGAGGCTGCAATAACAAAGCATGAGACAAAGCCCCAAATGTGAACTTAATGTTTAGTGCATGAAAACTGATGTAGAAAAATATTGTAGCAAACTTAGTTTCTGCTGCTTGTATTTGCCATGGAAATGTTTGTATAAATGTTTTATTTTAGCAGCTTTCTGCCAAAATGAGAGAGAATGCTAAATTGTATTGCACTGGTAATAATCTTGATGTCCAGTCAACTTGTCATTCTTCTTCACAGTAGCCTGAAACAACATGGTATTGTCTTGAGAATTTTTTTTGATTGCAGTTAACTGTAAACAGCAAAGGAGGATGGTTTTCAAAATATTCCTCAGTCATATACCTAAGAGCTCATAGAACTAAAGAGTCATTGTCTCCATTAGTTATTAAATCCACAGTTACTGTATTTTAAAAAGCAGATGAAATTTCCTTCCTTCACTAGTATAATGCTGTTCAGCTATGGAACTGGAAATTATTTTGTGGCAAGCACCATTATGTGATTTTTTCCTCCTGTATTAAACTATCAGTTTCTCCAGTTCGATATGCTTTAAAACTCCTGACTGCAGTGTTAACATGTATTTGGAGAAGGAAAGACACAAAGTTTGCCTTAATATCCTTTATTAGAAAGGAATATCATTTTGGCCTAGTGTCAGCAGAATAGGATGACTCCATTTGAAGGAGGGACTCCTTTGGAGTAGATGTATCCTTTTGCATGGCTATTTACTGTTCTGAATATTAATTGGCAAGAATTTGGCAGCACAACAAGACTGTTCAGCTGACTGATGCAGGACTAATATCCTGCACTGAATATATGGAGAATCATTGTATATTTGAGGTATCTCTTGGCTTTTGGCATCATTTAACTTCATTAACCTTTAAAAGAATGAAATAACTTTACTTGCCAGAAAATGTCTGTATGGACAAAGCTTTGATAACATTCCTAAATGCCTGCCTTCTTTTATGGTTATATATTAGTTCTTCTGGAAGTCTGTCTATTTGAAGACTGGGCCCTTTGGGTTTATAAACTTATGGAATGACTTCAGTATAATCGTGTACGAAGTATCTATAAGCTGATGAAAAATCAGATTAAACGTTAGAGATATTTTCTTTTCCTACCACAGAGCCATTTCTGCCCTTTATGTGAAATACACGTCACCTCTATGCAGCTGCAAAGGAATTCGACCTTCAAACAGTATTTTCTCAGCAATGAGTAGACACCTCCTTTTATATTTAAAAGTCATACAAAATTGTCACCTTAATTGAAAGGAAAACTGTAAGGACTTGGCCATCTGCTTAATTTCAGGTCCTTCTCCTTCCTTGGTTTGTTGAATGAAGATACTGTGGGTTTTTTCATACAGCAATATACTCTCTTTAGTTAACCCTTCCCATTCCTTCAGAGGGTTATTTACCAGTCAGAATCAGGGCTCATTCCTCAGTAAATATAGATTTTATAAATTCATTACACTTCCTTCCTCTGGATAGGATTGCATACTTCTTTCTTAATGAAAAATTGGCTTCAAATTCCATTGCAGAAACTGTTTAATTTGTAATCTGTAACTGACAGCTATGCAAAAAGCAACATTTAACATGATTGTAAAGGTCCCAAAATGCCATAAATCGGGAAAAAGTCTTGAGAAAGGTTAGTGGTGATGCCTGCAAAAGGGATATCAAAACTGAATGGTACTTTTGCTATCCATAATTACCAGCCTTTTTGTAGAAGATTCATTTAACCAGACCTTTCTCTCTGTTGCCCTTGTGAGATTAATATGTGGCCAAAGGACTTAACTTAAAAGATTAGCTAATAGGAGTAGACTAAATTTTTGAAGCCTAGCAAATGCAAAATAGAAGGTGAATTGTGTTGACACTACTAACAATGACAACTTGGGCACTGGCTTCTAAAGAAGCTGTAAATGTTCTACTTTCTGTGCAAGGAACTTAAAGAATTTTCTGCATTCTTAAAAGCAGATTTCTGTATTACTTTTCAGAACCATCCTCCTCTTTTACAAAATGCTGTCCTTCTACTCAATTCAGTTGTTTCACAACTGTATTGCACAGCCGCCAAATTTCCTGTGAATTGACAAATCATGCAGGTCTTTGGTGCAATTTAGAAAGCAGTCTTGGAGTCTGAACTCGGCCCCTGTGAAGATTTGACTTTTTGTGGATGAAAATTGTCTGGGGGGACTTTTATTTACCAATGAGATGATCAAGTAGATGGTGTTAAAAGACCAACAACCTTAGAAATAGTTTATTTCACACATTTAATTGCATTTCTTTAAACATATTTGGGGACAAAGTCTGTGTTGGGACTTTGAATAGGAAAAGTTTGGAATAGTGCAGAATGATTGTTACGCTTCCTATGCTGCTTTTCCTTTTTTTAACTTGTTGGGTTTTTTTTGAAGCAGGGATGTGCTAGAAATGTCAGCGCTTGGAATCAGACATGAATGTACCTCCTTTCCTGACCGGGAGTGGAGTCCTGGGCTCTGCGCAGTGGAAAGCCTGTATCAGTACAGACTTCCCTCTCTCTTCTCTGCTCTACTGGTGTGCTGGAGGAAGCAGGCAGAGCCAGTGGCCTGACCCAGCAGCTATAATTAGCTCCTGATGTAAACGACAGAGTTAAGCCCTAACTACTCAACTTTCATAAACCTGCTTTTGTCATCGCTTGGTGCGTGCTGGCCTACTGAGCAAGCAGGTATCAGAGCTAATCCTAAAAATGCATTGTGATTTTTACAGTGACCTTTCTAAATAATCTGGAAATTGTGTCCTTTGGATCAAATCAGAGCTGTAGGTAGTTCATTACGATCATGTCAGTGTGCATTTGCCTCCAAAACATTTAATCAAATATCCCCAGTACTTGTTTAATGCCCTTAATCTAACATGAGACTGTCTTCTTTCCCATTTGGAATAAAATCATAGTATGTTTTGTCTTTGGCATGGACAAGAAAGAAAGGAAATTTTTAGCTATTTTGCTTTTTTAAAGGGTTGAAATGACAAGGTCTCTCTTCATCATTCATCAGAATGGAAAGATCACTGTTTAGCTGTCACTTAAACTTTACCCTTTAAACTTTAAATATCCCACTGTTACTTTTCCTGATGCTGTAGTTATTTTCAAATTAACTTTTGTGGGAGTTGAAAAGCAGTAGTAAAAACGTGTATTAGTTACAGAAATAACTTCAAAATAAAAGTATACTGAAGAAAACCCAAGCTACCCTGTACTTGAAAGCAGTTTGATAATTAAACTGAACAATTTAAAAAGTAAAAAACGCAAAGCAATTTGGAAAGGAAGTAATTTGTATAACTAGCAAACATTTAAATAGAACAGGACTATTTCCTGCAGTGTGGGATTCTTTGCAGAGTGTTTCAAACAGTTGAATTCACAACAGGAAGTAATTTGCTGTTGAAAACGATATCACATGAAACTCGCTGCATATAGTGATAAACGGGAAGTGCTTCACTTGGTGAATCTGCTAGTTAATGTGAAAGTATCAAAGCAGTTTAATGACACTGTGGGTTTAAAATTGGTTCGGAATGTTAGTAGTAGAGAAGACATGGCAGTCATGTGTAACAAGCATTAACTGAACATGGGTCCCACCAGACATAAGGTTACATGAAATGGCTGTTTGAAAACATAAAAATCTTTATTACAGGTGCCTCGAAGTGTGAAACCAATTAAAAAGGATGTTTTAGATCTCTACACTGTCACACACAGAGAAATAATTGATGACAGTGAATAAAAGTCTTTCTAAATTCCTGTGCAGGCCAAGGTGCAAATATGGAACTGTAAGGAGAAAATTAAGCTCCTTGAAAACCAAATTGCATATTTCCTCTAAAGTGACTACAAGAATGATGATATTTGACAATATCTGGTTGTGCACTTGGAGACAATAAATTGTGGTAATGTTCTTTTTGAATTAACACCCTTTCAGGTGGCCATGGGCAATCTTTCAGGGGAAAAATATAAGTTCTTAGTATTAAACGATGCAGAAGGATAAATTTTTTTCTGGAGTTGATGCACAAAGTCACTGCTGTCAGCTGTATACTATGTGTGTCCAATTTTTGAAGGACTTGGATAGAACAGAGTATTTTTATAAACATCTTTATATTTGATTTTGTGCCTGTTTTGGTTTTCCTTCTTACTGTGTTGTCACCTGTGAAGGACCTCTGAGACTTCCAATACTGAGGCTGCTGTTTAACCCACCATCCTTATATTCCTAAAATACTTACGGCAGGATTACCCATTTTCCAAAGCAACCGCTTTTCTTAGGGCTTAATGCTGAAATTAGTAAGAATTGTTCAGTTGACTTTGGTAGCCCATGCATGTAGTTTCAGAAACATTAGCTCTGTTGAGTACAACTTTGTAAGAAACCGTTCTTAGGAAATATTTGTACTTACATATTCATTCTCTGGCACTGCCAGGCAGCATTTGCTGTGTTGTTGGGATATTTGGCCGTTCAAAAGCAGACACTAGAATACGGTCGTCTGCTTTAATAATTCACAAATGTGGTGTATTCCTGACACACATGTCTGTGCCAATGTACCCTTCTCAGTTTGTAACAAAAGAAATTTAACTTTACGCTTCAGTGTTATATTATTATTACAATCTGAATGCTAGTTAAATCTTTGCTATATAACATGGCGTTTTAATGCTCTTGGTAGTAAAATAGTATTTTATTTTAAGTAAGTCACTAGAAAGATATTATAATAGTTGAGATCAAATATATTTGCACTCATTCTAGGAGGAGAAATGATCTTGTTTCCAGGTATAACACAGTGGCATGATTATCAATCTGACCTATGTCCAAATATGCCCATATATATGTAAAAATAATTTTCATTTCTTAATTAGCCACAAGTGCTTTCTCAGTGGAAGTGTGGTCGCTCAGTGTCGTGTGTTTCGTTTTGCCAGGAGTCACACAGTGTCTTCCTTACTCTCACCAAGATCAACTGGACTTTGGTAATGAAATCAGTTGGAATTACTTTACCTTTGGTTAGTTTCTCTCTGTATTTGTACAGAGTGTTATAACTTGAGGGAGATTCATCTGCTTTCTTGGGATACTGCAGTGTAAGTGTCTCGTATACCTGTAATCCTGCAGGATTGCACTGCCAGGAACTGTGGCTGCTCTAAAAGATGAGTAAACCACAGTGTAAATAGTTTGTGCAGTTTAAGAAGTTTGGATTTTTTATTGCTTTGCCCCAGTATCACAAGGCTTGGATTCCACTAGAGAAATCATCTCAAAATACACATGATGTAATTATTTTATTCCCAAGTTTCTGTACAGTTGGGACTTTCATTAAAGTGGTTACCTGTAGAGTGAAACTGAAACTAGTTGAAGTTTTATTTCCCTCAAACTTGTTAATTTTGCAGTTTCTACTTTAAATCCTAGTTTTCCAAATACTCTTCTTTAATAACAGCAAGCCTTGTTGACACAAATTATTTACTTAGTAAGCATGTCATACCTCATATGCATATTCATGAAAACACAGAAAAATTATGGTATAAAAGTTGCTTCAGACCCAGTGCAATCACATACACGCTGATAATTTACATGTGTATTACACAACTATTTATTCAGCCTTTACAAGGGGAAAAATCAGTTTCCAAAGCAACTGCTATAGTGTGTTACTAATGCTATTTTTAAGATAAAGACCATTGGTAAGTCAAACATATCAGTATCTCTTAGGAACAAGTACACGCTTTGCAAAGCAGAAAAACACCAGAACTATTACAATCACTTAATTTGTAAAAAGAGAAGAAGTCCAGATCTGCTTGCTATGTAAACGTTCTTACATTTAAGTTTTATCACCATTTTTACAGCACTGTAAAGTATTCTTACAGGACTTTTAGGTAGTATTCAGGAAAAAAACAAAGGGAAACAATACATGTCAGCAAGGACTAAGTGAAATACGTTTGCATTCAGGATTAAGTCTGGTGGATCAAGCAGCATTTGAATCTAAAGTGTGCAGCTGAACATGCAACATTTATATCATTAGAGAAGAAAACTCTGTATAAATACAAGCTACTGATGATAGTTTTCTTTCTTTATTTTCTGCTAAGCCAGCAGAGTACTCCCTTATCACTGCTCTGAGAGTTGAGAACATAATGTGCTCTGTATTCCTTGCCACAGAGCAAATGCTTGGGACACAAGATGTTTGCATATCACTGCTATGGGCCGAACAGCTATGATTCTGTGTCATAGTGGAAAATAATAGCACATGACGTAAGCTTCAGTAAATCATTTTTGTCCTAAGTGCACTCATAACCAAGTTACAAACTTTTTAAATGCCTACTTTTTGATGTAGCAACTGAAACGGCACAGAAAAATACAGTCAGTTTAGGAAGAGCTGGTATTTATTTGCCTCATTTCAACCTTTCTGTGAACAGAAATTCTGTTCATGAATAGACTGACATTTCCTTTATTCTAGTTACACTTCAGAATTGTATACAAGATAATAGTTTCCCAAAAAATCCTTGTCTGTGGCTCACTGTAGCCCATGCATGTCCTTCAGATGGGATAAGTGATGTTATCCTGAATATTATGGTGTGTTTTAAATGCTTTTTTTTAAACCTGTAGGGCAATGAATGTGAGTATAGCTTTCTGTCAATATTAGACAAAGATCTGTTTTCAGAAGCCCTGGAAAACTTTGTTTGAAGAATGCCTGCAACATCACTTGTTCCTGACAAAACCTTACATCTTTGACCAGCCAAGATAAAGCAAAAGTGGAACTGGAACAAGTTATGAAAATTAAGATGTTCTGGAGCAAGTATTTCGTATATGGGGGCAAAAGGAGTTACATACAGTTTGCCCCAAATCAGTCCTGCTTCCTACATGCAGAAGGTGCTGATACACCTCATAGAAAGACCAGAGCATGCAGCCTTTGTATTAGTCAAATAAAGTTACCTGTGTGATTTTGTAGCTGAAGAGCAGGGCCCAGCATGAACACCCAAGAAATGCTGAAGTGATGCAATGCAGAGATCCCCCTGCTGCACAAGGGAGTATTCTAGGTTTTATTGTAAAGGGGCTCTTGGTCAGATTTTCAGAGTTATGAAAATGAGACAGCTAGCAATGAAAGAAGTGCAGGTGAGTTTTCCTACCACTTATGGTGACATGGTCCATTTGCTTAGAAAAAGAGTTGATTTATCTGATATTATCAATCTATCTGGTAACTTCTTAATTCAGTTATGTTGCTGGCTGAATAAGACTTCAAATTCTCTGCTGTCCTATTTGATGAATAACAGCAACACCTGAGCCCACTGCTAATCCACTGTTTTTCATTTCTCTGCTCAGGTGCAGTATCAGTGTCTTGGTTACTTGATCCAGGGTAATTATCTATGGAGAGGTATTTTCATAAAATCATAGAATCATAGAATAGTTAGGGTTGGAAAGGACCTTAAGATCATCCAGTTCCAACCCCATGGGCAGGGACACCTCACACTAAACCATTTTGCCCAAGGCTCTGTCCAACGTGGCCTTGAACACTGCCAAGAGTGGAGCATTCACAACTTCCTTGGGCAACCCATTCCAGTACCTCACCACCCTTACTTCTTCCTTATATCGAATCTAAACTTCCCCTGTTGAAGTTTTAACCCATTACCCCTTGTCTTAATCACTACAGTCCCTGATGAAGAGTCCATCCCCAGCATCCTTGTAGGCTCCCTTCAGATACTGGAAGGCTGCTATGAGGTCTCCACGCAGCCTTCTCTTCTCCAGGCTGAACAGCCCCAACTATCTCAGCGTATCTTCATACCGGAGGTGCTCCAGTCCCCTGATCATCCTCGTGGCCTCCTCTGGACTTGTTCCAACAGTTCCATGTCCTTTTTATGTTGAGGACACCAGAACTGCACACAATACTCCAAGTGAGGTCTCACGAGAGCAGAGTAGAGGGGCAGGATCACCTCCTTGGACCTGCTGGTCACGCTCCTCTTGATGCAGCCCAGGATACGGTTGCTTTCTGGGCTGCGAGCGCACACTGAAGCCGGCTCATGTTCATTTTCTCATCGACCAACACCCCCAAGTCCTTCTCTGCAGGGCTGCTCTGAATCTCTTCTCTGCCCAACCTGTAGCTGTGCCTGGGATTGCTCTGACCCAGGTGTAGGACCTTGCACTTGGCATGGTTAAACTTCATGAGGTTGGCATCATCCCACCTCACAAGCGTGTCGAGGTCCCTCTGGATGGCATCCCTTCCCTCCAGTGTATCAACCGAACCACACAGCTTGGTGTCATCGGCAAACTTGCTGAGGGCGCACTCAATCCCACTGTCCATGTCACCGACAAAGATGATCCCACCAAACAAGACTGGTCCCAACACCAGTCCTTGAGGAACACCACTCATTACTGGTCTCCAGCCAGACATTGAGCCATTGACCACAACTCTTTGTGTGCGGCCATCCAGCCAGTTCTTTATCCACCGAGTGGTCCACCCATCAAATTGATGTCTCTCCAATTTTATAGACAAGGATGTCATGCGGGATGGTGCCAAATGCTTTGCACAAATCCAGGTAGATGGTGTCAACTGCTCTGCCCCTGTCCATCAGTTCTGTAGCCCCATCATAGAAGGCTACCAAATTGGTCAGGCAGGATTTCCCCTTAGTGAAGCCATGCTGGCTGTCACCAACCACCTCCTTGTTTTTCATGTGCCTTAGCATGCCTTCCAGGAGAATCTGCTCCAAGATTTTGCCAGGCACAGAGGTGAGACTGACTGGTCTGCAATTCCCTGGGTCATCCATTTTCCCCTTCTTGAAAATGGGGGTTATATTTCCCTTTTTTCAGTCATCGGAGACTTCACCTGACAGCCATTTTATTTGCTACGTACGTTTAGAATCCCTTCCTGTTATTTTTCACATCCCTAGCCATGTGTAATTCTAAATGTGCCTTAGCTTTCCTAACCTGGTCCCTAGCTTCCTGGACAACATCCCTGTATTCTTCCCAGGCCACTTGTCCTTGCTTCCACCTTTTATAAGCCTTTTTTTCACCTTGAAGTTTCCTCAGCAGCTCCTTATCCATCTAAGGAGGTCTCCTGGCCCTCCTGCTGCACTTCTTCTAGTTGGGATGCAACACTCCTGAGCTTGTAGCAGGTGATCCTTGAATATTAACCAACAGTCTTGGGCCCCCCTGCCCTCTAGGGCTGTATCCCATGGAACTTTACTAAGCAGGTTCCTGAAGAGGTCAAAGTCTGCTCTCTTGAAGTCCAGGGCAGTGAGCTTGCTGCACGCTCTTCTCACTGTCCTGAGGATCTCGAATTCAACCATCTCATGATCACTACATCCAAGGCTGCCCTGGAGCGTCACATTTCCAACGAGCCCTTCCCTGTTGGTGAGCACGAGGTCAAGCACGGCACCTCTCCTTTTTTGCTCCTCTGTTACTTGCAGAAGGAAGTTGTCTTCCACACAATCAAGGAACCTCCTGGATTGCTTGTGCCGGGCCATACTGACCCTCCAATAGATGTTAGGGTGGTTGAAGTCCCCCATGAGAGCAAGGGCCTGCGAGCGTGAGGCTGTTCCTATCTGTCTATAAAGCGCTTCATTGACAGAGTCCTCTTGATCAGGCAGTCTGTAACAGATCCTCACAGTATTTTCCCACAGTTTTGAGAGAAGCATGAACCATGATCAGTGCCTGCATCTTCTTTGTGGCTCAGCTCTGCACAATACTGCAAGGGAACTTTCATTTCTGATATCAGGATTGAAGTGCACAGCCTGGAAGTCATCCAAGTCCATGCAGAGCTCTCCGTTTTCTCTATAAATTGTATAAATCCTGTTGGTCTCTGATGGAAAATAAGCCTAAAATATTTGAAGACACTTCATTGCATTTAGGATGCCTCTGCAATAGTGGGAATAGATAAACTGTATTAAGAATCCAAGAGTGTGTCACTTTCAATAGAGAAATGGAGGTGGGAGAATAGATGTGGAAAAACCCCACATCTATGTTAATTTGTCCTTACTGTCTAACTGGATACTCTGGGTTTTTCCTGGCTCCCTCTGCTGGCTATGAAGCTGACTTGGCATTTTTTTTTTTTTTTTTTCACTTCAGTATTATTTTTGCTGATTAAAATAAGCTATGGCAGCTTTGTGTCTATCTCAGCTTCCCACCCCCACTATCCTGCTCTACACATTCTTCGGTGCCTAAACACGCAATTGTTTTTATGAGTATTTCCTCTTCTCCCTTGTAAGATTACCTTGTGATTCGCATTTAAAAAAGAACCTGTCCTTTTGAAAAGCAATCGGTTACTCCAAGTACAGAAACAAAGGCAAAGGAGAAAAGAAAATAGAAAGAAGTATGAAGTTCCTAAAATATTAAGCAGTAATTCCCCATATGGACTGACTTTTTATCAACACTGAATTTAAATAATGACAGAAAATAGCAATAACAGCGTAGCAGCAGAAGCCAAAACCACAAAATGTTTGTATTATGCTGTATATGGTGCTTCTTTTCTAGTCACCTGAGGTTTGAAATGCTGCACCTGCTTCATAGTACTTAAGCAATAGTAGTACTTTGGCTTGACATAGAATTTCCATCTCTAGAACATTGAAGTCTAAACTGATTAAGTCTGACAGTTCTCCTGTAGAGCAGGTAATAACAACCATTGCAGATACATCCCAGAATATCCCAATTCACAGAAGGAGACGGTCATTTGGTAAGATAAAGCAAAATATCAGGTCAAAGCAAAAAACTACTCTGATTCAGATAGTCACTTTTAACTGTGAATTCCACCATCTAGGTCGGGTTTTCCACTGCATCTGCGATTGATCACAGTTATTAGTATGTAGCTGGTGATTAGCACACCTAAAGTCATGCTATGCATGCATGATTTTCATATTAGCACAAATAGAATTACAGACCCATTTTAAAGGGCTGTTGAAAGAGCTGCTACACCAGTTGATCTTGCTTCCAGGCACTGAAAATCTATGAGCACTGTGGCCACTGCAGCAACAACTGCATTAGCCAAGCAGGACAGTGGAGCTGAATACTCCAACTGCCTCTGCTGCCATATCTTGCCCTTAATCTAAGCCCTTCTCTTCTGCGAGTCACTACCTCCCACCCTACAGCAGCACTCCTGTCTGTCTCTGGGCTGGAGCCCAGCTGAAGTCCTTTGTGTGGGAAACAAGCTCCTGGGCTAAATTTTTTTCTATGCAATTTTTAACACTCCTCAGTGACTCAGCTCAAATCCTGTGGTAATTCCTAAACCACTTTGAGGGTTTTGAAAATGTTGCCCTGTACCTGTGGAGCTCCCTGAGTTCCCAGAGTTAATGGACAAATATGTTGGTGGTAGACAGAAAATTCTATTAGGATTCTTGTATTACTCTTGCTGCTATATAATATATGGATGCTGCAGGATCTTGAATGTTTCTATCCTCCCTGCTTCCTGCTGAGATGATATTATTGCTTGGGTTAAAAGCTAAGTGGCTTTGTGTATGTACACACTCCAGTCAAATACGTGATTGCTAATAATCTGAATAGCATTTCAGATGTGGTAGTGCTGAACTTCACTTAAGCTAGTAACTCATGTTTGGATTGAAGAGAGCTTCTGCAATCTGGGTTGAAGATTGCGCTTTCTTCTTAAATTTAGGCTGTGGTTCTCCTAGGACTTCTTTGGGGTTGTTTTTATCCTCATTACCATGTAAATTTAAACTTAACCTTGAAAGTGCTTCTTGAAAGTTTTATATAAAACTCTTTTCTAGATATAATTTTTTTTTTCAAGTGAAAATCTTAAGTAAAAACTTCAAAAAATTATCATGTATAATAAAATTAATTTCCTTAATAAAATTAAGAAAATAACTTGAGAGTTCTTATATTTTTGACAAAAAGTTTGCATTTTTAGTGATCAGGGTAGTGAGAGAGGATAGCAATTCTGGCATGTTCTAGCTAACTTCTCTTTGAAGAATGCTTATTATTCTGATCCATAAGTACTGATGGTAACATCAGCCATGTAAACTGATACATGTAGTTTTGGACCACTCATGAAGTCTGAGATCCTGCCCTGACCCTGAAGTCTGAGACCCTGCACTGATCCTGAAGCCCATGATTAGGGTGCTGGAGCAGAGTCAGCTCTGAACTGCAGGCCACATTCACCCTGAAGTTTTGAAGAAATGCATGGTGATGTTGAGATCTGTAAACGTTTTACTTTTTATAAAAGAACTTGATTCCTAAATTTTCAACCTAGAGAACAGTGCCATCAGACCTTAGTGACTATTCTTACTAACTGACTGTGAACTTCCCTTATCTGAATCTTCATAAAAACAGATCACCTAGTAGAGGAGGTGAGTTTATACAATAAAATCTCCTAAGTGTAGAATAAATATTCCAAATTCGGTGCTGCTTGCACACAAGGAATGATTTTAGCACCTCGTTTGGAACTTGATAATAATCCATAGGTATCATACCATAAATCAGTTTTAAAATATCAAAACAAAACCAAAATTACATCAGTGAATCTACATGGATGAGCTGTTACTACTGTACAGATGCTCATTTGAGGTGATGTCCACACTCAACCTGGTTGCCTTTGTCTGTTTATTTCAGGCATTTGCTGCAATGACTTTTGCTGGAAGAGCTCCCATGTTTCCAGAGTCTACAGTAATGGGATCCTGTCTACTTAGGTGAAGAAAAGCGGCAACTTGATGACAATTTACATATAAGCCATTCACATCAGTCTGGCTGGGTAGAACATCATAAATGGTGTGACTTCCATACAGTTTCTTTACTGTGAACGTGAAAAAAGAGATACTTAACGTGTTCATATTTCAGAGAGTGTTTCTAATACATCTTTCCTCTGACTATGCTTACAGACTTTCAAACGTGTATAATTTTTTTTTCTGTTAAAACCAATGTAAAGAGCACAGCCTGTCATTTGTTTGGAGATTCATATCTAATTCCTTGCATTTTTTGAGATTCTTATCATATTTAGATTGTTTCTGATGGAGGCAAGATGGCTGATAGAGCCATCACAGAATAAGCCATCTCTGAGTGAAGTGACTTTGTCTATATGCATATATGTGATTTTGCCTTGTAATTAGTTTTCATTCAGAAAGGGGATCTTTTAAATATCAAAACACAGTTTCTCCAGCTGCCAGGCTTTTTCTGCTCTTCATATTTTTTTTTGTGTGATAGAGCTGTGTTTTCACCAAGGCTTCTTGTGTGACAGATGATATCTATGTATTGCCTTGCTGTTTAATGTGAAGCAAATGGGTTAGTTTATCTAATGTGACAGGTACAGTCGCCTGTTGTCAAAGCTGTGACAGTACTGACCAGGATTATCTGGATGAGTCGTCATCTTGGTGTTGCAGCATGGAAGGTGTGGGCTTCATGGATAAACTGCAGCAGTACAATGAGATATGGACACTGAAGTGGAAAAGATGAGGCAGACCAGATGCTAATATATAAAGACATCAGAAGCTGATGAGTGAAATTAGGATAAAGGTTTTGGGGTAGCAGGTAAGTGTAGTGGGGAATGCATGACATACATACCTCCTGGAAAATCTGGTAGACATTATTTGCAATAAAATAGGATGTAAGCTTATTTTTATGCAGACAGGCAGACGCCTGTACAGACTGCTTTTCAGCATTATTTGTGAGTCTGTGGAGGATTCTCCCAGTGCTAAGTCTAATATGGTTCAGAGGCAAGTGGCTGAGCAGCCAATGGCATATTTTCCTAAATATAATTGCAAACAAATAAACCAAGCATGTAAACAGTTTAAAAGTTGGTTTATTATGTGGCTATAGTGAGTACAACATTGTCTAACTCGAAATGAGAGTGCCATTACAGTAGCTTTGATAGAGCATAAAATTTTGCTGTTACAGCTGTCATTTTCACAGGGGCCTGCAAGTGCCACATTTATGGACATTAACTGAGGAATTTGGTATCTTAGGAAAGGCAGGGTCTACTGCAAAGGATGAGTAAATAGAACTTTTAAAATGTTTATATAATGAATATAATGTGTAATTTGTAAAAAAAAAAAGTCTCTGTAGGTGCAAGATGATGGAATTTTTAATATGTACGGTGCATGAGGTTTTTTAATCACGGAAAAGGCAACTACTGCTTGTTTAAAAAGACTCACTTTTTAAAAAGGCTTGCTTCCAGGAAGAGGGTCAGAGAGAAACAGAAACTCATCTCTGATATATGTTTTAACAATAGAAATGAGCAGGAAGAAGGAGTTGAGCGTGCAGATAGATCTACTGCTGCAAGCAGAATACACTCAAGAGCATGTGAGTATGACAGCCCAGCAGACTGCAATGTTTTGTCAGGTGTTTCACAGTGTTTTCTTAAATCTTTGTATTCCACAGTCATACAGATATACAAAACCCAAAACTTTCATCTACAGGAAAGTTAGCTAGGTTCTTCTGTAGACAAACTTCCAGTGTTTAACCCATCAGAGTCATGAGACTTTAGCCACTCCAATCAATGATCCTGACAGTTTGTCTCATAATCTTTCCGGTGGTAGGATTGGCAGCACTGCTGAAATTGAGTGGTTGGAAGAGTACTTCCTAGTTTCTTTCTAAAGGGGATCACTACATAAGAATATAGAGACTTTCATGGTTTGTAGAAATGAGAAGATCATGTGGGGTGTTCAGAGAAATGGTATTTCTGCCTACCCTTGCTGGCCTGGTAAAAATTTATCCACACCACATGCCACTCAGCATTTCTTGGGACATGAAGACCTGAACAGTAGCCGAGTGGTTCCATTCTAGCACTTCTCTCCCAGGCTGAATCATCAAGCCTTGTCTTCAGTAGCTTCTCTTTCGGTATAGGCAAGGTCCTGGGCAGTGGGGAACAGCAGGCTGCAGTCAATGCCAGCTTGCTGTTCTGCTGGTTAGCTGATTTTCCAATAAAAATGACATGATCATTAAACACAACTTCCTTATACCTTAGTGACTAGAACAATGTCAATGTGATTATATAGAGGAGCATCTGTGGGGTCTGAGAAAGAGGAATGAGATGACTCTTCACTATTTTTGCCACTGATGGCTGGCATTTCTTCCGTTTGCAGACCGTCTGTGCAATTTTCTAATGACAAAACTGATCCCTGAGGGCGCAATTGGTATTAATGAGGTGTAAATGAGAGATGAGGTGACAGATGAGTGTCATCAACTAAAGAAATAAAGAAAAGTATCATGAATAAGCACAGAATGTTCATAGGACAGAAATGAACTGTATGTAGTATTGTTGAACAGGTTCTTATTTTTTTAAAAAGGCAATACATTGGAAAAAACCATAAAGAACTGGCTGGATGGCCACACACAGAGAGTTGTGGTCAATGGCTCAATGTCCAGCTGGAGACCAGTAACGAGTGGTGTCCCTCAGGGATCGGTGTTGGGACCGATCTTGTTCAACATCTTTGTCGGTGACATGGACAGTGGGATTGAGTGCGCCCTCAGCAAGTTTGCCGATGACACCAAGCTGTGCGGTTCGGTTGATACGCCGGAGGGAAGGGATGCCATCCAGAGGGACCTCGACACGCTTGTGAGGTGGGCTGATGCCAACCTGATGAAGTTTAACCATGCCAAGTGCAAGGTCCTACACCTGGGTCGGAGCAACCCCAGGCACAGCTACAGGTTGGGCAGAGAAGAGATTCAGAGCAGCCCTGCAGAGAAGGACTTGGGGGTGTTGGTCGATGAGAAAATGAACATGAGCCGGCTTCAGTGTGCGCTCGCAGCCCAGAAAGCAATCGTATCCTGGGCTGCATCAAAAGGAGCGTGACCAGCAGGTCGAAGGAGGTGATCCTGCCCCTCTACTCTGCTCTCGTGAGACCTCACTTGGAGCATTGTGTGCAGTTCTGGTGTCCTCAACATAAAAAGGACATGGAACTGTTGGAGCAAGTCCAGAGGAGGCCACGAGGATGATCAGGGGACTGGAGCACCTCCTGTATGGAGACAGGCTGAGAAAGTTGGGGCTGTTCAGCCTGGAGAAGAGAAGGCTGCGTGGAGACCTCATAGCAGCCTTCCAGTATCTGAAGGGAGCCTACAAGGATGCTGGGGAGGGACTCTTCATCAGGGACTGTAGTGACAGGACAAGGGGTAATGGGTTCAAACTGAAACAGGGGAAGTTTAGATTGGATCTAAGGAAGAAATTCTTTACTGTGAGGGTGGTGAGGCACTGGAATGGGTTGCCCAAGGAAGTTGTGAATGCTCCATCCTTGGCAGTGTTCAAGGCCAGGTTGGATGAGGCCTTGGGTGACATGGTTTAGTGTGGGGTGTCCCTGCCCATGGCAGGAGGTTGGAACTGGATGACCTTAAGGTCCTTTCCAACCCTAACTATTCTATGATTCTATGATTCTATGGTAGCTGTTAGCAAACATTTTTCTGGGTATATATTGTAGGGGATTAGAAGAAGAGAAAGATGATTCATTTATTTAAGAGTGACAGATATGTGTGGCAGTGAAAAGCAGGTATTATGCAATTGCTGTTCATGAAAGAAAGGTTTGATGTTTTCGTGGGTCACCACATGAATAAAGGAAGAGAACAAAAAGTGATATTTAGCAAAGGTCATGTAAGCTTTAACCTGGAAGCCTAAGGCATATGTTTTGTCTGTTAAATGATCTTGAAGCCTGGTAGAATACGAGAATTTCACCAGGACTTTTTCTTGATGTTTACAGACTGGTTCATACCTGTCCACCCACTGACAGTTCATCTAATTTTTCAATCACTAAAACATGTAGAAGGTGCTGTCCAAGTTACTATTGCCTGTAGGATCCTCGACCTGTGAGTGGGCTGAGCTTTTGAGGATTGCCACTTGGATAATTCATTTTACCCACCCTCCCTCATTCTGACCTAGATTTTCCACACATTTTGTCACAGTGGTTTTTGGTCTCTTGCAGCTGAGACTCCTTTGGGTTTCTACAGGTTACTGACTTCAGATCTGGCTGCCTGGAGTTGCTGTTAACTCTCCCTCCTCCCCTTGTCATGGTACTGTTGTCTGCAGAGAGAGTTATTTTGGAAGAGCAGCTGCAAAAGGCCAATAGAAACTGAGCTTGGCCGCATGATTTAGTTAAAATATGCTGTTCTGCCTCACCAAGGCATGAGGATGACTTCTCTAGAGTGATGGCGTAGGGTTTACATACTCAGCATAACCTCTGCAAGAACAGCTCCATGGCTTTGTCATGAAAGCAGGCTTATGTGTGAGCTGTTCAGAGCATAGCTGGTAGTTGCTCAAACACATCTGCATCCTTGTAGACTGCCCTTAGCTACAGCTGCCACCAATTTTACCAATATCTGATGGGATTGTGGTTCATTCGAGATGATAAAGGAGTTCCCAGTGGCTGTAATAGGGTTCCTGCTCCTCTCCCATTACATGGAAATGTACTCGATAGTTTAAACTAGAGAGTAACAATAAATTAATAAAAGTAACAAAAAAATAATTTCCTTTCTCCCTTCTTTATCCTCTTCTCCTTGTGTTCTTTTTCCTTTTATCTTGACTTTGTAGAATAGCACTTCCAATAAGCTGCACAGTAACTTAATGGCCTTGGCTGTACATGGTAAACCATTATTATTAACAGAAGTGGTGTCAATCTTCTAATATGTTCTTGTATCGGTTGTACAATGTATGGAAATCTCATTATTTCTGCACACATGTTCTCTTTAATTATTTTTTTAATTAGTAATGACTGTGTTAAGTGCCTCTGATGCTTTTGTAGTAGTTCCCTGGCTTTAGATGCTTAACATTCTTTATTAAATTCCTTTTCAGCTGAAAAGCTTTGCATGGTATAACCCAAAACGTGAATTGTTCAAGAAGCATTAAGCAGCGTCTGGTTAATATATATTTTTTTTCTAATGTATGGTACACAATAATTATCTGTTGCAAAAATAACTTGCAAAGTTCAAAATGGGGGAAAAATAACATACTTTCTATCATGCAAATTTATGATTCAGTAGATTTATTGAGGCCTAGTAAAGTTTGGACAGTATTTGTTGCTCAGTAGAATGAGAAAAATACCTGTTCCTGGATTTACCCAGGAAGCTGCAGTTCTGTTATTCCTCCAAGAATGCCATCAGCTGGATCACCCTCCTCTTCAGTCAGCTGGCTTGAATCAGCTGGATGAACTTCTTTTGGTGTAAGTAGGAGTTAGAGTGGGTTGTAGCTGCATGAATTGCTACATGTGGATGATAGAATTTTAATTCTTTTTGTATTTTTTTCTTCTGAAAACTAAATAAAAATATTAAAAATTGCTATGCCATTAAAATGAAAATTTAAATATTTAAGTGTCAGGAAGAATGCAAACCATTTCTCATTAATTCTTGGTCCGATACTTGCCAGGATTCATTGTTCTTACTTGGCATTTGAAAAAATTAAAAATTCATAGTTCACTTTCCTCAGTACTGTGCAACATTCCTTTAAAATTCAGTGTTCCAGTGAGCAATCTTCATTTGATATAATATTCATGGAAAGTAATCACAGAATTTTTGCCATGCAGTCAGAGCAGATTTGTTTGAATGTTCAGTGGCATTTGTTTGGGAATCTTTGCTGAGTGCTTGTTCCTCAGTCGACAATGCACTGTGGTGAATTTCCCTGTTCTGATATTCTTTGGCATGTTGAGTTACTCTTAGGCTGCTTATTCTGGATGCTGTTACTCAGCATCCTGAAAATCAGCCCTTTAAAACTTGTTAGCTGAAGTAGTTTGCCTTTTCTTACAGTGTATAATAAAACTTCTTTGCTTTGCTTTGATTTGATAGCGTGATGTTGCACTGGATAATCTGGTTCCTAATTCAGCCCATGCATGTGCCACTGTGTGGATAGCAAAATTACTTGATTTAGTTGTCATGGGTTTGGGTTAGTTCAGCAGGCTTTGATGTTGGTAATGAATTCAGGTGCAACTATTTATCTAGCTTGTATTCTCTGGAAATCTCTTTTGGCACAAATGGAAAGAGAAGATACAGAAAATACTATTCTTTTTTCAAAACATCCCTTGATCTTACAATTTGACAAAATTAGTTTTGAGAGAGTTTTGTTGTGAACCTAAGAATGAAATTGGCAACTCACGCTCAGTTCCCTCAGGGCAATATCTTCAGTGATTTATGTACAAGTCTGTGTAGCTAAACACATGGAGAGATTATTTTTGACATTCCTGGCTTGGAGAAGTGATGCATTTGAACGGCTGGACACACTAGTCCTCAGATGGCACTGATTTTTCCTGCGTAAAAAATAATGATAGTTAATACATGTTTTCACATTTGATTATTTTAATTGTATTTCAATTTAGTTTTCTAATCAGAAGTATCATTTTCTTGCTAGTTGCATTTAAGTGATTGTGAGGAGTTTCAATCACAGGTGTTTAAAGAACGGAGTAAGGTTGAAATACATGAATAAAATTGGAAGATTTACTTTGTTTTCCCTTCTGTTCTGAAGGAACCGACCTGCCTCAGGTGCTGGAGTTGTAGAGAATTGGCTGGGGGAGCCTGGCAGCACATTCAGGTACAGACCTGAGAAGTATCTAGAAATTATAGCGTGATTGCCTAAATCTTCTTAAACCAGGGCAGAACTTGATATCTAGTTTTTATCTATAGATATATTTTCTTCTCTGAAACTGTGAGTAGTCTTATTTATTTGAAGTGAGTATTTACCAATAGTCTAGCTCTAATATTTTTAAATTAGCTGTTCCTTTTCTATTTCCTTTTGAAATAAGTAGCATGGGATTTTCACCTTGACCATCACAGGTGATTCAGCATTTCAAAGCACCCAGTGTTTTCATTGATACTGCATGTGGTGCATGCTGGCATCTAGAAACTTACCACTCTGCCTGTTCTCTTTCAGATTTGTCTTGGGGCTTTTTTTTACTTAAATGCTAGCTAAATCAGCCCTGTCCCTGATTCCTCAGAGACACCTGTGCCCTCATCAGGTTGATTTCTTGTTCCCATTCACTTAGTGGAATTTCCAGTGGTGTCATTTGATTTTGGGTCTCAGCACCACGGTCCTTTCCCTCTGACACTCTTATTTAATTTCCCTCTCACCACTGTGTCATGAACGGGGGTCGCGTAGCTGAGAGGCAGCCAGCTCCATTTCCTGTCCTCAGTGTGCATAAAGGATAGCTCTTTGGTTTTCCTTGAGATCCTCCTACTGCTCCCACTTCCTCACTGTGGTTCCCTCATCATGGAAATGTCTGCTCAAATTGAATGCGCAAATGTACTCCAGGAGCTTTGCTCTCTTGCTGGAAAATTGCTGTAGCAGGGCTATGAACAGGCTCTGAGCTGAATGGAGTGGCTACTTTTAGGGAAGAGCAGCATTGCAGTGCCTTGCAAAGCAACGCAATTTGGATGAGGTATAAATGAGTCATTCAAAGCCATTTCTTGGTTTTTTTTTTTGTTTTTTTTTTTTTTTTTTTTTTTTTTTTTTTTTTTTTTTTTTCTGTGAACTAAATGTGTTTCTGAGCTGGGAGAATAAATGTGATATAATCCTGGAAAGGAGATTCCAGATTATTGTGGCATTGCATGGTTTCATTAGTGTAGCAGGCTGCTTATGGTACAGTTGCTTGACAGTCAGGAATAGGTTTTGCGTTTGCCTGCACACTTGAAACTAAACCAAGTGACTTTCCTGTCTTCTTAAGGATCAGGATCCTCACAGGATCAGCAAACACAACTCTTGCTACACTACATTCCTAATTCTGATTGCATTGTCAGTTGTGCCCTCGCATAGTGTGTAAAGACAGAAAGGATCTTTTCTTCATTAGGTGTAAGCTGGTGAGGATGAGAGGTATTCTGAAAGCCAAGCACTGGCACACCGCATCTCTTTTCTTCACCCTGAAAGAGATGAAGCTGTGCTTGAACAAGTGTTCTGGATGGGTAGTTTTTAGGTAGGGTAGAATACAAGATGAGATGCTGTTCTCTGTCTTGGAACAGAGAAAGCATGTATGGAAGCAACAGAGAGACTTCCAAGGAAATGCTTCTGGTGAAATTGCATAATACCTATTACTGGGAAAAAAAATCCGCTGTAATGTTTCTTGTTCTTGCTCTTCGGTTGGGATAGTTTTAGCTTTCCAGTATCAGCTGTACTGACCAGATAGTAATGGATCAGCATTAGTGTACCTGTCAGAGTAATGCTGGATACAAGCAGCATTTGCTAGGTGGACTGTAACAGTTTATACTGATAATAACAGTTACCAGAGTCTCCAGCCGTAATTGTGCTAGGCACTGCACAAATGACCAAGTTAAAGTAAAATTCACTGTTTCACACAGTGTGCCAGGGACAGAAATGAAAAGACAAAGCAGCTTTCCTGCTCAGGTGTCCCCTGAACCACAATACCTCCGCACATAAACAGCATCTGCAGAAATGAATGTCTGAGAAATACATGGTTCCCATGCTTACATCTTTAGAACTGTTTGCAAAATAAGTATTTTTGTGATGCTAGTAGATACACTCTTAATCTTAAAAGAGAAAGAGTTAAGGCTCATTTTGTTGGTAGATTATCTGGGGATTATTTCACTGAGAGTAGCCTGGTTAGCAGTGTGGGCTGCAGCAGTGCCTTTGAGCTGTGTTGGGGTGTGTGTGTGTGTGCTAGCCGGACAGCTTGGTTGGGATACGTTTGCTTTCTGTGAGTGTATGTAAAGTCCTAAACTATTCACCATAACTGGTTTATGTACCGTCCAAAATAAGTAAATCTATTACAACACAGTGATTATTTACTTATTTTTTAAACATTAGGGACCTGGTATTCCCTTGCTTAGAAAGTTCAAGAAGGCATAGTGTGTATTTCTGACATTGTTTTCTAATTTTAAGAAAAGAAACTAACCAAAATGAGTGGTATCTGGTGATAATAGAAATAGTGTGTTGTTAAAGACAAGTTAAAACAGTGGAAGGTGAATGACAGTAGTGAGTCAGCCTTTCAGAACAAATAACTAGACAGACCTTCACTCTGGGTGACACTATCACAACGTACTCGACTAGAAGAGTACTCTACCAGAGGCCTTTTCTGAAGATGTCAGGGGGATAAGAATGCTAAATGCAGTAGCCATATATACTAAGAAGAATCAGGGGAAGATGTAGGAAAAATGAAGAGCTCAAAATCTAATTTGAGATGTGAAGTAAATGTTGGACCCATAAATAAATTATAGCTATGGAACATTTAGAACTGCAGAATTAATTATAGCCTTAATAGAAGACTGAGAGCAAGAGCGTGCTGTGAAGGCATTACAGGGCTGATTAAGGGCAGGCTTAGAAACAGAACACTGACCAAAAACCACTCTTTTTTTGAATGACCCATGAAAATGCTGGTGCAGAAACCTACCATGGAATTTTTTTCACATTTTTGTGGATATGTGAAGCTCAGTTTTGTTTTTCTGATATTTTCTTATAATTTTCCTGTCCCCTTAAGTCAAAATTGTTCTTCAGATCTGTCACTGTGAAACTAGTGTGGATCTGTGGTATATGTGAACAAACTGCATTTGAAATATACCACTAAATAGTTAGGGGATAAATTTAAAAGCTGATCTGTTTCGACCTGTCTGAAGAAAGGAGTCATATTTTCTTTGAGTTAATTATTTTCCATGAGCAGAAGATGAACTATTAAAATAGAAATTACAGGTTTTGTGAAGTGGATAACAGGGAGTGTTTTTCCAAAGTGTGAATTCAGTTATGGGCTGTAGTAAGAAGTGTGATGTTACAAATCTAATTGATAGGCAATTTATCAAGGGTATAGTATTCATAGATTTGCCGAGTGCTTCTTTCAACCTGCAAGTACAATATGGTCTTGTGTAATTCTACTCAAGTGATCAATTTGTATTACAGGATTAGGAACAAATAGACATCTGTGGACAGTACTGGTGTGTCATACTCCCAAACCTGACATCAGGGATGGAATGATGGTAGTGATGGTAAGTATAATTATGATCCAGTTCTGCTTGTTTATTTGTGAGGAGGTTGAATGATCACAGACTGGCTGAAGTCCAGTGACATAGGTGAATCAAGAATAGATGTGAGACAGACTCATCAGTAAATAAACTGAGGATTTAGTTGCGCTTACTGAAGATGGCATTAAGGCTGATGTAACTTAGTTGCTCTCTTCCAGTCTTCATAAACATGCAGTGTTCATGTGAAACCATTGCTGTGGTGCCGTGACAAACTGACATGAGAAGAAGCTGTTGATTTTGTCTCTGCTGGTAACTAGAACTGCGCCATAGCTCTTTTTCCTTTCTTTCTGTTTGAGAGTTTAGAATCTACGTGTCAGGAATATTACAATATTTGGGCAGCAGTTGCTGAGATTAGGTGTTGTTGCTCACTGCAAACGCTTGAAATAACTAGAAAACATTTCCAATTCTAATTATGGGAGAACACTTAGGTATATAAAGTTGTGTACACTACCTTGCTCTGTGGGTTTCCCATCTTCTCAGCTGACATCTGTAAATAACTTTCAGCTTGTCGCTATTGATTCCCTAGCTGCTCCACCTCCCTTGTTACTAATGCGCACGGGCGGCGGCCGAAGCGACCCGGGAGAGCGGCTCCGGGGACCAAGCGGCGGCGGGAGCGGGGCTGGAGGCCGGGAAGGAGGCGGCTGCCGAGCAGCGGGAGGAGGCGGCGAAGGAGCTGAGCCCCACAGCCGAGCCCAGCCCCGCGGTGGCCGAGAGCATTCCCCAGCAGCCGTCTGCCGAGCTCCGTGAGCCTGAGCCGCAGGAGGATGCAGGAGACCCCGCAGTGCTTTCCAGCAAGGCAGAGGAGGAAGATCTGGACTCAGAAAAAGCGAAGCTGGTGGTGAGAGAGCCGGCAAGCACAGCAGCTACAGCCCCAGCGACAAGTACAGCCACTACTCAAACTTCGACTGCAGCTAAACCAGAGGACCAATTCATACCAATATCGATTGCCCCTGTACGCAAGAGAAAAAGCAAAAAAGAGGCAAGAAGGGTGAAGCAAGATGAAGAAACAATGTATTCACCACCTGGGCCACCATTTGATCAGGAGTCATCATCACATGACGAAGAAGAAGAAGAAGAGGTGACTTCTCGACCTCGGACCTCAACCGAGCTACGGAATATGCGAAAAGATTTTACCCGTCAACCAGGGGAGCACATCATCACCTGGTTGCTCCGATGCTGGGACAATGGGGCCGATGGTCATGCCCAGGAGGTAGAACGGAGAGTTCCCGGAAGGGCTGGATCACTGCAGGGTGGGGGTGAGGTACCGGTTGGTGAGCGGTTGTATTCTCTTCCTTGTTATTTCCTTTATGACGGGGAGGAGAATCAAAAGAATGCAGCTCCCACGGGTTGAGATAAGAACAGTTTAATAACTAAGGTATAACACAAATCACTACTGCTACCACCAATAATAATGATAAGAGAAATAACAAGGGAAGAGAATACGATACCGCTCACCGGAAAAGAGAGCCTGACCGAAAAGAGGACGTGCCCTTCCGGGTAGCTCCCAGTTACATCCCCGGGCATGACGTGCTGTGGTATGGAATAAGGGGTGGATACCAGTTCTTTTTGGTGCCCAATGTGGGGCTAGAAGGAGGGGTGGTGTAACTGCCGTGCTCGGAGCTGGAGTAGCTGTGCTGTCTGTTGCTTCACCCTCAGATCCAGGGACGTTTTTTCCCTTTTGAAGGTGCTGGATAGCGTTGAACAAGGCCCGGTAAGCATAGGCCAAGCCCCAGCACGTTGACATGATTTGTCCCTCTCTGGTATGACCAGGATGACAGCACACCTCATTTAAGTGTTTTACTAATTCTTCTGGATTTTGCAGTTGTTCGGTGGTGAAATTCCAAAACACTGGAGGGGCCCACTGGCCTAGGTACTTGCCCATACTATCCCACACACCCTGCCACTCATGGCTGTCCAACCTTGGGGAAAATCTCTCAGTCCCCCTATTTTGTCGTCTAACCCCAGACAAGACCCAAACCCGACTCTGCTTAACTCTTGAGATCAGACGTAATGGTTGTGGACAAAACACACTCTGTATGCGTGCCAACATGGTGACCCCCATCACAATCAGCAAACAGGTCTCAACAATATTAAAAGGCCACTCAAAAACTTCAAAACTCTCAAACGATGCTGTAAACGGTCTGGGAGGGGCACTGGGAGGGTAAAAGAATGTCTCCTTCATAGGTTGGCCACCCAGGAAGGAGAAAAAAGATGTATAGTTGCTAAGCATTTGTATTATATACCTCCCAAAATATAAAGGTGGTGACCACACTGGGAACACAAGCCAGATCAGTTTCATGATCAATTTTTCTATTGTATTACAAGTCATTACCATAAAATACAATGAGACAACAACCTTAGCCCAAGCCCCACACTTGAAAAACACTAACACAGCAAATACCGGCTCTAAGTAACCTATGGCATATTGAGACTGTGAGATCAAAAACAACAACTTTGAGAGCCAATAAATCAGCATTGTGACGAGTGACTATTAATCCAAAACACTGAATGCTTATCACAAATACGATTAGACACACTCCGGTCAGATCTGTCGTTATCTCAACCCTTCGTGCCCCACGTTGGGCGCCAAAAAGAACTGTCATGGTTTAAGCCCAGGCCGTAAATCAGAACTACGCAGTCCACTTCCCCCCCCACCTTTCTTCCCTCTGCTTCTGGAGGGACGGGAAGGAGAATCAAAAGAATGCAGCTCCCATGGGTTGAGATAAGAACAGTTTAATAACTAAGGTATAACACAAATCACTACTGCTACCACCAATAATAATGATAAGAGAAATAACAAGGAAGAGAATATGATACCGCTCGCTGGAAAAGAGAGCCCGACCGAAAAGAGGACGTGCCCTTCTGGGTAGCTCCCAGTTACATCCCCGGGCATGACGTGCTGTGGTATGGAATGCCTCTTTGGCTAGTTTGGGTCAGGTGTCCTGTCCCTGCTTCCTCCCGGCTTCTCCTCCTCCCTGTCAGAGCATGAGACTCACAAAGTCCTTGGTCAGTCTAAACATCGGTGTTATCAGCCCTGTTCCCAGGCTGAAAGTCAAAAACACAGTGCTGCAACAGCTACTAAGAAGGAGAAAAACTGACTGCTACTGCTGAACGCAGGACATAATGTCAGAGACAGATAAGTCTTGAAGGAAGCACGAGAAGGCTGGAACAGAACTACTACAAATGTCTACAGAGCAATCAGGATGTTCCAGTTGGTAACTGGCATCAGTGTGGTGCCCAGAGAGTCTGGAAGTTCATTGAGGTCACACAGGTTTTTGATTATCCATCCTGAACATTTACATAGGAACAGAGGAAGAGCTAAGGGTTTACTATGTGTTCAATGGTAAATCATCTTCCTCTTTATTCTTTTATTGTATTCCCTTTCTGGGTTTTATCTTCCATGTGTTGATTTCAATAGCAAAGCTCAAATTGGCTTAAGGGGACAAGATCAGTTCCCATGCCAGGAGGAGTTACTACAATACGGTAATGATAATCTGACATTTGGTGGTTTATGTAACAATAGCACAGTATTTTCAGGGTTGTATTTACCTAAGAGTTCTGTCTGAGGTTATGAAGCTTCTGTTTGAAAATATTTTCCCAGGTGGTGGTGTAGTCATCCACGCATTTTGAAAGCTGGTGACACTGGAGGGTCAGTAAACATTAGAACCTATTCCAGTCTGAGCAATGGACAATGCAGTATCTGATGGTTAAATAAACACAACTGTCAGGTTTGTTGTCAGCTATTTACAAGGTAGTAGTTTCCCTGGGCACTGGATTATAAGACTGTGTGTTAAGACTTGGTCTTCTGTATAACAGATGCCTTCTAAGTAGGAATGCTCTTGAAAAAGGGAGCAGGCACAGAGGGCATTACCTTGCTGATAGGAGGGGTATTTTTAACTGTAGGACCAGCTGAAAAGGAGGGAAGATGTTTGCAAAAGAAAGGGAGGGTTTGTGAATCACAAATCAAAGTATATACAGGAGAGGACAGTCACTTGCTATGGAAAGGCCAAGGTAAAAGCGATGCTGGAGCCCCCTTAGGCCAAGCAAAGCCCAAATGTACCTGCCAACACTGGCAGGTCTGAAAGCATTAGGTTCAGTGACGACTGCTGCACAGCTGATGGATCTCTGCAGAGCAGATCTGACACATCCCAGCTGGGTCTGACATACAGCACATTTACACACAGGCTCTGTGGCATATGGGCAATGAAGTTGATGCAGCGATCTCTTTGTATATGTGGCTCAGCATTCTTGTGAAATGGCCATTTGTTCAGGATATCCAGACATCCAGAATTTGGACAAATCTATTCAGTCACTGCTCACAGCAGCAGAGAGAGATTCCCTGCTGTAACCAACAGAGTAGCATCCATGCTGGGAATGCTGACAGATCTGGTGAACATAACTGGATCCAATGCAGTTGGGACCCAAACACAGCTGTGTGTGAGCTCTACCAGGAAGATACAACAGCTGAACTACTCCCAAAGCTTTTAACCTGCATAGAATAACAAGATTGGGTTCACAAAGCCTAGTCCTAATAGCTGAGGGTGGGGAGAAAAAGACATCTACATGAAAGTCAAAAAGAGGAGTACTCCAGTTATTCTTACAGGCACCTTTTACTCATTCACATTCAGCCCCTACCTTCTCTCTCAAATTTGTCTGTTCATCACTTCCAGCCCACCTTCTCCAGCTTTCTTCCTTCTTATTCTTTTCTTTCTGATTTCCCCTTCCTCTGAGGATATCTAGACTCCAGTTTCTCCTTTTAACTCCTTTCCTGTGAGACAGTATTTCTGCAAGCTGCATTTCTTACTTAACAGGATTTTTTTTCTCCTTACCAGCATACTAGGAAGGTAGGTCCCAGTGCAATTAGGGATACACATGTCAACAACTGGCTCTCATGGAAACTGCAGAGCTGAAAGTTTGCTGCATCTGTGTTTTATTTTAAGCAGCTTAGTATCTTGTACAAGTTCCTATTAAAAGTCAGGGCGTCAGTTCTCATCTTTGAGTTTCATGGACACCTGGAGCTGTTTGTGAGAATCGATTCTGCAGTTAAAGTTCCTGGGTGAATGGATAAAATATGCAGTTTAATAAAAGGTGAAGGCAACATGGATAGTAACCAAAAATAACAGCACAGAGCAGTTTTCCTGGCCTTCATCCAGTAGAGAGTCAATGGGAATTTCTTCATTGGTTTCAGTGGGATTTTCGTCAGGTCTATTGAGAATACTGTGCAAACCCCGCACTTCAGACAGCAAGCTTTGTAACAGGCAATATGAAACCTAAAGTATGAATCATCAATTAAAAATACTGGGCTGAAGCCCAAGGACAGAAAGGAGCTGTCATGGAAGGCTCAAAGGTTGTTCAGGTTCTGTGTGGCTGATAATGTGCCTGGCAGTACAGTTTACACACAAGGCACTGCCTGTTGAGCTGGGATAGGTACTCGTGGGATCGCAGTATTTCAGGAGTGTCTGGGTTCTCCAGCTATGAACTCAAATGGAAAGTGCTTTAGGTGACACTGTGCTTGCCAGTGACATTAAAAAAAGGCTTCAGTGTTCATGTTCATTAATGGAGACAAACCAAACCATCTGAGTCACTAGCCACAAAATATTTTGCAAAGCATGTGCAAGATGCTAAATGTCTCGAGATGTTTGTAGAAGCAGAAGCAAACACTGAAGGCAAAATAATGAAAATTAAACATTTCCTTGATAATTCAAGATTAACAATGTCAAGGTTAATCACTACCATATAAATACCCAAATAAATAAAATAGATTAGGCAAGTATTATCTGAGTATTTGCCTGGCTATCTGGCTTTCTCAGGATCACTAATTGGCTTTTCAAAACTTGCTTCTAATTGTCCTTAAATTCACAGAATCTTTGAATAAGTTAAGTTGCAAGGAATGCCTAGGTTTTTTGAATCACTTACCAAGTTTCTTTCCACCCAATGCGCATGTAACACAGAATAATCATCCTCAGATCTGACGTGCAGTAAGAATTTAGAGGCTGTGATTACATCAGTTTAGAAACACCTCCTCTAAATTCTTCTCTAATTGTCTTTTCTTGAGAAAAAGTAAGAGTTTAGTGCAGCGTCTCTTCTCTAATCTCTTCTAAAAGTTGGAAAGCAACATCACCAATGGATAAAATATTTAGCCTGAAAAAAGGGTTAATTGCTTTTTTAATAAAAGTAATAGCCAGTGCTAACCATAATTCTCCCACTGAATATTTTGCATAAAGTTTCTATTTATATGAAAGACTCAATGTGGTACTCTGGAACTGCATACATAACAAGACATTATTTAACAAAAACGTTACACGTATGATTAGTTGGATCTGACTATACCTCATATCCTAGTCACTTTTGTACTGAAACTAATGTTTAAATAGCCATTATTTTAGCTTAGAATCCAATGATGCTTTTGAGAGCTCAGAGTGCTGCTATTTGACAACTTTTCAGCACATGGAAAAGTGTGCCAAGAAGTTTAAAATACTGCATTCATTGTAAAAAGCTGATGCTAGGATCACAACATGCAAGACATGCTAAAAAACCCTTTCTAAGTGGAAGAAGTGTGTGCATGTGTTTGATGTACACTTGGGTATAAAGGAGTTTATCGCTCTTTTGCAATTGAGAAACCTGAAGTACAGACAAAGCTAAATTAATTTCCCACAGCCAGACAATGAGTCAGCAACAGAACCGATAAAAGAAACCGCCAGTCCTGATGAGATAGACTGAGCCAAAGCTCAAGACTTTCACAGACATAACACCAAACACAACACAGATGCACATTACTTCAATGAGGCAGTTTGATCACCCCTTCTCCAGCTAGCTTCAGCTGAGACTCATTAGTGTAGCAGAAGCTGTTGTTAGCCAAATCCCATCGCTGCTCAGCAGGGGTGGTGGGTTAGAATTGGTATCCATGAGTCACTGAGACACCGTAGCCTGTCCTGTGCTAGCTCTTTTGTATGTGTGCCTCACTGGAGATGAGAGAAGGGAAAAGATGGAAGAGGGAATGAGTGTTAAGGACAAGTCTGTTGCTGTCTGAAGGAGGCCAGTGCCATGGTCAACATACTCTTCAGCCTGGAGAAGAGAAGCTGCGTGGAGATCTCATAGCAGCCTTTCAGTATCTGAAGGGGGTCTATAAGGCTACTGGGGAGGGACTCTTCGTTAGGGACTGTAGTGACAGGACAAGGGGTAATGGGTTCAAACTTAAACAGGGGAAGTTTAGATTGGATCTAAGGAAGAAATTCTTTACTGTGAGGGTGGTGAGGCACTGGAATGGGTTGCCCAGGGAAGTTGTGAATGCTCCATCCCTGGCGGTTTTCAAGGCCAGGTTGGACAGAGCCTTGGGTGACATGGTTTAGTGTGAGGTGTTCCTGCCCATGGAAGGGGAGTTGGAACTAGATGGTCTTAAGGTCCTTTCCAACCCTAACTATTCTATGATTCTATGAAACCTGCAGTGTTTACTGATTGTTACTCATATTTTCAGTAAAAAAGGAAATCTTTTTTCAACCTACAGATTTACTTGGCTGTTAGATGACACATGGAAACACCAGGTACAGTTTTGTAAACAAAGCAGCTCAGATGTTAGTAATTTACAGAGTACATCTTTTTTGTCCTGCAGAGGTTTTGCTGTAATTCATTTCACAAGGTCTGTAAAAAGTCAGTAATAAAGGGCTGGGATGGTAAATTAAAATTGGAATTTTGACGAATGAACTTGGTAACAATTACTACTGCCACTGAATTAATTAATATTAATATTTTATTAAAAGAAATTCTCTGCCTCTGTTCTAGCTCCAGGTAAATTCTGTCATGAGGTGCTAAGTGGCAATGGCAGATCTTAATCAGTAGATGCAAGTGTTTCTTGTGGCATAAAATTAAAATGTTCAGACTACATGGTTAGTGGTAACTTACTAAATTTTACTGTTCTGACAAGTGAAATGTATTTAATAAGAAGCTAGAAAAAATTGAACAAGCATCTTTTTTTTTTTTTTTTCATGAAAAAAAATTTGATTTGCTGCTGGGTTGAACCAGGCTATAACTTTATGTTGTATCCCAGTATATGTGCTTCTCTGGGCACAGGATTGAATCCTGATTCCTTCTTTTCTCCAGGGAAGACATGTAATACTTCATCCCTTCTTCATGGAATCATAGAATCGTAGAATGGTTTGGGTTGGAAAGGACCTTAAGATCATCTATTTCCAATCCCCGGCCATGGGCAGGGACCCCTCACAGCAGACCATGTCATGAAGAAATGCATTTTCTTCTGGGCAGCTGACTTGGATGAGTGGAAATCTTATTTTCAACATTGCAGAATAAGTTGCAGCTGGACATTTTTGGGTGCATACCCTGTACTGTCCCTCCATGGCTGTGGTTACCAGCTGAGTAGAGCTATACCAGACCGGGAACCAGTTCTGACCTCCTTTAGCGTTGTGTGGCAGCCTTGTGAAAACCAGCATTGATGTTCCTTCAGTAAGATGCTGAGTCAGGACAGCTAAGTGTTACTGAAATGTTCATCAAATTACCTCTCCACGGACTTTGTCGTTTGATTGATATAATGCAAAATTAGTTGTTAAAGCCCTATTTATTTTTCTCCCAAACCAAACATACTGATAATTAGCACATAGTAATATAGTGGTAGGCTTGCTGCCTCCTTTCATATGTCACCAGCCCTTGCAGTAAATGATGCTGTCACCCTCTCTGATGTCTTGTCATGCCTTTCACCCATCTCTTTTGCTTAATCTGCTTGATAATATCTCTCCTGTCTCAAGCACTTAGGCTGCAGCCTTTCCTGCCACTTGTGCCTCCTGCTTTTTGTAATTTTCCTCTGCACATAACTTCAGCCTGAATCTCTTCTGTCCTGCAATACAGCCGATGCTTTATACACATTATAACTCTTGAAAAATATTGTCTATCCCTGATTGTCTTTCATAATTCTTCACCCACTTCCACTGCCCCTTTAATGTTTTATTCTTGCCATATTTCTTACAAAATGGCATACATATGCTTTGGTCCTGCATATATTATTCTGCCATTCTATTGCTTCTTTATTCTACTGGATTTAATCAAGTATTGCTCCATTATTCATTCATATTTTTCTTTGGTAAAATATTACTTCCTTTGTAAACAAAAGTATCTAATTTTTTAAAATGTCTTGTATTATCCTGCTGAAAATTCTCCTCTTACTTGATGGAGAATTTTCTTGTTTTGTAAATTTTCTGTAAAGTTTCATAAAAAAAAATCCAATACATTTCAATAAAAATAAAGATACTTTATGGAAAACAATGAGCCTAATTCTTCAGCATTATTTTATGGCATCTTTTATAGAAAGTTTTCATGTCAACTCACAGCAGCAGGTTGGGCAGAGAAGAGATTCAGAGCAGCCCTGCAGAGAAGGACTTGGGGGTGTTGGTCGATGAGAAACTGAACATGAGCCGGCTTCAGTGTGCGCTCGCAGCCCAGAAAGCAACCATATCCTGGGCTGCATCAAGAGGAGCGTGACCAGCAGGTCGAAGGAGGTGATCCTGCACCTCTACTCTGCTCTCGTGAGACCTCACTTGGAGCATTGTGTGCAGTTCTGGTGTCCTCAACATCAAAAAGACATGGAACTGTTGGAACAAGTCCAGAGGAGGCCACGAGGATGATCAGGGGACTGGAGCACCTCCTGTATGAAGACAGGCTGAGAAAGTTGGGGCTGTTCAGGCTGGAGAAGAGAAGGCTGCGTGGAGACCTCATAGCAGCCTTCCAGTATCTGAAGGGGGCCTACAAGGATGCTGGGGATGGACTCTTCATCAGGGACTGTAGTGACAGGACAAGGGGTAACAGGTTCAAACTGAAACAGGAGAAGTTTAGATTGGATATAAAGAAGAAATTCTTTACTGAGAGGGTGGTGAGGCACTGGAATGGGTTGCCCAGGGAGGTTGTGAATGCTCTATCCTGGTGGTGTTCAAGGCCAGGTTGGACAGAGCCTTGGGTGACATGGTGTAGTGTGAGGTGTCCCTTCCCATGGCAGGGGGGTTGGAACTGGATGATCTTAAGGTCCTTTCCAACCCTAAATATTCTATGATTCTATGATTCAATTCAGTAAATAGGTGTTGATCAATTGCACATTGTGAAACCATTGCTTTCCCCACAAAGTTTACATTAATAATGGCTGCTTGGATCAGCAAGTTTAGTCTTCTGCAGAACACAGGTCCACTCCCTTCTGTTTTGCTTCACATTCACTAACTTTGCTTATTGTTGGAACAAGACCATATGCTTCAGAAAAACAGTGCATGCTGTTTTTCATATTATCCAGAGTTGGGAAATAAACCACAACATGGGTAGGTTTCTCCTATGATTAATTAACCACACTGTTAATAACATGTGCCCTATTTCTAATCTGAATTTGCATAGCTTCAGCTTTTACAGTTCGTTCTTTCCTTTCCTCCTCTTTTTAACATAAAGCCCTCAAAGAAAGTCTTCCCGGAGAACTGGATCTTCTGAGTTGTTACCTCTCATTTTGCCAAGAGCTGATGTTTCTGGCTGGATGGAACTGCAGCTCCTCCTCTCTGAGCTTCAAACCTGGTGTCTTCAGTCATCCAAGTTCCATCCGGTTCCTTGTCTGTGTCAAATCCCTTCTTTCTGTGTTGAATCTGGACTGCCCAAGTTAAGAGAATAACATTTTCAAAATACTTTTCAGTGCTTCAAATACATATCAGCTCGGAATGGTGCAGAAAGGTAATGGATCAAGCAAGCTTTCATTCGGTTTGAGGCCACCATCACACCAAAAGCAGTCCTCCTAGACAGCAAACAATGAGTGGTACAAGCAGTCCACAAGCCTGCCTGTAGCACAGTTTTTGAGCTTCTTTGTGGCTACTGTAGTATGTATGTGTAAGTATGCATGTAGGATATATGACCTGTATATGTGTGCTTTTTACATATACATGTGTTGTATATACAGACAAGTATATATATATACATACACATTACATATTCACACATTAGACTGCATATATATAGAAAAAGTAGCCATTTGTGGTAAAAACAGATTAAAACCAGTTTGATTTCTTGGGACAGGTCATACTTACATGAGGATTCATTGTTCAGGGAAAGCAGGTTCTCTATGTACTACAGCATCATCATGGCAGAAGCTATAGAGGCCTCATTCTTGTGAACTCTGAGAAATGGAGAGGTGACTGGTTGAGAAAGCTGTGGATGCTTCTTTGACTTGCCTTTTGTATCATGAACATATGGTAACCTCACTTAAAAAGGGGAGAAACAAGCCTACACCAAACCTTGTCAAAAGGAAACATGCACAGATACACGTTCCTTATTACCGAATGTAGGTTTTTACATTTATTTTTATACTTTATTACATGACACAATGGACAGTGTGCATGTAAAATAGTAGTTTTAGTAGTAGTAATATGTAAGCGTACTACTACAAATAGTCTTTCTAAATATAGGACAATAAACTCCTGAAAACCACTTTTCCATTAAAAAAATATCTCTAGAAATGGAGCTTTAAATTAATAAAATCCCTCATGAAAACTCTCTTAGGCAAAAAAAAAAAAAAAAAAATACAGTAATTTAAAGGCAAGCACAGTGAAAATGGCAGTTTTAAAATGAATATGTGTGTAGAAGTGCTAGAGAATTTTAAGTGATGTTTCCTATTGAAAACCTCTCCCAACTCTCAACTTCTTACCTAATTGAAGGAAAATTAAATTTACCCTTAGGACCGTTTGTAGGAAACTCTTCTAATATGGTTTATATTTAGCAGATAATTGTGCATTTACAGGGTCACAGCCTGACTAATAGAGCTGTATAATAGATGCATTTTGTATTTAATCATTATCAATGAGTAATAACTTCTCTTTGTTAACTGTAATGCCGCTGTGGTTTATTTTATCTTGTACTGTGGGGATATCTGTATCTTGTTTGAAACAGACTATGATACTTCTTTTATATAACTTGATATAACTGTCTTTATCTCTGCTTTTTAAAGATTTAGTAATGGCCTGTTATATACCAAGTGTTTACTCTGATTCTGCTTTCTGTGTAAAGCATATTTTCACATGGTGATAGGTATTAAAAGATGCTCAAGTAAAAGTCTTTGGGTAGATATGGCAAATACCTCATTCTATGTGCATTATAAATTACAGCTGTTCTTAAATATCTGAGTCAATATTGCAAGTAATGATACTGAGTTTGTTTTCTACTGAAAAGTTATGAGGAGCATGGCATTTTATTACCGTGAAATGGTTTAGATAATCAGATTGCTGTGTACCCGCTTTGTTTCTTTTTGCTGTCTTTGGCTGCTTCCGATATCTTGAGGACAAACTTGAATCATCACCAGATCTCATCAAATGGGAGGGAAATGTCTGTATTAGTTGATTTACCATTCCCTGTTTCTCGAGCAGTGAGGTGTCCCTGTAAGATCCTGGTCCTGAGGGCGCTTGCACTAAAGATGGAGTCAGTTGGCACATCCAGAGATAACAGAGATCATGAGACTGCTGGAAATCTGCCAGTGTTAGTGTCAAACCCATCCCTCTGAGTCTCAGCTTATTCTTTGCTGATGGTATGAGAATAGAGACTGCCAAATTTATATTCACAGTTGTAAATTACTGCAATTCCTATGATCTATCGCTTTGTCTCCATCTTAGCTATAATAATTTGTATATATTCTTCTTACAATAAATGATGCTTAGTATAGTGGAGGATAAAAGAGGCCTTTAAAACAAACTGAGAAAGTCTTTGAAATTTTAGCTTCACAATTCATGTAAGTGATGCTGTTGCTGGCCTTCTGGTCTGGCCTCACCCTGCTTATGGAAGTCAAGCCTCTGATGTGCTGCTTTTGTGCTTCCCAGATTCTTGTTCAAGGCAGTCCTTTGTATGACTGAAATGGCAGTTATCTGACTCACCTCTTGAGCTGATATTATGTACCTTTCCTTGCCATCGGTTAGAAGCTGCCACATCAGTGAAAAGGCAGTATTATCCAGATGAAATGTGAATGTCACAACAATGGGCTGTATTGGGCCATCTTCTAGTTCTGCATTTTTAGTATTCAGGCAACATCATCGGCAGCAGAAGGCGGGCGTCTTCCATAGCACAACTGTTGCAGCCAAAGCAGAAATGCTGACATGTGTTAGTGTTCCAAGGATGTTTAAATTCTCATTTCTTACTTTTGAACTCAGTTTTCCTCTTTGGTTCAAAGGCAAATCAAAGTTGAAGTTTTTGATTATGATATTGCTGAAACTCCGCATAATTTTCAGTGCTCAGTTTAATCTGTAAATGACATAATCCTCATGGCATCAGTAACTCATAAGATTAATCTTATTGGATTATTAGAGAACCAGATAAATCTGTTGTCATTTTATTTAGAACCTGTTGGAAATAATTTTGCTAAAACACTTTTCCTTGAAGATTGGAGATAGTGTAAGTCAATGTGCTGTTAACCCATTTGTGCTTAGCACTGTTCTGTGCAAAAGCGCAGTCTGAGATGAACTAAGATAGAAGAGTTTTGGGTTTAATTCCTTGTTTGTCACACGTTTCCCATGTGACTTTGAGCAAATCACCGTTTTGATTCTGTCTGGAAAGTGGAGAGAGCAGGATTTTCCTGCCTCACAAGCATACTCTCAGCATGTCATGTACTTGGATACTGGAGTGGGGAGGCTACAAAAGTATGTAAAGCAGACAGATGTATTACTGCTCCTTGGTAGCAGCTTCAGCACAGAACAGCATGCTCAGGCTTTCCACAGGGCTCTGTGAAGTGAATGCATTTTCTGCCTCCCCCTTACTTTAATTAATTTTATTGTGTATTTTTAATCAACCATAGCTGCACTCAATCTGTATCTTTATTGATATGTATTTGGGAAGAGGTTGCAGTTTAAAGGATAAAGTTATGTGACAGCAATATTTAATTTGAATTCTGATGAAAGTGGACATTATCCTTCTCCTCCCTCCCAATAGTCTCCTGTGGCAGCCTCCTAACATTGAGTTCTATTGATGAGAAACACCGATATATCAAGAGAGAAACCAGCTCTCACAGGGAACATAATAACCAAACATTAAGACTATTGCTAAGCAATATATTTCATTGATATCTAACTTATTTTCATAATTATTATTTTCATAGCTAACTAATTCAGTGATAGCTTAGCAGTCTATTTTAAAAATCAAGAAGGGATAATTTTACTGAAAAAATGGGTGTCTTCCTCTTTCTGCTGTCGGTTATATAACTAGTTGTTTTACCCAAGCAACTCACACACAGATCTCCCAATCAGACGATTTCTCACACCATTGCACTCTTAATTTTACAAAGCACTGGGTCACCACCTCTGTCTGCTTGGGCTCCCTCGCACTGCTGCTTTTCCGTGGTGTGCACAATGCCAGAGTAGAGGTGTTAGCTTTGCAGCATAAGTCAAAGTCATTCTTGACATTAAGACCGTTCTTGACAGTAAGACCATTCCAAATGAAAGTAAAACCATAATAAAGAAGTGGAACTGTGCATTTATTTTGGATTTAGGTGGACATTGTTACAGCAAGAAATACATGGGGAATTAAAATTAAGGAAGTGTTCTATGTCTTGCTAATACCAGCTTAAACTGTTGTTAATGCAAATGACCTAAGAAGTGTGTGTAGTTTTCCACTTTCTATTCAGTGACTTGTGAAAAGCATGGCCTTATGTTCACCCATGGCTGTTCTGGAAGGTGTCTTTCTATAGGTTCAATTCCTACACAATCTTAACATGTACAATAGGAATTTCTTACATATGTACTTCATGAAGGAAGAGCTGAAGAGGTTTAGTGGCTGGTTCAAAATACGCTTGAAGTTCATGGAAGGATGGCTTTTGTTTTGATGGCTTTTCTGCTGCCATACAGGAAGTTTGAGCACAGAATTGACCTTACCCCATCCAGCAGCCTGCTCTTTGAGTAAGAACATCTATGCCCTCTCTTTGAAGCCACTCTTTGAATGCAAATTCGGCAATCACATTAATTAGTTGGGGTATTTAGGTTTCTTGAAAGGAGTTTTTGAGCATCTGAAAAAGCTATTATTGTTTAAAAGTAACTTGAGCAGATGGTGACATGACTTTTGATAGCCTTCTTGTATGAATTACATTAATACGTATATAGCTGACCTTAGTTTAGTCTATGGTATTATTAGAAAATAATATCTATTTTCCATCATCTGGAAAAAGTCATCTTTTACCTAGAAGGAGATCTTATAGGGAGAGTTATGATTATCTGTTATACCAACTGATATAGCTGTAAAAGTGGACAAACTGTCAAAATAGGAGTCCTAGGAATTAGAAAACAAAATACAGCATGACACTCTTAGTTACTTTTTCCTTCTGAAAATTCCTGCAGCTCAGAAAATGTCTCTAATATCATGTACAGTGTAGTTTTCTCACATAGCCATAAATCATTCCATGTACTCTGTTAACATGTTCATACTTGTTCCATCTCAAGGCTCTTTTTATTCATCACTATACACATGTGGGATCACATGGGTTGAGATCTGATCAAAACAGTATGTTAAACTATGGCATCAAAACAAACACGAGTCATGGAAACAAACCCATTCAGCAGGTAACAAATGTAGGTAACAGCAGTTTTACTTAAAAAAAAAAAAATCTATTAGCTGTGGAATTAATTTTAAATGTTTGTTGTTTGCTTTAACAGAAATGAGCATATTATTTGTGTGTGTTCTGTAAGCATTACAGATCAGTATCTTGTAGACAGCAGAGAATCTTCTCAAGAATATAACAGCTTCTTGGTTTGAAGTGCATGTGTGCAATACTGATACTTCCAATGAAGCTGTCAGTGCTTTAGTCACGTGGATACCCATGACTGATACAGAAAAGGGAAAGGTTATTCTTTCCTTATTATCGAGTTTGAAGGACCTTAATATGTTTGTTCCTTTATTAAGGAAGTTGGATGCTGGATCATCCAGCTCACAGCTTCTCAGGTTTCTTAAATTGCAGGCCATCTCTTAACAAAATGCCCTGTGAGCTAACAGCCTTCTGTGCTTGCTGTTTTGACCCTTGCCTTTGACATTCCCAGGAGCAGAGATGTCCCATTTGCTCTCTGACTGCAGGGGAAAATTATGGTGCTTTCATTCACCACGGGTCTTTACTTGCCTTTACTGACGTGGAGAAGGTACAGCTGTATAGGACACATCTGTGAGCTCTTGTGAGGGCAGATGACGTGGGTTAGGTGGTAGTTGAGGGTGCCTAAGCTTGAACAAAAGGGGCTCAAGAATATGGAGGCAGTCACTCAGAAGAACAATTTGAGCATCTGCTGAAAAGCTTGCTGCCGTCTCTGTAAACTTGATCTGATTGCGGTTAAAACCCACCGCTCACCTTCTGTACCCCCTGTAGTACTCTGTGCATGTTGCACTGTGTATCTAAATCAAAGACAAATATCCCACTAACACTTTCCCACAGAACCTGCCTTTTCTTTTCGTACTCACCATTGGTGGTAAGTTCAGCAATCAGGCTGTAGCCTAATGACTGAACATTCTCTTTGCTGCTCTTTTATCCTCTGATGTTCTCAGTAAATATTTGTGTTAATATTTGCACCTACATAAATCCTATTTCAGCAGAGCAGAGGCATGCTGGTAAGCACTGGACCTCTCAGACTCAGAGGAGGCTGCCCGCATGCGGCAGCGGTGGCTGTGGTGTCAAGAGTCGCAGATTTCATTTTGGCGAAGCAATGCTAACGTACATTATTTTGTGCGAGATTACAAAGAAAGATTGGGATATTTTATTACCCTGTCAATCAGCCCGTAGCCTGGCTCTCATCTGAGTGCTGAGCCTTCTCGCCTCTTCCTCCTTGAACGAAGCAAACAGAAAGCCACACAGTTTTGAAGGTGTTTATCATGAAATGTCTGAAGGATGGTGACACCTTCAGATAGAAAACACATGCCGAATCAGTTCTATTGTAAAGTGAAGAGAGCAGGTGGATTTCATGAATATATTTGTGTATTCACTGGGCATGGGAGATTTTTCTAAAAATGAAGATGAGCATAAATGAGTACAAAATAGGTGGCAATTGAATGGATTTCTTTAGAACAGAAGTTTTTATTGGAGAAACATAGTAATTAGTTTCTGCAGCCCATAGCTGCAGACACTGTTCTGCTAATGAAAGATAGCACAGATATTGGCTACAGAAGAATACAGAAAAATTACAGACACTGACAAAAGGGTGTAGTTTTCATTTACTAACTTTTCTTCCCTGAATATTCCCTTGAGTTACCTTGTTTTGCTTACAGGCGCCTCTGGGGGCGGGGAGGGTGGTGCATGGCGTGCATGGGCAATTACTTCACCTGCTCATTTCAATCATAATCCATTCAGAATGATGAAAAATGAAATCAAATGTAATTTGTAATCTTGAACATTGCAGCTACAGCTTTTTAAATATTACAGCTGCAATGTGGTTTGATAGAAGCCCTTAGAGTCCTTCAGGCTCTTTTAAAAACAAAACACATTTATCCATAAGTGACAATTACATCTCCATTTCTTTTTTTCTGAAAATTTGGTATGTTATTGTGGTTTGAGGGGTGATCTTATGGGAGTAATGACTGCTGGTTGCACATAAAGATGTTTATTTTTGGACCTACACCTATCATGAACCTGTTCCATGGACTGTCATTTGCTCTATGCTATTAATTAATAAGAAATAACCCTGTTAGACAATCAAAAAGAAAAACTTCAGATGGAGCTTAGCCAGTTTCAGTGTCTCTGTTTTTATACCATCATCATGTGCTCTGAAATGACACTAAACAGTGATTCTACTATGTAAGTATTATGATATGAGTGGCATTTCATTCTGTGTTTAGAAATCCCATACCAGCAGGACGTGATTGTATATCCCTTCTCCACAAAGAGAGAGGAATTCTGCTAAACCTAATGTGGAATGTAATTTCTTAGTTATTGATTTGTTTTATTTCCAAAAAGCCAATTGTGACAGGATCCCAGCTGTCTGGTGGGGAGCTACATCTGTAGCACATTTCTGATCAAGCTGCCGCCAATCCAGTTTCTGTTTTGTCCACAGAAGCTGATCTCTTCTTTGTGGTTAACTGCCATTATCTTTTCTTTATCTCCCACAATCAGAAATGTCTAATTGTTTTTCTCATGATTCTGTAAAACACTGCAGCATTATTCACTTTGGCAAAGAACGTCTGGGAATGCTGAGTCCAAAGCTGACAGTTGTTGGAAAGACTCTGATTTCAGCAGGCTCTGGATCATGTGTGAGTTTGTCTTTTCATGCTTTACATCACCAACTGAAAGGCCTGTTTGCTTCTGGTTGCAGCTTCCTGTCTTGCCTTCTTGCAGCAGCCTCATTTCAGGTCTGGTGCACTTAGAGTTGTGTGACAATTGGAAATTCTCACTCTGAGGTGTTAAATTTGACTTAGTTTCATATTGAGGCCAATTCTCTCTCCCTCCTCCCCCTTTGACTGTGACTTCTCCAGGAACAGAAATGTTTTGCATTTTCTTTGGGGAGAAAGAAAAGGCATGACCTTCTTCATGGAGTGAGTGAACTCTTTTAGGGACATAGCGGAGGATCAGAGCTCACTAGCAGGGCTTGAAAATGCCAATATTGATGCAATGAGGGACGCAAAGAGATGAAGGAAAGCAGAAACTACAAAGCTGGGAAAATACAAGCAGTAGGTACTTGATACTAGGCAAAAGGGTATATTGGTATTGCCAGCCTCAAGAGATTAAAAATCTTGAGTCAGGTATTCCAAACCAATCATGTTTTTCTGAAAAGACACTGAGTTCTTGTTCTTTTCTTTGAAGTTTCAGGTTTTTGCTACTCCTTCTAGTGCCTCTGTCTTTGGGTTTTGTTTCCAGATATAGCAAGGTCAGCTACAGAAGGGTGTTTTTGCCTTTGCCTGACCTGTTCTTAAAAGAATGAATATGAGCTTTACTTGCTGCTTTTGGTTGTTGACAAAGACTGTAGTAGAGCTGATGTGCTGCTTGTCCCAGGAGGTATGGAGAAGTGGGGCAGGCAAACAAAAGGAAGGCTTAAAGAGATGTGAATAGAGCTGCAGAGAAGAAGGAACGGGAAAAATCTGGTGTGTCTTTTAGATTCAAGCTCACACTGGCCAGCAAAACTTTTTACAGAGGCGAAAAATAAGTCAGCCTGACAGGAGATTGTCAAGACAAAAGCCAGGATTTCTATACTTCTAAGCCTAAGATAAGCTCTGGGTTAGTACTGCTGTGCTGAGCAAGGAAGAAGTAAAAAAGGAGAAAAGATCCTGAAAAGCGTGCAGTATTTCGTTACTATATTCTACATCACAAGTCCGTTTGCAGTGCAGTTGTTTCAAAACAAAATGTTCCAATAAAATCATAATAAATCATAATGAATAAACTTCTGGGCTGCAGCATATGGCAAGCTATAGCTGCCCAGGTGAAGAACCTGGTTGTGAAGGTACACCATGTAGATGTTCATGTACCCAAGCATCAGGCCATCACGAAGGATTCGAACCATATGTATGGGCTCATGATTGAGGGGTGGACTTGACCATGGACACTACTGCCCTGGTTATTCATGGATGTGAAAGGAGACAGAAATAAACTTCACCTGGTAATGTAACCCATGTTTCTGGCTTCCCACGTGGTGTGTTTGACTTTCTAATTTGATCGTATTTTTATAGTTTGAATATTGTATGAAGTGGTTTACCTAAAAATAGAATGAGTAGTGGAAGTATTGTATCATTTGAACTAGTTCAGTTTGAAGGCTCTGTTTCAGCTGATGGCGTAGCTGGGTTTTATTACTTTTAGATTCTTTGTACATGAGAGAAAGGCAAGAAAGCTGGGCTTAAGTGATATAGTAAAAATCCTAAGTAAGTTAAAACCAGGAGGTCTCCATGACTGGATGTAGCTGGTAGAACCACATCCCTGTAAATTGTCGCTATAAATTGCAGATTGTAGAATCATAGAATAGTTAGGGTTGGAAAGGACCTTGAGATCATCTAGTTCCAACCCTCCTGCCATGGGCAGGGACACCTCACACTAAACCATGCCACCCAAGGCCTCATCCAACCTGGCCTTGAACACCGCCAAGGATGGAGCACTCACAACCTCCCTGGGCAACCCATTCCAGTGCCTCACCACCCTCTCAGTAAAGAATTTCTTCCTTAGATCCAATCTAAACTTCCCCTGTTTCAGTTTGAACCCGTTACCCCTTGTCCTGTCACTACAGTCCCTGATGAAGAGTCCCTCCCCAGCATCTTTGTAGGCCCCCTTCAGATACTGGAAGGCTGCTCTGAGGTCTCCACGCAGCTTCTCTTCTCCAGGCTGAACAGCCCCAACTCTCTCAGCCTGTCTTCATACAGGAGGTGCTCCAGTCCCCTGATCATCCTCGTGGCCTCCTCTGGACTTGTTCCAACAGTTCCATGTCCTTTTTATGTTGAGGACACCAGAACTGCACACAATGCTCCAAGTGAGGTCTCACGAGAGCAGAGTAGAGGGGCAGGATCACCTCCTTCGACCTGCTGGTCACGCTCCTCTTGATGCAGCCCAGGATACGGTTGCTTTCTGGGCTGTGAGCGCACACTGCAGCCGGCTCATGTTCATTTTCTCATCGACCAACACCCCCAAGTCCTTCTCTGCAGGGCTGCTCTGAATCTCTTCTCTGCCCAACCTGTAGCTGTGCCTGAGATTGCTTTGACCCAGGTGTAGGACCTTGCACTTGGCATGGTTAAACTTCATCAGGTTGGCATCAGCCCACCTCACAAGCGTGTCGAGGTCCCTCTGGATGGCATCCCTTCCCTCCGGCGTATCAACCGAACCACACAGCTTGGTGTCATCGGCAAACTTGCTGAGGGCGCACTCAATCCCACTGTCCATGTCACTGACAAAGATGTTGAACTGATCCCTGAGGGACACCACTTGTTGCTGGTCTCCAGCTGGACATTGAGCCATTGACCACAACTCTTTGTGTGCATCCATCCAGCCAGTTCTTTACCCCCCAAGTGGTCCACCCATCAAATTGATGTCTCTCCAATTTAGAGACAAGGATGTCGTGTGGGACAGTGTCGAATGCTTTGCACAAGTCCAGGTGGATGACATCAGCTGCTCTGCCCCTGTCCATCAGTTCCGTCGCCCCATCATAGAAGGCCACCAAATTGGTCAGGCAGGATTTCCCCTTAGTGAAGCCATGCTGGCTGTCACCAACCACCTCCTTGTTTTCCATGTGCCTTAGCATGCCTTCCAGGAGAATCTGCTCTAAGAGTTTGCCAGGCACAGAGGTGAGACTGACTGGTCTGTAATTCCCAGATTTGAACAGACGCTTGTTCAGACCTAGGTATTTTGTGTGAAATGCTGAACTGTAACTGTTTGTACAACTATGTAATCTGACTTTTTGTGTCCAGAAAACATTGACAATGGCCTATTTTAGGTGCAAATATAAAAATGTGGTGCATTCCTTTATGTGTATAGAAATAGATGGCACCTTGAGGATTGGATGCTGTATGTCAGGTGTAAGAGGTTAGGTGTTGAAATATGTAGCCGTTCTGAGACACTTCTGAATGGGATATTGGGAAGACTAAATAAATGTATACCAACTTTTGCTCTCTTCCATTGGGGGGTGTAGAGGTGATACATGTCTCTGCTTCCTTGCCAGGGCAGTATATCACATTTTCTTTTGTTTTTTCCTATGTTTCAAAATCAATATTCTCTCCACAGTTTCAATTTTCTTACCTGCTCTCTATTATCTTCTATCTTTGTGGAGTTGGACAACAAATTCAGTCCTGACCAGTATTTATAACACAAAACTTTTTAACAATATAGTTTTGGATGAGCACTCAAAAATAACTGCATGTCATTTTCATTAGTGAGTTACAGGGTTGTCAATTTAGTGTAAGAAAACCTGCAGCATTGATTTGCTCTATATTTTTTTCATAATACCGTAGTGACAAATACCCACAAAAGCTCATTTGGAAGGATTTTATTTGTGTTTTGTGTTGCTGTTATCCACTAGAGATGCCCTAAGTACCGCACCTGAGACCTGTTACAATACAATAGCTGTATAATCGCTCCAAAAAGGCAACACAGAGAAGACAAAGGAACGTTATTTTCATTACTTTATGGTTGGAAAGACAGGCACAAAGGGGTTGTGGATTCTTCTCAGTCAGAAATTAATAAGTTGTGGAGTTTGCAAATATTCGAGATGTGCTGAATTATAGCGCAGTTGCTCAAACCAACGGTCTTTGGTTATTTGTAACAAAAATAGCAGTGTTAATATTAAGTTAAATTCCTGTCATTGTTTTCCCAAAAATACTGGAGAGAAAGCTCGGACGGAGAACTTACATTAGACCAAAAACAGAAGCAAAAAGCAGCAGGGAATAATAACCTGTCTTAAAATACAGAGGCCTAGTTTTTAGGAAATGCCTCTCATTCATCACAGGTACAGAATTCTGCTCTTTGCATATGCAGCTTTGTTTAGTAAACAGGGAGCATAAAGGCCTTTTTTCTGTGTCTTCAAAAGTAGCTTTCCATTGCTTTTCTACCAGTTCCTGTATTGTAACACCTAGGATACGAAATGTGTGTGAAGTGTGATGTATTGGAAGAGGTGCCCACAGCAGTGGGAGTTCATGCAGATGCCATGTGTGGAAGTATTTTAGCTGAGTCAGCCCAGGACTGAAACTAGGCTGATAAACTGTACTTACAGATTCATTTATTAGCTTGGGCACAGCATCAAACTGATATGGCTTTGGACTTGAATCCCCACAACAATGCTCAGCAAAGGCTGATGCCGTCTCTGCACTTGCTTCGTTGTGCAAAGCAGGCACAGCTACGGTTTCTTCTCAGCCCATGCCTTGAGTGGGTAACAGAGACACCAGTATCTCCTAAGGGGCTAGGTCTAGTTTGGCAATAAGCTTCTCTGTCTTGAATTGCTGTACATCTGGTTTTGAAGAGGTGCTGAGTCCTTACATCTCCAGCTGGAGACAACAGCAATGCAGGTGCTCAGTGCACCTCAAACCAGTTTATTCTTTAAATCAGTTCTTGCCGGTTGTTAGCACTCAGCTTCCCAGCACTACCTTCCTAGCGTGTCTAGACTTATTCATAATCCACACCTTTGAAGATCATTAACACTACTGACTAGACATGTGGGATTAGAGGTGGGTATTTAATGAGAGTGCTGTTGTTTCTCCATGCCTTTTTGGGGCTGGGATGAAACGTGACTCAGAAACTTGTATTTTGGAAGATGATATATATAAAACCAGTCTCTCTGCATACATCGGGGGGTTGTTAGAAGAATGAATTACTTCCTTTTCTATGCCCAAGTATATGATAAATTAAACAGAAAGTGCCACCTTGCTTTAATGTGTTTTGGCTGACTAACAACTCACTAAATATATATGTGCAAATACCTTGGGACCTCATTATTTGTGTTTTTTGGGGTTTATTTAGAACCTGCTTAAGTAAATTAGCATTTCAACTGTTTCTATCTAACAGTTTTCTCACCGGTTTTAGGATTAATCCACCTAAATCTGCTTTAAGATTTATTAAAATTGGCTGGACTAGCTCAAGAATGCTAATTTTGAAATGATCTGGAGTTGATACTTCAAATGTGGCAGAGCCATTATTAGGGTCATTTCTTTAAGGACAATGGGGTCTCGTGTACTTCATGCTTACGTGAAAGCACAAGAAGCAAGTACCAAGCAGTAGAAAGCAGAGATGTTGGAAGATGGTTCTATCAGAAGACTTCCTTTAACCTGTGCCATTCAGGAGAGAAGGCTGACAACTTCCAGTCCTTCCAGACTGATTCTCTTGTACTGTGCTTTTCAAAAGCAAAAGTAGAGATATTTTTGAAAAAAAAAAGAAAAAGAGTTGTTGGTGAAAATTCTTCTTCAGCATTTTCTAGATTGATTTCTTTGAAACTGATTTTCAGAATATATCTCCTATCTTGCTTGTCACTGAGAAAGTTCATGTTGGTGAAATACTACCTGTGCTACTTCAGTTCAGGAAGACATAGCTGGCAGCAGTCAGATAAATTTAAAGACTTTTTTATTCTTTCAAAATTGGACAATTTTCATGGACTATCCCTCCACTGTTTCCAAACACTTATTCTGGAGGTTGCAGGCTGACTGTTTGGGTCTCATTTCAGCTTCTACACTATGAATAAGATATGGAGCAACCCAAGATAAAATTTTAATGAGCAGTAGTCATACTATCCACAGGCTTAGATCACACAGCCCACGTTAGTGGTTAGAACTATACACATCTAAAACAGATGCCTTTTTCATCATTGTCTATGTGTGACTCTTCTCTGGGGATATAAAATAGCATTTAAGAATCCTCCCATGTGTGCATTCGTGGAGCAGATAAGACAATTTCTTCAGCTAGATTGCAGCTGTAATTCTTTTCAATTGTAATTGCTGGCTAGAGAGGTGCCTGCAGGCTGGAGGGATGCTGTTGTTTACATTAGTTTCTTTGAAAAGAAAAGGAAATATAAACCTGGTGAGTGTTTTTAAGATTTTTACGTTGTTCTTTTTTTTTTTTTTTCCCTAGGTGTCACCATGTGAGCTCAAAAGGACCAAAGCATCTTAGTAATTCTATATGTAAATAATAAATCCACCATGGCTTACTGCTGTGATAGTCTCCTTAGGGTTACATGTTTGTGTTGGGAAAGCTGTCCCACATCAGGAAGCCTGTGTTGCCGTCAACTGCTCCTCATCACAGTGTGCTCTAGGTGAGAAGACAGCAGTCTTGCTGCCTTAACTACTCCTTTATTTCTGTGTTGCTTTGTTTTTATGGTGAAGAATGTCATGTTCTCTCTCCAAACGTTCTGACATTTGACAGGGGCTGGAGAAGGAAGTGTGGTGCCAAAGCAAATCCCTGCCTAAAAGCTGCAGAGGATGGATGATTTTTTTTTGGCCTGAGAAAATCTGGGATGATGGAGTCATGCTGCAAGTGCTGTTCCAGAAGGTGGCCATTTGTGTAATGACAGAAGGAATCAAATAAATTAAAGTTGTGCAATTTAACAATACTTGACTTAGCAGAACTGTGTTGTGCCGCATCTGCACTGCTGAAAGTTGACTTTGATGCTGGTGCAAAGATCTGTGCCAGTCCTAAGGCAGAACTGAGACCAGTGAGAGTTTAGTAAAAACCTTGCCAAGTATAATATTTATTAATTTTGCACTTCCTAAGGGGTTACTCTGTAGCTTATTGCTGTGTCACACTTCTTTCAGGCCATCTATAGTGGAAATTAATCAGTTGAAAGCTGTAGGACTTGGACTGAAGGGCATTTTATAATGTTGAATATTGAAAAAGGGCAGGATTGGTGTGTAACCACACAACAGCTTGTGAGGACCAGTCCCTGAAGCAGAGGACTGGAAATCCCCATGGCTTTTCATGTTGTAAATCTGTCTGGTTTCTGGGCTGAACTTGAGCAGTTCCATAGATCACTGACATGGTTTTAGGTTAGATATAAGACTCACTGGGTGCATTTAAGTTGACTGTGTTAGGAGCTGATCAAAACTCTCCCCTCTAGTTTCTGAATATGAAAGGATGTGAGGCACTCAGAAGTCCAAAGAGAAGCCCCAAATTAGGCTACTTAATAAATGGCATGTTTTCGAGAAAACCAAGTATTTGTCTTTCCCATTGCAGTCAGTGAGTATTTTTGGTAATCTGCCCAATCTAAATATGGTTTTAGAAATATTTATGCAGGCTTCTATTTTTAATAGTCTTAATCTTTGTTTTTGTAACAACTTCTATATTAACTGCAAAAAATTCCCAAAGCTTTTGAAACGAGTTTTAAACTGCTGATTTGACAAAAACTATTTTCCTCATAAAGCTGCATAATGTAAGAGTGTTTAAATCCAGTGGCCTCATCCTGGAATGAGAAACAGTAGATTGCACATGGCATATCCATTTCACTCAAAGCCTGATGCAGCAAGCCTTGGGCTCATTAATCCACAAATACCTTTTCCCTGAAAAATGAGTCTATGTAAGTTTTAGAACTTAGAAGTACAATTCAGCTCTGAAAAGAGCCTAATCAGTTTGAGAAATTCACATGAGTAGTTTGAGGAATGAAGTGAATTATCATTCCTCTGGGGAGGGTTTCTATATTGATAAATTGTGGTGATGTTTTGATTTTTCATGAAAATTAGCAGTCACATTATTTCATATATGAGAAACTTCATCAGCAAAGTTAGGGCTGTGAAATGAGCGTGAATTGAGCTTGCATAATGGTTCTTGATATTTTTTACACCTGACAATATGCAACTGGTTCAGTTGCCTGTTAGCTGTAAGAGATGTTTATTTGCAAGACCCAAAAGCAGTCGGCTGGTTTGCAGAGTTTAGTCTGGATTCTGAAAGATTTGTGGGTCAAAAAGACTGATCAAAGTAAGGCCTGGAGAATTAAGAAATGTACAATGACGGTGAAGCATGCGGTTTTTTATTGACTTTTCTCTCAAGTAATTTCATATAATTCAGAATTGGATTGCCTTTAGCTATCAATGTCTTCAGTCAAGCCCACTCCCCACACACACCTGCACACCCCCCTCCCGAAATAATGCTTTTATACACACTGTGAACTATTGCTCAGTTGCCTCAACTGTTGCATGGGTGATACTTTAAAAGGTGCAGAAAGCATTGGTGATACGTTGAGAGGTGTAGATCCAGTATACTTATATATCCAGATACTTATAATGTAGTGAGTGTGACAAGGGTTCCTAGACATCTTTAAATGCAACATAAAATTGAGATCCTGGTCTCAATTATGTCACTCTGCTATTGCATGAGAAGCCAAAAGATCTGGATGAGGTAGGTGCTTTCTTTAGTTTACACTCCCCATGCCTTGCAAAACTGATGAGGAGAGAAGGAAATGAGAAAGGATAATGAAAGTATGAAACCACATAAAACCAACTTAACATGAAATTTGTACAGTCCAGATTTTCAAGGGAAAGTGTAGCTATAATCACCAATTCCTATTGGTGTACTGTGGGCTAAAGCAAATGGAATGGATAAACTCTATACTGCTCTTCGGAAGATGTTAAGATTTTTATGTCAGTTGAAAGTAAGGGGAAAGCAAAAAAGTCTCTACCTGTTTATACCAGCAGACAATGAAAAATGATTCTCCTTCAAATAGGTAACAGCCTTACCTCATCCCAGCAATACCTAAAATGGTCTGGGATGGCTTTTCATTATCTAGCTTAAACATCTGAAAAATGAAAGGCAAGAAGAATAGAAACAGGAAACCAGTTCCTTTTGATGGATGCAGTTTCACTTCTAACAGCACTCTTAAAATTCACATTCTCAGACGCGTTTGCCCAATAATTTTCAGAGCGAAGTCCTTGGGGGTATTTCCCAAATGACTGCTACATGCATTAAGAGGAGCTAGTGCTTTTCTACCTCTTTCCTGAGGTATATATTTGTGTGCAGAATGCTTTGCCCAGATCTTTAGATGCTAGATAGGCAAATACATACCATAGCTGAAATTTGCCCTGCAGTGATGCTCATCCGTGTGTGTGCCAGCACAGCACCTTATACTGTGTAAGGCAAATTTTAGGTGCTTAATGTGGTTCTTCAGTTGTACAGAAGTATTTATGTAGATCATTCCACTGGGGTAAATTTTCTTTCTTTGCCAACAGAAGAGATTCTGATTCCACTCTCAAAGCAACTGCAAGCCATGCTTAAGAAATGCTCCGTCACATAGTCCTTTTATAGTCCATAAAATCCTTATGTCATCTTATTTTCCCTTGCATTATTTCTGCCTTGAATTGAATGTATGGCTGTGGCTTGGCACTGCCAACATTCCAGGTTTTGATGACAAGCAGTCTGATGGAAAGGAGCTAAGAAGTTCGTGGGAAAGGCTTCTTTCTACAGTACAAACCCAAATTAATGGGTTATTAAACAGAAAATGTCTAAATAGCCCTGTGGCTTTTCTGAGTCTGGTTGAAGTCCAGTGGAAGTACATTTTTGGCTCTGTGGGGATTTAAGAGGCAGTAAGGGGGATTCTTCAGCGCTGGGTACATCCCAGCAACAGCCTCTCTCTACTGGATCAAAGACGAGATGGAAAAATAACAAAGGAAAATATTGCTAATAAATTACGTAAGTCTTTTGGTCTACAACAACAGCAAATGCATAAGATTTTAGTTTCCTTTGCCCCATACTTCTCTTCGCCCCCTGCAGAAGGGTAAAAGGCAGAGGCTCTGCAGGATGTGGCTGCAGATCATTTGTCATAAGCAGACCTTGATCTTGTTTAGAAGCTGGGAGTTCCTTTCTGCACTAAAACTTAGAAACATTGCTAGTTTTATTGACTGAAGGCACAAGCCTTTAATATATTCTCTGTTCCTCCATTCAAATTTAATTATTTAAATGCCAAACTTGTTTATAGCTTATGAAACCATTGTTTTGGGAACATTTTATTGAATAATAGGGCAAAACAGAAAAGAAGTTTATTTAAAACTGGAAAGATTTGATCTCCATCCAGCTTCTGAGTTTAGCTTGCTTGCTTAAGAGAGAGGATCAGCCATAATATGCTTCAGGGTAAAATACTGTGGTGAGTTGACCCTGGCTGGACACCAGGTGCCCACTAAGACCCTATCACTCAGCAGGACAGGGAGGGGAATATAAGATGGAAAAACCTCGTATGTCAATATAAAGGCAGTTTAATAAAGCAAAAGCAAAGGCTGCGTGTTCCCCCTTTTAACTTTACTGCTGGTTTTCTCTACTTCCTCCCTCAGCAGTGGTACAGGGGGACAGGCAATGGGGGTTGTGGTCAGTTCATCACGTTGTCTCTGCCGCTGCTTTCTCCACAAGGAACAACTCCTCACACTCTGCCCCCACTCCAGTGTGGGGTTCCTCCTAAGACAGACAGTCCCCCATGAGCTTCTCTGATCTGAGTCCTTCCCATGGGCCACAGTTCTTTACAAACTGCTCCAGTGTGGGTCCATCTTGGAGCATCGGCTCCATCGGACATTGGGGAAGCTTCCAGCAGCTTCTTGAAGAACCTACTCCTGTAGCCACCCTGCTATCAAAACCTTGCCATGCAAACCCAGTACAAATATTGTGATTTTACTGCATCTGTTGTGTGACTGATGATGCTATACTGTTTGACAAACATTTACTCGTCGTCCTTTATTTCTTTTAATGCCTCATGCATTTTTTAAAATAACATTAACAAATGATAACTGGAAGTTCATGGACCACTTTTGTGAAGGCTGTAGGATACCAGTGATATATGTGCCTTTGTTTAAGGAATGGTGTGGAAATCTTGAAATGATCTGAAAAATACTCTTGCCATGAGTTTGGATTGGATCAGTTGAACATATAAATACTGACTCAGCATGCCCATTGTAATTGCAGTAACAGTTTGCTAGATGTTGTTAAATACAAATGCTGCATACATAAGGAACCAAAACGCAAAGCGAAAGGCATTTGCACTAACTAGTCATGGCCAAAGTATTGTTCAAACACATCAAACTGTTGCAGTACATATCACCTTTAGTAATTTTACTTAATGCTGTATATGTGGATATGAGGCAACTTTTAGCTTTTGAATCAGCAGCACCATTAAGCATTCTATAGGGTTCTGAGGTCTTCCGCATTCCTTTACCAAGCTGTTTAGTGTGCCTGCACCTCCTGCTTTGCTCCTGTGTTTGATGTGAATGTTACTGTGAGAGTTAAAAGCATGATCTTCATACACGGAATATTGGGCTCAGAGTTGTGGTGTTTCTGTAGTAGAAAGCAGGCTGTTAAGAGAGTCTGGACTAGGTATGCTGAAAAAGCAGAACAAGATGCAAATGGTGATGTTTAGTTGGAATCATCTAGGATGAAAATGGCAGTTTTGATCTGCAGAGGTAAAAGGATTAAAATACCTAAAAGTCAAATGTCTCACGTCCTGCAGGTACATACACATCCCAAGCCTTCCAGATCCTGGGAAACTCCTTAAAATTTTAGTGACAGCTGGAACCTGCTAACCTGGAGCAGTTCTGTTGTATTTTGTGGATGTTGTTGAGGATGGCAAGAAAATTTCTTCACCTCCACTGGTATGTTGCAAAATGCTATACTTTGCTGTCTTCCTGTGCTGGCAGAGAGAGATCATTAGGGACAAATGACATATTTCATTTAGCTCAAGAAAAACTATTTTTCAAGCTTGCCCAGGGTTTCCTAAGGATCTTACCCTTTCCCACAAATAAATAATGCTGGAGTTCTTCCACTGTTTTCAATTTGAGGAGAATTGGGATCCAACAAGGGCTGCAATCCGTGGGACAGTAGTTAATATCTCAATTTCTATAGCAACATTCAGCTTCTGTTAGTCTCCATGGGTGCACAAAATCTCTAATGGTAGAAACCCAGGGAGACCTGGCTTTGAAGCGTATCTGGAAAGCGACCATAAAAAAGATATGTTCCACAATTTCACCACTTGCAAAACTTCCATTCTTAGTCTCCAAAAGCATAGTTATTGCCAACATGACAGGCACTAGGAGGCAAAACTACAGGCATACTGATCTATAGGAGAGTAATGTAAAAGGCCCAGAAAAAATGTTGACCTTCTTTGCAGGTAATGGAAAAGGTCAGTGCCGAAAGCAGCTTGAATTAGAGTTATAGCTGGAAAAAACTGGCAATGAATATACAGGCTGTTGTTCTACACTGCTTTGCTAAGAAGCTGGGAATGAGTGAGCATCACTTCCCAACACAATTACAAGAATAAACATAAAATCATAGAATCATAGAATAGTTAGGGTTGGAAAGGACCTTAAGATCATCAAGTTCCAACCCCCCTGCCATGGGCAGGGACACCTCACACTAAACCATGTCACCCAAGGCTCTGTCCAACCTGGCCTTGAACACCGCCAAGGATGGAGCACTCACAACCTCCCTGGGCAACCCATTCCAGTGCCTCACCACCCTCTCAGTAAAGAATTTCTTCCTTATATCCAATCTAAACTTCCCCTGTTTCAGTTTGAACCCGTTACCCCTTGTCCTGTCACTACAGTCCCTGATGAAGAGTCCATCCCCAGCATCCTTGTAGGCCCCCTTCAGATACTGGAAGGCTGCTCTGAGGTCTCCACGCAGCCTTCTCTTCTCCAGCCTGAACAGCCCCAACTTTCTCAGCCTGTCTTCATACAGGAGGTGCTCCAGTCCCCTGATCATCCTCGTGGCCTCCTCTGGACTTGTTCCAACAGTTCCATGTCCTTTTTATATTGAGGACACCAGAACTGCACACAATACTCCAAGTGAGGTCTCACAAGAGCAGAGTAGAGGGGCAGGATCCCCTCCTTTGACCTGCTGGTCACGCTCCTCTTGATGCAGCCCAGGATACGGTTGCTTTCTGGGCTGCGAGCGCACACTGAAGCCGGCTCATGTTCATTTTCTCATCGACCAACACCCCCAAGTCCTTCTCCTTGGGCTGCTCTGAATCTCTTCTCTGCCCAACCTGTAGCTGTGCCTGAGATTGCTTTGACCCAGGTGTAGGACCTTGCACTTGGCATGGTTAAACTTCATCAGGTTGGCATCAGCCCACCTCACAAGCGTGTCGAGGTCCCTCTGGATGGCATCCCTTCTCTCCAGCGTATCAACCGAACCACACAGCTTGGTGTCATCGGCAAACTTGCTGAGGGCGCACTCAATCCCACTGTCCATGTCACCGACAAAGGTGTTGAACAAGACTGGTCCCAACACTGATCCTTGAGGGACACCACTCGTTACTGGTCTCCAGCTGGACATTGAGCCATTGACCACAACTCTTTGTGTGCATCCATCCAGCCAGTTCTTTACCCCCCAAGTGGTCCACCCATCAAATTGATGTCTCTCCAATTTAGAGACAAGGATGTCGTGTGGGACAGTGTCGAACGCTTTGCACTGCCCCTGTCCATCAGTTACGTAACCCCATCATAGAAGGCCACCAAATTGGTCAGGCAGGATTTCCCCTCCCTCCAACAGATGTCAGGGTGGTTGAAGTCCCCCATGAGAACAAGGGCCTGCAAGTGTGAGGCTGTTCCTATCTGCCTATAGAGCGCTTCATCCACAGAGTCCTCTTGATCAGGTGGTCTGTAACATATCCCCACAGTAATGTCTCCCACTGCTGTTCTCCCTTTAACCCTGACCCACAAACTCTCTGTCAACTGCTCACCTGTTCCCAGACAGAGTTCCATACTCTCCAGCCTATCCCTAACATAAATAGCAACTCCGCCTACCCACCTGCCAGGCCTGTCTTTTCTAAAGAGCCTGTAACCTTCCATTCCAACACTCCAGTCGTAGGAGCCATCCCACCATGTTTCTGTGATGCCTATTATATCATACCCCCGTAGTTGTTGTCCTGGGTTCAGCAGTAGCAGTCAGTTTTTCTCCTTCTTAGTAGCTGCTGCAGCACTGTGTTTTTGACTTTCAGCCTGGGAACAGGGCTGATAACACCGATGTTTACTCTGACCAAGGACTTTGTGAGTCTCATGCTCTGCCAGGGAGGAGGAGAAGCCGGGAGGAAGCAGGGACAGGACACCTGACCCAAACTGACCAAAGAGGTATTCCATACCACAGCACGTCATGCCCAGGAGGTAGAATTGAGAGTGCCCGGAAGGGCTAGAATGCTACGGGGTGAGGGCGAGGTGCCGGTCGGTGAGCGGTTGTATTCTCTTCCTTGTTATTTCCTTTATCATTATTATTATTGGTGGTAGCAGTAGTGATTTGTGTTATACCTTAGTTATTAAACTGTTCTTATCTCAACCCATGGGAGTTCCATTCTTTTGATTCTCCTCCCCGTCCCTCCAGAAGCGGAGGGAAGAAAGGTGGGGGGGGAAGTGGACTGCGTGGTTCTGATTTATGGCCTGGGCTTAAACCACGACAGTTCTGCACACATCTCTAATTCCTCTTGTTTGCTCCCCATACTACGGGCGTTCGTATAGAGGCATCTGAGCCGAGCTCCAAATGAAGCCGGCTCATTGGCTGGAGCGGCTGGAATATCTCTACATTGCTCTGAGCATTTATTATAGGTGCTGGCAACTGACTGGGTGTGCTGGGATGAAACAATGCCCCCCCCCCAACACATCTAGTTTAAAGAAACCTTGACCATTCTGGCAAGCCTCCTACCAAAACCACTCTTCCTCTTGTCAGATCAGCTCCACCAGCCCCCAGTAGACCTGGCCTACTAACTTGGGTCCCATGTTCAAGACACCGAAACCCCTGACTATGGCACCACCCTTCTAACCATTTATTAACCTGTCCAATCCTCCTAGTCCTCCCCTGTATCCTGGAGAATTGACGAAAAGACAATCTGAGCTCCAGAGCCCCTAACCACCTCTACCAGGGAGCTGTAGTCCTTCTTTATGTTCTCCAGGCTACTGCTATCAACATCACTAGCCCCCTTTGTGGCCAAGGTCACATCAGTGACAGTAAATTAAGTCTTCTGCTCTGACTGTAAACCTGAAAATCATGAGGATCAAGGAGTCAAGGCTCTACAATTCAAAAATAAATAAGCACTACCATGTTTCCACCTAATGCAGGTTGAAAACCCATCCGTACTGAACATCAGAAGACGGTTCTGGGTTTGTTGCAACAACAGACCTGTCTTTCAGAAGTTTTTTCTGCGGTCAACTGGCTTTAATCTGGTCACAGTGCTTTTATATCACAGTGTTTTTACATCACCTTGCCAAATACAGGTTTGAGATGAGTGTTCAGTGTTTTTTGAATCTGTAAAAAGCTACAGACCATCACTCCAGTACAGAAGTACCTTCTAATAGTAGTGACAGAATGTCACATCTTCCATAGTGCGTCATCTTCATTGTCAACATATAGTGAGTAGAAAAGTGTCATGACAGAGTTTCCTCTTGGAAGGATTTATGTCACCTAATTTTAAATATCTACAGCATAGATGTCAATGTAAGAGCTCATTATCCAAACTCCCCCTGCAATCAGTGGAGAGAAGTGGGCACTTTTAAGGCTAAGCTAATCAGTAATTCACCAAAGAAGGTGAAGGTACCTTTTTTCATTTGCAGTCTCTGGAAATCAATATGCTGGATGTGAGAGAGTCTCCATTCTTTGTGGTATATGCCTCAGGTAACTAATCCTCTTGTTAGGTAGTTACAAGTGTTTCAATGCCAACATTAAAACCCTTCCCAGAATTAATAACAATGGAATTTTTCTAGTATAAGCAATAAATGCCTTCTTTATACTCTCACGGCATTTAACAACAGTGTTTCAAGGTAATGTACATATAACTATTATAGAATGAGTTGGTAGTACTGCTTGTAAATATTTCTTAGGGCTGTTATGCTATTTTAGAGGCTTTGAGTAAATATATAGCTCTATCAAAAAGGAGCAGCATGGTTAAACAGGAGAGCAAAAGGAAGCTTTCATAAATAAAAAAGCATCTGGCTCAAAATGGGAGGTGGAAAAAGAGCATAACCTTGGCTGGTTAAATATAAAACCAGATCATATATAAATATAAAACCACTATGCAGCCCTAAGAAGATTTTGAGAAACATGTTGCTGAAGGCATAAATGGTTAAAGAAGAAACCCCTTTTCTCCAGAGTAGAGATTCTGCCAGAGAAGCTGCATAAGTTAATAAATGTGTAAAATACACATGCAGGAGGAATGATAAGGCAGAAAAGCTAAATGAATTACATGCATTTGTGTTCACCCTTCTGAAGAAAGTTTGATTTCTCCTTTACGGTGCCAAGGCTGAAAACCTGTCTTGTGTTCAGGTGCTGGTAGGAGAAATGTTAGAATAAATAGAAATGAGAAGCAGATACAACAGAGCTAAAAATCAGTTGTTCTAATTTTTCATTAGAAACCAGTGCTGTCCTTCAGACATCTAGGTTGGGAATCTTTGCTGTTAAATATATTCATAGCTGAACTAAAGAAGTGACCAGGAGTAGTGAATTGATCAGTTTTTCTGGTGCTAAGTTATTTTTGAAGATGTTAGTAAAAATTAAAGCTGAGAAAAGTGTTTTGAGAATTGTTTATGAATAGCTCCCTGAAAATGTCACCTTGACACTCTGAGTGAGTGAAAAAGGCTAATAAAATATTGGGAATTATTAGTAAGAATGTGCAAAATTAAATAAAACATTGCTGTATGCCAGTGTGCTCAATGACACATCTACATTCAGAATATGATGTGAAGTTCTATCAGCTTTCTCCTAAAAAGATGATATGGAACTGGAGAAAGCAGTGAAGATATTGGGAATGGTCAAGTATGTATGGCCACGGAAGAGACACGAACAGTCTGTGACTTTTCCATGGGGAAAGAGTCAGAAATCATGGGACAGAAGTTTTAAATGTCAAGGCAGTACTATTTCTTTCCCTGAACACAACACCTACAAGGCATCAGATAACATGGTTGTGCTGTGGATTGAGAGCAAACAAAAGGAAGTACTCATTTTGCACAACACACAATTAAGTCATGGGATCCATCGCTACAGGATGCTTCGTATGCCAAAATATATATAGGTTTAAAAAACGATTAGACAATTCATGAAAGAAAGGTCCGTTGAGGGCTACTAAACAGGAAGATGCTGATGTAACCTCCAGCTCCGGAAGTCCCAAGACTGCAGATTGCCAGGAGCTGTGAAAGATACTGGGGGAATGCTCTTAGAGTCTTTCTTTTTTGCATCTGTTCCTGGTCACTGCCCTCTGGGGAACAGGCACTGCAGCAGTTATTTGCTGTGGCTGTTGCATGCAGCTGGTGACATAACTTTTTTTGGAATCTATGTCTTAGGATATTAAAAGTGAAAGGAGAACTAAATTTAATTCTCTTCATTCTTGCAGTTTGTCTATGTCCTGCGTTTCACTCAGTTTTGGAGGTGAAACGAGACCGCTGGATTCCTTTTCATTACAGTGTGTTCAGTTTTCAGTGCTACCAAAATTATACGGAGTGTGGATGTCTGACGTTCTGGGACAGTATTGCCAAATAAGAGTGAAGAAACTACCAAAAATATCTGGAACAAAACACAATAATCAGGGTATTTCTCTTCACGCTGCATTCTACGGATGGCTACATTTGAAATGTCAGAAGTTAATTTTAGTTCATTGTTGGTATTTTAACCCAGTGCCTATTTTAAAACAATGTGGATGCCCACTCCCTGGGAATTCAGCACCTTTACAGGAGCTTGGTGCCTATGTCATTTTCTGGTGGGGGTTTTGAACTCTTCAACTGCAATTTCTTATAACAGGTATGATGGGTATTCCTCCTTGGGAATCGTACCTTAAAGGCAGATTTAGAACAGGAAAGAGCAATTATAAAAATTATATTTTAGGGAAAATCAATTGAAATATGAGTTACCCAGAATAAAACAAGTTCTGGTGGTAGTAGCCAAGTGTAATCTTTCTATCAGATGGAAATGTAATGGGAAATAACGACTGGACCACTCGTTGTTCTTTATATTTTGCTGCCACACTAATGGAAGCCCTGAATTTACTCAGCTTATCTAACAGCTGCCATGTCCATGGAGAAGCAATGCAGCTGAGGAATCTAACCCCAGAAGAGAAATACCAGATGGAACACACTGATATTTAGATATTCCATAGCATATTGCAGACATCTTAAGAATAACTACTAAGAACAAGTAAAACAGCAAAAATTTTAGAAGCGAGATAGTAAAGATGGACTCTTAAGTGATGCAGGAAGGTGATAATTTCTTATTAAATGAAGACTTCAGTTTCCTATTGTTAGAACTGTAAGTTGATGTCTTGACAGTTTTCTTAAGATGATGTTCACTTTAAACCAACATTTAGAATATTAAATTGAAAGTATTATACTGTCTGTGGTAATATATTGCTGTTAACATTTGTAAGCCACATAATGTGCTGTTAAGGAGTGATATAATTAGTTGAAAAGAACCCACCAGCTCAGTTAGCCAGCAAATCACTCTTTTTAGTAGACATTTCTATACTTAGATAATTGGATAACACAAAGGATATTATTTGTTAGTATCCTTTCAGATCAAATATACATCATGCTGATATTACTGGAAAAAGATGGAACTGGAAACAAATTTTCTGTAGGAGTAACTTTTGCCCATTTTAGAAAAATAGTGATGAAGCTCAAGGGAGGTTGTGTCTTTTGGTAGTTTTCTTTGTTAATTTTTCAAATTGCTGCAATTTTTATCTTTCCCCTATGTTAAAGTTAGCAATAACAATAAAGGTATAAATTAGCAAATATTCTCATTTATAAGAACAGTATTTTATTTGTGAATCTCTTCACTGCTAAAGCTCCACCTAAAAGCTCTTTAGACTTCTCCTCATCCCATTACTCCTGTTAGACATTAGTTTCAGAACTTCACTGATTATCAGAAATGTCCTCCACATGTCCGCAACATATTTATGATTAATGCTACCATTGCTTTTTGCTTAAGCATCTCTTCTTCCTATTTCTTATATGTATATCTGGAAACAGTAGCTGTATCTTCGCAACCTTTGTTTTACTGGGTCAAACAAACACCAGTCTGTAAAAATACTTCTGAAAGTTTTTAAGGCAGACCATTTGCCACTCCATCCATCTCAGCAGTTTCCCTTTTTTTTTTCTAAAATCCAGCAAATAGAGTTGTACCGTTGCCTAGATAAATCCTGTTCTGTACCCTGCACCTACAGGGCTGATGTTTTTGTCTGAGTTGTATGTAATGTTTTTCTTTGCATACTACTTTGTTAGATTTGCAGATGGGGATTGAAGTGTCACCTTTGTGTTATTTTCAAAGATGGAGTTGTTTGAGCACCCACATAGTTCCTGCTTAATGTGTTTCAGCGCTGTAGCAATTACATAGTGACAATCAGCATTTCAGATATTTCTGTATGCTTCATTGACAGTCTCTGAAGTTTCTATGGGAAATGATGATTATGAGCCCATGAAAATAGCTTATAATTGCTTTTTTTTTTTGGAAAGAAAAAATATCATGAAAAGCATGGTGATGCATTATTCAACCGTCTTTTTTCACATTGTAAATACCTACTGATGTCCATCCTCTGAACTCAGGTTGTTAACATTGCACAGAAAACTGGTTTATCTCCAAGAGGAATCCTGAGGCTCTTCTTGGTCTGCACAGTCAAACACTTGACCAATAATCTCTGTATCAGTTACAACGTGATCCTCAGCCCTGTCTGCCATTTCTAGATCACGCTCAGCTCTTGGCTAGGCCACCTCCCTTTGCCATGAATCAGCCTTTTTTAGCACAAGGGCCTGGCAGCAAGCACAGAGTGGTGGAGCTTTGCTGCAGCCATGAAACCTTCCAATACTTCAGTGGAAACCAGAGAATATATCAGTGTCAGGCTAGTCTGCAACAGCCTCATTCAGGTCTGGGCGCTATGCCAGATTTCATGTCGTTTCATTCCTTCTAACTTGTAATGGATAATAGCACTGCTGTGACCAATTTGGGAGGGTTTTTTACTTTTAAAGTACAGGCTGAAATCCTGCCACAGGATGAGAGACTCTTCAGATGGTCAAATTCTGTTCCATTGTGTGAAATGAGGTGCAGATTTCTCAAGATTACCATTAATTTTCCTTTACTTGTTAGTTAGTATGAGACCAGTAATAATTAATTAGTTTAATAAGCAACATATATTGTTGTTTTTCTGATTTCCACTTTATTGTTACTTGGACAAAATAGGCTATTTCTTCTGTTTTCAGTGTTTTTGTTGTGCTTGCCATGCATATAAAAATTTAAAATCCCCCATATTAGGTAGACCATGGATATTTATACATGGATGTTTGGAGATTTCCTAGAGCAGGGCACAAATATTTATTGGAAATAAGGTGGAAATATTCTGTGAGAGGTTCTGCGTTGCATCTCCAAAACCAAAAGTGCTGTTGGTTTGAGAGACCAAGATGTACAAGATTAAATACTAATAAATATAGTAAGTACTTGGATTTCAGAAGAGAGATAAATATTTGTTGAAAGAGATATTTTACAGAAAAGAATTTTAAAGAAGAAAGTATTATCTTTTTTTAGTATTTATCTTTCTTCTGGAATTTTACTAAACATCTCCATTTACATTTGCTATAAGGAGTTAAAAAAACCCACTAACCCATAAAAAGGAGACGATTTTCTAGTAAGTTACCAGGTTTTTAGAGTGCTTTCTGTAGCAGTGCCTTTTGGTGTCCTGCCTGTTGATTTCTCCATGAGGGAACTGGCTTTAATCTGAGCAATTTTCTTGTTCCTTCTGTGCACCTTTCTTCTGCAGTGCTTGTTTCTTGGGTAGTTGCCCCAGATGCAGAGCTCCAGATGGATGTGTGAACCATTCCCCACTCTTACTGCATGCATCCCCAGAGCAGCAAAGCCTTCTTTCTGTGGCACCATCACAGGTTTCTGGGTGGGTGAGAACCAGCGGTAACATCCACAGCCAGGTTTGGCATGTTTGCTTTGTGCATCATGAGCCAGAAGCTGGGTGTCAGGCCAGGGGCTGCTTTCCTCAGTATAAGGTGATCCTGGTGTAGTGTGGCACAAGGAGATTAAGTCAAGTGGTAGGTGGGGTGTTGCTTCACACGCACACAAGAAGCTATTCATTGTTGTAGTTTATACGGAGTTCTAGAACTGTGTTATCTGAAGCCTGGGCTACAAATGCAAGTGGCAGATCTCTGCAGTAAGGGTTAACACAGCTGTACCAAAGTCCTTGCTGACCTCAGGACAGCTGAATAGGGAGAGTTTCCTTGTGCCGTCTGGAGCCACTCTGCTTCCTGAGCCTGCGGGAAGCGAGGGGAGGGGACGGGAAGGGAACATGACTGCCAGTATCTTCTCCTGGGAGGCTGCCAAGAGGAAGTAGCTTTAATTTCTGTGGAGGGCTCGGCAGTTCCCAACCATTGCATCCATCTTTCTGGGAAGCACCGTGCCTCTTCCAGGCACTTTCAGGAGGAGAGGCTGTGCGAGTCTTGGTCTGGATGTTTATTCTTGGGGAAACATGGCTAGGAGCAGCGCTAGTTGGGCACTAGTAAGAACATCTATACTGGGATGTGTAGGCTTCTGTTTTACTTCGGGCTGTTCTTTGTCCTTGATCAATTTTCCCCCAAATTCTTCAGCTGGTCTGCTTAGTCTGTGCATGGGAAGCTGTCCGGGCATCCACAGATGGATGAAGCGCCTGTGTAGTGACTGGAATGAGATGGAAGGTTGCAGGGCAGCTCCTCGCTTCCCTGCTGGGTGACAGCAGAAAGAGATCCTCTGGTCCCCGTAATCTGAAGCTGTGGTTTATTAGAGTAAATAACTTTGTTTCTTTTTGTTTTGTTTTTTTTTTCTTTTGAGTTTATTATTATGCCTTTGCTGAGTTATCAAATTGGAAGCAAATGGTGGAAGAATTTGCTCTGCATGTAAATGAGAGACTGAAACTTCTTCTCTTTGCTGTGGCACTTCGTATACAGTTTCCTTAAGCCCAAATGACTAATCTTTCCATAATGAACTTGAGTATGTCTTTCACACGAGTAGTTTCAGTGACTTTAGTGAGATTTCATGCATTAATAAGCAAGTGAGATTTTACCTTTGAGAGCACCAAATCCTTTCAGAAAAATCCTATAATGTTTAAGTAGAAAAGAAACCAAAGAATTTATAGATTAATGACTCAAGCCTACAGAACCTAGGGGAAGGTTTTCATGGATTGTTTTAAACATCTGGTAACATTTTGCATTAATGTTATGTTTACATGGGGTTAATAAACTGAGCAGCAGTAGGAGGAATGGTAGGGAAGTAAGCAAAACATAGGGGAAGAGGCAATAGAAATCTCCCTTACTAGGAATGGTGGTTAATCAGTTGCTCTCAAACAGTTTGTAACACTTTATTAATGTTTTAATGGACATATTAATAATTATTTCTCTTTATAAGGTATTACAAAAGTGATTTGTTATCCTGCTTGTGCAACGTCTAGCACAGTAATACATGAGCCTGTTTGCGAAAGCTCACAACTACTGCTGGAAGAGTGGGGCCTTTTTTCCTTTCTGTTGCAAGGATAAGCAGATGTTAAGGAATGCTTCACTATTTTATGATAGAGGTTTATAAAGGCCAGCAATATGTATTGAAAATTCCATAGGTATGTGTTCTGTTACAGAATGAGAAAAGAAATAAATAACATCCAGGCTTTTAAAGAAAAGTAAAAATTGCCTAATTTAAAGCTGTGGTCAGAAGAGCAAAAATAACATGCACAATATTGATGTCTGATTCCTGAAAGGATGTGTGTATGGTGTTGTAAATGGTTATCAATGAATGGGAGAATAAGAGCTTGATTTAAAACAATTGAGTAGGGAAACATTATACGAAACACTAGGAAAATATGGAGAAGTTAGGTAGACTTCCCAAGTGTAGCAATTCAGGCTGCAATAATGAGAACTTTTTATGAAAGAGAGAAAATTCACATAACTTACCTTTGATAGCCTCTCCTTGAGTAATAATTATGCATGATTTCTACAAAAATGCTCTTCTCATAAACAGTCTATGAATGTAAGAAACTATATTACTAATTTTTCACTCTTTGCAATGTTTCTAATCATTATCAATGGGCTCCATTATTATTCAGTTATTCCATTTTAGAAAAGCCTGCCAGTTATGCCAAATTAGGTAGGGATATATGAGATTCTATGGATGTTTCTTTGCCAGATACTAGAATGATAAGTGACAATTTTTCTTGCAATATGAGAAAAATGGATTGTTACAGATTCAGAACACTTTATGAGCAGCTTGAAACATTCCAGGCTATACCTGCAAGCAAGAACATTTGAATTACAAAATTATGAAATGCAAACTCAAAACGATATAAAACACTACTCTTGGGTTTATAGTTTTTACCGAGTGTTTGGTGTAGCACCCAAGCAATCTATGATTAGCTCTTTGGTAAAGACTAAATCCACGAGCTTATTTTTTAAATCTCTCCTACTGCTTTCTAACCAGCACAGTTGTTGGAATTCCTTTATGACACGAATTTTCATTTTCCCCATTCAGAAGCACACACCCTGTCAGAATAGTGGGGACCTGATTTAAATGGTTATCAGTGTCACTGTAATGCACAGTCATTTTCGGTTGCCTTTTCCCCTTGCTGGCTAAGGATACACTGTTCTTATTTGCTTAATAAATTGGCAGTTCAGGGTCTTTATTTTTTTTATGCTTGCTGCACATTCATGTTTTGTTATTATTTTATTCTTTCTATATATAGATTTTACATTAACATTTGATGAATCTTCCACATAAATGGTAATGCTTTCTATAATTCATATCACTCTTAATATGTACGATTTGCATATATTATCCCAAACAATAAGCTAGTAAATGAATTAAATAAGCCTTGGTAATAAGAATAATGTATCTGAGCCTGTTTAGACAACAAAAACCAATGCCTTACCAAAGCAGGGCAGTATTGAGAAAACACAGAAACCATCTCAGAATACACTATATATTGTAATTCATTCCAACCCCTGTTGCAAAGACACATAGAGTTTCAAAGAATGAACTAGTGAAATAAACAACTTAAGGGTAATATTTTCAATTCTTTTAGAGGGCACAAATATAATTTGAATGTATTCTTCAAGAGCAAACTCTCCAGTGAGTTTTGTGTGGTTTTTATTAATTTTGAACCTAAAAACATTAATTATATCAATTATATAAAAGCAACAGTGAAAGAATTGTAATTGCTTGCATTGTGCAAACCATGCAGGGCTTCCAGCTTTTATTCCTCCTTTAGGACCTGCCACAAAACAACCATTTAAGGAAGAGAAACTTGTCAACATTTAGAGTGATGAAGCAGGAGTGTTAGACTCTGGGTAGGTTTCTATATGTCTACTTGACCTGATAACATTCCTGTTGTCATCTATTATACTGGGTAGCTGTTAGCCAGGTGGGAAAGACGTTCCTTCTGAAAGCTTCAATGGGATCCACGTAGATTGTGTACAGCCCATAAGGTTTGCTAAGACAAAATTAAGGCTTAATATCATTCCTGCAAGAAGCTACTATCATATGACCTGAATCATAGAATCGTAGAATCATAGAATCATGGAATCATAGAATGGCTTGGGTTGGAAAGGACCTTAAGATCATCTAGTTAAAAATGGGCAGGGATGCCTTACACTAGACCATGTCGCCCAAGGCTCTGTCCAACCTGAATATTATTGGGGAAGTATTTATTCCTTTAGTAATCATTCAGTGTTAATTTTAATTTACTGTATTATTAAATTTCTCTGTTGTGGTAATGTTGTTTGTTTGGGTTTTTTAAATTTTTTTTCTCTCAGTGATTTATATTTAGGTTTTTTGACTTTTATCTGGTTTCTCAGAGATTCTAACATTAGCTTCACAAGAGCAATTTCTGATTTATACTAATTTCATGCTATTGGAATTATTCTTAGCAATTCATTGTGATTCTTCTTTTCCCTGTCCTTAAAATTGTTGTTTGCTTTCCCTTTGGCAACTAAGGAAATTTTTTGCTTTGCCTACACAAATTCATTAAAGGCTAAACTTCGTTGTTTTGATGGGAAAGAAAGTTGTGTCTGTACAATGAAGCCATTATACTTGTGGTACCTTGAGAAAATGTGTTTGTACATTTATCCCAGGATAATTTTGTCTGGTGAAATAACTTCAGTGTGATGTTCTATGGTGTATTTCTTTGTATTTCTTGTATTTCTAATGACTGCCAAAACTTCCACACTGCTCTGCACCTTCACAGTTAGATCAGTGTCTGGAGAGACACATTTGTTCATTACAAGCTATATTTGATGGATGTGCCAGTCTGTTTCCCTGGTTGCTCTTGATAAAACTTAAACCAAAAATGCAATTAAGACAAAATGGGTAATAATTCCCTCAGAACTTCAGGGGAATATCACAAACAGCCTTAGAAAACCAGCATGTGTTTTGTTTTACCAGTGCTTAATTCCATATAAAGAGCCAGCTCACATTTGAATCTAATTCTCCTCAACCACCTAGATGAAGAGGCAGCCTACTCTGGAATGGAACAATCCCAATCTATTTTATAGCAAAGGCAGAAGCTTTTCTACAGCTGAAAACCCCATATGGAGAACACTCTACTGCCAAATTTCTATCTATTAAGTTGAACAGGATCCAGCATATATAAATATATATATATATATATATATAGTGGCTCCCTTGATTACAGTGCTGACCAAAATGTGCAAAGAGAAATGTGTTCTTTTAAACAGACAGCACCTAAGACAATTTAGGCCTGAAGGCTTATAAAATTCAAATTCCACCTGAATAGATGTAATAGTCAAGGGACAAAACCTTGAGCTCTACCATTTTATGCTTCTGGTAAGATGCACTGCCTATCTGAGAGTAAAGCATTTGCTGCATTCTGCACTAGCCAATTTCTCTAGCTCATTTTAAAGTGTAATTTAAGCCTCTTTCTTTTTTATTCTCCACTGTGCCTCTCTGATTGCAAAACCAGTTTTCTAACTCCCAACTGCTGGTAGGGTGCATCCACTGTTTGACTTTAGGGGGAAGGCTTATGTTATATTTGGGTGCAGGTAACCCAAAATTGCCACATTATGAACAGTTCAGTGCAGACTTCCCAAGAGACGGGATGGATCCTTGTGGGCAGCCAAACTTGGCCTAGGAAACAACTTTGCTTGTAGTCAGGGGAAGTAGTTTATAACTGGATCTGCTCAGTGTCCATGCACACCTTTGGTGTAGTTTTTGGAAAAGCCTGGCTAGTTTTGTCATTTCTGAACCCTCCTTACAGGATCTCTGAGCTGATGGTGAAAGCAACTCAGAAGCAATGATTTAACTAGCATTTAACACAATAAATGCAACTGGTTACAACAGCAGTTTAAGCCAATTGGGGAGCTTCTATGGCCAGTTTATTGCCTTCTCTGGTTTGGGAGGAGTCCAAATAATACAGAATAATCCAAGACAAATTCAAACAATTTGGTGGCTACAGCACAGCACCTGGCACATTGTACATCTGTGCCACATGGATGTCATTGAATGTGCACATTTTGTTGATGTCCTGCATTCAGTTCAGCAGTTGGTCTCACTCAGGTAACAAGCCCTGGTCTGGACGGTAGCAAGGGTTTAAGCTTCCCATTGATTTTAGGTATTGAAACACGGAAGACATAGAGTCTTCCTTTCAGTACCTGCTTCAAATCAGTGTGTCAGCCAGGAACAAATAGGCTGTCTGTGACTAAGTTGTAGTCATTAGGAGAGAATCTGGAAAACTGTTCCATGTCCTGGCCAGTACAGAGATGGGGTGACAGGACTCCGTGTTATTGCTACTTCATTTATAGTGTCAGGTTTATGGAAAGTCTTTGAGAGTTGGTGGGATGTAGGCTTTTAACCTGCTTAAGTACTTTTGTAAATCCCTTTGGACATCCACCTAAACTGTTTGGCAGCAGGGAGCTTTACCTTTTCAAAGGCAAAGGAAGGACATTAAGTAATTAAACCTCACGATGTTTCTGTGATCTGTTACCGTCTATATGGAAGAGAAGACTGAAATGAAGGAACTAAGGTTATATAAAGGGTACAGAAATATGGGATCTCTTGCTAGTCAACCTCATGGTTATTTCCTTCCTGCTATCCTGCTTGTTACTTGTAGATGATTAGAGTTGGATCCATAGACTTCCTGCACAAATGAAGTCTCAACTCCGACTTGCCTGCCATCTTATTAGGTAAATGTAATAGAAAATGAGGACATATCCCTTGTGTTTTCTCAGGTTTCAATTGTTTCCAGAGGCCAAGGCAGCATGGAAAAGTGGTTAGTAATGCTCTAACACTGGACAAAATCTTTCACAAGCCTTGTGTCTTTGAAGGATTATTTTTTGATGTGATGTGCAAAAAACTTCTTTCTTTTTTCTTGTCTGCCTGAGTCTGCCTGACTCCATTGGATGCATCTCTACAATGAGAATGTAAGTTTGACGATCTAGGTACAAAGAGAGGAGCACTGGTTCCATACTAGTTTTTTTTTTTTTTTTTTTTTTTTTTTTAAAGTGGAGAAGTGATTCTAGAGATGTCAGCTGAAAATAAGTTTTGAATTTAATATTAGCAAAGTCATTCAGTAGCATGAGGTACTGCTTATCATCCCTGATGTGTCAAGTCACCAGTCTGTGGGTCCTCTTGTCCTCGGTGGAATATGCCACACGGCTAGCTAAATCCAGCAAAACATGGAGTCAGGACTAGTAAACCCCATGACAGACTTCAGCCACTGTAGGCATCTGCATGGATCAAGACAGCAGGAGAAATCCCACTGTGAAATTGTGAAATGTCAACTACAGACGGTATTGCAAAGTGTAACAAGAAAGCTGCACAGTGGCGTTAAGGGATTGCAAATGCCAGGCCCAGAAGCATCTCTAGTCACTGTGCAGTCCAGTTGAAGGATATGGTTGACTCTAAACCCAGTGCATTGACGGCTTTTATATTAAAAAATATTAAGCTGAAGAGTATTCAGTAGGAGGGAAATTAATTTTTTACTTCCATTCTAGGAATGCACTACCTAGATACCTAACAGATAGAAGTAACTAAGTAAAAAACTTCTCCTTAGAGAAGTGACACCAGAGTTTAGTACGTGTCCTGTGTAGTCTTAAACTCAGCTTTAATAAATTAGGCAGAGCTGCATGAGTATTGATTGAGCAGAGATGTGAGGAGCAAAGCTAGGCAGAACTTGGGAAATAAATGTAATACTTTTCCTCCCTTTTTCATTTGCATTTGAGTCTTACAAATACTTTATGACTAGTTTTAATTCATGGTAACCCTATTCTTGATGATTGCCTTAAGGGCATTTTAGAGCTTTTGGGATTAATTGTTTATTTTTAACAATTTTTTTGCAAAGCCTCTATTTGCTGGATATTGCACATCTGGCTGGGAGAGAGAGTCACTGTCCTTAAGGATAACATTGAAGGCAGCACTGGTTGTACAGGCCAGTAGTAGAAGGAACAGAATTTAGTTCCAATCCATTACTCTAGGCCCAGGACCATGCTGTGCTTCCAGTCAGAAAGCTCAGACTTGTTGTTTTGTTATTAATTATTCTTGGTACATTGCATGTGTGGTACTATTCAGGGTTGAAACCTGGTCTGTAAGATTCAGGAGGTTTATTTTCCAGCTTTGCCAGTCTACACTTGCTGCTCGTTCAGCCTGGAAAGTAATTTCCCCAAGGCTCTTCGGACTCATTCCAGGTTCAGAAAACTTGGATTTCAGATTGCTCCCACTACCTATTTTTGCCCAGTTCCTGTGTTTTCCCCTCTTGGACTTACATTTGCTCAGGAGAACAGAGAAAGTTGGCTTTTCCTGAGACATCTGTGCAACAGTAGATAATAATGTCAGCGAGACACTAGTAGTATTGCATTGCATTTCGTCACTTAGGCAGCGTCTGTTCAATGTTCAGCCTCTGCTGTGTTGTCAGCTCTGGGCACATGACCTCAGTGGACTTCAAACATTGCAAAATATGATCAGGAAATAGCTCTGTGGTTTTCTTGATATGGAAGTCCTTTTCATAATATCTGAAGCACTCAGCAACTTTTACTGGTGCATCCTAAAATAATGGTTTATAAAAGAGGAGGTGCACTGACAATATATTAGTTTAAATTCTCATTTTTTTTTAGTGATACACAAATAGAGACTTCTGTGAAATCTCAGCTTCACTGAAGCCAGTGGAAGAACTTGCAGTGACTTTAGTAAGGCCAGATTATTCTGGTGTAGTCCTAGCCGCCTAAACGATTGGCAGCTAGTAAGAACATAGTAATACCATACTATTTCTCATATGTTAGCAATTTAAATACAAATAAGTTTTATCATAAAATGTAACATGCAAATATCTCTGATTGAGAAAGTTCCCTTATTCTTAGCTGTGAGCTCAGATGATCCTAATGCTCAAATATACTGCAGTATTTCTAAGTAGTGTAGTAGAACTTTGGGAAAGTTATGGCAGGTATCAGAGAGCTGTAACATTTACAAACACTAAATGAACAAACCCATATATTTTGATGCTTGCCATTCCAGACCCATGAAACTTATCTGAAAGGTTGTGAGACAAAGGACAGGAAATGAATCTATTACACAATTGCTGCAGGGAGTTGCTGAGCACAGTAATTAATTGCTGGTGTATTCATTTGTGGCAGGAGGAGCAGCAGAAGGAAAATATCTCATTGAATTTAGAATTGTATTTATTCATGTATACACTGGTGTTACGGCACAATTATTATCTGACACGTTGGAAGTGCACTTGTGCTCTGTTAGTTGCTTGAGCTATGTGCTATTACTGGGTGATCTGCTACAAAAATGCACAAAACATTTATTTTGAGGGATGCATTCAGGGTTGTAATTGATGCCTCACAGATCTCTGGCATTCTCAAAACCCAGCAAGAGAAGTAGGAAGATCAGCTTGGCATCACACATGGTCAGTGTACAGCCTCCTAGAATGCTGATGTGTCCACAGGAGCAGGTAGGAGAAAATCTTGCGTTCACAGGTCAGTCTCTAAGAAGGAGCTCTGTTTTTTTATCTCTTTCTGGAAGGAGATATGGGTACAAGCCAGTCTGTGCTGCTTTCCAGTTTCCAGTGCAGTATTGGCATCAATCCACAGGCAGACGCTCATCCAGCATTCCTGGCTTGAGGATCATTTCAGCAGCTATAGACTATGTCAGCCAAGAGGAAGCAAGAAGGAAAAGGGAAGTGGAGTTATGAAGTTAAACCCAAGAAAATAAAAATTCCAGGCAGCTGTAGTGTGGTAGTGGCTGCTGGTAGGGGTCGTGGTTTATTCGGTGAATCTGCTGCATGGCTTCTAATCAAACCTTACTGGTCCTATTTGGATTACATTTTTTCCCCTGAATTGTTCATTATTGTTTGCGTGAAGCTTGTGAAATCTGACAGGAGAACAGCTGATGCAAAGGTTTATACTTTGGACGGGTTTTGAAAGAGTAAATATGAACTGAATAGTGACTGTAAGCAGAACTGTAATGGTACGCAAGTGACACCCCCCCGGGAATGAGAGAAATCCTGCCAGCTTTGCATTTCATTGACCAGTGATGAGTTGTGATCTCAACCCTACCAAGCTCAGCTGTGAAGAGCATCTTGGAAGAGTGGAGGTTGGGATGCTCATGTTTCCATCCAGACTCCAGATGTATCCAGGAAGAAATCGAGTATAGCTCGCTTACCACCACAGAGGAGAAAGCAAACTGGACTGGGCTCTTTGCACTTGCATTGACAAATGATGAAGAGCTTGATACTGTCCTCTTGCTGACATGAGCAGTGTTCTGCCCTGGAGCAGCCTTATGAGTGCCAACCTGGCAGCTTACAGAATAAGGTGGTTTTACACAAAGGAGTAGCAGGATCAGGTCTGAAGTGATTATTCCTGAAGATTTAAAAAATAAGCCAACAGCTTCCTCTAGGCCTTTTAAACAAACAGCCTAAATATCTGTGAATTTAACCTCTCTTTCCTATCAGTCTGGTGAAAGAAATCAGTGGAAGCAATGATAGCAGTACATTACTCTATTAATATGGCAGATTCTAATTTGTGAGAAGAAAGGAACTTCTTTCAGTGCCTTATTACTTTTAGAAATTCTGAAATCAATGCAAGATATGCCATAAATATCATTCTTGGCAGGCACTCATTGGGGTAAACTTATAACTCAAAATTGCTTGAACTGAATTCTGACCAATTTAGCAAGTAATAAGCAAGGCAGTCTGTGATAAGAACATTAAAAATAAGAGACAGTAACAGAGTTATGAACAGATGGTATCCATAAATAATGTTGAAATAATAATAATATTTTAAATTTATATATGATGCCTTTCAGTCTGGAAAATCCCACAGTGCTTTACAAAACTGAATTTAAACCAGAAACTTAAACTGGTGTGAAATATGACAGTTGTTTGAGAGCCCGAGCAATGCCAAGTCATTCGGGACAAGAAGAGAATAAGAATTCTAGTTCATTGCTGCTGCAGTAAGACCTTGGGTTGAAATTTATTTCTCTCCTCTCTTCTAATCTATTTAATCTATCATCACTGATAGAATCGGGATATTCTGCCATAATACAGCACTATATCCAGAAAGACCACCCTCCCTACTGTTAATGATATCAGATGCAACGCTTATTTTATTTATTAAAACTCAAAATGATCAGCAATTTGGCTTTATCCTATACAAAAAAAATTACATTCTCAGCAAGAATATCTCCCAAGGCTAAGTAGCGACAGCAGTGTACACATCCATGTGTGGGCAATATTACCTCTTTGTCAGCCTGAATTCTGAAACCTTTGTCTTTCACTGCACAACGTAATTGCTCCTTCCAAACACTTATGTAGCTCAGCCTAACTTGAGGCTGTCTTCTGAGCTCGGATAAACCCAGGCAATCCTTCTGGCTTTACTGGGATTATGCCAACATAAGTGAAACTAAAATTTACCCCATGGTATGTGAGAGTTGATAGGTGCATAAGGCACTGCGTGACGTGTGAAGGCTGCAATGGAAAAGTGCTGGAAGATGACAGGGAAAAATCATATGCTGTGTACACAGAGCAACGGAAACTATTTAAAGCATCTCCTGTCTCAAATATTCTGTGTAGTCCCTTCACAGGGAGAAAGACGTTACATGATAGCCTGGATATTAGAGTGAATAGACACTGTGTTATAGAAATACTATAAAATAGTAAATGTTGAATCCTTCTGAGTGATGAATGACATAACCAGTTTGCAGGAATGCTGGAAACAGACCAGGAAGTGATGTAAGCTAAAATTAATTAATCTTTAATACATTCCCATTTGGGTCTATAGGAATCATCACCCGTGTTTTCCCATTCCAAGCCCACATTTTTGACAATGATACCTGCAAAGACTCTTTATGTCAGAAAAGCTTTATATCAGTCTTGTGGTAACTGCTCTGGAAATAGTAGAAGTACTGCAGAGTACTGAAATACCCTGGAATACTGGAGTATTTCTTGAAAGTGGGGGTTTTCCTTGTAAAAACAGACAAAAAGATTGGTGACAGGGCTTAGTTCGAAATTAAGTTTTTAGCCCTTCTAAAAATCTGTACTAGCTCACACCCATTAAACATTTATAGCTTTCTAAAAGTGGGCTGGATGTAAATACTGGTTGTTGATAGGATTCCTATGCTGGCGGTCCATGGTGCCTCTGGAGGTTTCCACGATGGTGTGAAATCTGCATGGGCAGATTCACCACATGTGCATGGAGAACAGCCTGCCCTGGGAGGTAACTCAACATCGACCTGTGTGTTGCCCGTTACTGTTGTCAGAGCTACCTTGGCAGAGCATTCAATCTGTGTTTTGATGCAGATCATAATGTAGGTAGCAAAATGAGCTAATGAGCACAATGGTACTCGTGGCTCGCCAGCATCCCTTCTGTTAAGAAAGAATGGATGTTACTGTACTCTCAGGACCATTTGTTAAAATATACTGGGTAAAATCATGTGTCCTGTAAATTTGTAGAACTTCTGGGTGTTCCACTGGGTGCAGGTTCACTTCAAGTGGTTTTCAGTCATTCCATGTGTTTTTTGAATGGAAAGGAAGGACAGCAATGGAGAAATCGTATTGTCACATACATAGTAAATATTCACATAGGTATAGCTGCAGGTTACTGAACAGTTTTCCCGAACATCATAGAAAATAGAGTTTTGTTGTTTGTTTCGTAAAGTTACATGTTGAAAAGGCCACTTTTAATCAGCATGTATCCACTTTCCAGGAAATGCGAGTATTTGGTTTAACTATGGCAATTCATGCAGGAATCCCTGAACTGTCAGCTTAAGTGTTAACTTGTACTTAATTCTCATTCATACCATCAGGGTGTGTGTCTAAGCATACACGTACCTACGTGAATGGACACTCTGGTCATATCTGAGACTACTGCACTAACTTAAAGGTTTCTTATATTTAGACCTGCTTTTGCGCAGCCTTTTCTTTTTCTGTTTGCATTTTAGGATATTACAACCAGTGGATTTGTTTTCCAATTGTATTTTTGCAGTTGCATATTTGCAATGCACCAGACTTTAGCTGCAAGTTTAGATTAAAGTTTACTGTTAAAAAGCACAGCATGGAACACATCAGAGCTGACACTATTGTCAGGGCTTCTGTCTCACCACTGCTTATCCTTGGACCTGGTGGCTGGAAGTTGTTACCAACAAAACCTTTTCATGTAGGCTCTATTGACTGGTGACCTGAGCCTGCCTTCTGATGAACACGTGTCCATAGCTAAAGAGCCTATCACTGTAACTGACATCCTTATCAGCAGTCTGCACAGAGAGCCTGAGTTTGGGGTGGACACAGATAGAGCACATCTCCACACCACCAGCACGGAGGCAGGGAGCTGGCACTTTGTGACCTGCTCCTAGGTCTATCAAGCTTAAGAAGAGTGGTCCTGTCCTTCTGGGAGTCATTTTGGATTCAAAAACAGGAAAGCTGCTTTCACGTGGGGCTGTCTCTGTTAATACAGTGCTGTAGAGATGCACTGTGGCAGGTTGGCCCTATGTGCCAGACTCCACTGTCAATGCAGGCTCCTTTGGGGTTTGGACTTCTTGAAATGATTTAGGTTTGGTGTTTTCACCTGAGCACAGAGAAGAGGACAGCGGTTTTAGTTTGTCCTTGCTACTGTTTCTGCTCTACCTTCCAGGTCTGTCAGTGTGGCAAGATCCTCAAATGCTAAATTTCTATGAAAACATAGCCCCCAAAACCTTTTTAGGCTCCAGTCTGAATGATGGCACGTGGGAAAGGTTTAACTCACAGAGGCAAAAGGATGCTGGGGCATGAATTAACAGGGCTCATTTGGAGAGCTTTAAATTAGATTTGAAGGGGGATGGGGTTGTAACTGGGGTTGCCCCAGTGGGGCAGCACTCTAGGATTGATGAAGACCGGGAGGCCTCCTATAAGAAATTGGTGAGCTCAGCTCCCTCCTTGAAATGCCTGTACACCAATGCACGCAGCATGGGAAATAAGCAGGAGGAGTTGGAGACCTGTGTTAAGTCAGGAGATTATGATCTGGTGGCAATTACAGAGACGTGGTGGGACAGCTCACATGACTGGAATATAGTCATGGAGGGCTATGTCCTTTTCAGGAAAGACAGGCCAGCCAGGCGGGGTGGTGGGGTTGCTCTTTATGTGCGAGAGCAGCTGCAATGTACTGAGTTCTGTCCAGGGACAGAGGACGAGCAAGTCAAGAGTCTGTGGGTGAGAATTAAGGGGCAGGCTGGCAGGGGTGATACTGTTGTGGGTGTCTGTTACAGGCCACCAGATCAGGGTGAGGAAGTTGACGAGGCCTTCTACAGGCAGCTGAGAGCAGCCTCACAGTCACAGGACGTGGTTGTCGTGGGGGATTTTAACTTCCCTGATGTTTGCTGGAAGGACTACTCAGCAACCCAGCCACAGTCCAGGAGGTTCCTCCAGTGTATGGATGATAACTTCCTCATCCAAATGGTGGATGAGCCAACCAGGAGAGGAGCGCTGCTGGATCTCATCCTCAGTAACAAGGAGGGTCTGGTCGAAGCAGTAAAGGTTGAGGGTTGCCTTGGTTGCAGCGACCATGAGATGGTGGAATTCAGGATCTTGTGTGGTAGGACCAGTACAATAGCAAGTAGAATTGCAACCCTGGACTTTAGCAGGGCAAACTTTGGCCTTTTCAAGCAATTGCTAGGGGAAATCCCATGGGCAAGGCTGCTTGAAGGTAAAGGGGCCCAAGATAGTTGGTTGGCATTCAAGAATTGCTTATTCCGAGCTCAAGAGCAGAGCATCCCGACACGTAGGAAGTCAAGGAAGAGGGCCAGGAGACCTGCATGGCTAAATAAGGAACTGCTGGGTATGCTCAAGTGGAAGAGGAGAGTTTACAGGTCATGGAAGGAGGGGCTGGCCACTTGGGAGGAATATAAGGCTGCTGCTAGAGGATGTAGGAAGGCAGCTAGGATGGCTAAGGCCTCCTTAGAATTAAATCTGGCCAGAGGGGTCAAGGACAACAGAAAGAGCTTTTTCAAATACATGGCTGATAAAACTAACACCAGAGGCAAGGTAGGCCCACTGGTGAATGGGATGGGTGCCCTGGTGACAGAAGATACAGAGATGGCAGAGTTGCTGAATGCCTTCTTTGTCTCTGTCTACTCTGCCGGAGGCAGTCCTGAAGAGCCCTGTACTCCTGAGACCTCAGATGAAGTCAGGTCACTGGAGCGGTTTGCCTTAGTCGACGAGGAATGGGTTAGGGAGCAGTTGAGCAATCTGGACATCCATAAATCCATGGGTCCAGATGGGATGCACCCGCGGGTGCTGAGGGAAATGGCGGAAGTCATTGCTAGACCACTCTCCATCATCTTTACCAAGTCTTGGGAAACGGAAGAGGTGCCTGAGGACTGGAGGAAAGCAAATGTCACTCCAGTCTTCAAAAAGGGCAAGAAGGAGGACCCGGGTAACTATAGACCGGTCAGCCTCACCTCCATCCCTGAGAAAGTGATGGAACACCTTATCCTTGGTGCCATCTCAAGGCATATCAAGGATAAGAGGGTCATTAGGGGCAGTCAACATGGCTTCACCAAGGGGAAGTCATGCTTGACCAACCTCATAGCCTTTTATGAGGAAATAACATTGTGGATGGATGATGGCAGAGCGGTGGATGTGGTCTACCTTGACTTCAGCAAAGCGTTTGACACAGTCTCCCACAGCATCCTCATAGCTAAATTGAGGAAGTGTGGCCTGGATGATCAGGTAGTGAGGTGGACCGCGAACTGGCTGAAGGAGAGAAGCCAGAGAGTTGTAGTCTATGGGGCGGAGTCTAGTTGGAGGCCTGTATCTTGTGGAGTGCCTCAAGGGTCAGTACTGGGACCAGTATTATTTAATATATTCATCAATGATTTAGATGAGGGAATTGAGTGTACTATCAGCAAGTTTGCTGATGACACTAAGCTGGGAGGAGTGGCTGACACGCCAGAAGGCTGTGCTGCCATCCCGCGGGACCTGGACAGGCTGGAGAGTTGGGCAGGGAGAAACTTGATGAAATATAACAAGGGAAAGTGTAGAGTCCTGCATCTGGGCAGGAACAACCCCAGGTTCCAGTATAGGTTGGGGAACGACCTGTTAGAGAGTAGTGTAGGGGAGAGGGACCTGGGGGTCCTAGTGGATGGCAGGATGACCATGAGCCAACACTGTGCCCTTGTGGCCAAGAATGCCAATGGCACCCTGGGGTGTATTAGAAGGGGGGTGGTCAGTAGGTCGAGAGAGGTCCTCCTTCCCCTCTACTCTGCCCTGGTGAGACCGCATCTGGAATATTGTGTCCAGTTCTGGGCCCCTCAGTTCAAGAAGGACAGGGACCTGCTGGAGAGAGTCCAGCGCAGGGCAACTAAGATGATTAAGGGAGTGGAGCATCTCCCTTATGAGGAAAGACTGAGGGAGCTGGGTCTCTATAGTTTGGAGAAGAGGAGACTGCGGGGGGACCTTATTAGTGTATATAAATATATAAAGGGGGAGTGTCATGAGGATGGAGCCAGGCTCTTCTCAGTGGCAAGCAATGATAGGACAAGGGGTAATGGGTACAAACTGGAACACAAGAGGTTCCACTTAAACTTGAGAAGAAACTTCTTCTCAGTGAGGGTGACGGAACACTGGAACAGGCTGCCCAGGGGGGTTGTGGAGTCTCCTTCTCTGGAGACATTCAAAACCCGCCTGGACACATTCCTATGTAACCTTATTTAGGTGTTCCTGCTCTGGCAGGGGGATTGGAGTAGATGATCTTTTGAGGTCCCTTCCAATCTCTAACATACTGTGATACTGTGAAAACCTCCCAATTTAAATTAATTTTAGTCCAGCTTACAGGAAATGGGTCAATCAGCAGCCTGTTTCATGAGTACTGTGTTAGTTGCATTTTGTGAACAGCCTTATCTTTGCTATAAAGACTTTCAGTTTTTAGGAAGCAAGTTTGCAGGCCTGCTACTGCTATTTAAACATTTCTGTCTGTTTTCAAACCTCAGCACCAGCTGAAATGAAGAAAAAGGTCTGGACACTAAACATACACTGCTGCTATAACGTAACTTAACCACCCTGCATACATTCCCTCTGGATGATTTCTTTCCCCTGTCATCTGGAGGGTGACATTTATTGTCACAATCTGTGGTGAGACCGTGGTGAGCTGGCTGACCACACTAACTGCTGAACGTCGTTCTGCTTGCTGCAGATTAGGAGCATGGGAGGTGTCTCCTGCTCCTATGTTTTTTTTTTTTCCTATTTGTTGCTCACAGAACAACTGACAAAGGACAAGGTTGAGATATTTCCTGAGTGTTGCATGGTGCCTTGCCCTGCATGGTGCGCAGAGGAGGCAGCAAGAGGGGATGAAAGGAGCTGCTGGACTAACTTGACTCTTGTGTTACTCAACTGCTCTGAAAACAGAGGGCCAACTGAAACCAGGGCTTCAAAACAGGTAGACTGAAGGAGGGAGAGCTATCAACCTTTCCTGCACCAGCTCACAGAGTAGTTTCTGCTCGATATGATTTCAGTTCCTGTCTAGAAAAGTGCTTTTTGCAGTAGGAAAAGTGTTCTATAAATAATCTGTATTTATTACCTTGCTAGAGCTTATTCGCTGTGCTGAACTAAGATCAATAAAATGAGAAGAAGGAGGAAAAATATCCAAAGATAAAAGAAACCCAGAAAGCTGTGCATTCCAGAATAAACACAGCACTCCTGGACGTGGTACAGACACTGTTTGTGCCTGGCTTCCCAACAGGGGTTCTTGCACATCCAGTAACTTTGTTTGTATTTTGTAAATTAGCAGATGGCTCTTTGATACAAAGAAGAAAATGTTCCCACATCAGATCTAGTATCTCTCTTTCTTTCCCCCCACTCTGATATTAAACAAATCATATAGGAAGACACAACCACAATTGCTAAAAGAGGAGAAGGAACAAAGAAAGAATAATATGCAAGTTAACTGTAAAGTCCAATTGGTGCTGACTACAATAAAGCAAATAATATAACTGAACAGGAGATACTCTAATTTCCAACATTTCTGAGCCATGCTCAGGGATAACTTGGGTACAGCCAGGTTAGTTTGTGGGACTGTTTTCGCTGTTTCCTTCCAGTGGAGGCTGCTCAAATCTCGTCGACTGAGGGAATTACTCAGATAAGAGTGTCACTGCTGAAATGGGGGAATAATTTTGTACCTGTCATGTAACCATTTCACACAATGATAGAATCGTAGAATCACTGAGATTGGAAAAGACCTTTAAGATCACTAAGTCAAACTATTAACCTGGTACTGCCAAGTCCACCATTAAACCATGTTCCTAAGTGCCATATCGACACGTCTTTTAAATGCCTCCAAGGGATGGTGACTCAACCATGTAGCTTTGTGTCCAAAGGTGGAAAAAAATAGGCTACTTTTCCCTTGAACACTGGGTAGCAATTAAGGGGAAAATTTGCTGAAGTACTCATGCAGAAACTCAAAGTGTATGATAAACTCAAGATGGATTTAATGCTCATTGCAGAGGAAAAAGGTATTCAGAGTCAAATTTGCATTATATATAGGAAAAATATGTTCCAACGAAAAACACATATCCAATACTAAACATGGGCACAAGCCCAACCCTTCTCATTTTACAATCATTGAGAGTGGCTCCATTGATTTTCAGGGGACATGAATGGGATCCAGCTTCAAATCTGGCTTTCTGAACTCATGGATACTCCTCTTGAAATTAATAGTATTTCCTGAATTAAGATAGTAAGTCTGATTTTTGCTCTCAGTACTTCATCACATGTATGATTTGGGAGGGAGCCCTTTCCAGGTAATACCTGTTATTGACATGCATAAATTCATAGTCATATTTTCTTCTGTTTTCTACGGATGTAAGTCAGGACATATACGGGGAGATAAACTCTCTAGAGGAGTTTAAGGAGTCACCAGTCTACCCTTTTAAGGTTTCCAATATAATTCAGAGTGTGCACAGTGGATAAATGACATATTGGATTAATCTGCTCATTTGACTGTGTGGTGACTAACCCGTCCATGGGTACTCCTCACTTCCTTCTTTGCTTTTACCACCTGAATATAATGGGGTAGTTGTTTGTAAAGGGTAAGTCAGACTTGAAAAATGAGAACACATCTCTGCACATTGCAGGTCCACGTCCGTGGAGCAGTGATTCTATGGTTTTGTTATAGTTTGTTTGATGAACGTGTAAGACCTTTTCACTGAATACAGTGTGTTCTGAGTTAAAATGCAGTTTCTGCTTTCTTTTGACAGACAACTAATTTTTGACAGAAACTAATTTTCTGTGACACAAACCCATGAACCGTGTAAAAATATGCAATTTTTATGAATATTCATTTAATATTTAGAATTATTTTTTTCTTGCTTACATACGCCCCTTGTTTTACACTACTCAAACCAGTTTTTTGGTAATTAGTTTGAATTTTAGTACTAGCAAGTCTCGTCTCCTATGAAGACTGTTACAAACATGGCACATTGTTCTAAATTGTGTGATAAAATAATCATCTAGGACTGCAATTTGTTCAGCAGAATGGCTTTACTGCTGTTTGACAGGGTGAACGCCTATGTGCTTTACAAAGCAACTAGTTTAGCACTCTTCATTTACAAAAAGGGAAGGGAGAGGAGAGAGAAATGCTACTCTGAGAACAGCTTGTCTCATGTTGACCTACTTTCTCCACCAATCTGTGCGCAGCCGGAGCTGCTGTTGTGTTGACACTACATATCCAAACTAAAGCAAACCCAGCAGAATCCGTGGCCTTAGAGATTGGCTTTAGAGAAGACAAAAGGCCTTCTGTGGGTTCTATATGACTTTCGGACGTGCCGACGCTGCAGGGCTGGGGTAGACCCGGCTGATTTTCAGACCTGAGTCTCATGCCTCCTCTTTCCTGTGAGATCTAAAGTAGATTATGCTCGCGTAATTAGCCCTTTGTGGCTAATCTCTCAGGTACATTTATGTCTAAAGCAGGTGGTGTTGGTCCAGGCAGGGTCTTCTCATCTGTATGGGGGCCATAGTCAGAGTAGAGCTGTATTTGTTACTCTTACCAGCATTTTCCATCTCCTGCTAGGAAAATCAGGAAAGCAAGGGAAAAAGAGTGTGCCTGTGAGAAAAGCAGGGATGCCTGTTTGTCATGCCTGGCTTTTGGGTCCCTTTTAGCCCCTAGTGATTATTTGCAGATTATTTAGCCATAGACCAAATTAGACTAGCTGTAGAGCTCCCCTCATATCATGCAGATAGGAGATATGCACAGAGCCTGCAAACCTGGGGATGGAAACCTTTTTGTATCCACATATCCACGCAGCAGTAAACACCTTATCTGTCCTGTTAGGGACTTATTGGATCCAGAGGTTTAATTCATGATCTTTGAGCTTTGATTTTGACTTGCTATAATAAATTTTTGAAAGGACTTAAGTTTTTTATGTGCTGCACATCTGTAACTCCTGCTGCCTGTAGTGGGAGGAGGTACTGCTACCTTGTGAGAAATGTGAGGGGAAAAATACGTTGTGTTAATATGCATCACCATATCAGCTTTATCATTTCAACTGATGTTTTAACAAAACATTAAATGTTTTGTGAAATTTCAACTGGGCTGTGCTTTACAAAGCAAATACTCCTCCTTTGTCTCTGAAAGACTCTTGTTCTTTAATGGAAACAAATGCAGTTTTATTCTTAGCAGCTTGTTGAAAAAAACTGTAGTAATGAGGCTCTTCACCAAAACATCCTTTTTGCAAGTAGTTTTAACTCCAAGCAAGAACCCTATTGATTCTGAGAAGAAGGACCCTAAAACCTTGGTTTTTGAAATCATGTCATTTCCTTCACCCTGTTCTGGAGATTTCCTTTTAGAAATCCTTTCTTTCCATCTCATCTATGACAGTCTTTGTGATAGGACACGGGTAAGATGCCTTCAGATCCATTTCTTTATTTGAGTCCTAAAGAAGTAGAGTTGACCTCAGTTTAATAGAAGAAGTAAAATAATGAGTCAAATCAGAGCCTTTAAAAAGACCTAAGTGAGGTCTCCTAGAAACCACTTACTGCTAGGTGAAATGTCACTGGGGCTCCAAGTACCCTGCTACTGGAACCCCTGGGGAAAATGCCAGCACAGCGCGGTGGCATGTGAACATGAGGTGCACCGACTGCAGCTCCCTGCCCGGCTCTGTGGCGCTCTCAGCCCATATCAAGACTGCCCTTGTATAAACTGGTGTAATCTGCTTTGCAAGTGGATTAAAATGCGCACCCATGCGAACTAAGAGTCCTTGGATAAAGCCAGCACCAAGTGCAGTTATTACCCTGAACTTCTTCCCCACAGAGATTTGGGTATTTTAAAAGTCACTTAATACAGTATGTTCTGCTTCTTTCTACGAACATGCAAGTGGGTGAAAGTTTGACTTCTGCCATTCCGCTGAATCTGTCTTTCTGGGGTAGAGGTTCTGCTCTCCACCCCATTAAGATTTCTCTGCTGCCATTGCCTATTGCTCAATGTTTCTTGGCTACCTGAGTTTGCTATCCGATAAGTTGTGTAGGCCACAGGGCCTGGAAGCTTCATGGGCTGCTTTCACTGGTATGTTGCTTGGTTTTGAGAGGCTGGCATTCAAGGGCTTGGGTTACGTGAGTCGTGCAGTGCTGAGCCTCACTGCCTTGTCAAACACCTCATGCATGTATAAGCCAAAAGACCACGCTCAGGCTCTCCATCTTGAGACAAGATCTGGGCATGCGCATCTCTCTCTTCCTTACTTTGATGTCCACGGAAACCTATAGCTGAGAAAGGGTTTCAGTCTAATCCAGCCAAATCAGTCAGGTCCTTGGCCTGAATATCTGACTGCCAGGACTATATTGCTCTATGGAGTGCGGATATTGTGTGCCAAACACTTAGGTAAGGTATTTAATGCTCGTGCTTCAGTTTACAGTGCTGCGCAAGTCATGTTCCTCACTCACTAGCATGACGAACAATTCCTTACTATTTGGGAACAGATTTGAAAATCTAAAGCCATAATTTCACAATTATCCTTAATCAGAAATACATGTTTAATGTTAATGTTATTATATGAATGTTCGTTGACAAATTAAGGACACATTTAAAAGCACCATTAAAAAACCTCAGTAAATATAAAGACTTTGTTCATCATTATGTGGTTTATAACGCTGTACCAGCAACGTTCTATCTTTTACGGATGACATTTTATGGAGACATGTGATGCTTTAATGACTTCTCAATAAGCAAAACTTGCAGCCCATTTCTTTCCCAGCATTAGAAGCTTGACTTGCTTTTGCTTCTGCTGAAAGCACGATTGATATCATGGAGATAAAGAAAGAAGTGCGTGACGTTTTTTATCAGGATTATCACTTTCAGCAGGAGTAGAAGGAAGAAGTTCTTTACTGTGAGGGTGGTGAGGCACGCGAAAAGGTTGCCCAGAGAAGTGGTAAGTGCTCCACCTCTGGCAGCTCAAGGCCAGGTTGGACAGAGCCTTGGGTGACATGGTCTAGTGTGAGGCATCCCTGCTCATGGCAGGGAGTTGGAACTGGATGATCTCGAGGTCCTTTTCAACCCAAACCATTCTGTGATTGTACGATTCTATAGAAGAGACAGACCTTCCCAGCTGTTCACATGAGTAGACTTTCAAGTGTATCCTCTTAAGTCCCCTTGGGAGGTTAAATTTTAAAATGTACATCAATGGAAGACAGAATGGAGTTAGTCGAGTGCCCTTTTAAAGTCTTGAATGAAATAAAGGCTCCCATCCTGCTGCTCAGGTCGGCTGCTGCGTAATAGCTCTGTGTAACCAGCACCAGGCTGCTAACCTGTCCTGTTAGAAAACTGAACTGCACTGCCCAGAATTGCCCATGGGCTGCTCACTCTGTCCCACCTTGGCTCCTGTCTCAAGCAGGGTATATCAGTGCAGTAAGGACTTCACTTCTGCTCAGAGCCCAGCATCACAAGGGTCCATTAGTGAGGTGTGCTTTTGGCACAGCTAAAACCATACAGGGAATGTGTGTGCTACACCTGAAGTTATTAATCCCTTTAGCCACTCCAGTAAATCTCTTTTTGCAACAAGCATTCACTTAGAGTTGCTCCTGCCCAAAAGAGACACGTGGGAGAGAATCCATGTCAGAAAGGTTAAGTACCTCCTTCCATAATTGCAGGGACTTGTCTGTAATTTCAAATTCTGTGTAGGAAAGGAAGGCTTTTCTTTCCATTAGACCATGTGGTTAAAGACAGCCAGAATCTGGCCATCATGTGCAAATCTTTTAAGTGTAATGGTTTCCTCATTTGACATACATTTTCAAGCCAAGGTGCTTTAATGAGTTATAAATATAATGCTACAGCGACCCTTAAAATAAACATTTGAAAATCCCAGGAGAGGAGTTTTAATTTCTTTAAACAATCTGGGAATGTTAAAGATCTTTCTGCAGTGCTTTATTGTTATCATTTGACCTTGCTCGGCAGTGGAGCTCCCTGATGGAGGTGTGTGGGGGAAGGAGGCTGTGTGGGCACACATGCAAAGTGCTCTTACTATGCCTGTATTCAAATTCTAATTCCATATTCTTGAAAGAGCCATCTCTCTGGGAACCAAAAATAGCACAGACGGAAAATATTCTCACAGATGAATGTCACACAAGTAAGAATAGCTTCTCTTTAACCCATTCTCTTATCAGCTAAGCTCTCTGCAGGCTCCTCATCTTCTGCTGGTGCTTTACTTTAGCCATTGGCCAAGAACCTATTCACGAAAAGCAACAATTTAATAGCAATAAACTATCATTGTGGTTGACAGTATGCCGCTAAGCTAGAGTAAATGAAGTGTGCTTACCTTGTTTTAACAATATAAAAATATTGCTCCAGTGATGGTAATTCACTATCTTTGTAATAGGGTGTGTTTCTGAGGTTTGGTGACTATTTTTCCAGGTTCTTTCTCGCTTTAAATATTGCAGTTACATCTCCTAATGATCTGTTGCTTTCAATGAGGTAGCACAAAATGCATGTCTGACCCAAATTCTGCCTGCCAATCACAACTTCCTGTACGGAAAGAGAAGGTGAGTTAATGGTGTTGCCTTTGTATACTTTTATTACCTCAGCTTTGGAAGAGGCTGGGCTGTGCTAGGCATTACAAACACACGCAACAGAAAGGTTCTCCTTTCAGAAAGCCTGTCCTCTAAGTACCGGAGTGGGATAACAGAGGATACTGGTAGAGGGTGCAAGGAAGCCACGAAACAATAGTCCTCAACACACAAAGCAACTGAAAGGTTGTCTTTATAGGCACCATGGCAGAGTAGAGGTATGAGAAGTTGAATGAGAAATATGAAGCTAAGGAGGTGTAGGGAGCTCCTGCAAAGTGAAAGACAGCCTGAATTTGCTTGTCTTAAGCTCTACCAAATGAGTGACCTAGCAACAGCCGCACATCCAAGGTGGAAGCTGATCAATGCAGAAGACAGATCTATCAGTGAGGGTGTCCAGAGCCTTGAGAAGTGTTAGAGAAGGGGCGGGCAGCAATGGGATTTATGGACAATAGAGGGTGCAGAGGAGAGTTGAACCCATGAATCCCTTACTTTATCCAGGTTAATATGGGGTAAATGCACTTTGTGGACTGTTAACAGTGGTCTGCAGATGAGCTGATCTGTCAAGTTAGTGTTTTACAATGGAATGTTAATTCTGAGACTTCTATGTAGTTGCATATAAATAAAAGCTATCATCCTGTTCTTTTGTTTGAATTTGTTTATAGACTATGGAGAAAAGCTGATGGCTGCATATTTACCACACAACAGATGTTCATAGTTCTATGGCACATCATCTGCCCAATCGCCCATGGCTTTGTCTATTCCAATTATCCTTTCCCATATGTACACACTGGGTCACATTACACCGAGACAAAGAGGGTTGCAATTTTTGTTCTTCTCTGGAACTTTTGAGGTCCTTCAGGCTTCTCACAAGGGCTGTCACATCCTGAAGAAGAGCCCTGAAAATGTGACCATGGCAGTAACTTGCAAGGGAGTGGCTGACAGGCTCCCAGCCTGGTCTGGTGATACTTCTGCTATGAAGCCTTATGTTTTGGGAATGAACCTCAGCTTGCCCATGTTGCTTTACCCCAGAAAAGCTTTTGTACCTTGGATATTCCAACAAGGCTCTGTGAGAGAACTTGCAAAACCCTGTCCCATGAAGCTGCTGTGCTGGCTATAGTGGGTAGAGTGTATGGGCAGAGTCTGAATGCAGGAGCAGTGGAGTGTGGAATGCTGCCCAGACAAGCAAAATGGTCATAAAAGGCTGAAGAATTGCTGTCCTCCCTTCTTTTCTGTAATGATCTTGGATCTGACTTCTCTGTAAGACAGGGGTTGCCAGTGAAATCCTTTGCTGAGAAGGAAGTGGGAGATGTACTTCCCTGAGGTGTGAAGATGCTTCTGAGGCTCTTCATGGAGCGGGATGACCTGGCTTCCAGTGGAAATGTCCTCATATGTCTTCCATGCACACTGAGCTAATGTGTTGTTCTAGCTTCCCTTTGTGGTTTTGTGTCCTTGCAGAAGCCTGTACTGAGTGGCACTTGCCTGTGCTATTCTGGCATGAGCAGATGAGGCAGGAAATCTCGGAGTAGCTACTCCAGTTGTAGCTGAGCACTGACTGACAGTGGTGTGGTCCTGTGTGGAACTCAGTGTCATCTGAGTGCAGAGTAGTGCTGTGGAGCATGAAGCAGGGAGACACAATGAGCTTGGAGCAGCCGGCTTTGACATTGAAAAATCAGTCAGGCACAGGGTAGCCAGCCTGGGATAAACAGCCCTGCTGAGAGGCAAGAATAATTAGTCAGACAAAGAGATACCCTGCACCTCTTCACTGTTCTTAGAAAACCTTTCCTAATATGTAGCTTTTGTATTGCTCTCTCTGAATTAAATGAATTCTTATGTTATCTATCACATACTCTTGCTTGCTATGTTGGAAGCTGCTATCATATCCTCTCTCTTTTTCCAGACCAAACAGAGATTCAGCTTTATGTATAGGAGGATGTTTTCCTCTCAAATTGGCATGTGTTTCTGGTGAAATGTGGTGCTCCAAATTGCACCCTGAGAGAAGTTTCACTGATGTTTAATGAATAATTACTTCCCATGTCTGACATGCATCAGTGTTACTAATGCATCATTGAATGAGCTTCATGGTTTTTGTTGCAGTGTGTCATGGTGCTGAGTCATATTCCACCTGAGGTCCTCCATAACTCCCTGCACACATTTGGCAGTGCTCTTATTTAGCCAATTATTTCTTACTTTGTTCACTTCATTTCTCCTTCCTTAGTTCAGTACTTCACACTTGTCTTTATTGAATGTCTTGGCTTGATTTAAGGCTGTTTATTCAATCATCAAGACTGATCTCATTCTGAAAGAGACTCTCAAAGCATTCGTAACCTTCGCTAGCATCAGCACCTTCTGTACTGTCCTTTCTACTAGCAGAGCCATTAGTGAGACTCTGAATCGACCTGGTTTCAGTACTGATCCTTGGGGACCTTGCTGCATAGATCCAGATATGCTTAATACTTGTGGCAGGAAAAACTGGTGTCTGAGCATAACCTTTGGTCTTATTTTAGGAACCGCAAGGCATTGGGGCAGTTCATGTAGTCATCTGCAGTGAAGCCTCAGCTTCATAAACCAGGATGAACAGGAAAACACACAACTGCATCTTCCATGCCAGCCATTCTGTGCCTTCTCCCTGCCCAGCTTCCAAACACCACTGCCTTCTTGCTGCGGATCCACACAGTATCTTGAAGGGGTTATAAATATACATCCTCCTTCAGTTTGAGAAGGAAGAAGAGGATGCAGATGGGTGAGAACTGTTCCAGTGAAGCTCGCGCTCTCACCCGGCGCATAATGAGATCAGAATGCAGGCAGGAATGTGTGGAGGAGTGGAGCTGGCAAGGATTCACAAGCCCAAATTATTCTAAGCCTATTTCATCCCCAATCAAATGTTTTTCCATTTTTTTTTTTTTTTTTTGATGCAAAGGTGCTTTATGGGGATGTTTCTGTTTGAATGAACATAAAATTCAAAGTCTGTTTATTACACGAGCAAATTGTAGTTGACAGGATATTGCTCTTTCAGTGAGTTTTTGGTGAGCTGGGCTTCTTATCAGAGCTTCCTTTGCTATAGTTATTTCAGAGCACTTGGCATTTGCCTGCTATGTAGCCTATTTGCTGGACGCTGGGAAGTATGAAATTGGATCTTTAAAAGGATCCCGGATAATTTTTGATGTTAATATATATCTAAAAAAACTCTGAACAGAGAAGGGGGTGTGCAGCACGGTGTCACATGAGTTATCCAGACTTGTTTATATCCTGATTTGCAAAAGATACAGCTTGACCCCAGTGTAACGTTGAAACCTACACAGCGAGAGGAAATACTATGTAAATTAGAGCAGCCGAAACCAGACAGGCAGGCAGGAGCTCAGCATACAGAACAAACTGGGAAGGCAGGCTTTGCCAACACTTCCCTATGGAGAAGAAATGTGCACAAATTCTTCTTTGTTTCTTTCCTTTTTTTTTTTCTTTTTTTTTTTTTTTTTTCCTGGGATGTAAATGGCTATGGAAAACCCCTTGCTAACAAAATATGTTATTGCTGTTGTGATGACAACACACTTATTTTCCATAGCATAGGAACATCATGTTTTCCTGCACCAACCATGCTGCAAACACTCCCCAGGAAGTCATCCCTGAAGGAGGACCCATTCAGAGTGCCCAGGGAAATGCACTTCTGCCCAAGCTTTTGGGCTGCAGTCTACATGCGTTTTAAAAGATGACAGTGATGTCTTGGGGGCCTTACCATGGGAGCAAAGTAACGCACGCTGCTTGTAAAATACTTAACAACAGGGAATGGATGTTGGTGGAAAGCAAGTCTTGTGTTAGCCTCCTATATCAGATCAGGAAGGGGAAAGCATACTAAAGTCTGTGGTTCATCCAGGATGTCAGTGGTGGTGGGGCCATGAGGTTCACTGTCTCTAGTCCTGTCCTGGGACATGCTTGTATGGCTGAACCATGAAAAGGCTGAGAAACAGATCAAGAGGAGAAATAATTCCATTTTTCAATTGAGTTAAAAGCTTTCCACCCTGCTTAGAGTTTCATCTGGGATTCCTACCCATGCTCACAAACGCCTGCGCTGGTGGGGCAGGAGGCTGCTGTGAGAGGGGCTGGGCAGGCAAAGCACAATGTCCCCTAACACTGCTTCTGAAAGCACCGACTCTTGCTGGTACGGTGCTCATGTGCCTCACTGGCGTTGTGCTGCACAGAGCTGCAGCACGCAAGGACTCTTGCAAAGCAACGCATCTTCACATTGAGCTTCATCGAGGGATGTGGTAACTGCAGAAGGAGCATGACAGAGGCTGCTGGAGCAGGTCTAACCACAGCCACACCGGGCTGCTCAGTGTCTGCAGCTTCCTCAGGCATGTAACCATGTTAAGGGAACATAGCTCCTTGCCTCGTCATTTGGGATTGATTTCAGTAGAGGAAGTGGTTTCCATGCTGACCCCTCTTGCCCCTTGAACACATAAAATTGTTAATCTCTGCATTTTAATCTCAAGAACACAGCAGATGTGAGCAGTACAATTACTTAGTCCACTGTAGGCAGCGGCAGAGCCCAGTAGAAGTACAGCTTGTAGCTAGAAGCACATTCACAACCAACGGAGTTTAGGAGGCAGCAATGAGATAAAATGGCAAAAAAACCCCAAGAAAACTGCATGCCTCGAAATTGTCAATATCCTTCCTAAAGGACAGGAACAGGTTCTCAGCCATATTACTTTACTGAAACGACTGGGAAGAGCTCTTACCTCGCATGAACAGATTCCAGGAACAGCAGGTTTTCTTTCACTTGAGAGTATCCAATTTCTTGCTCTTGAAGGAACAAAGGCTGTCCCTAAAGCAGTGTTGACCTGAGCTGTGGTACTCGAATGTTTCATTCCCTGGATCATCTCAGGCTCACCAGGGGCTGCACACTTCAAGCCTTCCTCCAAATGGTGTGAAGAGTCCACCTGGGGGTGAAGTGCTATTCAGAAAAATACTGGAGCCAGAATTTGTTCACGTTGTTGAGAAATAAGTATATTACGTGTAATGATGTCTGCTGAGCTGGTGTAGCCCTTGCTTGTCCGGTGTCTCCTACGGGCTGCATTCACACATGCAATGTGCACTGTTAATTTGTCATAATGCAAACCATCACTATTTAACGGTAAACTGGCATTTTGGTGTGTGTATATATATTTAAGCAAAATATGTCTCCTATGAACACTAATTGGCATAGAGTCTTGCTTTAAATGCATACATTTTAATCCTAGAAAGCTTCCTCAGCCATTGAAATGTGTGCTTGTACAGGAGAAAATTGAAAGAAAAATGTAAGTGTGGGAATGAATCGTTTAAAGGAAAGGCGGGGGGGAAGTTAATGAATTATTAGGGGAATCAAAGTTGTCCTTTATTCCATTACACTGCAGATCTGTCAGTTTTCAGGTGTTTGTGTGCAGGAAGAAACCATAGAAAGCATAGAATCACAGAATGGTTTGGGTTGGAAGGGAGCTTAAAGCTCATCCAGTTCCAACCCCCTGCCAAGGCGGGGACCCCTTACACTACAGCAGGTTGCTCCAAGCCCCTGTGTCCAACCTGGCCTTGAACACTGCCAGGGATGGGGCAGCCACAGCTTCTCTGGGCACCCTGTGCCAGCGCCTCAGCACCCTCACAGGGAAGAGCTTCTGCCTAAGAGCTCATCTCAGTCTCCCCTCTGGCAGGTTAAAGCCATTCCCCTTGGCCTGTCCCTGCAGGCCCTTGTCCCAAGCCCCTCTCCAGGTTTCCTGGAGCCCCTTTAGGCACTGGAGCTGCTCTCAGGTCTCCCCTTCAGGAGCCTTCTCTTCTCCAGGCTGACCCAGCCCAGCTCTCTCAGCCTGGCTCCAGAGCAGAGCTGCTCCAGCCCTCGCAGCATCTCCATGGCCTCCTCTGGGCTTGCTCCAGCAGCTCCACGTCACTCTGGTGTTGTTGCCCCAGAGCTGGATCAGGACTGCACAGGGGGTCTCACCAGGGCACAGCACATTGGAGGGGTCTGGTCTACAAGTACACACTGATGTGTCATGGGAGGCTTCTTAATCAACAACCCCAAGTCCTTCTCCTCAGGGCTGCTCTCAGTCCAGTCTCTGTCAGCCCGCACTATTCCAGAGGAGTATTGGTGGCCAAGCCTAGCTCTCGCCTGCAGTACTGCTCTGTAGCAGCATGAAATGTGCAAGGAAGCAATGGAAAAGCAAGCATCTCTCTCCAATGGAGACCACAGGGCTCAGTTAGGTCTGAAGATCTGGCTTTTAATTCATTCTTTCTTTGGATTTTGACCATGTGGGAAATCTTTATTCCTACTTGCACAGAAATTTATGAAATAAATGGGAAATACAGCTTAATATTTAATTTGCTTGGTGATTAAAAGAAATTAGTTTCAACCATTGAGCAATTTATCAGACCTCCATTAATTTTTATAAGGAAATATTTGCCTGACTTCTTTCTGTGAATTTATACAAAAAGAATAATTATTAAATCTTCTCCCATCTGTGTGTTTTTGATAAGGACATCTCTAATGTTAATAATCAGAAAGTGAATCCTAATGGAATGCCAACGCGTTGAGTAATGTAGTTCATACTTCATAAAAACCGTGGATTTTGGAGTTGAAACAGTGGAAAACCAATGCACCCTCAGCAAGTTTGCTGGTGACACCAAGCTGTGTGGTTCGGTTGATACGCCGGAGGGAAGGGATGCCATCCAGAGGGACCTTGACACGCTTGTGAGGTGGGCTAATGCCAACCTGATGAAGTTTAACCATGCCAAGTGCAAGGTCCTACACCTGGGTCGGAGCAACCCCAGGCACAGCTACAGGTTGGGCAGAGAAGAGATTCAGAGCAGCCCTGCAGAGAAGGACTTGGGGGTGTTGGTCGATGAGAAAATGAACATGAGCCGGCTTCAGTGTGCGCTCGCAGCCCAGAAAGCAACCGTATCCTGGGCTGCATCAAAAGGAGCGTGACCAGCAGGTCAAAGGAGGTGATCCTGCTCCTCTACTCTGCTCTCGTGAGACCTCACTTGCAGTATTGTGTGCAGTTCTGGTGTCCTCAACATAAAAAGGACATGGAACTGTTGGAACAAGTCCAGAGGAGGCCATGAGGATGATCAGGGGACTGGAGCACCTCCTGTATGGAGACAGGCTGAGAAAGTTGGGGCTGTTGAGCCTGGAGAAGAGAAGGCTGCGTGGAGACCTCATAGCAGCCTTCCAGTATCTGAAGGGGGCCTACAAGGATGCTGGGGATGGACTCTTCATCAGGGACTGTAGTGACAGGACAAGGGGTAACGGGTTCAAACTGAAACAGGGGAAGTTTAGATTGGATCTAAGGAAGAAATTCTTTACTGTGAGGGTGGTGAGGCACTGGAATGGGTTGCCCAGTGAGGTTGTGAATGCTCCATCCTTGGCGGTGTTCAAGGCCAGGTTGGATGAGGCCTTGGGTGACATGGTTTAGTGTGAGGTGTCCCTGCCCATGGCAAGGGGGTTGGAACCTGATGATCTTAAGCTCCTTTCCAACCCTAACTATTCTGTGATTCTGTGATTCTAAAAGTCTTTTGGATAGGAAATTTATTTTCAGATTTTCCAATCACCCAGGCAGAAGCAGGGACTGAATCAGAATTTCCTAAGCATCAAGGTGTTTAAGCCATGTGGGCTTACAATGCCTTTGGAAGTCTGTGCCTTTCTTTTTTATGCCCCTTATGAAGAACAGAACTTGTAGCGTTCTCTTGGTTTTGAGACAGTACTGAGATAATTTACAGTGATAATTGCAGAGCTAAAATAGAAAGCCCTTTCTTTTTGTATATGTGTAATGAGAAGTGTGGTGTTTTCAAATACTGAATGACCAGTGCATCGGTATTTCCCCAACGCTTTTCAGACACAGTATGATAAAGTAGTCTTTCAGATTACTGATTTCAGGTTTGTATTAATCTTTTTCATCACACCTTTATAAGTAGGGCTTTTGTTATTGCTTTTTTGAAGGCACTGAACTGGTAATCTGATCTCTCTTTTTGAGACTTAAACATCTTTCTATAAATATGGCTTTGGGCTAAAAATTATTCTAATTTTTGAGAGTTTCCATATGATTTTCATTGTTTGAGCCTAACACTAAATTATCTCAAAACATGGCACCATGGCTAATGGCTAAATTGGGTCTCTCAGAGAAATGTTTAACTCTTAGGCAACATTTATCCATATATGATTTAATAAGACAGCACAAGAACTAGATGAATGTAATTTGACAATAGAAAGAGGAGGTGGAAATGATTTTCTTTGCAAACAGGGGTGAAGGGAGCATTTTTCTGACTGCCACCTTCTTTGTGTTCCCTGTGGCTCTTGCAGTACCTCAGCTGAGAAGATGTAATGGTGGTGACTCAGCTATGGACTGCCCAAAACAGCCACCACCAGATTACAGCCCATTGCTTGTAAAGTGCTGTTTACTGCTCATCATCCATGGGACTGTACTGGAAGGAGATTGCAGTTGAAATCGGGGGGGATTGTGGTGCAGCCTACTCAGGCCCACACTAAGGGACCTTATAGGTGCTAACAAACGAAAGGCTATGGTAGGCTGCCAAATCTTTTTACCAGATGAGGTAATCTAGAATTCCCTTAAAAGTGTCAGAAATCCGGAATTCTAACTTGCAAGCTATTGCTGGAAGAGTGTCTTTCTCCACTAATAAATCAATGAACTAAGAAAGGGGGTAAGTAAAGACTGAGCAAAAGGCATGAAGCATGTTGACACCACCTCACTGACAGGTCCCCTGGCACTGAGCTGTTGTTGAACTAGGTGGTTCAGGCCCTGCCTGAGCTGGAGTTAGAGCAGCACAGGTCTTAGTGTGGGCTGCAGCATCTCTCTGAGCTTCTGGATAAGGGCTGTGCTAACAACCTGGCTCCTGAAATATAGCACTTCTTGCAAATAACACCTACTTAATGGAAAGAAACCTGGAAAAGCCATGAACAAGCTGTTCAGGGTGTGCAACAGACCTCAACTGCAGGGCAGGTTTGTGCTGCACTGTGTTTGTGCTGCACAGCTATTCCTTGAGGTGAATAGCTGTTTCTGACAATATTACCAATGCTTTATATTAGATCACATAACCTAATTGTTTTCTGATTTCCTGTCCTGGGTTCAGCAGTAGCAGTCATTTTTTCTCCTTCTTTGTAGCTGGTGCAGTGCTGTGTTTCTGACTTTCAGCTTGGGAACAGCGCTGATAACACCAATGGTTTTAGTTGCTGCTCAGTAATGTTTACTCCAACCAAGGACTTTCTCAGCCTCATGCTCTGCCAGGAAGGAGGGGAAGCCGGGAGGAAGCAGAGACAGAGCACCTGACCCAAACTGACCGAAGAGGTGTTCCATACCACAGCACATCATGCCCAATATATAAACTGGGGGCAGTTACCCAGAAGGGCTAGATCACTGCTTGGGTTGGGCTGGGTATCGGTCGGTGGGTGGTGGGCGGTTGTATTCTCTTCCCTTATTATTTCCTTTATCATTATTATTATTGGTGGTAGCAGCAGTGGTTTGTGTTATATCTTAGTTACTGGACAGTTCTTATCTCAACCTGTGGGAGTTACATTCTTTTGATTCTCCTCCTCACCCCTCCAGGAGCTGGGGGAGGAAGAAGAAGGAAGTGAGCAAGTGGCTGCATGGTTCTGAGTTACTGACTGGACTTAAACCATGACAGTTCTTTGTGACGACCAACATGGGGAACAAAGGGTTGAGATAACGACAGATCTGACCAGAGTGTGTCTAATCATATTTGTGATAAGCATTTATTGGTTTTGATTAATAGTCACTTGTCACAATGCTGGTTTATTGGCTCTCAAAATTGTTGCTCTTGATCTCAGAATTTCAGCATATTTTAACTTACTTATATTGGCTAAGGGTCCTGGGCTAAGGTTGTTCTTTCACTGTACTTCCTGGTAATGACTTGTAATACAATAGACTTATTGATCATGAAACTGATATGGCTTGCATCTCCAGTGTGGTCATCACCTCTATACTTTGGGAGGTGATAACGGAAGTGTTTAGAAATTACACATCTTTTTTTTCTCCTTGGGTGGTCAACCTATGAAGGAGACATTCCCTTACACTTCCAGCTCCCCCACCAGATTATTTACAGCATCATTTGAGAGTTCTGAAGGTTTTGAATGGCCTTTGAATACCCTTGAGACCTGCCTGCTGCTTGTGGTGGGGATCAGCATGTTGGCACACATGCAGAGTGTGTTTTATCCATGGCCATACCACCTTGGGAATGAAGCATTGCATCTGATCTCGGAAGCTAATCAGGGTCCAGCTCAGGTCTTGTCTAGGATTAGACGACGATATAGGAGGACCACTGAGAGGTTTTCCCTGAAGATAGACAGTCACGAGTGGCAGGGTGTGTGGAATAGTGTGGGCAAGTATCTAGTCTGGTGGGACCCTCCAGTGCTTTGGAAGTGTTGGAGGTGGAATGCAGCTGTATGGAGTCCCCTACGGCAAGTTGCATAAACTGTTGAAGAAAAGGATGAATTGAGTCAGTTTGCCGAGGTGAAAGCCATCCAGCTGGCCTTGGACATTGCTGAATGAGAAAAGTGGTCAGTACCTTATACTGACTCATGGATGGTGGCAAAAGCCCTGTGGGGGTGGTTGCAGCAATGGAAGCAGAGCTTCCGTTGTGTATATCTCTGTATAGGGACAGCATGAGCAGGCAAACCCATAAAGAATTTGATTAGGTTAAGGATAAGTTTCAAAGAGGATATAAGCCTCTAAAACATAAACAGAGCTTGCCATGAGGCATGTGTGTCCTTACGCTGCTGCTGAAGACACTGAAGAGGCAGCCACTGGCTTCTGTCATGAAGACCAAGCTGTAGGCCAGAGCTTGAGACAAGCTCTAAACTCTGCTCCACTCTTTCAGGCTGTATAATTACTTTTGTTTGCTCCCAAGAAACAATAAGGTTTCACTTTTACGCTTGGCTTCATTTCAAATTTGTGCTGACCATTAGTAATACCCTTTAAACGCATCTATAAATAAAAATTAAGCTGAAGCTGTGACGCTCCTTCATGCCAGCATACGACATGCTGCAATAAACTCTTCTCCAGAAAACTCTTGCTTCTTGCTAAATAGTCTGACTCATGTTTTCTGGTTAGTGAAGAGGGAGTGGCATCCTGCAAGGGCTGCAAACCCCAGAGCAGCTCCCTGCGACACAGTAAGTGTGCACTATGGAAAGGAAAATACAGTCTTTGTTTGCTTAGCTGTATTGCTGAAATGTAATTCAGGGCAAATGGGTATGGATTATAGAATCATGGCATAGTGGAAATTCATGTGTTAAAGAAATCCTAAAATGTCTTTTTTTTTCCCTTTTTAAAAGCAATGTAGGGCTACTTAAAAAAAACCCTCTAGTCTGATGACTGAAAAAGTGCAGACACTTGGAAATATTCTTATAGTTTCCAGATTATTTTCATTCCAAGGTGTTTCAAATAGCTCTATTTTTATTTAATTTTTTTATTTTGTGTTGGGAGTTATTTCTGGTTAGTAATAATTTGAAATTCTCATAAGCATGATGAAACTGTTAAGATAAATTTAATTAAATATTGAAGTAACCATGTCAGCAAAAAAAAAAGGCATAAATTCTGTCAATACTTTTTAAAAGTAACAAAGAAACATTTGTGAAAATCCTCCCCCAAAATTACAGTAATGACAACTTCTTTTTTCGTTCTTTTCTAGATGTTGTTTTCTTTCTTTGTTGGATTTTTGATCAAGTCGGTTGCTACAAGAAAGCATTCCCAGAAATATGCAGGTCTTACTTTGTGTATTAACATATAAACCAGCTGTAATTTGATAGAATTGGAATCAACCTCTCGCACTCAGATTGCCTAACAGTATCCAGTAGAAGAAGACTGAATGTTTCTTTGAGAAGCACCATCATCCTCACAGCCTCCAGCAATCTATATCTGCTTAGTAAGGAAAACCATCCCAGGAACAAACCAGAAAACCAAGCCTTCAGGGTTACAAAGTGGCCCTGTGCCATTCCGTTCAGATTTAAGTAAGCTGTGAGATGTTCAAAAACTTCATTTCCCTTCTCTCACATAAGATCCTCAGGGAAACCCAGTCAATCTGCTGAAAATCACTGAGCTCTGCAGAGCCCAACACATGCTGCCAGCAGTGCCAAAGCAGTCTCAGAGCAGTGTCCTGAGGATGCCAGGGAGGTCTGGGTAGTGCAAGGTGGCATCATTCTCCCCATTGAGCTTTCCACCTTCACTTTCAGAGCACTGTATGAACACAGCACATGATGCTAACAATGCAGTAGTCTTTCAAGGACAATAGCCTTCTGTTGGGAGCTGATGTATATTTTGTCCCATTCCACAGTGATGGGAACCTGTTTTCTGTAGCAAGGGAACCATCCTGCTCCTGATGCTCATTCACAATAGAAGTTGTACCTGCCACAACTGTTTTCTTTAATCTGAGCATTTAAAAATTCAGTCTAGCAATTAATATATTGGGGACAGTCAAAATCCACACAGAAGAAACAAGAATTTCAGGTTGTGGTAATTATGCAAGCTCTCTCATTTCCATGCACTTTTGGACTACATGGTCACATTTTGTCTCTGACAGCCTTCCTGCCACACTATACAGGCTGGATGCAAAAGGCAGATTGCATGTGCAGCTGTAAATGTGACATTTGGGAAGTCTGGAGCAGAATAGAAATAGCATTATTTTAATGTCACTTTTTGTATGCATACAAATAAGCCTATGGCTTATGTTCACCTCTCAGGTGATGAAGCTTTGATATTCCTTCTATTTAGTGGCTCTGCACTTGTCATTTCTAGAAACAGGTGTTAAGCACACTGGAGGAATGAAGATTCTGTTCACCAGCTCTTGCACCTAGATAAGGTGTGTTTCACTGCTCCTTGAACCAAATTAATGTTAAAATACATTAATTCACTAAAAATCTGGAAAGACATGTGCCACTGATTGTGTTTTGCCTTAGTAAGAACGTTTCCCAGTTTTCTCCTCCCTGGTCTCATCTGTAATGGCCTGTCTTCACTTTTAGGCAGCGTAGTTGTGGTCCAGCTATTTGTAAAATTTGTTATGTTGTTTAGGGAATACCAGATTTTATTTTTATAGAAAAAGAAGTATTTTTTATAAGCGTTAACTGGTCAAATGGCAAAATTAAAGTTTGTAAAGCTCACACTGTGTGAGCTCACATTGTATGAGCATCTTGCAGAATGACTTAGACAAAGTGGTATCCAGCAACTCTATTTGTGTTGAATTACTAAGTTCCCCAAACTTGCCATGCTTGTGCTGAGGGGGTGCATATACATAATTTATTTTGAAATCTGAGAAAATAATAAACAAATATATGCCTGTTTGTTGATAAGAGAGTGTAGAATTGGGTTAAACCATAATATCTCTTTGAAAAAAAAAACCATATTTTTTAATTATTTCTTAGGAAGTTTAAAAAAATATATTGTGAAAAGTTAAGTCAAAACCTTGTGTAGAATCTGCATAGGTAACTTTAAGTATAGGAAAAGTGGGGTGTTGCAGCAGTTCCACAGAGGTAGGCTTCTGGGAATGGAAAATGACATTTTTTGGCTCTGCTGCCTATGCTTAACTGAATGCCAGCGACTTAACGGGAAGCAAAAGTGATAAGGAATGTAGCTGCTGCTGGGAAACTTGAGCTAAGAACTGCTTTATTCCAAGCCACTAGCCCTCAGGGTGGATTTGCAAGGTCCTGGGTGGGCTTGGAAGACATCAGTCTGTCCTGGCACAGTGAAAGGAGAAATGTAGGAGATGCAGGAATGGAGCATTTTACAGTGTTTCTGGAGCAGCCGTAGTCAGACCTCATGGGTCTTCTTGCTTATTTTCACCTGCACTACTAACAAAGCTTCTGCATGCTCTAGAGCAGCCATAAATCTGTGCACAATCTGTTACTGCTTTCTCTAAAGCCTAATACTTCCTCTTTCATATAATTTAATACAAGTTCAGTCAATAAACCACCTTATTCTATGAAATGTGTTCCTAAGGTGTGCGGTGAGGCAATTTTCTGTTGGTTGGATTGCATTAAAAAGCTGTACCTGGAATATCCAGGAAGATATTAGAAATATTTCACATGCTCTGTTATCACAACCATTGCTTAACTCCTTCATGAAGATACAAGTGGCTTATTCCACAATGGAAAGGGAAAAGAACATTGTCTGACCATATGGTATCATCTCCAAACAGGAAGTTTAAAATAGAGTGAAACTGTTTCTCATAGATACGACAAAAAGCAAAAGCATTTTACCACAAAGTGATGACTTTTTTTTGAAGAAGGTGCTCTTTATCCGAGAAACAACATAAGCATGACATGATGTGGCAGTTACCATGGCAACTAATTATTTTTTATTGAACAACAAGAATAAGCACAATAGCTTCACAAACCCCAGCATATCTTGGCAAGTAAGTTAAAATATCCTGGGGCACCATCAACATGTGCAGTTATGATTTTAATTTTCACTTTTTTTTTTTTTTCAGAGGTTTTTCATTTTTGAATATGAACAAATACATTTGATGGTTTGTCAGAAAAGGTGTGTTACTTTCTCATCTGACTTCTTCCTTTACTCAATGCTGCAGCACTAGGGATGCATTGTGGTCATTTAAGTTACAATAGGAGATGTCTGCCTTGGTTATGCACTTGGATTGATGAGCCCTCATTTTCAGAATTTGCCTGAGTAAGGAGTGAAAGGTTGATAATTTAGCAGACAGGAGAACGTGACAAGGAAAATGGAACAGATGGGGGCCTTGGAAATACCATTCTCTAGAAGTATGTGGAATCAATTTAATCCACAGTAATAGTACAATGAAGAATCTTATTCTGTAATTACAAGGTTGAGAGATGGTTTTGATCCAGATATTATTGATTGAGTAGACTGCAGGTAATAAAGTAATTCAGAAATTGTAGTGTCTGATTCAGGCCTGCCTGAAGTCAGCTGCTCTTTCTTTTGATTAGAGACCCTTTTAATGAATTGGAATGAACTATAGTGAACACCACACTGAATACGTGAGTCAAGGGTGATGCATTGATGTTACCAAGATTGATGGAACTTCTGCTGTGTCTGCAGTGTTGTCCACATGGAGAGGCAAGGAGAAAGACCATGACACACTTCCTCCTTTAACATCCAGAAGTATGTGAGTTTGGATAGATTACTTCAGAAATTTGCAATAACAAATATCACAGTGTGTGTGGTTTCTCATCTCTGTGATAAGTTTGTATGTACCTAATTCAGTTTGTATGATTCATTATGCTATATTCATACTCTCACTCCCGTTATTGCAGACCATCTTGAATGCAAGTATAATATTAGCTTCAATAGCAGTATTGCTACTATATTTTCAATTATGCATACAGGCTCATCTGGGGACAAATTAAATACACTGCCAAAGCCAAAACATTTCAGGAATATTCCCATCTCCATGTAATATATCAGAATGAAATAAGAAAATCTCCATCTTGGTGCTACCATTTAGGATAACCTTATAACTGAGTATTGCTGGTTTAATTCTAGCCTCAATTAGGGAGAAAAAATGATCCCCTAACCACATAGTCAACCTCAAAGTCAGTACTTTGGTTTGGTTCACAGCTGGCTGTATTAAACCAGTTTAAGGTCAGATTTAGTCTGGAGTGGCTACAAAATGACAAGACCAAATGACACACAATGTGCTGTGAAACTGAACTGCATTAGAGGTTGCACAAAGACAATTAATATTGCTTAATATTGGTCCAGCATCTGGAGCAGTAAGAAATCAGAGTGCTCATGATTGAGAACCTCTATCTGTAGTAAAAGTGTGGTGGAGAGTTGGACAAGATGCGCCAGGAAGGCTCATGTCTCGCAGGAGGTGGTGCTCGTGTTCTGGAGGGTCTTTTGCTTTGAGTCATGGCTTAATCAAGAGGCCAGGCTGTGCTTTAGGAGCCATGGCCACTGAAAGGGACAGGACAGAATGTCCCTTGTCATGTTATCACTATTGGCTGTCTTTGACTGCAACACAAAGGAGACACAGGTTCACTGTTGCTGAAAATGTAGTGGTTCTCTTTGTAGAATTTGGTCAGGCATCTGATGCTTCAGTTATTAGTGACTGCATATAAGTAGCACTCTAGTTCTTGCTGCTGCTGAAGAAACTCCTCACATCATCTCTGTGTATAAGAAGACCTGGCTGTGTGATCATCAGAGTAGAAAGCAGGACTGGGAAATAGTGCTGGCTGGAAAACTAAAATGTTCACACCTCTACTCCCCCCCCCCCAGTAATTTAAACATTTGTGTAAATAAATAGTTGAATATTCTTTCATAAATGCTTGTATTTATGTATTGTATTTTGATGAAATGCTGAATGTCAAAGGGCAAAAGTACTTGATCCTGTTGATCTGATTTACTGCGGATAAACCTGGAGTGTTAAAAACTCTCCTCAGAAACATGCCTAATCCCTTTTAAAAACCATACATGAGCTGGTGGGCTGCACAGAAATACTGGTTTCATTCATGAAATGCAGAGCATTCAGCAAACTGACACGGGAGGCAGGAGACATCATTCTGTGGTGACAAACTATGAAGATAAACAAGCCTTTGTGGAATTTGCAGTGAAAAGGGATCATTTATTAACAAGATGCATGCGTTGTCAGGCTTTTCCATTTTCTTTCTGGCACTCTGTCAGGTCCTCCAGATAGTGTGAATAGAGCAATGCTTGAAGGAGTCTCCAAGAGTTGGAATTGTGGTACAAAAGGGAGAGAGTCTGGGCTGAGAGGACCCATGTAACTACATGGATACAGACTGGCTGAGAACGTAATTCTCTAGAGTAGATTGAATTGGTCATAGCTCAAAAAGACATTTATTTTTACTACTGAAATAAACCCATTCAGGTGGGAGATGCTGGTGAGTTCACCTTCCTCAGCCAGCACTCATGAGAGTGATCGCTTCTCATACGTAAAGGCAAGAGAAGTCAACTCTCAAGCAAGTGCAGGTTGTGGGTCAACCTGTCATTGACTTCTTCACTTGCCTAACATGATTATATTGTATCTGGGAGGGGGATGCTGACAGGATTTTTTTTGTTGTTGCTGTTGGAGGACAAGGACAATGGGCTGCAAATTAGAAATTCAGGGCAAATCAATTATGTTTAAACATTGTTTTGAAATGGAATTTAACATGACATAATGTTATAAAGGACCAGATTTGGCTGCCCCGTCACCTTTATATCATCCTGGCAGGATGGGGCCTTGGAGAAATAGCATATTATACTATGTTTATTCCCAACTCAATATTCTTTTACGTTATCGTCAGTGTAAAGGTGCTTTTGTTGTAAATGAGGATCAGGAACTGAGAATTTTTTGCTGATCATTTTCTTCAGCATTTTCTCCTTTATTGAATTGCTAAGAATTCAATATCCAGTACTGTGTTACATACAAGTGACTTTCATACAGATCAGTACCAGGTTTTGTATTTACCAGAAGAAATGCTTGATTTTATCAAAGAGTCTTTTGCTGAGAGATTTCATCCTGTAGTAAAGTAACATGAACTTACATCACTTCTAATTAGTGTAAGAAAACATTAAGGAGAAAATAGGGTCTGCCACTGCCTATGGGACCAACACTTTTTTCTGTTGAGGTCTATGAACTTGTACTGGAGACAAAAGCCTCTTCTGAAATTATGACAAAATGGGTTTATTTTATTTGAATTTTAATGTCTGATTTGTTTCTATTTGGGGTATGTGTTTAGAAAACCGGCTTGCTGGAATTGTGTATGTCGTGGTTTAAGCCCAGGCCATAAATTAGAACCACGCAGTCTACTTCCCCCACCACCCCCCCAGAGGGATGGCGAGGAGAATCGAAAGAATGGAACTCCCATGGGTTGAGATAAGAACAGTTTAATAACTAAGGTATAACACAAATCACTGCTGCTACCACCAATAATAATAATGATGATAAGGGAAATAACAAGGGAAGAGAATACAACTGCTCACCGACCGATACCTCGCCCCCACCCAGCAGTGATCCAGCCTTTCCAGGTAACTCTCAGTTGCATCCCCGGGCATGACGTGCTGTGGTATGGAATACCTCTTTGGCTAGTTTGGGTCAGGTGTCCTGTCTCTGCTTCCTCCCAGCTTCCCCTCCTCCCTGGCAGAGCATGAGGCTCACAAAGTCCTTGGTCAGTCTAAACATCAGTGTTATCAGCTCTGTTCCCAGGCTGAAAGTCAAAAACAAAGCGGTGCACCAGCTACTAAGAAGGAGAAAAATTGACTGCTACTGCTGAACCCAGAACAGTGTGCTAATTTCAGACTGCTTTCTAGCAGTCCCAAATGGAATTGAAACTAGGTGTCGAATGTGCTAAGAATGAGTTTAAGATCTTGAGGAATCAACAACTGGGACTCGTAGATCTTGATCATGCAAAATACTGCATGCTCTCAAACCCTGTTGGAAATTGAGTGTTCTGCAATGCACAGAATCAGAGCCAAGAAACTATCAAGCCAGGTAAAGGTGCACTAGGAAGTGTTTTGGCAAACACGTTTCATTATGACAGAGCTATTTGTGATGGGTAAATGGTTACAGGATCCTCATGCCTTGGTCCTGAGCTACAACCTCACACAGCTGCAGTGTAAGAGCCTGAGGCAATAAACTGGGAGATGTTTGAATTGGCTCTGCTGGCCCTTGGATTAGATCTTGAGACTTCAGTTCTGAAGCCTTTAACTTAGTGTATAAAACACTATATACTTAGTGTACAAAACACTATATAATATATATAATAATATATATATAATATATATATTAAACAGGGGAAATTTAGATTGGTTATAAGGAAGAAGTTCTTTACTGTGAGGGTGGTGAGGCACTGGAATGGGTTGCCCAGGGAAGTTGTGAATGCTCCATCCCTGGCGTTGTTCAAGGCCAGGTTGGACAGAGCCTTGGGTGACATGGTTTAGTGTGAGGTGTCCCTGTCCATGGCAGGGGGGTTGGAACTGGATGATCTTAAGGTCCTTTCCAACCCTAACTATTCTATGATTCTATGATTCTATGATTCTATGATATAGTTGGATTTTACAGATAAATATCAAGGCATATAGAAATAGTTATGAAGATCTGTTCCTAAGAGGCAAATGGTGTGTAGGGCATTACAGTACTGCTGCTGTAAGTCCAAAAATGTCTTGTCTCCATGCTACACTTACAACCAGAAATGGATCTGAATATGTTGCATCATGAAAGAAGGAAACTGGATCAGAATTATACAAGCTGTAAATAAAATAATAGTACAGTACTTCTCATATGATACATATTCCCCTCCTCTCCGAACCTGGAAATCTTCATTTACCCCAAATTTCTCTCTTATGCAAAGGATTTTAAATGGGAATTAACAGTAAGGGATGTAGCTGGAGTGTGGCAAAAGACACAGGTGTCAACTTTGGCAAGTGAAGGTTTACATCTTGAAAATTCTGCTGAGTAATATGGCTTAGACCTGCTCTGTTTGCATCACATTGTGGGTATATCTATAGTGCAGTATTGTGGAAAATATCCAAACTAATGTTAACTAGTTGTTCATTTACCAATAACAGCCTAGTTATGGAGTCATTAGCAGCCAGCACCTAGTTAGGTGACACAGAGCATGGGGCTTCAGGCAGAGTGCTGTGAATGTGCTATGGGTGCATTACCTACATCACTTCATATTAACTTAGAAAGCCCCATCATTGCAGGAGTAGTGGCAGTTGTAGGCTCTGTCTTTTGACAGCCATGTATTTTCTGAATACTCCTACATAGGAGTAGAGGAGATTGATGATTGTCTGTACAAGAGGCATTTGCTGGAGGGAAGGAGCTCTCAGACTTAAAAGTATTTCCACTAAAGCCCTCAGTTTTCTTTAGAGATCTATAAAGTAGCCTTTCTGGGCCCATATGTGATATAAAACCATACTTCCAATTGTTTCTGATGAAGGCATTGAGTGCCCTCCAGCAAAAGTTTGAACTGGAAGACAAATCTCATGTTGCTGGCACTTGCTTTGCTTCTCAAGAACAGTAATTAGGCACTCAGATACCGGAGCAATGACTGTTCCAATCTGAATAAAGCAGCACAATGAATTGCCTCAGAAGCACATTTTGAAGGAGTAGTTTTTCCTCCTACCCTTTGCCTCCTACTCTGAAGTTTGTAGGAGATTCTGTGTATCTTACAGCACTGATTGCACTGGGGGAATTTTCTCACAGGCAGTCAAAGGTTTTTTACTTCCCAAGTACACTTCTCTGGCAATACATGAGGACTGCAGTGAAAGAAAAAAAAAATCCCTTTATCTGAACTTCAGCTGGACTCAAAGCACTGAAGGATGCTGAGTAATCTTGTTTTAGTCTTGTAGAGCACTTAACTGTGTGCTTAGGAGGCAAATTTTTGTACAGTCCCATTGACATCAATGGCACTTGTACATCCATGCTTTGCAGCATCTAGGCCAGCATTTTTCCACCAGACTGGATCAGGCCTTTGGCATGCAACTGCTTCTGCTGTTACATAGACATAAGTTAGGAAAACTCACCATGACTGGTTTATTTGTCATTTGAATAGACAGTGGATGTATGCAGAAATGAGCTTTTAGCTGTTGTGAGGACCTGTAATACTGAACAGTGCAAGTGGTAGCACAAGCTCGGGTCCTTCTCAGAGGTGATGTGGCTGGTGCAACTCACTGAACCACCTTCACACCTTTAGATCTTGTCTTGCAGCGACTTCCTCTGCTGAATATTATATGTGGATATATCCACACAGAAAGGCATCCCCTTTCCTTAAGGATCCTTAGGAATTCACCCTAGCAGGATATATCTGATGAATTTAAAAGGTGATTATCATGATCTCTAACACTGTTCTTGGGCTGCAGACTTTGTAAGAACAAATGAGAGCAGAACTTGGCCAGTGAATTGTAGTTTACAGTATATACGTAGCATTAAATTAAAATGTTATTTATTGGAGAAGTTCTTAGAAACAGATTCCAAATCACAATATTTGGAAAGGCAGCAGCCAGTCAAGAATAGGTGCATGCTCTATACTCCATGAACTTGCAAGGCTGACATGCTAGTCACCCTTCTCCTCTGTTCACTTTGCACTGAGTAGAGACCCAATGCAATAACCATGTGTAGGTACGGCATGCACACCTCCAGCCTTGTCCTCATTTGGCAGCTGCAATGAGAGATTGCTCCCCCTGGTCTGTGCACTGTTTGGGACTAACTAATCCTAAGGTTAAGAGACACATTCCTCCTTACAGGCACCCTCTGGAACTGCCCCGTGCTCTGCAAAACACAGCAAGCAGCAGTGGATCCTTAAGGTGAATTTGAGTCCTTGGCATCTCCTCAGCCTGTGTGAGCTGGACAGGAACACAGTGAGAGTGTGCGGACATGGCTGTACAAAGAACAGGGTCAGACATAGAGGAGTTCCTGATTTAGTGTTAGTCCTATAACTAAGAGCTACGAATTAAAGAATATCCCACAGTTGCAGCACATTTTTCAAAGATACATTTACAACTGGCCACAGCCATACAAAACCACATGGTTTATTTCATTAAGGGCATTCATTGTCATCTTGAAGTATTGAACATTTAGCGCAAAACACTAAAGAAGGTTATGAAAAGGAATATTTAATCCAAGTGTTATTGAAGCATTTCATGGCATCTACTATTGTAAGTGTTACAAAGAGTCAAGAGAAGAGCTCAGTATCAGTTTTATGCTTAGAATTTTTTTGGCAGGACAGAGTTGACTGAACACTTTAGCTAGGCGAGTGAGATGGTGAGGTCAACATGAAAAATTAGAAATTACATATCTGGGCAGCCTTAATGAGACACACGCAGGCATGTGTCAATTCTCCTGATGACTTATCAAGCTCAGAATCACATGGATCCAAACGCCAGTGTATATTGGTTCTGAGTGTGCAGCTTTAGATCAAGTTTAATTGCAGTTTAACAACTTATGGAACATTAAAGAATGAGGCAGCTATCTATGTTATTCTGTAAGCCAGGACTGGATAAAGCAAATGAGTAACTACATGACATTAGTGTTTTCATTTATATACAATATGAATATCTATGTGAATATTTTTTGTATGTACATGCACATACACCCAAGGTTACGCAGTCAATCTCTCTAGAATACCTGCAAGAGTTGTTTGGTAACATCATTTTATTAGATTTGTTCTTCCCTTTCATGAACATATTTTTATAGATGACACAGTACTACAATAACATATGAAAAAAAAAAATCTGAGAGCATGAAAAATCCAAGATGTATATAAATTAACAGAACAAGACATAAGGATTCGGCTAGTTGTACTCACACCTCTTTTCCCAAGCAAAGGATAGTGAGAATAGAAATGTAAACCCTTAGAGGCTGTAATTGTAGTTGACACCTACAAAATATTCACATTTCAATGCCTAGTAAAATGTTACATAAATGTTTTTTCGTCACCAGTGGATTTTATAGACATTTTAATGATGTGCAAACCTTTTACAATTCATAAGCAATTATCAGCCTTTTAAGGAAGTTGCACAACTCTGCAGATTTTGTCTGATAGTTTACTCATTTTGTAGACAAATATGTTGTCAGGCATTAGGCACAGGTCCTAGAGAGATGACTTTGGAGACATCTACAAGCCAGTGCTCAGAACAGTGAAATTCACCCCATTATTGACTGAGATTAAAACCCATACGAACTCTATCAGTGATCAAAAGGTGATTCTGCTGTTTGAAAGGCATAGTTTAGTGGTCTACAAATTCAAAAAGCATCATTCATGTGATATTTGGAATCAATATTAGAATAAGCAATTGTCACATCTGCCACTGCTGCATTGAGTAATTGAAAGTCATTAGCTTTAAAGGGTTCCACTGGCAATGTAGAGTCAATGTGCATTGATATGCTTTCTCTAATCAATAATGTGGGCAGTAGTCAATCTTCTTGGCTGATGAGCACATCTGCAAGTCAAAATCAGATTATTTACCATTAGTTTTGGCGTATACTATATCATCTTTTATGTAAAGTAGGTCCATGTCCAAAAAGGTATAACGATAAAAGCATTGGAAAGAGAGTCAGGTTCAGTTGACATATGTGTTATTTCTTTTGCTAAGGATAAATTTGGCAGGGCACTAACAGATCTTCCTTGACAGACCATAAGAACAGAACAATTACTAGAAAGAATGGCTCTTGTGTAATTCAAAAAGAAAATAACAGCAGATGAAAAAGGCATCAGGAAACCCCATGAGAGGAAAAATACCTTGTGCTATTGATACACTGAAGTGTTTCCTTCATGGTCTTGTGAAGATATCTTTAATTTGGGAACAGTATTCCCAGAAATGTCTAAAATCTCTCTGCAGTCCATCTGTGTGCGGTGCCCCAGCAGTGCTGTGCAGGGACAGGGCAGCCAGGCTCTGCCATGGGCTTCAGCAGGGCTCTTGGGGTGCAGAGCCCAGGGATCCAGAGCAGCGGCTTGTGGGGCTCCTGGTGAGTAGTTCATCCAGCAGTCAGATGTGGGAATACCTCCAGTTGCTCTTGGTAGTTGGATGAGTTCCTTGGCAGAAGCTGTAAGTGTCTGTTTTGCTTCTGGTTTCTCCTCAGACAGCCCATCCCAGGCATCACTGGCTGTCTTTGATCTCTTATGCAAATCCTTCTAGTTGTACATGCACCCTGGCTTCCCTGGCCCTTCATTTGGCTTCACATCATGCTTTCTACTTGCTCCTCGGCTCTGTAGTTCTGGGTTTCTTAATCATAGAATCATAGAATGGTTTGGGTTGGAAAGGACCTTAAGATCACCCCGTTCCAACCCCCCGCCATGGGCAGGGATGCCTCACACTAGATCATGTTGTCCAAGGACCTGTCCAACCTGGCCATGAACATTGACAGGGATGGAGCATTTACCACTTCCTTGGGCAACCTGTTCCAGTGCATCACCACCCTCACAGTGAAGAACTTCTTCCTTATATCTAACCTGAACTTCTCCCATTTCAGTTTAAACCTGTCACTGCTTTTCTTATTGTTACAGTCCCTGATGAAGAGAACCTCTCCAGCATCCTTGTAGCCCCCCTTCAGATAATGGAAGGCTGCTCTGAGGTCCAAAGTGTGATCATGCCTTCCTGTTTAAACCCTTGGCTGAGCCAATGGTTTAAACACTTTCTTGTCTTCTCTGCTTTTTGGCAGGGGTAGGTCTCCTTGTGTGTCTGTGCCTGCCCTAGCCAGGATCTGACCCGCATGGCCTACCCACAGCCTGCCTGACAGTCTTCAGTATTCTATAAGATCTGTAGTTTTACATATGGGGACAAAAAAAAAGGATGTCTCCGTCTAAAGATCTTTTTGAGTTTGTTGTGAAAGTCGGCCAAGTCATATGGTTCATCTGCACAGATGTAGTTATGTCTATGCTGTTGGCTTAAATAGTTCTTATATATAAAACATGGCTAATACATTCCTAACGCTGCTAATACTGCGGCATCACTGTTTACAAATGCACATATCTCTGGTTAATAGGGGTCAGGTGCAGTTTAAAGTCAGTCAGTAGCGCTTCAGGGAAAATAGTTACATGTACCTGTTTAATTGAAAAATGATTTTTCATGTTGCTTTGTATTTTAATATCCTATAACAATATAATATCCTATAACTCTTCCACTGTTGCATACATATGCCCACATTTTTTGGTGATTGTAGGTTGTCACGGGTAAGAAAAGCAACCAAGGAAGCAGGGAATCAGTCAGTCTCAAATAGTATCACTCAACACCTGCAATGAGCTCCTGAGCAGAGGATTTATCACTCTGCAGAGTGAATGTTTCTTACCACAATCATAAAGCTTTGCCAGTATTTCAAGTGAGGTACAGAGGTGCATGCAAGTTGTGCTGATGTTGCCACAGATGGCTGTTTGTGTCTGTCCCCTTGAACACAACTGGAAGTGGAGAAGGAGTTGGTTCTTGGGAAGGTCCTCCTGGTGTGGTGGCAGAGCAGGTTGTCCCCAGCTGCCACAGGATGATAAAGACCTCTCAGAAGGATGCTCTGGTCTCTGCACTTAGTCAGGACAGAGTGGGTTTCCCAGAAGTGAAGCCTGCTTGCCTGCATCCCATGTGCTGGCAAACTTTCCTATTAGTTTTGATGCTATGAGGAGCTGGGTTTCTTACAGAACTGAAGATGAAGACTATGGAAATGTGCAGTTTTGGTACTGGAGGCCACAGTCTTGATCCTTATGTGTGCTTTCCAACTTCAGATATTTTGTGATGCTATGGTGTCTGGCGTTGACCAAGATGGAAGCTGTAGCAGAGAACTGTAGACAAGGCTGTGTTCACTGTATTGTGGAGCAGGAGGGCAGCAGCAATCAGAAGTGGTGACCTGCCATGTATAATGCCACGTTTATGAAAATAACTGGTGACTGCATTTGAAATGAATCATCCATAAGATGATTTTAATTTTTTAAAGGTACAAACTTGAAGAAAACATGTTTCCTATACACACAAATTAAACTATTTTAGTCTGGCTCTGTGTCATTATTGTTGTTTTTGTTTTTTAGATGAGCAAGAGGCTGTTCTGACTCAGACTTTAATTTGCGAATGTGTTTCCAATATTCCCCTGGTGAACATAGCATAGTGCATATAAATAGATTCTTACTATGAAGCAGAGTGCCAACATGGAATCCAAGTCCTTGCGTTTAGGCTTTACATCTCTTTAGATGTTCACTTTCCCAAGATGGAATTTTTTTTAATAGTATAACATGATAGTCCAGCCCAAGAATTCGGCATTAAATATATTTTACAGAACATCACTGTATGATGAGTACAGTGGTTCTGGGGAATGGCATGTGGATTGGTTTGAAATTTAGTTATACGAAGCAATAACTTAGAGCTAAAAATCCTGGGAGTAAAGAAAAAGGTAGTACTTTGAAATTTAATTATATTAAATAAAAATAAAATGCCAGTAATAAGTTGCATTCATGAAGTGCATTTGCTGGATTTACCAGTATGAATTGGAATTGCATGGCTAACTTCAGCAGTGGGTAAAGATGCAGTTTCCAGCTATGGTGGTTTAACTGAAGTGGTTTAAAGAACTGTTACTCCTGTTGTCTCACCCACCCCACTTCAGGTGTCCATTTATCATCAACAGTGATTCAAAGTACTGGGCTATAAACTGCGGCATCTCAAGCATAACTGCATCCCATTTGGCTGACATTAACCTCTGGCAGAAGGAGGAGGTAGACACCTAGAAACATTTAATGTTTTAAACTGCCACTCCTAAATCTACTAGAGCTTGACTTGCAAAGATCTTTCCACCTTCCTCAGACCTCAGGAACGCATCTGGGCTCACATAGCATGAGGACTTGAGCATACAGATACATAGGCCTTTGCAGATTGGACTCAGAATGGATAGATATGATAGATATGTCCAGAGGCAAGAAATCTGCAGATGAAATGTACGGTAGACTTCAGAATCCGATTACATTGATAGACTGTTTTCAACTTACTGCAGTATTTTTTAAATCTAGTATTGTGAATATGTATTTTTATTCACTATAAAATGGTCCAGAAAGGAGGTTCTGTGCAAAGCCAGCTATATATATTAGAAAGTGAGGTCATATTTATCAATACTTATTCATACCATAAAAGGTAGTTAATGTTCCATCAAGACAAATATTTGAGGTTATCAGCTTATGACAATATTTCTTTTATCAGCATAAACTGTGTGGAAAAATCACACAGAATCACAGAATGTTAGGAATTGGAAGGGACCTCAAAAGATCATCTAGTCCAATCCCCCTGCCGGAGCAGGAATACCTACATGAGGTTACACAGGAATGTGTCCAGGCGGGTTTTGAATGTCTCCAGAGAAGGAGACTCCACAACCTCCTTGGGCAGCCTGTTCCAGTGTTCCATCACCCTCACTGAGAAGAAGTTTCTTCTCAAGTTTAAGTGGAACCTCTTGTGTTCCAGTTTGAGCCCACTACCCCTTGTCTTATCATTGGTTGCCGCCAAGAAGAGCCTGGCTCCCTCCTCGTGACACTCACCCTTTACATATTCATAAACACTAATAAGGTCCCCCCTCAGTCTCCTCTTCTCCAAACTATAGAGACCCAGCTCCCTCAGCCTTTCCTCATAAGGGAGATGCTCCACTCCCTTAATCATCTTAGTTGCCCTGCGCTGGACCTCTCCAGCAGGTCCCTGTCCTTCTTGAACTGAGGGGCCCAGAACTGGACACAATATTCCAGATGCGGTCTCACCAGGGCAGAGTAGAGGGGAAGGAGGACCTCTCTCGACCTACTGACCACCCCCCTTCTAATACACCCCAGGATGCCATTGGCCTTCCTGGCCACAAGGGCACAGTGCTGGTGTGTGACATCATGGTCATCCTCCTATGAACCAGGACCCCCAGGTCCCTTTCCCCTGCACTGCTCTCTAATAGGTTATTTCCCAACCTGTACTGGAACCTGGGGTTGTTCCTACCCAGATGCAGGACTCTACACTTCCCCTTGTTATATTTCATCAAGTTTCTCCCTGCCCAACTCTCCAGCCTGTCCAGGTCTCGCTGGATGGCAGCACAGCCTTCTGGCGTGTCAGCCACTCCTCCCAGCTTAGTGTCATCAGCAAACTTGCTGATAGTACACTCAATTCCCTCATCTAAATCATTGATGAATATATTAAATAATACTGGTCCCAGTACTGACCCTTGAGGCACTCCACTAGATACAGGCCTCCAACTAGACTCTGCCCCATAGACTACAACTCTCTGGCTTCTCTCCTTCAGCCAGTTTGCAGTCCACCTCACCACCCGACCATCCAGTCCACACTTCCTCAATTTAGCTGTGAGGATGCTGTGGGAGACTGTGTCAAACGCTTTACTGAAGTCAAGGTAGACCACATCCACCGCTCTGCCATAATCCAACCACCTTGTTATGTCCTCATAAAAGGCTATGAGGTTGGTCAAGCATGACTTCCCCTTGGTGAAGCCATGTTGACTGCCCCTAAAGACCCTCTTATCCTTGATATGCCTTGAGATGGCACCAAGGATAAGGTGTTCCATCAGTTTCCCAGGAATGGAGATGAGGCTGACCGGTCTATAGTTACCCGGGTCCTCCTTCTTGCCCTTTTTGAAGATTGGAGCGACATTTGCTTTCCTCCAGTCCTCAGGCACCTCTCCCGTTTCCCAAGATTGGCAAAGATGATGGAGAGTGGTCCAGCAATGACTTCAGCCAGCTCTCTCAGTACCCGGGGGTGCATCCCATCGGGACCCATGGATTTATGGATGTCCAGATTGCTCAATTGCTCCCTAACCCAGTCCTCATCAACTAAGGCAAACTCCTCCAATTTCCTGACTTCCTCTGGGTCCTCAGGGGTACGGGGCTCCTCAGGACAGCCTCCAGCAGAATAGATAGAGACAGAGAAGGCATTCAGCAACTCTGCCTTCTCTGTATCTTTTGTCACCAGGGCACCCACCCCATTCATCAGTGGGCCTACATTACCTCTGGTGTTGGTTTTATCACACACAGCCAGGTCTTCTTATACACAGAGATGATGTGAGGAGTTTCTTCAGCAGCAGCAAGAACTAGAGTGCTACTTATATGCAGTCACTAATAACTGAAGCATCAGATGCCTGACCAAATTCTACAAAGAGAACCACTACATTTTCAGCAACAGTGAACCTGTGTCTCCTTTGTGTTGCAGTCAAAGACAGCCAATAGTGATAACATGACAAGGGACATTCTGTCCTGTCCCTTTCAGTGGCCATGGCTCCTAAAGCACAGCCTGGCCTCTTGATTAAGCCATGACTCAAAGCAAAAGACCCTCCAGAACACGAGCACCACCTCCTGCGAGACATGAGCCTTCCTGGCGCATCTTGTCCAACTCTCCACCACACTTTTACTACAGATAGAGGTTCTCAATCATGAGCACTCTGATTTCTTACTGCTCCAGATGCTGGACCAATATTAAGCAATATTAATTGTCTTTGTGCAACCTTTAATGCAGTTCAGTTTCACAGCACATTGTGTGTCCCTTGATCTTGTCATTTTGTGGCCATTCCAGACTAAATCTGACCTTAAACTGGTGTTGGTTTTATCAGCCATGTATTTGAAAAAACTCTTTCTGCTGTCCTTGACCCCTCTCGTCAGGTTTAATTCTAAGGAGGCCTTAGCTTTCCTAGTTGCCTCCCTACATCCTCTGACAACAGCCTTATATTCTTCCCAAGTGGCCAGCCCCTCCTTCCATGATCTGTAAACTCTCGTCTTCCATTTGAGCATACCCAGCAGTTCCTTGTCTAACCACGCAGGTCTCCTGGCTCCCTTCCTTGACTTCCTACGTGTCAGGATGCTTGATCTTGAGCTTGGTAGAAGCAGTCCTTGAATGCCAACCAACTATCTTGGGCCCCTTTACCTTCAAGCAGCCTTGCCCATGGGATTTCCCCCAGCAATTGTTTGAAAAGGCCAAAGTTTGCCCTGCTAAAGTCCAGGGTTGCAATTCTACTTGCTATTCTGTTCCTGCCGCACAAGATCCTAAACTCCACCATTTCATGGTCACTACAACCGAGGCAGCCCTCAACCTTTACTGCTTCGACCAGACCCTCCTTGTTACTGAGGATGAGATCCAGCAGCGCTCCTCTCCTGGTTGGCTCATCCACCATTTGCATGAGGAAGTTATCATCCATACACTGGAGGAACCTCCTGGACTGTGGCTGGGTTGCTGAGTAGTCCTTCCAGCAAACATCAGGGAAGTTAAAATCCCCCACAACAACCACGGCCTGTGACTGTGAGGCTGCTCTCAGCTGTCTGTAGAAGGCCTCGTCAACTTCCTCACCCTGATCTGGTGGCCTGTAACAGACACCCACAACAGTATCGCCCCTGCCAGCCTGCCCCTTAATTCTCACCCACAGACTCTCAACCTGCTCCTCATCTGTGCCAGGACAGTACTCAGTACATTGTAGCTGCTCTCTCTTGCGTAAAGAGCAACTCTGCCACCCCGCCTGGCTGGCCTGTCTTTCCTGAAAAGGACATAGCCATCTATGAGCACGTTCCAGTCATGTGAGCTGTCCCACCATGTCTCTGTAATTGCCACCAGATCATAATCTCCTGACTTAACACAGGTCTCCAACTCCTCCTGCTTATTCCCCATGCTGCGTGCATTGGTGTACAGGCATTTCAGGGCGCGAGCTGAGCTCACTGATTTCACCTTACGGGGATGGGAGGCCTCCCGGTCTTCATCAATCCTAGAGTGCTGCCCCACTGGTGCCAGGCCAGCTACAACCCCATCCCCCTTCAAATCTAGTTTAAAGCCCTCCAAACTAGCCCTGCCAATTCCTGTCCCAGCATCCTTCTACCCCTGTGAGATAAACCTTTCCCACCTACCACTGTCTGGACTGGTGTCTTATAAAACCAGCCGTTATCAAAGAATCCAAAACTGCCTGTAGCACCAGTCTTGAAGCCAATCATTTATGGACTGAATTTTTCTAATTGATCCCACACCATCATCTGAAAATGGAAGGAGTGCAGAGAAAATCACTTGAGCCCCTGAATCTTTCACCATCCATCCCAAGGCCTTGAAATCTTTCTTCATTCCCCTCAGACTACAGGATGCAGCTTCCTCCCCACCTGTCTGGAAGATCAGCGTGGGTAATAGTCTGTTGGGTGCACCAGGCTGGGGAGTGCCCTGGTGATATCCCTGACTCAGGCTCCAGGTAGACTGCAAACTTCCCTATGATGAGGGTCAGCTCTGCATATTGGGCCCTCTGTCCCTCTCAGAAGGGAATCACCTACTACAATTACCCTTCTTTCTTTCTTATCAGAGGCAATCTTGAGGTGTGGAGGCAAGTGCCTCTTCCTATGTGACCTTGTAGGCAGGCTTTGTACCACATCCTCACCTACCTTTTCTTCAAGATCCAGGGCCTCAAACCTATTACGAAGGGGCACCTGGGGAAGCAAAGCAGGTAGGGAAGGGAGTTGCCTGTGACGCCGAACTGGAACTTGCTTCCAACCCTCGTCATCTCTTTGTTCCCCTACCTGTTCCCGACAGCGACAGGACAGGGGCTGTCTCGGGTCCTCCATCACTTTTTGGGGGGTATCCCCCTTTGGCCTTTCTCAGTGGCACATCAGGGAGTTGCTCCACCAGTCAATCTCCTTTTCACATTCCCTGATGGACCTCAGTGTCTCGACCTCCTCTTTAAGTTTCAACACCATGCTGAGCATTTCTTACAAGAAAAAAGAACAATTCTTTCCAGAGATGGTGGTACTATGAGTTGTCATGCTCAAGGTGACACTTATGTGAACTAACAGATAAGCAACCTTGGAAAACTCAAAGGTAAGAATAAATAAGAAAAAAGATGGTTTAATGTGAAAACCATTTTTGTGTGTTGTTAGAATTAGTCTGTATTCTTCTATCTTTGGCTCTACAGTACCGCCAGCTTCCACACTTCTGTCATAAATGATAAAATACTGAAGTTTGCAGAAGTTCATCCTTTAAATAAAAGATTTTTTACTTCAGAAAAGAGATTTATTGCTGGATAAAGAAGCTTTAAATATGACTACTGTTTATACAAAAATAATCTAGAGTCACACAACAAAACTAGACCAGTCATACATCTTTTTGGTAATCCACTAATTACTATCAGATTCTTATTATTAGACAAACAAGAAGACCAAGGTACAGTGACTCATTCGTGATGGTTAGGTGCAGCGGCTCTGATCAAACTGTGTTTAACAGCTGGAAAAGCTGAGTTCAGTACCGAATTGGGAATCTAAATGAAGGCTGTAATTTGTAGTCAGGGTGAAAGAAAGTGGAGATGCTAATGTACACAGCAACCGAACCAGGTGAACATGAGATCAAAGTCCACTTGAAGTCAAGGAAATGGAGACGCCTTTAAAATACCCAACCAATGCGAACACCTATAGCAGAATGAGGAGCCAGGCCAAAAAGAGACACTCCCAGATTTTCTAAGTTTATATAATGATTTTGAGGGTCTTTATTTGTGGTTGTTATAGTACATGGCAATGCTGTACTTACTTGACCAGTTAACATTGTCTTTCAAGTAACTATACGTGTAAATTTTCTTAGGGGACAACATTGGCATTACACAATAGATTGGATCTACAATAGCTAGAATAGAATAATAGATTCACAGAATCATAGCATCATAAAATCACAGAATGATTTGGGCTGGAAGGGAGCTTAAAGCTCATCCAGTTTCAACTCCCTGCCATGGGCAGTGACACCTTCCACTAGAGCAGGTTGCTCCAAGCCCTGTCCAATCTGGCCTTGAACACTGCCAGGGATGGGGCAGCCACAGCTTCTCTGGGCACCCTGTGCCAGCGCCTCAGCACCCTCACAGGGGAGAAGAACTGCCTAAGGGTTCATCTCAGCCTCCCCTCTGTCAGTTTAAAGTCATTCCTCCTTTCCTGTCATTAAATACCCTTGTCCAAAGTCCCTCTCCAGGTTTCCTGGAGCCCCTTTAGGCATGGGAAGGCTGCTATGTCTTCCCAGAGCCTTCTTCCTGGAGCCTTCTCCCCAGAGGGCCTTTCTGGCCCTCTTCTGGACTCACCCCATCAGCTCCACATCCCTCTTAAGTTGTTGTCTCAGAGCTGAATGCAGGACTGCAGGGGCATCTCCCCAGAGGACAGCAGAGTGGGAGAATCCCCTTCCTCACCCTGATGCTCACACTGCTGGGGATGGGGTTGGTTTCTGGGCTGCAAATGCATGCTACTGGCTCACACTGAGCTTCTCAACCAGCATCCCCAAGTCCTTCTCCTCAGGGCTGCCCTCAATCCAGTCTTTGCCAGCCAGTATTTGTGCTTGGGATTGTCCTGAACCAGGTGTAGGACCTTGCACTTTGTGTTGTTGAACTTCATGAGATTGGCATTGGCCACCTCACAAGCGTGTCAAGGTCCCTCTGGATGGCATCCCTTCTCTCCAGCGTATCAACCGAACCACACAGCTTGGTGTCATCGGCAAACTTGCTGAGGGCACATCAATCCCAATGTTCACGTTGCCAACAAAGATGTTGAACAGAATCGGTCTGAACACTGACCCCTGAGGGACACCACTCATCATACAGCACCCCATACAGAAATTTCACTTAGAGTAATGTCTCTTTTTTGTATTTGCCCTAGACTGCTTTTGAAGCAGCCAGACATTTCGTGTACCCAAACATTTTTGTCACTGTTTTCTGTATGGTATAACATGTCTGCAAGATCGACGTTTATCTTCGGATTGTCCATTATCAATTTTAAATCTAAATGGCACGTGAACAGCAATTTGTCCCTGCCTATGGGAGCAGGTTGTCAAGAAGGATTATAAAGTACTGCTCTGTCTTACATGGTAAAAGCTATTCTTCTGTTTAGGTGAAATTATTTGATAAGCTCAGGAAAATAATAGTTCATAAATAATTGAAGTCTAAACTCAGCCCTTCAATTGGATAAGGTTCAACATCATGAGAGATTGTATATGCTTCAGTTTTGTTGCTGAGGACTTGAAAATATACTGTGTAGATATCAAAGAGCTGTCAAGCAAGATTTCTAACAGGCTGAGTGCATTGAGAAAAGAGCTAGTTAAAGTCTAAGCATGAGTGATAGTGTTTGCATAGTAGAGCAGTGATTATAGCACTGCTGGACTGTAAGGATATGACTAATGTTATACTGAGCTGGTAATGCTTATGAAGCTTGAAGAAATGTACAACACAAATTATTTTTCTCTCCTGAAAACGACATTTGAAATCTACTCAGAGAAACTGAATTGGCTCCCACAAGAAGCCCTGCAGGGAAAAAACCACACGCCAAACACAGACTGGAGAGAAACAGAGTTGTTCACAAACGTATTGCTACTGCTCAGCTTGGCTTTCCATACATATTGAATTTTGTGGGCAGACAAGTGCCAAAGGTCCTACTTGCTGTGTCTTTGAGCCATCAGTTTCTGATTCAAACTGCATGGAGATGTTTTTCTCATTTACACTTTTAAATGTAAATTTAAAAGCACTTTTTAAAAAAGCTCAGCACTTTTAAAGTGGTGGCTATTTGCTGCAAAATCAATATGCCTTGGTTAAAAAAAACCCCAAATCTGGATAATTTAAGAGAGTAATACCTAATGAAGATGAGTGGAATTCGAGGTCCTTACTCTCTTGCAAAGGTGGGAAGTATTTTTGCCATGGACTTGCTGCATTATTGTGCTATCTGCAAGCTAGGGCAAAGGCTCACAGTGTGCACTGCAGTCCTGATTTTCTGCATAGTTTTGGCACAGAAACCTGGCCAGGGAAAGGGAAGTTTATAGAAAAGGTATGAGTAGTTTATAATTTAGGTAGTTTATAATTTAGAAAGAGATTATGTAGTAATTTTCAGGTGAAAATGATGAATTGAAGGCACCTTCCTATTGAGAATTCTGTTGAAAAAAGGATTTTTTTCCCTTCTCTCGGTGCCATTTATAGGCTGTGATTGCTGTCAGCAGCAAAAAGTAAATGTTTTTTAAGGAATTGTAAGTCTTAAAATGATAACAATGCTTCAAAAGCATTATGTTTGCACTTCTCTCTTTAGCAACAAATTTGAGATCATCAGGTGAAAGGTATACTAAAAATACAGAATACAGAATCATTTGTCAGTCAATATTTTGGCATCCTTTTATTTGCTACATAGTTTTACAGAAAAGTGATTGGTTCCTTGATAATTTTTTTTCCACCTAACCTGATTGTCAGGTGCTGTTTAGGTGATTGGGGTAGTTAGTGAGGACCTGCAGCACGAATATTCTTGGTACTGGGTAGGTATAGAGGAAGATGAGTCCTTTAGGAAGCTGGTATGCTGGGAAGGAGAAGGTAGGGAACTGTAAAGCTACTTCTGGCAGGCTGGAACAAGACATCTCAAGTGTATGTTACCTTTACATACGTAAAGGTATGTTTACATACATAAAGGTATTTACATACATAAAGGTATGTTACCTTTAGGGGAACAATTTAATCTTGTTCTCTTAAAGGTAAGGACAGAGGAACCTGTGAGCAGGCTGGCTTACGTGAAAATTCCTTCTCCGGTGGGGAGTGGCGGTGGGACCAGCATCTGGATGGATATCCCTCACCCTGCACACTGGACCTACACTGTTCAGAGTGAGCCATGGAGCAAGTAGTGGAAAGCAGGGATTTACCCATGTTGCTCCAGTAGCTGACCCCTGCCCTCCTGCAGTACAAGGTAGGTGAGGAAGCCATGGCTGCTGCTCACCTCCAGCCCGTAAACCAGTTTATCTGTGCACAGAGCAGGAAAGAGTCAGAATGTGAACACTCCCAATAGTTCTAAACTGTACTGAGTTGAGGTTCAGAGTGTGTTTATAATTAAAATGAAGATATTTCCCTTGGACTTGGTGATTGCTTTGCTACCTGGTTCAGCTCTCTTACGGATTCTCTTTCTCGTGTTTATTTCCTTTAATGATTGATGTAACTATTTTAGGAAGGCAGGTCTAGGCACATTGTCTGAAGACTGCAAGACTACGGGGGGTAGGTACAATGTAGCCTCACTGATTTCAGATGTATTTCTTTAATAAATGTTTGAGTTATAGCAGTACCCTGGGATCTAATCAAGCAAAAGCTCCTGGTGCACTTTTCCTGAATGGCATGCAAAGCTGTGAGGTGGGAGCTAGGTTGTGTCCCAAGGATGTTTATAATCCAGGCATCATTAGCAAGACTAGACAAAATGCTATATGCAGAGCATTTGTGGAACTGAATTGTCAGTTATATGGGGGCTTTTATAAAGAAACTGCGCGGGCGGTGTCATTAAAGACAAGTTTTTAAATGCTTGGTGTATTTGTGGTTTCTTCAGAGGTTCTGATTTCTTGACTTCAGATGGCTTGTGTTTAAGCCATGACTTCAAATCTTATAATTAGGAAAGAAAGGAGAGATAGGTTTTGCCTCCTGAATTTTGATTTTGAAATAAAAGTGTATTCTAAGTCAAGAATACCTCTTCAGGACATCACAATATCTGACAGTCTACATGATACCACATCAGCTTGGGTTGGGTACAGTTGTTCTTGGCACATTGCTAATCTTGGAGCCTTCATTTTATTGTGGAGCTGGAGGGTCTGTGCAGAAAATCTCCAACCATCTATATCAGAAAATTTATCTCAGGTAGAGTTGTAAGTACTCAGTAGGGGTCCAGTTTTAGATAGCCTTAAAACCTGACTTTTAAGAGGTGCTATTTCAAACTTCAGTAGTTGTACCTTTGGAAAGTTTCATTCCTGCACTCTACAGTTCTGCAGTCTGTGATTATCTAACTTATTTTGGTGGGATTGGAAGTTTATTACTATTTGTTTGTATAGGTTTTTGCTTGACTGGTCTTTGTGTTTTCTTGGTAGATGTCTGTAACAGTAAACTGCTTTTCCTTACCTCAGAGTGTTTTGCCATATTCTCACAACTTGGTTACCTGTCTTTGAGTAGTAATTGCTCCTTAACCATTCTGAAAACAAATATGCTATCAACACAGAATTATTACTGAGGATTCACACACATACACATTTTGTTGCCTCTCACTTCGATTTATCTTTGTATTGTTCCTGTACCATTTGAAAAATCTCTTTGAAGGCATATTTTGGGAATGATTCTTTATTCCTTACAGTTTCTTCAACTCTTAATTAAAGTGCTAGATGGTGATAGTAAATAAAAAGGAAAATCAATGGCAAGATGAGCTATTTTAAGCTCATTAGTACACATTCAATTAGGTATTTTGTATTATGGGTAAAGAATAACAGTATTTATTCAGAGCAAAGGCTTTTTTCAATTAAAGGAAGCTTTAATTTTTATTTTTTAAAGTCTCAGAAGTACTCACCATTTTCACTTTTTATTTGCCTTCATGACAAACATCTGTAATCCAATCTCTTCTGGAATTAGAGCAATTCACTCCTATCACCCCTTATTCACTCCCAGATAAAGCAGCATACAATAGAGTCTTCCCCTCACAGTGCATATAGTGTGCCAAAAATAACGTCTGCTTGCAAACACAAGTATCTTTAGAAAGACAATTTCTGAAGAACAAGTGAAATACTGGTGCCTATTAAAACACATTAATGAGAATGCAACTGATGCAGTAAGAATTTTGTTTTAAAGTTTTTTCCTGCAGTCTTACTTCTACCTATTTTGCTCAGAGATTGTACATATAGAAACAGAGGAATGCAGCAAGGATTTACCCCAAGCCTGAGTTTCTCTTGAGTCAGGGGTGAAGATAAGACCATCATCATGATGTCCGAGCTTTTGTGTGGCATGGGAAGGTCAAAGTAGGAGATGTTAAATATTATCATATTAATAGGAGGTGTGAAATATTGCCCCTGCCCATGGCAGGGTGTTGGAACTGATCTTTCAGGTCCCTTCCAACCCAAACCATTCTATGATTCTATGAAATATCTAATGTCTGGTGAGTGGAGTGGGATTTGGGCATGGCTTTAAGGCTGGAATAGAGGGAGGGTAGCAGCTGCAGAGACAAAGCTGGTGCTGGCAGCATGGCTGAGGCTTCCTGTGGGAGAAGCTGTCTCCCTCTTACCTACAGCCCTGGTGAGATCTCTTCCTCTGTCTCCTCTGCAAAGAAAGAGACATCAATGCAGGACTCAAAGCGAATGGAAAAAACACAATGGCAAAAATAAGACTTTTTCCTTTCCTGCACGTTGTCCTTGAAACCTCATCCAAACAAACAAACCCGACCTTGAATCTGTATCAGGAAAAATGCAAGTTAGGTAATGCTTTGGAAGGCTGTAAGGAGCTCTGTTTTGGAACTCTCTGTGGGTATCACAGCAAGATCAGATGCTGTGTCTCCATGTGATAACATCCTGCCAGTGTCCAGAGAGGTATTTTTGTCCAGAACCAAGCTGCCAAGGAGTCTGAAGGAGAATACCCTTCCAAATGGTGTTCTGTTATTCATACAAACCTGCACAGAAAATGAGCACTGTCTGCATTCTGAAAGCCTTGTGTCAAGAGTTTTGTTGATAAGAATCAACCACCTGATGCACAAACAAAACATACATTTGTAAAAGATATCAGACAAACGTAGTTTATACAGTTTTTTAGGAAGAGATATCAGCAACAGGAAAAGTTGTTGCCTCCCCTCATACACATCAAAGTGACATATTCTAAATACTGTAAGTAAGCAGGAGGCTCTATGCTACTCAACAAATACACAGTGAATAATGTGATATATAGAGAAATGGAGAAGCATCTCAAAAGGTGGCTTCTAATTGTCCATAAATGCTTTATAACCTGCATAAAGCAAGGACTATCAGTATGGAACGGACCTTAATAGCTGCACTTGAAACCATGCACACTTACTGCTGTTGCACAATGCCAAAACCCATCAGTGTGTTACTCACTGATAGCAAAGATGAATGTCAGTTAGTTACCCTCTGCACAATCTGATCTGTGCAGGACTTCAGTGGCAACTGCCTACAAAGAATGATTTGCTCACACCAGGCCAGTGTGTGGGACCGGAGCCATTTTTACCATGCAAATAACTACTATAAATTAGTATAACTACTACCTTAAAAGAAATCACTTTGAACCTAAGCTATGCCATTTTAGAAAGGCTGAATTCTAATAGCATGCATGGTCAGTTTAGCTGATTAATTAGCTAATACTGATATAAAGGAAGGATGTGATGGACCTGTTTTCCATTGGTACTAAGACCCTTTAAATCAGTTGTTTGGCAGGGAGTTATTGTCCCAAGTTGTTAAAAACCACTCCAAACATGTCTCTGTGTTTTCATACAGCTGTTATTCATCAGCAAGTTAAGCCAATGTTGTAAAAATACCTGTAAATACTGAGTCAGGTTTGAAAATTAATTTTATGAGCCATGCTTGTACCTCTTCTGTATTCCGTTTCCATGAATACAACTGAAATGCACAGTAGAGGTGCCCATGGAAGGTGCTTGCACGCTCAAGGGTTTGTGGGGATGGAGTCATAAATTTACATGCTCAAATACTGATGGGGAAAGGGTGCTACCTGAGTACTTAAATGTGTGACAGGTTTCCATCTCCTTGAACATTTGGCTGGGTGAATTTTAAGGGTATGCTGCCAAAACCATATGGAAATCTTGTCCTTAACTTTGTTTTCTGTGAATATAGTATTTGCATTTGGAAACTGACTCTAAAGCTGAGCCAAGTGTATTACCTGAGCTGTGCAGTATGATAACATATTAGTCAATTATTGTTAATATTCACAGTTTATGAGGGACTTTTAAAAAAGTTTAAGGAATTACTAAATAACATTTAGATGTATCAGTCTTCGGTCATTTCCAATTCTGAAAATAAATTAATTGCACAGAATCAGATAAATCCTGATTTATTTTTGGAATTATAATGTGTTACAATTCAAGATCAGATTAGGGTCAATTTATGCTAAGTCTGCTTTGAAACTATTATATAACTGAGCCAGAGTAGGTCACTATGTCCTGCTCTGCATACAAAAAGCTCAGAGCCTATAAATAAAGATCAAGCTAAACCAGACAAGCAGCTTGAGTCTAATATTGGGAAGATTATTTTGTGCTACGTCCTGCAAATAATTATGCTGGAGTCCGAACAAGAATGGAGCACACTATCATCTGGTGTACGCCATGCAGAGAGTGAAAAAGATGATCTTTTTGCGTTAATGTCAGCATTAATAAATAACTAGTCATGGCTGTCAGCAAACTCCAGGTCTAAAACATGAGCCAGAGGAGTGGACGATGTTTGTTTTTTATTTACCCATCCACTTACCTATCATATTTTCTGTTGCAGTGGAAGAAGACAGAATACCATGGCATGGGTTATTTGTCAGGTGCTGTTGCCCTAGTTACCAGCCTCATATCAGGGTTAAGGTTGACAGTGTGGGCTCATTCCTTAATCTCAGCTCAGGTTGCTCACAAGGGAAAAGACTCTAATGTTAACTGAGCCTGTCTTTGGCTTGGGGAGTTGGGCCTTTAACAATGCACTGGGGAATAGCTCTTCTTTGCGGCTGTCATAGCTTGTCTGGGGAATGGGAAAGGGAATAGTGTGCTGGGGGAGGGTGAACCTCCCTACCGGGAAGCTTATTAAATTATGGAGGAGGGGATTATTGGTGGGAGCAGGGCTGTGGGCTCAGGAGAAACCTTTTGTGTTCCAGCCTGAGGACAGGTCGTTGTTACAATCCCTTCTGCGCGGGCTGGATAGGGTTGCTTTGTGGTGTGTGCTGTATGGCCAAGAAAGGTTTCACTGCAGACGGAGTAACAGAAGAAGGTGCAGAGTCGGGCTGTGGGATGGCAAGGGTATGTAGATACACTCTCCCTCCTTTGAAGCACAAAAGGAAAGGATGAATTAATGCAGCTGGTCCCACTCTCAGCTCCACCAGTCAGGAATGGTTCAGGCTAAAATTGTCAGCCTGTGTATTTCGTACCCTTTTTGTACATCCTGTGTATTTTGTCAACCTTCATGCTGGAATTAACCCTGTGACTCAGGAATTAGCTCTCTTAACTCTCAAATTAACTAATTTTCTGTGTAATGTCCCCCACAAGACACAAAAATGCCATCCAAAATCCTTGATATTCCAAGACATCACAATGTGTTGATGAGACTGAGCATCTGGTCCAGAGTTCCAGCCTCTCCATCCATGTCACACAGAGGCTTGATCTGGGTGACTTTCTCAGGGAACATGTATCACCCTGATTTGATTAGCCTCATCCCAAAATACAGTGATAAATGTTGCTTCTTTTAAAGCTTGCAGGCATCATGGCAATAGCTCCCTCCTCTTACTGTAGCCTGGTGCCTAAACCATAGTCAGGCTGGTGGAGCTTGTGTTTGGGTACCTCTTTTACCTTTGGATGTCTGGATTTGCATCTTACTTCCCTGAAGTGTTATTTTTATTAAACTATACCATGTTGGAGGGGATGGCATTGGAATTGAATTGAGGGAGGAAAACTTAGGCTAAATTTTAGGGGCAAATGGTCATATCTTTCCCATATAAATGGGAAAGGCAACAGAACAGTTAGAGATAATTATTGCCCTACTGGTCTGGTCTGTGCTGTTCTTTCCCCTGGTATTAAAGACTCTTTGTGTTCTCATAGGTGAAGTCATCAGTGCTCACGAAGCAGTTACCTCAATTCATAACATATGGGAGACACAGGCCTTTAGGTGGGGTGTATACGACTGAAAGGACCCCCAGTCATTTCCTCACCTTATGAAAGTGCCTTATTAATTCCTTCTTGAGACATTAATTTTCCTTACCCACTGTTACCCGTATTTGGTCATCCATTAGAAAGAGGGGACAAAGCCCGGATATTTGTGTGCTATCATGACAGCTATTTCATACTTTTTACTGTTCTGTAAAGATACTGCCATGAGCAAATCACTTGAAGATAAGCCCCTCTGTGCTTGATAACAGTTAGCCAGAGGACTATGTATCATTAATAGAGTTGCTTTTTACAGCATCTTTTTCCATATGCTGGTTTTAACTGTGGAGTTAAAGCTGCTTGCAGGTTGCAGACTGTGGGCTGCATGTGCAAGAAGGCAAACCCACCGGCTGCAGTCTTCGAGATCTGTGTTTACTTTCCTTCATCCCTCTTCCTTAAAATATTCCTTGAGTTTACACATCAAGATAAAGTTTCCTCTGACTGCCAGTCACGCGAACTTAACCCGGGATCTGATAATTAACTTGTGTTCTGCTTCATCCATCAGCAACCACCACAATCAATACTAAGGTGAAAACTGGAGCTGTTGCCAGCTGCTTTTGCAAATGATGCCTGAGTGAAAATGAATCAGAGTGGCTGTTACACAGCTGTATTCATTCCAGCTGCCCAGGCCTCCCTTTGACAGCCTGCTTTTGTAGATTAAGGAGCTGATTTGCGGGGGGTATAAATCATCATAGCTCTATTGAGTTCAATAGAGGATCTTTCTTCACCTTCTGTTTCTGTTCTTTCTTTGCAAAAGACCAAAATCGTGAGGTCCCTGTGATGGAGTTGTGAGCTGGAACAGGGTCACCACACAAAAATTTCAGATGAGACCATTTGTACATACAAACTAGAGCAGCTACATGTTAGATCTGCTAGGCAGTTAATTAGCTGTGCGCATTCACAGCGACTGGGCACATAACAGCACAGGCATTTCTTAAGATGTACTCCAAAAATCAATACTTAATGCCTGCCTGGCAAGAGAGAGAAGCAGCAGGGTCCAGATTGGCAGAGCTGGAGAAGCTGAGCAGCCACAGTGGATATGGAGATGAGGGCTGGTACTTAGGAGCAGATGAGATGCATTTGGCCCAGTCTGATTTACTTTGCATACTCCTAAATGCATTTTCCAGGCTTTCCCTATCAAGATGATTTATAATTGTTGCAGTTAGTGTCCGGGCTAATCCCTGATGAGAAGTCCCTCAAGCTCCTGACATATTTGAACCTGTGGCCGTGTATCACATCAGGAGTGTTGAGGCATCTCTCTGACATGGTAGAGAAATACAAATGGAAGTGACTATTGATGGACAGAACTGAATCAATGTGAACACATAACATTTTAATAATACCAGAGAACAAAATGTTTCCTATTTTAATTATTAAAAGGAAACATAATTATTGACTGTTACTACCCAGCTACCACTCAACACAGTTTTCTTACCTAAGTGCTGTTAATAGACCATCAGATAATGGGGTGGACAACAGAAAATGATACCACAGAGCCAGGAGTTGTCAAAATGTAATACATTAAATGAGGCAGGTGCTAACAGAAGTAGCACCTCTCTCAGACCACAGTAAAGCTTAGCCACTGAGTAACTCTAATAATAGGGAAATATCTCTATATTCTGACTCAGTGCAAATACCTCTCAGAGTAACACACTGTTTACTGCAGAAAAAATCTGTGGTTTTCTTCCCAAAAGTAGGTGGTCACAACCCACCAACTGTAAATACTCTCCCTGGACACTCTTCAACAGCAAGAATCAAGCAGATGAAATTCTTCCCACTTCAAGCTTTAATGAATGCCTGAGTAATATTAAGCCACTAATTGACTTGTTCTGTAGGTCAATGAAGAAGTGAAATCTGCAGTTAATGTTTGCTTTACTGTATCTTGTAAGCCTGCATCAGGCCAGGATGCTCAGTGGAGGCTGTGTTACTGCCGAGCAGCCAGCAAAAATAAACAGTTTCATGCATTTTAATATCACTACATTGCCGTGGACACACAAACAACATCTGGCAAATGATGCACAAGCAGTTACATGGATGACAGACCATTTAGTATTCTGTACCTAATAAAACAATAAAAAAATATCTGTACAGATCAATGTTTTTCCTGGTGGGACTCATTCTGTGTTTAATCTAAGGTCTTGTTAAGATATGTAAAATGATGATTTGGATCTTCCCTTACAAAAGGTGTAAATTTCTGACTTCATGTACAGGGGGTTTTTCTTTTAATGGTAACAATGCTAGAAATAATTGTGCCTTATTTCAAAGAGCTTGCTGATCCATTTAGTGAAAGACATCAGCTCCACTGGTTATCTGGGTGTATTGATCCCACTAAGGTACAGTTGTCTACGTTCAGAGCCATGTCAAGATAATTTGGCCTCCTTTTTCTACCATGGGAATCTATTTCTTTCACTACTGCCTTTTGCTTTTTAGGCTCCTGTTACCATCTTCCTTTCCATTTTCTTTCTGGGCAGGAGAAGTAGAGGACATTTCTGTGTGATGATTTTCAGCCCTGTACTTACATATGGCTCAGGTTATACTTCTGAGACCTTGGCTTCAGGGACTTAGAGTAGCAAGAACCTTTGTTCCTAATGCTGCACTGAGAGCAGGCTTCCTACTGAACTAGAGCAGAATGGGTTGTTTGCACTCACATACATGTGAAAGATTGATCACAGTTGTAATTGTACTAATTCTCAGACATATGTCTAAGGAATTCTGGTTTCTTAAAGATGGTCACAGAGCAGAAGCTCTCACTCTGAAGCATGTTTGTCTCCTTCATGCTATAGTAAATGTAGGGTAATTCCAGTGGCTTCGGTGATGGAAGATGGGTTTAGAGTGGAGCTTCTGCTATCAGATTCTGGCTCACTAAATACTTAAAACTCCTTCAATATTTGGATGTTATCTGCATAAACAAACAGCCTTTGAACAATCCACATCTGGAACACACCTGGTTTTGCCAAGTTGGCTGTATTTCTTTGCTGAAGATTTCATACTGGCATTTCACCTGACAGTTTGTCTCCATTTCAGTCATTTAGTTTTCTGCCTCATGCATGAAAAGGTGAGATTCAGTCATTTCAGTTCACTTCCTTTTCTCATCCTGGGAAATTCATTCCCAAACTGATTGTCCCTGCATGCTGAGCTTCGTGATGCTGTTTCTGTATTGTCCCTACCATCTGTCTCTGCTATGTGACACTTTCCTAGGCAAGAAGATCTTTGCTCTCTTTTTGCATATCCATGGAGCAGTAGGATCTTGACTCCAGGAGATAACATGGCTTGTGCCTGATGGATACACTTATCAGTCAGTGCTGAAGGTTCATGGCACTAAGTCTTATTAATTCAGGTGGCTGTTTACATGAGCATGCCTGAGGGATTCTGCAAGCATGGTAATTGCATACACAGGCAAATGACTAGATGTATGGTTTTGACCAAATATCAAGCTGTGAATGCCCAGCATATAAATCTCAAATATTTGCAACTAGGAGCTCCCAAATAACTACAGACCAAGAATTATCTGTAGGAGGTATTTGGCAAATAATTTAAAATAATGAGTACAGCTATGATGATCATGATCTACTTGCAGACAACACTCACAGACAAGTGTAACTGTTATGAATTATTCAGCCAATTCTATTCAGAATTATATTATTTTTTTTAGAACTATAATTAATGATCCATAAGAAGTATCAGACACACTAACAAAGGTCTATTCTGTGCTACTTCTTCTGCAGGATTAAAATGAAATGCAACCAGTTTGGAAACCACAGACCTTGTTTTAGAGTTGTCGCTGCTCTGTTTACTGACAGTGACTTTTGCTGCTTGTTTACTGCAATTTACTTAGTTGCAGCATAAGTTACACATGATTATTTTCTCAATATGATGCTTAGCTGACATCTGTCAAGTTTAAAAGTCATAATAGGTGCTATTACTCATTGAGATGATTCAAAGGCATGATGATAGGTATGACAACAAAACTGCATTGGGTTTTTTAAAGGCATAGTGATTTCTAAAAAGAATTTTGGGTGGGCTCTATCTGCTCCAAAGTGAGATGATTTTAGTGCCTTGAAGGCTACCAGGAGCCGAAGCCATGGAAAAGTGCACAGATGGTGGTCATAGAAACAGTTATCAGAGTAATATCAATTAACTAAGCAAAGTAAGAGTTGTGTCTTTCTTGTTTATGCCTGCAACAAGAGTGGTAAGTGTAAACTATCTGTTGTTTGCGTCAGAAACTTCATTCCTCCTGAGTTTATAGCGCATCTATTTCAAGCCATACCAAGCTGAAATTGCCTTGCAAGTTTTCTAATTAATTAGCTCTAAGGCTAATTAACATTCCTCCAAGTTCCTTTTCATTTTTTAAAAGTAGTTCAAAATAAAAATTCCTGGGTGTTTGAGATGCTTTTGTAATTTTAATTTAAGGAAAAAGCATGTAGTTAAAAGCTTTTTTTTTCAAGCCGTTAAGGCTTGAGGCAGCTTTTGATGAAGTCAGACACCAAATTTTCTTTGAGTTTAATGAGAAGATGGTCAGCAAGGGTGGCTTGGGCAACTGCAGGGCAGGAGGAAGTCACAACAGTTACATTTAAAGCACAGTGTTTTCCCACAGCCTTTAAAGTCTGGTCAATCGCCCTCATTATGCCTGGCTTTGCATAATGCACATCCTACATAAAAACTCTGTAATCACACAGACGATTACACTTCGAGAGGTACCTTCATTTTGTTGTGAATCTGAGATTCAGAAGGCTGCACAGTGTTTAGGAAGATAACTTGTTAGCTACCCTCAGTGCTTGAGGAGTAAAAATATTGATCATAGAATCGTAGACTGGTTTGGACTCAAAGAGATTAAAGTTCACCCAGGTCTAACCTCCTGCCATGGGCAGGGACACCTTCCACTAGACCAGGTTGCTCCAAGCCCTGTCCAATCTGGCCTTGGAAAACATTGGTCCATTGGAAAGAAGCAGGAGAGAACCAGACACCCAGCTGGATGCTCAGGGGTGTTTAACTACATTTTCTCCATGCACATCAGTAGCATGACCTGGAGGATGTTTCCCTGTTGGCTGCATCTGCACAGCCCTTGGTACCACTGCTCTGGTTTTGGTTTGCATTTACAAGGCTGGGTAGTTTGAGTTTGTGTTGCAAGGTAGCAAGGACGACAGTTAAGAGAGCACTAGGAGAAGTCCTGTACTAATTCCTATGTGTGAGGGGAGCTGGGAACGTCGTGCTCTCTGGGATCCGTCTTAATGGAGCAGAAAGAGGTGTGTGCATGTAAACTCCCTGGGTCAGAGATGGTGACTGTTCCTGCTGCAGTGAGCCATTCTCAGAAGTTCTATATTGAATGGATAATAATGGTTTTATTTTTCAGGTCTGTGTTGAAGGAAATTGTTGAAAATTACTTAGCTGATGTACTGACAATTACCTGTTCTTCTGTTTTTACTTTATTTTCCTGTGGGGAGATCTTTTTTCTTAATTTTTCCTTTTTTCATGTTCTGCTATATTGTCAAACCTGTAAATAGCCAAAGTCAAAAGCTCTAAAAAAGCCAGGAAGGAAAATCTGAACTAAATGCACCACAATGATGTAGCAAAGACAAATTAATGTATTAATGTGAGGAACCATTCAAGTTATAAGGGTAGAAATTAAGTGGACAACCCAGTGAATGTCTGAGAAAGAGGAAATGCATCCACCAGTGCATCAGAAGTCATGAACATTTACCTTAGAACAGTGATAGTGGATTTAATAATTCAGATACATAGATAGAAAGATGCTCTGCAATAGGACGGTGTATTTTTCTTGGTGGACCTTCAGGGACTCCCCCACTCCATCATCAAAATGTTAAATCAGCCATGTGTAGTCTAGAACTAAGATGGTTCTTGAAAGATTTTAACTGGACTTATCCATCATGTGACCTTTGAGCATTTGTTCATTTCATGTGTAAAGCATCAGCCAAACATAATTTACAGCAATTATTTCCAGTGACAGGCCAGTGTAAATTCTCCCAGGCAGAAGATGACTATGTGAAAATAATTATACATGAATATCCAGCTGAGATCTTTTGAGTCACTCGAAAAGCAGTTTTGTAACAGGAGTGATAAGACAAGCACATGCATACTAATACTGCAGAAAAGTTTTAAGGCATCCAACTGGGCTCAGTTGAAGATTCAGAATTAAACTAGGAATATTTTTGTCTATAAAACTGTAAGTTCAAAATTTGATCACACTTTCAAAACCTCAGAAAAAAAGGCCAGAAGTGATTCAAACACTTGGGCTTTAAAGTCATGCAGGCACTTCAGAAAACTGTAATACTGGCTCATATAGTGTTTTCAGTATAGTACAGCACTGAACTAGCATTAGCATGTACAATTCAGCACATATGCAATGTGTATTTTAACTTCTTTTAAATTTCTAGTGATGCTAAATGAAGATGTATTAAAAATTAATGTAAGCCTACAGTCCAAGGGAAGAACTAAGCGTCTACTGAGGTAGTGGTATCACAATGCAAGAATTTGGTCTGGAAATCTGGAACACAGGAGTCCTGAGGACATAAAAGACACAGCAAAGTGTGATGTAAATGATCACATCTATGATATGTATTGTCCCTGTTTAGTAATTCTGCACTGAACAGTCACTTGTATTGTTGCATTTTTCTGCAGCAACTTAAAGTGTACCTAGCTATGGTTGGATGTGGTTTTGTACTCACAGTTTATACTGTGAGTAAACTGCCTTTATACTGTAGTCATGGGAACTCACAGTCTTCAAGCCCCACGTGTAGTGAGTAATATATTATGAGACCACTCACTAAAAGTTCTTCTGTGCTATACTATTGACAATTTCCCACATGTGGGATTCATATTGATATTGAAGGATAGCATAAGTAGATGATATCTATTGTGCAGCAAGCATACTTACTCTGATGTAGCATTTGTTAAAATTATTTCCCAAATATGTGCAATACAGTCTGTAAAATACTTCCAAATCTCCTAACATTATTAATGAAATAAAATAGTGTTATTCATTACCCACAAGGAGAATTTTACAACAAGCTCCACATTTAAGTGACTGATGCCATAATGGCAACACATAAAAGTGTGCATCCAGAGGCTGGCAGCAGTGTGTGTAAAGTTCATCCATGGTGTACCTTGTGCTTGGTTTGGAGAACAGGATGCAAGAATCTTTGAACTATAGACAGGTTCTGAAATGCCTTGTAGCACATTACTAGGCAGTAGCATCTGTGGTCTCTGTTTCTTGGGCACATTTTCAAATCTCACCATGCCAAAGCATTCATTTCTGATCAAGATAACATAGCGCACAGCCCTTGAACTTAATATGCACAAGTAATCTTGGAGACTGAATCCCCAGCTCATCAATTAAGTGGGTGTGCATGTGGGCAAGGATGATCTGATGGATGGTTCAGTGTTGAGTGAGGGACAAGGTCTGAGCTGGCTGACCTCACATCCAGACCCTTGCAGTGCTGAGTCAAGAGCAGTGTCTGTTCTCTAAATATTTCAGCTGTGCTCCAGGACCGAGCTAACATGGGAACAAAGCAAGAACATAGTGAGAGATTTCTGCAAATCAATTGACAGTATTCATAGAATCATGGGATAGTTGGGGTTGGAAAGGACCTTAAGATCATCCAGTTCCAACCCCCCTGCCATGGGCAGGGACACCTCACAATAAACCATTTTGCCCAAGGCTCAGCCAAACCTGGCCTTGAACACCACCAAGGATGGAGCATTCACAACCTCACTGGGCAACCCATTCCAGTGCCTCACCACCCTCTCAGTAAAGAATTTCTTCCTTAGATCCAATCTAAACTTCCCCTGTTTAAGTTTGAACCCGTTACCCCTTGTCCTGTCACTGCAGTCCCTGATGAAGAGTCCATCCCCAGCATCCTTGTAGGCCCCCTTCAGATACTGGAAGGCTGCTACGAGGTCTCCACGCAGCCTTCTCTTCTCCAGCCTGAACAGCCCCAACTTTCTCAGCCTGTCTTCATACAGGAGGTGCTCCAGTCCCCTGATCATCCTCGTGGCCTCCTCTGGACTTGTTCCAACAGTTCCATGTCCTTTTTATGTTGAGGACACCAGAACTGCACACAATGCTCCAAGTGAGGTCTCACGAGAGCAGAGTAGAGGAGCAGGATCACCTCCTTCGACCTGCTGGTCACGCTCCTTTTGAATTGGTGCACTGGGTGGAGGAAGGTGAGATGAGCTTTCCCAGTTCACAGGAGGGCCATATGGTGTGTACCCACCACCTACTCTACTTCTTGACAGACCTGGGCCTTTTTCAATTTATCATGACATACTGGGGCCTTATAGGGAAGGCTTGCAATATGCAGAGTTTGGCCTGGACATGGTGAACCAACACAGATGTCTACAGTTCAACGTCTTTTGAAATAATAGAATTAGGAGAAATTAGATTGCAGAAGCATAACCGTAGAAAGAGCTTCTTACAAAGTATTATGATGGGCTTCTCCTCTTGCAATTTTAAAGTTACAGGTTTTATGCCTTTTGTGTTACTTGACGCATGTCCCTCCATGCTTCAGTTAACAGCACGTAAACATTAATTTCATTTTGTGAATTTAGGAGGACTGTAAGGGTCCTGGATTTTTTAAGAAGATGTTTTGAAAGCTTATCAGTGGGTGGGATATAGCTCATGGATGACTAACAGATTATGTTGATGTCTGTTGATAATAGCTTTTGTCATTCTGTAAATCACTGACTTTTACAATGCCTCCTATGTGTTTTGTAAATTTTCTCCTGTAGGCACTTTACCCTGACGGCATCTGCTAACGCTGGTGTTGCTTTCAGTGCTGACACATAGGAATATACTGCATGTAATATGTGCATTATCCCCACTCTAAATGTATCTCATTAACTTACACTTGGCTGTGCTTTATACTAATATTATTCAAACACATCATGGAAATGGACTCCTGAAACAGCACACACAAACCTGATTCTGACTTGTCTTAGAGCACCTTTCATGTGTGCAGAACTTTCATTTAGAAGCTCAGTGAAAGGTTGTGCAAGAATGAAGTGGGCAAGAGTGGAGGACTTTGGTTTGATTGGATGCCATTTATATGGGTCAGAGGCCACAGGTAATCTAGATGTATATAAAACATGATTTTCACAGCTTATATTGGGAAGGTCTTTTGTGCTGTTGATGCATACGTTCATAGGTGTGTCACCAGTGAGGAAGTCACGCTACCAGTCACACCTTATTCAAGTTTCAGTAAATGGAAATTTCCTATTGTTGATGTGACCAAGGGCAGTGCTTTTCCATTCATCTTTTGTCATTCTTCAAAGATTAACAATGCAATTACACCAAGAAATTGGTTTTCATATCACCATATCTGAAGAACAGAAATGGATTGTGTTTATACGACTTTTTTCCATGCTTAGGTTTGGTTTTGCGCATTGCAAATGTTCTCCCAATGTCAGCAGGTGAGTAGATGCTATCACTGACTTCTGAAAAACAGGTAGTTAAATCCCCTTGCAAATAGTGCAACGCTGATTCAAAAAGGAGGCTGAGTGTGCAGTTATACTCCGTTGCTTAAACAGCTCTTTAGTAGGAGAGCAACATCAGGCATTTTCTCATACTGTTAAGAAATCCTGCCATGGGGAAATAAGTAGTAATTCAGATGAGACCAATTACTTCATTGCAGAGATTAATCCTGAAATGGTAGGGGATGGAACCTAGGATGATGCTTTCTGCTTAAAGTTGAGTGCAACTGACTGCCAGGGAAAGAGGAAGGAATGGCTGTTATGTGTTTATTACAGGGTTTGAGTTGCTGCAATGCATGATTTGGGAGTAAAAAGAAGGGAAGGGACTTTGAAGGCCTTTGGGATGCTGTGTGCTTTATTGTTAGCGTATGACAAGTGAGTTAATTTAGAGAGAGGCAGCGTTTTCCTGCTTATTTCATCAACTCAAGGACACAATGCACTGCAGTGGCCGTTCAGTTGTCTGCCATCTAATGGCCAGACAAGAAAACAGACTAACTTGGTTCCAGCCTCTGGGATCCGAGTCACCTGGGGATTCTGGAGCTAAATACACACGAGAGTAAGAAGCAACTAAAGCTTTTGCTCACAGGTTTAAGTGTGTTACACGGGGGCTTACGTTATCATTTAAAAATAGTGTGATGCCACAGAAAACCTCTAAAAACTATGAAAGAATTCCCATCTTTGCCTGCAATATATTGCTTTTAAACATGGCATATCTGAAAGCAAGTATCAGCCTGTATATGAATAAAACACATAATTTGAGACATTTAAAATTTTCCTGTATTTACGTATTGAGCTATGAATAATTCTGTTCTTCCTTCTTTTCTCCAGTTGTCCTCTGCACTGGCATGCACCCCCCATTTGTATAAGATCTCTCCCTGATGGGGAGCACTAACACACACCTATGCCTTTTCCTCTAGGGCAGACTGCAGTGGCATCTGCAATAACTGACCCCAGTTCCACGACATGGAGAAAGTGCTCGAGGTAAATCTCTACTAGGACAACAAAGAACAGATGGGGCAAAGTGCTGCTTTAATATCCGCTCCATCTTTCTTATCTATATTAGAAACGTCTGTCAATAGGGGTGTCTGAGTAGAGCTGAAATTATGAAGCGCCTTCTCGATACCTTTATCTCCCGCAGCAATATTAATACTTATAAATAGTAAAGGATACTGGGTGAAGGAAAGACCACCACTTGCCATGCTGGTGTGTTTGTTTAGGAAACATGCTTTTCAATTTCATAATGTTATTCAAAATGCCTTCCTCTGCTCTAAGAAAATACCCACTTTTGTTATTCTTTGTGAAACAGAAGCTGAAGATAGCAGGCTTGCTCACAAAAGCCCTGATTTGAATATGCTAATGTCAATCTAAGCATTCAGTTGCCAAATTTTCATGTGAGGGTTGTGGGTTTTTTTGTAGTTGTGCACATTTAGTATTTGTATATCCATTATTCCCCATGCTTATCTGATCCACAGGCACTGGGTAAATATTGTCTTTGAGTATGATCTGCAACAGAAGTCAAAAACGACACTGTAAAATTGAACTCCTCTTCCTAAAGAGGGATCTCCTTTTTCCTCTAACTTTTCCTGGAAATTCAGGGAATTTCCACACCCTAAGGGCTTATGAATTTTTTTTGGGGGTGGTTGGGGTTGGTAATTTCAATCTAAATACCACAAATTAGAGCAATTTCTGAAATGGCATCTGGCTGAAGTAATGGTGTGTGTGAATAAATCCTCCTGTCTTTGTAGCTCTGCTTGTTTTGAATGCAAATGGTGCAAGTAAACATTACCTCCTTCAACAGGAAATGGTGATCAATGGAACACTTAAAAACATTTCTGAGTATAGAACTGTGACAATAGGAAAGATTTCATACCTTATCTTATAGAACATCAGCAAGGGAGGGAAAATGGGTGAAAAGCGTTAACAGTGAGTTTCTGAAAACAAGATGTGATGTCTTTAAAAAGTGTTTTCTGATGTTCTAACCCAAAGCAGAAGGTGAAATGCATTACTTAAAGTGAGATACTGTGGGTGTGATGTATATGAAAACCCAGTAAAACATCCCCATTTTGCAAAGAGAAACCCACCAGCTCCTACCTACCATAGAGTTGTATTCACTGGGGATGCAAGGTATGAGATTTTGCAGATAAGCAGTGTATCAGTAGTGCCTTGTCTTTTCAGCAGGCTAGTGGCTTCACAGCTGCTCCCTCTAAAACCCACAACCTGTTTCAGATCCTATCCTTAAAATCAACCTACATCTAAGCAGTAATTAGCATTAATAACTAGCGCATTAGCACGGGCACCTCTGCGACTAATTAGAGAAACTAGTACTCCTGGTAACCATGGGAGAGTTCCAGTGGTCTTCTTAATGGATTGCAGTAGGGTAAATGAGTAGAAATAGTCTGTGATTCCTCTAGTTCCCTAAGGGAAAGGAATAAAACTGTTTGAAAAGAGAAAACTGGTTTAATGCAGGGATATTTTGTAGGTACTAAATTTCCTTTGACTGTAACTTCTCCTGTTTTGCAGTTTGCTGAACCATGCATCTTTCTTTTATTTCTGAAATTCTTCCAAAGTGGAACACAGGGGGAAGGTGAAGCTCATTTGAATGCAGAAGAATTTCATTTATGTCGGTGAAGCTATCCTGCTGAATGAAACACTGGTTCAAAGAAATATAACAGGCCTAAAAGAGATCATTTGCCCTTTAGGCCTAGGATGGTTTGTCCTGGGAGATAGACTATGGCAAGTATATTGTGAATGCTCTTGGAGTTAATACACTATAAAAATCCTCCTAGAATATAATATAATCTGGAATTGTAAAGATTGTGGGTTAGTCAGTCTCTTTTTTTTATCTGGATTATGGTTTAGCTGCAAAACTCCTTTAACAAAATATGACAGCAAATAAGCAAAATGTGCTTAGCCAGGAGCACTTCTCACTTTTCCATCTAGCTCCACTCTCACACTCACTTGGAGGTAAGAGCATTTCCAGCTCCTTGTCCACCATCCTGACACATGTGCTATCAGCCACACGGCTGGCCAATACTGAGCCTTGAGCTCTAGACTGATACAGCTGTGATTTTTTCTGCAGACAAAAGGGTAATTCTAGTGATGGGTGTTCTCTCTTATAGATTGCTAATTAGTAAATTAGAAGGAAAGTGGCAGCTTTTCACAACTGATAGTAAGAATTCCTTACAGAAATGGTACAGTTTCATTGCTATTGTAAAAATCTTATCACTATTTGTTACCACTTACTACACTGTTCTGGGTTTTAGCCCAGCAAAGTGAGATACTACAAGCCATTCAGAGCTCAGACATCTTGTAGAAGGTTGGCCATGAGATTTCCATCTGATTTTAGCAGAAGAATATGTTTAAATGCAGTAGTAGCAGTTGTACGGAAGGCATTGTGGTTTAGCATGTAAGTAGATGCTGTTCCTAAGACCAGATTCTGAGGTCACCTTTGGAAAATTATCAACAAGCTTGACAAACACTAGGATTCCTCTGACAAATGCACACTTGCCTGAGGACAAGGGGCAAGAAGGGAAAGGAATAATTTACCGGAACCTAGAGTCTCCCTTCCATGTTTCAAAAGTCATTTTAAATTGTTTGAAGCGTGCTAATGAACACATCCCTTGTTGTTGTACTTTGCACTCATCTTCACTGATTTAACTGGACTTCATGTATATCAAAGAAAGCTGAATCTCTGCTTTTCCTTCTTGCTTCTGTGGTATCTGAGGTACTTCAGTACCCTGCATTCCTATAGTGCTTTGAAAATGCAAAGTGCCATTGAGTACTATCTTTTTTAATGATGAGCCATATTATAGCAAATTTTCTTGGCCTGAACCTGTTTAGCTATTTTGCTTCTTCAGTCATGGCCTTCGAACAATACTTCATAAACCTATTGCTGACTTCTGTCCATCTTCACCAAAAAATGGTCTAGTGCTTTTGTCTTCTTGCTCATTGTCTTTAAAGACATAGCAGTGAAAGCATGTTGAGATTTCTTTCTGACCCGATTAGCACATACTCAAGGTGATGGTATCTTTTGTGTATTGTTTTACCTGCTTCAGAAAGCACCAATTTCACAGACATCAATGGTGCAGAGCGAAAGCAACTAACGGGGGACTCATGTCAAAGGCACACTTAGGTATTTTTGGAGGAGAGGAATAATACTCCTTATTACAGCACCACCCAAGCCAACATGCAGAGCCGAGAGTGCCCGCTGCCCAAAGTGTTATGTGGGCAGGTACAACTCATGCCCCCTTGTTAATCACCCACTTTGAAGAAGTTTGACTTATATTGGTATTTTTAAAAAGAGTGTACTTTGTTCAATGTAACTATTGAAAACTCTTCAGAAACAAATGCTGAGCTCTTCCGTTATTATTTAAGGATAATCTGCAGAGATGGCTGAAAATTGCGTGTATTTGGACTGGCTGATTTTCTGCTTGGGTGCATCTTGAAGGAGAATTACCCTTCTCTCTCTAAATTGTCTGCAAAGCTCAAGGAATCAGTTCAGCTCTCCCTGTGGCCCTTGCTTTCCTGCTAGTTGCTGTGTTTTTGACAGGGGCCTGTTTCTAGTCCCACTGTGAATGTCCTGAAATTCAGAGAGATTCGAATCAATGCCATGATCTGAACAGATCCTCGCTGTTATGTTTAATTAACTTGGGACATTCTAGACTTTTTCTCCAAGCATTGACCTTCCTTTCTCCCATGGCTACTGTGAAGTCCTGCAGTGAACCTTCTTGTTATGACCTAATTTTTCTACAAACTGAGAGATGTAATTTGTACAGGTGCCAGATAAAGGGGACAGAAACTTGGAATTCTCCTGGTGCTCTCATTTAGCAGCCTGAGATTTGAAAAATTGATAGGGCAATTATCTTACTGTCTTTAGATTGTGATTTAATAATTAAAACATAATTAAAAGGATGTCATCACTTTATTTGACAAAACTGTGGCTTTTTCTGCGGGTCCACCCCAGAACTTGTGTCCTGCAGAGTTGAGACAGTGGAGCTGGGACTGATTCATCTTCTTGCTAGGGCAACCCACTCAATGTGCATTAAATTAAATATTTAAAATAAGTATTTAATTGGCAGATGAGCGAAATAAAAAATGAACAACTGCCTTGATGGAGTCAGCTGGCTTAAGCCGTTGTCCCATGAGAGACCTTGCATTTTAAACAATTAAATGTTAAGGAAAATACAAAGTACTTTATTTTAAAGTGGGAGGCTCTCCAAGACCTTTCTATTTTAGTGTGTTTTGAGGACCCCAAGCATGTGATACTGACATGATTTATTATTTGGCTGATTGCCTAACTAGCATGTCACAATTCAACCCAAGCGCTGCCTTTCAGTGAACAACAGCCCTTCTTGACATTCCCAACATTCCCTTGTCAAAATGATCATCTATGAAATTAATCTTTTTCATGCTACTTTTTTCCTCAACCTCCCTCCCAGTTTATTGGTAACTGGTAAAATCTCTGCCAGTCCACATAAAAGACAGCTTAAATAACTTGGTGTTACACTTCTGAGGTGCTCAAATAGCTTACAGATTTATTCTCTTGTGTTTTGTCTGGACAATTCCACTCCTTTCTGACGGCCCACCTTTGTTCAGATCAATGTGCTGATGAGGGTTTTCCACTGGGACTGCTAGAGATTTAACCATGGTTACTTCCATTTCCTACTGAAAGATCTAGATGAAAAGTTTACACACATTCAGCTTGCTTTTTCTAACAGGAAATAGGAACAGATTATCACGCAATGAAATGGAGTATTTCAATTTACGCTCCCTAGCGAAGGTGTTGCCAAAACTGCATAATACTCCAGTGCTTACGAGAAAACCCAGTTATGGACTGCCCTGGTAAGAGTACCTGGCAGCAGCACAGCTCAGCCCGTGTGTTTGCATAGTGCTGGTTACTACACACATCATTATAAACAGACCAAACTTTGCCCTCTTATCTGCACCTATGCCTCTCCTAGGAATGGGAAAGAACCTAATTTGTGCGCAGTATATGACCCATGGAGAACTACACACATCTGCGGAAGGCCGTTTTTCCACATAAAACCACTTTTCAGCAAAATGATTTAGCATGTGTTTAATTTTAATGATTTGGCTTAAGTGCCTTTTTGAGTGCTTTATCAAGCTACTATCAAGCTACTATCAAGCAGCAATCATCAGCTGCTTCATAAATATTGGATTAAAGTCTGTAAAGAGAACACATGTATCAGAAAGACCAAAAGGAAAGAACACTGCCAGACACTAAGCTTTCTTCTTTGTGGTGCACTATTGTGTTCTTTGTGATGAAGGACATTTTTCAATGATGCTGGAAATTGCAACAGCAATATTATTTTTGACAATAGAAAAGTGTAACAGGGACGGTAATTGTGGCAGCTTTCTGGACTTACACAGGGAAGCCTCCACAGAATTTAATGCTGTTAGAGAAAACCATGAAATAAAAACTATTTGCCCTAAAAGCTCATTAATATTGGTTGAAATTCAGCCATAGTTTTGGGTATGTGCTGAGAAGTCTGGGCTTTGAATTGGTGGGCATCTGACATGCCAGGATATTAGTAGAATAAATATTCACTAATGCATAGCAATAAATAGGTTGGATTTTTAAAAATATCACAACAGAAGCAGAGAATATAACAAAAACTTAGGGTTTTGAAAGTATTGACACATGTTAATATATTGGTTCATTACAACTTCAGATGGTTGTCTTCTCTCTCATAGTAGGGAAATTCCTCTGGCACAGTACTGACTACAGTAACTGCAACCAGTAGTATCCTGTTGATTTACATAGCCTTAGAATGTTGAATAGCTTTTATGGGATTAATTTCCAAAATACTGGGCCTCTGGGTTTGCTTCCTCTCAGAGCCCAGAATCTTCCTTGGTCCCCATGTCCCCTGCTTGGGTGTGGGATCTGTCTGGTAGCCTTTGAGATCTCAGCACTTGGATACTTTCAGCTCCAGGAGCAATTCTCCCAGATTTTTCAGTGAAATCTAGCATTTTCAAGCTACTCAACAAAATCTGAGCAAACACCCAGATTTGAAAAATATAGCACCAGGCTTTGATACTCTCCTTTGTGTGAGTTTTGAGTGATACATAACATAGTCCTAACAGTGATCGCTGACTCCATGTCCCCCGGGACCGTGATTTATCAGTTTCATAACCTCAACCACAATTCATATAATGTACCACAAAGATCCCTGAGCAGTGTTCAACATATTCATTTTCCTTTCATCCTCACAGCCCCCCCCCATTTGTTGTTCTTCCTTCCTATATCTAGAAGAAAAACCTTCTTGCAACCAACTGAAAATATGAAGTTTTAATGTCTAATTAATTAAGGGATAAAATTTATATATAATCTCTATAACCTGAGGTGATTTATAATACAAGCATGACAGGATGTTTTTTTTCTAGCACAGGGTCAGCTCAAACTCTTGCCCTTTCACACTGCCTCTTCACGTACACAAATGCAAAGCTTCACATGGTTTTGGGATTTTGAGGCCAGCAGTGCTGGCAGAACAGGGGTGCTGCAACCCACTCTGTACTGCCCTCCCACAGCCAGGATATTATGTCACCAGAGACTCATCTCAAAGCACTGACACAGCATATCTTCCTAGCAGAATGGATTTGTAGGTAGCTTTAGCTGCAGCAGCATTTTGTCAGTGCATCTGTTTCAAAGGCACTCAACAATACAGATCTGATCTCTAGTGCTGCTGTATAAAAACCAGATCTGATTTGGGAAACATTCTAAGCATTAACCCACCCTTTGTCTCATGTCACTAAGGTGTGCTGCTTGTGTGTTGGATCTAAAGGCTCAAGTAGCTACCAAACAGCACTGTTTACCATTACCAACAAACAGTAGTTCTGCATCAGAGTACAGGCTCAACTTTGTTTGCTTGAAATCCCCAGTACTGAAAATATTAAATGGAAGCTATTGCTTCCATATGTAGAAGTTGGAAAATACTAAAAGAGCTTTTCTTTCACTTTTCTTTCCTTTGAAAACTTAAAACCCAGGAGTAAAAAACAGGGCAACATCCAGTCCACTGTTACTACCATGAACTACACTTGTGTTCTTTGGTTTGTGTAACTGTGGGTACTTTGGTTCATAAAGACACACAGATATATGGATACGCAGTCTACAGCTTCCCTTGAGGTACGATTTCTCCCTCTGCATAATGTTAGGAGTGTAAAGAGAATGATTTAATTGCAAGAATAGCTTGAACATCCATTAAGAAAGTTTTCAGCATTTTGCTTTATTATTGCTCTCCTGAGTATCAAGATAAACATACAATATTTTGATAGATGCATTACAATTTGCTCCAACACAAGCTGATATAGCTACAGCTGGGAGCTTTAAATTGTCCACATTTCAGCTGTGACAGTTACACTTCATGTAAAATTAGTGCTATGTTTTATACTAATATCAACAAGTAGTAGCAGTTTAACAGCTAGAATTACATCATTGTCTCTGAAAGTATTGCCATAGTAGGACTATTCACATGGGTTCTGAACAACGACCAGGAGATAATCCTTATCTGCAAAAAGACGTAAAAATGTTTAGTTCAATATTTTATCTTATTTGCTGATAAATATCCTTTATTCATTATTCCTCTCCAACTTTTTATTTCTAAAACATAAAAGCAATAGCACTTATATGAAAAACACATTTAGAAAATGTAGGCACTTTGTACAAAAATCTGAGATTACAGATAAGAAAATAATCTGTCATATAGCTTAACTATGCCATATTAAAACTATTTTAGTAAGCAGTAGGTATGCTTTCAAGAAACTGTAAAAATATTTGAACAAGATGAAAAAAGTCACAGGATAAGCACCTGGAAGCTAGCACTTGTTATAATAAAAATACTTTTGACAGCTGCAGCCTTTCCTGCAGGTGCAGAGAAGTTCTTTCAGTTCACTACCTAGTTTATTCAGAATTAAGAACCCCATTTAAAAAAAGCAGAAAAGATTTGAATAGACTTCTACTGTGAATAAATTCTAAGACTGTCAGACTTCACCTACTAACTCTAAATGCCCAGGGAAGTTTTGGATACAATTCAGCTGGGCAGCTATTTAACATTATCTGTTTTAAATGACACATTTCTTGAGGGTTGTATTTGCTTTGGAGAGTTAGAAGCTGCACTCCTGCATTGTCACTTTCATGCAAAACCAACTTAATATAAATCACAGGTGGTTTATTTGCCACCTTCTATTATAGCAACATACAGTCAAGCTTTTGAACAACCAATCTCCCTGTTAACAAAAGAGCTTCACATTTTATACCACTTATTTTCAGGCCAACATGCTTTAATAGTTGCTAGTCAAACCGTCATCTCTGAAAAATAAGTGAAGGGCAAATGCAAAGTAAGAATCAAGTGCATCAGTTTAAATCAATGAGCAAAAACCATGATTTAAAAAATGCATTAGGCCTACACTCCAAAATAGAAACTAAACTAAAATTTTAATCTTGGTACCAGCTGATGACTAATGTTAACACTTAATTACAGTGCCAGATTTCTTTCACACATCCTGTTTTCATAGCAGCATTATAAATAATTCTAGCAAGGCATGGTAATGCATACCTAGTGCAGTACCTCTGCTCCACATTTGCTATGAAATCAGCATTAGAGGACTACCCCAGTAAAGGCTGGTCATCATTAACACTCACTCAAAGAGATCCCTGAAGCTTTCTCTCTGCTCTGCATACCCCCACTGGACACTTCAGTCACAGTCCTGCATACTGTTGGTCTCTCAGTCAGCTAGCGCACACAGCAGGATCTCTGCTCCACTCTGATTCCACTTCCACTTTGCCTTAGTCACCTTGTACTGGTAATTGAGCACAGCTTCACCATAGCTTACAGAATCACAGAACAGTTTGCGTTGGAAAGGACCTTAAAGTTCATTCAGTTCCAATCCCTGGCATGGACAGGAACACCTTCCATTAGACCAGGTTTCTCCAAGCCTCATCCAGCCTGGACTTGAACACTGCCAGGGACAGGGCAGCCACAGCTTCTCTAGGCAATCTGTGCCAGCGCCTCACCAACCTCACTGTAAAGAATTTCTTCCTTGTATTTAATCTAAATCTACTCTCTTTCAGTTTAAAGTTTCACCTGTTTCATCTGGCCTTGTTATCTATTTTACAGACACAACTAACAAATTAACATATATTTGTATTTATTGTTAGCGAGAAACAGATTACTATATTCCCATGGTTGCTTTAACGAAAATAATTGTATCACAGTTACTATGTTGGTGATAATACTGTGTATCTGTGACACAAATCCTATCTATGGCTAGCATGTCATAACGTACTAAGTAAAAAACATTTTTTAAGAGAAAAAAAGATTATTTTGTGCATTTGTTTTGAGCTAAAATATATTTCCTGCCTTTAATAATATATATAGACACACTCTGCTTGATATATATTTATTTGTCCAGTTTTGCTTTGTGCAAACCCACAGAAACCAGAACATTAATCAGACCTAGACTTGCTTTGTTGTTTCTGAGCTTGAATAATATGAACTCTGCACATTAAAATCTTAACACATCTGGGTACATGGTGAATATATGGTTATGTTTTCATACATTTATTTTCAAAAATAGAAATTTTCTACAGTAGCCTTTTTTGTAAAGGAAAAACCCCAAACTTGAAAAGATACAATTCTATTGTTATTTTAATAGAAATATACCTGGAGCTACCATAATTTCATGTTTCTTCGATCTGATCCTAAGAAAGGTTAGATCATTCTGAGGGTCAATGTCTCGTACTGTGCTCCTAGCTTTCATGATGAGCTGCTGAAGAAGAGCTGCATACTGGACTGTTGTAGAGTTATCAAGAGTTGTTCTAACTGGAATTCCTGCAAACAAATAATTATCTAATAATCATTCACTTTAATTGTATAGTCTTCATACACAGCAGATCATAAGAGGAAAAAGAAGGATTTCATAATGTTTTCTGTTTTGTAGCAGAAAGGAGTTATGTTGATTTCAGGTATCTATATACTTTAAAAAGTATCATTTATATTAATAACTGGCAATTAAACATTGAGTTGTCCTGTGGAACTTTGGAAAGAGCCTAATTGCTGTTTACGGCTCTTAAATACCTACCAAGTTCCATTCTGTAGCATTTAACCACTTATGGTGCCTCATCAGTTTAAACAGTCACCAAGTTTGTATCTTGGCTACAAGAATCCAGCCCATACTTTAACTGTAGTATTTGGCATGTGCAGCAGTAGAAATTACACATTCCCAGTGAAAAACCAAAAGGAATCAAAGGGCAGATGTGGGATGTTTGCATTTGGCAAGCAAACTCACCCTTGGAACAACCCCTTGCAATTAGCAGCAAAATATTGACAATTGGTAGTACACAGTGTCCTGATCCCAACTTCTAAAAATATGACCACATAAGTCAAGATTAATTTTTAATGATTTAATGAATTGTTGATTATATGATTTGTCAAATAATGCTTTTCATATTAATAGGCTACCAGGTGAAACTAAAAGCAGGGTTCACTCTAACCACAGAAGTGTCAAACTGTTTAGCTTTAATAAGCATGTTCCACTAATAAAAAATTTATTTGACCTACTAGCAAAGACAATAGATTACAAGCTGGCAAGGTGGTTTTCTCTTTGCATACATTTATACTGTGCCTTCCAGGTGGACAGGATAACAATACAAAAACAGAGTAATATGACTTGAGCTGATGAGTTTGATTATGAATGAAGAATCAACATGTAAAACCAGTGAATGCCACATGAAGCATGAGTCAAAGCAGTAAAAGAAATAACAGAACCCCCTCAGATATTAGACTACTGCATAATTTTCCTAAAAAAGTGTTATTTGACTCACTTGAAGTCTGTGCTGTCACTTGAGAAATACTTTATAGCTCATAGGACATAGGATGTGAAGCGTAGGGAAGAATACAGAATGACCCACTAGACCCTTTCTGTCCAATGTTTATTACACAGATTATAACTGATGTTTTAATGGAAACAACCAGGTGTTTCCAAGCACTGCATTAGCATAGGAATACGCATATAATCACATCATTAAAGAGTAAGTCACTTAAAAGCAGTAATGAATTAGTGTCAGGTTTATATGACCTTATACCTAGATGATCGCTTCAACAAATACAGCACTTTTAACGAAACTGGTAAATGTTAAATGATCTTCCAAGGTCTAATAATAACATGCAAATGCGTGGACACTGGTGACATCCTAGATTAAAACTCAGCTATGACTGCTTTAGGACAAATTCTCTTTGCCTCTGCCTCCCAATTACAGAAAGGCAAATAAATCCTTCATTAGAAACACTGCAGTGTGATCTTTCTCAGCTGTGAAGGATAGCAACAGTCAGTGAGATTTTCCAAATAAACAAGGTACACTTAGCATAGTGTTTCAATGAACAAATCAACTTTAAGCATTAAAGTAAGTGATAGGCAATGTTTGTATCAGGAAGCTTTAACTTGCTATTTCACCTGCATACTCTTATACCTAAATGTACCTACACTACTATAAAATCTTAGTGAAGGACAACCATTTATGTTAGTGAAAAGAGAGTTTCATCTTTTTAGATGAAATACATTCCTATGGAGAACAGTCTCTGTTGTATTCACAACTGGCAATGAAACATATCTAAATGATAAACTAATCCCCAAAAACCTGCACTAGTTTTGTCCACCAGCTTCAGCCTGGCCACATGTTCTACAAGTTTGTGAGGATGAGGAAGTCTGAACAGGACCCAGGGAAATTTACCTTGCTGTGAACAGTCTCAATTGCAAAAAAGGGAGGTGGAATTATCTCGCACTTTAGTAAATCAAAACCTGAGACAGATGTAATCCAAAGCAGTCTTTTAAAAAGTATGGTATCATCCTAACTCTGCAGAGCTCTATCTGAGGTAATGATGCACAGCAGTAGTACACCTGATTGGGAAAGCATATTAGACCAAGATTGTGCCAAGAATTCTATTGTTCCAAGTAGCAGAACATAAAAAAACTGGGTTACTTTTCTATTTGATTCCAGATATATAAGAAATATATCAGTCTGCAAGCTCAAAAAGGATAATTTGTGGTATCCAAACGCTTGATTTTGTTCACTTTTCATTTGCAGCTTAGTCCAAGTGCTCATTGGATCAAGTCACACTCTATTTACCAAAACAATACAGAAATGGCTGAAGCAGTACTTGTTCTGCAGCCAGGCTGCATTTCAGCTTAGCTAACAGCCATATCTAGACATGAGCACGTGCAGGCACAAAGCAGCTTTTCAGTTCCTATTTGCCAGGCTATGCGCTTCTCTCTTGACCTGCATCATCTATTATGTGAACAAAGGCACACAAATTAAATTGTCCACATTTTCTAAACACTAAACAACACTCAGGCTTTCTTAGTTTTCTTGCCTGCCGTTGCTAAACAGCTGCTAGTGCCATAGTTTTGGGGACACAGGAGACTGTAAAAGTGAAGGAGGTCAGCTAAATTATAGGTGAGATCACTTGAGTCTTTTTGGTAAGGGAATGGTCAAAACACATTAACCTGGGAAGCTTAGCTCCTGAAAACTGGATTCTGTGCAAGCTTTTGGCTTGCATCCTTCACAATCACAGTCAAAGCTGGCCTGACATGAAACTTGCTCTTCCACCTATGACAACACACAATAATACAATGTAAAGAGCAATTTAAAGAAATTTTGAATATTTAGCAGGGCCAAGGAATGGCCCCAGAATAGGAAACCAACTTTGTTCAGTAGAAACTTTTCTCCTGATGTTTTTGTTCTGTTGTAACTTTTCAGAAGAGAGGGGCAGTGAATTTTCTTGTTTATACAAAGAATTTTGGACTAAACACCTGCAAAAGCAACAGCTTAGTGCCATGCATTCTCCCTTTCTGCAACCTACCAAGAGACACCCAAGATGTGGTTCTGAAAAAGGAAGTATAGTTTAGTTAAACAAGTGGAGTAACTAACAACATGGGACCTCTTAAGATTATGATACTTCTAGCTATTTCTTTAGAGAAAACTTAAGTCAAGGCTTTGCTGTCCATTAACTCAAATGAAAAACTACATCATATGGAGAGGTTGAAGAAACGGCCACCAACCAAACGTTCGTGTCTTGAAGTGAAACATGCATTCTTCAAAGTCACACCACCTTCAGGAAACATCGCAAGTGGGCTGCATTAACACCTCATAATCCGCAATTTTGTGCTTTGGAGTTACTATGCTCGCTACCACTACCAGCAGTAACTACTGCTTGTTACTTGGAGAAAGCAGATGGCGTTTTACCTTCGGCGTTTATCACAATAGTCGCGATAACACCTTTGTGGGATTGAATCCTCTTTAGAGTTTCCTCCACTTCAGCCTGCGAGGAGAGAGAACAACACAGGATACCACCGCATCTCCGACCGGCGGCGTGCGCGACCCCTGTGAGGAGGCCGCGGGACCGCCGTGCCCCACAGTAAGCCCCAGGGCTCAGCCCGCCGTCACCCCATTCCCCAGCCATTCGCTGGGGCGCTGGGCGAGAGCAGCGCCATTACCATGGCCTCGCCACCGCCGCGCCGGCGTTGCTATGGAGCGGCGGAAGTGACGCTACGGAGCGGTGCTGCCCGGGCGGGGCCGTCGGAGGGAGGCAGGGCGCGCCGTGCGGCCCGCGGCGCACCTGTCTCATAGCATAGGGGCCGAGCGGGGCCAGGCGGAGGCGTTAATGGAGGCCAGAGGCCGTGAGGGGAGGTCTCAGGCGAGGGTTTATTAAGCACGTTCAGGGCCTTGCGGTTGTTAATGTGGATTTTGGTTGTGTAGTGCCTGGGCTGTGTTGACGGACTCTGGTTGGGCAGTGAGGTGGGACTAATGCAGGTTGCTTTAATTCTTGGTGTAGATGGGTTTTTACTTAGCTTACTTTAAAGATGAGCCTGATAGTAACTAAATGTCAGGGATACTAAGTTATTGTTATTAGAAATAACATTTTTTCTTTTTCCTATGTGTAAGCGTTGGCCTTGTCCATGTTCTGTTTTCCCTCAAAGGTTGCATACTATGTGGGTGTGTGGAGCTGCTTGTTCATCAGTAGATGTTTTTGAGTCTAGGTGTACTGTGGTAACTATGTATTGATATGTAAAACACCTCTGCAAGAAATGCTGCTGCTATAGTTTACAAGACTTAAAATTGCAATAGGCCACTTTTATAATACTGCAGTGTAAATAAGTTACACATGTATTTCTGTTCCCCTTTACTAAAGTAGTAGAGGTATAGATTTAACATGCAAGATACTTGAAGAGCCATCGTTCTCTATGCACATGGTAAATACTGCTGATGTGTTCAAAAGGCTCTTATGTGTGTTTTCAAGAGAAAGAGGCTAGTTTTACTCAGTTTTATGTGTTGTCTGTGAAGCTTTTTGGGCACCTTGCCACTTCTAGCTGCTTACCTCAAAGAGTAGTCAACTTTACAGTTTGATGTTTTGGGAAGCCACCTCTCACCCTATTTTTTTAAACAGAATGGTCTTAAAAACAAATTAACAATCTGGTTATTAATCTGTAACCATTTAAAGATGTCCTGGGTTCAGTAGCAGTAGTCAGTTCTTCTCCTTCTTAGTAGCTTTTGCAGCACTGTGTTTTTGACTTTTGGCTTGGGAATGGAGCTGATAACAGCGATGTTTAGACTGACCAAGGACTTTGTGAGTCTCATGCTCTGCCAGGGAGGAGGAGAAGCCAGGAGGAAGCAGGGACAGGACACCTGACCCAAACTAGCCAAAGAGGTATTCCATACCACAGCATGTCATGCCCAGGATGTAGAAGGGAGAGTCCCCGGAAGGGCTGGATCATGGCAGGGTGGGGGTGAGGTACCGGTTGGTGAGCGGTTGTATTCTCTTGCTTGTTATTTCCTTTATCATTATTACTATTAGTGGTAGCAGTAGTGATTTGTGTTATACCTTAGTTATTAAACTGTTCTTATCTCAACCCGTGGGAGCTGCATTCTTTTGATTCTCCTCCCCGTCCCTCCAGGAGTGGGGGGAGGAAAGGTGGGGGGGAAGTAGACTGCGTGGTTCTGATTTACAGCCTGGGCTTAAACCACGACAAAAGATCAAATTGTGTTTGAAAGTTCCAACAGTATCAGCACATAATTTAATGCAGTTATGGCCCCATGTTGCAGAGCAAATAACATCAGTGTATGGGATTGCCCTATCGCAACAATATTATTCTAGGCATTTATTAAGTTTCAGGCTGGCAGGGGCAGCATAGATCAGAGGTGCTGAAGTTGCTGTGTATTCAGGTAAGTGTATAACAGAATTGCAAATCTGGTTGATGAAGGAAAGGAGAAATTATCAGAAATACCAGTATTTATATTCTAAAAGCTGCTATTAGGAGTTAACCCAGTACCCTACAACATGCTGTAGAAGGCAATCAAGAACACTGTGCGTGTAGCTGATACTGGGCCATGTAAGTCACAGTTTCAGCTGTGTGAGTTTTCACTTGAGAACAGTTTAGCCAGCCCTGCAATTTGCCTTGATAGGACCTATGCCGGTTTGCCACATTGAGATGTGTGGTGTTCTGGTTTTTTTTTGGAAATGAGGTATCTTTACATATTTGTTTTCATTTTATTTGAAAAATTGGAAGCATTGGTGTGTGATTACTGAATCTGACTGGAACATCTGCTGAGCAATTTTGTTATAATACAGTCAGTAGGTGCTCTTAAATGAAAACTTATAGATTACACAATATAAACTGGGTCCTACTGTTGGTGTTGGTCACAGGAGTGATCCTTGCTATTACAGTCCAATTGAAGTCAGCACACTGTAGGATAACATACTGTAAAGGATAGTGGTGATCTTACCCCCAGTAACTGGACTGGCAATTGCAGGGATTTAGAAAAATGAAAAGGAGGTATTTTTCTACTCTGCTGCCATATTGCTCTTTTTTAATTTCCAAGACTTCTTTCAAGACCATTGTTTTCCCACATGGATGCAAGATGCTTACATGTCTTTTTAAAACCAATAAAAATACCAGCTCAGCTTTGCAAAAACACTGAGCTGGAGACAAAATGACAGATAGCATGATGCAGGATTATTCTTGGAAGCATTATTTATGCTCAGCATGAAAGACTGAAACATGCAGACTTTTACAGACACTCAGGCTTTGTCTCAGATTTAGACACATAACAACAAATGAAAATACTTTCTTTGCTACTTGAAATTTAACTGAGAATTCAGATTCCAAGCAACAGAATTATTATTTTGATATGCAGTAGTGAATGCAGTGTTAGGAACACAGTGATTCTGCTTGAGAACCAGAAACCCCTCATAGTCTAGGACTGGGATCTATCAAATGCTTATCTGTGTGAATAAGTTTAAGTATTTGCTAATAAAAGTAGCCAGTGATGCTTAAACTTAAGTGCTTGCACTTGTAGTCTGGTGTTTGTGCTAATTTGTGCATTTGTAGTTAAGACAGGAAAAAGAAAATCAGCTGAAAGATGAAAAAATATTTAACTGTTCTTTCCTCCTCGTCCCCCATATTTGACAGAAGATGTAATTCTCCACATGAAAGCTAGGAGGAGGATTTTGCTGGTAAGTACATGAGAATTTTATACTTTCTTTGCTGCTTGAACCCAGAGACCAGGAAGAGGTAGGTAAGGAGGGAGTAAGGCACACTGAGGGACTTAAGCTATACTGAAGTGCTGTAAACAGTCTTGATTTGCTGCCAGCCATCATGAAATAGCATAAATCATTCTATACAGGAAGAAATTTGCTTTTTATAACCAATGATCTTGATTGCAAGTAACTGTAAAGGTCTGCCAGCTATTACAGTAACTCCGTTGCCCGTGTGGTGGGAGAGCTCAAGAAGTTTTAGTTTTGTTGGCCTATAAAGTGGAATGAACTCATCCATGACCAATATTGTTGCTGGTGATGATGGTACCATTGGTTGTTTCAGTTTAATCCTCTCTGCCAAGCATTCTCCAAGGAAATTTTGTAGAAGCAGATAAAGTGGTATAATAGCTTGAAGCCCATTCTTAGCACACAGTCCATATGAGTATCTAAAAATAAATGTGGTATTACATGATCATTTTGACATGATACTGACAGAAAGAGAAATATGAATTGTGTTCAGGTGTGAAAAAGTTTGAATATTTAGTGGGGATGTGTCAATATATATCATGCTTCTGGGCAGTCACATATCAACCAATGAACGGGAGCTAGAGTTTGGATCTCCTTCCCAAAACCTCTGTGGAGCAATTACACTGTGAATGTTCTCAATTAATTCTCTGTTTTTCAGTCTCTGAGAAGCTGGCTTAGTTTTGTAGAAGCAACAAGAAGGTTGAATTTTGCTATCCTCAGAAGGCTTCAGGAGCAAAAGTGTTATTTTGTGGCAGCAGCAAGGGAAAGTTATGGGAGAGAGTGTGCTAAGCTGAAAGTAGTCAAGAGTGAGGTTTGGGGTGTCTGTGGATGGAAAAATAATCCACAAGGCTTCAGGGCTGTATATTTCCTTTTCCCCTTCTTTTAATAGTTCTGCAGTAAGCAATCAGTTGTTGTCTGTATCTCCTTATATCTGTGAAATATAATAAACCCCCTAATCACTATTGTTCAATTGAAAACCTCTTCCCTTTCCCCTGATTAAAATTTAAGTTTGATTTTATTAAAAACTTTTAAAAGGTGAAAATAGAGGAAAACAGAGTAAAGTTAGTTGTCCTCTGCATGTTATGAACAAAACTGCAGGGAAGGTCCTGCCTTCCTCCGCCTAAAAAGGGATCATAGCAACCATGTCACCTAGAGTGAATGAGATCAAGATCTTTCCCCATCTGTCTGTTGATAAAGTTTTATTCATATCTTTTTACCTTCTTGAATCCAAATATATTAAGTTGGGAAAGTATTTAAAAAAACCTGTAAGTCATATAGGCATGTATGAAGCAATTTTATTCTGTAGATAAATATTAGAATGAAAAGTCACTCAAAGTATTTTTTTGTGTAAAGATTTTTTTTTAACAGCATTTGAGAGCAAATTTTTTTTTTTTTTTTTTCCCATTGTGTGAGGAATTTCTAGCTCGAATCCTCTAGATGGTGCTACAGCACAGGGAAATGAACTCGCTGCTAGGTTTCGTCTTGCTTGTTAAAACGCCAGTTAAGTTACGTATCGTACTAAAGGATTAATGACTTCAGTTACAATACTACTTACAGGTTTATGCAAGGAGGAATCCGCATAGATGGATTAGCTATCCTCAACTAAGTAAGAATAGAACTTCTTTTATAGATACAGAAATCTTGCAGAGACCTTGTCTTTGTGGTCAAATTATCCCCTCATCTCTTGAAACCATACCTTGAGTGCTGACAAGGGCAGAGGTGGCCAACTGTAGCCTGTGGTGCTGATTAAGTGACAGCAATGAGCCTCTTAAACTCCCAGCAGATGTTGCTGCTTTTGTATGCTAATGGGAACTTCACAAACCATTTTCTCTTCCTTCTGAGAGCAGATGTAAGTACATGAAAATTGCTTTCTTATATCAAGAGCAAATTGATAATAACCTTGGTTCAGTTGGAAGGCAGAAGCTGTAGAGGCACTTTATTTGTTAACTGCAGAAAGCTTATGCAGAACTTCCTCAAAATTAATTTTTTATATTCTGCTAACTTTTCTTGTACTGAGGTAGTTAAGCAAAATCTGAATTGTGAGCACATTGCTGCCTGAGCTTTTAAACCATCCACTCAGAGGCTTTCAGACTGGCATGTGGATCTGCTCCAGTACATTTACCTTATCACCTTGAAGGTAGATACTCCCTTGCTGCCCTGGTTATTTCAGTGGGTTAAGTTTAGTCAGAACAGGCATGTCAGCTTATCAGCAGTATTCCTAAGCTTTTGATGACCTTTGTGTGGTCTGCTGTGAATATACAATAGAAAGTGTTGTGCGTCGCAAAGGAGGATGCTGTGCCATATATGCTGATATTCCACAGGCCTGTCCGGTAGGAAATGCCCACTGACACAGTAAAAGTTTAGAGAATGACTCTACTGACAGCTGAATCATATTGAAGTTAGCACTCTTGCTGACAGTGAGGGCTGTGTTTCTGGTTAACTTGTACAGAAACACTGGGCTCCAGAACTGTGAAAACAGAGGGGCATAATCCAGGAAGGATTGTTATCCAGGACTGCTATCCAGTCTCTGTTATAACTGAGCCTTATATTTAGCTCAAGGGTATAGACTATGTCCTGTGTGTCCTTTGTAAGAACAAGAAAGAACTTGCCCATCCTTCTAAGACATTTGTCCATAAAAGGTGTTTTCAGACAATAATAAAGGAGTAGACCGAGCCATTGAACTGTATTTTAAAGCTTCATTTCACCTGGATAATTCCATCCTTTCTGATGTAAGTTGACACCTTGCATTTTAGATTCTTTGTGAGGCTGGACTGCATTTGGTCACCTTTTCTTTGGACAAGAACTATATTTGCCATTACTTGAGTGTTCTGGGTGATCTTTGAAAGTCTCAATTAAACTACCGGCCAGAAATGCAATGTGTATTTTGATGATGCAATCTTATGTATTATTTCATCTCAGTTGGGTCCAGAAGAGTTCCAAAATATCATAGTCAGCCTTGGCAAACCAAAGAAATATGAAAACATCTCACTAAGTATACACACGATTAAACATTGTGAGATTTCTCCAGCACTATTGCTACCAGCTCATTTAACAGGGTAAGAGGTAACTGCTTGGAGCAATTTTGCTGTTAGTTTTTCATAAAGGCTTTCTTTCAATGTATGCAAAGTTTACAGACTTAATTATGAGAGTGACTGGGACCACTGTTCATAGAACAATGATGAGAAAAGTAGTTACAACAGAAGTAATTATGAGGCAGACTAAATTTAAATTTGTTACTTTGGAAAAATCAGAATTCCTGGTTTTAAAGAAAAACAAATGCAATTGCAGATTTTTTTTTACATCAGTTATTGCTTGGAAAACTTCTGTGTTTATACATGACACTAACACTTTCTCAGCAAGAGATTGGTGTAACCAGTAACTCCTAGGCTGGATTGCCTGAAAGCCAAGAGAAGGCAGAGACACGTGTTCTGAAATTCACATCTGTGACTTGTCTTACATAACTCAAATTGCTTGTAAACTTTCTGTCCATTATGAAAACTGGGATTCTTTTTGTAGTTATTATAATAACCAAAATTAGTGTAACTAGAGACTTGTTTTGGTATTGATGTTAATCTTGCATTGTTTTTTTAACTTCTCTTTTTAGGCATCTTAATGTGGTGGGTCTGGGTCCAAAACCAGAAATAAATTCAGTAGTAAACCAGAAGGCTTTTAGAGGTGGTATGTGGCTGCTGCAAAACTTGTTGGGATGAGTAAGGATTTGCACTAGATCAAGTTGTTTTGTAACCAAGCATTGCAGCCTCACCAGCTGTGTTCTTCCTGGATGTGTCACTGTGACTTAGTAAACTTTTAAATGCTTTAGTCACCTTTACCAGGAAACTAACCAGAAAAAGGTGTTAAATTCAGTATTTCTACAACTAGAAAGCTTAGAAAAATGCCAGCAGAATGATAGCTGTAAAGGCAACCTGAAGTGGCGTCAAAGCAGCATCCTGTGACAAATATCTGTAGTGCTCTTGGAACTGGCATGCTCACAAGTAAATGTAGAGGTATTACTGACATTGTTAGAGTGGAACCAGAAACCACAGTGAAATACTGTATGCTGTCTTTCATGTGGAGTAAGTGTTTCTGTGAGGTTGTACATGTAAATTGAAAAATAGCCACTGGCACATGGTTTCCAAGTAATCAATGTTTAAACACGGGTAGGGGCTTTCTAAACACAACGTGCATTGCACCATCAGTCATGACTCTTAGGATTTTGCGTTCTCTTTCAAGTGGACACTCCAGTGCATCATCATAGCAGTGATCTGTGATGTCAGGGTAGGAGCTGTTGCCAGTGGCCAAAATGTTGAAGGCACTTTTCAGTCTAATCCAGCTCCTTTCCCTCTGCCTTGTGTATCTTATATTTTATCAAAATAGAATACCCCATTTCTTGAACATAAATTTTCACAGCAGCTTACTGAGTAGGGGAGGTTATGTTGGTTTGGGAAGATCTCATCACCTTTAGAAACTGACCTTTCAGAAGGTCCCAAGTGTCAGAATGCCTGAATAGATCACAGGCAGGATAGTATGTCCCAGTATCCTCTTGAGCTCAGGGGAAGTGAAATGGGAAACTGAAGTGCCAGAAGGTGCTGATATCCTTCCTTTTATACTAACATCTTTCCTGGATTTTATGTAATATCCAGGTTCAACTCTATATTTGAGGCGGTTTTCCCATCTTCTTAGCAGTTGTTTTAAAGCTTTATTGTCCTCTATGTTTTGTGTGGCCTTTTCCCAGTCTCTCATTTTGTTGCTGTTTTGCTTTGACCCATTAAATATTTAAGATTTTTTAGGGAGGGTTTGCACATGAATGAAAATTCAAAAAACTGTTGCCAGCTTCCTTATGTGCAGCAGCTATTATAAGTAAATAAGTTCAGTAGTGATTCGTTGTTAAACTGTTATCACAATTTGTGGTAGTACAGACTGCTGGTATTTACAGAGAATCAGGATGTGATTCTCTTGATCGAAGAAATGATCTCTACTGTGGTACGAGTCTGTTGTTTGACGGCATTTGTCAGTGTCTTCTTCCTCCTCTCTGACAAGCGAATCTGAGCCTTTTCAGTCTGCACAGCCCAAGGGTTTATACTGAATAAACCCTGCTTGGAGACTGTCATGTCAATATAATAAACAGCTTTGGTTCTAGACTTAAAATCCTTTTTAAAAAGAATGCCAGTGATAGTTACCAAACAAATGTTAAAAGGATACCTGAGAGAATCTTCCTTTCACATTCAAATTCCAATAAGGTTTTATTTCTGATGCCATATTAAGTTCACTGGAAAAAAGTGAAATTTTGGTATCAGCATACTCACTGTGCAGGTAGGATGTAATTCAAGCAACTAGCTATTAGTCAGCACTAGAATAGTTTTTAAAGGATAGAAATGAAAAAAAAGAAATATAGTTCTTAAGTTGTATCAGATCGTATAATTTTCTTTAGAAAGTCAGCTTTTAAGTCTTACTGCTGGCAAGCTGTTATTCTAATGTTTATTTTGATCTTCTCCTGTGTCTTAATCCAGGGAACTTTCCTTGCTTTTCAGTGCCAGTCTTACGATGGTTCAGCTGTGCTTACTGTCTGTAATTTTGAATGAGGGAGAGAATGGGAATTGGCTTCAAGGGCTGCTGGGAGAATGTTAGAATATCATGTCAGCTGTTGACCCTGGGATGTTCTTTGCTGGCTGCCCACTTCAGCCAGCTGCAATGTCTTTGATGCTATACACTAAGTGTGTCTTATATGACCTCACCTTCTTGTGAGGTTTCTTCTCCCTCTGCTTACGGTGATGCAGCCGTCATTGTCCCTGGCAGCATACTGAGAAATGTGACAACAGCAAGTCCCTTAGCTGCTGAGTTGATGCTGATTAGGAATGATGTTTAAATAGCACTTACTGGTCAAGCAATATTGACATAAGGTGGAGCCATGAGAAGGTGATCCTAACTCCCATGCCTGAAGAAGGTAAGCAAGCAGGTGAGGTTGTGGTTTGGCCTCCAGGTGCTGGGTGAGTGCTAGCAGTCAGTCTTTTCCTTATGATCCCTTCATGTGCACATTTATGCACTCTGCCCTGCTGATCAAAGTTTTTCCTGTTGTGTAATTTCTAAGCTGAGTTTCTGTACCTTACCCATCTCATCCTGGGTTGCACTTAGTCCTGGTAATTTTTCTGTGACACAACCAGCACCACACCTCTCCTGCTTTCAGTGCACTTGACCGCTTGACTGATAACACAGTGCAGTTAGAACAGATACATGGTTCTGAGAAAGACTAATACTTTGAAGAATGTCCTCAACACTTTTTTACTGGAAATTTTACAGTTTTTGGAAAAGAACTAAGTCATACAGTGGTTCTTGCAGTTGGGTGAAGTGCTTTAATGTGGTATTAGAAAGGGAACCTTTTAAGATGGTTGCTATTTTAATGTTCATCTTTGATTAAATCTAAACTAAAAGATACTTTTGACCAATCAGTGACACCAAAACTATGCAGCTCTATTTCTGGCCTAGCTCTGGGCTAGAATGAACACTACATTAAGGCATATTTATCTTAAACTTTGGCCACATGCTAGCTTTTCTAGAAAGCATACTCAAGAAATCAAATTGTAAACTCTTCATAAGCATCTAGATGGCTGACCACTCTTTGGCAAAGATAAAAGCTTTGGTGTAAGCCTGGGCTTTTCTGTGCCTTTTAAATCCCAGCTGGGCCTTAGTGGTCTTTAACAAAGAGTCAACAAATGCTACAGATTTTAGCCAATCTAGTACAGATCCTTCACTGCGCCATTGTTTGGAACTTCAAAATCTGCTAGGAAAAGCTGTGAGAATTGACTTGGCAGATTTAGTACAACCCTCCTTGGAGACATCCAAGGCCAGGCTGGGTGTGGTTCTGAACAACCTGATCTGTTGAAGATGGCCCTGCTTGTTGCAGGGGGTTGGACTAGATGAACTTTGAAGGTCACTTCCGACTCAAACTATTCTATGATTCTGATTCTATGAACTGCTGCCACTTGTAGGGCTTTTTCCTGCTCAGATTTTAGAGAACAGCATTTTTTAGGGGCTACTCAACATATACTTCTGACTTGAAACAGATTTTATACTTTCCTTGGGGCTTGATGGTGTACAGAGCAAATGGGGATGGCCACTTGAGGCAGTCAAGTCATGTAGTACCTGTGATGCTGAAATCCCTGTCTCCTTTCTTTGCACTGTCTTGATTCTCCTCCTATTGAAATCAATGGCAGCATTACAATTTTAGTGGGAATACATCTGTGTTATGAGAGCTGGTGCAAGTTACTTTTCCAGGAAAATAGCAAATTGGTATTAATAGTTACAATGCTTGAAGAGGGCTGGATATGATGGAGTGAAAATGAACCGAAGACAGGCACTATATGCTAACACATGCAGCAAGTTCTTTGGTTAGTATATGATCCTGAAATCTGCCTTTATTTTGAAGGCTAGATGGAGGAATATCAGCATTTCCATAGTGGATCAGAGCTGTGAGTATTCTAAACCAGCATCTTGTTTGACAATATTCATTATATTGTGTTTTTACAGTCAGGTGAAAGGACATTTTGCTATATAAATGTTAGAAAGTATCATTTTTCAGTGCTAAAAGTTCACCTCATGTTGGGGATCTTTAGTTCCTTAACCTCACAGAGAGCCAGAAGGTCTTGGCCTGTTAATGATGTGTTGTGTGATCTTGAGCAAACCAGTTCCTTGTGTCTCTGCTTCTCTTCCCACTCTCCTTTGTCAGTTTCCCAGAGCACAGGCTTTCTGCTGTGCTTGCTCAGTGTCTAATACAACAGGGCCCTGATCTCTGCTGGGGCCTCTAAATACTACCACTGTATAAAATAAAAATAATCCTCCTCACAAATAGGGGTGCAGACTGGGAATTTCAAAAGGATGGAAGAATGAGTTAGTTTTCATGGACTCCTTTAAAAATCAAAGCTTTATGCTTGGAGGTTTATGGCAATTTTGAGACCAGTGCTGTTGCTGTTGGTTTCAGTGATGCAGGACAGCAGAACAGATTCCAGAAATCTTCCATTGTATCTGTGTACTCTTTTAGATATCACAAGAGAGACTTTTAGGGCAACAGATTGAAGTTCAGATAAGATTACATGTTATAATTACCAGTGGGATTTATTTGTCTTTATTTATTTATTTATTCTTTAAGCACTGAGTGGAAAAATGCATGTGGATCCCTTAAGAAAAAGGAAGTGTGTGCATTTTTCTACTCTAAGCCAAATTAAGAATAAGATGACATGTAAGCATAGATGGGCAAAAAGATAAATGAAGTTATTTATCAAAATAAATATTCAGATTTTCCCTGTACCTAATATGGGTATTTGGAATAAAGTTATAGAATGACTGTAAAGTTTGGATTTCTTCAATGTTTTTAGCTGTAAATATAGACTAAATAAAACTGATAGTTTTAATTAAATTTGAATTGCCTGTGATATTACACCACTTTAAAGGCCACTGAAGACGCTCAAGTTGCATTTAAAATCTAGTATTATAATTAGTAATATCTATATTTATTATCGTGGTAATTGCACTTTAATGAATGTGCTTACTACTAAACAAAGCTACAAAATCTAACAGCTCCAAAGAGCATGTTGATTTCAGCTGCACTTTATTCCCTTGGTCATCCACTTAGGTGATCTTGGATTCTAGAACTAAGCTTTAAAAGCTAATGAGGAGGAAGTGTGAAAATTAAGAGACAAAATATTAAATATTTTCCTTGAAACTGAGTAACCGTTTGCAAAGAGAGTCTTCTGGTTGTGTCTGGCCCCCCTTCCCCTCCCCCCCCCCCCCAGTGTCTATGGTGCTGCTATAATTTCCATGCTAACCAGTGTATCTTTCAGACTTTAATGTGCTCTTCACATGGTGTCCCAGGAAGTGGAAAGCCATAGTTACAGTTTAAATCAGGAATTCTTAGGTGCAGTACCACCTTTCCTTGTGTTGGTCTTAACTGTCTGACTTCTCAGCCCTGTGGAAACAAAATACAGGAGATGGTGGGTGTATACTGTCATGTAATCTGAGCTAATACTAGTGCAAAATAGGGTACAATTTACTACTAATGTTATTCTTGCCACCCCAGACACCTTTATTGTGAGGCTTTTGTGCCTAAACAAAATTTGTTTAGGATCTCCCTGTGTTCAAGAGGCTCTGTCAATGTTGGCTTGCACCCCTTGTGCTTACTTTCATTGCTTGGGCCTCACTTAGGATTTTCAGGATGCACTTATTCATCTGGGAAAGGGTGGGCTTTGTCTTGCTTTCTGTATTGTTGACTTCTCCATATTACCTTCCTTTTAAGTGAGGCAGGCTAAGTGTAAGGGAGTGGCAAAAGGCTGTATTTTACTGAATTGAGCCATGAAGGCCAGCTTTTCTGTGGGAATATTAAATTGGCTGTGGTCCCCTAGTTGAGATAGAATTCCTGTATTAGTTCTCTGGGCTACCTGACTGTTCCAGAGGAAGAACACTGTCTCAAATATGAAGCTGAGAAGCATTTCAGCTTTCCTTGCTATTGGAGAGGCTATTGGTGTAATTTGGTTCCTAGTTAAACTGCATCAACATCCTCCGGTTGTCCTAAGAACTGCCTCACTTCTCACAGTTTCATGCTGTCCTCTTGTTCCAGGTGTGTTTTGTAAGTGCAAAACACACTCTAACAGTGTCTCACAAGTGCTTTCCCTGGAGACTCCCTGCAGTTGTAATCACTTCAGGATTCTCTTATGCTACTTTGACCATACTGTGCTCTGTAAAGAGGCTGAGACTGGGGGAGAGAATCTAACTGAAGGTTTTGGAGTAATTTCTGCAGAACCGTATTGATTTCTTCTCTATTAAATTCATTGAGTTTTTCCCATAAGGGCTTTTTAATTTAACTGTTGCTAAAAAATGCTGCACAAATTACCTGGCAAGAATGCTATGGAGTTATAAGCCCTTCAGGCAGTCCCTTAAAGGCAAAGCAGTAAAGTTGGGTGAACTATTCACAGCTGGGTGTTTTTTATTCAATGAATTTGCCACTTTGTCTCTTCACAGATTACTGACAAACAGCCACTGACTTTTTATGAATTTGTTCATTATCCCAAATTATTCAATGCCTAGTTTATGCAATGCAGTTTTAGCTTCAGGGCTGCTGGCAGACTGATCCACAAGTATTATTTGAATACCACTGTTTGTAGTTCCTACAGAAAAGCCCTATAAAACTCAATAGAGGCCTGGTGGTTTATTTCTGGGCACGTCTATAAAACTTAGCAGAAAATTATATCCTTACCATAAAATTCAACAGCTAGGTTTAAAGTAGTTATAATTTTCTACTGATTTCTGTGTGGTTTTAGTAGCATTTGTATAAAAAACCAGTTTTTCATCACTGTTACTCTGAAATTCTTGTATTTTCTGTGAGTGGAGAGAGTTGATAACATGGATGTAAATCTCTGGGAACTGACCTTTTATCCTTGAGTTTGGTTACACTGAAATTACGCTGATGCCCATTTTAAGACCATTTTTCACTACTGGAGTGTAAATGTGTATCAGACCCTACTATGTTCTTTCTACCATTAATCCTAAACTGAAAACTGAGGCGTATATAAAGGGACTGCCTAATATGCAAGTACATTAGATTTCTCAGTCCTTTTGAGTGGAATTAAATGCCCATGTCTATGATAGTTCTGCAAGGAATGTGGTTTCCTTGGTGAGAGTCAAGGTCCACTCAAATTCCAAGACATCTCTGAACTTCAGAAATGTTTTCCTAGGTCCAGACATGCATCTTTGAAGTGCTATGGCTCTTTTAGAGGCTCAGTTCCACTGAGATAAGTAGCTTTGGCTATTTGCTAAAGTGAATTGAAGATATAAAATTCTCTTCTGATAGGTTGTTTGCTTTGATTTGTTATATTTGTGTTGTTTTTTAAATGTGTGCCCCACTGGCTTATTCTGTTGTAACAAGAAATGGTGGAGGTCCATGAAGAAGGAATTAGTCCTCTGATATGTTTGGTGGACAAGACTTTTATCTTTGATTTGCAAATGAGCATAAGGAACCAGTAATTTACCTGATGGATTGTATGGCATCTTCTTTTCGCTTAGTTATAATGTCACCAAGCATCCCATTAAATCCTGGTGCTGTTATCAGCATGGTTCAAGGAAACCACCCTGCAAGCACTGCCCATATAACAAGCTGGATGTCATCTAGGGTTTGCAGCCACATCACTGTTGAAGTACCATGTGAAAAGGTGGATGGCATGTTTTGTTACTCTTGGTTCTGGAATTCAGCAGTGTTTCTTTTATCCTATATTCATTATATATCTATATTCAGTGCTTGAACAGATGGATATAGCCACAATCCTTCTGAAGACGTTATTTTAAGGATGCAGATTATATGGGATTAATAGGCCAGTAACTTGGCAGAACTCAGCTTTTTGGGTTTTCAACTTGTAGCGCTAGTTATAATTTTCAGTGATGTAGTTTACAGTTAAATCACACCATTTATAAAAGATGAAAATTGACTTCTAAAATGTGGATTATTTTTTTTCCTTTAATGAAAATTCTATTTCTAGATAATTCTAAGAACCTTAATTCTTTTAACTGCCAAACTGTTTCCTCTGTGCTACACTTTGACATGTATTTAGGATTATCAAGTTAACATGGATTAACAGATTATCGTGGTTAAGACAGTGAGAGGCTATAAAAGGGAAAGCTGTTGTTAATGAACATCAGTCTTTACTAGTGGTATTTTTTGATCCATCAGAAGATTTTAAAATCTTGGCAGCTGTCAAGAAAGTATTACTGGTCATGATAAATCATATGGCCTTTAAATGCAATATTTATCAGTCCTGGAATTCTGCTGAAGTTAGTGATACCTTCCTGTTCAGCAAAAAGGAGTAGAAGTTCTACTGTGATCTCCAGAAACTTGTACTAGAATCATAGAATAGTTGGAAAGGACCTTAACATCATCTAGTTCCAACCCTCCTGCCATGGGCAGGGATGTCTCACACTAGACCATGTCACCCAAGGCCCTGTCCAGCCTGTCCTTAAACACTGCCAGGGATGAAGCATTTACCACTTCTTTCGGCAACCTGTGCCAGTGCCTCACCACCCTCACAGTAAAGAACTTCTTCCTTATATCTAACCTGAACTTCCTGTGTTTAAGTTTGAGACCATTCTCCCTTGTCCTGTCTCATAAAACTGGAAAAGCTACTGGTTCAGAGCACCACCATTAGCCTGTCATTGTAAAAATTCATCAGCAAACCCTTTTGAGAATTTTTGGCTTCTTGGGATACTGTGTGTACAATTCACTACTGTCCTGCTGTGGTGTGAGAGCTGAGACATGGTTTAAAGGGGGAATGGTAGCTTCTGTGGAATTCATTTTAACTTACAGGAAAACAAGCTTAAATGGATCCATTTCTTATTACACACTACAGTTAAAAAAGAATCTTAGCATTAATTTACTACATTACTAATAGTTATCATTAGAATCTCAACAGTTACTATGCAGTGCTATTTGAACTATCACAGTTATCTTTTATAGTCAGCATGGGAATAACTGCAGTGTCTCAAACCACAGTGTATCATTGTGCCCACATTCCTGAAAGCTAGTATAAATCTGGCATGTCCTCCCTGAATCTGTAGTATTTGAGTGTTTAATAGCTATAGTGTGCAGTTTTGTTAGTTTTTTTTTTTTTTGGTAATCTGGTAAATGAGTGTAATAAAAAAGATGGTACATTTTCCTGTCAAGTGGTTATAAGAACATTGCTTAGTTCAAATTTAGTATTTAAATGCTTTCAGCGATATCAGTTCTGGAAAATAGTAGACATGGTTCATTTACGTGGTTGTACCTAAAATAAAGTTTTACTGTGTAGTTGATGTTTCTCAAGTTTAATGCCTTGGGAAGACTGTTTAGACACTTACAGAGAAACCCATAAAAAGATTTAACCCCAGGTATTGATCTTGTGAGATCAGATGATGATACTGCATAGCCAAAACATGGAAGGATAAAATGTTGAGGTCATCCATGGGATAATATATTTTATCCTGTGAGTTGACAAGGTGTTTCCTGAATATAAGTTTTGTCTTTATGTCAGACTAAAGCATATCTTTTGCTTTTCTGGTTGAAAAGTTTAACAGGACTGAAGTGTTGTGCAGTTTGTGTTTTTGCTATATTAAGGTAAGTGTAGACCTGCACTTGGTCTTGAGCCAGGCTTTGAAATGTCTGGAAATAAACTTGTTGGAGAAACTCAGATACTGCTGTCAGGGTGACGCTTTATCACTTGTTTTCCACAGCGTATTTTAACCTACATCTTTTCTGCATAGTGTTTCAAATATCCTAACCTAAAATACCATGGTTTGTTGAAATGTTAAAGGAAGTATACTGCATCCCATCATTAAAACACTGACATTATTCAGTGTACATGTTCTTCACTGCCCAAGTGTGACTTAGTGTTCATGATAATGTACTAATCAAAGGATGTTCTGTGTGTTCTTAGCTAAGAATTTGTACACCAACCTACAGGACTGCTCCAGAACTCCATTTAGGGTTCTTATTGTGCTTTAGGTGTGTGAGATGCCGAGTGTTCAGTATTGTTGTCAAGGGATTATTTTAAGTGAAAAATTATGGAAAAAGTGCAAGTGCTTTATTTTGCTGTTATTTTTTTCAGGTCTTTGGGAAAGATTATTTGCAATGTCCTTGCATGCTCTATATATCTTTATATGATCATCTGATAATTTTTATTAAAATAATATGCCTTTTATTATCTCATTGAGGAGTGCCTTTCAGCCCATAGAGGAGGTAAATTTTATGATAATGTGACTCTCTTAGTGACCATCATGCAGCATCTGGGAACATTATAAAATCCTTGAAAAGTGGCTGAAGATACTTACCTCCTCTTTGTCCCACCTCTGTACAAGAGGATAAAAATTTAGCACTTGCAAAGCCTCATTTCAGGCCTTGTAAAAGTATTCTTGTGAGTTGTGACTGGCATTGCATAGCAGGGATGTCAACAGGGACTGTCATCCTGTCAGTTCTGTCTGCAGTGAGCTTTCACAGGAGCATGGCAGTATCACAAAGTCCATCATGTTTTAGCAACATATCTGCAAAAGAGCAACAAAAATTTGCCATTATTGTTGTCTCCTTTTTCGTGCATTTCCCCCATGCAATCCAGCAAGCTTTCTCAGTCTGGAATAGCTTTCATTTGAGAACTCGGCTTACATAGTCTTGCATGAGAACATCACTGCTTCTATCTCTGGGCTCAGCACCAGAAAAATGCAGGCTCCAGCACTGGATCTGGTAGAATACTTCCGAGAACCTCTGCCACAGGAAGGAAATAGCGTTCAACTAACATCATCTGATGTCTGATATACAGCAGTTGAGCCCACAGCATCTCATCCTTTGCTGGGATGCCTAAACTAGCCACCTGTATTTGTGTTCTTTGAACACATACTCCCATCCAAAAAACCCACTCACCAAAACCAATTAACCCAAACCTCAGAGGTCCAATTCTCTTTGCTGAACTATGTGCAGTGCTGAATTGATTTCAGTACTTTCACTCCTGCTGTGTGGAAATAAATAGGAAGATCAGGCCTTGTGTGTCAGCTTGCTTCTTGATCTGATTTATGCTGCTTACGTCTATTGCTCACTTTGGCCTCTTGCTCTGTGCCAACACAGTTTATGAAATGCGACTGAATTGTTGTACGTTATTAATCTCCCTGGCCTCAGCTGATGGCTGCTTGTTTTTGGAATAGCAACTAAGAAACAGTTCATCTACATCGGTCCCTCACTTGCCTTTGCAGCCTTTACTGGAATTTGAATCCTTCTCCCTTCAGTCATCCATTCTCAAGCCATGGAGGCCCATCCCAGCAAATCTTCACTCACTGTCATATCATTTTCTAAAAACCTGAATTATTTTTGCTGCCCTTTGATGTACCTTTGTAGTTTTACAAATGTTTTCTCTTAACTAGATGGGAATGGAATGATGTGTAATATTGTGAATTTACTTTTCATCACAGAATTCCTAAATAATTGTAGCTGATTTACCCTTCACCTTCATACCTTTCAGAGTCTCTCATCTTTACTTTCTTGTTTTTTACCCAGATGGTTTTATCTGGTAATCTGTCTGCTTAGGAACTAAATTCCTAGTAGGGAATACTGAGCTGATTCTAATGTCAAATTTCCAAACTCCATACCAATATATCTTCAGTAGTTTAAAGCTGAATTACTTCTCTTTGCATTTGATTCTAAGATTACATTTGATTCCCTTCCATTCTTTCAGTTTATGTACTTAATTTGGATAAGAACAGTGGGTTCAGAAATGAAGCTTGACCTTGCCTGCCTGTGTATAAAGTAGCCTGGTAAATGGGACTCTGCTGCCACAAACTGTGAGATGCTTGGCCAAGGCCAGGATCTTCTGCTGCTGGGCTATGCTAAACCAAACAAAACCCCACCTGCCATGCATCAGCAGTGCTTTGTATGCCATGTGTGGGTATATTAGGAGGACAAACATGTTTAGGAATCTGAGCCAGTTGTATACTGTGGCATTTCTGACTTGATATTTGCTAAGCTGTGAAAGCATTATAATTTCTTGGGCATACCATCATAGTTACTTGCTACCCTTTGTTTTCTGTTTGGAATTTATTTTACAGTCATGATCTGTTCAAATTGAGTGGTACCCGTGAGAGCTTCCTAATGTAAGAAGCTTTATGCTTTTTAGCCTGTACCCTGGGGCTGATTTCCAAAGGACCCCACACCCATCACTATGGAAATAATTGTCAAAAGCTCTATTCCTATTTTGACACTGGAAGGATTAGTTAGACAGACTTTTCTCAAGTGCTTAACAGATATCTGAGAATTCAGCTGTTTTATAACCAGCATTTCTGTATAAGTGATGTGAAAAATCGTGCTCCTGTTTCTAACAGACTAGAAGATGTGGATGGGAAAGTGTCTGGCAACTAGTAAATGAGTCATGTTATAGAAATAACGTTTATCTGTCTAAGTTGACACCACTTCACTCAGAATATACTTCTGGTGACGCTTCCTGAAGATACATGTGCTAAGCTTCTGGAAGTGCCTGTTCATAGTGTGTCTTTTTGAGCTATTTAGAGATCATTAGAATTATATTATGTTCTCATGAATTTTGTCCTTTGGCAGTTGCCCTTCTTTCAGAAATCTTCATCATTGAAATGTTTGTGAAATTTGAGTGTCAGCAAAGTCCATGAAAATTCATTTAACCAGTGAAGGGGATGTCGAGAGAAATTTTTTCAGTAGTTACTGTAGTGGGGAAGTGCCTGTTGTTTGCATTTCAGTTCTGGTTAAGGTCAGTGTGTCCTATACTGAAGATATATAACCAAAGAAAATGGAGGACTTTAAAAATCTAAGTTACTGTTATTGATGGTTTTCTTTCTTTGATCTTTCTCTAGTCTTTACTAAAAAGGTCTTCTAAGGATCAGTAACATCCTTAGAGGTGTGAATTAGGGTTAGAAAACTTTCCTTAGTGACTGAAATATATTGCTCATACTTACATTTTTTCCATTTAAAAACTTAATTTGTTCAGAAATTGAAACCTGTGTTTTGACAAAATAGTCCTGAGTGATGAGAAACTTCATGCTGCTCTTAAATAACCTCTTTGATGTGGTATCTGCCTACTCCTTTTCCTAAATATATTTTTGAAGAGTTGTCATCATCAGAGACTTGCTGATTATCAGCTGATTGTGTTTTTCTGTATGTTTTGTATAAAAGGATAAATCTCGGCCCTTTCTTCAGTGAGACTAAAGAAACTCAATTCATCAAGGCAATTCAGAATCCTCTCACTGGAGCTGTGAGCTCATCCCAATTAGGAAAACTACTGCTTAGTGTCAGTCAGTGTGAAGGATGCTTCATTTTCCCTTCTCTCAGCTTCTTAGAAAACATTGTGACCTTCTCAGATTGAAAAAAAAAATAAAAATTGTCCCCTGGAATGCTGAGACATGTTTGAAATGAAGACCCACTGGAGCAGCATCTACCTGATATGGAGATGTTATTGAGGTTGTTTCCTTTAAGTAAGATACTTAGTCATCTGCAGGAGGAAAAGCTGCATTTGCTGATTTTTTTTCTATGGAATTTCCTGTTCTCTTCCTACATTTTGGAAATTGACTCTGTGTATTCTACATTTGGAGAAAAAATGTACAGTCCAATTAAGATCAAACTGAGCCCAAATCTTCTGCTTTAGAGCATGGTTCAAGACATTTCCCCAAACAGCCATATCACAAGATGCCAAGTACAGCAGGCATTAATCATTTGTACCTTATCTCTGTGAGAAGCCATCTTCAAAGCCGAAAGGAGGAGAATTCTACCCTCTAGAGATAAATGGCATGTCATAAATAGTGTGAGACACTCGGATACTGTGATTATGAGCTCTATAGAAATGCCTATAAATAAAGTAGGAGATGCCCAGGTACTACAGCTTACTTAGGAAAATAAATAAACCACATAAAAATCTGACAAGATGCAAGCTTCTCTCCCATATGAGGACACTTCATGATTCTTTTCTACTCTATTTCTATTTGTATTTCTATTTCTATTGTGCAGGGACTAGGTCCTCATCCTTACCTTGGAGTCTTGTAAGACAATGAAGTAAATCACCTTGAAAATAGCATGAAAGCATCAAGGATGGAAAACTTACAGGCATGCTTAACTATGTATCCTTTCCAGATTTTGAATCTGAGAGGAAAAAAATAAAAGTAGAATCTGAAATTTGAGAGTATTTGAATGTGAGAGTGCAGATTCAGGTATGATGGAAGGAAGATCAGATTGTCTACAGACTTCAGTGAGGGCATTGCGTACAGATTTCACAAAGGTGCACAGAGCAATAATGCATTAGCTTCAGATGACCACCCCACTTATTGCTGGAGTGCTGTGCTGTTGACTTGGCAAGATCACTTGCTAAAGAAAAAATCACTGATTGGAATTGCTGCTTTTTGCATATGATTTTTTTAGGCAAATTTGAGGTGTTTTAGTTCTGGTTAGTTTTACTTTCTCATCAAACATTTTGCTGTCAATGCTATGCTTTTCTGAGAGGCTGAATGTAATGTGTGGTAGAATTTAGTTAACAGGTTCAGAAACCAAGATGCACACTTTCTGTTTGTGAGATAACTAAATCAGCCTGCTCTGGCATCAGTAATGTTAGTGAGCCTCACTAGTAGGGAAATTTGGTTACAATGTGGATATTTGAAAGTAAAAAAAAAAAAAACAACACACAGCAGTGAACTGAACAGAATAGTTTTTGTATTGGAAATATTATTTGAACAGAGATTATTGTATTTGCCTAGATTGGTGTGGTATGTTTCTGGGGAGCACATACAAATCACTCTCATGGGTTCTGTCTTTTGTACAAAGACAAATGCTTTACAGTAAATTGCCATGATTTTTTTTTCAGGTCTTAGCAAATGCTTTTATTTCTATCTTCTGATAACCCACTGTTTCATTTAAAGAAAATATTAATATTTAAACACCATTTAGAATAGAGAGGAAAGCTTTCTTTCTTTTCTATCGTCAATTTTATTTTACATCATAGTCAGGTTTTGAGGAAGAAAGCAGAAATAGATAAAACTAAGTTTTCCTTTCTGTTGGAAGTAAGCTAGGCATAACCTTGAAGTATATATGGGATTTTTATGGGTGCTGTGGCACTCTTACTGCAGGTTTCCTCTTCAGGATGTAGTGTTTAACCTGTGATCATGGTCTGCATGCAGCAAAAATGGAAGAAGTTACATGCACTAAGCAGTGTAAGGAACCAGATGCCTATTCAGTTTGGTTGTTTTCACTTGGGTGAAAACTGAAGTGATATGGAAGAATAATAAACACAGGTTTATTTGTGCCGTGACATTCTAGAGTGATAAGGTATAGATTTTGAAAAGATGTTTGATTAGATGCTCTTAAGACTTGCTTCATCTGTACGATGAGAAGTGAAGGAATATGTGCCTACCCATGCTTATTTTGCCAACTTTTTTTAAAAAAGAAAATCTCATCTTGCTTTGATTTAAGCAACTGAGTGTCAATGACATGCAAAGTTTGCTGAATTCCTTCTGAAGATGGTGGGCATCAAAACTTATATCCTAAAGCAGTAGATGAAACCCAAGATTTGAACCATAACCATCTTCACTAGTTTTGGAATTCCATTCCATTTTGAGTCCCATCATACTGATGAAAACTGTGCTTTAACTTTGGGGAAGTTTAGTTGCAAAGCAGGGGTTAATAGCTTTTGCTGGAAGGCATTTCTTCCAGAAATGACTATAAAAAATTGTAGGCAGATACATGTGTAATTCTATAGCTGTAAGATTAAAAAGTACAGCTCCTGTACCTTAGAAGTATCTTTTTACTATTAGTAGTTTTGACAGGAATTGACAATCCTAGTGTGAGCAGCACAGTGTAAACGTCCTGATGTGTGGTACTCTGAATGCTAGGAACAGTGTGAACCTACCTGACAAATAGGTACTTCTCCCAGGTATGCAAGGTGGTAATTCACTAAGTAGGACAGAGTAAGCTTCCCGCTCTGCAGATCTGTTCTATCTTTCCAGACCTGTTTGCATGACTTTGGTGGCTTGACACTTGGTGTGACACGTACTATTGAGCAGAACTCATTGACTCAAAATACATTTCCTTGATCCTATATCTTGCTTCTTTTTCTATAGGAGATGACCGATGCTTATGGCAGTGTTCACATGGCTCATGTATCATCTGGTAATTTAATGAATGTCTGTCTTCTCTTTCAGCCTGGATGGCTCCACTGTGTGCATGGCAATTTACTTGGTTAGTTCTTCTCAAAAGTAATAAACTACAGGAAATTTGGGCCAAGTACTTGAATTCCAGAATATTTTGGTAAAGTTATTTTGGTAAAGGGCATTCAGAGTTCATTCACAGTTTCAAGTGTCCAGTATGGTTTTCAAAAAAGAGAAATAAAAAATGGCGAAACACTGACTCACTGAAGTATTAAATATTCTATTCCTATAAACTGTGTCATAAATCAAGGAGACTTTCAAAACTATAGTTTGATTTTATATGGATGGATTGATTGCTATGCTTGTTTTAATTATATGTATAGACATCAAGCAATATCATTAGGTAGTAGTCTAGTGGGTATTTATTATGATCAAATGCCTGCTTGGAATAGCTGATAGTTTTAGAGCAATCATTCTGTGTCTGATGGGACTGTGATGGCCTTTGCCATAAAGTCCTCCTATCCGTGTAGTGGAAGTGTCAATTGAGCCTTGGGTTCTCTGTAATGTAACAGTAAATACTGTTTGGGGAACAAGGTCTTCCCAATGGGCCAGCTCTTTAGAGCTGCATATTTGCAGGTGTGTGCAAAACCTTATAATTATAAACAGTCTGAGATTCTTGCTATTGTTTACAAGTATGGATCCCACAGATAATATTTGAATGTGGTACTGATAGATGTGTGTGTGCACCAAGCAGGACAGCTTTGTGCTTCAGGTTTGTGCATATGTGGTCTCATCCTAGGAAGCTTGGAAATTAAGTCTTTTGTATGTTAGGATTTGCTGTTCTGTGGATGTGTCCATTTCTTGATTTGTGCTGTTATGAAATGAGCCAACAATTTCATTAGCTTGTTTAATGACACAGAAAGAAACTTCCTTGGTTGTATTTTTCTGAGTTGTTTCTTGTTAAGAGATGTTGATATTCAGGCATTGATGTCTTTCTGCTCTAATCCTCAATTAAGAACAATTCTCAAGTGAAGTTATTGCAGCTATCTTTTTCTGAATACCTGAAAACTCACAGTCTTAGGAATTGTTCCATTGTTGGTACCTAAGGCAAAATAAAATTGGAGGAAAAGAAGCATGGAAACGCTTAATCTTTGATTTAATGTATTTCACTAGCTGGGTCAGACTGTCAAATTGCTTGATGGATCCAAAACAAAGAGCAATGCTGTGAAAACACGTGGAAAGACAAAAAAGGTTAAAAGATTTTCTGGGGTCTCTGCACACTGAACAGTCATCAATTCTGTTACCAGAATGACTTTTGGACTACATCTGAAGATGCTGCTGAGAACATGGCTTCCCTCTAATTAAATTCTCATCTTTGCCCAAATGGTTGAAAGGGCAACTGTCTTAAACCTTTGAACTTTATTTGTAATACAAAGCCTCAATTAGATAAAAGACAATAATTAGCAAATCTTTTATCTTTGGGCATAATTAAATCTTTAAGGAAGGACATCTTAATCAATGACTTGTAATGACAAGTTCATAAATAAATTAATTCTTCCAATGAGTGTCTGGCAGAAATCAATGAGTGTTAAAAGAGATTCAGGATGAGGGGGCACCACTATAGAAACACTGTAGCTCAATTACACTTGGTTTAAAGATTCTCATCTATAAAGTATTAGCTTGTTCAAAAGATGATGTATTATTTAAAGAGAGATCATTAAAATATTAACCTCTAATCTTGGAGAACCTTTATTTGGAACTTACATCTTTGCATATATATGTATATGTGTAGTCAGTGTGGTGCTGTCCTTGTTGAGTTCTGATGACAAGTTCTCATTACTGAAAGTAAAACTTGTTTGAGCAGACTAGACGTGTGCAGCCTCATTCACTTCACTGGTAAGAATCTCCCATTCAGATGATTGTGTAATTAAGCTCAATATGTGTTAATATTCTTAGTCAAGAATTACTACATTTCTTTTCATTTAACACTTTATGTGATAACGAAGTACATAACCATTAACTCAAGGGTTTTCTGTTGGTATAGGTGTGGTAAAATGAAGAAATAAACCAAAGGCATGATGGGATCTGGTCCTCTCTCTGAGAGCTCTTCTGACCAGGGTGTTACGTGTGAGGTTTTTAAGGGCTGGAAGCATCCTTTTGCTGAATGGAATGCAGCAATAGCATACTTATTAGAAGTGCTAGTGGAAATTAGATCTGTTGAATATTGCGTACAATAGTGTTGCTCCCCAGTGGCATTAGTAAATACTGTTTTGCCTCCTATCTCCCACTTATTCTGACCTTCTGGTTTTATCGAACCAACTATGATGGCAGCTTTGCACTATTTTACATGGTGCTTTTATTAAATCATTCTTGTTTTCTTTTCCATTTAAATATCACATAGGTGTTTGTGGATATGTTATTTTGGTGCAACACTGGTTACCTGCTGCCTACTTCCCCATCCTAATACTTTAAAGTTGAAATAAAAAAAGACAAGTATTCCTAGCTGAATTCCTTCTTTCAGAGTTTTCCAACATTTAGAGTATCTCTGAAAATAACTTTCTACATTCAGTTTTTGAATGTCTGAGGTATGAGGATTTTGCTTGCTTTCCTTTCCTTTCCATCCTTCCTGCATTCCCTTTCCACAACAGGTAGCAAGAAGCTTGGTACAGGTAAGCGGAGAACAAGTACTATGGCTCTTGCTGAAGTGTTATCACCATTGGACAACGGGAGTGCAAACAGACAGAATAAGTGCTAAATCGCTGTTGAATTTATCTTGGTTTAAGGAGACAAGAATTAAGCATAAGCGCTCTCTCCTGTATTTTATTCCTGTATATCAATTGAGCCCCTTGATGAACAAGTGCAAATGGTCTTAAGCACGCTGATTTTTTTTCCAGCAAGCCTGGACTGCCAACAGGTTGGGTGCTGCAGTCTCCCTAATCTAGCTGGCAGAGCTGCAATAGCTGAAAGGCTGCTCTTGTGTTTGGTTTGCCTGGCAGCCAAAAGGAAGGGCTGTTTGGCCTATCTGCATGTATAGGTCTGCTCTAGTCACAGCCGGTGTTGTTCCTCTCCATCTGAAAGACTGAGCAAAACTAGACTAAACATGTGGAGATATTATGGTGGAGACAAGCTGGGAAAGAGAGGTTAGGGTGTTGCAGTGGAGAAAGATCCAGGACGTGCCAGAGCTTGAGGATACAGAGATACTGCTGTAGTGTAAGTAGAAACTGAGAAGATTTCGGTTAACAGGAAACAAAAGTGTGCAAAACTGGGTTATGTTAGACTGCTGCTTTGTTTCTTTTAATTTAGGGAATGAGAAATTAATTAGTTTCATACTGCCCAATAGTATTAATTAATTTGTTTCTCTTAGTGTAATAATAAACTTCACTGCAAATTAATTTGTGGTTTGAGTGGTGAAAATACATGGCTTCAAGAATGATCAGTTCTTTCTGCTGTTGTGTGGGCCACCAAATATCAGCTAAAGTTGAAGTGTTAGCAATTTCTGATCTGAAACTTGTTAAAGAGCACAGCAGATGGAAAGGTTTGTTCAGGTTATGAGTGTGTCCAGATCTGCCACTGATTAAATGAAAGGTAGCATATGCTCGTGGCTGGTCTTGATAGATATCTCTGTAGAATAGTAAGACAGGTTTCCCATCCTTGTAATCCGGTAGCTCTGCTGCTGACAGCCAGTATCTGCTACCCCTCACACGTTGTAAAGATCAGTTGCTATCCATGTGAAGCTATGTTATAGCTCAGAGCGTCTTTGGGCAGATTTTTTCACAACCTGAGTGTTTGCTGTTCTTCAGAAGGGTGATAGGAATCTAAACCTCTTGCCTCTTCAGATATATTCTCCCTTCAGAGCTGTCATCCAGGTTGTCAAAACTTATCCTTAGCAAGTTTCAGCTTTAAAGGTCCTCTTATCAACACCACAACATTCCTGTCCGTCCCATTATGCCTTGTCAATGTCTGTCCCAACATGCCTCTGCGTGTTTCATTTGAAGCAGCCTGGGAATCTTTTGCTAAATTCCTTCAAAGGAATTTAAATAGTCCTAATGACCATATTACCTTACAGGCATTTATATGTTTCCCCAGCTGCTCGATTCAATGCAGTATAAATTGTAAGCCTTTCCGCAGTAATCTCGGCATTTGTTTGAGAGTTAAATATTAACGTATTTCTTGCTTTCTCTCAGAAAGTAGGCTCTTGCACCTGCTTCATTCCCTGCAGGGTTTGTTACAAGCAAATATTGCTTTCCTTTCAAATGCTCTGAGTTTTGCTCTCTGTGTGCTTTACATGAGGTCAATTTGAAGAAGACTTTAACAGGACCTCTGTACATCTTGCAAACATGCATTCTGTCCAAACAGAGATCTTAGTTGGCATAGCAGCTCCCAACTGCATTGGTAAACTCTAGCTGAGCAGTGGATTTGATGCAAACAGATTAATTTAGTGTGATGCCTTTTGCAAGGCTTCATTCTATGTTATTACTATGTACTTTTTCAGCTTGCTGGTACTTTAGGTCATTCAAGAAAAGAGGAAAAAGCAAAGCAAAAGCACAAATGAAAGAAACAAGTTAGTCACTTATATGGACTAAATATTGGAAGCAAAGTAGGTGGCTAAGCCTACACAACAGACTTACTGTAGAATCATAAAATAGTTAGGATTGGAAAGGACCTTAAGATCATCTAGTTCCAACCCCCTGCTACGGGCAGGAACACCTCACACTAGACTACATACCATATGTATTTGTTGTTTAAAGAAAAAGACAGACTGCCTCCCACACATTTCAAAATGAATCTCAAATGTATTTTTATCATTTACAATGATTTCCATCAGAGAAGAGCAGAGATTTAATGTCTGGGGTACTTAATGGTCTATGATGTGTTCTGTAATAGCTATTTCAAGTGTAAAAAATACCCTAATAAGATACAGTTTGCTAGTGTGCTGGTCTAGTTGATTCTTATCATTGCATTCTCTAAAATAATAATTGGAAGATATGACAATAGAGATTCTGATTAAACTGTAAAGCAACTGATAAAACTTTACTCAAGTTAGATCACTTCAAGAAGAGCTGTTTTTTAAAACAAACCTTTAATTTCTAACTGCTTTCTTATGTGACCTTTTATTTAAAATATTTTGTGACCTTTGCTAAGTATAGTAGTTGATGAATTGAAATACTCTGAATCTAAAATAAAGGAAAAAAGCTAAACCCAAAACATGTTAAATATCTTTTAAAGAAAGTAGTACGTGGTGACTCAAGACTCTAAGAAATATGTCTGATTGTAGAAGTAATTTTTTTTGAAGTAGGTACTTAGGTCATTAACAAAAGGTAAGCTTATGAGTAATTTCCTTTTCCTCCACCTGCTGGCATCCCTTCTGTAACCTCTTCCTCCCTCAAGATGAACAACTGTTTTGTCATTCCCTCTCCAGTTTCTTGTTTCTGGCAAGGAAATTATAGTGCAGTGGCTTGTCCCTTTCCCCTCCTCATTCAGCATGTCCTGTTCTGTCCTTAGTCTGTAGTGTTTGACAGCTTTTCTGCTGTATCCTCCTCATCTCTCTTCTTTTATGTTCCTGTATTCGCAAGCTTGTTAGACTAGTGTGCTTGCTCGTGTAACAACATTTGGTGTCTGTCCCACACACATTACTTTTCTTCCCTATACTTACGGTTTCTTGAAGGATTTATTTTATTATACTTATAAGCTCCAGTTCAGCAGAATTTTTAAAAAGAATCCAGTCTCATCTGGAATAAAGTTACTCTTTTCCAATGTTCTGGGATTCATGAGCACATGACTTACTCCAACAGGAACTGTATTTTGCTTTTTAACTGCCTGTCTTTTCTTTAGTGAGAGTCCTCTGCTAGCCATGTTATCTATAGTATTTTCCTCCTCAATTTTATTATAATTTGTATTTGTATGCATTGATTCTGGTTTCACTGTGTATTTTATATAGTGCTCAGTCTTGGCTTTTGTTCTATTTTGATTATTTTCCTAAAGCAAATACCACATTTTCCTTAAGTCTAAATTCAAGTCTTCTCGCTTTAGTTTCCCAATTCTAAAACTCCTGAAGAGTCCCTAAAATTCTGATTTGATTGGCCATATGCTTTTTTTTTTCCCAGCAGTGCAGTAACTAACTGTATCACCTTGCTGCAAAAACTGACCTCAGCATTTCCAAAACTCACTGCAACATAGGGGCTAGGTATACAATGTAGAATACTTAGTGCAGGGGTTTAAATTTCCTGTGTCAAAAGTAGTGTTTCTGCAAAACTTGTCATTGACTCCTTTTAAGTTTTTTCTCAGATTGTCAGCTGGTAGTATTAGGCTGAAGCTTTGGTCTTCTTACTGGATGGTTTAGTTGTGCTTGAAGTTGCTGTAAGCTTTGAAGGTGATAGAATCTGATCCAACCAAAAAAGCCTGTTTCCTCTTCAAAAATATTATTCCTTAAGTTCTGTTCACTTTGGTTTTCAAAAATTGGAAAAGACCTTTTCAGAATTTATTTGGTGTAAAGTGAGCTTTGTAGTAACTCTGAATTTTTACAGGGTGTCTTAATCTGAATAAATGCTATGACAACTGACTTCTGGTCTTGAAGTCTGTCCTTACCTCAGTTTTGTAGCAGGTAAACTGAGAGCTTAGTCCTTAGTAGCTTCTGGATACGTTGGGTATGGGGATATGTTAGTGTGGTGCTTTTAAATCTTTACTTCTAGACCCAAGGATCACCAACTCTGCAGTCAGGCCATGGGGACAGCTGAGCACTGAACATATTAATGTGAGTGATGGTCACTGCATCAGTGGCATCAGCTCTGATGAATGTCAGGGAGTTACTTTCCTGCCAAGTCTTAACTGAGGACTCAGTTTTCATTTGTGAGTGCAGGGCTCTGGGGCTTCTCAAGGATGTTATGTGCTTTCATTTTCATTTGTCCAGGATGGGAAATCAGCAGTGCTTGGAAAGGGTGGCATATTTAACATCCCACCCGCAATTACACGGGTGCCAATATGTGGGAGTCAGCTTAAATATATCCTCCTACTAACTACTGATAGACTGGTGCTAAATGTTTATTTTGGCTTAAAGGGACACTGTTGAGATGTAATCACAGCATGATTTTGTTTCAAATTTTCCATTCAGTGCATAGTTTTCCAGCTGACTGGCTTGGCTGTGTGTTTCAACAGATACATGTGTATACATGGTTATCCAGTGGTCTATATAAAAAATAACAACATTGCATTTACACATTATTAATATACATTTATAAGTGAATGACTGACTTAAAGGGTTCCTTGCAGATGTTACCAAAATGATTTGAGTTAGAAAAAATGAGAAGATAAGTAAAAAGTGCATGTACTGCTACTTATTAATGGAGTTTGCTTGCCTTTTTTAGCCTAATTGCTGGCTTTAAGTGCACTCTGCTTTTGGCTTTTATGCAGTTGTGCAGTGGTGCTGTACTCTAGCATCTAACAGTCGTGAATATAGCAGAGTGGCTTCTATTTTAATGGTTACAAAACCATAGTGTATTTTTCTAGTAAAGGAAAAACTATGTTTCAATTGAATGTGTTGCTTTTCGATGTTCTATAATGGGCCTCTACATTACAACTTCACCTTCTGGCCTTGTAAAGTAATCAGATGTTAGGCCTGGTTATGCCCTTCTTGCCTTTTGGAAGAAGAAATGTTTTATGAACACTAGCAGTAAGGGCGGAAGAGAAGTTAACTTCTCTAATATTGGGAAGTTGTGTTTCTTGTGAGTTTGTGTGTTCATCTTTGATCTGAGTGTGGCAATAACCTGAACTGACCTGTCAGTACATTATTTGCAATTTTGCATCATGATGTACAGATTGGGATTTGTAAATTATTTAGAACTAAAGGCTTTGACTTCAAATCTTCATTTAGAATCTCACTTTCTTAGCACCCATCTCTTCAATATTGAGAACTGAAAAAACCCCTTGAGACATCAAGGTTTTTGACCAGAGCACAAGCAAATTGATATTTGAAGACACCAAAATCTCTTATTACTGGTACACAAGGGGTATAGTCACTATAAACAGTTCAAGATTATGTTCATTGTGAAATTTAGCACAGTGGGACCCTGGCTTAGTCAAGACTTGAGGCAGCATTAGAATAAATTTTGCTCTAGAAAAGGTAAACCTGCATAAGTAAACTAGACCTTTAAATTTGGATTATGGAGATAAGACAACAACAGTACTTTGGGGCTGGGAAGATGGTGCTTGAGAAACATCTGAGTTCAAAACCCCAGTTTCACTTTTAAGTATTGGTTATAATTTTGGTCGTCTTGCAGTATTTCTGTCTGGTTTTTGGTATGAAAAAAACCCTGAGCATATGACAGGAAAAGATGAATTGAGAAGCGGAACACTGTCTTGTCTTTTCCTTCACAAAGAATGTATCCGTTCTCACTTTTAAGTCAACCAGCAATAGTGATGCTCTCCCAATTATACTCTTAATGCAAGTGGTGCTATGGCTACCACATGGCTGTTCTATAATTGTGAGGTGATGATTGTGTGATGCCAACTGGGATGAAGAAAGGAGGTTAAGCAATGCTGGATTGGAGGGGAGTGGTGCACTGATGCAATCTTCTTATTACCTTGTAGCTGGTGAAGTGAGTTAGCCTCCTTTCAGAGACCTTCATGGAAAAAAATGCTACTCTTGATTTTCCAAGTCATAAAGATATCAAGAATTGGGTTTGAGGCGAGTTGTTAGCTTGCTTTTTAGTATAGCCCTTATTTCTAGTACTAAGGAAGAGAAACAACTGAATTTCAGGATTAGTTTTATTTTTCGATGTATTAGATGTATTTCCAGCTTCCGTGGAATCTTGTATGTGGCCAAAAATATTTTTATGATGCATTTTGTGTAAAATTTGGTACTTCGGTTTCCTGCAAAATATTCCTTGTTTCTGTAATAAGCACCATCTGAAAGGACTACAGACACAGCTATATAAGAATATTGGAAATTACCTGCATGTTTAGCAAAGCTGATAGGGAAGGAAGGGATTTACTGAATAGCTTTTGGGGATTTAGCACTTAACTTTTTTTTCAAAAGTCCTTGGAGAGAAGAGATATGGACAGTCCTCTACAAGAGACCACAAGAGAACTCTGAGGTGCTTATCTTTGAAAGATGTGCTGATTTAAAAACTTGTCTTCATTAATGTCCCAGTCATCTTGGTATCCAATCCTGAAAGAGCTCATGTGTTCAATACTTTCATGCCACTTTAGAAGATGTATAGGTCAGCTGAGCCATCCTGGGTTTGAAGTAGACTTGTGTAAACTTCATGAAACTTGATGGCTCTAAACCAACTTTATAGTCAGATTAGAATTTAGAAACAATTAAGAATTGCTAGAATACGTGGACTTTTAAGATCTATAAACCTGAGCATCTCTGACTTTATGGGCTCAAGCCAGGCACAGATGCAATTACTGAAATGGGTCCAACAGTTCATTACTTGGGTATAAAATATGGACACAAAGTTTAGGGGATCACGGATTATAAAATTTACATTTGCCACTACTGTACATCCAAGTCTAAATTTTGGAATTTGGCTCAAATACACCCCAACTCTAGCAATAGTACATAAATACTTGGGGAAGTGAGCTGGTGATAAAGCTGTAGTACTATAAGCTAAAATCCTGAGAATGGGACTGCTGCCATTGCCTTCAGTGGAGCCAGAAAGTATTTCCTCATCCTTTGATAATTAGCATTGGCCATGAAGTCAGTCCTTCATCTGTATTAAACTTTGGGGCCTATGCTAAAGCCAACTGTGTATATGTGGCTTTTCTTACTCCAGAGTGGTTCTAAAATGTATCCCAGGTGTACAGTGAGGGGCTCAGCTGCTGGAGGAATTGGTCAGGATTCTTTCAACCCTTGTATGTATTAGCAGGCATGAGGGAAAGAGGACAGAAGGGGGTAATAACCAAGTGCATTTAGGGATGGTTAAACTGCAAGTGGGCTGCAGCAGAGACTGACTTACCTGGAAGTATTTCAGACCTTCAAGGACTGGACTAGACTGCTACAGAAAGTTGTGTTTTGGAGTTTATTATTGGTCTCATGACTATGATGACGCCTTTGATGTTAGCCGTTACAATCAGCAATGTTTGATGATAGTGCCTGAATGAATTGCCTAAATTCCTGCAAGAAGCTGGTGGCGCTGCAAGAACTGCTTTAACTTAGGTTGTCTGTGATTTTAAGTTAGTATTATAAACCCCAGATCTTGCTTCCTTCAACTTTCTTTTAGGCCATGTCTGTATCAGTGACTCCTGCAGCTGGCTGAAAGCAGGATTTGCGCAGGGCTAAGCTATGCTGCAGTGCTTGTTGTCACTTTCTGAAAACCCCAGAATTGTGAGTTTTTTCCAACAAAGTAACTAGAGACATAAAAATCAACGAAGGAAATGGTTAATAGACTTCAGGGCAGTCGGAGGGCTTTGGCTTGTACTGCCAAATATTAACAGCTGTAATTTGACCTCTTAGCCAATTAATTTTGGCCAGTGTAAAATTCCATACACTAAATCTGTTTACGATACGTCACTATTCTAGGCATCTGATACTGTGCCAAGACCTTAATATGTCTCTGAACAGAGGTCAAGTCATGGCCTTAAAATGAAGACTTGAAATATAAGCTGTGTGTGGGTGGGTAGCCTGATGTCCCAAAGGAGCTTATGAGTTCCTTTTCTATTGCTGTATGATCTGAAACTCTGGTTGCTGCTATCTGTATTACCTTCTTGTATTTCTTAATCAAAATAATCCATTTTTCAGCTCAGAAATGACCTCTTTTTTTCACAGTTTGGCTGTAGTTTTGTGCTAGCAGTAATCTGTTGTCTGTGTTGTACATCTGTTGAAAAACTCATCTTGTTAGATTTCTTCTACAAGTCTAAGTTCTATCAGTCTTGTATTTTGGGCCGAAACAGTTATACCCTGGTCATTCTACCTGTGTTATCCAGTCATTTAGCACTTCATTTTCCTACCTTTGGCTTTTGGGCATGAATTTCCCTTTGTTAAAGTCTATGAATGCCAATGAAGTAGACTGGTTTTGATTTTAAAAAGCCTCAACCAAACAACAACAACAAAACGAAACCAAAAAACCCCAACAACAAACAAAACTGTTCTCCTTGCAGTTTGCAAAGTGAATAGTATTGATTGCTGCATGGCATTATATTAAGAATACCAGGTTGCATTAGGTTCAAATGAATGCTGGTTACTTCTGCAGGTATATTGACTGGATTAAAGCCTAGTTTAGTTCCTTTAGTTGATTCCAAGCTGTATGTAGCTGATGTTTGATTATGAATCAGATGAACTGGTATGCATGAGTCCATGCTGTGTGCAGCACAGCTCAGTAGCATATAACCAGTGCCACATAAGTGTGCATCCTATGCTAAGAGGTTCAGGGTAGACAGGGTCTAAATCTCATCAGTTCCTGTTAGAAGTTGTCAGACCTGTGGGTAGAGGGCTGGATCACTGCTTTGCTCTCAGGAACTGGTTGACATGTGTTTTATATCATAATGAAAGACCAATTTTCTGAGACACTGCATGCTTCTCATGTGCTTGTTTTATTGAAATCTACTATTGGCATGTTCTGAGCTGTTTTTGTTCAGGATTGAAATGTTGTGCTTGGTAAGTTAAAGGTGCCTCAAAGTAATGAGAACATGAAGTCAGTATCTTCTGTTCCAAAGGCCTTGGATATATTAACAATCATGTGCTCCAGACTTCGAGAAGCTTCTGTAGAAGGAAACAGACTAACACAATGATAGGAGTTGGTTATCCAAAATTTTTGAATCTTTAGATAACTAAATAAAAATGTTTGCCTTCTTATTGCTATTTAGATTGTCTTCTCAAGTACTTCAGTATCTGGAAATGCTGAAAAAAAATTATAATCTAGTTGGAGTCACTCACTGCAGAATGCAGATTAAGATTAGCTCAAGTGTAGGAATGGCAGATGACTGATAATTACCTGCCAAGGATTAGTGTGCCCCAGTTAAATACCAAAGTAGTACATCCATTGGGAACTGACCTATATCTGCCTGCACAGCACCTGGTACAGCTATAGCTTTAACAGCAACTGCTACCATTATTTGTCTATTACACTTTTCCTTTATCTGTTGGCCATTAGAGAGGATAACACTGTTTGAAAGATGAACTTTGAAGCCTTATAATGAAGAATGCCAGTAATAAAGCATCTTAGCCTAGTACTAGCAAGTTAAAGAAATTTTGAGGCCAAATCCTTGATTTGCTTAAAATGGGTATATATTGAATTCAGTGCAGATAAGATGGTTTGCCAGAAGTCTAGTCCTTGACTAAAAGGATTTTTCTGGGGGGAGGTTAGGGGATGGTGGTGAAGGGTGTGAGGAGTAAAGAGACCAAAATTAAAAAGCACAAGAACAAATTGCCTATTCATTTCTATTCTGAATTTACTTAGCCATTAAAACAAATGAGATTGTCTGTGATATATAGCTCCCAGCTGATGCAAAGGGTATGAAAATAGTTAATGGCTTAAAGAAGAGAAACAATAGGGTTTTATTTTATCTAAGGAGATTGTCTTTGTAAAGCTCTTCCCTGGGTACTGACAGGTGGTGTTGAATTCTGCATGCCTTGTATACTTGAAAGAATAAGATTTTTAGAAGGAAATAAATTACAAAACCCTGTGCAGCAAAAGTTGCTTCTTGAAGTGGAAAAAGTAAAATTTCCTAGCCCCCTAATGGAGCTACATAATGTGAATGGGGCAACAGGACTGAAGCTGGACAAACTGGATCATATACCCTGTGGAAGTACACTTGCATTTAATCTGGTTGTTTCAAGGGTTATTTTCTAACCTGCCATGGTGGAGAGCATCAGTGAAGTTCAGACTGGAGCGTGCAGCCTGCAATCTTGTACATCTGGGCAGGTTTGAAAGGAGTGTTCCATATCAGCCCCATTTGTTGAAGAGAAAACTCTGCCTTGCCAAAGCCTTACTTTGCTCATGATGGCAAGGGACAGAAAAGCTTGTCCCATCAGCCAAGGTTCTCCCACCTTTATAACTTGCTCCATTGTGGAGTGACTGCAACACACAAGCAAAAACTTAATTGAAATTGTACAAGGGGTGGGCTGTCCCACTCTTTCAGATAGGATTTAATCAAATCATTTCTATGATGGTTGTGGGGAAGGAGAGGAGAGAAACAGCATAGGGGACGCACACTTCTCCAATCTGAGTACTTGGGGTTTCTTCAGTCCTAGGAAAAGAAACTGGGTTTTTGTAAGGCACCAGGCTGGAAAGAGCGCTATATTAGTTTTCCATTTTTTAATGTAGCAGATCTTTCAAACAGACCACCAGATGGTAGTGTTTCCTTTGTAATTGGAGCTGTAAGTTCACAGAAGCAGCTAGTTTTGTTTGGCATAGGTCACTCAAGGACTGCTCAATATGTAGCAGAATTAGAGTGTTGTAATTAAGGAACAATAGTAGTTAACTAAATAGTTAACTTAGTAGTTAACTAAGCAAAAAGGAAAAGGGAAGCCCATCTGTAACTTCAGCTAAGTGAGAAAGTAAAGAACTTGGTGGAGCAGAGGCCCATGTCCTGTGTATTACGGATAAGCTGCTTGCCTGGACTCACAGAAATATCTGGTGGTTAAAGCAATAAGCCATGAAACAACCTGAGAATGTTCCATGTTTTGCAATAGCAAAAGTTACTGTTCAACTGTAGTGCTTTTCAGAAATGGTCAGAAATAGCGTGGTTTTGTTGTTTGAATGGGATGTGCAGTATCTCTTATTGCACAAAGTTTTGTTGGCAAGAGGATAGGGCACAGAGGTGGTGCATTTAGGAGGTCAAAATTAGCCCGTGGTGTCTGGTCTTGGGAGTGTTCTCTTCACTAGGTTGTGCAAGGGGGGTCCTTATTTTGAGGTGAGGACAAGATTACAGATAGCCATTATCAGGTTCTTAAGAGTGGACTAAAATATTATTCAAGAATACTGTGTTTTATTTCAGCTGCACATGGCTTTCATTGACTGTTTCAAATAATATATTTGGGTCAGTTTGCCTGCATGTTTTGAAAGAGCTCATTTTATTCAGTCCCAGAATTGGAAAAAGAAATTGTACCTTGCAAGGTGACATTTCACAGGAGTGTGAGAAAGTGATTTTAAAGGCAGTCCTAGCAGAGCTTCATACCAGGAGTTTTTGATTCATTTATGGACAGTAGGCAATAGAGAAACACTGCAGAAGGTCACAGCAGATACTTTTTTGTTTTTTAAAAGAATTCCTTTAAATCTGTATGTGGTTCCTTTGTCCTTGCATTGTTGGAATAGTCTCACGTACAGTTCTGGTTTTGGAAAGCTCATGAATGCCAGGGATTTTTAAGAGGCGATATCTGACTATTAGTAGCTGATACTTCTATTTACTGTTCCTAAAGGGTTGCAGTGGAAGTCTGAGTCTGTGTAAGAGATGATCATCCACTCAGAACAAGGAAATGGCTGTCACGCCAACCTGTCTGAACATCTGGATGTAAAAAAATTCAGAGTTATCTTAAAATGAGCTGCTCAACCAGTGAGATTCTAATTAAAAAGAGTGTTTGCAGAATTACATTTAGTGGGCAAGGGGAAGGACTTGATATGCAGGAAAAAAAAAAATGGTTTCAGATGATTTACCCCAAATGAAAGAAACTAACGATTTTAGTGGAAATTTCTAAAATATCGTTATATTTATAGAACAGTATCACTCTATGCAGCATAGGCTGTCAGAGAACCTTGGCTTCACTTCGCCAGGGGAAAGCTCACAGTATATCCCTGTTTCTGTTGGGCTCCAAGATCCTCCCTTGCCCCTCCAACCTGCTCTTCCTCTGGCCAGAATTCCCTCACACCCCTTTAAACCAGCTAAATTGTGTCATCTGTCTTGGTTCCTAAAAATCCTTCTTTTTGCCTGAGGGGCAGATGCATTTCTGCACCAGCAAGGATATAAACTATGTAATTTCTGAGCTCTGGGGCTGCAATGTGTAGGTTTTTTTCTGTGCAGCACTATGTAGGTGAATACAGAATATAATCTGTATTACAGCATCAAAATAGTTTGCTTGAAATGTAATGTACACTTGTGAAACAGTATCCCACAGCCTTTGCAGTGTACTGGTAATTACGGAACACAAAACTTGCTGCTCAGTTTGCTTTAAAATCTATACTTCAGATGTTTAATATCACTTTAAACCAATGTCTATTACATGTATGAGGGTTGAAAAGGATATGTTTGGGTACTTTACGTGATTAACAGCAGCGTGTGCTCACAAGATTACATGGCAGTCTAAGATGTGTATAAGTAGATGTGGGACTTGTGTGTGGGTCTTGGGACTGAACCCTTACAACATTTCTGAATTGTGGGAAGATTCAAAAGGAAAACAGTAGCAACAGTGCAGCAAAGTGAGGTTGAGAGATGAGCATGTATACTCAGTAGTGAAAATGTGTAGGGTAGCTGGAACTTGCTGCACTTCTTGTAGGTCCTTATCATGTTTCATCTATTCTGGGTGTGATTACAACACTTTGTGCATCATTTTTAAACCACTGAAACCAAGCTGATTTGTATGGGTAGAAAAGACTTGCAGAACAGAGCTGATCCTGCTACCAAAGGAGAAAAGACTATTGTAAGCATATCTGCTTTTAATAATGCTTTTAGAAATGCATTTTAGTTGTGTTTAAGGAGTCTGTTTTCAAGCTGCAAATGGCTCCTGTTGAATTTTGCTGAGATAACTTAAGGCCATTTTTTTTTATTGCAACATGCCTCATCTTGAAGTAATCCTTTTGATTTTCTTACATTGTGCATTTGTCATTCCTCACAGGTTTAAGATTTTGTCAGTTATCTATTGTGTAGTGTTTAATCAATCATATGTTGGTTGCATGAAATAGAATATTTCAACTGAGTCTTCAAATGCTGCGTTACTGCTACAGTGCTACTTCTAACACTTTGGTGTTACTCATTTTTAACTCAGGTATCAATAGCTAGGAAAATAAGAGACATCCTGTCATCTCCAATTTTTTAACGCTATTTTAACATAATGGCCTTGATTTCATTATTCTTTTTTTAATACTATGCACATCTTTGACCTGTTACCCTGTCTTGCCCTTGAGTGATGGCCATGCACACTGACCAACACCCCAACAAGCTTTTTTCATGTGTATTCTGAGGAAGGAGTATTGTGATGCTGCCTTCTTTCTGTCTGTCTGACTTTCCTAAAGGTGATACTTAGGTATGGTTTGCACTTGAAGGCACACAACTTCTCAGGTGAACACAAGAAAAGTAATTTATTTAATATTTTGCTAATATTGCTCAAAACAGTGACCTTAAAATCAGGATGCAATGAGCACTGTCACTGGCCAGGTTAAAATGACTCTTGTAGATAATTTTAAATCAGAATTCCTTAGCAGTGATAAAATTTCCTATTAAGTGCTGTAAGGTGGTTTAATAATAATCTGTGGAGAAGGAAGGATAGTATGGTCTGGTAGTAGTAATAGCAGTCAAATATACATAGCTCTGGCAAGGGCAGACCTGCATCTCCATTGGAATAGGAGGGCCCATTGCAGTTGCTCTACCTCCATCTCTGCTCTGTGCTGTCTTCTCATAGGGAAGTAGCAAATGAGTTGCTGTCTCTTATCCCAGGACTTCATGCATAGTGAAGAACTTGGTTACTGTGCAACCTGATTAATCAGGGCTGCATTTGTGCCTGTGGAGGGAAAGGTCGGTATGTGAACATACTGTTTTTCTGCACACACTTCTATTTTAATTTTTTTCTATAATTGCACATACAGTTATAACACAATGGCAAGAAATTCCTTAAGTTTGCAGAGGAAGCACAGAAAATGGAGGTTTAGCTGTCAGTATTGACAGAAAAAGGTTTAGTTTCATTTCTCTCATAGGCTGAGTTCAAATGAGCAAATCATGGCCATTATCCTTCATGACCCAAATGACACAAATCCTTTGCAGGAGCGAGCTGCAAGGACCCCAGGAGGAGCTGTGGTCAGCTCAGCTGGCAGAATTCATTTATGCCCATCTCTGTCACAAAAAAGTAAATGACATTTGAATTTGATTCTGTCGTAACCTCTCGAGATTGATCAGTCAGAATTAAAGCAAAATGAGAGCCGGTTTCCAGTCTTTCTGGCTGCCTCCCAACCTGCTGCTTGTCAAGATGATTCTCCTTTTTCTAATTTCTTTACTTCAGTACAAGATGTCCATCACAGGCCTAACCCTCAGCAACAGTGATTTTGATCAGCTAACCCTCCTTCATTTTCAAATAATTTCCAGTCACTGTACACGTTTGATTGGCGCTTTTCCCCAGCAACCCAAGGCTCATTTTGGAGTAATGGGAACACAAACCATTAATAAAAGATTAAAGAAAAAAGCAAAACACCAGGATTTAAAATTCCAAACATATCTCTGTAGACTGTCTTTATAAAAGGCAGTTTTTTTGGCAGGCGTTGAAATGCAATTCTTCCTACACATTAAATAATAAAATCAGACATGTGAACTTTCAGATTGCTGTGCTGAGCAAAATGGATGTAGTTCTTTTAAGTCCATAAAAGTAAGAAAAATCAGATTTTAAGAACCAAGATCACACTTGAACACAGTTGGGAAACTACAGCATGTTACCAAAACCTCATTAAGCTGTCATAGGCTTTTGTGCATTTCCTTGCCCAGTCTTTGAGATTGCCAAGATATTTGTGTGTAAATACTCTTTAGCCCTACTCCCCCTCTTGCCTCTGTGGTACTGTTTGTGACAACATGGCAGTTGCCATGGGGACTGTGATGTGTGATGTCATATCCAGCAGTGTCACCTTAGTGAGTCTGGTGAAGTACAGAGATGGACAGGATAACCAAGGCAGCAAGAATGGAAAAATATGCAGGAAAAATTAAAGAGTTTTAGTAAGATAAGAATAAAACACTGGCGCATGGGGTTAGATTTGTTTTTTAAAGTTGACCAGAATGCACGTCATGGCCATCTAAAGCTTTTCTTTTATGGCCTGGAACTCACTGGTTCTGGTTTTGGAATATATGCTGTGTGATATGTAGCTAAGGAGAGACCTTTCCTTTACCAAGACAAGCAGTATGAGGTAAGCTTAGAATGAAAAGTGTAACTCTACCCCAGCTTCCAGAAAAGGGAGCACTAAATCAGACACTATAACTGCTTAGCACTTCTCTAATGCTTAACATGTGGAAATGTTATTGAATCTTCACAACACCCCGATACAAAAAATTAGCAAGTGCTGGTATTCTGTTAAAAATTGGTGAATGTGTGATAATCCAAACACTGAGTGAACTAAATAAAGTGCTCCATCAAATCATGGGCAGAAATAGGATAAATATCTGAAATTTCCTGTCTTTATAGTCCCACGTTTGTTTCATTGGATCAGATTTGTCTTTAATGTAAAAACAATTTTCAAACTTGACCTGTTCAATTAAAAGGTGGTCTCCCTCATACCAGTATTATACTTTTCTAAAGACAGGTAAGCCTATAATTAGCACAGCATATTCATATTTGTTAAATATGTGGAAGATTATCCATAGAACTTGTGCAAATGCTTTTGTAGTGAAAGTCTGAGCTAATGGGGCCAAAATGGGCTCACCTTTGTATCTGTGGATGTCTGCACATTGAGCATCATGTGTGCAAATCATCCTCTTTTCCTTTTTTTTTTCTCCCCAGAACCTCAGGTCTCTCCCCCTTCTCCTGCATGACATGTGTGCACTAACTCCTAATTTATATCACTTCAAGTCAAAGGCCCTGATTCACCTCTCACTTGTCTCACTCAAAACATGCTTTTATGGTCAGGGTTATAATGGGAATACTGAGAAACTTGGATATTTAACTATAACAGCATAGTGTGTGACACAATAATAAATATGTGCTTTATTGCCAAACTGTCTTGTGTGGACATTAGGGGAATAATGCTTTTTAGTTTCCCTGTTGTAAATATACTTTGGCAAGGAAAAGGTGTTTGCCAGGTCAAAGTCATTGCTCTGGAAAAGAATGCAATAATGAAATAATATAAATAGTGAAGGGCCCAGCACCTCCAGTAACAGTTACCAACTTTGAAGACTGAAGTGCTGAATTATTATTTCTTATGTTCATGTATCAAACATAGTATATCTGCATGCCATTAATTCAGTGTCAACAGTATTGATTCTCTGTGCATGCAACTCCCTTTGAGATCATTAGAAGGTCTGTTTGTGAAAGTACTACAGGCACTCATGTCACTAAAACGTATGAAGTTCATATTTGTAGGGAGTTCTTGTCAAGCTCCACATGTGGAATAAAGACTCTTAAGTGTTCAAAAAAAGTATCTCCAGTCTTAGTGTAAAAAGCTGCAATTTGTTTCAGTCTGGATCAGAAGAATGAGGCTTTCATCTAGTAATGGGTTTGAATTTAGGGGACATAGGGCTGATTTTACTCCTAAATATCTTTTGTACATAGGACTCTTCTCTATTAGAGCTGAATTGCTATTTCTAAGTGTGTTTGTTTCTCTTCCACAGTGCTAAAATAGTGGTTTTGCTGTTTTGAAGATCTTTCAAAAAAATGTATTGTTTTGTTAAATCTATGCCCCCACCCTTCTGACCTAGACTGGGTAAACTGAAAGTTGAGCTTAATGATGGGAAGAATTTCTTTATTTTTCATTTATTATTTCTTGCCAAAAGGTCCTTTTCTATCTACTTTCTCACTTCTGTTCCTCCCAGGAGCAAAACAGAGGCTTATTTGCTCTAGTGACACTTCTGAAAATCTTCATGGCAGCATCACTGTTGCCTATGGAATAGTCATCATGTTCAATTTTGTTGATCCTGTATTTGTTTGCTGGAAAGCAAATCCATCTATTTATCTTCAAAGTCTGTTTTCCCAGGTTTCCTTTGCTTAAAGAGCTATACCCAGCTAGAGCAAAGACCTTGACTGCAAGAGCTTATGATATTAGTGTTTTGCTCTGCTGTTCTAATGATCAGTGTGATGTTTTGAAAGTGTTCTGTCTTGTCAGCCCTGTTGTTTTTGCAGTCTGTGTTGATTTGGATGTCAGCTATGTTTCCAGTAAACTTCTGAACCCTGAGTACTTTCTAGTGGGGAAGAAAAGATGCTTTGTTTACCATGTTATGAAAATTAAAGACCAAAGACTTTCAAAAATAGGAGCCTACAGTTAAAATCCTCGATCTATGTTTAGGTTTCTAAGGCAGTAGCCTAACTTTTGAAAGGACTGAGCATCCAAGAGCTCCTGTTTGGGATCAGTGCTCTCTGGGCAGGTTGTTAGATATTCCACATGAGGGGCTTTAGTGTTTAATATAAAATTTACTTGTAGGTATTTGGTGCTTTATGGGATTTTGATTAAGTGGAGTGATACAGCAACAGTCCAAAATGGCAACACACACACTGTGTAGTGATGGCACCCTACAGCTGGATCACAATACACATGTAACTCCCTTGGCTGGTCTCCACATGCTCACCGTCATTATGCTTGGTGTCCCTGGTCTCTGGGAAGGAATACGTGGGTTGGAGCCAGCTCAAGCCTGTTGGTTTTTCAGAGGTCACTTTGGTTGTTCAATTTTATACCCTGAGCTGAGCCACATAATACACTTCCCTTTTCTGGCCTAGTTGGTTCCACAAGATAACTCTATCAGTTATTTTAAGAAAGTTCATGTACCAGTTTACCCACTGAACTGATAGTCTTTGTTCGAAACAGACTTCACCATCAGTCCTGTTTGTGTTGAGAGTTCAACTTCATCTTAGCTGTGGTTACTTTCTATCTCCTGTTCTGAGCATCATGAACACATCATCCTTGCATGGCATCTTTCAGCCACCTTCCATGGTAGGGCTTCATTGATTGGTCACAGTGCCCTGCTGAGACATCTCCAGTGTGAAGTGGACTGTGGTAGTTGCCGCTGGTTCTTAGTGTGCAGTTGGTATTTCAAAAACTGTAAATGCTGGTTGCAGACTCATTTTGATAGTATTTCTGTACATGCTTACGATCTCTGGAGAGCCTGGAAGATCAGGAATAAAACTTCCTGGGCTAAACCTGGGGTTTTATTCCAAACAGAACTCTTGCATATTTTTTGGAATACAGTTTCTCTGCTGTACTTTCAGGCAAGAACAAAAGAAATATACTTTAAAAAAAACCCAATGTTGAAATTAATTCCCTTCGTGGTATTGAGCTTCCTTTGTGGAGATAATTTTGGCATATGAAATTTGAAGTAAAATTTCTCCTTGTTTTCAAGAAGAAACAAGGCTAAGTCTTTACAAATAAGCAGTTGTAACAAATTATTTTGCTTTCAAGCCAACAGTGCAAGGGTAAAAGGAAAGAAGCTTATGATGCTTCTGACTGAAGATTACATTTTCTTTTGTATATGGAAAATAAGGTACTGGCTAATTCAACTTCTAAGACAGAGAAGAGCCCAAATATTATATTTAAGGCCTTGAAAGCCTTGAAGGACAACTGGGCATGTGTGAAAGCTCAAGTATGTGTTAATTTCCAGGCTGCAGCAGAATGAGATTTGTCAAGGGCTGCTTGGCTGTCTCCAGCTTCTGAGGAGGTAGCAATGTACAGAGGGAAGCACTCCTTCATTCTCCTTTGAATGTCTTCTGGAGCTGTTGACTAAGTCCTAGTCCACATGCTTTTGACTAACTGTCCCACTACAGTTCACCATCTGAGAAGATGCATAGCAGAGAAACCCTTGTTCTGGAGCTGTTGGACTGGAAATATAGTCCCTTAGACCTTCTGTTGCTCCTGCACTGCTCTGGTGCTGCTCCTGAGGAACACCAGAGGTTGTAGTGCAGCATGGGCAAATCTGCAGAGCATTCCCTGGGATCTAGATCCTCTGATGCACTGCTATAGAAATATCTGAGAAGAAAAGTGTAAAATAAAGTTATGTAGGACATAGTGAGCATCTTCTGGATGTTTCCATGTCCTTTGTCTTTCTGCTAGCAGCTGCAACCCAGCTTGTGCTTTGCTATTTTTAGTGTAGAGGTCAGTCTTAGAAATGTGTCCTCAAGTGCTCTTTGGCAAGCCCACGCAGTTAGATTTGCCAACAGTTAAGCTGGATTTCCTAGAAGTTAGGGAGAGTCTAAACGAGTCACCCCAAAGTCAGTACCTGAGACGGGAAAGCAACTCTGGAGCCTGGATTGTTCCATCTCTTGCCATTACCAGTAGGCGATGCTCCTATTACTAATATAAGCAAGAGGTTCAGAAACAAGCAGCAAATATTCTCATATTCTCAAGAGATTCTTAAGAATATACCAATTTAATACCTTTTTTTTTCTTTCAACTATTGGATATGCATCTACCATGTTGAGCATTAATCTTGAGGTCAGAATATGCCTTTTGGGTATTCCTGTTAATAAAATACCTTGCTGCAGAGATGCCATAATAGCCTAGCAATCTACATTCTCTCTGGCCAAAGTACTTAAAGTTATAGCTTCTTCTTGAATATGTTGGTTGGAAACATGCCGGTTTTAGAAGCTAGATATTTTTTATTGGATTTGATGGGAAATATAAATTGGGTTTGGAAAAGGGCTAACTCTTCAAGCCCTTGATTCTCCCTATTAAGATTTTCCTTGCAACTTGGCCTCTTTTAAGCTCCCATCTCGTGCATACTCTTTTCTAATCTGATACCTCAGTGTACATATCTAAACATGATCAGTGACAGTTTTAGCTGCGGGGTGAGACTTTCTGTGACAAGGGCAGTGAGCTCTGATTTGAGACCATTCATTGCAAGTGACTTCAGCTGTCTCTTCAAGTGACATCCAGCTACTTGAGGAATGGGGGATGACGAAAGTTCTTTGGACAGAAAACTTTCACTGACAAGAAGGTGACAGGTCCTTGCACAGCTGGTCTCTGATATGCCTTGGAAGAGGCCTACATAGTTACTAATTTAAGTTTAGCGGTGGCTGCAAGCATGGAGCAGACAAGTTCTTGTAGATTTGTAACTCATCTGCAGGAATGACAGGAGTTGGAGCTACACTTACGGTGCCTGTGTTGTATAACATTTCCAATAGCCCATGTTTATTTAAAGAGCTAAGTAGACTGAACTGCAAACTATTCTCATTAATGCTTCTTAACATGTAGCTGAACATGGTCTATTCTGTTAATTTGTTCGTATATTTAAAGTGGATACTGGCCTTTTTTTAATGGTCTGTCAAGTTACAGTAATGGGATCCTCATTCTTAGGGCTGTCTATTCTTTCCTTTTTTTTTCCGTCCTAATTTTCCCCAGTGTCTCCTATCAGCTTTTCAGCTGTAGCGGAGCTATCAAGAATGAAAACTCTGGTGTGTGGAAAGTGGGTAGTTGTTATTTAAAGGGATCTCTTGCCTGGCTAAGAACAAATGCATGCAACTCATAAATCGCCATGCTGTGTATCCACCATTGCTCCTGTTGCCAGTAACACTGGAGGGAAATTGAAAGGTCCTTCCAGACAAGGAGGACAGTGTAGCAGCCTGAAAACACACACACACACACACACACACACACACACACACTCTTTCCAGAGCATGATGGATAAGTGCTGGTCACTGCGCAGACAGCTGTGATCCCTTCCAACATGTTTGTTGTCATTTAGTTAAGAACATGGTTGTTCTGATGGCAGCTCTGCCACCATCAGTTTTTTGGCCATGGTCAAATTGTTATACTATGGTAGGGGAAATATCTGGTTACTTATGTATCCATGTGTATGCAGGAAAGTTTTAAAGGTTGACAGTGTCCAGTGTAGTGTATTCTTACCTGAGAAGGAATTGTTCACCCTTTAAATACCAGGTAGCTCTTGGAATAATCTGTGATAGAAACTGACAAAATCTGAGGCCCAGCTATAACCCAAAGAAATAAGGTGAGTTATTGCTGATGTTTGAATAATTCTGTGGTGGCAGATCTTGTTTCAGAGGCTCATCCTTTCCCACCATCACCCATAACTCCTGTTCCCACTGCCTCCTCTGCCTTTCCTGCTCATCTTTTTGTGTTGTTGGGCTTACATCTCCAACAGTCATTATATTTTATTATTGAAAAGTATAATTTTGCATACTTGATTTGGAGCATGGCCATAGAAATGGTCATATTAACATGACTGAGGGAATGAACACTTCCAGTGTGTGGTGGTGAAGGGGGAATGGCAGTGAAGGGGAGAGTGCTGTAGGCATCAGATGTGCTGCTGACAGAAGAGTGATGCTGAAGCACTTCTGAATGGACTATTGAAAGGAAGATAGGAGAAGTGAGACTAATTGTCGTGAAGGAAGTAACTGAGACCACAGCAACAGAAACACTGGGTGGTCCTGAGCTGAGCTCCAGAGAAGTGTGGCCATTTACACTGCTCCAGAACTTGTCCTGTTCTGTTTATGGAGTATTTGTCACTTTATCACTGCAGCTTCCGCTCTCCTCTAAGGTCTTTACTCTTTGTACCTGAAATACATCCTGTTTTACACTTCAGATGACAGAAATGGTATCTGTTTCTCAGCAGTTGTGCTCCAGTCCACATCTGGTGTAAGTCAGCAGAGCTCAACTGCTGCACAGGAGTTGAACCATTAGCAGCCACTGAGGCTTCAGCCCTCAGTAAATAAACACCAGTGTATTAATGCACAGATTTGACCTCATTTGTTTTGGTTTTTTTCCATCTCTTTGGCACATAATTGAGCAAATTGTCACTGAAGAAAGGGAGTAGGAGAGGAGATAATTGAATATTACATGAGGATAATTAAGGTGTGAGTAAAATTATTTCAATGGTTTGCCATGTCTGTCTGTCTTAGTAATTTCTTTGCTAGTTGGAAAATATGAGCTTGGTGTAATGCCAAATAAACAATTTACTATAGATATTTAACAGGACCAAGTGCACCTCTTACAGATACTTTGTTGACAGTTAAAAAATGATGTATCTATTATTCATGGTAAGCAGCCTGACAGGAGGAATGTTGCCTTAACTTTTGCATGGTAAACGAGGAATGTGAAAAGCATTGTAGCTTGCAAAAGCAATTGGGTTTCTTTAAAGGAGCCCTGTCTCTTCAGTTAGCCAGATTTGTAATAGGATGGAGTTGAAACTTGGTAGACTGAGCACTACAGTGGCAAAACTTTTGATTTCACCAGGACTATAATTTGGCTTTGTGTGTCCATATTTATGACTGAGGTCATAAACAAGATACAGACAAGGGTTTTATTATTTTTTCGAGAAGTCACTGTCTGTAAAGGAATGAATGATGCTTGGCTTTCTGACAACAAACTTGATTTTTAATGACTCATCTGCATGAACTGATAAAGCACTTAATGTTGTGAATCCCTTTGCTGAAGGGCTGGCTTAACAGAATGTCGTGAGATGTGTAGGAACAAAAAACCAGTGTTTGCAGGTGTCTGGATCTCCTCTCTTACTGAAGCTGGTTTTTTATATTTCATTCAGTTTATATGTATGCATAAAATAACAGTATACTGTGGGATGTCTGCTTTACACAATGATTACACATTGCTTATTGTTGAAATGTGATACAGGTTTTGTGCACCAGAGGAAACTTGTTTCCTCTTAATGAAGGTTATTTGTAATGTGAAAGATGTAGCAGAGAGCACATTATAACTTACCTAGAAAGCTGACCAAAATGAAGGGCTTAGTCCTTCAGTCATTAAGATCAGTATGATTTTGGTTTTCCAGCTGCTCTTTTGCTTTTAAGTGTACAAAGTGGCTTTTTCTGCTTTTGCATTCGCCCTGCCTTTCTAGGATTTTGGTGTAATATGTGTGATGCAGAAGTGCAGGTCAGTGAAAACTGTTCAATTCAACCTTGTGATGTGGAGGAGTAATATGTGGAAGACAACCCAGAAAGTATTGTTAACTTGGAAGAGGTGCTGCATCCACTGTCAGAGAAATGGGTACTGCAGGTAGGTTTGATCTGAGCAAACCTTGAGGTACACTCAGTCCCTGGTGGGGTAATGGTTGTCCTCAGGACTCTTGGGACTCTCATGCAGGGAGCCAGGTAGCAATTCTGCTTAGAGTGGGTACTCATCACAGAGATGATGAGCCTCAGGGTTCAATCTGTCCTTTGACTTAATGCTGAGTAAGCATATTTAAAAAATAAACTGAAAGAAATTAGTCCAACTAATGATTTTTTTTTTTTTTTGCTGACTTCTCTCAGTGCTTGCTCTCAAGCGCAGTTTTGAACCTTTGTGTAGTGTGTTGTAGGGGGGCACTGAGGTGTGCTGGTAATGATGTGCTGAGTTCCTCCTCCCAAATAAACAGCTGAGCTGTCAATAACGTGTGAGCACCAGCATACCCTGTACTGTACTCTGTGTACCTCACATATCCAGGTGTGTTCTGCACTCCCAGCATTCTTGAGTGTCTGCCTGGGGATAAAGGCAGGTACAGAGCAAAAGGGAAATATTCCTATAAAATGCTCATCTTATTTGTTATGACCTTTCACAGGATGGACTTTCTGAGGCCACAGGCAGGTTGGGTGTTGCAATTACGTTACCATGGGTAACCTTGGTACCTTAGGCTCCAAGGATACACTGAAGGGGTGAGATCATCAGCAAATGAACCATTTGATTAGTTTAGGCCATCTGATAATTTCACATGATTCACCTGTGACGACTGGCCCAAGACCTCTCTGTGGTTGTCTTGGGTGAGGTAGAGATTGCTTCGTGACTGGCTGTACCACGAAGGAAATGAGGAGAACAGGGCTGTAATATTGACCAGGTCTGCACCACTCTGCAGAAGTCTGTGACTCTGAAAGGTAGAGCAGATTGCACAGAGCAAGGGACATAGTGTAGGCTGTAGATTGAGCCCATCTAGCAGGACTCTTGGGAAGGGATTGTGTTGTCTTGCAGACCTGGGTATTGCATCTGACAATGGCTGAAAGTCACAAGTTGAGCCAACAGTATTTCATCACTGCATGATTTTTGTGGTGTGGAGGTAGAAGCGCCTAAAGCCTCAGATTTATCTGTGGATGGTGTCTCAAAACGTAAGCATAGATTTATCTGTATAAGGAAATTAATTTTGTTCAAGGGAGAATTTGAAAGAGAATGCAGAAATTATTCTGGAATAAGGCAGGTAAAGTTGTTAGTTAAATCAGCTCCATCCCTTGTGATAAATAGATCAAGAAGCTGGACAATTTATTCAATAAATTGTCCAGAGATGTCTGAATTATTTGCAGTGCCGTTTTCACCTGAGCCTGAGGAATGTGAAGCCAAATTTCAGCTGACTATATTGCATTCCTCTCTAGAGCCAGAAATAGAATCTCAGCTGTTATAAATTGATTAATGATGGTATTGTTATTTAGACCAGACCCTTAGGCTTGTATGCTTAAGTTTTAGCATAAATGACCAAATTGAGCCATTCTTTAGAAGGCAGAGCTTTCAAAGCCATTTGTCTAGTTCAGGAGCAGAAAATATAATGGCTTTCATTGTTTTGGTGTTTCTTATTGTCTCTGTTGCCTCCCAAAATGACTTACTATTTTTTTTCCCTCCTGAACCTGTGTGGCATCATATTAGCATGGCACATGAAGATCCTGAGGTGAAAATAAATCCACAAAGATAAATATCAAACTTTGAGATGCTGTTCCATGTAACTGAATGTTTATCTGAACTTCACACACAGCATCCAGTTAGATAATTTGCCCACAAGGCAAGTTAGTTTCATTTTTCACAATGTTCTGCTACTTGAGATTGTTTATTCACTGCAGCAGAGCTATAGACTACCCTGATTCGTTAAGCAAGCACTGTGAGGATAGATACTGCAGTACTATCTTTGATGGAAAACTTTGGAGTGAGGAGCAATGTACTACTGCCTAGTGCATCATGTTCCAGGATGGGCTATTAAAACTGGTAGGGGTGCAGCTGCAGAGGTAAGAGGAGAGTCCTCCCTTGTGGAAATGTCTTTTCCCTTCAATCCCTTCTGCTTCTCATGTAATAACTTTACTCCGATGTTCTGGAACCCTTGATATATTTCTTTTAAAAAGGAAGAAAATAAGATCTAAAACCTTGTGAATGTATCTGTAGTTAGCTTCCTGGACATATGTTTAATTAACAAAATAGACCTATGAAGTATTTATTCCACCAATAAGCACAAAAACCTTATTTCAGGCTTCTTAACTGAAATTTGATAATTAATGTATTAGACATTACCCTTAAGAATCATTCTTGCATGGATATGTTTGACAAGGGCAGCAGATCTCCTGTGCTGCATTAATTGTGATACATCTTGAAAGGCATTGTCACGGGGATTCTGTTCCTTTCCATCTTTGTGTATGTGAAGTTAAACTGCCCACTGAAAATTTAGGAAACTTAAACTGCAGCCAAAGAAAACATCTGCTTTGAACATGACTTTATTTTCTACAGGAGGGCTCCATATATCAGTGCCTTGCCTTGTCTAATTTCATTAATGTGATCTTGTGTCCATCCTGTGGCAGTTTAATAGCCATTATTTGTGGCCTCCATCAAATAAAGTGTTGACCATAAATCCAGCTTCACGTAAATGAAGATATAAATGTCAATCTGCATTACTGTATAATATTTATTATTTTAATTAAATGAAACTGATTGTGACATTAGATCACAAGTTCCTTGTTAATGGCAATGAATAGCAAAAAAATTTGCTTATTTTAGAATGGAAAAAAGCTGCTTATTTTATTATAAATGTTATAAATTTTCCTAATGTTACTGTCTTAAGTTATCAAAGCTAGGAATCTGTGCGTGGAACACAATGTTTGTGCTTCTTTTTGGGACATAAACTAGTTAGAGATGCCAAACATGACATGTACTGCAGAAATATCAAGAATCAAATGTATTCAGAAGGTGCTTTTGTTAGTCACTTAGTAATACAAGTGTTTACATCTGAGCCAATTTCTTCTACTCTAGGTAGCAGGAATTATCCAATCTGAAGTCAGATATACAAGGTTTATGCTGGCAGTACTTAAACTTCCTTCAATATGAGGGTTGTACAGTCTGTGGCTTAAATGACTTAATTTCCAAAGTATTGTAAAAAAATACAGTAAATCTATAATTTTAAAATGCTGAAGTACAGTCCTGAGTAATTTAGTCCAAAAGATAGAAATCCATTACAAATTAGAGACTGCTTTTATTTAGTCTCCTTTGATTGCTGTGGTTATTTTACTTTTAATTTACAAAAAGAATAATGCATGTTATTTGCACTGGCTATAGGAAAAGATAATGGATAAAATTCCATGGTCTTGATGCTGGAAAAAATTTCTTAACCTGGCAAAGCTCTCATGTCAGTGAGAAGTGTAAGAATGAATGTTTGATATCTGGTATGTTTCTTCACTTGCCAGGGAGTTAGATTTTATCAAAACCGAATTTACAGCACCCTATTTAGAGTAAGAACAGTCTTTGTATGTCAGAGAGGTCATCAGCTTCTTACCTAATCGACTGTATTCAAAAAAGCATTTGGATGATGGAGATGTTAAATTTTTTTTTTAGGAAACAAAGGAATTGTATTATTGTTTATCATTTTATATCGCAAAATATTGATCCTGGTCCTGTTGCTGTGGCAAAACACCAATTAACTCAGTTTGAAGTGTGGAAGCTTAGGAAATGAAGATTAAACAGAGATTTCATCTTTCTGTATATAAACTTGACTTGTATTTGTTTTTCACAATGATTTCTTGAAAATGAATAGAAATATTCACACTGGCTTAAAAGGAAGTTGATTCAGATCTTCAGATGTCTGTTTTTGGAGAAGTTTCAAATGTTTTCTGCAGATCTCTAGTATATTTCACAATGAGTCTAAAGTGTTTCTAAGCAGAAGAACACTAAAAACTCTACATTTCAGGTCACTTTTAACTAAAAAAAATGCTTATAATTTATTTGTAACAAAGGTGGTCATGAGGTTCCTGTCTGTTATCAAATCCTATTGCTCAGCTCTAATTTAATTCCACTAAAGGGGAGAAAATACTACTGTGAAGTTTATTCTTTTGGTCAGTACTAACCACATATATTCATAGCATTCCGAGTAATTACTAGATACTATCTTTTCAAGCTAATTGCCTAGTATTGTATGGCATGACATAGAAGAAAAATATGTAGCTAAAGCAAATAAAAGCAAAAACAAGTATTTGCAAAAGCAAATACTGATTTTTCTGTGATTCTGTTTGTAACTGTGTAGGCACATAACTGTAACACTTCTGTATTCCTCCTGAGTTTATTGTAATGTATTTTATCTCAATTTCCTCTTTGTATATATAAATATTATTGTATATATGAATAGATACAATTTATATATTGTATATAAAGCAATCTATGCTTGTATAGATTTGCAGTATTACCTTTAAACCTTTCTAGTGGCTAAACCAGGTCTTGGACTAGTGTTCACTTTTTGCTACAGAACACTTTCTCTCTGTTGCACTGAGGCAATGGAAACCTTTCTTTTCACACTTGGAATGAAATGAGAATGAGCAATGTCAAGATAACCACTGACAGTGTGCTCCAACTTGCTGCTTCCTTCAAACCTTGTCTTATACTCCCTGTAGCTCAGAAGCCTGTTAAGAGATTTGTACCTACACATGCTGTGAGAGAAATAGTCATCTCCAGATGCTGGTCCTGACAACAGACTTTCATGTTCAGCATCTGCTGTGATGCTTCATCTGAATATTGCAGTGCTGTACCAGAGTCCTTTGCTCCAAGTCTTGCTGGCTGTCAGGTGAAGGTCACTTTTAATGTGCTAGGGTATCAGCACTTTGTAACGTGGTTGGTTGGCACTGTTCAAACCCTGTAACAGAAATTAAATTCAGTTCGAGCCATCTTTTTGATATTCAGTCACACTTGTAAGACAAGATCTTTTGGCATTTTGTACAAAACTGGATTCTCAACTGTTCTCAGAAGCTGTCTTTGATTACATTTGTGTTCTTTCCTTATTATGTCGAGATCACTGGGATATCCCTAAACTATCCTAGCCATCCCGAGTTTCAAGTCCATTTCAGTGTCAGATTAGGTTGTATAACTCTACAATACCAAAATGATTTTGGGGGATTCTGTAAATGCTTAGTTTTCTGCTCTATAATTTGAAAAGAGTTTATTCTATCAGTAGAATGACTGAAGACTGTTCCTTACTGATCTTCAGTTATTCTGATTTCTTGATTCTTTGTTCTAACATGATTTTAATTTCCTTCTGTGCTTGTTGTTCCCCTGGGAAATTAATCTGAGTTCTGACATGTGTTCTCTATCTTTGAATCTGTGAGGGAAAGAATTGATGTTGATCTTAGTAGTGGCTGTACCTCCTGCCAGTAAACTATACTTGTTGCTGCTTTAAGGCATTGTCTCTTCTATTGGTTCTTGCTTGTGCACCTGAAAATAAACTAACACACTTTCCAAACAAGTGGCTTTTTGTTTGTTTTTCTTGTTCTTTCTTTAGTCTTCTGAGTGTTCCACTTCTCTGCTGTGGTCTGACCCATCCAGCTCCTTCCAAATGCTGATTGACCCTCTCATTCCATGCGCATCTTTCCTTTCTTGTGCAAAGGAGTCTGGTCTTGTAGGCTCACTTTCTGAAGTGTCCCTGATTTGTTCTGTTACTTTGGGCAAGTCACTTAATCTCACTGTGGTGCAGTTTATCCACTATAAAATAAGTCTAATAATCCTTACCCGCTTTGCTGAGCCCTGAATCTTGCTTGCCTTCTTTACATGTGCAGTCCTAAGGGTATTATAAAGCTCCAATTATTAATGTTTGGAAAGTGCTTTGAGATCTTGGGATGGAAATCCCTGTATAATCATATTTAGCACTTAGCATTTCACAGCACAGTGCAGACGCTACGTAATCCTCAGAATACTCCTGTGAGACAGAATTACCTGTCAATACAATTATTATCCTCACTTTACTGGGTAGTGAGGCAGAAGGATTAGGACCTAATCCTGCTTCTCTTCAAATAAATAGGAGTTCTTCTCTTGACTTCAGCAGGAGCTGGAAGTAGTCTTCTGTGACACATCAAGTTTTGAGCTCGGTCTGAGATGCCAACCTACCCTCAACCTTATGGACCTTCCTTCCTTGCTGTAGTAGAGTTTGGTTTTTGTGGTCTTATTATATATAGACTTTCTTGCATGATCCATTTTTAATCTTCTTTATTATTCTATTTTGGTTACCTTTTATGTATATTTTTTGATATCTTTAAAAGTCCCAGCATATTCACTTCTTGATGCTGCATGTAACCCTGGGAGATATCATCCATGAATTTTTCCACATCACTTGTGCATCCTCTTCCTTCACTGATTTATCCACTCCAATTCTTTTACCTCATTTTAATGACTTTATTTTTCTGCTGGATGTGTTATTGCAAACTTAACTGCTCTCTACTGGAACACTGCTTCTACATAATTGACCTTATCAAATTCCTACTTAAGAGGCATTTTAGACCAGTTTTCTTGTTGTGAATATTGTACATAGTACTCTATCATGGTTACAATAATTTCATGGCTGTGATTATGCTAACCTGCCCTTTATATCTCCCAGTTATTTTAGTCTGTTCCAATATTAGACGAAGACAGGCCTGCCTCACAACTTGGATTCACAGTCTTTCCTTTGAAATGCTAACCAAAGCAGTGCTATAAAAAGACTGCAAGAACAAGTGTTTAGGATCTGAATAAAAATTAATTGAAGAAATCTCTTATGTGAAGGAGAGTTTGGATGAGAGAACATGGTAAGTTAATTCTTCACAGAAATAAGTTGAATTCTAAAACTTGTCGCAGAAGAAAAATCGGTCTTGCTGAGTTGTTGCATGATGCAAACGTGTAAGTGAAGAAATTCCTCCTTAATATCAAATACTAACCACACTGTCACCAAAATGAGCAGATTCTGGCTTAAAGTAAGGAGATAAAATAATTTCTATTCTTGTGCATTGATGGTACTACAAGTTAGCCTGCTTTATTCAGGGGACCATTTCGGAGCACCCTGCTGTTGAATATAACTAAAGATGCTGCAATCCATACTGATTTGCTTCCTCTGAAGACATTCACAATTTTGAGTAAAGGGACTCTCAATGAACCTGATACTGGTGTCTATGGAAGAGGATTCAAGGATGGGGCTTGGCCACTGGTGCTGTTGGTCACTTGTTTTTGTTCAGTTGAGTTGCTTTGGAAGACCTTCCATACCACCTCCAGAGGCTGGAAAAGGCATTCGGATGTAAGGCAGGTTGTATATACTTCCTTGGGTGCTCAGGAGCCAGTCCTACTTCTGAAAAAAGCAGTATTAAGCTAATTAAAAGCTAGGATTAATAGCATCATATTTCTAGCCACTTTTTTTTTTCCTTTTTTTTTTCTTAAAACTGCTATTATTGATCATTAAAGGTAAAATCAGTTCTGTAAAGGTAAACAGTTTTGTAGTACTGTGGCCATGACCTATAAAGTGACAATCTGACATTAATTTTTAAGGATCATATATTCACATATGCTGTCATTGTAGAGCAAGTAACATGTCTGGAAGTAGGCCTATGCATTTTGAGAATGCATTTACAGTTTAACATGCTGTTGCAAATAGAAGGAGGCTCCCTCTCCCTCCCTCTAATTTTTTTTCACCAGCTTGACAGTTTTTCAAACATATTCACTGTCAGCCCTAACAACCTGTCAACAACTGCCATTATGTGAAAATTGCGAAGACTTGCTTGAGCACTGTGAAAACTGACAGACATGCCACAAGGATAAGTTCCTCAGAAACAGAGGGCTAAAACTTTTGAAAGGTGCTTCAGCCCTTCCGAAGCAAAATGAACAGTCAGATATCAGGGGAAAAAAACCATACACTTGTCACATCTAATATCTATTTCTTTTCCTCTCAAATTGAGGTGTATGTGAAAGAATAAAACATAGATTAGGACAAACTGAGCAAGTTACTTGAGTTAATACAATTTTCCTCACTGTCAAGTACATATGTAAGAAAGGCCAAATTTATCCACTGTGTAAATCCTGTGTCTGTGTGGCTGGTACAAATCCTGGGGAACATGGCTGAAATTCACCCTTGCAGAAAATCTATAAATGAATATTCGGTTTTTTTCTGTGTGGCTTTCTGTACTTGAGATTATTTTCTTTATAATGTTCACTACGATATGCTAAGAAGCAATCCTGCTGTGCACTTGTACACCTTGTAGGGCTCATCTCTTACTCTGTATGCATGAGTTAAACAGATGCTGAAACCCATGAATTTACTAGCTTCTGAAACTTGTGAAATGCAGAGTATCTGTGTTCCCCACTGAAATAAAATGGTCCTATCAAGTTTGGGGGGGAAGAAATATGAGGATGATCCTTAGTTGATTAGGACAGTGTTAAAGTATGTCCATTCTGTACACTGCACTGTGTGTGACAACACATAGCCAGTGGAATCTTCAGGAGTTCTGCTCTTTGAACATCTTAGGGAAGGGTGGCATCTGAACTCTTTAGTAAAGCTGGTTAATGGCACCGGGAGTTGTTCAGGGTAGCCAAACAACGAGGAAATTCCTCAAACTATCAATTATTGATTTATTCTGGATGTTGTTCTTAAGTCATGAGCAGTGAACAACCATGGAAGATGCTGGTTCTCAGTGTAGGCACTCCTCCTCTGATGGGTGTAGCTGATGGGCACTCAAATCTATCACTGTTACATCTCCTCATTTGAAGCTCCTTATGACTTTAGTAGAAGGGCTGTGAACTGAACTTAATTAGAAAATTGATAGACAGCTTTGAAATGTGCCCCATGGTGCTGAACTGCTGGAAGAGTTTTAAATCCTAAACAATCTCCATTTTATTTGTCATCAGTCTCATGAGAGCATATTTGTACCGTGATTTATGCATTGATTCTAATGGGATTTCTGAACATAAACCTGGGTGCGCTAAGAAAAGATTTGAATATGCCTATTCTTCTTTTAATTTAAAGAAAAAGCACACAACAAAAAAAGTCCCAGCCAAGTGACAGTGAGGTTTCTTTTGTTGAATGTATATGAAATAGGGTGGATATGACTAAAGGAAATCAGAAGACATGAGTCTTTTATATTGCACATGGAATTGCAGCTAATTATAGTCTTATGGAAAAGTAAGTGGAAATACTTTTTTGCTTTACCACATAAAAATGTTGTAAAATAATGAATTATAGAAATGTTTACCATCTAGTTTACTAGCTATGGATGTCATGCATTTGAAGTCTAGCTGCAAAGTGATCACTCTCATCCTAATAAGATGTTCAGTACTTTGCTGATTTATGCAACAGAAACTATTAGTGATAGTGAGGCACGCTCTTGTGGTTCTGTGTTGAATTTTCAACTCCTTTGTAGCCATCATCTGTGACCAAGGGCAATTAATTCAACTCTTTGGTGTGTATTTCACAGCTGTGGGATAGCACCGTAATGTTCCTTTGCTATTTGGGAACTGTGAGAATAAAGTTGGAGTTGAAGGTGCTGAGATCATCCAGTGATGAAGAAATAGAAATGCCTAGGTAACTAGATAGGACGGTGGCTTTGTTTGCCTATCAGAAAGGGGGGACTATGACAAAAAAAGACCCCAAACAAACAACAAACCCAAACAAATACATCAGCAAGAACCTTTGTTAGGAACTGCTTCATAATTCCCTAGTAAGTAATGGCCAAGGTGTGTTTTGGGGTTTGGGCATGGCTTCTTTGCTTATATGTCTTGTCTTTCAGCTCACGGTGGTGCATTTGCAAGACTGTTTTCTCTGGTGGAGATGATTAACTCAGGAGGCTGTGTACAGGGTGGGTGTAGAGCTGAGTGTGAGCTCATGTTGGTGTGGACTATGTTCCTAAGAAGGCCGATAGCATTCCCTTGGAAATGTCTCATTTTCTTTAAATATTCTGTGACTCAAAAGAACTCTTTAAAATATGCTTACTAATAGTTATCCAATAGTAGCGCATTTTGCCTACTATCAAACTGAGTAAGAAGAGCAATCTCTCCTGTATTTTTTAAAGAGCTTTTCACTACAAGATACTTAATTCCCCATTAACCTTAAGCTCAGAGTTCTGTCATATAGTGTATTGCAGTCCTCTAAAACAATGTTCCCCACAGGGGAAGACACCGTAAGTGGCCTAAAATAACACAAGTCTGAAAGACAAAGAAGCTTTATATTTCTGTTTTAATGTCTTCTTTTATTTCATTGTTCTTTTTCATTTAGATTTGTAAAACTAAGAGTAATATTTGTAGCATACCCTTTTCAGATAGGTTTTCTTTGGGTTAAAAAGTATTTCAACACTTTACAGTAAGTGGTATTTAAGGTAATGCTTTTTCTTTTTTTGTAACCCGGCAATTTCATTTTCTATTTAGACACTCTCCCACTATTTCTTGCAATTTTTTTTCCTTGTTGGTTGTTATTTGGTTTTATACTTCTGAGCTACACAAGGAGAGTATATACTTTGATTTAATGATTATCTGCTGGTCTACTCTTGAGTCACAGATGAGCTTAAAGCTTCAGTGACATTTGTCTAGTTGAGTGTAAGTTGTGGCAGCTTGTTGCAAGATTGTGGTGAGATCTGAAAAGACACTTGAGATGGTCATCTAATCCTCCGGTTGTGGGTCTTACCTTTTATCTCTTCCCTCGATTTCATTGTTGTTCTTAAGATGGAGATTGCTCAGGTAATACAGTTAGCTGAAATAGGATCTGGTTTTTATTAAACGGGAGACTGCCTGTGTATTTTGAGTGTCTTTCAGTACGTGTGGGAATATGTAAGGTTATAAATCACAGAAAGAAAACACCGTGGCACTTCAATAAAACATCCTGCTCTAGAGTGTCTGGGACAGAGAACACGAATGTTTCACTACTTTCATGGAACATAATAAGTCACTCAGAAGACAAAGTGCTTGTAATTTCTTGTTCTAATGCCCAGCATTCTTGGGCAGGATTCCCATCTGGGGCTGCTACCTAAAGCCAAAGGACCTGACATTTCAGGTTCATCTCCCTTCTCTGGAAAGTACTCAGATTGAAATTCAGGTATTGTTCTTTATCAGGAAAATTCTTGGTCTTCCTGTTCAGCTTCACACTGTAAATATGTAACTGTGATTGTAAATATGTAAAGGAGGTTCCTTGACCATAATCAACTCAAAGTACTTTCTTTCTAACCTCTTCTTTCTGACCAATTTTGGTGGTCCTGTATCCATATTGACTTTTTCAATCCACAAAAAAATTATGCCATAAAACTCTTTAAAATTCTGGTAAATTAACTTCCGGGTACCTAGACCTGCATAGGACAGAGAAGAGAGAATATGCATTTACTACAAGGACTTTAGTTTGCTGAGGACAGGTTTCAGTTGTCCATCTCCACACATCTGTGAAGAAATATTGATTCCAAGGATTCCAGAGACATTTGATGATTTCAAGAAGGAAGGCTCATGTTTTTTTCATCCATCACCATTCCAGCTTATCTTTGTTAAACCCTGCAGTGACTCTGGAGTTCAGGCACCGAGCGTTACTTGTCTGCCTCAGCCAGTCACTTTTGACATCAAGCGTACTTGATCTGGGGCTGGTAGTTTACTTCAAACATTGTCCGTATGAATGGGTCTGGCAGCTGGGAGACTGCAAAAAAGAAAAGTGCATGAACAGTGATTCTTGTTTTCTGTCTTCAAAACAGATCTATTGTACTATTTCTGCTGGCTGTTTTGAAGAGTCTTGACTTTGAAGCTGGAGAGAAATCATTATCTAAGTCGCATTCATTTAAAGTTGAGGCCAGTGGTCTCATAAGTGATCACTCACATTAGCCTTATGAACCTTCTCCATGGATGGGTGAGAAGAATATTGCTTTGTTGTAAGGTGATTTAAATTAAAAAAAAAATAAATCTCTGCCCTGTGAATGCACACAGTATATTACATGTATTATATACATTGTTCATCCCAACTGCTATCATTTGATTATAGATCACAGTTGTTTCTTTTCTCGCTTGACTCTTCTTTAGTTTGTGACATGCTCTGCCATCATTCTCTCATTCTCCTGGTATTTTCACTATTGAAAATAGTATAGTTTTATTTTTCTCATTGTCAGGTGTTTGGTCTTTTTTTTTTTTTTTTTTTTCTTCTTAATACATAAGCTCAGAAATTGAACTGTCTTGATGGGTTTTTATTTAATTTTTTTTTAGAAATGACAACTCATGTTTATTTGATTTTTAAACCTATGCGGCAGGTTTTTCTCTAACACTCAGATCTCACCTAAAGCTTTTTCTTAAGGGTCTAAAAATGCCTTTCAAAAAAGGTAAATCTGATTGTCTCTCTTTAACCCAGGGACAACTGTGACACTGAGATGAGTATTTTGCTTAGGGAGAGAGAGGAAGCAGATCAGAGGAAGCAAGAGCACAGCGTGGGCAAGTGTAATATCATTCAGTCTTGTATAAAGACCATTAATGGAGAAGTTTCTGTGCTAAAATTGCATTGAGGCTTGGCCTGTTATTACAGCTTGAAAACTCTCCCCTTTTGGGGTTTAATTGGAGCAAGTCAGTACTAGAGATAAAAGTGATGCTAGATTTGGGTGGATAGTCATGGTAGAGGGTAAGATCAGTGCAGCAGTAGAAAGGCGTGATGTCGAAAGGATGTGGTCATGTTAATTCAGTGCAGCTTCACACAAGCAGCACAAGTAGACTTGTAAGAGTCTTTAAAAGGGAGAAGTGGGTATGATAAGTGGGGTGAGTCAATGACAATTTGTGATACTACACCTTTGTGTCATACTCTATCTGTAATTCGCTCTTGCTATATTTGGATGATTTTCCAATCACAGTAACAGGGATTGAATGGTAACCAACCCTCTTTTCTGGATTGCTAATTTGGGCAAGTAGCAAAAGAATTGGGCTGCAGTGTGTGAATGATCCCAGGTAAAGGTCAGAAATTACTGCCCCATTCTCTCTTCCTTTTAGCTAGAGATACTTGAGCTTTTTTAGAAACAGTTAGCTAGTAACTTTCCTAGTGTGTAAATAAAGTGATATATTCTGGAAATCCAAAAAAGCAGAATAAACAATTTAGCAAATCAAACGGGTGATTGGAAGGTGTAGTAGTTTTGGTAACACTGCTGGCCCAGCAGCAGCCTGCAGTGCTTGGAGCCCTCTTGTTTTGGGTGCCAGGTGTGGCATGACGCAGGCAAAGCACTGCAAGGAGGAACAGAAGAACAGAAACTGATCACTGCAGGTCAGAACATATAAGGGTTCAGGTCCCAGCACCTCTTCCCATGGCCATGCCTTCCTTCCATGGTGATGGCTCACGGCCTGTCTTGTCTGTATCAAGCAGAGCCTCTGATGCTTTGCAGCAGCTGTCATTCAGATCTAAGGGGTAGGATTCAGCCTGTCTTGTCTGAAGACTGCATGTGGAGTAGTGTGCATGCATATGTCTTGGAGTGCTATACTGCTCTGCCAGTCTGTTCAATGTAAGCAGTGTTCAGGTAAAATCAGTGGAGCTAGTGGTTCTGGTAAGAGAATAAGGACTATACTTGCTCAGTTTTATTGATTGCCTATCAAGCCTCTCTTCTGGGAGGAAAAATCTGCGTGAGATTCTGGTTTTGATTTGTTTCTTTTGATGGGTTATTATTCTGTGTGGAAGCTTAGTTCTCTCTTAAACAAGCAAAAATAGTATCATAAAGCTGCACTCTCCCCTGAAGAATTTTGTATTCTCTGTCAGTCAGATACAAACCATTGGGATCAAAAGCCAGAAGCTTTGGAGATACTGAGATAGTGAAGACTTTCTGAAGGACAAGTAGGAGATTTTGGTGAAAGAGGAGGGTGGCTTTTTGGTTCAGAAAAAATCTACAGGATATTGGTGGAACATCTCAGAAGTTGAGCAAAGGTGATGTGCAACCCATTTATTGCTGCTGCACGCAAAGACGGCTGCTGATCTTGTGGAGCAATTGCCCTGGTTTCAGAAGCTCCCAGTGATGAGTCTCCAAAAGTAGTCTGGGGTTTATGCTGTTGTACTAACAGTTTTTGATTCACTATATGAAGTCCATTAAATTATGCATGAGATGTGCATTTTGCCCAGTTTGAACTGTCCACACTAATGGAAGCGCTAATGTTAGATGAATGGTTATCTTCTAACTAACATCATTCTTAGCTGGCAAGCAATACCTTAGCAGTGTGAAAATGCAGGAAACTTAATGCATAGCCATGTAATGGAAAAGGCTGGCACTGTGTACACAGAAGGGGAATTTGCAGTGTGCAAATAACTACAGGCCACTCTTAGACAAGTAAACAAATAATATGAACAGCCACATCCTAATTTGGTTGATTAATGGATGCAGAACTGTGAGTGTAATGTAGGTAGAGGTAAGGTTTGTCTGGCTCAAGGTGTGATATGGTGCCAAAAAATGAAATCTCAGAATCTCTTACCCTGAGATCAAGTTGAAGACAAGGTCTGACCGTGCCCAGGAGACCTAAGTACTCAAAGACACTTATCTATATGCCATATAAAATAGGACTTTTTTCAGGCTTTGAGGGACTCTGCAGGCTCAGCCCATATGGCGAATGGCAGCCTTTCCTTTATGAACAGCAACAACAAAGTTCTGCTGCTCAGAAGCGCATTGGGCAGTAAGGCCATAGGAGGAAGCCCCATATGCTGTTAAACAGCTGCCTGGACCCCTGTTACAGGAGAGTGATGAGATTAGGGGCAGTTTTGTGTGTTTCTCTGTGCCATTTCAGAGTTTCCACAGACAGCATGAAGTCTGCTGTGTGGATTGACAGGCTCCCCTGTTTATCTCTGCACAGTTATGGATGCTTTGGGGCTGTGTTTATCTTGGCTTTTTTTCCCTGCGCACATGACCTGTGAAGTCCATGCATAAGACCAGCTGAGTTTCTTGTGCAGGGCCACTAGCAAAGTGAAAAAACACATCTGGGAACTCTCAAATGCTTGCAAAAGCTTGTGTGCCCTCCTTCCCTTCTGTTGCTGCAAGGATTTCATGTGGAGGGGAGAGAATGAGAAGAGCAAGTGTGTGGCTTAAACTGTTTTCTGACCTCTCTGTGCTGTCCTCTTCCCAGCAGCTCTGGGTGAATAGGACAGGGCAGAGAGAAGGATCATTGTAGGCATCTGCTGTGTCCTGGAGGCTGTACTCACCCTTAGTTTGAATAAACTGATGGATTGAGAAACTGGGGCTTTCTCTTAGTTTTATGGCTGTTCCCAAAACCAGGTCTTGGTTCCACATAAGCCTGGGGCCATTAGCTCCAGCTAAAGTGACTAGGAGTGTTGTTATTTGCACTGATAGACAGGATTGTTGTTCTGGTCACTCCATGTATGACTAGGGCTGGTTGTATAAAATACAGTTGCTAACACCATACTGTAAAAGCTATAGCTTATTCACCAATGACATTATAACTTAGATTTTTAAAAATTGTTTTGTCATTGTGTTTAGAATTCTAGTATATCTTTCTATTTATGAAATTTCATCTTGAACCACTCAAGTTCACTAGTAAAGGGAAGCTGAAATTCTCCAATGTAGCAGGACTCCAGATGATAAATCTTTAAGAATCATCCTGGATGGCATACTCTCCCCCCAACACGTATGGGAATTACTATGGGGGTCCTTTGTGTATGTGTTTGCTTCATTCCATCTTCCTTCCTATTTTTTATAAGTAACTCCAATATTAACTTCTTTGTTTTGTTATTAGAAAAGTCTTAATTTGATTCTTTTAATAAACAGAATACCTAAAAATAATAACTTCATCCACAATTAATTGTCCTCAGGTCCGGACAATAATGGAAGCCTACATCAGCCAGTGATAAAAGCCTTCTTCTTATGGAGTACTTCTCCAGTTGGCCCAGTTTCCAAATGGATTATTTTTTTTTCTACTTCATATTGGGCTTTTGTTTGTGAGATACTTCCTGAGGGTTTCTTTTTTCTCTGTGTTATCTCTACTTTGAATGGGAGAGAAGTAATTCTCAGAAGTGTGGTAACTTTGATTACTTGATTTTCAGAGATATCCAGCTCCCAGTGTTCCTTTAATTTCCTATAGAGGAGACTCTGTTAATCTATATTCTAGTGGGCTTCAGGTGTACCTTCATGTCTTGGAAAGGCTGGGAGAGAACAGGTCAGACACAGAAGACAGAGTTTTAAAAAGGAACTTGCCAAGAAGATTGTCTGAGTGGTTTGTAGTTGGATTTCTGAAAAGTCTGCTACATGGTTCAGAAGGGACAGATATTAGTGCATGTTTAGGTTTTCATGTTCACTGATTTTCAATAGCTCTGAGAGAACACTGTTCTGATGTAGAGTTCAGGATTGTAGCCCTTGCTATTCTTCTGTGGAACTTTTTATCCTGATTCCTCAAATGAGTTTGAAAAAAGGTGCTTATAGCATAAATATATACTATGCTATATTAATTTAAGCCAGCCTTTATATAACGGTATAGCTGTCAGCTTTTAATGTAATTGTATAGCTAATCAGCACCTCAAAAGGCAATTTCTAAAATAACATGCATATTGTAGTGTTAAAGGTGGCAGAGCAAAACAAAATAGTTTCTATTTTCTCAGTATCTTTGGACTGTAAAAAGGAGGACTCCAAAGGGAAATTGCAAAGGTCATGGAAACAGTTAGACCACAGTTTAAGACAGCAGTCGTGCTGTCCTTATTCTGTTTTTATAACCTTGTATTTGCACTTATTTTTTCAGCTGCTTTGTTTTAGAATCCCTGAGATAAATAATAAGAGGTGTAGTAATATCCCTGCTGTTAAAACAGTATCAACAAATAACCTGTGCAAGCCCAATTCTTTCCTTGCAGAGAATTCAGAGGATAGCAAGTTTATATAGCTCTGTCACTCATAACACCAGATTATACTTGTATACACCTAGAAAGGTGGAATCTATATCTGAGATGAGATCCTGTTTGGGCCTGAAAACCAGTCATTTTTTCTCCTCTTTTGGGAATTCTGCAGTTTAAGTAAAGAAAGCAGATACAAAGTACTCTAATGACCAGCAACTGAATAAGTAAAAAAAAGATAAATACAAGGATGCTGTTTAAATAGATTTTTTTGAACTGCTTGCCTTATTGACGGCCTGTCATAGTGTAAATGGGGAAAATAGAGAACTGTTGTTAGCAGCAGCAAACCTAAATAAATTGCTGCCTTGCTGTGGGTCATTACTACCTGTTTGGTGATTGCAGCAAATTCTTGAAAAGGTGGAGAAAGGAAATAAAATCCTGTTTAATTTGGCTAAACTTTGGGATAAAGCAGATCATGGATTGTGGAGTTCATTGTAGCCATTTATATGGAAGAGATTGTTTTACAGCTATAGGAGGGTGTAGGGGATGCTCTGTCAACACCTGTGAGAACAAGGTCCCTGCTACAAGGAACTGAAGTTTTGGTTAAGGCCTTACATGACAAACAGGACATGCACATGAAGTTAACCAGGTATGAATGCGTAGCTGGAAAGAAAAGGGTGGAAGTAATGAACAGGGAAGTGTCCAGGAAGGGAAAGAAGGTGTTGAATTTCCTCAGCAAAAGCATGCAGTGATTATGAAGAAATAGGTTCTGGTTTTGCTGGCTTCCTGCATGCCTCAGAGAAGAACTGATCTTTTACATGGAGTTTGAGACTTTGATAGTCTACAGGTAAGTTCAGGAATGGCTTTCCATGCAGAATAGCACCTCCTCTGTGCAGGGAATTTGAGAAGATAGACCTGGCATTATTTGGCATGTGATATACAAGAGCTTTGTGAGAAGTAACAACCAGAGAAATTTTGCAAGTGTTGTAATAAACAGTTGTGTGTCTACTGCCAGCATCACTAATATGCGTGGAAAAAAAGAAGAGCAATTCTGCAGTCAGTGTTCTGTAGTTCTGGTGATCAAGGAATGCCAAAAAATAGCAGTGAAAAATCCTATTAGTTTATCTCCCCCTATAAAGTGATGCTTGCTTGCAAAAGGAGGAAGTATGGAGCAGAAGAGATTTAAAATAGTGATAGAGAGCCCAGAGCTGGGAGGATGAGACTGCAATAGAGAATTATCAGGGATGAGAGCAATGGTTTAGTACTTTCTACCTCCAAAACATTGCCTAGATATTAACCAATTAATCTGCACAAATGAGCCATGAAAATGATCAGTGGCTTTGTTGAAGTCCAAACAGTGAAATCGTGTTTCAGATTTAGCACTTACTGGTCTCAATCTTATGGCTTAGACAGGAGAGAGTTTGAGATGTCAAAGAGCTGCTGACTTGAGGTGAGTAGCCAAGACCACCATTATGTTATCCAGGGGTGCAGGCTGGAAGATTCTTTCACAGATTTAAAGGCAGCAAAGGCTGCCTGCTCTCATGTGTAACATTAGGTCTGTACAATATCCCTAGTGATGTCTTTTAAAGTTTTAAAGTTTTTAAAGTTTTTAAACTTGTGATTGAACTTTTCAAAAGTAGGTTTTGGTTTTAGTATTCTAAAACATAAGTAATTTGCCACCATACTTTAAAATTTATTCCAGAAATTGGCTTTCTTCCCACTCTTTCCTTTTAAGTAAAGCGATAGTAAATGAGAAATCTTTCAAGTCTGAAATGATTGTTCCTTTCTACATGGATATAGCTGGGTTTTGTTGCACCTCTACTGATTGACTTACAAGACTGGAAATATAAATAGTATGTTCTTGACCCTTTTCCAAATCTCTTCTGTGCAATCCAGAAACATTCTGGGTTGTCCCAGCATTTTTTAAATCATTTTTTGATTATTATGCCATGGCTTATGCAGCAAATAGCAGGTGTGTTTTTTCAATTCTGGGATTTGCTCCTGGAGAAAAATAATTAACACTGGCAGGAGTTTGATTGCATTAATTCACAAAAAGAAACACCCAAATGATAAATCCATAGTGGGAGAACTGCCCATATGTTACAGATTGGCTTAACATGGATGAGGCATTAAATAAACTAAGTCTGAAAAATAAAAACCTTATCAGCTTTATTAGTGTTGAACTCTGTGGCTTCCACTGGGGCTGACACACTTAATTAAAGATGCTCTGGTCTAATTAGGTTGCACATCAAAAATACAAATACAAGTTGGTTTTTTTTTTTTTTAAAGACCTGTCTGGGTTCCAGTTCCCAATGTTGAGAATATTTGTTTTATTCAGTTAGTCTCCACCTAGACTGAGTGCTGTTAGGTTAGCTAACACACAAATACAGGGGTTGTAATATTTGGATTTCCTGCACTGAAGGAGGCTGGCTCAGATCCTGAACATCTATATATCTGAGGAAGACAAGTGTGGGCTAGGGAGAAAGACGACTTTACTTTGAATTTTAAATCATTATCTGATTCTATTTGACTGGCTTAATTCTATTGGTGACTAGCTCATGAAGAAATCCATTGCCTTCATTTGTTTTACTACCTATGGGATTGATTCCCCTGTGGGTCCAGCCCAACCTCTACCGAGGTCAATGGGAAGATTGATTTCATAGAAGATGGTTCAGAATCAATGGGGATGCTGCATGTCAAAACAGAGAAGTTTTCCTTCTTTCTACCATCTTCTATGCTTTAAAAATGTAATTCTTCTCCTTGTATCAAACAAGACAGATCTACCATACCCTGTGGGTGTGTTCCCAGGGTATTTTTTCTTTGTGGGCAAGGTTAAGCAGGTAAGATACTGATTCAAAGTGTGTAGTTCATGTATAGAGTTTTTTTTTCAGATTGTTACTGGAGCTTTGTAACGTTGTCAGCCTTTTACTGCCATTTTTTGTGTTAGTTTTTGAAGGTCTTTTTTTTTATTTAATTTTTGATTTTTTTTAATAAACTTTTAATTTTCCTTAATACAAATTATAGCCACTTCTGACATTCTGACATCAGTGGTTTTGTGTCCTTTTATGTTCAGGACAGCAGGTCTGAACTTAACATCCCATCTACCAGCTGTAATTTTTTGATGGTGGCATTCGGGCAATTCCAAATCGCTCTGAACAAAATGCTTGTAATTCTAATGCCTGTCTAATCAGATAATTGTAGTTCAGCCAAACACCTATTGGCTGGGGACAGGTATAAAATAAGACCATTTCTGAACCTTTTCATTAATGGAGAATGGAAGCCCATACATAGCTATTTAGAATCCATCATTGATTTCTGGTGCTGTTTTGGTAGTTCTAAATCTTAAATGACACCTTGAGCTCCCTCAGTAATAGGAGAGGGTTGAGATCAGTGGCATGAAGCCTGTGGCTCTCACTGATTTTGTGAAACCTGAACCTATGTGTGGGAAAAAGGATACCTAGAAAGAAATGGTTGGCCACTGCTTTAAGTTTGGCCTCATTTACAACTGTGAACACAGTAATAATTCCCAAATATTATCCCTGTCACATCCTATTGTGGATTTATTTTGCTTTTGCACATTTAGTGTTAACTTTAATTTTTCTTAGTGACTAGAAAGCACACAGACTATCTGCCTCTTGCAGTTTGCTCTAGCAGGGCTAGTAACTGGATTAGGATTTTGGAGTCATTTAAAGCTATTTCTTGGAGAAAGGAGACAGACAATTCTGATTTATTAAGAGTGACTTAGTGTTAAATGGAGTGCAACTCCAGGCTGCCTTGAGCTATTCTGGCTTTGTTTCCTGCTTTGCTCATTGGATGTGTGTACTTGTGTGTGTACATCCATACAAATTCAAATCTCACCCCAGCGCTGAAGAAAGCAACACATTCTCCTTGCTCAACCAGTGATCTACTATAAGTAGATGTGATGTCTCAGTTGTTGAATTACTCTTTCTAATAATTTCTGCTGAACAAATCTGCAGTAAAGATACAGCTCCACAAGTTGTCTTCCTATTCTGTGCCTCATCATTGCGCACAATTCCAGAATCCACGTTCCCGATTATCTGCTTGACTAAGGCTGTAAATACAATTGGAATAGGTTCTTGAAGGCAGCAATGAGCAGAGGAGAGGTCCCTGAGGACCATTCCTCTTGAGATACTGGTTAGCTATGGCTGAGTCAGGCCCACATACAGCTAAGAGCAAAGGCTCTCTGGTGGGTAGGTGATAGGACCTGCCAATGTGTTCGAGGTTAGGTTGCTGCTTCCAAAACCCTCTTTCCTTGTAGACCAGGCTATGGGTTTTATTTTTCTCACACTGGATAGCACTGAATGTCATGCCTCTGTAATGTGTGGTATGATTTGCTGCTTTTCTCAGGGCACTGCTGTCTTCAGGTGCTTGAGAGAGAAAAGGTTTGATGCATAAATTGTGAGCCATGACAGAAAATGTGGCCTTGTATGTTTTACTATTAGTATCAGCCATCTCAGAATGGAGTGGCAGCTTTATCAGTGAATATCCAGCAATTTTTTCAGATGAAGTTAGACATTTAGGAAGAGATGAACCTCTTTCTACTTTCTGAACATAGATTTCATTATGACACCTTACGGAGCCCATTTTAAACTCTGCTTCAGGGCAAAAATATTTATGGCACACTTTAAATAAAACATATTATGTGTTTTGTACAAACATATGTATCATTGTCCCCCTAGCAGGAGCTGATATAATTTCTAACACCAAGTGCTATGCCTCATGCAAAATTCATGACATGTCATTGCATAAGAATGAATGTGTTCCTTTAAAATACAGCCTTTCCAGCCATGATAACCACTTAGTTTTCAGTTTCAGGAGCCAAAATCCTTCCTTGCTGTGACTGAGAGAAACATTGTGTCAGTGACTGGCAGCCTCAGCCTTAGGTGGTAGGTTGGCTGTGGGTTTCTCCTGCAAATGGTCTTTATATGTGAGTCAGTGGTATTTGCAGTACTAATACGGCGTAAATCATTCCTCAGAGTAGCAACAGGGCTGGTCAGTGAATACTTGTCTGGTTCATGGATATATAAGTATCCCTTTGTAAAAAGCTTTCATTATTGAAACTTTTCACTATTGAAAAAATCCTTATTTATAAAGAGGAAAAAAGCAGTTCTGCCAACAACATACATGTGACGGAAAATTATAGTCATAACATGCTGCTGCATGGGTGTTACAGGCATAGATTAAATCTGCCTTGTGCATAGCACTTTGCAAGCGTAATGTAAAGTGGTTTCAAAACCTCATGGAAGAACAAAATGAACAAATAAAGGAGCACAAAGATATTGGGGGGGGGGAGGGAAGAGGAGGGGAAACCCCACTTATTTGAAATAAAAAACAACAGCAAACCAAAACCAAACCCCAAAACCTGAGGGGTGGATGGAGAAGAGCTGTGCAATGCCAGGCTTTGCCTTGTAGTCAATGCTGGAAAGCACCCTCACTGACCTGAGCTCCTCTGCTTGCTTCCCAGGGGCAGCAGCCTCAGCTGGGAGGCCGTGCTGTTTCTTCTTATCTCATGTCTTATGGAGCCAGGGAGCAGTAAGTTCATCTCTGGTCTCCATCCGCTCCTTATCAGCTTCATCTCTTTGCTAGGGAAGAGCTGGTAAAAAGGTCTCCCCTAGAAATGATGTAGAGGGCACAGATTACTTTTTGAACAGCTGAGGTGATTAAAGCGTAACTTTAAAAAGGAAATACTAGTTAAAATTTGAAGATTGGAAAGTTGAGAATAAAAGGGTTTAAAATAAAGGTACTGTTTTGGAATCATCCTGCCCTGGTAGTGCTGTTCACAGGGTTCTTGAAGAGACTTGGCACACAGCTTTCTCCTGCGGGAAAAGTGGCTTCTTCTGTGGCTGAGGTGAAGTCTGGCTGGCACTGTAATGCATATGTGATGCTTTCTAAGACTGTTTTGTAAGGCATCAGAAGGCCCAGTACTGTGACAGCTACTGCCCCTTAAAACCATGCTGGGATGTTGATGAAACACAGCAAAGCCTATTGTGTTCTATTTGTTATAAAGGCTGGAGAGTGTTGTCTCTTATATTAGCACTAACATCATCTTCTTGTGCAGAAAATCACTGCTGTGACACACCTGGCTCCATCTCTCTGCCATTAAACCGATTAATACAACAAGTGTTGTTTTATAATAAATACGTGTCACTTCCATGATTTTAACTGGTCTTGTGATTTGTTTCCTATTTTATGTTGTTTAGACAGACTGATTTAGACAGTTAAAAATCCACTTAACTGTGATACATTGTGGCTGCCTGACAGACAATAACATTGATATATATGACTAGATGAATCTCTAATTAGATTTTGGCAGCACTGTCACAGTCAGGGAAAGTTTCCCCAAGTACTCTATTGGAATAATATTTTATTCAACCTCATGGAACAAAGGCCACTTTTAATTAAGCAGGTCCCCTCAAAAGGGTGTTAAACTTAATGTCATTTTTTTTTAATAGTGTTTGCCCTTGCAGTATCTGCCTTCTCAAATATACTCTTTGGTAGCCTGACTCATAGTATAAATTAAAAAAGTACATAAAGCAGGTAAAAATAGGTTAAAAAATAACTGAACCTTGCCCTGAATGGTATATGTAAGATTAGTTGTAAACACAGAAGCAACAGTTATTGAATAAATTATTATTGTTATTTATAAAGTCAAGGAAAAGTGTAGCTTAGAACCAGAGAAAGAGTATATGATTGCATAAAAATAATATCAATGTTCTGTGAATCTCAGCTTTTATGAACACTTCAAAGTAACTGTAGAACAGAAGAGACTTAAGCAAATGGAAAAGCTATTTCCAGTAGCATCTCCCTAAATACTTGAGGTTAGTTTTAGAGCTGGAGAGAGGCCTTTCAGAGGTCTCTGGACACTAGCACCATATAAATGTGAACTAAGAAGAATGAAGAGCTATGCTGCAGTTAATGGAGATGTACATCATCTTACTCTCTCCAAACCAGCAGTGAACTAGGTGTTAAAATGTGCATGGCAGCTGCACATGAAAGATAGAAAAGAGGAGATTGCATTTCCTCTTCTGAGTCTGGACTGTTGTCCAGGTTTCATGAAGACTGCAGAGAACAGATGTGAGCACAAGATCTGGAGTGCTAACCCGGGAATATCGAACCAGCCCACTGGCATACAAGTGAAATAAAGGCTTTCCCTGGGGGTGTTTACAGCTTGGAGAAAAAAAAGAAAACAATAAATGTGCTATTTCTGTAGCCTAGCACTTAGTGAGTAAAGATCCATTTATTAAGAAATGCTACTAGCTGTAGCTGTGTGTGTGGATGGCTATACATCGAGAAAAAAAGGAATTGAGAGTGGTACTGGAGGAAGGGCCAGAATGGCTGGAGCATGTTGAATGTTTTCTAATCCCATTCATTTCAATGGGAATGGAGCATTTTTATTTATTTATTTTTTTTAATCCTAGAGAGATGAATCCTCTCATTAGCAAAACAAGGGCTCTTGGACAGTCATTGATGTCTGCAGGAATTTTGCCATTAATTCCTAGAAGTGCAGAATTCGACCTAGTCTGCTTGGACCATCTATACATATCACTAAGGAGGTCATTCTGCGGATTTGCCTATGTGAAGAAGTCATTGTGGTAGTTTCAGGTGCGAAGGCAGGATGTGTCACACTGATGTCCTGTGTGGGCATGTGTGGTGCCCTTTAAAGCAAGAGTTAAGCTACAGCTTATTTTCATGCAAAAATAATACACGTGAAAACACAAGTGTGAATTTGCTGTTCCCATTCCATCTATATTAGTTCCAACAGTGAATGGCAACTGCAAGACTTGAGAAGACTTGCTCCTCTCCTATGCCAGCATGCAATTTTGTACAAAACTCTCCTTTCCATATATTTTTGAGTAACCGGTGTGTAGTAAACTGAAAAACATGTTAATGTCTTTGCAGAAACAAGTTTTGTGGACCTTGTAACATGGTGCGATCAACTGAACTCAAATACTGAACATCCCAGAACTGAAAAAAACATTTATAACTACCTTGTTTTGCATTTTGGTTTTCCTTTTCTGTTGGTTTTCCTACTACCACATACTATTTTTTTCCTAGTTGCATATGTCTGGATAAATTCATTTATTTATTTATTATGTTGTTCCTGATTTCTTATTTTTGTAAATGCCTGTTGGCTTTGCACTAGTGAGATTTACTCACTAGACGTGGTGATATTTTCTCAGCAACTTTGAATGGAGAAGGTAAGTTTACTTACCTCTGCTCTACCTTGTGATTTGTCATGAAGACTTGGTTAAGATCAGCTTATAATACCCAAGCAAATGCAAGCTTTCCATGCATGATCTATAGGAGAGTACGCTTGGCATCTGTTAGCTTAGTGCTGTCATGATGAGCCTTGTCAGGAAAAAAGTACACTGTCCAGTGCAGTTTTAGGTGACCATTTCTGGGATGTTTAGCTAATGTTCTAGTCATCCCTCGCTGTCTCCTCCTTGAGCTCTAAATTTATTTGCTTAGGCATTTATGTCCTGTTTTAGGGCATGAGCTTATTTTTCCTCAATAACCCCTATTTGCCTTAACTAGTAGATCTGATATCGCCTCTGCTGATGGAAAAGATAGGAGGCTGTTAGCACTGGTACTATTTATATTGTGCTAATGGGTTTTAACCCTCTTGCTGAGCACTGCTGATGGTTTAAAGTAATGACTAGGCAATAAATTTTTACTGGGACAGGTGTACAAATAGTACCAAAAAGAGAAACACTGCTCAGGGTCAGTCTATGGAAAGAATGGTGTCCCAGATTTCAGTGCAAGATGAAACTGTTTCATATGCTGGTAAGACCTGACGACACATGGTTTTAGCCATCAAGACTTATTTGCTATCATTAACAAGATCCGCATGTATCTAATACTCAGAACTGCCTGAGTCATAGTCATCTCAACTTCTGTTTGCAGAACTATTCATCTGAGGAGAGAAGGAGTGTTCCTACCAGCCATTGACTTCAGTGGGAACCAAAGCTGTGCCCAGACAAATCCTGGTCTTACACTGATTGTTGAAATCCTTTGCCATTTCCAAAATCTTCATGAGAGTTCCTGGATTTCCTATCGTGACTGTACCAGGTGTGGGTAACAGGACAATGAATTAATCCTGACTTTAGTATAGGACAGCATAGCTAACTTGTGCTAATTAACCATGGTGTCCTAATGTTACACTGAGTATTGAGTTATTTGATAGCAATGTTCGTTGCCATCAGTGATGTTTTTCTGAATATTTTTTTCACTAGAAAACCATGAAACAAACCCAGATGTTTTATTTTCCATTGTTTCTGTTTTCAGCTCCACAGATTAGTTTTCTTACTACAAGAAAAGATCACATTTTTAACATGTAAAAAAATCACATTTTTAACATTTAAAAAATGCCCACGCTTAACCAGCTCTGATATTCACACTGAAGCATCTACATTCTAACAAATCACGCACAGATATTTTTCAATAAATGAAAAAAGCATATAAAGCAGAAAGTGAAGAGTGGGTTAAGTTTAAATCAAACATAAAAAGTCATGTTAAAATCATGATTTTAAAATATGAGCAAAAGGGTAGATCCTTTTGACTGAGGTCGTTCCTCACCTGTTCAAATCAGCAGACTTCAGTGAAACCTGGATAATACTATGGTAGGATTTACTGAGTTCACACTGCATGAATTTGGAAGCATCCAGCAGCATTTTTTTTGTTCAGCAGATAGACATTTTGAGTTCTGTAGTCAAATGGGAGCTATTACAACCTTGCTAACGATAGCTTTCAATATGATGCAACCAAAACATTGTATGCTTTTGCCAAGGTGTTACTGTACAGGTTGCATGTTTCAATGGTAGTCTTAAATACTGGTACTGCACATACTTTTCCCTAAGGACGCTACGCTTATGAGATAATATATACAGTACTTCAGAATGTATGAAAATGCTCATCAACTGTCAAATGTAGAATTCACCTACCCATATTCTAGTGTGGATTTGTGTCATCTGATTTGGAGAAGTAATTAAAAATTCCCAAGCTGGCAGTCAAGTAATTTTATTCTGTGCTTAGTTATCACAGTTTCAGAGACAGTCCACCAATGGAAAAGATGTTGGTTTGGCAAAACGTGGAGTTTACCTCTTGGAAGCTGAAGTGCTTGTATGTCCTTCCAGATATCTTTTTTGTTTGCTCTGTTATCATTGTACAATAGTGAAGATCACATGACTGGTGTTTGACTTGGTTATAGTGTTTTCTTTCTTCTGGTTAAACTGTAGAGATAAGTGACTTCAGTCCAAGGTCTTGGATTTTAAATGAACAGCTAGCTGTTTCTTCATTCGTCACTTTACACCTAAATGACAAGCCACAAGCATGAGAAAAAAAGATAACTCAAGGGTCTTTGTCAGCAAATAGGGACATACTTCAAATTGTAGCTTTGCTAGGAGTATTTGGCTGTTGTTGAATACTTTCTAGTCAATAATTCAAAACTCTTTACAAATGCTTCTATTTTAAGCTTCTTAGCATTCTCGAACAAAACAGTTCCTCCCTTAGCACAGAAGAACTGTTACTTTTCCATCTTGCAAGTGGATATACAGAAGAACAGAACATGGAAATAGCTGAATAGCTTTATCAATTCTAGAAGGTCTCCCTGTAGCAGGCAGCTGGTACACAGTGCCAGGATGTCTGCATTTCCATAAGAAACCTGTGCAAAGATCTTGAGTTCTCAGCCCCATTTTGTTGTTTACGTCTAGGCACGGATGAGAGTGGAAGCATTGGTGATGAGCAAAAGGTCTGTTCTAAGCAACTTGTGGTGGAAAAACACAGCCAAGGAATCAAGATATGCTTGATGTTATCTTACTGTCCTTAATTCTCCTTATATTTCAGGAGAAAATTATCTTTAGAGAAAGTCAGAAAGTCAGAAGGAGGATAAAGAACAGGAAGGATACATCTGTTTTTCTCCATAGAAAACTCTCTTGGGATGGGTATAGGGGTGAAAACAAGAAGAAAAAGCCCCTATCCTTATGGTTGGCAAGTGTTGCCGCTGTGGTGGTCAGTGGATGTTTTCCACCTGTGTACGTGAGGGCAGCAAGGATCCTAGGGCATGTTTTTCTTCTGTGTGCAGCACAGCACGTTGGCCTAGATTTTATTGCTGTGACCTGAACTCATCTTTGTACCATAGGGGAAATACTTGCAGTGCTTTACAGATCTTGGAGACAGTCTCATTTTCTCAGCAGAGAGCTAATATATCAAGCTAATTTACTGCCGTGGTGTGTTGCAAAGCCTATATAATATTGAGTAAACATCGTTGGCTTATACATTAACTGTAACTAAAACCCTGTGCAAACTTTATTCTGGCTTCATGATTTTCCTTGAAGGAGTGACTAAGAAAAGAAGTGTAGAGATTTCCCCCGCCTCCTTTTTGCAATGAGGAAACTTTACTCTTAAACTTGACAGTTCTGTTAATTCTAGGTCAAGTGGCAGGCATGGTTAGGAGCTTTCTGCGTGGATCACTCAATTGACTCCTTTCCTTTGTCAGGATCCCTTAGCAGTGTTTAATGAGGTTTCTTTTTCCTATATGGTGTGCAAATATAACTGAAGAAAATATGAATCCAGATGTCTGCTTTGGAAACCTAGTGGAGCTGCTATGGCTTTGTGTGACTGAGGATTATAAAGTTTTGAATGATCTAAAAAAGGAAAACATATTTAGTTCTTAGAATTTAATTAGAAAACAAAGCTCTCAGGTAAGGAATATCCTTTAAAAGGGATAGCATCAAGATATTATTTTATCTGGTAAAAAAAGAATTACTAGTATTTGTCAGTATTATAGGTTAAACCCGCTGGATTTGATTAAAAAAGTGGTCATTTGCCATGATTCTCAGTGGTCCTGCTGTGTAAGTGTACAGACTGAAGCTGTAGATCTGAAGTAATTAACTCAGTATCAGACAAAAAAGGCAGATGAACAGTGCAGGAATTAGTCATCCTGATTCTCTGAGCTCAGACTACCCAAGAGTGCTTTCTGAATGCAAGCTGCAAAAATGATATGCTTAACCATTAGGTTAACAGTGCACAACTGCCAAACTCATCAAGCAGTGAGTGAACTAAAGGGGTCCACTGGAGGTATTGATTGATACCATAGAAGTCTGACTATTCTCAGTCCTGAACAAAGCATGTCTTTGTATTCTTTGAGGGTTGTTCAGATACTTCATGACTGCTAAAGCAGGAGGGCACTGATGAGAGAAAACAGCAATGGGATGACTTTGTGGAGGAGGCTTATACATGCAGCCTATCAGAAGAGATGGTAGAAATACCATTGCTCTGGAAATGTAAGAGTAGACTAGTTGCTCTTGTAGCAAGTGTCCTTGAGGGAACCTGTCCTAGAAGAGGTGTGGGCAAAAGCATTTTTCTGGATGTAATTCCGATACTTCTTTCCCTGGTGTGTACAGTTCTGTTCTTTACAGTAATATATGTTCTAGTTTTAGCAGGACTTTCCCAGCTTCTCACATGATACTCTCCCAGTGTCCTGGGAGCATGAAATAACGTTAATCAAAAAATGTAAGGGCTTTATTTGTATTCAGGGCATATTGCTCTGCTGAGTAAAATTTATTCCGGCTTAACTGTGAGTAAACTTTCCAGTGGATGAGTGTTAATCTTGTTGAATTGGTAGGAATGAAAAGCAAAACAGCATCAGAGCTGTTGTTTTGCTGAAAGTGAATATTCATGTTACCTGTTCCGTGGTTTACAATAAACTCGGTGCATTACTGGAAGGAATTCTCCCCTATAAGAGAAAGCCAAATGTCACTGCTATGATAGACCCTGGCAATAGGGACAGCAGTGTTTATTCTTGAAAAATAATCCCAAGTGTCTTCTACAGGAGTCTGGCAAGCCCAAAATGAGTCACTAAAAAGCATTCCATTCTTTGGTTTCTAGAATTGAATCACTTTTAATTACTTCAGATTTCTACTACATGAGGACAAATTTTCAGTGTAAGGAATAGCTTTCCGTCTCAACTCACATTCTTTCATGTCTTCTTCATAGGAGTTTATTACTGCTGAGGCCTGGTTTGAAGGTGTCACAGTTTGTACAATATGGGCTGTGATGCTTTTTGAGTTTGCTATAAACAAAAGGTCATTTCTTGCTGCTTTTCTTGCACTGGTGGGGAGTGAGGGAAGCAGTCTCTGAATTGTTTTCTGTTTGTTCTTCAAAGAAAGCCAATGGAGTTGTGGCTTTGTTTTTTATCAAGTACAGTCAAGGGAAGATTCTTTCATAGAGGATGGGTAAACAGGTTACACGGAATCCCATTTTTACTTCTGTTTGAGATAGGAGTTAGACTTTGATATTTTTTATATGCTGTTTAATTTTCTGATTGAGTTTGGAGGTCAGAATTATGCAATGGATCAAGAATTTTTTCTGTTCCTGTCTAAACCAGGAAAAAATGGACACTAGGCCTCATCTAAACTGCACTGAGGCTGCCATTTACCTTGGTGCTTCGATCAGACTTGTGTTACAGACTGTTTTCATGTATGTAAGCAGAATCCTAGAAGAAAAATATCTGTTAGTTTCAGATTTTGTTACAAAGTTCAAATTTGTACCATCCTTTTAAGATCTTGTTTTTGGAAACTCTTATTATAGTGTAGGAAGAGTATAGATAATGTCTGGATCATACCAACAACGTTTAGAACTAGTACAGTACTCACCAGCAAGGGAAGACAGACAAAGCAGCTCATACCATGTGGCTATGAGTCTGCTGCCTTTTGTTCACTGAGATTGCTGAATTTCAGAGGTATGCTTTCCCAGGCTTGGGAATCTACAATCTCCTATGGTTTTCTAACATTTTTAGTAAGTTCATGATTGACTCAATTATTATCATTTTCTTGCAGTAGATATTCATGTTCAACAGTTCACCCAAATGTCTCATGTTATCTTTCCCTGTACATGATTTTACTCATTCAGCTACCAGTCTTCTCATCATCTATGATCAGCTAGCAACCTTTTTCAATGCCAATTGGATTTTTCAGGTAAAGCCACTAATTTCGATTGTACAATAGAAACCAGCTTTCAATGATATTTCAATTAACCTTGCTATTAAATTAATTGCTTTTTGCCAATACTCAGTGGTTGGTTGACATTCATAGAGCACATGATTGCTTTAATACAATCTGTATTGAAAGAGCAACCTGTATTTGTTGTCTTTGAACTAGCTTCTTGTAGTTTGGGTAGTTGTCAATATAGCTGATATATGGCAGACTGAAAGTAAATGCACAAAGTATTTTGAATTAAAAGCTTTCAAACATTATCTGCTATATTATCATAGAATCATAGAATGGTTTGGGTTGGAAAGGACCTTAAGGTCATCTAGTTCCAACCCCCCATGCCCCACCCTAGACCATATCTCCCAAGGCTCTGTCCAGCCTTGCCATGAGCGCTGCCAGGGATGGAGCATTCACTACTTCTTTGGGCAACCCATTCCAGTGCCTCACCACCCTCACAGAGAAGAACTTCTTCCTTATATCTAATCTAAACTTCTCCTCTCTAAGTTTAAACCCACTATCCCTTGTCCAATCACTAGAGTCCTTAATGAAGAGCCCCTTTATATTCCATTTGGGCACGTATCGTGTATTGTATGTCCTTTCTTTTGTAGATGATGTAAGTTGTTTACTTAACCCATTCTTGAAATAATACATGTATCTAAAGGTGCAGACAAGCACGTGGTAAGACTTCTTTGGCTCTAATCCTTTATTGCTAGTGGAGGTCTCAATAGGCAGACTGAGTAAGGTTCCTGTTCCCGTGTGTCATTCCAATGTGGTGTGCAGTGCCAGGCTTGGTGCCTATTTGTGTGCTCTCAGTGCTTTGCACAAGGAGGCAATAAACTGTTGGAATCTTTCCAAAGGTTTTACAGTTCAGGTGGTGTTGCTTCCCAATAGCCACCTTGTTAAGATTCACTGAATTACCTTTACAGGGAATCATGGTGCTGTAGTTGTCTGGCAGGAGAGAATTTGGAGTTAATGTTGTTCATGACTGTCTGAAGCCCAGGCAGCTGAGCAGCAAGCTGGTGTCGCACAGCCCTTTTAGGAAGCACTGACTGTCTGAGATTGGGATGTTTATACAGCAGGTTCCTGCTGCAGTACATTGGTTAGTGCTAATGAGCTTCAGAGGAATGCCAAGAAGGCCAATGGCATCCTGGGGTGTATTAGAAGGGGGGTGGTCAGTCGGTCGAGAGAGGTCCTCCTTCCCCTCTACTCTGCCCTGGTGAGACCGCATCTGGAATATTGTGCTCAGTTCTGGGCCCCTCAGTTCAAGAAGGACAGGGACCTGCTGGAGAGAGTCCAGCGCAGGGCTACTAAGATGATTAAGGGAGTGGAGCATCTCCCTTATGAGGAAAGGCTGAGGGAGCTGGGTCTGTATAGTTTGGAGAAGAGGAGACTGAGGGGTGACCTTATTAATGTATATAAATATGTAAAGGGGGAGTGTCACGAGGATTTAGCCAGGCTCTTCTCAGTGGCAAACAATGATAGGACAAGGGGTAATGGGTACAAACTGGAACACAAGAGGTTCCACTTAAACTTGAGAAGAAACTTCTTCTCAGTGAGGGTGATGGAACACTGGAACAAGGAGGGTTGTGGAGTCTCCTTCTCTGGAGACATTCAAAACCCGCCTGGACACATTCCTGTGTAACCTCATGTAGGTATTCCTGCTCCGGCAGGGGGATTGGACTAGATGATCTTTTGAGGTCCCTTCCAATCTCTAACATACTGTGATACTGTGAATAAGGAAAGTGTAAGAAATCATACTTATTCTCCTTGATGTAATTAGAATCATAGAATCATAGAATAGTTAGGGTTGGAAAGGAGCTTAAGATCATCTAGTTCCAACCCCCCTGCCATGGGAAGGGACACCTCACACTAAACCGTGCCACCCAAGGATCTCTGCAACCTGGCCTTGAACACCGCCAAGGATGGAGCATGCACTACTTCTTTGAGCAACCCATTCCAGTGCCTCACCACCCTCTCAGTAAAGAATTTCTTCCTTAGATCCAATCTAAACTTCCCCTGTTTCAGTTTGAACCCATTACCCCTTGTCCTGTCACTACAGTCCCTAATGAAGAGTCCCTCCCCAACATCCCTATAGTCCCCCTTCAGACACAGGAAGGCTGCTATGAGGTCTCCACGCAGCCTTCTCTTCTCCAGGCTGAACAGCCCCAACGTTCTGAGCCTGTCTTCATATGGGAGGTGCTCCAGTCCCCTGATCATCCTCGTGGCCTCCTCTGGACTTGCTCCAACAGTTCCATGTCCTTTTTATGTTGAGGACACCAGAACTGCACACAATACTGCAAGTGAGGTCTCACGAGAGCAGAGTAGAGGGGCAGGATCACCTCCTTCGACCTGCTGGTCACGCTCCTCTTGATGCAGCCCAGGATACGGTTGCTTTCTGGGCTGTGAGCGCACACTGAAGCCGGCTCATGTTCATTTTCTCATCGACCAACACCCCCAAGTCCTTCTCCTTGGGCTGCTCTGAATCTCTTCTCTGCCCAACCTGTAGCTGTGCCTGGGGTTGCTCCGATCCAGGTGTAGGACCTTGCACTTGGCATGGTTAAACTTCATCAGGTTGGCATCAGCCCACCTCACAAGCGTGTCGAGGTCCCTCTGGATGGCATCCCTTCCCTCCAGCGTATCAACTGAACCACACGGCTTGGTGTCATCAGCAAACTTGCTGAGGGCGCACTCAATCCCACTGTCCATGTCACCGACAAAGATGTTGAACAAGATCGGTCCCAACACCGATCCCTGAGGGACACCACTCGTTACCGGTCTCCAGGTGGACATTGAGACATTGACCACAACTCTTTGTGTGCAGCCATCCAGCCAGTTCTTTACCCCCCAAGTGGTCCACCCATCAAATTGATGTCTCTCCAATTTAGAGACAAAGATGTAACTGTGATAGGAAGTCAGTGCCACCAGTGCAAATCCAGGAACATGATTAGATGAATGAACAGATGATGAAAGCATTTTGGGACAGATCCGGAGATATTTTCCTGGTATGAAAAAGTCTTTGAAGGATACGGATACTGGGTTTTCTGCCAGAGAATGGCTTTTGTAAGCACAATGTAAATTCTCATGATGCCTTACAATGAAAGATATGCAGAGGATACTGAGTATGGGATTGCAGACTTGAGATCATGACTTCACTGTGCCTATCATCCACAGCATGAATTAGTTGGAGTTTTTTAATAAGTATTTGTTTAGCAAAATTGAATAATTAGGGCTAAACTGCTGAGCATGCCCATATTCTTCTCTTTCAGTGGCTTTTCCTATAGTCATTTTAAGCATCCTTATTTACTTTTGAAGAAAAGTAATGACACGGGATGATGTTAGACTTACCACATGTGTGCCTGTATTTGTAAGCAACTTGCAACAGTGTTCAGTCTATGAATGACCCTACAAAGATTGCATATATAGGTGTCCTGGGTTCAGCAGTAGCAGTCATTTTTTCTCCTTCTTAGCTGGTTCAGGGCTGTGTTTTTGACTTTCGGCCTGGGAACAGCGCTGATAACACTGATGTTTTTAGTTACTGCTCAAATGTTTAGTCTGACCAAGGACTTTGTGAGTCTCATGCTCTGCCATGGAGGAGGGAAAGCCGGGAGGAAGCAGAGACAGGACACCTGACCCAAACTAGCCAAAGAGGTATTCCATACCACAGCACGTCATGCCCAGACGTAACTGGGAGTAACCCGGAAGGGCTGCTTCACTGCTGGGTGGGCACGAGGTATTGGTCAACAGGTCGTGAGGTGTTGTATTCTCTTCCCTTGTTATTTCCTTTATCATTATTGTTGGTGGTGGTAGCAGTAGTGATTTGTGTTATACTTTAGTTACTAAATTGTTCTTATCTCAACCAGTGGGAGTTACATTCTTTTGATTCTCCTTCCCATCCCTCCGGCAGCTGGGGGGAGGAAGAGAAGGGGGAGTGAGAGAGAGACTGCGTGGCTAACTTGACAACAGGGTTTAAACCACCACAATAGGAATGGAAAAATACACTATGGAAATCATGCACATTTTGCCTATGAACTTGTTCATACAATAATATGACCGTTTGGCTCCAGACATTTTTCAAGGGATTTCTAGTTGGCATCTGGCTAAGAGGAGTTTATCAGTTATGTTCAAAGCAGTCCAACCTGCTTTTAAAATGCCATTGTTTGTTTTCAGAAAGAAAGTCAAACCCTCTGCCTCCAATTTGCTTTTTGATTCCTGAAGATCCCAAATGTTAAAAACATCCCAGTCAGGAAAATTAGGCTTTTCTACTTTTTACATCTTTAATTGAAATGTGAGCCAAACGACCTTGCCAGGGCTCGAGAACTTGAATTAACTGAGAAATAAAGACCAATCTGAAATTGCAGCAGATGATAGAACAGAGCACTAAATAAGAAAATAATAAAATAATAAAAAGAGAGACAGCCAAGTTGTCAGCAGCATAGCAGTATTTTAGATAATCCCCTCTGTGCCATTTTCTTAACAGCAACCAGTTGTGTTTATCCGAAGATTAGTGCAGAGACTTTTGATTTTACAGTGCATGTTCCCCATTTACTTTTCAAAAAAATATTTATATGCTTTTATATATATCGTGTAATATTCCATGTGAGGCAAATAATACATTGCTTTGGGGTTTATTGGCAATACATTTAATGTTTGTGATGGGATCTGTAGTAAGAGAAAGTAAAACGATTTCGTCCTGTAGCCTCTTTAAATGAGGATTAGAGCCAAATGTTTGGGTCCCAGAAAATTGGCCAAGCCTGGATAGTCACAATGTCAACTTGCACGTACAGTACATAGTTTAATATTTTTATCATGAGTCATCTTCTGTGTTTTTATGAAGCTGTTTGCCATTTCAGCTCTGCTCACAAGAAAAGAAATCAGCTGAATCAGTTAAAAATAAGAATCTTCCTTTGGCTTAATGTGACAGTAAAATTTTGCCCAAATAGGAGTACATATCTACTGTGCTAGAATGAGGCAGATGGGGAACTGTAAGAATACTGCTTTCATGATGCTGCTCGGTCCTGTTCCAAAAAGGAGGAGAGGATTTGCCAGCAACTGCAAACAGAGGCTTCGGTTTCTGCTTGCTTTTAAGAGTTTCCCTCATTTTAACAAATTGTTTGAATAAAAATGTTAGAAATAAGCTGTCAAACAGGATTATTATTTTTGCATCTGATTTAACCTTGTTTAAACAGGAAAGTTGCATTAAACCAGTGGAAATCCTGAAACAAGAGTGGCTTTATCTGCACTCCTTTACTAGATCAAATCCTTGATCAACTGAAAACTGGTGTAAGCCAAAATGAAGCAGGAGTGTTCACACTGAGATTGGCCCTGGTTTAATTAAATTGATCTTCAGATCAATATAAATTGAGCTGATGCAATTTGCCCTGTTATTTAAATGAGGCCTGCAGGAGTAGTCTTGGAAAGAGGGACTGTACACAGTATGAGTAAGAGTATCTGAATCAGGACCATTATTATTATTTACGGGAATCTACTTTTCAATGAATTATTTTTTTTCAAATTAGGGGGTAGCAGCCATAATAGGCCACTGGTGTTGGCTCCATTGATAATTATACCATTTTTCTCCTTTTCATAATTGTCCCAGTATGAACTGTGCTATTTTAGCAGAAAGTGTTAATTATTTTATCAACAATTGGCAGACCCTGCTTCAATTTACTGGTTTCCCTTTAACCAAAACAAAGATTACAGGCCCTATTCCACAGCTCAGCTGCTGAATCTTTACTAGGAAACTTGGGAACCCCTTTCTCATGAAACACTGTGTAAAGCTTTAAGCACTCTTTGAAGCTGAGTTGTATTAAATGATAGACAAAAAAAGCCCTCTGAAGAATTGGTGCTTAATTACAACTTAATTAGCATAATTATGCATGCTAATAGCATCTCAAATGAATAGCAGTTGTCAGGAGGTTGGGACCATCTGTAAGAGTGTCGGATTAATACATCATTTTTTATTTCTAACAACGCTGTAACTCTTTCCCTGAAAGTGATTTTCATTAATCAAGTTCATTTTTATTATATAGAAAATTTGGCATTTTTCATTATGGGCCATTATCTGTTTCCCCATGCAGTCCTAATACAATACTAATGAGACCCCATGTGGCTACTCCACACTGACAATGGTAGTACAGGTGTATTATTATAATTGTTACAAACAGCACATTGTACCTCAGGACTAGTAGAGTTCTAATCTCAAGATATCAGGGTTTCCACTTGGCACCTTCCCTTGGGCCCAGTACAATTTCCAGAGCTTTATGAAAAACATACATGTTTGTGGTTATGAGGAAGCAGATTTAAAGAGATAGAAGTGTGTTTGTTTTAAAGCTGGAAAACTTGGAAGTTCAGTAAGCTGCTTTGGAGATTTTTTTTCTTTTCCTGGCTCTACTAAGCTTTGAGCTTCAAAGAAATTGCTTGCTCCAAATAGCTGCTGAGGACAACAGGGATGATGCAGTGGATACTCTAAAAGCATCAGTAGTTACTTAAGAATTTGTGTATGTGAGATCAAATTCCAGAAGTATTATTCACTATAAAATTTAGGGGTAAAAAAAAAGGTAGTGGAAAACTGATCCTGGATATCTGAATGTCTGTGGAAGAAATGCATGTAGCCAAGCAATCAGTTTCTAGTGGTACACAGCATGTTACATGCATGTAGAAAGTGGCTTGTGAAAGTTTAGAACATCTTTTGCATTTAATCAGTTGGCCAGCCTTTGCTGCCAGGCATGCTACTGGAAATCCAGAGCATGATGATTTAAACCATGGACTTAGTTCAGATTTATAGTGCAGCAGCTTAGTGCATAGCTGACCTTAACACTTGTGTTTTAGCTTTAACTAATTGGTTAATGTTTGCTTTGCAGCATCAAAAAGCTCTGTGTAAGCTCTAAGGATTATTTTTATTTAGTGGCATGTTGGTATATTCATGCCTAATGTTTGTATTTCATCTTTTTTCTGTCTGCACTGTGGGGTTTGGGTTTTGTTTTGGGTTTTTTTGGATGAGATTTTCCCGAGGGATTTTTTTTTTCTCCTACGTTCCCTAAATAACCTTCTGAAAACTAAAGGCCTTCAGTAAATTCTGATTTCCTTTTGTGGCCTGACTACAGAATGAATGGAGCAGTTTTGAAAATGCATTTTTAAGGAGAGGGAGTGAAAGGGGTAGAAGAGGAGGACAATCAACAAAGCTGCTGTGCCTGTATTTATCAGGCTGCCAGTGGGAGCTGCACAGTTCAGACTGCACTTCTCATCAGCCCTAAACAAAAGAACATTGAAAATAGCTCAACTGACACAGTCCTCATCATAACTCAGGACTCGATGGCAGGCACCAGTAAATCCTACTCCCTTGTTGTTGTTCGTGAATATATTTGTGCATATAAACCCCTCTTCGATATCTACCAGGGTTAGGCATCTCCATGGAACTCTTCCCCCACTGTTCCATCAATCTCGGCTTGAGACGAATGCCCTGTGGCTTAGAAACAGGTGGAGGTTGAGAAAATAGGGCCTGGCCACGATTGGATGAAGGTTGCATGTAAATTAGGAGCATTAATATGTAAAACAAAAGCTCAGTGCAGACTATTTGTCCTGGTGTACAGCTACTCAAAGCATGATACAGACCCTGAGAAGAATATCAGCGGCACCCCAAGATTAAACCTCTCTCCCAATGTCTCATGTGCTTGAATGTCATTTTACACTGTAAATCCAATGTAAACAAGCAAGATGGTATTTAAATAGGAACTAGAAATTGCTAAGGCAGTACCACAGTCTCTGTCTCCCACTGGTCTGTTCCACAATCCCCAATTCAGAGTCCTGGCCAGGGAAAGCACTCCGTGGTTCACAGTATATAATCCTACCATTTGTAAGGCACCAGCACAGCCTCTGTCTGCTAACTCTTATTATCTGGGGTGTCTGGTTATTAAGTTAGCCTGATAACTGCTAGTTTGTACTGTAAAAATTGAGAGATGTTAATGCATGTGTGAGCTGAACAGCCAGTCAGACACTGGTGGTGTCCACAGTGAGGTTTAAACAAGTTTAGCCAACTTTAAGCAAGTTAAGATCTGATTCTGCTCAGAATCACCCCCCTCCAACACGCAGGGAAGCGTGGGGATCTGACAGTTCACTCTATCCTGGGCATGTGTGCTCAGTCCTGGACATCTTTTGTTCAGGGATTTTAGAGTAAGCTTAATTGTATTGCCTTGGATAATGTTTTCTGATGTCATTAAACATCTACTGGAGAACTAAGAATAGAACTTCAAAGTAATGTCACCTGTAATATTTGCATTCAGATTTTCTAAAGAGAAACACTAACGTTTGCTAGAGCCCTTGGATTCTGTAAGTTACATTTAACTCTTAATTCCCTGAGCAAGGCAAAAGGTGAAGCTCCTTAAAAAACCCCAAACAAACCTCCGCCAAAATACTGAAATGTAAAGATATGACTAAAAATCAACAAACACATTTCCTCACTTCTTTTGTCTTGGTTTTCGTCAGTGTTGGATTTAATCATGGATTTCTGTGGGAGGAGGGGTTGCACTTTTAAGTTTTTAAGTCTAATTACTCCAGTCTCACCATTCTTTGCTCAAAGCCTTCAGTACCAGTTTTGTCCTCTGCAGATTTAAATCCTGTGCATCTGTGGATCCTTTTGCAGGTCACTATCAGGTGGTCAGCACCTGACCATGCAATGGAACCAAAAAATTGTTATTGCAACTCAACCTATAGTATAGTTTGTCAAGTGAAACAGCACATCCGTGGCTTTTCAAATGCAGTTCTTATGTTGCTGCAAAAAAATGTAATAGATAGTATGTGGGAAACAGAATGTTATGGGTAGTATACACTACAGAGGGCCACAAACGTGCTGCAGAGGTGGTGAAGCCTATCCGTGGAGTGATGTGTGCTCTTGAGCAATTTGTGTGATGCCTCGAGATGTCGCCTGATCTGGCTAGGAGGGTCTCAGTGAGGAAAAGGAGCATGCCAACAAACTGATGTGTATCTTAGGGACATATGATTTGTCTTGATTATCGGTTGGAGTGATATTTTTTTTTCCATCCTTATTTTTATTCTGCTTTATCTGATGTCTCAGTCTTCTAAAAGATCCTGACACTAAAAGATAATCCTAGAACAGTTTGTCTTTTCTCTTTTTCTGTGGTTCTCTCTAACCTTTTGCTTTTCTGCAAAATGCAGAGGGATTAATTTTCACTGATAACACAAAATTTCATGTCAGGGGAAAAGCAAGCCAAAGAGCGATGCTACGGCAATCTTAGATGGCAAATCATCACTTTGCCTAGGCCTGGTGCAAGGTGGCAGCTTCTCTGTTGTCATCTCTTCATTTGGTTGAACTGGCTTCTATAAATGAAAACTGGGGTATGCAATAACTACAGCAGAGAACGGGTGCAGTGACCCAACTGCAATAAAGTACTGGCGCATGGGAGCTAGTTATTAGTTTACATGAAAAGAATCACAGGGTGGAGGTTATAAGTGGAAGCAAAATATGTGCTGCAGATGGCTGTCTGTTGACATTGCTATGGACAGATTATGTTTTCCAGAGATAAAGGAGTAATCATAAACTAGATGTTCTGCCAGGAGAGTATATATACTTGAGTAATAGACTTGGACTATGGGGTTAGTCTCCAAGTTCATATTAAGTACGTATTTACAAGAAATTTGTGGATTCTCAGATTCAGTATTTAGTTCATCATAAAAAGACCTCCAGGCCATGAAGCTTGGGCCTGAATCCAAACTTAGCAATTTGTAAACTAGTGTTTCCTTTTTGAGCTGGAATTTTGTTGTTGACAATGACTCTTAAAGAAACAACAGAGCCTCAAAGACCATTCTGTTACATAGGCTCCTGAGCTGTTGAGGGCACTTCTGTACCAGCTTGGAGTTATGTGCCAACATGCCTGGTGTATCTGAGCTCCAGGGCGGTAGGACCAGGACAATATATTGCGCAGTATGTGTGTCAGTGTGCTCTTCCATGCTGGCTAGTTGTAGGCCCAAAAGGACGAGTTCTCAGGTAATGGGATCAGTAACACCCTTTCTTGGTTTTGCTCCATTCTTTATGAGCATGTGTGCCCACCTCTTATGGTTTTTGCCTTGAAGAGTCTCTAAAATGTGGCTGTCAGGCTAAAACCTGCTGCTCAATGTCCTACGTTATATTTGTCTGGCAATAGTGGTGGGAATTTGCCTGCAGATCCCTAATATCTTGTTGAAGGTTAGAAATGTTGCAGGAATTTTTTGAGTGCATTGGAAAGGGCTCTCCACAGCTGTGGAAATGCACACTTGTTGGGCACTAGTAAAAGACCTGTTAGTGTTGTGGTTAACAGCATTCTTATTAATGCATAAAACTTCTATTGTTTCTTAATTTACTTGAAAGGGTTGTTTAGATCCTTAATTGCCCTATAACAGTATAGTGATAGTAAGTTAGATTTCAATCAACATACTCATGAATTGCCAGTATTTTAGCAATAAATTGCTAGCTAATAAACTTGTAGCTTCCTTTATAAATGCCAGCTAAAGGCCTACACATTCCTTGCAGAGTTAATTGCACATTTAGTGCTCATGTAATTTTGAATTAATTACATGCCAAATGGATTTATGTTGTATGTACTTAATAAACCTTGGTAAGTGTCCTTTTAACAATCAGTTGGTATTTAGGATCCTATTTGTGTAAAAAGAATGACTGATGACACTGGGTCATGATGTTTCTACTGCATGCTTACATGCTGACTGTAGTGTGTGGTGGTTTGTATGGGGTTCAGGACCAGAAGCTGCAGAATTAAATGAGCGCAGGAGTGAATCTGGTGGAGGCTTGTGGAGATCTGCCGTATCTCAGCTTGACTCCATAGTCAGGACATGGAGTCTGTATAGGCTTGTGGAATCCAGAGCCCACTGGAGTGAGAGATTGGTTGCTGCTGGTTTGGTTTTAGGTTTCCTTCCCAGCCAAGTATTTAATATGTGACATTTTAAAAAGACTTAGATCTATCAATGGTATTAGTATCCACCTACAGTATAAACAGAAGAAACCCAATGGATATTTAGGTAAATAGACAAGTAAACTAACTTTCCATGTAAAAATTGTTTCCAGGATTGATGTGTTTTAGGCTCTTTTGATTTTAAAATATTAAGCATAAAGAAGTTCACTCAAAACCTTGTATACATGTTGCCCTGAAGTTCTAGCAGCTTTATTTTGGTTTTGGCACATCAGCAGCAGTGTGTAATATGTTTGACCTTATGGCTTTACACATACATGTGTTGAAGGTATTTTACCAGTAACAGTAACCCACTCCTGACAGATTTTTGCAACCTTTAACACATAGATGGTAACCTGTACACTGCAGGCTTTTAAAAATTTAATTATTGACCTTTATTTATTTTCTTTCTCATTTGCAGAGCACACATCATTTAGTGCAATTTGACTATGTAGTGAGTGCTCAGTAATGATATTTCAGGGAGACGTTGTAAGTCCGTAGTGATGTTCTAGTGTTCATGTGGCAGGAATTCCACTTCAGAATAACACACTGAATAGCAGGCTTTTGCCCTCTATACGCAGAGATAAAGGCTGAGCAACTTGGGAATACAGAGACGGGTCAGGGTGAAGAGAAAAGGGCAACGATAAAATGAAAAAGCAGTTCCTTAGGGCCTAAAGTGGAGTTCTACATAAAACAGAATTGTATAAGTTCTTCCACTGCTGTGAAAATGTCTGATTTCCCTTGTTGTCAAGAGGTCGGGAAGGCAGGTTTACAAGCACCAGATAACTGATGCAGCAGTATTACTAAAGATGTTCCTTTTTTTTTGTCCCAGTGAATCCATTCAGCTAAATTGTTACACTGGCAGACCTGAGGTATCGAAATAACCAAGGCATCTGGAAAAGTGTCATCTTTTACTTTGCTGGGTAGTGGAATAACTTAAGTATAATTTTACTAACATTATACTGGAAAAGCAGTTGTGGTGTTTTGAAGTGAATGCACATTAGGCCAGGAGATACTGTTGACTGTGTGATGAAGCAGCAGCACACCATGTTGTAGTTGTCAGTGCAGGATAATGGGTGTCCTGGGTTCAGCAGTAGCAGTCAGTTTTTCTCCTTTTTAGTAGCTGTTGCAGCACTGTGTTTTTGACTTTCAGCCTCGGAACAAAGCTGATAACAGTAATGTTTAGACTGACCAAAGACTTTGTGAGTCTCATGCTCTGCCAGGGAGGAGGAGGGGCCGGGAGGAAGCAGGGACAGGACGCCTGACCCAAACTAGCCAAAGAGGTATTCCATACCACAGCACGTCATGCCCGGGGATGTAACTGGGAGCTACCCGGAAGGGCACGTCCTCTTTTCGGTCGGGCTCTTTTCCGGCGAGCGGTATCATATTTTCTTCCCTTGTTATTTCTCTTATCATTATTATTATTGGTGGCAGCAGTAGTGATTTGTGTTATACCTGAGTTACTGGACTGTTCTTATCTCAACCCGTGGGAGTTACATTCTTTCGATTCTCCTCCCCATCCCTCTGGGGAGTGGGGGGGGGGGAAGTAGACTGCGTGGTTCTAATTTACAGCCGGGGCTTAAACCACGACAGTTCTTTTTTTTGGCGCCCAACGTGGGGCCCTGAGCAACAGCAAGCCTTTGAGCAAATTAAACGTGAGATAGTTCATGCAGTAGCCCTTGGACCAGTCCGGAACGGGCCAGATGTAAAAAATGTACTGTACACCGCAGCCGGGGAGAATGGTCCTACCTGGAGCCTCTGGCAGAAAGCTCCAGGGGAGACTCGAGGTCGACCCCTCGGCTTTTGGAGTCGGGGATACAAAGGATCTGAGGCCAGCTATACCCCAACTGAGAAAGAGATACTGGCAGCCTATGAAGGGGTTCGAGCTGCTTCGGAGGTGATTGGCACTGAAGCACAGCTCCTCCTGGCACCCCGGTTGCCCGTTCTGGGCTGGATGTTCAAAGGCAGGGTCTCCTCTACACATCATGCAACCGATGCGACATGGAGTAAATGGGCTGCACTAATTACACAACGAGCTCGAATAGGAAATCCCAGTCGTCCAGGCATTCTAGAAGTCATCATGGACTGGCCAGAGGGCAAAGATTTTGGAATGTCACCAGAGGAGGAGGTGATGCGTGCTGAAGAGGCCCCACCATATAATAAACTGTCAGAAAGTGAAAAGCAGTATGCCTTGTTTACTGATGGGTCCTGCCGTATTGTGGGAAAGCATCGGAGATGGAAGGCAGCTGTATGGAGTCCTCAACGACAAGTTGCAGAAACTGCTGAAGGGGAGGGTGAATCGAGTCAGTTTGCCGAGGTGAAAGCCATCCAGCTGGCCTTGGACATTGCTGAACGAGAAAAGTGGCCAGTACTTTATCTCTATACTGACTCATGGATGGTGGCAAATGCCCTGTGGGGGTGGTTGCAGCAATGGAAGCAGAGCAACTGGCAACGCAGAGGTAAACCCATCTGGGCTGCTGCACTGTGGCAAGATATCGCTGCCCGGGTGCAGAACCTGGTGGTGAAGGTACGCCATGTAGACGCCCATGTACCCAAGAGTCGGGCCACTGAGGAACACCAGAACAACCAACAAGTGGATAAAGCTGCTAAGATTGAAGTGGCTCAGATGGACTTAGATTGGCAACATAAAGGTGAATTATTTTTGGCTCGGTGGGCCCATGACACTTCAGGCCATCAGGGCAGAGATGCAACATACAGATGGGCCCGTGATCGAGGGGTGGACTTAACAATGGACACTATTGCCCAGGTTATTCATGAGTGTGAAACATGTGCTGCAATTAAACAAGCCAAACGGTTAAAGCCTCTTTGGTATGGAGGACGATGGCTGAAGTACAAATATGGGGAGGCCTGGCAGATTGATTATATCACACTCCCACCAACCCGCCACGGCAAGCGCCATGTGCTTACCATGGTGGAAGCAACCACCGGATGGCTGGAAACATACGCTGTGCCCCATGCCACTGCCCGGAACACTATCCTGGGCCTTGAGAACCAGATTTTGTGGCGACATGGCACCCCAGAAAGAATTGAATCAGACAATGGGACTCATTTCCGGAATAACCTTATAGACACTTGGGCCAAAGAGCATGGCATTGAGTGGGTATATCACATCCCCTACCATGCACCAGCCTCTGGGAAAATCGAACGGTATAATGGGCTGTTAAAAACTACACTGAGAGCAATGGGCGGGGGAACTTTCAAGCATTGGGATACACACTTACCAAAGGCCACCTGGTTGGTCAACACCAGAGGATCTGCCAACAGGGCTGGCCCAGCCCAGTTGGAACTTTTACATATTGTAGAGGGGGACAAAGTTCCTGTGGTGCACATGAAGAATTTGCTGGGGAAGACAGTCTGGGTTATTCCTGCTTCAGGTAAAGGCAAACCCACTCGTGGGATTGCTTTTGCTCAGGGACCTGGATATACTTGGTGGGTAATGCAGGAAGATGGGGAAGTCCGATGCATACCTCAAGGGGATTTGATTTTAGGGGAAAACAGACAATGAACTCAATTGTACGCTGTTGCCTGCTAGAGCCATCAACTAGAAGTCTGCAGGGCACCAGCGACTGGCCCTGACTTCCCTCCGACCATCATCCCAACAGAGAATGAACTTTGATAGAACCGGATGAGTTCTACAGTGAAGGAACGATCAGCATCAGCAGACAACGATCCAACACTGCACACAGCCTCTCCTGCCCTGAAAGACTGTTACAAGAGATGAAGCCCAACATCATGAACCGAACGGACTCAGTAGCTTTATAGGAATTGGTCCGTGCACTAAGATAACAGTGCACTGAAATGAGAGTGAGGGTATATGGAAAATGTGGGATCTGAGCATGACGTGAATGGTATGGAATAAGGGGTGGATACTGTCCTGGGTTCAGCAGTAGCAGTCAGTTTTTCTCCTTTTTAGTAGCTGTTGCAGCACTGTGTTTTTGACTTTCAGCCTCGGAACAAAGCTGATAACAGTGATGTTTAGACTGACCAAAGACTTTGTGAGTCTCATGCTCTGCCAGGGAGGAGGAGGGGCCGGGAGGAAGCAGGGACAGGACGCCTGACCCAAACTAGCCAAAGAGGTATTCCATACCACAGCACGTCATGCCCGGGGATGTAACTGGGAGCTACCCGGAAGGGCACGTCCTCTTTTCGGTCGGGCTCTTTTCCGGCGAGCGGTATCATATTTTCTTCCCTTGTTATTTCTCTTATCATTATTATTATTGGTGGCAGCAGTAGTGATTTGTGTTATACCTGAGTTACTGGACTGTTCTTATCTCAACCCGTGGGAGTTACATTCTTTCGATTCTCCTCCCCATCCCTCTGGGGAGTGGGGGGGGGGGGAAGTAGACTGCGTGGTTCTAATTTACAGCCGGGGCTTAAACCACGACAATGGGCTACACCAGTAGTGAAGCATCCTGAGTGAAGCAAAGGTGGTTACAAACTGCTGAAATCAATGATCATTTGTTAGTGCCAGTTGCAGAGCAAAGCCAGGATATCAGGTGTGGAATTTTGGGTTGAAAACTTCTCTGTTTGCGTGTGAAACTCCAGCAGATATGAATGGAAGAAGAGGCCACATCTTAATCATCTCACAGCATATTTTTTTTATGAAATGGGAAATTAGGCTTAGAGTACTGTCAGATACAGTCTCTATTGTACTATTGTCTCTATTTGAGCTCCAAGCTCAAACTCACAACCAGGATTGATTTTGCTTGTGCTGTACAACATGGAGAAGCAGATGTATCATATGTATTAATGAGCAGTTCTGCCCATCGGGGAAGCAATATTGCCAAGCCCAAATGTTCAAAGAACAGAAGATTGAATGACAACAGTAATAATAAATGCAGAGTTGTGTTTTACTCTCACATTTCTAAGCACCTTAATAATTTTTCCTCTCTGAGTCTCGATACCCAAGTGAGTTGGAAGTTAAGATTCTCTGGAGTAGAGCAGTTATCTTTAATTAAATGCCAACTTTTTTTGAGATGTGTGACAGTTCCAAAATTGACATATTCTTGCTTTAGTATATTTTAGGCATTTTCCTAGAGGCTTGTTTTAAATTCCACTGAAGTAAAGTTCATCAGTTAATCTGCAGGACCTTTTCCTACCCTGCTTACTGGGGAGGGCGGGAAGACTTATCTATCTGCTTATCTCTGTAAAAAGTCTCGTGGAACCCATCAGGCTGTCCTTACAGCTGTTATTTTCCTCTGGATGTTGCCCCAGAGGTGATCATTAACCAGAGAGTCTGGCTTGTCAGAAACCCTTTTCTTGCTGTAGCTTCCAAGGAGACAGGATAGTGCTCCTGCAGCTGGTGGGCTGTGATGTCTGTATGCTGTACAATAAGCATTTTAAGCCTAGAGCTATAGAGGTGTGTATCTCCAACTCGTCTGCTGCTCTTATCAGCCTGTTTTAGCTTTGCAGTATGTTCTGGTCATATGGAAAGGATCTTAACACTCCAGTCATCCAGGTTTGGGATACAGTAAGGTCCTTCCTAAAAAAATTTTGTATTTTTTTTTTCCAAAAATGTGTTTTTTCCAAAGAGAAAAATTTATCTTATACTTTTGGATGCAAGGAAAAAAGTTGAAAAACTCAACCTAGAGATTTTTTTTTAAAAACAATAATAAAGTGGTTCCTGTATAAATGCCAAAGTTTAATTTTCACTTTTTTTTCAAAGAAAAACTGACTTTGTGAGGCGCCTTTAATTAGTATAAAAGCCAAAGTGAACAAAAAAGTCACCCCAAATCCCCTGCACTAGAAATAAAAGTTACATAAAAGGGCTAAATATTTTCCATTTTCTCCAAGTAAATTATTTTCTCTTTGTTTCATTGAAAAGTGAATCTCCCCAGAACTAATGCAGTGACAAAGGCCAAAGAATGAAGCAGTGCAGAGGGAAATTCAGGGAGGAATAAAGAATGTGGGACAGTCAAGGTGAGGAGATAAACAAAACCAAAACTGTTGCTGGATGGCAAAGGGCCTTGCATGAGTTGTGCTGGGGTTATGCATAGAGATTTAAAGAAGCCCCTGTCAAATAAAGAGCAACATACCTGAATACGGATGCCAGAGGAAATCATAAGTTGTATTAATTTTGTTATGCTCGCTTATGTAAAGTTGAGAAAATTAAGGCCAGATCATAAAGTGTAGAAGTTTTTGGTTGAACATGCAAATACATAGATTAGATAGATTGTCACCTGGAAGAAAGGTATGCACTCACCTCCTCACAGAAAGTTTTGTACTTCACTGAACTCATGAAGAGCTGGCTTACTTCACCTGCTTCACCTGAACTCCAAAGAAGACAGAAGTTTCAAAACGTCCAGTTTAACTTCATTACTGCTGTTTTCCTCAGTGGGTCTCCTGGTAACTATACCCAGCATTTTTTGCTTTGTTACCTGGTCAGTGTCTAAAGGACTTACTCTGATGGAACAAATTCTTGACACCATCTGTAGACATATCAAGGATGAGGGGGTCATTAAGAGTAGCCAACATGGTTTTACCAAGGGGAAGTCATGTTTGACCAACCTTATAGCCTTCTATGAGGAAATAACTAGGTGGATGGATGATGGTAGAGCAGTCGATGTGGTTTTTCTTGATTTCAGTAAGGCATTTGATACTGTCTCCCACAGCATTCTCATAGATAAGCTAAGGAAGTGTGGGCTTGATGATCAGGTAGTGAGGTGTATCAAGAACTGGTTGAAAGGAAGAAGGCAGAGAGTTGTGGTCAATGGGGCAGAATCTAGCTGGAGGTCTGTAACTAGTGGAGTCACAGTATCACAGTATCACAGTATGTTAGAGATTGGAAGGGACCTCAAAAGATCATCTAGTCCAATCCCTCTGCCGGAGCAGGAACACCTACATGAGGTTACACAGGAATGTGTCCAGGCAGGTTTTGAATGTCTCCAGAGAAGGAGACTCCACAACCCCCCTGGGCAGCCTGTTCCAGTGTTCCGTCACCCTCACTGAGAAGAAGTTTCTTCTCAAGTTTAAGTGGAACCTCTTGTGTTCCAGTTTGTACCCATTACCCCTTGTCCTATCATTGTTTGCCACTGAGAAGAGCCTGGCTAAATCCTCATGACACTCCCCCTTTATATATTTATATACACTAATAAGGTCACCCCTCAGTCTCCTCTTCTCCAAACTATAGAGACCCAGCTCCCTCAGCCTTTCCTCATAAGGGAGATGCTCCACTCCCTTAATCATCTTAGTTGCCCTGCGCTGGACTCTCTCCAGCAGGTCCCTGTCCTTCTTGAACTGAGGGGCCCAGAACTGGACACAATATTCCAGATGCGGTCTCACCAGGGCAGAGTAGAGGGGAAGGAGGACCTCTCTCGACTGACTGACCACCCCCCTTCTAATACACCCCAGGATGCCATTGGCCTTCTTGGCCACAAGGGCACAGTGTTGGCTCATGGTCATTCTGCCGTCCACTAGGACCCCCAGGTCCCTCTCCCCTACACTACTCTCTAACAGGTCGTTCCCCAACCTATATTGGAACCTGGGGTTGTTCCTGCCCAGATGCAGGACTCTACACTTCCCCTTGTTATATTTCATCAAGTTACTCCCTGCCCAACTCTCCAGCCTGTCCAGGTCTCGCTGGATGGCAGCACAGCCTTCTGGCGTGTCAGCCACTCCTCCCAGCTTAGTGTCATCAGCAAACTCGCTGACAGTACACTCAATTCCCTCATCTAAATCATTGATGAATATATTAAATAATACTGGTCCCAGTACTGACCCTTGAGGCACTCCACTAGATACAGGCCTCCAACTAGACTCCGCCCCATAGACTACAACTCTCTGGCTTCTCTCCTTCAGCCAGTTTGCAGTCCAGCTCACTACGTGATCATCCAGACCACACTTCCTCAGTTTAGCTATGAGGATGCTGTGGGAGACTGTGTCAAATGCTTTGCTGAAGTCAAGGTAGACCACATCCACCGCTCTGCCATCATCCATCCACAATGTTATTTGCTCATAAAAGGCTATGAGGTTGGTCAAGCATGGCTTCCCCTTGGTGAAGCCATGTTGACTGCCCCTCATAACCCTCTTATCCTTGATATGCCTTAAGATGGCACCAAGGATAAGGTGTTCCATCACTTTCCCAGGGATGGAGGTGAGGCTGACCGGTCTATAGTTACCCGGGTCCTCCTTCTTGCCCTTTTTGAAGACTGGAGTGACATTTGCTTTCCTCCAGTCCTCAGGCACCTCTCCCATTTCCCAAGACTTGGTAAAGATGATGGAGAGTGGTCCAGCAATGACTTCAGCCAGCTGTCTCAGTACCCGGGGGTGCATCCCATCGGGACCCATGGATTTATGGATGTCCAGATTGCTCAACTGGTCCCTAACCCATTCCTCATGGACTAAGGCAAACTGCTCCCTTGACCTGACTTCATCTGAGGTCTCAGGAGTACAGGGCTCTTCAGGACTGTCTCCGGCAGAGTAGAGAGAGACAAAGAAGGCATTCAATAACTCTGCCATCTCTGTATCTTCTGTCACCAGGGCACCCATCCCATTCACCAGTGGGCCTACCTTGCCTCTGGTGTTAGTTTTATCAGCCATGTATTTGAAAAAGCTCTTTCTGTTGTCCTTGACCCCTCTTGCGAGATTTAATTCTAAGGAGGCCTTAGCCATCCTAGCTGCCTTCCTACATCCTCTAGCAGCAGCCTTATGTTCCTCCCAAGTGGCCAGCCCCTCCTTCCATGACCTGTAAACTTTCCTCTTCCACTTGAGCATACCCAGCAGTTCCTTATTTAGCCATGCAGGTCTCTTGGCCCTCTTCCTTGACTTCCTACGTGTTGGGATGCTCTGATCTTGAGCTTGGAGTAAGCAATCCTTGAATGCCAACCAGCTATCTTGGGCCCCTTTACCTTCAAGCAGCCTTGCCCATGGGATTTCCCCTAGCAATTGCTTGAAAAGGCCAAAGTTTGCCCTGCTAAAGTCCAGGGTTGCAATTCTACTTGCTATTGTACTGGTCCTACCACGCAAGATCCTGAATTCCACCATCTCGTGGTCGCTGCAACTAAGGCAACCCTCAACCTTTACTGCTTCGACCAGACCCTCCTTGTTAGTGAGGACGAGATCCAGCAGCACTCCTCTCCTGGTTGGCTCATCCACCATTTGGATGAGGAAGTTATCATCCATACACTGGAGGAACCTCCTGGACTGTGGCTGGGTTGCTGAGTAGTCCTTCCAGCAAACATCAGGGAAGTTAAAATCCCCCACGACAACCACGTCCTGTGACTGTGAGGCCGCTCTCAGCTGCCTGTAGAAGGCCTCATCAACTTCCTCACCCTGATCTGGTGGCCTGTAACAGACACCCACAACAGTATCACCCCTGCCAGCCTGCCCCTTAATTCTCACCCACAGACTCCCAACTCGCTGGTCCTCTGTCCCTGGACAGAACTCAGTACATTGCAGCTGCTCTCGCACATAAAGAGCAACCCCACCACCCCGCCTGGCTGGCCTGTCTTTCCTGAAGAGGACATAGCTCTCCATGACTATATTCCAGTCATGTGAGCTGTCCCACCACGTCTCTGTAATTGCCACCAGATCATAATCTCCTGACTTAACACAGGTCTCCAACTCCTCCTGCTTATTTCCCGTGCTGCACGCATTGGTGTACAGGCATTTCAAGGAGGGAGCTGAGCTCACTGATTTCACCCTAGGATTATAGGAGGCCTCCCAGTCTTCATCAATCCTAGAGTGCTGCCCCACTGGGGCAAGCCCAGTTACAACCCCATCCCCCTTCGAATCTAGTTTAAAGCTCTCCAAATGAGCCCTGCTAATTCATGCCCCAGCATCCTTTTGCCTCGGTGAGATAAACCTTTCCCACGTGCCATTATCCGATCTGGAACCTTATAAAACCAGCTATTATCTAAGAACCCAAAGCCCTGCCTGCAGCACCAGTCTTGTAGCCAATTGTTTACGGACTGAATTTTCCCATTCAGTCTCACATCATCACCGGAAGATGGAAGAAGTGAGGAGAAGATCACTTGAGCCCCAGACTCTTTCACCATCCGCCCCAAGGCCCTGTAGTCTTTCTTCATCCCCCTCAGACTGCGGGAAGCAGCTTTCCCCCCACCTGTCTGGAAGACCAGCAGCAGGTAGTAGTCTGTCGGGTGCACCAGGCTGGGGAGCGCCTTGGTGATATCCCTGATCCGGGCTCCAGGCAGACTACACACTTCCCTATGATGAGGGTCAACTCTGCATATCGGGCCCTCTGTTCCTCTCAGAAGGGAATCGCCTACAACAATGACCTTTCTTTCTTTCTTGTCAGAGGCAGTCTTGAGGTGCGAAGTCGACCGCCTTTTCCTATGTGACCTTGTAGTCTGGCCTTGCATCACATCCTCACTTACCTCTCCTTCAAGATCCAGGGCCTCAAACCTATTATGGAGGGGCACCTGGGGAAGCAGGGCAGGAAGGGAGGAGGGTTGCCCACGACTGAACTGGAACTCGCTTCCAGCCCTCATCGTCTTTTTGGTCCCCTACCTCTGCGTGACAGCTACAGGGCAGGGGCTGTCTCGGGTCATCCCCCTCTGTCTGAGAGGACAGGGGGTCCATCCCCTTTTGGGAGGTATCTCCCTGGAACCGTTCCTGCTGGCACGCCAGGGAGTTACTCCACCAGTCGATCTCCCTTTCACAGTCCCTGATGGTCCTCAGCGTCTCAACCTCCTCCTTAAGTTCTGCCACCAAGCTAAGCAGATCTTCTACCTGCTCACACCTCACACAGGTGGAATGCTGGCCTCCCGCCCTCGGCAGCAGCAGGCTCTGGCAGGGGTCGGTGCTGGGACCAGTGCTGTTTAATATTTTCATCAACGACCTGGATGAGGGAACTGAATGTACCCTCAGCAAGTTCGCTGATGACACTAAACTGGGAGGAGTGGCTGACACGCCAGAAGGCTGTGCTGCCATTCAGCGAGACCTGGACAGGCTGGAGAGTTGGGCGGGGAGAAACTTGATGAAATTCAACAAGGGCAAGTGTAGAGTCCTGCATCTGAGCAGGAACAACCCCATGTACCAGTACAGGTTGGGGGTTGACCTGCTGGAAAATAGTGAAGGGGAAAGGGACCTGGGGGTCCTAGTGGATGGGAGGATGACCATGAGCCAGCACTGCCCTTGTGGCCAAGAAGGCCAATGGCATCCTGGGGTGTATTAGAAGGGGGGTGGTCAGTAGGTCGAGAGAGGTTCTCCTCCTCCTCTACTCTGCCTTGGTGAGTTCTGGGCCCCTCAGTTCAAGAAGGACAGGGACCTGCTGGAGAGAGTCCAGCGCAGAGCCACAAAGATGATTAAGGGAGTGGAGCATCTCCCTTATGAGGAGAGGCTGAGGGAGCTGGGTCTGTATAGTTTGGAGAAGAGGAGACTGAGGGGTGACCTCATCAATGTTTATAAATATGTAAAGGGTGAGTGTCGGGATGATGGAGCTAGGCTTTTCTCAGTGATGTCCAGTGATAGGACAAGGGGTAATGGGTGTAAACTGGAGCATAAGAGGTTCTGTGTGAACATCAGGAAAAACTTCTTTACTGTGAGAGTGACAGAGCACTGGAACAGGCTGCCCAGGGTGGTTGTGGAGTCACCTATGTTGGAGATATTCAAGGCCCGGCTGGACAAGTTCCTGTGTGATGTACTCTAGGTTACCCTGCTCTTGCAGGGGTATTGGACTAGATGATCTTTTGAGGTCTCTTCCAACCCTTGGTATTCTGTGATTCTGTGATTTGGCTGGGCACATCTGTGACAAGTGATTTCTTCTCAGGAAGTCAAATTCTGCAGCCTGTGGAGGGCCATCACTTGGATGGAGCTGTGCATGGTATCTCGTTCATAAATACTATAGATAAGTTTGCTGTAAGAGGAGGCAGGAGACAAATGCATCTCCAGCAGCACTTCTTTAGGCAGGATCCTGTGTTACAGCAGCATACACATCACTTGCAATGTCCCAGCAGATCTAGGCCATCTGTCACCTTCCTCATCAACTCAGAGGCAAGTGGAGGAATGCAGGTGGTCTCAGCCACTTGCCAAGCAGATAGAAGCAGCTTCGTGTGCTGCACTGGAACTCGGGGGCCTGCATGTTTTTCTATTTCAAGGCCTAATCACTGCACCTTGCCATTTGTTCCCTCCTAGAAACCCACAAAAACACCCTCAGAGCAACAGTCCCATAGAGCTTAGATTTAGCATGTAATTTTCCTTTGCTAAATGGCCTAGAACTGCAATGGATATCACTTCACAAAAGTGTAGTTAAAATTAACAATGCAAGATGATGCCCAAGAATTGCAGATGTTAGACAGGGACCCAGATGCAACTTCTGTGCTACTCAAAGGATTTCTGTGTGTAAGTAAGGTTACTCACATCATTAAGCATTTGGAGGAACATACTCTGTACTTATACATCATCAGCCTTTATAATCTTGTAGCCCTCAGTCCTGGAGCTCTGCTTTGTGTTCAGGTGGCAGGCTCAGTAATTTATCCAGTGCTGGCACTTCAAAACTCATTTGTGTGATGTTCTGACTTTTCTATGCTTAGTACAAGCAGTTGCATGTAGCAAATGGCAAAAAGGTGAAAACAAATGAACTGCTTGTACCTTGGATGCTTTCAGTCTTGTAGCTGGAGCCAGGCTGAGAGGAGATGAAGACTCTGGTGACCTGAGCTCTCCAGATGCTCTTAAAGTCAAGCCTATAGTACTGAGGTGAAACCTCTTGCTAGGTCAGACAGGACCAGAATATTCCTTTCTGTATCATTCTGGAGGATTTTAGAAAAGCATTTCCCTTTACTATTTGTAGCACGCTATGTGTCTATACTTGAGTGTATATCAGGCCAAACAGAATTGCTCTGTGTCTTAATTAGAAGATGGAAATAACCAGCAGCTCCATCTTCCATGGAAATTTCTCATGTAGAGCAAAGGTAGACTATAACCTCATGTATCTGTTTTCTTGTCATTAAAAACTTCACAGCTTTTGTGACAAAAATATCACTGTTTGAAGAATGGGCAAAAACAGGGCTTCAAATAATTTCCCTTTATTCGTACTTATAAAGTTTAGTGCTATAGAAAAAGGCTGTAATTTTTCAGTCAAATAATTATAGCCACTGACATGGAATTTTGAATTTTCAGAATACTGTTCTTTTTTTATTCATTTTATCACCTATATATGCACTTTTATAATTTTTCTTTTTTATTGTTTTTCTTTTTATCATAATATCCTAAAGGCTCATTCATCGCTTTTTTTGTGGCTTTTTTCTGGGGCCTGTTTCACAAAACTTGACAGATAACATGGGTGTCAAGGTTAAGTGCCTTCAAGTTTTGTGAAAACAGATGTGTGGGTGCACTCAGCTCTCACTGGACACGTGAGAACCCATTCAGGAGCTCACATTTAAGACCCAGGGAAGGGTAGGAGGTAACCGCCTTAATTTCCAGTGCTCTCAGGATGACTTAATTAAAAATTTTCCTTTTGATCCTGTGATTTTCCAAAGCTTGTTTTGTGAGAAAGTTCTGTGTGGCCTAAGAAAGAACTCAAGTGGAAAAATAAGCCCCAAACCTCTTGAAATGGTCATTTAGATTTGCACGAAGCTGGGGGAAATAAGGACTATAAAAAGAACAAAGTGGTGAAAAAATATTTTTGGTAATTCAGAAGCTAAAAATATTGGGGAAAAAAATACTGTGTAGAAAAATGTGAAAGGTGAAAATATTAGTTCTAGTTATGGAGTGTAGAAACCACTCCAGAGCACTTGGCATTGTGTGGAGTGTTTTGGTTTTGTTGGGTTTTTTGTCCAGTCACATCTCCCTGCTATACAGTGTGCAGCCCATATTGTTACACATGCTTCCTAGCTTCCCAGCTTCTTGAGCAAAGCATGTGCATAGCCAAGCCAGTATTCCTAATTCCTGGCAAAACCACAAAAATTTACCACACAGGTATATATCCCTGAATATATCCCCCCCCCATATCATCCCTTACTCTGTCATCAGCCAAAGCATGGCTTGTTCTTGCAATTGAGGATCTTTGTGGGAGTCCCCTTTTCCTCTTAAAACAGAAGGCGAGGGTGAGCTGTGGAATCAAGCCTGAACTCCATCTTCGGCATCTGAAAGAGTTCAGCAGCAGATACTGTCCTGATGTCTGCTGAATGCCCACAGGAAAAGAGTGTATCCCTTGTGGTCCTGGCCCTTCATAACTGACATCTCTGTGTCACGGGTCTGACAAAACTTCTGGAGACAAACACCCTCACTGTTGTATCCGGAAAGTCAGGGTAAATATACTTGGCATTCTGAGTTCTTGTCTCACTGTGTTGTCAATAATGTCCAGTTGCTCTTGAGCCTGTCAAATCCACTGACAAATTAGGGTAAAGACATCTCCCCTTCTTTTTTAAAAGCCAGCAGTGTCTCTTTATTTACTGTTTCCTCAGCTCACTTGTCATCATAATGTAACACAGCCTTGTTTGGAGTCAAGCCTAGTCAGGGTATGTTTGGTTTTAGGAAAAGCTTTTGAGATGTAGGAATATATCCTATTGCTAGAACAGAAAGATTCAGTTTTATTTCCAGCCCTCACATCAGTGTGTTTCTACCAGGTAATTTCTCATGCCTCAGTTTCCCACCCTAGTCAGTGCAGGTAATATAATCTGCCCATCTTGGCAGTCAGACTGAGCCCAACATAACATGCTGTCAGAGGTACCTTTTGTGTTCAAGCATTGCTCTTCCCTCTCTGAGAGCAGCCAACGGGATCTGAGCTCACCTGATAACGATGCTTTGCAAGGAGGGGGAAGTATCATTATTGTTACAGGCTCAAACTGGCTAGCTTAACTTGCTAACATACCGTCATAATATGCAAGATTCCACTGTAATAAATGGGATTAATTATAAGAACAGGATAAATAATAATTGATTAATATAATTAATAGTAGTTTATTTGTGTTATATGTGGCAAGGGCAGCATGGGTGAGGGGAGATAAATGGTGGAATTCTTGAAGAGGAATATGAGATTTAAAGCCAATACCTTGAAACAAAGACAGTCCACATGGTGCCACTGGGTTTCATTCATAGGTAGTACTGGAGGCATAGCAGATGACAGTTTGCTATAATGTCTTCAAGCAGACTTCAGGTATTACAGTACTGTGCTACAGAAGTTTTTGCTGCTTTCTGGTGGAAAATGTTTTTTCCTCGTTTGCTGAGAAAGGGAAAACTTAATTCACATTCACTACAGACAGCTTCTTCCTCTGCTTTTGACATTTAACCCTATGCTAAGGGGCCCAGAGCCTGCTAAATCTACAGCAGCCTCTGTTAGCAGTAACATATCGTATCAAAATTCTTGACTTCTGGCAACCAGGGATTAAAGTGAAACAAAAGTTGGAGAGACTGAGTTTCTTGCCATCTCTTCACTTCCATTACATTCAAGCCACACTTCCTGCATCCACTATAAATATTTAAAGCAACAGTAGCCAACATTTAAAGATTGAGGCGGAAGCAGAAACCTAACCGTATCTGTGTCTTCCTTTGCAGCGTGCGGCAGCTCCGTGCAGTATATTCAGCCAGAGGTCGTGTGCATTCTTAATGAGGTCATCTATCCTCTGCCTACATGGGAAGCAATATGAAACTTGAGGGAGAGTTTTAATTGCTAACTATGGGTTATCACCTTGGATGACTTGGAGGAAGCTTCATAATAATGTACTGCCAGGCTTGCCAGGCAGTCGTGGCTACATAAGAGGTTGTCATTAGTAAAAAGGCTGGGAAATGCATCTCCGTTTCTACAGCTTCCATCCAATAAATCCGAATACAGTTTCTCAGTCTGGAATTTACTTATATCTCTCTTTTGGGTGCCTGTTACTTCTGGATTAACAGCTTTAAAAACAAACATACTAGGAAGACAAGGAATTAAAATCTAAGGATAAATTCATAACAAATGGAAGTGTTTATAAACATGGAGTTCTCAACTGGTATTCCCAAACTGATTTACTTTCCCTCATTTTGGAACCAGATGCCTCTCTTCCTTCTTCACTACCATGTTAGCTACTTTCTGAGAAGTTATTTTGGGCACAAGGATTTTGCTGAGGAATTTAAGTACATGATCTCTCCTTTAATTTCTCAAAAGCCACTTTAGGTGCAAGAGGACTTCTAATTGTGGTACTGGTTTAGAGTAATCTAACAACCTGTATTCCGTACACACTGAAGATGTTCTCACACAAACATGACAGCCCTGTTAAAGTGTTATCTATTTTTGTCTCTACTTGATGTTTTGGGATTCATTCATTTGAACATTTTTTACTGGAAAGAGGAAATCCTGCAGTGCTGCTTTTTTTTCTCTTTACTGATCAAGGGAAGAATGTACAATGGAGAGGAGCATGTGTGTATTGCAGAAGAATTGTTCTCATGCAGTGAGAGGTAGTAGAAGCATACTACTGGTTTTAGAAGTTTTGTGTCGTCCTGTCCCCCCCCCCTTATTCCTCCACTTAGAATTGAAAGCATTTCGTTTGAGTTCTGGCTTCATGGTATGTGAGGCATGAAACTGGACTGATCATCCCAAGAGAATGATACCAACCCGGAATAACTTTCAGAATTCATAATCCAGATCCTTGTAGGAAAGACATCTCACTTTTCATTGACACAGCATACTTAATAGGTGGTTTATTACTACTTACAAGTGGGCCCAAGGTTTTCCTTGTCCATTAGAAGGGCTCACATTTGGACAATGTACAATGTTAAGGTCTTCAAGACTGACGAACATGAAGTCTTGTTCTTGGAAGACTGTATTGACTTGTGTGGTGAACAAGCTTGTTGCTATGATTTTATTCTGGATAAAGAGGCATCTGTAGTAACTCAGTGCAGCCTGAGAGAGGCTCCTTAGGACTTTTGAAGATGACATTTGATTTGCAGCTAGAATACAGAGTTCCACCTTGACAACACACAAGGCTTTTTTCCTAAAGCTCTCTTTGGGAAAAGATCATATCATAAATGATTTGAAACATTTCCTGGGGCATTTAGTAGCATCTTTAAGAACCTGATTTAACCCCCTGAGAGGTCAATAAGAATTTCTCCTCTGACTTCAGGGTGCTTAAACAAGGTGTTTATTTTCTGTTCATTAAAAAACAAATCTTCCTGATTATTGTTTGTATTATTCTTCGTCCTTTTATTTCTGGCATTGAACTGCTTTCTGATATTAGTCTTTTAATCACCATGGTAAAAAAGAAAAGAAAAAAGAAGAAATTGCTGATAAAAGGAGAATGGACAGCGGATACATCAGTAATCTATGATTACTCTACTATATTTGGACATTGAAACTGAGAAGTTGCTGCCAATAGCAGCCAGTCCATGGGGACTGGTGAATTCTGTCAATGAATGTTGTTCGATTGCTTTTTTTACTAGCGGCTGTCGCTATCTTTTTGGCCCTACTAACACCCAGGTCAATAACTGAAAGGCTCTGTGGCCACAGAGGTTTCCTCTGCTTCCAAAGTTGGTAGCAGAGGTTATATCTTATAAATCATGTGCCATTACATGATGAATCCTAATCATAATCTAAAGGAGATGTACAGCTGCTGTGCTTTCCTCGGCTGCCCTACCTGGATTAATTCTAGTGTATTTCTAATCAATGCGCTTCAAAAAGAAAAGCTCTGAAGTAATTCCTTTTAGAAAAACATTTGACCCTTAGCCCTCAATTGTCTTTTTATAGGTGAGTGTAAATCAGGTTTATAGAGAAACCCTCAGATTGGCCAGAGCTGCAGAATCTGTCTCAGATTTTAGAGGTTTCATCGTATCATGCCATTCAGATCTGGAGGTTTGGTTAGGGCACCTGTAAAGCCAGGTACATTATATTCAGGTTAGAATTAGGAACTTCCTTAAAGTTCAGGAATATTTCTGCACCCACATCCACATATAAACACAATTCCCCACAACAACCTGCTCATGCTGTGCAGTTCTGTGGACAAAGCTGATTGAATTAAAACTGAGTCCTTTCGTACTGTCTGATACTGGGAGTTAATGAACTGTTGCCTGCAATGTGTGTAATCAGTCACTACTTGTAGAAACAACTGATTTCAGGGAGTTCATGGCAATTATGAAATGCTCTTAACAGCAGGAGTGTACTAAAATAAAAGGACATGATTTTTTTTCTTGAGCAAAACTGAGCTACGCAGCAGTGCAGTGGCTGGGGTTGTTTCGGGTAGGAAATGATGACTTTTTCTCTGACAGCAGATATTTAATATGTGTTTCCCAAAAACTCAGTAGTTGTTCCTTTGCAAGTAAAGTTTGGAGGCAATAACTGCTTATTTTCAGTTTTGAAGGACTTTATGCTCTGGCATGTCAAAGTATTACCCTGGCACTGGGCATTGGTGTGAGGAACACGATGTGTTAATTTCCGTTCCTTTGTGAATCAATCGATAAACAAACTGTAATGTCATTATAAATCTTAGACAAATTGGCAGCTAAGAAAATGTGGCCATTTTTATGCAGTTCCTGCTTTCAGAAGTTTGAGTAAATGATAGCACTGAAATATGATAAGGTGAAATCAGCACTGTGATCAGTCAGACTGACCATTTCATGCTTTCAGCATGCAAAATGGATATCACTATAGGATCTATCTGTGATGTGACGGTGCCTCAGAAAAGGTGGCGAGGCAGCACAAGGTACCTGAGCTCTCTGCTTCTGTTTGATGCAGATTTATCACACTAACAGGCGAAATCTCACTAAACTACAGAGAGCTTTTAAGACAATTACACACACTGCAGTGTCCCCTTTCTGCAAAAGTCACAGTCATCATCTCACTAAGCAGCAATGGAAGAGCAAGCTGGATAATTAATCTGCAGTCTTTGCCTTTCATTCATAACAATTTACTTAAAAAATGTAATGCATCTCCTAGGTGGCTCATCTTCCTCATGTAATCCTTGATATATATATATTTGATCTTTACATTTTTCTTATGGTTACAGATAGCTACACCTATGCTATAGACCTGAGGGAAGCCGAATGCGTGATAGTGTGTACTCAGTATTTCCAGACCTGGGATCACAACTGATTTATGCAATTATGAGTGAGGTGCTCAACAGCCTCCTGATGTACTGAAGTGTATACAGCCCACAGAGAAGTGATATTTGGGAGCTTGTAGCTCAATGGGAAAAGCTTGAGCAAAAACCTCTCTTTTTCCCTACTCCTCACCAACTAGAGCAAATTAGTGTGTGTTCAACCCCATCCTGGAGGAGATGTTGTCATCTGCAGTTTTAAACATAGTGTTCTGTCAGTGGAGATGTGGGGAAAAGATATGTTATGGTGTTAGATTATCATGGTTAACTCAGTACAGTGTCTTTGCAATTGGGGTACATGTTGCAAAGCTTCTCCCTTCCTGACTGCCTGGACTGTAAAATGGTGCCATGTCCTGCCAGTTAATAGGAATGTCAGCCAGGAGAGGAAGTATTGCCCGAATAAAAAAGTACGGAGATGCTTCTGTTTCAGTCAACTCTATCAGAAGAATTAATTTGTGTATTAAATCATGCTAGGTTAACAGGAGGTAACAAGCTAAGAACAATTATCTGCAGGTGGATCTCTGTCAACCTGCTGATCAGCAACTGGATATAGAAAGATATATAAAAAACAGTAAGTCGTGTTATAAAAACAAGTAAGAAGGAGGGAAGAGCTCATAGGAACTGAGACGCACCTTGCCTGTGTTATTTGTATAGGCAAGTTCTCCACATGACTACTGACCTGTTACAAGTCTGCTTTTGTTATAGTTTTCAGAGGTTTTGAGGAAGGGCTCACCTGCCAAGTGCTAGTGGAATTACATCAGTTTTTAGTAGCTGATGGTTTGGTGCTCCCAGATTTTAGGGCTTTTTCTATTAATTTTAACAGTAAGCTTTACTGAAGCGCTTTTCCTCCGGTAGCAATTACAGAAAGGAAGAGAGAAAAGAAAGAAAGGTATTTATATTCTTCAATTAAGTTTATTTGGCCTCTTTACAGACAGCATCAGAAGATGAAACTGGGGCAAGAAATATATCAGGTATATTTTAGTGTATTTTTTTAAGAAAAAAAGAAAACTAAGTTATTGAAATTCCCCATTTTATTCACTTTCTTCTTGAAATTACAGCAGGTACTGATCATTCACAGCAGCTCCAAGCGTCAGTTAATATTTTCAAGGCCGCATTTATCCAAACCACCACCAATAATTTTTAGCAGGCTTCCTGTGAAAATGTAATCACTAAAGAAATGGAAAAAAACCATAAAAATCATGTTCATCTTGGTTCTATAGCATATAATCAACAGTGTTTTTAACACACTGAAACTGTTGGATTAGTTTATGGCTGATGAAACAGCAGCCAGGCTGGGTGGAGGACCCAGAGCTGTGAGGTATTGTGTGGAAGTATTGTGTGCCTGCACTGGGGTGTGGAGGATAGGCAGGAGCAGATATGCAGGCACTTGAAAGCCCTTTTTCCCCTTTCTTGGGACACACTGACTATTGCTGTGGAGCAGGGTTTGCAGGGGTGAAGGGACTGGAGCCATGGCTTTGACGTGTGCGTGCATTTGCAGCTAGGCTGAGGTCAGAGCAGAAGAATGCTGCTGTAATTATGGCTGCAGGCAAGGGCTAAGCATAATGGAAATCAGGGTCTGGCTCAGCCAAAGATTTCCTGTATGATCCTGGTCAAGTCACTTAATTACTTTTGCCTCATTTCTCAGTTGTACAGTGTATATCCTAAGGCTTCAGTTACCTGCCTTGTCTATTTAAATCAAACTCCCTTTGAAGCTGGGATTGTACAATGAGACTATACTGTTAATTGGAGTCTCTGGGTGATAGTGTAATTATGTGTAGTGTAATAACAACATTTCCCTGCAATTTGCATCAGCTCTGCAGCTGAATCAGACCTCTGCAATGCTCACAGTTTCATACTGCTCCTGTTGAATATCAGTGCACAAAACTTAACGCTGGCCCATTAAACGTGGGCTAATCTCCCTTGAGAGACTTATCACTCAGTTCACTGAAGTCAAAGGCAGACCTCTCATTTATTGTTTTCTGAGGCTGGGATTTCCCCCTAAATCCCTTCTTGCTCTAGAGCAATAGAGCAGGAGGCCTGGTACTGTATCCGCATGCTGCATCCCTGTATCCCTGGCTTCAGGTGCTATGAGCTGTGCATGGTTTAACATGGGAACTAGTTGTCCAGCTCAGTTCCATGAAGTGCTTTGAGTTTAAGGTTAGTGAACCTGTGCTCACACTGTGGGAACTGGTTCTGCTATGTGAAACTTTGAGATAGGAAGTTTAGGAGAATTTAAACCAACCCCCAGTTTTCCCCCTTTAGAGTTAGTGTTGTTTTCAGAGCCTTCTTGCAAAATAAATAAGCAAGTCAAGTTTCATTTGATTGTTAAAAGAAACAAGCAGAGCACAGAATTAGCAAACCAACCTTTGCCATACATTCTCAGTGACATTTTGAACAGCATTTCCTGATTTGAGATGAACTGTCCTAACAGAAATTGCTGGTTTGTAACTGTAAATGCTGCTGAAATGTAAGCTTATGTAAATATTTTTAAATGGGAGGAACATAGGCAATGTGTAATGCAAAATTTAGGCCGAATCTGATGGATGTTGGATTAGCTAGAGTAACCCAGCTGGCTGTGATGGTGTGTCTGGTAATTGGGGCTGAAGTGAATGGTTAGGAACGGATTGTTCTCATAATTTTATGTTGTAACATGCGGTAAGGGAGAAATCCAACCCTGTGTAAAGGGCCTGCATGAATGCCATGAATCTCATATATCCCACTTAAACCCCTCAGAATGGGGCTTAAATGGGAAATTAATCAAAGAAATCAATACAAGGTCAAATGATGTTTGTTTACCCCTGGAGTAGGCAGGAGTGAAAAATTCATTTGCAGTCTAAGTCTATGAAGTTGAGTGGGTTTTGCTGACTTTCAGGGTGAATTTTGGCAGGGAACCCGAGTGAATAATGAGTAGACATGGATTAAGAAAGCTTACAATTTTTCATGGTTTTTGACCAAAAGCCTCCACTTTATCCTACATTAGAAATGTGTAGAAGGAATATTCACATTCAGAATTTCATTTTTATTTTTCTAAATGGCAATATTTAATCCATCAATGGAACCAGAGAATTCTTCATATGTAAATATATTTAAACTGTTTATGTTTATTTTTTCTTCACCTCAAAAGAAAGAATTGGAGCTTTTTGTTGTGGAAACACACCTGAAGAACGAGAGAAGTTTTTGCCTGTTGTGAAACACACCATCTCAGGCTAGATACACACTGAGCAGGTGCTCATCTGTCACCTAGCATCTTGCTTCTGCACCTATTTGAATCAGAAGAGAAAACTCTTACAATCTTTGATGGTGGGTGAGCAGTTTAGCTCTATAAGTAATATACTACAATTTAATACAGAAAAGGTGGGATCTAAAGCTGCAGCTAATCTGCAGTTGCCATTAATCTATGGGTTAGTTTATGTACATCCTTGCCACCTCACGAGAACATTTATAGTAAAGATTCTTCCATCTCTGTGTGTGCTTACATAAAATACATGTGTAAAAGCAGTTAAGAATTTGCCAGATGCACCTTCTATTAATAGCAGGGGAGAATATACTCCTCCAGCACATCCTCTACTTGCTTTAGATAAAGGAGCTGTGAGATACTCCCTATACAATAGGCTAAATCATACCAAGCGTATTTAAAAGTGAAAACCTAAGTGAATATCAATTCAAATGAATGCATAATTCAGCAGAAGAGCTGGGTAGCTCTCAGTCTTACATATTTATATGTACACACATAGACATGTATTTAGAAAGTGCCATAGATTTAATTGCAGTGAGGACTTCCTAAGATGAAGCCATGTGCAGAGCGAAGGAGTGGTCATTTGTTGCTAACTCTGAACTTTGATTTATGAAGTTCCTGTCACAGTCAATGAGGGGAGGTCAGTGCCACCAGAGGATAAACCAGAGTGCCTGAACAAGTTAGGCTATTAAATGTTTTCTAGCAGCTATATTAGGTGGTGAAAATATTCTCTGAATTTCAGACATGCTAACATTGGTCCTATTTATATCTGCATCATCTGAAAAGATAGGATCTGTCTGCTGTAGAATGAGACAGACACATGGCAGCACTTTCATCCACTACGTTTGCTAAATCCCTGACCTGACTGAACAAAGTGCTTTAATAAGTGTGATGGGTTTTGGAGTCTGTAGTTTGGAATTATTCCTTCTTTCCTCTTCAGTTACGTTAATGTGTCTAATAAATGAACAAGTATAGGGATAACTTTATGCAGACAAGGAACCAACGTTCCATGCTGTCTGTAGGTCCTTTTAGTGCAGTTGGGAGTTCTGCTCTTGACTTGAACAGGGCCAGTATTTCTCCTTAGGAGAGTGTTTCCACAAATAAAGACATCTTACATGAGTAAGAGCATCTGGGCTGATTTGTGTATGACTCTGGGTTTTTTCTCAGCACTATTTGAATGTCCCGAAAAGTAAAATAAGTGCCACTGATGCATTCATGAGCTTATCAATTTGTGTAAAATAAAACAATAGTTTCCACTTCTGTTCTGTGATTTATGTTTCCATAATGCCCAACTGATGCTTTGACATGCTGCAGAGGAGAATTTGTTGGACACGGTAATACCGATAGAAAAATGTTCTCTCTATTTAGATGTCATGACTATTTTCTTTCTCAAGTGAAAATTTGGTGTCACATACAAATGTTACCTTTTCCCCCATTATCTTGTAGAAAGCTAATAGTTTTGGAATAGATACAGATTTTTAATGCAATGCTATGGTTCTGGTTTATAGAAAAATGGATCAATTACCAAGGCAGGCTTCAAAGAGAGAGACTGCCCTAAGTTATAAATGGCTCAGTCCCTTAATTCTGTCATAATCCTATTTGATATATAGTTCTCAGTGCTGCTGAATCCTTTTAGGGCTCTTTGATCAAGTGAGTACTTTCAAATGTGATGCCTCCTGTCATCTAACCCCCTAAAAATAACACAGCTTGCCATTTAATTTCTGGAAATATTCATTTTCCTTGCTTCTTTTCTTTCTTCTTTTTTTTTTCTTTTTAATAGAAAAAACAAAAAGCCTGGCTTTCATACTAGCTAATTTAAGGAGAGAAAGAAGGACTACCAGAAACAAGACTTTTTATTTATTTATCAGAGGCCCACTCCAGTATTTCTGCTTAGGCTGATGGCCAGAGCTGTAGCAGAGACTGGTACCAGAGTGGAAGCAGAGACCAGATCATTGGTACTTATGCATCAGCCATTAGATGCTGATGCTCTAGGCTTCACTGAGGACTTAATTAATTGAGAATATCAGATGTGTGAGAGATGCCAGAATATCAAAGAAAGCTTCTGTTTTCAGAAGTTAAATATGATTTGGCATTTATGTGGGGACACCTTACCAGATGACTGATTGTAGGAAATTCAACTCTTCAGGAGCAGATATCCCTATAGTGCCCCAGGTCTGGCTTTTTTCAGCATCCTGATGAGTCTTTTCCAGATCAGGTCATGGGACTCATTAGATGTGCATGTTTGACATAGATCTTTTTCTTCTTCCTCATTGTTAAAAGAACACCAGGAAATTGTACAGTTACTAAGCCTGAGTTAATATTTTTTATATTATGGTGATGTGGTGCCAGAACTCCTGCTTTTCTGTTGGGCACTATAACTGCTGTAACTGCTAGTCAAAAATCCAGCCCTGTAAGGAGGAAAAGTATTCATGCAAATGGAAGGTTTAATATTTGGCATATGAGAAGTTCTTTGTTGTCCTTCTCCTTTGCAACAGCTACCACTAAGTTCCATTCAGCACTGGTATACTTCCTTCATGTAACCAAGGTAAGTAGATCCATTGACTTAACAAAGACAACTCAAGGGAGTGAGAGATTGTAGGATCAAATTGTCCAGCCTTGTGCAAGGTTTTCAACACTTCTAGTTGGAAATTAGGAACTGCTGCAGCTACACTTGGCAGTTTTCTACAAGAGAAGCTTAGTCTTGGGCATCAGAATCCCAAGAGGAAGATGTAACTCGAGTACAGGAATGGCTAGCTCAGCATCTCCTTTTCTGCCCATCCAGTCATGTTTTCCATGAGGTCATTTATACCCTGGAAAGGGAAAACACTGGAAGAATGTGCTTGAAGTGAGTCCTGCAGACCTCACCAATGGGAATGCATTTGAACTCTGTGCTCTTGGAGGCTGTGGAGTTGCAGGCTCTGTGGGGAGCCATGGCTGACACCCTCCACACCCAGGAGTGGCAGCCTGCAGAATCTGTCTTCTAGCTTTGCACCTCAGCTCAAAAGCCAGTCTGCTCTTGGCTTTCCACACATGGCTCTGACTTCCCAGAGGAATCTCCCTTTGAAAGGTAAAGAGGGTAGGTTAAAGCTTCAATTTCTTTGTAAGTGCTCTTAAAATTTAGATTAAATGTCCGTATCTGTCCCTTAGAGCAATTAGATTTGTGTTCAGCCTTCCAAATGAAGTGATGGGGGCACAACAGCCAACTACTGTCGTGAAGGAACTAGGCTGGCTTGTAAAAAGGGCCATGCAATGATGCAGCTGCCTGCAACAGTAGATGACTGGATGCTTTCTCCCATAACAATACCTTATCTCAACCACTCCTATGTTACTGTTTCAGACCAGCTCTCCCTCAGCACTTAACAAGTAGAACAGACCATGCTAGACATAGTTCCAACCTGTTCAGATGTTATTCTGCTTCTGCCTACAGGTTATTGTATGTTCGGCTGGAAACCTGAGCATTTTGAACTCCTGAACCACCATCTGTTCAATCTATACAGTCTGTTTATCAAAGGGTTTAAAGTGCAGTGTAAGGTCCAAACCATTTTATGGAGCCCTGCCAGATGAAATGAAATATTAGTTGCTGTATATTTTGAGAAAATGTGGCTTTGTAGGCCAAAAGAGCTTGGAGATCCCAGTTGATAATCAAAGAGCAGCATCACATTTCTCATGATTAGGGGCTCCATTGGTCTCCAGGTTCTTTAGAAACCAAACTGATGAATCAGCCAATCAAATTTAGATCTGAATTAAATCCAAAATGCCATCACTGAAGACCTCTGTTGCCAACAATAAGAACCACTGCAAAAAGTCAACCCTGGTGAAAATAAGCACACAAAGCATCTATGCAGGATGCTTAGTTTCATGTTCAATAACTCCCTCCTTAGAAAACAGAAGTTAAACACAGGTGTGATCCTTCAAGCACTTCCTAGTTAGAGATACCCACCATTAAGATTGTAAAGGGTTTGCTGTTGGTTTCTGAGGGCTAAATGTTAGGGCTCTTCCAATTCCCCTGAGTCCACATGGCAGATCATGGTGGGTAAGAGAGAAAGCAGGCTTTATAAGTCTTCAATCCTTGGTCTTGTAATGCAATTAGTGACAGTTAAATCTGGCTCTGCACCTTAACCCAGTGCTCTGGCTAATCCAGTTAAGGCTATGCTCTGAGGTGTGGTGTGCTACTGGGATAGATTGCTGAGCCTTAAATCTTACCTATAGGCAAGTGAGAAGCTCTTTAGACCTTCCTTTGCTCTGTATCTAGTGCTGGCAGTGTGGCAGCAGTGGCTTTAACCAGCTCTGGCCTCATGGGAGCCATGTGCCGCAAGTCTGGGGATGGTCAGAGGTGCACAATTCAGGACTGAGACCAGAGGTGAACACTGTGCAGCTGAGGCAGTGCCTTTGGAAGGTCTTTCTTCAGCATCTTCCTAGGTTGGCATGTCCTGTAGCCTCATAGTGAGTCCTGGGAGGTGAGGGTTGGAGTCAATGAGGGAAACTGTAGCTCACTCTTCCTATATGGTGCTTCTTGCAGTGACCTTCTGAACTAGCCCAAAGCATGTGATGTCTACTGCTGTGCTTAGCCCCACTGACCGGAATGTAACTCCTGGTACTTGGCAGGACCGCTGCAAGATCAGGCCCTGGGGTTTGGAAAAAGGGGGAAGCAGGATTACTCCTAGAGATGAGCTCTGAGCATGCAGCTGTCCTAGCTGAGACACTTGCCAGCCTTCTAAAATAAACCCACTCAAGCCACTCTTTCTGATCAAAGAATGAAGTGGCTTAAGCTGGATAAAGCCTGTGTTGGTGACAGACTTCACTACTAGGGCCAGCTCATGTGTTTCCTTCATTTAGCAATGGCTTTTAAGGATTTTGATTTAATTCTTTGGGTCTTAAACATAAGCAGAAAATTCTTATAGTTAAGTGTGCATTTTTCTTTTAATTATGGAGTTTGGCAGCTTTAAAATAGAATACCATCTCTGCAGTGTTTCCTGTAAAATGCTCTGTTAAAAAGTATTGTTCTGTCTTGCATTCCCTTTTTCCTGCAGCTGAGTTTAATACAGGGTATCTAAAGAGACCACAACAGAGAGCAGCTTGCTCGTTACTTTTCAAGGAGAAATTGTTTCGAGTGAATGAATAACCTCCAGAGCCCCAGAACACATCTGATTTCCCCTCACCTCTGCTGTGACTTGTCCCATGACATGGGACTATAGATAATATATGTATCTTCTTACTATACTGCTCAGTACATCCTCCTGTAGGTAGATCTGGTTAGAAAGCACTTGAAGTTTCTTTACACATCTTCACTTCCCCAAGGGATCAATGTCTTGATGGATCACATTCAAACACATTCAACATCTCATGGAGGGTGTGTGAAAGGACAACAGAATCACTTTCACTCTATCCATATCCATTTCCTACTGCACTCCTTGTTTTACAACTATTGGCATGCCTGGCGGGAACAGCACTTCTCAAGGTCATAGGAGGTGGAAAATAGCCACTGTTAAGGTATAGAAACTTCTGAATGGGGATGGCAAAGGCATGACTTTTTCTGACTCCAAGGAGAAGTTAGTGGGATTTAGGTGGCAGCGTGTCTGTGTGTACAGTGAGGTTGTGCTGGTTGGGGATATTTTAGTCTTTGCCAATAAGGTTAAGTGCTTATTTTTAAAAAGGCGGTAGTAATCTCTGCATTTTTGAGGTAAGAATAATTTTCTAAGTTTCCTTTGCATTACAGGAGTGAAGTAGAATAAGATTTTACCGCATTTCACCCTCACTTTACAGTGGGATCTGTACATGTGCCTTACAAAAGTGCAGTGCAGATTTATGCACAATACACTTGCTGTTTCTAGTAAGTGGAGTTATTTCATCAGTATTAACAAGGAGATTCTGACAGCCCATACCCTGTGAGTGCTCAACAGTTAACAGTGACTTCTCAGGTGAGTTTTTACTGTGACTTTCATAGGGGTGGAAATTAAACCTGAATTTTCCACACCCGAGGTGAGAGCCCCAGCTGCTGGGTTTCAGAGACAGAAAGGGAGAAGCACATCACTTCCTTGTAGCCTGGAGATGGAATGCCAAGTCCCTGTGAACCTATCCTAGCCGGATCTCTCCCAAGTCAAAATGATGTATTTTGGATCTGTCAGAAGGAACAATTGTCAGTGTTAATGCAGTTCATTTCGGTTCCATGCTTTTAAGAGTGAAACCAGACTAGGCAAATGCATGGAGCATCCCATGAGACATCCAATTACTGCTGGAACTTTCTACCACAGATTTTTCTAAATTTTTTTTTTTTTAATAGAAAACATGATTTATGGAATTTTCTGAGAGGAAATTTCATTATTGTCACAAAAATATTCATCCTCCATTGGGGAAAGCAAATGAAGTATTTTGTTTCCACTTGGACTTCTTGAGTTTGTGGTATTTAGAACCAAATTACATTTTGGGTCTCATTGACATGTAATCTGTTTCTACCCTGACTGCCAGGGTGTCTTATAGGAATTGTAGTTTTCTAGTGTTGCATGTACCAGAGCACCAAACCTCATCATCATTAAGCCAACCTTAATGTTCCATGATCTTCAATTGAACTAGTGCTTGTAACACAGGAACTGTGTTACCCTGACTGTCAGCTGAGTAAGGGGGATCTTTAACTTGTGTCTAGTGTTCCTATGCCAGAAAGGCTGTATTAAATGAAGCAGCCAATTTTGCTCTGCAAAGGCCCACAGATTTCATAGCCTTGTAAAAGCAGGAACCAGATGTATATTTTAATGAAATTTAATGAATTCAGTATTGGGCTGCCAGCAAGAGAGGGAAGCAGAGATGATAGGAACTGGAGTGAGGTATTTATTAATTTCTGTGCAGGATTTAATGGGACAAAACCAAGAAGTATTTAAGCTGAGCTTTTTTAAGGGATGGAGGTTCTCAGATCCCACTGACAGTCAGGAGCTACAGGGCATACTCTCTCCTGATTTTTCTGGACTATCTAAATGGCCTCAGTGGATCTTTTCCCCCCTACTCTTCCTATGTCCTTGAAGTGCTGTGAAACGTGGTGGTGCTTGTACGTGATGGGTAAATCTTTCTTCCCTGAGCAAGGTGGTTTAGATAATGCATAGCATCGTGCATAATACTTTTAAAGTGCCAGTCCTAGAGCATCTCAAATAATTCCTTATCTTTAGAAACTTGCTAGATAGGGATCTTTATTTTCCTTGTTTTACAAACTGAAAAAACAAGAGACAAAATAAACTGTATGTAATCACAGAACTGGAGCAGAAAGATACTCTGGATTTCCTAATAGATTTATTTTTCATGTGTTTTGTTAACATTGGTTCAAATTTATTTTATAGCTGTGAGAGCATTCCCATTAGCACTTGGTTTGGATGGTGGTAGGTTTCATACAGATTAATAAGGTGATCTTTCTGTGAAGGCTTTAGAGCCTGAAAAGATCACTGCATACCACATTTGAGGAGAACTGCTTAAAATCAGCCTGCCTCTTCTCATGTGGAAGGTGACTTTTCAACACATATGGCTATGCCCAACTTATACATTTTTTTATCACTTTGCAAGTGATATTTTGTAAATATTTGTCAATTTGCCAGTGTTTGTGCCTCTTGCAGTGTTGAACAAAGCTTGTTACTGTTGGTGAACATATCTGCCTTTCTTGGCATCTTTCCATTTCATTCTTAGGATTTTGTGTGTTTTTAACATACTAAATAGAAATTCTTCTTATTGCTGTTAATTCTGCTGACCCTTATATCCTTTTTCTTCTCTATCAGTTTTCTACAATTCTTAAGTTCTAATTTTTATCTATAGTTTTAAATTCTCTTCCTTTTTCCACTTGTATTTTTTTTCTGTTTTATTTATGCACACTTAGCACTCATAAATAGCTGCTTTTCCCTTTCTCTCCATTTTACCCAGACTCCTTCTTTCCTGTGTCCTTCAGAGCTAATTAGTGATGCTCCCTGTATCAATCACAACTTTCTGTTTACATTCCTTCTACTACTGTAAGTGGCAAGGTTGGTTTAGCCAATAACTTCACAAAAGCAGCCAGATCCAGCGCAAGTGAAGGGCCGGGACAGAAAGAAATCTAAAGATGTCCTTTCCATTTGGCTCAGCTCTTACTCTGTCTGAATGCCCTAGAATGGTGACTGACAAATTTCCACTTGTCCTTAGGATGACTGAGGTAGATATAAATAAACCACAACATGTGACCTAGCAAGGAGTGTGAGGGGTTGAAATCACATCCCAAATAATCAATCCCACTGCAATTTCCTAAGTAAGATTGGAGAAGGGATAAGAGTCAGCTGTACTGAACAGCAGTGATTAGCCTCATTTACCCTGAATTGCATGGGAATGGTGAGGTGGTATAATTGTATAAACTGTAAAGCACTGGAAAGAGAAGATAAAATGAAGGTCTGAGTTTGTTTCTAGGTGATAGAAAAGCAGTTGCTCATGAACTGTGCAACTCTAGGGTTTCTGTGTAAATTGCTACTTGTTCATTGCCTGCTCAGTGCAGAAGTTTTGTCAATGGAAGGGGCAGCTCCTTGATCAGGAATTTACTATTTTTCTGCCATTTTCTTGCAATAGGCATTGTTTTTTGGTCTCAGATAGAGACCTGTGTGTTTCTATGTTGAGTTTTTGCAAGTAACATTAAAAGCACTCTTAGGTTAGACCAGGACTAAGAGAAGCAGGGTAACCCCAGCCTGATCTAAGATATTGCTGGCTCACCTTGTGGAAAAGTAAAAGTATGCTTTGGCTTGGGAAACAGGCTCATGAGAGGGGACCTGGCACAGAGAGTAGCAGGTATGTTGCTTGCTGCAAATGAGTTCCCCTGACAGGTCTGTGTGGGGATGTGTGCCTACTGCTGAACAGTACTCTGCCTGGCTCAAGCTCATTCTATCAGGATATGCTTTTCTGAGCACTTAAAATCAATATAAATTAATAAAAAGCCATCAGCCAATAAACAGCATTAGCTATGGAGCTGTTAAAACACAAGCAGTCAAACTACATTTAATCCACTTTCTCACATTAATGCTGTTCAAGGGTGCATATTTAAAATGCTGCTATTAGATTAGTAACAGATGTTGCTCAAAGGAAACAATAAATGATTCTTGTGGAGAGTTATTTCGGAGGAGGCTTCTCTTTGGGGCCATCCAAACCAGTCACCTGGGCTGTATGTGTGCACCAGCCGCTCAGTGCTGAGTGACTCTGAATGTGTGCACAGCCAGGCTGCCCCCACCTACTGTGGTGGGGCACAGCCAGAGCAGCAGCTGAGGGCAGGGTGGTTGAGCCCTATGGGTGTCCTTTGGGCTGTCTTTGAAGCTGTCAAAGAATGAGCTCAATTGCATTACCACTCTGAGATCCATTTGTTCCCAACCCAGCCCCTGTCTGGCTTCAAGAGAGCATCTTTGGAGTTCTCTGAAGTTCACTGGAGGTGTCTGTGTTTCTGATAATGAAGTAGTGTTTGATACTAAATCCTGTATCTGTGTCCTTTGGGAAATGTATCCTCTTGTAGGGTTAATTTCAGTACAGTCTTTACTTCTGGTGTTACTTCTTTCTTTGCATGTCAGAGTTGTCTGGTTCAACATAATTGTCCAGTTTTAATTATTTTATGAGTTCTGGCATAATCTAGCACAGTGCTGAGCTATCTCCTTTCTACTTTGTTTCTGTAGAGCCATAGAATGATCCCATCTCCAGTAATAAGGCTCAACCTGTTCACTCAAGTTCCAGGGACCTTCTGACAGTGTCTCTCTCAAGCCTCAGTTGCAGCACACAAAAAGTAAGTATAAACATGTGCTTCTTTTGTGGCAAACAAAAGAAGTGTTACTGTTTGCTAAAAACACAGAGTGGAGCATCTGCCCTGCAGCCTCAGTGTCACAGGGCTGGAGATGGTAAGGGGAATGGGAAAGAAAGAATATGACTGTACTTCTACTCTTCTGTGGAGAGCTTCCACATAATCAGAGTCACAGAGTACTTTGGGTTGGAAGAAACATTATAGCTCATCCAGTTCCAACACCTTGCCACAGGCAGGGACACCCTGTACTAGACCAGGTTGCTCCAAGCCCCATCCAACCTATCCTCGAACACTGCCAAGGATCCACGAGCACTAAACTTTGATGCAGGATACTCACAATCTTGCTACTGCATCCTACTCCAACCATAGCATCTCAAAGGAACCTGAAACTATCATGCTGCCTGATTAGGACCTCCCTGCACAGAAGAGCTCTGTAGAGAACAGGGAGAACAACACCTATCAGGACAGTAGATTTGAGGCTGTCTTTTGGTTGAAACAGAAACCAGTCTTTCTCCTCAGCAGCCTACATTTCAGGCAAACATCCTTCCTTCTGCCTCAGGTGGGCAGACACATGTATATTTAGACCTCTCTTCTTTCTTTAATACACATGTGTGGGTGGGTTGTATACATGTATACCTGTGTACCATAACCACCCACACATCTTCCTATTGTGATGTTTTTTAAACATTTGTGATTATACAGCATCTTGTAAAGAATTAAGAAGTTCATAATTATTTATAAAGTTAATACTTATAATGAAATGGTTGCACTTTGATGTCTGTATATGTTTTCTAAGCTAGGATGACCTATATTGTAGAGGTATTATGTATACTAGGTGATGCAGGGATTGGCTTGGGAATTACCCATGTTTAATGAACACTAAAATTAGAATTTGACTGAAATCCACATAAATGGCTCGACAGCAAGTTCGACTGCCCCTGGGGAGCTGTGGGCAGCTCAATTTTACCCACAGGCATTTTTGAAAATGTTTTTTTTGAATCAGCATAGTGTGCTTTTTGGAGCAGAGAGTGCAGCTTGCACTTTAAACTCCCTTCTCTTCACCTTGTCCCCCATTTTGGTGTTGAAAAGCCCTCCATGGAGAACCGAGCTTGAAGTATGTTGCAGGTATACTATGTGCTACACTGGTGCTTTTTTTGCAGTACTTGCTATGGGAAGTCTTCTGCTTTCCCTACTCAGTGGCCTCGTTGCTTGGACACTTGCTATTTTGAATTTCCAAATATTTGGCCTCTTTTGTACGTATATGTACTTTGGATAGAGTGAAACCTGGTCAAACTGGTTTATGTCTTGCTGTCTACCACACTGCAGCACTAAAAGCATGTGACTGCAGTGAATCCTGGCTTTCAGAGATGAGGGCTTTTTTTTGTTTCCATGTTAGAGGCTTGTTCTTCAACTCTGGGGAAAGATAAATCTGCCTGCTGTGCCTTTCTCTGACCATAAGAAAGGGGCTTAATTATCCTGTAGGAGGCCTGCTTATTCCAGTTCCCAGTCTCTGAAGGAAAAAAGATTCCTAAAAGAATTCTATACAGTACTTCCCACTTTGCACAGGCCTGGATAAAAAAGCAAATCTGGCTTGCCTTGTATCACCCCAAAAATGGAGTCCAGATGCAGAGTCCTTTGCTCCTTTTGCCTTGTCCCAGCAGCTAACTGGTGACACTGAGCTGTACCATGGCCATGACTTTGGGTAATCCGGGTTGTATGTTGCAGCACAACAGATCCCTTCGCTTTTGCTGCAGAGCCAGGCAGAAGTGGTTAGAGCTCATGGCCTGTTTATTTCACAGCCTAGTTGTGCAAGTGGGAAACATTCTGATTAAAATTGTTGCCCACAGTCAATGTGAGAATTCTTCATAAGATTCAAGGAGAAAATTGCTAATTTAAGCAGATATAGTGCTTTTCCAGAGAAAATCTTCAGGCAAATGAATGTCCCAAATCACAGGGGGAATCCATCATTTTATTATTGATGGGTTCATCTGTAGGACTTTGGTTTGTCTTATATGACGTATATATTTGTCTTATATAGCATATATCTGCCTTAAGGATGTGCCTTTAAGGAAGCTCTAGGTAAAATGGAAGATGATTCTGAGACTAGGGTTTGTGACATGGCATGGCTGTAAAGATGTCAATCCACCTCTGCCGCCTTCATTGACGTACTCTGGATCTGATTTCTTTACAGCCTTATGCTTCTAAGCCTGAACTGTGCCCCAGCATTTTAACACTGAAGTCTATGTTGTTGCTTTTCCCTTTCTTACTTCCTTTCATTTTTCTTTCTTGCTTGCTTGCTTTCTTCCCTCAATTTTGTCTTGCCTCATGGCTGTAGGATGTTGGCTGCAAACAGACAAGCCTTTTTATTTCTTTTGACTGCTTCTGCAAAGCTTGATGGGGAATTTGCATAATCAATGAGGTAACCCTGTCACCCCAAACATGGAGTCTTTAAAGAGAATAGTTTTATGCAAATTAGATATTGATGGTGTAATGATTAATTGGCCCCAAGCCTTTGTTAATATGCAATTGTTGTAGTGCAACATGCATTTGTAATTATTTTGGTTTGGTTGTTCAAACAAGTGGTGGGCACTTAATTGCTTGCAGCAATTGAGACAGAGAGAAAAGCAAAGGGCTGGTTAACCAGTTATCTGATATAATGTTAGATTTCCTTTGTGTATACTGTGTTACAATGGTCAGATTCTTAGGTGATAAAAATCAGTGCAACTCTCTTGGAGGATATAGAACTCTTCTGACTTCCAGCAGCTGAAATGTTTCCAAAGTCAGATTTCAGTGTTGTATTTTGTGTTGGTCATATGGGAGTTAGGATGCTGACCTGTAGTGTTTATTGCTGTTGGTTATTATTATTATTAAAAAGAAACCTCTTTGGTTCCAAAGGTTGTAGTGAGCTTAAAATATTGCCTTCCTGAGAAGCTGCTTGGGAGACTGTTTCAAGCAAACAAGTACGTATCTGGGCTACTTTACATACATTGTCCAAGGTGCTTATCTGTTCTGTGTGGCTTTCCAGCTAGTTTGATATCCATTTTCCATTCCCTTTGCCTCTAGAGCTGCATTTAGCAGACAGGATAAAAAGCCTGTGTATTTGGACATGAAGAATCCTACATCTCCATAAAAATACTTAGGTTATTGATCGTGTGAGTTTTCTGCAGCATGTGAACTGACTAGATTTCTACTTAGAGAGTACTTTAAAATTGCGAAGTTTGTTTGGTATAATTTGGAGCGGATTACAGAGGGATCCACCTATGAACAGTGGATAAAAAGGAAGCAGCTGAGAAACATGAAGATCTTCTAACAATGAACTCTGTTAAGGATTATATAAACTCGGTATATAATGATATAATTATAGTTAAATTATATAATTGTTATACCTATGTAGCAATAGGGCATAAGGATAGAAGCTGAACTACAGAATAGAGAAAAGGGTGGCTCTGAGTGTAACAGATCCTTTCTGGCAGACAGCATGATGTTATTTGACTCAGCAGCAGGGAACAGAATTACTTAGGAAAGATACTGGGTTTGTCCTTTATTCCAGGAAATGAGACACTGGAGATGGGAGGACTGTGTACCATGCATAGGACTCAGCTTAGCAATGATATGCTGTTAGGAAGGTACAGTCTTTTGGGTTACTCATTCCTGTTTTAGTCTATTGTTTCCCTGGAGGTCTGTCCCAAATTCCCATATTCTTGGTCGCTCAAGTGGTACAAAATGAAAGGTGAACCTGCAGCCCATTTACGTCTCATTTAATTGGGCATATTGCAATATGTGTACATTGTCCTGAAATTGGTGCTGGAGTGTAAAATAAAATCTGTGTTTAAAATCTGCTTTTTGCATGGTCAAAAAGAATATACGATTTTCCCCAAATGGTTGTTACAGAGTTGCTGACATCTAGATTTTTTAAATTAATGGTATTATTACTAGCAGAAGGAAATGTAGAACTCATTCAATCAGTTATGAATTCTCTTACATGAATTTTGTTTAAACCTACTTATGATAGTGGGGATTAATTACACAGGTCCACTCTGTTTTGGTTAATGTCCTTTGACTTAACCTAATGGTCACGTATCAAATGTCTCCTGTCTTTTGTATAATATCTGCTTTGCTTTCCAAATATTAAAATACCGTTTAATCTGATTTCATAGAAATGTAGCCCTAATAGGCAAGAGAACAAATGAATGTTCCTATCATCTATATAAGGAGTTCAAGCAAATGTCCTTGATCTTTTCATTCACTGTGAGACATTGGTGGCAAATGGTTTTAGTTTGAAATTGGATGTTCTAAAAAGCTGCTCAGAACTGATGAAGCTCTATCATTAGCGTGTGCAATAACACCTTTACCACCCATTTGAACCTCAGGGAAGCAGGCTGTTTTTCTACAGTTTGGATAGCATCAGCTGCAAAAACTAAACCAAACTCCCAATTCCTCTCAACAGAGGAGAAAGTATGTAAGGAAGAAATGATGACTTGAGTTGCTAGGAAGGTCAAATCAAAGGCAAATTAAAGAAGGCTAGACTAATGTTTGACCTGCTGATCCTGAGATGGTCATGTTTTCACTGGTGGAGAAAGTGGTACCGAGTCACCAAAAATAATCATAGATTTTAAGAGGGAACTTCTCAGGCATCTTTTGATTTCACCACTGTTGATCATGAACATCATGGACTGCCAGCATATTTCTCAGCCAGTAGACATCTTGTTCAGTAAATCCTTTATAATCTTGTTCTGTACCAGCCAGTAATCAGAAACAAAGAAACCTCCCCTTATCTAGTAGTTAATAATAATGTCCAGTAGTTGAGAAGCAGCTTGGCTAACAACCAGGAGAACTGTGCAATGCTGGCCAGTGTTACAGAAGTTAATACCTGTAAAAAAAAAGAAAGTATTAAAAATGATCGCAAAGCCAGCAAGAATCTCAGTGTCTCGCAGATCAGATGTGGTATTAGAAAGTAAAGAAACAGTAAGATGAATTGTTTTACAAATGTTGGAAAAAACCCCAATCTGATGTAGGTTTGGCCAAGGGGCAAGGATACACAGAAAGAAATCAAGTCACAAGCTGGCACACAAGTGACTGCATTCACCAGTTTAAATTAGATCTAGTAATAAAACATGTGTATCTTAATATCTTAAAAAAATAATACCTCTTTAGTGAAAGAAAATTCTATCTTTATGTGCGAGGTGAAAGCAGGAGATCCAGCAGCAGAACAGCTAATTCCAGACATCTACAGCAGCAAGCGTCTCTGGAAATGACTATACACTGAGTGAAGTGAACAAATGCTGAGGGAGGTTTGCATGCCCAAACCAGCCCTTTAGGTAGCATTTCATTGCATTATATCTCCCCTGTGCCTCTCAGGGCAAAGAGGCTGTAGCCGGGTCATCCCTGAGCTCCAAGCAAGGAATCTCCTCATGTCAGGAGACATCCCTGTGTGCAAAACTGTGTTGGGAAACAGATAGCTGTTGGTCACAGCTCCAGTTGTTTCTGAGGCTAAGGACTGTTAAGAACATCAAGTTTTAATGCAGCATACTTAGACTAAATGCAATGTGTATCCATAAATTGCATCCCCAAAAGGATATAATGAACTCATCTATCTCAGGCCATAATCTGTAAAGAATACACATTTCTATCTTAGAGATACTACTGTACGTCTGAGAAAAGTTATTGGAGTAAATGAAGTCTCTCAGTTTATACTGGCCCAGAAAACTTAATCTTTAATCTTTATTCTCTCAAACATTGCACATATATTTAAAGCATAATATATAATTTTAAAATGTATATTATTTATTCCTGAGAATGTTTTAGGATAAATAAAAATTTGCATGATAAAGCAGACAAGCAATTCAGAGATGTTCTGGTCTCCTGGGTAAATGTGAATTTAAGCAGGTATTGTTATGCATTTTGCAGAAATGTACACTGAAAGAAGAACTTTCTTGAAGTATTATGCCAATACCCCAGAACAGTTGTAAAAATTTAAGCTTCCTAAACTGCTTAACTTGTGTTTTCTTAATACTCTTGTAGTTTAAAGAAGCTGAAATGTTTTTTTATTATTATTATTCTTTATAATCGTGTTCTCTTAAACTTCTCCACCAAACTTCAGGCAGTTACAAGAATCAGCAAGTTACAGAATAAACCCCAAAAGAAATGTTTCTCAGTGGAAACATGGACACAGCATTTACAGTGGCAATAAGGTATACTCAGGTCCAGTGCCACATTTGTAAACAGAATGGCAACACCTCACCTACCTAGAATGCAAGACAATGAGGACCCAGCTCAATCAGTCTTTGGTTAGATTTCATTAGAACAATGCTATTGTCTGTGCTTAAGACAGCCTAGGGAACTACAGTAATTATTAAAACAAACCCTCATCTATTGCTTTCTGCTAAAAGGGTAGTGACAGGTTTTCATGTAAAATCAATCTCAAGATTAAACAAAAAGTCATTGTAATAAAAGAAGAAAGATAATTTAAATAACTGTTTATGTGAAGGCAGTTCAGACAAATTATCCTTTCTATTCGCATTCTGAAGTAGCTCTGTAGGAAACATATGCAATGTGTGGTCAAATTGTTTAAAATGCCAGACTCTTGTCTCCCTGAGGCAGGCTGGTTGTGTCTTTGTTTTTGTCACTGTGGCCATTATAAAACTTAGATATCCTGCAGAGCTAATGAAGACAAGAGTACTGTGAAGTTCACTGTGGCAAAGACCCAGAATGGTAACGAAGGCGGTGGAACTGGGAGTGGGGGGTAAAATCCAGCTGCAGTTTGTTTATTTTCAAACTCACAAAACTGAAGTTGCCGAATTCCTTTCGTCACATCCTGCTGACCAGTGAGTTCTGCAGCATGGAGTCAGGAATGCTGTGGTTGCTGAGCACTTTGTGGCTGCCTTAAAGAGCAAGATCCCACTGGTCTGCGAATAATGCAGTAAAGCAGGGACCTGAAATGCTGGGACCTGTGTGTGCTGCTTGGGGCAGCAGGGAAGCTTGGAGCCCTTTTAGTTAGTTCACTATCATTTTCCTGGCAGGTAGAAATCAAAAATGACTGACTTCATCCATGTTCCAAGGAGAAATAGGAGGAACAGCAGTTCAGGCAATGGATAAAGCAGTATCAGTGTATGTAAAGGGGATTGTTTCAGTTTTTTCCACCAGAGACCTTATCCTCAGAGCTGCATCTCAGAAAGGTAACAGTGTGAAAAGCAGTTGCTGTTATCCCTGTGCATTCTCACAGAACAGAGAAACCCATGACCCTGTTAGACAGTTACCTCTTGGGCCAAATGCAAAGGTGACATCTATGGTATTGCAAATGGTAGGAGTGTCTGAGGGACTCTAAGTCGATGGAAGTTCAAACAGCTCTAAACAGAGACCTATTTTGACATAAACTTCTACCCTCTTATTAGCTGCTTTTTTCACTTCCTCCCTACCAGTTTTCCACTGCAGAACACAGTGATGTTGAGAGCTTAGGCTGTCTCTGAAGCTAGTAATTTACCCAGCCATGCACCTCACCTTTGGTGGCGTCCCAAGGAACTGGTGTCAGTCCATGTTCTTCACCATTCCTAAAGGTCTCGAGCTGTGTTTGCTTTGACAGGAAGCTCTCAAGGCAGGAGTACTCACTGTTAAACTGCATTGCAGACTCTGCTGGTAATACAAAAGATGGACACATCGTTGTAGGGTTCATCTGTAATAATCTGCTCTTGCTGGGGAGAAAAAATGTAACTGGAGCCATTACACAGAGTTGGAGACTAAGCATTTAGTTTCTGATGGATGACTCTGTGGATGTGATAAATGTTAGAATGGTTGCAGCAATAATGATTCTGTGTTGTCCAGGAGTTGCATTAATTTAATTAGGTTTGTACTGGAGTCTAAGACAACCTGCCTCTAAACGATGTCTTAAGCAGCCAACATACACTGGGAGGTGTACAAAAGAGAGGAGGTGTGTGGCAGGGTCTGTCTTTTTTTACTTCATAGACAATAAATTCTAGATCAAAGCAAAAACAAGCAATGATATGTGTAATTTTTTAACAGAAACTCTATAAATATTCAGTGCTGCTGTTTGGCAACATTAAGAAATCACTGAAAAATGCAGTCATTGCTAAATGTGTTCGAGTGGTTTGCTGTTACAAATGTGAATCTTCAAAGGCCGTGAAACTTAACAATAGCTTCCCAGTATTAGACAGAGAGTTAATTATAACGTTTATCACACAAGCAAGGTAACTAAAACAAACCCGTATACCTCTTTGTTTTTCAGCTTGTTGAGTGAATGCTGTCAGAAGGAATTTGCCTCAATGCGTGTGCTTGGTGATGTTATCAAAGTATCTGTCAGGAAGAGCACTTTAATACTCTTCAGAGGCCTGAGCGAGTGCATTGGGATTGGTAGAGACAGTGACAGAGGTGACTGCGGTAGGTCCTGACAGTTTGAATACAGAATTATATAGTGCAGTGACAAAGTGTTCTGTTTATTTAAACGGGGGAATGCAATGTGCAGGAAACAAAGGAGAAGCAAAGAACAGGTTAAGTTACCAAAATTTTAATAGAGCTCTGAGTGACTGTTTTTGAATAATTGGTTGTGTCAAAATGTAATGATTACCGGCTTGGGAAGCTGCAGCCTTTCACCTTTAGGTCACTGGCTCAAATCTGGACTGTGCTGGTTGTAATAACTGATGTTCGATACCGGCTAATGTGAAATGAATTGCTGATCTCTGCCCAGCTTCTACCGGATAAGCATCTGCATCACCAACAGTGTGTGCTGGAAGTCTCGGCAAAGGCAGCATCCAGAAGTAATCTCCTCCTTTTTATGTAAGTTCACTGCTCAGAATTGCTTCTGTGGTATGTGAGATCTTGCACTATTGCTACAGTGGTTTTATTAATACAGTGGAATGATGAGAACTTTGGTTTCCAATTTTTCCTGTCTGATGACTTGCATGTGCATTCGGTGAAATGTTAGTGATCCTTCACTAACTATAAGGAGCCCTTCACAGCACTAACAGGGCTTCTGCCACCAGGATATTAATCACTGAAGATTGTTCTCTAGGGTCTGAGCACAGTCATTTTGCTCCATATTTAAGAATATTTTTGAGTCTTCATCTTCCAGAAACTGTGAAATAAAAATAATAGCCATTGTACAGACAACATCAGCCCACACCATCACTCCCCTAGCTGTGTCATGAGCCATATGTTCTGCTGCTGGAGCTAGTGTGAGATCTGTCCCTAGAAGTCTCCCGGAGCATACTGAATATGTCTGAATGTGCCTATCTGTGTATAGGTCTGGCCTGGAGCCATTCCTCCCCCCCAGAAATGGCGTTCTGCAGACAGTGGGAGCTTGCAATAGGAATTTGCTCTGATACCTCAGTAGATCAAAGTAGTCCAGCAGTCACTGGGTTTTACCATTTGAAGTGTATGTTCTTTGGGACAAGCATCAGAAGAAAGGTTTATTTGTGCATCCCAGAATAAATTGTAGACAGGTACATCTAGGCTGCTGGAGTATTTTCTGTGAATACAAGTTGGCCTTTCAGTGGTGCTAAAATGACTAGGTTTTCTGGCACCTTTGAAAAGTTCCCGTAGCTTCTGGACAAGAGAGATGAGAAACCCAGATGAGAAAGACTCATAAACCTTTAAGTTGATGTTGACTATTTGCAAAGAAACCAGCTCAGCTTTAACAGCTTAAAGCCATTCCTGGCTTGTATATCTGGGGACAAATACCCAAATAGTTTTGTCATTGATTTCAAAAGTGGAAGAGGTTTCTCCACTGACTCAGCAGGCCTGGAAAGGACTTTGTATCAGTTTTGTGAGTTTCTGAAATCTTTTTTTCTTATGACCTGAGTTATTTGATGAGTCACTTCATAATCTTCAGTGATAAAAGAGGAGTGTGTAGAATGCACATTCTCTGATTTCCTATTCCACTGTGTTACCCAAACAGCTGGATCTTCACACAGACTCCCATGGGAATGGCAAAGGTGATAAGCCAAGCTGTTTGACTGGGTTGTGGGCCCTCTCCAGGTGTATTCCAGCTGAGAGCACTGGCATTTGAATGAGAGAAGGTCTTGAGAGCACTGGCATTTGAATGAGAGAAGGTCTTGACATCTTAATTCTGGACTAGCAGATATCACTCCCCATGCAAATATAGTTTCTTAGAGTGTGAGCAAGTAACATATGTCCAGCCCCTGTGCTGCAGAAGCCCCAGGGAATGGGCAACTGTAGTCTGAAAGCCAAACATATTTCCTGGTTAATTGGGCCCTTGAGGCTTTTGGGTGACATTAAAGAATCTGCCAGTCATTTTTTCCCTTCTCACGTCTTCTTTTAGATAGTAAGTAAAAATATGACATATAATCTGCTTTCAAGACCTCATTACAATGAGACATTTCATTCCAGATGCTTTGTATCTTCTGTGAGATCCCATCTGGTAAGGGGTGGGTTGCTTATCTTGAATGCCTACTTCAACTACAAGAAGAATACGAGCTCAGCTGCTCTTGTTACAGCCAGGGGTATTGGCTAATGCAGTGCCCGCCACCTTCTGAAACAAATGGAATGAGGACATAGCTTTTGGGATAGAAAGTTGGAATTAGAAATGAAGCCGATTTCTAAGGACAGAAGTTAATGGAGTGTTAAAAAAGTGTAATTCTAACTCTCTGTGGCTCACTTCAAGGAGAACAACTGTGTGATAAAAGTGCCTACACAACCAGAGGTAAGGGAGAGCACTGGAGCAGGCATTTTATCTTCTCTGGATCTACAGAGTACAGCATGAATGCAAGACAGAACGCTAAGTGTCTTCCACCACATGGTGTATTGGCGAGAAAAGAAATGGCCCCATCTCCAAGAAGGCAAATGGCACCATGTTTTGTTTTTTCCTCACATAATAAATAATCTTCCCTGTGTGGTCTGGCCCAGGAATGGTGACTGTATAAGCAGCAATTCAATGTTTTTAGAGAGATCTATGGCTTTATTTGTTTTTAACTAGTAATGGTGTCTTGATTGATTATGAGCATCGTGTGTGATAAATATTGCCGCCACCAGCATAACTTCTCTAGAGAAAATGCCTGTGTGGGTTCAGCTGACCATTAGGCCCTGACTGCTTGGCCTTTCCAAATCCAGGATAGGAAGGAAAATCCTAGCAAGGTATCAGCAAGGACCATGGTGTTTTCTGTTATATTTGCTGTGGGATGCAGCATGTTTTTACATGATGCTCGTAAGGGGGAGTTCCCCGATGAGGGATAACAGCGGCATGCACTGATGAAGTGACAACCTCTTGGTATCCTTGTAAAATTCCACCCAGTTAAAGGGAACTGGAGAGGAGATATATGGCTATTAAAGTAAAACATAACTGCCTGTCAGGGAAAAGTAGTGACAACATGCACCAAAAGCTCTGCCATCTAATGCCTGTCAGCAAGAGCGGCTAGTCTTTAACATTGTTCATATTCCTCAACGAATGTGCTTGAATTGGCAGAGACAAGGATGGAGTTGACACGGGCAGGTTCTGTCAGCTCAAATCCAGAGGTGAACTGTGTGTATGTGAAACCCGGTCCTGACAGCTGCATCCAGAAGCAGGCATATTTAGGAAGCAGAGAGCTGCGGGAGGGCAGGGGAGGGACCAGTCTGAGCTTCACCATCTCCCATAGAGGCAATGTCCGCTTTGAGCAGAAAAAGCAAGGGGGCAGGGAGAGAGAGGGAACAACAAAAAACACTGTTTCATGTCAATGTTGCTGTCATTAGGTAGTCGGGAAGATTTCAAACAGATAAACTCCCCTTTGGTATGGCAGACCGCCTTGGCAGCCAATTTTAGGCCTTGATTTGATTGATAAACTCTTTGTGACAAGGAAGGATAAAAGAGGCCCCTAGTTTGGTACATATAAATAGGAAATTAGCTGGCAAAGTTGTCAAAGATAATTAACTCTCTTATTCTGTGTGTCTATTCAGGTTGACATACTGAAATTATTTAGAAATGCACATGTCAACGCTCTGACAGAATTTGGTGCTGATCAGATAAACAGTTTTTGAGATGCCTGATTGTAAAATGATGTAAGAGCTTAGCTGGTGGTTTTATCATTATGCATTCTCTTAGCAGTAGCAGGTATCAAATGGCAACACCATCCTTTAATGTGCTAGATTCGGAGATCAGGAGACAAAGTTAAGCACGCTACTTCACAGCACTCAGCTCGCCTGTTTTGTTCCTTGCCTCCTGGATTAAAAAAATACTAATAATGTGCTAAATTTCTGGGTGTTTATGGGCTCCTCATCTTTTCCCCAGGTACAGTTGGAAGTAAAAAGATAAGGGTCTATGAGATAAGAGGTCTGAAAGCCATGGCATTTTGTTACTTCTTCAGAAGAGATAAACTACTCACTGCTATAATCCCTGCCTCAAAAATTGGCAAGGTTAGGAAAATGCAACAGGAAAAAAATCAGTGACTCTGAACAACGTCTTTATAGCGGCTCCTATTAAAGCAATGACAGAGAGCGACAAATATATTTAACATTGCAAACTCAGCGTCTTACCCACTGTCCCTTGTTTACGTCTTGTCTAGAGTGGTTGGTGTAGCACTACAGTTGCAATATATGTCCGGAGTGTACCTTCTGAATGGGATTTGATTTCCAAGTCCCATCAATGTCCTTGGAAAAGTTAAACTCAATGTGTGTGTACGTGTTGTACAGCAGATGTGAAGGCACTGTAGTCTTTCAGAATAACTTCACTTTGATTCCGTCTTGGAGATTTCCTCCACCTGAAAGTGCTTTTCAGCCTCCAAAACCGGCCCTTGTTTGGCAGTGTGAAAGGCATAGGCACTGTAACATTTGTCTTGAACATGGTATTGATGGAACAGAACTGGCCATAGCTTTTCTTATAGCACTAGGAGATTTGTGTAGTTGTAGGCTGTGATGACTAGGGACAGAAAGCACCATTATCCCAATTCTGTGAGTGAATGTTGTGGCAGCATCTAGTCAACTCACCATGCTACTCTCAGCTGATTAGGATTTTTAAGCCTCCAGAGTCTAAACTCAGTCTGGACCCTGGCTGTCAAGACTTGCAGCTTTCTGTCACATCTTGAAAGCTGGCAGTCAGTCTGGGCTTTTACCCTGTAATCTAACCCTTAGATTATAGAGTTATAGAATGGTTTGGGTTGGAAGGGACATTAAAGATCATCTAGTTCCAATCCCTTGCCGTGGGCATGGACACCTGCCATTAGACCGAGTTGCTCAAAGCACCGTCCAACCTGGCCTAAACAGGCATCTTTGCTTGAATGCTTGCCTTTCAAGAGTCTTGTCCAAGATGTGACTGCTTGATCTGGGGGGAGGAAGGAGGAAGCAAGTGAAAAGAATAAAGGGCTGGTATGACACACTGCTGCATATACCTAGGGGATAAAGGAGGCAGTGCTACAAACCACTAGAAAAATAGCAGGCATCTTACAGGCAGGGTCTCTGCTTTGTTTTTTCTGTAGTGCAAATAGCTGCCCCTGTCACCTGCCCAGCTATTGCTGCTCTCTGAAATAGTGACCAGTCTGCCTCCTCCCTTTTTGTACCTTTCCAACCTTGGCTTTGAAGGCAACATGGACATCTGAAATATCTCATCCACACAGAGAGAAAGAGCTAGCATGTTCAAATCACGACACCTGTGCCTTTCTGCCAAACCTGCCTTAATATACACAATCCCTGGCATTGATGAGGAACTCCAGGATCTTCCACAGACCTACCCCAAAAACATAACACGTACATAACCTTCCACAGGATTCACAAAGGATAGGCACAGGTTCTCTGCAACTCAATACTGATGAATATGCTACTGTCCTTGGTGTCAAAAGGATAATGGCACATGTATTATTCTTCCTGAGAGCCCTACAGTTCCTTTTTGTCATATTTTGCACTCATTTGTACAGTGAACAATGTCTTGCCTCCCATCACTTACACACCAAGAAGCTTTTTGTCTGTTTATAAATAGGGTCTCACTTGACATAACACAGTTCATGATATTATTTCCTCATCCATAAGCATTTCTGTAGTGCTCATTTCTGCATTTACATTCTGCAACTATCTTGTACAACCAGGCACCCCAGGGGCCAGGCATGGGGCTTCAGCAATAATATCTTATTTTTCCCTTTTTTTCTATTCACCTTAACAAGAGAGTTCAAGAATGACGAAGGTCTGTTGTGGGTAATAAGGGAATGGATGCAGGTTCCTATTTTAAGTGCAGAACCAGACAAGTGCTTTGTAGAAAGATAGCCTAAACACTGATGTCTTTGGTTTATTATCTTCATCATGTCTAATTCATACCTCCCAGCACATTGCAGTGGGGGTCTCTTCATAAAGCAGCTGATATTTTCCTGTATAATGCAGCATTATCTAACCTTCCATATAGATCACTGTTTTAGGATGAGTTACTTAGAGCTGCATGCCCCTATGTTGTGCGGTATCTATTTTACAATAGGTTTGTAACTTACCACAATTGGAAACAAAGGAATAAACTGGAATGAAATCCACTTTTCTCTTGAGTGGTTCTTGTTAGAGCTTAGTTGAAATGTAGCATCGTACAGAGACTTCGTTTATACACAATTTGATGATGAAGGCTCTGCTGCAGGCAACCTGGAAACATGAAACAGGGCTTTAATCATAATGCTTCACTCTTATCCATTGGGAGCTGTAGGTGTGCAGTGCCTTGGAATAGCAACCTCCTTTTCTTTTTTGGATCCTTTTCATTTATGGATTCATGTGCCTGGGCTTAGATATGCAGATTTGAAAACTATGTCCATGTGTACCAGAGCTACCAGAGGCCAGAGGTCTCACAGAAGGACCTGGGTAAGACTGCTGGTGAATGACAAGCTAAAAGATGGGTCAGTTCCACACATCTGCTGCAAAGGCAGCCAACACCATCCTGGGCTGCATTAGGAGGAGTGTTGCCACCTGGTTGAGAGAAGAGATTCTTACCTTCTGCTCAGCACTGGTGAGACCCATCTGGGGTCTGTGTCCAGACCTGAGCTCCCAGTGCAAGAAAGGATTGGATGTACTGTAGCAAGTGCAGTGAAGGGCTACAGAGATAATTAAGGGACAGGTGGATCTGGTATATGGATAGAGGCAAAGCAAAGACAACTGAGACAGGCAGCCTGGAGACAACCTGGAGACAAAGACAGCCTGGAGAGGAGAAGGTGTAAGGGATATCTAGCCAGTTTGTATCAAGATGTGGTGGTGGTTTGTATCAGTCATAGTAAATTGTGTCACATCGAGTTGGTGACCAGTCACTGGTGGTGTCCCTCAGGGCTCGGTGTCAGGACCAATGTTGTTTAACATCTTCATTGATGATCTGGATGAGGGGATTGAGTGCACCCTTAGTAAATCTGCAGACAACACCAACCTGTCCGGGAACGTTGATCAGCTGAAGGATAGGGAGGCTCTGCAGAGGCATCTGGACAGGCTGGGTCAGTGGGCTGTGACCAATGTATGAGGTTCAACAAGGCAAAGTGCCGAGTCCTCCATTTGGGTCACAACAACCCCATGCAATGCTCCAGGCTTGGGGAAGAGTGGCTGGAAAGCTGCTCATGGAAAAGGACCTGGGGCTGCTGACTGACCGAGCTGAACATGAGCAGCTTGTGCCCAGGCAGGGAAGAAGGCCAACGGCATCCTGTCCTATATCAGTACTAGTGTGGCCAGCAAGGCCAGGGCAGTGATTGTCCCCCTGTACTGGGCACTGATGAATCCTGTGTTCAGCTCTGGGGCCCTCACTACAAGAGAGACATCGGGGTGTTGAAGCGGGTCCAAAGAAGGACAGTGAACCCGGTGAAGGGTCTGGACCACAAGTGTTACGGGGAATGGCTGAGGGAGCGGGGGATGTTAGTGTGGAGAAAAGAAGGCTCAAGGGGGACCTTATCGCTCTCTACAGCTGCCTGACAGAACAATGGAGAGAGATGGGTGTCCATTTCTTCTCCCAAGTTATGAGTGATAGGACAAGAGGTAACAGCCTCAAGCTGTGCCAGGTGAGGTTTAGTTTGGATGTCAGAAACAACTTCTTCACAGGGAGTCTGGTCAGGCATTGGAACAGGCTGCCTAGGGAAACGGTGGAGTCACCAACCCTGGAAGTGTTCAGAAACTGTTTCAGTGAGGCCTTCAGTGACATGATTTAGTGGTGGTCTTGGCAGTCCTGCGGTACGGGTTGGACTTGATGGTTTTAAGTATCTTTTCCAATCTGGATGATTCTGTGATTCTAAGATCTGATGGTGTAGAGAAAAGGAGACAAAGCCTGACTCTTCTCAGTGCTGCACAAGTTGAAATATAGGAAATTCTGATTAAATATAGGGTTTAGGTTTTTTTTTCCCCCCAATGTGAAGGTGGTCAAACACCAGAGCACATTACACAGAGTGTATGTGGAGTCTCCATCACTGGAAGTACTCAGAATGCCTCTGGACATGCTCCAGAGCAACCTGCTGTGACTGACCCTGCTTGAACAGATGAATCAAACTAGACTGTCTCCAAAGGTCCCTTCCAACCCTGTGATCCTCTTGTCCAGTGGGTATTTTTCATACAACTGGAAATACATCTCATAGTATGGTGTGTCTTTTCCACAAAAGACAAGCATTCTTCTAAGGAGAAGTGCATAGGTTATTATGTCCTGGAGCAGAAGTAACTTCCTTGTAACTTGTTGGCAGATGCTTGACACATCTGTTTGCTTTAGACTTCCACTGAAAAGACATTTCTGTTCCTGCATCACATGTGTTGAATTCGGCTTCTGGGGAAATGTACAGATGTTCTCACACAGAGAACAAAAAAACCCTCATGCCACAGGAGTATGTCATGTTCCTTGATATATCATACAATGTATTAATGAAGAAAATATGTTTCCTTTAATTAAAACATTTTGCCTAGGCTTATGGTATGTTGTGATTTCAACAGGCTTTTATAAGTGTGTGGTTAACTAAACACACTGTATGTGTGTGTGCACAGTGACGCTCACATGCTACTCTTTTCATCTGTCTGTAAGAATAAGCCCAGTGCTGGTGGTGGGTTTGTTGCAAGTTTTTTTTCAGGAAACTGCATCCCAAGTCTTCTGTTGCCTTTAATCTTCTGCTTCTTCATGTGTTTTTGCTCAGGAAAGCAGTTAGAGTACTTATAGGACAGTCTTGAGTCTTCTTAGGAATTAAAAGTGAGTGGTAAATGTCTGAAAAACAGTGCAAGTGCTACTTGTGCTGTGAGCACTGGGAGGTGGTGGGGTATTTAGGGCAATAAGCAGAGAGAGAAAGAGGTCTCTTGCTCATCTTCAATTCATCATTCTTGTGGAGCTTAAAAACCAGTAGCTCTTCCATTTGATTTCCATATGTTGGCCATATGATTGTGCTGGCTGTGCATCTCCTTTTTCCTTTATTTATTATCTCCTATTTATTATCTCCTTTTTCCTTTATTTATTTCCTTTATTCTTGTACTTGCTTTCTATGGCAGAATTCAGTATATTTCAAAGGTGCAGTAAATTTTACTGTTAGTGAGTTTGAAGGCTCGAGTCTTCTCTAACAGAGTATGTAATCTCTTCTTTTACCCAGTTCCAGACTTGTCATTCTTTCTAGCTGTTTTCATCCTCTCCTGTAATGACAAAGTTTCTTTTTCGATCAAATAGGACAAAATGTTTGGTCTTGAGTGGTGTCTTTTCTGCAGCTACATTGGTATTTGGGGGTTTTGTAGCCTCTTGCTCTGCATATGAGGCCAAAAGAGCTCAAGCAGTGAATAATTCAGTCTTCTTCCAGTACTACTGAGATGTCAACTACCTGGAAAACTCAGGTATCGTTGTGGTATTTGACTTCTGTGCCAGAAGCCTTACACAGTTCTAGGGAAGCTAAAGTTCCAGGCTCCAAGTTCAGGTTCCAAGCCCAACACAGCTCTTTGGCATGACTTGGCATTAGCAAGAGCAAATGTCACTATCTGAGATATTACAGCTAAATCCTGCTCTTCCAACAGACAAACATTGAGGCATTCCAGGTATCACACTCTGGTAACTGTTGGCATATACATTTCCCTAAAAATTCTGACTCGTATTACACAGAGGGAACAAAAAAATCTCAGAGTTTAGGGCCCACATCTGCTTCACAGCTGCAACAAACATTGAATTTATCATGGGCTTTTGCGATGCAGGGTAAACCAAGACAAATCCTGTCTTCCAGGCTAATTAAATAAAGGTGTTGGGAATATCTCAGCTTGAGAACAGGAATGCAGGAATGGAAAAAGAGGACCACTGTGGAAATTTTTTTACAGGAGAAGGAAAAAATGAGCCTTTGTAGCAAAGAAAATAGATTTTTTGAAAATAGATTTTTCAAACTTCTTTTAGAAAACAGAATTACAAAATTAGTGGTTAAAAGGCAGCTTGCTGGATCTACTGTTGATTCTAGTTATGTATTTGATGTGGTTTCTCGTAACATTCTTGCTTGCAAAACAAGTTTACACATTGATTTGGATACGAACATTGTGTCATAATGACTGCGAACTGGCCAAAGGATAATTATTAATAGCAATGTATTGTGTTTTGGGAAGGTGTTTAGCAGAGGTTGGCACCAAGATGGGATTTATGTTGATTTTTAGCTACTGGTAATAATCTGCAGGAAGGCTGTGCTAATAAAAGCTTTAGATGACAGTCACTTGGGAGATTGTGTGAACAGTAAAGCTGCCCAGATATGTCCAAATAGACCTACAGAGGGTGGGCATATGAACAAAAAACCAGCACACTGGCATGCAGTATGGCAAATGAGAAGCCAATACATGAGGAAACCTTATTCTGTGGGAGAAACCTAGAACATTTTGCTGACAGGATTCCAAGTTTATAGATAAAAGAAAACGAAATACAAAGTTTTGGTGTGATGGCACGGCAATAAGAAAGTCTCAGATGGAATAGGGAATAGAGGCAGGAATTTTTGACCAGAATTATAACCTCTCTCAGGACAGCCTGCTCCTTTTTGTGCACCTCAAGGGTAGACTAGGTGGAAATTCAAAGAAAAGCAGCAAGTTTACCTGTACATATGTGGATGTGTTTATGTGCACCCAAGTGACAGTGGCTCAGTCTCTCTGAGAACTCCTGAAACTGAGGGCAAGGATAGGAGTGGGTAGTGACTGTGCACAGGAGTGTGAAGGGCATTAACACCATGGTGTTAGAAAGACAATAGGGCAGTTTATTAAGGATAGCAAAGAATAATAGAACTAAAACTATCAACTGGAAAATTGAAGGAGGATATTAATGAAAGCATCCTGAATGAATTAGATAATTTAGGGTGGAACATTGTTCTTGGAGTCTTTTAAATTCAGTTTGGGGAACACACTCTGCCCAGCGCTGTGGGGATGCGGTTTTGCCTTTGTACTGAAGGGTGGCTGAGTTGAACTGTTTATTAGATTGTATGAGCTTCTCAAGTCTGCAAGATGCTGTGCTTCCTGGGATTTCACTTTAAAGTTTTTGACAGAACAAACCCCATGTCAATCACAAGTGAAAAGTCAAAATCACCTTTGCCATTTGCCTGAGCAGGCCATCTGAGGCTTCACGGAGTTACATGCTTATCAGCATTTCGGCATTTACACTTCCAAAGGTCTGTGCAAGGATGAATGGTACAAAACATGCAGCACGGTGTGACCCTTCCACAGGGGTGTGCACACTCAGAGGCTTACACTATTGCTGTGTACAGGAACACAGGTCTATGCAGGCAAGGCCAAAGGGGTGTGGACAGACAGATTAATATGAATTTCTGCTGTTCGTTGGTTGTGCAGGGCTTGAACAATCAAATCCCTTCAGTTTACTCTGCTAACTGGATTGCTTATGACAAAATCATAGCTTTTTCTCCCACCCTTTTTAATCTCCATCTTGAAAAATATTGGAAATGACATGGTATAGTAAGACCAATTAACATTAACAATTGCAGTTTATTTGCTTCCACTGTTTTACAGCATGCAGCCTGGTAGAGCAACATGCATTGCTATTTGGGAGACATCAAAATAAATAAGTAAATAAATACATAACCCTGTGGGTTTACAGATTGAGTTAAAGAGCAGGAGATTATTCCTGGCATTGCACTCAGAAAAAATTGTTGCCTTTGAAAACACCAGACATTGACAGTTTTGCATCAGGACAAAATTAGGATGAGGTGCAATCTCTCCATTCACATTGTGCCAATTCAGCAGATGTTTCAGACAATTCTGGAAGGTAAAAAGAAATTAATAGAGACTAGAAACCAAAACCAACCCCAGATCCCTTGAGAGAAAGGTTGCTGTTTCTTGCCCTGTCAACTCTCCTTTTTATGTAGTGAGATAGGGTTATCTAAGCATTTACATTTGTATTTTAGTGCTGTGTAGCACTTTTTATATAGAAAAGATGCCAAAGCTTTTAACAAAGTGTGTTTGTGTCATTATCTCAATTTTACAGGTAAGGAAGCAGAAGCACACAAAGGTGCTAAGACTTGCTGGCAAAGCACACAGTAAACCACAGCAGAGCCAAGCTCCTGACAGATGATCCTATGTGTTTGCCTTTGGGCCGTGTCATCTGTCATCTTAATGGTACAAACATTTTGGATTTAGTCACACTAGAAAAGCAGAGGACTTAAAAAAAAAGAAAAAGAAAACCTGCTTCAGATATTTGCCAACTGAAATCAAAACATCCAATTTAAAAACTTCTAAGAAATAAATGTTGTGTTATTGTTCTCTGTGAGGGAAATGCTCTCAAGTAGAGCTTTATAAATGTTAAGCTGTGCCCACCCTCATTCCACAAATTAAAACCAGCTACACTTGAGAGAAGCTGCTAAGAAGAGTTAGTCAGTAAAAATACCAGTAAGTATTCTAACATCTCATATTCTTTTACCAAAACAAAATAATGTAAGCTTGGAGTCTGACTGACTTCTATCGTAAACATTAACATGCTCTTCTTGGACCTCTTGAGATCTGTCGAAAACCAAAATGTTTTGTCTCCATGTAGGTTTCTGCTAATGGATTTTCCATGCAATCCCTTGTTTCAGTTTCTCTTACCTCTTGTGGGACTCATTGCTGCTCTGGGCAGTATCAGTTCCTGCTACTACCTTAAAAACATGAAGGGCCTGATTGCACATTACTTTTTTATTACGCACTGTGTATTTTAAGAAGAAAAAGGAGCCTTGTTTTCTACCATTTTAACTTAGTGTTTTGAGTGAAAAAGATACAGGCAGGGGAAGGAGCAAGTTTATCTTTCAAGCTGTTATGTGCTATGCTGATGTGTTTTGAGTGTGCTCCTAATAGTGAAGTTCATCCTTTATTAACATATTCTATTTGAATTGTATTTAACACTTTGATCCCTGGTCCTTGAAGAGAACTCCATGGGTTTCTATAGAATCAGTGAGGGGGGTAAAAACAAAGAAAAAGGATAAAAAGGTGATCACTGCCAGGGGAAATCCTACTCTTACTATAAGCACTGTCCTTGTAGGACAGAGCAATCCCAAGAGGGTAGAGCAATCCCAACACGCATTCTTGCAAGTCCCATGCATTTCAACTGATCAGTTTTCAAATGCTGCCCTTCTTGTTCTTACTTTATCTGTATTTTAGTATTGCTTGTATTTCAGAAGCTGCAGAGATTAAGCAAAACACCTGCTTACCCATATCCCATCTGTCCAGCACAAGTAACTGGACAAGAACGTAACACAGTCTTTGTGAAACATGGAATAAAAAAATCTTTTCTGTTCTTAAAAGGACAGGTCTTGCTGCTACATCCTCACTTCCTTTCCATCTCTGCTTACTAGTGAAATCGCCCCAGATTTTCACCTTTGCCAGCTTCAGAAGTCTTCATTTGTGTTTTGTGAATGTTTCAGAGACAGTTAGGAACATGTTTTGAAGATTCCTATTTGACTTTACTATTTGTTTACCACTCACAAATAAAAAACATGCACTGGAATGCAAAAGAATAATGATTATGAGATTTGTTTAATATTGTTGGCCCTTTGTACAAAAGAGCATTTGCCTAATGTTTTTTCATGACAGCCGGACAGACTAGAAAACTGAACTTAAGCAAAAAACAACACAAAAATCACACAAACTTATGTTCTGTGCAGTCTCTTGATTGAAGCAACGCTGCAAAACATTAGCTGTTGCAAGACTCAGTGAAAGGACTAGAGGTTGCAACATAGAGTGGGGAGAGCAGCTCCCCTGCTATGAATTTTCCTGCCTCCTTGAAGTCAGTAGAGTTAGGACTCTTTGCACCAGCTGACATGTCTATCCCAATATATTTTGACTTGCAGTTATTCTTTTGATTTAAGGGAAATTGTTAAAGTGTGGCCGCCTGGCTCACACTGATACTGGAGAAGGAGAGGCTCTCTGTTGACTGTTCCCCTTATAAATAAGTCAGCCTCTGAAGCTAATTTAAAATATTTTAAAAACAACACACAAATGAATAGAATGACAAAAAAGTGAATGAGACCCTATAAATGCTGCATAAGGAAGCGCTTGTACCTAAGATACAGTTATAATTATGTGTATTAGAGCAATACGTATTTTCTGCCTGGAAAGATGAGGACTTAGCCTAGGTGAGAGTCGTTCTTCAGTGCAGCAGTGGCTTGAAGGCTGTCCAGAACCTGGGAGAACTAAGCTGATGGTCTGGGAGCCCTAGTGCAGAATGTAGCTCATCTGTAACTGACCCAGTTTTTACACTAACCACTTTGTGGAACATAGACTTCCCCATAAAGGAGTGCTTTCTTGCTGGGGTGAAGCACCATCACCACAGTTGGTGCTTCGCAGACCACTTCTTATGATTAGATCAACAGCTCAACCTCTCACTGCCTATAGCTGCTTTTAAATATGCACAAAAAGCCCCAGACTTCACCTAAGCACTGAAATGCACTGACACAGGAAGCTTTTTTGGTACAAGGTTCAGGTGGAAATGGCATGAGTTGCCATAGCTACTATGTTTGGTAAAGGCATAACTTTACTTCATCTTACTCTCAATCTTTCTTTCATTTTGGTTTTGACTGTTTCATGTAGTTTTCTTACTTGCTATACTTTCATAATTACTGTTGCTTCCTCTTTAGAAAAAAAAAGATTCTGTTTTTATGAGCCTGCACTATACTCTGCTTTAGAATATACAGAATATTTGCAGCTTGCAGAATGCTGCATACTAGAAAAATTATACGGACTTTGTCTTAGTATGAAGCCTCTAGCCTGAGATTCTCACCTACCAAAACTGGGGAATACAACCACGATAATCCATAGTTAGTTGATGTCACACGGTCAAATATCACAGATATTTTTGTAGTTTTTGCTGATTTTGTAGATTTTGCTGATCCCATTTTTGACTGAGTTTTCCTTCCTGTCTGAGAAACCTCATTACAAGAATTAAATCTTCTACTGGCATGTGCTAATCTGTCTAAACAGGAATGCAATATTCTGAACCTTTAATGCTACTGATACTTTTTTATACTTTCACTAGTGTAGAAATGTGTCTTATTCCATGAACACAGCACCAGTTCCAGGAGAACTGTAGGCAGTACGATTAAGGTTATTTGAATCTATTCCTAAATATTATTACTTTGATAAAGTGCAGAATATTTATTTGTCACTGTCAGCAGCAACGCACCTGCCTCCTGGTGCTCCAAAAGGAAAGCTTCTCTACATTTTCCCCCCAATTTTTAATGCCTTTTTGCAATAAACGAACAATGAGCAGAATATTCAGGCACAGCACTGTGGCACCCCACTCACTGCTGCCTTGTGATATGAAAAGAACAAAAGCCACTAAGCAGTGATGACAGCCATGTAATCCAGTGCTTCGCAGCCCTCTATCTCGGGGAAAAAGCTGTGTTCCAGTGCCGCTCCAACACAGGTGAATATCTACTCCTGTCTGAGACTCAGCATATATACTTCCAGGATGACTCTTTTACTCTGCTTTTTACCTGCAGTTCTGTTCAGACCCTGCAGTACACTTTGATGCTGAAAACTCTTAGTATCCAAGTCAGAATAATGGTCCTTTTCCTGATATTCCTCAGTGAAAGGGAGAAGAGAAGCATCAGCATTGCTTGTTGGAGAGCACGTGGAAGGGTGATGTGACACACTGCTACTTAGATTAGTGGAACCTGGTTCTTCCTACTTGTCATGCAGTCATTTACTCTCAGGGCAGAGCACAAGCCTCCCTAATACCCATTGTCAGTCATGAAAAGCTCAGATGTAGGAAGAAATTTGTAAAAGGGAATCAAGGGAATGGTTCAGCATTTAATGAAGGAACTTTCTTGTTTATTTGAGATACATGAATTACTTCTTCATATATAACATCCTAAAAAATGCCTAGCCTCACAGGACAATTGACAGTTTAAATGTTGAATTTATTGAGGGATGCTGTGGGGAGATGAAGCAGGTATCAGGGATCTCGGAGTGCTCCAGTGCAGTATCCTTTCTGGCCAATCAAAAAACCCTTTTCCTCATTCAGGTGAGAAGCCACATGGCCCCTGAAAACAGCTTAGCTCTACACTTCTATAGCAGCAAGGCGATGTACAACTGTAGCCGAAGGGTGAAAGTAAGAGATCTTTGCTTCTTTGTACAAGCAACACTGAGGTTGCTCTGTTCCCATCATTGATTCAGAACAAGGTGGCTGTCCTACAGATGGTTTTCTTTAGGGGAGAGGTAGCTCATAATCTGCTGTCATAAAGGTACTATCCGTGATTATTCCCAAGTGTGTTTCTTGCCTTTCCCTCGAGCAATAAAGTTGATTCACTTGGAGAAGATAAGGGGGAGGTTTCATAACCAGTTACTGGTCCCTGCCACCCTGAGACTGAAGTTACAGGTTTCTTCTTGCTGCAGAAAACTGGCAGCAGAAGTTCTGATTTTCTTGGGTGATACTAACACCTCATTTCCACTTCTTTCTCTTCTACTGGCAAAGTGTTTCATTGTATGTGATTCCCTACAGCCATTCGAGAAAGTACTGCCTTCCTCTCCATTAATCTTTCTTATTGTTTCCAAATTTCTTTTGTTCTCACTATCAGCACGGACCATTCAAGTGCAAGCTTCAGCCAGCATCTAAAAATGACCTAACTAGCTGTGTAGACACCTGGTCTTTGAAAGAACGATGCTGTTTTCTCCTGTGAGCCTAATTATAGTTGCTAATATATTGATCTATAGGAAAAATAGTCCGAGATAGTAACTGTATGGTCAAAGCTGCCAAACGGAGTTGTAAAGAGAAAGATATGCAGCATTAGATTGAGACTTCTAGTACTGTAGAGCTATGAGAGACCTCAGACTCCTCTCTGTACCCCGTGTTGCTGAATTGCTGTCAGGTCATAGAATCATAGAATAGTTAGGGTTGGAAAGGATCTTAAAATCATCCAGTTCCAACCCCCCTGCCACGGGCAGGGACACCTCACACTAAACCATGTCACCCAAGGCCTCATCCAACCTGGCCTTGAACACCGCCAAGGATGGAGCATTCACAGCCTCCCTGGGCAACCCATTCCAGTGCCTCACCACCCTCTCAGTAAAGAATTTCTTCCTTAGATCCAATCTAAACTTCCCCTGTTTAAGTTTGAACCCGTTACCCCTTGTCCTGTCACTACAGTCCCTGATGAAGAGTCCATCCCTAGCATCCTTATAGGCCCCCCTCAGATACTGGAAGGCTGCTATGAGGTCTCCACGCAGCCTTCTCTTCTCCAGGCTGAACAGCCCCAACTTTCTCAGCCTGTCTCCATACAGGAGGTGCTCCAGTCCCTGATCATCCTCGTGGCCTCCTCTGGACTTGTTCCAACAGTTCCATGTCCTTTTTATATTGAGGACACCAGAACTGCACACAATACTGCGAGTGAGGTCTCACGAGAGCAGAGGGGCAGGATCACCTCCTTCGACCTGCTGGTCACGCTCCTTTTGATGCAGCCCAGGATACAGAGTCTAACAGTTCTTTGTATCAACCTATAAATACAGCTGTATCTACTGGATTTTGCCCAAGGGCTCGTACATCATAGTTTGCTAAATTTTAATCATGCTTATGTTTGCATTTGAGTGGAGTTCACATGTCCCATAAAGCCCTTAATCCTCAGTTTGCCATCCGAGGCAAAATGCCCAGTCTCAGCTGAGGCATTCTGAGCAAACTGCCCTGATTCCATTGACTCCTCACCACATTCTCTAATGCATTTATGGATCTGGTAAGAGCTCTGTTACAGATCTGCACTCCTTAGACCAGCAATATAAGCTGCTGTTGATACCCTTCGTTAAGAAATACTATACAAGCATTCTGTCAAGCAACTGAAATTCATCAATCTCTCCTGGTTATTAGAAAAAAGAAGTATCTTTGCATCAGTGTGCAGGCACATTGACAGCTGGAAAATATTTTACACAACTGCATGGAAACACTGAGTTTTTTCTTAGAGGTTTGAAAAGCACGTTGTAATTATTGTTTGACTCCTTTGTATACAGTGTTGTAAGATTACTCCCTTTAAAAAACCCAACAAATTAGCTGTGCAGTTTGCATCCAATTTCTGCATGCAATTACCATGATTACATGTGCAGTTCACATAAACTGCACATAGAAACTGTCAGAATTGTCCATTTGGATATGCAAAGTGGAAATGCTCTTGTCTTTTGCATGCATTGGTTTGTCAGCTGATTTGCAAATCTGCCCCTGCTTGTGGCCTGCTTTCCAAAGTACTTGTTTCAATTTAAATAAATGGCATCTCTCAGTCATTCCTTAAAATTGACAATTATAGACTGAGGTGCGTTCATTTGACAAGGGCAGATCCTCTCCTAGAAGAAATTATTCAAAGGATTTTCATTTGCTGTTCCCACCCCACTGCCCCTTTGATGTATGGTAGTACAAAGGAATCAAGGACATGGCTCTTCAGAAAAGAAAGACTTCAGAAATATCCTATGGGCAGCACTTTATTCCTGTGTAGTTCTATTCACAGAACATTTCTTGAAGCATTTGCAGATGTGCGTGTTAAGATTTGCATGTGCTAAGTGCAGTACATCGAAACTCCCACCACAATGTGTTTCCCAGCTAAAATGTAGCCTCATTGTGCACAGGGCTCTGATGAAAATACATGCAAAAATTACGATGTGCACCAGCCCAGGATCTGCCTCTGAAAGCAGAGCAATTATGAGTACTATCACTTTTGAAGCCGTTAAAGAATCAAAACAAACCAGCCAACAATATTTTATAGTTTCCATTCTGTTTTGCCTTTATTTTTATAACTTAACAGCTTCAGGCTGCAGCAGAAATTGAAAACCCTCAAAGCCTGAAACATAAGTAAGGAGAGCTTTCAACTCGATTACATCTGATACACACGTGTGAAGGGAATCTGTGGCTCAGAGAGAAATGGCAACTTCACCACCGTCATACACCAAGTACATCATACACCAAGCCAGTGGCAAAGTCAGCACTGGAAATTAGGTCTGCTGGCTCTAAGCCTTTTTCTTTTAACACTGGGCCAATACAATAATATATTTTTTTTCCATATGCTATTATATATTTATTTCCAAATTCCTCTCCCTCTTTTTCCAGTTTCTTGTAAAAACTTTGGAAATTATTGACTTTTTCTTGAATTCCCTAGGAAGCTTTCTTACACCTACTTAAATACCAGCACCTTTTATGCTAACATCCCTTGGCCTACACAAGCCCTCTTTATCTTAATCTGAAGTTCTAGAGGGAAATGCTATCCATCTTTATTTCCTTAATTTGTCTTTCTCTTAGAAGCTGACTGGCTTCTTCTGATTTCCTTCATTCTAAACCAGGTCTGGATAGTTCTGAAGCTTCAGAGCCTGAAGATAGGGATAGCACTGTTAAAGCAAGCAGAACTTGAAGTCTTCAGTGAAGATAGTACAAAATGAGGCTTCACTACTGCATTTGGTGAAGAAACTACAAAACTGCAGAAAAGCTTTGCATCTGCTGATGCTGCTTAAACAGCACTGGTAAAAATAGTGTGCCTATTGACTCTGAGCAAAAATGGAAGGGATTATTTTGGATCCTTTGAGTCATATACCAACATTTTCACATGATCTTTTCTGATATATCACATTCCTCAGAGCTGAGGATGTGAGAGGTCTGCGTCAGAGATGGGAATTGCTCCCCAGGGATCCTCTGCTTTGCTGTAGGACCATGCCAATTTGTAAGTCCATCAGGGACTCAAAGGGACCTGGAAATATTGCTTTTATGGGCATTTTTGACAGTTTTCTCCCAAAGGTAGGGATTCAGAGTGCACAGAAACCCTTGGTCTAACACAGCCTTGCTGTGGGTCACATGATGAAGCCTGGAAGGTGTATTTCAGCTGCTTCATACAGTACAGCTACCGCAGGTTGTCCACTTGAGAAATGTGTTGTTGAGGAAAGACAAAAGTAGCTCTGTGGTAATGCCGTGTCTCAGAAATTACTGGATGACTATTTTCTTGGTTGCTAAAACAAGGCACAAAGACTCCGAAGAAAATATTTATTAAGCCACAGATGGCAAAGCTGAGCCTCTGATTTCCCTAAATCCTTAAGAGGATTGTGGTACAGCTTATAGGAGCATCTTAGTGGCTGGATGCTCAGCTTCTTGTTAAATATGTCATATATATATACACTCACAGTGAGCTGAGCAGAGAAAGTGTTCGCATTCCTGCTTTGCTAATTACACACCTTAAATTAGGGCAACAGATAATTATTTTTTCCTTTCTTTCTTTATGTTTTTGTATGCTAGGCTTCTGTGTACAACATGGCAAATGGCAAACCCATTTTGTACCTCTAATTTTAGTTATGCTGGATGTATTTTCTTATTTTAATTACAAAATTGAGAGGAAACAGTAATAGAAAGGTGAATGATCAGGGCAGTCATACCTTTGTTTTGAGCAAAGCATAGAAAAGCAGAAGATCATATAAGATAAGTACAGAAACATAAAGGAGAAGATGTAATTACTTTTATTGATGTGTCTTTTTTTTCTGAGATACTATTTCTCTTGCACTCCTTTGTTGTTCCCTACATTCTCTGAAATGCCTGCCTTTTGTTCTGCTTTCATTCATCTTTATTTCTTCATATTTAACAGTTGTAGAGAAATGAGGACTGAAAATGTGGTTGGAAAAGATCACAGTAATCTCTGCCTGATCTTGGCACAGACTGCGTTCAAGTCCTGCTCAGTTGTCTCCACCGTGCTCTCTTACATGCTGCTGAGATTCTCCTGGTTTTTGCTGGTGTCAGTAACAGTGGCTTTTCAGCAAAATGGGCTCAGTCCAGACAATTGACAGTACCCCATCATAATTTTATTGAAAGTTCCCTCATTCAGACTGCGATATTTCTAGAAAACCCAGATCAGCTTTTCTAGTGAAGGATGTAGGGGGACAATGGTGAATGGTTTTTTTTTTTTTGCCAGTGCAACGTATTCTCATGTTTGTCAATTTTTAGATAAGGGCAACTTGCACATTTCCTGAATGAAAGAAACCATGGGCCAGTGTGAGAGGGAGCAGCAGAGGTGTACAACAGTCCCATGATCCCACCAAACTGAGCAGAAATTATTATCCTCTTCTGCTGGAAGGATGTTTCTCAGGTTAGTTTTCAGGGCTCATCCTCTTTTTTGCCACACATACATTTAGTACTGTGGGAGAGTTAGAGCTAAGTGCTGCCTGGAAAAGGACTTGAAAATCTGGCCATATAAACCATCGTTCCTTATTTAACTTCTGTAGCATAGGGAAATGGAACTGTGGATATTGCTTGACAAAAGCAATTGGGTTATAGGGAAGTAACACTCAAGTTTACATAAGTTTATCTTCACATTGAATTAAGAAATTCTGAAGTATTGCTAGCAGCCAAATCCAAGGAAGACTGTCCCTTTTTAAGCAATTGTGCACTAGATTTTGACAAATTGCAGTTGATTTTTGAAGTTCACAATTTTCAACAGATTCCCAGATTAATTTTGAGATATCCACTGAAAATTGTAAGCAGCACATTATAGTGGCTGGGCTCTTGTCTCTTCTATATTGTGGAGAGATCAAAGAAACAAACCATGGCAGAGATTTAGCATAGTCTGGTGCTGCTGCTCCAGAATAGACCTGGAGACAGTGCAGTGAGGATGCAGGGTGAATGATCATAAAAAGAAGACCTTGGCTTTCGATGGGGAGGGAACAAAATGGACAAGGTACATATAACTGGAGAATTCAGTAGTGAGAATATCCATTTTTCGTTTGCTTTGATACTAAACCCAACAGTAACAATGGCTGTGAAATGTAATTATAAATAGCTGGAATAAAGTTAGCTGATACAAAAACAAGGCACACTATAAAGTGTGTGGGACCATGATTTCCGCTCCATAATGGACACATATCTACTAAATTAATAACTACATCAGAGGACACATTAGCTCATAGAATGAAAAATGTTTTCTTCTTACTGACATACCAGACTTCCTAGTTCATGCAAAACACAGAAATACAAAGGGGAGGGGTTTGGGTGTTGACTTTAAGAATACATTCAGTTTTCTAACTTCTGAAAGTCCCCTGGAAAGTAAGTCCAACTGCCCTGTTCAGGTTGTCAGCTGAAATATGTTGGCTGTCTCGATAGGAAAGTACTGCATATTTTTGAATGGTGAAAGAATTTTGTGGTTTCTGGTTAGCTCTGAATAAGCCATCAAGGATGGATGAGTTGCTCCTTAATAGCATGATTGATTATGTCATGAGAAAATATACTATGCCAGACAGAGATCATCTGTGATACAAAGGGACCATGTAATAACTGTGCTGAACTGTGCTGTGAACACAGGCTACTTTGGCATCTGAAGGGGAGAGAGCTGATAAAGTTGTCGTGGAATTTAAAGGCTGAGTTGTGCAAGGCTGGGTTCTGACAGCAAACCTGTTCTGTTGGGTAATTTGCCTGTAGAAAACCCTTTGAATATTTATTGAAGGTTGGAGCGGTCTGGAATTGGTAGGAGGATTCCTAGATCAGCTGCTTTTAAGCTTCATTTAAATGATTGTAGGATAGTCTGTGTTCCAGAGCAGCCAGGTAAGACTGGAGAGCACACAGGAAAAGTTCTGTCCCTGGCAAGGGTGTCGTTAGAGATTTGCTCAAGACTTTTCTCCCTAATTAAATGGGTGTCTTCCTTGACTTTGATCTTATGAGTCATTCATCTAGAAACTACTTAGGTTCTGCAAGACACCCCTGAATAAGTCCCTCAATTTATTTATATCTGTAAGATGATTTAATACCAAGTTGATGATTTAATACTAAGTTAATGATTTCGGGACCTATCTGATTCCCAGAAAAGCTAGTCAGAGACTCTCACTGTCCCCATCTAACCAACTGTGTATAATACCTACTTAAATTTAAATATCGTTTACATTTCCACAAAAGAATTTGTATTACTTTCTAATACCTCAGATGCAGAGCTTTTCATAGGTTACTATCCATAAACTGTTAATCCTTACTTTTTAAGTTATCTTTCAGTAGAAATGGAACAGAAAACAAAGCTACAAGTACGGACCTAACCCCTTCACATTTTGAGAGGTTCCAGATTCAGGTACCTTGAACATAAACTTCATTCTGTGGCTTTGGACTCAGTCTAAACAGAAAATAAGCCTATTTTCAGGGCCCAATTTGAACATATGGTAAATTCTTAGGAGATCAGTTGTCCTGATGGGTTTGTGACACTGGAGGAAGGTTGAAATCAGAAAAGGCAATTTCCTTGCTCTCTACTGAAAAGCAGTAAAATTGATTTGTTGCTGGTATTTTAGGGAGATTTGTTTCTAGAGACAGGAGAGAAAAGCTATTTCAGCCAGAAAGTCTTCCTGTTTTCCAAGACAAATCTGTCTGTTATTCTGCTACATTGCCATTGCCTTCAGCTGTTGGGGAATTGGTAGCCAAGAGTACAGAGGCTGCTAAGATATTCTGTCCTTGACTTTGGAAATCCGATGCATGGAAAATTCATTTTTGACTTGGGAACTGCTGGGTTTTACAGCCAGTGGTGGTACATGACTGCTTCGTGAGGGAATCTGGGAAGAAACTTGGGGAACTTTTAGAAGAGTAACGTGTGCTGTGGTAAGCATCTTTGCTCTCTTTGGCTGTTCATGTTACTGAGGCATCAGTTCCATGGTGTGTAGTACTTGCCTCTCAGGATGGGTGCTGAGCTGGGATGATGAAAGCATGGCTTCTTGATGAACACATATGACAGCAAAGATAATAATTAGTGTAAAGGCATGTGGTAGAGCATCTAGCTCACACTGAGGACAGAACGGAGCCATGCCACCCACGAGGGATCTCTGGGATGATAGCTTAATTGAAAAGAGTTGCTCAAGCATGTACCACACCTGGCAGAGTTAGAAACTTCTGCTTCAGGTAATGTTTTAACAAGTTGTCTTATTTTTTCTGTTGTCACCTGAGCCAGAAGATTCTGGTGCGTGCTTATTGCGGCATCAATGTACCTCAGGTTATGCACCAAACCTGTTCTCTTTTTTTCCTCTCCATGTTTTGTTTTTTAAACTGGTTGCATGTGTGTGCTCAGGCCTCTTCTGCACTCCAGATCCTAATTCAAACAGTGAATGGGAGGATGCAGAAGAAAAACACCATGAGTGCACAGATAAGAGGTAGAGAATTCTACTTCATTCCAAAGAACAGGAGTCATATCTGGCCAGTCAAGCTTTTATGCTGGCTCCAATTTTTATAGGAATTATTTGTAGAAAAGAATGAGCATTCAAAATTAGCTCCTAAATCTAAATTATATAGGCTGATTTATAACAAGAATCAAAAGCGTATCCTTATTGACTGTAATTTAAGGTTATATACAAAAAAGTAGCAGTTGTATCAAAAATATGCACCAAAGTAAAAATAGAAAAATGCCCTACTCTGCTTAATGACTCCTTCTGTTTTCAAGACATTCCTGCCTCTTTATTTCCTCCAGAGAAGAAAATTGCAGCATATCGGAAGAATAACTAATTTAAGCTATTTTGGACAAGGAGGATAAAATCAATTCCTGTCAAGTACCTTCAAATTACTCTGAGGTCCTACTCTTAAGTATGGAAAGTTCTGTAGGTTGAATGTTTTGGGTGATCACTCTGTGGTGATCTGAGAGCTCGCAGATAGGCAAAAATTTACTCCACTGTACTGCAGCTGTTGAGTTGTGGGTCTGGTATGGTCTGGGTCTACAAGGGACTTGTGACTGAGAGTTGATCCTTTTGCATCATCTTCAGTTTCTGGGTGACTTCAGGATGGGACACCTGACAGATCACTGCATGGAACATGGTCATGATGGCAATAGAGGGGAGTATTTTATATCATCGTTGGTGGAGAAAAGTGAATAAAAACTGGGAAGCTGTTTGTTCAAAAAAAATTGGGGATCCTATGAGATTCTGTGAGTTGTGAAACTAGGTGGCAGCCAGCCTCCAATATCTGAAACAGATCTTAATACAAGTCCTCTCTGGTTGCTGTTCACAGTCTGTACCACTTCCAGACTTGATCTTACCCTCCCAGGTCAAAAGAAGACACTCTTGTCATCCTGACATCATCAGAATTGAAGCTGTCTCACTCCCCATAGCCTTGTGTGTGCATTTAGTGGAAGGAAGCATACACTTGGAACTTTGTAAAAACCCCATTTAGAGCACAGAAGAGTTTATACACATCAAATACCTACCGGTGACCTGCTAATGTTTGGATATCAGAAGGTGAACATCCTTTTCTTCTTAACATTACTCTAAGAAGAGATCATCAACCATCACAATTAGCATAGCTTGTACCATCCGCATGCTGATGCACAGATTGACAGAGGTCAGGGTGATCTGAGCCACTGGAATGTTGCTATGTTTTCCATAAGGGGGAAGACAAGAGAGTTTAAATATCCTATTGTCCCTTATCTACTGCTAGTCCAAAATGAAATGACAGACTTGTTTATTTATGAAAGCACACAATAGCATTTCATTTCAGTGACCCGGCAGTCTGCTGCCCAGCAAGCTGACTCAAAGGTAGGCTATATTCAGCCTAATCCCCTGAGCCCTAACCACTTTTGGGAAAGTTAAGCACTGCTGAAAGCTTCTGGTGTTGAGTAGAGAGCCTACAGCCATCCAATAAAAACCACTAAGAACAGAGGCTGGGGGGGGGGCGGTGGTGGTGGTGGTTCTGATTGCAGCCCCTTTTGCGTTAAAGCTGCAAAGTCTCCAAGTACAGTCCAATTGGATGTAAACAGCATTCCTCTGTTGGGGTGGCAAACGATACCTTCCTCCCTGCTGGGCCCCAAGATGTAGCCAAAACTTGTTTACTCTGTAATTTAGAGTTCATTGTAATCTAAATAGGGATTTTTGCAATGCAAATAGGGCTGTACAGAATGTAATACATTTTATTTATCGCCGCTGTTAATTATGGCTGTATAACTTATCACTCATCACATAGACTGGATTGCAAAACACAATGTTTCAAACGCACTTTAACTCTCAGATCATGATCAGTAAAGAGAATATATTACACTTTTAGTACACTCTTTCCCCCATTTTACAATAGCCTGCATAAACCCCATTTTGTAGAAATGGATTACAAGATATTAAAAAAAAAAAAAAAATCTTTATTCATGTTCAAAAGTTGTTTCTGATTACAGAAAGTGGGCAGATGTCTCCTGGGTCTTTAATTTGATTTGCTGAAACTCCCTATTATACTGGCTGGTTACACATATATGGGGAAGCCTGCTATTAACCCCAAAATTCAAACCGTTAGAAGATAATCTCCTATAATGATCTAATGCTAACATAAATAACTGCAGTTCAGCCTAGCTAGAGCTGTCTCTTGATCTTAGTGCTTTTTAAGGCTGCCGAAACTTTGTCCTTTGCAGGACAAAGGTTCAGGAGCAGCAATGTTCAATTGGAGGAAGAAGTCTTCTATCTCTTTGGCCAGTAGGAGGTGATCTAGGTTTGCTGCTTGTACCATTTACAGCCTGTTGTAAACTAATAATTGGGCTCAATAAAAAATGAAATTAAAATGCTCCCCAGGGAAGTGGGATGAAGTGGTTAATGCTTGTTACATACCCTCATGCTGGACCTTGATCTTCTGACAACACCCACCATTCTCCAGGTGACACTGCAGGTAAATGATTCTCTCCAGTGAGGAAAACAAGTGGTAAAGTGATAAATGCTTCAATCACTGTCAATGAAATACCATGCCTCTTATGCAGCTCAGAGATTAGAAATCTTTTATTAGCTGATTACAGTTCTCAGAAAATGTATTTAGACTGTGTCTAAGAGGCCTGGTGCTATGAGCACTGCTGAACTCCCCAGCTACTCCTATACCTCACTGCATCTGGGAGGGCAGTGCAGCTGAGGACAAGATAACCCAGAGAGACCTGGGACCTCCATCCAAGGAGGCTTTCAGGACTTGAACAGACAAAACCAGGTCTGATCTACAGTTTGCAGTAGCCCTGCACTGGGAGGAAGGTGGAACTGGATGGCAGCTATAGATTTCATCCCATTTGTCCATCTTCTTTCAACCCCCCAACTTCAATAATCCTGTGATAAGTGCTGATGTGTCTTACGCAGCACTCATCACCTCATATCTGAGACTATGTTCTGTACTGCAAGGACTGCAAAAGCAGTGGTAATGTGCCAGGAGATCCTGGTGCCGGAGGCATCCATCTAAGTTCCCATCCAGCACATGCACCTGGGTTACTTCCCACAATAAAAAGAGCAAGAGGATTAAGTTGTGATATGTTTCTGGATTTTGGCCTAAAATGAAATTGAGGACATGGCTGAAGAATAGGAGTAGACTGAGGAAATACCTCTTCTAAAGTTCAGACACAGCCCACATGCCTAAAGACAATGCTGATTCTAGCTGAAATGTTGTCATAGTAAGTTGTTTTTCAGAAATAACATTAGTATTGAGAATAGTCACTGTAAGAGAGGGTAATGCTAGAGGGAGACACTCAGAAATCCATGCAGGTATTTGGCAAACTGGAGTATCTGACAGAGTTGGACTTAGCAAAGCTGTTCTAGCGTTTCCCTTGCCAGTATCTACTCTTCTAAATAAGAATTTCATTTTTGTTGATGAGAATTGCAATCAGCAAAATGTTTTGTAGAAAGAGAAGTCCTGCGAATTGTGCACTTCTACAGTGTTTTCTGATACCAGAAGCTCAGACCGGATGTGACATTTTGTTCTGCTTTGTCTTGTATTTAATTTGAGCAATATGATAACACTGAAATAATGAGTAAGTGGTAGCAAGTAGTCTGCGTTTGAATATATTGTTTTAGGTTTCACCAGCAGCAGAAGCTACATTTACATAGATAGATGGTAGTGTAAAAGCCATTGTTACTGATTATTCCATAACGTAATTAGTTTTACACTGTCTGTATGTAAGAGGCAGTGCTTATTGGGTTGAGAGTACTAGCAGCAGCCTGTTTTGTTTCTTTTTCTTAAATAATCAAAAATCCTCAACAACTCCAAAAATAACAGTTGCTGTGGAATAGCTAAAGATGTGTAAAATGTAAAGATGGTAGCAGTAAACCTGTCATTTTTGAAAATGCCATTTGGGAGTTTATTTGCTGAATGATTAGAGAGACTGTCAAAACATAAAAGATTTGGAAGTAAACTGTCCAATGTTGAAAGCTACGCAGCTTGTCATAAGAGCAGTTACACTGCAGCTAAATCCTTGGTGATGTAAATAGCTGTCAGCTCTCAATTAAATCGGGATTGCTCCATATCAGTATTTTACCCTACCTTTAGTCAGCCTCTTGTTTTCAATGCCAGAGCAGCTACCATCGTACAGAGTGCGCCACATAACATGTTGCTGGTACCAGTTGCTTTGAACATACAGAGTAGTGAATATTAAAAGGAAAGAAAATGCTTAATAGTTCTTCCTCTAGCTTAGATGTGTTGCTGTACAAGGGTCACAAAAACTGAAGTGCAAGCAAGGAACAGCCTTGCTCGCCACAGCCAATGGCCAGGGGAGGTGTGTCTGGCACTGATGGCAATGGGGCCTCTGTCAGTTGTGGTAGCATCTAGTAGCACTTTCATGATCTTGGTTGAAAAGAGGCAGATTGCCTTGCCTGCTGCTCTGTCCCATACTTTTTCCCCATGAAGCAGTGATGAACACAAATATTTGCAGCCACGTACATGTGCACAGGGCAGTCTGGATTAAAATGTGAACTGAACAAGCTTTACGGTATTTTCTCCAAGAATCCAATTAAAACAATGTGCTTTCCATCACAAAGATGCTATCAATCCAAAAATCATACTTTATATTCCCAGGACAGATCATTAATAGTATTTCAATCAAAACTTGATTATAATAATCCTAACCTGTTTAGTACAAGTCCTGCAGAGCCTTTTATTTTTCTAACTGGATCAAAATAATAATGATGCCACCATCAAAAATGTTAAAAAAAAGGATACACTTGATACTTGGATAGTTTAAACTCATTTCAACAGAGACTGTGGAATAGGGCAAATGTTTTCTATAAAGCTGCTCTTTCTGAACACCAACATTTATGAAAGTCACATCCACTAAATCTGTGGGTCTTTCTCATGAATGTTTTATCTAATTCCAGCTTTGCTAGCATGTCAGAGGGTTGTGCTTTTGGTAGGTTTCCAGTTGTCTGGTAGAAATCCAGTTGCTTATTCATGGATGAAATCTGAACAAGATGGAAGATAGTGCAATGAATGGAATTACCTTTTGGCTTTGATGAGCTGGCCTGGAACTGGAGGGAGAAGCAAAATTCTATTATATATAATTTTCCCTCTCCAGTTTTATTTATTTCCTTTCCCTCCACTCCATCCTTGCACTTTTCTCTGGGCATTTGGCAAATCCACAAATGCCGTTAATGTTGCTCCTTGGCTGAACATTAAACGCATATTTCTGAACACGACTGCTGACTTCTCCCTATCGTGCACCTCACTGACATGCCTGGATCCTTCTGGCTCAGCGCCTGGGTTTGTACATGTTCTTGGAATATCCCAAGGGAAATCCCATCAAACTTCTCCTGTTCACATGACCTAATGATTGTTTGAAACTGCCTGGTTTTGCATCTTCTTTCTTTTAAGATCTGAGTTTTGAAGTTCATGTGTTATATTGGACTTTGGAGAACTTTACTTTGACCCAGGTAACTTCTTGCCTGGGCACGAAAAAACTTTACTGGAAACCATGTGATGTCCATGTAAACACTGAGATATGGTTGGTCACTGCACATTTGCCTTCAAGACAGTATACAAACAATGAAAATACAGCAACCTTTAGCCCACAGTCATTAGGTATGCGTGGTACCTCTGTTACAGATGTAATGCCTCGTGCAGAGTTCTAGGCTCTTGTGAGACCTCACTTGGAGCATTGTGTGCAGTTCTGGTGTCCTCAACATAAAAAGGACATGGAACTGTTGGAACAAGTCCAGAGGAGTCCACGAGGATGATCAGGGGACTGGAGCACCTCCCGTATGAAGAGAGGCTGAGAAAGTTGGGGCTGTTCAGCCTGGAGAAGAGAAGGCTGCGTGGAGACCTCATAGCAGCCTTCCAGTATCTGAAGGGGGCCTACAAGGATGCTGGGGAGGGACTCTTCTTTAGGGACTGCAGTGACAGGACAAGGGGTAACGGGTTCAAACTGAAACAGGGGAAGTTTAGATTGGATCTAAGGAAGAAATTCTTTACTGAGAGGGTGGTGAGGCACTGGAATGGGTTGCCCAGGGAAGTTGTGAATGCTCCATCCTTGGCGGTGTTCAAGGCCAGGTTGGATGAGGCCTTGGGTGACATGGTTTAGTGTGAGGTGTCCCTGCCCATGGCAGGGGGGTTGGAACTGGATGATCTTAAGGTCCTTTCCAGCCCTAACTATTCTATGATTCTATGATTCTATATGTAAAGACTGAGGGATTTTTTTTCCTACAGAATTAAACCCCAAAATGTTAGTGTTGTAGCTAAAGACAAGGTTATTTTTAGTAATTTAAAAAGTGTTGTAATGTTAACAAGTACAAAAAAGCCCACAGGCAAAGCAGTCAATATAGGGTATTTTTATCTACCATTGTAGGCTACACCACTTCTGTATTAACCATCTTAAGCAAAAAATATGCCAGACCATTTGGGCCTTAGCATAATGATGTTGTGATTTATTGCACTCAGTTTCCATCCTGCAGCAATTACGAGAAGAGCTGATAATGGTCTGCAGTTTGTTTTCCAGATCGGGGAGTAGCTGCCAGCAGGAGCTGCTCACACAGACAGTAGTTGTTTACCTGCACTGCAGAGCCAGACCAGGGAGGACAGGTCAGTGACAATCCTCTGGGAATACACAATGAAGTGCCAGCCTCTTGAACTGATAAGAGCTGGTTATACAGGATGGTGCATTGGGACCCAACAGGGTAAAAACTGGCTTGGTATTAAATTTCTATGCAAAAATATGAGACCAGACTAAAATAATGGACAATGTATTAGACTTTCTCCCCTCCAGTTCACTCATGTTGATTTAAGAAAGTCCTCTATTCCAAGAATCAAGTGACACACCCGTTTTTAAAAGCTTAGAGCTCTAGCTGTTGGTGGCATTTCCTTATAATGGAATTTACTGTAACCACTTGTTATAGTTATATGGAAGCTTTATAATCCATGGGGCTAGAGATGTTTCCTGTTTTCAACTGGTTTCTTGGTGACCTTGGAGTCAATGTTTTGAAGCTCAACATACATTTTTGAGAACCTGATCCTGCCCAGCTGTGACAACTCTTTATCAGCTGCCAAGAGAGATCCTGTGAATCTCACTGCAAAAGACAGATATTCCTCTTCAGATATAAGATGATTTCATACTTACTGTAAACTTTGGGGTTTCCCTAACCATCAACGTTAGTTTAGCTCTCTTTTGCAGGAAAGTGATTGCAGGCTAGAAAAAAGTAATTTGGCATAAGGTGTCGTAGCCTAGATCTTAAGAGGCAGAGTAGTTAATTTCAGCAGCTAATCAGCTGAAGACATCAGATAATACACAAATATTTAGCAGATTGATAAAAAACTTTGTCTTCTCTAAGAAAGGAAAAAGTTGCTCAATATTTTGTCATTGGAGAATGAAACTGATTTTTAAAAAAATCTTTATTTGACTTAGCCTGTATTCTGCCGCTTCTTCTAGTTCTCCTTGTCTGTTTACACTCTTTGCTGTACCTGTGTTCAGTACTTGGTATCTTGGATAAACAACCATATAAATAACTCTGTGCTACTTGAGCATAATGATACTGATTATGCTCTTCTACCTTCATTAAACTGGGTGTCTGGAGTTTTAGAATAGTAAAATGGACTTTTACTGTGCTTTATTTAAAGGAGAACAGTTAAATGATTTGCCTCCCTCAAAATATACCCTTTTTTTTCCTGTAAGATGACCGGAAAGAGAGGAAAGATTCCTATTGGCAGTCTCATTGGTGAAAGCTGGAACATAAGGATCTGGATCACATCCAGTAACAGAACTAAAACCAGTACTATGTCAAGACAGTGTAACAACCAGGGGATTGTAGATGCCAAGCACAAGTAAGGACTCTGCATTATTACTTCTTTTTGTCTCTGGTTTCTTTCACACTTACACTTCTGGTTGTGAGTACTCTCTCCTGCAATCTCCAGAGGCAGTGGAATTCTCGCTAAGTTTTCAGCAAGAACAGGGGTATCAGTGACTGCAGCAGGCACTTTAACACACATTCACTTTGGCAAGAAGGCATAAATATCTCCCCACCATCATTTTCCCCATTAGCAGCAACTGTTTGGTTTTTTTTTTTTTTTTTTTTTTTTTTTCCAGCTGTTTTGCTCCTAAACACTTCAGAAAGGTTGTAGGTTGTACTGAAGTCACTTTTCAATAAGCAGCTGAAATAATCAGGTACCAATTATAGCTAAGAACAAGGTCCAAAGTGTGATTCATTATAGTTCTTTGGTTCATCTAGAGTAAATAGGAGCTTATCTGTGAGGCTGCCTAGGTTTTTTACTTCAGTGATACCTGGAAACTAGCTCAAGATCTTAGAGGAAACTTTGAACCCTATACTAGTTTAAACAGGTTTGTGGCCTTTGGCTTTTTAATCTTTCCCTTGGTTCACTGTTAGATTTGAGTGATTGCCAAATAGTGTGAAAGCCTGGAAATTGGATATTAATCTTGAAACTCTTCTTTAGAGTCTTTTCCCAAGGAGGATGTTGCACATTAAACATTGTCCATCCAGCTGGGCACAGGAGAATGTTTTCCACCTTTTTTACAACTCTTATTCTCAATGAGAACAGAGAAGCCTTGGTACTTTGCAAGAGTAGACACTGCAGCCACAAAGCAATAGGAAGATGTCTTTGTTTAAATATATGACTTATTTTCATTAAAAATATGGTTTTGCACTCATGTTAAACCTTTCTGGTAAAGGTATCAAAAAGTTTCGCAACTTTAAATTCACAATGAAAGCACATACTTGTATCTTATTATTGTGGCTTCAGAGAATGCTTGAGGTAGGAGAGATGATGATATTTAAATGTCCCAACCGGCCTAGGAGAAAATATTACCCATTTGTCTACTCTATTATTTTTCTCACTATTACATTTCTACCACTCTTTTGAGGAAACAGAGATTTTAATAATGATTTCATATGGTAGAGAAATGTAATGTGGAAGAAAGTTTAATTCTGAGTAGATATATATGAGTATCTATATTCTGTATTTTCTGTGGAACAATATGTTGGACTGAAGAGTACTTTATCAAAAACATAACTCTTCATAGTGGTAGTTCAGCTTGTTAAGTCACATAATGCTTTTGAAAACTACTTTGCATGCCTATCATTCAGTCTTTTGCCCATGTAATTCCTGTTGGTTTTAGAATTCCAGCCAATGCTCAGTTGATAGAAAACACAGACAAATAGAACAAATAAGTAATAGAACTGGTTCTTCCCACACATGTATGCATATGTATGCCTAAGATTTAGATTAGCATTAAAGATTTGGATAAAATACTTAAGACTAATGCTGATAGCACTTTTTGTCTTTGGGTAGTATAACCTACTATTTAACTATATTTCCTTTTTGCCTGTTTATGTAAATGCAAAAAAGCTGCTTCCATCATCCAGGTAGATGCAGTATCAGGGGTTTTCGAGGACTCCAGAGGCCTTTGACTTACTCTTATTTTAAGAACAATAGCAAACTTTTCTTTCTGAAGCGTTTTAAGATCTGAAGAGATCTGATTCCAATATATTGAGTTTGGGCCCAAGTCAGACACTGGTGATTGCTATGAGGTGACCATGCAGGAAAACCTGATGTAACTCCTGACTTGGGTGAGCACACCAAAATGAAAGCTATGTGCATCTTAAAGGTGGTGTTTTCATCCAGTGCAAATCAGAGTAGGTCAGTACAGTTAAGGTTTCCCACTTACTTTCTTGAGTCTGTGCTTATTTACCTGCTTTTGGGTCTGACCCTGTGTTCCTGACTGGCTTGCAAAGAGCAAACTCTATTTGCAAGTCTAATAATGTGGCTGAAACTGGTAATTACTATACATACTTCTGGAAGATCTATAATATAATTAGCAACTTCTCTGAGTTGCAAGATGACAATAAGAGAAGATTTATGTGCTTCCTTTTAACTTAAGCATGGTTTACTTTGATAAGTACAGTTCTGAGATAAGAATAAATGTATATTGCATTGGCCAATCTTCCCTGTGACACAGAGATATGTATTACCTCTTTGCTCCAATTATCCAAAATGATGTTGCTTTCCCTTTTTCTCTGCTTTGATTGCCTTTTTAAGTGTTCGATACCACCCTTGCCAAAGGGGTACAATTATCCCTACAGGTTAAATCTCTTGATTTTGGGTGGAGAAGTTGTGTAAACGTGTTGCCAGTGTGGCGGCTTGGTGAATCAAACTAACTGCCCTTACATAACTTCTTCATTAAGAGTCTCACCTGATAGTCTGAGGAATCGCAGAACCATAGAATCGTAGAATTAACTGGGTTGGAAAAGACCTTTAAGATCATCAAGTCCAACCATTCCCTCAGGACTGCCAAGGCCACCACTAAACAATATCGCTGGGGGCCTCATCTACACTGCTTTTGAACTCTTCCAGGGCCAGTGATTCTACCACTGCCTGAGCAGCCTGTTCCAATACCTGAGCACCCTCTCTGTGAAGAAATTTTTCCCAATGTCCAGTCTAAACCTCCCCTGCTGCAGCTTGAGACCGTTGCCTCTTGTCCTATTGCATGTAACTTTGGAGAAGATGCTGACCCCCACCTCACTATATCCTCCTTTCAGGTAGCTGTAGAGAGCAATAAGGTCCCTCCTGAGCCTTCTTTTCTAACTCTTCAGGCTAAACCCCCTCAGGTCCCTCACCCATTCCCCATCACACTTGTGCTCCAGGCCCCTCACCAGCTCTGTTGTCCTTCTCTGGACCTGCTCTAGTGCCTCAATGTCTTTCTTGCAGTGAGGGGCCCAGAACTGAACACAGGATCAGAGGTGCAGCCTCACCAGTGTCCAGTACAGTGGGGACATTCACTGCCCTGGCCCTGATGCCACATCAGTGCTGATACAGGCCAGGATGCTGGTGGCACAAGCTGCTTATGTTCAGCTCCATTAGCCAGCACCCATAGATCCTTTCCCACTGAGCAGCTTTCCAGACACTCTTCCACAAGCCTGGAGCATTGCATGGGGTTGTTGTGTCCCAAATACAGCATCAAATGCATTTGCCTTATTGAATCTCATACCACTGGCCACAGCCCATCAATCAAGCCTGTAAAGGAAGCCTTGGTTGTTTGGGTAAGAAAATGGCTAAAGCCATTGAGTAGGAGAGCTCTTATTATCCGTGTGTGCCTGGTCTCTCACCATTGCTGTGCTGCCAAGGCTTGTTGCTGGCCTGCCTCTTTCTGTCTCTGATGTTCTAGCACGGAGATGGTGTCCAACATATGTAAGTGCTACAGCCTTTGGGCAGTCATTTACCATTTCTCTAGACTTCATTAAGCAGAAACTAGCCTAAAGTACTAGTGAATGGACTACGATCAGGGCCTTCCCAGACCTTGAAACTCAAGACAGGAGCATAGCTGACAAGTCCAGCTTTCTTATGATCTCTCAAAAGCCCAGTGGATTCTCATTTAAAGGCCAACTCCACCACAGGTGAGTCCACTTTCTGACACAACTTTAACAAAGGCCTTAACAAAGAGAAAGCCCTTGCCAAAATGTCTTTCTTTTCAGGCATCGTTTCCCCAGCCGGACTAATGATTTAAGTTCTTCTGCTGAGGTTTAGGATTGTAGCACTCATTACGGAGGTGTAAACTCTATATTAAGGGTCTTTCTTGCTTTCTCCACATGCCTAATATGGTGAGGATGAATTTATACTGTTATCTTTCAAGTCCTCACTGCTCAGAAGGGATTAAGATTTACATCTTCTACTGCATCCGTCAAAGAAGGTGGAGTGATCAAAACATCCATGCAGTTAAAAATATCAGTGAAGCTAGTAAAACCCCATTCTCTTGAAACATCCTTGTTACTGAGCTCACTGCATGAAGAATACTTCTGTAACCTGCCAGCCTTTGGGACAGTTGTACTGATGTGCAGTTCACTGATTAGAAACAATACTAGATGCACTTATGATAAACTCTTTGTTGGACCTCTAATCTCTGCATGGCTACACTTGTTCAAAATGCGAAGGCAGACTACGTGCTGTGCTGCACTATACATCTCGGTTAGGTAATAACTAAAACACCAAAGAAAAGATCATGACAATAATAATAATAATGATGGTGATGATGATGATAAAAATAAAATGATGTAATTGGAAAATCTTTTGTGTTACTTCTGCTTAGTCTGAGCAATTTAGAGAAAAACTCCTAGTTCCCAAATGGTGGATTGGGAAAGAAACTCCCAGACAGCGAAACTAGAGGCAGAGTTATAATTTATTTCATAATGAAGTTGCTTTGGGGGGGGGGGGGGAGAGAGAAGAGGAGATACTTCAGATTTGAAGCATTAAAGATGCCTGAAGCACAGAATGAATGAAATGGTGATAATGGGGAATCTGGGTTTGACTCTTCAGAGGTATAATGGCACTAAACGCTTGCTGTTTCAGCTGTTTATTAAAGCATCCAGGTTTTTTCATGAATGTTTCCCAAATGCCACAATTTTAATCCTTATTCAGAAAGAATTTAACTGTTTTTCAGATAGGGATTAGACCTAATGAAAGCTTTTCTGCTGATTTTATTAGGATTTGGAAAAAAACCCAAAAGATAATAAGCTCTAACCGGTACCTTGTCTGGTTCTCTCTTTTAGTAGTAACACTGCTCTCCCTAAACACTGCAGGATGATCTGGGACTTCATCCAACTCATGCTGAAGTCTTTCCACTCAAATAGAATCCTCAGTGAAAAAAAATTAGAGGTGATTACTGAGTAAATACAGCACATTGTCTATTATGGGCTTTTCAGTGACTCTTGTGTTTGTTCCAAAGCCTGGTACAGGATACTCAGCAGAACGGTGCAGTATTACAGGCCTTGGTTTGAATTTTGCAGATTTTGTTTTTATTTTAATATTAAGCAACAGGAAATTTATGAAAATGCAGGCCATGTCAACATAGTTCTATTTCTCAACTTGTCATCTTGTCTCAGTTCTAGCTGGAAGAGCCTGAAGAAGGCCCTATGGCCAACTTGTCAGCTCTAATCTCCCCTTGCACTCTTAGCGGATATTTTATTAACACTTTTAAAGACTGTTTTTTATTTATTTTGCAGTCTACATGCTGAGGCAGCAGCCAGTTTGTTTCTCTTCATCTTTCTCTCTTCTTGTTCTCTGCTGCTTGAGAGAGAGGTTGGCTCTTCTGCCGTCAGAGTCCACAAATCACAGCAAAAGGGATCGTTGCAGTTTTCATAAATGTGGTGTTACTTGAAAATTATAGACTGCAACTGCTTATTGCAGTCCTGTGCGATGGCTTTAAATTGGGCCCTGTATCTTTCTGGTGACAGTTGTTCCCGCAACAGGCCTTTTAGGAAATTGGAAGGGAAATTAAACAACAGCAAGGAGTAGCTTTCCTTTTATCTTTGACATGCCTTCCTCAAACCCTTATCTATCATAATCAGGCAGAGATGTTACTGAAATGGTGGTGGATTTAGATGTTGTCTGTTTCTGACGCTGTAGACTGCTGATCCTGCATGGTCTTTAATGCAGATCTGTTGACAGGGTCTAGATACACATGAAATTTTATGAATGATGGGGCAGGATGACACAGCACCAGTGGAATGTGTTGTTTCTCCATATTCACAGTTCATTCATTTATAAATGAGCTTTCTCAAGCCCATTTTAAGAAGAGATTGAGCTGAACATGCTGTGGCCATAGGTAAGGAACGGTTTGCAGAGAAGATTGAGTGGTCAGTAAAGGAAGGCCACAAGGTGACTTCATTTGTCTTGTGCAGGAGTTAAAAGTAAATGAACTGAGCACTCTGTTGTCCCCTTGGTTAGATATCTGGACCACGGATCCAGGCATACAGAAGTAAAGAAGTCTACCTGCTTGATTGCCCATTCTTTACAGGATAGACATGGAGGCAAGGGAAATCAAGATTACCTGCTCATTTTATTCACTGGCCTTATTGCCTGAGCCAGTGCATAGGATGGTAGGTACTGCATGGAAAACTAATAATCCCACTTTCCCATCCTGCATGAGGAAGGGAACTTCAAATGCAAGGTGTGTTTCTGAGGCTCTATGCCTTCTTGAGGAGATGCGTCTTACTCACCACCCTATGTGCTGGGATGTGCCCAGTCCTAATCCAGCCCTGCAGTCCTGGCCTTCCTTCAAGTTTGGTTTGATGGGAAGGGCTCCTCACCTAACCTCACCTTTCTCTGCACCACAGAAATTCCCTGAAATGAACTCTGTGTTGACACTCATGCAGGAGAAAAGTCTCTGTCTGGAAAGGCCTTTTTATATCTGTTCTACAGAAGAAGAACACATGTTAATTCTGGCTATGGCAGATCCTCTAGACCCACACCTCTGACACACCCAATATAAAGAGAGTTTAAACAAGCACTTACCCCTAAGGGTGGGAGGGATGCTCAGTTTTATCACCTTACCACACCCTAGATGCAGTCCTGGTTTCCTCCAGGCCCTGTTAGAGCAACCAGGCTCTTTCCCTGTGTGCAGTAAGTGGCCTTCATGCTGTAGTTTGTGTCACTCTGCTGTCTCCCACTCCATAATACTCCCTACTGCAGGAAAACAGTCATGTACAACTTTTACAGGCTGGAGAGGATCAGTGCTATGAACATATCTAATGATGGATATAACGCTCTTGTGCATCTCAATGCAAACCAGCAACCTGACCTTGAAACACCTGTGCCCGTACGGCGTTCCTGGTGTTAGCGCCAGTGGAACTGTGCCGTACCTAAACCGCAGCATGACAAACCCTCAGACACACCTGGTGGGAACTGGCACACGTCTGTGGCTGTACTCACTGCTCTGTCAGGGCAAAGCCTTTCTTACTCGCTGTGCCATGTTTAAAGGGGCACGAGCAAATTAAAAGGCACAGTTAAAAATGCTGGTTTCCTTATCTTTGCTTATTAGTTTTGCTTTTGGTTGTTCTGAATGATAGATCTCAAGAAACCCGAATTTGCTTTTGATCTTTAATACCATATGTTTACTTTTCAGTAAGCCCCAAAAAGGAAAAACCTGTAACTCAATTTCACTTTTCTCTGTCCTTTTATTTGTTTTCATGTACGAGCACAGTGCTGCAATGTTCAGACTGTAGGTGATGCCAAGGAAAATTGAAGTCCAAACCAAGAAGCTGTTTTCACGGGAATTTAGAAAAAACAAACGCAGAAAGCTTTCTGTTGCTCTTTTCATTTTTAATAAATCTAAATTTCAGGTCAACTTAACCTGACAGCATTTATCTAAATCAGAATGCAACAGTTATGGGAATGAGAGCTGAACCTTAAATCAGAGGAGGAGGAGGAGCCTGATTACTGTTTGGCTAGGAAAAAGGAAGGCATCTAAAGCAAGAGGATTTGAAGGCCTTACCCTGTTCCTACTGAAGTGGGTATAAATTTTATCTCAGCGCCTTTGAAGCAAGTAGAGTCAGACTCTAAATTAGTGATTCTGCATTACTTTGTAACTCTTACTGAAATCTAGTGCTTCTAGCTAACTTCAGTTTTTAGCTGGAGAGCTAATCGGAGGGGTTATTTGGAGTTGCCTTAAACCTATATGCTGCTAAATGATTTACTGGTTATTTAGATACCTATAATCCTGGAATTAGACCTACTGGGATATAAATCCCTGAAGCTCACACGCAGTTAAATAAGGACTAAAAGGAAAAAGAAAAACCCATCTAATCCTTTCTGTGCTAAGGTATATAATAGCACAAAATTGAAAAAATCCATCTTCCACACCGAATAAAGAGTGATTACAAACGAAGGCAAGAACATTATCCAAAAATATTAGGAGCTGGAGAAGTACTATGATCAAATACAGCAACAAACAATTTCTGAAGGAAAGGGAAACTACATAAATATTCGTGTATGTGTTTTAAAGGGTCTGCACTGACTCTAAGTAGGGCTCCTTTTGTATGCACTTATATCAAAACTTAGTGAACCTAATTCCATACCTCTACTGCAAAGTTTTCCTTTTTCTGTGTCAGGAGAGCATATACAAAGTTCTCATAAGAAAAGTGAAACCATGGGCCAGATTTGCCAAGGCTGCAAAACTTCTGCTTTATTGTGAGCAAAATATGGACTCAATTGCCTGAGATGGAAGTTTAGCAGTCTGCCTCCGAAACAGGTGAAATCTGCTTCAGGACTTTAGTGGCCTAAGAACCAAGCCCTGCTAGAATCCTTATTACTCTGTGTTTTCTGCTACAGATGGGTTGATAATACAGTTCTCACATATAGCCAAACTCGTGAGCAAGATCCGCAGTTCTGATTGTATTGTGCAGGAGATGAACTGACCACATATGATTGAGGGTTAAATACAACCCTGTGTGAGCCAGAAAACCTGATTTTGAAGGACCTCGGTGTGGTTCGCTGCTGATACAAAATGCTGCACAGTGCTGAAGAAATGAGGAAAGAAAGTTTAAGCTTGTAGAATGGTCTTTTGCACAGCTGTTGCTGAAAGGGGGCAAATGATGTTTATTTGATAGAGTGTGTGAGGCAGCATGCATGGCAGTATCTCTTGGAACAAGAGTTATTGTATTCACTGCAGTTATCCTGTAGGAAAGGAAGTAATATACTTCCATCCTAATTCTTGAAGTGTTCCTGTAAGAGCCAACTAATGAACTGACTGTGGCACTTCAGTACCTCGTCTGGTCATTCTGAAATTGATTTCACAAATATTTCATGTGTGTCAGGTGGGCCAATGGGGGAGAGAAGGAATCTAAGAATAATTGATTCTACCCATGCTCTTGCTGTATAATCTTATCACCTTAATATTGCAGGAGCCCGGCTGCATCCTGCAGTCTTGATGCTACGTAATAGGAAGCAATTCCCTCAATGAGGCGACTTGCATGTGAATAGTGACAAATACTGCAGGACCTGGCCCTGCACTGCTACTGTATATATGTAATTTCGTACAAATAGTCACATTCATGTGCTGCTGGTGGATGTGTTACTTTGATCATTTAACAAAATGAGCAGAGGCAGGTAATTAATTGTGGCTAGTAAGTGTTTGCCCAATATTCACAAGTAGAAGTGGATCATGGTTATTCTGCCTCTGGGGCTAATTTTGCATAATTTCCTTTGTTTGAGAGCATAATGTGCATTCTAGATGCCAGGGAAGAGTCATATAATCTCTTTATGGTGGAACCTGTGTGTTTACTAATACCCATGTACAGTTTATGTGAATATATTTGCAGCCAGTTTCTGCCCACTAACCTGGGTTGTGTACGCGTGCTGGAGGAGCAGTGGGCACCTGCCCATTTCAGGAGTCAGTGAGAAGCCTTGGCCAAATGTGGTATGCTAAAATCATGCGCTTCCCAAATGGCTCCAAATCTCAAGGCAATTTCATGTGTTTTGCCTTTCAACAGATGATTTATGTTACTGAGTTGTGAAGTCAGTGTTTCCCGTGATAAATTTTTTTCTAGAATAGACATTATTTAAATGGAGAAGGCTTCTTGGTTCGTAGACCGGAGGTTCTCATGTACCACGCTGCAAGGTACGTGTCCTCCTACACTGGCGCCTTAGTGTTATTCATTACAGACTGGCTATTTGGTGAGGCTGGAGGATATGTAGCAAAGCCACCACTGACTCCAGCCCTTCTGAAACTTGCTGATAGGTCAAAAAAGCTTCCTTTGAGGTTTTTTCCTTGGAGATTGACATTTTAAGTGCTGTTCCAACAAACACCACCAAGAGAAAAAGCAGATAAATGTTAAGCTTCCCTTGGATTCCACAAGAGGTCCCAGCTGGTCTTTCTCTTCCAGCAGCAACTCTGGGGCAGAAGGCAGTGCTTTTTATTTGCTCTCACAATATGCAAAATGAAATCTTAATAAGGCTTGACATAGCCATTCTTCTCCATGTGTAGTTCAGGGGGTTTTCCCTAAAAATTGCACTGGATGCAGGGTGGTCTAAGATTTTCTAAGCACTTTGGCTGAAATTGTATGAAAAGGTTTAGTCACAGGGCTTTTCATGTGGATGAATCTCAACCATAGTTTTCATTTCACCTATATTACTGATTTTTAAGGCCAGCAAGAACCATTAGAATCATCTTGACTGACTTCCATAAGCCAGAGGATTTTACTTAGTGATTTCTTCATTGAGCTTATGGTAGAGCTGGAGCACTTAGTTTAGAGATACATTCAACCTTAATTTAAAAACTCAAGTGACAGGGAGTTTGCTCTGGATAGTTTACCAGTCATCCTGGCTTGTTCTTGTGGATCAATTATCTGACTTACACAATTTAGGTTGTACAAGAAAAGGAAGCAAAATATAGTGGTGTCGCTCTTCACAACCCCCTTATTACCTCAGGTGAGACTAAGAATTGCATATATTGAGATTTATTTTTTACAAATCAGTTCATAAGCATTTTCAAGATTTCAAACAAATAGCGCATTAAAACAAGATACCCTGAGAAGTGGAGCTTTTCCTCTAAAATATTTGTAGTGAAGTTCCTATATGTTATAAAACCCATCATTTTTCTGTCAGTTAAAGATTTTATTTATAAACTTAAAGGCTTGATTCTGGGAAATAGTGAAGTTGAAAAAAATTTATACTGTTTAGCAAGCCAACATAGAACTAAAAGTTGACAATTTGCTTTCAAAGGAAGATAAAAGTGTATTGTGTGTGCTGAGAAAGTGTCTTGATTTATGCTGGTTTTGCTGCAATCAGCCTCTGCCTAGTTAGACCTGTAGCTTTGTCACCCAGTCAAACCCTTGTGAGCTTGTCCTTCTGAAGGTTTGTTGAGTCCATCGCACTCATCTCTGTTGATAAATCGCGTCTCAATATTCAGGTTTCATGCCTTGCCTTGCGCTTTTTTGCTCACTATGGGAACACATTACACAAGCTCTTAGAACAATGGTCTCAGCCTTTGCTGACCCCTTAGCAAAGTGTTTTGGCAAGTAGCAAGCTGCAGGCAATGTCATTTTTTGCATTCCTTGTTACCTTGGACCATTGTGGAAGCATTTCCTTTGGTCACAGGGTGTGCTGAAGGGCTCTTTGGGTGGTGTGCTGGTCCTAGGCCATGATAGCAAGTCTGTTCTCTCACTACTAGTCATCATTAAACTGTACAAACAGGGGCAGGGTACCAGAAAGTTATGTAACATTCAGCAAGTCCAGGTTAAGGTCCTGTGATAATGAATTAAAGGTTGTTTGTAGAAACAAACTTTTTTACTCTGTAAATATCTTATCAAAGTTCAGAAGGGAAGTGTATGCAAACAAGTGTGGGGAAGAAACCTTATCAGCTGGAGCACAAATTAATACTTGACCATTTATTTAAGACTTTCCTTGTGGGTGAGAAGAATAATTGCAGTAATAGTAATTGATTAGCCATTAATATCTGTAACAGCTGTTAAGGTATGGTGAACTTGTAAGTAGGATAACTGATATAAGACTGCCAAGTGCTGTTTGACTTCCCCAAACATTAAGAAACCACCAGGAGGTGGTCAGGAGCACAAGAGTGTTCTGCAGGTGCTGCTACTGCATCTGTACAACACGCAGAGCCCTTAAAAGGGAAGTCAGTTGGCAAGCATTTTCCTAAATTTCCCCTGTATTGAATCATAGAAATCATAGAAATCATAGAAAATGATTGCAGAAAATGTTCTGAAAAAATTTACCAGCCTCCTTTCTGACTGGATCAATTCTAATGATTTTTTTGAAGAATTTTAAGCCTCTGCTCTGCTTTTTTAGCCCATTTTTTACTAAATGAAAATTTCTTTCCTTCTGAAAAATGGCACATCTTTGGACTACCTCAACTTGAACTGGATTCAAGTGCCTTGGTGTTGCATTGGAAAAAAATAAAAGAAAAAAATATTACACCCTTTGTAGGTTTATCCGTCACCTAAACATGCAATATTTCAATATGTAGCTGATATTGGGACTATAATGTTTCTGTATCTTTAATAAGGAGCATTTTACTTTTTATGTAGGGTACTTACCTTTAAATTTTTTTCATTTACTAATACAGTTGTTCTCTATGCTTATAGTAGAGAATATCTGACTCAGCACATGATACTAATTTACTTTTAATGATATGCAAATGTCAATATAGTACATACGTGCATACACAAGTCTCTGGGACAGAAAAATAGTGGGAAGAATAGTCTTCATGTGGAAGAAATCACAAGGAAAAAACTCTTTCCCCTGTGTTGAATTTCAACATTGATGTATGTCTTAGATTACGTAGGAACAAGATTTCATTGCCTCTGAAAATGTTCACTGCTGGCAATAGATAGCCTCATCCTCAAGTTCCACAACAAAAGTCTCATTGACACTAAAGGGAACATGATTCTACCCAGTACGTGGTAGTCTGTGAGATACACAGCGCAGCTCTGCTGCAGGTGTGATTCTCTTCGATCCATTCGGATGACAATAAGTGAGAACTTTCTCAGGGCTCCAACTATTTCCATCTGGTAAAGGAAGGATGCACTTCACACAGGTGTCTGCTGGCCTTTTCAACTCTAAATGGCCAATCTCCAACTGGCTCAATGGTGGGACTATTCACACAGGAAGGGGAAACATCCCTGCGTGCACACTTCCTTTCACACCTAATCCTCATGCCATGAAGAACCTGTCCATTTCAACATGCCTTAGATTCAATTGTTTATTTAGAGAAAAAGTTTGATGCAGGTTTTTGCTGCCCATTTTATCATAAACAGCCTGAAAGTGCTGACGGTCGTTTGCCCTGAACTCTGAAATCAGTGGTCCAAGACCAACGTCCTCTAGTTTTTAATTTTAAGCTGAAAAAAGCCCCAGAATGCTCTAGTTTTGCTTCTCAGTTTTTGACCTTTCATTTATTTTTTTCCTAACAGGGACAAGCCTTAAACACAGGTGGCTGCTGCGGTTCTTTATTTGTGCTGATAGCTATTGACCTGCCAACTGGCTATTCTCTTGGTAATAGTAAACAGGTTCATAATGGTTAAGCTTCCTTCCATTTAAATTCTGTAGTCCAAAAATAATCTAGTATTTTATTAGCCAGGGAACATATTATTAAACACATACATCATTCTTACCAGACTGTACCTCTGTAAACCTAAGTAGTTTTAAGTCAATATTTGAGTTTTTGTAGTTTTTTTCTTTAGAAAAATTTGGGGATAGGACTCCTAACAATGGAAATTAAAAAGTGAATTGAGTGATTGGTATGTATGTAGAAGGCCTGGGAGCTTGAAGCTATACACAATTTTGACAGTGTGTTTGAAACTACATGAGAAAGAGTGTCTGACAAGTAGCAGACTCCTTGCTGGTTATGATAGACTCAGAAGTCAACAGCTGATTTCAAGTGATGTATTTCTCTGGATTATCTTGGTTTATATGAGTTACGACACCTAGATTTTTTATTTTTTGCTATTTACTTTACCTGTTTAAATTGTAAAAATCCATCGTACTTTCTCAACTATTAAAAGAAAGGCAAGATCTTCCTGGCATCAGCTAGGTGACCCCTCCAGTTAGCTGATTATGAAAGTATCAGAGCTTTCATATGTTAATGTGATCTGGGCAAGACCCCTTCTGGTGTAGCCAAACCATATGGAATTTATCTCAGCCTGTACATGGGAAAACTATGTTATTTACTCCAGGATATGGTGATGCTCTCATTGACCTTCTGAATCTTTGTGAATGAGTGTTAATGCTTGTGGAGTTGACAGACTGCTATCATAGGCTTGGGCGAAGTACAATCCAGCAGGCTCTGGGCAAGCTCTTGCACACACTGCTCTGCCAAAGGACTTCAGCCTTCACCTACAACACCCTTGTTTTTCCATTACTAAGACTTTCCTAAACATGCAGAGCCAAAGAGACATATTAACACATGCATTCATGCCAGAAGCCACAGTATGTCTCTGTGACCAGGAAGCACACTTGTTGTTTAACAATGAATAGAACTAGCCGCATTTATTTTTCATCTGAGTTAATCTTAGCCACCTTAGTTAGTATCATTTAGATCACCTAATACATTATTTAAGTGAACTGTAGCTGGCCAATGTGTCCAAATTTCCTTTTCCCACAATAATGGGAAAAGACAGCTTTCCTCTTCCCCTTGTTGCCTCATTTGGATGTCACACAAGTCCTGTCCTATTGTGCTCTTTTAGAAAGGTGTAAGGGTTCAGCATCGGTGGTCCCTCTCATCTCAACATCCCCTTACAAGGCTAAAAAAATGTGTTATTACACTCAGTAGCTTTTACTATTGACATGGCTGCTACTTCTCTTCAGTGGAAGTGTCATTCCCTTTGTTTTTCAAAATAAGTCCCTACTCTGCCTGGAGCGACATGTGTTGTTCATATACCTATACCCCCCCAGAA